>NC_058518.1:366659580-369317080 GCF_904849725.1 Hordeum vulgare subsp. vulgare | reverse complement strand
ATGGTTGCAGCAAGATGTAGAAGAAGAGAACTCAAGGCTAGATTTGGTTTATTCCAAAATTACTTCATGCCAGTCGCCAGAGAGGCATTCTTACCACTAGTCCTACATGCATCCACTAGCGCCCTCCCCGTGCAGGCGTGCCTTGGAAACATGATTCCCACTTTGGCAACAAGAACTTGCCATCTCTAGCTCTTCAATTGAACTCCCCAAAATTCTAAGGATATTCCTCAAAACACCCCCACATGCTTGTATTTAGACAACCCACTCAACCTTCTTAAAATTCTCTCTCGTATGAACAAATGGCTAATCGCATTGACGCCTTATGAGTTGTTGTATCTACCGTCACACGCACATATTTGTCCCTTGCCCGACTATAAAAGTCGGCGACAACCCTCGAGTTATATCTCAAACATACATTTTTTTCATGCTATTATATTATTATTTTATATACTACTTTTTATAAAAAATTATAATATTTTTATGTACCAACCTATTAATTTGGTGTTGAGTGTAAGTTCATGTTTTCTATTTATTTTTTGTTTCACGGGAAATCAATATCTAGGGAGGTCAAAATCACTTGCCAATACTTTTTGTCAACAAGAAACACAAGAAGCTTTGGGAGACCTCAAGAGGAGCCACCGGGGGCCCACACCGCCACCCTACACAACCAGGGGTGCCACATGCCCATGTGCCCCCTTCCACCACCTTAGTCCAATTCCACCATCATAAATTTGTATAGATATTGAAACCCTCCAACAAATTTTCTGAAGAATTTTACCGCTGCCGCAAGCTCCTCTTCTGCGAAGATCCCATTTGCAAGCTTGTTGGAGAGCCGGAGGGGGGAGCCATTTACGAAGGTACCTCCATGACCATGTCTGGGTAGTTCCCTTAGGACCTATAGGTCCATAGTAGTAGCTAGATGGTTCCCTCTCTTTTTGGATCTTCAATACCATGTTTCCGTGAGCCTTCTTACATAATCGAGATCAATTCGATGTAATCGGTGGTGTGTTTGTTGGGACATGATGAACTGTCACTTTATGATCAGATTGTTCATTGAAATTAATTGAATCTTTTGAGGTTTTGTTGTTTCATAATTAAATAGCTTTGTATGCTCTCCGATCTATCTATCTTCTTTGGTCAAGTTTGATGGGTTTTTCTTCACAAGGAGTTGTCCTATAGTGGTTTTTCTTCACAAGAAATTAATTGAATCTTGCAGTGCTCTAACCGAGTGAAAAAAGGGCCAAGACACGTATTGCATTATTACCACCGATGTTAAGGATATCGCTTATCGTTAGCGTCTTGGTCAGCTGGCGATTAGGTATTAACCAGAAATTGGTCGATTAATCAATTTTATCGATCCACTATTAATCGTTCCTTTTTTGCAAATCCCAGGTTCCCACTTCCCAACACTACAATATTCTATATTCAACACCAAAACAATATTGGACAGAAGTGTTACCTTCATCCCTAACCTTTGAATCCATGTATAATGACAAAGAAAATAGGACAACAGTACATATTATATGTGTAACAAGGTCCACAAAACACAAATAAACATAGTTTTTGCAAATGTAGTGATATGAATAAGCCTGATTTATCATTAGATTCCTGATAAATTGCTTGTTAGAGCGATAAATTAGCTCAGATGATAAAACGGTGAAAATAAGGCATAATCTTATCGGTCACCCCACGAGTAGCGGTAAATCATACGATAAATCGTTGAATCACATGATTTTTTGAATAGTGGTTGAGACTAAGGATAAAATGATGGGGTTTAGTCATATTGATCGACTTCTTGATGTCTACATTATGACATCTTGCTTATTGGGATACTCATGTTTCTTGCAAACTTAATACCTTGCGATGCATGTTGGATAGTGGTTTTGGGGTGAAGTATTAGTAATAGATACAGTTGGATTACAACCTACTTATCACGGACGTAATGCCTATATGATATTATGCCATGAAGGATCATAGTTATAAATATTACAATTTGTTTAATTGCCCAATTTTAATTTGTTTACCATGCCATTCATTTGTTTTCGAGAGAGATGCCAATATTGAACCTATGCCCCCGAGTCTATTCGCCGTTAATAATTTCTTCTAGAAAAAATTCTATTTTATTTGTCTTACCACTTCATTATTATCTACCTCTATTATTTGCTTTAAATCTAGTAACTATCAAGACAAGGAGCTTGACAACGCTCTTGCCATGTTAGATGCAAGTTTTTATTTTGTTTGTGTAGAGTTGTTGTTTACATTGTTAGTGTACAGACTCCTATTGGATTGATAACCATGGTTCCTAATCAAGGAAAATATTTTGTTGTTGTTCTACTTGACCATTCCTCTTTGGGGAATCCCAACAAGTCCTACGGAGCCAACACCTCCCAATCCCCTCCCCCAGCCCCAAGCCCTAGCTATCGTGCACCAATTCATACTGTTAGTCAACAAAGGAGGAGGAGATGGAGGAGGAGGCGGGGTTACGACAAGGTTGGTTCATGGGAGCCCGTCGAGATGAAAATGGACGTCGGGCTCACCGAGCATGAAGCGATGGAGTCACAACTCTAGCGCGCCGACGAGGCCACTATCGCCGCCATCCTTGCTGGTGTGGAACCATTAAAGGAGGACCTCGTATTCAAGTTTGCCATTGAATTTGGGCGCTCTCCTAAGCCCGTCCACACAGCGTACACGACAATGTATTGGGAGCGAAACACGGTGTTCACGAAGCTCAAGGTACTCGACTCCGATGAATCCAATAACTCTAGACGAGGAAGGACACCCATGATCTCCGACAACATGGAGCCCATCATCGACATCTCCGACGAGGATTATATATTTTTTAGTTGTTGTAGTTGATAATTTGGGTTAATTATGTGGTAGCATAGTTTCATTTGAATACTCCCTCCAGTCATTTATACTATCGTATAACTTATTTCATTTTATCCCAATTTTCTCTCCGCATTCCTCTTCCTCATCGTACCTTTCCTTTTATGCCCCTAATAATGTTGACATCTTTATGCATAAATATGCATGTTTCAAATCGTATTTGAAAATACAATTTTAGGCAACTTTGTGATTTGGGGAAAGACTAGGTGCACAAATGTTTAACTACTCAAGTTTTGAGGGGTCATTTTGAGGAGTTAAATTTAGGGGCAGGCGAGAGACGCCCATGGCGACGAAAGTCATCGTCTGCTCATGAGCCCATTTGAGCTCGTAATGAACAATAAAAATAAAAATAAAAATAAAAAAAATTTGGTGAAAACATTGACAAGAGTTTTCGAAGCTTGCAAAGTTTAATCACGAAATGACATTCGTGTAAGTCATGAAAAAAAATCAGCACTCCAAAATATTTTTGAAAATAACACTTTTGGAGCATCATTTTTCTTTTCTTTTTGCTATGACTTCCACGAATGTTATTTCGTGATCACATTATGTGAGCACTGAGAACTTTTGTCAATGTTTGCATTAAAAAACAGATTTTTTTCCCAGATTTTACTGTTCACCAGAAACGCCACGTCCCCTTGGCCAGTGTTACTCTAATCTGATGAAACTAGCCTTAGACAACTTTCATAACTACTGTTAGATATTCAACTCCAAATTGAGACCCATATAAGTCAATGTAGCCCATTATAAAATGCTAAGAGTGTTTTTTTTTGCTAAAAAGACACGCCTGCTTTTGTATTTTCGCATGAACAACCGCTTGCTTTGTGACTAAAATTCACTTTCAGTTTTGCTATAACCATATCATCATCATCATCATCATCATCATTCTTTTTACTCTAGCATTTTAAAATGTGTTTAAACGCGAATGATTCAGGTGTTATCTTAGGCAGTTATAGAGACAATATTGCCCAACTTAAAATGTTGATTGTTGGTGTATGGACAACGATCCTTGATCATGAGTGCTACACCAAAAACCACCATCCATTCCCTTTCCTCACCCCTCCTCGCCGTGCAGGGGTACAGCCAGAGAGGCGACAAGAACAAGGCCTACTATTTTATCTTCTCCACCATTTGATCACATCGCTTCGTACATATTCGGATCACTTTGCCGCCAACTAGGACTTGTATATACAAAAAGATAGCAAACCCTTACCGCATAACTCATAATATAATTGTCTTACACGGATGATTAAACAAACTTCTCACATGCCAGGATGCTCATCCGTACTATACTTCAAAAAGACAATAGTATTGTTCATTGTACGCAGTAGAATTATTCACTTCAATGTAGTACCACACTGAAGCAAGGATACAGAGTACCAACCTTCTCATGGAATAGACGGAATAAATGTTGTGTGTGGAAATTACCTTAATCCAACACCAGAAGAACTGTGAAAGAATTAAGTGCTCTCAACAAAAAAGATCTTAATTACAAATTTACGTCAAGAAAAGTCTCAGTGATGTTCATCTCAGTTTCAAATGTATGTTGATCTAGTTATAGGCCTCCCATCGGTGTGTTTGAAACAGTAGCTAGTACAAGCTGCTCAACTTCTCCAGAGATTAACATTGAGCAGCAGATGGAGACAGTTGAAGGATTGACATTTTACCCAATGGATCACTTGGAGCAGGCGATTTCAAGTGACCATTCGAGGATCAGTTCAATGCTGCCTGAATTTGTCTCTGCGGACGGATCGTTACCTGAGACATACAACCTTCATGCTGAATTCTTTCCCGTCTGCAGATAGTGAAGCAAGAAAGCAGAAAACTCATTCGGTCTGCAGGTAGTGAAACAAGAAGAACAACACAGAAGTTGGCAGCAGTCAGAAGCAACAAACCAGCATCTCATGGTCACCCATTATTTCCTCGATCACCTCAGCAAGAATCTTCTCTGCGCTGTTGGGAACAAGTGCTGCGAAAGCAGCTTGTTCCAACCCTGAGCAGTGAGCAACAGCTCGTCAGTTTGATGACACGCGGCCTGAGATAAAGCATCCACAATTGAATTTGTTTCATCACTTAGTCTTTCGTTTGTGTGTGTGGAAAGAAGCTACATTTTCTCTTGACAGTTTCCTAATTTCCTTTGACCTAAGACTGAGGAACCAGTACCTGTTTCAGGGAAGGCGTTGATGAACATCATCATCTCCTCACCAGTCAGACCAGAAAAGATGCATATTCTTTGTGGAGATTTCATAATCTGTGAACCAAACACACATGTTAACTAGTGATCAAGGGTAAAATTTAAGGCTATGAAAGAAGTGCTTGAAGGCATTTGGCAAGGCTGTTATTTCAGCATAAGAGGGTAAGAAAGCGCAGTAAAGACTGAAAATGTCATGCTTGCAAATGTGGTTACCTTGACAGCTTCTACATTAGGCTGCTCAGTGTGCATGGCATCCCACAAAGTTTGTTTCGTCATTTCTTCTGTACAATGAATCACCTGACGCATGAACAAGTTTTCTGAACTTTCAGGATCGCATGACAAAGTTTCTACAATATTTTATCCCACATGGTTGTTTCTGAATAAGAGTAAGCTTTGGCTACTCTATATTTCAGTGCCTCTTTTTCTATACTCATTTTTTGATTTATTACTTACTCAAGAAGACGCCTATTTTTTTAAGAGTGTAGAAGACCCCTATTGGTTCAATCTCTGTTATTCTTCTGCAGTTAAATGTACCAAATCTGTTCCTTTCTCGGTAAACCTCTGTTACAGCAGGCGCGAAACTTAATTACCTTGAGGAAATCACCGTCGAGCTCCTTCAGGAACTCCTGAATCTGCACTAGTTACCAAAATTCTCAGGAATTTCTTGAAAATTAGCGTCCTATCTGTAAATATCTGCATGCAGGTATCACGCGGGCTCTAACAATCATGTGAACCGAGTACCTTGACAGTCTCGCTTTTATCGAATCCGATGAGCAATATTGCCTGAAATGGGGGTCACAATTCAGTGAGATTGATCTCAGCATTTCGAAGTACAGAAAACACTATATTTTACTAGTAACAGAAACTATATGTATATGCAGCGTTGGCGTGGAGTAGCACTCGCTGTTCGCGGACAACCGGCGGCGACTCACCGGCGGTCCGTACTTCGGGTCCTCGGCGTTCAACGGCACGAACTTGGAGTCTTCTGCTACAAGCTCCGCCGGGGCTCCTGGGACGAAGGAGGCGCGTCAGATGTGCCAAAGGAAACTGGGTATATTCCAGGTGCGTGGCGACGCGCGCGCACCTTCAGGAGGCAGCGACGATCGGAGCTGGGGCAGGCGCCATATTCTCCTCGGCAACGGCGACGGCTGCGCCGCGACGGATGCGGGGGTGCGGGCCGAGACGCCGCAGGAGGGGGCGAAGGGTCTGGTCAGGATTTGGCTGTGGAGGACGGGGGCGGACGGCGAAGTCATCGGCACCGGCGGCGGCGGCGAGGACGACGGCGACGTTATCCTGCTGTGCTGTGTTCCGACGTTATCCTACACGACGGCTGTCTCTGTTGTCGTGTTACCGCTGTCACGCCATGTTAGCCGTTCGGTTGATGCGGAGTTGATAGACGGCGGGTAGCCATTGCTTTTCACCGATTTCGTGGGTTGGTTCATATGGTTCAGCCTTCCGGGCTTAGCCGAGAGACGCTGATTTTCCATCTACTCCTTCATTCCGTTTTAAGACCTTTTAAAAATTTCATTATATACTACCTATGGACGTATGTAGTCATATTATAGAGTATAGGTTTATTTATTTTATTTTGTATATAGTCTATAGTAAAATTCTTAAAAGATCTTACATTTAAAAACGAAAGGAGTATATCAGTTAACAGAAAACTATTTTCCTTATCTGATAAATATCTAATGTGTGACACGAGCGCATGACAACTCCGAATATCTTTTATACTAAATTTAATGAGGCGAAGATGGTGACTTTAGTTATAAACATAACAATCTTCGTGCTTCAATTTATTTTTGACATAAACTATCGTCTGTCACCGGAATTTGCCATCTTTACATGACTGGCATTGCCATAAAAAAAACGCCAGGCCGAAGTGGACACTTGACTTGTGGCACTTATCATTTGAGTACTTTCTACCTAAAAAACACTCAATATTTTCCATTCCCTTTTTATGAGTGATATTTTTTCCATTTTTATTCCTCGCAAAAGTGTTATATTCGTTAACTCTAAAACTTGACAAAACTTGCCTTTTAACTATCAATATTTGAGAACTCCTCGATGGTCTTGTGGTAGACAGCTTGGTTGGAGTTGTCGTCGATCCGGGTTATTTTTTTACTTGATCTAAAAATTCTTTTTAGGATTTATTTTGTAAAATGAGTTTATTAAATCCAAATTCGGAAGAAAAAAAATAAGCACATCGATAGAAGATATATGCTATGAATAAACCAAAGATAGCTAGACTTATAGAAACAATTGTATTAATAATAAATTCATATGAATTTACAATAGAATTAGAACTTTCCTAAAGTTGCCTTTTAACCATCAATATCTTGAGAACTCTCCTCTGGTCTCGTGGTAGACAGCTTGGTTGGAGTTGTTGCCGACCCGGGTTTGAAGACTCATTTCTCTTATAAGAATGAGACACTGGACTTCTTTCCCTCTATTCTCATTTTGTATTACTATCAATATATATTCAACCATCATACCTAATCTATGTCTGTGCCAATATAATCCAAATTTTTTAGTAGTTTCTGTTGTTTTCAATTTTTCATTTGACTATTCAAAGCGCAAGAACTGTAAATGAAACATTGTCATTCCTATTAAAATTGCGTATTAGACTTGCTCGGAGTCTTCAAGATGGGTCTCGTGAACTATCAAGGCATATCCTTCTTTAGACCCTTAAATTGGTATTCGTTCGAAGCATTTCACTTGCTAGGAGAGTAAAATGCACAAAACCACCACATTAGTGTCCTAGCTCACGGAAAACCACCACTTTACAAAATGTAACACTTTGCACAACAGCGAAGAATTGACAGTGGCAAAAAACTCTAACTCATTTTCTGAGTGTGTTTTGACGTGACTGATCACTTGCGGGGTGACAATTGTGACGACGAGGCACTAACGAATGTTAACGGTCCTGTCCGAAGCGATTGGGTTGGCCCTCATTCCCATCTCTCACTCCCACACATTCCTATCAGTTTATCTCTCTCCTCTCTCTAACTGGCAGGGGGTACTTGCGGCGGCTCCGAAATCCATTGCCGAGGGAGTGGTGGGGAGCAAGTTGTGGCGAAATTATCCAGTCATCTTGGTTGGCCGGCATGGCTAGGGGAAAACGCGTGGAGGAGGAAGATTGTTCAATTATATTTTGAGAAAAAATCATTACTGTCAAATAGTGTTGCTCCGGCCTTGGGTGAGCTGCCTCCCTCTCTCTAGTACCTATTTTTGTTTGTGGAATTATAGGATTCTAGATCTGGAAACAATTGTTTTCGCTAATTCTAGCAAATTTTGTTGTTCACTGAATCTTGTTGTGAACTTATGCAGTTAACTAAGTGTTGTTGTTTGTGACTGAACAAAGTTAACTGAATCTAGCACTCTCTCACTAAACCTAGGTGTTAAACTGAAAGTAGTTAACTGAATCTAGTTCTCTCTCACTGAACCTAGGTGTTAAACTAAAAGTAGATAACTGAATCTAGCTCTATCTTACCGAACCTAGGTGTTAAGTTGAAAGTATATAACTGAATCTAGCTCTCTCTCACTGAACCTAGGTGTTAAATTGAAAGTAGATAACTAAATCTAGCAGTTAACTGAACTGAATGCGGTTAACTAAATCTTGCTCACTGTGACTGAAGCTAGGTTAATTTAAACACCAAGATTCAGTTATCTGAATATCAAATCAAAGCAAGATTCACTAAAGCTAGGTTAATTCAAACACCAAGATTCAATTAACTGAATCAAATCATAGCAAGATTCAGTTAACTCACTATGACTAAAGCTAGGTGTTAAACTCGAACACCTAGATTTAGTTAACTGAATCAAATCACATCAAGATTTAGTTAACTCATTGTGACTGAACCTAGGTGTTAAATTGAAACACCTAGATTCAGTTAATTGAACCAAATCACAACAAGATTAAGTTAACTCACTCTGACTGGCCTTAGGTCTTAATTCAAACATCTAGATTCAGTTAACTAAACCAAATCACAGCAAGATTCAGTTAACTCAGTGTGACTGAACCTAAGTGTTAGATTCAAACACCTCGATTCAGTTAACTGAATGAAATCACAACAAGATTCAGTTAACTCGTTGTGACTAAAGCTAGGTGTTAAATTGGAACACCTAGATTCAGTTAACTGAATCAAATCACATCAAGATTCAGTTAATTTTAGGGTTTGCAAATGGTTAATTATTCTAGGGTTAGTTATTTCATTGATTGATGTAGTTGAACTATTCTTGTGGACTGAATGAAACTAACACCAAATGTCACTACTGCATTTTACATGGTGTTGTGGAGTGTACATGAGTTAATTTTGGGTTGAGTGATGCAATGGATAAGTTAACCATAGAAGTAGTGAGTCAGTGCAACAGGGTTTAAGTGATTTGACTAATGTGAAGTGTCAATAGGTGTGCTAAATTTAATATTCATACAGTCCCCGGCTATGAGAGAACTTGCAATATTCAGAATTGCAATGTTCAGACTTTATTTGAATCAAACTATATTGATAGGAAAGAAGTACAATAAGCTGTCTAAAAATGTGAGTTAACTTAGATTTCGTGACATTTTTATCTTTTCCACTATGGGCACAAAGATTCAGCAACTATGAGCACAAAGATTCAGCAACTATGAGAAAAAAGATTCAACAACTATGAGAATAAACATTCAGGAACCATGACCACAAGCACTCAGATAGATAGATAGATAGATAGATAGATAGATGGATAGATGGATAGATAGATAGATAGATAGATAGATAGATAGATAGATATCATACATACATATATAAGTTCACAAACCACACATAGTGATCTGTTGCTGCATAAATTTAGTTCAGAAACTAGGTACTTGAGACACTGCGTTCAGAAACCACACCTAGTAACAAGGGCATATGTTGCATTAGACTCACTCTTCCTACAAATCTTGCTGCAGCTTCAGAAGACGGAGAGATCGGCAAACTGGCCCATGATTCGAAACTGCTTCTTCTTCCTCCTAATGCTTGTGCCTATCTCCACCTGCATCTGCTGCTTCTCCACCCACTACTGCTCCATCTAATGCTGCTCCATGTCGAACAGAGGAGCAAGGGGCAGCACTGGAACCAACTTGTCGAGCGCGTAGTCCATGCGTAGTTGGTCGCAGTTCTAGTACATGTACCAGCGTGCCCACTAGTATGGATCCGGGGAATTCATCGCCTCCCCCATCGCTCCATGGAGTTCTCGATCACTGGGCAGTGGAGGTCTGGCATTCGAGCGTGCTCCTCATGGGTGACGTCCGCCCTCACCACACGTGCATGGCTCTTTGGGATTTCAATGTACCGGTTTCTCACCTCGCGTGGGTAGGAGAGCTCGATGTTTTCACCATCGAAGATCTCCTGCAGCGTCTTGTCCCATCCGAGCTCGAATGCCATGGCGCGATGGAGGTTTGTGGACGATTCCTTGTTGTTTTTCGGTGCTTCTCGACAATAAAAAGATATGGTAAAATGTGTGTTGAACACTTATGCTTCCTTGACATTGCTATCAACCCTTCAAAGTTTTCCATCATTTTCTTTGGGAATTGTTCAAGAGCGGTGATGGTTGAGATTTAGGATATCCTGGAGGTTACCCAACAAATTATTGATCCCAAATACTTGGTTTGGTCTGTGTCGGATGGGAGAATGCATAATGGAAGATTTTAAGTGGTGCAAGAAAGCGTGAGTAGAAGGTTAGTTGACTGAAGCGAGCAATATACATCTTTCGGAAATAAGGATATTTTGATTAAATCAGTAGCCCAGGTGTTAGAGCATAATTCTCCACATGTGGTTTTGGTAATTAATGACAATCCCTATGAAATAATGGTTGCCTTAAGTTATATTTGTAGGATTTGTCCATAGGCACTTCTTGAAGTCCATCTATTGGTTACAAGGAGTTCATATGATGACCAAGGTGGCTTTCAAGGTTTTATCCAAAGATTGGTCATAAAGACACAAGGTTGATCAAGCTAAGTCAAAGAGTGAATCAAGTTGGTCAACACACAAAGTGTACATGATATACCGAGAGGGTGAAGTGATCCCATTGTATGGAAAGCATTGTCCATTACGCTTTGTGTACTAAGTACTAACCCATGGTCTTCGTGAGAGTTCTATGTGGGGTTAGGTGTGTTTCCATGGGCTTGAATCAAGAGGAAGATCTCATAAAACCCATGAAGGATGACATCAAGTGGTGATCGTCATCAAGATTGCAGTGTGCAAGTTCAAGTGGAGCATCACGAAGATATCATGCTTGAAGCTTGTCGTTCATTGTGGTGGCAATGGACTTGTGAAGATGTGTTGAAGAGTGGCTCACCCATAGTGGAGTATGGGGGAGCAATCATCTAGTCTTCATCGAGCCAAGGCAATACAGAAAGGTGATCCATCTTGAGGAGGTCAAGATCGTCATCGTCTAGCACAAGTGTACTATGTGCAAGGTATAGGTTTTCCCTTGATAGGTTTTTCTATTTTAGGATAGATTGTCGTACTGTCAAGGGGGGCTCTCAAGTAAGAAGCTTGATCGTATCGTTCGTTGAGAGATCAAACCATTTGCATACTTGCATCATATTTCTTGGTTCTTGTTTGGTGTTTCTATTTGTGAGTATTAGAGCTTATGGTCATCTTTATGACAAGCTCGAGTTCATCGAAAATGGAGTTCATGCGCATCTTCTATGATGTTTTCGATGTTGGAGTTTTTGCCGGTTCTTCATTCATAGAGGTTTCACATCTTTATATCATTGACATTTTCATAACTGCATTTTCTTAATATTTCTAGTGGCTTTTGGATAGGTCTTGTCGTCATAAATCCAACAAGCTTGAGTTTTCTCAATTCGGAGCTCGTATGAGAAAGTTATGGCAGCTTTAGTGCTCGAGTTGTCCTCTTGATTCTGGGTAAGCGGAAGTACCGCTCGGGGTAGAGTGGTACTACCTCTTTAGCGGTACTGCCGCTCCCCACTTCCGGCCTCACTTCCGCTTACGTTTCCCTTTTTCGATTTTGCTTAGCAATTATTTTTTAGCGGAAGTACTACCCGCATAGTACTACCGCTCTTGGTACCACGGTACTACCGCTTACCTTTGGGTTCTAGAGTCTTACTGCTTCCGAGCGGAAGTACCACTGGGTAGGGCGCTAGTACCGCTTTAGCAGCACTACCGCCTCGAGGGTTCTGCCGTTTTGCATGTTTTTTCCTAAAACTACCGCTCCAGCGGTAGTACCGCTCATCTCAACGGTAGTACCGCTTGTGCACGACCAGTGCACATAATGGTTGGATTTGGGGAGCACTATATAAGGAGTTCTTCTTCCCCATTTCTCCTCATCCGTTGAGCTCTTATTTTCCCCCCCATTGTTGACCTTCTTTCAACTTGCTAACTCTCAATCCCTCCAACTATTCTTGCTAGTTCTTGAGGGAAAAGAGAGAGGAGATCTAGATCCACATTTCCACCAATCACTTTCTCCTCTATGTGAGGGGAACCCCTTGGATCTTGATCTTGGAGTTCTTTGTGAGCTCCTTGTTCTTCCTCTCATATTCCTCCATAGCTTTTGTTGTTGTGGAGGGATTTGAGTGTGAGGGACTTGACCACTTAGTGTGTTCTTGTCATTGCATTAGTTGCATCAGTTTGAGTTCTCCACGGTGATACGTGGAAGTGAAAAGTTGATAAGCTTATTTGTGACGCCCTCGATTTTATCATACGCTAATCATACACGCAAATGCATACGACCAAGCTCAAGGACTCATGGGAAGATATCACAACACAACTCTAATCACAAATAAAAACATACAAGGTTCATATTACAAGCCACGGGCCTTGAGGGCTAGAATACATAAGCTCGAGGAACACACGAGTCAGCGGAAGCAACAAATATTTGATTAGAGACATAAGATAAGGAAAATGCCTTAGAGAAGGCTAGCACAAAAGATACATCGATCGAACGAGGCGAGGCCTCCTGCGTGAGAACCTCCTAAACTACTCCTGGTTGTCAGCGGACTCCACGTAGTAGTAGGCACTGTCGAGGTAGTAGGCGTCGTCGACGGGATACGCCATCTACTGGGCTCCATCATCTGGTCGCAGCAATTGTATCAAGGGGAAAAGGGGAGCAAAGCAACGGTGAGTACTCATCCAAATTACTCGCAAGACTGACATCAGAACTATGCTAAGTTATGCATCGGTATCAAAGGAAAGGGGTTATATGTGGACCAACCGCAGCAATGCAAGAATAGAGAGAAGGGACTAGTCCTATCAAAGACTAGCATCTTCAGGTGTCTTGTAGTATTAGAAGAGAATAGAGCAAGTAACACAATTATATAGTCATATTGTTGCAGCAATATAACTTAAGGTCACGCCCAGAGATTCTTCCTCGACTTCATGCGAGAAAGCAACCTTGGAGCAACATTCCAGTTAAGTAACAGTTGAAGTTGTATAAGATCAGGATACAATTCCAAGTCGTCCTGTAACCGCAGACACAGCTATTCGAATAGTCAATTTTTATCCCTCCAGGGGTGTACCATAGTACCCAACACGCTCGATCACACGTTGGTTGGACACACTTTTTTGGGTCATGTCCGGCCTCGAAAAATCGACACGTTGCAACCCTACCTAGGACCAACAGAAGCTAGCCCGCTGGTCTAAATCATAAGCGCACAGGGGTCATGGGCCCATCACCCTTTGCGCTCCTGCATGATGCGTGGGCGGCCGATGTCAATCCTCGCACCTCTTATACAAGACAATGCTTACGTGGACCACTCGGGCACGCGTTGCTCCATTGCTGACGTTTGAAGAGCTTCGGCTGATACCACGACGTCGAGTACCCAAAACTTCTCCCACGTGAAGGTTAGTGCGAAAAGTTATCCCGACCAAGTTAGATCAAATACCCGAATCCCATTAGCATTTTAATTATAAGTGCGGCAACGATCAGCAATCCATGATATGTGGTCCCGTCGCCCCGTCTCGAGGATGTGTGGCAAGGACCAAGAATGCCCGACCATGGCTCATCACATCCATGCGGGAATCCACCCGCAACACACCTCATGAAGTTCCGAGTAGCCAGGTCAAGTAATTGTGTGTCTGTATCATCAAGGGGATCCGAGGTATCACCCTCGATGGATCCGAACGATGTAACCATCAAGGTGGCCAGGGAGGAATCACCCTCGATGGACCAGCTTGATGGGTTGTACGACAGGGTCATTATCGGAGGTGGTGAAGGGGGAATCACCCTTCGGGAACCACCGCTGATCAAATACACTACAAACCTAACATCGGAGTACGTAATGAGGTGTCACCCTCGGTACTTGATGGTAGCTCTGCAGAGTCATACAACTAAGGGGGTGTGAGTGATGTGACGGGTCTTGGCTTGTCGATCAAAAGATTGAGACTTTGATGATAAAGCGGGGCAACTGAACTAAGGGGGTCAAAGGGGATCACTGCTCCACCTATACTAAACAGTTTAAAGTGCAGTAGAGTAAAGTAGTAGTTCATGAAAAACAAGCTATGCATCAGAATAGGAGCCATCTACAACAGTAGCAAAATCTAATGCAAGCATGAGGAAGAAAGAATAGGCGATATAGGAATGATCAAGGGGGGTTTGCTTGCCTTGTTGCTCTGCGGCAAAGGGTTGGTCATCAGCAGGGTAGTCGTACCCGGCAGCAGCGTAAGTCTCGGGGTCTACTAGAGAGAAGAGGGGGAAGAAACAATAAATAACAGAGAAATCAAAAGCATCACAAAGCATGACATGGCTATATGCAGCGCTAGACATGAGCGAACATAGTACTACACGTTGTAGACGGAGCGGTATAATATCTGACGATTTTTTCTGAGTCTCTCGCTACTATTGAACATGAAAAAACGATGGAAAAGTTCCATGTTCGCTAAGCTAGGGACACGTAACCTATGAACGGATAGCGTATTCGGGTTTGTCTCATTTTTTTATCAACTTTCATGTACAATATATTTCCATCCGAGTTATAGATTATTTTATATGATTTTTCAAAGCTTTAGTAATATCCTAAAAATAATTTTATATTAAATTCAAATTATCCAGAACAGTCAAACGCTAGGGGTACCCACAATTTTACCTAGTCAGCACAAACAGTGGCTAACTGGTGGGCCGTGTTGACATGAGTCAACAACCAGTGAGCAGAGGCTGACTAGTGGGCGTGCTGCGGAGTGAGCATGCTGACTGGGCCGGGCTTATCCACTCAAACTGTGGAGACGCCCCACGAGTCAGTCTCTTCACTAATTAGGGGTTTATTTTAAATCCAGGGCTAATTAATAGTGGTGGGGTCCAATGGTCAGTGCGTCTTAGCCTAAGCTAATAGTTAACTAGTCCTAAGCTAATCACCTAGCAGCTAGGGCCCATCTGCGAGTGAGACATGGCCGGCCTTAACAGAGCTCGCGCTAGCGGTGACCTACAAGTGCCGCGGCAGGGTCGCCGACGACCAATTCTGCCGACCAAATGGACGTCCGCGTGCATGAATGGAACCAGCTTGATGAGCCGCATCTATTTACGCTACGGGCACGAGCTAAGGTGGTAGGCATCCATAGCGTCGATGATGCCCGAGCAGCAACATCGGCGATGTAGATCGAACCGGGTGCTAAGGGGGTTGAGGAGGAGCTCTAGAGGGTCAGGGAGGTAGGGGAGCTCACAGTGGTGTCAACGTGGTGCTCAGGGAGGGTCGAGGGGGGCGAAGGCGAGTAGGAGCTCAACAATGGCAACGACAGCCGAGGAAGAACAACTAGTCGATGGCATCACTAGCGCACAACTCCGGCGCGATCCAGTGCACCACAGGGTCGAGCAGTATGTCGCGTATCTTCTCGGCTCGACGGAGAGGAGCGAGTCGGGCGCTGGTCGCGAGCTCAGCGTGGCTTGGCGATGGCGGCGTTCGGCTAGACATGGGGAAGCTCGAGGAGAGGGGGGATGGGGCACGCCTAGGGTTAGGCTTCGGCGAGGGGCAAAGGCCACCGGTGTTATAAAAGGGAGGGGGAGGCGCCGGGTGGTGGATGGGCGCCACGACGACGGCTTCGGCCGTGGCGGCCATCGGTGACCTCCACAACTCCTGTGTGATTAGAGGAGGGGGGAGGGGAGCGAGGTGGGCCGATTGAGGGGCAAGTCCCAGGTCGGAGAGGGGATGGGATGGGCCAAGGCCCAAGGGGAAAGGATTGAACATGGGCCCTCCCCCCCCCTTCTTATTATGATTTTTAAAAATAAAACTTTATGTTTTCATTAAAAGCTATTGCTTTGCCATATTAAGTCTTCTGTTATATGTAAATATTTGTGGAACTTGCCAATTATTACAAAAGAAATAATAGACACTTCCATAAAAAAATTAATTGGGGGCAAAACAAATTGTTTGGAATTTTTATAATTCAAAAGGTAATAATTTAATTGTTTTGGCCTCTCTTATAAATGTTTTAGAGGCACCAAAATACTTTATAAAATGTTAGTTACAATTTTATAAATACTAGGGGAATATTTTTAATCCAAACATGATTTTTGTTTTTAGGTTTACAAAACTATTTTGTCCACTTTTTAAATGCATTTTGAAAGTCATTAGGGAATTAAAATGACTTATGATTCCAATGTGATCAAGCATGGTTTATCAAAAATGGACTAGCTTAATCCTAATGGTTACCATAGCTTAATTACATGGGTTATTGTAGCTTAATCCGGGGATGTCACAACTCTCCACCACTAAAAGAAATTCTCGTCCGGAGAATTAAGAGGTAGAAGTATGGGGGAAGGTTTGGTTACGAAATTATAACGAATCTTCTTAGTGTGGTTTGCTCTTCCCGAAGAAATTTATCCTTTACGTTGAAGTCTTCATTTCTCTGACTTAGGTCATCCTGATTAATTCGTCATCCTCCCTTCGTGATCTTCATCGCCCTACGAATGTGATAATAGGGAAAACTTTGGAAGAACGTAGCTACACAAAATTGGGCATCTGACTGCGAACTTACGGAAGAGGACAAGAATTATTCCTCAAGTTGTAACTCACGGAATTCATTAGGAATAATACGTGATGGTACAAAGGTTTCAAACGATTAGGCAATGGTTTGATGACTAAACAGATATGAAAGGGGGTTTAGAACAACGAAATAAAATATTGCGCGTGATAATGGAATAGATCACTGATACGTCTCAAACGTATCTATAATTTTTGATGATTTCATGATGTTATCTTGTCATCTTTGGATGTTTTATGTACCTTTTATATCTTTTTTGATACTAACTTGTTAATTCAGTGCCAAGTGGCAGTTCCTATTTTTTCCGTGTTTTTGGCTCTTTTCAGATCTGATTTTGGAATGGAGTCCAAACGGAATAAAATCCCCGAAATAAATTTTTCCCGAACGGAAGAAGATCAGGGGGCTTGAGGGCCAAGCCAGGAGGGCTACAGGGGGCCCACAAGCCCCCTATCCGCCACTAGGGGGGCGGCGGCCAGCAGGCCTGTGGCCTCCTTGGCGCCCCCCTGACCTAGCTCCTTCGCCTATATATTCCCTAAAATACAGAAAAAAATCAAGGGATCCACGAAAATACTTTTCCGCCGCCGCAAGCTTCCGTTTCCGCGAGATCTCATCTGGAGACCCTTCCCGGTGCCCTGCCGGACGGGACTTTGGAGTTGGAGGGCTTCTACATCAACATCATCGCCCCTCCAATGACTCGTGAGTAGTTCACTTCAGACCTACGGGTCCGTAGTTAGTAGCTAGATGGCTTCTTCTCTCTCTTGGATCTTCAATACAAAGTTCTCCATGATCTTCATGGAGATCTATCCGATGTAATCTTCTTTGGCGGTGTGTTTGTCGAGATCCGATGAATTGTGGATTTGTGATCAGATTATCTATGATATATATTTGAGTCTTTGCTGATTTCTTATATGCTTGATTTGATATCCTTGTAAGTCTCTCCGAGTCTTGGTTTTGTTTGGCCAACTAGATCTATGATTCTTGCAATGGGAGAAGTGCTTGGTTTTGGGTTCTTACCATGTGGTGACCTTTTCCAGTGACAGTAGGGGCAGCAAAGCACACATAGTGTAGTTGCCATCAAGGGTAACAAGGTGGGCTTTGTCGTAGATATGAGATTGTCCACCTACATCATGTCATCTTGCTTAAGGCATTACTCTGTTCTTTTGGACTTAATACACTAGATGCATGCTGGATAGCGGTCGACGTGTGGAGTAATAGTAGTAGATGCAGAAAGTGTCGGTCTACTTGTTTTGGACGTGATGCCTATAGATATAATCATTGCCATAGATGACGTCACGACTTTGCGCGGTTCTATCAATTGCTCGACAGTACTTTGTTCACCCACCGTCTACTTGCTTTCATGAGAGAAGCCACTAGTAAACACTACGGCCCCCGGGTCTATTCACACCTATTGTTTCCACTTTTGCTTTTACTTTGCTTTGTTACTTTGTTGCTTTCAGTTCTCACTTGGCGAACAATCTATAAGGGATTGACAACCCCTTCATAGCGTTGGGAGCAAGCTTTTTGTGTTTGTGCAGGCACTTGTGATACTCCTTCACTGGATCGATACCTTGGTTCTCAAACTGAGGGAAATACATACCACCGCTGCGCTACATCACCCTTTCCGCTTCGAGGGAACACCAACGCAAGGCTCCAAGGCCACGGGGGAAATCCTTTGCATATTTGGCTCAATTTGCATGTTTGTGTAATGTAATGGATAAACCTATGTATGGCTACGTATGAATGTTGTGATTGCTATGGATTGCTATGATATCATTGTAGACGTTATGTTTTGCTACACTACTTCTATGATGATCTATTATCTTTACCTGATGATCCATTATCTTTACTAAGTCACATGATATTTTCGAAACACACATTAAAAGGGGCTCCGATATTTTACCATGCACATACTAAGGGGGAGCTTCGTACTAAACCTCTCCAAAGCTATAATGTATGTTAAATCTTTTGAGACCTATGTATATGTTGTCATCAACTACCAAAAAGGGGGAGATTGAAAGTGCAGTCATGCCCCTAATCGACTTTTGGTGTTAATGACAACACATACATAGGAAACTAATCCTATTTGTTGAGTGTATCTCAGGATGGCAAGTACTTTAGTAGATTGAGAATTATGTGCCTAGGTGGTCTGAGAAGATCGGGACTTATATGTCAAGAAGGCTCGGGATTGAGAAAAGATGATGTAGACTATCCTTTAAATTTACTATTCTTGAGTATAGGGATCCCGCACTATTAAGAGGGGATCACAGGTTTTGCGATGAATTTGCTCATACTACATCTCTACTTTTCTGCTCATACCACATCTTCACTACTCTGCTGTTATCTCAAAACAAAACTAATGCCTCGGACATCCGGCCTCCTCCGGACGTCCGAGGGTCGGACGTCCGAACTGCTTCGGAAATCCGGAATCGTATACCACAGAGATCAGAGCCATATAACTCGGACTTTCGGCTCCCTCCGGACAGCCGAGGGCCGGTCGACCGACCAGCTTCGGAAATCCGGAGCTCTGCACCAGAAGAACTTGAGCCATATAACTCGGACTTCCGGTTCCCTCCGGACGTCCGAAGGCCGGACGTCCGGCCCCTTTCGGAAATCTGGAATCTTGCACCAGAGAAGTTTGAGTCGAATAACTCGGACTTCTGGCCCTCTCCGGACGTCCGGTCCCTGTTCAACTCCACAGTGGTTCCACATATATTTACAGCCCTCGGACGACCGACCCATGTCGGACGTCCGACTCCTTGTGGACGTCCGGACATCCGTGAACTGCCGGATGTCCGACCCCTGTGTGACTTAAAGTGTCCCCAACGGCTGTTTTACTCTCCCCACTATATATACCCCTCCCACTCCGTGAGAGGGTGTCCAACACAGCTAGAACACGTACAAGAACACCTTTCTTCTCACTCACTCTTGTCTACACCCAATCTTAGATCCCAAGAGCATTTGTGAGTCCCTTTGAGTGTTGTTCCAATCAAAATATAGATCGTCTCCTTCTCCTCCTCTCCTCCAAAGTGATTTGTGATTTGAGAAAGTTTTGAGCAATCCCCGTGATCTTGTTACTCTTGGAGGTTGGAGACTCCTAGGCGGTAGGAGTCTTCGGAGAGGAATCAAACCATTGTGATTTCCCCCGGAAAGTTTGTGAAGGTTTGGAAGCCACCTCAAGGCTTCCCACTAGTGGTTGAGAAACGCCTTCGTGAAGTTATCTCAAAGGGAGAATAGGGTGAGCCTTCGTGGCGTTGGTGTGCCTTCGTGGTAACATCCGCCCCTCTAACGATGACGTAGCTTCCCTCCAAGGAAGTGAACATCGGGATACATCCTTGTCTCTCTTGGAGTTTTGGTTACCTAACCCTAACTCTCTACTTGTGTTAATCCTTATTACGTACTTGTATTTGATTATTGTTTACCGGCTACCTTACTTCACTCTAAATAGCTTACTCCTTGACTTTGCTATTATTAGGCCTACACTCATATTCCGCACCTTTGCCTAATATTGCTAAGTAATTATTAAAAATTGGAACTGTACCTATTCACCCCCCCCTCTAGGTCCATCTCGATCCTTTTCAATTGGTATCAGAGCCTCGTGCTCTATTCTTGTGGCTTAACCGCCCTAGAGCGAGATGGACGGGATTCCCACTACTGTAGCTCCAGTGGAGAGGGACGGGACTTCCACAGAAGTCAAGTCCTTCACCTCTGAGGACCTGGAACGGGCCCTTGCCAAGCAAAAAGAGGAGCATGATGCTTCTCTTGAGGCCTTGGTCCAACTAAGACTGGCATCATTAACCACGTGGACAGCCACGTCCCCAAGGGCCTCAGGGCCACATGTGCACGGTTCTTCATTTGGCCAACAACCTCCGGAGAGGAACCCAACGAGTGTTCCATGGCTTTATGCTAGATCTCAAGTTGAGAAACCTAAGTACAATCCTGGAGGAAAACCTCCCTTGCTTGATGACAATTCCGATTTTGCTTTGTGGAGAGTTGGTATGCAGGATCATCTTAGGTACTCCAATGATGAGATGTTGGACATCCTCGAGCATGGGTACAATCCTGTAGATCCAAGGTGCCTCACTCCCAGAGAAACTTATGACAAGCATCTCAATGACACTGCGATCATGTGCATAAGAAAAGGAATGAATGACAAGCAACAGAGACCTTACATTCACATCACAAGTGCCAAGGAACTGTGGGATAGCATTATAAGGACCAAGACCGGTACTCCACTCTTCGGCTTGCTCAATATGAAATTGCCAAGGGGCAATTACAGAATTTCTGTATGGAAAAGGGTGAATCTCCCAAGCAACTACTAGAACGGCTCATGACTCTCGCCGCAGACATTGAGTCCTGTGACTGTGGCAAGACACAAGATGGTTTCAATCTGACCAAGAGATTTCTCGTGGACAAGTTACTTCATGCTTTTGCTCCGTACCACCATCAAATGGTATGGGACATGAGGCAGCACCATGGGTTCAAATAAATGACTCCAGATGACATCATATCCACTTTCCAATTATTTGAAGAGTGAAAGGCAAATGCAACAAAGCACCTTGCCATGCATGACACTTCAACATCAAAGATCAATCTTGCTTTGAAAGCCAAGCATGAATGTGATGAAGAAGAAAGTGAAGAAGAAGAGGGTGATGATGACTGCGAAGATGGTGATGATGTTGACTCTGATGAAAGCCCATCTTATGAGGACATTGCTCTCTTTGTAAAGAAGTTCAGTGCAGGAAAGTTCAAGGGAAGATTCCCAAAGAAGAAAGTAAGGAAATGCTACAACTGTGAGGAAACCAACCACTTCTCCAATGACTGCCCTTATGAGAAGAGAGAAGATAAACCAAGGTTTCCGAAGACCTTTGTAAAGAAGAAGTTGCCAAACCCTATGAACTCCAAGCTCAAGAGAATAGATGGAAGAGCAATGGTTGCACAAGAAGAATCAGATCCAGAAGACGTTGGTGGGGTTGTCGGAGTAGCTCAGGATACCCAAAACACCTTGAGGCTAGTCAACAAAAGTGGTGATGTTGTTCACTACAACTATATGAAAGACTACAAGGGCAACGCCCACAAGTGTTTGATGGCAAAGACTGCCATGGGAGATGAGGAAGACCAAAGCTCCCATGATAAGGTTAAGGTAACTCCACGGTTAAACTCTTTCAGTCTAGTTTCTACCTCACCTGATGAGTATCTTGATGCGGAAGATCACTATGAGGATAATGACTTAGATCATCCCATGTTTGCCAAAATAAACAAATTTATGTGCTCTCTTAAAGGAAAGAAGCTCACTATGTTTCGCATACTTATGGAAATGGTGAGTAAGCACACCAATACCATCAAGGAACTCGAAACCCTCGTTACTGAGGAGAAGGAAAGAAATGAAATCCTTGAGCAAAAAGTATTGTATGAGGAAGCACAAAATGATGCATTATGCTCAAAAGTTGGTGAAAACCTTGATAAACATGCTAACGATCTTGCCTCCTTGAAAAAGGTTGAATCTGTGTGCAAAGAGTTACTAAATGATAAAAACCTACTAGTGAACTCTCATGCTTCCCTTTCTAAGGACTGTGAGCGTCTATCCTTGTCTCTCAAAGACAAGGAAGAGAAACTCACTGTTCTTACAAAGAGCTTTGAGGCACTCAAGGTTACTTATCTTGACACTTTAGCTAAGGCTTACTCCTCACCTATTATTAATGTTGATACCTGCACTACTAACTCTAGTAGTGAACTGACATCTATCCTTGAGGAAAACTGTTCACTAAAGGCACAGCTAGATAGAGGTCTCATGACATGTGCACAAGGACAAAAGACTCTCAGTGAGATCTTAAGTCAACACAATGGAGGCTTTGCCAAGGAAGGGCTTGGGTTCAATCCAAGCACCGCCAAGAAAAGTGCATCTCCTCTCAAGTGTACCACTCCGCTTAAAGAAATATTTGTACGAGAGGGACACAAGGAGAAAGGTAAGGTTGTGAGTGGGTCGGCCACTAGGGGTTTGCCTACTCTCAACAAGACAACTGAATTCATGCCTCCATCCTATGTACTTTGCAAATCAAAGGAAGGAGAGGTTTATGCTAAATTCGTTGGTCCCTGTAATGCATTCCGATTTTATGCTATTTGGGTCCCTAAGACTCTTGTAACCAATGTGAGAGGCCCCATGACGAAATGGGCACCTCAGACCAAGTCTTAATTCGTTACAGGCTGTTTTCTCCGGAGGAACCAAATGGCTGATCGACAGTGGATGCACCAATCATATGACCGGAGATAGTAACTTGCTCTATGACTTCATGCAAGACATTCGACCATACATGAGCATTGTATTTGGTGGAGGGTCGAAAGGGCAGGTAATTGGGTTGGGCAAGGTGGCAATCACTAATGACATGTCTCTTGCAAATATCATGCTTGTCCAATCTCTTCAATATCATTTACTTTCAGTTCGCCAATTGGCTTCCGTTGGTTATGACACATTATTCGGACTAACGGATGTGAAAGTCTTTAAGAGAGACACTCTCGAAGTGGCCTTTGTTGGAGAGTTGGATGACAACCTTTACACGGTTGATTTCTCGAAAGAGAGCACCTTCCATACAACTTGTCTAATGGCCAAGGCCGACATGGGATGGTTGTGGCATCGCCGGCTCGCCCATGTCGGCATGAGAAATCTTCAAAATCTCTTAAACGGCAATCACATCCTTGGACTAACAAATGTATCTTTTAAGAAAGATCGTGTGTGCAGTGCATGCATAGCTGGGAAACAACATCAATCAAAACATCCACCCAAGAACATTGTATCCACTTCAAGGCCGTTAGAGCTCCTTCATGTGGATCTGTTTGGGCCTCCTTCATGGGCAAGTCTTGGAGGTAAAAAGTATGGCCTAGTCATTGTTGATGATTACTCAAGATACACATGGGTATTCTTTCTCAAGTCTAAGGACGAGACGAAGATCACCTTCATTGATTTTGCCAAACAAGTCCAGCGGAAGTTTGACAAGGACATCAAGGCAATAAGAAGTGATAATGGCTCCGAGTTCAAGAATTGCACCCTAGAAGAATTTCTTAGTGATGAGGGAATTGAACATCAGTACTCCGCACCTTACACCCCTCAGCAAAATGGTGTAGCAGAGAGGAAGAACCGGACACTTGTGGAAATGGCAAGGTCCATGTCAGACGAATACAAGTCACCACATAGTTTTTGGGTTGAGGCTGTCAACACAGCATGTCATGCATCAAACCGGCTCTTCCTTCGATCAATATTGGAGAAGACTCCATATGAGCTCCTATCTGGGAACAAGCCCAATGTTAAGTACTTTCGTGTGTTTGGATGCAAGTGTTTCATCCTCAACAAACGGGAACGGTTAGGAAAATTTCAATCCAAAACAACTGAAGGAATTTTTGTTGGCTATGGATCAAACTCTCACGCCTACAGAGTCTACAAAAAATCCACTGGATGTGTTATAGAAACCTGTGACGTGACGTTTGATGAATTTAACCGCTCCCATGGGGAGCAAGTTGATCTAAGTGATGCAGGTGAAGAAGATTCCTCGCAAGATATCTTGAACATGGGTGTAGGTGCACTTCTTCCCATGGAACAAAGACCCCATGATGATGATGAAGATGATGAGAGTATTTCTCATCCTCAAGACAGTTCACTGCCCGTACCTCCACAAGATACTAGCACACATATCATGCCAGTGGTTGAGGATCATGTGGGAGAACATGTCTCTCACCCTGATCACACTCAAGAACAAGTTGATCTTCAAGAGCTAGACCAAAGTATGGATATGCTTGATGATGAACCTCAACAGGTGCAACACGAAGAGGAATATCTTCCACCGCACGTAAATGATCCATATGTTGAGGACGTTGATGATGGAAACAAAGTCGAACCTTGTGAAACCCTGACCTCCATCATGCCACGTGTGGCCGGTCGTGTTGATATTGATCAAATCCTCACCGGCGTGTCGGAAGGTAGAGTGACTCGTAAACAATTAACAAACTTTTATGCTCACTTTTCATTTGTCTCTAGTACTGTGCCACATAGGGTTCAGGATGCATTGTGTGACAATGACTGGCTCCTTGCTATGCAAGAAGAGTTAAACAGTTTTACACGCAATGAAGTATGGTCATTGGTAGAACGACCAACTGAGGAACACAATGTCATTGGAACTAAATGGATCTTCAAGAACAAGGAAGATGAGAATGGACTATCCTACGCAGCAAGGCAAGGTTAGTAGCACACGGGTACGCCCAAGTTGAAGGTTTGGACTTTGGTGAGACTTTTGCCCCTGTTGCTCGTCTTGAATCCATTCGCATTCTATTGGCCTATGTTGCTTTCAATGGTTTTACTTTGCATCAAATGGATGTGACAAGTGCTTTTCTTAACGGTCCTCTACAAGAAGAGGTATATGTATGACAACCACCGGGGTTTGTTGACCCTCACCACAAAGACCATGTGTACAAACTTCACAAGGCTCTGTATGGCCTCAAACAAGCACCCCGTGCTTGGTACGATCATCTTAAGAAGTTCTTACTCGATGATGGCTTTGTGGTGCGGGTGATCGATCCCACTCTTTTTACTAAGAGGGAAAATGGTGATTTGATCTTATGCCAAATCTATGTAGATGACATCATTTTTGGTTCTCCTAACATCCATTTATGCAAGAAGTTTGCGGCCTCCATGACCAAGACCTTTGAGATGTCACTCAACACGGACTTGAAGTTCTTTCTTGGATTTCAAATACAACAATTTCAAGAAGGAATTTTCTTGTCTCAAACTAAGTACCTCAAGGACATTCTTGAAAAGTTTGATATGACAAATGCTAAACCAATGAAGACACCCATGGCCACAGATGTCTTTCTAAATGAAGACACCAACGATATCCCTTTTGACCCATCTACTTACCGCTCCATGATTGGTTCGTTACTTTATCTTTGCGCATCTAGACCGGACATCATGTTAAGTGTAGGCATATGTGCTAGATTTCAAGCTTCCCCTAGGGAAAGCCATCATACGGCGGTTAAGCATATTCTTAGATACCTTGTTCACACCCCAAAGTTAGGCTTATGGTACCCTAAGGATGCAAAGTTCGATCTTATTGGGTACTCCGATGCGGATTGGGCTGGTGACAAAGTGGGACAGAAATCCACTTCCGGTGCATGTCAGTTTCTTGGACGCTCCTTGGTAAGTTGGTCCTCGAAAAAGCAGAATTGTGTTTCTCTCTCCACGGCTGAGGCCGAATATATTGCAGCCGCAAGTTGTGCAACCCAACTACTATGGATGAGGCAAACCCTAAAGGATTATGGTATCACGTATCGACACGTGCCTCTTCTCTGTGATAATGAAAGTGCCATAAAGATCTCCGAGAACCCCATTGATCACCCTCGCACAAAACATATTGATATTCGGTATCATTTCTTGAGAGACCATGTGCAAAAGGGTGACATTGATATTACCCATGTGGGTACCGACATGCATCTCGCTGACATTTTCACCAAGCCACTTAGCGTAGCAAGGTTCTGTCAACTTAGGCGTGAACTTGGTATCTTGGAGCTTGATAACATAACTTGAAATCTTGTACACATACACACACTCACATTATGTTCTTGTCTTGATGTGGGCATGCATTTAGGGGGAGTCACTAGGACTTACGTCATAATTCTGTGTTTTAATCCTACAAAATATGCATAAATCAACTTCTGTCCACAAGTACTATATGTAAACGCTTGTAGGCAACTGTGTTCGTGTCCTTTGTGATAAACCATGTCAAGGCAACTTCTGTCAAATCATCTCATCATCCAAATTCCAGAATCTGCCTCTGCCTACTCCTCGCTCGGTCGTCCGACGTGTCTCGTACGCCCGGCGGCTAAACTCATTCCGGACGTCCGGCCAGTGTCGGTCGTCCGACGGCTAAATCCACTCCGGACGTCCGACGCCTGTCGGATGTCCGACACATCGGGGGGCCTATAAATAGAAGGGCGCGGGCTGGGCCTTGCCCTAGCCCCCATGCGCCTCCTTTTCTTCCGGCCGCCGCCGCCGCCAGCACCAGGGGAGCTCGCCCGCGCCGCCACATTCGGGATCTGGCTGATCTCCTCCGCGGGATCCGATCTCCTCCGTGGGATCCGTCTCCCCTTCCTCTCCTCTCTCGATCTGCAGGTATCCCCTCCGTCCCCCTCGCGTTTGGATTCCTTTTCTCCCAAGTTCATGTGTTCGTTCATATGGTTTGACCGTGACCGTTCCCCATTGGGTTTCCAACCGTGTAGGATTTTGTTCATCATGCCCAAGATTAAGCACTCCGCCCGGAAGGACACTGCTGGCTCATCTGCTCGTGCCCCTACTGGCGCGGGGTCGGACTCCGAAGGGCAACGTCGTCCCTTCAAACGGACTTCTCGGCGTCCTACGCCTCAATAGCTCCCCTCTCGTCTGATGGCTCTGACTTTGAGGATGAGCTTGCAGCTGAGGACCGTGCTGAACAGCCCGCCGTTCGGAAGTCAATGCCAAAGCCTGTGACTCGCAGGCCCTCCTATATGCCACCACCTCCTCCTGAACAGCCCGAAGGTGAAGCTCGTCGCATCTCACTTGAACCTCCTGCTACTTTAGGTCGTGAAGTCAAGAACTTCACCGCGGTTGCTAAGTCTTCCTACCTCACTTTCCGCCGCGACGTTGATCAATTCTCTGTTGTACGTGAATCTATGGACTCACGTTTCCGCACAAACGTCCAGGCGGACATCTTTACTACGGTCATTGTTCCTAAGGGTCTCTCTGTCCATCACTTTATTGATCTTGAGCATATTCGCACGCACCCGGCGAAATACCCGGGTGCCATTGAGCTCATTGAGTCATCGGGGCTTGCTGCCCCCTTTGCTTTTCGGCGCGATTTCAACGCTGCTGCTATTCACCAATTTTATGCCACATGTTTCTTTGGTCCAAACAACACTGTTAGCTGGATAACCTCTGACGTTCAGTTCACAGCCTCTTATGATGCGTTTGTTGCCGCACTTGGCTTCCCCAACTCCGGCTTCAAAATCCATAAGAATGATCCTAACCATGCACATAAGCCAATTGAGGCGTGTGGGTATCTCCTCAAACCACTCCGTGAACTTGATGCAGACGAACGAATGAAGGATCTTAATCAAGTATCCATCTGGCGCTCTCCCTACTTTATCATCTTTCAGTGTCTTATCCGCACCATCTATCCCAAGATGGGTGATAAGGGATCCTGCAATGGCTACTGTATTGACATCATGTCACATTTGTACGAGCACCCCAAGAGCAAAATTAATGTGCCTCACTTTCTATGGCATGAGATTCGGCTTGCTAGTTTTCAGTACAAGCGAGCCTTCCCTCATGCCCCCTTCATCCAGGATTTTATTAACCATGTTGCTGAATTCACTGTTGCTGTCACTCACACGCATCACAAGTAGGTTATTCCCGCTCACATGGCGGATAACTATGCTCCCAAGAAAACCCCACCATCCACCTCCACTCGCCGCACTGCTGCCCGGTCCGCAACCCCTTCATCCAGCTCAGCTCCTCTCGGTCGCTTTGCCAAATTCATTGGCAAGGCACATTCTGCTATGATGAAGACCTTCTCTTTCCAGTGCGGTCAAACTCATGATGTGGCTTCTCGCCTCGTCTCCTCCAAGAATGCCCTCAAGGCTCGTCTGAGAGACTCGGGCGCTCTTGATGTGAGTGACGATGAGGCCCTTCCTGCTGCTCCTCCTTCTGACTTTGGCTTCCCATCTGGTCCTGAGTGGGCTGATTTTCTTGACGAGGCTGGTGGCAGTGGCTTACCTGACGATGAGGATGATGATGATGATGATGTTGATGATCTCTGAGAATGGTTGATGCTGTTGGTGCCTCCCTTTTTGGTACTTGATGCCAAAGGGGGAGTAATGTATCGTAGTTTTTAGTCTTTGGAGATTTAGTCTCAATTTGCATGTTTGTGTAATGTAATGGATAAACCTATGTATGGCTACCTATGAATGTTGTGATTGCTATGGATTGCTATGATATCATCGTAGACATTATGTTTTGCTCCACTACTTCTATGATGATCTATTATCTTTACATGATGATCCATTATCTTTACTAAGTCACATGATATTTTCGAAACACACATTAAAAGGGAGCTCCGATATTTTACCATGCACATACTAAGGGGGAGCTCCGTACTAAACCTCTCCAAAGCTATAATGTATGTTAAATCTTTTGAGACCTATGTATATGTTGTCATCAACTACCAAAAAGGGGGAGATTGAAAGTGCAGTCATGCCCCTAATCGACTTTTGGTGTTAATGACAACACATACATAGGAAGCTAATCCTATTTGTTGAGTGTATCTCAGGATGGCAAGTACTTTAGTAGATTGACAATTATGTGCCAAGGTGGTCTGAGAAGATTGGTACTTATATGTCAAGAAGGCTCGGGATTGAGAAAATATGATGTAGACTATCCTTTAAATTTACTATTCTTGAGTATAGGGATCCCGCACTATTAAGAGGGGATCACAGGTTTTGCGATGAATTTGCTCATACTACATCTCTACTTTTCTGCTCATACCACATCTTCACTACTCTGCTGTTATCTCAAAACAGAACTAATGCCTCGGACATCCGGCATCCTCCGGACGTCCGAGGTCGGACGTCCGAACTGCTTCGGAAATCCGAAATCGTATACTAGAGAGATCAGAGCCATATAACTCGGACTTCCGGCTCCCTACGGACGTCCGAGGGCCGGTCGACCGACCAGCTTAGGAAATCCGGAGCTCTGCACCAGAAGAACTTGACCATATAACTCGGACTTACGGCTCCCTCCGGGCGTCCAAGGGCCGGACGTTCGTCCCCTTTCGGAAATCTGGAATCTTGCACCAGAGAAGTTTGAGTCGAATAACTCGGACTTTCGGCCCTCTCCGGACGTCCGGTCCCTGTTCAACTCCAAAGTGGTTCCAGATATATTTACACCCCTCGGACGACCGACCCCTGTCGGACGTCCGACTCCTTGTGGACGCCCGGACATCCGTGAACTGCCGGATGTCCGACCCGTGTGTGACTTAAAGTGTCCCCAACGGCTGTTTTCCTCTCCCCACTATATATACCACCTCCCACTTCGTGAGAGGGTGTCCAACACAGCTAGAACACATACAAGAACACCTTTCTTCTCACTCACTCTTGTCTACACCCAATCTTAGATCCCAAGAGCATTTGTGAGTCCCTTTGAGTGTTGTTCCAATCAAAAGATAGATCGTCTCCTTCTCCTCCTCTCCTCCAAAGTGATTTGTGATTTGAGCAAGTTTTGAGCAATCCCCGTGATCTTATTACTCTTGGAGGTTGGAGATTCCTAGGCGGTAGGAGTCTTCGGAGAGGAATCAAACCATTGTGATTTCCCCCGGAAAGCTTGAAGGTTTGGAAGCCACCTCAAGGCTTACCACTAGTGGTTGAGAAACGCCTTCGTGGAGTTATCCCAAAGGGAGAATAGGGTGAGCCTTCGTGGCGTTGGTGTGCCTTCGTGGTAACATCCGCCCCTCTAACGGTGACGTAGCTTCCCTCCAAGGAAGTGAACATTGGGATACATCCTCGTCTCTCTTGGAGTTTTGGTTATTCCTAACCCTAACTCTCTACTTGTGTTAATCCTTATTACGTACTTGTATTTGATTATTGTTTACCGGTTGCCTTACTTCACTCTAAATAGCTTACTCCTTGACTTTGCTATTATTAGGCCTACGCTCATATTCCGCACCTTTGCCTAATATTGCTAAGTAATTATTAAAATTTGGAACTGTGCCTATTCACCCCCCCCCTCTAGGTCCATCTCGATCCTTTTCAGTATCGTAGGAGTCTTTTACTTTTGTTGTGTCACAATCATCCTTGCTGCACACCTAGAGAGAGATACATGCACTCACCGTGATTTTGTCGAGCTTCACTTATATCCTTTGGTAGACAATTCAGCTCACTTGTGCTTCACTTATATCTTTTTGAGCTAGATACTTTTGCTCTATGTGCTTCACTTATATCTTTTAGATCACAGCGGTGCGCGGCTTGGTAGTTGATCTATGCTTTGAAGGTAGTCTCAAAAGGGGTAGTTATCCAAAGGGATACGAAAACTTCCACCTTCATGTGCATTGAATAGTTAGAGAAGTTTGATTCATGTCAACTAGTTTTCAGTTGTGGTTTTGGTAATATTGAAGTTATGCTAATAAGGTGTTGTGGATCTAGAAATACTTGTGTTGAAGTTAGTGATTCCCGTAGCATGCACATATGGTGAACCGGTATGTGATGAAATCTGAGCATGATTAGTCTTTTGATTGTCATCCTTTGCGTGGCGGTCGGGATCGCGCGATGGTTTATACCTACCAACCCTTGCCCTAGGAGTATGCGTTGAATGCTTTGTTTCGATTACTAATAAAACTTTTCCAACAAGTATATGAGTTCTTCATGACTAATGTTGAGTCCATGGTTTAGATGCACTTTCACCTTCCACCATCACTATCTTCTTAGTGTCGTGCAACTTTCGCTGGTGCACAAAACCCACCATTAGCCTCCCTCAAAACAGCCACCATACCTACCTACTATGTCTTTTTCAAAGTCATTCCGAGATATATTGCCATGCAACTACCACCATGACCTGTGCCACCACGTCTACATTGCCATTGCATGATCGTAAGATAGCTAGCATGATGTTTCTATTAATGTCTATGCCATGCTAGATCATTGTCACGGTACACTACCGAAGGCATTCCATATAGAGTCATCGTTGCTTTAAGTTTTGAGTTGAAAGTGTGATGATCATCATTGATGGAACATTGTCCCATGTGAGGAAATAAAAGAGGACAAAGATGCCCACCAAAAAAAGAGGCCAAAGAGCCCACCAAAAAAAATGAGAGAAAAAGAGAGAAGGGACAATGCTACCACCTTTCCACACTTGTGCATATTAAGCACCATGATCTTCATGATTGAGAGTCTCTCGTTTTGTCACCACCATATAGCTAGTGGGAAATTTTCATTTTATAACTTGTCTTGTATGTTCCAATGATAGGCTTCCTCAAAATTGCCTTAGGTCTTCGTGAGCAAGCAAGTTGGATGCACACCCACTAGTTTTCTTTAAGAGCTTTCACATACTCTTAGCTCTAGTGCATCATTTGTATGGCAATCCCTACTCATTCACATTGATATATATTGATGAGCATCTCCACAGCTCATTGATATGCCTAGTTAATGTGACCATCTTCTCCTTTTTTTGTCTTGCAACCTCCACCACACTCCACACCACTTATAGTGCTAAAACCATGGCTCACGCTCATGTATTGCGTGAGAGTTGAAAATATTTGAGAAAGTAAAGGTGTGAAACAATTACTTGGCCAATACCGGGGTTGTGCATGATTTAAATTTGTTGTGCAATGTTGATAGAGCATAGCCAGACTATATGCTTTTGTAGGGATAAATTTCTTTTGGCCTTGTTATTTTGAAAGTTCATGATTACCTTGCTAGTTTGCTTGAATTATTATTGTTTCCACGTCAATAGCAAACTATTGTTTTGAATCTAATGGATCTGAACATTCACGTCACATAAGAGGAGTTACAAAGGACATCTATGCTAGGTAGCATGAAAGCATCAAAAAATCATTCTTTATCACTTCCCTACTCGAGGACGAGCAAGAGTTAAGCTTGGGGATGCTTGATACGTCTCAAACGTATCTATAATTTTTTATGGTTTCATATTGTTATCTTGTCATCTTTGGATGTTTTATGTACCTTTTATATCTTTTTTGGTACTAACTTATTAATTTAGTACCAAGTGCCAGTTCTTGTTTTTTCTATGTTTTTGGCTCTTTTCAGATCTGACTTTGGAACGGAGTCCAAACGGAATAAAATCCTCGAAATTAATTTTTCCCGAACAGAAGAAGATCAGGGGGCTTGAGGGCCAAGCCAGGAGGGCTACAGGGGGCCCACAAGCCCCCTATCCGCCACCAGGGGGCGGCGGCCAGCAGGCTTGTGGCCTCCCTGGCGCCCCCTTGACCTAGCTCCTTCGCCTATATATTCCCTAAAATACAGAAAAAATCAAGGGATCCACGAAAATACTTTTCCGCCGCCGCAAGCTTCCGTTTCCGCGAGATCTCATCTGGAGACCCTTCGCGGTGCCCTGCCGGAGGGGACTTTGGAGTTGGAGGGCTTCTACATCAACATCATCGCCCCTCCAATGACTCGTGGGTAGTTCACTTCAGACCTACGGGTCCGTAGTTAGTAGCTAGATGGCTTCTTCTCTCTCTTGGATCTTCAATACAAAGTTCTCCATGATCTTCATGGAGATCTATCCGATGTAATCTTCTTTGGCGGTGTGTTTGTCGAGATCCGATGAATTGTGGATTTGTGATCATATTATCTATGATATATATTTGAGTCTTTGATGATTTCTTATATGCTTGATTTGATATCCTTGTAAGTCTCTCCGAGTCATGGGTTTTGTTTGGCCAACTAGATCTATAATTCTTGCAATGGGAGAAGTGCTTGGTTTTGGGTTCTTACCGTGTGGTGACCTTTCCCAGTGACAGTAGGGGCACCAAGGCACACATCGTGTAGTTTCCATCAAGGGTAACAAGGTGGGCTTTGTCGTAGATATGAGATTGCCCATCTATATCATGGCATCTTGCTTAAGGCATTACTCTGTTCTTTTGGACTTAATACACTAGATGCATGCTGGATAGCGATCGACGTGTGGAGTAATAGTAGTAGATGCAGAAAGTATCGGTCTACTTGTTTTGGACGTGATGCCTATAGATATAATCATTGCCATAGATTACGTCATGACTTTGCACGGTTCTATCAATTTCTCGACAGTAATTTGTTCACCCACCGTCTACTTGCTTTCATGAGAGAAGCCACTAGTAAACACTACGGCCCCCAGGTCTATTCACACCTATCGTTTCCACTTTCGCTTTTACTTTGCTTTGTTACTTTGTTGCTTTCAGTTCTCACTTGGCGAACAATCTATAAGGGATTGACAACCCCTTCATAGTGTTGGGAGCAAGCTTTTTGTGTTTCTGCAGGCACTTGTGATACTCCTTCACTGCATCAATACCTTGGTTCTCAAACTGAGGGAAATACTTACCACCGCTGCGCTACATCACCCTTTCCGCTTTGAGAGAACACCAACGCAAGGCTCCAAGGCCATGGGGGAAATCCTTTGCATATTTGCCTAGGAAGTCCCTTAAGGCGTAGCCATAGCAGAAGGATTTCTGGTGCCGCAACACGTTTCTGGCGCCGTTGGAAGGTCTTTTGTTGCAGTACCAATCATCTCATTGGATGGTGGCTCGGGAATTTCATACGAAGCCAAGTGTAAAGGATACCTTGGAGTCAAAGATGTACATGAGAGTTAGGTTTCGATCCTATGGAACTTTGGGTTATGGGCCTAACATGTGGGTTGAGAGTAGGCAGAGCGGTGACATCTTGCACGGTCTTGGTAGCAAGACATGTCAAAGGATAGCCTGTTAGTTATGTTGGTAACAACATCGGTACCAAGGGCGGGGGACAAATAGAGCCATTTTCCTGCTCGTTGGAATAAGGCGGACCAATAGGCTAAGTTCTCGTCCATCGGTGGTTATAGAATGTTAACAATAATAGTAACAGGGTCTTACTGATAGAATTATACAACAAGGTTTCTACCTAAGCAGGGAATTACTACTGCTCAGATAGCTTATACTACAAGAAAGGTTAAACACACCAATGGAAAAGAAAAATGTGTTCACACACAAGTATTAGAGTATTCCTTTCCCAAGGCAAACACAACATGGTATACCTGATAGGGCATCAAGTACATAACCATTTAGATGAAGGAGCAAGGAGAATCATGATGCTTACTGATACGTCCAAAATGAGCCACTATTTTGTATCATAATTTGTCTCTATTCATTAATATATTTCACTTTATGATGATGTAATTATAGTGTTTTGGCTTATTTTACACAGTTTCCAACTTTCCGGTGCCGAAACAGCAGATGCAGGATTCAGCGGAGAAAATAGCACGAATATTTGCAATATCAGAACATCTCCAATTAAGCTGAAATTTTGAGGGAAGAAGTTTCCGAACGGGTCTCGAAGACAGGTCAAAGATGGGCCAGAGGGGGGCCACATGTCACCCAATCGACTTGCTGGCGCCCCCTAGGCCGCACCAGGAGGCCGCCTGAGTGATGGGCCCCACTCCCGGCACTCTCCTTTGGCCTATATCTCCCTCTTGACCGAAAAATTCCAGAGACAGAAGAGTTTTCACGATTGCTTCGCCGCTCCGCGGCGGAAACCTACACAGAAGAAAAGACCTTTCCGGCGGGCAGATTCCGCCGGGGAGAACTCCTCCCGGAAGGGGAGATCGTCCTCATCGTCATCACCATCGTCGCCGTCATCACCGAGATCATCATCACCATCATCATCAATACCAACACCATATCCATCTTCATCCCATCTACTCCACCATTGCAATCGGAGTTGTACCTTGCACTGTTCATCCCCTCTACTCTACCGGTGTTAATTACTCTTTTGTGGTGAATGATATTGAGTTTTGTTGGAGGATTATTGTTGTGACCAGATTGTTAATCGTATTTTCATCACCTCTGATCATGATCTCTTTTATGTCTTGTGAGTAGTTCCACTAGTTCTTGAGGACATGGGAAAAGTCTAGATGTTAGTAGTCATATGATGTTGAAGTAATATGTGTTGATTGGTATTTAAGTTATGGTGTTATTCTTCTAGTGGTGTTATGTGAACGTCGACTACATAACACTTCGCCTTTTAAGGACCTAGGGGAATGCATCATGTATAAAGAATGCTTATGGTGGGTTGCCGGAGTGACAGAAACCTGAGCCCCAGTTCGCATACTTTTGCATGAGGGAGCATTGGATCCATAAAGCTTATGGCTATGGTTAGGCTTTGCCTTATTTTATCTCTTGTATTTGCGGATGCTTGCAAGAGGGATTAATCATAAGAGTGTACTTCTCTTAGCCTAGACGGTGCACTAGTTAAGATCCACCCACATAACACTTATCAATACAAAACATAGTGCTAGACGGAATATGATGAAAACACTTGACTATCTCTCCCGTGTGTCCTCAGGAACGCCTTAGTCTTTATAAGTTTTGTCCCTAGGCTTATCCTTTGTGTTCAAAAGGATTGGGCCACTTTCTGCACCTCGAAACCATTTACTTTACTTGCATTTATTTCTTTGTTTCTTATACTAGAAAACCCATAAAAAGTTACCTTCCAGTACTTGCAGTTATTCCTTGCTCAAGATCACTTGTCAATACCTCCTTCTCCTCGTTGGGTTTGACACTCTTACTTAATGAAAAGGCTACGATAGATCCCCTACACTTGTGGGTCATCAAGACCATTTTCGGGCGCCGTTGCCGGGGAGTAGAGCGCTATTGGTAAGTGAAATTGGTAAGGAAACCTTTACATTGTACGTGCTGCTTTTGTTTTAGTGTTCTCTTTTTTTGTCCCTATGGACTACTCTGCTCTTGGTTTGTTCCTCGTAGGGAGGCGCCCCAACGCTATTGTGGTGGAGAATCCTCCCCCGCCTACTGAAATTGTGCCCTTTAAAATACCAACTGGTATTATTGATTGTGTTTTGTCTAATCGATATGCAGGAGATAGACATCGATGTGAACACTTGCTATATCTTTCACAACTATGCTCCTTATTTAAGCTTGCAGGTATATCAATGGATTTTGTTATGAGAAAGCTATTCTCCCTATCGTTAAAAGATAAGGCTTTGGATTGGTATAGGCTTCTTGATGACTCTCATTTACTAAATTGGCAAGATCTTATGCCTCTCTTTTATGCAAAGTTTTATCCTCTTCATGAAATACATCAAGACATGAACTATATTTATAACTTTTGGTATCGTAACGGAGAAAGCATTGCTCAAGCTTGGGGGAGATTGAAATCCTTAATGCTCAAATGCCCCAATCATGAGCTCTCCAAAGAAATTATTCTCACAAATTTCTATGCAAGGCTTTCTCGTCAAGATAAAGAGATGCTTGATGCTTCCTCTAGTGGGGCATTATCCAACAAAAGCACTGAAGCTAAGTGGGATCTCATTGCAAGGATCTAGAAGAACACTGAAGACTCGGAGATTGATAAAGGTATTGAACCCGTTATAAATTATGAGCGTGATTATATTGAGAGCTATGTGAAAACCGATTACTTCAATACCTTTTGTGCTAAGATTGGTCTTGATTCCCAACTTCTAATTGATTTTTGCAAAGACTTTGCCTCTCATATTGACTCTTCCAAGAAGAAGGAGGATCAACATCATAAACCTTTTAAGGAATTACGTGTTGATATTAATGTTGTTGACCCTATCTTGCCTGCAGTTGAATATGAAAAGCCCCCTTTTCCCGCAAGGATGAGGGAGCATTGTTTTGTCACACGCATCCTGAATAAAAGTGAAAGAACAACTGATGAGCATGAGGACCTGATTAAAGTAGATCCTCAAGTTGCATTAGTCAAGGATCTTGTTACTAGTATTATTGAGGATTCTAATATAAATTTGTGTGTCGTTTCCACTAACCTTGTTACAACCAAGAATAAAGGCCCAATTTCAAGTACTTCGGTTGTATCTATAAAAATAGGAGATCATAATTATTATGGGCTATGTGATTTGGAATCCAGTGCTAGTGCTATTCCTTTTTCACTTTATAAAGAGATTATGAATGGGATTCTACCATGTGAAATTGAATAACTCGATGTTAATATTCATCTTGCAAATAAAGAAACTATCTCTCCTATTGGAATTGTGCGAGATGTTGAAGTTTTATGTGGAAAGGTAAAATATCCTACTGAATTTCTAGTACTTGGTTCAGTACAAGATGGTTTTTGCCCTATAATATTTGGTAGGCCTTTCGCAAAACTTATGGAGCTATTATAGATTGCAGGAAAGGAAAAGTATTTGTTGAATTTAATTGTGAGCCGTATGAATTTAACTTTTCTAAATTCTCGAAGCAAACTCGTGGTACTTATCTTCCTAGTAATGATAAAATTATTGAAGAGATTGCTTCTATTGCTATTCCTCCTAATGATCCTTTGCAGCAATTTATGGAAAACCACGAGAATGATATGCATATGCAGGAAAGGAATGAGCTAGATGACATATTCTTGAGACAACTTGCTACCCTGAAGCACAACCTTCCTGTTGAACCTTTGGGAATTTTATCAAAACCAAAAGAAGACCCGGTGTTTGATCTCAAACCTCTTCGCAATACGCTCAAGTATGCTTATTTAGATGAAAAGAAAGTATATCCTATTATTATCAATTCTAACCTTACGGGATATGAAGAAGAGCGATTATTGGAAGTCATTCGTAAACACCGAGGCGCTATTGGCTATACCCTTGATGATCTTAAAGGGATTAGTCCATCTATTTGTCAGCATGCTATAAATCTTGAGTCTGATGCTAAACCGGTGGTTGACCATCAACGATGTTTAAACTCAAAGATAAAGGATGTTGTGAGGACCGAAATCCTCAAGCTTCTAGCCATAGGTATTATCTCCCCTACAGCTGATAGTAAGTGGGTAAGTCCAGTACATTGTGTTCCGAAGAAAGGAGGTACGACTGTGGTTCCTAATGATAAGAATGAACTAATACCTCAGAGAATTATTATTAGATATAGAATGTGTATTGATTACAGGAAGTTGAACAAGGCGACCAGGAAGGACCACTACCCGCTGTCGTTCATCAACCAAATGCTTGAAAGGTTATCCAAAAACACTCACTTTTGCTATCTTGATGGGTACTCTGGCTTCTCTCAAATTCATGTTAATACTGCCGATCAAGATAAGACCACTTTTACTTGTCCCTTTGGTACTTATGCTTATAGACGTATGCCATTTGGTTTATGCAATGCTCCTGCTACTTTTCAAAGGTGTATGTCCGCTATCTTTCATGGCTTTTGTGAGGAAATTGTTGAGGTCTTCATGGACAATTTCCCTGTCTATGGAACCTCTTTTGACCATTGTCTCCACAACCTTAATAAAGTTTTGTAGAGATGTGAGGAGACAAACTTGGTACTCAACTGGGAGAAGTGCCACTTCATGGTCAATAGGGAATTGTTCTTGGCCACAAGATTTCTGAAATAGGAATCAAGGTGGGCAAGGCAAAGATTGAAGCAATCTAGAGAATGCCTTATCCAAAAGACATCAAAGGTATTCGTAGTTTCCTTGGTCATGCTGGTTTCTATACGAGATTTATTAAAGACTTTTCTAAAACTTCGAATCCCCTTACTAATCTTCTCCAGAAGGATATTCCTTTTGTGTTTGATGAAGATTGTAAGGAAGCCTTCGAAGTTCTTAAGAAAGCCTTAATAACCGCCACTATAGTACAACCACCTGATTGGAATTTGCCTTTTGAAATCATGTGTGATGATAGTGATTTTGCTGTTGGAGTTGTGTTAGAACAAAGGGTCGATAAGAAATTGAATATTATCCATTATGCTAGCAAAACCCTTGGCACTGCTCAAAAGAATTACGTTACTACTGAGAAAGAATTCTTAGCAGTGTTCTTTGCTTGTGATAAGTTTAGGCCTTACATTGTTGATTCTAAAGTTATCATTCACACGGATCATGTTGCTATTAAGTATCTAATCGAAAATATGGATGCCAAACTAAGGCTTATCAGATGGGTCCTTCTTCTTCAAGAATTTGATTTGCAGATTGTTGATAGGAAAGGAGCAGACAACCCTATAGCAGACAACCTTTCCAGGATGGAGGACATACCACATGATCCTATTCCGGTCAATGATAGTTTTCCTGATGAACAGTTAGCTGTTTTGCAGGTGAAATCTAATTCAGATCCATGGTATGAAGATTATGCTAACTTTATTGTTGCAAAGTTTTTGCCTCCAGGTTTAACATTCCAGCAGCGGAAGAATTTCTTCCATGACTTGAGGTATTACTTTTGGGATGACCCACATCTTTTTAGAGAAGGTGTGGATGGAATTTTGAGGAGATGTATACCGGAGCATGAGCAAAAGGATAAATTGATACATGTCATAGCAGTCCTTATGGAGGACATCATGCCGGTGAGAGGACCGCACACAAGGTTCTCCAATTAGGTTTTTATTGGCCTACTCTCTTTAAAGATGCTAGAAATTATGATTTATCCTGTGATAAGTGCAAGAGAGTCGGTAATATTAGTAGGAGGAATGTGATGCCTATGAATTATTCGCTAGTCATTGAACCTTTTGGATTGCTGGGGTTTTGATTTTATGGGTCCCTTCCCTCCTTCACACAAATACACTCACATCTTAGTACCTATAGATTATGTGACCAAGTGGGTTGAAGCAATCCCAACTAAAAGTGTTGATCATAAGACATCTTTGAAAATGCTCAAGGATGTAATCTTCCCTAGGTTTTGTGTGCCTAGGTACCTCATGACGGACGAAGGATCACATTTTACACACGGTGCTTTTAGAAAAGCTCTAGCCAAATATGATGTTAATCATAGAATTTCTTCACCCTACCACCCGCAAACAAGTGGGAAAGTTGAGCTCACAAATAGAGAGATCAAGTTGATCTTGCAAAAGACAGTGAACAATTCTAGAAAGGACTGGTCCAATAAGTTAGGAGATGCCTTGTGGGCGTATAGAACTGCTTACAAAATTCCCATGGGGATGTCTCCGTATAAGATGGTTTATGGCAAGGCATGCCATCTACCTATAGAGTTAGAGCACAAAGATTTTTGGGCTGTTAGAGAGATTAATGTTGATCCAAAGCTTGCGGGTGAAAAGCGTCTCATAAACTTGACTTCTCTAGATGAGTCGAGAAGTGAAGCTTACGAAAGCGCAAAAATATTCAAAGAAAAGGTAAAGAAGTGGCATGACAAGAGAATTTTGAAATGTTAATTTAATGTTGGTGACAAAGTTTTGCTACATAGATCTCGTTTCAGGTTTTCTCCGGGTAAACTACTTTCCAAGTGGGAAGGATTGTACCATATCGAAGAAGTCTACCGCTCCGGTGCAATCAAGAATAATAATTTTGAAGGCACAAAACCACATGTTGTGAATGGGCAAAGATTCAAGCATTACATGGATGGAGACCTGATACGTCTCCGTCGTATCTACTTTTCCAAACTCTTTTGCCCTTGTTTGGACTCTAACTTGCATGGTTTGAATGGAACTAACCCGGACAAACGCTGTTTTCAGCAGAATTGCCATGGTGTTGTTTTTGTGCAGAAGTAAAAGTTCTCGGAATGACCTAGAAATCTACGAGGATTTTTTGTGGAATATATAAAAAATACTGGCGCAAGAATCAATCGGGGGAGTGGAGCAAGGAGCGCACAAGACCACCAGGCGCGGGCCCCCCTGGCTGCGCCTAGCAGGCTTGTGGGGCCCTCGGAGCTCCGCCGCCTCCAACTCCAGCTCTATTTAGTCCCTTTCGTCCGAAAAAAATCAAGGAGAAGAGTTCATCGCGTTTTACGATACAGAGGCGCCGCCACCTCCTATTCTTCCTCTGGAGGGCAGATCTGGAGTCCGTTCTGGGCTTCGGAGAGGGGAGATCATCGCCATCGTCATCACCAACCTTCCTTCATCGCCAATTCCATGATGTTCTTCATCGTTCGTGAGTAATCTCATCATAGGCTTGCTGGACGGTGATGGGTTGGATGAGATCTATCATGCAATCGAGTTAGTTTTGATGGGGATTGATCCCTAGTATCCACTATGTTCTGAGATTGATGTTGCTACTACTTTGCCATGTTTAGTGCTTGTCACTAGGGCCCGAGTGCCATGATTTCAGATCTGAACCTATTATGTTCTCGTTAATATATGTGTGTTCTTGTTCCTATCTTGCAAGTTGTAGTCACCTACTATGTGTTATGACCCGGCAACCCCGGAGTGACAATAGCCGGAACCACTCCCGGAGATGACCATAGTATGAGGAGTTCATGTATTCACTAAGTGCTAATGCGTTGTTCCGGTTCTCTATTAAACGAGAACCTTAATACCCCGTAGTTTCCATTAGGACCCCGCTGCCACAGGAGGGATGGACAATAGATGTCATGCAAGTTCTTTTCCCTAAGCACGTATGACTATATACGAAATACATGCCTACATTACATTCACGAACTGGAGCTAGTTACTTATCTCTCAGTGTTATAACTGTTGCATGATGAATATCATCCGACATAATTATCCATCACTGATCCAATGCCTACGAGTTTTTCCTACTGGTCCTTGCTGCGTTACTTTGCTGTTATTGGTGTCGCTGCTTCTACTGCTACTCTGTCACTATTGCTCTCGCTGCTGCTACTGTTACTTTGTCACTACTGCTGTCGTTGCTGCTACTGTTACTCTGTCACTATTGTTGTCACTGCTGCTACTATTACGGTTGCTACTGTTGCTATCACACCACCTTGCTACTGATAGTTTGCTGCAGATACTAAGTCTTTCAGGTGTGGTTGAATTGAAAACTCAACTGCTAATACTCGAGAATATTCTTTGGCTTCCCCTTGTGTCGAATCAACAAATTTGAGTTGAATACTCTACCCTCGAAAACTGTTGCGATCCCCAATACTTGTGGGTTATCAAGACTATTTTCTAGCGCCGTTGCCGGGGAGGCATAGCTCTATTCTGTGAGTCACTTGGGATTTACGTCTGCTGATCACTATGAGGAATCCGAGAGATCCAAAAACTAAAGCCTTTCCCTCAACTACGAGGACAGGTAAGGAACTGCCATCTTGCTCTGCACTTGATTCACCTTCAGTAATGAGTAAGTTTGCGACACCACCTCCTGCTAGAAATTTTGATATGTCGCCTGTGCATGATGATGCTACTTATGCTGTCCATGATGCTTGTGATGATGCTTTGCTTGATACTGCTTTGCCACTAGGTGCATTCCTTGATGCATAAATTGCTAGAGTTGCTGCTAGATGTGATGATACTTCGGAAACTGCTGAGATTATTGAAGTAGAACCTGCTATTTCACCTGTTAGAACTAGCTCTCCTAGATATGAATTGCCTGATATGCATGAGGGTTATGTTATGGAGGGAGAGATAGCTGAGGACTTTCTTGCTTGTAAGGATAGCTATGATCTTGAGAACTTATTGCGCAAGTGGAAAGAAAAATCTTTGAACGCTAGGATGAAATACGACCCGAAGTTTGCTACTTCGCCTATCTTTGTGACCGATAAGGATTATGAATTCTCTGTCGACCCTGAGTTAATCACTCTGGTCGAATCTGATCCTTTTCATGGTTATGAGCCTAAAACGGTTGTAGCCCATCTTACTAAGCTGCACGATATAGCCACCCTATTCACGAGTGAGGAAAAGATCCGCCACTACTATATCCTTAAGTTGTTTCCTTTCTCGCTAAAGTATGATGCTAAGACTTGGTTCACTTCTCTTGCTCCTGGTTGTATGCGTAGCCCCCAGGATATGATCTACTACTTCTCTGAGAAATATTTCCCTATCCATAAGAAACAAGCTGCCTTGCAGGAAATATATAACTTTGCGCAAGTTGAAGAAGAGAGTCGCCCACAAGCTTGGGGGACGCTTGTCCAACTACTGAATGCTTTGCCTGATCACCCTCTTGAGAAGAATGAAATACTTGATATCTTCTATAATGGACTAACTGATGCTTCTAAGGACCACCCAGATAGTTGTGCTGGTTGTGTTTTCAGGGAACGAACCATAGAACAAGCTGAGATCCTATTGAATAATATCTTGTGCAATGAGAATGCTTGGACTATTCCCGAACTACCTCCAAAGCCAACTCCTAATAAAAGAGGTATCCTATTGCTCAGTCCTGAAGATATGCAAGAAGCTAAGAAATCTATGAAAGAGAAAGGCATTAAATCTGAAGATGTCAAAAATCTACCACCTATCGAAGAGATCCATGGTCTTGATAACCCGATACAGGTAGTAGAGGTAAATTCTCTTCATATATTCAATGAGAGTGATATTCCTTTTGATAAACCTGCTAGCTTATGCGTGGATGAATTTGATAACTTTGTTGCCAAACAACAAAGTTCCAACGATTATGTTGGCAGACAATTGGAACAGAATCCTCGTATGCTTAGTCATTTAAGTGCTTGTGTGGATAGAAATGTCAATGATCTTAAGCTTTTGAGTAAACATGCCTCTATGGTTACTACTCAAGTAGAACAATTACCTAAGGCTCAAAATGACTTGCTCAATGAGTTGAATGACAATTCTGTTAGAGTCATCACTAGAGGTGGTAGAATGACCCAGGAACCTTTGTATCCTGAGGGTCATCCTAAGAGAATTGAAAAAGATTCTCAAGGAGTTAGCACTGATGCACCTAGTCATCCTAGAAAGAAAAAGAAAGATGATAGGAACTTGCATGCTAGCAACCATGTTGCTGTTACACCCGAGAATCCAAACGATGTCTTTGTTTCTGATGCCGAAACACAATCTAGTGATGAACATGAGCCTAATGATAATATCAATAGTGGTGTTCATTATGATGCTCAACCTAGCAATGATAAGGATGTGGAGATTGAACCTGTTGATCTTGATAACCCACAGCCTAAGAATAGGAGATACGGTAAGAACGACTTCATTGCTATGAAGCATGGTAAAGAAAGGGAACCATGGGTTTAGAAACCATTTGTTGAAATGATTAGACTTGTCTTTCTGCAAATGCGTTTGACATATATGCTCAAAATGTCTCCCTATGCCAAGTACATGAAAGATATTGTGACTAATAAGAGGTTGATAACTGAGGTTGAGATTTCCACCATGCTCGCTAATTATACCTTCAAGGGTGGAACTCCTAAGAAACTAGGTGATCCCGGAGTGCCCACTATGCCTTGCTCCATTAAAGGAAACTATGTTAGAACTGCTTTATGCGACCTTGGAGCCGGTGTTAGTGTTATGCCTCTCTCTCTCTCTCTTTATCGTAGGCTTGAACTGGATAAGTTGACACCCACTGAAATCTCTGTGCAAATGGCCGACAAATCAACTGCTTTCCCTATCAGCATTTGCGAGGATGTTCCTGTTGTGGTTGCTAACGTTACTATCTTAACGGACTTTGTTATCCTGGATATTCCCGAGGATGATGCCATGGCGATCATACTTGGAAGACCCTTTTTAAACACTACAGGGGCTGTTATTGATTGCAACAAAGGCAATGCCACTTTCCATGTCAATGGTAATGAGCATTGATGTCTACTACGCAACCTTCTCCTTGTAGACGTTGTTGGGCCTCCAAGTGCAGAGGTTTGTAGGACAGTAGCAATTTTCCCTCAAGTGCGTGACCTAAGGTTTATCAATCCACGGGCAGCATAGGATGAAGATGGTCTCTCTCAAGTAACCCTGCAACCAAATAACAAAGAGTCTCTTGTGTCCCCAACACACCCAATACAATGGTAAATTGTATAGGTGCACTAGTTCGGCGAAGAGATGGTGATACAAGTGCAATATGGATGGTAGATATAGGTTTTTGTAATCTGAAAATACAAACACAGCAAGGTAACTAGTAACAAAAGTGAGCACGAACGGTATTGTAATGCGTGGAAACAAGGCCTAGGGTTCATACTTTCACTAGTGAAGTTCTCTCAACAAAGATAACATAATTGGATCATATAACTAGCCCTCAACGTGCAACAAAGAGTCACTCCAAAGTCACTAATAGTGGAGAACAAACGAAGAGATTATTGTCGGGTACGAAACCACCACAAAGTTATTCTTTCTGATCGATCTATTCAAGAGTCCGTAGTAAAATAACACGAAGCTATTATTTCCGTTCAATCCATCATAGAGTTCGTACTAGAATAACACCTTAAGATACATATCAACCAAGACCCTAATGTCACCTAGATACTCCATTGTCACCTCAAGTATCCGTGGGCATGATTATAGGATATGCATCACATAATCTCATAATCATCTATTCAACCAACACATAGAACTTCAAAGAGTGCCCCAAAGTTTCTACCGGAGAGTCAAAACGTGTGCCAACCCCTATGCATAGGTTCCCAATGTCACAAACCTGCAACTTGATCACCAAACCATACATCGAGTACTCACATGAATCAAACGTGTGCCAACCCATATGCATAGGTTCCCAATTTCACAAACCCGCAAGTTGATCACCGCAGATAGACACGTGCAAGACATACATCAAGTGTTCTCAAAGACTCAATCCGATAAGATAACTTCAAAGGGGAAACTCAATTTATTACAAGAAGGGAGATGGGGAAGAACATCATAAGATCCAACTATATTAGCAAAGCCCACGGTACATCAAGATCAAGACATCTCAAGAACACGAGAGAGAGAGAGATCAAACACATAGCTACTGGTACATACCCTCAGCCCCGAGGGAGAACTACTCCCTCCTCGTCATGGAGATCGCCGGGATGATGAAGATGGCCACCGGAGATGGGTTCCCCCTCCGGCAGGGTGCCAGAACGGGCTCCCGATTGGCTTTTGGTGGCTACAGAGGCTTGCGGCGGCGGAACTCCCAATCTAGGTTTCTTTTTGGGGGTTTCTGTATTTATAGGAATTTATGGCGGTGGAATTACATCGGTTGGGCCCACGAGGAGGTCACAAGCCTGCTAGGCCCGGCCTAGGGGGGCGGGCCTCCCGGGCTTGTGACTCCCTTGTGGATCTTCTGGCCTTCTTCCAAACCTTCGGGGGGTCTCTTTTGGTCCAAAACAAATCGTCATAAAGTTTTATTCCATTTGGACTCCGCCTGGAAAAGGGTCAAAAACACGAAAAAAACAGAAACTGGGACTTGGCACTGAGTTAATAGGTTAGTCCCAAAAAAGATATAAAATAGCATATTCATGCATATAAAACATCCAAAGTTGACAAGATAATAGCATGGAACCATAAAAAATTATAGATACGTTGGAGACGTATCAAGCATCCCCAAGCTTAACTCATGCTCATCCTCGAGTAGGGAAGTGATAAAGACTGAATTTTTGATGTAGAATGCTACCTAACATATTTGTCCTTTGTAACTTCTTTCTTGTGGCATGAATGTTCAGATCCGTAAGATTCAAAACAATAGTTTGCTATTGACATGAAAACAATAATACTTCAAGCAAACTAGCAAGGTAATCATGAACTTTCAAAATAACAAGGCCAAAGAAAGTTATCCCTACAAAATCATATAGTCTGGCTATGCTCCATCATCCTCACACAACTAATTTAAATCATGCACAACCCCGGTATTGGCCAAGTAATTGTTTTTGCACTCTTACTTTCTCAAACCTTTTCAACTCTCACGCAATACATGAGCGTGAGCCCTGGATATAGCACTATAGGTGGAATAGAGTGTGGTGGAGGTTGTGAGGCAAAAAGGAGGAGATGGTCACATCGACTCGGCGTATCAACTTGCTATGGAGATGCCCATCAATAGATATCAATGTGAATGAGTAGTGATTACCATGCAACAGATGCACTTAGAGCTATAAGTGTGTGAAAGCTCAAAAGGAGAACTAGTGGGTGTGCACCCAACTTGCTTGCTCACGAAGACCTAGGGCAATTTTGAGGAAGCCCATCATTGGAATATACAAGCCAAGTTATGTAATGAAGATGCCCACTAGCATATGGTGGTGAAAAATCAAGAGACTCTCAATCATGAAGAACATGGTGCTATTTCGAAGCACAAGTGTGGAAAATGATAGTAGCATTGTCCCTTCTCTCTTTTTCTCTCATTTTTTTTGTTTGGGCTCTTTTTTTGGTGGGCATCTTTGGCCTATTTTTTTACTCACATGGTACAATGCTATAATAATGATGATAATCACACTTTAATTTACTCAAAGCTCAATGCTAGAACAATGATGACTCTATATGAAATGCCTCCGGTAGTGTACCGGGATGTGCAACGATCTAGCTTAGCGTATGACGTTGAAACATCTCACTAGCTATATTACGATCATGCAATGGAAATATGAAAGTGACGACACATGTCATGAGACGGAACGGTGGGAGTTGCATGGCAATATATCTCGGAATGGCTATGAAAATGCCATAATAGGTAGGTATGGTGGCTGTTTTGAGGAAGGTATATGGTGGGTTTGTGCACCGGCGAAAGTTGCGCGGCACTAGAGAGACTAGCAATGGTGGAAGGTGAAAGTGCATCTATACCATGGACTCACACTAGTCATGAAGAACTCATATACTTATTGCGAAAGTTTTTATTAGTAATCTAAACAAAGTGCTAAACGCATACTCCTAGGGGAAGGGTTGGTAGGTGTTAACCATCGCGCGATCCCGACCTCCACACAAAGGATGACAATCAATAAATCAATTATGCTCCGACTTCCTAACATGACGGTTCATCATACGTGCATGCTACGGGAATCACTAAGTTCAACACAAGTATTTCTAGATTGACAACACCCTACTAGCATAACTCTAATATTACCATATCCATATCTCAAAACCAATTGAGAGGAATCAAACTTCTCTTACTAATCAGTGCACATGAATATGAAGGTTTTTATCCTCTTTGGATGCCTATTATATTAGGACTAGATTCATAACCTAAGTAAGGTACCATGCTGTTTAAGACTCTCAAAATGATCTAAATGAAGCACGAGAGTTCAACTAGTTCTATAAAATAGAACCATTGCAATGCTCTACAAAGATATAAGTGAAGCGCTAGAGCAAAAGACAAACTACTCCAAAAGATATAAGTGAAGCTCAATGAGTAGTTGAACAACTATTTGGCTATGTGGAGACTCTCCCATCTAAGAATTTCAGATCCTAAGTACCTTATTCAAACAAAATAAAATGACACTCCAAGCAAAACACATATCATTTGGTGAATAAAAATATAGCCCCAAGTAAAGTTACAGATGGACAGAAGACGAAAGAGGGGATGCCTTCCCGGGGCATCCCCAAGCTTAGGCTTTTTGGTGTCCTTGAATATGTCTTTGGGGTGCCTTGGGAATCCCCAAGCTTAGGATCTTGCCACTCCTTGTTCCATATTCCATCTAAACTCTACCCAAAACTTGGAGACTTCACAACACAAAACTTAACGGAACTTCGTGAGATGGGTTAGTACGATAACGAGCAAATCAATCACTTGGGTACTGTCAAAACAAGACTCATAATTATTTTCACACAATTCCTACTGTATCTTATCATTTCCACAATTTATATTACTCAAATAATCTATGGAAACACCAAAACAAGCAAACTATGTATTGAAAACAGAATCTGTCAAAAACAGAACAGTCTGTAATGATCTGAATGATCACCATACTTCTGCACCTCCAAAAATTCTTAAAACTTATGAAAATTTGGGCGATTGGTGTATAAACCATCATAAAAAAGAATCAACTCAAAATCTCTTTCTGTAAAAAAATGAAAAATTATTTCGTGAGCGAAAAGTTTCTGTCTTTTTCCAGCAGGATCAAACAACCATCACCAAACTAGTCATAAAGGTTTTACTTGGCTCCAACACAAAAAGAAACACAAAAGACACAATCATAACAGAATTATGATGGTGTGGATGCAACAAAACAGAAAGCAAAAATCAAAGATAAATCCATTGGGTTGCCTCCCAACAAGCGCTATTGTTTAACGCCCTTAGCTAGGCATGATGATTTCAATGATGCTCACATAAAAGATAAGGATTGAAGCACAACGAGAGCATCATGGAGCATATGGCTAGCACATTTAAGTCTAACCCACTTCCTATGCATAGGGAGTTTGTGAATAAACAACTTGTTGGAGCAAGAATCAACTAGCATAGGAAGGCAAAACAAGCATAGCTTCAAAAATTTCAACACATGGAGAGGAAGCTTGATACTATTGCAATAAGTGGAAGCATATGATCCTCTCTCATAGTAATTTTCAGTAGAATCATGAATGAATTCAACAATATAACCAACACCTAAGGCTTTCTTTTCATGATCTACAAGCATAAGAATTTTACTACTCTCCACATAAGGAAATCTATTCTCAAGAATAGTAGTGGGAGTATCGTAAAAGACTTGAGCACTACAAATTGTGTCCACAATGAAAAAGCAAGGTTTAGCAAATGGGTTCTCGAGAGTATGACAAGTTTTATCATCCCTCTTCTTTATAGCATAAGTATTCTCACAATAATCATCATAGATAGGGGGCATGCTTTCATCAAAATGATTTTGATCATTCAAAGTGGAAGAACTAAAAAGATCATCTTCATCAAATATAACATCCCCAAGCTTGTGGCTTTGCATATCATTAGCATCATGGGTATTCAAAGAATTCATGCTAACAACATTGCAATCATGCTCATCATTCACATATTCTATGCCAAGCATTCTAGGTAATTCTTCGTTCAGCACTTTAGCACAATTTTCCTTCCCATCATGCTCACGAAAGATATTGAAAAAATGGAGCATATGAGGCATCCTCAATTCCATTTTTTTGTAGTTTTCTAGAGAAAGAACAAGAAACAAAAAGATTCGATTGCAAGATCTAAATATATACCTTCAAGCGCTAACCTCCCCGGCAACGGCGCCACAAAAGAGCTTCGTTGACGGGAGGTGAGTGCCGCTTACCTAGCCTCCCCGGCAACGGCGCCAGAAAAGAGCTTCGTTGACGGGATGTTAGTGCCGCTTACCTAGCCTCCCCGGCAACGGTGCCAGAAAAGATCTTGATGTCTACTACGCAACCTTCTCCTTGTAGACGTTGTTGGGCCTCCAAGTGCAGAGGTTTGTAGGACAGTAGCAATTTTCCCTCAAGTGGGTGACCTAAGGTTTGTCAATCCGCGGGGCGTAGGATGAAGATGGTCTCTCTCAAGCAACCCTACAACCAAATAACAAAGAGTCTCTTGTGTCCCCAACACACCCAATACAATGGTAAATTGTATAGGTGCACTAGCTCAGCGAAGAGATGGTGATACAAGTGCAATATGGATGGTAGATATAGGTTTTTGTAATCTGAAATTACAAAAATAGCAAGGTAACTAGTAACAAAAGTGAGTACGAACGGTATTGCAATGCGTGGAAACAAGGCCTAGGGTTCATACTTTCACTAGTGAAGTTCTCTCAACAAAGATAACATAATTGGATCATATAACTAGCCCTCAACGTGCAACAAAGAGTCACTCCAAAGTCTCTAATAGTGGAGAACAAACGAAGAGATTATTGTCGGGTACGAAACCACCACAAGGTTATTCTTTCTGATCGATCTATTCAAGAGTCTTTAGTAAAATAACACGAAGCTATTATTTCCGTTCGATCCATCATAGAGTTCATAATAGAATAACACCTTAAGATACATATCAACCAAGACCCTAATGTCACCTAGATACTCCATTGTCACCTCAAGTATCTGTGGGCATGATTATACGATATGCATCACATAATCTCAGAATCATATATTCAACCAACACATAGAACTTCAAAGAGTGCCCCAAAGTTTCTACCGGAGAGTCAAAACGTGTGCCAACCCCTATGCATAGGTTCCCAATGTCACAAACCTGCAAGTTCATCACCAAAACATACATCGAGTACTCACATGAATCAAACGTGTGCCAACCCATATGCATAGGTTCCCAATGTCACAAACCCACAAGTTGATCACCGCAGATAGACACGTGCAAGACATACATCAAGTGTTCTCAAAGACTCGATCCGATAAGATAACTTTAAAGGGGAAACTCAATTCATTACAAGAAGGGAGATGGGGAAGAACATCATAAGATCCAACTATAGTAGCAAAGCCCACGGTACATCGAGATCAAGACATCTCAAGAACACGAGAGAGAGAGAGAGAGAGAGAGATCGAACACATAGCTACTGGTACATACCCTCAGCCCCGAGGGAGAACTACTCCCTCCTCGTCATGGAGATCGTCGAGATGATGAATATGGCCACTCGAGATGGGTTCCCCCTCCGACAGGGTGCCGGAACGGGCTCCCGATTGGTTTTTGGTGTCTACAGAGGCTTGCGGCGGCGGAACTCCCGATCTAGGTTTCTTTTTAGGGGCTTTTGTATTTATAGGAATTTATGGCGGTGGAATTACGTCGGTTGGGCCCACAAGGAGGTCACAAGCCTGCTAGGCCCCGCCTAGGGGGGCGGGCCTCCCGGGCTTGTGACTCCCTCGTGGCTCTTCTGGCCTTCTTCCAAACCTTCGAGGGTCCCTTTTGGTCCAAAAAAATCATCGTAAAGTTTTATTCCATTTGGACTCCGTCTGAAAAAGGGTCAAATACACGGAAAAAACAGAAACTGGCACTTGGCACCGAGTTAATAGGTTAGTCCCAAAAAAGATATAAAATAGCATATTCATGCATATAAAACATCCAAAGTTGACAAGATAATAGCATGGAACCATAAAAAATTATAGATACGTTGGAGACGTATCAAGCATACGGTGCACTTTCCGAAGAAACAATACCGGGTACATTGCATCAATGCTATTGAAAAAACTTCATCGATTCTTATTGGGAGCTTTGAATGCCCTATATCTACTGTTAAGATGAAGTATGATTTGCTTGTTGGGGATATGCGCATCCCCATTGAGGCAACCTTGTGACTATTCAAAAATTCTTCGTTTTTACGCGATTTGAAAAAAGTTTGTCAAGGAGACTTGATCAACCTCATTGACGAATTTCTTTTGATGACCATGATGGATGAATCTGAGAGTCACAGCCCTCTGTTCCAAACCTTTACCTTCGGTTGCTTTGAAGAAAAATGATAAATTTAGCTTTAGTTTTTCCTGTTTTCTGTTTTTGCGTCCCATAGAAAAGCGTCCCGAAAATAAAAGTTCTCTGAATGTTGTGAAAATCAAGTATGATTTTTTCTGGAATTTTTGAATTTTTTTGACACGGAGAGCTAGTCAGGGGGATGCACCAGTGGGCCACAAGCCCTGGAGGCGCGGGCACCCCCCTGGCCGCGCCTACCAGGCTTGTGGGGCCCACGTGTCCCCCCTCCACTTATTCCAGCTCCCATCTCTTTCTCCTACCTCCAGAAAAAATCATCCCGCAGCTCAACCCCGTGTTCTTGCTCTTCTTGCTGCGATTTTCGATCTCCTTGTGCAAAGCCCCATTCACCAAACTGTTTTGGGGAAATTGCTCCTTGGTATGTGACACCTCCATTGGTCCAATTAGTTTTTGCTCTAGTGCCCTATTCGTTTCGTATTTTTGCTGCCTTGGTGACCCTATTCTTGAGCTTTGCATGCTAATTTCAGCTGCTCCCAAGTAGTTTTGATGCATGATATGGTCTCTAGGCACTTGTAGGAGTAGTTTCTATGAGTTTCGTTGAGCCTTGTTCACTTTTCCTTTGAGTTACTAAAAATTTCAGAAAAGAAAGATGTTCAGGAGAAACTATCATGGTGGTTCCTCAAGCAAGAGGGGTCCCCGTCTCGCGATTCGGGAACCCGATCCTTACCAACCGAGGAACGCACAGGTACAACCATGTGAATGGCCTTCTGATGAATTCATGATTGATGCAGGTTTCAAAGACGAGTTTGATACACTTGTTCACAATGTTGGACTTGAAGAATTCATCTCCGATAGATGTGAACAGTATACTACTCTCACTGCCTCTTTTGTTCGTAGATTCAAATTTTCAGCTGGTCGTGACACATCCGTACTGTTTGATCTCTATGACAAATCGTATACCATGGATTTAGAGGATTTCAATAGAATTTGCAAGATACCTGTTTGGGGTAGTCTCAATGATCCTCCTAAATCTTCGGTTAGAGATTTTTTTTCTCTAGTATAACTGTTGGAGAAACTAGAGATATTACGCAGGCTACCATGGGGAGCATTCATTTTCCTGCCTTGCATTACTTTTCCCTCTTCATGGGTAGATGCATTAACGGCAAGATCGAGCATTGTCACCTCTGTGCACCTGACCTCAGTATTCTCAAGACCGCAGTAACGGGTGATAGAAGTTTCAACATGGGAGCTATAATAGCAAGGAGGCTGAATAATAATGCTAATGAAGGGGATTTCTTTGGTGGGATCTATGCCACTCGCATAGCAAATTTTCTTGGAGTACCCATCCGCGAAGGAGATCCCCCGCTCCATACAGCTTTCCTAGATCGTGCCGCTATGACACGCTACCAGTTCCTTGAGAGGGATAATGAATCCCTCCTATACCGGTTAATATTTAACCGACAACGAGTTTTCCATATTACCCTTCCTGCTCCTGCCTTCTTTGACTTTCAGGTAAAACAGAGATATTACATAACCAGAGGAGAGGTAGAGGAGTATGAGAGGGAGGCAAAGGTTGCTCGCCTCCGTGAGGCAGCTATTCAGGCGGTAGTTGCAGCGCTCTCGTACAACCCCCATTATGATTTTGGATATTGCCCGGACCAGCCATGGGAGTAGACCAACTTAGGCCAAAAGCCTAAGCTTGGGGGAGTACCTGTTTCTCACCGACTTTATATTCATGCTCACACTTTCACTTTGATAGTCGGTGTTCACACTTTGCCACTGTATCATCCATGCTAGTTTATTTCTTTTTCTCGTTTTCTTCTCGTGTGTTTGTCTAGTTTGACAAAACCCAAAAAATATTTCTTGGGTCATACAAGTGAAAGGCAATAATGACGATATATGATGAAGTGATTGAGCCTGGAAAAGCTGGTATGAACTCGATCTATTTTGTTTTTGTAAATATGACTAGCTCATCGTTCCTGATTCAGCTTTGTTGTGAGAGAAACATGTTTGCAATGACAACTTAGAGATCATAGTTTCTGATGCCATGCTTAATTAGCTAGGAGCTTATAATGGTTTGTCTTGGATGCCAACATGAATTTTGAGATGATTACGATGTAGTATGATAGGATGGTATCCTCCTTTGAATGATTCAAGTGGATTGACTTGGTGCATGTTTACGCATGTAGTTGAAACAAAATCAACATAGCCTCTATGATATTCATGTTTATGGTGATTTATGTCCTACTCATGCTTGCACTCAATGTTGGTTAATTTCAATGCATTTTGATGACTGTTGTCGCTCTCTAGTTGGTCGCTTCCCAGTCTTTTGCTAGCCTTCACTTGTACTAAGCAAGAATAATGCTTGTGCATCCACTTCCATAAACCCAAAGTTGTTCCATATGAGTCCACCATACCTACCTATATGCAGTATCTACCTGCCGTTACAAGTAAATTTGCATGTGCCACTCTCTAAGCCTTCAAGAAATAATCAGTTTTGCATGCCCGAACCGCTCATGTGGTGACAAGGGGCGATCAGTATCTTCCATGCTAGGCGTGTTAACCTCGATATGTGTTTATTCACTATCATTCACGAGAAAGGGGCCGGTAATTGGAATGCCCAGTTACATGCTCAAATCGAAAATATAATTGCAAACAAAACTCCCCCTGGACTGATGTTGGTATGGACGGCACCCGAGTATTCGGCTAGTCGTGGAGTGTGATTGATCGGTGGTGGGGGAGTCAAAACTTTACTTTTCTGTTTGGGAACAGCCTATAGTATGTGTAGCATGGAAGATGGTGAAAACTCTTGGTCATTGCGTTGACAATGAAAGCATGCCACCCAAAATTATTTATCTCTATTTTAAAAGCTTGAGCTCTGGCACCTCTGCAAATCAATGCTTCCCTCTGCGAAGGGCCTATCTATTTGTGTTTCTGTTGTGTCATCCTCTCCTTATAAAAGCACCAATTAGAGAGCACCTCTGTCATTTCTATGCTTCGTTTTTAATTGTTATTGAGTATGACTGTGACTGGATCTTCTTTTCCATGAATTACAATGATCAGTCAGCCCTTGGTCTTAGAAGGTGCTCTGCGTTTATGTTTTGCGGTCTCATAAAGAGCTAGCGAGATACCATTTGTTCATATTGCTTCATGATTGTTTTGATTGAAGTGTTGACGTTTGAAACTTATCATTATTGATCGCGAGTTGATTATGCCATTGATATGAGTTCCTCTTGAGACCTAAATGCCATTGCTTATGTGGTTAGCTTATGATCTTGCTGAAAATCTGAATATGAGTTAGACATAATCGCAACAACAAGATCAAACAGAGTTCGTAAAAGTTTTTCTTTTGTCTCTTTCCGTTTGTCAACTGAATTGCTTGAGGACAAGCAAGGATTTAAGCTTGGGGGAGTTGATACGTCTCCGTCGTATCTACTTTCCAAACTCTTTTGCCCTTGTTTGGACTCTAATTTGCATGATTTGAATGGAACTAACCCGGACAAACGCTATTTTCAGCAGAATTGCCATGGTGTTGTTTTTGCACAGAAATAAAAGTTGTCGGAATGACCTGGAAATTTACAAGGATTTTTTGTAGAATATATAAAAAATACTGGCGCAAGAATCAATTGGAGGAGTGGAGCGAGAAGCCCACAAGCCCACCAGGCGCGGGGCCCCCAACCGCGCCTAGCAGGCTTGTGGGGCCCTCGGAGCTCCGCCTCCTCCAACTCCAGCTCTATTTAGTCCCTTTCATCCGAAAAAAATCAAGGAGGAGAGTTCATCGCGTTTTACGATACGGAGGCGCTGCCACCTCCTGTTCTTCCTGTGGAGGGCAGATCTGGAGTCCGTTCTGGGCTCCGGAGAGGGGAGATTGTCGCCATCGTCATCACCAACCTTCCTTCATCGCCAATTCCATGATGCTCTTCATCGTTCGTGAGTAATCTCATTGTAGGCTTGCTGGACGGTGATGGTTTGGATGAGATCTATCATGTAATCGAGTTAGTTTTCATGGGGATTGATCCCTAGTATCCACTATGTTCTGAGATTGTTGTTGCTACTACTTTGCCATGCTTAATGCTTGTCACTAGGGCCCGAGTGCCATGATTTCAGATCTGAACCTATTATGTTCTCGACAATATATGTGTGTTCTTTATCCTATCTTGCAAGTTGTAGTCACCTACTATGTGTTATGACCCGGCAACCCCGGAGTGACAATAGCCGGAACCACTCCCGGAGATGACCATAGTATGAGGAGTTCATGTATTCACTAAGTGCTAATGCGTTGTTCCGGTTCTCTATTAAAAGGAGAACCTTAATATCCCATAGTTTCCATTAGGACCCCACTGCCACGGGAGGGATGGACAATAGATGTCATGCAAGTTCTTTTGTTGGGAACGTCGCATGGGAAACAAAAATTTTCCTACGCGCACGAAGTCCTATCATGGTGATGTCCATCTATGAGAGGGGATGTCCGATCTACGTACCCTTGTAGATCGCACAGCAGAAGCTTTAGTGAACGCGGTTGATGTAGTGGAACGTCTTCACATCCCTCGATCCGCCCCGCGAACCGTCCCATGAACCGTCCCGCGATCCGTCCCACGATCTAGTGTCGAACGGACGACACCTCCGCGTTCAGCACACGTATAGCTCGACGATGATCTCAGCCTTCTTGATCCAGCAAGAGAGACGGAGAGGTAGATGAGTTCTCCGGCAGCGTGACGGCGCTCCGGAGGTTGGTGGTGATCTAATCTCAGCAGGGCTCCGCCCGAGCTCCGCAGAAACGCGATCTAGAGGTAAAACCGTGGAGGTATGTGGTCGGGCTGCCTTAAAAGTTGTCTCAAATCAGCCCTAATTGCTCCATATATATAGGAGGAGGGAGGGGAGGCTTTCCTTGAGGCTCAGGGAGCCCCAAGGGCTGCGCCACCAAGGGAGGAGGAGTCCTCCTCCAATCCTAGTCCAACTAGGATTGGAAAGTGGAGTCCTTCTCTCCTTTCCCACCTCTTTTTTTCTTTTCTCTTTGATTTTCTATCCTTGGCGCATAGGGCCTTCTTGGGCTGTCCCACCAGCCCACCAAGGGCTGGTGCGCCACCCCCAAGGCCTATGGGCTTCCCCGGGGTGGGTTGCCACCCCCCCCCCCGGCGAACACCCGGAACCCATTCGTCATTCCCGGTAACTCCAAAAACCTTCCGGTAATCAAATGAGGCCATCCTATATATCAATCTTCATTTCCGGACCATTCCGGAAACCCTCGTGACGTCCGTGATCTCATCCGGGATTCCGAACAACATTCGGTAACCAACCATATAAGTCAAATACGCATAAAACAACGTCGAACCTTAAGTGTGCAGACCCTGCGGGTTCGAGAACTATAAAGACATGACCCGAGTGACTCCTCGGTCAATATCCAATAGCGGGACCTGGATGCCCATATTGGATCCCACATATTCTACGAAGATCTTATCGTTTGAACCTCAGTGCCAAGGATTCATATAATCCCGTATGTCATTCCCTTTGTCCTTCGGTATGTTACTTGCCCGAGATTCGATCGTCAGTATTCGCATACCTCTTTCAATGTCGTTTACCGGCAAGTCTCTTTACTCGTTCCGTAATACAAGATCCCGCAACTTACACTAAGTCACATTGCTTGCAAGGCTTGTGTGTGATGTTGTATTACCGAGTGGGCCCCGAGATACCTCTCCGTCACACGGAGTGACAAATCCCAGTCTCGATCCATACTAACTCAACGAACACCTTTGGAGATACCTGTAGAGCATCTTTATAGTCACCCAGTTACGTTGCGACGTTTGATACACACAAAGCATTCCTCCAGTGTCAGTAAGTTATATGATCTCATGGTCATAGGAACAAATACTTGACACGCAGAAAACAGTAGCAACAAAATGACACGATCAACATGCTGCGTCTATTAGTTTTGGGTCTAGTCCATCACATGATTCTCCTAATGATGTGATCCCGTTATCAAGTAACAACACTTTCCTATGGCCAGGAAACCTTGACTATCTTTGATCAACAAGCTAGTCAACTAGAGGCTTACTAGGGACAGTGTTTTGTCTATGTATCCACACAAGTATTGTGTTTCCAATCAATACAATTATAGCATGGATAATAAACGATTATCATGAACTAAGAAATATAATAATAACTAATTTATTATTGCCTCTAGGGCATATTTCCAACAGTCTCCCACTTGCACTAGAGCCAATAATCTAGTTCACATCACCATGTGATTCCAACGAATCCAACACCCATATAGTTATGGGGTCTGATCACGTTTTGCTCGTGAGAGAGGTTTTAATCAACGGTTCTGAAACTTTCAGATCCGTGTGTTCTTTACAAATCTTTATGTCATCTTATAGATGCTGCTACTATGTGCTATTCGGAAATACTCCAAATATCTACTCTACTATACGAATCCGTTTCACTACTCATAGTTATTCGGATTAGTGTCAAAGCTTGCATCGACGTAACCCTTTACGACAAACTCTTTAACCACCTCCATAATCGAGAAAAATTCCTTAGTTCATCAGTTACTAAGGATAAATTTTGACCGTTGCTAGTGATTCAATCATGGATCACTCTCTGTACCTCTCAACGGACTTTGAGTCAAGGCACTCATCAGGTGCGGTACCCAGCATGGCATACTTCAGATTCTACGGCCAAGGCATAGAAGACGACCTTCGTCTATTCTCTTTATTCTGCCGGGGTCGGGTTTTGAGTCTTACTCAAATTCACACCTCACAACGCAACCAAGAACTCCTTCTTTGCTGATCTATTTTGAACTCCTTCAAAAACTTGTCAAGGCATGCATCTTGTTGAAACTTCTATTAAGCGCTTTCGATCTATCTTCATAGATCTTTGATGCTCAACGTTCAAGTAGCGCAATCCAGGTATTCCTTTGAAAACTCCTTTCAACCAACCTTGTATGCTTTACAAAAATTCTACATTACTTCTGATCCACAATATGTCAACCACATATACTTATCAGAAATTCTATAGTGCTCCCACTCACTTCTTTGGAAATACAAGTTTCTCATAAACCTTGTACAAACCCAAAATCTTTGATCATCTCATCAAAGTGTGTATTCCAACTCCGAGATGCTTGCACCAGTCCATTGAAGGATCGCTGGAGCTTGCATACTTGCTAGTATCTTTAGGATCGACAAAACCTCCTGGTTGTATCACATACAATGTTTGCTCAAGGAAACCATCGAGGAAACAATGTTTTGACATCCTATGTGCAATATTTCATAAATAATGCAGCAACTACTAACATAATTCTAACAGGCTTTTAGCATCGCTACGAGTAAGAAAGTCTCATCATAGTCAACTGTTTGATCTTGTCGGAAACATCTTTGCGACAAGTCGAGCTTTTCTTAATAGTGACTTATCACCATCATCGCCTGTCTTCCTTTTAAAGATCCATCTTTACTCAATAGTCCTATGACCATCAAGTAGTTCTTCCAAAGTCTACACTTTGTTTTCATACATGGATCCTCTCTCGGATTTCATGGCCTCCAGCCATTTGTCGGAATACGGGCCCACCATTGCTTTCTCCATAACTCGTAGGTTCATTGTTGCTCAACAACATGACCTCCAAGACAGGGTTACCGTACCACTCTGCAGTAGTACGCGACCTTGTCAACCTACGAGATTTGTAGTAACTTGATTCGATGCTCGATGATCACCATCATCAGCTTTCACTTCAATTGGTGTAGGCGCCACAGGAACAACTTCCTGCGCCCTGCTACACACTGGTTGAAGTGATGGTTCAATAACCTTATCAAGTTCTACCACCCTCCCACTCAATTCTTTCGAGAGAAACCTTTCCTCGAGAAAGGATCCGTTTCTAGAAACAAACACTTTGCTTTCGGATCTAAGATAGGAGATGTACCCAACTGTTTTGGATATCCTATGAAGATGCATTTATCCGCTTTGGGTTCGAGCTTATCAGACTGAAACTTTTTCACATAAGTGTCGAAGCCCCAAACTTTCAAGAAACGACAGTTTAGATTTCTCTAAACCTTAGTCTATACTGTGTCATCTCAACGGAAATACGTGGTGCCCTATTTAAAATGAATGCGGTTGTCTCTAATGCATAACCCATAAACGATAGTGGTAATTCGATAAGAGACATCATAGCATGCACCATACCAAATAGTGCGTGGCTATGACGTTCAGACACATCATCACACTATAATGTTCCATGTGGCATGAACTGCGAAACAATTTCACATTGTCTTAACTGCGTACCAAAACTCGTAACTCAGATATTCATTTCTATGATCATATCATAGACAGTTTATCCTCTTGTTACGACGAACTTCACTCCGAAACAGAATTGAACTTTTCAATATTTCAGACTTGTGATTCATTAAGTATACTCTTGTATCTACTCAAATCGTCATTGGAGTAAGAACATAATGACATCCACTGCGTGCCTCAGCACCCATTGGAATGCATACATCAAAATGTATCACTTCCAACAAGTTACTATCTTGTTTCGTCTCAATGAAAACAAGGCCTTGCTCATGTGGTGTGATTTGCATGTCACTAGTGATTCAAAATCAAGTGAGTATAAAGATCCATCAGCATGGAGCCTCTTCATGAAATTTATACCAACATGACTCAAGCGGCAGTGCCACAAGTAAGTGGTACTATCATCATTACCTCGTATCTTTTGGCACCAATATCATGAACATGTGTAACACTACAATCGAGATTCAATAAACCATTGAAGGTGATTATTCAAGCAAATAGAGTAACCATTATTCTCTTTAAATGAATAATCGTATTGCAATAAACACGATCCAATCATGTTCATACTTAACGCAAGCACCGAATAACAACTATTTAGGTTTAACACCAATCCCAATGGTAGAGGGAGCGTGCGACGTTTGATCATATCAACATTGGAAACACTTCCAACATGTATCGTCACCTCGCCTTTAGCTAGTCTCCGTTTATGCCGTAGCTTTCATTTCGTGTTACTAATCACTTAGCAACCGAACCGGTATCCAATACCCTCGTGCTACTAGCAGTACTAGTAAAGTACACATCAACATCATGTATATCAAATATGCTTCTTTCGACTTTTGCCAGCCTTCTTATCTACCAAGTATCTAGAGTTGCTCCGCCTCAGGGACTGTTCCCCTCATTACAGAAGCACTTAGTCTCGGGTTTGGGTTTAATCTTGGGTCTCTTCATTAGTGCAGCAATTGTTTTGCCGTTTCACGAAGTATCCCTTCTAGCCCTTGCCTTTCTTGAAACTTAGTGGTTTTACTAACCATCAACTATTGATGCTCCTTCTTGATTTCTACTTTTGCAGTGTCAAACATCGCGAATTGCTAAAGGATCATTGTATCTATCCTTGATATGTTATAGTTCATCACGAAGCTCTCACAGCTTGGTGGCAGTGACTTTGGAGAACCATCACTATCTCATCTGGAAGATTAACTCCCACTTGATTCAAGCGATTGTCGTACTCAGATAATCTGAGCACACGATCAATGATTGAGCTTTTCTCCCTTACTTTGTGGACAAAGAATCTTGTCAGAGGTCTCGTACCTCTTAACAAGGGCACAAGCATGAAATCACAATTTCATCTCTTTAGAACATCTCTTATGTTCTGTGACGTTTCAAAACGTCTTCGGCGCCTTGCTTCTAAGCCATTAAGTATTTTGTACTGAACTATCGTGTAGTCATCAGAAACGTGTATGTCGGATGTTCACAGCATCCACAGACGACGCTCGAGGTGCAGCACACCGAGTGGTGCATTAAGGACATAAGCCTTCTACGCAGCAACGAGGACAATCCTCTGCAAAGTTTGCTACTATCAACTTTCAACTAAATTTTCTCTAGGAATATATAAAAATAGTAGAGCTATAGCGCAAGCTACATCGTAATTCGCAAAGACCATTAGACTATGTTCATGAAAATTAGTTCAATTAATCATATTACTTAAGAACTCCCACTCAAAAAGTACATCCCTCTAGTCATTTGAGTGGTACATGATCCAAATCCACTATCTCAAGTCCGATCATCACGTGAGTCGAGAATAGTTTCAGTGGTAAGCATCTCTATGCTAATCATATCAACTATACGATTCATGCTCGACCTTTCGGTCTCATGTGTTCCGGGGCCATGTCTGCACATGCTAGGCTCGTCAAGCTTAACCCGAGTGTTCCGCGTGTGCAATTGTTTTGCACCCGTTGTATGTGAACGTTGAGTCTATCACACCCGATCATCATGTGGTGTCTCGAAACGAAGAACTGTCGCAACGGTGCACAGTCGGGGAGAACACAATTTCGTATTGAAATTTAGTGAGAGATCACCTCATAATGCTACCGTCGTTCTAAGCAAGATAAGGTGCATAAAGGATTAACATCACATGCAATTCATAAGTGACATGATATGGCCATCATCATGTGCTTCTTGGTCTCCATCACCAAAGCACCGACACGATCTTCTGGTCACCGGCGTCACACCATGATCTCCATCAATGTGTCGCCATCGGGGTTGTCGTGCTACTCATGCTATTACTACTAAAGCTACGTCCTAGCAATATAGTAAACGCATCTGCAAGCACAAATGTTAGTATAAAGACAACCCTATGGCTCCTGCCGGTTGCCGTACCATCGACGTGCAAGTCGATATTAATTATTACAACATGATCATCTCATACATCCAATATATCACATCACATCGTTGGCCATATCACATCACAAGCATATCCTGCAAAAACAAGTTAGACGTCCTCTAATTGGTGTTGCATGTTTTACGTGGTGACCATGGGTATCTAGTAGGATCGCATCTTACTTACGCAAACACCACAACGGATATGTATGAATTGCTATTTAACCTCATCCAAGGACCTCCTCGGTCAAATTCGATTCAACTAAAGTTGGAGAAACCGACACCCGCCAGTCATCTTTGAGCAACGGATTTACTCGTAGAGATGAAACCAGTCTCTCGTAAGCGTACGAGTAATGTCGGTCCGAGCCGCTTCGATCCAACAATGCCGCGGAAATAAGAAAAGACTAAGGAGGGCAGCAAAACGCACATCACCGCCCACAAAAACTTTTGTGTTCTACTCGAGAAGACATCTACGCATGAACCTAGCTCTGATACCACTGTTGGGAACGTCGCATGGGAAACAAAAAATTTCCTACGCGCACGAAGTCCTATCATGGTCATGTCCATCTATGAGAGGGGATTTCCGATCTACGTACCCTTGTACATCGCACAACAGAAGTGTTAGTGAACGCGGTTGATGTAGTGGAACGTCCTCACGTCCCTCGATCCGCCCCGCGCACCGTCCCGCGATCCGTCCCACGATCTAGTGCCGAACGGATGGCACCTCCGCGTTCAGCACACGTACAGCTCGACGATGATCTCGGCCTTCTTGATCCAGCAAGAGAGACGGAGAGGTAGATGAGTTCTCCGGCAGCGTGACGGCGCTCCGGAGGTTGGTGGTGATCTAATCTCAGCAGGGCTCCGCCCGAGCTCCGTAGAAACGCGATCTAGAGGTAAAACCGTGGAGGTATGTGGTCGGGCTGCCTTAAAAGTTGTCTCGAATCAGCCCTAATTGCTCCATATATATAGGAGGAGGGAGGGAGGCTTGCCTTGAGGCTCAAGGAGCCCCAAGGGCTGCGCCACCAAGGGAGGAGGAGTCCTCCTCCAATCCTAGTCCAACTAGGATTGGGAAGTGGAGTCCTTCTCTCCTTTCCCACCTCTTTTTTTTCTTTTCTCTTTGATTTTCTATCCTTGGCGCATAGAGCCTTCTTGGGCTGTCCCACCAGGCCACCAAGGGCTGGTGCGCCACCCCCAAGGCATGTGGGCTTCCCCGGGGTGGGTCCCCCCCCCCCCCCCCGGTGAACACCCGGAACCCATTCGTCATTCCCGGTACATTCCCGGTAACTCCGAAAACCTTCCGGTAATCAAATGAGGTCATCCTATATATCAATCTTCGTTTCCGGACTATTCCGGAAACCCTCGTGACGTCCGTGATATCATCCGGGATTCCGAACAACATTCGGTAACCAACCATATAACTCAAATACGCATAAAACAACGTCGAACCTTAAGTGTGCAGACCCTGCGGATTCGAGAACTATGTAGACATGACCCGAGTGACTCCTCGGTCAATATCCAATAGCGGGACCTGGATGCCCATATTGGATCCCACATATTCTACGAAGATCTTATCGTTTGAACCTCAGTGCCAAGGATTCATATAATCCCGTATGTCATTCCCTTTGTCCTTCGGTATGTTACTTGCCCGAGATTCGATCGTCAGTATTCGCATACCTATTTCAATCTTGTTTACCGGAAAGTCTCTTTACTCGTTCCGTAATACAAGATCCCGCAACTTACACTAAGTCACATTGCTTGCAAGGCTTGTGTGTGATGTTGTATTACCGAGTGGGCCCCGAGATACGTCTCCGTCACACGGAGTGACAAATCCCAGTCTCGATCCATACTAACTCAACGAACACCTTCGGAGATACCTGTAGAGCATCTTTATAGTCACCCAGTTATGTTGCAACGTTTGATACACACAAAGCATTCCTCCGGTGTCAGTGAGTTATATGATCTCATGGTCATAGGAACAAATACTTGACACGCAGAAAATAGTAGCAACAAAATGACACGATCAACATGCTACGTCTATTAGTTTTGGGTCTAGTCCATCACATGATTCTCCTAATGATGTGATCCCGTTATCAAGTAACAACACTTGCCTATGGCCAGGAAACCTTGACCATCTTTGATCAACGAGCTAGTCAACTAGAGGCTTACTAGGGACAGTGTTTTGTCTATGTATCCACACAAGTATTGTGTTTCCAATCAATACAATTATAGCATGGATAATAAACGATTATCATGAACTAAGAAATATAATAATAACTAATTTATTATTTCCTCTAGGGCATATTTCCAACATATTTTCCCTAAGCACGTATGACTATATACGGAATACATGCCTACATTACATTGACGAACTGGAGCTAGTGACTTATCTCTCCGTGTTATAACTGTTGCATGATGAATATCATCCAGCATAATTATCCATCACCGATCCAATGCCTACGAGTTTTTCCTACTGGTCCTTGCTACGTTACTTTGCTGCTATTGCTGTCGCTGCTGCTACTGTTACTCTGTCACTATTGCTGTCGCTGCTGCTACTGTTACTCTGTCACTATTGTTGACGTTGCTGCTACTGTTACTGTGTCACTACTGTTGTCACTGTTTCTACTATTACTGTTGCTACTGTTTCTATCACACCACCTTGCTACTGATACTTTGCTGCAGATACTAAGTCTTTCAGGTGTGGTTGAATTGAAAACTCAACTGCTAATACTCAAGAATATTCTTTGGCTTCCCCTTGTGTCGAATCAACAAATTTGGGTTGAATACTCTACCCTCGAAAACTGTTGCGACCCCCTATACTTGTGGGTTACCAAGACCCCATTAATGTAGAGGTGGATGTGACGAAGAACATATTGCAACACTATATCAGACCCCGACAGAAGCAGAATAAGAAAAGGCACGAAAATGGTAAGGAAACTTCGCAAACATCAATAAAAGTTCCGTTTTATACGTTTTTGCAAAATTAGGAAAATTCCAAGCCGAAGCGGAGCCGGAGAAGATCTCCATGTCGCCCGGGAGACCTGCTGGCGCGGGCTAGGCCCTAGCCGCGCCAGGAGGCCGCTTGGACAACCTCGAACCCGTCTCTGACTCCACTTTGGCTCGTTACCTACCTTCTGGTGCAGAAATGTTTCCTATATATTTTCCCAGATCGTCCCTTCTTTGTACCTTGCGATTCCATGCGTTTTCTTTTTGATATATTTGTGCCAAGAGAACTTTCGGCAAACTTAGGTGCCATGGCTTCCCCAGAGTCTCCCAAGGACAAGTTCCTCGTCAACGTCATCAACCCTTATCTCGCACAGGTAAAAAGACACCCTCAAACCCTTTGGGTGGAGGATGGTATCCTCCACAAAGAGGATTTGAAGGGACTTGTCAAAGAGGGGAGCACCAGGGCCAGGATGGAAGAAGTGGATCAAGAAGTCTTCAAGTACAGGTTGATGACTGCGCGTGGAGTTGAGGCCAACTCTGATATCATCGCTGAGCTGAAGAGGGAACATGAGGAGGAGATGAAAGAAGTGTGGTCAATCATATCCGCACTAGAGACCAAAGTGTTCGAGCTTCAAGGGCACATCTATGACCTTCAAAATCAGAATTTTGAGTATGAACTTAAGTTTTTGCACATGGGCTTAGCTACCGAAAGCAGGTGTGGAAGGAGGACCTCTGCCATGGAAGCGTTTTGCTAAGGATTACCTGAGGAACAAGAACAAGGATGAAGAGTGAAATCTTCATGGGTAATGGCATTCCCTTAGCTTGTTCCAAGCTTGGGAGAGTGCCCGGTATCTTTATTTTTATCTTCTACATCTTTTGGTCAAGTTTAGTATCATATCATGTCTAGGAAAGTTATCTTATGAAATAGGTGTTTGCGTCGAAGTCTATCATTCCTTTGTGGAGAGTTGTATCCGTGAGTGTGCAGTTTCTATGATGGAATATTAATGAGAAGTCTATTGGTTTCTTTGTTGCACTTGGTATTCTCTTCATGCAGTAGATCTCATACGCTGATTCTTATGGGAGTATTGATCTTACACATCAGGTATGGCTTTGAAAAATTTATTTAATCTTGGCAAACATAGCATTGGTCATAACAACAAGCATGAGTTTTTCTAGTAGCGACATAGCCAAAACCTTTATCTTCTTATGCTTGAAGTGTTATGCTGACAAGGAAGACAACTCGATGTTTTATGCGATTTCTTTATGTTAAATTTCATATTGTTTTGCATCCAAGTCAGCATTATTTGTCTGCTCTCAAAAAGCCTTTGCTAGCCAACCCTTGCACTACGCGGGAATATTGCTTGTGCATCCATACCCTGAAACCTTAATCTTCCCAAGAGTCCACCATATCTCACTATACGTGGTATTTCACCGCCACTCCTAAAGTATATTACTCATGTGCTATCTTTAAACCTTCAAATATTACTCCTTGTTTTGTGCCTCTGTTTTAGCTCATGAGGAAGTAGTAGACAATTCATGATCTTTTCATACTGGACAGTTTTATCTTGGGTTTGCATGTTATCTGCGAACGCCTAATACGAGGAGGGACTGGCATGAGCGTGCCCAGCTTGTAAAAGATAATAACAACAAACAAAACCTCATGCATTCTTTGTTGATGAGAAATCAGAAAACTTTGGTAGTGATAAACAAAGGAGACTAAGGGTATGTGATCGTCCCCACTTTGGGAGCCATTCCTCAAAACGTGTCCAGCATGAGAAGTATTGGGCTATCTACTAGCATTCGTTGACAAATCATGCACCTCTCAAAAGCTTGTTTTACAATCTTGTTGTTCCCTAAAAGCTCTAGCACATGAGTTTTCCCTACTTCCCTCTGCGAAGGGACAATCTTTTACTTTTATGTTGGGTCAGTAAACCTACTTCTTTCTATCCTGAAAAGAGCAGACACTTTATGTTGACAAAGATGCATGCATTTATATTATTTCATTGAGAGTTGTCATATCACACCTTTGTTGACATTGTCATTAAGATAAGTGAGTTGTTTGTTAAGCCTAGCTAAAGCAAACATCTTCCTTTGTGTTAGCATTTTCACTTCTTGACTAATAACATGTTCTTTCAAAAAGCTTCAATTGATCTCATCAAAATATAAGAGGAAGAGCAAAAGTTAAAATTTGTTAGTTGTTCTTTGACCAATGACATGTTTTCCATGGTTTGATGAGTTTTCTCAGCTCTACTTTTGATTGTAATTGATATTACTCTTTCTTAAGGGCCTTATGAGTTGAGATTTCTGTTGAGGATGGTTGAGTCCAGTAGAGAAATTATGATGCTTCTTGTTTGTATTCTTATTTATCGACACTTCACTCTCTAAACTTGGGGACAAGCGAAGTCTAAGGTTAGGGGAGTTGATACGTCCAAAATGCATCACTATTTTGTATCATAATTTGTCTCTATTCATTGATATATTTCACTTTATGATGATGTACTTATAGTGTTTTAGCTTATTTTACACAGTTTCCAACTTTTCGGTGCCGAAACAGCAGACGCAGGATTCAGCAGAGAAAATAGCACGAAGAGTTACAATATCAGAACATCTCCAATTGAGCTGAAATTTTGAGGGAAGAAGTTTCCGAACGGGTCCCGAAGACAGACCAAAGAAGGCTTGGAGGGGGGCCATAGGTCACCCAGGCGACATGTTGGCGCGGCCCCCCTAGGCTGCGCCAGGAGGCCGCCTAAGTGACGGGCCCCACCCCGGCACTCTCCTTTGGCCTACATCTCCCTCTTGACCTAAAAATTCTGGAGACAGAAGAGTTTTCGGGATTGCGTCGCCGCTCCGCGGCGGAAACCTATAGAGAAGAAAAGACCTTTCCGGCGGGCAGATTCCGCCGGGGAGAACTCCTCCCGGAAGGGCAGATCGTCCTCATCATCATCACCATCATCACCTGCATCATCGAGATCATCATCACCATCATCACCAACACCAGCACCATCTCCATCTTCATCCCATCAACTCCACCATTGCAATCGGAGTTGTACCTTGCACTATTCATCCCCTCTACTCTACCAGTGTTGATTACTCTTTTGTGGTGAATGCTATTGAGTTTTGTTGGAGGATTATTGTTGTGACCAGATTGTTAATCATATTTTCATCACCACTAATCATGATCTCTTTTGTGTCTTGTGAGTAGTTCCACTAGTTCTTGAGGACATGGGAAAATTCCAGATGTTAGTAGTCATATGATGTTGAAGTAAAATGTGTTGATTGGTATTTAAGTTATGGTGTTATTTTTCTAGTGGTGTTATGTGAACGTCGACTACATAACACTTCGCCTTTTAAGGATCTAGGGGAATGCATCGTGTATAAAGAATGCTTATGGTGGGTTGCCGGAGTGACAGAAACCTAAACCCCAGTTCGCATACTTTTGCATGAGGGAGCATTGGATCCTAAAGCTTATTGCTATGGTTAGGCTTTGCCTTAATTTCTCTCTTGTATTTGCGGATTCTTGCAAGAGGGATTAATCATAAGAATGTACTTATCTTAGCCTAGATGGTGCACTAGTTAAGATCCACCCACATAACACTTATCAATACAAAACATAGTGCTAGACGGGATATGATGAATGCACTTGACTATCTCTCCCGTGTGTCCTCAGGAACGCCTTAGTCTTTATAAGTTTAGTCCCTCAGTTTATCCTTTGTGTTGAAAAGGATCGGGCCATTTGCTGCACCTCAGCACCATTTACTTTACTTGCATTTATTTCTTTGTTGCTTATACTAGAAAACCCATAAAAAGTTACCTTTCAGTACTTGCAGTTATTCCTTGCTCAAGATCACTTGTCAATACCTCCTGCTCCTCGTTGGGTTCGACACTCTTACTTATCGAAAAGGCTACGTTAGATCCCCCACACTTGCGGGTCATCACTTACCCATGCAACATTGTTTGGATAATTGATAAAAAACATTTAAGAATTGCACTTCCAATGTTCATGTAGACATTTGAAGTACCACATTCGTGCTACGGGGTAGCAGCGGCATGGTCATCAGGTAAAGGTCGGACTTAGGGTATACAAAAGGATCCATGAGGAACAACTTATAAAAATAAGTCATACAATTTCCTCATGGTCGAATGGCTAACCTTACATATGGAAGAAATTATAACGATAGGTCCTTCGGCTCGGTGTGTAGACAAGACGTCACCGTACCAGGTTACATAAAGACCAAAGTTATAATTATTGGGAAATGTTCCACCATCGCATCTGCTCGAGATCCAGATCTAATTGGTGTGAGGACACCTCAGACTCAGGATGCCTGAGAAGAAAATGGGGCCACCAAAAACAGATGAGATGATGATGCAAGATTCTCGGGATACGAACTACAGATGCAAGTCTTGAACCATAAGTTGGATTGTAAGACACATGAACACAATGTTAAGACATACGTTGCCACATGGAATTCTTATAACGAAATGCAGCAGAGTCCTGATTTGGGAACCATCATCGAGGATAACAAAGAACTTGTGTAAGCCTGGATTAGCTTTATGAACGAACTTCTTTTCCTTGATCAAATCAGGTAGTGACTTGCGGTGCTAAGAAAAGTTATATGAAGTGAAGATAACAAATCTCAAAACATATAACACTTCGCACATGCGTGAATGAATTGGGATGATCCTAGAGGAAGCGAAACAAAACTCTCTCATATTCATGGCGGCAAGAATGTACGTGAATTTTGGCAAAACACTTCTTCTACCCAACATATTCTTCATGAGCTAGGCACAAATATAATGCCTTCAAAAGCTTCATCATGAACCATGAATAAGTTGAGGGTGTGGCCGATGGGCTCAGCAACAATACCTCAAGAGTACGATAGGAATGAATTTAAAAAATTATAAGAACAATGAGATATCATTTGTCATATCAAATGATATAATGACGTATGTTCGAAGAAGCATCAACAATTAAACATTGATCGAAGGGTGCACTCGGAAATACAAACTGAGTAGCACGACCAATGCTAGAATGATGAGTAAATGGACAACACATTGAGAATGAAACTATCAGTCCTTATCTTCAAAGCAATAGGGTTGCTAGAAGTATTGGAATCACACATTGGAGTTCACTTGTTGATATTCTAGTTAGAAACAACACAGGACCAATAAATGAATGGTGATGGAGAGAAGTATGACTATATCAAGAATTCTTAATGGCTGCATCAATTCTCACAACATTCTTGGCATAAAAGATGGTAATACTCCAAGGTAGAAGATAACGCAAGCTGAATAGCAAGGAACTCAAGTGATAACACAAAACATGAACAAGTTTGTGTTGGAGGGAAGGCAAAAAGGTTGTCGGTGATAACACAAATCATCGAGGAACAAAGATGGTATTTCTCATCATGAATTTGACTGATAGCGTGGATGAGCTCAGAATGTTGATGGTGATCACGACACATTGGTCGAGAAGTTGCATAAAGATGTAATCGATCAGTGCTGACATCAAGTAAAGTAAGGGTGAAGCGAAAAGGTTGTTGGAACCACACATAAGATTTCTAGCTCAGAATCGAAATTTCCTTTCAAGACAACCAACATTATGTTGAAAGCTTGACATAAGCTTATTGCGTTATTGGAATTGTGTTCCGGGGATTAAGGACATAGATAGCATGGTCAAGCTCAAGCATGATGATAATGATGTAGTCTAACGGCTTGGAATGACATGACCGAGTACAAACTCATAAGCAAAGAAGATTACTAAGAGTTGTTGAATTGGAATGCATAATCGATTTAGTTATCGGTGTCCTCGAGTGTCTAATGAGTCTCCAACGTATCTACTTTTCCAAACTCTTTTGCCCTTGTTTTGGACTCTAATTTGCATGATTTGAATGGAACTTACCCGGGCTGATGTTGTTTTCATCAGAATTGCTTTGGTGTTATTTTTGTGCGGAAGTAAAAGTTCTCGGATTGACCTAAAAATTTACGGAGAATATTTCTGGATTTAATAAAAAAAACATTGGTGAAAGAATCTACCAAAGAGAGGGAACCCTAGGCCACAAGCCTGCAGGGCGCCCCCCTAGGCCACACCTCTGTCGCTTGTGGGGCCCTTGTAGCTCCACCGACTTTGTTTCCACTCTGTTGCAGCAACAGACAACAGTGTCAGAGATTGACACGTTGACGGAGAATGGGCTTGCGTTGGCCTTTTTCCCTTGAAGAGGAACTGGTGATGCAGCACAGGAGCAGTAAGTATTTCCCTTAGTTTGAGAACCAAGGTATCAATCCAGTAGGAGAATCTCGTCAAGTCCAGAGTACCTGCGCTAACATGAACGAGCTTGCACCCAACGCTATAAAGGGGTTGTCAATCCCTTCAAGATTGATTGCAAAGTGAGATCGGAAGGCGGAAACTGCAACGAAGTAAAAGAGTAAGGCTGAAAATATAGTGTGGATTAGACCCGGGGACCATAGTGTTCACTGGAGGCTTCTCTCAAAATAGGAAATATTACGGTGGGTGAACAAATTACTGTCGAGCAATTGATAGAACCGCGCAAAGTCATGACGATATCTAAGGCAATGATCATACATATAGGCATCACGTCCGAGACAAGTAGACCGATACTTTCTGCATATACTACTATTACTCCACACATCGATCGCTATCCAGCATCCATCTAGTGTATTGAGTTCATGACGAATAGAGTAACGTCTTAAGAAAGATGACATGATGTAGAGGGATAAACTCGAACCAATGATGAAAACCCCATATTTTTACCCTTGATGGCAACAACACGATGCGTGCCTCGCTACCCCTTCTGTCACTGGGTGAGGTCATCGCACGGTATGAATCCAAAACCAAGCACTTCTCCCATTGCAAGAATCATAGATCAAGCTGGCCAAACAAAACCCACAACTCAGAGAGAATTACAAGGATATGAAATCATGCATAAGAGAGATCAGAAGAAACTCAAATAAGATTCATAAATAATCTGATCATAAATCTAGAATTCATCGGATCTCGACAAACACACCGCAAAAGAAGATTACATCCGATAGATCTCCATGAAGATCATGGAGAACTTTGTATTGAAGATCCAAGAGAGAGAACAAGCCATCTAGCTACTAGCTATGGACCCGTAGGTCTATGGTGAACTACTCACGCATCATCGGAGAGGTCATGGTGATGATGAAGAAGCCCTCCGTATCTGAATCCCCCCTCCGGCAGGGCACCAGAACGTGCCCTAGATGGGATCTTGCGGAGACAGAAGGTTGCGGCGGCGGAAAAAGACTTTCGATGATCTCCTGATTTTTTCTAGAATTATTGGGAATTTATAGGCGAAAGACCTAGGGCAGGGGAGGCCCAGGGAGCCCACAAGCCTGGGCGGCGCGGGCCCCCTGGCCGCGGCTAGGGAGCTTGTGGGGTCCCTGGAGGCCCCCTGCCTTGGTTCTGAAGCTTCCCGATCTTCTTCTGTTTTGGAAAAAAATCTTTTTGGAAGTTTCGTTCCGTTTGGACTCCGTTTAAAATCCTCCTCTGAAAAGGGTCAAAAACATGGGGAAAAATAGGAACTGGCTCTTGGCACTGAGTTAATAAGTTAGTCCCAAAAAAGATATAAAAGGCATACAAACCATCCAAAGTTTGACAACATAATAGCATGCAACCATCAAAAATTATAGATACGTTGGAGACGTATCAAGCATCCCCAAGCTTAACTCCTGCTCGTCCTCGAGTAGGGAAGTGATAAAGACTGCATTTTTGATGTGGAATGCTACCTAGCATAGTTGTCCTTTGTAACTTCTTTCCTGTGACATGAATGTTCAGATCCGTAAGATTCAAAACAATAGTTTGATATTGACATGAAAACAATAATACCTCAAGCAAACTAGCAAAGCAATCATGAACTTTCAAAATAACAAGGCCAAGGAAATTTATCCCTACAAAATCATATAGTCTGGCTATGCTCCATCATTCTCACACAACTAATGTAAATCATGCACAACCCCAGTATTGGCCAAGTAATTGTTTTCGCACTCTTACTTTCTCAAACTTTTTGTAACTATCACACAATACATGAGCGTGAGCCATGTATATAGCACTACAAGTGGAACAGAGTGTGGTGGTGGTTGTGAGACAAAAAGGAGGAGATGGTCACATTGACTCGGTGTATACTTTGGAGATGCCCATTAATAGATATCAATGTGAATGAGTAGGGATTGCCATACAAAGGATGCACTAGAGCTATAAGTATGTGAAAGCTCAAAAGGAGAACTCGTGGGTGTGCATCCAACTTGCTTGCTCACGAAGACCTAGGGCAATTTTGAGGAAGCCCATCATTGGAATATACAAGCCAAGTTATATAATAAAGATTCCCACTAGTATATGGTGGTGACAAAACGAGAGGCTCTCAATCATGAAGAACATGGTGCTATTATGAAGCACAAGTGTGGAAAAAGATAGTAGCATTGTCCCTTCTCTCTTTTTCTCTTTTTTTTATTTATTTGGGCGCTTGGGCCTCTTTTTTTTATTTGGGCTCTTTGGCCTCTTTTTTTTCCTCACACGGGACAATGCTCTAATAATGATGATCATCACACTTTTATTTACTCACAGCTCAAAGCTCAGAACGATGATGACTCTATAGGAAATGCCTCCGGCAGTGTACCGGGATGTGCAACGATCTAGCTTGGTGTAGGACGTTGAAACATCTCGCTAGCTATCTTACGATCATGCAATGGCAATATGAGAGTGACGGCACAAGTCATGAGATGGAACGGTGGGAGTTTCATGGCAATATATCTCGGAATGGCTATGGAAATGTCATAGTAGGTAGGTATGGTGGCTGTTTTCAAGAAGGCATATGGTGGGTTTGTGTACCGGCGAAACTTGAGCGGCACTAGAGAGGCTAGCAATGGTGGAAGGTGAAAGTGCATCTATACCATGAACTCACATTAGTCATGAATAACTCACATACTTGTTGCGGAAGTTTTTATTAGTAATCGAAACAAAGTGCTAAACGCATACTCCTAGGGGAAGGGTTGGTAGGTGTTAACCATCGCGCGATCCCGACCTCAACACAAAGGATGACAATCAATAGATCAATTATGTTCCGACTTCCTAACATAGCGGTTCACCATACATGCATGCTACGGGAATCACTAACTTCAACAAAAGTATTTCAAGATTCACAACACCCTACTAACATAACTCTTAATATTACCAAATCCACGTCTCAAAACTAATTGAGAGGAATCAAGATTTCTCTTTCTACTCAATGCACATGAAGATGGAGGTTTTTGTATCCTCTTTCGGTACCTATCACCTTTGGGACTACTTTAATAGCATAAGCCAACTACCAAGTCACGCACCGCCGTGCTCTAAAAGATCTAAGTGAAGCACATAGAGCAAAATTATCTAGCTGAAAAGATATAAGTGAAGCACGATGAGCATTCTAGCAAAATCACGATGAGTGCATGTCTCTCTCAAAAGGTGTGCAGCAAGGATGGTTGTGACAGAACAAAAAGAAAAGACTCCTACGATACAAGACGCTTCAAGCAAAACACATATCATGTGGTGAATAAAAATATAGCTCCAAGTAATGTTACCGATGGATTGAAGACGAAAGAGGGGATGCCTTCCCGGGGCATCCCAAAGCTTAGGCTTTTTGGTGTCCTTGAATTAGGCTTGGGATGCCTTGGGCATCCCCAAGCTTGAGCTCTTTCCACTCCTTATCTCTTTGTCCATGAGAACATCACCCAAAACTTGAAAACTTCACAACACAAAACTTAAACAGAAACTCGTGATAACATTAGCACAAGAAAACAAATTACCACCTATTTAGGTACTGTAGCAATCTTGAATTCTATTTATATTGGTGTTAGATTACTGTATTCTCACTTTTCCATGGCTAGCACCCCCCCGATACTTTCCATAGTTTCATCAAAACAAGCAACCAACTCAACAAAAACAGAATCTGTCAAAAACAGACCAGTCTGTAGCAATCTGTATACTTCGTATACTTCTGGTACCTCAATAATTCTGAACAATTACGAATGCCCGGGAAAAAGGCATATCAACCAGCAGCAAAAATAATCAACTCAAAATCTCGTTCTGAAGAAAAATTAAGAATCATCTTGTGAGCGAAAAGTTTGTGTCTTTTTCCAGCAGGATCAAACAACCATCACCAACACTAGTCATAAAGGTTTTGCTTGGCTCAAACACAAAAAGAAACACAAAAGACACAATCATAACAGAATTATGATGGTGTGGACGCAACAAAACAGAAAGAAAAAGATAAATTCATTGGGTTGCCTCCCAACAAGCGCTATCGTTTAACGCCCTTAGCTAGGCATAAGGCGATAGAATCACGTATCGTCATCTTTGGTGCTCAAACCATAAGTAGCCCTCATCATGGATTCATAAGGCAATATTATTTTATTTTTAGGAAAGTGCTCCTTGCCCTTATTTAAAGGAAATTGAAATCTAATATTCCATTCCTTCATATCGATGATAGCACCGATAGTCCTTCGGAAAGGTCTAGCAAGAATAATAGGGCATGTAGGATTGCAATCAATGTCAAGCACAATGAAATCCACGGGTACATAGTTCCTATTTGAAATAATAAGAACATCATTGATCCTTCCCATGGGTTTCTTGACAGTAGAATCCGCAAGATGCAAATTAAGAGAACACTCTTCAATCTCATTAAAACCCAGAACATCACATAAAGACTTTGGAATCACGGAAACACTAGCACCCAAATCACACAAAGCATTGCATTCATAGTTTTTGATTTAGATTTTGATAGTAGGTTCCCACTCATCATGAAGCTTCCTAGGGATAGAGACTTCCAATTCAAGTTTCTCTTCAAGAGATTTTACCATAGCTTCGACGATATGATCGGTAAAGGCCTTGTTTTGGCTATAAGCGTGTGGAGAGTTTAGCATGGATTGCATCAAGGAAATGTATTCAAGCAAGGAGCAACTATCATAATTGAATTCCTTGAAATCCAAAGTAGTAATTTCATTACTACTCAAAGTTTTAATATCTTCTACTCCACTTTCAATGCTTTTAGCATCAAGATAGATGGACTCCGAATCATTGGGGCGTTTTTCAACCAAAGTGGATTCATATCCAGCCCCATCATCATTAGGTTTGACACAAGAAAACAAAGATTCAATGGGAGTCACACCAAGCACTTTAAGATCTTCGTGATTCTTATCACGAGAACACGCCTTTTTAAGCCATTCATGTCTACCACGAATTTGGGCGGTTCTTTCTTTGCTCTCACTCATCGAAACACGCATAGCTTTCAAAGTTTCATCCATATTGATCTTGGGAGGAGCACATCTAACTTTCAAAGTATCAATATCACTAGACATTCTATCAACGCTCTTAGCCAAATCATCAATTTTGAGTAGTTTTTCCTCTATGGACGCATTGAAAATATTTTGTGAGTTGATAAACTCTTTGATATTACTCTCTAGATCAGAGGGTAATCTATTGTAATTTCCATGAGTATTGTTGTAGGAGTTGCCAAAGTTATTAGAGGAGTTACTAGGAAAAGGCCTAGGAACATAGTTTCCTCTAAAAGCATTGTTGTTGCCAAAATTATTCCTACCAACAAAATTAACGTCCAAGCTAGCGTTGCTGCTCTCAATCAAGGAAGATAAGGGCATATCATTAGGATCTAAAGGAGCACTTCTACTAGAAACTAAATTCATTAACTCATCCATCTTAGCACTCAACGAGTTAATTTCTTCTATAGCGTGTACCTTCTTCTAGTAGGTGACCTTTCAGTGTGCCACTGAGAGTAGTTCGTCATGATATTGTCTAGGAGTTTCGGGGCTTCTCCTAACGTGATTTCCATGAACGTTCCACCTGAGGCGGAGTCCAAGATATTTCTAGAAGCGAAATTCAAGCCAGCGTACAAGATTTGTATAATCAGCCAAAACTCAAGCCATGAGCGGGACAATTTCTAATCATCAATTTCATTCTCTCCCAAGATTGTGCAACATGTTCATGATCAAGTTGCTTAAAATTCATGATATCATTACGGAGAGAGATAATCTTAGCTGGCGGAAAATACTTGGATATATAAGCATCTTTGCACTTATCCCAAGAATCGATACTATTTTTGGGCAAAGACGAAAACCAAGTTTTTGCTCGATCTCGCAACGAGAAAGGAAAAAGCTTCTATTTAATCACATCATTATCCACATCTTTCTTCTTTTGCATATCGCAAAGCTCAATGAAGGTATTAAGATGGGATGCGGCATCTACACTAGGAAGGCCGGAGAATTGCTCTTTCATAACAAGATTCAGCAAGGCGGCATTGATTTTGTATGACTCCGCACTAGTGGTGGAGCAATCGGAGTACTAATAAAATCATTATTATTAGTATTCGAGAAGTCACAAAGTTTGGTGTATTCAGTCATGGTGACTTCGACAAGCAAGCAAGCACATAAGCGAACAAAGAGCAAGCGAGAGAAAAGGGCGAACGAAAAGGCAAACGAAAAAGGCAAATATTTTTTGTAAATTTTTGTTTTTCAGAAGTGGGGGAGAGGAAAACGAGGGGCAAAAAAGTAAATGCAAGAGATGAGTTTGCGACACTTACTTGGATGAGTTCTTGACTTGATCCTCCCCGGCAACGGCGCCAGAAATTCTTCTGCTGCGGCAACAGACAACAGCGTCAGAGATTGACACGTTGACGGAGACTGGGCTTGCGTTGGCCTTTTTCCCTTGAAGAGGAAAGGGTGATGCAGCACAGGAGCAGTAAGTATTTCCCTCAGTTTGAGAACCAAGGTATCAATCCAGTAGGAGAATCTCGTCAAGTCCAGAGTACCTGCGCAAACACAAACGAGCTTGCACCCAACGCTATTAAGGGGTTGTCAATCCCTTCAAGATTGATTGCAAAGTAAGATGTGAAGGCGGAAACTGCAACGAAGTAAAAGAGTAAGGCTGAAAATATAGTGTGGAGTAGACCCGGGGGCCATAGTGTTCACTAGAGGCTTCTCTCAAAATAGGAAATATTACGGTGGGTGAACAAATTATTGTCGAGCAACTGATAGAACCGCGCAAAGTCATGACGATATCTAAAGCAATGATCATACATATAGGCATCACGTCCGAGACAAGTAGACCGATACTTTCTCCATCTACTACTATTACTCCACACATCGACTGCTATCCATCATGCATCTAGTGTATTGAGTTCATGACGAACAGAGTAACGCCTTAAGCAAGATGGCATGATGTAGAGGGATAAACTCAAACCAATGATGAAAACCCCATCTTTTTTACCTTGATGGCAACAACATGATGCGTGCCTCGCTGCCCCTTCTGTCACTGGGTGAGGTCACCGCACGGTATGAACCCAAAACCAAGCACTTCTCCCATTGCAAGAATCATAGATCAAGCTGGCCAAACAAAACCCACAACTCGAATAGAATTACAAGGATATGAAATCATGCATAAGAGAGATCAGAAGAAACTCAAATAAGATTCATAGATAATCTGATCATAAATTCACAATTCATCGTATCTTGACAAACACACCGCAAAATAAGATTACATCAGATAGATCTCCATGAAGATCATGGAGAACTTTGTATTGAAGATCGAAGAGAGAGAAGAAGCCATCTAGCTACTAGCTATGGACCCGTATGTCTATGGTGAACTACTCACGCATCATCGGAGATGTCATGGTGATGATGCAGAATCCCTCCATATCTGAATCCCCCTTCGGCAGGGCACCAGAACGTGCCCCAGATGGGATCTTGCGGAGACAGAAGCTTGCGGCGGCGGAAAAGTACTTTCGATGATCTCCTGATTTTTTCTGGAATTATTGAGAATTTATAGGCGAAAGACCTAGGGCAGGGGAGGCCCAGGGAGCCCACAAGCTTGGGAGGCGCGGCCCCCTGGCCGCGGCTAGGGGGCTTGTGGGGTCCTTGGAGGCCCCCTGCCTTGGTTCTCAAGCTTCCCGATCTTCTTTTGTTTTGGAAAAACCTTTTTGGAAGTTTCGTTCCGTTTGGACTCTGTTTAAAATCCTCCTCTGAAAAGGGTCAAAAACATGAAAAAAAACAAGAACTAGCACTTGGCACTGAGTTAATAAGTTAGTCCCAAAAAAGATATAAAAGGCATACAAAACATCCAAAGTTTGACAAGATAATAGCATGAAACCATCAAAATTGTAGATACGTTAGAGAGGTATCACACTCCTATATATTCCTATCCGTAGATAAAAAAATCAAGGAGAAGAGTTCATCATGTTGTATGATACGGAACCGCCACCACCTCCTGTTCTTCCTTTGGAGGGTAGATCTGGAGTCTGATTTGGGCTCCGGAGAGGGGAAATCGACGCCGTCGTCATCACCAACCATCCTTCATCACCAATTTCATGATGCTTTCCATCGTTCGTGAGTAATTCCATCGTAGGCTTGCTGGACGGTGATGGGTTGGATGAGATCTATCATGTAATTGAGTTAGTTTTGTTAGGGTTTGATCCCTAGTATCCATTATGTTCTGAGATTGATGTTGCTATGACTTTGCTATGCTTAATGCTTGTCACTAGGGCCCAAGTGCCATGATTTCAGATCTGAACCTATTATGTTTTCATGAATATATATGTGTTCTTGATCCTATCTTGTAAGTTGTAGACACCTACTACGAGTTATGATCCGCATCCCCCAGGGTGACAATAACTGGGATTTTTTTCGATGATTACCGTAGTTTGAGGATTTCATGTATTCACTAAGTGCTAATGCTTTGGTACGGTTCTCTATTAAAAGGAGGCCTCAATATACCTTAGTTTCCATTAGGACCCCCCTGCCACATGAGGGTAGGACAAAATATGTCATGCAAGTTCTTTTCCATAAGCACGTATGACTATATATGGAATACATGCCTACATTACATTGATGAATTAGAGCTAGTTCTGTATCACCCTATGTTATGACTATTGCATGATGAATGCCATCCAACATAATTATCCATCATTGATCAATTGCCTGCGAGCTTTCCACATATTCATCTTTGATAAGTTACTTTTCCGTTGCTATTGTTACAATCACTACAAAACTGCTATTGTTACATTTGCCACCATTACCGTTACTTCCATACTACTTTGCTACTAAATACTTTGCTGCAGATATGAAGTCTTTCAGGTGTGGTTGAATTGACAACTCAGCTTCTAATACTCAAAAAATTTCTTTGGCTCCCCTTGAGTCGAATCAATAAATTTGGGTTGAATACTCTACCCTCGAAAATTGTTGTGATCCCCTATACTTGTGGGTTATCAGTGTCCAACAACTCAAAACACGAGGAAACTGGAACACTGAAATATCATAGTTTATGAGGAATTCATAAGAAGTTATACAGCTCCGTGATATTCTCGAGATATCAGGGATAATACTTGTAGGTAGATCAGAATAGAGGTTAGACTAGTGTATTGATCTATGGAAGACAAGCACTTTATCTTGTATGAGAATGAAATCAAGGTAGGACAACATGGTCGGAACCACGACTGGAAAGTACCAAATCACAGATACAAGATCCAATCATACAATGATTGATAATTGATACGATAAGCTTCTATGATAAGATTAACGTCGTTTCCATGGGAATGAACACAAAGTTCAAGGTCGACTCCCACTTCATCAATGCATCACCTGCCATTTACTCCTCGACTTTGATGAACTTGTAGCTCTAAAAGAATATCCGGCAAAACACCAGAAGAGTAAGTCTCGTGAAAACTCTTGGGATCATACAGATTAGGAAGGCATAGATTCAACCCATCGGGGCATCTTATGAACATATACAACAACTTCAAGAATAATTAACACATGCTTGAAGAGCATGGCTGACAAAAGCATAGGATACAACCTATCAGAGGGAGAAGACACAATTTACCAGTGGCATCATGTATCACGGGAATCATATCACAAGAATTTTTGAATGTAAAGGATGTCGTCGGATAATAACCCAATAATGGGTCTGACGGTCCACAAAGGACCTAATGTGAGTATCGGTACTCAGTCACAGGAAGATAGAATGCAAGGCTTCAAATTATAGAACATCTGAATAATACCGATACCAAAGGAATTATGATTTCCAGGTTGGTGTATTTGAATCAGATGCTTCGATCAAATACAAGTAAGTTGAATGAACTGAGATGGAAAATCAATCAAGGTTGATTTGCCAAGAACCATCTCCTGTGTGGAAAGACATCTGAGTTGGAAAGAAAATTTATGAGGATCAACTCATGATTGTGTGCATTCACACATAGGTTAAATCAATAAGATAAATGGATAATCACAAAGGACTTTAATGAATTTTGCTAGACATATGGAATTTACCATAATGCAAGAAGGTGAGAAAGTTCAAGAGAAATAGGCTACTCAGGTTTTTGGAAGATCGAATAGCAGTGTGAAGGATGAGAAACTCATGACAACTCAGGACGAAAGAACCCCCGGTAAGATAATTCGTTGTACCTTGTAAAAACAAGAGGAACTGGAAGAGGAAGTACGAACGACATTTGTATGTACTCATCCATAGGGGTCGGCGGAGGAAGGGCATCGCAAGAGCGGTGAACACAAGTTCTCGGGATAACATCGGAGAGTATCTTTGGAGTCTTCTAATGAATCAAGCCATCATCTGGAATGAGGGGCTCTCTAGAATAAAGTAGTTACGAGAACCTAGAGTTAGAGTTAGCAAAATCTTTAACCCAAAATACAAGAGAGATAAGAACCCATAGTATAGAAGAGGAGTAAAAGATCCTAATATCACAAGATTGAGATGTGGGCCCGTAAGCCACACAAGAATGTTAGTAAAAGTTTTTTGAGTACTAGACTCAACTTCGGCCAAGGGGTTGGAAAGTGGGCTACCTACAGGCAGTCATCTCTGATACCAACTTGCGACGCCCTCGATTTGATCGTACGCTAATCATACATGCAAATGCGTACGATCAAGCTCAACAATTCATGAGAAGATATCACAACAGAACTCTAAACACAAATAAACACAACTCTAAACTCTAAACTCATATTACAAGCCAGGGGCCTCGAGGGCTAGAATACAGAAGCTCAAGAAACACACAAGTTAGCGGAAGCAACAAATATATGAGTATAGACATAAAATAAGGGAAATGCCTTAGAGAAGGCTAGCATACAAGATACATCGATCAAATGAGGTGAGGCCTCGTGCCTGAGAACCTCCTAAACTACTCTTGGTCGTTGGCGGCCTCCACGTAGTAGTAGGCACCATCGAGGTAGTAGGCGTCCTCGACGGGATACGCCATCTCCAGGGCTCCATCATCTGGTCGCAGCAATCATATCAAGGGGAAAAGGGGAGCAAAGCAATGGTGAGTACTGATATGTCCATTTTGCATCATGTTTTCATGTTGATATTTTTCGCTTCTTGGGCTGCTATTTCACTTCACGGTACAATATTTATGCCTTTTCTCTCTTATTTTGCAAGGTTTACATGAAGAGGGAGAATGCCGGCAACTGGAATTCTGGCCTGAAAGTGGAACAAAGTTGAGATCCCTATTCTGCGCAACTCCAAACGCCGTGAAAATCAATGAGGATTTTTTTCGGATTTATAAAAAATACTGGGCCGAAGAAGTGCCAGAGGGGCGCGTGCAGGTGGCCACAAGCCTGCACGGCGTGGCCACCCCCCAAGGTCGTGCCATGAGGGCTTGTGGGCAGCCTGCTGGCCCACTGGCCCCCCTCTTCTGCTATATGAAGGGTTTCGTCTAGAAAAAATCGAGGAGGAGCTTTTCCGTGGATTCGCCGCTGCCACGAGGCGGAACTTGAGCAGAACCAATCTAGAGCTCCGGCAGGACTATCCTGCCGGGGAAACTTCCCTCCCGTAGGGGGAAATCCTCGCCATTGTCATCACCATCACTCCTCTCATCGGAGGGGACTCGTCACCATCAACATCTTCATTAGCACCATCTCATCTCCAAACCCTAGTTCATCACTTGTAACCAATCTCCGTCTCGCGACTCCGATTGGTACTTGTAAGGTTCCTAGTAGTGTTGATTACTCTTTGTAGTTAATGCTAGTTGGATTACTTGGTGGAAGAGTCTATGTACAGATCCTTGATGCTACTCATTACCTCTCTGGTCATGAATATGATTATGCTTTGTGAGTAGTTACTTTTGTTCCTGAGGACATGGGATAAGTCATGCTAATAGTAGTCATGTGAATTTGGTATTCGTTCGGTAATTTGATATGTTGTATGTTGTTTTTCCTCTAGTGGTGTTATGTGAACGTCGACTACATAACACTTCACCATTATTTGGGCCTAGAGGAAGGCATTGGGAAGTAGTAAGTAGATGATGGGTTGCTAGAGTGACAGAAGCTTAAACCCTAGTTTATGCGTTGCTTCGTAAGGGGCTAATTTGGATCCACTAGTTTAATGCTATGGTTAGGCTTTGTCTTAATTCTTCTTTCGTAGTTGCGGATGATTGCGAGAGGGGTTAATAATAAGTGGGATGCTTGTCCAAGTAATGGCAGTACCCAAGCGCCGGTCCACCCACATATCAAACTATCAAAGTAACGAACGCGAATCATATGAACATGATGAAAACTAGCATGACAGAATTTCCCGTGTGTCCTCGGGAGCGTTTTTCCTCCTATAAGACTTTGTCCAGGCTTGTACCTTGCTACAAAAGGGATTGGGCCACTTTGCTGCACCATTGCTACTTTTGTTACTTGTTGCTTGCTACGAATCATCTCACCACACAATCACTTGTTACTAACAATTTCAGTGCGTGCAGATTTTACCTTGTTGAAAACCACTTGTCAGATCCTTCTGCTCCTCATTGGGTTCGACACTCTTACTTATTGAAAGGACTATGATTGATCCCCTATACTTGTGGGTCATCAAGACTCTTTTCTGGCGCCGTTGCCGGGGAGTGAAGCGCCTTTGGTAAGTGGAACTTGGTAAGGAAACATTCTTATAGTGTGCTGAAATTTATTGTCACTTGTCACTATGGATACTAATCCTTTGAGGGGCTTGTTCGGGGTATCTTCACCTCAAAAGGAAGCACAAAGAGTTGCTCCTCAACCTGCTACACCTACTGAAAATATTTGCTTTGAATTTCCTTCGGGTATGCTTGAGAAACTGTTGGCTAATCCTTTTACAGGAGATGGAACATCACATCCAGACTTGCATCTAATCTATGTAGATGAAGTTTGTGGTTTATTTAAGCTTGCAGGTTTGCCCGAGGATGAGGTCAAGAAGAAGGTCTTTCCTTTATCTTTGAAGGATAAGGCGTTGACAAGGTATAGGCTATGTGATGATACTAGATCATGCGACTACAATCGGTTGAAATTGGAATTTCATCAAAAGTTTTATCCTATGCATTTAGTACATCGTGATCGGAATTATATTTACAATTTTTGGCCTCGTGACAGAGAAAGCATCGCTCAAGCTTGGGGGAGGCTCAAATCAATTTTATATTCATGCCCCAATCATGAGCTCTCGAGAGAAATTATCATTCAGAACTTCTATGCTTGGCTTTCTCATGATGATCGCACCATGCTTGACACTTCTTGTACCGGTTCTTTTATGAAGAGAGATATTGACTTCAAATGGAATTTATTGGAGAGAATTAAACGCAACTCTGAAGATTGGGAGCTTGAAGAAGGTAAGGAGTCAGGTATGAATTTCACGTTTGATTGCGTTAAATCCTTTGTTGAGACGAATACTTTTTATGACTTTAGCGCTAAGTATGGACTTGACTCTGAGATAGTAGCTTCACTGTGTGAATCCTTTGCTGCTCATATTTATCTCCCCAAAGAGAAGTGGTTTAAATATCCTCCTCCTTTAGAAGTCAATGTAGTTAAACCCACTCCAGTTGAAGAGAAAGTCCTTGCTTATAATGATCCTGTTGTTCCCAGTGCTTACATTGAGAAACCACCTTTCCCTGTTAGAATAAAGGATCATTCTAAAGCGTCAACTGTGATACGTAGAGGCTATATTAGAACACCTACACCCCCTGAGCAAATTAGATTTGAACCTAGGGTTGCTATCATCAAAGTTCTTCTGTCCGACGATGTTGAGGGACATAATATTCACTTCTGTGAAGATGCTGCTAGAATTGCTAAACCTCACGTTAGAGACAAACATAGGCATGTTGTTGGCATGCATGTGGTTTATGTTAAGATAGGAGATCATTGTTATCATGGTTTATGTGACGTGGGTGCTAGTGTTAGTGCAATACCTCAATCCTTATATGATAAATCAAAGATGAGATTGCACCTGTTGAGATAGAGCCTATTGATATCACTATTCAGCTTGCCAATAGAGATACTATCTGCCCTGTGGGAATTGTTAGGGATGTTGAAGTCTTGTGTGGTAAAACAAAGTATCCTACTGATTTCCTCGTTCTTGCTACCGCACAAGATAGCTTTTGTCCCATCATATTTGGCAGACCCATCCTCAATACCGTCAATGCTCATATTGATTGTGAGAAGCAAACTGTCACTGTTGGCTTTGAAGGTGTGTCACATGAGTTCAATTTCTCCAAGTTTGGTAGACAACCTCATGAAAAAGAGTTGCCTAGTAAGGATGAAACTATTGCCTTAGCTTCTGTTATCATGCCTCCTACTGATCCCTTAGAGCAATATTTGCTTGAGCATGAAAATGATATGCATATGGATGAAAGGGATGAGATAGATAGAGTTGTCTTAGAACAATATCCTATCCTTAAGAATAATCTGCCTGTTGAACTGCTTGGGGATCCACCCCCACCAAAGGGTGATCCTGTGTTCGAGCTTAAACAGTTTCCTGATACTCTTAAGTATGCCTATATTGATGAAAAAGAGATATATATATTGTTATTATTAGTTCTAGCCTCTCATAGCATGAAGAGAAGAAGTTACTAAAAACTCTGAGGAAGCACCGTGCTGCTATTGGATATACTCTTGATGATCTTAAGGGCATTAGTCCTACTCTATGCCAGCACAAGATTAAAACTAATCCTGATTTGAAACCAGTTGTTGATCATCAAAGGAGATTGAATCCTTAGATGAAAGAAGTAGTAAGAAAAGAAATACTAAAGCTCCTAGAAGCGGGTATTATCTATCATGGTGCTCATAGCGATTGGGTGAGTCCGGTGCACTGCGTCCCTAAGAAGGGAGGAATTACCGTTGTCCCTAATGATAAGGATGAATTGATCCCACAGAGGATTATTACTCGCTATAGGATGGTGATCGATTTTAGGAAATTGAATAAAGCCACTAGGAAAGATCACTATCCTCTACCTTTTATCGACCAAATGCTAGAAAGGTTGTCCAAACACACACACTTCTGCTTTCTAGACGGTTATTTTGGTTTCTCCCAAATGCTAGTCGCACAATCTGATCAGGAGAAAACCACTTTCACCTGTCCTTTCGGTACCTTTGCTTATAGACGTATGCCTTTTGGCTTGTGTAATGCACCTGCCACCTTTCAAAGATGTATGATGGCTATATTCTCTGACTTTTGTGAAAAGATTGTTGAGGTTTTCATGGATGACTTCTCCGTTTACGGGTCTTCCTTTGATGATTGCCACAGCAACCTTGATCGAGTCTTGCAGAGATGTAAAGACACCAATCTTGTCTTGAATTGGGAGAAGTGCCACTTTATGGTCAATGAAGGCATCGTCTTAGGACATAAAATTTCTGAAAGAGGTATTGAGGTCGATAAGGCTAAGGTTGATGCAATCGAGAAAATGCCATACCCCACAGATATCAAAGGTATAAGAAGTTTCCTTGGTCATTCTGGTTTCTATAGAAGGTTCATTCAAGATTTCTCTAAGATTTATAAGCCTCTTACCAATCTCTTGCAAAAGGATATTCCTTTTGTCTTTGACGATGATTGTGAGGAAGCCTTCGAAATACTTAAGAGGGCGTTGATAACTGCACCTATTGTTCAACCACCTGATTGGAATTTGCCTTTTGAGATCATGTGTGACGCTAGTGATTATGATGTTGGTGCTGTTCTAGGGCAAAGAGTCGATAAGAAGTTGAATGTTATTCACTACGCTAGTAAAACTCTAAACAATGCCCAGAGAAACTATGCTACTACGGAGAAGGAGTTTTTAGCAGTCGTGTTTGCATGTGAAAAGTTCAGGTCTTACATAGTTGATTCCAAAGTCACTATTCACACTGATCATGCTGCTATTAAGTACCTTATGGAGAAGAAAGACGCTAAACCTATACTTATCAGATGGGTTCTCTTGCTAAAAGAATTTGATTTGCACATTGTCGACAAAAAGGGTGTTGATAACCCAGTAGCAGATAACTTGTCTAGGTTGGAGAACGTTCTTGATGACCCACAACCTATTGACGATAGCTTTCCCGATGAGCAATTGAATGTCATCAATGCTTCACGTAGTGCACCGTGGTATGCTGATTATGCAAACTATTTCGTTGCCAAATATATACCACCTAGTTTCAGGTACCAGCAAAAGAAGAAATTCTTCTTTGACTTGAGACACTACTTTTGGGATGATCCTCACCTTTATAAGGATGGAGTAGATGGTGTTATTAGATGTTGTGTACCTGAACATGAACATGGACAGATCCTACAGAAGTGTCACTCCGAGGCCTACGGAGGACACCATGCGGGAGATAGAACTGCACACAAGGTATTGCAATCAGGTTTCTATTGGCCCACTCTCTTCAAGGATGCCCGTAAGTTTGTCTTGTCTTGTGAAGAATGTCAAAGAATAGGTAATATTAGCAAACGTCAGGAAATGCCTATGAACTATTCACTTGTCATTGAACCATTTGATGTCTGGGGCTTTGATTATATGGGACCTTTTCCAAAATCCAACGGGTATACTCATATCCTAGTTGCTGTTGATTACGTCACTAGGTGGGTAGAAGCTATCCCCACTAGTAGTGTTGATCACAACACCTCTATCAGGGTGCTGAAAGAAGTTATCTTCCCTAGATTTGGAGTCCCTAGATATCTAATGACCGACGGTGGTTCACACTTCATTCATGGTGCTTTCCGTAAAACGCTTGCTAAGTACGATGTCAACCATAGAATTGCGTCTCCCTACCACCCTCGGTCCAGTGGTCAAGTAGAGCTAAGCAATAGAGAGATTAAACTAATTCTGCAAAAGACTGTCAACAGGTCTAAAAAGAATTGTTCTAAGAAGCTCGATGATACACTGTGGGCTTATAGAACTGCCTATAAGAATCCCATGGGCATGTCTCCGTACAAAATGGTGTACGGTAAAGCATGTCATTTACCTCTTGAGCTAGAGCATAAAGCTTATCGGGCAATCAAAGAGCTCAACTTTGATTTCAAACTTGACGGTGAGAAGAGGTTATTTGATATTAGCTCGCTTGATGAGTGGAGAACTCAGGCATATGAGAATGCCAAGCTGTTCAAAGAAAAGGTTAAGAGGTGGCATGATAAGAGGATACAAAAGCGTGAGTTCAATGTAGGTGATTATGTCTTGCTATATAACTCTCGTTTAAGATTCTTTGCAGGCAAGCTTCTCTCTAAATGGGAAGGTCCCTATGTTGTTGAGGAAGTATATCGTTCCGGTGCTATCAAGATCAACAACACGGAAGGTAATTGTCCGAGAGTGGTAAATGGGCAGAGAATCAAGCATTATATCTCACGTACTCCCATAAATGTTGAAAGCAATATCATCAATACCATAACTCAAGAAGAATACCGAAGGGATATTTATCAGCCTGTTTCAGACTCCGAAAACGAAGAGGTGTGTGATTCGGTAAGAAAACAGAGTCCAAAACTTTTCCCGTAGGAAATTTTCTCCGTTTTGGAATATTTGAAAAAATAGAAAAATTGGAAGTAGTCCGGAAAGTGCGCGAGGAGGCGACAAGCCTGCACGGCACGGGCCCACCCCCTGGCCGCATCGTGAGGGCTTGTGGCCACCTCGTGCGCCTCCCGGACTCCGTTTTCGTGCGGGGTACTCCTTCTGGTCTGAAAAAAATCGTTATATATACTCCCGTTTGGTCTGACCCCTGCATCACGCAGATTTCCTCTGTTTTTCATTTCGAGCCTGTTTCTGTTGCAGTTCTAGATCGTTATGACTTCCCCAAAAGCTTCGAAGGACAAGATCTTCGAGAAGGTCATCAATCCCTACTTCACGGGAGTGCTGCAACACCCTTAGTCTATCGAGATGCGTGACGGGATGTTGCACATCCGTGATGTTGAGGGGCCCAAGAAGACCGGAAGCATGGAGACGAGGCTCGAAACAATGGAGCAACAAGTCTTCAAGTGCCAAGGGATGGTGGAGCGTGGACTCAACGCCAACCACATGATGATCACGGAGTTCACCAACAAGCACAGGATTGATGCCAATGACATTGGGAAGCACCTCTCCAGGCTCTATGACAGGATTGATCAACTCCACGCCGAGATCTATGACCTGCAGAACCAAAACTGTGAGTATGAGTATAGATTTAAATCAATACGGTTGGCTGCAGATTTGAGGATTCCGGAGACTCGTTCATCTTTTCATGATGGAGCACCTATGCCTTGGAAGATGGAGGATCAAACTCATGTTGCAAGAACTCCACCATCACCACCAAAGGAAGACAACTGAGCATTGGTATGGGCAATCCCCTTGGCTTGTGCCAAGCTTGGGGGAGTTTCCCCGGTATCGTATCACCATCACATCTTTTGCCTTTACCTTTGTTTTAGTTTTCCTTTTCAGTTTTCTCTTTCTCTAGTAGATTAAAAGTCTTAGTGTTTTAGTTTTGAGTTTTGCTTTGTGTCACCCCCGGTGTTTTCGAGCTCGTGATCCATATAATAAAGAGTGTCTTCGTTGAAGGGCTTTGCCTCTTGCCATGATCAAAAGAGTGAGAATAGAACAAAAGCATGAAAGATCATGTAATGATCTTATGGGAAGTGATGGCTTCACATATAAAAAGAATGAGGACTGAAACTTGTTGAGGGTAGGCAAACGTAGACCTTGGTCATGGTTGCAATTAATAGGAAGTGATAAAGAAGGAGAGGTTCACATATAAATATATCATCTGTGACACCATCTATGATTGTGAACACTCACTAAACTATTGCATGCCTAGAAGTAGATGTTGGACAAGGAAGACAACATAATGAATTGTGTTTGCTTGGTTCTGAACAATGGTATATGATTAGAGATCCCTTAGCATGTGACGATTGCTTCCACCTCATATTAGCCAAAACCTCCTGTACTAAGTACAGATACTACTTGTACATCCATAAACCTTCAACCCAGTTTTGCCATGAGTGTCCACCATACCTACCTATGGATTGAATAATATCCCTCAAGTAAGTTGTCATCGGTGCAGGCAATAAAATTGCTCTCTAATATGTATGATCTATTAGTGTGTTGAAAATAAGCTTTGTACGAACCTGTGATGAGGAAGACATAAAAGCGACAGACTGCATAATAAAGTTCTTTATCACAGGGGGCAATATAAAGTGACGTTCCTCCGCACTAAGAGGACACGCGTCCAAACCTCAAAAGCGCATGACAACCTCTGCTTCCCTCTGCGAAGGGCCTATCTTGTACCTTTACTTTTTGCCCTTGAAAGAGTCATGGTGATCTTCACCAATTCCTTATTTCGCCTTTATCTTGGCTAACGTCATATGCTTGGGAAAGATCTATATTCATATGTCAACTTGGAGGTAAGTATTCATGAATTATTATTGTTGACATTACCCTTGAGGTAAACAGTTGGGGGGCGAAACTATAAGCCCCTATCTTTCTCTGTGTCCAGCTGAAACTTTGATATCATGAGTACCACGTGAGTTGTAGCAATTGTAGAGAACGAAAGAATGATTGAGTATGTGGATTTGCTTTACAAGCTCTTATTTGACTCTTTCTGATGTTGTGATAAATTGTAATTGCTTCAGTGACTAAAGGCTATCAGTTGTTACTTCTCGGTAAGGTTCTTGATCCATGCTTTACTTTGTGAAGGAATTATCACTTTAGCATGAGAGATTATATGTTGGTATTGCTGTTCTGATCTTGATCATGATGCATGCATGTTCGTATCTTGTTTTGTCGACACCTCTCTCCCTAAACATGTGGACATATTTATTGAGCTACGCTTTCGCTTGAGGACAAGCGAGGTCTAAGCTTGGGGGAGTTGATACGTCCATTTTGCATCATGTTTTCATGTTGATATTTTTCGCTTCTTGGGCTGTTATTTCACTTCACGGTACAATACTTATGCCTTTTCTCTCTTATTTTGCAAGGTTTACATGACGAGGGAGAATGCCGGCAACTAGAATTCTAGCTTGAAAGTGGAGCAAAGTTGAGATACCTATTCTGCGCAACTCCAAACACCGTGAAAATCAACGAGGATTTTTTTCTGGATTTATAAAAAATACTGGGTCGAAGAAGTGCCAGAGGGGCGCGTGCAGGTGGCCACAAGCCTGCACGGTGCGGCCACCCCCCAGGCTGCGCCATGAGGGCTTGTGGGCAGCCTGCTGGCCCACTAGCCCCCCTCTTCTGCTGTATGAAGGGTTTCGTCTGGAAAAAATCGAGGAGGAACTTTTTCGTGGATTCGCCGCCACCATGAGGCGGAACTTGAGCAGAACCAATCTAGAGCTCCGGCAGGACGATCCTGTCGGGGAAACTTCCCTCCCGGAGGGGGAAATCGTCGCCATCGTCATCACCAACACACCTCTCATCGGAGGGGACTCGTCACCATCAACATCTTCATCACCACCATCTCATCTCCAAACCCTATTTCATCACTTGTAACCAATCTCCGTCTCGCGACTCCGATTGGTACTTGTAAGGTTGCTAGTAGTGTTGATTACTCTTTGTAGTTGATGCTAGTTGGATTACTTAGTGAAAGAGTTTATGTCAGATCCTTGATGCTACTCATTACCTCTCTGGTCATGAATATGATTATGCTTTGTGAGTAGTTACTTTTGTTCCTGAGGACATGGGATAAGTCATGCTAATAGTAGTCATGTGAATTTGGTATTCGTTCGGTAATTTGATATGTTGTATGTTGTTTTTCCTCTAGTGGTGCTATGTGAACGTCGACTACATAACACTTCACCATTATTTGGGCCTAGAGGAAGGCATTGGGAAGTAGTAAGTAGATGATGGGTTGCTAGAGTGACAGAAGCTTAAACCCTAGTTTATGCGTTGCTTCGTAAGGGGCTGATTTGGATCCACTAGTTTAATGCTATGGTTAGACTTTGTCTTAATTCTTCTTTCGTAGTTGCGGATGCTTGCGAGAGGGGTTAATCATAAGTGGGATGCTTGTCCAAGTAAGGGCAGTACCCAAGCGTCGGTCCACCCACATATCAAGCTATCAAAGTAACGAACGCGAATCATATGAACATGATGAAAACTAGCATGACAGAAATTCCCGTGTGTCCTCGGGAGCGTTTTCCTCCTATAAGACTTTGTCCAATCTTGTACCTTGCTACAAAAGGGATTGGGCCACTTTGCTTCACCATTGCTACTTTTGTTACTTGTTGCTTGCTACGAATCATCTCACCACACAATCACTTGTTACCGACAATTTCAGTGCGTGCAGATTTTACCTTACTGAAAACCACTTGTCACATCCTTCTGCTCCTCGTTGGGTTCGACACTCTTACTTATCAAAAGGACTATGATTGATCCCCTATACTTGTGGGTCATCAAGTACTCATCCAAAGTACTCGCAAGACTAAAAACAAAACTATGCTAAGTTATGCATCAGTATCAAAGGAACTAACTACAGCAATGCAGAATAGAGAGAAGGGATTAGTCCTATCAAAGACTAGCATCTTCAGGTGTATTGCAGCATTAGAAGAGAATAGAGCAAGTAACAAAATTATATAGTCATATTGTTGTAGGAATATAAATTAAGGTCACGCCCAGAGATTCTTCCTCGACTCCCTGCAAGAACGCAACCTCGAAGCAACATTGTAGTTAAGTAAGAGTAGAAGTTGTATAAGATCAGGATACAATTCCAAGTCGTCCTGTAACCATGGACACGGCTATTCGAATAGTTAATTTTCACCCGTGCAGGGGTGCACCACAGTACCCAACACGCTCGATCACACTCTGGCGAAAAGGTCTCCCGGCCAACTTAGATCAAATATCCAAATCCCATTAGAATTTAATTAATAGTGTGGAGACGATCAGAAATCCACAATATGTGGTCCCGTCGCCCCGTCTCGAGGATGTGTGGCAATGGCCAAGAATTCCCGACCACGCCTCGTCATATCCAAGCGGGAATCCACCCGCAATACACCTCATGAAGTTCCGAGTAGCCAGGTCAAGTAACTATGTGGTTGTATCATCAAGGAGGTCTGAGGTATCACCCTTGCTGGATCTGAATGATGTAACCGTCAAGGTGGGCATGGAGGAATCACCCTCGATGGACCATGCTTGATAGTTTGTACGATAGAGTCATTATTGGAGGTGGTAAAGGAGGAATCACCCTCCGGGAACCACGGCCGGTCAAATATACTACAACGCTAATATCGGAGTACGTAACGATGTGTCACCCTCGGTACTCGATGGTAGCTCTCCATAGTCATACAACAAAGGGGGTGTGAGTGATGTGACGGGTCTTGGCTCGTGGATGAAATGATCGAGACTTCGATGATAAAGTGGGGCAACTGAACTAAGGGGGGTCAAAGGGGATCACTGCTCCACCTATACTAAACGGTTTAAAGTGCGGTAGAGTAAAGTAGCAACCATCAAAAACAGGCTATGCATCATAATAGGAGCTATCTGCAACAGTAGCAAATTCTAATGCAAGCATGAGGGAGAAAGAATAGGCGTATAGGAATGATCAAGGGGAGTTTGATTGCCTTGTTGCTCTGCGGCAAAGGGCTGGTCGTCAGGAGGGTAGTCATACCCGGTAGCAGTGTCACTCTCAAGGTCTAACAGAGATAAGAGGGGGGAAGAAACAATAAATAACAAAGAAATAAAATGCATCATAAATAATGACATGGCTATATGCATCTCCAAGCATGAGCTAACGCAATACTACACGTCGCAAACGGAGCGGAATAATATTTGACGATATTTTCTAGGTCTCTGGCAAGTGCTACCTCTGGAGCTTGCGTTGGTTTTCCCTTGTAGAGGAAAGGGTGATGAAGCGAAGTAGATAATTATTTCCCTCAGTTTGTTGAGAACTAAGGTATCAATCCAGTAGCAGGAACAAGCAAGGCCCCAATCGTAGTACCTACACAAACAATCAAACACTTGCACCCAACGTTAAAAAGGGGTTGTCAATCCCTTCGGAGTTATTTGCAAGGATGAGATCTGGTAGAGATAGATATAAAAGACTGATAGATCTGAAAGTAAAACAAAAGTACATAAATTGCAGCAATATATTTTTGGTATTTTTGGTGTATATATCTGAAAATATAATATGGAAAATAGACCCGGAGGCAATAGGTTTCACTAGAGGCTTCTCTCATAAAGGAAAATAATATGGTGGGTGAACAAATTACTGTCTAGTAATTGATAGAAAAGCGAATAATTATGAAGATATCCAAGGCAATGATTATGCATATAGGCATCACGTCCGTGTCAAGTAAACCAAAACGATTCTGCATCAACTACTATTACTCCACACATCGACTGACTCCTGCATGCATCTAGAGTATTAAGTTCATGAAGAATAGAGTAACGCATTAAGTAAGATGACATGATGTAGAGGGATAAACTCAAGCAATATGATGAAAACCCCATCTTTTTGTCCTCGATGGTAACAATGCAATACGTGCCTCGCTACCCCTACTTTGTCACTGGGTGAGGACACCGCAAGATTGATAAAATAGTTATTATTATATTTCCTGTTTCAAGATAATCTTTTATTATCCATGCTATAATTGTATTGAATGAAAGCATAGATACATGTGTGGATATATAGACAAAACAATGTCCCTAGTAAGCCTCTAGTTTACTAGCTAGTTGATCAAGGATGGTTAAGGTTTTCTGACCATATGCAAGTATTGTCACTTGATAACTGGATCACATCATTAGGAGAATGATGTGATGGACAAGACCCAAATTATAAACGTAGCATGTGATCGTGTCATTTTGTTGCTATTGTTTTCTGCGTGTCAAGTATTCATTCCTATGACCATGAGATCATGTAACTCACTAACACCGGAGGAATACATTGTGTGTATCAAACGTCACAACGTTACTGGGTGACTATAAAGGTGCTCCACGGGTATCTCCGAAGGTGTCCGTTGAGTTAGCATGGATCAAGACTGGGATTTGTCACTCTGTGTGACAGAGAGGTATCTCGGGGCCCACTCGGTAATACAACATCACATACAAGCCTTGCAAGCAATGTGACTCAAGTGTAAGTCACGGGATCTTGTATTACGGAACGAGTAAAGAGACTTGCCGGTAACGAGATTGAAATAGGTATAGAGATACCGACGATCAAATCTCGGGCAAGTAACATACCGAAGGACAAAGGGAATGTTATACGGGATTATATGAATCCTTGGCACGGAGGTTCAACCTATAAGATCTTCATAGAATATGTAGGATCCAGTATGGACATCTAGGTCTTGCTATTGGATATTGACCGAGGAGTGTCTGGGGTCATGTCTGCATAGTCCTCGAACCCGCGGGGTCTACACACTTAAGGTTCGGTGACGTTTTAGTATAGTTGAGTTATAGGTGTTGGTGACTGAAGGTTGTTTGGAGTCCCGGATGAGATCACGGACGTCACAAGGGTTTCCGAAATGCTCCAGAAACAAAGGTTGATATATAGGATGGTTTCATTTGGTCACCGGAAACATTTCGGGCATTACCGGCAGTGTACCGGGAGTGACGAATGGGTTCCGGGTATTCACCGGGAGGGGCCCACCCATGCGGGAGTGAGCCCAATAGTCCTAGGGTGGAGCACCAGCCCTTAGTGGGCTGGTGAGGCCAGCCCAAGTGGACTATGGCGCCAAGGAAAGAAAAGCCAAAAGAAAAGAAAAAAGAAAGAGGGAGCTGGGAAGGAAGGAGTGGACTCCTCCTTCTCCAAACCGAATTGGAGTGGGAGTCCATCTCCTCCTTCGCCGGCACCCTAGGGGCTCTCTTGATCCCCAAGGCTAGCCCCTGCCCTCCTCCGTTTTAGGGTTTTTGAGACACAACTTTGCCACGTGCAACTCAAACCTATACCTTGTAGTTCTTCCTCTAGATCGGATTTCTGCGGAGCTCGGGCGGAGCCCTGTAGGAATAGATCATCACCATCGCCGGCTCGCCGTCACGTTATCGGAGAACTCATCTACTTCCCTGTCTCTCTTGCTGGATGAAGAAGGCGGAGATCCTCATCGAGTTGTACTTGTGCTGAACACGGAGGTGCCGTCCGTTTGGTACTAGATCACGACGGAACGTGGGACGGATCGTAGGACGACGGTGATTTGAATCACGAATTTGTACCACTACATCAACCGCGTTTCTTAACGCTTCCCGCTTAGCGATCTACAAGGGTATGTGAATCCGATATCTCTCTCGTAGATGAACATCACCATGATAGGTCTTCGTGTGCGTAGGAATTTTTTTGTTTCCCATGCAACATTCCCCAACAGTGGCATCATGAGCTAGATTCATGCGTAGATGTAATCTCGAGTAGAACACATAAGTTTTTGTGGGTGTTGATGTTCGATTTGCTGTCCTCCTTAAGTCTTTTCTCGATTTGGCGGTGTTGTTGGATTGAAGCGGCCTAGACTAACATTACTCGTACGCTTACGAGAAACCGGTTTCATCGACCAACATGCAACTCGTTGCATAAAGATGATTGGTGGGTGTCGGTTTCTTCAACTTTAGTTGAATTGTATTTGACCGAGGCGGTCCTTGGAGAGAGGTTAAATAGCACTTTGCACATCTCCGTTGTGGTTTTTGCGTAAGTAAGATGCGATCATACTAGATACCCATAGCAGCCACGTAAAACATGCAACAACAAATTAGAGGACGTCTAACTTGTTTTTCCAGGGTATGCTTGTGATGTGATATGGACAATGACATGATGTGATATATTGGATGTAGGAGATGATCATGTTGTAATAGTTAATATCGACTTGCACATCGATGCTACGGCAACCGACAGGAGCCATAGAGTTGTCTTTAAACTAATGTTTGTGTTTGCAGATGCGTTTACTATATTGCTAGGTTGTAGATTTAGTAGTAATAGCATAGATAGCACGACAACCTCTATGGCGGCACGATGATGGAGATCATGGTGTGGCGCCGGTGACAAGAAGATCATGCCGGTGCTTTGCTGATGGAGATCAAGAAAGGACAAGATCATGGCCATATCATGTCACTTATGAAATGCATGTGATGTTAATCCTTTTATGCACCTTATCTTGCTTAGAACGACTGTAGCATTATAAGGTGATCCCTCACTAAAATTTCAAGATAAAATTGTTTTCTCCCCGATTGTGCACCGTTGTGACAGTTCGTCGTTTTGAGACACCACGTGATGATTGGGTGTGATAGACTCAACGTTCACATACAACGGGTGCAAAACAGTTGCACACGCGGAACACTCGGGTTAAACTTGACGAGCCTAGCATGTGCAGACATGGCCTCGAAACACAAGAGACCGAAAGGTCGAGCATGAATTGTATAGTTGATATGATTAGCATAGAGATGTTTACCACTGAAACTATGCTCAACTCACGTGATGATAGGACTTGAGTTAGTGAATTTGGATAATGCCACACTCAAGTAACTAGAGGGATGTCTATTTGAGTGGGATTTTATTAGTAATCTGATTACTTAAACTCTAATTGTCTTGAACATAGTCTAAGTTCACTTTGCAATATTTTATGTTGTAGATCAATGGCTCACGCAGTAGCAACCCTGAATTTCAATACGCTCCTAGAGAAAGCTAAGATGAAAGCTGATGGCAGCAACTTTGTAGACTGGGCTCGTAATCTTAGGCTCATCCTACAAGCTGGGAAAAAGAATTATGTCCTTGATGCTGTGCTAGGAGATGAACCACCCGCTACGTCTGACCAAGATGTTTTGAACACTTGGCAATCGCGTAAGGAGGACTACTCAGTAGTTCAATGTGCAGTATTGTATGGCTTGGAACCAGGACTTCAACGATGCTTTGAGCGTCATGGAGCATATGAGATGTTCCAGGAGTTGAAGTTTATCTTTCAGAAGAACGCCCGGATCGAGAGGTATGACACCTCCGATAAATTCTATGCTTGCAAGATGGAGGAGAATTCATCTGTCAGTGAACATGTGCTCAAAATGTATGGGTACTCAAACCGTCTAGCTGAGCTGTGGATTGAACTCCCGCAAGAGGCTATCACTCACAGAATTCTTCAATCACTGCCACTTAGCTATAAGGGCTTTGAGTTGAACTATAGCATGCAAGGGATGAACAAGTCACTCGGCGAGTTATTCGCGATGCTGAAAGTCGCAGAGTCAGAACTCCGGAAAGAGCATCAAGTGTTGATGGTCAATAAGTCCACTGGTTTCAAGAGAAACGACAAAGGCAAAAAGGGCAACTCCAAGAAGAGCGGCAAGACTGTTGCCAATCCGATGAAGAAACCCAAGGCTGGACCTAAACCGGAAACAGAGTGTTATTATTGCAAAGGGATGGGTCACTGGAAGCGCAACTGCCCCAAGTATTTGGCTGATAAGAAGGCGGTCAAAGAAAAACCAGGTATATGTGATATACTTGTTATTGATGTGTACTTAACCAACTCTCGTAGTAGTGCCTGGGTATTTGATACCGGTTCTGTTGCTCATATTTGCAACTCGAAGCAGGAACTGCAGAATAAATGAAGGCTGGCGAAGGATGAAGTGATGATGCGCGTGGGAAATGGTTCCAAGGTTAATGCAATCGCCGTCGGCACAGTCTCACTTTAATTACCGTCAGGATTAGTTATGAACTTAAATAATTGTTATTTAGTGCATGCGTTAAGCATGAACATTATATCTGGATCTTGTTTAGTGCGAGACGGTTACTCATTTAAGTCAGACAATAATGGTTGTTCTATTTTTATGAGTAATATCTTTTATGGTCATGCACCCAATGTCACGGGTTTGTTCATATTGAATCTTTATTGTGATGACACACATATACATAACATTGAGACCAAAAGATGTAGAGTTAACAATGATAGTGCCACATTTTTGTGGCACTGCCGCTTAGTCATATTGGTATAAAGCGCATGAATAAACTCTGTACCGATGGGCTTTTAGAGTCACTTGATTTTTAATCACTTGACACGCGCGAACCATGCCTCATGGGAAAGATGACTAAGACTCCGTTCTCCAGAACAATGGAGCATGCAAGTGACTTGTTGGAGATCATACATACTGATGTATGCGGTCCAATGAGTGTGGAGGCGCGCGGCGGATATCGTTATTTTCTCACCTTCACTAATGATTTGAGTAGGTATGGATATATCTACTTGATGAAACACAAGTATGAAACGTTTGAGAAGTTCAAGCAATTTCAGAGTGAAGGTTAAAATCATCGTAACAAGAAGATCAAGTTCCTATGTTCTGATCGAGGGGGCGAATATATGAGTTTCGAGTTTGGTGCTCACTTAAGACAATGTGGAATCATTTCACAGTTAACACCGCCTGGAACACCACAGCGTAATGGTGTGTCTGAACGTCGTAATCGTACTTTGTTAGATATGGTGCGACCTATGATGTCTCTTACCGATTTGCCGTTATCGTTTTGGGGTTATGCATTAGAGACAACTGCATTCACTTTAAATAGGGCACCATCAAAATCCGTTGAGACGACACCATATGAGCTATGGTATGGCAAGAGGCCAAAGTTGTCGTTTCTTAAAGTTTGGGGATGCGATGCTTATGTCAAAAAGCTTCAGCCTGAAAAGCTCGAACCCAAAGCAGAAAAGTGCGTCTTCATAGGTTACCCAAAGGAGACAGTTGGGTACACCTTCTATCTCAAATCTGAGGGAAAAGTGTTTGTTGCTAAGAACGGAGCTTTTCTTGAGAAGGAGTTTCTCTCAAAAGAATTGAGTGGGAGGAAGATAGAACTTGATGAGGTTGTAGAACCTCTACTCCCTCTAGATGGTGGCGCAGAGCAAGGGGGAACCTCTATCAAGGCGACGCCGGTTGAGGAGGAAGCTAATGATGATGATCATGAAGCTTTGGATAAAGTTACTATCGGACCTCGCAGGTCGACAAGATCACGTACTGCTTGTGAGTGGTACGGTAATCATGTCTTATCTATCATGTTGTTAGACAACAATGAACCTGCGAATTATGAAGAAGCAATGGTGGGCCCGGATTCCAACAAATGGGTGGAGGCCATGAAGTACGAGATGGGATCTATGTATGAAAACAAAGTGTGGACTTTGGAAGTATTACCTGAAGACCGCAAGGCTATTCAGAACAAATGGATCTTTAAGAAGAAGACGAACGCGGATGGTAATGTGACCGTTTATAAATCTCGACTTGTGGCAAAGGGTTTTTCACAAGTTCTAGGAGTTGACAACGATGAGACATTCTCACCGGTAGCGATGCTTAAGTCCGTCAAAATCATGTTAGCAATAGCTACATTTTTCGATTATGAAATCTGGCAGATGGATGTCAAAATGGCGTTCCTTAACGGTTTTCTTAAGGAAGAGTTGTATATGATGCAACCCGAAGGTTTTGTCGATCCAAAGAATGCTAACAAAGTATGCAAGCTCCAGCGATCCATTTATGGACTGCTGCAAGCATCTCGGAGTTGCAATAAGCGCTTTGTTGAGGTGATCAAAGCATTTGGGTTTATACAAGTTGTTGGAGAATCTTGTATTTACAAGAAAGTGAGTGGGAGTTCTGTAGCGTTTCTAATATTATATGTGGATGGCATATTGCTGATTGGAAACAATGTGGAGTTTTTAGAGAGCGTAAAATATTACTTGAACAAATGTTTTTCAATGAAAGACCTAGGAGAAGCTGCTTACATATTAGGCATTAAGATCTATAGGGATAGATCAAGGCGCCTAATAGGACTTTCACAAAGCACATACCTTGATACATCTTTCAAGAAGTTCAAAATAGAGCAGTCCAAGAAGGGGTTCTTGCAAGTATTACAAGGTATAAAGTTGAGTAAGACTCAGTGTCCACTAACTGTGGAAGATAGAGAAAAGATGAGTATCGTGCACTAGACCGGACGTCAGCCTGGCCATAAGTATGGCAGGCAGGTTTCAAAGTAATCCAGGAGTGGATCACTGGATGGCGGTCAAGAATATTCTGAAGTACATGAAAAGGACTAAGGAAATGTGTCTCGTTTATGGAGGTGATGAAGAGCTCGTCGTAAAGGGTTACGTTGATGCAAGCTTTTACACTGATCCGAATGACTCTAAGTCTCAAACCCGATACATATTTATTCTTGATGGGGGTGCGGTAAGCTGGTGCAGTTCCAAGCGAAGCATCGTAGTAGATTCTACATGTGAAGCGGAGTACATGGCTGCTTTGGGGGCAGCTAAGGAGGGTGTCTGGATGAAGCAGTTCATGATGGATCTTGGAGTTGTGCCGAGTGCACTAAATCCAATAACTCTGTTCTGTGACAACACTGGTGCCATTGCTCAAGCAAACGAACCAAGGTTTCACAAGAAGACCAGACACATCAAACGACGCTTCAACCTCATCCGCAACTACGCTGAAGGAGAGCATGTAAATATTTGCAAAGTGCATACGGATCTGAATGTAGCACATACGCTGACTAAACCTCTTCCACCAGCGAAGCATGATCAACACGAGAACTGTATGGGTGTTAGATTCATTTCAAAGTAAATCGCATAGCGATGTGAGACTAGATTATTGACTCTAGTGCAAGTGGGAGACTGTTGGAAATATGCCCTAGAGGAAATGATAAAATAGTTATCATTATATTTCCTGTTTCAAGATAATCGTTTATTATCCATGCTATGTTTGTATTGAATGAAAGCATAGATACATGTGTGGATATATAGACAAAACAATGTCCCTAGTAAGCCTCCAGTTGGCTAGCCAGTTGATCAAGGATGGTTAAAGGTTTTCTGACCATATGCAAGTGTTGTCATTTGATAACTGGATCACATCATTAGGAGAATGATGTGATGGACAAGACCCAAATTATAAAAGTAGCATGTGATCATGTCATTTCGTTGCTATTGTTTTCTGCGTGTCAAGTATTCGTTCCTATGACCATGAGATCATGTAACTCACTAACACCGGAGGAACACCTTGTGTGTATCAAACGTCGGGACGTTACTGGGTGACTAAAAGGTGCTTTACAGGTATCTCCGAAGGTGTCCGCTGAGTTAGCATGGATCAAGACTGGGATTTGTCACTCCGTGTGACGGAGAGGTATCTCGGGGCCCACTCGGTAATACAACATCACATATAAGCCTTGCAAGCAATGTGACTCAAGTGTAAGTCATGGGATCTTGTATTACTGAATGAGTAAAGAGACTTGTTGGAAACGATATTGAAATAGGTATAGAGATACTGACGATCAAATCTCAGGCAAGTAACATACCGAAGGACAATGGGAATGTTATACGGGATTATATGAATCCTTGGCACAGAGGTTCAACTGATAAGATCTTCATAGAATGTGTAGGATCCAGTATGGACATCTAGGTCCCGCTATTGGGTATTGACCGAGGAGTGTCTCGGGTCATGTCTGCATAATTCTCGAACCCGCGGGGTCTGCACACTTAAGGTTCGGTGACGTTTTAGTATAGTTGAGTTATAGGTGTTGGTGACCGAAGGTTGTTCGGAGTCCCGGATGAGATCAAGGAAGTCACGAGGGTTTCAGGAATGGTCCGAAAATGAAGATTGATATATAGGATGGTTTCATTTGGTCACCGGAAAGATTTTGGGCATTACCGGCAGTGTACCGGGAGTGACGAATGGGTTCCGGGTATTCACCAGGAGGGGCCCACCCACCCGGGAGTGAGCCCAATAGTCCTAGGGTGGCGCACCAGCCCTTAGTGGGCTGGTGAGGCCAGCCCAAGTGGACTATGGCGCCAAGGAAAGAAAACCCAAAAGAAAATATAAAAAAAGAGAGAGGGAGGTGGGAAGGAAGGAGTGGACTCCTCCTCCTCCAAACCAAATTGGAGTGGGAGTCCATCTCTTCCTTCGGTCGGTGCCCTAGGGGCTCATTTGAGCCCCAAGGCTAGCCCCTCCCCTCCTCCTATATATACTAGAGGTTTTAGGGTTTTGAGACACAACTTTGCCACGTGCAACCAAACCTATACCTCGTAGTTCTTCCTCTAGATCGGATTTCTACGGAGCTCGGGCGGAGCCCTGCAGGAATAGATCATCACCATCGCCGGCACACTGTCACGCTGCCGAAGAACTCATCTACATCCCCGTCTCTCTTGCTGGATCAACAAGGCGGAGATAGTCATCAAGCTGTACATGTGCTGAACGCGGATGTGTCGTCTGTTCGGTACTAGATCGGGACGGATCGTAAGACGACGGTGATTTGAATCACGAAGTTGTACCACTACATCAACTGCGTCTCTTAACGCTTCCCGCTTAGCAATCTACGAGGGCATGTGGATCCGATCTCCCTCTCGTAGATGAACATCACCATGATAGGTCTTCGTGTGCGTAGGAAATTTTTTGTTTCCCATGCAACGTTCCCCAATAATGTAATCATGCATATAAGAATTTAGAAAATACTCAAATATTATTCATAGATAACCTGAACATAAACCCACATTTCATCGGATCTCGACAAACACACCACAAAAGAGTATTACATTGGATAGATCTCCATGAAGGTCATGAAGAACATGGTATTAAAGAACAAGAGAGAAAAGAAGCCATCTAGCTACTAGCTATGGACCCGTAGGTGTGTGGTGAACTACTCACGCATCATCACAGGGGCAATGGAGTTGATGTAGATGCCCTCGTGATCAATTCCCTCTGCAGCATATTACCGGAAAAGGCTCTCAGATTTGATCTCACGGGAACAGAGGCTCTCAGCGTTGGAAAAGTATTTTTGTGGCTCTCTTCGTTAATGGGGGAATATTTGGGAATTTATATGCCATGGATTAGGGTTAGGAGACCTACAGGGGGCCCACAAGCGAGGCGCCCCCCCCCCCTAGGGCGCGCCCCGCAGGCTTGTCGCCTTCACGTAGGTGTCTTACCCCCTACTCCAAGTCTGGCAGGTTTCTTCTGGTCCAAGAAAAATAATTCCACAGATTTTATTCCGTTTGGACTCCGTTTAATATTCCTTAGCGGCAATACTCAAAAACATGGAATAAATAGAAACTGACGCTAGGCTCTAGAATAATAGGTTAGTCCCAAAAATAATATAAAATAGCATATTAATGCATATAAAACATCCAGAATAGATAATATAATAGCATGGAACAATAAAAAATTATTGATACGTTGGAGACGTATCAAGTATCCCCAAGCTTAATTCCTCCTCGTCCTCGAGTAGGTAAATAAAAAAACGGAATTTTTATGTGGAATGCTACCTAACATATTTATCCATGTAATATTCTTTATTGTGGCATGAATATTCAGATCCATAAGATTCAAAACAAAAGTCTAACATTGACATAAAAACAATAATACTTCAAGCATACTAACAAGGCAATTGCTTCCTTTCGAAATAACATGGTCTTAGAAAGTTATCCCTACAAAATCATATGGTCTAGCTATGCTCCATTTTCCCCACACAAAGTATCTAAATCATGCACAACCCCGATGGAAGTCAAGAAATTGTTTCACACTTTTTATGTTCTCAAACCTTTTCAACTCTCACGCAATACATGAGCGTGAGCCATGGATATAGCACTATGGGTGAAAATAGAATATGGTAGAGGTTGCAAAAAAGAAAGAGGAGAAAATAGTCTCACAACAACTAGGCGTATCAACGGGCTATGAAGATGCCCATCATTAGATATCAATGTGAGTGAGTAGGGATTGCCATGCAACAAATGCACTAGAGCTATAAGTGTATGAAAGCTCAAAAACAAAACTAAGTGGTTGTGCAAAATATGAAATTCCAATAGTTATATGAAAATGATAAAACAGGAGACTCTCTATGAAGAACATGGTGCTACTTCGAAGCACAAGTATGGAAAAGAATAGTAGCATTGTCAGTTCTCTCTTTCTCTCTTTTTTTCTCTTTTTTTGGTGGGCATCTTTGGCCTCTTCTATTTTTTGTAAATTCCGGATACTCATCCCAACTTGTGAGAGAATCATAGCTTCCATCATCCTTTTATCACACGGGGCAATGCTCTAATAATGCAAATCATCACACTTTTATTTACTTACAACTCAAAGATTACAAATCGATATCTAGAACAAAATATGACTCTATAAGCAATATGGAAGTGATGGTGCATGTCATAAAAAAATGGAACGATGGTGTTGCATGGCAATATATCTCAGAATGGCTGTGAAAGTGCCATAATATGTAGATATGGTGGCTGTTTTTAGGAAAGTATATGGTGGTTGTTTTGAGGAAGGTGGGTTTGATGTACCGGCGAAAGTTGCGCGGTACTATAGAGGCTAGCAAAGGTGGAAGGGTGAGAGTGCGTATAATCCGTGAACTCAACATTAGTCATAAAGAACTCACATACTTATTCCAAAAGCATATTAGTTATCAAAGCAAAGTATTAGACGCATGCTCCTAGGAGAAGGGTTGGTAGGAGTTAACGATTACGTGATCCCGACTTCCACACAAAGGTTGACAATCATTAAACAAATCATGCTCCGACTTCATCACATAACGGTTCATCATACGTGCATGTTACGGGAATCACAGCTTTAACACAAGTATTTCTTCCAATTCACAATTACTTACTAGCATGACTCTCATATTACCATCTTCATATCTCAAAACTATATGCAAGGAAACAAACTTCTCATCATATTAAATGCACTTAATATGAATTTTTTATTATATCCCTCTTGGATGCCTGTTTTATTAGGACTAAATTTATAACCTAAACCAATTACCATGCTATTTAAAGAACTCTCAAAATAATACAAGTGAGGTACGAGAATTTAATAATTTCTACAAAACACCGTCGTGCTCTAAAAGATATAAGTGAAGCACTAGAGCAACATTGCTTAACTCAAAAGATATAAGTGAAGCACATCGAGTATTCTAATAAATTCACGATTCAGCGTGTCTCTCTCAAAAGATGTGTGCATCAAGGATGATTGTGGAAAACAAAAAAGTAAAGACTCATATCATACAAGACGCTCCAAGCAAAACACATATCATGTGGTGAATAAAAATATAGCCTCAAGTAAATTTACCGATGGATTGAAGACAAAAGAGGGGATGCCTTTCGGGGCATCCCCAAGATTAGGCTCTTTGGTATCCTTGAATATGGCTTGGGGTGTCTTGGGCATCCCCAAGCTTAGGCTCTTGCCAATCTTTACCCAAAACATGAAAACTTCACAACACAAAACTCAACAGAAACTCATGAGATTCGTTAGTATAAGAGAAATAAATCACCACTTTCGGTACTTGTAACATCCCAAAATTATAAATTTTGGAATGTTAATATCATTATTAGATTGATTGTTTGTTGGTTGCCTGAGTGATTGAAACTTGTGTGAATTTTGAAAAATTTTGAAACTTTTGAAAGAGAGGGAATAAAATGACTTTCCCCTTCTCCGGTGAATTCAAATTCAAACTTTTAAAAGCAACGAGAGAAGATGACATGACTTCTTCAACTATAAAGAATTTGAACGGAGATATTTGCATTTGAATTCTTTTGCATTTCCATTCGTTTTCTTCGTGCACGAAATGCCGGGAAATTCTTTCGTCTTTTGTTTTGCATTTCCTCGCGCGAGAAATGTCCGAAGAAAACTCTCTTGCACGCGAGAGAGAGAGCTGAGGAAAATGACCCTCCAAAGTGCGGGCAAGTTTCTGAAATATTTGAGCCAAGAAAACCCAAAGTTCTTTTGCAAAAATAATTGCAAAAAGAAATAAAGCAAATTGGGAATTTCTGAAAAAAACATTTTTTAAAAAGTTTTTATTTTGGCTTTAAAAAAATGTTATTCGAGTAGAGATTCTTTTTCTGATTTTTTTGATATATAGTACCATATATAGATATTTTGATTTATTTTCTTTTTTTAGATTTTATATTTTCTGTTTGGAAAGGTTTAATAAAAGGAAAGCTTTTTTATTTTATTTTCTAACCTAACCGCTGCCCTGGGCGTGCCTTAGCCACCTGGGCCGAATCCCCACCTTCCCTGGGATCTAAATCCCCTAAGCCCCAAACCGACCCCCCCTCTACCTCCTCTCACTTACCCGTGGCCCCCACCCGAGCCCCTCTCTCCCCGTCGGTTTCTCCTACCTCCCTCTCCTCTCCTTCCTTCTCTGCACCAGAGACCGACCGAGCCCCTCCCCACCTCGCGGTTTCCTACCCGAGTTCTTCTCCCTCTCTTACCTTAGCAGCACCTCGCCCCTGCCTTTCCCTCTCCCCTGCCCTAACCTAGCCACCGCCGCCGCCCATCTCCTTCCTTCTCCTCCCTTTTCCATGCCAGAAATCGAGCCGCCCGAGTACCTCGCGATTTCCTTCCCCGGCGCCCTCCCTCTCCTTCCTTAGCTCGCCCCCCTCCCAGCCTGTATATACCCAGCGCCCTAGCCGACCCCGTACCCAACCCTCTTCGAGCCGCCGCCTCCACGAGCTGCCGCCGCCCGAGCCCTGCACCACCTCGCCGGCAGCAAGCTGCTGCCCACGTCTACCTTCGGCCAGGAGCAGCACCCGAGCCCCTCTCTCTCCCCGAGCGCCTCCCCCCGAGGAGGAGGACTGCCCCACCGCCGCCGCCTCTTCCCCACTACCCCCGGAGCTCCCTCTCCCCCCTCGCCGGCGACGCCATCTTCTTCCCCACCGAGCTACTGCCCAGTCACGGTACCATCTCCTTCTTCCTCTCTGTTATTTTCTCTCTTCTGTTAGTAGCCGTTAGATCTTGTACTAGTGGCCTGGATTAAATCACTAGATACCCCTTCGGTCTAAATAAGAAAACCAGTGGGTTTTTTGTCACTTATGATTTAACCAGCAACTTTTCCTTAGCGTCGGCCGTTTGCCCAAAGCCATGCAACAAACACCCTACGCAGCCTATCACAACCTGCCACATGTACCCCTTTGTTAGTACTAGTTAGCTGCAGTTTTTCTGTCAAAAATAGCAAAAACAGCAACTTTCAATCTTGTTTTGGCCACAACTTTTTATCCCAAAGTCCACTCACATTGATTCTTTTTCCAGTAGCTTAAAAATTTCCTGTAGTTTGTAAAAACATATAATTTATCTATGGTTGAATTTTCCAAATATAAGTTAGATCAGATTTAGTTTAAACCTTGTTTTGCCTATTCCAGGAGTTTAAAAATATATTTTAATTTGATTCCTTTTGGTACGGATCACTAGTGATCTTATATATCAGTGGTAAAAATTTCAGATTTGTTTGAGTATTTTAGCTCACTGTTTCTTGTGAAACAATTTCTGTTTCACCTCTTTTAGGATTTCGGCTAATTCCTTTTCTATTTTTGTTTTAAAAATATTTTCTTTATTATTTCAGAAAGATTAATATTGTTTTGTTTACGTTAGTTAACAGTAGTTTTGCAACAAGTTTTTATTTTATTTTTATTTGTTTTCATGAAATCAATTCTAGTCCCGTAGTAACGTGCAATTGCTTTCCGCATTGTTTCAAATCCCGTTTGGGAATAGTTTCAAAAAGTTTTGTGAAAAATACTTTATTTTATCTTAGTTAGATTTATATCTTAGTTCCTTGTTATTATTTTCTGTTAGACAAAAACTATTTAGTGTTTGACGTAGTAGAAGACTCCCTAGTCTTATTTGAAGTTTCTTTCGGATTTCCTATTCGCTCTCTCTTTTGTTTTGATTGCTAGAATGATTGCTAGTATGAGTGCTTATGTGAACGATATGTTTGTTATATAGATTTCATCGGAGAGTGATGAGTAGTCTATCAAGTTATTTTCTCGAGAAATTCTTCTTCGTCAACATCACAGGCAAGTCACTTTGATCATACTATCACCCATGTTTTATGCATTGTAGTTCTACCATCCTATGCCCAATTGCATGCTGCCTAGGTACTTGGAAACTTTAGTATAAGTTGTAGTATCATGTGGTAGGAATACAACAACCCCGATACTTGGCCCCGGGACGACAATTTCTTAATGCTATGCTTGAGTAGACGGGTCATCGGTTGAGTGTATACCACGAGTGATGCGAGGTTGATATAATAATCAAGACCGGTTAAGACAAGATTTTCAAGACCTCGGACGCAATGCAACACTGGGTGAAGGACGGTTGATCGGCTCCCTGGAAAACCCAGTGGATGCCCGGGATGCTGGAGAGGCCATGTCATCCTGCGTAAAGCTTCACCCAGGCTCAAAGAGACGGACGGATATTTTCAAGACCCAAGGCTTACCTGCACAGCCACAAGTCATTATGGGCTCTGGCTTGGTTGGACAACGCGGCGACTCTGGACAGGCGGTGCTAGCAGATGTAGAAGAACGGTAGGAATGGATGGGCACCGACAGGGATTCAGAGGGACCCGTTGAAAGACCATGTTTTGATCATCCGGTCTTCAAACACCCTGAAGTGCGAGGACATACACGGAGGCGATCAAATCTTGTGGGGAACGTGTGCAAAACTCTGCAGAGTACTCAAACCTAATCGATTAGCCGTGTCCACGGTCATGGACAACTTGAGCCAAAGGAACTGAAGTTATCTGGATTTCTCAACACCATTAAATATATTTGATGAGGGTAATTATTGAGAACTCGGGTACGAGAATTGGTTGGCGGAACCATCTCGTTAACAACAAACATTGTAGTAATATTTTGCTTCCAACCCCTTTGTTGTAGGATAAAACTGGCTTTATGCAAAGCTTAGCCCCACCAGCCAAATATGCATGTAGAGATAGTTGAATATTATTTTACTCCTCTCTTATGTGACTTGCCGGCATATTCAATATGCTAACCTACACGGCTGCAACGTCTTATGTTGCAGATATTTTCTTCGACGAGTAAGAGTACGATTCAGGGTTACGTTCTACACTCAACTTGCCGTTGGTGTTTATTGGGACTCCACTCCCTTGACTGCTTCCGCTGAAATAATTAAGGTATATATCAGTTTTACGCTATTTACATGTGATTGCACTTTGATATATACATTGATGTACTGTGTGTGCCAGCATACTGATCCAGGGATGGCACAGAAACACAGAGGCTTGACTCGTTTTGAGTCGGGTCGCTACAGAGATGGTATCAGAGCACATGTTGACTGTAGGACGTGACCCTAGAAACTGGAAATTTCTTAGGAAAGTATCTCTCAAAATTTCTACTTTTCAAGAACACCTTTTACTTCTCATCTCTTCTGATTGCATCAAACGTTCTCTCTCACCTCAAATAGTTAGACAACGCCTTTTCCCCTTTGACCACGTGGAGGATCAACCGACTCCCACTTCAAAGTAAAGAGGATTTCATCATGCAGTTGAAGCTACACCAATTGAAGACTCCCAAGACCTGAAGAATTCGAAGACCCTGAAGCGTTTGAATATTTATATGACCATTAGAAGTCCAAACCCCTGTTATATACCCACGTTAGATACGATGATTTGTGAGCCGTCATTGGTGTGTGTTTTTCCGACGGCCACAACTGAAACCTATTCTCAAAAATATTGTTTGTATTGTGTGTATCTCCCTCCCTCTCTTACCCGTCTCATCCCCAAAACCTTAACCCTACCAGATGGAGTATGAAACTGGACTTGTGGTCTCTGGACCAATGACCCAGCTGTAGGCTGATATATGGATTCAAACCATGGAGAACCACTTCGGGAGCAACTTGATCTCAAGGAAGTATGAAGTGGAACACGCTCTTCAGTACTTTACACAAAGTGCTGCAATCTGGTGGAAAATGCACCATGCCATACAAGGATTTAGTGGAGCAGAAAGTTGGGAAGAATTCAAGAAGACTCTGTTAAGATCCCGTCTCATTCAGAAGAGCTATGATAATCCGATGAAGAAGCCTTGTGCATGCAAGATCTGTGGAGAAATAGGACACACCCAGGAAGAACACAAGGATGGATGCACTCATTGTGAAGAAAATCACCCAACTGAGGAGTGCCCAAGTAGTCAGGTGACTTGTTTCCTTTGTGAGGGAACCACCCACTACCCAGCTCAATGTCACATTTACCCCAAGGTACAACAAGTTGTCCAGCAGCAGAAAGAAGCAATGAAGGAAACACTCAAGAAGAAGATTCTAGAAGAACCGGTGAAGAGCGAAAATATTGAAGACCCTGATGGACAAGGTCTGACCAGATTTTTCTGCAATGCATGCTACTCATGCGGAGAAGAAGGACATTATTCACAGGACTGCATGAAGAGAAGCCAAGAGTATCTGGGATACTTCCCGATGGAAGAAGTGGAGTTTGATCCACTTGAAATAGAAGAACTGGCCAAAATAAAGGAGTCCGAAAAGAAGAAAAAGTACCCTCGGAGGAACCAAACTTGTGCAGATATAGACCTGAGGCATGTCAGATGTTACAAGTGTATGGAATTTGGCCACCACAAATTCATGTGCTCAGGAAGGAAGCCGGAAATCCAAGGAGCAAAAGCAAAAGCTAAGAAGCCTCGAGACTTGTCAGAACTCATTTGCTTTTGTTGCAAGGAAGCAGGACATTTTGCTAGCGATTGTCCGCAAAGGAAGAAAGCTAAGAGGGAGTAGTTAAGTTTTGGCCGCGGAAATTAGTGTAATATGAAGAACTCTTGTTTTTCATGAGATCATGGAGTGAAAAAAATTGTAACAGAAGTCCCTGAGATTGTAATAACATCATGAATAAATAGAATTTATTGTCTCATGATTGCCTATGTTGAAACTGTATGCGATGTTTCTCTCCGAACAAAGATCTCTGAACAATTATGAGGATATGAGAAAATATGGTCTATGCAGGCATGAGTATAATTCATTTAAGTGTGGTAGTAATCAGTAAAACCACAGGATCCACTGAGTAGGAATGTACCATAACCAAGGAGACATATACATTCCTCTGAGTACCTATTTACTGGCACCTGCAGATGACCACTCTCTACGAGTCATTCCTCAAGGGCCCCAAAACGATCATGACCCTGACCAGTGAGCATGATTACCCGAAAATCCTGAAGGACATGATGAAGCACATTCATCTTGAAGGAGATGCAGTCTACAAAGGCTACCCATTTGTGGAAAATGGAGTGGAACTTTGGTACGTGGAAGTACACCTCCACCATGTGAAAGGAGTTTGTCCAAAGACTATGGGGCAATACTTTTTCATTTCACGTGTACCACGAGCAACCTTCTTTGATGTTGTTCGTGAAGCTGCCATGGAAGCCATACGTCAGATTGGGGAGATACTTGAAGCAAGACTCCATCATACCCAGGAATACCTGAGTGAAGTACGTGCGGAAATGATGGAGATGAAGCTCATGACCACCAGGATGAAGCAAAAGATGGATGATTTCAAGGAGCACCTCGGAAAGTTCGAGTGGAACCAAGTACCTCCAAGAGAGGCAGATGTATAAAGTTGGCAGAAATGCTCGACCATACCGAACAATGTGGATGGAAGCATTTGTAATAGAGTACTTTTGAATTGGAGTTTTTGAGGAGAAAGAAAGAATGTAATAAAAGGATTGATTATGAAAGGAATATGATTTATGATGGATCAGCAAACGTTTTCTTAGGAGCATACGAAAACCTGAGAGTTGTGAAGAAAACGATAGATGTTTCGTTCAGCTTGCAGAACCAATGGATTATCCGAACTTCATTCGTGGACAAGAGAAATTCTGCAACGCTTGTGAGGATGCCCAAGTGTTAGAATGCGAGATTCGCTAAACCTTATACAGAGAAATGATTTGGGTGCGGAATGGATTGATCACCATGACGACTTACTCCTATCATTTATCTTGCTATTCGGAATGGTAAATCTGAGAGACTTACCCATATTGAGAGACGACGCTCTTTGAAGCTTTTGTTTAAGCCTTAGAATGGTATGATAAAAGCCCCATGTACATGGCATTTGTTGTCACGCGTAGGAAATTTTACGGTGAGGATGAAGACAAGACCCCTCTCTCTGCAGGATTACCACAAATGGTAGACCACCATGAGGACCATCGATATGTTAATTAGAATTGATGACGAGACTATCAGTTAAGAAGACCTAGTAACAGAAGAAGCTTATATCAACGGGAGAGCATCACCAAAGGGTTTAATATGAAGACTGTGCGATGTCAGTTGCCAAAACCCCAGAGGATCGTTAAAGCATTTTGAGGGACCAGTATCTCTCATTTTAAGTGTGGTGGCATCCCACCTTGCCGGAGATTGGAATTGTTAGAAGACCCCCAAACCCTAACCTTTCTTTCTAGCCCTTCGAATCTCGAGGACGAGATTCATTTTAAGTGTGGTAGTTTGTAACATCCCAAAATTATAAATTTTGGAATGTTAATATAATTATTAGATTGATTGTTTCTTGGTTGCCTGAGTGATTGAAACTTGTGTGAATTTTGAAACTTTTCGGAACTTTTGAAAGAGAGGGAATAAAATGACTTTCCCCTTCTCCGGTGAATTCAAATTCAAACTTTTAAAAGCAACGAGAGAAGATGACATGACTTCTTCAACTATAAAGAATTTGAACGGAGATATTTGCATTTGAAATCTTTTGCATTTCCATTCGTTTTCTTCGTGCACGAAATGCCGGGAAATTCTTTCGTCTTTTGTTTTGCATTTCCTCGCGCGAGAAATGTCCGGAGAAAACTCTCTTGCACGCGAGAGAGAGAGCGGAGGAAAATGACCCTCCAAAGTGCGGGCAAGTTTATGAAATATTTGAGCCAAGAAAACCCAAAGTTCTTTTGCAAAAATAATTGCAAAAAGAAATAAAGCAAATTGGGAATTTCTGAAGAAAAAAAACATTTTTTAAAAAGTTTTTATTTTGGCTTTAAAAAAATGTTATTCGAGTAGAGATTCTTTTTCTGATTTTTTTGATATATAGTACCATATATAGATATTTTGATTTATTTTCTTTTTTTAGATTTTATATTTTCTGTTTGGAAAGGTTTAATAAAAGGAAAGCTTTTTTATTTTATTTTCTAACCTAACCGCTGCCCTGGGCGTGCCTTAGCCACCTGGGCCGAATCCCCACCTTCCCTGGGATCTAAATCCCCTAAGCCCCAAACCGACCCCCCCCCCCTCTACCTCCTCTCACTTACCCGTGGCCCCCACCCGAGCCCCTCTCTCCCCGTCGGTTTCTCCTACCTCCCTCTCCTCTCCTTCCTTCTCTGCACCAGAGACCGACCGAGCCCCTCCCCACCTCGCGGTTTCCTACCCGAGTTCTTCTCCCTCTCTTACCTTAGCAGCACCTCGCCCCTGCCTTTCCCTCTCCCCTGCCCTAACCTAGCCACCGCCGCCGCCCATCTCCTTCCTTCTCCTCCCTTTTCCATGCCAGAAATCGAGCCGCCCGAGTACCTCGCGATTTCCTTCCCCGGCGCCCTCCCTCTCCTTCCTTAGCTCGCCCCCCTCCCAACCTGTATATACCCAGCGCCCTAGCCGACCCCGTACCCAACCCTCTTCGAGCCGCCGCCTCCACGAGCTGCCGCCGCCCGAGCCCTGGACCACCTCGCCGGCAGCAAGCTGCTGCCCACGTCTACCTTCGGCCAGGAGCAGCACCCGAGCCCCTCTCTCTCCCCGAGCGCCTCCCCCCGAGGAGGAGGACTGCCCCACCGCCGCCGCCTCTTCCCCACTACCCCCGGAGCTCCCTCTCCCCCCTCGCCGGCGACGCCATCTTCTTCCCCACCGAGCTACTGCCCAGTCACGGTACCATCTCCTTCTTCCTCTCTGTTATTTTCTCTCTTCTGTTAGTAGCCGTTAGATCTTGTACTAGTGGCCTGGATTAAATCACTAGATACCCCTTCGGTCTAAATAAGAAAACCAGTGGGTTTTTTGTCACTTATGATTTAACCAGCAACTTTTCCTTAGCGTCGGCCGTTTGCCCAAAGCCATGCAACAAACACCCTACGCAGCCTATCACAACCTGCCACATGTACCCCTTTGTTAGTACTAGTTAGCTGCAGTTTTTCTGTCAAAAATAGCAAAAATAGCAACTTTCAATCTTGTTTTGGCCACAACTTTTTATCCCAAAGTCCAATGACATTGATTCTTTTTCCAGTAGCTTAAAAATTTCCTTTAGTTTGTAAAAACATATAATTTATCTATGGTTGAATTTTCCAAATATAAGTTAGATCAGATTTAGTTTAAACCTTGTTTTGCCTATTCCAGGAGTTTAAAAATATATTTTAATTTGATTCCTTTTGGTACGGATCACTAGTGATCTTATATATCAGTGGTAAAAATTTCAGATTTGTTTGAGTATTTTAGCTCACTGTTTCTTGTGAAACAATTTCTGTTTCACCTCTTTTAGGATTTCGGCTAATTCCTTTTCTATTTTTGTTTTAAAATATTTTCTTTATTATTTCAGAAAGATTATTATTGTTTTGTTTATGTTACTTAACAGTAGTTTTGCAACAAGTTTTTATTTTATTTTTATTTGTTTTCATGAAATCAATTCTAGTCCCGTAGTAACGTGCAATTGCTTTCCGCATTGTTTCAAATCCCGTTTGGGAATACTTTCAAAAAGTTTTGTGAAAAATACTTTATTTTATCTTAGTTAGATTTATATATTAGTTCCTTGTTATTATTTTCTGTTAGACAAAAACTATTTAGTGTTTGACGTAGTAGAAGACTCCCTAGTCTTATTTGAAGTTTCTTTCAGATTTCCTATTCGCTCTCTCTTTTGTTTTGATTGCTAGAATTATTGCTAGTATGAGTGCTTATGTGAATGATATGTTTGTTATATAGATTTCATCGGAGAGTGACGAGTAGTCTATCAAGTTATTTTCTCGAGAAATTCTTCTTCGTCAACATCACAGGCAAGTCACTTTGATCATACTATCACCCATGTTTTATGCATTGTAGTTCTACCATCCTATGCCCAATTGCATGCTGCCTAGGTACTTGGAAACTTTAGTATAAGTTGTAGTCTCATGTGGTAGGAATACAACAACCCCGATACTTGGCCCCGGGACGACAATTTCTTAATGCTATGCTTGAGTAGACGGGTCATCGGTTGAGTGTATACCACGAGTGATGCGAGGTTGATATAATAATCAAGACCGGTTAAGACAAGATTTTCAAGACCTCGGACGCAATGCAACACTGGGTGAAGGACGGTTGATCGGCTCCCTGGAAACCCAGTGGATGCCCGGGATGCTGGAGAGGCCATGTCATCCTGCGGAAAGCTTCACCCAGGCTCAAAGAGACGGACGGATATTTTCAAGACCCAAGGCTTACCTGCACAGCCACAAGTCATTATGGGCTCTGGCTTGGTTGGACAACGCGGCGACTCTGGACAGGCGGTGCTAGCTGATGTAGAAGAACGGTAGGAATGGATGGGCACCGACAGGGATTCAGAGGGACCCGTTGAAAGACCATGTTTTGATCATCCGGTCTTCAAACACCCTGAAGTGCGAGGACATACACGGAGGCGATCAAATCTTGTGGGGAACGTGTGCAAAACTCTGCAGAGTACTCAAACCTAATCGATTAGCCGTGTCCACGGTCATGGACAACTTTAGCCAAAGGAACTGAAGTTATATGGATTTCTCAACACCATTAAATATATTTGATGAGGGTAATTATTGACAACTCGGGTACGAGAATTGGTTGGCGGAACCATCTCATTAACAACAAACATTGTAGTAATATTTTGCTTCCAACCCCTTTGTTGTAGGATAAAACTGGCTTTATGCAAAGCTTAGCCCCACCAGCCAAATATGCATGTAGAGATAGTTGAATATTATTTTACTCCTCTCTTATGTGACTTGCCGGCATATTCAATATGCTGACCTACACGGCTGCAACGTCTTATGTTGTAGATATTTTCTTTGACGAGTAAGAGTACGATTCAGGGTTACGGTCTACACTCAACTTGTCGTTGGTTTTTATTGGGACTCCACTCCCTTGACTGCTTCCGCTGAAATAATTAAGGTATATATCAGTTTTACGCTATTTACATGTGATTGCACTTTGATATATACATTGATGTACTGTGTGTGCCAGCATACTAATCCAGGGATGGCACAGAAACACAGAGGCTTGACTCGTTTTGAGTCGGGTCGCTACAGTACTGTTGTGAACTCATTCTTTATTTATATTGGTGTAATATTTAATGTATTCCATCTTATCCATGGTTCATACCCCCCCCCCCCGATACAATCCATAGATTCATCAAAATAAGCAAACAACACAAAGAAAACAGAATCTGTCAAAAATAGAACAGTGTGTATAAATTTGTATACTTCGAATACTTCTGTATCTCACAATATTCTTAACTTTTGGGAAAAAAATATATAAATCTTATGTAAAAAATTTAGATCAAAATCACGTTCCAGTGAACTTACAAAATTCCTGGACTGAGGGCAAAAGTTTCTGTTTTTCAGCAAAATCAAATCACAAACACCGTAGACCATCCCAAAGGTCTTACTTGGCTCAAACACTAACTAAAACAAGAAAACACAATTACTACAAAGGTAATAATGTGTGCATCACTCAAAACACAGAAGCAAAAGAAATCATAAAGATAAAATTGGGTTGCCTCCCAACAAGCGCTATTGTTTAACGCCCCTAGCTAGGCATAACAATTTCAATGATGCTCGCATAAAGGTAAAGAACTGAAACATAAACAGAGCATCATGAATCACATGGCAAGCATATTTAAGTCTAACCCACTTCCTATGCATAGGTATTTTGCAAGTAAACAAATTATGGGAACAAGAATCAATTAGCATAGGAAGGGAAAACAAGTATAACTTTAAAATTTCCAACACATAGAGAAGAAACTTGATATTATTGCAATATGTAAAAGTATATGTTCCTATCTCATAGTAACTTTCAGTAGCATAATTAATAAATTCAACAATATAGCTATCACATAAAGCATTATTTTCATGATCCACATGCATAAAAGTCTTACAATCTTCCAAGGTAGTGGGATTAACATTAACTAAAGTCATGACCTCTCCAAACCCACTTTTATTAAAAAAAATCATAAGATTGAACACTCTCCAAATATGTGGGATTATTTTTACCTAAAGTTGACACTCTTACAAACTCACTTTCGATATCATATTCATCAAGAGTATTAAATAAATTATCAAGATCATAAGAAGCATTATCACCCCAATCATGATCATTGCAATAAGTAGTGGTCATGCGAAACTCATCAAATATAGCATCCCCAAGCTTGTGGGTGTGCATATCATTAGCACAATTGATATTAATAGAATTTATAAATATTTCATTGCAATCATGCTTTTCATTCGAGGAAACATCGTGAATCACTTCATCGCAATTTTCAGATTCACGAATCTCAAGCAAAACTTCATGGAGATAATCAAGTACACTCAACTCACTAGCAATTGGTTCATCATAATTGGATCTCTTTAAAAGATTAGCAAGTGGATGAGGATCCATATCAATAGATTTTTAGCAAGAAAATAGAAGGCACATGGTAAAACAAGTAGATAAAAAGAGATCCGGTGAGAAAAAGGTGAATAAAACAGCAAATTGGTGAAGTGGGGGAGAGGAAAATGAGAGGCAAATAATGTAAATGCAAGAGATGAGTTTGTGATGGGTACTTGGTAGGCTTGATCTTGCGATGTATCCTCCCCGGCAACGACGCCAGAAATCCTTCTTGCTACCTCTTGAGCTTGCGTTGGTTTTCCCTTGAAGAGGAAAGGGTGATGCAGCGAAGTAGATAATTATTTCCCTCACTTTGTTGAGAACCAAGGTATCAATCCAGTGGGAGGAACAAGCAAGGCCCTAATTGTAGGACCTACATAAATAATCAAACACTTCCACCCAACGCTAAAAAGGGGTTGTCAATCCCTTCAGAGTTATTTGCAAGGATGAGATCTGATAGTGATAGATATAAAAGATTGATAGATCTCAAAGTAAAAAAAGTAAATAAATTGCAGGAAAATATTTTTGGTATTTTTGGTATTTTTGGTGTATATATCTGAAAATATAATATGGAAAATACACCCGAGGGCCATAGTTTTCACTAGAGGCTTCTCTCATAAAGGAAAATAATACGTTGGTGAACAAATTACTATCGAGCAATTGATAGAAAAGCGAATAATTATGAAGATATCCAAGGCAATGATTATGCATATAGGCATCGTGTTCGTGTCAAGTAGACCGAAACGATTCTGCATCTACTACTACTAGTTGCTTGCCCGTGCGTTGCCACGAAATAAATTATACAATAATAATATACATTTTTTTAATGCAACAACTACCGAATAACTATACAAAGAAATGTATTAAGAGGTCGTTTCACCACCATTTTGCAAGAGGGTAAACATGTTTCACTCTTATTTTTGTAGACCTATATCCAGTGGCGGAGCTAGAGAAGAAATACTGGAGGGGCGAAAGGCTAATACAAAAATCTTGAGGGGGGCAAAGACTATATTTTTTCTAATTAAGCACTTCCAAAAAAAATTCTTCAGACATTTTATCAAGGTTGGGGGCCATAGCACCTGCAGGAATGCATGTTGCTCCACCAATGTCGATATCCACCCTCGTCCTCACCCTAGTGACATTAATGATAATGGTCATCTTAACCTCCTTCCACTTCTTTTGACACAAGCACATGATTTGGAAATGGAATAGTAGTCATCCTATTTCGTGAAGATATTAGTCGAATGGCATACTACATATGTCCACCCTCTAGTGATCTAAAACATCTTCTATTAGTTTACAGATGTCTTTGTTTACACGGGATCATCCTCCTTTAAAAAAAATAAGAAGAAAACAATGTGGTATGATTCATGGGTAATGGGTATCCATTGCCATCCCTGGGTATTAAGTCTCATTAGATGACATGTAACATGTAACATGTTTATTCACATCAACAATAGCATATACCATAAGCTAATTAATTTCCTTTTATTACAATGAATAAGAAAAATGATAGTAGAAACATATGATATTCAATAAAAAATACCATGTTCACTGTTGTATATTTACATGGAAATTTTGTAGGAATATCCATTCTAATAAAAAAATTGCTTAGAGCATTGACTATCAGTTACATGAAAGTGGATGCATGCCCTTATAAATAAGTCACCACCAAGTCCTAGTCATCAATGGAGTTTATTCCTTCCAACGAAAGAAGTGGTTTATGATCTGAAAAATAGAACTGGAAAACATTTAGTGAAGAGTAACCGAAAGTAGTAGCAAATGACAAGCGCATACATATGTGCAACACCGCATGAACTATAAATCACAGGTATATGAACATCATGGTTTCCACTTCCCAAAAAAAAATCAAACACAAATTCAACCTGATTAGTACATGTTCAGGTCTTTCATATTTCCTTGAATTTATCTTACCTATTTTGATGTACATTCAACATCTGAGATCTAATGGAACAAGATACATTACTGGATTGTGCTCGTCTCCAATGTAGTTATAGTGGAACAATCGGAAGCACTCATCTGATGGGAAATAAGCCAAGCTTGAAAGGAATGTGACCTATTTTACATATTGGGAATAGCTTAGCTGATCACAAGGCATATCTGATACTTGCAAGTGGCACTGCCTCACCGTAAAATGCTACAAATAGGCATAGGCCAATCTGCATTGGTTTACCAAAGAAAATCTAAAAATGCTTAGTTTTATTGCATTCAACATATTGTTTAAAACCCTTAAAATACTCCGTAGACAATTATTATGATCAACTACATTTATGAAGATCATTCTAAAATACACTTAAGAATTTTCTAGAACTAACGTATTGTATAAATTTGAGAGCAACATCTTAATGATGGGATTAACAAGAAGGCGTGTACTAAATCCAGCATCATCTTAACTTTAGTGATCTAAAAGGTCTTATATTAGTTTAGAGAGGGAGTAACATATAGATATTTAGCTAGTCTTAACTATTAGGTAGCTGTGTATAGAAAGCTCTCGACTACAACATTTTAGTACATCATAGTACAAAAGGTTCGGCGATGTGGAGCTTACAAAGTATTCCACCCTAGTTTATCCTACATTGCTACAGCCTACATCTATTTACTTGTAAGAGTCCTGAAAGAATTGTTGTTACATCACACAAATATGGCTATCAAAGAAAAACAGAAAGCAAGTTGCATTCTGTGCCAAGGCCAGGGAATATCACCTGTCGTAGGAGTACTTTCAGCAAGAACCGTGATGTGCTACTACTCCTATTTTCAGGAAACAAATAAGATAGATGCAGCACTAACAAGATGTGGGATACTAAGCAAAATCAAAACAATTGTGAGCGAGAAATATGAACTTAACTCTGATGTGTTGGTACAGTCGTTCGTGTAACCTTGTCGTTCTCCACCCCATCGGCCATGCTCTACTCCGATGGCTGACCCCACACCTATCCATCACAATAAGAAGACTATTCCATGTACAGAATGGCGTAACAAACACAACAAGACTATCAATTTCAGTTATAAATGAAGCAAAACTCTGACCATATTTACATAACAGAAAAAATATATTTTCCTAGACTACGTCTCAGCAATGAGCCAATGACAGTTTACCTCTTCTTCATCCTGGAACTATTATCCCATTCCCATCTCCATTAGAATTCCATGTTTGTACCTCTTCTTCATCCTGGAACTATCATCCCATTCCCATCTCCATTAGAAGTCCATGCTCGTACCTCTTCTTCATCCTGGAACTATTATCCCATTTCCATCTCAATTAGAAGTTGCTGGAAGAATATGTATCAACAAAATAGTGCATGCCATAACCAAGAAATCAAGATCGAGCACAAGTCTTATATTACTAACCAGACCAAGGAGAGAACCGTACAAAATTTGAGAGAATATGTATATGTACTATTAGTGCAGATCATAACTAAGAAATCAAGATCGACTTTTTTACTTGAGTTCTCTATTAGGAATCAGACCAAGAAGAGAACCGTACAAAATTTCCACACCTGTGTCAGCAGGCAGCGAGTCGCCTGGCTCAGAATTTATCTGTACAAGGACAATTAAAACCTCTAGTCAACATTTCCTACTTTCTAGAATACTGCATACAGTACATCGTGAAAAACTACTGCATACAACATACCTTTGCTGTTTGAGGTGAACTGGCATCAAGTTTATGGAAAAGTGTGGTATACAAGTATTCACCGGAAGACTTCCCACACCTACAACTGATTTGAGCATCGAATTTGATCCCAAAAAGATAATGTGTTGGGCATATGCAATCTCCGCATGTGATTGGGTTCACTACATGTCTCTGGGTCTCCTTGTTTTCTCTAAAACGGGAACAAGTTTTTGACATATGAAATTCAATGAGAATTGTGGCCACAATCTCAGAAGCAAAAGTTTTGCCAACCTGCAACTGGAATTGATTCACCAGGAATCAATTGTGTGCATAATCATATAGGACAGACAGAATGCAGTTGTTTTTAGGCCAATACTTTACACACAACATAAAAGAAACAAACAAGACGCTTACAATAACAACATACCTAAATTTGCACATTCTAGTGCAAATACTTGGTATCAATATTCAGCATGCATAAATTATACTCCCTTTTTTTGCGAAATCAAAAATTCTACTCCCTCTGTATAAAAATATAAGACGTTTTTGCACTTCAACTCCCTCCGTCCCAGAAAAATGTGCATCAGAATAACCCAAAATATTGCAAGAAAAGCATTAGGAGTATACACTATGATTGGCTAACATTCATTCTCATGCAGTTGCAACATAAGGAATGAACCTGTTAGAGAAGATATAAACTAAGGAACATTTTTCCCTTTCGACGGGATAAACCAAGGAACAAACTAATAGTACCAATATAGGAAATAAGTATTTGAAAACTCGACAAGTAAAAATAGCAATGGAAGACACTATTATGCTTTAGAAGTAATTGAGGCTATGCTTTTTTAATTCCAACAACCTATGTAACTTGTATATAGGGCACAATGTTAGTGAGAAGAGACGTAATTGGTTTAATATCATAGCAGACTTGAAGACCCTCATGTACTCCGATAAAATAGTTGCTAAACCCATGCATCACCCATACTAAAATTTGATTTTGACCCATCTGTAGCAACCACGGAGAAAAGAAAAAAATAAGCTAAACCCTTAGCATTGCAATACTCAGAGGTGTGAACTTTGTTAAAACAGGGGTTGCCTTAGCATGCAAGATACAAACTAAACATCAATAATGATGTATTATGCTTCTTTTTGAATCATATTGCTAGAACTATGCATGGAAAGGTACTACAAAAATGTATGTTAGTACACATACCTGAACATATGACACACCTCAACCTCCAGGGCAACGGCAACACACATACAAGAAATTGTTCATATTGTAAGCTCCCCATATTAAACATGTTGGAATTAACCTAGATGAAAAAAAATCCAATGATGAATATGCACATGAACCTAAAGGGCAATTGAGTAGTATAAAAGTTGTTGGCAAATGATACGTCTCCAATGTATCTATAATTTTTGTTGGTTCCATGCTATTATATTGTCAAACTTTGGATGTTTTGTATGCCTTTTATATCTTTTTGGGGACTAACTTATTAACTCAGTGCCAAGTGCCAGTTCCTGTTTTTTCGTGTTTTTGACCCTTTTCAGAGGAGAATATTAAACGGAGTCCAAACGGAATAAAACCTCCGAAAAGATTTTTTCCGGAACAGAAGATACGCGGGGAACTTGAGAACCAAGGCAAAGGACCCAGGGGGAGGTCACAAGCCCCCTAGGCGCGCCCCGCCTAGCAGGCTTGTGGGCCCCCTGTGGCTTCTCTAACCTACTTCTTCCGCCTATAAATCTCCAAAAAATCCAAAACCACGGGAGAGAGCCACGAAAATACTTTTCCGCCGCCGCAAGCTTGTGTCTCCGCAAGAGACCATCTGGGGCACGTTCTGGTGCCCTGTCGGAGGGGGGATTCGGACACGGAGGGCTTCTTCATCAACACCATTGCCTCTCCAATGATGCGTGAGTAGTTCACCATAGAACTTCGGGTCCATAGCTAGTAGCTAGATGGCTTCTTCTCTCTCTTGTATCTTCAATACAAAGTTCTCAAGATCTTCATGGAGATCTATCCGATGTAATCTTCTTTTGCGCTGTGTTTGTCGAGATCCGATGAATTGTGGATTTATGATCAGATTATCTATGAATCTTATTTGAGTTTCTTCTGATCTCTTATATGCATGATTTCATATCCTTGTAATTCTCTTCGAGTTGTGGGTTTTGTTTGGCCAACTTGATCTATGATTCTTGCAATGGGAGAAGTGCTTGGTTTTGGGTTCATACTGTGCGGTGACCTCACCCAGTGACAGAAGGGGTAGCGAGGCACGCATCGTGTTGTTGGCATCAAGGGTAAAAAGATGGGGTTTATATATATCGCATGAATTTATCCCTCTACATCATGTCATCTTGCTTAAGGCGTTACTCTGTTTGTCATGAACTCAATACACTAGATGCATGCTGGATAGCGGTTGTTGTGTGGAGTAATAGTAGTAGATGCAGAAAGTATCGGTCTACTTGTCTCGGACGTGATGCCTATATGTATGATCATTGCCTTAGATATCGTCATGACTTTGCGCGGTTCTATCAATTGCTCGACAGTAATTCGTTCACCCACCGTAATATTTGCTATCATGAGAGAAGCCTCTAGTGAACACTACGGCCCTCGGGTCTACTTCACATTATATTTTCAGCTCCACACTTTTACTTTGTTGCACTTTCCGCCTTTAGATCTCACCTTGCAATCAATCATGAAGGGATTGACAACCCCTTTGTAGCGTTGGGTGCAAGTTTGTTGTTTTTGCGCAGGTACTTTAGGAACTTGGCTTGATACTCCTACTGGATTGATACCTTGGTTCTCAAACTGAGGGAAATACTTACTGCTACTGTGCTTCATCACCCTTTGCTCTTCAAGGGAAGAACCAACGCAAGCTCAAGAGGTAGCAAGAAGAATTTCTCGCACCGTTACCGGGGAGCATCAAGTCAAGAATAGTCTTCCTCCAACGTGTCAATCTGTGGCGCCGGGGATTATTCTAAGTGAAGCTTATCCAAGTAACCGTCGCAAACTCATCTCTTGCATTTAATTTTTTACCTCTCGTTTTCCTCTCCCCCACTTCTGAAAAACAAAAATTTACAAAAATATTTGCCTTTTCCGTTTGCCTTTCCTTTGCTTGTGTGCTATGTGCCTTCAATATGCTTGCATCTTCGCTTGTTGAAAATCTATTGATGTGGATCCTCATCCACTTGCTAATCTCTTTAAGAGATCCAATTATGTTGAACCAATTGCTAGTGAGTTGAGTGCACTTGACTATCTTTATGAAGTTTTGCTTGAGATGCGTGAATCTGAAAATTGTGATGAAGAAATTTATGAAGTGATACACGAGGGCTCCTTGAATGAAAAGCATGATTGCAATGGTTTCACTATGAATTCTATTAATGTCAATCATGCTAAAAATATGCAAAACCCTAAGCTTGGGGATGCTAGTTTTGCTATGTCCACTACTTGTTGAATGATCATGATTGGGGTAATGATTTTTCTTATGATCTTGAAAATTTGTTTAAGCCTCATGTTGAATATGATGTTTGCAAAAATATTGAAAGTGAGTTTGGAGAAGTCATGACTTTAGTTGATGATAATCCCACTATTTTTGAAGAGCGTCAACTTTGCATGCATGTGGATCATGAAAAGAATATCCTATGTGATAGCTATATTGTTGAATTTGAATATGATCCCACATGTAATTGTTATGAGAGAGGAAAATACTGTGGTAGCAATTTTCATATCACTAAATTACCTCTCTATGTTGAGATTGATATTGTCTTTTTCTTCTTCCTTGCATATGGTAACTATTGGTTGTCTTGACAATCTGTTTTCCTATAAAATGCCTATGCATAGGAAGTATGTTAGACTTAGATGTGATTTTCACATGTTTCATGATGCTCTCTTCGTGTCCAATTGCTATCTTTTATGTGAGCATCATTGAATTATCAATGCCTAGCTAAGGGCGTTAAACAATAGCGCTTGTTGGGAGACCACCCAATGAATTTATCTTTGCTTTTTGATTTATGTTTTTTTGTGTACACACCATCATATTTCTGTTATGATTGTGTTTTTTGTGTTTCTTTTTGTGTTTGAGCCAAGTAAAACCTTTATGACTAGTTTTCGTGATGGTTGTTTGATCTTGCTGAAAAAGACAGAAACTTTGCGCTCACGATATTATTTTTCATTCCTATCCAGAAAGAGATTTTGAGTTGATTATTTTTTATGCTAGTTGATATAACAATTGACCCAATTTTCATAATTTTTCAGAATTTTTGAGATACCAGAAGTATACGAAGTATACAGATTGCTACAGACTGGTCTGTTTTTGACAGATTCTTTTTTTGTTGTGTTGATTGCTTATTTTGATGAAACTATAGATAGTATCGGGGGTACTAGCCATGGAAAAGTGAGAATACAGTAATATAACACCAATATAAATAGAAATCAAGTTTTCTACAGTACCAAAAGAGTTGGTGGTTTGTTTTCTTATGCTAATTATATCACGAGTTTTTGTTTATGTTTTGTGTTGTGAAGTTTTCAAGTTTTGGGTGATGTTCTCATGGACAATGGGATAAAGAGTTCAAAGAGCTCAAGCTTGGGGATGCCCAAGGAATCCCAAGCCAAATTCAAGGACACCAAAAAGCCTAAGCTTGGGGATGCCCCGGGATGGCATCCCCTCTTTCGTCTTCAATCCATCGGTAACATTACTTGGAGCTATATTTTTATTCACCACATGATATGTGTTTTGCTTGGAGCGTCGTGTATTATAGGAGTCTTTTATTTTTTTTGTGTCACAATCATCCTTGCTGCACACCTTTTGAGAGAGACATGCACTCAACGTGAATTTGCTAGAATACTCAATGAGCTTCGCTTATATCTTTTGAGTTAGGCAATTTAGCTCATTGTGCTTCACTTATATCTTCTGAGCTAAATAACATTGCTCTATGTGCTTCACTTAGATCTTTTAGAGCACGGCGGTGTCATATTTTGGAGAAATAAGAACTCTCGATCTTCACTTATATCTTTTTGAGAGTGATCTCTGTGAGTAACTTGGTAGTTGGCTTGTGCTATGAAAGTAGTCCTAAAGACGATAGGCGTCCAAAGAGGATACAATAAAACTTCCATATTCTTGTGCATTGATTAGAAAGAGAAGTATGATTCCTAGCAATTAGTTTTGAGACATGGATTTGGTAATGTTAAGAGACATGTTAGTAGGGTGTTGTTAATCTAGAAATACTTGTGTTGAAGTTAGTGATTCCCGTAACATGCACGTATGGTGAACCGCTATGTTAGGAAGTCGGAGCATAATTGATTTATTGATTGTCATCCTTTGTGTTGCGGTCGGGGTCGCGCGATGGTTAACACCTACCAACCCTTCCCCTAGGAGTATGCGTTTAGCACTTTGTTTCGATTACTAATAAAAACTTTCGCAATAAGTATGTGAGTTCTTCATGACTAATGTGTGTCCATGGTATAGATGCACTTTCACTTTCCACCATTGCTAGCCTCTCTAGTGCCGCACAGATTTCGCCAGTACACAAAACCACCATAGATCTTCCTCAAAACAGCCACCATACCTACCTACTATGGCATTTTCATAGCCATTCCGAGATATATTGCCATGCAACTCCCACCGTTCCATCTCATGACTTGTGTCGTCACTTACATATTGCCATTGCATGATCGTAAGATAGCTAGCGAGATGTTTCAATGTCATACGCTAAGCTAGATCGTTATACATCCCGGTACACTGCGGGAGGCATTTCCTATAGAGTCATCTTCGTTCTAAGCATTGAGCTTTGAGTAAAGTAAAGTGTGATGATCATCATTATTAGAGCATTGTCCCATGTGAGGAAATAAAAAAAAAGAGGCCAAAGTTGCCCACACACAAAGAGAGAGAGAGAGAGAGAGAGAGAGAGAGAGAGAGAGAGAGATGGAAAGAGGCCGAAGAGCCCAAACAAAAAAGAAAAGAGAGAGAGAGAGAGAAAAGGAGAGAAGGGACAATGCTACTATCTTTTTCCACACTTGTGCTTCATGATAGCACCATGATCTTCATGATTGAGAGTCTCCTGTTTTGTGACCACCATATACTAGTGGAAATATTCATTATGTAACTTGGCTTGTATATTCCAATGATGGGCTTCCTCAAAATTGCCCTAGGTCTTCGTGAGCAAGCAAGTTGGATGCACACCCACTAGTTCTCCTTTTGAGCTTTCACACACTTATAGCTCTAAGTGCATCCATTGCATGGTAATCCCTACTCTTTCACATTGATATATATTAATGGGCATCTCCATAGCCCTTTGATACGCCGAGTCAATGTGACCATCTCCTCCTTTTTGCCTCACAACCTCCACCACACTCTTTTTCACCTATAGTGCTATATCCATGGCTCACGCTCATGTATTTCGTGCGAGTTGAAAAGGGTTTGAGAAAGTAAGAGTGCGAAAACAATTACTTGGCCAATATCGGGGTTGTTCATGATTTAAATTCGTTGTGTGGGGATGATGGAGCATAGCCAGACTATATGATTTTGTAGGGATAACTTTCTTTGGCTTTGTTATTTAGAAAGTTCATGATTACCTTGCTAGTTTGCTTGAAGTATTATTGTTTTCATGTCAATAGCAAACTATTGTTTTGAGTCTTACGGATCTGAACATTCATGTCACATGAAAGAAGTTAATAAGGACAAATATGCTAGGTAGCATTCCACGTCAAAAATTCATTCTTTATCACTTCCCTACTCGAGGACGAGCAGGAGTTAAGCTTGGGGATGCTTGATACGTCTCCAACGTATCTATAATTTTTGTTGGTTCCATGCTATTATATTGTCAAGCTTGGGGATGCTTGAGGACTAACTTATTAACTCAGTGCCAAGTGCCAGTTCCTGTTTTTTCCGTGTTTTTGACCCTTTTCAGAGGAGAATATTAAACGGAGTCCAAACGGAATAAAACCTCCGAATAGATTTTTTCCGGAACAGAAGATACGCGGGGAACTTGAGAACCAAGGCAAAGGACCCCGGGGGAGGTCACTAGCCCCCTAGGCGCGGCCTGGGGGGCGCGCCTAGCAGGCTTGTGGGCCCCCTGTGGCTCAAGATCCAAAACCACGGGAGAGAGCCACGAAAATACTTTTTCGCCGCTGCAAGCTTCTGTCTCCGCAAGATCCCATCTAGGGCACGTTCTGGTGCCCTTCCGGAGGGGGGTTTCGGACACGGAGGGCTTCTTCATCAACACCATTGCCTCTCCGATGATGCATGAGTAGTTCATCATAGACCTTCGGGTCCATAGCTAGTAGCTAGATGGCTTCTTCTCTCTCTTGGATCTTATTTACAAAGTTCTCCATGATCTTCATGGAGATCTATTCGATGTAATCTTCTTTTGCGGTGTGTTTGTCGAGATCCGATGAATTGTGGATTTATGATCAGATTATCTATGAATCTTATTTGAGTTAATTCTAATCTCTTATATGCATGATTTCATATCCTTGTAATTCTCTTCGAGTTGTGGGTTTCGTTTGGCCAACTTGATCTACGATTCTTGCAATGGGAGAAGTGCTTGGTTTTGGGTTCATACCGTGCGGTGACCTCACCCAGTGACAGAAGGGGTAGCGAGGCACGCATCGTGTTGTTGCCATCAAGGGTAAAAAGATGGGGTTTATATCTATTGCATGAATCTATGCCTCTACATCATGTCATCTTGCTTAAGGCGTTACTCTGTTTGTCATGAACTCAATACACTAGATGCATGCTGGATAGCGGTCGATGTGTGGAGTAATAGTAGTAGATGCAGAAAGTATCGGTCTACTTGTCTCGGACGTGATGCCTATATGTATGATCATTGCCTTAGATATCGTCATGACTTTGCGTGGTTCTATCAATTGCTCGACAGTAATTCGTTCACCCACCGTAATATTTGCTATCATGAGAGAAGCCTCTAGTGAACACTATGGCCCCCGGGTCTACTTCACATTATATTTTGAGCTCCACACTTTTACTTTGTTGCACTTTCCGCCTTCAGATCTCACCTTGCAATCAATCGTGAAGGGATTGACAACCCCTTTGTAGCGTTGGGTGCAAGTTTGCTGTTTTTGCGCACGTACTTTAGGAACTTGGCTTGATACTCCTTCTGGATTGATACCTTGGTTCTCAAACTGAGGGAAATCCTTACTGCTACTGTGTTGCATCACCCTTTCCTCTTCAATGTTAAAAACCAACGCAAGCTCAAGAGGTAGCAGCAAACATGCCTATGTGAAAAAGTATGATAATAAAACTATCGTGCAGCAGTCTCTCCTCTCTAATTATCCACAATCAAACATAAGAGAAGTAGGACAATGAGACAGTAGAACAGGGAACCAAAAATGATATGCACGAATTGAACATATAAACCAAATTTGACACTATGAGCGATAATTATTTAGCAACAAATATGCAATCCTGTAGGTTCCTGGATTCAGAGAAGAATTAGTAAAAAGGAGGTGTTAAATCAACAAACTGAAGAATCACATGACGATGCTACGAGTTACTACACTATTGCAGGTTGCACGGTGAAAAGGGTCGCATTTTCAAAAACGAAACTTCTTTTTTCTTCTCAAAAACGCATCTGAATGAGCATCATCTTGTATTAGAGAGAAAAGGTCAAGATGATGCCAGATACAAACAAAGGCCAAAGGGTCATAAACAGACAACGAAAGCGAGTTTAAAGAGCCTAGAGCCCAATTTCAACAAAGAAAACTCAGAGAAAGCCACACAAAAGAACAACCTACATCGGATCCCTGATGGTGATGCATCAAAATGTTGTCACTTCTCTCAGCTTACCCATTGTCAACATTATGGCTTTAAAGAAAATGGTGTGGTTCCATTACAAGTCAAGACATGCATCATCCATCAGCTCCAACTTCCAATCTAAAGACAAACATCATAAAATCCTTCTTTCGAGTTAAGAACACACGGAACAATTTATACCATCCCTCAAGAATTTATCTGTATTCCATGTCAGAGTGACCAATCCAAACAACATCAAAATGGTGGCAATGAAATAAAAAAACTGGGTCCAGATTTGGCTCTAATCGTCTGACAGAGGTTTGCATTCTGCAAAGCTATACAACAGTCTACTTGATCACCTCGAAAAATATAACTTCAAGCTCGAGCTTGCAGTCCTTGAAACGTTCTAGCAAATGCTCCCAAGTACCTTCTCTCTGCATGGAGGAAGTTCACACCAACAAATCAGCAAATTAAGCATAAAATGGCAACAATAAAGAAGACAGAGCCTTGATCAACACCCAGGAGTCACAAGTCGCATACCTCGACGGTCTCAAAGCCATATATGACCCACTTGTCCTCGTCACGAGCAAAGCAGACGTAGCGGTCATCAGCATAGCAGATCAGCGTACCACGAGCCTGTCATCGAGCAGCACGGGGCTGGCGGAGAGGCGGAGGAAGAGCTCCTTCTTGGACGAGGGCGGGGCGGGGCTCGGTGGCTCACCGTTGGCGAGCGGCAGGAAGCCGTCGGGGGACAGGAAGCCCTCCCAGACATCGTCAAAGTCGGCCACGGCGCATAAGGCCGGGGAGACGGCGGTCGCGCGATAGGTGTCTCGCGGGGACGTGCGGGCCAGCGCCGCCGAGACAAGCTCCTCCGGTTCCCCCGACCGTCGGTCGGCCGCCCGCTGCTTGGTATGGCTAACAACAAAAGTTTGATGATACTGAATATGCCCTATAGCTACTTGTACCCTGATCTCTCGTGGCTACTGAATCAACAAAAGTTATGGAGCAGATGAATCACGACCGCAGGGGGTCAAGGCAGGGGAGCATCTTCTCCTGAGATGGACTCGAAGTGGACATGGCCGATCTTGTCCGGCGCGGGGAAACAACAGGCGATGGTGATAGCTCCTCCGCATGGATGCGTCCGACGACGGCCAGATGGAGACGACCTCCATCCTCCCCCGCGAGCACGGCCGGCAGCGTCCAGATGGAGGCGGCCTCCCTCCCCCCGTGCGAGCATGGCCGTCGGCGGCCTCCATCCCCCCGCGCGAGCACGACCGGCGGCGGCCTCCCTCCCCCCGCGCAAGCATGGCCGCCGGCGGCTTCCCTCCCCCCGAGCGAGCATGACCGGCGGCGGATCATGAAACTGGTTCCCTACCTGGCCGGGTGGGAAGAAGAGAGGGGAGATCATGGGCATCACGAGATGGAGGGGATCGGGATCGTGATCTGTGGGATGCATCTCTTTCGCCTTTCTTTTCTATTTTCTAGTAATATTTAACGAGGAAACGAGAAGGGGGAGCGGGAGGGGAATCGAAAGAGGTGGTGCGGCAACGGGATCGCTAGAATTAGAGGTGGTCGAACCATCACGACGGACGGCATATCCTCCTTTAATAGTAGAGATATATTTTGAGAAGTGGTCATGGTTGGCTACTGTAAGCTATTCTAATATCTCAGCATTAGCATTATATCAGAACTAATTGACAAGTAAAGTATCCATAATTAAATGATTACCATTGAATCATCCACAGCTCGCTAGTCTAACCCACGTAAATCAATCACTTTTAGGGCGGGAGCTGAAAACATAACAAGCAAATGTACAATGAGAGATCGAGTGGTTTTCCTCTATACAAGTATATACTCTATACTGCTATGTACATTACTAATTGAAGGATACGTAGGTTTCACTGGAATTGTTAAATTGATGGCCAAACATGTGTTGGTTCGCAGCTTGAGAGATATCTCATCTGAGCGGCCCCTCCCAAACACACTCTTGCTGAGCCTATCCTGCAGAGAATGCCGCAGAGCAGCTGCACATGAAAAATAATCAGCACCAGGTCGAACCGAAGTTGGTGATCATGCGAAACAAGGCTGTGAGATCCTACTGACTTGCGGACACCTGCTGCGACTTGCTATCAATCTGCAGCACGATAGACTTGGTGTTGAGGCCCCGTTCCCTCTGCAGGTCCACCATGATCGGCGCCCTGGTCGCCCCGTTCTCCCCCGTCGGCTGCAGCACACAACGCCACCCAATCCAATCCAATCCAATCTGATTAACAAACAACGCCAAGGGAGATACATGGAAGGAGAGCTGAGGTGCTAGACAAAAATCTCACCAGCACGGGATGGCCGATGAGGCTGTTCAGCACGGCCGACTTCCGGAACCCTGCACAAACAGATCGGAACGGATCAGATCGGGGCACGAGGCGGCGGTTCTGAGCCGCGGGGGGCTTCGCCCGAAACTTACGACGTTGCCGAGGACGACGACGTTGAGGAAGGTGGAGGGGGGCCTGGGCGCGGAGTCGTCGGAGGGGCCGTCGTCGGCGAGGAGCGAAGCCGTCTGGTGTATCGACTCGGAGAGCTGTGGCAGCTCCTCCATGGCCTCCATGGTGGGTCTCTACCGCGCCGACACGGGGCGGATCCCGCGTGATCAGGCGCGGCCGATGGATCGAGGGGAGCGGCGGCGGCGGAGACCTGGCCCTCGTCGACCTGACGCGGGTTTGAAATCTGGTCCGCCGATACGGGAGAGGCGAGACGTGGGCGAGGCAGAGAGATAGGGGGGAGAAGAGAGGGACGGGTTTTTTTCTGTATTTAATCGACCGGTTTATGGAGGGATGGAAAAAATCGATGGAACTGCTAGTGGTGGTAGTGTTAGCGAGGGGATCTGTCGTGGTTGAACCATCACGACGGCAGATCCCCCTTTAATAGTAGAGATTACTCCACACATCGACTGACTCCTGCATGCATCTAGAGTATTAAGTTCATGAATAATAGAGTAACGCATTAAGTAAGATGACATGATGTAGAGGGATAAACTCAAGAAATATGATGAAAACCCCATCTTTTTATCCTCGATGGCAACAATGCAATACGTGCCTTGCTACCCCTACTTTGTCACTGGGTAAGGACACCGCAATATTGAACCCAAAACTAAGTACTTCTCCCATTGCAAGAATTACCAATCTAGTTGGACAAACCAAACTAATACTTCGAAGAGACTTGCAAAGATATGAAGTCATGCATATAAGAATTCAGAAAAGACTCAAATAATATTCATAGATAATCTGAACATAGACCCACAATTCATCGGATCTCGACAAACACACCGCAAAAGAGTATTACATCGGATAGATCTCCATGAAGATCATGAAGAACATGGTATTGAAGAACAAAGAGGGAGAAGAAGCCATCTAGCTAGTAGCTATGGATCCGTAGGTCTGTGATGAACTACTCATGCATCATCGGATGGGCAATGGAGTTGATGTAGATGTCCTCCGTGATCAATTCCCTCTCTGACAGATTATCGAAAAAGGCTCCCAGATTGGATCTCACGGGAACAAAGGCTCTCGCGACGGAAAAGTATTTTTGTGGCTCTCTACGGTAGTAGGGGAATATTTGGGAATCTATAGGCCAAGGATTAGGGTTAGGAGACCTGTAGGGGGCCCACAAGCGAGGGGGCGCCCCCCTCCCTAGGGCGTGCCCTGCAGGCTTGTCGCCTCCCGGCAGGTGTCCTGTCCCCTACTCCAAGTCTGGCAGGTTTATTCTGGTCCAAGAAAAACCATTCTGGAATTTTATTTCGTTTTGACTACGTTAAATATTCCTTATCTCCAATACTAAAAAACGTGGAAAAAATAGAAACTCGCACTAGGCTCTCGATTAATAGGTTAGTCTCAAAAATAATATAAAATAACATATTAATGCATATAAAACATCCAAAATAGATAATATAATAGCATAGAACAATCAAAAATTATAGATACGTTGGAGACGTATCAGCTACTACCGAACACGCGAAAGCGATGGAAATTTTTCATGTTCGCTATGCTAGGGGCATGTGATCGACGAACGGACAGCGTATCCTGGTCCGTCTCGTTTTTCTGATCAACTTTCGTGTACAAAATATTTTCATCCGAGTTATAGATTATTTTATATGATTTTCAAAGATTTATTAATATCGTGAAAAATCTTTTATATTAAATTTGAATTATCCAAAACAGTAAAATGCTAGGGGTACCCAGAATTTTACCCAGTCCGCACAAAGAGTGGTTCACTGGTGGGTCATGTTAACGTGAGCCAACACCTAGTCAACAGAGGCTGACTGGTGGGCCTACTTGTGAGTCAGCACGCTGACTGGGCCGGGCTTATCCATTGGAACAGTGGAGAGGCCCCACTAGTAAGTCTCCGTACTAATTAGGGGGGTTTATTTTAAATCCAGGGCTAATTAGTAGTAGTGGGGTCCAATAGTTAGTGGTTGTTAGCCTAAGCTAATACTCCCTCCGTTCCTAAATATAAGTCTTTTAAGATATTTCACTAGGAGTCTACATACGGAGCAAAATGAGTGAATCTACACTCTAAAGTATGTCTATATACATCTGTATGTAGTCCACTAATGAAACCTCTTTAAAGACTTATATTTAGGAACAGAGGGAGTAGTTAATTAGTCCTAAGCTAATCACCTAGCAGCTAGGGCCCATCTGTCTGTTAGACACGACCGGCCTTAACAGAGCCCGCACCGGCGACGGCCTACACGGGGGTCGGGCGGGTCGTCGGTGACCGATTCCGGCAACCAAATGGACGACCGCGTGCATGAATGGAACCAGCTCAATGAGCGCATGTATTTAGGCTACGCGCGCTAGCTAAGGTGGTCGACATCCACGGCGGTGATGATGCCCGAGCGGCAACAGCAGCAACACAGATCGAACCGGGTGCTACGAGGGTCGAGCAGGAGCTCTAAAGGGTCAGGGAGGTAGGGGATCTCAAAACGGTGTAAACAAGGTGCTCAGGGGGATCAAGGGGCCCGGGGGCGAGTAGGACCGAAACAATGGCGACGGCAACCGAGGAAGAAGAACCAGTCGATGGCGCCGCTAGCGAACAACTTCGGCGCGATCCAGCGCAACATGGGGTCGAGGAGGATGTCACGGATCTTCTGGGCTCGACGGAGAGGAGTGAGGCGGGCGGTGGCCGTGAGCTCACCTTGGCTTGGCCATGGCGGCACTCAGACGGACGCGGGGAAGGGGGAGCAAGCAAGGAGAGGGGGATGGGGCGCGCCTAGGGTTAGGGTTCGGCGAGGGGGAAAGGTTGCCGGTGTTATAAAAGGGATGGGGAGGCGTCGGGTGGTGGATGGGCGCCAGTGGCGAAGGCAGGAATAAATTTGAGGTGTGGCGGATTGACAAAAAAGAAAACAAAGTAAATTGCATCGGTCCATTAAATTACTATTATTTTGTGTTCAATAAGTACAATATAATTTGACAATGTAACAGTTAGAAAGTAGACACTCAAAATACCTTACTAAATGAATATTATATGGATAATTGATCAGAAATTTATGCAATGCGAAAAAGAAAGAATGAGGAAACTTTGAAATCTTCGCAAAAAAGAAAGAATGAGGAAACTTTGAAAAAAAAAAGGAAATTGAGTTCGAGCTGCTAGTGGCTCACACTTTGGCGAAAATTCGACGTATTTAAATCTGTAACGAAATCAGTGCAGCCAGAGGAAACAAATAAATTACCCAATTGACCATGTCCAGCAGGAATTCAACTCTTTTTCTTTAAGAAAATCAGGCATGAGGCCCACCAATCCAGCACTCACCACGCCCGTCACGGTAATCACGCACAATCACCTACCAGGCCAGCTTCTTTTCCCGTCCGATTATTTCCGTTTCTTCAACTGCACCCATGTCCAACGACAGCGGAACAACTCAAATATAAAACTTTCAACTGTATACTGCAAATACCCAGTATTTGAGCAAAACTTTAGGTATGGCAGCTGCCAAACCTTGCCAAATACCTGGATTCGCCCCTGATGGGCGCCACGACGACGGCTTTGGCCGTGGCAGCCATCAACGACCTCCATGCCTCCATTGTGAGCATAGGAGGGGGAAGGGGGCGAAGTGGGCCAGTGAAGGGGCAAGGCCGAGGTGGGAGAGGGGAGGGGATGGGCCAAGGCCCACGGGGAAAGGGGGAACATGGGCCCTCCCCCCCCCCTTATTATGATTTTTTTAAATAAAACTTTGTGTTTTTATTAAAATCTATCGCTTTGCCATATTAACTCTTTTGTTATATGTAAATATTTGGGGAACTTATCCACTATTACAAAAGCGATAATAGACAGTTCCATAAAAAATTAATTGGGGGCAAATAAATTGTTTGGAATTTTTATAATTCAAAAGGTAATTATTTAATTGTTTTGGCACCAAAATATTTTAGAGGCACCAAAATACTTTATAAAATGTTAGTTATGATTTTATAAATACGAGAGGAGTATTTGTAATCCAAACATGATTTGTGTTTTCAGGTTTGCAAAACTATTTAATCCACTTTTTAAATGCATTTTGAAAATCATTAGGGAATTCAAATGACTTATGACTCCAATGTGATCAAGCATGGTTTAGCAAAATGGATTAGCTTAATTCTGATGGTTACTGCAGCTTAATTACACGGGTTATTGTAGCTTAATCCACGGATGTCACATTATTACCCTTGGGTGCTTGGTACCTAGAGATTGTTCTTCATGGATGCTTTGGCGTTCTAGAAGCTTGATGGTGCCTCGGAGCTCAATCATTGTGGTGTAAAGCTCCGGGCAAGCGTCGGGATCTCCAATTAGGTTGTGGAAGATTGCCCCGGGCATTTGAGGTTACCTCGGAGCCATATTCCATTGTGGTGAAGCTATGTGGTGTTGTTGGGAGCCTCCAATTAAGTTGTGGAGATTTCCCCAACCTTGTTTGTATGGGTTTGGTGACCGCCCTCAAGGGTCCCTTAGTGGAATCACGGCTATCTTGCATTGTGTGAGGGCGTGAGGAGATTACGGTGACCTTAGTGGCTTCTTGGGGAGCATTGTACCTCCACACCGCTCCAAATGGAGATTAGCATTCGCAAGGGTGTGAACTTTGGGATACATCATCATCTATGCGTGCCTCGGTGATCTCTTCCCGAGCCCTTTACTTATGCACTTTACTTTGTGATAGCCTTATTGTTTCTTGTAATATATCCTGCTATCACTTAGTTATTTATCTTGCTTAGCATAAGTTGTTGGTGCACATAGGTGAGCCTAGTTGTTTTAGGTTTTGTGCTTGACAAATTAAACGTTAGTTTTATTCTGCATTTGTTCAAGCGTAAACCATAACTATTTTACAGCGCCTATTCAAACCCCCCCCCTCTAGATGACATCCACGTCCTTTCACCAGGAAATGCGACCTAGGTCATCAGTGCGTTTCGGTTGCCCATCTCGGTTTCTAATGATTTAACTCGTATGATGCGACCGCATTGGTGAGGCCTAGAGAAGGGGAAGAAGAAGATGTCTTGGTTAAGTTGGGACAAGATGAAATTACCAAAATCAACAGGAGGCTTGGGTTCCGAGACATGCAGTCTTTTAACCGAGCCCTCCTTGCAAAACAAGCATGGCATCTCATTGATACCCATGACAGTTTATGTGCTCGTTTTTTGAAGGTGAGATACTACCCTAATGGTAGTTTGTTGGACATTGTTTTTGCTGGAAATTCTTCTGAAGTTTGGCCAGGTGTGGTATATGGTCTAGAGCTTCTATAGAAAGGGGGTTATCTAGAGGGTTGGGGACGGGACGGACATTAGGACTTGGTAGGATCCTTGGATCCCTCGAGGGCCATCTTTATGCCCCATTACCCCTAAGGGAAATTTTCGTTTGAACCGAGTTCCAGATTTTTTGGACAGTAATAGTGCATGGAGCTTGAATCTCCCATATTGCTATTTTTGGCTGATGGGTGCAAATCTTGAATATACGACCCTCCCGCCAACATCGTCGGTATTTCAATGCATGTCGGCCAGAACGTAGTGGGGTGTCCTTTGTTAAGAGCATACATATCATCTAGCTATGAGTAATCATGAGGGTGAGTATCCAATGTGGAAGTTAATTTGGAAGTGCAACGTCCCATAAAAAATCACGTGGAAGGCGACAATCGGCACCCTAGCAACGACGCAAGGGAAGGTGGTGCGTCATGTGTCATCATGGACAATGCGCTGACGTGTCCAATTTGTGTTATGGAAGATGAAGGGTTTTTCAATGCCTTGGTTACATGTGTTAGGACCGAGAGTATATCGACCATAGGAGGTGAACGGGAGATTCAAAATTTCTTTCAAACTTCAAATCAAAACCAAACACAACAGCGGAAAAGGCCAAGTAAATAGATTACTGAAGATAAATCCCAGGGTAAAATTGAAAGGTAATACATGTTGAGATCTAAATAAAACTTTCGATGAAACAAATGATGATATTCGTAGTATAGTGAGACAAAGCTTCCGTAATGACAATAAAAGCACCAAATGATATCATTATAAACAACATGCGGAGACAATCTCAGAATGAGAACATAACAACATATGTTAACACAATGGAAAATACGGAATGAGAGAAATCACACGTAGCAGAAATGATTATGAACGGATAAACTAACAGATACATGATCATGGATAACACTCGAAGCACACAACATTGAAGGAACTGCAGCAGTAATAGAATGAAACAATGGTGCTTGATGGTGAAGAAGATTTGGTAGGCCATTTCACTTTTCTGCAAAAGAGCTACGTCTGGTTGGAGGGGCTTGTGATTGAACATAGGCGCAAACCTCTCTCCATCCTATTCTCTTCCAATCGAAAGTTGATCAGACTTTCGTTGAATTCACTTGTCGTAGATACTTGTCAGTGATCTCCAACCTTCCACAAACTTCTCCGCGAACCACAATTACTCTTGGTTGTTGAAGACTTTACTTGGGGAAGACAATTACTCTTCGACACTCAAGGCAACACCTATCTGTATAGAGAGTGTGCAACTCTCAAGAGTAAGAGATACAAAAACTCTAACTCAGATCTACTATGGTGTTCAATCACCATCTAAGTTTCGGCTCTTGATTTTCTTTGGGTGGATTTTAAACTCAAAACTCTCGAGAGGGGTGCTCAATCAATCTTCCCAGAATTCTCAAGCGAAGCAGCCAACGGACAATTTGGTGCGGGGTGACTGAAATGACCATTTAGGACACGAAGCCCAACCAATGTCCAACCGACACGTTTACAACGGTCATATTTTTGAACACAACAAAAACTTTCCTTGCGAAGTAAGTAAAGATAAATCCTCGGTCGGGAAGATATCTCTTGCAGCAAAGAAAAACCATGTCTCTTGCTGGCAAGTAACCATTCAAAGCACAAAGAGATTCTCTCAGTCTTTCATAGGTTTCGGCTAAGCATCACAACAAACCTAAGCTTCGAGAATCTATACCCCTCTTAATAGTATGGTGGTCCTACGACTCAAATAATAGAAAGAAGAAGAACGAAACAAATACTACATCTTTGCTTCGTCGCCACACTCCTCAACTCCAGTCATTCTTCTTCGGACACATCAAATGATAATTGCTTTGCGTCATCCACCTTGGCCGCCCTCATCGACGGGCGTGGACTGAATTTCTTCAGAGTTACTTTAATTCCATATGTGTTTGCAGAAGATATTCTATGAACATGCCAATGCAAGTGTCATGGATTATAGAAAAATAGAGCAAGACCAAAGTTGCTCTTCGCTGGCCTGCACCACCAGCGAACATGTTCGCACTTTCGTTGATGGGGAGTACGCGAAAGATGATGGACCGACGGATGTTGGAATGATTTTGAGAAGATGCGATGGCTTTGTAATTTTTGCTGCATATACATGTAATAATGATGGATACGGCACCGGTAGTGCAGCATTGTGAAAGGCACATTATGGTGCAATCACACTTAAAAATGGTTCTTTCTATCCTTTCTAATAATAGCTTGGATCTCTATGCTTATGAACAACTAATTTTGAAGATTAAGTTTTTAATGGCCGGTAGGGTTTTTATTTCTAAAAGAATCATAGGATCAAAATAGGGTTGCAAATTGCTTAGCCAAGTATATGTGAATTGAATGCATCACGGTTGTGTGGTTGCGTCAAGTTCTCTCGTGCATAGAGGAAAATCTTGCATCTACATTGTAACCCTGTTACTATGGAACAAAACTCATATTGAACCGAAAGTATGCTTCATTTGAGCTCAGATGAACAGTAAATTCAAAAGAAAAAAGTTAAGTAAAATAATTTCGTATTTTTTTTTGTTTAATGAATGTGTTAAGCGCCTGCAAAATTTCACTTTAAAATGACATTTGTGAAAGTCGCAGCAAAAAATACAAAATCGATGCTTCGAAATGTTTTGAAGCATCGACTTTTTTTGCTGCGAGTTCGACATATGTGTTTTCATAATGAAATTTTGTAAGCACTTAAATTTTTTGTCAATGTCTCACAAAAAAAAATACTGCTCAGGCAGGCTCATTTGAGTTCAGGCTCAAAATAACCCACAAATAAAATGACACAACAGCTTTGAGGTTATTTCAGGCACGAATCATGACGCGACAATCAATGGCTGAACCAGGGAACCTCTCGTCTCAGCTCCGTGGCGGGTAAACTAACGGTTGGCGCCGGACCCGACTCCCCACGCACACTTCTTGGTTCCTAGTTCCAGCCCAGCCCACTCCGGAGCTGGAGCAGAGAGATTGATTGGACGCGAACCACGCGTCCCAAACTGCCAGCCCCTCTCTTCCCGTGCCGCACCACGCCACCCAACGACCTCGATCAAAGCCACCACCCCTCGCCGCCGCCACCATGGGGAGGCGATCCGGAGGCAGGAAGCTGCCCTTCTTCTCCGCCGCCTCCACCTCGTCCTCCACCAAGCGCACCCGCTCCGCGCGCCGCCTCCCTTCCCTGCCCAAGCCCAGCTCGCCGCCTCCCCCCTCCCCGACCACTCCGCCCCCGGCGCCGCAGGCCACCCCGTCTCCGCCTGCCCCCTCTCCCGGGGGCGGTGGCGCCGCCCCGGCCGCCGTGTCCGGCAAGGTCGGCAAGAAGAAGGCCGGCGCCCGCTTGTGGATGCGGCTGGACCGGTGGGGCTCCTCTGAGATCCTGGAGCTCGACAAGGCCTCCATCATCCGCCGCGCGGGCGTGCCCCCGCGCGACCTCCGCATCCTCGGCCCCGTCTTCTCCCACTCCTCCAGCATCCTCGGTGAGCGCTCCCCAAATTAGTACCGAGTACCGACCGCCATCAGGCAGGGGACGCGGATTTTGCTCTTACATAAACCAGGCAGACCCAAGCGTTGCATACTGATTTAGGATGATTGATTGTGCAGCTAGAGAGAAGGCGATGGTGATCAACCTAGAATTCATCAGGGCGATCGTTACTGCAGAGGAGGTCCTCCTATTGGACCCTCTGATGCAGGAGGTGCTCCCTTTCGTCGACCAATTGAGGCAGCATCTCCCTCTGAGGAGCCTGGTTGGTGGGAATGGTGAGCACGGCGGTGATGGCAATGGGGGAAAGCAGGATGGTTCCCCCGGGGATCAAGTGCCCTGTCTTAATGAGGCAACCGGGGCAGAGCATGAGTTGCCATTCGAGTTCCAGGTGCTGGAGGTCGGGCTTGAGGCCGTGTGCTCGACGTTGGACTCGAGCGTGGCCCATCTTGAGAGGCATGCTATTCCTGTACTCGACGAGCTCACCAAGAATGTCAGCACTAAGAACTTGGAGCGTGTGCGAAGCCTCAAGAGTAACCTGACCCGTTTGCTTGCCCGCGTTCAGAAGGTATCATTCACTAGAGAACCTCTGCCGCCTCTCACCTTTATCACTTAGTTGAGTGGCCAATAGAAGTATGTTCTTACATAGCCCTGTTCACGTGGATGAATAACTATTTGAGAACTGTCCTAGTGCAAGTTCTCAAAGAACCAAATGCTACAATTTATCTGCTTTAGAATACTAAATGATGAACATTTTAAGTTCTACTAACTCTGATTATATTTGTTATATTAGAAAGATATTTAGAACAAGGGGGTTCATAGTTTTTTTTGTTTTTTTTTTGCTTTAGATTACTATAAATGATGAACATTTAAGTTCTAATTCTGATTGAATGGTTATATTAGGAAGATATTTTTCGTTTTCTCCGATTCTCCATTAAGCTTCTCAATCTTATTACTTACAGTGTGTTGCTTCTGGGAACTTCTATTGTAGTTTTGAGACCTTGATGATAACCCACATGCTGCTCTTCTTAGGTCAGAGATGAGATAGAACATCTTCTAGATGATAATGAAGACATGGCACATCTTTATCTTACAAGGAAGCAAGCACAGAATCAGCAGGTTGAAGCTATAATGACGTCTGCTGCTTCCAATAGCATTGTTCCTGTAGGAGCAAGTCTGCCAAGGCTGAACTCCAGTTTTCGACGTAGTGTGAGCATTGCTACCAGTATATATTTGGATAACGATGTGGAAGACCTAGAGATGTTGCTTGAGGCCTACTTCATGCAGCTGGATGGAATTCGCAACAGAATTTTATCGGTTAGTCCTTCCGACATAAGACTTGTTACTGTTCTGTTGAGCTATTTAATACCGTGGCTTGTCTTAATCCTTGATATTGTGCTTATTTGGTGCTGAGTGTTCATTTGGAATTTAGTTGTTCCATTTCTGAGAGTTTAATTGCACAGATTAATTGTCTTTCGTTCTGCAAACACGGAGCTCAGGAGCATGTTGTCATATGCTGAATTATCAGGAGCATATTTTGTCATATTTTGGTTGAGTTATTTTGGATCTTATTTCATACTCAGCTTGATGTGGGCATTGATTTCTCCTTTGAAAGTTTAACAGGTCCGAGAGTATATTGATGACACAGAAGACTACGTCAACATTCAACTCGACAACCAGCGAAATGAACTGATCCAGCTTCAGCTTACGCTGACCATCGCATCGTTTGGCATAGCTATCAATACCTTCATAGTTGGGGCATTTGCGATGAACATTCCATGCCATCTTTACGACATCGCAGATGGCAGCTTCTTTTGGCCATTTGTGGGAGGTACCTCGTCGGGCTGCTTTGTGATCTCCGTCATTTTGTTAGGGTACGCCTGGTGGAAGAAGTTGCTCGGTCCCTGAACTTGCAGTGAAGACAAAGTCATTAGATGGTGAGAGAGCTCATCATTCTGAAGGTGCCAAACACTTAGCTTTTATGGCCTCCGGTAAGGAGCAAGGGCTTGAAGGACAGAGGAGCACCGTGGGGTGGGTTAGGGAGAAACTCTTGGGTATTTATGTTCTGGAGTAGCATAGTCAAGAGAGTGAGCAATATGCTGTGTTTTTTTCATTTCCATAAAGCATACAATTGTGTCGTACTGAAGATGGATGTTGTGTATATGGTTCATCGATCTGCTTTCTCGTAGACTGGCACCAGAATATCGGTGGCACAAAATCTTAGTTATATCATGCTCACAGTAACACTTTCCACATTCATTAAAACTTTAGAAGTTCCTTTTGATTTGCTGGTAAAGAAACTAAAATGAGGTGCTTGGCTTCGGTGCAAGCTTCGCAAGGCATGCGCCATCACAAATGGGATCAGGTTCCCTGTGACAAAAGCCTTCCAGTATGTGCAAAGATCATATGTGACATCAACGTGTCAATAGAATAACGTTGTAGATCGTGTTGATGAGAGCTCAGCAGATTAAGCATCAAGAAAGCAACCTGCCACATGTCCAACATTAGCCAGCCTTGAGATGGCAGCACTTTGTGAGGGGCTAAACAAAATGAAATGGTGATGAGATGAACTATTATCACAAGACGATCCGGAGAATGTACACTAAGAATAATCTAATCTTATACCTTGCCGCTATCAGTACACTAGTAACCAGGTTGAATCTAAAAGTTTTTTCTTCTTCTTGCGAGGACGCACAGGAAACAAGCTACACTTGACCGTGGCTGCTGCTCTTCTTCTTTTCCATTTCTTTTCTGGTCTTCGTGTCTTCTTGACTCCAGTGAAAGGGCTAGGAACCTGAGAATGGAGCAAGGGAATTTGCAGGGAGCGCAACGCCGCCACCTCGCAGAGAAACTGTGGGACGGCTCCAGGCGTCCATGGCTATGGCATTCGAATCAAAAAATACCACCACGACCGTTATATCATCATGAAAGTGGCGCCTCACTCCACGGTCGATTTTCTTGAGATCTGAATAACGCATCTCCCTCTTCTTTGCTGCTTCCTGCATTGCAGCCTTCACCAGCTTTCGAGCAATCCCCTGAAACATATAAAGTTACGATAACGTTAACAAAATAAGAAAAAAATGCTGTTCTACGAAATAAATAAAGGAACGCAAAACTCTAGTGGGATATGAGAACAAGATTGTTTAGGCATAATGAAGCTGGGTTCTACTACAGGTTTGTCTGCAAACTGAAATGTGGAGTGAGATTCAATAACACGTCTACATTGGTGAGTTTGTGGGGTGCCAATCGCAATAGTTCAGGAAGGTGTGATTAATATAAACAAATAAGTTGTAAAGTACCCATCCGTTGACAAATATAAGATGTTTTTGATATTTCAATACGGACTGCATACGGACTGAAATGAGTGAACGAACACAGTAAAATGCGTCTATATACATCCGAATCAGGATGGACAAACACAATAAATTGCGTCTATATACATCCAAATCAGAAAAAAAAACCTAGAACATCTTATAATAGTGAACGGAGGGAGTAGCTCATTCACAATGCTTGAATGCAGAATGCAGATGTTGGAGCGATCCTAAAATGGTTCCCTCGGGAAGAAAAAAAAACAAGGAGGTTCTTAAGATGAAAACAGCTACCGAAAATCTCAATATCCTACCAACCAGGCATTTCAGAGACTAGGGATTCCAATGAAGTTATGTGAAAAGGGAGACATGCATAATCAACAATAGAATCTACCACATTAGCTAGACATGACCTAGTCCAGGACCGGCAGATAAACACAAACTTTTGGAAACTAAACGAATAACTTTTTGCTACAGACAAATTTAAGTGCCTAGAACACCTACAACTGAGGAATGGCTACAAAATCGAGAACTTGGTGCCATTTAAGCCAATTGCAAACACCGTGGCAGTGAACAATCTAATACACCCTAATATGACAATATATAGACTATATTCTTGCAGAACTGTTACATCTTAACAAAACTTAGAAAGTTCTAAAGATGTTCAGATCTGATGTTCCCTAATTTCTCAGGAAAGAAAAATGTCCACTTACCTCAACAGAAAAATAAACCAAATGACGATGAAATTACTGCAAAAGCAGAAATACATGCTTTGTGGTTTGGACAAAGAATGCATGAACTAGCACTTAACTTTCAAAGAACCCAGTAACACAAATTAAACATAAGATAAGAACACATACATTACGGGGACTACTGTGGACTAGCTCAACTGCTTTCTGATTACTAAGATGCTCCCAGAGTCCATCAGATGCAAAAATGATGAACTGATCAGTTAACTGTATTTGGTGTACAGTGATTGCTGGCTCAGAACTAAGAAGGGGTCTCCGGAAAGTTTCTGGAAGCCGAAACTTGCTATGCAAAGGTTCTCTGTTGAATTCTGGTCTCTTCAGATACACATCTCCAATGGACCTTGTTATCTGCAACACATTATCCTACCATGTGAGATAGACCGCAGAAGCAATTGCTTGCATTTGCGAAGGGACTAAGAAGTAACTTATGCAAGAGACAACAGCAGACTAAAGTGATTCATCTAGGGGAAATGCACATCTGTTTAATGCTATGCACATGACGATATTGTACATGATTAGCACACCTGATATCTTTTTAAGGAACACAGGCATACATAATAATTTATTTGCGGGATCAACATTAAGGGAAATGCATTCAACAGCTAAATATGGTATTTGTCTTGGATGATGCCAATAGCAAGACTCGTACTGTTGCATTATTGCAGATTGTATACACGGGAAAATAAATAGCCAACGGAACACCTAAATATAGCTGATAACTGAGAATCTACCTAATGTGAAAACATGCAGCAACAATTCTAACAAAAGCAACGGGACACAATATTTAAAGTGCAATTATGGTTACAATGGAAAGTTAAGCCTAATGTCCAAAGACTGTATAAAACAAAGCTACTGGATCACATGCCAGTTGCAATTTCTGAACTCTGAACAGTTACCTGAATAATACCCTTCACACGCCAAACATTGTGCTTTAGGACCACAATATGGGGATCATCAGGATGCATTGCCTGCATCTCTCGCCTAACCTCCTCGAAGGATGCATTATGTTCTGCTGAGAGCTGCATTGCCACAACCTCTCCAGTTCCCTTGACAAGTCTCCCCAGAATGGCACGGGAGTCCCCAACATTTGCAACATAGAGAGTTCCAGCACAAATGACACCAACTAGACAGCAAGAGCCTACCGCCGCTAATTGAGGCCTCATCGACCATTGATTACTGACTAGAGAGAGAAATCCCTCCTCAGTCGCTCGGAAAGCCTTCCGAATCACATCCACTGACATGCACTTTTGCTCAGATGCATATCCTGAAAAAGGAAGTTCATCATGCAAGGGAAGTAACGGAGATTGACATGTAGTTCAAACATATCATAATACGACACTATCATTTATTCACTCTACAGTCAACAATAAATGTGCTTCCATCCTATTTGGAGTAATAAAATAAATCAACCAAGGACCGAATATAGTGTAAACTAGGCGACTGCTCTAAACAAGACAACATTTAAATTGCGGTTATTTGTTTTATGTAGTACTACAAGTACAACCATGCCACATGCAATGCAGGCATCCAATAAATATCTACTTCCATGGCAAAAAATAAAAAATAAAAACTTGGCTGAGAACAATCAGCATCGCTCGCAGACACACTTGCAGGTCATAGCAATGGGAAACAAAACAACTATGGATCGTATAGCATCATAGCTAGGCTGACATTTGATGTAAATTCTATGACAGGAGTGCCGCAGCAACAGTTGAGGTATTACCCTTCAGATGGTTGAACATGTGGTCATTGATGTAGCGTGCCGTCTCCGGTCCACCATGGCCATCATAGACGCCGACGAAGGAGCCCTGCAGGTCGGGATCGGTGGTGCTCAGCGACCCGGATTCCACCTGACTGTGGTCCTCCAGCAGGTTATTGGCCTGGACCACGGCCATCGAGAACTCGCCGGCGACGAGCTGCCCGGCGTCCTTGTACCACAGGAGCCCGTCCTGCCGGCCTGCAACATCCACTCCCTTGCGGGGGCGCCCGTCCGGCGACGACGTGGGACCCCAGCAAGATCTCAGGTAATCCATCGCAGACGATAGCATCCCTCATCTCCGCCACCTCCCCACCGCCCGCTGCCTCACGAAAGCCATGTCTATTCGCCTCCTCTCCCGATATCCTCCCCCCTTTTTCCTTCGGCTCGCCAAATCTGCCATCGAAGCCAACCAAATACAGACACCAAGATCAAGAGCCCGATCAATCCAGGGCAGACGCTGCGCGATCGAAGGCGGAGAGATCGACAAGAACGACCACACCCTGCTCGCATTGGAAGACGAGGGGCCAAACAAGAAAAGAACAACTCACCTTTTTCTTGGATGGCTAGCTTCCCACAGAGCCGCGCGCCCAGATTTCCTGCGATCTCTAGGCGAGGGGGGCTCGGGCTTGGATCTGGGAACCAATCGATCTCGAGCAAGCGGAGGATTGGGTTTTGGTGGAACAGGTGGGCTCCTCTACGGGATCCAGAAGAAGCAACCGCGAAGCTGAGGCGGGGAGACTAAAATAAGATGTGCTTTTCGGCTCTCCTTTTTCCCGTTTCTCTTCTCGCGCTGCCAAAATTTGCAGGCAGGCTCGATCGACGAGCAGATCAGGGAATCTCTCTATCTTCTCCGCTCCACAGCAAAGAGGAAGAGAGAGAGAGAGAGAGAGAGGACTAGCAAGCAAGAGAGAAGACGAACAAGGCAACCCAAGGACAGAGAGAGAGAGGGGGGGGTCGGGGCCAGCAAGGCAATTGCAAAGGCGATAGGACCTAATTTCATTCCGGGGTGGTGACTATTTCGTGGAATGCTTCCATTAATCTCTCCCATGTTTTCTCTGGATGCCTTTTCTTACACATGAAGTAAAAGGCTTTTGTTTGAATTAAAAAAGAAGCAGGTACAAATCATGTATACACACTGACAATTACCTTTACAAGCCGTACATACCTACACTCTATTCATATAGACACCTCTTAAGAGACGAATAGGAGTCTACGTGTATCATTTTTCTCTCGTTCCTTGACGGCTGAAACCCTAGCCACCGTCACGAGAGGTCAATCTTCCAACGCCGTCCTCTGGCGGCTCCCCTCCGCCGGTGACCTCGATCGTCGGGGGGAGGGTCGCTGCATCCACGCATGTGGATCGTTTTTAGTTTCTCGTAGTCTAGGTTTTTAGGTTGTTTATCGTCTCACCTTCGACGACGCTGAATAAAGATTCTTTGGATACTTCACTCATGAGGTCATTGGTCCTATGGTTGGGGATGAATTTGAAAACGAGTATGTTCAAGTAAGGATGGCGCGGCGGTGGCGACGGCATCCTCGTGGTGGACTTGTGTCCTCCGGCTCCGCCGTTGCGACGACATTTGTTCGAGCGTCGGTGCGAAATTTGAGAGGTAGTCCAGGAGCGGATGTAAATTATGGTCTACATCAACGACATCTAGAAGATGGTGGATCATGTTATGTGTTCGTTGTTCGTGGATCGCATGTATGTTTTCCTCCTCCGGTGTCTTAGTTGTGCAGGGGTGCCACATCAAGAGTTTGATGGGGTGTTGCCCCGGTCTAATTCGTTTAATGGTAATGGTTTCACCTTTCGTGAGCCACTTTGGAGATCCGTAAAGTTGCATATCAGCGATGCAGCCGCGTCGAACTCGGGTGAGGAGGTGATTCGTCATTTTTTCTTTGGTGGCTGCTATGGTGGAGCTAGAGGCAGGTCACGGACCTTGGTGTCAAGTTGAGACGATTCTTCGGTCTTGATAGTATTTTTCTTTCTTGGTTGGTGTTCCTTTGTGCAAAGGTTGTCGCTTTGTTGTCTTTTCAATTTTGTCATGTGAGTGTTTTATTATGATCCTTATTATATAAATGAGACACGTGATACCATGCAAAGAAGGAAGTGATTTTGCCATAATTTTTATGGTGTTTGATGTATTTTGAGTCATGGTGGTGTTGGGCCCATACGTAGACACTGGACGTGTCACCACTCGTTCTCCCAAATGAAGTCATACATCTACCAAATCTGAAAAGTCCACGTCATACGGTGCAAGAAGATCAAGGCGGCTGACACAAGGAGTATAAAGGTACTCGATGTCAAGACAAAGGGGAGACACATTCGACATCTTTCGAATCTCTAGACTGCCTTTAAATAGATCCGACCAGACACACATCTCGATTGTTCAGCAATGTACTCGACGAATTAGCATTCAACCCCGTTGAAAAGCACACTATGTTCCTCCATTATGATGTCCTCTTGAGACAATATTGCATAAGCACGAGTATGATGTTACCCCCTCATGAAGGCTCGGACATGGATTAAATATGTGTTTGTCCGAGAACCGAGGTTGCATTCTATTACCAAACACATCAACATGCAACTATCGTCCTAATGACAGGTAATTTGCCTAACACCCTTGATAATTGCACCGTTGTGGGGTTCTCGCATTGCCAAAGCACATCTACAACACCAGCATTATCTTCATCGAGATCGTCATCATCTGCATCAACGACATATGAATCTCCATCAACATCATATTCGCCGACTTCATCAACAACATCTCAGATCAAATCTACATCAGTCATGCCAATTGATATCATGTCTCCACTAAGTATGACATCATCAACAACTTTATCATTTTGAGCCATGTCGACCTCTAGTTCAGCGGCCAACTTTTCCACCACATGGTATGACCTAGATACCCTACCTACTTCACTGAGATATTCTACATGGACCATCGATGATTGATTCCCCATCAGTATAGAGGAAAAATCGTAGTCCTTTTGATAAGTAAGAGTGTTGAAGTGTTAGAGCATATATCTCCATATGTGGTTTTGGTAATTGATGACAATTCCTATGGACTAATGGTTGCCTTAAGTTATATTTATAGGTTTTGTCCATAGGCACTTCTTGAAGTCCATCTGTTGGGTTCAAGGAGTTTATATGATGACCAAGATGGTATTCAAGGTATTATCCAAAGAATGGTCATAGAGACACTAGGTTGATCAAGATCTCAGACAAAGAGTAAATCAAGATGATCAACACACAAAGCGTATAAGACGTACCGAGAGGGATCAAGTGATCCCATGGTATGGTAAGCATTGTCCATTACGTGTTTGTGTACTAACCCATGGTCTTTGTGAGAGTCCTATGTGGGGGTTAGGTGTGCTTCCATGGGCTTGCGTCAAAAGGAAGATCTCATACAACCCATGAAGGAAGACGTCAAGTGGTGATCGTCATCAACATTGTGGTGTGCAAGTTCAAGTGGATCAACACGAATATATCACTGAAACTATCGTTAATGATCATGTGTTGATAAGGACAAGCTCATGTGCTAACAAGGACAAGATCAAGATAAGCATTCCTGAGCACTACATGCTTGATTCTTGTGGATGTTCACATGGTGGACAAATGAAGATGAATACATAAGCTACACTTTCCACATTGTGTATGGGAGAGCTGCTTGAAGACTTCATCATGTCTTGCTTTCAACTTGAGCCAAGAAGGAACAACAACATCAAGCTCAAGTGAAAGGGCTAACTCAAAGGTATCAGTTCCTTTGACGTTAGTGGTGCGGAGTGATGATCAGCGAATAAAAGTATACACTCAAGTATGGATCATCAGTACCTCTTTTATGATTCTTGAGTCTTTAGGGATCCCGCACTATTAAGAGGGGATCACAGGTTTTGCGATGAACTTGCTCACACCACATCTCCACTGCTCTGCTGTTATCTGAAAACAGAACCAGTACCTCGGACATCTGGCTTCCTCCGGACGTCCGAGGGCCGGACGACCGACTGCTTCGGAAATCCGGAATCCTATACCACAGAAATCAGAGCCATATAACTCGGACTTCCGGCTCCCTCCGGACGTCCGAGGCCCGGATATCCGACCAGCTTCGGAATTCCGGAACTATGCACCAGAGAAACTTGAGCCATATAACTCGGACTTCCGTCTCCCTCCGGACGTCCGAGGGCCGGTCAAGGGTCGGACAACCGACAGGCTTCGGAAATCCGGAGCCCTGCACCAGAAGAACGTGAGCTCTATAACTCGGATTTCCGGCTCCCTCCGGACGTCCTACCCCTTTAGAAATCCAGAACCTTGCACCAGAAGAAGTTGAGTCGAATAACTCGGATTTCCGGCCTTCTCCGTACGTCCGGTGCCTGTTCAACTCACAGTGTTTCCAGACATATCTACAGCTCTCGGATGACCAACCCCTGTCGGACGTCCGACCCCTCGCGGACGCCCGGACTTCCGGAAACTGTCGGACGTCCGGACCCTGTGTGACTTAAAGTGTCCCCAACGGCTGTTTTTCTCTCCCCGCTATAAATACCCCCCTCCCACTTCGTGAGAGGGTAGTCCAACACAGCCTTATCCTCAGAAGAACACACTTCTACCTCACACACATTTGCTCACACCAAATCTTAGATCCCAAGAGCATTTGTGAGCCCCTTTGAGAGTTGTTCCAATCAAAAGATAGATCGTCTCCCTCTCCTCCTCTCAACCCAAGCTATTTGAGATTTGAGCAAGTTTTGAGCATTCCCCGTGATCTTGTTACTCTTGGAGGTTGGAGACTCCTAGGAGGTAGGAGTTCTTCGGAGAGGAATCAATCCGTGTGATTACCCCCCGGAAAAGTTTGTGAGGGTTTGGAAGCCACCTCAAAGGCTTACCACTAGTGGTTGAGAAACGCCTTCGTGGTGTTATCTCAAAGGGAGAATAGGGCGAGCCTTTGTGGCGTTGGTGTGCCTTCGTGGTAACATCCACCTCTCTAACGGTGACTAGCTTCCCTCCAAGGAAGTGAACATCGGGATACATCTTCGTCTCAGTGACCTTGGTTATCCTTAACCCTAACTCCTTACTTGTGGTTTATTTGTGTTACTTGAGCATACATACATTGCATATTGTTTGTGCTCATTATATTGTGTTGGCTATTTCTTGTACAAGATTAATCATTCAAGCATACCTTCTATATCCACACGTTCATACTTGCAGCTTTTGATATATCGTGTGATATAGTGTGATCTAGTATCTTGTGTTGTTCACCTACTTGTCGTGTGATATAGCTCAAGTAAGTTTGTGTAACTTACTTGTGCTTGTTAGTAACTGTATTGTGTCCATCTTGGTAGATCGTGTTGTTGATACACGTTGCAGTGCCTAGTGCATTTAGGATTTGTGCTTGACAAGTACTCTCTTAGTTTATTTCCGCATTAGTTTCAAGCCAAATCCGAAGAAGTTTTTAAATCGCCTATTCACCCCCCTCTAGGCGTCATCGAGGTCTTTTCAATTGGTATCAGAGCTAGGTCTCTCTTTAATTAGGTTTCATGACCTAGAGAGTATCGATGTCGACTATTGGATTAGTGCACAATGGCATCTTTGACTTTGATGGCACAAATTATACCCTATGAAGAATTCATATGCTTCATCACTTTCGGGCCATGGGCCCAAATACTTTACGAATTTTTCTTGTAGGGATTGCCGACAAAAAGTATGATGCATCTTCATCTACTAATGAAATGTATCTTGATTGTGAGGCTTTTCTTGCCATTCATCGAACCATAAGTCCTGAAGTGTTTAAGTCTATCTCGACTTGCAAGTCAGCTCATGAAGTTTGGACTGAACTTGAAGATATATATGGCGGGTCCAATCTTGATGAAGACGGTATTATGATGAAGGAGTTGGTGCATGAGCTCTTCACTCTTTTCGATCTTAAAGAGTCCACCACTACTTCCATATCCGATTGCTTGCACACCTCAGCATCTTCAATCTCACAAGGTAATGACATGGTGAGTGAAGAAATATATGTTGATGAAAATGTCATAGCCTCTATGGACACAAGCATATCTAGCACCACACATAGTGTAAATTATTGTGCTGATAGGTCATGCATTTCACCTAAAGATCCCTCGACAAATGTCTGTGGTGATATGCCTGCTCTCCCGTGTCCTCTTGATCAAAATATCTTGTTTCTCCCTAGTTGTTCTATGACTAATCATTTAAGGGAAATCAAGAAATATGAAGTACTTTTGACTAACGAAGAATCTGATTCACCAAAAGAATCATCATCAACTCCTCCAGTTCACATGTGCCTCATGGCAAGAGGTAATAATGAGGTATCATCTTCCCTGTGCAATAACGATGATATTTGCGATGAGGATGATGATGATGACTTGACTAAAAATATCTATGTGATCAGTAAAATTCTTCATAAAGCTAAAAATAACGCTCTTCAAAGGTTCCAAGATGGTCTTGCTTACTTTGAAAATTGTAATGATTCACTTAATCATGAACAAGCTAAAAATGAACAACTTGAACATGAACTTGAGAAGAGTCAGCAAGCATGTAGAGACTTAAGATCTTCAAAAGGAGATATTGAAGTTACTCATGATAAACTTAAAAGGGATTTTGAGGTCCTTCTCCTTGAATGCAAGAATGTCAAGGGAGAGCTCGTCAAAACCTCTAAGATCTATGAGGAGCTTCAATATACTCATGAGAAGTCTCTAATCGCTACTTACTCCTCTCATATTGTTGATGATACTTGTACATCTAACCCTATCTCTTCTGAAGTATCAACATTGAAGGAGAATGTTGAGCTACATGCTCAACTTGATTTACTAACTAGCAATTATGGGAAGTTGGAAGAAAACCATGTAATGCTCACAAGCTCTCATGCCGATCTTCTAACATCCCATAATGTGCGAAAGTTAGCTCATGAGGCAATCATCACCAAGGTAACATCAAGTGAGCCTCATGTGGACAATGGTGTTGGAATTATGCCCTAGAGGCAATAATAAATATAGTTATTATTATAATTCCTGTATCAAGATAATCGTTTATTATCCATGCTATAATTGTATTGAATGAAGACTCATTTACATGTGTGGATACATAGACAAAACACCGTCCCTAGCAAGCCTCTAGTTGGCTAGCCAGTTGATCAAAGATAGTCAGTGTCTTCTGATTATGAACAAGGTGTTGTTGCTTGATAACTGGATCACGTCATTAGAAGAATCACGTGATGGACTAGACCCAAACTAATAGACGTAGCATGTTGATCGTGTCATTTTGTTGCTACTGTTTTCTGCGTGTCAAGTATTTATTCCTATGACCATGAGATCATATAACTCACTGACACCGGAGGAATGCTTTGTGTGTATCAAACGTCGCAACGTAACTGGGTGACTATAAAGATGCTCTACAGGTATCTCCGAAGGTGTTAGTTGAGTTAGTATGGATCAAGACTGGGATTTGTCACTCCGTGTGAACGGAGAGGTATCTCGGGGCCCACTCGGTAATACAACATCACACACAAGCCTTGCAAGCAATGTAACTTAGTGTAAGTTGCGGGATCTTGTATTACGGAACGAGTAAAGAGACTTGCCGGTAAACGATATTGAAATAGGTATACAGATACTGACGATCGAATCTCGGGCAAGTAACATACCGAAGGACAAAGGGAATGACATACGGGATTATATGAATCCTTGGCACTGAGGTTCAAACGATAAGATCTTCGTAGAATATGTAGGATCCAATATGGGCATCCAGGTCCCGCTATTGGATATTGACCGAGGAGTCTCTTGGGTCATGTCTACATAGTTCTCGAACCCGCAGGGTCTGCACACTTAAGGTTCGACGTTGTTTTATGCGTATTTGAGTTATATGGTTGGTTACCGAAGGTTGTTCAGAGTCCCGGATGATATCACGGACATCACGAGGGTTTCCAGAATAGTCCGAAAACAAAGATTGATATATAGGATGACCTCATTTGATTACCGGAAGGTTTTCGGAGTTACCGGGAATGTACCGGGAATGACGAATGGGTTCCGGGAGTTCACCGGGGGGGCAACCCACCCCGGGGAAGCCCATAGGCCTTGAGGGTGGCACACCAGCCCTTAGTGGGCTGGTGGGACAGCCCAAAAGGGCTCTATGCGCCAAGAAGAGAAAATCAAGAGAAAAAAAAGGAGGAGGTGGGAAGGAAGGGGGACTCCCTCCCACCAAACCAAGTCCAACTCGGTTTGGGGGGGGGGAGTCCTCCCCCCTTGGACTCGGCCGACCCCCTTGGGGCTCCTTGAGACCCAAGGCAAGGTCCCCTCCCTCCCACCTATATATACGGAGGTTTTAGGGCTGATTTGAGACGACTTTTCCATGGCAGCCCGACCACATACCTCCATAGTTTTTCCTCTAGATCGCGTTTCCGCGGAGCTCGGGCGAAGCCCTGCTGAGACAAGGTCATCACCAACCTCCGGAGCCGTCACGCTGCCAGAGAACTCTTCTACCTCTCCGTCTCTCTTGCTGGATCAAGATGGCCGAGATCATCGTCGAGCTGTACGTGTGCTGAACGCGGAGGTGCCTTCCGTTCGGTACTAGATCGTGGGACTGATCGCGGGATTGTTCGCGGGGCGGATCGAGGGACGTGAGGACGTTCCACTACATCAACCGCGTTCACTAACGCTTCTGCTGTACGATCTACAAGGGTATGTAGATCACTCATCCCCTCTCGTAGATGGACATCACCATGATAGGTCTTCGTGCACGTAGGAAAATTTTTGTTTCCCATGCGACGTTCTCCAACAGTGGCATCATGAGCTAGGTTCATGCGTAGATGTCTTCTCGAGTAGAACACAAAAGTTTTTGTGGGCGGTGATGTGCGTTTTCCTGCCCTCCTTAGTCTTTTCTTGATTCCGCGGTATTGTTGGATTGAAGCGGCTTGGACCGACATTACTCGTACGCTTACGAGAGACTGGTTTCATCGTTATGAGTAACTCCGTTGCTCAAAGATGACTGGCAAGTGTCGGTTTCTCCAACTTTAGTTGAATCGGATTTGACCGAGGAGGTCCTTGGATGAGGTTAAATAGAAACTCATATATCTCCATTGTGGTGTTTGCGTAAGTAAGATGCGATCCTACTAGATACCCATGGTCACCACGTAAAACATGCAACAACAAAATTAGAGGACGTCTAACTTGTTTTTGCAGGGTATGATTGTGATGTGATATGGCCAATGATGTGATGTGATATATTGGATGTATGAGATGATCATGTTGTAATAGAAATATCGACTTGCACGTCGATGGTACGGCAACCGGCAGGAGCCATAGGGTTGTCTTTATACTAACGTGTGTGCTTGCAGATGCGTTTACTATTTTGCTAGGATGTAGCTTTAGTAGTAATAGCATGAGTAGCATGACAACCCCGATGGCAACACGTTGATGGAGATCATGGTGTGGCGCCGGTGACAAGAAGATCGTGCCGGTGCTTTGGTGATGGAGATCAAGAAGCACGTGATGATGGCCATATCATGTCACTTATGAATTGCATGTGATGTTAATCCTTTTATGCACCTTATTTTGCTTAGAACGACGGTAGCATTATGAGGTGATCTCTCACTAAAATTTCAAGACGAAATTGTGTTCTCCCCGACTGTGCACCGTTGCTACAGTTCGTCGTTTCGAGACACCACGTGATGATCGGGTGTGATAGACTCAACGTTCACATACAACGGGTGCAAAACAGTTGCGCACGCGGAACACTCGGGTTAAGCTTGACGAGCCTAGCATGTGCAGACATGGCCTCGGAACACATGAGACCGAAAGGTCGATCATGAATCATATAGATGATATGATTAGCATAGGGATGCTTACCACTGAAACTATACTCAACTCACGTGATGATCGGACTTGAGCTAGTGTAAGTGGATCATGAACCACTCAAATGACTAGAGAGATGTACTTTTTGAGTGGGAGTTTAGCGGATAATTTGATTAAGTTAAACTCTAAATTATCTTGAACATAGTCTAAGTCCACTTTGAATATATTTGTGTTGTAGATCATGGCTCACGCGAGAGTCATCCTGAATTTTAATACGTTCCTAGAGAAAGCTAAGTTGAAAGATGATGGAAGCAACTTTGTAGACTGGGCTCGTAATCTTAAGCTAATCTTACAAGCTTGGAAGAAGGATTATGTCCTTAATGCTGAGTTAGGAGATGAACCACCCGCTACGGCTGATCAGGATGTTAAGAACGCTTGGTTAGCACGTAAGGAGGACTACTCAATAGTTCAATGTGCAGTCTTGTATGGCTTAGAACCGGGACTTCAACGTCGCTTTGAGCGTCATGGAGCATTTGAGATGTTCCAGGAGTTGGAGTTTATCTTTCAGAAGGACGCCCGGATCGAGAGGTATGAGACCTCCGATAAATTCTATGCTTGCAAGATGGAGGAAAACTCATCTATCAGTGAACATGTGCTCAAAATGTCTGGGTACTCAAACCGTCTAGCTGAGCTGGGGATTGAACTCCCGCAAGAAGCTATCACTGACAGAATCCTTCAATCACTTCCGCCAAGCTATAAAGGCTTTGTGTTGAACTACAACATGCAAGGGATGAACAAGTCTCCCGGCGAGTTGTTTGCAATGCTGAAAGTCGCAGAGTCTGAACTCCGTAAAGAGCATCAAGTGTTGATGGTGAATAAGACCACTAGTTTCAAGAGAAACGGCAAAGGCAATAAGGGCAATTCGAAGAAGAGCGGCAAGCCTGTTGCCAATCCGACGAAGAAACCCAAAGCTGGACCTAAACCGGAAACGGAGTGTTACTATTGCAAAGGGATGGGTCACTGGAAGCGCAACTGCCCCAAGTATTTGGCTGATAAGAAGGCGGGCAAAAAAAATCAGGTATATTTGATATACATGTTATTGATGTGTACTTAATCGGCTCTCGTAGTAGTGCCTGGGTATTCTCTACCGGTTCTGTTGCTCATATTTGCAACTCGAAACAGGAACTGCGGAATAGGCGAAGGCTGGCAAAAGATGAAGTGATGATGCGCGTAGGAAATGGTTCCAAGGTTGATGCAATCGCCGTCGGCACAGTGTCACTTCAGTTACCGTCAGGATTAGTGATGAACTTGAATCATTGTTATTTAGTGCCTGCGTTGAGCATGAACATTATATCTGGATCTTGTTTATTGCGAGACGGTTACTCTTTTAAGTCAGAGAATAATGGTTGTTCTATTTCTATGAGTAACATCTTTTATGGTCATGCACCGAATGTGAGAGGATTGTTCATATTGAATCTTGATAGCAATACGCATATACATAACATTGAGACCAAAAGAGTTAGAGTTAACAATGATAGCGCCATATTTTTGTGGCACTGCCGCTTAGGTCATATTGGTGTAAAGTGCATGAAGAAACTCCATGTTGATGGACTTTTGGAGTCACTTGACTTTGATTCACTTGACACGTGCGAACCATGCCTCATGGGCAATATGAATAAGACTCCGTTCTCAGGAACAATGGAGCGTGCAAGTGACTTGTTGGAAATCATACATACCGATGTGTGTGGTCCGATGAGCGTGGAGGCACGCGGCGGATATCGTTATTTTCTCACCTTCACTGACGATTTAAGTAGATATGGTTATGTCTACTTGATGAAGCACAAGTCTGAAACATTTGAAAAGTTCAAGCAATTTCAGAGTGAAGTGGAAAATCATCGTAACAAGAAGATCAAGTTCCTACGGTCTGATCGTGGGGGTGAATATCTGAGTTTCGAGTTTGGTGCACACTTAAGGCAATGTGGAATTGTTTCACAGTTAACACCGCCTGGAACACCACAACGTAATGGTGTGTCCGAACGTCGTAATCGTACTCTATTAGAGATGGTGCGATCTACGATGTCTCTTACTGATTTGCCGTTATCATTTTGGGGCTATGCATTAGAAACAGTTGCATTCACTTTAAATAGGGCACCATCAAAATCCGTTGAGACGAGACCATACGAACTGTGGTATGGCAAAAGGCCAAAGTTGTCGTTTCTTAAAGTTTGGGGATGTGATGCTTATGTCAAAAAGCTTCAGCCTGAAAAGCTGGAACCCAAAGCGGAAAAGTGCGTCTTCATAGGTTACCCAAAAGAGACAGTTGGGTACACCTTCTATCTCAAATCCGAGGGCAAAGTGTTTGTTGCTAAAAACGGAGCTTTTCTCGAGAAGGAGTTTCTCTCGAGAGAATTGAGTGGGAGGAAGATAGAACTTGACGAGGTTGTCGAACCTCTCATCCCTCTGGATGGTGGCGCAGGGCAAGGGGAAACCTCTGTCATTGCGACGCCGGTTGAGGAGGAAGTTAATGATGATGATCATGAAACTCCAGTTCAAGTTTCTGTCGAACCACGCAGGTCGACGAGACCACGTGCTGCTCCAGAGTGGTACGGTAATCCCGTCTTATCAATCATGTTGTTAGACAACAATGAACCTGTGAATTATGAAGAAGCAATGGTGGGCCCAGATTCCAACAAATGGCTGGAAGCCATGAAGTCCGAGATAGGATCCATGTATGAGAACAAAGTGTGGACTTTGGAGGTACTGCCTGAGGGCCGCAAGGCCATTCAGAACAAATGGATCTTTAAGAGGAAGACGGACGCTGACGGTCATGTGACCCTTTATAAAGCTCGACTTGTGGCAAAGGGTTTTTCACAAGTTCAAGGAGTTGACTACGATGAGACTTTCTCACCCGTAGCGATGCTTAAGTCCGTTAGAATCATGTTAGCAATAGCTGCATTTTTCGATTATGAAATCTGGCAGATGGATGTCAAAACGGTGTTCCTTAACGGTTTCCTTAAAGAAGAATTGTATATGATACAACCCGAAGGTTTTGTCGATCCTAAGAATGCTAACAAGGTGTGCAAGATCCAGCGATCCATTTATGGACTGGTGCAAGCATCTCGGAGTTGGAACAAACGCTTTAATGAGGTGATCAAAGCATTTGGGTTTATACAAGTGGTTGGAGAATCTTGTATTTACAAGAAAGTGAGTGGGAGCTCTGTGGCGTTTCTAATATTATATGTGGATGACATATTACTGATTGGAAACAACGTAGAGTTTTTAGAGAGCATAAAGGATTACTTGAATAAAAGTTTCTCTATGAAGGACCTAGGAGAAGCTGCTTACATTCTAGGCATTAAGATCTATAGGGATAGATCAAAACGCCTGATAGGACTTTCACAAAGCACATACCTTGATAAAGTTTTGAGGAGGTTCAAAATGGAACAGTCCAAGAAAGGGTTCTTGCCAGTTCTACAAGGTACGAGATTGAGTAAGACTCAGTGCCCAGCAACTGATGAAGATAGAGAGCATATGCGCTCCGTCCCCTATGCTTCAGCCATAGGTTCTATCATGTATGCGATGCTGTGCACTAGACCGGATGTTAGCCTGGCCATAAGTATGGCAGGTAGGTTCCAGAGTAATCCAGAATTGGATCACTGGACAACGGTCAAGAATATCCTGAAGTACCTGAAAAGGACTAAGGAGATGTTTCTCGTGTATGGAGGTGATGAAGAGCTCGCCGTAAAAGGTTACGTCGATGCAAGCTTTGACACAGATCCGGACGACTCTAAGTCACAAACCGGATACGTATTTATTCTTAATAGGGGTGCAGTAAGCTGGTGCAGTTCCAAGCAAAGCGTCGTAGCAGATTCTACATGTGAAGCGGAGTACATGGCTGCCTCGGAGGTGGCTAAGGAGGGTGTCTGGATGAAGCAGTTCATGACGGATCTTGGAGTGGTGCCAAGCGCACTGAATCCAATAACCTTGTTCTGTGACAACACTGGTGCCATTGCCTTAGCAAAGGAACCGCGGTTTCACAAGAAGACCAGACACATCAAACGACGCTTCAACCTCATCCGCGACTACGTCGAGGGAGAGGACGTGAATATATGCAAAGTGCACACGGATCAGAATGTAGCAGACCCGCTGACTAAACCTCTTCCATGGCCAAAACATGATCAACACCAGAACTGTATGGGTGTTAGATTTATTATAATGTAATTCACATGGTGATGTGAGGGCTAGATTATTGACTCTAGTGCAAGTGGGAGACTGTTGGAATTATGCCCTAGAGGCAATACTAAATATAGTTATTATTATAATTCCTGTATCAAGATAATCGTTTATTATCCATGCTATAATTGTATTGAATGAAGACTCATTTACATGTGTGGATACATGGACAAAACACCGTCCCTAGCAAGCCTCTAGTTGGCTAGCCAGTTGATCAAAGATAGTCAGTGTCTTCTGATTATGAACAAGGTGTTGTTGCTTGATAACTGGATCACGTCATTAGGAGAATCACGTGATGGACTAGACCCAAACTAATAGACGTAGCATGTTGATCGTGTCATTTTGTTGCTACTGTTTTCTGCGTGTCAAGTATTTATTCCTATGACCATGAGATCATATAACTCACTGACACCGGAGGAATGCTTTGTGTGTATCAAACGTCGCAACGTAACTGGGTGACTATAAAGATGCTCTACAGGTATCTCCGAAGGTGTTAGTTGAGTTAGTATGGATCAAGACTGGGATTTGTCACTCCGTGTGAACGGAGAGGTATCTCGGGGCCCACTCGGTAATACAACATCACACACAAGCCTTGCAAGCAATGTAACTTAGTGTAAGTTGCGGGATCTTGTATTACGGAACGAGTAAAGAGACTTGCCGGTAAACGAGGTTGAAATAGATATACGGATACTGACAATCGAATCTCGGGCAAGTAACATACCGAAGGACAAAGGGAATGACATACGGGATTATATGAATCCTTGGCACTGAGGTTCAAACGATAAGATCTTCGTAGAATATGTAGGATCCAATATGGGCATCCAGGTCCCGCTATTGGATATTGACCGAGGAGTCTCTTGGGTCATGTCTACATAGTTCTCGAACCCGCAGGGTCTGCACACTTAAGGTTCGACGTTGTTTTATGCGTATTTGAGTTATATGGTTGGTTACGGAATGTTGTTCGGAGTCCCGGATGAGATCACGGACGTCACGAGGGTTTCCGGAATAGTACGGAAACGAAGATTGATATATAGGATGACCTCATTTGATTACCGGAAGGTTTTCGGAGTTACCGGGAATGTATCGGGAATGACGAATGGGTTCTGGGAGTTCACCGGGGGGGCAACCCACCCCGGGGAAGCCCATAGGCCTTGAGGGTGGCACACCAGCCCTTAGTGGGCTGGTGGGACAGCCCAAAAGGGCTATATGCGCCAAGAAGAGAAAATCAAGAGAAAAAATAGGAGGAGGTGGGAAGGAAGGAGGACTCCCTCCCACCAAACCAAGTCCAACTCGGTTTGGGGGGGGGAGTCCTCCCCCCTTGGACTCGGCCGACCCCCTTGGGGCTCCTTGAGCCCCAAGGCAAGGTCCCCTCCCTCCCACCTATATATACGGAGGTTTTAGGGCTGATTTGAGACGACTTTTCCACGGCAGCCCGACGACATACCTCCACAGTTTTTCCTCTAGATCGCGTTTCCGCGGAGCTCGGGCGAAGCCCTGCTGAGACAAGGTCATCACCAACCTCCGGAGCGCCGTCACGCTGCCGGAGAACTCTTCTACCTCTCCGTCTCTCTTGCTGGATCAAGAAGGCCGAGATCATCGTCGAGCTGTACGTGTGCTGAACGCGGAGGTGCCGTCCGTTCGGTACTAGATTGTGGGACTGATCGCGGGATTGTTCGCGGGGCGGATCGAGGGACGTGAGGACGTTCCACTACATCAACCGCGTTCACTAACGCTTCTGCTGTACGATCTACAAGGGTACGTAGATCACTCATCCCCTCTCGTAGATGGACATCACCATGATAGGTCTTCGTGCGCGTAGGAAATTTTTTGTTTCCCATGCGACGTTCCCCAACAAATGGCACTACTTCTAGTCAAAGTACTATATTTCCATGTGCTAGTCCTCGTAATTCGTCTACTCATAATGTTGCTACCTCGTGTGATGAATTACTTTCCTTGCCTTGTTGCTCTAACATTGAAGCTTACACTTCCTCTAGTACTTGCATTGATACTAACCGTGCAGAGGAAATCGAAGAGCTCAAGGCCCAAGTTACTTCTTTGAAGAAAGACTTGGAACAGTGTCATGAAGGGATGTACACACTCAACAACGTCCTGTGTGAGCAAACATCTCCGGATGACAAAAATGATGTTGGAGTAAACTCAAACAAGAACAAGAGGGGCCTAGAACAAGTCAAGAATTCGGCCAAAATCATTTGCTTCAAGTGCAAAGTTAAAGGGCACCATGTTAGATCTTACCCTCTGAAGACGAAGTCTCAAAGTCACAAGAAACAAGGGAAGCGGCCACAAACTCAATCACACACTCAGCTACAAGTTGAAGGAAGACCTCTTCCCAATAAGACCCAAGCCAACACTCCCCAAGGTGAGAAATCAACTGGGAAGAAAACAAAGGGTAGATGTTGCTACTTATGTCGTGAGAAGGGTCACGTCGCTTCGTCTTGCACGAGAGGTAACTTATCCAACCCAATCACTATTGATGATATCTATTCCCTTGGGAAGGATAAGGTTGGCAATGTGTTTGCCAAGTTTGTTGGTACTCAAAATGGTGTCAAGAAAAGAACCATTTGGGTTGCCAAGCCTATTGTGATTAACCTCTTAGGACCCAACGTAGTTGGGGACCAACAATCTCAAACTTGATCAATAGGTGACTATGGAGGACATTAGAGACTTGGATACATAATGAAGAATTAAGGGGTCTTCATCATTCATATTATCTCAAGCCAAGTCATTTGGATTATCGAGTTTCTATCTTATATCCAATGTGCCTCCTTACGGTAACTTATACTTAAACTGTTTACATTGTTAGGTGCTTGCCCCTTTGCATGTTGTGGTTTTATACCTTGCATGAGTTTGTATATGTTGTGCTTCCAACTTGCTTATCTTGAGTAATCGAGTATGGGTATGTTGGTTTGCATATCATGTACATGTGAGTCTTGTATTGAGCCTTTTTGCATCTTGTTTATATTTTTTTGTTGGCTCTTGTGAGAGATTAATGGATTATCCCATTGTGGGGGAGTGATGTGCTTTGCACACCTCACAATCCTATAAATGTGTATACATGGGGAATACCACTTAGTTTTGATACTTCAAGATTATCTAGTTTCTATGTGGTATGTCTTACTCATGAGAAATTCAAATTCTATATGGTCCATTAAGTATCTCTTGTTGGTTTTAATTTCCCACTTGTTAATGTTGTTGGTTTATCACATTATGGGGGAGTAATATGCTATGTGCATATTACAAACCTAGAAAATGTGTACATTTGACGTGTTGCCACTTAGTGTTGATATTGTAAATTATCTTGTTCCTAGGTGGCATGTTAGCTCTACAAGTGTCATTTGCTTGCGTTTTATGGGTAAATATGATCTTGGATATATTTTTGATCTACCAATGAGTATCACTTCGAAAATACTTCTTGTCCTTGACAATTGGTATTCCCATCATGTGATAGGAATTGCTAATCATCTTTACATTGGATTTTGTGTTTCGTTTGTCTTCCTTGCCTCTTATGAATCTATTTTAACATGTCTAGTGTTTTTATAGATATAGAGAAAGTGATGATCCCATCGTGTGTGTTTTGTATTTAAATGCAAATTCTATATAATGCACGTCCCTTGGGGGAGCTATCCTATTTTCTTTAGAACACTCTCTTTATTCACCCATCATAAAATCTTTTGATCCCCATCAAGTGTGTGTTGATGGGAGGCAAGTCTTGCTCTTTATGATGCTTTATGCCATCATTAAAATTTGTCGAGGGCTTGGTTTGTTGGAACCTAGCTCTCTTTTGGAAACTAGATACCTCGTGTTTGTTTTCCTTCAATTGGTTTCATGTTGCCTTCTATTTGTCATGTGTCAATGGATATCTCATTTCTTGAGGTATCTTTTAATTGATATCCTTCAAGTGATAGTTCTTTTTGTTTTTAGGATCTTATTATCACTTGATACCTTGTCTTTTGGTGACTTATCAACTTTGTGTTGAGTTGATTCTTGAGAGTCTTGAGCATGCGTATCTAGCTACTATATACAACTTCTTTTGCTTGCTTTCCTTCTTTGACCCAATATATAGGGGAAACTCCACCTTGTCATAAATTGGCTAAAGTGTGCATGAAATTCAAATTCATATCTATATGCACATATGTATGTGGAGTTTGTCCTATGTATTGCTAGTTTTCTAACTCTTTGGTCCCAATGAGTTTGGGCACCATTTTGTTTGTTTTGTTGTTCCAGGAACAACTGGAGATGCATTGGATGCTCGGCTCACCTATAAGGAAGATGTTGATACCATGTGATTATTGGAGCCAAGTTAGGATAATCAAAGAACAACTATCTACTACATCAATCCAATGTTGTCTCGGTAACAAGTATCCACTTCATGCATTCTTTTCTTGCAAAGGACCCAACCTGTCTTTTCTTTTCCAGGTTGCATCATGGCATGAATCTCTTGATTTCTTCTCGTAGTACTTGTTTGCTTTCTCAAAGCATCCGAACGATGATGTCTTACTACTAGTTGGTATGTCTTTGATGTTCGTATGTTGGAAGTTCATATTGTACAATAAGAAAATATTAGGCCATGTGCTATGCTTCCAAGCAAAAGATCTCATTGATATATTTATGACTTCCTTTTGGATATCTAGTTTGTTCCTTCTTGTAACCATTTCGTGTGTACATCCTTCTTTGTGGATATATATCATCATGATTGTCTTCTACTTAGAATCTTTTACACATGAGAGAAGTTACATCTATAATTAATATCCTCTTTTCTTTCACGATCATCATTGCATTTCCTTTTTCAGCTTTTGGTGGTTTCGTGAAAAGTTTTAGTTTGAGTGCGTATCTTATTTTCCTACATCTTGATGCACTCTTTGGCCGTGAAGATTATTTTTCCTCATGCTTGTCTTGATGAGGGTTTTGCCATTTCAATTAGTATCTCTCCTCTTGACAAGGTTCTTACTTTCTATCTTCACAATGGGTTGTCACAAGCGTTGGTTCTTATTTTGTTTATTAGTAAGCTTGTGAACCCATTTTCTAGTATGTGTGTGTGGGAATGATATGTCTTGCACTTTGTATCTCATTTCATCAAGACTATGTTGATGAGTAATGCTCATCCTTATCTTAGTCTTCTCAAGTGCTTTGCCATGACTCACACACATTACTTTGGTTGAGCCTATTCTTAAGTTGCTTCTTTTACATGTTGCTCAACCATTTGTTTTGTGCAATCGATATGCTTATTGTCTCATCTATCTTCTTGCACTCGTTGTGTGTTTTTATTAATTTTGGGGGAGCAACGATCCTATTTTGTGCACCTGTATCAAATACAAAAATCTCGTATTAGTGCACAAATCATGGGGAGCTTCTCTAGTTTTTGATAAAACACTCTGTTGCCTTTATCATAATATCTTCTATTCATGTGGTTCGAAGGACCATATGATTGTTTGTTCCATCAGGAATCTTTTGATTGCTTGCCTCTATTTTTGTATGTCTTTGTGGCATATGATCCTTTTATTTGCAATCTTTGGGTCCTCAATATAGTTTGTTTCCCTCCAACTACTTATCATTGTATTTGTGTATTTCGCTCCACTCATTTGCTGAGAAGTACACACCTTTTGGAGGACCACCTACTATATTGACTTTCTAAACTTTTTGTCCATTTTGGAAATCGATGCCAATGGGGGAGAAGTTTAGAGAGTTTACTTTGGATATGTTTAGAGGGTTTTGCTTTTATTGCGTAAGCATTTACGTCTTCACGCATGCATTATTACCTTGTATGTGTGCGCTTGGTTATGCTTATTTCCTTATATAAACTCTCTTGAAGTGGTTGTCTTCAATTACCAAAATGGGGGAGATTGTTAGAGCATATATCTACATATGTGGTTTTGGTAATTGATGACAATTCCTATGGACTAATGGTTGCCTTAAGTTATATTTATAGGTTTTATCCATAGGCACTTCTTGAAGTCCATCTGTTGGGTTCAAGGAGTTTATATGATGACCAAGATGGTATTCAAGGTATTATCCAAAGAATGGTCATAAAGACACTAGGTTGATCAAGATCTCAGACAAAGAGTAAATCAAGATGATCAACACACAAAGCGTATAAGACGTACCGAGAGGGATCAAGTGATCCCATGGTATGGTAAGCATTGTCCATTACGTGTTTGTGTACTAACCCATGGTCTTTGTGAGAGTCCTATGTGGGGGTTAGGTGTGCTTCCATGGGCTTGCGTCAAAAGGAAAATCTCATACAACCCATGAAGGAAGACGTCAAGTGGTGATCGTCATCAACATTGTGGTGTGCAAGTTCAAGTGGATCAACACGAATATATCACTGAAACTATCGTTAATGATCATGTGTTGATAAGGACAAGCTCATGTGCTAACAAGGACAAGATCAAGATAAGCATTCATGAGCACTACATGCTTGATTCTTGTGGATGTTCGCATGGTGGACAAATGAAGATGAATACATAAGCTAGGCTTTCCACATTGTGTATGGGAGAGCTGCTTGAAGACTTCATCATGTCTTGCTTTCAACTTGAGCCAAGAAGGAACAACAACATCAAGCTCAAGTGAAAGGGCTAACTCAAAGGTATCAGTTCCTTTGACGTTAGTGGTGCGGAGTGATGATCAGCGAATAAAAGTATACACTCAAGTATGGATCATCAATACCCCTTTTATGATTCTTGAGTCTTTAGGGATCCCGCACTATTAAGAGGGGATCACATGTTTTGCGATGAACTTGCTCACACCACATCTCCACTGCTCTGCTGTTATCTGAAAACAGAACCAGTGCCTCAGACATCCGGCTTCCTCCGGACGTCTGAGGGCCGGACGACCGACTGCTTCGGAAATCCGGAATCCTATACCAGAGAAAACAGAGCCATATAACTCGGACTTCCGGCTCCCTCCGAACGTCCGAGGCCCGGATATCCGACCAGCTTCGAAATTCCGGAACTATGCACCAGAGAAACTTGAGCCATATAACTCGGACTTCCGGCTCCCTTCAGACGTCCGAGGGTCGGTCAAGGGTCGGACGACCGACAGGCTTCGGAAATCCGGAGCCCTGCACGAGAAGAACTTGAGCTCTATAACTCGGATTTTCGGCTCCCTCCGGACGTCCTACCCCTTCGGAAATCCGGAACCTTGCACCAGAAGAAGTTGTGTCGAATAACTCGGATTTTCGGCCTTCTCCGGACGTCCGGTGCCTGTTCAACTCACAGTGTTTCCAGACATATCTACAGCTCTCGGACGACCGACCCGTGTCGGACGTCCGACCCCTCGCGGACGCCCGGACTTCCGGAAACTGTCGGACGTCCGGACCCTGTGTGACTTAAAGTGTCCCCAACGGCTGTTTTTCTCTCCCCGCTATAAATACCCCCCTCCCACTTCGTGAGAGGGTAGTCCAACACAGCCTTATCCTCAGAAGAACACACTTCTACCTCACACACATTTGCTCACACCAAATCTTAGATCCCAAGAGCATTTGTGAGCCCCTTTGAGAGTTGTTCCAATCAAAAGATAGATCGTCTCCCTCTCCTCCTCTCAACCCAAGCTATTTGAGATTTGAGCAAGTTTTGAGCATTCCCCGTGATCTTGTTACTCTTGGAGGTTGGAGACTCCTAGGAGGTAGGAGTTCTTCGGAGAGGAATCAATCCGTGTGATTACCCCCCGGAAAAGTTTGTGAGGGTTTGGAAGCCACCTCAAAGGCTTACCACTAGTGGTTGAGAAACGCCTTCGTGGTGTTATCTCAAAGGGAGAATAGGGCGAGCCTTCGTGGCGTTGGTGTGCCTTCGCGGTAACATCCACCTCTCTAATGGTGACTAGCTTCCCTCCAAGGAAGTGAACATCGGGATACATCTTCGTCTCAATGACCTTGGTTATCCTTAACCCTAACTCCTTACTTGTGGTTTATTTGTGTTACTTGAGCATACATACATTGCATATTGTTTGTGCTCATTATATGGTGTTGGCTATTTCTTGTACAAGATTAATCATTCAAGCATACCTTCTATATCCACACGTTCATACTTGCAGCTTTTGATATATCGTGTGATATAGTGTGATCTAGTATCTTGTGTTGTTCACCTACTTGTCGTGTGATATAGCTCAAGTAAGTTTGTGTAACTTACTTGTGCTTGTTAGTAACTGTATTGTGTCCATCTTGGTAGATCGTGTTGTTGATACACGTTGCAGTGCCTAGTGCATTTAGGATTTGTGCTTGACAAGTACTCTCTTAGTTTCAAGCCAAATCCGAAGAAGTTTTCAAATCGCCTATTCACCCCCCCTCTAGGCGTCATCGAGGTCTTTTCAATTGGTATCAGAGCTAGGTCTCTCTTTAATTAGGTTTCATGACCTAAAGAGTATCGATGTCGACTATTGGATTAGTGCACAATGGCATCTTTGACTTTGATGGCACAAATTATACCCTATGGAGAATTCATATGCTTCATCACTTTCGGGCCATGGGCCCAAATACTTTACGAATTGTTCTTGTAGGGATTGCCGACAAAAAGGATGATGCATCTTCATCTACTAATGAAATGTATCTTGTTTGTGAGGCTTTTCTTGCCATTCATCGAACCATAAGTCCTGAAGTGTTTAAGTCTATCTCGACTTGCAAGTCAGCTCATGAAGTTTGGACTAAACTTGAAGATATATATGGTGGGTCCAATCTTGATGAAGACGGTATTATGATGAAGGAGTTGGTGCATGAGCTCTTCACTCTTTTCGATCTTAAAGAGTCCACCACTACTTCCATATCCGATTGCTTGCACACCTCAGCATCTTCAATCTCACAAGGTAATGACATGGTGAGTGAACAAATATATGTTGATGAAAATGTCATAGCCTCTATGGACACGAGCATATCTAGCACCACACATAGTGTAAATTATTGTGCTGATTGCTTGACAAGTACTCTCTTAGTTTATTTCCGCATTAGTTTCAAGCCAAATCCGAAGAAGTTTTTAAATCTCCTATTCACCCCCCCTCTAGGCGTCATCGAGGTCTTTTCATGAAGCCAACAAGGAGCATAAGGAATTGGTTAGCGATTTCCGCAAAGTAATCTCTGCAAGCGTTGTAAAAGCGCAACAACAGATAGTTTGGTAGCAAGATATTTCATAGCAAGTAACTAGTAACCAAGTTAACAAGGTGCAACAAGGTGGCCCAATCCTTATCATGCAAAGGAGAAGCCAAAAGTGTTTCTTATGGTGAGCAAAGTGTTCTCGAGGGCACACATGAATTTAGTTTGGTCGTGCCTATCATGTTTTAGTTTATTTGCGTTCGGTACTTTGATAAATTGATATGTGGATGGACCAGTGCTAGGGTAATGTACTTACTTGAACAAACAACCCACTTATGATTTACTCCATCTCGTTGTTCGGGAACGTTGCATGACAATAAAAAAATCCTATGAAACACCCAAGATCTAATCTAGGAGATGCATAGCAACGAGGGGGATATTGATATGTCTCCAACATATCAATAATTTTTTATTGTTCCATATGTTATAATATTATCATTATATGATACTTTTTTGGCATTACCCGTTCATATTATTCTTGAGCACTAACCTATTAACCCTGTGCCTAGTGCGAGTTGTTGTTTTCTGCGTGTTTTTGGCTTTTTAGGTTTACAGTACCAAATGAAGTCCAATTACCACAGAACTTTTTGATGTTTTCTTTGCACCAAAAGAAGACCTCGAAAGTTTGAGAGGAGACCGAAGGCCTCACGAGGGAGGCAGCACACATCAGGGCGCATCCAGGGGGTGACTGTGTCATGTTATGTGATGTCCCCCATGGTGTCTCCCAATACCCCTCTCTGGCCTATAAACTCCAATATATTCCAAAAACCCTAGGGATAAACCCAAAAGAATTCTCCGCCGTCGCAAGTATCTGTTCCGCCATGTGCCCATATGGAGCCCTATTTCGATGCCCTCTCAGGGGGGGGGGTCGATCACGGAGGGCTCTACATCGACCTTGTTGCTCCCATAGTGATGTGTGAGTAGTTCACCTCAGACCTATGGGTCCGTATCTAGTACCTAGAGGGCTATTGTAATGCCCAAGATGCGATCCTAGACATCAAGCTCTTTCCTAGCGTCGTTGCCGGGGAGGTGAGTGCTTGAAGGTATATCTTTAGATCTTGCAATCAAATCTTTTAGTTTCTTTTTTTTTCACTAGTTTGGTTTTATAAAAGAAAACTACAAAAAATGGAAATGAGGTTGCCTCATATGCTCATCTTTTCAATATCTTTCGTGAAAATGATGGAAGGGAAAACTGTGCTCAACTGTTAGAAGAAGAAGTTATTAAAATGTTTGGCACTAAGTCTTTGAGTGATGAGCATGATTGCAATTTTGTTAGTATGAATTCTCTGAATATTCATGATGTTAGTGATATGCAAAGCCACAAGCTGGGGATACTATGCTTGATGATTATGATATTTTTAGTCCCCCAAATTTTAATGAGCAAAACTATTATGATGATAGCATGCCTCCTATGTATGATGATTATTGCTATGACATGTATGATATAAAGAGTGATAGTAACCATGAAACTTGTTATCATGATTTTAATATTCAAAGTTGTTATGTCAATCAAGTACCTCATGATAGTTATTTCGTTGAGTTTACTTTCACTATTAGTCATGAGAAGAAATTTTCTTGTGTGGATAGTAGTAAAATTTCTATGCTTGTAGATCATGGAAAGAATGCTTTATGTGCTGGTTATATTGTGAAATTCCTTCATGATGCTACTGAGAATTATTATGAGGGAGGAACATATGTTTGTAGGAATTGCAATAATATCAAGTTTCCTCTCTATGTGTTCACACTTTTGAAGTTATGTTTGTTTTGCCTTCCTATGCTAGTTGATTCTTGCTCCCATAAATTGTTTGTTCACAAAATCCCTATGCATAGTAAGTGGGTTACACTTAAATGTGCTTTTCATGAGATTCATGATGCTCTTTTGCATGTTATAATTATTATTCCTATGTGAGCATCATTGAAATTATCATGCCTAGCTAAAAGGCTTTAAAGAAAGGCGCTTGTTGGGAGACAACCCAACACTTTTACTTTATGTTTTTTGGTGTTAACATGATTAAGCTATTGTAGTAATCATGTTTTATGCCTTTTATTTCAATAAAGTGCCAATTAAAGCCTTTGGGATAGTGTGGATGATCATTGACTTGATTTTGTGCAAAAACAGAAATATTTGCTCTCAGTCCAGGAATTTTGTAAATTCACTGGAACGTGATTTTGATCTGAAATTTTAGCACATGATTTATATACAAATTTCCTGGAGTTTACTAATTTTTCATAATTTTTAGAAACGCAGAAGTATGGTTACACTACAGATCTTCAAAGATTGTTCTGTTTTTTACAGATTTTGTTTTGCATGCATAGTTTGATTGTTTTAGTGTTCCCATAGCTTATATTCAGTGATATAAATTATGGGAATAGTATAATACAGTAGGGATCATGTGGGAACAATTATGAATCTTTTCTTGACAGTACCTAATGAATGATCATTATTTATTATACTAACCCATCTCACGAAGTTCCGTTAAGTTTTGTGTGCTTGAAGTTTTTAAGTTTTGGGTGAAACACCGATATGAGGAGAATAAGGAGTGACAAGAACCTAATATTGGGGATTCCCAAGGCACCCCCAAGTTAATATCCAAGGAAGAATCGGGCGCCTAAGCTTGGGGATGCCCCGGAAGGCATCCCCTCTTTCGTCTTCAACATTATCGATATATCTTACTTGGAGCTATATTTTTATTCGTCACATAATATGATTTTTTGCTTGGAGCGTCATTTTATTTTGTTGTTCACTGTTAGGTGTTATTTATAATCTTGTTTTTCAATAAAAAGTTCCAAGAATTGCATCAGGATGCTTGCATTGCATGCTTTGATTGGTGCTTTGTTTGAGTGTTTGAATTTCGTATTTTACTGGAACGTGAAAGGTTTCTGAAAATTTTACACAGTGTTGTAATATAAATTTTATAGCATGTCATAAATTGTAATAATTTTTTGAGTTACATAAGTACACTGTTTTCATAAATTGCTACAGACTATTCTGTTTGGACAGACTGTTGTCATAGTTTTGTTATCTACTTATCCTATAGTTTCCATAGCCTATATTGATAGATATAAATTGTGGAAATGATAGTAAATAGTAGATGATGTTTGCAATTATTATGCAACTTGTCTTGGCAGTACATAAAGAGTTGATTTATTATTATGTGCACTAACCTATCTCATGAGTTCTTTTTAAGTTTTGTGTGGATGAAGTTTTGGAGAATAGGTGAAACCGGGATACGAGAGGATTGAACAAGATACAAAAGCTCAAGCTTAGGGATGCCCAAGTCTCCACAAGTAAATATTTCAAGAACTGTTAAGCATCTAAGCTTGGCGATGCTACGCATCCCACCTCTCTTCGTCAACTATTGGTTAGCCTATGTTGAGCCTAAATTTTTATTCGTTCACATGATGCATCCTATTCTTGGAGTGCTATTTTTATTTTGCTTGTTGTTTAAATAAAACACTCAGATCTGAAAATATTTATTAAGAGAGAGATAGGAAGTCCTCCCATAGCTACTTGATTGTTTGACTACTCATTGATCTTCACTTATATGTTTTGGAGTAGTTTGTCATTTACTCTCATGCTTCACTTATATCCTATGAGTAAATGGTTGAATGAGTTGAATATCATAAATCTCATATTATATATGTTTTATATGCTTATCCCATGGGGATTAATGACTTCACATATAAGAAGTATAGGTGGTAAAATTTATTGAAAGTTAGCAAACACCGCATTGGTCACTTGAACAATTCATGAAAGAATATTGAAGGAAGAGAGATTTCACATATAAATATACTATCTTGGAATTCTTGTATGGTTGTGAATACCCGTTAATTATTTTCAAACTTGAGAAAATTAGTTGAAGTTGGACAAGGAAGACAACGTAAAGAGTTATGCTTGGGTATATTTGTATAGAAGTTATATTTTCATGGATCCTCCAACATGTGGTGCTTGCTTCCACCTCATACTAGCCAAAACTTCGGCACCATGTAGAAATACTACTTGTGCATCCAAACACCCTTAAACCCAAAGTTGTTCCATATGAGTCCACCATACCTACCTATATGCGGTATTTACCTGCCGTTCCAAGTAAATTTGCATCTGCCAAACTCTAAACCTTCAAATAATATTTTGTTTTGTATGCCCGAATCACTCAATATAGTGACTACGGGCTGTCAGTATCTTCCATGCTAGGTGAGTTATTCTCACGATATGTGTTGATTCACTATCATTCACGAGAAAGTGGCTGGTATTTGGGATGCCCAGTCCCATGCTCAAAAAAATCAAATCAAAATATAATGAAACAAAACTCCCCCAGGATTGTTGTTTATATGGACGGTACCCATGGATTCGGCTCGCCATCGAGTGTGATTGATTGGTGGAGGGGGAGTAAAAACTTTACCATTCTGTTTGGGAACCACCTATAATGTATCTAGCATGGAAGACACCGAGATCTCTAGGTTGTTATGTTGACAATGAAAGCATACAACTCAAAATTATTATTCGTCTATGTTTTAAAATCTTGAGCTTTGGCACCTCTGCAAATCAATGCTTCCCTTTGTGAAGGGCCTATCTTTTACTTTCTAGTACTTACTTTTATACAAGAGTCATGGTGATCTTCACCACTTCCTATATTTCACCTTTTTCTCTTGGCAAGCATCTTGTGGTGGGGAAATATCCAAGCATATATGGCCATTCAAATATATTTGATCATGAATTATTATTGTTGAAAATTATCTATATGATAAATAAGTTGGGAGGCAAAACTTTAAGCCCCTATCTTTGTTTGTGTTCGACGGATGCCATTTGCTCTAAAAATATGCTTTGAGTGTTAGCAATGATGGAAGACTATATGATAGTTGAGTATGTGGAATTTGCTAAACCAAAAGCTCTTACATAGAGCCTTCCTGAAAATAAGATGAATTGCAATTGTTTGGTGACTGAAAGCATAGATTGTTAGTTTTCAAGAAACTTTATGGTTTATACTTTAACATGTGAATAGCTTGTTACTTCATCATGAGAAGTTTTATCAGATGAGCTACTGTTTATGATATATAATGATGCTAGAAAAAAGTGAGTGAAATTTTCCTTGATCAAACTTGTGCACTTGCTAGCATTCACACTTCATCAATTATTTCTTTTATCATTTACCTACTCGAGGACAAGCAGGAATTAAGCTTGGGGATGCTGATACGTCTCCAACGTATCTATCATTTATGAAGTATTCATGCCATGTTTACAAAAAATTTATATCATTTTGGTATGATTTTATTAGAACTAACCCGGACTGACGTTGTTTTCAGCAAAACTACCATGGTGTCGTTTTTGTGCAGAAATAAAAGTTCTCAGAATGGGATGAAAATTTACGGAGAATATTTTTGGAAAATATAAGAAATACTGGAGTGAAGAGATGGGCTAGGAAGTGGACCAGGAGGTCACAAGCCTGCCAGGCGCGACCACCCCCCTAGTCGCGGTCGTGTGGCTTGTGACCTCCTTGGGAACCTTCCTGACATGATTCCAATGCTAAGAATTCCTATAAATCCCAAAAACCCCACAAAGAAACCTAGATCAGGAGTTCCGCCGCCACAAGCCTCTGTAGCCATGAAAACCCAATCGGGAGCCTGTTCCTGCACCCTGCCGGAGGGGGAAACCATCACCTGAGGCCATCTTCATCATCCCGGCGGTCTCCATGACGAGGAGGGAGTAGTTCACCCTCGCGACTGGGGGTATGTACAAGTAGCTATGTGTTTGATCTCTCTCTCTCTCGTGTTATTGAGATGGCACGATCTTGATGTACCGCGAACTTTATTAATATAGATGAATCATATGGAGTTTTCCCCTCACCATCTTCTTGTGATGAATTGAGTTTTCCCTTTGAAGTTTTCTTATCGGATTGAGACTTTAAGGATTTGAGAACACTTGATGTATGTCTTGCGATGGGATATCCATGGTGAGAATGGGACGTTCTATTGATCCAGTTGATGTATGTTTTGGTGATCAACTTGCGGGTTTCGTGACCTTGGGAATCTATGCATAGGGTTGGCACACGTTTTCGTCTTGATTCTCCGGTAGAAACTTTGGGGCACTCTTTGAAGTTCTTTGTGTTGGATTGAACATCATGAATCTGAAATTGTGTGATGCATATCATATAATCAAGCCCATGGGTACTTGTGCTGACATTGGAGTATCTAGGTGGCATTAGGGTTTTGGTTGATGTGTGTCTTAAGGTGTTATTTTAGTATGAACTCTTGGGCTGCTCGTGACACTTATAGGGATAGCTCATAAGATTGATCGGAAAAGATAACTTTGAGGTGGTTTCGTACCCTACAATAATCTCTTCGTTAGTTCTCTGCTATTTGTGACTTTGGCGTGAACTCTTTGTCGCACGAGAGGTATTTACATATGATTCAACTATGTTAGTATTGTTGAGAAAACTTGCACTAGTGAAAGTATGAACCCTAGGCCTTGTTTCTAAGCATTGCAATACCATTTGTGTTCACTTTTATCATTAGTTACCTTTCTGTTTTTATATTTTCATATTACAAAAACCTATATCTACCATCCATATTACACTTGTATCACCATCTCTTTGCCGAACTAGTGCACCTATACAATTTACCATTGTATTGGGTGTGTTGGGGACACAAGAGACTCTTTGTTATTTGATTGCAGGGTTGCTCGAGACAGACCATCTTCATCCTACGCCTCCCACGGATTGATAAACCTTAGGTCATCCACTTGAGGGAAACTTGCCATTGTCCTACAAAACTCTGTGCTTGGAGGTCCAACACGAGTCTACAAGAAGAAGGTTGTGTAGTAGACATCAATGTCCTTGCTAAGTTAAAGAAAGATCTTGATCGTGCTCTTGTTCTTACCCGTGTGCTTCAATCCGAAAAGAGTGCACTCGGGCTTGATCATGTTAGACTCAAGAAAGATCTTGCAACACTTGACAAGGCTCACAAGGCCTTGAAGAGTGCTCATGTTTCTTCGAAAGAGTCACATGCTCAACTCCAAGTAAAACTCACTAAGGAAATAGCCACTTGCTCTCCATTTGTTTTAATTGATAATGTCCATGCTACTAACCCCTGTTGTGAGCATGCACATCATGTGCAGGAGAACTCCAAACTAAAAGAACATCTTGAGAAAGGCCTTGTGACATGCATCCAAGGTGAAAAGAATCTTAATGACCTTTCGAGCAGTCAAAAGGAAGTGGTTGCAAAGGAAGGAGTCGGGTTTGCACCCAAGTCCAAGAAGAAGAACAAGAACAAGAAGACAAAGCAACCTCCCCAACTTATGGAAACCTTTGTTAAATCCCGGAAGGGTACTCATGGGAAGAAAAAGGACCAAGCTAAGGGTGGTAATGTTGTGAAGCATGATACGTCTCCAACGTATCTATAATTTTTGATGGTTTCATGCTATTATCTTGTCAAACTTTGGATGTTTTGTATGGCTTATATATATTTTTTGGGACTAACTTATTAACTCAGTGCCAAGTGACAGTTCCTATTTTTCCATGTTTTTGACCCCTTTCAGAGGATTTTGAACGGAGTCCAAACGGAATGAAACTGCCAAAAAGATTTTTTTCCGAAACAGAAAAAGATCGGAGAGCCAGAGAATTAGGGCAAGGGCCCACCAGGGACCCCACAAGCCCTCATGGCGCGGCCAGGGGGGCCCGCGGCCACCAGGCTTGTGAGCTCCCTGAGGCTCCTTTGCCCTAGGTTTTGCGCCTATATATTCCCTAAAAATCCCAAAAAAATCACAAGATCAACAAAAGTACTTTTCCGCCGCGACAAGCTTCTGTCTCCGCAAGATCCCATCTGGGGCACGTTCTGGTGCCCTACCGAAGGGGGATTCAGATACGGATGGCTTCTTCATCAACACCATGACCTCTCCGATGATGCGTGAGTAGTTCACCATAGACCTACGGGTCCATAGCTAGTAACTAGATGGCTTCTTCTCTCTCTTGGATCTTCAATACAAAGTTCTCCATGATCTTCATGGAGATCTATCCGATGTAATCTTCTTTTGCGTTTGTTTGTCGAGATCCGATGAATTGTGGATTTATGATCAGATTATCTATGAATCTTATTTGAGTTTCTTTAGATCTCTCTTATGCATGATTTCATATCCTTGTAATTCTCTTCGAGTTGTGGGTTTTGTTTGGCCAACTAGATCTATGATTCTTGCAATGGGAGAAGTGCTTGGTTTTGGGTTCATACCGTGCGGTGACCTCACCCAGTGACAGAAGGGGTAGCGAGGCACGCATCATGTTGTTGCCATCAAGGGTAAAAAGATGGGGTTTTCATCATTGGTTTGAGATTATCCCTCTACATCATGGCATCTTGCTTAAGGCGTTACTCTGTTCGTCATGAACTCAATACACTAGATGCATGTTGGATAGCGGTCGATGTGTGGAGTAATAGTAGTAGATGCAGAAAGTATCGGTCTACTTGTCTCGGACGTGATGCCTATATGTATGATCATTGCCTAAGATATTGTCATGATTTGCACGGTTCTATCAATTGCTCGACAATAATTTGTTCACCCACTGGAATACTTGCTATTTTGAGAGAAGCCTCTAGTGAACACTATGGCCCCCAGGGTCTACTCCAAACCATATTTTCAGCCTTACACTTTTTACTTCGTTGTACTTTCCGCCTTCAGATCTCACTTTGCAAACAGTCTTGAAGGGATTGACAACCCCTTTATAGCGTTGGGTGCAATCTCTTTTGTGTTTGTCCAGGTACTCTGGACTTGACGAGATTCTCCTACTGTATTGATACCTTGGTTCTCAAACTAAGGGAAATACTTACTGCTCCTGTGCTGCATCACCCTTTCCTCTTCAAGGGAAAAACCAATGCAAGCTCAAGAGACGACATAAGGATCTCTGGCACCATTGCCAGGGATGTACTTTTGTTGACGTAGCAGAAGGATTTCTGGCGCCGTTGCTGGGGAGGATCAAGTCAAGAACTCATCCAAGTAAGTGTCGCAAACTCATCTCTTGCATTTACTTTGTTTGCCAGTTGCCTCTCGTTTTCCTCTCCCCCACTTCGCCTATTTGCCTTTTTCGTTTGCCTTTTTCGTTCGCCCTTTCTTTCGCTTGCTTTCTGTTTGCTTGTGTTGCCATGTGCCTTCAATATGCTTGCATCTTCGCTTGCTGAAAATCTATTGATATGGATCCTCATCCACTTGTTAATCTCTTTAAGAGATCCAATTATGTTGATCCAATTGCTAGTAAGTTGAGTGCACTTGACTTTCTCTATGGAGTTTTGCTTGAGATGCGTGAATCTGAAAATTGTGATGAAATTCATGAAGTGATTCACGAGGGCTCCTTGAATTAAAAGCATGATTGCAATGCTTTCATTATAAATTCTATTAATGAAAATCATGCTAAAAATATGCAAAACCCTAAGCTTGGGGAGTCTTGACAATCCGTTTTCCTATAAAATTCTAAAAATGACAATCATGTTAATGGCAATCATTGGTTATCTTAACAATCTGTTTTCCTATAAAATGCCTATGCATAGGAAGTATGTTAGACTTAGATGTGATTTTCACATGCTTTATGATGCTCTCGTTGTGCTTCAATTCTTGTTTTTTGTGTGAGCATCATTGATTTATCAATGCCTAGCTAAGGGCGTTAAACAATAGCGTTTGTTGGGAGGCAACCCAATGAATTTATCTTTTTCTTTCTGTTTTGTTGCGTCCACACCATCATAATTCTGTTGTGATTGTGTTTTCTTGTTTTTATTTTTGTGTTTTAGCCAAGCAAAACCTTTATGATTAGTCTTGGTAATGGTTGTTTGATCCTACTGGAAAAAGATAGAAACTTTTCGCTCACGAGATGATTTTTAATTTTTATTCAGAAAGAGCTTTTGAGTTGATTCTTTTTGCTGCTCGTTGATATGCCTTTTGCCCAGGCAGTCGTAATTTTTCAGAATTTTTGAGGTACCATAAGTATACATTGCTACACACTGGTCTGTTTTTGACATATCCTGTTTTTGTTGAGTCGGTTGCTTGTTTTGATGAAACTATGGTTAGTATCGGGTGGTACTAGCCATGGAAAAGTGAGAATACAGTAGCCCAACACCAATATAGATAGAATTCAAGTTTGCTACAGTACCAAAAGAGGTGGTAGTTTGTTTTCTTGTGCTAATGTTATCACGAGTTTCTCTTTAAGTTTTGTGTTGTGAAGTTTTAAAGTTTTGGGTGATGTTCTCATGGACAAAGAGATAAGGAGTGGAAAGAGCTCAAGCTTGGGCATCCCAAGACAAATTCAAGGACACCAAAAAGCCTAAGCTTGGGGATGCCCCGGGAAGGCATCGCCTCTTTCATCTTCAATCCATCGGTAACATTACTTGGAGCTATATTTTTATTCACCACATGATATGTGTTTTGCTTGGAGCGTCTTGTATCGTAGGAGTCTTTTCTTTTTGTTGTGTCATAATCATCCTTGATGCACACCTTTTTGAGAGAGAGAGACATGCACTCATCGTGATTTTGCTAGAATACTCATAGTGCTTCACTTATATCTTTTGAGCTAGATACTTTTGCTCTACGTGCTTCACTTATATCTTTTAGAGCACGGCGGTGCGTGACTTGGTAGTTGGCTTATGCTATGGAAGTAGTCCCAATGGTGATAGTACCCAAAGAGGATACAAAAACCTCCATCTTCATGTGCATTGAGTAGAAAGAGAAGTCTTGATTCCTCTCAATTAGTTTTGAGACGTGGATTCGGTAATATTAAGAGTTATGTTAGTACGGTGTTGTGAATCTAGAAATACTCGTGTTGAAGTTAGTGATTCCCGTAGCATGCACGTATGGTGAACCGCTATGGTAGGAAGTCGGAGCATAATTGATCTATTGATTGTCATCCTTTGTGTTGAGGTCGGGATCGCGCGATGGTTAACACCTACCAACCCTTCCCCTCGGAGTATGCGTTTAGCACTTTGTTTCGATTACTAATAAAAACTTTCGCAACAAGTATGTGAGTTCTTCATGACTAATGTGAGTCCATGGTATAGATGCACTTTCACCTGCCACCATTGCTAGCCTCTCTAGTGCCGCGCAACTTTCGCCGATACACAAACCCACCATATGCCTTCCTCAAAACAGCCACCATACCTACCTACTATGGCATTCCCATAGCCATTCCGAGATATATATTTTCATGCAACTCCCATCGTTCCATCTCATGACTTGTGCCGTCACTCTCATATTGCCATTGCATGATCGTAAGATAGCTAGCGAGATGTTTCAACGTCATACGCCATGCTAGATCATTGCACATCCCGGTACACTGTCGGAGGCATTTCCTATAGAGTCATCATCGTTCTAAGCTTTGAGCTGTGAGTAAATAAAAGTGTGATGATCATCATTAGAGCATTGTCCCATGTGAGGAAAAAAAAAGAGACGCCAAAGAGCCCAAAAAAGAGAAAAAAGAGAGGCCTAAGAGCCCAAACAAAAAAGAGAGAAAAAGAGAGAAGGGACAATGCTACTATCTTTTTCCACACTTGTGCTTCATAATAGCACCATATTCTTCATGATTGAGAGCTTCTTGCTTTGTCACTACCATATGCTAGTGGAAATATTCATTATATAACTTGGCTTGCATATTCCAATGATGGGCTTCCTCAAAATCGCCCTAGGTCTTCGTGAGCAAGCAAGTTGGATGCACACCCACTAGTTCTACTTTTGAGCTTTCACATACTTATAGCTCTAGTGCATCCCTTGTATGGCAAACCCTACTCATTCACATTGATATCTATTAATGGGCATCTCCATAGCCTTTTGATACGCCAAGTCAATGTGAACATCTCCTCTTTTTTGTCTCACAACCACCACCACACTCTATTCCACCTATAGTGCTATATCCATGGCTCACGCTCATGTATTGCATGATAGTTACAAAAAGTTTGAGAAAGTAAGAGTGCGAAAACAATTACTTGGCCAATACAGGGGTTGTGCATGATTTACATTAGTTGTGTGAGGATGATGGAGCATAGCCAGACTATATGATTTTGTAGGGATAACTTTCTTTGGCCTTGTTATTTTGAAAGTTCATGATTACTTTGCTAGTTTGCTTGAAGTATTATTGTTTTCATGTCAATAGCAAACTATTGTTTTGAATCTTACAGATCTGAACATTCATGTCACATGAAAGAAGTTGCAAAGGACAACTACGCTAGGTAGCATTCCACATCAAAAATTCATTCTTTATCACTTACCTACTCGAGGACGAGCAGGAGTTAAGCTTGGGAATGCTTGATACGTCTCCAACGTATCTATAATTTTTGATGGTTTCATGCTATTATCTTGTCAAACTTTGGATGTTCTGTATGCCTTTTATATATTTTTTGGGACTAACTTATTAACTCAGTGCCAAGTGTCAGTTCCTGTTTTTCCACTGCATATATTCTATTATGGAAAAAATCATTTCGAAGATTTTATTCCGTTTGGACTCCGTTTAATATTCTTCTTTGAAAAGGGTCAAAAACACGAAAAAAACAGGAACAACACTTGGCACTGAGTTAATAGGTTAGTCCCAAAAAAGATATAAAATGCACACAAAACATCCAAAGTTGACAAGATAATAGCATGGAACCATCAAAAACTATAGATACGTTGGAGACGTATCAGCAATGTGTGTAGGAAGGCTCATAATTCCCTCTTCCTCTTCCCGAGGTACAACCACTTCGGGTTTGGCTGCCATTTGATTTATCAAAGTGGCCTGTGTGTGAGACATATTGGAAACTTGGGCCTCCGTGGTGGTGAGTCTAGTTTGGAGATTGGAAATTTCACTATTCAGTCTCTCAAGTTGTCTTCCAATATTTTGCAAAATAGAAGTATGCTCATCTAATTGTCTAGAGAATACTTTGTTTTGTTCATATTGGGTGTGCATATAATTCTTTGTAGCCTTCTCTATATCTAAAAGTCTCTCATAACTAGGCATTCTTCTATCATTAGGAGTGTTACTATAGGTGTCGCTATTCCCATAGTTGTTGGATGGAAACGGTCTAGGATTGCTACCAAAATTACTCCTATAAGCATTGTGATTGAAGTTGTTCCTAGGAATAAAATTAACATCCACTTGCTCTCTTTCTTAGGCAACCAAAGAATTTAAAGGAACATCATGAGGATCAATAGGAGCTTGCTTAGTAAGTAGAGTCATGATCATGTCAACCTTATCATTAAGGGAGGAGATCTCCTCAACAGAGTTTACTTTCCTACCTGTTGGAGCTCTCTCGGTGTGCCATTGAGAATAGTTTGTCATCATCTCATCCAATAGCTTTTTGGCAGCACCAAGTGTAGTTTATATAAAGGTTCCTCCCGCGGCTGAGTCTAACAGATTCCGCGAGGTAAAGTTCAGTCCTGCATAAAAAGTTTGGATAACCATCCAAGTAGTCAATCCATGAGTAGGGCAATTCTTAACAAGAGATTTCATACGTTCCCAAGCTTGAGCAACATGTTCATTATCCAATTGTCTAAAATTCATAATGTTACTCCTCAACTGGATAATCTTAGCAGGCGGGTAATACTTCCCAATAAAAGCATCTTTGTACTTATCCCAAAAATATATGCTATTCTTGGGCAAAGATTGAATCCACACTTTAGCTCCTCCTCTCAAGGAGAAAGGAAAAAGCTTAAGTTTAACAATATCACCATCTACTTCTTTATATTTTTGCATATCACAGAGCTCAACAAAATTGTTCAAGTGCAAAGCAACAGCACTCCAGCACCAGAGAATTGATCTTTCATAACAAGGTTCAGTAAAGCACGTTTAATTTCATAAGACGTGGCCTCAGTGGCAGGAGCAGCAATAGGAGTGCAGATAAAGTCATTGTTGTTGTGACTAGTGAAGTCACACAACTTGGTGTTCTCAATGGAACCCATAGCAACGGTAACAAGCAAGAACAAATCAACTATTTTTTGTGCGGTTTTTGGTATAAGACTCTAAAGCAAAAACTAGAAAGCAAACAAACAAGACTAAAAAGCAAAGGTAAAAGATAGTGTGCAACTCCCCTATCTTGAAGACAGGGGTCCCCGGCAACGGCGCTAGAAATTCGCTTGATGACGAGATGATGTATATACTTCTTGCCCCTCGTTGGATACCCCAAGTGGAAGGTGGATATGTAGTCAGCAGCAAATTTCCCTCACACAAAGACTGTAAGGTTTACCGAACCAGTAGGACTCCTAGGATCAACAAGTAGGTGTCTCCCACCCTGGCGCTAGAAGAAGACGTGGAACTGCACACAAAACAAATAACTTTGCTCCCAATGAGTACATAGAGGTTGTCAATCTCCCCGGCCCTGTAGTTTGCAAAGGATCAAAACAAAAGCGAGAAGGTAATAGTGATTGCAACAGAAAAGTAAATGAAAGCGGTAAATGATGGAGGTGTAAACAATGATGGTGACATGGACCGGAGTCACATGATGTTCACTAGTGATGTCTCTCTCCCAAAACACGATAAACAACTATGCTAGGGTAAACAAATCACAGTTGGGCAATTGACACAATTATGATAGCACCGCAATGCTAATTATGCTCCTTGATAGTTAGAGGTTCAATAGTAATGGGCAGTACGCCAAGAGAGGTAGACCGTTTATTCATCGACATCTACTTACTAATCATACACCTTGAGATATCTATCCAGAACATCTCTCCGGTATTAAGTTGCGAGCCCCACCCAAAGTGTAAACTCAAAGCAACGGACAACTGCATTAACGAACCATGTGTAAGGTAAACAATCCTTGCAACCGAGGTCACAAGCACCGTTGTTTTATTCCTCGTGGCAACAAGCACATCCCCTAGTCTCATGTTTCTATCACTCAAGCTAGACATCGAGGGGCCCGAACCCACAATCATGCATAATGCTCCCTCTTGGAGTTACGATCTACTACTTGGCCAAAGCAATAAAAAGCAACAGATAACATGCATGAATCACTAAGGAACATAATATAAAAGGATAATCAAATATACAACTCATAACAATTTGAACATAATCTCATAATCCATCGGATCCCAACAATTCGAGCATAGCAATATCAAGAAAATTACATAGATGCCTTGATCATGTAGGGCAGCTCACAAGGACTAACCATTGAAGCACAAGATTGGAGAGAAGACATCATATAGCTACTGGTCATGTACTCATGGTCCAAGGAGGACTACTCACGACACATCCAGGAAGCGTCCATGGCGGTGGAGAAGCTCCCGGAGGTCAATCCTCCCTCCGGCAGGGTGCTGGGAAGAGGTCTCCTGATGCTCCTGATCTCGGAAGCGCAGCGACGGCGGAACGATGGAGCAATTCGCAATTCCAGAAAGTCTGCGAGGGTTTCCTCATGGATCTCTAAATATAGGCCAAAGGAGGGCACCGAAGGAGGTGGGACCCACCCAAGCGACCTCTTGGCGTGACCTTGGGCCTGGCCGCTCCAGCATGCCGCTTGGGAGGCCCCTTGCCCCCTTTTGGCCCTCCTTCTGTGATCCCGATGCTTCTGTTTCGCTGATTTTTTTATATTTTTTCTAGATTTTTTTCGAGCTTTGGAAAATTGGGTAAAAGCCCCTACAAAAAAGACATCAGCAGACAGAAACTGGCACTCGGTGCACTGAGTTAGTAGGTTAGTCCAGATATGTGTAAAATGATATAAAAGTGTAGCAAAACATGTAACAATGTCACCCAAAAGATCATGGAACAAGCAGACATTATAGATACGTTTGGGACGTATCAAGTGATAACCACATGTCGTTAAATATCAAACTTTAGTGACCATCATGCATTTGTTTCTTGCATTGAACCACTAAAGGTACAAGAGGCTCTCGTAGACCTCGATTGGGTTGAAGCTATGCATGAAGAACTCAATAACTTTGAGTGCAAAAAAGTGTGGCGGCTAGTGCTAAGACCAAAGAGAACCACAATGTCATTGGGACAAAGTGGATCTTTAAGATCAAGCAAGATGTGAACGGTGTCATCACTCGGAACAAGGCAAGATTGGTAGCACAAGGCTACTTCCAAGTCGAGGGTATCGACTACGGTGAAACCTTTACTCCTGTCGCTCGCCTTGAATCCATTTGCATGCTTCCTGCATTTGCTTCTCATCATAACTTCAAATTATACCAAATGGATGTGAGGAGTGCATTTCTTAATGGCCCCCTTCTGGAGTTGGTTTATGTCAAGCAACTCCCGGGGTTCGAGGACCCCTAGTTCCCTAATTATGTGTATGTTCTCGATAAGGCACTCTATGGCCTTAAACAAGCCCCACATGCGTGGTATGAGCACCTTACCGAGATGTTACATGACCGTGGATTTGAAGTTGGGAAAATTGACCCCCACTCTTTTTACTAAGAAGGTCAAGGGGAACTTGTTCATATGCCAATTATATGTATATGATATTATATTTGGTTCTCCTAACAAAGCTTTTAATGAAGAACTTTCTGCACTAATGACTAAAAAGTTTGAGATGTCTATGATGGGAGAGTTGAAGTTTTTCCTTTGATTCGAAGTCAAGCAACAGATTCAAGGAACCTTCATCAATCAAGAAAAATACACTTAATACATGCTCAAAAGGTTCAAGATGGATGGTCTCAAACCTGCCAAGGCCAACACTCCCATGCCTCTCAGCTGCCGTCTTGACCTTGATCCCAATGGTAATGCTGTGGATCAAAAGGTATATCGCTCTATGATCGGATCTCTGGTTTACCTTTGTGCATCTAGACCAGATATTATGTTGAGTGTGGGAATTTGTGCATGATTTCAATCCGCACCTATGGAAAGTCACTATGTGGCGATCAAGCGAATCTTTCGATATTTGGCTCATACCCCAAACTTTGGCTTGTGGTATCCCAAAGGGGCTTCATTTGATCTCACGGGATATTCAGATTCGGATTGGGCAGGAGACCGTGTGGATAGGAAGTCAACTTCTGGAGGTTGCCAATTCCTTGGCCGCTCTCTTGTAAGTTGGTCTCCCAAGAAACAAAATTGTGTTTCTCTCTCGTCCATCGAGGCTGAATATGTAGCTGCCGCAAGTTGTTGTGCTCGGTTGCTATGGATGAGGCAAACTTTAAAGAATTACGGTGTCACTTGTGACAAAGTGCCTCTTTACTTTGATAATATTAATGCCATCTCTATCTCCAACAACCCGGTTCAACATTGCAAGAAGAAGCACATCAGTATTCATCACCACTTCATCCGGGAGCATATCAAGCGTAGGGCGATTGATCTCATTTACCTCGACACTAATGAACAACTTGCAGATATCTTCACCAAGCCGTTGAATGAAACAAGATTTCACGAGTTAAGGCATGAGCTAAATATCATTGATTTGAGCAATGTGGATTGAAACTAGGCACACCCTACTACTCTCATCATTTTATCTTGTTTAGGTGTAGGCATGGACATAGGGGGAGTGTTGTTCTCTCAATGAACCCTCCTTCCCCCTATTATGCATAAAACGATTTGGTTGTTCACTTTAGTCATCTTGAATGACACTTGTGCTTCAACAATGAGTTATGGTATTGGGCCCAAGGTTAAAATCTTTGCAGTGCCATACCTACCAACTCAAACATAGGTGGCTTAGGCCATCGCCCCCCGGTTCCTTATGGCATTTGTCTGAGGGAACCTCTCACATTTATCTCTTTAACTCCAAGTTATTCTCTCTCTATGTTTCTTCTCATTTTGGAGTGAACGCACCAAGTTGGCATGACCATCTATATTATTCTTCCTCAAAATTTGATTTTCCATGATTTTTTGGGACGTTTTTGGGCCTTCTGGAGCGGTAGTACTGCTGCCCCAACGGTACTACCGATGATAAGAGGTAGTACCGCCCGAAGCAGCAGTACTACCGCTTAGAGTCTCCCATGGGGGGGTATGGGCAGGGACAGATCCAAGGGGGACGAGGGGGGGGGGGGGCTAGACCCCCACAATGAATTGATTATTCTTCAATGCTAGGAGTTACTTCAATCAAAATTTTCTAAAACATGAAAGGTTTGCCCCCTCCATGAGAAAACCCACCCCCTCCATGCTTTCATCCTGGCTCCGTCCTTGGTTATGGGGCCGGGTAGGGGTAGTTTTCCCTCCCATTTCCCATTATTCCCCACTCCTCCTCGTGGGTGTCTCTCTCCAGACGACCCCTAGGCTCCGGTGGCCGTCCCGGATCTCCATTTTTGGCCACCCATTCTCGATTTCAACTGGAGGGATCGTTCTCCACCCTCTCCTCTTGCCATGCATACCGTTATTGTCCCCGTTCTTCTCCTCCTTTGGTCTATTTTTCAGATCTAGGTCTTGGAGAATATGTGATGTATCTAGGTATTTTTCTTTCTCATTTGCGACATGTGAGGGGAGTGGATGATGGCTTGAGTTCAGATATGTTGATCTATTTGAAATTCTATGGTCAAGGCACCCCCGATAGTACCAGATCTGAGCTGTGGTGGTTTTCATCCCACGATTTCAGTCCTAAGTGGTACTACCGCTTGTCCGAGTAGTACAGCCGCTCATTAGCGGTAGTATCACCCGTATGAGTGGTACTACCGCCCTAGACTAGCTTTTTCCCAGTTTTTCTTCTTGTTCATCATTTCTTTCTCGACTATCATTGTGTCTTGTTGTTGTGTTCTCATCGGTGTTCTCTCGTGCTTTCATTTGGCTGTGTGTTTGCTCGCAAGAGGTGTGATACGTCTCCATAGTATCTACTTTTCCAAACTATTTTGCCCTTGTTTTGGACTCTAATTTGCATGATTTGAATGGAACTAACCCAGACTCACGCTGTTTTCAGCAGAATTGCCATGGTGTTGTTTTTGCACAGAAATAAAAGTTCTCGGAATGACCTGGAAATTTACGAGGATTTTTTGTGGAATATATAACAAATACTGGCACAAGAATTACCTGGAGGGACGGAGCCAGGAGCCCACAAGCCCAAGAGGCGCGCCCCCCCCCCTCGACGCGCCTGGCACACTTGTGAGGCCACAAGCCCAGAATAGAGATAACTGAATAAACAAGATAGACTGATAAGAATCTCCAACATAGGAAAGAATTACAAGGATGAATAGGATATAATGAACACGGATAATTAAATTGAATTCGCCGAGAAAGATGACAAAATTGAATAAAGATGAACACGAAGCTCCTGAGAATCTTCACAAAGAATCAACGGCTACGAAAGGAAGACGAGATAGCGGAAGCATCACTGGAATGAAATGCACTTGGATGAAATCCAATCACTGAAGAAAAGGGCGGGAGGGCGGGGAAAAACAAAGACAACTTGGGCTAGATGAGATGAACTCCGGAATAAAATGAGAGAATGATCTTGCAAAAATTGGAGAGGATTGAATCCACTTGGAGAGACACACACCGGTTGGAAAAGAATTAACATGATGACTCCGGTTGTCAAGAATTGATATGATAACTTGATTTGAGCAACAGAATTAATACTCTCATAAGAATAAGAGAACGCCACTTAGGAAAGATCTGAATCACCACTTGACATCGAAGCAACTTGAATTACCATATTCAGCAAAACAAAGGGAGAGGCTTATGAAACAAGCCAGAACAAACTCATGAGAAAGATTTCGTCCGATATTTTCGTGGACAGGATCGCACGGGCTCGATCCTTACAGTAGCCATCAAGTGCAAGGCAGTGCACCCGACATACGAAGCGTCCCCAAGTCGTAGCGAGCTATAAGGACTCTTTAAGACACAACGAGAACCGCTGTAAGTCGACCGTCAACAAACGAATCCACTAGATGTTGAACCCCAACCTAACATCATGCATTTGTTGGAAGATTGTCCTATAAGAAACTACTTGAATTCCCACCTAAGAATTCCCGAAATTTCTGGTCATGCAATCTGGTACACGGATACAAGGAGTAATATCACACAACTCCTATACTAACTCGTCACGTGTATCACATCCGTCAACACACAACCAGAATCTCGAACCTTCATCCACTACACACCCTCATGATCACAACGATACAAAGTATGGCAGTACTCCCGAACAATCTGCACCAGTACTGGGGACATTGGGGTTATCTTGCCACTACTAGTATTGAAGCAATTACGAACATCCTACGTTCTGAGATATTAAGAAATCTGAATGATAACGATGTGCTCAAGAATCCCTTGGAGCTCAACTCCCCGGAAGAAAATCAAGTCAGACAGGAGGCACCAAGACAGAACTCCGTCACATCAACATCATATAGATTCCAAAAATATACGCGTGATCCTAAAAAAATTGAGTGAGAAGAGTAGTAGAATTAAAATATTACGTCAAGATTCCTCACCAGAGCATAGAAGAGGAGAAAAAAGAATCCTACTCTTCGATATCTAACTAGACTCAAAGTAGCTTTTCACTAGAATCGACTCGGCCAAGTTCGATCAATCAAGGGGGCTCCTAGGTCGGAACCTGGCTCTGGTACCAACTTGTCACGCCCAAGATGCGACCCTATCCTCAATTTGGCATGAGAGCCTCGTCAGGGATAGAAGTGCATCTCGTCTTGTCGCAAGAATGGATATCGTTACAAGTACATGTACTGAAAAGAAGAGATATAAATATAGAATTGGCTTACACTCACCACAAGCTACATCAGAGTCACAACAGTACAATACATAAACATCACGAAGAAGAGCAGGGTCCGACTACGGACGAAAACAAACGAGAAAAGAAGAACAACGTCCATCCTTGCTATCCCAGGCTGCCGGCGTGGAACCCATCCTAGATCGATGATGAAGAAGAAGAAGAAGCAACTCCAAATGAACAATCAACGCGCTCGCGTCAAGTAACCTTTACCTATACCTGCAACTGGTGTTGTAGTAATCTGTGAGCCACAGGGGACTCATCAATCTCATTTCCAAAGGTATCAAGACTAGCAAAGCTTAATGGGTGAGGCATGGTTAAGTGGTGAGGTTGCAGCAGCGGCTAAGCATATATTTGGTGGCTAAACTTACGAGTACAAGAAATAAGAGGGGGAAGATCTACGCATAGCGGACGTGAACTACTGATGATCAAATGAGTGATCCTGATCACCTACTTACTTCAAACATAACCCCACCATGTCCTCGATCGGAGAAGGAACTCACGAAAGAGACAGTCACGGTTACACACACGGTTGGCATGTTTTAATTAGGTTAACTTCAAGTTATCTAGAACCAGTGTTAAACAAAGTTTCCACATTGCCACATAACCGCGGGCACGGCTTTCCGAAAATATTTAACCCTGCAGGGGTGCTCCAACTAGTCCATCACAAATTACCACAAGCCGCATAGAAATCCTCGATCACGAAGCTCGCGATCTCGTCGGATTCCTTAGTGGAAAACCTCAACTCTCAGATTACCCAAAGCATCATTGGAATCCCGATGCACAAGATATTCCGTCAAAGTTAAAACTAATCCAGCAAGGCCACCCGATGTGTCAACGATCCTGATAGGAGTCGCGTATCTCGTTCTCAGGACACGACGGATGGAAAAGCCTACAGGTACCAAACCTCGAGTTGCCCCATGGTGGCCCCGCAGTCTGCCCAGTTTGGACCAACACTCATGAGGAGCACTGGCCCGGGGGTTGATTAAATTATCCTCGGGGTCCGGAAAGTCCCTATGCAATTTTATTAGGTGATTAGGCAAATGTAGTACCAAAGTTGGGCCTTGCCAGACCAGCTTTAATCTAAAACGAATTATCAAGGGGGTCCCCATAACAACCCCAATCGTGTTAGGAGCGCTCAATTATGGAACATAACACCGGTAGCCGAAACTAAGGGGCAAAGGTGGAACAAAACACCAGGCTAGAAAGGCCGAGCCTTCCACCTTTTACCAAGTATATAGGTGCGTTAAATTAAAGCATTTAATAGGGTGATATAACAAGGAACCCATGTTAACACATGGAAGCAACTGCACCTGCAACTAGCAACGATAACAGAGGGTTAAGCAAGCGGTAACATAGCCAATCAGTGGTTTGCTAGGTTGAACAGGTTGAAGGTTTTTCATGGCATTGTTGAGAGGCTGATATTTAACATGTGGTAGGCAACGAGACATAATCGATATAAGCGATAAAACTAGCATGGCTATGATAGTAATGGTATCTGGGGAAATGGTCATCTTGCCTGAGATCCCGCTTGGAAGAAGAATGACTCCGTGAAGCAGACGAACCGATGTAGTCGAACGGGTCCTCACAATCCGACACGCTTGCGGAACTCTATCGAGACGAAGGAAACTGGAAACAAGAATCAACACACGATATTCACCACATGATGCACAACACAAATGATGCATGAGCAGCTGAATACATGCAAGTCACGGCATGACAAATCACACAATCAAACACTACACATTAAGTGAAGTTCAATATGCAACGAGTTGCATATTGACGAAACTCCACGTTAATTATTTAGTTCTATCCTGATTAGATACACGGCAATATTAAATGTGGTTAAACATGGCAAGAGGTGAAGCGTAATTAAACTACCTATCTAGGCATTTTAAATGAGGTCGGAAATGACATATAGCATCTCCGAGACGACCTCACATGTTAATTTACAATTCTGTCCAGATCTGAACTAACACATTTAATTAGTTGTTAAATAGCAAAACAAATAGGTTCACGTGATTCTACGCGTCGTTACAAGCAGTTTACACATAGAGAACATCTCCAACGGAGCTACGGTTCAAAAGATACAAGCACTGCAAGATATGATGGCACGAATGCAATATGTGTGCAACGACGGCTACGAGCACTTCAAAACATACAACCAGCATGAGATTCTAAGCAAGTTTCATATAGGACACGATCATATCGGAGCTGCGGTTCAAAATCTACGAACTAAACAAGAAATCACTTCAATCTGCCAAAATCAGCCACATAGCATTTTCTGCGCCCCACAACTACGAGCTACACAAATCCTATATACTCAACCAAGGCATGACATGATTAGAGGGCAAGAAGCACTACAACAAACAACTAACAACAACTAGCATGGCATCAAGCAACACTAGGAAAAGAAGTCACAAAATAGCTTCTCACACACAATTTCAGACTTAGTGAAAATTACACTTCATGAAAGTGCACTTTTCGATCTGAAGGCATATTGGCAACATGAAAACCAATATCTACAGGACTCCAAATGACATGAAAATTTACAGCATGCTAGAGAAACATAAAGTCTACAACTAACTCCATTGCACCAACCTCAAAAGAGCTACAGATCAAAAGATAGAAGCAAGACAAGACAACAACAAAACATAACAGATCTCAGACTTAGAAATATTTCAGCACCTCCAAATCAGAACTATTCCTAGCAACTTGAGAGAAAGCAGACCACACCTAAACATGCATTTCTATTGCAACCAAAAATACCAGGGGCTAGAGTAAACATCAAAGGGCAACTCTCTAGTTGACACCTCCTTCAAACGAAGCACGGAATAAATCCTACGAAAAAGACAAGAGGGCAACATAGCAAAATATCGCGCGAACTAACTTACTCGAAAGCTAAAACTAATTGCACAGAAAAATCCTATGGATTTTTCTACCCCGAAAACATATAAAATATGTGGGGTTGCGCAACAAAAATATTGCCACACGTAAATGCGAGATAATGTCCTAAGCACGAAAAATAAACTAGCGGCAAATCCCTACACGCAAAAATACCAATGACCGCTCTAAAATACATGGCAAGGGGGTTCCTAAAACAACGACATTTCTACTACGGCATACGATCTATTCGAACACGCGCGAAAAATAAATGCGGGCACTATCCTATTGAGACAACACATAAATCTATGCATTTGGCACGACAAACCACGTCAAACAATTATGCAAGTTGTAAAATCAGACTCTACGCGAAATTCTACACCAAAACCATATCTAATTCATCGCGATCCGACTTACGGAATACAAACTACGGTCGTTTTAATATTTAGCTAAACCCTGGAAATAATATATTCCTAAACTACCTAAATTATCTAATGAGCCGACAGCATGCGCAACATAATAAAAATGCGATGGGGGCAGGGAAGAGCCTCACCTGGGCCGCCACTTGGGCCGGTGGCGCTGGAGGCTGGCCTCGGGCGGCTGGCGGAGCAGCTGGGCCGGCTGCTGGCTCCCTCAGCCGTGGGAGGAGGTTAGGGTGCTCCTGGGCCAGGCCACGCAGCTGCCGGCTGGGCCAACTGGCGCAGGACCCAGCTGCGCAAGAGGGCTGGCGTCGCCCCTCGTCGTTCTCCTTGCACCAGAGGAGGCGGCGGCGCTGGTCTCGCTCTCCCGTGGACGAGAGCAGGAGGCGGGGCAAGGCTCCGGTGCGGGGGCGGCCGCCACGGGAGCGTAGAGAGGCGGGGCTGGCCGGAGGGGACCGGATCCGGGGGTTGCCGGCCCGGATCTGGCGACGGGAGCTGGCGGCGAGGTCGGCACAGGAGGGCGATGCGCTCGAGGCACGGAACAACACGAGACGGTCAGAACTAGTGAGCGGAGCTCCGGCGGTTGCGGCTCTAGTGGCTCCGGCGGCGACCCGGGCACCGGCAGGAGGCGGTGCGACGGGGTTACGGCGCTAGCACGGCGGCAGCTCGCTCGGGAGGAAGTGCTGGGAGACACGGAGGCAGAACGGGCGGCGGCAGCGGCGGACCTGGGCTCGGTCGGGCCCGATCTGGGCCTGGCGTGCCCGGCGGCTGCGCAGAGGGGAAGGGAGGAGAGAGAGTGGCCGGATTAGGGTTTTGGGGCATGGTTTTCGAGGAGAGAGGAGAGGGGGCTGTCTAAAAATATGAGGGGGTATTTATAGAGAAAAGGGGGGCTAGGTTAACCAAAATTTCGTTCCGGATCCAACCGTGCGGTCGGATTCGAACGATTCCGCACACGGGAATGGGTACGTGGCGGTGAAGAGTGATTTACCGGAGACGAGAGGGAAACGGGCGGTGCGACGATGATTTTTAAAACACCGACAACCGTCCGACGATAAACCGAATACGGTGCCGCTGCGGTCGACCGTTCGGGTACGAGACGAACTCCGATCGCGACGAAATTCGACAGACGGCCTAGCTATATCTAATTACGACCGCATGCCAAGTTTCACCCCGATCAGAGAAAGTTTTCAACACACTTTTAAAACAGGGTTTTGATGATGCCGTGACGCGTGCGTGTGCGGTCGGGCTCAGAACGGACAACTAACAACGGATGCAACTTTTGAAAACTAGCGGCAACGGAGATGCCGATGCAATGTTGATGATGCGCATGATCCTATAATGACGCGACAAAAGAAAATAGACACACGACGAAAACGGAAAGAAAGGGGAATCTTCTGGAACGTTGGTCTCGGGCTGTCACATTCCATTAGGACCGTGCTGCCACGGGAGGGATGGACAATAGATGTCATGCAAGTTCTTTTCCATAAGCATGTATGACTATATACGGAATACATGCCTACATTACATTGACGAACTGGAGCTAGTTACATATCTCTCCATGTTATAACTGCTACATTGACGAACTGGAGCTAGTTACATATCTCCCCTTGTGTCGAACCAACAAATTTGGGTTGAATACTCTACCCTCGAAAATTGTTGCGATCCCCTATACTTGTGGGTTATCAAGACTATTTTCTCGCGCCGCTGCCGGGGAGGCCTAGCTCTATTCTCTGAGTCACTTGGGATTTACATCTGTTGATCACTATGAGGAATCCGAGAGATCCAAAAACTAAAGTCTTGCCCTCAACTACAAGGATAGGTAAGGAACTGCCATCTAGCTCTGCACTTGATTCAACTTCAGTTATGAGTAAGTTTGCGACACCACCACCTACTAGAAATTCTGATGTGTCGCCTGTGCTTGATGATGCTACTTCTGCTATCCATGATGCTTTGCTTGATATTGCTTTGCCACTAGGTGCATTCCTTGATGCATAAATTGCTAGAGTTCCTGCTGAATGTGATGATACTTCTGAAACTGCTGAAATTATTGAAGTAGAACCTATTGTTTCACCTGTTAGAACTAGCTCTCCTAGATATGAATTGCCTGATATACCTGAGGGTTATGTTATGGAGGGAGAGCTAGCTGAGGACTTTCTTGCTTGTAAGGATAGCTATGATCTTGAGAATTTATTGCACAAGTGGAAATAAAAATCTCTCAATGCTAGAATGAAATACGATCCTAAGTTTGCTACTTCACCCATCTGTGTTACCGATAAGGATTATGAATTCTCTGTTGATCCTGAGTTGATCACTTTGGTTGAATCTGATCCTTTTCATGGTTATGAGTCTGAAATGGTTGTAGCACATCTTACTAATCTGAATGATATAGCCACCCTATTCACAAGTGAGGAAAAGATTCGCCATTACTATATCCTTAAGTTGTTTCCTTTCTCGCTAAAGGGTGATGCTAAGACTTGGTTTACTACTTCTCTGAGAAATATTTTCCTTCCCATAAGAAACAAGCTGCCTTGCAGGATATATATAACTTTGTGCAAGTTAAAGAAGAGAGTCTCCCACAAGCTTGGGGGATGCTTGTCCAGTTACTTAATGCTTTGTCTGATCACCCTCTTGAGAAAAATGATATACTTGATATCTTTTATAATGGACTAACCGATGCTTCTAGGGACCACCTAGATAGTTGTGCTGGTTGTGTTTTCACGGAACAAACTGTGGAACAAGCTGAAATTCTGTTGAATAATATCTTGAGCAATGATAATGCTTGGACTATTCCTGAACCACCTCTGAAGCCAACTCCGAAGAAAAGATGTATTCTATACCTCAGTCCTGAAGATATGTAAGAAGCCAAGAAATCTATGCAAGAGAAAGGTATTAAATCTGAAGATGTTAAGAATCTACCACCTATCGAAGAGATACATGGTCTTGATAACCCGACAAAGGTAGTAGAGGTAAATTCTCTTCGTAGATTCAATGAGAGTGATATTCCTTTTGATAAACCTGCTAGCTTATGCTTAGATGAATTTGATAACTTTGTTGCCAAACAACAAAGTTTCAATGATTATGTTAGCAGACAATTGGAACAAAATGCTTGCATGATTAATCATTTAAGTGCTTGTGTGGATATAAATGTCAATGATCTTAAGCTTTTGAGTAAACACGCCTCTATGGTCACTACTCAAGTAGAACAAGTACTTAAGGCTCAAAATGACTTGCTCAATGAGTTGAATGACAATTCTGTTAGAGTCGTCACTAGAGGTGGTAGAATTACTGAGGAACCTTAGTGTCCTGAGGGCCATCCTAAGAGAATTGAACAAGATTCTCAAGGAGTTAGCACTGATGCACCTAGTCATCCTGGTAATAGGAAGAAAAAGAAAGATGATAGGAACTTGCATGCTAGCAAACCTGCTGCTGTTACACCTGAGAATCCAAATGATGTCTCTGTTTCTGATGCCGAAACACAATCTGGTGATGAACATGAGCCTAGTGATAATATCGATAGTGGTGTTCATGATGATGCTCAACCTAGTAATGATAAGGATGTGGAGACTGAACCTAGTGTTGATCTTGATAACCCACAACCTAAGAACAAGAGATACGATAAGAACGACTTTATTGCTAGGAAGCATGGTAAAGAAAGAGAACCATGGGTTCAGAAACTCATGCCCTTTCCTCCCAAACCATCCAAGAAAAGGGATGATGAGGATTTCGAGCGCTTTGTTGAAATGATTATATCTGTCTTTCTGCAAACGCATTTGACAGATATGCTCAAAATGTTTCCTTATGCTAAGTACATGAAAGATATTGTGACTAACAAAAGGAAGATACCTGAGGTTGAGATTTCCACCATGCTTGCTAATTACACCTTCAAGGGTGGAACTCCTAAGAACCTAGGTGATCCCGGAGTGCCCATTATACCTTGCTCCATTAAAGGAAATTATGTTAGAACTGCTTTATGTGATCTTGGAGCTGGTGTTAGTGTTATGCCTCTCTCTCTTTATCGTAGACTTGAATTGGATAAGTTGACACCCACTGAAATGTCTTTGCAAATGGCCGACAAATCAACTGCTTTTCCTATCGGCATTTGCGAGGATGTGCCTGTTGTGGTTGCTAATGTTACTATCTTAACGGACTTTGTTATTCTGGATATTCCCGAGGATGATGCCATGGCGGTCATCCTTGGAAGACCCTTTTTAAACACTGCAGGGGTTGTTATTGATTGCAACAAAGGCAATGTCACTTTCCATGTTAATGGTAATGAGCACAAGGTGCACTTTCCGAAGACACAATATCGAGTACATTGCATCAATGCTATTGAAAAAACTTCATCAATTCTTATTGGAAGATTTGAATGCCCTATACCTACTGTCAAGATGAAGTATGATTTACTTGTTGGGGATATGCACATCCCCGTTGAGGTAACCTAGTGATTATTCAAAAATTCTCCGGTTTTATGCGAGTCGAAAAAACTTTGTCAAGGAGACTTGATCAACCTCATTGACATATTTCTTCTGATGATCATGAGATGGATGAATCTAGGAGTCACAACCTTCTGTTCTGAACTTTTACTTTCTGTTGTTTAGAAGAAAAATGATAAATTTAGCTTTATTTTCCTGTTTTCTGCTTTTTGTGTCCCTTAGAAAGGTGTCCCGAAAAAAAAAATTCTTCAAATGCCTTGAATTTCAAGTATGATTTTTTCTGGAATTTTTTAAAATTTCTGAGATAGAGAGCTAGTCAGGGGGATGCACCAGTGGGCCACAAGCCGAGGAGGCGCGGGCACCCCCCTCGCCACGCCTGGCAGGCTTGTGGGCCCCACATGCCCCCCTCCACTTATTCCAGCTCCCATCTCCTTCTTCTACCTCCAGAAAAAATCATTCCACAGCTCAAACCCGTGTTCTTGCTCTTGTTGCTGCATTTTCCGATCTCCTTGTGCAAAGCCCCATTCACCAAACTGTTTTGGGGGGATTGTTCCTTGGTATGTGGCTCCTCCATTGGTCCAATTAGTTTTTGCTCTAGTGCTTTATTCGTTGCATATTTTTGTTGTCTTGGTGACCCTGTTCTTGAGCTTTGCATGTTAATTTTATTTGGTCCCAAGTAATTTTGATGCATGATTTGGCCTCTAGGCACTTGTAGGAGTAGTTGCTATGAGTTTTATTGAGCCTTGTTCACTTCTCTTTTGAGTCACTAAAAATTTCAGAAATTTTCAGAGAAAGAAAAAGGAAAAGATGAGGAGGTTCCTAAGAGGCTCTTCAAGCCGTGACCCCAAGGAAGATGACAATGAGAAGAAGAAACCCAAGTATCCGGTTCCCCGAGTTGCAGAAGTCGAGCGTGCGAGTGGCCAAGCGATGTGTTCTTACTTGCCGTCGGTCTTTATGAGGATTTTTATTACTTGGTGGAGAACGCAGGCCTTACCGCATTTGTTGAAGATAAGTATCCACAATACCTCCTCCTCACTAATATTTTCGTGCAAAGCTTTAATTTTTATCCAAGGAAGAGTCCTCCTATGGTTGAGTTCAAGTTATATGATATCCCCCAGCGCATGTCGCTTCAGGATTTTTGCAATGTTTGCAAATTACCTTATGTTGGAGATATTCATGAACCTCGTCCACAGGACTTGGAGGCTTTCATTGATACTATAGATGTAGGAGAGGAGAGAGGAGTGTCTTCCGCTAGAGTTGCTAGTGTACATTTTCCCGTGCTTCGGTATCTCTCATTATTTGTGGGAAAACGTTTGACTGGCCGTGGGAAAGCTGGGGCTCTTAGCTCCCCAGATCTTGCGGTTTTGCACGAAGCTCTTTATAATGATAAAACTTATAGCTTGGGCGCTATAGTGGCTCAATGGTTGAACACGAACCGTACTAAAGGCTATGTTTATGGAGGTATCTATGCTACCCGTCTTGCGAAACATTTTGAGATACCTATTAGACTGTACGAGGAAGAAGAGATGCTTCTTCCTGAGAGATATCTAGATTATGATAGCATGGTTCGTCATGACTTTCTTGATAAAGATATAAATAAGAGGATGATTTATAACTTGGTATTTAGTCAGGGTACTCGTGAGACTATTACTTTGCCTGCTCCTTCTTTGTTCAATCTTCATCTAGGTAGGTACATTATTATGCCCTCGGACATCTACGCATATTGGGGCATAGCGCCAACACAGGCGCCCGTGCCCGAGCTACCAGTCGAGTACCAAACGTCAGTTTATCAGTGGGAGCCACAGGAGCTCACCCAGCAGTGGCACCCTCAATACACTCCGGAGTACCCCGAAGACGGTTATTTCCCTCCATGGGAGTATACCAACTTAGGCCAAAAGCCTAAGCTTGGGGAGTACGTGTTTCTCACGACTTTATATTCATGCTCACGCTTTCACTTTGATAGTCGGTGTCCACACCTTGCCACTGTATCATCCATGCTAATTTATTTCTTTTTCTCGCTTTCTTCTCGTGTGTTTGTCTCGTTTGAGAAAAACAAAAAAATTAGTTGAAAGTTTACTTTCTAGCCTGCTTAGTGGTAAGAAAAAAAGGAAAACCCAAAAAGATTTCCCGTTCTTCTTTTGCTTGTTGGGAGCTTTCCCGTGTAAATAGTTTTCTTTTTCTTTGGGTCAAGGTAGAAGACCTTGGTTAAAATGTTTAGTGGCTCTCACATGCATATCTGTTTGTCCGTCAAAGAGCCATATTACTTTGTCTTCTCCTCTGTGTTTTCTTGCAGATTCCAGCTTAGTCCAACGCACGAACACTCTCATTATTATTCACATCATTCGGTCGTGCAAGTGAAAGGCAATAATGACGATATATGATTAAGTGACTGAGCCTGGAAAAGCTGGTATGAACTCGATCTATTTTGTTTTTGTAAATATGACTTGCTCATCGTTCCTAATTCAGCATTGTTATGAGAGAAACATGTTTGCAATGACAACTTAGAGATCATAGTTTCTGATGCCATGCTTAATTAGCTAGGAGCATATAATGGTTTGTCTTGGATGCCAACATGAATTTCAAGATGATTATGATGTAGTATGATAGGATGGTATCCTCCTTTGAATGATTCAAGTGGCTTGACTTGGCACATGTTCACGCATGTAGTTGAAACAAAATCAACATAGCCTCTATGATATTCATGTTTATGGTGATTTATGTTCTACTCATGCTTGCACACAATGTTGGCTAATTTCAATGCATATTGATGACCGTTGTCGCTCTCTAGTTGGTCGCTTCCCAGTCTTTTGCTAGCCTTCACTTTTACTAAGCGGGAATACTGCTTGTCCATCCACTTCCATAAACCCAAAGTTGTTCCATATGAGTCCACCATACCTACCTATATGCGGTATCTACCTGTCGTTCCAAGTAAATTTGCATGTGCCACTCTCTAAACCTTCAAGTAATAATCTGTTTTGTATGCCCGAACCGCTCATGTGGTGACAAGGGGCGGTCAGTATCTTGCAAGCTAGGCGTGTTATCCTCGATACGTGTTTATTCACTATCACTCACGAGAAACGGGCCGGTAATCGGAATGCCCAGTTCCATGCTCAAATCAAAAATATAATTGCAAACAAAACTCCCCCTGGATTTTTGTTGGTATGGACGGCACCCGAGGGTTCGGCCAGTCGTGGAGTGTGATTGATTGGTGGTGGGGGAGTCAAAACTTTACTTTTCTGTTTGGGAACCGCCTATAATATGTGTAGCATGGAAGATGGTGAAAACTCTTGGTCACCGCGTTGACAATGAAAGCATGCCACCCAAAATTATTTATCTCTGTCTTCAAAGCTTGAGCTGTGGCACCTCTGCAAATCAATGCTTCCCTCTGCGAAGGGCCTATCTATTTATGTTTCTGTTGAGTCATCCTCTTCTTATAATAGCACGAATTAGAGAGCACCTCCGCCATTTTTATGCTTTGCTATTAATTGATATTGAGTATGACTGTGATTGGATCTTCTTTGCCATGAATTACAATGTTCAGTCAGCCATTGGTCTTTGAAGGTGCTCTGCATTTATGTTTTGCGGTCTCAGAAAGGGCTAGCGAGATACCATGTGTTCATATTGCTTCATGATTGTTTTGATTGAAGTGTTGACGTTTGAAACTTATTATTACTTCTCGCTAGTTGATTATGCCATTGATATGAGTTTACCATGAGACCTAGATGTCATTGCTTATGTGGTTAGCTTATGATCTTATTGAAAATCTGAATATGAGTTAGACATAATTACAACAACAAGATCAAACAGAGTTCGTAAAAGTTTTTTGTTTGCCTCTTTCAGTTTGTCAACTTAATTGCTTGAGGACAAGCAAGGCTTTAAGCTTGGGGAGTTGATATGTCTCCATCGTATCTACTTTTCCGAACTCTTTTGCCCTTGTTTTGGACTCTAATTTGCATGATTTGAATGGAACTAACCTGAACTGGCGTTGTTTTCAGCAGAATTGCCATGGTGTTGTTTTTGCGCAGAAATAAAAGTTCTCGGAATGACCTGGAAATTTATGAGGATTTTTTGTGGAATATATAAAAAATACTGGCGCAAGAATTACCTGGAGGGATGGAGCCAGGAGCCCACAAGCCCAGGAGGCACGAGCCCCCCTGGCCGCGCCTGGCAGGCTTGTGAGGCCCTCGTGGCTCCGCCGCCTCCAACTCCAGCTCTATTTAGTCTCTCTCGCCCAGAAAAAATTAAGAGAGAAAAGTTCATCGTGTTCTACGATACGGAGCCGCCGCCACCACCTTTTCTACCTCTGGAGGGAATATCTGGTGTCCGTTCTGGGCTCCGGAGAGGGGAGATCGTCGCCGTCGTCATCATCAACCATCCTTCATCGCCAATTCCATGATGCTCTTCACCGTTTCTGAGTAATCTCATCGTAGGCTTGCTGGACGGTGATGGGTTGGATGAGATCTATCATGTAAACGAGTTAGTTTTGATGAGGTTTGGTCCCTAGTATCCACTATGTTCTGAGATTGATGTTGCTACTACTTTGTTATGCTTAATGCTTGTCACTAGGGCCCGAGTGCCATGATTTCAGATCTGAACCTATTATGTTTTCATCAATATATGTGTGTTCTTGATCCTATCTTGCAAGTTGTAGTCACCTACTATGTGTTATGACCCGGCAACCCCGGAGTGACAATAACCGGAACCACTCCCGGAGATGACAATAGTATGAAGAGTTCATGTATTCACTAAGTGTTGATGCTTTGTTCCGATTCTCTATTAAAAGGAGACCTTAATATCCCTTAGTTTCCATTAGGACCCCGCTGCCACGGGAGGGATGGACAACAGATGTCATGCAAGTTATTTTCCATAAGCACGTATGACTATATACGGAATACATGCCTACATTACATTGACGAACTCGAGCTAGTTACATATCTCCCCATGTTATAACTGTTACATGATGAATGTCATCCGACATAATTATCCATCACCGATCCAATGCTTACGAGTCTTTTCCTACTGGTCCTTGCTAAGTTACTTTACCGCTACTGCTATCACTGCTGCTATTTTTACCGCTACTTCTGTCACTTCTGCTACTGTTACCGCTGCTACCGTTACTATCGCACTACTTTGCTACTGAAACTTTGCTGCAGATACTAAGTCTTTGAGGTGTGATTGAATTGACAACTCAACTGCTAATACTCGAGAATATTCTTTGGCTTCCCCTTGTGTCGAATCAACAAATTTGGGTTGAATACTCTACCCTCGAAAGTTGTTGCGATCCCCTATACTTGTGGGTTATCAAGGTGGCATCTAGGCTGCTCAGGAGCATAGGATGAATCCCAAGTGTGGTAGCATGAAGAGGTACCATTCTTATGAGGATGACAACTCCAGCCAACCACTAGAGGTTGTTCCTACCGTGCAAGCCAGTCAGTCCACTTCCAAAGCCAAGGGGAAGCGCCCTGCTATCAGGCCCTTGAAGTCCCAATCCATGGCTATTCTAACCGTTAAGGAATTGTGGTTGTCCCGCAAGCTTAATCCCTATGTGGATCCCCAGGAGCCTTCAATGCTCAACCGTCCCTTATGGACCCGGAAGCAACTGTCCATCTACAATGACATTTTGAAGTCAAGTGAGAACATGTATGTTCCTCATGTCAAGTATATTGATGTTCAACATACGCAGCATAATGAAAGGTATTTCAGGACTCCTCTCTCTCTCTCTGTGAGAAGATAAGCATCCTTGGTATTGTGCAGTTCAACAAAGACTTTGATGCTGAGATTATTGCGGTGTTATTTGGCATGGTTCACCTAGGTACTAACGAGGCTCGGACTCTTCAATGGATAACCAATGGTAGGCTGTTTTCTGCTCCCTGGAAATCCTTTATGGATCTTCTCCACATTGAGGACAAGGGTCTTGAGACCCCTCCGAGATTCCGCCCTCATCATGAGTATGTTGCTACCCACAAGCAAGCCATGTACACGTTCAGCACTAAGAAGATCTCCTCTACTACAGGCAAGTCCACTTGGGTGCTGGAACCCTTCTTAGATATCATGCACCGCATCTTTCACGCCACCTTGTTTCCTCGTGTGGGCAATCTTGATCAGGTCCACTCCTATCTGGTCGACATGCTTCTGTTCTGTGAGCAGCACAAGTTTAAGAGCCAGGTGCAGCCTCTGGATATCTCTCATGTTATGTGGTCTGAGCTCCATTCTGTGGTGTCTGAGCGTAAGTGCCCCATGTATGGCCCCTTTCTCATGCATCTGATTGAGAAGACTGTTGGGAACGTTGCATGGGAAACGAAAATTTTCCTAAACACACACAGAGACCTATCATGGTGATGATTGATGACCCACAAGTGTAGGGGATCTATCTAGTACTTTCGATAAATAAGAGTGTCGAACCCAACGAGGAGCAGAAGGAACTGACAAGTGGTTTTCAGCAAGGTATTCTCTGTAAGCACTGAAATTATCGGTAACAGATAGTTGTGTGGTAAGATGTTTCGTAGCAAGTATCAAGTAACAATAGTAACAAAGGTGCAGCAAGATGGCCCAATCCCTTTTGTAGCAAGAGACAAGCCTGGACAAACTCTTATAGGAGGTAAAGCGCTCCCGAGGACACATGGGAATTTCTGTCAAGCTAATTTTCATCATGTTCATATGATTCACGTTCGCTACTTTGATAGTTTGATATGTGGGTGCACCGGTGCTTGGGTACTGCCCTTACTTGGACAAACTTCCCACTTATAATTAACCCCTCTCGCAAGCATCTGCAACTACGAAAGAAGAATTAAGACTAAGTCTAACCATAGCATTAAACTAGTGGAACCAAATCAGCCCCTTACGAAGCAACGCATAAACTAGGGTTTAAGCTTATGTCACTGTAGCAACCCATCATCTACTTATTACTTCCCAATGCCTTCCTCTAGGCCCAAATAATGGTGAAGTGTTATGTAGTCGACGTTCACATAACACCACTAGAGGAGAGACAACATACAACGCATCAAAATATTGAACGAATACCAAATTCACATGACTACTTATAGCAAGACTTATCCCATGTCCTCAGGAACAAAAGTGACTACTCACAAAGCATAATTATGTTCGTGACCAGAGAGGTATTGAATAGCATTGAGGATCTGAACATATGATCTTCTGATACGTCTCCAACGTATCTATAATTTTTTATGGTTCCATGCTATTATCTTGTCAACTTTGGATGTTTTATATGCATGAATATGCTATTTTATATCTTTTTTGGGACTAACCTATTAACTCAGTGCCAGGTGCTAGTTTCTGTTTTTTTCGTGTTTTTGACCCTTTTTCAGACGGAGACCAAATGGAATAAAACTTTACAATGATTTTTTTGGACCAAAAGAGACCCCCGAAGCTTTGGAAGAAGGCCAGAAGAGCCACGAGGGAGTCACAAGTCCGGGAGGCGCGGCCACCCCCCAGGCCGCACCTACCAGGCTTGTGACCTCCTCGTGGGCCCAACCGACGTAATTCCACCGCCATAAATTCCTATAAATTCAGAAACCCCCAGAAAGAAACCTAGATCGGGAGTTCCGCCGCCGCAAGCCTCTGTAGCCACCAAGAACCAATCTGGAGCCCGTTCCGGCACACTGCCGGAGGGGGAATCCATCTCCGGTGGCCATCTTCATCACCCGAGCGATCTCCATGACGAGGAGGGAGTAGTTCTCTCTCGGGGCTGAGGATATGTACCAGTAGCTATGTGTTTGATCTCTCTCTCTCTCTCGTGTTTTTGAGATGTCTTGATCTCGATGTACCGCGGGCTTTGCTACTATAGTTGGATCTTATGATGTTCTTCCCCCTCTCCCTTCTTGTAATGAATTGAGTTTCCCCTTTGAAGTTATCTTATCGGATTGTGGCTTTGAGAACACTTGATGTATGTCTTGAACGTGTCTATCTGTGGTGATCAACTTGCGGGTTTGTGACATTGGGAACCTATGCATATGGGTTGGCACACGTTTGATTCATGTGAGTACTCGATGTATGTTTTGGTGCTCAACTTGCGGTTTCGTGACATTGGGAACCTATGCATAGGGGTTGGCACATGTTTTGACTCTCCGGTAGAAACTTTGGGGCACTCTTCGAAGTTCTATGTGTTGGTTGAATAGATGATTCTGAGATTGTGTGATGCATATCGTATAATCATGCCCACGGATACTTGAGGTGATAATGGAGTATCTAGGTGACATTAGGGTCTTGGTTGATATGTATCTTAAGGTATTATTCTAGTACGAACTCTATGAAGGATCAAACAGAAAGAATAGCTTTGTGTTATTTTACTACGGACTCTAGAATAGATCGATCAGAAAGAATAACTTTGTGGTGGTTTCGTACTCGACAATAATCTCTTCGTTTGTTCTCCGCTAGTGACTTTGGAGTGACTCTTTGTTGCATGTTGAGGGCTAGTTCTATGACCCAATTATGTTATCATTGTTGAGAGAACTTCACTAGTGAAAGTATGAACCCTAGGCCTTGGTTCCACGCATAGCAATACCGTTCGTGCTCACTTTTGTTACTAGTTACCTTGCTGTTTTTGTAATTTCAGATTACAAAAACCTATATCTACCATCCATATTGCACTTGTATCACCATCTCTTCGCCGAACTAGTGCACCTATACAACTTACCATTGTATTGGGTGTGTTGGGGACACAAGAGACTCTTTGTTATTTGGTTGCAGGGTTGCTTGAGAGAGACCATCTTCATCCTACGCCTCCTGCGGATTGATAAACCTTAGGTCACCCACTTGAGGGAAAATTGCTACTGTCCTACAAACCTCTGCACTTGGAGGCCCAACAACGTCTACAAGGAGAAGGTTGTGTGGTAGACATCATCTTCCACCGAGTAATCCAACTAGCATCAACTACAAAGAGTAATTAATACTACTAGCAACCTTACAAGTACCAATCGGAGTCGCGAGACGGAGATTGGTTACAAAAGATGAACTAGGGTTTGGAGATGAGATGGTGATGATGAAGATGTTGATGGTGGTGAGTCCTCTCCGATGAGAGGAGTGTTGGTGATGACGATGGCGATGATTTCCCCCTCCGGGAGGGAAGTTTCCCCGGCAGGACGACCCTGCCGGAGCTCTAGATTGGTTCTTCTCAAGTTCCGCCTCATGGCGGTGGCATCTCCTCCCGAAAGCCTCCCCTTGATTTTTTATGGAACGAAACCCTCCTTATAGCAAAAGATGGAAGCCAGGGGGGCAACAGGGGGCCCACAAGCCACCAAGGCACGGCCAGGGGGTAGGACGCGCCTGGCAGGCTTGTGGCCTCCTGGTGGCTCCCCTCTGGTACTTCTTCCGTCCAGTATTTTTTATAAATTCCAAAATAATTCCTCGTTGATTTTCACGGCTTTTGGAGTTGCGCAGAATAGGTATCTCAAACTTGTTCCTTTTTCAGACCAGAATTCCAGCTGCCGGCATTCTCCCGCTTCATGTAAACCTTATAAAATAAGAGAGAAAGGCATAAGTATTGTACCGTAAAGTGTAATAACAGCTCATAAAGCGATAAATATCAACATAAAGCATGATGCAAAATGGACGTATCAACTCCCCCAAGCTTAGACCTCGCTTGTCCTCAAGCGGAAGCCGAGATCAATAAATATGCCCACATGTTTAGAGATAGAGGTGTCGACAAAACAAGATACGGACATGCAGGCATCATGATTATAACTAGAACAACAATAACATCATATAATCTCTTATGCTAAAGTGATAATTCCTTCACAAAGTAAAGTATGGATCAAGAACCTTATTGAGAATTAACAACCAATAGCCTTTAGTCATTGAAGCAATTGCAATTTATCATAACGTCGGAGAGAATCAAATAAGAGCTTGTAAAGAAAATCCACATACTCAATCATCCTTTCATCTTCTACAATTGCTAAAACTCACGTGGTACTCATGAGATCAAAGTTTCAGTTGGACACAGAGAAAGATAGGGGCTTATAGTTTTGCCTCCCAACTACTTACTGATATGTCTCCAACGTATCTATAATTTTTGATGGTTCCATGCTATTATCTTGTCAACTTTGGATGTTTTGTATGCATTTTATATCTTTTTGGGGACTAACCTATTAACTCAGTGCCAAGTGCGAGTTCCTGTTTTTTTTCGTGTTTTTGACCCTTTTCAGAGAAGATTATTAAACAAAGTCCAAACGGAATAAAATCTTCGAAATGATTTTTCCGTAACAGAAGATACAAAGGGAACTTGAGAACCAAGGCAAAAGACCCCGAGGGAGGTCACAAGCCACCTAGGCCCGGCCTAGGGGGCCGCGCCTAGCAGGCTTGTGGGCCCCCCGTGGCTCCTTTACCCTACTTCTTCCGCCTATAAATTCCCTAAAAATCCGAAACCACGGGAGAGAGCCACGAAAATACTTTTTCGCTGCCGCAAGCTTTTGTCTTCGCAAGATCCCATCTGGGGCACGTTTTGGTGCCCTGTCGGAGGGGCAATTCAGACACGGAGGGCTTCTTCATCAACACCATTGCCTCTCCGATGATGTGTGAGTAGTTCACCACAGACCTTTGGATCCATAGCTAGTAGCTAGATGGCTTCTTCTCTCTCTTGGATCTTCAATACAAAGTTCTCCATGATCTTCATGGAGATCTATCCGATGTAATCTTCCTTTGCGGTGTGTTTGTTGAGATCCAATGAATTGTGGATTTATGATCAGATTATCTATGAATATTATTTGAGTTTCCCCTGATCTCTTATATGCATGATTTCGTATCCTTGTAATTCTCTTCGAGTTGTGGGTTTAGTTTGGCCAACTTGATCTACAATTCTTGCAATGGGAGAAGTGCTTGGTTTTGGGTTCATACCGTGCGGTGTACTCACCTAGTGACAGAAGAGTTAGCGAGGCACACATCATGTTGTTGCAATCAAGGGTAAAAAGATGGGGTTTATATCTATTGCATGAATTTATCCCTCTACATGATGTCATCTTGCTTAAGGCGTTACTCTGTTTGTTATGAACTCAATACACTAGATGCATGCTGGATAGCGGTCGATGTGTGGAGTAATAGTAGTAGATGCAGACAATATCGATCTACTTGTCTCGGACGTGATGCCTATATGTATGATCATTGCCTTAGATATCATCATGACTTTGCGCGATTCTATCAATTGCTCGACAGTAATTCGTTCACCCACCGTAATACTTTCTATCATGGGAGAAGCCTCTAGTGAACACTATGGCCCCCGGGTCTACTTCACATCATATTTTCAGCTCTACACTTTCACTTTATTGCACTTTCCGCGTTCAGATCTCACCTTGAAATTAATCGTGAAGGGATTAACAACCCCTTTATAGCGTTGGGTGCAAGTTTGCTTGTTTTTACGCAGGTGCTTTGGAGACTTGCCTTGATACTCCTACTGGATTGATACCTTGGTTCTCAAAACTAAGGGAAATACTTACTGCTACTGTGCTGCATCACCCTTTCCTATTCAAGGGAAAAACCAACGCAAGCTCAAGAGGTAGCAAGAAGAATTTCTGGCGCCGTTGCCGGGGAGTATGAAGACAAGAATAGTCTTCCTTCAACATGTCAATTTCTGGCACCGAGGACTATTCTAAGTGAAGCTTATCCAAGTAACTTTCGCAAACTCAACTCTTGCATTTACTTTTTTTTGCCTTTTGCTTCTCGTTTTCCTCTCTCCCACTTCTGAAAAAAACAAAAAATTACAAAAATATTTGCCTTTTTCGTTTGCCTTTCCTTTGCTTGTGTGCTATGTGCCTTCAATATGCTTGCATCTTCGCTTGCTGAAAACCTATTGATATGGATCCTCATCCACTTGCTAATCTCTTTAAGAGATCCAATTATGTTGATCCAATTGCTAGTGAGTTGAGTGCACTTGACTTTCTCTATGGAGTTTTGCTTGAGATGCATGAATCTAAAAATTGTGATGAAGAAATTTATGAAGTGATTCACGAGGGCTCCTTGAATGAAAAGCATGATTTCAATGGTTTCACTATAAATCCTATTAGTGTCAATCATGCTAAAAATATGCAAAACCCTAAGCTTGGGGATGGTAGTTTTGCTTTGTCCACTACTTGTTGCAATGATCATGATTGGGGTAATGATTTTTCTTATTATCTTGAAAATTTGTTTAAGCCTCATGATGAATATGATATTTGCATTAAGATTGAAAGTGGGTTTGGAGAAGTCATGACTTCAGTTGATGATAATCCCACTATTTTTGAAGAGCGTGAACTTTGCATGCATGTGGATCATGAAAAGAATATCCTATGTCATAGCTATATTGTTGAATTTGAAAATGATCCCACATGTAATTGTTATGAGATAGGAAATTATTGTGGTAGAAACTTTCATATCACTAAATCACCTCTCGTTATGTTGAGATTGCTATTGTCTCTTTCTTCTTCCTTGCATATGGTAACTATTGGTTGTATTGACAATCTATTTTCCTATAAAATGCCTATGCATAGGAAGTATGTTAGACTTAGATGTGATTTTCACATGCTTTAGGATGCTCTCGTTGTGCTTCAATTCTTGTCTTATGTGTGAGCATCATTGAATTATCAATGCCTAGCTAAGGGCGTTAAACGATAGCGCTTGTTGGGAGGCAACCCAATGAATTTATCTTTGCTTTTTTGCTTTCTGTTTTGTTGTGTCCACACCATAATAATTCTGTTTTTTTGTGTTTATTTTTGTGTTTGTGCCAAGTAAAACATTTATGACTAGTTTTGGTGATGGTTGTTTGATCTTGCTGAAAAAGACATAAACTTTGCGCTCACGAAATTATTTTTAATTCCTATCCAGAAAGAGCTTTTGAGTTGATTCTTTTTTCTTCTGGTTGATATGCCAATTTCCCTAATTGTCATAGTTTTTCAGAATTTTTGAGATACTAGAAGTATACGAAGTATACAGATTGCTACAGACTGGTCCGTTTTTTACAGATTCTGTTTTTGTTGTGTTGATTGCTTATTTTGATGAAACTATGGATAGTATCGGGGGATACTAGCCATGGAAAAGTGATAATACATTAATATAACACCGATATAAATATAAATCAAGTTTGCTAGAGTACCTAAAGAGTTGGTAGTTTGTTTTCTTATGCTAATGATATCATGAGTTTCTCTTTAAGTTTTGTGTTGTGAAGTTTTCAAGTTTTGGGTGATGTTCTCATGGACAATGGGATACAGAGTGGAAAGAGCTCAAGCTTGGGGATGCCCAAGGCATCCCAAGACAAATTCAAGGACACCAAAAAGCCTAAGCTTGGGGATGCCACGGGAAGGCATCCCCTCTTTCGTCTTCAATCCATCGGTAACGTTACTTGGAGCTATATTTTTATTCACCACATGCTATGTGTTTTGCTTGGAGCATCGTGTATTATAGGAGTCTTTTCTTTTTGTTGTGTCACAATCATGCTTGCTGCACACCTTTTTGAGAGAGACATGCACTCATCGTGATTTTGCTAGAATAATCATTGAGCTTCGCTTATATCTTTTGAGTTAGGCAATTTAGCTCGCATGTGCTTCACTTATATCTTTTGAGATAGATAACTTTGCTCTAGTGCTTCACTTAGATCTTTTTAGAGCACGGCGGTGTCATATTTTGGAGAAATAAGAACTCTCGATCTTCACTTATATCTTTTTGAGAGTGCTCTCTATGAGTAACTTGGTAATTGGCTTGTGCTATGAAAGTAGTCCTAAAGATGATAGGCATCCAAAGAGGATATAATAAAAACTTCCATATTCATGTGCATCGATTAGTAAAGAGAAGTTTGATTCCTCTCAATTAGTTTTGAGACATGGATATGGTAATATTAGAGTTATGTTAGTAGGGTGTTGTGAATCTAGAAATACTTGTGTTGAAGTTAGTGATTCCCGTAGCATGCACGTATGGTGAACCGCTATGTTAGGAAGTCGGAGCATAATTGATTTATTGATTGTCATCCTTTGTGTGGCGGTCGGTCTCGCGTGATGGTTAACACCTACCAACCCTTCCCCTAGGAGTATGCGTTTAGCACTTTGTTTCGATTACTAATAAAACTTTCGCAATAAGTATATGAGTTCTTCATGACTAATGTGAGTCCATGGTATAGATGCACTTTCACCTTCCACCATTGCTAGCTTCTCTAGTGCCGCGGAACTTTCGCCGGTACAGAAAACCACCATAGACCTTCATCAAAACAGACACCATACCTACCTATCATGGCCTTTTCATAGCCATTTAGAGATATATTGCCATGCAACTCCCACCGTTCCGTCCCATGACTTGTGCCATCACTTACATATTGCCATTGCATGATCGTAAGATAGCTAGCGAGATTTTTCAACGTCATACGCCAAGCTAGATAGCTAGCTAGCATTTCACATCAAAAATTCAGTCTTTATCACTTCCCTACTCGAGGACGAGCAGGAGTTAAGCTTGGGGATGCTTGATACGTCTCCAATGTATCTATAATTTTTGATGGTTCCATGCTATTATCTTGTCAACTTTGGATGTTTTGTATGCATTTTATATCTTTTTTGGGACTAACCTATTAAATCAGTGCCAAGTGCCAGTTCCTCTTTTTTGCGTGTTTTTGACCCTTTTCAGAGAAGAATATTAAACGGAGTCCAAACGGAATAAAATCTTTGAAATGATTTTTTCCGTAAGAGAAAATACATAGGGAACTTGAGAACCAAGGCAAAAGACCCCGGGGGAGGTCACAAGCCCCCTAGGCGTGGCCTGGGGGGCCGTGCCTAGCAGGCTTGTGGGCCCCCCGTGGCTCCTTTACCCTACTTCTTCCGCCTATAAATTCCCTAAAAATCCGAAACCACGGGAGAGAGCCACAAAAATACTTTTTCGCTGCCGCAAGCTTCTGTCTTCGCAAGATCCCATCTGGGGCACGTTCTGGTGCCCTGTCGGAGGGGCAATTCAGACACAGAGGGCTTCTTCATCAACACCATTGCCTCTCCGATGATGTGTGAGTAGTTCACCACAGACCTTCGGATCCATATCTAGTAGCTAGATGGCTTCTTCTCTCTCTTGGATCTTCAATACAAAGTTCTCCATGATCTTCATGGAGATCTATCCGATGTAATCTTCCTTTGCGGTGTGTTTGTTGAGATCCGATGAATTGTGGATTTATGATCAGATTATCTATGAATATTATTTGAGTTTCCCCTGATCTCTTATATGCATGATTTCGTATCCTTGTAATTCTCTTCGAGTTGTGGGTTTAGTTTGGCCAACTTGATCTACAATTCTTGCAATGGGAGAAGTGCTTGGTTTTGTGTTCATACCGTGCGGTGTACTCACCTAGTGACCGAAGAGTTAGCGAGCCACGCATCGTGTTGTTGCCATCAAGGGTAAAAAGATGGGGTTTATATCTATTGCATGAATTTATCCCTCTACATGATGTCATCTTGCTTAAGGCGTTACTCTGTTTGTTATGAACTCAATACACTAGATGCATGCTGGATAGCGGTCGATGTGTGGAGTAATAGTAGTAGATGCAGACAGTATCGGTCTACTTGTCTCGGACGTGATGCCTATATGTATGATCATTGCCTTAGATATCATCATGACTTTGCGCGATTCTATCAATTGCTCGACAGTAATTCGTTCACCCACCGTAATACTTTCTATCATGGGAGAAGCCTCTAGTGAACACTATGGCCCCCGGGTCTACTTCACATCATATTTTCAGCTCTACACTTTCACTTTATTGCACTTTCCGCCTTCAGATCTCACCTTGAAATTAATCGTGAAGGGATTAACAACCCCTTTATAGCGTTGGGTGCAAGTTTGCTTGTTTTTACGCAGGTGCTTTGGAGACTTGCCTTGATACTCCTACTGGATTGATACCTTGGTTCTCAAAACTAAGGGAAATACTTACTGCTACTGTGCTGCATCACCCTTTCCTCTTCAAGGGAAAAACCAACGCAAGCACAAGAGGTAGCACTTAGCTCAAGGGTAATGTCAACAATAATAATTCATGAATACTTACTTCCAAGTTGACATATGAATATAGATCTTTCCCTAGCACATGACGTTAGCGAAGATAAAGGCGAAATAAGGAATTGGTGTCGATCACCATGACACTTTTAAGGACAAAAGGTAAAGGTACAAGATAGGCCCTTCGCAGAGGGAAGCAGAGGTTGTCATGCGCTTTTGAGGTTTGGATGTGTGACCTCTTAGTGTGAAGGAACGTCACTTTATATTGCCTCCTGTGATAAAAAACTTTATTATGCAGTCCGTCGCTTTTATGCCTTCCTCATCACAGGTTCGTACAAAGCTTATTTTCCACATACTAATAGATCATACATATTTAGGGAGCAATTTTTTATTGCTTGCACCGATGACAACTTACTTGAGGGATCTTCTTCAATCCATAGGTAGGTATGGTGGACTCTCATGGCAAAACTGGGTTGAAGGTTTATGGATGCACAAGTAGTATCTCTACTTAGTGCAGAAGTTTTGGCTGATATGAGGTTGAAGCAATCGTCACATGCTAAGGGATCTCTAGTCATATAACATTGTTCGGAACCAAGCAAACGTAATTCATTATGTTGTCTTCCTTGTCCAACATATACTTCTAAGCATGTAATAGTTTAATGAGTGTTCACAATCATAGATGGTGCCCAAGATGATATATTTATATGTGAACCTCTCTTTCTTTATCACTTCCTATTAATCGCAACAATGACCAAGGTCTATGTTTATCCACCCACAACAAGTTTCAATCAACATTCTTTTTATATGTGAAGCCATCACTTCCCATAAGATCATTACATGATCTTTCATGCTTTTGTTCTCTTTTTATTCTTTTCTTTAGATCATGGCACGAAGCAAGGCCCTTAACTAAAACACTCTTTATTATATGACTCACGAGCTCGAATACATTGGGGTGACACAAAGCAAAACTCAAGCCTAGAACACTAAGAACTTTATTCTACTAGAGAAAGATAAAACCAAAAAGGATCGAACTAAGAAAAAGGTAAAGGCAAAAGATGTGATGGTGATACGATACCGGGGCAAGTCCCCCAAGCTTGGCACCAGCCAAGGGGATTGCCCATACTCGTGCTTAGTTGTCTTCCTTCGAAGGTGGTGGTGGTGGAGTTGTTGCACAAGTCTTGAACTTGTTTAATTTCCTCTTGAGCACAAAATTCTGCTCCTTCAGATTGTTAATTTCCTCTTCAAGCCTCAACACCCTTTGGCATAATTCTTCATTACTCTCCTGCAAAAGACGAGAAGGGATAAACAAAATCTTAGGCTTATTCCTTGAGTCAAGGAGGCTCGACTTCTTGAACTCCACATGTGTGTCTCCAGGTTGGGGTAGTGGAGCCTTCTCTTCATCAGAACTTGTTCCTTCCTTCCCCTTGGGATCATAATCTTCTTCCTCATCGGTGGTACAACCATAATGATCCAAGTCCCCATAGACCTTGGGGTTAGCAAGGTAATCGGCCACATAGCTCTCCCCCTCTGAATCTTGAGAAGACATCTGGCCCTAAATCTGCGGCAGAAACAGGCTCGAAACGAAAACAGAGGATATTTGCGTGATACGAGGATGATACCTTTCGGGAGAATATATAATGATTTTTCCCGACCGAAAGGAGTACTCTGCAAGAAAATGGAGTTTGGGTGGCACACGAGGTGCCCACAAGCCACCCAGGCGCGGGCAGGGGGGTAGGCCGCGCCTGGCAGGCTTGTCGCCTCCTCGTGCGCTTTCCGGACTACTTTAATTTTTTCTATTTTTCAAAAAATTCCAAAACACAGAAAAATTGCTACTGGAAAAGTTTTGGAGTTGGTTTACTTACCGAATCACATACCTCTTCGGTTTTGGAGTCTGAAACAGGCTGATAAATATCCCTTATGTACTCCTCCGGAGTTATGGTATTAATAATATTGCTTTCAACATTTATGGGAGTACCTGAGATATAATGCTTGATTCTTTGCCCATTTACCACTCTCGGAAAATTACCTTCCGTGTTGTTGATCTTGATGGCACCGGAACGATATACTTCCTCAACAATGTAAGGACCTTCCCATTTAGAGAGAAGCTTGCCTACAAAAAATCTTAAACGAGAATTGTATAGCAAGACATAATCACCTACATTTAACTCACGTTTTTGTATCCTTTTATCATGCCACCTCTTAACTTTTTCTTTGAACAACTTGGCATTTTCATATGCCTGAGCTCTCCATTCATCAAGTGAGCTAATATCAAATAACCTCTTCTCACCAGCAAGTTTGAAATCAAAGTCCAGCTCTTTGATTGCCCAATAAGCCGTATGCTCTAGCTCAAGAGGTAAATGACATGCTTTACCGTAAACCATTTTGTACGGAGACATGCTCATGGGATTCTTATAAGCAGTTCTATAAGCCCACAGTGCATCATCAAGCTTCTTAGACCAATTCTTTCTAGACCTATTAACAGTCTTTTGCAGAATTAGTTTAATCTCTCTATTACTTAGCTCTACTTGACCACTGGACTGAGGATGATAGGGAGATGCAACTCTATGGTTGACATAATACTTAGCAAGCGTTTTACGGAAAGCACCATGAATGAAATGTGAACCACCATCAGTCATTAGATATCTAGGGACTACAAATCTAGGGAAAATAACTTGTTTAAGTATCCTAATAGAGGTGTTGTGATCAGCACTACTAGTTGGGATAGCTTCTACCCACTTAGTAACGTAACCAACAACAACTAGGATATGAGTATACCCGTTGGACCTTGGAAAAGGTCCCATATAATCAAAACCCCAAACATCAAATGGTTCACTGACAAGTGAATAATTCATAGGCAGTTCCTGACGTTTACTGATATTACCTATTATTTGGCATTCATCACAAGACAGGACAAACTTACGGGCATCCTTGAAGAGAGTAGGCCAATAGAAACCTGATTGCAATACCTTGTCTGTAGTTCTATCTCCCGCATGGTGTCCTCCGTAAGCCTCGGAGTGACACTTCTGTAGGATATGTCCCTGTTCATGCTCAGGTACACAACGTCTAATAACACCATCTACTCCTTCCTTATAATGGTGAGGATCATCCCAGAAGTAATGTCTCAAATCAAAGAAGACTTTCTTCTTTTGCTGGTATGTAAAACTAGGTGGTATATATTTGGCAACGATATAATTTGCATAATCAGCATACCACGGTGTACTACGTGAAGCATTGATGACATTCAATTGCTCAACAGGAAAGCTATCATCAATAGGTTGTGGGTCATCAAGAACATTCTCCAACCTAGACAAGTTATCTGCTACGGGGTTCTCAGCACCCTTCCTATCAACAACATGCAAATCAAATTCTTGTAGCAAGAGAACCCATCTGATAAGTCTAGGTTTAGCATCTTTCTTTTCCATGAGGTACTTAATAGCAGCATGATCAGTGTGAATAGTAACCTTGGAATCAACAATGTAAGATCTGAACTTTTCACATGCAAACACGACTGCTAAAATTCCTTTTCAGTAGTAGCATAGTTTCTTTGGGCACTGTCTAGAGTTTTACTAGCATAACGAATAACATTCAATTTCTTGTCAACTCTTTGTCCTAGAACAGCACCAACAACATAATCGCTAGCATCACACATAATTTCAAAAGGTAAGTTCCAATCAGGTGGTTGAACAATAGGTGCAGTTATCAAGGCCTTCTTAAGTATTTCAAAGGCTTCCTCACAATCATCGTCAAAAACAAAAGGAATATCCTTTTGCAAGAGATTGGTAAGAGGCCTAGAAATCTTAGAAAAGTCCTTAATGAACCTTCTATAGAAACCAGCATGACTAAGGAAACTTCTTATACCTTTCATATCTATAGGGCATGGCATTTTCTCGATCGCATCAACCTTAGCCTTATCGACTTCAATACCTCTTTCAGAAATTTTATGTCCTAAGACGATGCCTTCATTAACCATAAAGTGGCACTTCTCCCAATTCAAGACAAGGTTGGTATTTTACATCTCTGCAAAACTCGATCAAGGTTGCTGAGGCAATGATCAAAAGAAGATCCGTAAACGGAGAAGTCATCCATGAAAACCTCAACAATCTTTTCACAAAAGTCAGAGAATATAGCCATCATACATATTTGAAAGGTAGCAGGTGCATTACATAAGCCAAAAGGCATACGTCTGTAAGCAAAGGTACCAAATGGGCAAGTAAAAGTGGTTTTCTCCTAATCAGATTGTGCAACAGGTATTTGGGAGAAACGAGAATAACCATCTAGAAAGCAGAAGTGTGTGTGTTTAGACAATCTTTCTAGCATTTGGTCAATAAAAGGCAAAGGGTAATGATCTTTCCTAGTGGCCTTATTAAATTTCCTAAAATCAATCACCATCCTATAGCCAGTAATAATCCTCTGTGGGATCAATTCATCTTTATCGTTAGGGACAACGGTAAAACCTCCTTTCTTGGGGATGCAATGCACCGGACTTACCCAATCACTATGAGCAACAGGATAGATAATACATGCTTCCATGAGCTTTAGTATTTCTTTTCTTACTACCTCTTTCATCTTAGGATTTAATCTCCATTGATGATCATCAACTGGTTTGGAATCAGGATCGGTTTTAATTTTGTGCTGGCATAGAGTGGGACTAATGCCGTTAAGATCATCAAGAGTATATCCAATAGCAGCACGGTGCTTCCTCAGAGTTTTCAATAATTTCTTTTCTTCATGCTCTGAAAGGCTAGCACTAATAATAACATGATATATCTCTTTTTCATCAAGATAAGCATACTTAAGAGTATCAGGTAGCTATTTAAGCTCGAAGACATGATCACCCTTTGGTGGGGGTGGATCTCCAAGCAGTTCAACAGGCAATTTATTCGTAAGGATAGGATGTTGTTCAAAGATAACTCTATTATCTCATTCCTTTCATCCATATGCAGATCATTTTCATGCTCAAGCAAATATTGCTCTAAAGGATCAGTAGGAGGCACAACAATAGAAGCTAGAGCAATAATTTCATCCTTACTAGACAACTCTTTTTCATGAGGTTGTCTACCAAACTTGGAGAAATTGAACTCATGTGACACACCTTCAAAGCCAACAGTGACAGTTTGCTTCTCACAGTCAATATGAGCATTGACAGTATTGAGGAAAGGTCTGCCAAATATGATGGGACAAAAGCTATCTTGTGTGGTAGCAAGGACGAGAAAATCAGCAGATACTTAGTTTTACCACATAAGACTTCAACATCTCTAACAATTCCCAAAGGGCGGATAGTATCTCTATTGGCAAGCTGAATAGTGACATCAATAGGTTCCATATCGATAGGTGCAATCTCGTCTTTAATTTCATCATATAAAGATTGAGGTATTGCACTAACACTAGCACCCACGTCACATAAACCATGATAACAATGATCTCCTATCTTAACAGAAACAATAGGTGTGCCAACAACAGGCCTATGTTTGTCTCTAGCATGAGGTTTAGCAATTCTAGCAGCGTCTTCACAGAAGTGAATATCATGGCCATCAACATTGTCGGACAGGAGATCTTTGATAATAGCAATGCTAGGTTCAACTCTAATTTGGTCAGGGAGTGTAGGTGTTCTAATGTAGACCTTACGTATCACAGTTGAAGCTTTAGAATGATCCTTTATTTTAACAGGGAAAGTTGGTTTCTCAATGTAAGCACTAGGAACAATAGGATCATTATAAGCAATGACTTTCTCTTCAACTGGGTTGGGTTTAACTACATTGACTTCTAAGGGAGGATGATATTTAAACCACTTATCTTTAGGGAGATTGATATGAGCAGCAAATGATTCACACAATGAAGCTACTATCTCAAAGTCAAGTCCATGTTTAGCGCTAAAATCACAAAAAGTATTTGTTTCAACAAAAGATTTAACGCAATCAAACTTGAGATTCATACCAGACTCCTTACCTTCATCAAACTCCCAATCTTCAGAGTTGTGTTTAATTCTTTCCAATAAATTCCATTTGAAGTCAATATCTCTCTTCATAAAAGAACCGGTACAAGAAGTGTCAAGCATGGTGCGATTATCATGAGAAAGTCGAGCATAAAAGTTCTGAATAATAATTTCTCTCAAGAGCTCATGGTTGGGGCATGAATATAACATGGATTTGAGCCTCCCCCAAGCTTGGGCGATACTTTCTCTATCACGAGGCCAAAAATTATAGATATAATTCCGATCACGATGTACCAAATGCATAGGATAAAACTTTTGATGAAATTCCAATTTCAGTCGGTTGTAGTTCCATGATCCAGTATCATCACATAGCTTATACCATGTCAATGCTTTATCCCCCAAAGATAAGGGAAAGACCTTCTTCTTGACCTCATCCTCGGGCAAACGTGCAAGCTTAAATAAACCACAAACTTCATCTACATAGATTAGATGCAAGTCGGGATGTGATGTTCCGTCTCCTGTAAAATGATTAGCCAACAGTTTCTCTAGCATACCCGAAGGAATTTCATAACAAATATTTTCAGTAGGTGCAGCAGGTTGAGGAGCAACTCCTTGTGCTTCCGTTCGAGATGAAGATACCCCGAACAAGCTCCTCAAAGGATTAGTTTCCATAGTGACAAGTGACAATAAATTTCAGCACACTATATAAATGTTTTCTTACCAAAGGCGCTTCACTCCCCGGCAACGGCACTAGAAAAGAGTCTTGATGACCCACAAATGTAGGGGAGACAACATACAACGCATCAAAATATCGAACGAATACCAAATTCACATGACTACTTATAGCAAGACTTATCCCATGTCCTCAGGAACAAAAGTGACTACTCACAAAGCATAATTATGTTCATGACCAGAGAGGTATTGAAAAGCATTGAGGATCTGAACATATGATCTTCCACCGAGTAATCCAACTAGCATCAACTACAAAGAGTAATTAATACTACTAGCAACCTTACAAGTACCAATCGGAGTCGCGAGACGGCGATTGGTTACAAGAGATGAACTAGGGTTTGGAGATGAGATGGTGCTGATGAATATGTTGATGATGATGAGTCCCCTCCGATGAGAGGAGTGTTGGTGATGACGATGGCGACGATTTCCCCCTTCGGGAGGGAAGTTTCCCCGACAGTTCGACCCCGTCGGAGCTCTAGATTGGTTCTGCTCAAGTTCTGCCTCGTGGCGACAGCGTCTCCTCCCAAAAGCCTCCCCTTGATTTTTTTTGGAACGAAACCCTCCTTATAGAAAAAGATGGGATCCAGAGGGGCAACAGGGGGCCCACAAGCCACCTAGGCGCGGCCAGGGGGTAGGCCGCACCTGGCAGGCTTGTGGCCTCCTGGTGGCTCCCCTCTGGTACTTCTTCCGTCCAGTATTTTTTATAAATTCCAAAATAATTCCTCGTTGATTTTCACAGCTTTTGTAGTTGTGTAGAATAGATATCTCAAACTTTATCCTTTTTCAGACCAGAATTCCAGCTGCCGGCATTCTACCTCTTCATGTAAACCTTATAAAATAAGAGAGGAAAGGCATACGTATTGTACCGTAAAGTGTAATAACAGCCCATAAAGCGATAAATATCAACATAAAAGCATGATGCAAAATGGACGTATCAATGATCATCTACGAGAGGGAGATCAGATCCACATACCCTTGTAGATCGCTAAGTGGAAGCGTTAATAAACGCGGTTGATGTAGTGGTACGTCTTCACGATCCGTCCCATGAACTGTCCCATGATCCGTCCCATGAACCGTCTCACGATCCGTCCCGATCAAGTGTAGAACGGACGACACCTGCGTGTTCTGCACACGTACAGCTCGATGACGATCTCCGCCTTCTTGATCCAGCAAGATAGACGAGGATGTAGATGAGTTCCCCAGCAGCGTGACGGCGCTCCGGTGGTGGTGGTGATCTATTCGTGCAGGGCTCCGCCCGAGCTCCGCAGAAAACCGATCTAGAGGAAGAACTACGATCTAGAGGAGAGGGCAGCACGTGGAAAAGTTGTGTCTCAAAAGCCCTAAACCTCTAGTATATAAAGGAGGAGGGAGGGGGAGGCCTTGCTCCACAAGGGAGGAGCCCTTGGGTCGGCCGAAGTGGAGGAGGGAGGAGTCCTCCTCCAACTCCACTTGGATTAGGACTCCTTCCTTAATTTCCCACCTCTTCTGGATTTTCCACTTTTTCCTCATGGGCTTTCCTTGGACGACTTTCTCAGCCCATTATGCCTTATTGCACATCCAGTAAACCCATGTGGGCCCCTTGGGGCGTGGTGGGCCCACCCAGTGGGCCCCCGGAACCCATTCGTCACTCCCGGTACACTTCGGGCAATGCCCGAAAACCTTCCTGAATCCAAATACCAACTTCCTATATATCAATCTTCGTTTCCGGACCATTTCGGAACTCCTCGTGACGTCCGGGATCTCATCCAGGACTCCGAAAAAAACTTCGGTCACCAACACATATAACTCAACTATATCAAAACGTCACCGAACCTTAAGTGTGCAAACCGTGTAGGTTCGACAACTATGCAGACATGACCTGAGACACTCCCCGGTCAATAACCAACAGTGTGACCTGGATGTCTGATACGTTTCCATCGTATCTACTTTTCCGAACTCTTTTGCCCTTGTTTTGGACTCTAATTTGCATGATTTGAATGGAACTAACCCGGACTAACATTGTTTTCAGCAGAATTGCCATGGTGTTGTTTTTGCGCACAAATAAAAGTTCTCGGAATGACCTGAAAATTTACGGAGAACTTTTGTGTAATTTATGAAAAATACTGGCGCAAGAATCAGCAGAGGAAGTGAAGCCGTGAGCCCACAAGCCCAGCACGCGCGGGGCCCCCTGGCCGCGCCTGGCAGGTTTGTGGGGCCCACAACGCTCCACCGCCTCCAATCTCAGCTCTATTTAGTCCGTGTCGCCCAGAAAAAAATCAAGGAGAAGAGTTCATTGCGTTTTACGATACGGAGGCGCCGCCACCTCCTGTTCTTCATCTGGAGGGCAGATCTGGAGTTTGTTCTCGGCTCCAGAGAGGGGAAATCGTCGCCATCGTCATCATCAACCTTCCTTCATCGCCAATTCCATGATGCTCTTCATCGTTCGTGAGTAATCTCATCGTAGGCTTGTTGGACGGTGATGGGTTGGATGAGATCTATCATGTAATCGAGTTAGTTTTGACGGGGATTGATCCCTAGTATCCACTATGTTCTTAGATTGATGTTGCTACTACTTTGCCATGCTTAATGCTTGTCACTAGGGCCCAAGTGTCATGATTTCAGATCTGAACCTATTATGTTCTCGCCAATATATGTGTGTTATTGATCCTATCTTGCAAGTTGTAGTCACCTACTATGTGTTATGACCCGGCAACCCCGGAGTGACAATAGTCGGAACCACTCTTGGAGATGACCATAGTATGAGGAGTTCATGTATTCACCAAGTGTTAATGCGTTGTTCCGGTTCTTTATTAAAAGGAGAACCTTAATATCTTGTAGTTTCCATTAAGACCTCGCTGCCACGGGAGGGATGGACAATAGATGTCATGCAAGTTCTTTTCCCTAAGCACGTATGACTACATACGGGATACATGCCTACATTAGATTGACGAACTGGAGCTAGTTACATATCTCTCTGTGTTATAATTGTTACATGATGAATAGCATCCGGCATGATCATCCATCACCGATCCAATGCCTACAAGTTTTTCCTACTGGTCCTTGCTACGTTACTTTGCCGCTACTGCTGTCACTGTTGCTGTTGTTACTTTGTTGCTACTGCTGTTACTTTGCTGCTACTGGTTACTGTTGCTACTGCTGCTATCATCCTACTTTGCTGCAGATACTAAATCTTTCACGTGTGGTTGAATTGACAACTCAACTGCTAATACTTGAGAATATTCTTTGGCTTCCCCTTGAGTCAAATCAATATATTTGGGTTGAATACTCTACCCTCGAAAACTGTTGCGATCCCCTATACTTGTGGGTTATCAAGACCTTTTTCTGGCACCGTTGCCGGGGACGCCAAGTCAAGAATATTCTCCAGTCAACGTACCTTTTTCTGGCGCCGTTACCGGGCAAGCACAGCTATATTCTCTGAGTCACTTGGGATTTACGTCAGCTGGTCACTATGAAGAATCTGAGAGATCCAAGAACTTAAGTCTTGCCCTCAACTATGAGGACAGGTAAGGAACTTCCATCTAGCTCTGCACTTTATTCACCTTCAGTTATGAGTAAGTTTGCGACACCACCTCTTGCTAGAAATTTTGATGTGTCGCATGTGCTTGATGATGCTACTTCTGCTGCCCATGATGCTTTTGATGATGCTATGCTTGATACTGCTTTGCGGGATGATGCTATGCTTGATACTGCTTTGCCACTAGGTGCATTCCTTGATGCACAAATTGCTAGAGTTGCTGCTAGATGTGATGATACTTCTGAAACTGCTGATACTATTAAAGTAGAACATGCTATTATGCCTGAATTGCCTGATATGCGTGAGCGTTATGTTATGGAGGGAGAGATAGCGGAGGATTTTCTTGCGTGTAAGGATAGCTATGATGTTGAGAACTTACTGCGTAGGTGGAAAAAAAATCTGTGAACGCTAGGATGAAATACGACCCGAAGTTTGCTACTTCGCCTATCTTTGTGACCGATAAGGATTATGAATTATCTGTCGACCCTGAGTTAATCACTATAGTCGAATCTGATCCTTTTCATGGTTATGAGTCTGAAATGGTTGTAGCCCATCTTACCAAACTGCACAATATAGCCACCCTATTCACTAGTGAGGAAAAGATCCGCCACTACTATATCCTCAAGCTGTTTCCTTTCTCGCTAAAGGATGATGCTAAGACGTGGTTCACTTCTCTTGCTCCTGGTTGTGTGCGTAGCCCCAGGATATGGTCTACTACTTCTTTGAAAAATATTTCCCTGCCCATAAGAAGCAAGCTGCCTTGCAGGAAATATACAACTTTGCACAAGTTGAAGAAGAGAGTCTCCCACAAGCTTAGGGGAGGCTCGTCCAACTACTCAATGCTTTGCCTGATCACCCTCTTGAGAAGAATGAAATACTTGATATCTTCTATAATGGACTTATCGATGCTTCCAAAGACCACCTAGATAGTTGCGCTGGTTGTGTTTTCAGGGAACGAACCGTAGAACAAGCTGAGATTCTATTGAATAACATCTTGTGCAATGAGAATGCTTGGACTATTCCCGAACCACCTCCTAAGCCAACTCCAAAGAAAAAAGGTATTATATTCCTCAGTCCTGAAGATATGCAAGAAGCTAAGAAATCTATGAAAGAGAAATGCATTAAATCTGAAGATGTCAAGAATCTACCACCTATCGAAGAGATCCATGGTCTTGATAACCTGATACAGGTAGTAGAAGTAAATTCTCTGCGTAGATTCGATGAGAGTGATATTCCTTTTGATAAACCTGCTAGCTTATGCTTGGATGAATTTGATAACTTCGTTGCCAAACAACAGAGTTTCAATGATTATGTTAGCAGACAATTGGAACAGAATGCTCGTATGCTTAGTAATTTAAGTGCTTGTGTGGACAGAAACGTCAATGATCTTAAGCTTCTGAGTAAACATGCCTCTATGGTTACCACTCAAGTAGAAGAAGTACTTAAGGCTCAGAATGACTTGCTCAATGAGTTGAATGACAATTCTGCCAGAGTCGTCACTAGAGGCGGTAGAATGACCCAGGAACCTCTGTATCCTGAGGGTCATCCTAAGAGAATTGAACAAGATTCTCAAGGAGTTAACACTGATGCACCTAGTCATCCTAGAAAGAAGAAGAAAGATGATAGGAACTTGCACGCTAGCAACCCTGTGGCTATTACACCTGAGAGTCCCGTATACATATTCTACGAAGATCTCTATCGGTTGAACCTCCATGTCAAGGATTCATATAATCCCGTATACTATTCCCTTTGTCCTTCGGTATGTTACTTGCCCGAGATTCGTTCGTCGGTATCTCCATACCTAGTTCAATCTCGTTATCAGCAAGTCTCTTTACTCGTTCCGTAATACAAGATCCCAGAACTAACTCCTTAGTCACATTGCTTGCAAGGCTTGTTGTGATGTTGTATTACAGAGTGGGCCCCGAGATACCTCTCCGTCACACGGAGTGACAAATCCCAGTCTTGATCCATGCCAACCCAACAGACACCTTTGGAGATACCTGTAGAGCACCTTTATAGTCACCCAGTTACATTGCGACGTTTGATAACCCACAAGGTATTCCTCCGGTGTCCGGGAGTTGCATGATCTCATGGTCATAGGAACAGATACATTGACATGCACAAAACAGTAGCAATAAACTAACACGATCATATGCTACGTTTATAGTTCAGGTCTTCTCCATCACATCATTCTCCTAATGATGTGATCCCGTTATCAAGTGACAACACTTGTCTATGGTTAGGAGACCTTAACCATCTTCGATCAACGAGCTAGTCAACTAGAGGCTTACTAGGGAGAGTGTTTTGACTATGTATCCACACATGTATTTGTGTTTCCAATCAATACAATTATAGCATGGATAATAAAGAATTATCATGAATAAAGAAATATAATACTAACTAATTTATTATTGCCTCTAGGGCATATTTCCAACAGTATCCCACTTGCACTCGAGTCAATAATCTAGTTCACATCACTATGTGATTTTAACGAATCCAACACCCATACAGTTCTGGGGTTTGATCACGTCTTGCTTGTGAGAGAGGTTTTAGTTAACAAGTCTGAACCTTTCAGTTATGTGTGTGCTTTACAAATATCTATGTTATCCTGTTGATGCTGCTACTACGTGCCATTTGGAATTATTCCAAATGACCGCTCCACTATACGAATCCGCTTTACTCCTTAGAGTTATTCGGATTAGTGTCAAAGCTTACATCGGCGTAACACTTTACGACGAACTCTTTAATCACCTCCATAATCGAGAAAAATTCCTCATTTCATTAGTTACTAAGGATAACTTTGACCGCTACTCAGTGATTCAATCCTGGATCACTCTTTGTACCCCTTGACAGACTCATGGCAAGGCACACATCAGGTGCGGTACACAACATGGCATGCTTTAGAGCCTACGGCTAAGGCATAGGGGACGACCTTTGTCCTTTATCTTTATTCTGCCATGGTCGGGCTTTGAGTCTTACTCAAATTCACACCTTACAACACAGCCAAGAACTCCTTCTTTGCTGATCTGTTTTGAACTCCTTCAAAAACTTGTCAAGGCATGCATTCCATTGAAAGTTCTATTTAGCGTTTTGATCTATCTCTATAGATCTTGATGCTCAATGTTCAAGTAGCTCTATCCAGGATTTCCTTTCAAAAACTCCTTTCAAACAACCCTTTATGCTTTCTAAAAATTCTACATTACTTCCGATCAACAATATGTCAACCACATATACTTATCAGAAATTCTATAGTGCTCCCACTCACTTCTTTGGAAATACAAGTTTTTCATAAACCTTGTATAAACCCAAAAGCTTTGATCATCTCATCAAAGCATATATTCCAACTCCGAGATGCTTGCACCAGTCCATAGAAGTATCGCTGGAGTTTGCATACTTGTCAGCATCCTTAGGATCGACAAAACCTTCTGGTTGTATCACATACAACCTTTCCTCAAGGAAACCGTCGAGGAAACAATTTTTGACATCCTATGTGCAATATTTCATAAATAATGCAGCAACTGCTAACATAATTCCAACAGACTTTTAGCATCGCTACGAGTGAGAAAGTCTCATCATAGTCAACTCTTTGAACATGTCGGAAACATCTTTGCGACAAGTCGAGCCTTTCTTAATGGTGACTTTTCACCACCATCGTATGTCTTCCTTTTAAAGATCCATATGTACTTAATAGTCTTACGGCCATCAAGTAGTTCTTCCAAAGTCTACACTTTGTTTTATACATGGATCCTTTCTCGGATTTCATGGCCTCTAGCCATTTGCCAGAATCCGGGCCAACCATTGCTTCTCCATAGCTCGTAGGTTCATTGTTGTTCAACAACATGACCTCCAAGACAGGGTTACCGCACCACTCTGTAGCAATACGCAACCTTGTCGACCTACGAGGTTTTTAGTAACTTGATCCGAAGCTTAATGATCACTATCATCAGTTTCCACTTCAATTGGCGTATGCGTCACAAGAACAACTTCATGCGCCCTTCTACACACTGGTTGAAGTGACGGTTCAATAACTTCATCAAGTTCCACCACCCTCCCACTCAATTCTTTCGAGGGAAATTTTTCCTCGAGAAAGGACCCGTTTCTAGAAACAAACACTTTGCTTCCGGATCTGAGATAGGAGATGTACCCAACTGTTTTGGATATCCTATGAAGATGCATTTATCCTCTTTGGGTTCGAGCTTATCAGACTGAAACTTTTTCACATAAGCGTCGTAGCCCCAAACTTTCAAGAAACGATAGCTTAGGTTTCTCCAAACCATAATTCATTCGGTGTCATCTCAACGGAAATATGTGGTGCCCTGTTTAAAGTGAATGCGGTTGTCTCTCATGCATAACCCATAAACGATAGTGGTAATTCGATAAGAGACATCATAGTATGCACCATATCAAATAGGGCGCGGCTATGACGTTCGGATACACCATCATACTATGGTGTTCTAGGTGGCATGAGATGTGAAACAATTTTCACATTTGTCTTATTTGTGTACCAAACTCGCAACTCAGATATTCATCTCTATGATCATATCGTAGACATGTTACCCTCTTGTCACGACGATCTTCAACTTCACTCTGAAACAACTTTGAACTTTTCAGTATTTTAGACTTGTGATTCATCAAGTAAATACTCATGTATCTACTCAAATCATTAGTGAAGTAGGAACATAATGATATCCACTACGTGCCTTAGCACTCATTGGATTGCACACATCAAAAATGTATTACTTCCAACAAGTTACTTTCTTGTTCCATCTCACTGGAAAACGAGGCCTTCAGTCATCTTGCCCACGTGGTATGATTTGCATGTCTCAAGTGATTAAAAATCAAGTGAGTCCAAACGATCCAACTGCATGGAGTTTCTTCATGCGTTTATACCAATAGGTATGGTTTGCATGTCTAAAACGTTTCAAAAATGAGTGAGTACAAAGATCCATCGGCATGGAGCTTCTTCATGCATTTTACACCAACATGACTCAAGTGGCAGTGCCACGAGTAAGTGGTACTATCATTACTACTTTGTATATTTTGGCATCAATATTATGAACATGTGTAGCACTACGATCGAGATTCAATAAACCATTGAAGGTAATTATTCAAGCAAATAGAATAACCATTAGTCTCCTTAAATGAATAATCTTATTGCAATAAACATGATCCAATCATGTTCATGGTCAACGCAAACACCAACCCCGATGGTAGAGGGAGCGTGCGATGTTTGATCACATCAACCTTAGAATTACTTACAACACACATCATCACCTCACCCTTGCTAGTATCCTTTTAATCCATAGTTATAACTTCGAGTTACTAACACTTAGCAACTGAACCGATATCTAATACCTTGGTGCTACTAGGAATACTAGTAAGGTACACATCAATATTAGGTATATCCAATATACTTTTGTCGACTTTGCCAGCCTTCTCATCTACCAAGTATCTAGGGTAGTTCCGCCTTAGTGATCGTTTCCCTCATAACAGAAGCACTTAGTCTCGGGTTTGGGTTCAACCCCGGGTTTCTTCACTAGAGTAGAAATTGTTTTGCCGTTTCATAAAGTATCCCTTCTTACCCTTGCCCTTTCTTGAAACTAGTGGTTTTACTAACCATCAACAATTGATGCTCCTACTTGATTTCTACTTTCGCAGTGTCAAACATTGCGAATAGCTTAAGGATCATCATATGTATCCTTGATATGTTATGGTTCATCACGAAGCTCTAGTAGCTTGGTGGCATGACACCAGAGAATCATCACTATCTCATCTGGAAGATCAACTCCCATTCGATTCAAGCGATTGTAGCACTCAGACAATTTGAGCACATTCTCAACGATTGAGTTTTTCTCCCTTACTTTGTAAACAAAGAATCTTGTCGGAGGTTTCATACCTCTTAACAAGGGCATGAGCATGAAATCCCAATTTCATCTCTTGGAACATCTCAAATGTTCCGTGACGTTTCAAGATGTCTTCGGCGCCCCAATTCTAAGTCGTTAAGTATTACGCACTGAACTATCACGTAGACATGAAAAACGTGTATGTTAGATGTTCGCAACATCCACAGACGACGCTCGAGGTGCAGCACACCGAGCAGTGCATTAAGGACATAACCCTTTTGCGCAACAATGAGGACAATCCTCAGTTTAGACTCAGTCCGCAAAATTGCTACCATCATCTTTCAACTAAATTTTCTCTAGGAACATATAAAAACAGTAGAGCTACAACGCAAGCTACAACATAATTTGCAAAGACCTTTTTGACTATGTTCATGATAATTGAGTTTAGCTAATCATATTACTAATAACTCCCACTCAAAATAGATATCCCTCTAGTCATTTGAGTGACGCATGATCCAAATCCACTAACTCAAGTCCGATCATCACTTGAGTTGAGTATAGTTTAAGTGGTGAACATTTCCATGTTGATCATATCAACTATACGATTCATGCTCGACCTTTCGGTCTCTTGTGTTCTGAGGCCACGTCTGTACATGCTAGCCTCGTCAAGTTTAACCCGAGTGTTCCGCATGTGCAACTGTTTTGCACCCATTGTATGTGAACGTTGAGTCTATCACACCCGATCATCACGTGGTGTCTCGAAACGATGAACTGTCACAACGGTGCACAGTCGGGGCGAACACAATTTTATCTTGGAATTTTAGTGAGGGATCACCTTATGATGCTACCGTCGTTCTAAGCAAAATAAGGTGCATAAAAAGGATTAACATCACATGCAATTCATAATTGACATGATATGGCCATGATCTTGTGCTTCTTGATCTCCATCTCCAAAGCACCGGCATGATCTTCATCGTCACCGGAGCCACACCATTATCTCTATCATCGTGCTGCCATCGAGGTTGTCGTGCTATCTATGCTATTACTACTAAAGCTACAACCTAGCAATATAGTAAACGCATCTGCAAGCACAAACGTTAGTTTAAAGACAACCCTATGGCTCCTGCTGGTTGCCGTAGCATTGACGTGCAAGTCAATATTTAACTATTACAACATGATCATCTCATACATCCAATATATCACATCATGTCTTTGGCCATATCACATCACATGCATACGCTGCAAAAACAAGTTAGACTTCCTCTAATTTGTTGTTGCATGTTTTACGTGGCTGCTATGGGTATTTAGTATGATTGCATCTTACTTATGCAAAGCCACAACAGTGATGTGCAAACTGCTATTTAACCTTTCCCCAAGGACCGCCTCGGTCAAATCCGATTCAACTAAAGTTGAAGAAACAGACACCCGCCGGTCATCTTTATGCAACAAGTTGCATGTTAGTCGATGAAACCGGTCTCTCGTAAGCGTACGAGTAAGGTTGGTCCGGGCTGCTTCAATCCAACAATACCGCCAAATCGAGAAAATACTAAGGAGGGCAGCAAATCGAACATCAACGGCCACAAAAACTTTTGTGTTCTACTCGAGATATCATCTACGCATGAACCTAGCTCTGATACCACTGTTGGGAAACGTTGCATGGGAAACAAAAAAAATCCTACGCACACGAAGACCTATCATGGTGATGATCATCTATGAGAGGGAGATCGGATCCACATACCCTTGTAGATCGCTAAGTGGAAGTGTTAATAAACGTGGTTGATGTAGTGGTACGTCTTCACGATCCGTCACATGAACCGTCTCACGATCCGTCCCACGATCCGTCCCGATCAAGTGCCGAACGGACGACACCTCCGTGTTTCGCACACGTACAGCTCGATGACGATCTCTGGCTTCTTGATCCAGCAAGAGAGACGAGGTTGTAGATGAGTTCCCCGGCAGCGTGACGGCGCCCCGGTGGTGGTGGTGATCTATTCCTTCAGGGCTCCGTCCGAGCTCCGCAGAAAACCGATCTAGAGGAAGAACTACGATCTAGAGGAGAGGGCGGCACGTGGCAAAGTTGTGTCTCAAAATCCATAAACCTCTAGTATATAAAGGAGGAGGGAGGGGGCAGGCCTTGCGCCACAAGGGAGAATCCCTTGGGTCGGCCGAAGTGGAGGAGGGAGGAATCCTCCTCCAACTCCACTTGGATTAGGACTCCTTCCTTAATTTCCCACCTCTTTTGGATTTTGCACTTTTTCCTCATGGGCTTTCCTTGGATGACTTTATCAGCCCATTATGCCTTATTGCACATCCAATAAACCCATGTGGGCACCTTGGGGCATGGTGGGCCCACCCAGTGGGCCCCTGGAACCCATTCGTCACTCCCGGTACACTGCCGACAATGCCCGAAAACCTTGTGGAATCCAAATACCAACTTCCTACATATCAATATTCGTTTCCGGACCATTCTGGAACTCCTCGTGATGTCCGGGATCTCATCCGGGACTCCGAACAAAACTTCGGTCACCAACACATATAACTCAACTATATCGAAACGTCACCGAACCTTAAGTGTGCAGACCGTGCGGTTCGAGAACTATGCAAACATGACCTGAGACACTCCCCGGTCAATAACCAATAGCGGGACCTGGATGTACATATTGTCTCCTATATATTCTATGAAGATCTTTGTCGGTTGAACCTCCATGTCAAGGATTCATATAATCCTGTATACTATTCCCTTTGTCCTTCGGTATGTTACTTGCCCGAGATTCGATCGTCGGTATCTCCATACCTAGTTCAATATCGTTATCAACAAGTCTCTTTACTCATTCTGTAATACAAGATCTCGTAACTAACTCCTTAGTCACATTGCTTGCAAGGCTTGTTGTGATGTTGTATTACCGAGTGGGCCCCAAGATACCTCTCCGTCACACGAAGTGACAAATCCCAGTCTTGATCCATGCCAAACTAACAGACACCTTTGGAGATACCTGTAGATCACCTTTATAGTCACCCAGTTACGTTGCGACGTTTGATAACCCACAAAGTATTCCTCCGGTGTCCGGGAGTTTCATGATCTCATGGTCATAGGAACAGATACATTGACATGCAGAAAACAGTAGCAATAAACTGACACGATCATACGCTATGTTTATAGTTTGGGTCTTATCCATCACATCATTCTCCTAATGATGTGATCCCGTTATCAAGTGACAACACTTGTCTATGGTTAGGAAACCTTAACCATCTTCGATCAACGAGCTAGTCAACTAGAGGCTTACTAGGGACAATGTTTTGTCTATGTATCCACACATGTATTTGTGTTTCCAATCAATATAATTATAGCATGGATAATAAACGATTATGATGAATAAATAAATGTAATAATAACTAATTTATTATTGCCTCTAGGGCATATTTCCAACAGTCTCCCACTTGCACTAGAGTCAATAATCTAGTTCACATCACTATGTTATTTTAACGAATCCAACACCCATACAGTTCTGGGGTTTGATCATGTCTTGCTTGTGAGAGAGGTTTTAGTCAACGAGTCTGAACCTTTCAGATCTGTGTGTGCTTTACAAATCTCTGTGTTATCCTGTAGATGCTGCTACTACGTGCCATTTGGAATTATTCCAAATGATCGCTCCACTATACGAATCCGCTTTACTCCTTAGAGTTATTCGGATTAGTGTCAAAGCTTGCATCGACATAACCCTTTATGACGAACTCTTTAATCACCTCCATAATCAAGAAAAATTCCTCAGTCCATTAGTTACTAAGGATAACTTTGACCGCTGCTCAGTGATTCGATTTTGGATCACTCTTTGTACCCCTTAACAGACTCATGGCAAGGCACACATCAGGTGCGGTACATAGCATGGCATACTTTAGAGCCTACAACTAAGACATAGGGGACGACCTTCGTCCTTTCTCTTTCTTCTGCCGTGGTCGGGATTTGAGTCTTACTCAAATTCGCACCTTACAACATAGCCAAGAACTCCTTCTTTGCTGATCTGTTTTGAACTCCTTCGAAAACTTGTCAAGGCATGCATTTCATTGAAAGTTCTATTTAGCGTTTTGATCTATCTCTATAGATCTTGATGCTCAATGTTCAAGTAACCGTATCCAGGTTTTCCTTTGAAAAACTCCTTTCAAACAACCCTTTATGCTTTCCATAAATTCTACATTACTTCCGATCAACAATATGTCAACCACATATACTTATCAGAAATTCTATAGTGCTCCCACTCACTTCTTTGGAAATACAAGTTTCTCATAAACCTTGTATAAACCCAAAAGCTTTGATCATCTCATCAAAGCGTACTGATGTGTCTTCTCTGCCCTTTTTGGCGTCTTGCTGCCAAAGGGGGGGAGTGTTGGGATTTGCGTATCACAAGTGTTCTTTCATTGCTCATCTTTTCACTCGTGATCTCGTTTATCGTTTGCTTTGCTTAGAAGACTAAGTTGTGTGGTGTGGAACTTGTTGGTTTGCGTTTTTAATGTGTATGAGACTCATGTAATACTATGTCATATGGTGTGAGACATATGTTACCTTAGCTTTATCATATGTATTTAATTTCATGAGATGCTTAAATTGTGCCCTTATGATCATGCTCAGTTCACTTCTTGCAGCTATATTCTCTTAGTTGTATCTTATATGCAAGTAGTGCATGTCTATAAAATATAGGGGGAGTGTTGATCCTAGTGTGTGCACTTTGCATTCCAAAAGCATACTTAAATAGTGCACCCGTTTAGGTGGAGCCTCCTATATTCTGTAGACTGTGGGGTTGCATTTTGTCTCGGGTTTTATCCTCTATGCAAATCCCGTGTTGTCATCGATCCACCAAAAAGGAGGAGATTGTAAGGGCATATTTCTACCCCTGTAATTTTGGTGATTGATGACAACACTTTTGCGGACTAATCGTGTGCAATAAGCCTTTTAGGTATTTCCTAGGTTTGCACAAAGACGATTATTGCCCCTTGGTGTTTTGATGTGAAGACGGTTTTCGCTCTTACGCTTCATTGTCGGTGGATTTGGGTCGTAGGAAAAGTCATACTATTAAAAGGGGATTTGCTTTGGAAAAGTATCGGTGGAATCATCACATACACTTATCCCTCGCCCCTTTTCCACTTTGATGAGATTTTTCTACCCTGCCTAAACCTGTCGTGCATTGTTCAAGCGGTAGTACAGTTCCGAGGAGCGGTAGTACCGCTCTGTCTCGTGCACATGGGTGGGTAATGGGCAGATTCCCTCCCCCACTATATAAGGGGGTTCTTCTTCCCTGAGAACTCCACCTTTACCCCCTAAGCTCCATTGTTGCTCCAAGCTTCATTTTAGCACGATCTCTCTCCCTAGCGAGCAAAACTTGTTGATATTGTAGGGTTTGGTTGAGAGGGCCTTGATCTACACTTCCACCAATAGAATTTGTTTCCCCCCACTAATCCCTTGCAGATCTTGTTACTCCTGGGTGTTTGAGCACCCTAGACGATTGAGGTCACCTCGAAGCCATATTCCATTGTGGTGAAGCTTCGTGGTCTCGTTGGGAGCCTCCAATTAAGTTGTGGAGATTGCCCAAACCTTGTTTGTAAAGGTTCGATCGCCGCCTTCAAGGGCACCACTTAGTGGAATCACGATACCTCGCATCATGTGAGGGTGTGAGGATAATACGGTGGCCTTAGTGGCATCTTGGGGAGCATTGTGCCTCCACACTTCTCCAACGGAGACGTACTTCCCCTCAAAGGGAAGGAACTTCGGAAACACATCCTCATCTTCATCAGTTCCACTTGTGGTTATTTCTTACCTTTACCTGTATTTACTTATTGCTTCTTATTATTGTTGTTAGCGTCATATAGGTTGCTATCCTAGTTGCATATCTAGACAACCTATTTGTCGCTAAACCAAATTTGTTTAAAGGATAGATTTAATTTGGTTAGTTGCCTATTCATCCCCCTCACTCAACCATATCGATCCTTTCAAACAACGTTGGTGGGATCGAGTGAGGGTGGACGACTTAACGAAGTCGAGCGAAACGTTGGTTGGCAAGAAAAGAAACCTTATTATTTTTTAAGTAGAGAAACATGGTATAAAGTTGCTTGGATATAGTTATGATCATCACACTAAGTATGAGTGGGTAGATGTCACACCTAGTTTCTTGCTATCTCATGTACTTCTTTATGTAACCTTGCCACTGAATTAATAAAGTGCCATGAGGTGTTCCCTTCAAAAAAAGTTGTTTGGATAGTAAACATGATTTATGATACAAATTTTCATGAAGTGAGCTTTCTTGCAAACAAGGAAACTAATTATGGCGTCCCTTGTTTTGTCGACCAACATGAACCAAGAATAATACTATTTGATAGTGCATGTTGGAATGTGTCAAGCATCTTGGGAGAGTCTTGTATCCATGTTGTGTCATCACTCACCCACAACTAATTGTGCCGCCCTTGTCAAAGTGAAAGCTGCCACCACCGCCTCAAGGACATCTTATTATATGATGAGCATTATATTCCTCACCGCAAAATAGTTTTCAAGATGTGGTGAGAGCGAGAGACAGATATGCATTATATTCATATGTGTAATCAGAAAAAAATAAAAAGGTTTGTGGGAACACACGTGCAATAAAAATATATTCCTATGAAATTTGATATACATTGTATTGATATAGGTGTAGTTAGGAAAAAAATTAAAAAGCCAGTGGCAACGCACGGGCGTTCTACTAGTCAACGTTCTCTACTGCTAAAGAAGTATTCTGCGGTCGTGATGGTAGGTTTGGTAGCCGGCATTCACCGGTTTATTTCCGTCTATCCTCCCATGTTTGTCTGGTTTATTTTTGTCTCTCCTCCCACCACCCCTCCCACCCTCGTTCATTGGTTTATTTTTCTCTTCACTCTTTATTACAAATCAGCAATTTCCTAAAATATAACAAATCACTGGTCTAACTTTTTTAAATTATCCAAATCAATGGATCCCTATCATTAGTGCAATTTGTTTTAGGAAACAAATAACATATTTTCAGGAAACAAATAACATATTTTAATCTAACTTATCCAAATCAATCGATCCTCTCATTAGTGCAATTTGTTTAGGAAACAAATAATAAATTTTAATCTAACTTTCCTAACTTATCCAAATTAATGGATCCCTCTCATTGATGCAATTTGTTTTAGGTAACAACTAAATTTTTTTGGGGAAACAAATAACATATTTGAAGGAAATCTCTACTCCTAAAAGGGGAATTGATAGCCTGGTATGCGGGTTTAGTTTTGTCCCACCTCCGTGACACTAGGTTTTTTCGTCCCACCTCCCACCACCTTTGTAACACAAGGAAAAAAACCATTAGCCGATCCACTTGTCCCGAACCAGATCCCAAGCCGCTCCTCATCCTCTCCCGGACGAGAAGCAGCGATCTCCGGTGATCACAACCACCAAGACATCGCGGATATGTGCATCACCAATGCGAATCACCGACGACCGTCATGGATCGATCGTCGTGTCGCTTCCCTATGCTGTGCTGGTTTGGTCCTCCATCGCCGTGAAATTGTGGCTCGGCCTTGTGATAGGTTAGTCAGGATGGGTGAAATGGGGCTTCTACTCCCTACTAATCGCGTGCGCAACCTGGAGTTGGAGTCGTGCTTTCCCCAAGGGCGTCTAGCGGGTGCGCGGTGTCGTGCAACATTGCGGTTGGGACAGCCACCTGGACCCCTCCCTTGTCGTGCACCTCCTTGCTGGAGAGAGAGAGAGGGGGGGGAGGGGGGGGCCAGTGTGGTACTCTGGTGGGCACCCAACCGACTGCCCATCGCCTCTGGCATCTGACGACCGCGACGGTGTCACCTAAGAAGTGGCTGGCAACCAACCTGTCCGCACACCTCAGCTTCGGTGACCAGCAACCGATGCCTCGTGCCTGCTGCTTGATCTGAGGTCATCGTCGACTTAGTCTCCTATCACACAGGCACCACGACTTCGTCCTATCGTGGTATATCTCTCTTCCCCTCTGTGCCAAATCTCACATTTGTGTTTGTGTTTGCGTTGTGCGTGTGTGTGTGCTATGCATGAGTAATGTGATGGACGTGTCGTGTTGTGTGTGTGGCTTGCTAGCTTGTGCGAGTAAGTGATCTCCACACATTGATGGTTGTATGAACTCATCATGTGTGCGTGCGTGCGTGCTTCTTGCTGGGTGCTGATGGATGCTTGTTGTGTGTGCGTGTCTATGTGTGGTGTTTGCTGGATCAAGCAACAACCAACAACGATGCATGTTATTTTCTAATTTTGTTGTCTAAATATATATGGCTTATATGGATGTATATAACCAAGTAAGCTGAAGAGACAAAAATACATATTATTAACTTTTCCCTTGGTTAATTTCCCGATCTTGTAAATAATTACACACAATCTTAATCCATTGCTTTGTCATGTGCTTTCTTTTCCCTTGGTTGATTATGGACTACATCGTTAACTTCTAAATTACAAACTGGATGCCATCTTCAACATAAGATCCCATGTTCAAATTTGTACTTTGTTCATTTCTTGTTCAATCCTTCTATGAGTAACTAGCATTTTCGATGGAATATTCTACGATCTCCAATCCGTTTTACCTAGAAGCTTGGTTCACTACCACTTTATTTCTTAGAAGCTAAAGTCTTGATAATAAATTATACTTCTCTTTTGTTACCGGCATAATTTTTTGTCCAACATGCTTTGCAATAAATTATCAAGCAAATTGATGGTGGGAGAATCGGCTATGCCGGCAGTGGCTCCAACATGGTGGTGGTCATGGCGGACGCCACCATGTGAGCTTCACCTCATCGCGTTGTAGCGTGGAGTGGTTTCCTTCTCAGTTTAGGCATGCAGATTTAATAGGCCATGAGGATTAGAACTAATAGTGATCCTTCAAGTTTTAAAAGGTAACTAAAAGTAATATCTTGACTGAATAGGTCATGTCGATTAGTAACTAATGTTAACAAAGCGCCACCATGCTATGATATTTAACAATAATCTGCTGACTAAATATGCATTCTCATTAGTAAAAGCATTGAGCAAAGTAGCCCTATTATAAGCTATTTGGAATTGCAATTCATATGGTGCCCTTTTTATATGGTTTTCGGGTCCAGATTACATGTGTAGGTGCACTTGAGTAATTTTGAATGTGACGAACCTCATCCAACAACCAAATTTTTCGCAAATCAAAAGGAAGAGCTAGAGAAAACACAACCAAAAAACGTCATCCAGTCAGTTATGACTTGAAATGGTCTAAGGGGATATTGGACCTGGTCCATAAAATGAAAGGTGCTGGGTTGTGGCGGCTAATCATAAGAAGATGAATGATTAAAAGTGGACTGGTCACCCCTCTGATTTATGATCTTTTAAAAGATAGAAAAAGCCTCATCCAACAACCAAATTTTTCGCAAATCAAAAGGAAGAGCTAGAGAAAACACAACCAAAAAACGTCATCCAGTCAGTTATGACTTGAAATGGTCTAAGGGGATACTGGAGCTGGTCCATAAAATGAAAGGTGATGGGTTATGGTGGCTAATCATAAGAAGATGAATGATTAAAAGTGGACTGGTCACCCCTCTGATTTATGATCTTTTAAAAGATAGAAAAAGGCTTATCTCATACTTCAAACTCATATTGAGGAAATCAAGAAAGTTGCATAAGTGAATATATAACCCACGAAAAAGTGAGCTAATCCAACCAATCTTAATTGCACAATGGATAGAGCCACGGGCGTGCCATTTATTTTTGATGTCATAGTTTTCAGAGTAAAAGAATATGTTTCAGTGCTAATATGCTCATTCTCAAATTTAAGTTCATTTGCATGTACTCAAGTCATTGCCGTACTTGAGAGCTGGTATTTGAGCAACCGAAATATGGATTTTTGTTGAGCTGCACGTGTTCTTGTTGAATTGGTTCTTTGGCAGGTATGTCGTTTTCTATGGAATTTTGCCAGTTTTTTGTTGTGAACATAATTTAGAGGTGTACGGTTCATATCGGGTAGCTAGCAAAACATCTAATTTGTTATTTTCTCATCATTTGTGGGGTAAGTCTTATGACTCTAGTACAAGGGTAACCGTACATAGGTGTCTTTAGTCTTTATGTTCCATGTATGCAACTGATGGTCTGCATGTCCTATTACCAAGGCAAAAATAAATAAAATGGTGGCTCCATTGTTGCTTTTGGTGGAAGTTATCCTCTGTATTTGAAAGTGCCTTCAAGATGGTGTTGGCTGCTATGAAGGGCCTAGATTAAAGAGTTTAACCAAGATAAGAAGGCATGGTTTTGGTGAGGTTTAGCTTGGTTCAAAGTACATTTTGATTCTGGTCTAGCGTCCTTTCCTATAAGAAGAGTTAGAATGTGCGCGTTTTGGTGATTCATTTTCCTTGATTGTTCTGCTTTGATTTTAATCCATATATCTCCATATTATGCTAGGGGGCAGCAATATTAAAGGACTCCATGCTTTTAGTATCTCCCTTTACTAGCAAGCCTACTATTGGAAATCATCTTCTGAATTTTATCGCCTTCGGTTTTCATTAGGAACAACTAAGACTGTTGTCAAGCCTTATATTTGTGGTGGTCTAAGACAAGAAGAAATAAACATTGGCACTACAATACATGCATCTTTAACTTCATCATTATTTATAAAAACAATAATTTAGTGCACCATCCCCTCTTGCGATAGCTGAGAATATTTTTACATGTCAAACAAACATAGAATAGGACATCATCCGTCCCTAGGGCCGACCCTGAAGGGGGCGAGTGGGGCGGCTACCCCGGGCCTCTAGGTGCCAAGGCCCCCCAAATATGTTCTTAGTTGGAGTAGCGACTTGGCTCGGAATGCCGATGTATGTAAATAGAAAATGGGCGTCCTATTCCTACAACCGTTTCCCTGATTTTCTCGACTTCCTTCCTTCATTCTAAGATTAAGGGCCTTTACGATAGAGTAATTGATATGTTATTGCATGTGATTAATTAGGTGTAGTTATGAAAAAAAAACATTTTTAATTTTCTTCCTTAATCTTGCCGCAAAAAATCCTTCCTTAATCCACTAGCCCCAAGTTGTGCGGCCAATTTGTGAGACAAATGGGACTAATGGGAAGAAATGCCCCACGCGAGCAAGAACAACTCAAGATCGTGACGCTTGATATTCATCTACTATGGCTACGTGGTGTCGCCTTCGATTGGAGTGGATTTGAGTTGGAACATAGTTGGACTGTGATGATAACCAACTGCCTCGCACGAGACCACACTCGCTCGCCGGGAGGCTAGATCGTACTGTTAGGGCACGATTATAGTAACAAAAAATAAGATATGTTTCTAACCTTTATTTGTATAGGTAGTTTATATGGCCTATGAAACTTTATCATGATGGTTGATTTAAATTTGTAAGTGATCATCGACATGGTCTCTGATTTGTTTTAGTTGGACACTAATAATTGATTTATGAGTATTGTTAATGCATAGATGTTATTAGGGTTATTAATTCTAATGTTTGTCGACATGCCGATAATTGCTATTTTGGAATAAATTAATGCTAACCCATAAGGTAGGGGCTATACATAATACAATGTGATATCTAAATGGAAGACAACGTGAGTGATCATTGGCATTTAAATCATTCATTAGTACTGAACAAATGCCATTTTTTAGTATAGGTTGATTCTGATCAACAAAATTAGCATAAACTTAATAAAGAAGCTATCTAACATATTAGTAAAGAACAGACTTATAAGCTAAAAATATTCTATTTCCTTTGACTAGCAATTAAAAATATTTTTCAAACTTAGTTGTGTTTATGTTAAGAGCCCCTAGGTTTAGTTTTGCCCCGAGCTACCAAAGTCTCAAGGCCGACCGTGTTCGTCGCTGTACGTGATTGCCATTTTTGAGAGAGAGAATGGGAGAGGGAGGGAGAGAGAGGGAGGGAGAGATAGGGGGGAGAAAGGGAGGGACGAAGGGTTTCATAATATAACAAGTGGAGACGTGTATGCATACCACACTTAGAGCATCTTTGGTGGCTTGTCTAAATTTGGTTGTCTATATCTTCATATAGAAAATGGTCTAAAAATTTTGAATTTAGACAACCTCTGTTTTCCAGCGGATTGTCTAAATTTGGTAGTCTATATTTCCAAGGGCTCTATTTGCAACGGCTCTATTTCCACGGCTACATATACAAGGTGTCTTCTACTCATGCGAAACAACTGAGTGCATTTATTCAGATGCATCAACAAATTAGAAACAAAGATGATCATTCTTAGCTTCAATATGATCTGGTTGAGCACCTGTGGCAGAAGTTTGGACACGAGTGATGTAGTACAAGTGACAAATAGTTCAAGTCATAATAAATAGTTGGCAGAACAACAAATAAAGGTCAACCAGATGTGTTCTGGCAGCGAGCAGCGATCTCATCTTGTTTTTTCTTGTAGAATTGCTTCTGTGCATCAGTCATACCAGATGTGTCCATGAGCATGATTTTCTCTTCATATTCAAACTGTTTCCGTGCATCCTCCCTCTCTTGCAATGCAATCTGCTTCTCTTGCAATTCAAAAGCTCTCGCGTAGCGCGCATTTTTTGTGGTCTCTTTGGCATCATCCTTCTCTATCTTCTGTGCCCACACACTTTCTAATGATAACTTGCAATCACTATCTTTTAGCAAACGTTCTTTCTTGTCCTTCTTCGTGCCAAGAGGTCTTATCTCCTCTTCAAGAGCATCTGTGCATACGTCGAAGTCTTCATCATTTGAGGTTGTACCCGGACTTGCATCTGAGGTCTTCTTATGTTTCTTTTGAGGAGGCAGACGTGTCTGCCACTTTGGATACTTCTCAAACTCTATATAGCAATGCATTAGTGTAAATGGCTTCTTTTTCTCATCCAGTTCAATGAACAAGTGGTGTGCATCTGTTTCCTACAAAAGGAAATGGAGAGTTAACACTTTCATACAACACATGTGGAATATTTGAAGCGAATTAGAAAATAGATGCATACCTTATCGGAGAGTGTCAAGCCGCCGCCATTTCTATTTAATATCTATTAAACGTATGCACAAAACCTGCTCGTGAGCGCTGAAATAGTGTTGTAACGACAAGTGAGTCCATTAGGAACACGCTCCGGCCATGACGGTTTTTTGTGGCTGTTGTAGTAATCTGAAATCCTTCCCCAATATGTACTTAAATTATGATCCGTCCGAGTCTCCGCATCGAAACTAGTATTTTCCCATGCTTGGATCAACACCAAGTCCTCATCACTTGACCATTTTTTCCCTTTGTGGAGGCTCCTTTTGTCGATTTTTTAGTTGGCATCCTCGCTTGTTCCTCGATTGGCATGCAATTTGGTGTTCCAATCCAATTTATGTCACTCGATCCCACATTCATCATGTATAGAAATGAGGAGTTGTTGATCTGTGAGTCCGTCTCATTTGAGTTCTCCATCTATACACAAACAACATACAAAATTCAGTAGGATATATACATGGCAATAGCATCAACATACATAAATCGTATCGCAACTCACTTGCTACTGTGGCGGCGAGCAGGAGGAAGGTGTTGGTCGATCCCACATCGTCAACATACAGATCCCACATCGCCAACATACAGATCCCACATCGCCGACCGCCTCGCGCGCAGCTGCACGCGACGCCACCGTAGTTCTCGTGGCGCGCGCGATGCTGGTCTCCTGCCGGCCTGAGCGCCTTCCCCCTCCCCCCCGTCGCCGGCCTGAGCGCCCTCTGGTCGGTCGATCCATCCCGCCGGCCTGAGCGTCCGCTCGGCACGCATCGACCCGGGGGGTCGGCCGTTTCCAGGCAACGACGGAGGCGTCGCGCATCGAGCCAGGGCGGCGCCGGCGCCAGCGCGCCCTCCCCTGTCCCTCCCTCTCTCTCCTGAATCTGAGGAAAAAGCTTTCTCTCTGAATCTGACGGAAAAGGCCATACCTTGACGGCGGCAAGCTCGAGGCAGTGGCGCGGCCGTCCTCCTCGTCTCGAACTGCTCCGGATGGGCGTGGGAGAGACGGTGCGGGAAGCTGTTGTGGTTTGCTCATCGTCGCTCGATCGTCTATATTTAGACGATAGGTAGCGATTTTGATGGATGTTTATAATTTAGACTAGCTGATAGACCAACCGCTAGAGGCGATCTTGGACCTGTGATAGTCTATATTCGGCTTAGACTACCACATACACTAGCCACTAGAGATGCTCTTACATTGTCTTAGCTAGGAAATTGCGTTTTTTTTTGTTTACTAGGTGAGAGATTTATTCTTACAAATTACATTTATATGACTATCTTTCGTTCTCTTCTTATTGAATTTATTAGGGAGATGGTTCCCCATTCTGTTCTAATTAAAATTGTTAGGGAGGGAGAGTTGGGGATGATGAATCGGAGAGATGCCTCTGTTGCTAGCATCACTATTCACGTGTGCGTTTGTTGCCGCTTCTCATGTGTTGATGGGATGTATGTTTTAGAGAGTAATAGCATTATTATGTGACATCCATTTCTTGTTCAAATGTTCTTTTATTTATATGTTACGATCATGATAGTTAATAGAGAAAAAAATTAAAGTAGTCTTTTTGTTTTCTAGATGTGTTGGTCGGAAGTTACATGCAAAGTCAAGGGTCAATAAATTGAAAGTATTATGACATGTACAATGGTTGATAAAATAGTCTTATCTTAAGTATGCCACGTAGGTAAGATAAGACAAAAAAACGTGATATACAATAATTATCTCCTAGCTTTATCTTCTAGGCAATATGGGCACGCTTGGATCGTTTTTTCGTTGCTCTAATTGGATTCTTTCTAAATGGCAATGTTGGTGCCACGAAATGAGCATCAAGCAAAGTTTTAAATAGCCGGCTACTGCATTTAGCGGCGGCTTTTTCAACAGCTACGAAAGGCTATAGCCGGCTAAGTTCATTTAGCGGTTTTGATAAATCATGAGAAAAAATCAAAATTTTCGGCCCCATATCTTCAGATATATATCAATGATTTTCAGGGACATAAAAATATTCACATAACATACATGAATAACCAGGAATTCTGGACATACTTCTGTCCAAATATTAGAGCATCTCCAACAGTCGCGCTTCGCGCCGCGCCCAAAAAATGTATTTACAGCGCGCGCGCCGGCTGGTTTAGCGTAGGGATAGGCGTTGGCTCCAACAGTGCCCAATAGGCGCTATAATGCAGCGCGCGCGCCGCTCCAGCAGTGCCCAAAAATGCAGCGCGCGCACAACATTTTGTAAAGTAGATTCCATTAAAATAAAAACGATATAAAAGTTATTTTACATATATTGCAACTAGATAGGTAGTTTGAAAACATAGATAGATAGTTCGATGCTAGATAGTTCGAAAACAAAAAAAACTCCTAGTCGCTCCAGCCATCTGCACCATCATCATCGTCGTTGGTGTCGTCAGAGGTTGACAGCCAAATGTCAAACCAACGCTCATCTTCTTAAGTGAAGAAGGACCTTCCGCCTGCATTGACGAGGTCGGCCTGTGCACAAGCCAATGCCTTCCGACGACGCCTGTCCAAGCGCTCCTCGCGGCGCCGGCGCGTGTCCTCCTCGCGGTGCCGTTCCCAATATTCCTGCTCGTAGGCGACGTCCTCCGGGTGGCGTCGGCGCCACTCCGCCATCACCCGCTCGTCCTCCTGGGGGACGAGGAGACGGCGCTGCAGCGCAGTGTGCTCCGCACGGTCTTGTGCGGAGTTTAGACGAGGCGGCGATGCCAGGTCTAACGCCTGCTGGAGCGTGCGGACGTCCGGGAAATTCATCTGGAGATGCGGCCTGCCTAGGCGCCACGCCGCCGCGTCGAACGCGCGGGCGGCCTCGTGCGCCGTGTCGTAGGTGCCGAGGCTCAGTCGAAGATCGCCGGAGCGTATCTCGGCATAGAACCCGCCGTTGGGGCGCTGGCGGACGCCGTGGTAGCCCGACGCAGAACGGCGGCGCGGCGGCATGGTGGCGCGTCGGCGGCGGCGCGAGAGGCAGAGAGAGCGCGGCGCGAGAGGCAGAGAGAACGCGGCGGCGGCGCGAGAGGCAGAGGGAGAGAGAACGCGGCGCGAGAGGCTGGGCAGCGCGCTGCCTTTTATGGGCGCGCGGGACGCGGCACCGCAAAAATGGCGCGCAGGCTGCCGCCTTTTCGCGCGCGCTAGCGGTTCCCGCGCGCGCGGTTTTCCCGCCGCCGCTGGAGCGCGCAATTCCGTCCCGCGCGCGGTAAAATGCCGGTTTAACGCGCGCGCTTTTTTGCGCCGCTGTTGGAGATGCTCTTATTACATAACCAACAAAAGCAAGTAGCATGTAGCAACATCTAGTTGAGGATATAGTTCTGTCCATAAATTACAGACCATAAGACCAACATCAACACTTATCCTATACGTACATGTAAGGCAACATGAACTCAGACTGTAATCATCAGCACTTATCCTATACGTACATGTAAGGCAACATGAACTCAAACAGTTCCATTATTCACGTCATCTCCCAGTTATCGTTTTGAGAGGCAACTACCAGAGATTAGAGAGTATGTTAGAGTCTTGCCTGACATTGTTGCCGGGAGCAGCAGCAGATCGGAGAGGCAGCCAGGGGTAGCAGCAGCAGTCAGGGAGGAGTGCGGCCTGGGTCGCCATCGAGCCGGACCTAGCGCGGCCGGCAGTAGGATCTAGCGCGACCAGTGAGCAGGAGTTAGGGTGGGCAGGGAGCGGGAGCAAGCGCGGTCGGCAGCAGGAGCTAGCCCGGATGGGTCGCACGCGCCGCCATGGTCGCTGGTCGTTTTCTGTTCGAGGAGATAAGGAGAAAGGGAAATTTGGCTAGGATTAGGCTCCTCGAGGTTGTTTTGTTGTATATATTGGGCCGCACAAATGAAATTTTGGGTCAAATTTTTTATCTCCCGAGCGCGAAGCTTAGCGGCTAAAATTTGGGCCCAATTTTAGCGGTAATAGCGGTTTAATGACGATAATAACGGCTACCCTCGTTTTAGCATTCGAAGCAAAGTTTTAAATAGCCGGCTATAGCTGGGCTATAGCCTCCCAGGAGTCCTCCCGCTGCAGCTAGGGCCTTCGAACGCTGAAATGAGGGTAGCCGCTATTATCGTCATTAAACCGCTATTACCGCTAAAATGGGGCCCAAATTTTAGCCGCTAAGCTTCGCGCTCGGGAGATAAAAAATTTGACCCAAAATTTCGTTTGTGCGGCCCAATATATACAACAAAACGACCCCGAGGAGCCTAATCCTAGCCAAATTTCCCTTTCTCCTTATCTCCTCGAACAGAAAATGACCAGCGACCATGGCGGCGCGTGCGACCCATCCGGGCTAGCTCCTGCTGCCGACCGCGCTTGCTCCCGCTCCCTGCCCACCCTAACTCCTGCTCACTGGTCGTGCTAGATCCTACTGCCGGCCGCGCTAGGTCCGGCTCGATGGCGACCCAGGCCGCACTCCTCCCTGACTGCTGCTGCTACCCCTGACTGCCTCTCCAATCTGCTGCTGCTCCCGGCAACAATGTCAGGCAAGACTCTAACATACTATCTAATCTCTGGTAGTTGCCTCTCAAAACGATGACTGGGAGATGACGTGAATAATGGAACTGTTTGAGTTCATGTTGCCTTACATGTACGTATAGGATAAGTGCTGATGATTACAGTCTGAGTTAATGTTGCCTTACATGTACGTATAGGATAAATATTGATGTTGATCTTATGGTCTGTAATTTGTGGACAGAACTATATCCCCAACTAGTTGTTGCTACATGCTACTTGCTTTTGTTGGCTATATGTAATAATATTTGGGCAGAAGTATGTCCAGAACTCCTGGTTATTCATGTATGTTATGTGCATATTTTTATGTCCCTGAAAATCATTGATATATATCTGAAGATATGGGGCCAATTTTTTTGATTTTTTCTCATGATTTATCAAAACCGCTAAATGGACTTAGCCGGCTATAGCTAGGCTATAGCCTTTCGTAGTTGTTGGAAAAGCCGCCGCTAAATGCAGTAGCCGGCTATTTAAAACTTTGGTTCGAAGGCCCTAGCTGCAGCGGGAGGACTCCTGGGAGGCTATAGCCCAGCTATAGCCGGCTATTTAAAACTTTGGCATCAGGTGACATTGCTGGTTGCCGAGGAATTTCTTGTGGAAGGATGACGCTCGATGGATTGCACAAATAATTTACAAAACCACCAGGTGGGTACACACCATTTCCCCTAAAAGAATGTATACACTCAAACATTAGATTACCATCTTTAGAACTACTTGCATCTGGATTAGTTTCTTGAAACCATCTTCAGAACAATAGTATGCATATGGTTATGAAAAAATAAATCTTAAAATACTTAGTCCATAAGTGCAGAAATTGAACTAACAAAAACTGAATACGTACAAGATCTGACACGAGCTTAACTCTCATAAAAGATTAAAGCATTGGAATGATAAAAAATAAAACTGCACAAATTGTGATGGAAGATCTACTGAATGTCCAGATATAATGATTAATCAAGAGGCTACTTGTATGAACACATGTCAAAGATTAACTACAGGACGGTCAACCTTACCAATCAACTTGAAGGGAGGAATCAGATCTAGCAGCAACATGCCCAGCCAACCAAGCTTCTGCTGCTACGGCTTCTGTGGCAGCTTCAGGCCGCCCCATCGGCAGGGGAGGGATGGCATACCTTGGGGCTTGTACGCCAGGTCCCTGCATCACCTACGATGGGGATGCTGCTTTCTTCCTCCCATGGCCAGCCATGTCGGTGCTCAAATCTGCAGGACGCACGGATGGACGATGGAGTTTGTCGCTGCAGCTGCGGCTGTGGATTTATGGGGGCAGCGGCCCTAGGTTACTTCTAGGGGGCAGCAGGATGGCGATGAAAAATTTGGCGCGCAGGCTGGACGAGAGGAAACAAAGGCGCGCCAAGAAGAAGAAAATCATGTGAGGCAACGAGAAGGATCCGGCTGTGGCCGTTCGCGTCAAAACCGGGCTAAGATGTGATCGCTTAATTAAGAGAACGCAAGACCTCCTTTTCAGTTTCTCTCTCCTCCATCTTAGCTGCTAAGGTAGCACCATTGTACATGCCCTTAATGATGTATGGAGAGAAGATGATTGACGACAAGTTCAATCATGGAGAAATAACGGATAGAGAAATGTGTGGTGTTTGTAAGAATAGACAGAAAAGAATGTTTGTATTTGTATTGTGGTTGAATATTCCGTACTACATGTTTGTTTTTGAAAAAAAAAATAAGTAGTATATTGTTACAAATTCATTTGCTGATCCGTGGCAAGCGCGCGGACAGTCTATTATTTTTTGAGACAAACACGGACAGTCTACTGGTAAATCCCATCACGCTTAAGTAGTACGGGCTCTCGCAGGAAGACACGGCCCAAGGTCCAAGTGCGCTGCTGCACTCTAGTGGCTGAATGTTCAGGTTCAGATACCTGAACTGTAGGCGTGACAACTTTGCAGTCGAGGAGATTGCCCAGCCGAGAGAAGGTTGAACCCTAACTCCATTGCTCCCACGCAAACCGCAGCAGAGAAAACCCATTCTCCATCGCCGAGCACCGCCTCGAGCCCTCCAGTGCTGCCTCCTCAGTCCTCACTCTCCACCTCGCCGCCGCCGCCGCCATGGCGATCACGGCACAGACCCCCGACATCCTGGGCGAGCGCCAGTCCGGCCAGGACGTCCGCACGCAGAACGGTAACACTCCTCGTCTCGTGCTCAGCCCTACTCATCAGCGCCATATTCCGCGGAGTAGAGCGGGGTCAATAAGATCTACTCCGAGCGCGCGCGCGTGTTTAATTTGCGTTTCGTGCTTCTGTGATTGCAGTGGTGGGGTGCCAGGCGGTGGCCAACATCGTCAAATCATCGCTCGGGCCCGTCGGGCTCGATAAGGTATGTGATTTTACCTTCGATCTACTGCACTTGGTTGCGCATTGCTTGCTGCTTTATGACTAGGATCCGAAGTTATGATCTGCGTGTTAGAAACTTAGAATGGGGGTGCAGGAGTTGCTTGTTTGGTGTGGATGTAGTTCACCCGCAAACTTGGTTACCAGTGATGATGAAGATGCAACATGTGCATTCTGTAATAATCTGATAACGAACAGTGAAGTTAGATGGTAGCGCATCCTCCGTAATTTTGAAAAAAAAAATCATGGCTCGAACGTTTCCAAAAGGAAAAAGATATTGTCGGAATGAACTAATTTAGCGTATCTACAGATGCTGGTGGATGATATTGGTGATGTTACAACACAAATGATGGAGCAACCATTTTGAGGATGTTGGAAGTCGAGCACCCAGCAGCAAAGGTGATGCCTGTTAGCCAAAGCTTCCCATTTTTATTTTGCTTCTGTTGCTGCTTCGTGCTTATCCTTTCGGGGGTCCATTCATTGTTAGATTCTTTTTGAGTTGGCCGAGCTCCAAGACCGGGAGGTTGGTGATGGAACAACATCTGTTGTCATCATAGCTGCAGAGTTGCTCAAGGTATGAAATGGAGCTTTAGCGGCAGCCTTTTTTTCGCTATGAATTTCCCAAGCATTATGCATACAAATTTACGACGTTCTGCTTTTCTTTACCAGAGCGCCAATGAACTTGTGAGGAATAAAATCCATCCGACCTCAATTATTAGTGGCTACAGGGTGAGCCCTGTATTTTTTATTTTAGCAGCATTACCATTTTTATTTGATTGAACATTCTGAAGTCACATTATCTCTTACATTTTTTTGCCTTCATATTCTACCAGCTCGCTATGCGTGAGGCTTGCAAGTATGTCGAAGAAAAGCTCTCTGTCAAGGTAAAACCATGTTGCCTGCTGAACAAATGGCCACATCTTGCTGCTCGATTTGAGGCATATTGTCTTGCTGAAATGCGTATTCTTCTATACTTTCAGGTTGATAAACTTGGAAAAGATTCCCTTGTTAACTGTGCAAAAACTAGCATGTCTTCGAAATTGTTAACTGTGCAAAAACTAGCATGTCTTCGAAATTGATTCACAGCGACAGAGATTTCTTTGCAAATCTGGTAAGTTCCTATGGTCATGTGTACTTCAGGTTTCTCAATCATGCCCCTTTTTTACTTATCTTTCTACTGTATAACCCTGGAATTTGATTGTGTGGTTGTTATGTTTGATTATCCTTGTTGTATATTTGATCAGTGGTGTTTGTTAACTCTAAAATAAGTACTTTTAGACGAGAAAGTAAGTACTTAGTTTATGCATGTGTATTGAGGTGTTCTGTCCACTGCTATGGTTTGCTTTGGTCTGATATTTTTATCTAACTAGTCATCCCTGGGGCCAAATGTTAAGGTCCAGCTATCTTTACGTTAAATTTGCCCCAAACTACGTGTTATTTAAATGAACTGCTATGGTTTTATAGGTTGTCGAAGCAGTTCAAGCTGTGAAGACTACAAATGCTAAGGGAGCAGTGAAGTATCCAATCAAGGCAAGTAAAGTGCATTAGGTTACAAACTTGCTGTATCACTTCATCAAAAGAAAATTTCTGAAAGTTGTTTTTAACTCGGTTGCTTCGTTCAAAATATAGGCTTAGATGTTATCTCCTCCTACTCCATCCCATAATGTAAGACGTTTTTTGACACCAGTGTAGTGTCAAAAAACGTCTTACATTAGTGTCAAAAAACGTCTTACATTATGGGATGGAGGGAGTATGTTATTGTTGGGCAATGTAGGCACTGCAGGCACATCTGTTATACCAATTTGTCATGTTGTCTTGCCGCATGCGTCTTTTGTTCTTCCGGCTTATTATGTAGTCCCTCCGTCCCAAAATAAGTGTCTTAAGTTTAATATAATTTTGTACTACAGCTAGTACAAAGTTGAGACAGTTATTTTGGGACGGAGGGAGTATTTGTTAGGCCTTAACATGGTTCTGTCTATATTTTTGAGATTCATCTAAACGATTCTATTTGAACATGGTTTTTGAGTCCTCTTTAAAATACATTCTGATATATTTCTTAAATTTTTGCTTATAATTAATCAATTATATTTTTCTTTCTTCTGCAGAGCATTAATATTTTGAAAGCTCATGGTAAAAGCGCTAAGGAAAGTTACATGCTCAATGGTTATGCGCTGAACACAGGCCGTGCAGCTCAAGGAATGCCTACAAAAGTAACGGCTGCTAAAATCGCTTGTTTTGATTTTAACCTCCAGAAGACAAAAATGCAAATGGGCGTTCAAGTTCTTGTATCTGATCCAAGAGAACTTGAGAAGATCCGTCAGAGGTATGTGCATTTTCAATTTTGCACTGCATTCTCACTGCTTACTGTTATCTCCTGAATGAATCAGCGATTACTATCTCTACCTTGTCCTTTTAGCATATTTTCCCCCATTTCTTATGCTGGATCCTCATGCCTTCTGTCATTGGATTCGAAAACAAGTTATTTTCTATTCTACGATCTTCAAGAGTATACCTAATACCTTACTTTTTTTGGCAGAGAATCTGACATAACAAAGGAGCGAATTGAGAAAATTCTCAAGGCCGGTGCTAATGTTGTATTGACCACCAAGGGAATTGATGATATGTCATTGAAGGTATGCTTTCATTATTCAAGCATAAGCTGTTTATTTACCTATTTTACTATGATTTCGGGTATAGTGCCCAACACCGCAGCAGAAACTATTTGCGTAATTTCTTTGCTTTCACTGGTCAGTTTTTGCTGATATTCTACCTAGTTACTGTTAGTTTTGGTTAGGTTGGGGCATCAAGAATTTTCCGCCTATGCATTGCACAGTATCTTGATCTATTCCTGAGTGCTAGATCTGACTTCTATCTCCTTAAAAAAATTATATTTCATGATTAAACTGAATTGATGATTTCAAAAAGAGCGAATCGAATTGAGGATTTCAAAAGTAGCTACTGTATTATTGGGATATATATAGATGTCTCTTCCTGTGACTATCTAAATCTGCTGTGTGTGATAAAACATCATTTCAGTACTTTGTTGAGGCTGGAGCAATTGCGGTGAGGCGTGTGCGTAAGGAGGATTTGCGTCATGTTGCCAAGGCAACTGGTGCAACAATGGTGAGGACCTTTTCGATAGCTATGATGAAGCAGTACTGAGTATTTCAATATTGTAATTATTTTTAATTTCATTCATGACTTGTTGACTTCAATCCCATGAACTTACTTGTGATTGCAATTGTACTAAGTTGATCGATCTGTGCTTAAGAGATTAAGGCAATGTTGCAGCAAATCATCTGAACTAAATGCCTTCACAACATTGCTTTACGTTTATTTGGTTTTTATCGGTTTCTGAGTATGCTTTGCTAATCTAGCGCAACAACTTTGAGGTGCTAAATTGTATTATCATCTGGGGTGAAGTTGATGCAAATAACAGAAAATTATTAACTTCAGAATATTTTTTCCATATTTTTCTTAGAAATAAAATAAGCATAAGATTAACCTTTTCATCCTAAGTGAACTTCAACATCCTAATGAAGTGAAAAGTGCAGGTGAGTACTTTTGCTGACATGGAAGGTGAAGAAACATTCGATCCATCATTCCTTGGACATGCTGATGAAGTTGTGGAAGAAAGAATTGCCGACGATGATGTGATTCTGGTGAAAGGCACAAAGAACACTAGTGTGGTTAGTATTTTTTATGCCAATGTTGACCTAGTCATGATATGAGCGGGAACTTTAATTTGCATCACAATTGCATTTGTTTTGTGCAGGTCTCAGTTATACTTAGAGGAGCGAATGACTACATGCTAGATGAGATTGAGCGGTCTTTGCACGATGCACTCTGCATTGTGAAGAGAACACTGGAATCCAATATGGTACAACTTATTGCCACTGTTCCTTGTTGGCTCCCTCTGGATGAATACATGAACATAATGATGTCGTTATAACTAGAAATTTTGGGATGTGAGAATGTTGACAAGACTTGTGTATTCTTCTTTTTGTTTCTTTCCGTGGCTTGCGGTTAAACTGCTAGGTGGTGCTGCCTGATTCTAATATTTAATATTCCTCTGTTTCACTATATAAGACGTTTTGGCAAGCTGATGTTTTGGCAAGCAATTTCAGCTTGCCAAAACGTCTTATATTAAGAAACGGAGGGAGTATTTACCTTTTAACGATGCTATTTATCTTTTATTGAGGCCATGTTTCCTGTAGCAGCAGTCCCTAATTCTAAAATAATGTTTCCATGCTTAAAGGAGAACATGAACAATGAAAATTTACCTTGTAATATTCCTAAAAAGAATCATCATCTAAATGAACAACTAATGCTTTAATCACGATATCTGTTTAAGGCATTCCTTACAAAGTTGATATCATGAAACTTCTTGGTAGACAATCAATGAAGTGCTTCGAACCATCATTTTCTTCTACATGTAAAACAAGCATTGTATTTTTGTTTTGGACACAGAAGTTTATCATCGTCTGGATTGTGTGTAACATGCCTTGGTCTTTCAGGTAGTTGCTGGTGGTGGTGCAGTAGAAGCTGCATTGTCCGTGTACTTGGAAAATCTCGCTACTACTCTTGGCTCTAGGGAACAACTTGCGATTGCTGAATTTGCAGAATCTTTGTTAATTATCCCAAAGGTTTTGTCAATTCTATTTGATTATATTACTTGCAGAATTAGCCGCAGAACATATTAGTTAGAATCGTCATATTTTCGTGGCAGGTTCTTTCTGTTAATGCTGCAAAGGATGCTACTGAGCTTGTTGCAAAGCTTAGGGCATATCATCATACTGCTCAAACAAAGGCTGATAAGCAACACTATTCAAGGTAACTACAGAATTTATCATCTTCATTACTTATCTGCGTGAACCATATTTCTACCTTAAATTCCTTTGAAGACTACCTAGAAGAATTTGTTGTCTTCATTACTGCATAAAGACGATAGTTCTAGAGCATTGTAAACTTCTGGGGTGTATTATTAGATTAACCAAACTCCATAAAAGAACACAGTGATAATTTTTAGGATATGCGTAACTAAGATGCAAACAGTTACCCCTTTGGTTTCTCTTCTTTGCAAGTACCATCTCAAGTTCCACTCCCAGCCTTGTTTCTGAGTTACTCCCTCCGTTTCAACTTATAAGATGTCAAACTTCTGCAAGTTATGTAGAAAAATGTACCAACATCTACAACACTATTATATCCACCATAAAGTATAGTTTTATAAATACCTTTTTGATATTGTAGATTTTGATATATATTGCTACAAATTCGATCAAATTTAAAGTTTGACTTAATGCAAAGCTAGAACACCTTATAATTTGAGATAAAGGAAGTAATGGTTACCATCTGCTCCCCCCGTTCCTAAATATAAATCCTTTTAGAGATTTTAACGTGGACTACATACAGAGCAAAATGGGTGAATCTACACTCTAAAATGTGTCTATATACATCCGTATGTAGTCCGTATTGAAATCTCTAAAAAGACTTATATTTAGGAAGGGAGGGAGTAGAATCCATTTGTAACTTAAACATTTCATTATATATTTGCCATTTGCTGTTCTTTTATGGCTGTTGCACATCTTCTGTTCGTAAAAGTGATTTGACTTGTGTTGGGCAGCATGGGTCTTGACCTTGTGAAAGGAATCGTCCGCAATAACCTTGAATATGGCGTGATTGAGCCAGCAATGAGCAAAGTAAAGATTATTCAGGTTGGTACACTTGCCTTTATGTTCATGGGATGGGATTGTGATTTTTGAGATTTATTTCACCAATTTTCATTTCTATTGCAGTTCGCCACTGAAGCGGCCATTACTATTGTAAGGATTGATGACATGATCAAGCTTACCAAGGAAGAGTCTGGGAACGAAGAGTAACCATCTTAGGCACCCCCGTTTTTTAGGGTATCCAGTGCTGTATGATGTGATGGCTGGTTGTTAGATTTAGAATGTTCTTAGGCCCTGCTTGGAATGGTTGTAAATTTGTACACCTGTATTTATTTTACAGGGGTAAAATACCGGTCATAGTTGTTTTTCTCCCGGAAACAAAACGACCGGTCTAGGCGTGTATTCTAAACCGGATGTAAACGACTGGAAACGTTAATCCAAGCGAGGCCTTAGCGTTTTTGCTTATAATGTTGTAGGAAATTAGACGTTATTCTACTAATACCTTCGAAGCTACCCAACCCCCCGAACAGACCAAAGGGCCCAACAGGCCAGCACAGCTGCATGCACACAGGTGAAGCACTATGAGTTCTTGAAAAAAAGGTGAAACACTATGAAAGCGCGTTTTGTCAGGAAAAAAACCTTGGAAACCATTTGGCCCCATTCCCCACCCTTGCCACCCACCTTCTGCAAGCCCCCCCCCCCCCCAAAAAAAACCTCACATCGCCTTGGCCACCTTCTACATACGCAACACGAGTCTGCCTTTGACCAATCGTCGCCCTACACCTTCCCCATGAGAGCTTGCCCACAGGTAGTCGTTGTCCGACCCTTCCCGATTTGCGGCCACCACCACTCTCCTTGGTGCTTTATGTTGGATCCCCCCAGTCATTGGATCTGATGCACGCAAACGAGAATCAACGGATCCTGTGCCCGCGAGTCGGATGAGTTGCTTCTCCTCGTAGGACTACCACCCTTGATCCTGACGAGAAGGTCGATGATAAAGTTGTCGTGAGCTAAAGTGGTTGAAGGTACAAGGTCATCGGCGGCCCCCTTCCCCTTGCACTCATCCCTTCCCCTATCACATGTAGAGTCGCCAACATTGAGGCAACACCTTGCCCCGTGCCGTCTTGAAGCTTAACTGCCATGGATTCGTGGTGTCGCAAGCTTTTGACAGCCGACCCGCCTCGAGCTCCTCGTGCGCTACCGGCTTGCCCTACCACGATGCCGCTCTCCATGGCCTTCACAAGCTCGTGCGCTTCCACTCTTGATGCAGTCGAGCATCAAACATGAGGGTGATGGCCACCTGTCGGAGTTGGCATGTAACATCGGCGACCCCTCCCCTCCTCGACCATTAGGTTTGGTGCACGATATGCCTCTGGTGTTTTGTAGGTGGATGTTGCCATGGCCACCTAAAGTGCACTGTTGGTGGAGCGTTCGTGGATCAGCGATGGCTACCGTGGAGTACACATTGACGATGCAATGCTGTTGCTAAGACATATCATCCATGCCAGTCTTCTCCCTTCGGAATTCTTTTGTGTGCGCAGACCCCAACGAATGTAGGCACACTAAATGCGTCGGTCCTCGAGTTGCCCTTACATCAAGGCAAAATGATATCTCACTTTGAATTTGCTAGGGGGGGGGGTGTTGAGAGAGCTTTTGGTGTGCTTTAAAAATGCATTGCGATTGTCTATGGTCCCGGGAAGCCCAGGAGCATGTGGCATGTCATGACAACATGTGTTATCTTGCATAACATGATGATTGAGGACGAGAGTAAAGACCTAGAGAATTTGTGGTTCCTCCACAATGGTGCCATGTTGGAGCCGGAAGGTCACCCAAACATGATCCATGCATTGAGAACTAATAAGATCACAACCGAGCACCATTGACAACTTCATAGCACCTGGTTCTTGTGATTTTATCAAGATTATTTGGATTATTAGTTCATTTGGAACGGTTGTTGTGTTTGAATCTAAATAGTTAAGTTTGAAAATAATACATTTGATATGTATTTGAATGTGTGTATTTAAATTCTCAAGTTTTGAATTAATATGCTGTGAAAATATATTTTCAAATAGAGTTTGTATGCAAAAGTTTGGATGAATTGGCAAAGAAAAATTATTTGGCGGATTAATTTTCAAGGATGGGCTAGATGGGAAAAAGTTCAATTCCCTAAAATATAAAGAATTAAAGATTTAAAGGACTAGAATAGAGTGGGGAACTGAATTACGAAGATGGGCTAGAGATGCTCTTGCATCGCGCAAAAGAATTGGATATTATCCCTTGGACTTTCGGCTTCAAATTCCACATCCCAGATGGTACTACAATTCAATTCTTGATGACCAAACCTTTGGTGTCTTGGGACGAGGAAATTAAGCAAAGTTTTTTTGCTAACGAAATTGCTGACCATATTTTGCAACTCCTGATTAGTTGATAAGATGGAGAGGATTTTCTATCCTGGACACATGACAAGTTTGGCCTCTACTCGGTCAACTCCGGGTATAATCTGGCGTGAGGTTTTTTTTAAAAGACCCAGCAGGTGGCTGGCATATATTGATCAATAGCAGGTAGCATTGTGGGAAAACAAAGGTGGGTGTGATCCGAGGATCAAGGAGAGAAAGAAACAAAACAAAAAAGATTACAGAGGGCAACATTTCACGGTGGATCCCAAAAAGGGTGCTCCAAAAACGACGCTCCTGCTTGTCTCCAAAACTCGATGGTTCTTGTGATTGAGTTCTTCATATTTTGTAGCCCCGCATACTTGTTCCTGAAGGTGCATTCATTCCTCTCCTTCCAAATCTCAGACAAGATCAAGATGATCATTGTCTTGATGGCCTTTCTGTGTTCCGGCATTGCTTTGCTGACTATCCTTGCTACAATATCTGATGATTTGCAAGTGTCATCCCATGTGCTTGGGTGTAGTGAGGCACACCGGGGCGCGATGCAGCGTGTGTCCATACCGCGATTGACATCGGGCATTGCCAGAACAAATGCACCGATGATTCTAGATTCCGGAAGCATAATTGGAAAAAATATCCATTAGGCCACCCCCTTCGTTGTAGGCGGCCGTTACACCACAGTCTGTTCTTGAGCAGCAGCCAGGTAAATATCTTCAATCGCGCAGGTGCCCAGGTTGTCCAGATCATCTTTCTGTAATCTGATTTTAGAAATCCCTAGAACTGGGCCTTGTATGCATAGCTTGCCGTGTACTTTCCCGATGCTTCAAGTTTCCACTTGATTGTGTCGCTAGTCCCTTCTTGCAAGTGGAGATCCCTGTCTTGGAGCCATCTATGTAGCCTAATCGCCTCCTCCCAGACCTGCATTGTGTCTCCATGGGCGAGGTCCGCTATCCAGGTGTTATTTTCCAGCGCCTCTTTTACTGATCTATTCTTTCTCCTGGAGTGCCTAAAGAGAGTTGGGAATGTCGTCTTTAGGTTTCCTGTGCCCGTCCATGAGCAGTGCCAAAAAGAGGCTGTTGCACCGTTGCCAAGAGTGACAGTCGTGGAAGCACTAAAAAGTGCCCTGCCTGCTTCATCGCACGGTAGTATCATGCCATTCCATGGTCTATCTGGGCTTGTCCAGGATAGCCATAGCCAACGCAGCCTTAGTGCTCTACTGAAACGGTTCAAATCTAGGATTCCTAGTCCCCCGTTATCAACTGGGGAACATACTACGGGCCAATTTACTTTGCATTTCCCTCCACTTGCTTCCTCCTCTTGTGCCCAAAGGAATCGTCGCCTAGCCTTGTCTACCTCGTCGAAGAATTTCTTAGGCGCCCGTAGCACTGATAGAGCAAAAGTTGGTAGCGCGGTTAGAACACTGCGAACCAGGATGCGCCTGCCGGCGATGTTCAACAGCTTCCCCTTCCAACCTGCTAACCTAGCCCTAATTCTATCCAAAATGAACTGGATGTGTACTAAGCGCAGCCTGGACAGCGTGATCGGCAGTCCTAGGTACTTCAACGGGAAGCCCATGACTTCACCGTTGAAGTTAGCGAGGACCTCTTGCAGGTTGAGCTCGTCGCAGCGGATGGCGGAGACGGTGGACTTTGCCGGATTGATGTGTAGTCCCGACGCATGCCCAAAACTCCGGAGAATGTCCATCACGGCGTCTACCTCCATTTTATCTGGGTTGGCAAAGATGACCGTGTCATCCGCATAGAGACTAACCCGGAGAGAGATGTCCCTACCCGACAGCAGGGCAAGCAAGTGCATCTCAGTTGCTTTCTCCAACAGCCGGTGTAGGGTGTCGATGGCGATGATGAAGAGGAGTGGCGATAGCGGCCCCCCCTGTCGTAATCCCCTTTGGTGGCTAAACGGGCGTCCGACCGTGCCATTTAGCATAACTGACGATGACGCCGTATTGAGTAGCAGCGCCATCGAGTCTCACCAATGCGCCGGAAAACCAAGCTCTTGCAGCACCTCTAGTAAGTATTCCCATGATACGTTGTCAAAAGCTCTCGCGATATCTAGCTTAAGCAGCAGAGCAGGCGTTTTTTTTCCGGTGGAGCCATCTGACTGCATTTTTCACATAGAGGAAACTATCCTGTGTATACTTGGAGCATAAGAAAGCTAATTGCGCCGGGGATATGATGTTGCTGATCACTGTAGTTAGCCGTCTGGAGAGCACCTTGGTAATGAGCTTAGCGATAGAGTGGATCAAGCTAATTGGCCTGAAGTCCTGAATCCTTGTGGTTCCATCTTTTTTAGGCAGGAGCACTACTAACGTTGTGTTGAGCTTGCCGAAGTCCCCTCTCGTTAAGTTGTAAAAATTGCTGAAGACTCGCATGATATATCCCTTAATTAGTGGCCAGCAGGTCTTGAGAAAGGTCCCTGAGAAACCGTCCGGGCCTGGGGCCTTCTCCGCCGGTGATGCTTTTATCGCCTCCCATACCTCCTCCTCCGAGAAGGGGTTGTCTAAGCCCCTATCGTGAACCGACGACAAGTCTAAGAGGGTCCAGTTGATTGCGAGTGGGCGATCAGCCCTACTTCCCAAGTTTTGCTGGAAGTGTTGAAAGATGACATGATGTAGAGGGATAAATTCATGCAATATGATATAAACCCCATCTTTTTACCCTTGATGGCAACAACACGATGCGTGCCTCGCTACCCCTTCTGTCACTAGGTGAGGACACCGCACGGTATGAACCCAAAACCAAGCACTTCTCCCATTGCAAGAATTATAGATCAAGTTCGCCAAACGAAACCCATAACTCGAAGAGAATTTCAAGGATACGAAATCATGCATATAAGAAATCATAGGAGACTCAAATAATATTCATAGATAATCTGATCGTAAATCCACAATTCATCGGATCTCGACAAACACATCACAAAAGAAAGTTACATCGGATAGACCTCCATGAAGATCATGGAGAACTTTGTATTGAAGATCCAAGAGAGAGAAGAAGCCATCTAGATACTAGCTATGGGCCCGAACGTATGTGGTGAACTACTCACGCATCATCGGAGAGGCAATGGTGTTGATGAAGAACCCTCCGTGTCCAAATTCCCTCCAACAGGGCACCAGAACGGTCCTCAGATGGGATCTCGCGGAGACAGAAGCTTGCGGCGGCGGAAAAGTATTTTCGTGGCTCTCCCTTGTGGTTTCGGGATTTTTGGGAATTTATAGGCGAAAGAGGTAGGGCAAAGGAGGCAAGGGGGGCCCACGAGCCTGCTAGGGCGCGCTTAGGGGGCTCGTGACCTCCCACAACACCTCCTGCCTTGGTTCTCAAGTCTTCTGGGTATCTTCTGTTATGGAAAAAAATCATCCCGCAGGTTTTATCCCGTTTGGACTTCGTTTAATATTCTTTTCTAAAAAAGGTAAAAACCACGGAAAAACAGAAACTGGCACTAGGCACTAAGTTAATAGGTTAGTCCCAAAAATGATATAAAATGGCATATAAATGCATATAAGACATCCCAAGTTGATAATATAATAGCATGGAACAATCAAAAAATATAGATACGTTGGAGATGTATCAAGCATCCCCAAGCTTAACTCCTGCTCGTCCTCGAGTAGGGAAGTGATAAATACCGAATTTTTGATGTGGAATGCTACCTAACATATTTGTTCTTTGTAACTTCTTTATTGTGGCATGAATGTTCAGATCCATAAGATTCAAATCAATAGTTTAATATTGACATGAAAACAATAACACTTCAAGCATACTAGCAAAGTAATCATGAACTTTTGAAATAACATGGCCAAAGAAAGTTATCCCTGCAAAATCATATAGTTTGGCTATGCTCCATCATCCCCACACAAAGAATTTAAATCATGCACAACCCCGGTATTGGCCAAGTAATTGTTTTCGCACTCTTACTTTCTCAACCTTTTTCAACTCTCACGCAATACATGAGCGTGAGCCATGGATATAGCACTATAGGTGGAATAGAGTGTGGTGGAGGTTGTGAGGCAAAAAGGAGGAGATGGTCACATCGACTCGGCTTATCAACGGGCTATGGAGATGCCTATCAATAGATATCAACGTGAATGAGTAGAGATTGCCATGCAACGGATGCACTAGAGCTATAAGTGTATGAAAGCTCAAAAAGAAAACTAGTGGGTGTGCACCCAACTTGCTTGCTCATAAAGACCTAGCGCAATTTTGAGGAAGCCCATCATTGGAATATACAAGCCAAGTTATATAATGAAAATTCCCACTAGTATATGAAAGTGACAAAACAAGAGACTCTCTATCATGAAGAACACGGTGCTACTTTGAAGCACAAGTGTGGAAAAAGATAGTATCATTGTCTCTTCTCTCTTTTTCTCTCATCATTTTTTGTTTGGGCTCTTTGGCCTCTTTTTTTCATTACATTTTTTTTCTCTTTTTTTTGGTGGGCATCTTTGGCCTCTTTTTTTATTTGGGCTTCGCTGGCCTCTTTTATTATTTCCTCACATGGGACAATGCTCTTATAATGATGATCATCACACTTTTATTTACTTACAACTCGATACTTAGAACAATAATGACTCTATATGAAAATGCCTCCGGTAGTGTACCGGGATGTGCAACGATCTAGCTTAGCGTATGACGTTCAAACATCTAGCTAGCTATCTTACGATCATGCAATGGCAAAATGAAAATGACGACACATGTCATGAGACGGAACGGTGGGAGTTGCATGGCAATATATCTCGGAATGGCTATGAAAATGCCATAATAGGTAGGTATTGTGGCTGTTTTGAGGAAGGTATATGGTGGGTTTGTGCACCGGCGAAAGTTGCGCGGCACTAGAGATGCTAGCAATGGTGGAAGGTGAGAGTGCATCTATACCATGGACTCACATTAGTTATGAAGAACTCATATAGTTATTGCGAAAGTTTTATTAGTAATCGAAACAAAGTGCTAAACGCATACTCCTAGGGGAAGGGTTGGTAGGTGTTAACCATCGCGCGATCCTGACCGCCACACAAAGGATGACAATCAATAAATCAGTTATGCTCCGACTTCCTAACATAGCGGTTCACTATACGTGCATGCTACGGGAATCACTAACCTCAACACAAGTATTTCTAGATTCACAACACCCTACTAACATAACTCTAATATTACCATATCCATATCTCAAAACTAATTGTGAGGAATCAAACTTCTCTTACTAATCAATGCACTTGAATATGAAAGTTTTTATTATATCCTCTTTGGATGCCTATCATATTTAGGACTAATTTCATAGCACACGCCAATTACCAAGTTACTTAGAGAGAGCATTCTCAAAATAATATAAGTGAAGATCGAGAGTTTTTATTTCTACAAAATATGACACCGCCGTGCTCTAAAAAGATTTAAGCGAAGCACTAGAGCAAAATTATCTAGCTCAAAAGATATAACTGAAGCTCATGGGAGCAAAATTGCCTAGCTCAAAAGATATAAGTGAAGCTCATTGAGTATTCTTACAAATTCACGATGAGTGCATGTCCCTCTCAAAAAGGTGTGCAGCAAGGATGATTGTGATAAAACAAAAAGCAAAGACACCTATAATACACGACGCTCCAAGCAAAACACATATCATGTGGTAAATAAAAATATAGCCCCATGTAACGTTACCGATGTATTGAAGATGAAAGAGAGGATGCCTTCCCGGGGCATCCCCAAACTTAGGCTTTTTGGTGTCCTTGAATTTGTCTTGGGATGACTTGGGAATCCCCAATCTTAGGATCTTTCCACTCTTTATTCCATTGTCCATAAGAACATCACCCAAAACTTGAAAACTTCACAACACAAAACTTAAACAGAAACTCGTGATATCATTAGCATAGGAAAACAAACCACCAACTTTTTAGGTACTATAGTAAACTTAATTTTCATTTATATGGATGTTATATTACTGTATTCCCACTTCTCCATGGCTCGTACTCCCGATACTAACCATAGTTTCACCAAAATAAGTAATCAACACAACAAAAACAGAATGTGTCAAAAACAGAACAGCCTGTGGCAATCTGTATATTTCGTATACCTCTGCTATCCCAATAATTCTGAAAAATTATGAAAATTAGGGAAATTTTAATATAAATCAGAAGCAAAAAGAATCAACTCAAAAGCTCTTTCTGGATAGGAATTAAAAATAATTTCGTGAGAAAAAAGTTGCTGTCTTTTTCAGCATGATTAAACAACTATCACCAAAACTAATCATAAAGGTTCTACTTGGCACAAACACTAATTAAAACATAAAAAACACAATCATAACAGAATCATGATGGTGTGGACTCAACAAAACATAAAGTAAAAAGCAAAAATAATTTTATTCATTGGGTTGCCTCCCAACAAGCGCTATCGTTTAACGCCCCTAACTAGGCTTAACGATTTCAATGATGCTCACATAAAAAGTAGTAGTCGGACACGAAGAGAGCATCATTAAACATGTGACAAACATATGTAAGTCTAACATACTTCCTATGCATAGGCATTTTATAGGAAAACAAATTATCAAGACAAGCAATAACTACCATATGCAAGGAAGAAGAAAGAGATAATATCAATCTCAACATAACGAGAGGTAATTTAGTAACATGAAAGTTTCTGCCACAATATTTTCCTCTCTCATAATAATTACATGTGGGATCATATTCAAATTCAACAATATAACTATCACATAGGATATTCTTTTCAAGATCCACATGTATGCAAAGTTGACACTCTTTATTATTGCAATCATTATTATAAATATCATATTCATCATGAGGCTTAAACAAATTTTCAAGATCATAAGAAAAATCATCACCCCAATCATGATCATTGCAATAAGTAGTGGACATAGCAAAACTAGCATCCCCAAGCTTAGGGTTTTGCATATTTTCAGCATAATTGACATTCATAGAATTTATAATAAAATCATTGCAATCATGCTTTTCTTTAAAGGGGCTAGCAAGTGTGGATGCAAGAACAATAATTTCACGTTTAACATAAGGAACTATAGCAAGTTCATCTCCATGGACATCATTAATATTTGCATCGTGGCCACAAACATAGCAAGCATCATGTTTATCAAGGGGATATATTTCAATCATATCAACGGAATCACAATTATCTATAGGTTCATGCATATCATTATTTTCCTCCAAAGAACCGGACATTCTCTTAATAAATTCAATAACATAGGCATTAGAAGCAAAGTTCTCACGAAAGTAATTAAGTATGTCAAGTTTTCATATTTGTAGAGAGTAATATCATACTTTTCAATCAAAGAAGCAACTTCATGAGCACCCTTAAAAACAACAAATTCTTCAATTGTTCCATATCATAATCGCTATAAACACCCTTTTCATAAGAAGATAAGATTTCATTATCATTAAACTCACATAGGTAGGGAAGGTGTTTTTTAGGGTTTTTATAGCAACAAGTATAATCATAAATTTCACATAGATTCAAAGCATAGCATAGCAAACTTTTTATGTGATGCCATAAGAGTCTCCCCTTTTCAGACAAATGGTGACGCACAAAATGAGCATGCTCATCTAAAGATTTCCCATCAACCAAGCTAGTTGGGGTTTCAGCACGAGCACAAAGGGATCGAAGATGATCCAAGTATAAAACTTTAAGTGGATCTATATCAATAGATACTTAGCAAGAAAAGATGCAAGCATATTGAAGGCACATAGCACACAAGCAAAGGAAAGGCAAACGAAAAAGGCAAATAAAGAAAGGAAAATATTTTTGTAAATTTTGTTTTAGAAGTGGGGGAGAGGAAAATGAGAGGCAAATGGCAAATAATGTAAATGCAAGAGATGAGTTTGCGATAGGTACTTGGTAGATATGCTTGACTTGAATATTCCCCGGCAACGGCGCGAGAAATTCTTCTTGCTACTTCTTGAGCTTGCGTTGGTTTTTCCCTTGAAGAGGAAAGGGTGATGCAGCAAAGTAGAGATAAGTATTTCCCTCAGTTTGAGAACCAAGGTATCAATCCAGTAGGAGTATCAAGATGAGGCACCAATGAACCTGCGCAAAAACAAACAAACTTGCACCCAACGTGATAAAGGGGTTGTCCATCCCTTCACGATTACTTGCAAGGTGAGATCTGAAGGTGATAAAAGGTAAATATAAATAAAAGTGCAGCAAGGTATTTTTGGAATTTTTGCATGTAGATCTGAATATATAATGTGTAAAATAGACCCGGGGGCCATAGTGTTCACTAGAGGCTTCTCTCATGATAGCAAGTATTACGGTGGGTGAACGAATTACCGTCGAGCTATTGATAGAATCGCGCAAAGTCATGACGATATCTAAGGCAATGATCATACATATAGGCATCACGTCCGAGACAAGTAGACCGATACTTTCTGCATCTACTACTATTACTCCACACATCGACCGCTATCCAGCATGCATCTAGTGTATTAAGTTCATAACAAACAGAGTAACGCCTTAAGCAAGATGACATGATGTAGAGGGATAAATTCATGCAATATGATATAAACCCCATCTTTTTACCCTTGATGGCAACAACATGATGCGTGCCTCGCTACCCCTTCTGTCACTAGGTGAGGACACCGCACGATATGAACCCAAAACCAAGCACTTCTCCCATTGCAAGAATTATAGATCAAGTTGGCCAAACGAAACCCATAACTCGAAGAGAATTACAAGGATACGGAATCATGCATATAAGAAATGAGAGGAGACTCAAATAATATTGATAGATAACATGATCATAAATCCACAATTCATCGGATCTCGACAAACACACCGCAAAAGAAAGTTACATCGGATAGGTCTCCATGAAGATCATGGAGAACTTTGTATTGAAGATCCAAGAGAGAGAAGAAGCCATCTAGCTACTAGCTATGGACCTGAAGGTCTGTGGTGAACTACTCACGCATCATCGGAGAGGCAATGGTGTTGATGAAGAAGCCCTCCGTGTCTGAATCCCCCTCCGTCAGGGCGCCAGAACGGTCCCCAAATGGTATCTCGCGGAGACAGAAGCTTGCGGTGGCGGAAAAGTATTTTCGTGGCTCTCCCTTGTGGTTTCGGGATTTTTGGGAATTTATAGGCGAAAGAGGTAGGGCAAAGGAGGCAAGGGGGGCCCATAAGCCTGCTAGGCACGCCCCTCCCTAGGGCGCGGCTAGGGGGCTCGTGACCCCCCACGGGACCTCGTGCCTTGGTTCTCAAGTCTTCTAGGTATCTTCTGTTATGGAAAAAATCATCCCGCAGGTTTTATTCCGTTTGGACTCCGTTTAATATTCTTTTCCGAAAAAGGTCAAAAAACACGGAAAAAACAGAAACTGGCACTAGGCACTGAGTTAATAGGTTAGTCCCAAAAATGATATAAAATCGCATATAAATGCATATAGGACATCCCAAGTTGATTATATAATAGCATGGAACAATCAAAAATTATAGATACGTTGGAGACGTATCACGCATCACCTAGCCTAACCCAAGTTAGGCGGGAAGCTTGGTGCCGGCGGGCTCTCTCTAACGCCGCCAACCCCAGTAGTCGCAGCTTTAGAAGTTTTCTAAGGTTGAATTCCGCATCGGAAAGACGACGGTTCTCTTGTGGTACATCCAGCCGGAGCACAATTTCCGCGGCCAGGTGGAATTGCAGCTTTGCCTGGCTGAAGAAACTTTTGCTCCAAATTTTCAGGTCGCGTGCCGTTCGCATCATCTTCGTGTTGAGGCGTTGAAAGGCACACGTAGACTTCACCGGTCTATTCCATGCCCTTTCCTCCGTGTCGTGGAAACGTGGGAAGCTCGGCCAGAAACTCTCGAATTTGAAGAGAGCAGGGCGAGGGGCGGCAGTGGTGTCGGCTAGAACTAGCGGGCAGTGGTCGGATGTTTTCGTGGATGCCGCATGAAGTGAGGCAGAGGGGAAGTTGCATTCCCATGGAATGTTGCAGAAGAACTTGTCAATGCTCGTTAGGGTTGGGTCTTGACGCTTGTTACTCCACGTATATCTGCGGTTCTTGCATCTAATCTCCTTCAAACCCGCGGCGTCGATTGCTGCTCTGAACCTGCCCATTAGTCTACGATTGAGGTTCAGGTTGTTCTTGTCTCGCGCCTCGTAGATGAGGTTGGAATCCCCATTGATGAGCCAAGGTTCCGACGCAGGGGGCGCCGAGTAGGAGAGCTCCCGAAGGAAACTTTCCTTCCTTGCATCATCCGTAGGACAGTAGAAGGATGAAAGCCAGAAGCTCTGTGCCTGCCCAAGCAGGGTCACCCTAGCCGTAATGGCAAAAGCTCCAACTACATGTGAGGCGATGGTTGCGAGCTCTTTGTCCCAGAGAATAGCCGCCCCCACATGTGCCGATCGCCGGAAGTGCGATGCACTCGGTGAGATGAGCTCCCCCAACCTCACGCACTAGCTCATGAGACCAGTCTGAGATTTTGGTCTCCTGTAGGCACAAAATGGCAGCACGGTGAGCGGCGGCCATCTCGCCGACGGCGGCCCTCTTGGCGGGGTTGTTTAAACCTCGAACATTCCAACACATGATCGGGCGCATTTTGTCACTCATTGGAAACACCGATGTAGCTCCGATGACTAAAACTATTTCGCCTCAGACCCAGAAACAACACAACCAACATATCAGTGGAACTCCGGCGCCCACCAATAGACCCCAAGACGCGCCGGCGGTAAGCTACGGACCATCTACCCTTACAAACGATAATTAAACCTAACTTGAACCGACTATTCATCGGTCGCCATCAGAGGGAAGAGCTAAAAGCGACTAACATATCTACACACTGGCCTCCTCGGCGACTCCATCAGGGCCGGCCATGTGTGCCATGACCCGTAGGGCCTCGCTGTCCAGACGAGTAAGCCTGGCGATGACTGCTATGTCATTGTCCAGCAGAGGCTCTTCGAAGCGATGCAGAAGCGCCTTTGTGACCTCCTCCTTCATCTTCTCCCGTGGACCAAGCAGGCCTAGCTCCTTGACGAGACGCAGGGAAGCACGTTGCGCCACTGGCACCGTCGACACGTTGGCCGCCTGCCTGGCGCTGTGGCATGTCGGAGTAGAAGAGGCTCGACTCTTGGGGGGGCCGCGGGGCGCCGAGCAAGAGCATCACTGATCAACGGCTGTTTGTTGGCGTGGAAGAGGCCGCGCGTGACAGGCTGATCGTCGGCCGCACCTATCTCTAGCTGGCTCACACGGCCGGTCACAGCCCCAAGCTGCACCTCCATTGTACGAGCCGTCATTGGGGTAGCTCTGTTGTATTGGCCTAAGTCACATGCAGCAGCGGACAGGGTTGGACTGAAGGCGTCGAGCTGCCCTGCATCGTCAGCGGCATGGAGCAGCGGGTCTTCGTCGAACTCGAGAGGAGCTACGACCACGGCTTCCGCGACAGCGTGGATGTCGGCCGCCAAGCTGTCCACGATGACTGAGGCATGATACGTCTCCAACGTATCTACAATTTTTGATGGTTCCATGCTATTATCTTGTCAACTTTGGATGTTTTGTATGCATGAATATGCTATTTTATATCTTTTTTGGTACTAACTTATTAACTCATTGCCAAGTGTCAGTTTCTGTTTTTTCCATGTTTTTGACCTTTTTCAAAGGAGAATATTAAACGGAGTCCAAACGGAATAAAACATGCGGAACGATTTTTTCCATAACAGAAGATACACACGGGACTTGAGAACCAAGGCAAAGGACCCCGAGGGAGGTCACAAGCCCCCTAGCTGCGGCCTGGGGGAGCCGCGCCTAGTAGGCGCGTGGGCCCCCCGTGGCTCCTTTTCCCTACTTCTACCGCCTATAAATTCTCTAAAAATCCAAAACTGCTAGAGAGAGCCACGAAAATACTTTTCCGCCGCCGCAAGCTTCTGTCTCCGCAAGATCTCATCTGGGGATGGTTCTGGTGCCGTGCCGGAGGGGGGATTCGGACACGGAGGGCTTCTTCATCAACACCATTGCCTCTCCGATGATGCGTGAGTAGTTCACCACAGACCTTCGGGTCCATAGCTAGTAGCTAGATGGCTTCTTCTCTCTCTTGGATCTTCAATACAAAGTTCTCCATGATCTTCATGGAGATCTATCCGATGTAATCTTCTTTTGCGGTGTGTTTGTCGAGATCCGATGAATTGTGGATTTATGATCATATTATCTATGAATATTATTTGAGTCTCCTCTGATCTCTTATATGCATGATTTCGTATCCTTGTAATTCTCTTCGAGTTGTGGGTTTCGTTTGGCCAACTTGATCTATAATTCTTGCAATGAGAGAAGTGATTGGTTTTGGGTTCATACCGTGCGGTTTCCTCACCGAGTGACAGAAGGGGCAGCGAGGCACGCATCATGTTGTTGCTATCAAGGGTAAAAAGATGGGGTTTATATCTATTGCATGAATTTATCCCTCTACATCATGTCATCTTGCTTAAGGCGTTACTCTGTTTGTTATGAACTCAACACACTAGATGCATGCTGGATAGCGGTCGATGTGTGGACTAATAGTAGTAGATGCAAACAGTATCGGTCTACTTGTCTCAGACGTGATGCTTATATGTATGACCATTGCCTTAGATATCATCATGACTTTGCGCGGTTCTATCAATTGCTCGATAATAATTCGTTCACCCACCGTAATACTTGCTATCATGAGAGAAGCCTCTAGTGAACACTATGGCCCCCGGGTCTACTTCACATCATATTTTCAGCTCTACACTTTTAGTTTGTTGCACTTTCCACCTTCAGATCTCACCTTGCAATTAATCGTAAAGGGATTGACAACCCCTTTATAGTGTTGGGTGCAAGTATGTTTGTTTTTCCGCAGGTACATTGGTGACTTGTCTTGATACTCCTACTAGATTGATACCTTGGTTCTCAAACTGAGGTAAATACTTACTGCTACTATGCCGCATCACCCTTTCCTCTTCAAGGGGAAAACCAACGCAAGCTCAAGAGGTAGCAAGAAGAATTTCTGGCGCCGTTGCCGGGGAGTATCAAGTCAAGAATAGTCTCCCTTCAACGTGTCAATTTCTGGTGCCGAGGACTATTCTAAGTGAAGCTTACCCAAGTAACTATCGCAAACTCATCTCTTGCACTTACTTTTTTTTGCCTTTTGCCTCTCGTTTTCCTCTCCCCCACTTCTGAAAAACAAAAAATTACAAAAATATTTGCCTTTTTCGTTTGCCATTCCTTTGCTTGTGTGCTTTGTGCCTTCAATATGCTTGCATCTTCAATTGCTGAAAATCCATTGATATGGATGCTCATCCACTTGCTAATCTCTTTAAGAGATCCAATTATGTTGAACCAATTGCTAGTGAGTTTTGTGCACTAGATTATCTTTATGAAGTTTTTCTTGAGATGCGTGAATCTGAAAATTGTGATGAAGAAATTTATGAAGTGATTCACGAGGGCTCCTTGAATGAAAAGCATAATTGCAATGGTTTCACTATGAATTCTATTAATGCCAATGAGGCTAAAAATATGCAAAACCCTAAGCTTGGGGATGCTAGTTTTGCTATGTCCACTACTTGTTGCAATGATCATGATTGGGGTAATGATTTTTCTTATGATCTTGATAATTTGTTTAAGCCTCATGATGATTATGATGTTTGCAATAATATTGAAAGTGGGTTTGGAGAAGTCATGACTTTAGTTGATGATAATCCCACTATTTTTGAAGAGCGTCAACTTTGCATGCATGTGGATCATGAAAAGAATATCCTATTGATAGTTATATTGTTGAATTTGAATATGATCCCACATGTAATTATTATGAGAGAGGAAAATATTGTGGTAGAAATTTTCATATCACTAAAACACTTCTCGTTATGTTGAGATTGTTATTGTCTCTTTCTTCTTCCTTGCATATGGTAACTATTGGTTGTCTTGAAAATTTGTTTTCCTATAAAATTCCTATGCATAGGAAGTATGTTAGACTTATATGTGATTTTCACATGCTTTATGATGCTCTCGTTGTGCTTCAATTCTTGTCTTTTTGTGTGGGCATCATTGAATTATCAATGCCTAGCTAAGGGCGTTAAACGATAGCGCTTGTTGGGAGGCAACCCAATGAGTAAATTTATTTTTGTTTTTTGCCTTCTGTTTTGTTGTGTCCACACCATCATAATTCTGTTATGATTGTGTTTTTTGTGTTTCGTTTTGTGTTTGAGCCAAGTAAAACCTTTATGACTAGTTTTGGTGATGGTTGTTTGATCTTGCTGAAAAAGACAGAAACTTTGCGCTCACGAAATTATTTTTAATTCCTATCCAGAAAGAGCTTATGAGTTGATTCTTTTTGCTTATGGTTTATATGCCAATTGCCCTAATTTTTATAATTTTTCAGAATTTTTGAGAAAGCAGAAGTATATGAAGTATACAGATTGCTACAGACTGGTGTGTTTTTGACAGATTCTGTTTTTCTTGTGTTGATTGCTTATTTTGATAAAACTATGGATAGTATCGGGGGGTACTAGCCATGGAAAAGTGAAAATACAGTAATCTAACATCAATCTAAATAGAAATCAAGTTTACTACAGTACCTAAAGAGTTGGTAGTTTGTTTTCTTATGCTAATGATATCACGAGTTTTTGTTTAAGTTTTGTGTTGTGAAGTTTTCAAGTTTTGGGTGATGATCTCATGGACAATGGGATAAAGAGTGGAAAGAGCTCAAGCTTGGGGATGCCCAAGGCATCCCAAGCCAAATTCAAGGACACCAAAAAGCCTAAGCTTGGGGATGCCCCGGGAAGGCATCCCCTGTTTCGTCTTCAATACATCGGTAATGTTACTTGGAGCTATATTTTTATTCACCTAATGATATGTGTTTTGCTTGGAGCGTCGTGTATTATAGGAGTCTATTCTTTTTGTTTTTTCGCAATCATCCTTGCTGCACACCTTTTTGAGAGAGACATGCACTCGTCGTGAATTTGCTAGAATACTCATTGAGCTTCACTTATATCTTTTGAGCTAGATAACTTTGCTCTAGTGCTTCACTTAGATCTTTTTAGAGCACGACGGTGTCATATTTTGAAGAAATAAAAACTCTCGATCTTCACTTATATATTTTTGAGAGTGCTCTCTCTCAGTAACTTGGTAATTGGCTTGTGCTATGAAAGTAGTCCTAAAGATGATAGGCATCCAAAGAGGATATAATAAAAACTTCCATATTCAAGTGCATTGATTAGTAAGAGAAGTTTGATTCCTAACAATTAAGTTTTGAGATATGGATTTGGTGATATTAGAGTTATGTTAGTAGGGTGCTGTGAATCTAGAAATACTTGTGTTGAAGTTAGTGATTCCCGTAGCATGCACATATGGTGAACTGCTATGTTAGGAAGTCGGAGCATAATTGATTTATTGATTGTCATCCTTTGTGTGGCGGTAGGGATCACGCGATGGTTAACACCTACCAACCCTTCCCCTAGGAGTATGCGTTTAGCACTTTGTTTCGATTACTAATAAAACTTTCGCAATAAGTATATGAGTTCTTCATGACTAATGTGAGTCCATGGTATAGATGCACTTTCACCTTCCACCATTGCTAGCCTCTCTAGTGCCACGCAACTTTCACCGGTACACAAACCCACCATATACCTTTCTCAAAACAGCCACCATACCTACCTATTATGGCATTTTCATAAGCCATTCCAAGATATATTGCCATGCAACTCCCACCGTTCTGTCTCATGATTTGTGCCGTCACTTACATATTGACATTGCATGATCGTAAGATAGCTAGCGAGATGTTTCAACGTCATATGCTAAGCTAGATCGTTGCACATCCCGGTACACTACCGGAGGCATTTCCTATAGAGTCATCATTGCTCTAAGTATAGAGTTGTGAGTAAATAAAAGTGTGATGATCATCATTATTAGAGCATTGTCCCATGTGAGGAAATAAAAAAAATGAAAAGAGGCCAAAGAGCCCAAACAAAAAAAAGAGAGAAAAAGAGAGAAGGGACAATGCTACTATCTTTTTCCACACTTGTGCTTCAAAATAGCACCATGTTCTTCATGATCGAGAGTCTCTTGTTTTGACACTTCCATATACTAGTGGGAATTTTCATTATATAACTTGGCTTGTATATTCCAATGATGGGCTTCCTCAAAATTGCCCTAGGTCTTCGTGAGCAAGCAAGTTGGGTGCACACCCACTAGTTCTCCTTTTGAGCTTTCACACACTTATAGCTCTAAGTGTATCCGTTGCATGATAATCCCTACTCATTCACATTGATAACTATTGATGGGCATCTCCATAACCCGTTGATACACCGAGTCGATGTGACCATCTCCTCCTTTTTGCCTCACAACCTCCACCACACTCTATTCCACCTATAGTGTTATATCCATGGCTCACGCTCATGTATTGCATGAGAGTTGAAAAAGTTTGAGAAAGTAAGAGTGCGAAAACAATTACTTGGCCAATACCGGGGTTGTGCATGATTTAAATTCGTTGTGTGGGGATGATGGAGCATAGCCAGACTATATGATTTTGTAGGGATAACTTTCCTTGGCCTTGTTACTTCAAAAGTTCATGATTGCCTTACTAGTTTTCTTGAAGTATTATTGTTTTCATGTCAATACTAAACTATTGTTTTGAATCTTACGGATCTGAACATTCATGTCACAAGAAAGAAGTTACAAAGGAAAAATATGTTAGGTAGCATTCCACATCAAAAATTCAGTCTTTATCACTTCCCTACTCGAGGACGAGCAGGAGCTAAGCTTGGGGATGCTTGATACGTCTCCAACGTATCTATAATTTTTGATGGTTCCATGCTATTTTCTTGTCAACTTTGGATGTTTTGTATGCATGAATATGCTATTTTATATCTTTTTTGGGACTAACCTATTAACTCAGTGCCAAGTGTCAGTTTCTGTTTTTTCCCCTTTTTTGACCTTTTTCAGAGGAGAATATTAAACGGAGTCCAAACGGAATAAAACCCGTGGAATGATTTTTTCCATAATAGAGGATATGCAGGGGACTTGAGAACCAAGGAAAAGGACCTAGGGGGAGGTCACAAGCCCCCTAGCCGCGGCCTGGGGGGCGCCTAGCAGGCTTGTGGCCCCCCCGTGGCTCCTTTTCCCTACTTCTTCCGCCTATACATTCTCTAAAAATCCAAAACTGCCAGAGAGAGCCACAAAAATACTTTTCCGTCGCCGCAAGCTTCTGTCTCTGCAAGATCCCATCTGGGGACGGTTCTGGTGCCTTGCCGGAGGGGGGATTCGGACACGGAGGGCTTCTTCATGAACACCATTGCCTCTCCGATGATGCGTGAGTAGTTCACCACAGACCTTCGGGTCCATAGCTAGTAGCTAGATGGCTTCTTCTCTCTCTTGGATCTTCAATACAAAGTTCTCCATGATCTTCATGGAGATCTATCCGATGTAATCTTATTTTGCGGTGTGTTTGTTGAGATCCAATGAATTGTGGATCTATGATCAGATTATCTATGGATATTATTTGAGTCTCCTCTGATCTCTTATATGCATGATTTCGTATCCTTGTAATTCTCTTCGAGTTGTGGGTTTCGTTTGGCCAACTTGATCTATAATTCTTGCAATGGGAGAAGTGCTTGGTTTTGGGTTCATACCGTGCGGTGTCCTCACCCAGTGACATAAGGGGTAGCGAGGCACACATCGTGTTGTTGCCATCAAGGGTAAAAAGATGGGGTTTATATCTATTGCATGAATTTACCCCTCTACATCATGTCATCTTGCTTAAGGCGTTACTCTGTTTGTTATGAACTCAATACACTAGATGCATGCTGGACAGCGGTCGATGTGGGAGTAATAGTAGTAGATGTAAACAGTATCGGTCTACTTGTCTCGGACGTGATGCCTATATGTATGATCATTGCCTTAGATATCATCATGACTTTGCGTGGTTCTATCAATTGCTCGACAGTAATTCGTTCACCCACCGTAATACTTGTTATCATGAGAGAAGCCTCTAGTGAACACTATGGCCCTCGGGTCTACTTCACATCATATTTTCAGGTCTACACTTTTACTTTGTTGCACTTTCCACCTTCAGATCTCACCTTGCAATTAACCGTGAAGGGATTGACAACCCCTTTATAGCGTTGGGTGCAAGTTTGTTTGTTTTTGCGCAGGTACATTGGTGACTTGTCTTGATACTCCTACTGGATTGATACCTTGGTTCTCAAAAGTCCTCGATAGGGTCTTTCCCGTTGTTGCCGCCCTCAGCGTCAGAGTTGGCACGCCTGTCCACAGCCTCAGAAGCTGCCCGCCTGGCAGGTGGTGGTGGAGGAGGCCGTGACCTACGCTTCTCCGGCTGCTGCTGTGCCGTCGCAGGGACCCTCCTGCCCCCGTGGCGACGCCCTATTGTCTCCTTCGACTTTCGTCTAGCCGGCGGAGAGCAGCTACGATGATGCGGCGCAGGTGCAGACTGTGGGGGGGGGGGTGCCGGCGTGCGGCCTCGGCGAAGGAGCACGTCCTTCCAACACCGCTGACTGCCTCCCCCCGGGCCTCCTTCTCCGTCCTGGTCTCTCGAACGTCCACCCCGTGGCATGCCACGACAGCTGATACGTCTCCATCGTATCTACTTTTCCAAACTCTTTTGCCCTTGTTTTGGACTCTAATTTGCATGATTTGAATGGAATTAACCCGGACTAACATTGTTTTCAGCAGAATTGCCATGGTTTTGTTTTTGCGCAGAAATAAAAGTTCTCGGAATGACCTGGAAATTTACGAGGATTTTTTGTGGAATATATAAAAAATACTGGCGCAAGAATCAACTAGAGGGGTGGAGCGAGGAGCCCACAAGCCCACCAGGCGCGGCCCCCCTGGCCGCGCTAGCAGGCTTGTGGGCCCTCGGAGCTCCGCCACCTCCAACTCCAGCTCTATTTAGTCCTTTTCGTCCGCAAAAAAAAACAAGGAGAAGAGTTCATCATGTTTTACGATACGGAGGCGCCGCCACCACCTGTTCTTGCTCTGGAGGGCAGATCTGGAGTCCGTTCTGGGCTCCGGAGAGGGGAGATCGTCACCATCGTCATCACCAACCTTCCTTCATCGCCAATTCCATGATGCTCTTCATCGTTCATGAGTAATCTCATCGTAGGCTTGCTGGACGGTGATGGGTTGGATGAGATCTATCATGTAATCGAGTTAGTCTTGATGGGGATTGATCCCTAGTATCCACTATGTTCTGATATTGATGTTGCTACTACTTTGCCATGCTTAATGCTTGTCACTAGGGCCCGAGTGCCATGATTTCAGATTTGAACCTATTATGTTCTCGCCAATATATGTGTGTTCTTGATCCTATCTTGCAAGTTGTAGTCACCTACTATGTGTTATGACCCGGCAACCCCGGAGTGACAATAGCCGGAACCACTCCCGGAGATGACCATAGTATGAGGAGTTCATGTATTCACTAAGTGCTAATGCTTTGTTCCGGTTCTCTATTAAAAGGGGAACCTTAATATCCCGTAGTTTCCATTAGGACCCCGCTGCCACGGCAGGGATGGACAATAGATGTGATGCAAGTTCTTTTCCCTAAGCACGTATGACTACATACGGAATACATGCCTACATTACATTGACGAACTGGAGCTAGTTACATATCTCTCCGTGTTATAACTGTTGCATGATGAATGTCATCCGGCATAATTATCCATCACTGATCCAATGCCTACGAGTTCTTCCTACTGGCCCTTGCTACGTTACTTTGTTGCTATTGGTGTCGCTGCTGCTACTGTTACTTTGCTGCTACTGCTGCTATTGTTACCGCTACTGCTGTCACTGCTGCTACTATTACCGTTGCTACTGTTGCTATCACTACTTTGCTACTGATACTTTGCTGCAGATACTAAGTCTTTCAGGTGTGGTTGAATTGACAACTCAACTGCTAATACTTGAGAATATTCTTTGGCTTCCCCTTGTGTCGAATCAACAAATTTGGGTTGAATACTCTACCTTCGAAAACTGTTGCGATCTCCTATACTTGTGGGTTATCAGCAGCGCAAATCAGCCACCGGGGCGCGAGCGGGACGTTGGTGGCGCTTAACCCTCTGTCCATCTTCAACCCCCATCGTCCAGGAAGCACGGGCCACCACCGGGAAGGGTTTGGCATCGTCGTCGGAGCCTGACGACAGGAGGCCGCTCTGCCCCGAGTGGGAGGAGCGCGGGAGGGTGGCGTCCAGTCCTCGATCCTGTCGACGTGGATGAGCATGGTGTAGTCTTCCGTTGCCGGCGGCGGAGCGACGCGTCTGTCGGGGGGGGGGGGGGGGAACCCCTCCATCTTCTCTACCCGCCCCGCGCCGCGCGGCAGCACTCCCAGCGTGTGCCTGGTAGGGATGTTGGCGACGTTGTTCGTTCAGACCCAGCATGCGAAGGTCTTCGTGTGGCCACGCTCTAGCGTCCTGCTGTCGAGGCGGTCGACTCGCATACGCTTCCCCAGGATCTCCTCCGCCCCTTCCACCGACCAAAATTGCATCGGGACCTTCTCGATGACGAAGCGGACGTGCAACAAGAGCGAGTCGAAGGAGGCATGGTCGTCCTCATGCCAAGATGCAATGTTCAAGGAGGCGCCATCAACTCGAATGGAGCCGCGCCGCACTGCATTGACTTGGTGCGCCGGCTGCGTGAAGATGACGAAGTAGTGCTCCGAGTGGTGAGCCGTGACGCGCAACGAGTGCACCGGCACAGAGAGCTTCACCTCCAGAGCTCTCCCCACCGCCATTGCGGAAGTGGCGTTGACTCCGTCAGCTGCCGACAGAGTGATGATGTGGCTGCGGAGGAAAAAAACTGCCTGGTCGACTGCCGGGGAGGGGATGGTGACGGAGCGACTCTCCTTGGGGCGGCGTGCCGGATCGAGGTGGTGCAGCATGGCAGGAGCATGCGGCCACATGGCCGGGGGAGGCAGAGGTGGGAAGCGGTGGCGGGCGTGTAGTGGTTGAGCGGGGGGAGCCGGTCCTAACCGGTTCCTAGCAGAGCCTGCCCGACCTTGAAGCTTGGGATTCTGAGGGCAGCGCTTGCCGATGTGCCCAGCCCTTCTGCAGATAATGTAGTGGACTGGGTCACGGCAGTCGGCGAGACGATGGCGTTTGCTGAGGAAGCGGAAGCAGCGACCACAAAAGAGGTTAAAAGGGGTGGAACCGCGAAGTATTGCGACATTGAAGGCCCGCTGACGGTCCGGTCGTTGCACCCCAGGGAGCTCCTGTATGACCGGTGGATCAGCACAGGAACGACGTCCTCTCCGACAGCTGACCTCGGTCCAGCCCAGTTCCTTCCCCGAAATGGCAAGCCTATCTACCGGGGATGGGGCGACGATGATGGATCTGATGCGAGGCACCAGCTGGAGCTCTGCATCCGCGGGGGCAGGGGATGGAGCTTCAAGCCACAAATCCCATATCGGGCAGCCGAGCAATAATGGCGCGAGAGCCTCCGACGGACCGGCAGGCACCGCCGTGGAGCATTCCCCACGCTGCAAAATCCGCGGCACGAGAGCCGGATGTGACGCCGACCGGGAAAGCCATGGGGACGGCGCCTCTGACAGACCATTGGGCGAGAGGCTGCGCGAGCATTTGTTGCGGGGAGCCGGCGGAGGACTGCTACGACGACAGAAATCCTTCTGTCGTCTGATACGTCTCCGTCGTATCTACTTTTCCGAACTCTTTTGCCCTTGTTTTGGACTCTAATTTGCATGATTTGAATGGAACTAACCCGGACTGACGCTGTTTTCAGCAGAATTGCCATGGTGTTGTTTTTGTGCAGAAATAAAAGTTCCCGAAATATCCTGAACATTTACGGAGATTTTTTCTGAAATAAAATAAAAATATCTGTGCAAAGATCCACCGGAGGGGGCGTGCTAGTGGGCCACAAGCCCACAGGCCGCGGCCACCCCCTATGGCCGCGCCGTGCAGGCTTGTGGGGCCCACGTGGCACCACCGCCCCCAAACTCAGCTCTATATCTTCCTTCTTGCCCGGAAAAAAAAATCAGGGAGAAGGTTTCATCGCGTTTTGCGATACGGAGGCGCCGCCACATCCTGTTCTTCATCTGGAGGGCAGATCTGGAGTCCGTTTCGGGATCCAGAGAGGGGAAATCATCGCCATCGTCATCATCAACCTTTCTCCATCGACAATTCCATGATGCTCTTCATCGTTCCTGAGTAATCTCATCATAGGCTTGCTGGACGGTGATGAGTTGGGTGAGATCTATCATGTAATCGAGTTAGTGCTTGACGGGGATTGATCCCTAGTATCCACTATGTTCTAGATTGATATTGCTACTACTTGGCTATGCTTAATGCTTGTCACTAGGGCCCGAGTGCCATGATTTCAGATCTGAACCTATTATGTTGTCGCCAATATATGTGTGTTTTAGATCCTATCTTGCAAGTTGTAGTCACCTACTATGTGTTATGACCCGACAACCCCGGAGTGACAATAGCCGGAACCACTCCCGGAGATGACCATAGTATGAGGAGTTCATGTATTCACCGCATGTTAATGCGCTGGTCCGGTTCTTTATTGAAAGGAGAACCTTAATATCCCGTAGTTTCCATTAGGACCCCGCTGCCACGGGAGGGATGGACAATAGATGTCATGCAAGTTCTTTTCCCTAAGCACGTATGACTACATACGGAATACATGCCTACATTAGATCGACGAACGGGAGCTAGTTACTTATCTCTCCGTGTTATAGATGTTACATGATGAATCACATCCATCATACTCATCCATCACCGATCCACTGCCTACGAGTCTTTTACTACTGGTTCTCGCTACGTTACTTTGTCTAGGCTTGTCCCTTGCTACAAAAGGGATCGGGCCACTTTGCTACTGCTGTTACTTGTTACTTTGCTGCTGCTGCTACTGCTGTTCCTTGCTACTCTGCTGCTACTTGTTGCAAGACTTTTCTGGAGCTTTAGTCGGGAAGCATTCTTCTCAAGAATAATCCCCCGTCAACGTGCTGGCGCCATTGATACAACAGTTAGGAATAGTATGCCGTCAACAGATCGTTTCTGGCACCGTTGCTATCATACTACTTTGCTACTGATACTTTGCTTGCAGACACTAATATTTCTGGTGTGGTTGAATCTGACACATTTAGCTGCTAATACTTGAGAATATTATTTCTCTTCCCGTCGTGCGAACCAACAAATTTGGGTTGAATACTCTACCCTAAAAAACTGTTGCGATCCCATACGCTTGTGGGACATCAAGGCTTTTTCTGGCGCGGTTGCCGGGGAAGCACAACTATATTCTCTGAATCACTTGGGATTGACGTCTGCTGATCAATTTGAGGAATCCGTAAGATTCAAGAACTAAAATCCTACTTTCCACTACGAGGAGAGGTAAGGAACTGCCATCTAGCTCTGCACTTGATTCACCTTCAGTTCTGAGTAAGTTTGCAACTTCGCCTCCTGCTAGAAATCTTGATATGTCGCCTATGCTTGATGATGCTACTTCTGCTGCCCATGATGCTATGCTTGATACTATGCCCGATGATGATATGCTTGATACTATGCCTGATGATGCTATGTTTGATACTATGCGTGCTATGCCTGTAACTGCTTTGCCACTTGCTGCATTCCTTGATGCACATATTGCTAGAGCTGCTGCTAGACGTGATGATACTTCTGAAACTGCTGATTCTATTGAAGTAGAACCTGCTACTAAACCTGAATTGCTTGTTATGCCTGATACGCGCTATGTTATGGAGGGAGAGATAGCTGGGAACTTTCTTGCGTGTAAGGATAGCTATGATGTTGAGAAATTACTGCTCAAGTGGAAAGAAAAATCTCTGAACGCTAGGATGAAATACGACCCGAAGTTTGCTACTTCACCTATCTTTGTGACGGATAAGCATTATGAATTCTGTGTCGACCCTGAGTTAATCACTCTGGTCGAATCTGATCCTTTTCACGGTTATGAGTCTGAAACGGTTGTAGCCCATCTTACCAAACTGCACGATATAGCCACCCTATTCACTAGTGAGGAAAAGATCCGCCACTACTATATGCTCAAGTTGTTTCCTTTCTCGCTAAAGGATGATGCTAAGACCTGGTTCACTTCTCTTGCTCCTGGTTGTGTGTGTAGCCCCCAGGATATGGTCTACTACTTCTCTGAAAAATATTTCCCTGCCCATAAGAAGCAAGCTGCCTTGCAGGAAATATACAACTTTGCTCAAGCTGAAGAAGAGAGTCTCCCACAAGCTTGGGGGAGGCTCATCCAACTACTGAATGCTTTGCATGATCACCCTCTTGAGAAGAATGAAATACTTGATATCTTCTATAATGGACTTGCCGATGCCTCCAAAGACCACTTAGATAGTTGTGCCGGTAGTGTTTTTAGGGAACAAACTATAGAACAAGCTGAGATTCTGTTGAATAACATCTTGTGCAATGAGAATGCTTAGAGTATTCCCGAACCACCTCCTAAGCCAACTCCGAAGAAAAGAGGTATTCTATTCCTCAGTCCTGAAGATATGCAAGAAGCCAAGAAATCTATGCGAGAGAAAGGCATTAAATCTGAAGATGTCAAAAATCTACCACCTATCGAAAAGATCCATGGTCTCGATAACCTGATACAGGTAGTAGAAGTAAATTCTCTGCGTAGGTTTGATGAGAGTGATATTCCTTTTGATAAACCTGCTAGCCTATGCATGGATGAATTTGATAACTTTGTTGCCAAACAACAGAGTTTCAATGATTATGTTAGCAAACAATTGGAACAGAATGCTCGTATGCTTAGTCATTTAAGTGCTTGTGTAGACAGAAATGTGAATGATCTTAAGCTTCTGAGTAAGCATGCCTCTATGGTTACTACTCGGGTAGAACAAGTACATAAAGCTCAAAATGACATGCTCAATGAGTTGAATGACAATTCCGTTAGAGTCGTTACTAGAGGCGGTAGAATGACCTAGGAACCTCTGTATCTTGAGGGTCATCCGAAGAGAATTGAACAAGATTCTCAAGGAGTTAGCACTAATGCACCTAGTCATCCTAGAAAGAAGAAGAAGGATGATAGGAACCTGCACGCTAGCAACCTTGTTGCTGCTACCCCTGAGAGTCCAAACGATGCCTCTATCTTTGATGCTGAAACACAATCTGGTGATGAACATGAGCCTAATGATAATATCAATAGTAATGTTCATGAAGATGCTCAACCTAGCAATGAGAAGGATGTGGAGATTGAACATGTTGATCTTGATAACCCACAACCTAAGACTAAGAGATACGATAAGAATGACTTCACTGCTAGGAAGCATGGTAAAGAAAGGGAGCCATGGGTTCAGAAGCCCATGCCCTTTCCTCCCAAACCATCCAAGAAAAAGGATGATGAGGATTTTGAGCGATTTGTTGAAATGATCAGACCTGTCTTTCTGCAAATGCGTTTGACAGATATGCTCAAAATGTCTCCGTATGCTAAGTACATGAAAGATATTGTGACTAATAAGAGGAGGATACCTGATCTTGAGATCTCCGCCATGCTTGCTAATTACACTTTCAAGGGTGGAACTCCTAAGAAACTAGGTGATCCCGGGGTGCCCACTATACCTTGCTCCATTAAAGGTAACTACGTGAGAACTGCTTTATGCAACCTTGGAGCCGGTGTTAGTGTTATGCCTCTCTCTCTCTATCGTAGACTTGAACTAGATAAGTTGACACCCACTGAAATCTCTCTGCAAATGGCCGACAAATCAACTGCTTTCCCTATCGGCATTTGCGAGGATGTTCTTGTTGTGGTTGCTAACACCAGTATCTTAACAGACTTTGTTATCTTGGATATTCCCGAGGACGATGCCATGGTTGTCATCCTAGGAAGACCCTTTTTAAACACTGCAGGGTCTGTTATAGATTGCAACAAAGGCAATGTCACTTTCCATGTCAATGGTACTGAGCATACGGTGCACTTTCCGAAGAAACAATATCGAGTACATTGCATCAATGCTATCGAAAAGACTTCATCAATTCTTATTTGGAGCTTTGAATGCCCTATTCCTCGTGTCAAGATGAAGTATGATTTGCTTGTTGGGGAGATACACATCCCAATTGAGGTGACCTAGTGACTATTCGAAAATTATCCATTCTCTTTTGCGATTCGAGAAAGTTTTGTCGAGGGGATTTGATCACCCCATTGACGGATTTCTTTCGATGACCATGAGAAGGATGAATCGAGGAGTCACAAACCTCTGTTTTAAGCTTTCACCTTTGGTTGCTTAGAAGAAAAATGATAGGTTTAGTTTAGTTTTCCCTATTTTCTGTCTTAGCGTCCAGTGGAAAAGTACCCCAAAAATAAAAGTTCTCTGAACGCTGTGAAAATAAAGTATGATTTTTTCTGGAATATTTGAATAATACTGGGACAAAGAGTCTGTCTGGGGGCCACACCAGTGGGCCACAAGCCCTAGGGGCGCGGGCACCCCCTGGCCGCGTCACCCAGGCTTGTGGTGCCCACTGGTACCCCCTCCACTCATTCTTTCTCTCATCCGCTTCTCCTACCTCCAGAAAAAATCGTTTCGCACCTCAAACCCGTGTTCTTGCTCCTCTTGCTGGGATTTTCGATCTCTTTGCTCAAATCACCATTCTCCGAACTGTTTTGGGGAAATTTCTCCTTGGTAAGTGACTCCTCCATTGGTCCAATTAGTTTTTGCTCTAGTGCCTTATACTTCGCATATTTTTGCTGCCTTGGTGACTATGTTCTTGAGCTTTGCATGCTGATTTTAGCTGGCCCCAAGTAGTTTTAATGCGTAATATGGTCTCTAGGCACTTGTGGGAGTAGTTGCTACGAGTTTCGTTGAGCCTTATTCACTCTTCCTTAGAATCACTAAAAATTTCAGAAATTTTCAGAGATAAGAAAGGGAAAAGATGAGGAGGTTCTTAAGAGGCTCGTCAAGCCGTGACCCCAAGGATGATGGGAGTGAGAAGAAGCCCAAGTATCCGGTCCCTCGAGTCGCGGAACTTCGAGCGTGCGAGTGGCCAAGCGACGTGTTCTTACACGCCGTTGGAATTTATGAGGACTTTTAACACTTGGTTGAAAACGCAGGCCTTACCGCCTTCGTTGAAGATAAGTGTTCGCAATACCTCCTCCTCACTAATATTTTCGTACAAAGCTTTAACTTCTACCCGAGGAAGAATCCTCCTATGGTTGAGTTTAAACTTTATGATATCCCCCAGCGCATGTCACTCCAGGACTTTTGCAATGTTTGCAAATTACCTTACGTTGGGGATATTCATGAACCTCGTCCACGGGACTTGGAAGCTTTTATCGGTACAATTGCTGTAGGAGAGGAGAGAGGAGTGTCTTGTGCTAGAGCTGCTACATTCATTTTCCCGTGCTTCGGTACTTCTCATTATTTGTGGGAAAATGTTTGATTGGTCGTGGGAAAGCTGGGTCACTTAGTTCCCCAGATCTTGCGGTCTTGCGCGAAGCTCTTTATAACGATAAAACTTATAACTTGGGCGCTATAGTAGCTCAACGGTTGAACCTGAACCGTTCTAAAGGTGTTGTCTATGGAGGTATCTATGCTACTCGTCTTGCTAGACACTTTGAGCTACCTATTAGACTGGAAGAGGAAGAAGATATTCTTCTTCCCGAGAGATATCTAGATTACGATAGCATGGTTCGCCATGACTTTCTTGATAGAGATATAAATAGAAGGATGATTTATAACCTGGTGTTTAGTCAGGGTACTCGTGAGACTATTACTTTGCCTGCTCCATCTTTGTTCAATCTTCATGCATGCAGGTACATTATTATGCCCTCGTACATCTACGCATATTGGGGCTTAGCACAACCACAGGTGCCCGTGCCCGAGCCACCAGTCGAGTACCAGACGCCAGTTTATCAGTGGGAGCCAGAGGAGCTCACACATCAGTGGCATCCTCAGTCCACTCCGGAGTATCCCGGAGCTGGTTATTTCCCTCCTTGGGAGTAGGCCAACTTAGGACAAAAGCCTAAGCTTGGGGGAGTACGTGTTCTCACCGACTTTACATTCTTGCTTATGCTTTCACTTTGTTAGCCGGTGTTCACACTTTGCCACTGTATCATCCATGCTAGTTTATTTTCTTTTTATCGTTTTCGTTTAGGGTGTCTGTCTAGATTGAGAAAACCCAAAAAGATTTTCTTTTGTTTGTTGGGAGCTTTCCCGTGTAATAGTTTTCTTTTTCTTTGGGTCAAGGTAGAAGATATTGGTTACAATGTTTAGTGGCTCTTGCATGCATACATGTTTAGCTTTCAAAGAGGCATATTACTTTGTCTTCTCCTTTGTGTTTGCCTGCAGATTCCAGCGTAGTCCAATGCACGAGCACTCTTATTATTGTTCACATCGTTCGGTCATGCAAGTGAAAGGCAATAATGACGATATATGATGAAGTGACTGAGCCTGGAAAAGCTGGTATGGACTCGATCTATTTTGTTTTTGTAAATATGACTAGCTCATCATGCCTGATTCAGCTTTGTTGTGAGAGAAACATGTTTGCAATGAAAACTTAGAGATCATAGTGCTTATGCCATGCTTATTTAGCTAGGAGCTTATAATGGTTTGTCTTGGATTCCCACATGAATGTTGAGATGACCATGATGTAGTATGATAGGATGGTATCCTCCTTTGAATGTTTCAAGTGGCTTGACTTGGCGCATGTTTACGCATGTAGTTGAAACAAAATCAACATAGCCTCTATGATGTTCATGTTCATGGTGATTTATGTCCTACTCATGCTTGCACTCAATGTTAGTTAATCTCAATGCATTTTGATGACTGTTGTCGCTCTCTAGTTGGTCGCTTCCCAGTCTTTTGCTAGCCTTCACTTGTACTAAGCGGGAATACTGCTTGTGCATCCACCTCCATAAACCGAAAGTTGTTCCATATGAGTCCACCATACCTACCTATGTGTGGTATCTATGTGCCGTTCCAAGTAAATTTGCATGTGCCACTCTCTAAATCTTCAAGAAATAATCTGTTTTGCATGCCCGAACCGCTCATGTGGTGACAGGGGGCTATTGGTATCTTTCATGCTAGGAGTGTTATCCTCGATATGTGTTTATTCACTATCATTCACGAGAAAGGGGCCGGTAATTGGAATTCCCAGTTCCATGCTCAAATCGAAAAGATAATTGCAAACAAAACTCCCCCAGGATTGATGTTGGTATGGATGGTACCCGAGGATTCGGCTAGCCGTGGAGTGTGATTGATTGGTGGTGGGGAGTTAAAATTTTACTTTTCTGTTTGGGAACCGCCTATAGCATGTGTAGCGTGGAAGATGTTGAGAACTCTTAGTCATTGCGTTGACAATGAAAGGATGCCACCCAAAATTATTATCTCTGTTTTCAAAGCTTGATCTCTGGCACCTCTGCAAATCAATGCTTCCCTCTGCGAAGGGTCTGTCTATTTATGTTCCTGTTGAGTCATCCTCCTCTTACAAAAGCACCAATTAGAGAGCACCTCTGTCATTTTTATGCTTTTCTTTTAACCGTGTTGAGTATGACTATGACTGGATCTTCATTGCCTTGAATTACAATGTTTAGTCAGCCCTTGGTCTTTGAAGATACTCTGCATTTATGTTTTGCGGTCTCAGAAAGAGCTAGTGAGATACCATATATTCGTACTGCTTCATGTTGTTTTGATTGAAGTGTTGACATTTGTGACTTATTATTATTTGCTCGCTAGCTGATTATGCCATTGATATGAGTTTACCGTGAGACCTAGATGTCATTTGCTTATGTGGTTTGCTTGTGATCTTGCTGAAATTCTGGTTGTGAGTTAGACATAGTTGCAACAACAAGATCAAACAGAGTTTGTCAAAGTTTTTCTTTTGTCTCTCTCAGTTTGTCAACTGAGTTGCTTGAGGACAAGCAAGGCTTTAAGCTTGGGGGAGTTGATACGTCTCCGTCGTATCTACTTTTCCGAACTCTTTTGCCCTTGTTTTGGACTCTAATATGCATGATTTGAATGGAACTAACCCGGACTGACGCTGTTTTCAGCAGAATTGCCATGGTGTTGTTTTTGTGCAGAAATAGAAGTTCTCGGAATGTCCTCAAAATTTACGGAGATTTTTTCTAGAATAAAATAAAAATACCTGCACAAAGATCCACCGGAGGGGGCATGCCAGTGGGCCACAAGCCCACAGGCCGCAGCCACCCCCTATGGTCGCGCCGTGCAGGCTTGTGTGGCCCACGTGGCACCACCGCCCCCAAACTCAGCTCTATATCTTCCGTCTCGCCCGGAAAAAAATCAGAGAGAAGGTTTCATCGCATTTTGCGATACGGAGGCGCCGCCACATCCTGTTCTTCATCTGGAGGGCAGATCTGGAGTCCGTTTCGGGCTCCGGAGAGGGGAAATCGTCGCCATCGTCATCATCAAACTTTCTCCATCGATAATTCCATGACGCTCTTCATCGTTCGTGAGTAATCTCATCGAAGGCTTGCTGGACGGTGATGAGTTGGATGAGATCTATCATGTAATCGAGTTAGTTCTTGACGGGGATTGATCCCTAGTATCCACTATGTTCTAGATTGACGTTGCTACTACTTGGCTATGCTTAATGCTTGTCACTAGGGCCCGAGTGCCATGATTTCAGATCTGAACCTATTATGTTGTCGCCAATATATGTGTGTTTTAGATCCTATCTTGCAAGTTGTAGTCACCTACTATGTGTTATGACCCGGCAACCCCAGAGTGACAATAGTCGGAACCACTCCCGGAGATGACCATAGTATGAGGAGTTCATGTATTCACCGCATGTTAATGCATTGGTCCAGTTCTTTATTTAAAGGAGAACCTTAATATCCCATAGTTTCCATTAGGACCCCGCTGCCACGGGAGGGATGGACAACAGATGTCATGCAAGTTCTTTTCCCTAAGCACGTATGACTACATACGGAATACATGCCTACATTAGATCGACGAACGGGAGGTAGTTACTTATCTATCCGTGTTATAGCTGTTACATGAAGAATCACATCCGTCATACTCATCCATCACCGATCCACTGCCTACGAGTCTTTTACTACCGGTTCTCGCTACGTTACTTTGTCTAGGCTTGTCCCTTGCTACAAAAGGGATTGGGCCACTTTGCTACTGCTGTTACCTGTTACTTTGCTGCTGCTGCTACTGCTGTTCCTTGCTACTCCACTGCTACTTGTTGCAAGAATTTTCTGGAGCCGTAGTCGGGGAAGCATTCTTCTCAAAAATAATCCCCCGTCAACGTGCTGGCGCCATTGATACAACAGTTAGGAATAGTCTGCCGTCAACAGATCGTTTCTGGCACCGTTGCTATCATACTACTTTGCTACTGATACTTTGCTTGCAGACACTAATCTTTCAGGTGTGGTTGAATCTGACACATTCAGTTGCTAATACTTGAGAATATTCTTTCGCTTCCTGTCGTGCGAATCAACAAATCTGCTGCGATCCCATACGCTTGTGGGACATCATCGTCTCTTGAGCTTGCGTTGTTTTTTCCCTTGAAGAGGAAAGGGCGAGGCAGCACACGAGCAGTAAGTATTTCCCTCAGTTTGAGAACCAAGGTATCAATCCGGTAGGAGAATCGCGTCAAGGCCAGAGTACCTGCACAAACACAAAAGAGCTTGCACCCAACGGTATAAAGGGGTTGTCAATCCCTTCAAGATCGATTGCAAAGTGAGATCTCAAGGCGGAAAGTGCAACGAAGTAAAATTGTAAGGCTGAAAATATGGTGTGAAGTAGATCCGGGGGCCATAGTGTTCACTAGAGGCTTCTCTCAAAATAGCAAATAATACGTGGGTGAACAAATTACTGTCGAGCAATTGACAGAACCACGCAAAGTCATGATGATATCTAAGGCAATGATCATACATGTAGGCATCACGTCCGAGACAAGTAGACCGATACTTTCTGCATCTACTACTATTACTCCACACATCGACCGCTATCCAGCATGCATCTAGAGTATTGAGTTCATGACGAATAGAGTAACGCCTTAAGCAAGATGACATGCTGTAGAGGGATAAGCTCAAACCAATGATGAAAACCCCATCTTTTTACCCTTGATGGCTGATACGCCCATTTTGCCTCATGTTTTCACGTTGATATTTATCGCTTCTTTGGCTGTTATTTCACTTCACGGTACTATTCTTATGCCTTTTCTCTCTTATTTTGCAAGGTTTACATGAAGAGGGAGAATACCGGCAACTGGAATTCTGGCCTAAAAGTGGAGCAAAGTTGACATACCTATTCTGCGCAACTCCAAACGCCGTGAAAATCAACGGAGATTTTTTCCCCAATATATAAAAAAATACTAGGTCGAAGAAGTATCGGAGGAGGTCCAGGGGGTGGCCACAAGCCTGCGCGGTGCGGCCACCCCCCAGGCCGCGCCATGGGGGCTAGTGGGCTCCCTGTTGGCCCACTTGCCCCCCTCTTTTGCTATATGGAGGGTTTCGTCCAGAAAAAAAAATCAGACATGAGCTTTTTCGTGGTTTCGCCGCTGCCACGAGGCGGAACTTGAGCAGAACCAATCTAGAGCTCGAGCAGCACGATCCTGCCGGGGAAACTTCCCTCCCGGAGGGGGAAATCGTCGCCATCGTCATCACCAACACTCCTCTCATCGGAGGGGACTCGTCACCATCAACATCTTCATCAGCACCATCTCATCTCCAAACACTAGTTCATCTCTTGTAACCAATCTTCGTCTCGCGACTCCGATTGGTACTTGTAAGGTTGCTGGTAGTGTTGATTACTCTTTGTAGTTGATGCTAGTTGGATTACTTGGTGGAAGAGTTTATGTTCACATCCTTGATGCTACTCATTACACCTCTGATCATGATTATGATTAAGCTTTGTGAGTAGTTACTTTTGTTCCTGGGGACATGGGATAAGTCATGCTAATAAAAGTCATGTGAATTTGGTATTCGTTCGGTATTTTGATATGTTGTATGTTGTTTTTCCTCTAGTGGTGTTATGTGAACGTCGACTACATAACACTTCACCATTATTTGGGCCTAGAGGAAGGCATTGGGAAGTAGTAAGTAGATGATGGCTTGCTAGAGTGACAGAAGCTTAAACCCTAGTCTGGTTAGACTTTGTCTTAATTCTTCTTTCGTAGTTGCGGATGCTTGCGAGAGGGGTTAATCATAAGTGGGATGCTTGTCCAAGTAAGGGCAGTACCCAAGCGCCGGTCCACCCACATATCAAACGATCAAAGTAACAAACGCGAATCATATGAACATGATGAAACTAGCATGACAGAAATTCGCGTGTGTCCTCGGGAGCGTTTTTCCTCCTATAAGACTTTGTCCAGGCTTGTCCCTTGCTACAAAAGGGATTGGGCCACTTTGCTGCACCGTTGCTACTTTTGTTACTTGTTGCTTGCTACGAATCATCTCACCACACAATCACTTGTTACCGACAATTTCAGTGCTTGCAGATTTTTCCTTGATGAAAACCACTTGTCAGATCCTTCTGCTCCTCGTTGGGTTCGACATTCTTACTTATCGAAAGGACTACGATTGATCCCCTACACTTGTGGGTCATCAAGACTCTTTTCTGGCGCCGTTGCCGGGGAGTGAAGCACCTTTGGTAAGTGGAACTTGGTAAGGAAACATTCATATAGTGTGCTGAAATTTCTTGTCACTTGTCACTATGGATACTAATCCTTTGAGGGGCTTGTTTGGGGTATCTTCACCTCAAACAGAAGCACAAAGAGTTGCTCCTCAAGTTTCTGCACCTACTGAAAATATTTGCTTTGAGTTTCCTTCGGGTATGGTTGAGAAACTGCAAGCTAATCCTTTTACAGGAGATGGAACATCACATCCAGACTTGCATCTGATCTATGTGGATGAGGTTTGTAGTTTATTTAAGCTTGCAGGTGTGCCCGAGAATGAGGTCAAGAAGAAGGTCTTTCCTTTTATCTTTGAGGGATAAGGCATTGAGATGGTATAGGCTATGTGATGATACTGGATCATGGGACTACAATCGGTTGAAATTGGAATTTCATCAAAAGTTTTATCCTATGCATTTAGTATATCGTGATCGAAATTATATTTACAATTTTTGGCCTCGTGACAGAGAAAGCATCGCTCAAGCTTGGGGGAGGCTTAAATCAATGCTATATTCATGCCCCAATAATGAGCTCTCAAGAGAAATTATCATTCAGAACTTCTATGCTCGGCTTTCTCATGATGATCACACCATGCTTGACACTTCTTGTACCGGTTCTTTTATGAAGAGAGATATTGAATTCAAGTGGAATTTATTGGAGAGAATTAAACGCAACTCTGAAGATTGGGAGCTTGAAGAAGGTAAGGAGTCAGGTATGAATTTCACTTTTGATTGCGTTAAATCCTTTGTTGAGGCAAATACTTTTTGTGACTTTAGCGCTAAGTATGGACTTGACTCTGAGATAGTAGCTTCATTGTGTGAATATTTTGCTGCTCATATTGATCTCCCCAAAGAGATGTGGTTTAAATTTCATCCTCCTTTAGAAGTCAATGTAGTTAAACCCACTCCAGTTTAAGAGAAAGTCATTGCCTATAATGATCGTGTGGTTCCCAGTGCTTACATTGAGAAACCACCTTTCCCTGTTAGGATTAAGGATCATTTTAAAGCTTCAACTGTGATACATAGAGGCTATATTAGAACACCTACACCCCCTGAGCAAATTAGAGTTGAACCTAGCATTGCTATTATCAAAGATCTTCTGTCTGAAGAAGTTGAGGGACATAATATTCACTTCTGTGAAGATGTTGCTAGAATTGCTAAATCTCACGTTAGAGACAAACATAGGCCTTTTGTTGGCATGCCTGTTATTTTTGTTAAGATAGGAGATCATTGTTATCATGGTTTATGTGACTTGGGTGATAGTGTTAGTGCAATACCTCAATCCTTATACGATGAAGTCTAAGATGAGATTGTGCCTGTTGAGATAGAACCTACAGATGTCACTATTCAGCTTGCCAATAGAGATACTATCTGCCCCGTGGGAATTGTTAGGGATGTTGAAGTCTTGTGTGGTAAAACGAAGTATCCTGCTGATTTCCTCGTTCTTGCTACCGCACAAGATAGCTTTTGTCCCATCATATTTGGTAGACCTTTTCTCAACACTGTCAATGCTCATATTGATTGTGAGAAGCAAACTTTCACTGTTGGCTTTGAAGGAGTGTCACATGAGTTCAGTTTCTCTAAGTTTGGTAGACAACCTCATGAAAAGGAGTTGCCTAGTAGGGATGAAATTATTGCCTTAGCCTCTATTGCCATGCCTCCTACTGATCCCTTAGAGCAATACTTGCTTGAGCATGAAAATGATATGCATATGGATGAAAGGGTTGAAATAGATAGAGTTGTCTTAGAACAATATCCTATCCTTAAGAATAATCTGCCTGTTGAACTGCTTGGGGATCCACCTCCACCAAAGGGTGATCCTGTGTTCGAGCTTAAACAGTTGCCTGATACTCTTAAGTATGCCTATCTTGATGAAAAGTAGATATATCCTGTTATTATTAGTGCTAGCCTCTCAGAGCAGGAAGAAAAGAAGTTACTAAAAACTCTGAGAAGCACCATGCTGCTATAGGATATACTCTTGATGATCTTAAGGGCATTAGTCCCACTCTATGCCAGCACAAGATCGAAACTGATCTTGAATTCAAACCAGTTGCTGATCATCAAAGGAGATTGAATCCTAAGATTAAAGAAGTAGTGAGAAAAGAAATACTAAAGCTCCTAGAAGCAGGTATTATCTATCCTATTGCTGATAGCGATTGGGTGAGTCCGGTGCATTGCATTCCTAAGAAAGGAGGCATTACCGTTTTCCCTAATGATAAGGATGAGTTGATCCCACAGAGGATTATTACTGGCTATAGGATGGTGATTGATTTTAGGAAGTTGAATAAGGCCACTAGGAAAGATCATTACCCTGTGCCTTTTTCGACCAAATGCTAGAAAGCCTATCCAAACACACCCACTTTTACTTTCTGGACGGTTATTCTGGTTTCTCCCAAATACCAGTTGCACAATCAGATCAATAGAAAACACTTTCACCTATCCTTTCAGTACCTTTGCTTATAGACGTATGCCTTTTGGCTTATGTAATGCACCTGGCACCTTTCAAAGATGTATGATGGCTATATTCTCTGACTTTTATGAAAAGATTGTTGAGGTTTTCATGGATGACTTCTCCGTTTACGAGTCTTCCTTTGATGATTGCCTCAGCAACCTTGATCGAGTCTTACAAAGATGTAAAGACACCAATCTTGTCTTGAATTGGGAGAAGTGACACTTTATGGTTAATGAAGGCATCGTCTTAGGACATAAAATTTCTGAAGAGGTATTGAAGTCGATAAGGCTAAGGTTGATGCAATCGAGAAAATGCCATACCCCACAGATATCAGAGGAATAAGAAGTTTCCTTGGTCATGCTGGTTTCTATAGAAGGTTCATTAAAGACTTCTCTAAGATTTCTAGGCCTCTTACCAACCTCTTGCAAAAGGATATTCCTTTTGTCTTTGACGAGGATTGTGAGGAAGCCTTCGAAATACTTAAGAGGGCTTTGATAACCGCACCTATTGTTCAACCACCTAACTGGAACTTACCTTTTGAGATCATGTGTGATGCTAGCGATTATGCTATTGGTGTTGTTCTAGGGCAAAGAGTCGATAAGAAGTTGAATGTTATTCACTACGCTAGTAAAACTCTTGACAGTGCCTAAAGAAACTATGCCACTACGGAGAAGGAATTTTTAGCAGTCGTCTTTGCATGTGAAAAGTTCAGGTCTTACATAGTTGATTCCAAAGTCACTATTCAAACTGATCATGCTGCTATTAAGTACCTCATGGAGAAGAAGGACGCTAAACCTAGACTTATCAGATGGGTTCTCTTGCTACAAGAATTTGATTTGCACGTTGTCGACAGAAAGGGTGCTGATAACCCAGTAGCAGATAACTTGTCTAGGTTGGAGAACGTTCTTGATGACCCACAACCTATTGATGATAGCTTTCCCGATGAGCAATTGAATGTCATCAATGCTTCACGTAGTGCACCGTGGTATGCTGATTATGCAAACTATATCGTTGCCAATTATATACCACCTAGTTTCACGTGCCAACAAAAGAAGAAATTCTTCTTTGACTTGAGACATTACTTTTGGGATGATCCTCACCTTTATAAGGAAGGAGTAGATGGTGTTATTAGACATTGTGTACCTGAACATGAACAGGGACATATCCTACAGAAGTGTCACTCCGAGACCTACGGACGACACCATGTGGGAGATAGAACTGCACACAAGGTATTGCAATCAGGTTTCTATTGGCCCACTCTCTTCAAGGATGCCCATAAGTTTGTCTTGTCTTGTGACGAATGTCAAAGAATAGGTAATATTAGCAAACGTCAGGAAATGCATATGAACTATTCACTTGTCATTGAACCATTTGATGTCTGGGGCTTTGATTATATGGGACCTTTCCCAAAATCCAATGGGTATACACTACTGGAAAACAGTTTTTTGCCATCTGCCTAGTCTTTGCCTTCTGCTAGCTAATGGCAAAGAGTGTCTTTGCCGTCAGCTTCAGAAAAACAGACGACAAAGCACAGGCTGATGGCATAAAGTGTTTTTGCCATCTGCCACATCTTTGCCGTCTGCTCGCGGACGGCGAAGAGTCCGGCGGCAGACAACAAAGATATAGATGGACCCACCTGACCGTGGGGTGGCTAGGTCAAACTGGAGTCAGACCTTTGCCGTCTGCTAGCGGACGGCAAAGAGTCGGAGGCACACGGCAAAGAGTCTAGACTCTTTGTCGTCCGCCGGCACACTGCAACGTGCTAACTTCGTTAACGGCTCCTTCCCCCCCACCCCGCCCCTCTCTCTCTGTAACGGTCACCCCGCTCGCCCCTCTCTCTCCCCCCACCCCGCGCGCCTCTCTCTTTGTAATGGCCGCCGCCACCACCGTCGCGCCGCCGCCCCTGTCGCCCCCACCGCCGCCCCCGCCGCCGCCCCTCTCTCTCTCTCCCCACCTCGCCCCCGCTGCCGCTACCCCACCACCGTCGCGCCGCCGCCCCCGGCACCGCCCCGCCACCCCCGCCACCCCGGCCCCTTCACAGCCGCCCCTCCCGGTGAGCCCCCACCCCCACCCGCATTATTTTTTAGTAGTTTTAGTAGTTGTTATTGTTAGTAGTTTTAGTGGTAGATTTAGTTAGGTTAGTTAGTTAGCTTGGTTAGTTAGGTGGAGGAGGAGAAGAGGAGAAGAGGAGGAGGAGGAGGACGAGAAGAGGAGAACAAGAAGAGGAGTAGGAGGAGGAGGAGGAGAAGAAAAAGAAGAAGAAGAAGAAGAGGAGAAGAAAAAAAAGAAGGAGAAGGAGAAGAAGAAGAAGAAGAAGAAGAAGAGAAGAAAAAAATAAGAAGGAGAAGAAGTAAAGAAGAAGAGAAGAAGAGAATAAGAAAAAAAATAAGAAGGAGAAGAAGAGAAAAAATAAGAAGAAGTTGATTTTTTATTGTTTGGTATTTAGTGGTAGCTAGATTCTTTTGTAGTTACTTAGTGGTAGATTCTGTTTTTGTTATAGTGGTAGATTCTGTTTTTGTTATTTTTTTGCTGTTTAGTGCTATCTAGCTTTAGCGATAGGTTTAGTTAGCTTGGTTAGTTAGGTTAGTTAGTTAGTTAGCTTAATAGAAAGAATAGGAAGAAGAAGAAGAGGACGAGGAGGAGAAGAGGAGAAGAGGAGGAGAAGAAGAAGAAGAAGAAGAAGAGGAGGAGGAGGAGAAGACAAAAATAAGAAGGAGAAGAAGAAAAGAAGAAGAGAAGAAGAAGAGAAGAAGAGAAGAAGAATACCTTCTCCTCCTCCTTCTCCTCCTTCTTCTCCTCCTCCTTCTCCTTCTTCTTGATTTCTTATTCTTCTTCTCTTCCTCCTCTTTCTTGTCCTCTATCTTATTCTCCTGACCTTATTTTCCCCAACAATGAGCCCATTTAGCTACAAAATGGCATAAAAACCTTGGTTAGCTCATGAATATTATATTCTTAACTTGTTTTCCTCTAAAATGACATAATTAGAATATTTGTGTTGATCGGGTGGATTTACATGTGATAGTTGTCTCGTCACTGTGAGGTCTGCTGTGCGAAGACCTGCCCGTGCGTTGTACGAGCTCCGCCCCTGCATTCGAGGGTCAGTACAAATTTCATCTCCTCCCCGCCCCTTCATTTACTATGGCTCGGTTTCCGGATGAAACTTTCTAGATTTAGGTAATTAAATTAATTTATCAGTATGCGTGACCAGTATGCGTCTCCCGTTCGAAAGGGCGACATCTATAAATATGCATGTCTTTGCATATTTATAACCGCCATCCTTTCGAATTGTCCAACATTATCCATGGACAACCCGAGTATGTGTAGATTGGGTTCGTTTTCCCGTATGCTGTGCTCTGGATCCGATGCGGAATTTCGTCAGTGCCTCCCTGTTGTTCTCCGGATGCACATCCTCTCTGTTTATTGCGGAGACGTGTATCAGGAGAACAGTGGGGAGGTGCTGCCGAAATTTTGCGTTGGATCCGGAGCAGAGCATGGGAAAACGAACCCAATCTACACATACTCGGGTGGGATTAGGACCTATCTTTACCTATTAGCGTGTATGTTGCCTGGACGTAATAAAAATGGCGAACCTGATTAACCGATGAATATAAATGCTGAATTATATATAAATATATTTCTTCTATCTTTAGTAGCTAGGCAAGATGAGTGATGGTGCGTGGATGTATACCGGTCACCCTAGTCAGAAAGAGATGACGAAAGAATGGTTTGTAAAAACAAAGGAATTTGTGAAAGCCGCATTCGCAAATGGCCAGGAAAGAAACTATTGCCCTTGTCCTGGATGCGACAACTATAAAAAGACGACAGAGGATGTAATGATTAAACACCTGCAGAGGAGGGGTTTTAAGCCTAATTATACGGTGTGGACATTTCATGGTGAGTCTATACAATGCACAAGAGCTGAGGTGGTCTGTCGTCGCACGGACGAGCATGGTACCGGGATCGAAGACATGGTGCAAGACTTTGATGATGCTCGGGATTCGAAGGATGAGATGGAGGAATCTGCAAAGGCCTTCTATGAAATGTTGGAGTCTTCAAAACGTCCTCTCCACGAGCACACTGAGCTCTGTCAGCTGGATGCAATTGCACAAGTAATGGCTCTGAAGGCTTAGTTCAACTTGGGAAGAGAATGCTACGACGCGATGATGACACTATTTGGACGCTTCCTACCCAAAGGCCATGTCATGCCTGCAAACCTGTACCAGTCGGACAAAATACTTCGTGTACTTAAGATGCCCTATGATAAGATAGATGCGTGTGAGAAAGGATGTGTCTTATTTAGGAAGGAGTATGCACACTTGGACTATTGTCCCAATTGCGAGTCTTGCAGGTATCTTGTGGTAGACAACGGTATGGGTGAGAAGAGGCAGACCAAAATCGCAGTTAGTGTTCTTCGGTATATGCCAATCGTACCAAGACTTCAACGTCTTTTCATGGTCGAAGAGACAGCCAGACAGATGACATGGCACAAATTGGGCAAAAGAACCGAACTAGATGCGGATGGGAATAAGATGGTGGTACACATATCGGATGGGGAAGCATGGAAACATTTTGATGGATTGCATCAGGATAAAGTGGCAGATCCAAGGAATCCTCGAGTCTGCGCCCCCACGGATGGTTTTAATCCCTTCGGCATGACGGCAACCCAATACAGTTGTTGGCCTTTATTTGTCATTCCACTCAATCTCCCCCCCGGGCAGATTATGCAAAGAAAGAACATATTTCTGACGTTGATAATTCCAGGGCCCAATTATCCGGGGAAGAATATGAATGTGTACCTGCAACCGCTTAAGCATGAATTGGAAGAAACTTGGGATAATGGGGTCAAGACATACGATGCCGCGAGAAAAGAAAACTTCAAAATGCATGTGTGGTACATGTACTCTATGCATGACTTGCCAGCGTATGCGCTATTCTCTGGATGGTGTGTGCATGGAAGGTTCCCTGCCCCCAATGCAAGGCAACTATTCAGTTTCATTTGTTGCAGGAGGGTCAGAAGTATTCTTGCTTTGACTTGCATAGACAGTTCCTGGATCCTGACCATCAGTTCAGAAAAGCAAAGAAGAACTTTACCAAAGGTAAAGTTGTCAAAAACTGGGCACCACCTACGTTCACAGGCCAACAGATCCTGGATCAGTTAAACGCCCTCGAGCCTGATCCAGAGCGTCCAGGGTATTTCAAGGGGTATAATTCAAAACACGCATGGACTCACAAGCCATGCTTCTGGGATCTGCCTTACTTCAAAGACCTCCTTCTTCCACACAATATCGACATGATGCACACTGAAAAGAATATCGGAGAGGCTATTTTTGGTACATTGTTCGACATAGATGGGAATACGAAGGATAATACTAAGGCTAGAGTCAATCAAGAGACACTATGTCATAGACCACTACAAAACATGCGAGAAGGCAAAGGAAAGCAGAAGTGGTCGAAGCCAAAGGCCTGGTTCAATCTTGGAAGGCCAGCTATGAGGGAAATTATCTTGTGGGTCAAAATGCACTTGATGTTCCCCGATGGGTATGCAGCGAATCTAAAGAGGGGATCGAGTCTTGAAAAATTAAAAATCTTTGGTCTCAAGAGTCATGATTGGCACATATGGCTAGAGCGGGTAATGCCGATGATGTTACGTGGCTTTATTCCTGAGGATGAATGGCTAGTACTGGCGGAGCTGAGCTATTTCTTCTGTGATCTTTGTGCGAAAGAATTGTCGCCTGGTGTGGTAGAAGACATGGAGGAGTTTGCACCGGAGTTGTTGTGCAAGTTAGAGAAGATCTTTCCACTGGGCTTCTTTAATCCAATGCAGCATTTGATTTTACATCTACCGACCGAGGCAAGATTGGGTGTGCCCGTGCAAGATCATTGGTGCTATGCAACTGAGAGGATGCAGAAGACCCTTCGAGCTAAATGTAAAAATAAGCGTAGAATTGAAGCATCGATGGCTGAGGCATTCATTACTGAGGAGGTGGCTGAAAGGATCGATATGGTTGACTAGAGGGGGGGGTGAATAGACAATGACCACTTTTTAATTAATCTTAGCAAGTTAAGGTAAACAACATATGGGTTCACAAATATTACAACAATGAGGTGAACCCTAATGAAGCTAACAACGAGAGTTATTAAGACATGTAAGATATAGTCCGCAACATAAGCATACACAAAGTAAAGGATAGAGATAACCACAAGTGGAACCGATGGAGACGAGGATGTGTTACCGAAGTTCCTTCCCTTTGACAGGAAGTACGTCTCCGTTGGAGCGGTGTGGAGGCACAATGCTCCCCAATAAGCCACTAAGGCCACCGTATTCTCCTCACGCCCTCGCACGATGCAAGGTACCGTGATTCCACTATAGGTGCCCTTGAAGGCGGCAACCGGACCTTTACAAACAAGGTTGGGGCAAACTCCACACAAAGCTTGGAGGCTCCCAACTAGACCACGAAGCTTCACCACAATGGAATATGGCTTCGAGGTGACCTCAACCGTCTAGGATGCTCAAACACCCAAGAGTAACAAGATCCGCAAGGGATTGGTGGGGGAGTCAACTTTTCTCTTGGTGGAAGTGTGGATCTAGGCCTTCTCAACCAATCCCTAAAGAATCAACAAGTTTGATTGGTTACGGAGAGAGATCGGGCACTTTTGAGCTTAGGGAGCAACAATGGAGCTTGGGGAGGTAAGAGATGAGGTTCCACAACTAGAAGAACCCTTTATATAGTGGGGGAAAAATCCAACCGTTTTCCTACTCTCTGCCCGAGCTCCAGCGGTACTACCGCTGTCTATAGCGGTACTACCGTTGGCACTCCAGCGGTACTACCACTGACCAGGGGCGGTACTACCACCGACTAGCGGTACTACCGCTGGTTGCAGCGGTACTACCGCTGGCACTCCAGCGGTACTATCGCTGGCCCCAGCGGTACTACCGCTGGGCCCTTGGTAGTGCAAAGGCACTACCACCGCCAAGAAAGTCTTCGCAAAAAGGTCCGTCCACGAACAACCGCTAGGCAGGCGGTACTAAGCTCCTGGAGCGGTACTACCGCTGACCAGGGGCGGTACTACCGCTGGCTGCAGCGGTACTACCGCTAGCATTCCAGCGGTACTACCGCTAGGGCCAGCGGTACTACCGCTGGGGACCATTTTGCAAGGAGAAAAGAAACACAGTGGCGGGGCCGCTCCAAAGATGAAGGTAAGGGAAAATATGTGAAGTGTGCGCGTGCAAAGATAGATTCCACCCAAACCTTTCCACTACGGTTCCCCTCTTAATAGTACGGCTTTCCTATGACTCAAATAAAGAGAATCTTAGAGAGCGCCGTGCTTCCGTTCCATGAATGAGGAGGCGAGTCGTCTTGTGCCGTTGACGTGTGTTATCTGAAACCTTAACACACACGGTTAGTCCCTTACGGTATTGTCATCAATCACCAAAATTACTTAGGCATAAACTATGCCCCAACAATCTCCCCATTTTTGGTGGATTGATGAAAATACCGGATTTGCACAGTAAGAAATATGAGAACAAAAATATAGAGATATATGACAGTACAGGGCATATGACTCACAACATATGATGGAAATAAATCTCACATAAGTTCATGTCTCACAAACGATAGCAAACTAGAAGCAAACCAAGTTCGAAGCAAACCACGAAAGAAAGCAAAGCAAAGCACAAAGCAAAGAAAAGTTCGACTCTGAAAGCAAATCCAGCTCCTAGACTCTATCCCCCTTTGGCACAAGACACCAAAAAGGGGCACACCTAACGCCACAGGTGGTTACTCCTCATACTCAGCATCGCCAGACTCGTCGGTACCCTCCGGATCGTCCTGCTCCTCCTCTTCCGCCTCATCGCCAGACCACTGGTACCCTTGAGCTTGCATCCAAGTAGCCTCTGGAGTGATGTCGTCCTCTGATCCGCTGGAGATGTCAACATCAAGAGTCCTTAGAACACGCTTGTGCCTCTGGCGGCTCTCCTTCTGAGCCACGTGCGTCTGGTACTGACCCTTAGCCTGCATACAGAATAGAGTCTTCATCTTATCCTGCAGTTTGATGGCCCAAGATGGCATGGCAGAAGAACGGGACTGAGAGGCGGTTCCTCTGTCAGCAGCAGTCTCTGTGTTAGTATCCATGTGCTGAGAGGAAGTTGATGGGTTGGCCCAATTATCCTTGACGCGAAGCTTGACAGGGTCGTGCACAATGTAGTCAGACTGAATGTAGAGCTCCTCCTGCGGATAGGTATCTTGCCACTTCTGACGAATATAAGCGAACAGATAGGGCCCGTAGATGGGAACCTTACGCATCATGATGCAGTTCCAGAGCTCCGTGAACATCACATCAGAAATATCAAGAGGGGCAGACTCCTTAGTCATAGCCTCCTCACAGAGCAGCAGCATCTCAGCCAAAGAGCCATGAACCTCGTCGAAGTTACCAATGCGAGGGAAGAGGGTGTTGCGGAAGATCCGATGCATGATGTCCAAATGCTTGGGGAGCACCCCCTTCCTCACATAGAGTTGCTGCAGTCTGTCCTTGGCTGGGGGCCTATCAGTGGGGGCTGCAGCATGAGGACGCGACCCAAGTGGATTGTCAGCTCCCTGGCACTCAAGCTTGAGGAATGCCATGAATTCACGCCAGGTATCGGTCATCTTCTGAGTCCCAGTCATCCATACCATAGAGCGCTCTTCATCAGGAGAGAAGTGGACCGTGACATAGAACTGGGCAACAACAGTGGGGTCAAAATCTGTCTTGAAAGTGATGATGTCCTTGATGCCCAGTTTGTCAATCAGAAAGAGGGCATCACCAAAATAGTCCAGGTTCCGCTGAAGATGAGCTAGGTCAATCCACTGAACGGGGACAAAGTTCTTCTTGAAATGCATGACAATATCACGGTAGATCCTGCAGTGATCCTTTGCCCAAACATGGTCAACATTATTGATCACAGCCTTCTCTTGGAGATAATGGTTCTGAGTGCGGAACCGCAAAAAGTCCTTGGGGGGCATTGTGCGGACATTGATCCCCTTGTCCTTGTTAGCGGTCTTCTTGAAGGACTGCTTTTTGGGTTGCAGACCTGAAGTGGCGGAACCCTCTGGAGCCTCTGGGTTGCGATAATGCTTTGACTGCGTGTCCCGTGGGGGGTTCGAACGGCGAGAACTACCTGTGACACAAAACACACAACGAAAAGAAGCGACAAAAAGAGTCAAGGCAAAGAACTTGAAAGGGCAAAACAATAAACACTCATTGCCACGCACATGAAAAGAATGCACAGTGAATCCTCCTGGCGGCAGTACCGCTACCCCTGGCGGTAGTACCGCTGGGGTCCTAGCGGTAGTACCGCTACCCCTAGCGGTAGTACCGCTGGGGGTCCTAGCGGTAGTACCGCTACCCCTGGTGGTAGTACCGTTGGGGTTTGATTTTCAGATCTGACAGATAAAATAGACCTCACGGATATGGCTACACGAATTTTTACGAGGGGCATGGGATGTGGATGAACACTAAGAACTCCACCACAGCCCTACACACAAGAGAATCACTAGTACCACCGAAATAAGTGCATGCCTAGGCAAGAGAGAGCAAGTTTTAGATCTAATCCAAATAGTTCAAGTACTTGATCTAAAACATGTGAATCCTAGGGCATGGCAAAACTAAACAGCAAAGACTCATAGGACCTACACTCCACTCAAATATCTCCTTCATGCCATCCAAGAACAGGACACAAGATCAAAGACATGAATCCAAACCACCAATGCTCCTAACCCTAGAACAAGAACATCAACCAATAGAAGAAGGGGAGGAGCTTTACCGGGATTCATGGCCCTTGGAGGAGGAAGGAGAAGTGGAGCAACCCCTCCAATCCAACGGAGAGAAGGAGCTCCATGAATAGAGATCAAAACAGGGGGATTTCGGGCTAGGGGAGAGAGGAGCCGCGAGGAAGAAGAAAGAGCCTCGGAAAAACGGGCTCCCCCTCCTTTATCTAGCCCAAGGGGTACGGGCCAGCGGTAGTACCGCTATGGACCTGGCGGTAGTACCGCTACCTGGCGGTAGTACCGCTGGATGCAGCGGTAGTACCGCTGGGGTCCTGGCGGTAGTACCGCTCCCCCTGGCGGTAGTACCGCTCCCCCTTGAGACAGCCCTAAAAATTTCCTAGCGGGTCGTGTTAGATGGGAATCCTGGTGGTAGTACCGCTATCCCTAGCGGTAGTACCGCCGGGGTCCTGGCGGTAGTACCGCTACCCCTGGCGGTAGTACCGCTGCAAATGACACAACACGGCCTAGGATAAGAGAAGAACTTGAGCAAATGACAAGTAAGTAAAAAAGATAGCATCCTAGAAATAAGTACTGACTTGTCATTGTATATCATTTCTTCTATACGAAAGAAAGGTGGGAGGGGCGGTGGCCGAGGCCACCTATGTTTGAGACAATGGTATGACACCGCGAAGAATTATCCTTGGGTTCATGACCAATGCTCGTCTTTGAAGCACAAGTGCCATTTGACAATGGCTAAAGTGAAAGACTAGATTGATTTATGCATAATGGGGGGAGGGAAAGTTCATTGAGAGAACAACACTCCCCCTATGTCCATGCCTACATCTAGACCAAGATGGAATGCAAAGTGAGGTGCAACATGCCTAGTTTCAATCCACATTACTTGAATCAATGATATTTAGCTCATGCCTTAACTCCCGGAACCTTGCTTCATCTAGAGGCTTAGTGAAAATATCTGCAAGTTGCTCTTCAGTGTGGATGAAGTGAACCTCAATATCACCTAGCTTGATATGTTCACGAATGAAGTGATGGCGAATATCAATATGTTTGGTTTTGCTATGTTGCACTGGGTTGAGGGAAATCTTGATAACACTTTGATTGTCACATAGAAGAGGCACTTTGTCACAAGTGACACCATAATCCTTTAAAGTTTGCCTCATCCATAGCAATTGTGCACAACAACTTGCAGCTGCCACATACTCAGCTTCGGTGGATGATAAGGAGACGCAATTCTGCTTCTTTGACGACCAACTTACCAATGAGCGACCAAGGAATTGGCATCCTCCAGACGTTGACTTCCTCTCCACACAATCTCCTGTCCAATCTGAGTCAGAATAGCCAACTAGATTGAAGTTTGCTCCTTTGGGATACCAAAGGCCAAAGTTTGGGGTATGAGCCAAATATCGAAAGATTCGCTTAACAGCCATGTAGTGACTTTCTTTTGGTGCGGATTGAAACCGTGCACATATCCCTACACTCAACATAATATCCGGTCTAGATGCACAAAGGTAAAGGAGGGATCCAATCATGGAGCGATATACCTTTTGATCCACTGCTTTACCATTGGGATCACTGTCAAGCTTGCATCTTGTTGGCATGGGGAACTTGACCGGTTTGACATCCTCGAGCTCGAACCGTTTGAGCATGTCTTGAGTGTACTTGGCTTGTTTGATGAATGTGTTGGAATTATGCCCTAGAGGAAATAATAAATATAGTTATTATTATAATTCCTGTATCAAGATAATAGTTTATTATCCATGCTATAATTGTATTGAATGAAGACTCATTTACATGTGTGGATACATAGACAAAACACCATCCCTAGCATGCCTCTAGTTGGCTAGCTAGTTAGTCAATGATAGTCAGTGTCTTCTGATTATGAACAAGGTGTTGTTGCTTGATAACTGGATCACGTCATTGGGAGAATCACGTGATGAACTAGACCCAAACTAATAGACGTAGCATGTTGATCGTGTCATTTTGTTGCTACTGTTTTCTGCGTGTCAAGTATTTATTCCTATGACCATGAGATCATATAACTCATTGACACCGGAGGAATGCTTTGTGTGTATCAAATGTCGCAACGTAACTGGGTGACTATAAAGATGCTCTACAGGTATCTCCGAAGGTGTTAGTTGAGTTAGTATGGATCAAGACTGGGATTTGTCACTCCGTGTGACGGAGAGGTATCTCGGGGCCCACTCGGTAATACAACATCACACACAAGCCTTGCAAGCAATGTAACTTAGTGTAAGTTGCGGGATCTTGTATTACGGAACGAGTAAAGAGACTTGCCGGTAAACGAGATTGAAATAGGTATGCGGATACTGACGATCGAATCTCGGGCAAGTAACATACCGAAGGACAAAGGGAATGACATACGGGATTATACGAATCCTTGGCACTGAGGTTCAAACGATAAGATCTTCGTAGAATATGTAGGATCCAATATGGGCATCCAGGTCCCTCTATTGGATATTGACCGAGGAGTCTCTCGGGTCATGTCTACATAGTTCTCGAACCCGCAGGGTCTGCACACTTAAGGTTCGACGTTGTTTTATGCGTATTTGAGTTATATGGTTGGTTACCGAATGTTGTTCGGAGTCCCGGATGAGATCACAGACGTCACGAGGGTTTCCGGAATGGTCCAGAAACGAAGATTGATATATAGGATGACCTCATTTGATTACCGGAAGGTTTTCGGAGTTACCGGGAATGTACCGGGAATGACGAATGGGTTCCGGGAGTTCACCGGGGGGGGGGGGGCAACCCACCCCGGGGAAGCCCATAGGCCATGAGGGTGGCGCACCAGCCCTTAGTGGGCTGGTGGGACAGCCCAAAAGGGGCCTATGCGCCAAGGATAAGAAATCAAAGGAAAAAGGAAAAAAAAGGGAGGAGGTGGGAAGGGAGGGGGACTCCCTCCCACCAAACCTAGTCCAACTCGGTTTGGGGGGGGAGAGTCCTCCCCCTTGGCTCGGCCGACTCCTTGAGGGTCCTTGGACCCCAAGGCAAGCCCCCCTCCCTCCCACCTACATATACGGAGGTTTTAGGGCTGATTTGAGACGACTTTTCCACGGCAGCCCGACCACATACCTCCACGGTTTTTCCTCTAGATCGCGTTTCTGCGGAGCTCGGGCGGAGCCCTGCTGAGACAAAGTCATCACCAACCTCTGGAGCGCCGTCACGCTGCCGGAGAACTCTTCTACCTCTCCGTCTCTCTTGCTGGATCAAGAAGGCCGAGATCATCGTCGAACTGTACGTGTGCTGAACGCGGAGGTGCCGTCTGTTCGGTACTAGATCGTGGGACTGATCGCGGGATTGTTCGCGGGGCGGATCGAGGGACGTGAGGACGTTCCACTACATCAACCGCGTTCTCTAACGCTTCTGCTGTACGATCTACAAGGGTACGTAGATCACTCATCCCCTCTCGTAGATGGACATCACCATGATAGGTCTTCGTGCGCGTAGGAAATTTTTTGTTTCCCATGCGACGTTACCCAACAGTGGCATCATGAGCTAGGTTCATGCGTAGATGTCTTCTCAAGTAGAACACAAAAGTTTTTGTGGGCGGTGATGTGCGTTTTTCTGCCCTCCTTAGTCTTTTCTTGATTCCGCGGTATTGTTGGATTGAAGCGGCTTGGACCGACATTACTCGTACGCTTACGAGAGACTGGTTTCATCGTTACGAGTAACCCCCTTTTGCTCAAAGATGACTGGCAAGTGTCGGTTTCTCCAACTTTAGTTGAATCGGATTTGACCGAGGAGGTCCTTGGATGGGGTTAAATAGCAACTCATATATCTCCATTGTGGTGTTTGCATAAGTAAGATGCGATCCTACTAGATACCCTTGGTCACCACGTAAAACATGCAACAACAAAATTGGAGGACGTCTAACTTGTTTTTGCAGGGTATGATTGTGATGTGATTTGGCCAACGATGTGATGTGATATATTGGATGTATGAGATGATCATGTTGTAATAGAAATATCGACTTGCACGTCGATGGTACGGCAACCGGCAGGAGCCATAGGGTTGTCTTTATACTAACGTTTGTGCTTGCAGATGCGTTTACTATTTTGCTAGGATGTAGCTTTAGTAGTAATAGCATAAGTAGCACGACAACCCCGATGGCAACACGTTGATGGATGATCATGGTGTGGCGCCGGTGACAAGAAGATCGTGCCGGTGCTTTGGTGATGGAGATCAAGAAGCACGTGATGATGGCCATATCATGTCACTTATGAATTGCATGTGATGTTAATCCTTTTATGCACCTTATTTTGCTTAGAACGACGGTAGCATTATGAGGTGATCTCTCACTAAAATTTCAAGACGAAATTGTGTTCTCCCCGACTGTGCACCGTTGCTACAGTTCGTCGTTTCGAGACACCACGTGATGATCGGGTGTGATAGACTCAACGTTCACATACAACGGGTGCAAAACAGTTGCGCACGCGGAACACTCGGGTTAAGCTTGACGAGCCTAGCATGTGCAGACATGGCCTCGGAACACATGAGACCGAAAGGTCGATCATGAATCATATAGTTGATATGATTAGCATAGGGATGCTTACCACTGAAACTATACTCAACTCACGTGATGATCGGACTTGGGATAGTGTAAGTGGATCATGAACCACTCAAATGACTAGAGAGATGTGCTTTTTGAGTGGGAGTTTAGCATATAATTTGATTAAGTTGAACTCTAATTATCTTGAACATAGTCTAAGTTCACTTTGAATATATTTGTGTTGTAGATCATGGCTCACGCGACAGTCATCCTGAATTTTAATACGTTCCTAGAGAAAGCTAAGTTGAAAGATGATGGAAGCAACTTTGTAGACTGGGCTCGTAATCTTAAGCTAATCTTACAAGCTGGGAAGATGGATTATGTCCTTAATGCTGCGCTAGGAGATGAACCACCCGCTACGGCTGATCAGAATGTTAAGAACGCTTGGTTAGCACACAAGGAGGACTACTCAATAGTTCAATGTGCAGTCTTGTATGGCTTAGAACCGGGACTTCAACCTCGCTTTGAGCGTCATGGAGCATTTGAGATGTTCCAGGAGTTGGAGTTTATCTTTCAGAAGAACGCCCGGATCGAGAGGTATGAGACCTCCGATAAATTCTATGCTTGCAAGATGGAGGACAACTCGTCTGTCAGTGAACATGTGCTCAAAATGTCTGGGTACTCAAACCGTCTAGCTGAACTGGGGATGGAACTCCCGCAAGAAGCTATCACTGACAGAATCCTTCAATCACTGCCGCCAAGCTATAAAGGCTTTGTGTTGAACTACAACATGCAAGGGATGAACAAGTCTCCCGGCGAGTTGTTTGCGATGCTGAAAGTCGCAGAGTCAGAACTCCGTAAAGAGCATCAAGTGTTGATGGTGAGCAAGACCACTAGTTTCAAGAGAAACGACAAAGGCAAGAAGGGCAATTCGAAGAAGAGCGGCAAGCCTGTTGCCAATCCACCGAAGAAACCCAAGGCTGGACCTAAGCCTGAAACAGAGTGCTTCTATTGCAAGGGTATGGGTCACTGGAAGCGCAATTGCCCCAAGTATCTGGCAGATAAGAAGGATGGCAAAGAAAAATCAGGTATATTTGATATACATGTTATTGATGTGTACTTAACCGGCTCTCGTAGTAGTGCCTGGATATTCGATACCGGTTCTGTTGCTCATATTTGCAACTCGAAACAGGAACTGCGGAATAGGCGAAGGCTGGCGAAAGATGAAGTGACGATGCGCGTAGGAAACGGTTCCAAGGTTGATGCAATCGCCGTCGGCACAGTGTCACTTCAGCTACCATCGGGATTAGTGATGAACTTAAATCATTGTTATTTAGTGCCTGCGTTGAGCATGAACATTATATCTGGATCTTGTTTATTGCGAGACGGTTACCCTTTTAAGTCTGAGAATAATGGTTGTTCAATTTCTATGAGTAACATCTTTTATGGTCATGCACCAAATGTGAGAGGATTGTTCATATTGAATCTTGATAGCGATACACATATACATAACATTGAGACCAAAAGAGTTAGAGTAAACAATGATAGCGCCATATTTTTGTGGCACTGCCGTTTGGGTCATATTGGTGTAAAGCGCATGAAGAAACTCCATGCTGATGGACTTTTGGAGTCACTTGACTTTGATTCACTTGACACGTGCGAACCATGCCTCATGGGCAATATGACTAAAACCCTGTTCTCCGGAACAATGGAGCGTGAAAGTGACTTGTTGGAAATCATACATACCGATGTGTGTGGTCCAATGAGCGTAGAGGCACGCGGCGGATATCGTTATTTTCTCACCTTCACTGACGATTTAAGTAGATATGGTTATGTCTATTTGATGAAGCACAAGTCTGAAACATTTGAAAAGTTCAAGCAATTTCAGAGTGAAGTGGAAAATCATCGCAACAAGAAGATCAAGTTCCTACGGTCTGATCGTGGGGGTGAATATCTGAGTTTCGAGTTTGGTGCTCACTTAAGACAATGTGGAATTGTTTCGCAGTTAACACCGCCTGGAACATCACAACGTAATGGTGTGTCTGAACGTCGTAATCGTACTTTGTTAGAGATGGTGCGATCTATGATGTCTCTTACTGATTTGCCGTTATCATTTTGGGGTTATGCATTGGAAACAGCTGCATTCACTTTAAATAGGGCACCATCAAAATCCGTTGAGACGACACCATACGAACTGTGGTATGGCAAAAGGCCAAAGTTGTCGTTTCTTAAAGTTTGGGGATGTGATGCTTATGTCAAAAAGCTTCAGCCTGAAAAGCTGGAACCCAAAGCGGAAAAGTGCGTCTTCATAGGTTACCCAAAAGAGACAGTTGGGTACACCTTCTATCTCAAATCCGAGGGCAAAGTGTTTGTTGCTAAAAACGGAGCTTTTCTCGAGAAGGAGTTTCTCTCGAGAGAATTGAGTGGGAGGAAGATAGAACTTGACGAGGTTGTCGAACCTTTCATCCCTCTGGATGGTGGCGCAGGGCAAGGGGAAACCTCTGTCGTTGCGACGCCGGTTGAGGAGGAAGTTAATGATGATGATCATGAAACTCCAGTTCAAGTTTCTGTTGAACCACGCAGGTCGACGAGATCACGTGCTGCTCCAGAGTGGTACGGTAATCCCGTCTTATCAATCATGTTGTTAGACAACAATGAACCTGCAAATTATGAAGAAGCAATGGTGGGCCCAGATTCCAACAAATGGCTAGAAGCCATGAAATCCGAGATAGGATCCATGTATGAGAACAAAGTGTGGACTTTGGAGATACTACCTGAGGGCCGCAAGGCTATTCAGAACAAATGGATCTTTAAGAAGAAGACGGACGCTGACGGTAATGTGACCGTTTATAAAGCTCGACTTGTGGCAAAGGGTTTTTCACAAGTTCCAGGAGTTGACTACGATGAGACTTTCTCACCCGTAGCGATGCTTAAGTCCGTCAGAATCATGTTAGCAATAGCTGCATTTTTCGATTATGAAATCTGGCAGATGGATGTCAAAACGGCGTTCCTTAACGGTTTTCTTAAGGAAGAGTTGTATATGATGCAACCTGAAGGTTTTGTCGATCCTAAAAATGCTGACAAGGTGTGCAAGCTCGAGCGATCCATTTATGGACTGGTGCAAGCATCTCGGAGTTGGAACAAACGCTTTGATGAGGTGATCAAAGCATTTGGGTTTATACAAGTGGTTGGAGAATCTTGTATTTACAAGAAAGTGAGTGGGAGCTCTGTGGCATTTCTAATATTATATGTGGATGACATATTACTGATTGGAAACAACGTAGAGCTTTTGGAGAGCATAAAAGGTTACTTGAATAAAAGTTTCTCTATGAAGGACCTAGGAGAAGCTGCTTACATTCTAGGCATTAAGATCTATAGGGATAGATCAAAACGCCTGATAGGACTTTCACAAAGCACATACCTTGATAAAGTTTTGAAGAGGTTCAAAATGGAACAGTCCAAGAAAGGGTTCTTGCCAGTTTTACAAGGTACAAGATTGAGTAAGACTCAGTGCCCAGCAACTGATGAAGATAGAGAGCATATGCGCTCCGTCCCCTATGCTTCAGCCATAGGTTCTATTATGTATGCGATGCTGTGCACTAGACCGGATGTTAGCCTGGCCATAAGTATGGCAGGAAGGTTCCAGAGTAATCCAGGAGTGGATCACTAGACAGCGGTCAAGAATATCCTGAAGTACCTGAAAAGGACTAAGGAGATGTTTCTCGTGTATGGAGGTGACGAAGAGCTCGCCGTAAAAGGTTACGTCGATGCAAGCTTTGACACAGATCCGGACGACTCTAAGTCGCAAACCGGATACGTATTTATTCTTAATGGGGGTGCAGTAAGCTGGTGCAGTTCCAAGCAAAGCGTCGTAGCAGATTCTACATGTGAAGCAGAGTACATGGCTGCCTCGGAGGCGGCTAAGGAGGGTGTCTGGATGAAGCAGTTCATGACGGATCTTGGAGTGGTGCCAAGTGCACTGGATCCAATAACCTTGTTCTGTGACAACACGGGTGCCATTGCCTTAGCAAAGGAACCGCGTTTTCACAAGAAGACCAGACACATCAAACGACGCTTCAACCTCATCCGCGACTATGTCGAGGAGGAGGACGTAAATATATGCAAAGTGCACACGGATCTGAATGTAGCAGACCCGCTGACTAAACCTCTTCCACGGCCAAAACATGATCGACACCAGAACTGTATGGGTGTTAGATTTATTACAATGTAATTCACATGGTGATGTGAGGGCTAGATTATTGACTCTAGTGCAAGTGGGAGACTGTTGGAATTATGCCCTAGAGGCAATAATAAACATAGTTATTATTATAATTCCTGTATCAAGATAATAGTTTATTATCCATGCTATAATTGTATTGAATGAAGACTCATTTACATGTGTGGATACATAGACAAAACACCGTCCCTAGCATGCCTCTAGTTGGCTAGCCAGTTAGTCAATGATAGTCAGTGTCTTCTGATTATGAACAAGGTGTTGTTGCTTGATAACTGGATCACGTCATTGGGAGAATCACGTGATGGACTAGACCCAAACTAATAGACGTAGCATGTTGATCGTGTCATTTTGTTGCTACTGTTTTCTGCGTGTCAAGTATTTATTCCTATGACCATGAGATCATATAACTCACTGACACCGGAGGAATGCTTTGTGTGTATCAAACGTCGCAACGTAACTGGGTGACTATAAAGATGCTCTACAGGTATCTCCGAAGGTGTTAGTTGAGTTAGTATGGATCAAGACTGGGATTTGTCACTCCGTGTGACGGAGAGGTATCTCGGGGCCCACTCGGTAATACAACATCACACACAAGCCTTGCAAACAATGTAACTTAGTGTAAGTTGCGGGATCTTGTATTACTGAACAAGTAAAGAGACTTGCCGGTAAACGAGATTGAAATAGGTATGAGGATACTGACGATCGAATCTCGGGCAAGTAACATACTGAAGGACAAAGGGAATGACATACGGGATTATACAAATCCTTGGCACTGAGGTTCAAACGATAAGATCTTCGTAGAATATGTAGGATCTAATATGGGCATCCAGGTCCCGCTATTGGATATTGACCGAGGAGTCTCTCGGGTCATGTCTACATAGTTCTCGAACCCGCAGGGTCTGCACACTTAAGGTTCGACGTTGTTTTATGCGTATTTGAGTTATATGGTTGGTTACCGAATGTTGTTCGGAGTCCCGAATGAGATCACGGATGTCACGAGGGTTTCCGGAATGGTCCGGAAACGAAGATTGATATATAGGATGACCTCATTTGATTACCGGAAGGTTTTCGGAGTTACCGGGAATGTACCGGGAATGACGAATGGGTTCCGGGAGTTCACCGGGGGGGGGGCAACCCACCCCGGGGAAGCCCATAGGCCATGAGGGTGGCGCACCAGCCCTTAGTGGGCTGGTGGGACAGCCCAAAAGGGGCCTATGCGCCAAGGATAAGAAATCAAAGGAAAAAGGAAAAAAAAGGAGGAGGTGGGAAGGGAGGGGGACTCCCTCCCACCAAACCTAGTCCAACTCGGTTTGGGGGGGGAGAGTCCTCCCCCTTGGCTCGGCCGACTCCTTGAGGGTCCTTGGACCCCAAGGCAAGGCCCCCCCTCCCTCCCACCTATATATACGGAGGTTTTAGGGCTGATTTGAGACGACTTTTCCACGGCAGCCCGACCACATACCTCCACGGTTTTTCCTCTAGATCGTGTTTCTGCGGAGCTCGGGCGGAGCCCTGCTGAGACAAGGTCATCACCAACCTCCGGAGCGCCGTCACCCTTCCGGAGAACTCTTCTACCTCTCCGTCTCTCTTGCTGGATCAAGAAGGCCGAGATCATCGTCGAACTGTACGTGTGCTGAACGCGGAGGTGCCGTCCGTTCGGTACTAGATCGTGGGACTGATCGCGGGATTGTTCGCGGGGCGGATCGAGGGACGTGAGGACGTTCCACTACATCAACCGCGTTCTCTAACGCTTCTGCTGTACGATCTACAAGGGTACGTAGATCACTCATCCCCTCTCGTAGATGGACATCACCATGATAGGTCTTCGTGCGCGTAGGAATTTTTTTGTTTCCCATGCGACGTTCCCCAACAGAATGTCCCTTCTAGACCTTGTTTAATCTCGAGCCCGAGGAAGAACTTCAACTCTCCCATCATGGACATCTCAAACTTCTCAGTCATTAGTGCAGCAAATTCTTCATTGAAGGAAATGTTAGGAGAGCCAAAGATAATATCATCAACATATAGTTGGCATATGAACAAATCCCCTTTAACCCTCTTAGTAAAAAGAGTGGGAACTATCTTCCCAATTTCAAACCCACGATCTTGTAACAACTCAGTAAGGTACTCATACCACGCGCGTGGGGCTTGTTTAAGGCCATAGAGTGCCTTACTAAGTTTGTACACATGATTGGGGAGCTTGGGATGTTCGAATCCCGGGGGTTGTTTGACATAGACCAACTCATTTAAAGGACCATTAAGAAAGGCACTTTTCACATCCATTTGTTGTAATTTGAAGTTATGATGAGAAGCAAATGCAAGCAAGATGTGAATAGATTCTAGACGAGCAACAGGGGCAAAGGTTTCACCGTAGTCGATACCCTCAACTTGGGAGTAGCCTTGAGCCACCAATCTTGCCTTGTTTCGAATCACAATCCCATTGGCATCTTGCTTGTTCTTGAATATCCATTTGGTCCCGATGACATTATGTTCCTCCGTTGGCCTAGGCACTAAATCCCAGACTTGGTTGCGCTCGAAGTTGTTAAGTTCTTCGTGCATGGCCATAAGCCAAGACTCATCATCGAGCGCTTCCTGTACCTGTTGAGGTTCACAATACGAAACAAACGTGTGATGCTCACAATAATTCCAAATCTGTTGACGGGTGGATACTCCCCTTTTTAAACTGCCAAGTACATTCTTCATAAGATGTGACTTGACTCTCAGCTTGTTTGCAATCTTGGCTACTCGACGCTCCAAGAGATCTTCATTAGATAACGGGGGAGCATCGACTTGTTTACTTTGCTTGCCCTTGCGTCTTGAGCCGGCTGTTGGTGCTCCAGAAGGGAATTGTGAGACAGTCTCCTGATCATCTTGTCCTTCGACTTGAGCAGGTTCACTAGTTTGTTCTTGTATTTGTGGTTGCTCTTGATCTTGATCTTGTGCTTCTACTTAGTCTGGATCTCGGGGTTGCACTTGATCTTGATCATGAGCAGGTTCGGAGTCTTGGGGTAGTGCTTGAATATCCTGAGACACATCATCATTGTTGGGCAATTTATCTTGACCTTGAGCTTGTTTATTTTGTTGAGAGTCTTCTCTTTGTTCATCGGAAGCGTGTGGGGCTTGTGGAGGTGATGGCTCCACTTGAGTAGAGCATTGTCCTTCTCCTTCGGCCACAAGGGGTTCCTCAATGGGTATTTGACCAATCCCCATTCTTCTTATGGCTTGGGGAGGAATTTCATCACCTACATCACACAGACCACTTTGCTCCACTTGGGAGCCATTATTTTCATCAAACTCTACGTTACACGTCTCCTCAATTAGTCCAGTGGACTTGTTGAGGACATGGTAAGCATGAGAGTTTGTAGCATAACCAACAAAGATACCCTCATGTGCTCTAGAATCAAATTTAGCTAACCGTGCACCTTTCTTGAGAATGAAACACTTACAACCGAATACCCGGAAGTACTTGAGATTGGGTTTGTTTCCAGTTAGATCTCATACGGAGTCTTGTTCAAGCCTTTGCGGAGATAGAGCCGATTGGATGCATGACATGCTGTGTTGATGGCCTCTGCCCAGAAGTTATATGGAGATTTGAATTCTGCCATCATTGTCCTTGCAGCGTCTATCAAGGTCCGGTTCTTCCTTTCTGCCACGCCGTTTTGTTGAGGGGTATATGGTGCAGAGTATTGGTGTTTTATTCCCTCATCACCTAGAAACTCATCCAAGGTGTAGTTCTTGAACTCGGTGCTGTTGTCACTTCTAATCATCAAGATCTTTGCTTCATGTTGACGTTGCGCTTCATTAGCAAAGTTGATGACCGTTTGTTGAGTCTCACTCTTATTTTTAAAGAAATATACCCAGGTATATCTTGAGTAGTCATCATCAATCACTAAGCAATACTTTCTGCCTCCAAGACTATCAAATGATGGAGGACCAAACAGATCCATATGGAGAAGTTCCAATGGCCTCTTAGTGTAGATAAGAGTCATTGGACGATGAGCAGTTTCATGAATCTTTCCTTCAATGCAGGCACTGCAAACACGATCTTTAGCAAAACTCACATTTGTTAGTCCACGAATATGGTCCCCTGTGAGAAGGCTTTGCAAAGATCTCATATTGACATGAGCTAAACGGCGATGCCAAAGCCAGCCCACATCAACTTTAGCCATTAAACATGTCGCAGTCTTAGTGGGTCGCTTTGAGAAGTTCACCACATAAAGACCATTTTCGACATATCCAACATAGGCTACTTTAAGAATCTTGCTCCTCAGGAGGACCACAGTATCAAGATTAAAGAAAGTGGAAAACCCCATAATTGCGAGTTGACGAACCGAAAGTAAATTGTAGGCAAGTGACTCAACAAGCATGACCTTCTCAATAGATAAATCTTGAGAGACGACCACCTTACCAAATCCCAATACCTTTGAAGAGGATGCATCGGCGAATTAGTCATGGGTGGGCATAGATGGAGAAGGATGCACATCCACCACTAAGTCCTTGCTTCCGGTCATATGATTTGTTGCTCCACTATCGAGCAACCATGACACCCCACCGGAAGCAAACTCCTGCAATAGATCAAGGCTTGGTTTTAGGTACCCATTTTTTAATGGGTCCTTTCATGTTAGAGACAAGGGTCTTAGGAACCCAGATAGCCCATTCAATATCCTCATGGTAGGAACCAACAAATCTGGCATAAACATGCCCATCACTAGCACAACATAAGACATAAGAAGAATTGAGTTTGCCGGCTGTGTTAGTAGGAATGGTTTTGCCCTTCTTGAGGTTTCCATAGTCCACCTTGTTCCTGTTCGCCTTCTGAGTTCCCTCACCCTCTTTGACAAAGATGTGCATGAGGGTGGGAGATCGTCTGTTCCTGTTCCTCCTTTTACCTTTTGACTTGGAGGTAAGTCCAAGTCCCTCCTTTCCTACAACACCCTTTTGAGTGCTCAAGAGGTCGTTTAGACTCTTCTCACCTTGTATGCATGCCACAAGGCCCTTCTCAAGTTTCTCCTTTAACTTGGCATTTTCCTCCACAAGATGTACATGCTCACAACAGGGGTTAGTTGCACAAGCATTATCAATTAACACAAAGGGAGGGCAAGTAGAGATCTCCTTGGTAAGCTTTGCTTGGAGTTGATCATGAGACTCTTTTAGAGAGAAATGAGCACCTTTCAAGACCTTGTGGGCCTTGTCAAGTGTGTCAAACTCCTCTTTGAGTCTGTCATGGCTAACCTCAAGAGCATACTTTTCAGACTTAAGCATACGAGTAAGAACAACATCATGATCTAGTTTCTTTTGCATTTTAGCGCAGTCATCGTTATATGACTCCTCAAGAGCCAAACGAAGAGTGCGCTTCTTTTCTAGAGCATTAGATAATTCAGCAATTTCATCAGCATAGTCACGACTGTGTCCCTGAAGCTCGGAGATGGTCTCCTCATGAGACTCAATGAGGTCAGTGGCCTCACCCAGTTGTTCCAAGAGAGCAACAAAGTGCTTCTTGGATTCTCCCTTAATAGTGCACATAAACTTGTCAAGATCATGATCATTAAGTTCCCCAACATCACTATCTTCAACACAATTTAACAATGAAGGGGCGGAAGTAATGTTGGTCTTAATGATGGGAGTTACCTGATTGATACCTTTTGCCATGAGGCACTTGGTGATGTGGTTCTCGTTGGGGGCGTTGAAGAGAGACACCTTCTGGGGATGTGTAGTGGCAATAGCAACAGTTGCCGTTGCCACTGTATCATCATCATCATCATCATCATCGGAAGGGTACTCTTCAAGGGCCACCATCCCTTTTGGGTGAGGTTTCTTCACAAAGTTGTTCTTGATTGGAAATGATTTGGTTTTGTCTTTGCGACTGAGCTTGCCTCCGTTGTCTTCCCTTTTCTCATAGGGACATTCGGCCACGAAGTGACTCACGTTACCACAATTATAACATGTCCTTACTCGTTGTTTGGGTTTGAATCCACTCGAGTTGTTCTTGGTGAAGGAGGGTCTTGAGTTCCTCTTGTTGCCCTAGAATTGCCTTGATGCAAGAGCCATGTGCTCATGATAGGCATACTTTGTTTCTTCAGGGCAGCCCTCCTCTTCCTCATCTTCTTCTTCTTCTTCTTCAAGCATTGCTTTTGCTTTCAATGCAAGGTTGGGTGAAGTTGTCTTTGATCGAACACGAGCAAGTGCATTGTCGGCTGTTTCGTTCATGATTAACATTGCAATGAATTCATCCAACACCTCACTGGAAGACAAGGAGTGGAAGTCTGGCCGCTGACGAATGACAGATGACATGGCTTTGTTGAAAGGCATGATGGCTTTAAGGAACTTGCGCTTGACCCATGTATCATCCACATCCTTGCTCCCATGATCCTTGAGTGCCACAGCAATAGCAGTCACCCTACGATAGAGATCACGAGGGTCCTCGTCTTCCTTCATCACAAACTCATCGGCCTTATCAAGTATCACTTCATAGTTGGATCGTTGAATGCTTGAGCTTCCCTTGTACAACACCATAATATGCTCCCAACAATCCTTGGCCAAAGTGAAGGGACGCAAGTGAGGAAGATCTTCAGGTGGCACTGCAGACTGGAGGATAAACAAAGCGGAGTGATTGTATTGATTGTCTGCATCTTCTCTTGGAGTGAGGTTTCTTGGATCATGGGGATAATATCCTTGCTCGATGATTCTCCACAAGTTTGTTGAGCTGTGATTCATATGAGACTTAATAGAAAATACCCAATTAGCAAAGTCACCTTTCACAAGCTTAGGAGGAGGACCAACAGGATTAAGACGTGGTGCGGGAACGGATCCTCCATAGACCATGGGGGTAGAACTGAGGCATATGTTCCAGTCCCATCCTTTTCGTGAGATGAGGGAGGTCGCATACCTTTAGCCGCTTCCTTAGAGGAGTTGGCCTCCGAATCGGTGACGGTGGGTTTAACCACTATATCCGGTTCGGGTGAACTTTTAAATCCCTCAATTAACTCTTTAAGCATGGTCTTGACCTCGTTCGTCAAGGACGTCTTGAGAGCGGCCATAGCCGTATTCAAGTCGTCCCTTGTGACCGAAGTCAAGTCCATGGCCTCGGGTTGCCCATGGTTAATTCCCTCTTCGCCTTCCATACTCTTCGGGTGGTTAAACCCTTAATAAAGAGACATAGCTCTGATACCAATTGAAAGGATCAATATGGTTGACTAGAGGGGGGGGGGTGAATAGACAACGACCACTTTTTAATTAATCTTAGCAAGTTAAGGTAAACAACATATGGGTTCACAAATATTACGACAATGAGGTGAACCCTAATGAAGCTAACAACGAGAGTTATTAAGACAAGTAAGATATAGTCCGCAACATAAGCATACACAAAGTAAAGGATAGAGATAACCACAAGTGGAACCGATGGAGACGAGGATGTGTTACCGAAGTTCCTTCCCTTTGACAGGAAGTACGTCTCCATTGGAGCGGTGTGGAGGCACAATGCTCCCCAATAAGCCACTAAGGCCACCGTATTCTCCTCACGCCCTCGCACGATGCAAGGTACTGTGATTCCACTATAGGTGCCCTTGAAGGCGGCAACCGGACCTTTACAAACAAGGTTGGGGCAAACTCCACACAAAGCTTGGAGGCTCCCAACTAGACCACGAAGCTTCACCACAATGGAATATGGCTTCGAGGTGACCTCAACCGTCTAGGATGCTCAAACACCCAAGAGTAACAAGATCCGCAAGGGATTGGTGGGGGAATCAACTTTTCTCTTGGTGGAAGTGTGGATCTAGGCCTTCTCAACCAATCCCTAAAGAATGAACAAGTTTGATTGGTTAGGGAGAGAGATCGGGCACTTTTGAGCTTAGGGAGCAACAATGGAGCTTGGGGAGGTAAGATATGAGGTTCCACAGCTAGAAGAACCCTTTATATAGTGGGGGAAAAATCCAACCGTTTTCCCACTCTTTGCCCGAGCTCCAGCGGTACTACCGCTGGCTGCAGCGGTACTACCATTGACCAGGGGCGGTACTACCGCCGACTAGCGGTACTACCGCTGGCACTCCAGCTGTACTACCGTTGGCCCCAGCGGTACTACCGCTGGGCCCCTGGTAGTGCAAAGGCACTACCACCGCCAAGAAAGTCTTCGCAAAAAGGTCCGTCCATGAACAACCGCTAGGCAGGCGGTACTAAGCTCCTGGAGCGGTACTACCGCTAACCAGGGGCGGTACTACCGCTGGCTGCAGCGGTACTACCGCTAGCATTCCAGCGGTACTACCGCTGGGGACCATTTTGCAAGGAGAAAAGAAACACAGTGGCGGGGGCCGCTCCAAAGATGAAGGTAAGGGAAAATATGTGAAGTGTGCGCGTGCAAAGATAGATTCCACCCAAACCTTTCCACTAGGGTTCCCCTCTTAATAGTACGGCTTTCCTATGACTCAAATAAAGAGAATCGTAGAGAGCGCCGTGCTTCCGTTCCATGAATGAGGAGGCGAGTCGTCTTGTGCCGTTGACGTGTGTTATCTGAAACCTTAACACACACGGTTAGTCCTTTACGGTACTGTCATCAATCACCAAAATTACTTAGGCATAAACTATGCCCCAACAGTGGCAAACTTTGTGACAGCACACTACAAAGCCAAAAATCATCATTTGCATAATCCGAAGCCTCGACACAATGATGCAGACCCTAAAAAAGGTGGGTCCAACCTCAGCCTATTCAAAGGGAAGCTCGCACCATCCGGTGCTTCGAAACCAATAACATTGGATGTCGAAGAATGGCGGAACATTTCGTTGTATATCTTCAACAACCTAACAGAAGTGCGGCCGTACATCGAGTGAGTTCTCGGCACATTTTCCCGTAACTTCTAATTCATTTGAACTGCTCTTATTCCCGGATATTTCAAACAGCCATTACGTCGCCAAATTCTCGGATGGAGCGGTGATTGAAAATGATTCCGTCGAAGAGTATGAGCTTCTGTCAAAGACATGAGGCGGCTATCCCAGTTTCATCTCTTGGTTCAAACAAACAGTAATTATCAATAATGGAACATTTCATTTCTTGGTCTAACTTGCGGCTAATGCAACAATCATTTTGTATTAAACTTGTAGGATAATTCAGAGTCTATGGACGCCGAATTGAGACAAGTCGCTAATGGTTTTGACTATAAGGTCCGTTCATTTGACAAATACAACATCAACGGGTATCTCTTTCGTACCTTTGGCAAAGAGCTATCTATGCCCGACCGAAAATCTACAAATTGTGGTGTCTTTGCTATCGCCGAAGGTGTTATCGAGTATTATGGAAGAGTTGAAGCAATTTATGAACTTCAATTTTATGGTGAAAACCCACTGTCGTGGGTATAAGCCTGACAGTAGATGTGTAGGGTACGAAAAGGATGGGCAGAGTCCCAGCTACGGCGAGGTTGTATGAGTTCAGGCCCCTCTAAAGTGGAGGTAATAGCCCTACGTCTCAATGCTCTGGGAGCTTGTTGTCGAGTGGAATACGGAATACCATGATTTTCTAACCCCTGCACCAGAGGGGGAGGGTGGCTTATATAGAGTGCGCTGCCCTCCACAACGGTTCCGGTACAGGGGTGGAGTAGTGGCGATTGAATGCGTACGTTACCGGTAACGTACGTCCTAAATGCTAATAAATGCACAGGGAAATGTACGACCGTTTCCCTCCAGGGGGTTACGATGTTCCGAGTGGCAGCCAGTCGGTTAGTTGGATGTTCTCCGAATGCTAGTCTCCGACTGGATGGTCGAGGACCAGTTGCCGACTGGACGATGGGGACTCCTTAATTCAGTCAGAACTGACTAAGGGCCTTGTCCCTTTTGAGGGGTAGTCCTTGGGTAGGACTTACAGGGCAGGCCTATGACCCTACCCTAGGACTATAACCCCATCATTAGTCCCCGAATGGATTGGGTTGGAACGACGAAGCGATGCTTGAAGTTTGGATCCGACTGGAATGGATGCGACTTTGGCGTTGTCTGCCTCGATCCATTTTATCTTCTCTGACCAACGATCCGAGTGGAAATCTTTGTGGAACAAAGTGTCGGAAACCGAGTGCTCCCAGGGTATCTCTTGACGTGACCAGTCAACTAACAGCAGCGGATTTTCCAGGATCCTCAAATTTCGGTTTCCGCACGCTCAGCGGGGATGATGCCAACGCGCTCGAGTAGCGCCTGACGCCTCGATTCTCGCGCCTTCAACTTCTCCACTGATATCGCCGCGGTCGGTCGGGGGATAAGGTTTCGGGGCCACCTGCCAGCGGCCCAGTCGGAACCTTATTTAAATCCCAGCGGTGAGGGTTTTTTGTTATGCCCGCTGGATCTTTTGCCTTTGCTTCGTCCTCCGCGCCGCCTCCAGCGCACCTAACCTCTCCACTCTTCCTTCCTCTCCGTGGATTTGTAGCTTCTGCCATGACCAAGGGTCAGACCAGCAAGATGGAAGCGAGGAAGAAGGGGAAGGCGGCGGCTCCTGCTCAGCGGCGGCAGCGGCCGTTGCCGGCGGGGTGGATCCAAGGCGACTTCCTCCCCTCCACGGTGATGGAGGGGGATCTGCTACAGCTCGTGGAGCACGGGATGATCGTGCACAAGGCTTGGAGGCTGCCGGCGGAGAATGAGGTCGAGCCGGCGCCCCGGGAGGGGGAGCGTGTCTTGCTGCTCAGCCATATCTACCGAGGTTTCTCTCTGCCCCCGCATCCTTTCTTCAAGGGCATTATGAACCACTTCGGGGCACAGCTTCACCACTTTCCCCTGAATGCTATTGCCCATCTCTCTGCTTTCATAGTTATGTGCGAGTGCTTCATCGGCTGCCTTCCCCACTAGGGGTTGTTCAAACATATATTCTCTGCTAGATCTCAAACTATCAAACGGCTCAGTCAGTCGGATGATAAAACGCATCTTCTCCAACTCTGCGGAGGCTTAGGTTTCCAGAAAAAGAGTCGGAGTAGTTATCCTGCTCTTCAGCTGAGTGAGTCGGTTAGGAACTGGCAGTCGACGTGGTTCTACTGCCAAGACATTGCCTGCCCGAATGCCTCGACAGGGTTGCCTCTTTTTAGCTTAGATCGTCCCGCTCCACCTAAGCAGCTCGCGCTTACGAAGGCAGAGAAGATTGACATCCAGCCCCTGGTCGATGCACTCGTAGATGTCGTCAGAAGGGGAGTCACCGGCATGGATTTGCTGGAGACTTTCCTTGGTCGGCGCATACAACCACTGCAGGCTCGCGACCACGCCATGTGGCACTACACGGGGCCCGAAGACTCCACTCGGACCAACGTCTTGAGCGTGACCGAGGAGAAGGTGGCGTCGTGGGTGCTCCAGATCACAGGCGCCTGTGAGAACCCCAAAGGGTCTCGGTGAGTGAGGGCTTTCAGCACGGACAATCCTCCTTCGAACCAGGTGAGTACCATTTGTCGAGTTCACGTATCTGTTTTTAGTTTCGTCGTTTTCTTGAACCTTTGCCTGTCGTTTGATGTCGTCGACTGTATTTCACGTAGAAGTGGACCAACTGGTTTTCTCCTGTCTTGAACGGGGACCCAGACGAGGAAGAGGAAGAAGGTAGCCAGGAGGGCAGTGTGGAGAGCGGCGAGTATGTCTCCGACAGTGGGGAGACGGAGTAGGAGTGTGGTCAAGAAGAGGAGGATGACGAAGAGCAGGACTCGCCTCCTCCGCTGCCAGAGCACCGGACCAAGCGCCGACATGAACCTGCGATTCCCTCAGCCCCTCTGGCATCCTCGAGTGCTCCGCCTGCTGCTCCCGTGGTTCCGAGTGCTCGGAGCACCAAGAGGGCCAGGGACTCTGCTGTCGAGTCCGTGGGTCAGCCTTCCAAGGTGGCCAAACCGAGTGGGTCTAAACCTCGGAAGGCTTTGCCGCGGATAAGGGTCGTCGTTCCTGTCACCTCGACGTAAGTGTTCTATTCCTCCAACTTCTTATGATATTCGGTCGAACTCCTGTTTGAAGGTCGAATGAATTTCACTCGACAGGATTGCCACCTCTGCCACCTCTCCGGCGCGCCAGGAGGATGATCCTATGGACGCAGACAACGTCGTCTCGTCCCAGCCAGGTGCGTTGTAGAGACTCCAAGAGTGTTATACTATCGTGTCGCGAATTCTATCTTAAGTCTTGCCTCTTTCTTTTTCTGAGATCTCGTGCCGTTCGGTCTACCAGGGGCAATTTGCGTGGACGAGGGCGACCAGGGGAGACCTGAGCAAGCTGCAGAGCCTGTTCTTGAGGCTGCTCCGCCAGTCACTGCTCTCGCCGCAGACGTGCTGCCGACTGAAACGGCGCTGGTGGCTGATGAACCTACCGGAGCGGGTCTTGGGATGCCCCAGGAACTTCCAACGATGCCAGGCTCGTCGAATGTCGAGCTCAACATCTAGCGTCTCCCGGAGGAGCAAGTGGGAGCGGCCAAGGGGGCCATGGTGCAGGTAGAGCTGATGGCGGGAGAAGCCAAAAAAGCATACGACTCCATCGCATCCCTGTACCAGCGGAGTTTGGAGCTGCGGGAAGATATCCGAGTAAGTGGGCTAGTAAGTATTTACTTTTCTCTTGTAACCCACTGGGTGTTCTCAGTTATCGGATGATGTTTGCAATGGGTTCACTCTGAGTGAACCCAGTGGGTGTAGTCCCCGAGACTTCTGTCGAGTGCTTGCACCGGCAGTTGTCTTTATACATATTGTCTTTGCCTTGGTCAGATCTGGAAATAATATGGTCGACTGCAAACAGTTGTGGCAGTCGGGGTGCACTTACTGTAAGAGTCTTCGAGAGTAATTTTACTCAGGTCGGGTAGTATGAGCCTCGTAGGCGTAGGTGGTAACATGTATCTCAATAGGGCGGGCCTGCTCGAGTTGCATGCCAGTGGAGTCACTCTTAGTGAACCCACTGGGTGTAGTCCCCGAGGCTGCTATCGACTGCTTGCGTCGGCAGGGGTATGAAGAACTTAGAGTTTTATTGTTGAATTGTCTGATTGTCTCTTGGTGCTGGCTGGCAAAAAACTTGTGAAATGGGGACAACATATGAGACTCTGAGGGCGGAGAAGATTCAGTTTGCTGGTGAGCGGGATGCGGCACTGCTTGCAATGGCTGGTATGAAGGTGGTTCTGGCGGAACGAGAGAAGTCGTTGGAGGAGGCTCGTGAAGCGAACAAAGTGCTGACTGAGGAAGTTGAGAAGATGGGGAAACAAAGGACTCCTCTGATGGGACAAATGGACGTGCTGAACAAACGGTGCAGAGCGCAGGAGAAATACGTCAGTGACTGGGCACGGCAGATGATGACGCGTCTGGCTGGTAAGTCCTGCTTTTTCCGAGTGGTTGTGGTATGTGCGTCACACTCGGCGTTTATTGTTTGCTTGTCCTGTTGTTGCAGATTTTTGCATCGATGTTGAAGCTGAAGCAGCTGATGTGGAGCGGTCGATTCGTGAGAACGTTCCACTCGGCGAGGATGCCAATCGAGATCTGCTCGCAGCACACATTCGCGTGGGCAAAGTTGGTCCTTTCATTGGTCGACTGAGAGAAGTCGTCAGCCGGATCGACAAGGAGCTTTGGTCGGAAGATGAGTCGCGGCAGGAGATGGAGAACTTGATGAGTCGACTGGAGGAGGTCCCCAACCGAGTGCACTCATGGAAGAAATCGGCGGGACGCTATGGTGCAGATGTTGCTCTGTCCTTGGTCCGAGTGCATTGTAAGGAGGTGCGCGAGGAGAAGCTGAAAGCGTTGAAGGTCGCCAACACAAAGAAACTTTGATTCGAATACTTCATGGAAACATTCCTTGAAAGTGCCACCCGCATCGCCGACGGAATCGACCTGGACACCTTCGTGGAGCCCTCCAGTCCTAGCGCTACTCCAGACGACGCGTAAGAAAACTTGATCCTCGGTATGCCGAGTTTTGATTTGTAAGAAACTTTGGCCACTGCCATTGGCCGTCACATTCTTGTTTCGGTGTGGGTAAGCTTGATCCACACCGAGCCACTATCTTTGGTTGAACTTTGAATCGAATCTTTTGCTCTTCTGTTGCAATTTTGACTCAAATTTTTGTTTGGCGTTTCTTGGTGAAGCCAAAGGCAAACATTCGGAACATGTCAGTTGTCTTGACATCTGCATGAGCCTCATTGAGGGTCCGTGGAATTTCCGATTGGATCTGTATTGTCACCGAGTGGATCGGTAGGATCGCCGCTAGGTTGTCGAGTGTGACTATCAGGTTGCACTCGGGGCGAGTTGGTACTGATGTAGTTGTCAGTTGTTTTGACATCCACATGAGCCTCAATGAGGGTCTGCAACTCATGTAGTTGTCAGTTGTTTTGACATCCACATGAGCCTCAATGAGGGTCTGCAACTCATGTAGATGTCAGTTGTTTTGACCTCCACATGAGCCTCAATGAGGGTCTGCAACTCATGTAGTTGTCAGTTGTTTTGACATCCACATGAGCCTCAATGAGGGTCTGCAACTCATGTAGTTGTCAGTTGATTACCCGAGTGTACCTGTAGGATACAGTCGAAGGCATGTGGGTGCTTAGGCGATTCTGCATCGCATCTAAGTCCCCGAGTGTGGCGTTAAGTGCACACTCAAAGAAAGTTAATACTTAGGCGATTCGTGATCGCAGCTAAGTCCCCGAGTGTGACGTTAAGTGCACACTCGAAGAAAGTTAATACTTAGGCAATTCGTGATCGCAGCTAAGTCCCCGAGTGTGACGTTAAGTGCACACTCGGAGAAAGTTCATACTTAGGCGATTCTGGATCGCAGCTAAGTCCCCGAGTGTGGCGTTAAGTGCACACTCGAAGAAAGTTAATACTTAGGCAATTCTGGATCGCAGCTAAGTCTCCGAGTGTGACGTTAAGTGCACACTCGGAAAAAGTTCATACTTAGGCGATTCTGGATCGCAGCTAAGTCTCCGAGTGTGACGTTAAGTGCACACTCGGAGAAATTTCATACTTAGGCGATTCTGGATCGCAGCTAAGTCTCCGAGTGTGACCTTAAGTGCACACTCAGAGAAAGTTCATACTTAGGCGATTCTGGATCGCAGCTAAGTCTCCGAGTGTGACGTTAAATGCACGCTCGGAGAAAGTTCATACTTAGGCAATTCTGGATCGCAGCTAAGTCCCTGAGTGTGACGTTAAGTGCACACTCGGAGAAAGTTCATACTTAGGCGATTCTGGATCGCAGCTAAGTCTCCGAGTGTGACGTTAAGTGCACACTCGGAAAAAGTTCATACTTAGGCGATTCTGGATCGCAGCTAAGTCTCCGAGTGTGATGTTATGTGCACACTCGGAGAAAGTTCATACTTAGGTGATTCTGGATCACAGCTAAGTCTCCGAGTGTGACGTTAAGTGCACACTCGGAGAAAGTTCATACTTAGGCGATTCTGGATTGCAGCTAAGTCTCCGAGTGTGACGTTAAGTGCACACTCGGAGAAAGTTCATACTTAGGCGATTCTGGATCGCAGCTAAGTCCCCGAGTGTGACGTTAAGTGCACACTCGGAGAAAGTTCATACTTAGGCGATTCTGGATCGCAGCTAAGTCCCCGAGTGTGACGTTAAGTGCACACTCGGAGAGGGTTAATACTTAGGCGATTCTGGATCGCAGCTAAGTTTTTTTTTCCAGACCGGAGTTTGCGACCGTGGAAGAACTTTGAACCTGCAAAAAACTCAATCTGCTTTATATTATTTCACCAATACTTGTTCTTTACATTGCTTCAGTCGACGGTCACGTGTAGAAGCGCTTCAGGAGATCTCCGTTCCATGCTCGCTGCTCGTCTATCTCCCTGTCGACGTTGTAGAGTCTGTATGCTCCATTGTTCAGCACCTTTGAGATGATGAAGGGTCCTTCCCAGGCAGGAGCCAATTTGTGAGGTCTTTGCTGATCCACTCGGAGCACCAGGTCGCCTGCTTGGAACGTACGACTCCTGACGTGTCGCGCGTGAAAACGCCGCAGATCTTGTTGATAAATGGTTGAGCGAGTCAGTGCCATCTCGCGCTCCTCCTCTAGAAGGTCCACTCCGTCTTGCCTTGCTTGTTCTGCTTCAGCTTCGGAGAAGAGTTCGACTCGTGGAGCGTTGTGAAGTAAGTCACTCGGAAGGACTGTGTCTGCTCCGTAGACGAGGAAGAACGGTGATCGCCCTGTAGATCTGTTCGGGGTTGTGCGAAGACCCCAAAGCACTGAAGGTAGCTCGGTGACACAAGCGCCAGCGGCGTGTCCTACCTCTCGCAGGAGTCGGGGCTTCAAACCTTGCAGAATAAGTCCGTTCGCCCGCTCTGCTTGTCCATTGGACTGCGGGTGCGCCACGAAAGTAAAGTCCACTCGGATACCTTGGCTTGTACAGAAACCTTTGAATCTATCCGAGTCAAAGTTTGTCCCGTTGTCCGTGATTATGTTGTGAGGTACACCAAATCTGGAGATGATGTCCCTGACAAACTTGACGGCTGTTGAGGCGTCGAGCTTCTTGATGGGCTTGGCTTCGATCCATTTCGTGAACTTGTCGACTGCCACCAACAGATGTGTGTATCCACCTTGGCCTGTCCTGAATGGACCGACTGTATCTAATCCCCACACTGCAAACGGCCACACAAGAGGGATTGTCTTCAACACAGACGTCGGCTTGTGGGACTTGTTGGAGTAGAACTGGCAGCCCTCATATGGGTCAACCATATCTTTAGCCATCTCGTTTGCCTGCAGCCAGAAGAAACCAACCCTGAATGCCTTGGCAACGATTGCTCTCGAAGAGGCGTGATGACCGCAGGTTCCCGAGTGAATATCCTCCAGGATCAGCTGCCCTTCCTCTAGAGAGATGCATCGTTGAAGAACGCCTGAAACGCTTTCCTTGTACAATTGGCCATCAATGACAGTGAATGACTTCGACCTTCGGACTATCTGCCTGGCCTGGACTTCGTCTTCTGGTAATTCCTGCCTCAGGATATATGCAATGATCGGCACAGTCCAATCGGGGATGACAGCAAGAATCTCCATGATCAAATCAACCACAGCAGGTACATCGACTTCAGTCGGATCTGTTGAACTCTTTGGTTGTACTGGTTCCTGTGTAAAAGGATCTTCTTTGACTGAGGGAAGGTCAAGGTGCTCGAGGCAGACGTCACTCGGGACCGGTCTCCGAGTGGATCCGAGTTTTGCCAATTCATCAGCTGCTTGGTTCTTCAGTCTCGGAACATGGTGAAGTTCTAGACCTTCAAACTTGTTCTCAAGCTTCCTCACTGCATTGCAGTATGTGGTCATGGTGGGGTTCCTGACGTCCCACTCTTTCATCACTTGATTGACCACCAAATCCGAATCGCCGTAGACCATCAAGCGACGGACGCCGAGTGAGACGGCCAAGCGCAATCCGTAGAGGAGAGCTTCATACTCTGCCTCGTTGTTGGAGGAATCGAAGTGTATCTGTAGTACGTACTTGAGTTTGTCGCCCTTTGGCGATATGATCACAACGCCAACGCCGGAGCCATTCAACATCTTGGACCCATCGAAGAACATTGTCCAATGGGCCGAGTAGATGTGGGTCGGTTGTTGTTGTTCTACCCATTCTGCTATGAAGTCAGCCGGAGCTTGAGACTTAATAGCTTTCTTGGCCTCGAACTTGATATCGCAGTACAGCATCTCCATCGCCCACTTCACCACTCGGCCTGACGCGTCTCGATTGTGGAGAATTTCCGACAACGGAGAATCAGAAACGACAGACACCGAGTGGTCTTGGAAATAATGGGCCACCTTCTTCGCAGTCATGTAGATCCCGTAGATAAGCTTTTGATAGTGGGGATACCTCTGCTTGGAAGGAGTCAAGACTTCGGAGACGTAGTACACTGGCCGTTGAACTTTGTATGCTTTGCCTTCTTCTTCTCGTTCGACTGTAAGAACAGTACTGACGACTTGATTTGTAGCCGCGATGTACAGAAGAAGGGGCTCTTTACTGAGCGGAGCAGTAAGAACCGGCTGGGTGGAAATTAGGACTTTGAGGTCGTCGAATGCGACTTGGGCTTCGTCTGTCCACTCGAAAGTATCTGATTTCTTCATGAGTCGGTACAGAGGAAGTGCTTTCTCGCCGAGTCGACTGATGAACCTGCTCAAAGCCGCTAGGCAACCTGTGAGCCGTTGAACATCGTGTATTCTGACCGGCCTCTCCATTCGGACGATGGTCCCGATCTTTTCGGGGTTGACATTGATCCCTCGTTCGGAAACGAAGAAACCAAGTAACTTTCCACTGGGAACGTCGAATGAACATTTGGCGGGGTTGAGCTTGATATCGTACCTACGAAGGTTGGCGAATGTTTCTGCCAAGTCAGTCAGCAGGTCGGAACCTTTGCGTGACTTGACTACGATATCATCCATATACGCCTCCACATTCCGACCGATCTGGTCGAGGAGACATTTTTGGATCATGGGCATAAAGGTAGCTCCTGCATTCTTCAAACCGAATGGCATAGTGATGTAGCAGAAGCACCCGAATGGGGTGATGAAGGATGTTTTTAACTCATCGGGACCATACAGACGGATCTGATGATAGCCCGAATAGGCATCAAGAAATGACAGACGCTCGCAACCCGCAGTCGAATCGACAATTTGATCTATGCGGGGGAGCGGAAAATGGTCTTTCGGGCAGACCTTATTGAGATGCTTGAAGTCGATGCACATTCGGAGCGACTTATCCTTCTTGGGCACCATGACAACATTGGCGAGCCACTCGGAGTGGTGAACCTCACGAATGAAGTTGGCCGCCAGCAGCTTGGCCACCTCTTCCCCGATTGCCTTCCTCTTGTGCGCGGCGGACCGGCGCAGGCGCTCTCGGACAGGCCGAGCGGTGGAATCCACGTGCAGTCGGTGCTCAGCCAACTCCCTGGGTACACCTGGCATGTCAGAGGGTTTCCATGCGAAGATGTCCCAGTTCTCACAGAGGAATTGGGTGAGCTCGGCTTCCTATTTAGGATCGAGGGTGGTGGAGATGTTCGTCGGGGCAGCAGTGGCGTCCATCGGGTGGATGCTGACCTTCTTCGTCTCTCCCGTCGACTGGAATGCAGACTCTGAAGCTGGCTTCTTCGAGCGCATCAGGTCGGCGGGGTCGACTGTTTTCTAGTACTCGTCAAGCTCGAGGACAGCCATCTGCTGGTCGGCGATTCTTGATCCCTGCTGCAGACACTCTTCGGCTCGCTGTCGATTGCCTGTGATGGTGATCATACCCTTCAGGCCTGGCATCTTCAGCTTCAATTATACGTAACATGGACGGGCCATGAAACGTGCATACGCTGGGCGGCCCAGAATTTGGTGATAAGCGCTCTGGAAGTCGACCACTTCGAACGTCAGCTTTTCCTTGCGGAAGTTCTTGTCGGAGCCGAAAATGACGTCCAACATGATCTGGCCGAGTGACTTGGCCTTCCGTCCAGGGATGACTCCATGGAACTGCATGCTGCTCTCGCTGAGTTTGGACATCGGGATGCCCATCCCCTTGAGTGTGTCGGCGTACATGATGTTCAAGCCACTGCCGCCGTCCATGAGGACTTTGCACAGTCGAACTCCTTCCACCACCGGGTCGACGACTAGAGCCTGTCTCCTCGGGGTGGGTACATGTGTCGGATGATCCGACTGGTCGAAGGTGATCTCAGTCTGAGACCATTTGAGGAACTTGGGGTTGGTGGGGGTGGCCATGTTCACCTCTCTGTTCACCAGCTTCAGTCGACTCTTGCTCTCAACGTCAGCAAAAATCATGAGAGTTGCATGGACTTGGGGGAACGGATCCTCCTTATCCTCCTCATCCTATTCGTTGTCCTTTTCACTCGGTTGCCCTTCGCCGAACCCCTGGATCAGGAGGCGACACTGTCGAGTGGTATGCTTCGCATATATGGGGTTGCCCTCTTCATCCATCTTCGTATGAATCGGACATGGCTGGTCCAGGATGGGGTTATTGAACTGTTTCTTCTTGGGGGTGAACTGAGCCTTCCCTTTGCCCTTGAACTTGGCATTGGTTACGGCTGCAGCTTCTGCTTGCGGAGCAGTCGGAGCTTTCTGCTTCTGCTTCCGAGTGTTTCCCCCATCTCCATCAGCGACTGTTTTGTGCTTGCCGCTTCGGATGCGGTCTTCTTCTTCGCCATTAGCATAGCGCGTCGTTATTTCCATCATATTGCTCATGGAGATGTCGCCTGTTCGGCCGAACTTTAGGTACAGATCTCTGTACCGCACGCCTGCCTTGAAGGCGCAGACTGCTTGATGCTCGGTGACGTTCTCCACCGTGTGGTAGAGATTTGTCCAACGCTGAATGAAGTCTCGCAGGGGCTCATTCTGCTTCTGGATGCAGTGCTGGAGCTCCACGAGGCCAGCAGGGCGCTTGCACGTCCCTTCGAAGGTCCTGATGAACACTCGGGCCAGATCTGCCCAGCTGTAGATGCTTGAGGGGGCCAACTGGTTCAGCCACGCTCGCGCCGAGCCGTCGAGCATCAGAGGGAGGTGCTTCATGGCGACATGGTCGTCTCCTCCTCCGATCTGGACTGCTACTCGGTAATCATCCAGCCACGTTTCTGGCTTGGACTCCCCTATAAACTTGCTAATTCCCGTCGCCAATCGGAAGTTGGGAGGGATGCGAGCCGAACGTATGGCTCGACTGAAACACTCGGGACTAGAAATGATGGCCCTGCTTCCACTCGGACGGTCAATATCGTGACCATCGCGGTGGGCCCGGCCCCTGTCGACCCTCCTCTAGGCGATATGCCCTCTTGCGTCGGGCCATGGGTCCTAAGTGTCACCGACTGAACGCCGATCATCATGATGTCGGGGCCCGTAGGGCCCACCCCGCGGAGGGGTGCGTGAACGGCGGCGATCTTCGTGATTTATGGAACGGCTGCCTCCTCTGTGCCGCTGATGGGAACCTGGGCTGTGAACCGACCGATGCATATTCGCATGAACAGAACTATTATGGATCCTGTTATGCGACTGGGAGACTGCCCAATTCTGCTGCTGTGCCGTGTGCAACAGGGCTCGGATCTGCTCGATTCCCCTAGCAACCTTTGAATAAGTCAGCTGGAGGGAATCGGCTATCTTGGCAGCCGCAGCCAAGTTGAGGAGGGGCGTGCGGAACAACTCCACGTTGCTCCGCCGAGTGTGTCGACTGGCAGAACGGCGAGGCGGACGACGCGCGCCGGACGTTTCACCGATCTCGTGCTCGTTCCGGCTAGCTTGACACGGATCTTCATGAGAGTTGGCCATGTGTACTTCTGTTGTAGGCCCGCGACCCGCGTACTCGGAAGGAAACTCAGTCGGAACCGAGCCCGAGTGCTGGGATAGCAGGGCAACCACAACAGACTCTAGAATCGCCACTTGTGAAGACGCGTTCTGGCGCGCCTGGGCGTGTTGCACCCAACGCTGAAGTCGCGGACGGCGGGACCGCTTGCTGTGGCGCGTGACGGCGGTATAGGTCGGCACCGGAGCCGACTGCTGGAGAAGAAGAATGCTGCCAGCGCCAACACGGAAGTGCGTAGCCCCACGACAGGGAAGCGCCTCGACATCGAGAGGAGCACCCCGAAGCCACGCCGAATCGTTGACGGTGAAGGAGAGAGCGCCAAAGAAGATCTGGTGACCCATGCTCGAATCTCCACCGGACGACATGACGAAAGGAAGTAGTCGCAAACTCGTCGGAAGTCGCTCAGACGCCTGCCCCATGGTGGGCGCCAACTGTCGTGGGTATAAGCCTGACAGTAGATGTGTAGGGTACGAAAAGGATGGGCAGAGTCCCAGCTACGGCGAGGTTGTATGAGTTCAGGCCCCTCTACGGTGGAGGTAATAGCCCTACGTCTCAATGCTCTAGGAGCTTGTTGTCGAGTGGAATACGGAATACCATGATTTTCTAACCCCTGCACCAGAGGGGGAGGGTGGCTTATATAGAGTGCGCTGCCCTCCACAATGGTTCCGGTACAGGGGTGGAGTAGTGGTGATTGAATGCGTACGTTACCGGTAACGTACGTCCTAAATGCTAATAAGTGCACAGGGAAATGTACGACCGTTTCCCTCAAGGGGGGTCACGATGTTCCGAGTGGCAGCCAGTCGGTTAGTTGGATGTTCTCCGAATGCTAGTCTCCGACTGGATGGTCGAGGACCAGTTGCCGACTGGACGATGGGGACTCCTTAATTCAGTCGGAACTGACTAAGGGCCTTGTCCCTTATGAGGGGTAGTCCTTGGGTAGGACTTACAGGGCAGGCCTATGACCCTACCCTAGGAATATAACCCCATCACCTACCGAACATCGTAGTCTTCAAATGTTATTTGTTCCGGCCGAAGAGGACCAAAAGGACTCATGAACATATAGGACTAGTCGAAATCAATCCAAACACCCATTTAGATGTTCCCGATGTCTATATTACGGCTCAACAGGCGACCCAAGTTTTCTATCTACCGTGGGCATGCCAAACGGATAAGAATCTGGAAGGTTGGTATGTTGTTTATGAAGTGCCACGACATGTCTGACCACCTCTCCCAAATGAACATGATTATGAACCTCACATTAACCCAGACACATATGATGGAGAATTCTTCCAAGAAACACGTCTTTCCAGGAAACGTTTCAAGAACCTCCGTGCTTCTCCCAAGAACATGGAAGTAGACAGCGACAATGAATCCGACTCCAGCCCTGAGCTGGAACCAGAAGACCTGGAACTCGTAGAGTTACTGATGCGGATGACCTGTCAATGCTTCAACGAGTAAAGGAAGGCCTTTCACAACTTCACGCCGCTGAACCCGACAAGCAGGTCATTCATGAAGACATGCGTGATAGTGATGATGATGATGCATTTATTGATGATGATTATTAGTTTGTAAGATTCACAACTTAAATTATATATATTTTAATCTTTATTATTCATGTACATATTATTATTCATGTCAGTTATTCAATTTTTCTATGTTGTACTAATTTATTTTAATATTTATTATGACAGGTCACCAGGTGTTGAAAGATGGTGGGCGCTGGTCCAAATCGCTCGACGGGTTCTTCCCACGCGCCCCGTGTGAGGGGTGGTACTTCCCTTCCACCCCTATCTCTCCGTAGAGCCTTGGCATACAGTCTGTCGACACCACCCGTGGGTTCTTCTTCGTCGGCGGCATTGCCCACTGGGAGAGGTGCTGGTCGGGTAGGGAAGAAGGGGAAGGGTACCGGGAGAGGTGGTGGCCGCGGAAGATCCAAGAGGACTGTTGAGCCGTCCTCGCCACCACCACCAGCGCATTCACCCGAGCGAGCATAGGACTACTATGGTCGACCCGTTTGCGGAGGAGGCTACGGGGACTCCGTTCCAGGTGCCTGGTGTTGACGGGCATTCGTCCCATGAGACTCCGACCCAGGAGCAGCCTCGGGTCGAGGTGCATTCGGCCCATGAGACTACGGTTCCGGAGGATTCACCCGACGTGGAGAGGCCCGGATGGGAGACCTGGCCGGATCGGACCGAGTTGCCGGATTGGACCGAGGGTCCGGGTGGCTCAGGGGGCGGGGATGGTGGGGATGAGCTTACGGATAGTGAGGGCGATGTGCAGGTGGACGGGGCCACCGTGTACAAGTGTGGTAGTACACGTCTCCCGGTCGTGCCGGCTACCCGCGAGCAGAGGCCGGTGATTAAACCTGAAGGAGATAGGTAAGTACATTTACTCTTTTTTTAGCTTTTGCCTTCAAGTTTGTTCAAATATCTAATGCATTGACCTTATCATACTGCAGGGGATGGGTACACCCTCTTGGAGTCCGCAGGCCGAACTCCGTCCTTGGTGTGCTTTGCCGGACAAATTTCCCGGGGTTTGTCACGTTGCCTGGTGAGGGTTAGGTTCCTACACTAGGATTTTCGTGGGAGCACTACCAGGCTGCGCAGGCCCCGCCAGAGGAGATTATAGATGGTGTCTTGTGCCACACGAGGGCCGAGATGGTGATCAAGAGCTTTTGGGTAAATTATCCTTTTACAGAATCTAAAATTAACAATATAGCTAATTATTGTACTAATCGGTGTTTTCACGTCTGATTGCAGACCTTCTATAGGTGTGAGGATGGATATGAGGAGGAGGCGGCCACGGTTCTCGAGGCCGGGTGTAGGCGGTTAGTACAGAACTTACGCCATGAGGCTCGGCCGCAGGCTATTCGAGATTACTACGCCATGCGTGGTATTAAGAAGCAGAAGAAGGATTGCCGCGGAAAGTTTCTGAAGAAGGAGCAATACATGAAGGTAATTACCTATTCTTAAGTCCTTCTACGTAGTTTTCTTGATTTCATTCATAGGCGTAGCGCTCAAAATTCTTTCTAATAACTTACAGGTGCCCCCGAGATGGTGTGCGGATAAGATGGATTGTTGGGAGGTGTTGGTTGATGAGTGGTGCACAGGCAGCTGGCGAGCCGTCCACGAGAATGCGAAGGATCGGCGTAGCCAAATGGTTAGCGTGCCACACCATAAAGGCAGCTCCAACTTACTTCAGTTTGGAGGAAACTGGGTATGTGATTTGCTTCATGCTTCATGCAATTCATTCTTCATGCTAATATTTTGTTCCTCTCTTTTAGGCGCATCACAATAAGACGGAGATGCCACACTTGTGCGACCTTTATGGCATGGCCCATACTGCCTCATACAAGAAGGCGAAGGCATTCTCTGAGTCTGACGTGGATGATCCCAATAACTTCACCAACATATCATCCTACCAGAAGCTCGTGGCATACAGGGACGCGGGGAAGGCTACGAAAGGGGCTGACTTTAATCCTAGTCAGGAACCTTTGGATCCAGAGCTGGTGATGATATCTGGTGGCGGGAGGCCTCATGGCTCGATAGCCATTGGAGATGGGATAATACGTTGTCCACTCACTCTCCCGGAGATCAAGGCGCGCGAGTCAAGCAGCTGTCCTGAGATAATGTGTCGTCCACGGCCAGTCGATCTTGCCATCGAGGTTAGTTGTACGGACTAAGAACACTTTCATCCATTTCATTATGTGTGTCACCATAGATCATTACTGTGGTAACGAGGAATGGTGTTTCAGGCTGCTCTTCAGAAAGAGAGATTGGCAAACTAGGCTCCTCTTGAGAAAGAGAGATTAGCAACCAGGCTGCTCTTGAGGCTGCTCTTGAGAAAGAGAGATTGGCAAGTCAGGCTCCTCTTGATGAGAGGGACCAGACCACGGCACGATTGATTGAGGAGGAGAGGTCCCGGAATGAGGCGGGTCAACGGGCCCTGTACGAGCTTTTTGTGGTAAATTTTTTTCACATTAGCCAAATCATGTGTGTAATGTCTGTTTCATTACTAACTAATACGACCCACTCTTCAGGGTCTATGCGAGAAGAGCGGTCAAGTCCCTCCGCCGATGCCCGTCTTCTCTTCGATTGGCACGGTGAGTTTCATTATAAACTAGTATTAATAATTGAGTGTCATCATGCTAACTGAGACATTGCAAAATATCTATTCTGCAGAATAACTCCCGAGCGGCATCGCACGACCCTTCTCCAGGTGTTTCTCCTCCTCGATGACCACTACCGTCAGTTTCTCTTCTCCTCTTTCATATTCTCCTTGCCTTAATTTCCCCAACAATGACATAATTAGCCCATTTAGCTCCAAAAAGACATAGTTAGCTAATTAAGCTCCAAGAAGAGGAGAAGAGGAGAAGAAATAGGAAAATGAAAAGAAAGAAGAAGAAGAAGAAGAGAAGAAAGAGAAGGAGGAGGAGGAGGAGGGGGAGGAGGAGAAGGAGGAGAAGGCCAAGGACCTTCTAGTCCTTCTCCTCCTCCTCCTTCTCCTCCTTCTTATTTATTTCTTCTTCTTCTCCTCATCCTCCTCTTTATTCTCCTATTTCATATTCTCCTTGCCTTAATTTCCCCAACAGTGACATAATTAGCCCATTTAGCTCCAAAATGCCATAATAACCTCAAAATGGCATAAGAACCTTGGTTAGCTCATTAATATTATATACTTAGCTTGTTTTCCTCTAAAATGGGATAATTAGCCAATTTAGCTCCAAAAAGACATAGTTAGCTAATTTAGCTCCAAGAAGAGGAGAAGAGAAGAAGAAATAGGAAAAATGAAAAGAAAGAAGAAGAAGAAGAAGAGAAGAGAAGAAGAAGAAGGAGGAGGAAGAGGAGGAGGAGGAGAAGGAGGAGAAGGCCAAGGACCTTCTAGTCCTTCTCCTCCTCCTCCTCCTTCTCTTGCTTCTTCTTTATTTCTTCTTCTTCTTCTCCTCCTCCTCTTTCTTCTCCTCTTTCATATTCTCCTTGCCTTAATTTCCCCAACAATGACATAATTAGCCCATTTAGCTCCAAAATGCCATAATAACCTCAAAATGGCATAAGAACCTTGGTTAGCTCATTAATATTATATACTTAGCTTCTTTTCCTCTAAAATGGGATAATTAGCCCATTTATCTCCAAAAAGACATAGTTAGCTAATTTAGCTCCAAGAAGAGGAGAAGAGGAGAAGAAATAGGAAAAATGAAAAGAAAGAAAGAAGAAGAAGAAGAGAAGGAGGAGGAGTAGGAGGAGGAGAAGGAGGAGAAGGCCAAGGACCTTCTAGTCCTTCTCCTCCTCCTCCTCCTCCTTCTCCCCCTTCTTCTTTATTTCTTCTTCTTATCCTCCTCCTCCTCTTTATTCTCCTCTTTCAGATTCTCCTTGCTATAATTTCCCCAACAATGACATAATTAGCCCATTTAGCTCCAAAATGGTATAATAACCTCAAAATGGCATAAGAACCTTGGTTAGCTCATTAATATTATATGCTTAGCTTGTTTTCCTCTATAATGGGATAATTAGCCCATTTAGCTCCAAAAAGACATAGTTAGCTAATTTAGATCCAAGAAGAGGAGAAGAAATAGGAAAAATGAAAAGAAAGAAGAAGAAGAAGAAGAGAAGAAGAAGGAGGAGGAGCAGGAGGAGGAGAAGGAGGAGAAGGCCAAGGACCTTCTAGTCCTTCTCCTCCTCCTCCTCCTCCTTCTTCTTTATTTCTTCTTCTTCTCCTCCTCCTCCTCTTTCTTATCCTCTTTCATATTCTCCTTGCCTTAATTTCCCCAACAATGACATAATTAGCCAATTTAGCTCCTAAAAGACATTATAAGCTCAAAGTGGCATAAGAACCTTGGTTAGCTCATTAATATTATATACTTAGATTGTTTTCCTCCATAATGACATAATTAGCCCATTTAGCTCCAAAAAGACATAGTTAGCTAATTTAGTTCCAAGAAGAGGAGAAGAGGAGAAATGAAAAGAAGGAAGAAGAAGAAGAAGAAGAAGAAGAAGAAGAGAAGAAGAAGAGAAGGAGAAGGAGAAGGAGAAGAAGGAGGAGGAGGAGGAGAAGAAGAGAAGAATAAGGAGAAGGAGGAGAAGAAGGAGAAGGAGCCCTCCTTCTTCTCCTTCTTCTTCTCCTCCTTCTTCTCCTTCTTCTTCTCTTCTTTTTTATTCTTCTCCTTCTCCTTCCCCTTCCCCTCCTCCTCCTCCTCCTCCTCCTTCTTGTTTTTCTTCTCCTTGTTATCTTCTTCCTTCTTCTCTTTCTTCTTCAATTTAGCTTATTTGTCATATATATGTTGTTGTTCTTCTTCTTCTGACTTTCTTATTCCCATTTTGCAGATTGGATGTACTACATGTATGGAAGCTGGCATTGGAGTGCTTTAGTTTCTGTTTTTATTTGAGTTGATGAACAATGTGGAACTATATGTATATGTATATATGGATGAACAATATATGTGCAACTATATGTATGTATATATGGATGAAACTTTGTATGTGTTGGTTCTTTTGATATATGGGATGTACGTTGATGAACAAATGGCATTGATGAGCTTTATATGTATATCATATATGTGTTGTGACCTATTTATCATATATGTGCTATGAATTATATGTATATGTGCTGTGAAATAGAAAAAATAAACAAAAATGTGACAATATAGGCTCTTTGCCGTCTGCCAGCTGATGGCAAAGGCCTTTGCCGTCAGCTGGCTGACGACAAAGGGTGCCACGTGGCGCCCAGCTGTGCAACCTGGGCAGTAGCAGCTGGCCATATAGTATCTTTGTCGTCTGCTTCTAGGGGGCAGACGGCAAAGAAGAGGGCACAGAGGAGGGGTGGAGGAGGTGGAGGCTGACGGCAAAGAAGAGGAGAGGGGAGGCAGACGACATAGAAGAGGGGGGAGGCAGACGGCAAAGAAGAGGGGGGAGGCAGACGACAAAGCCTCCGTTAGCCCCTAACGGAGGCAACGCCTGTCGGCTGCCATCTCGACCACTTTGCCGACTGCTCCTATGAAAAGCTGAAGGCAAAGCTCTTTGTCGTTCCCTTTGGGGAGACAGACGGCAAAGAAGCTACAATGCCGTCGTAGGCTGACGCAGAAATTTTGCCGGCCGTGAGATTCTTTGCCATCTGTTATATTCTCTTTGCCGTCCGGGATTTACTCTTTGCCGTCTGTGATGGTAGACGGCAAATAAGCTAATTCCTGTAGTGATACTCACATCTTAGTTGCTGTTGATTACGTCACTAAGTGGGTAGAAGCTATCCCCACTAGTAGTGCTGATCACAACACCTCTATTAAGATGCTGAAAGAAGTTATCTTCCCTAGATTTGGAGTCCCTAGATATCTAATGACCGACGGTGGTTCACACTTCATTCATGGTGCTTTCCGTAAAACACTTGCTAAGTACGATGTCAACCATAGAATTGCGTCTCCCTACCACCCTCAGTCTAGTGGTCAAGTAGAGCTAAGCAATAGAGAGATTAAACTGATTCTGCAAAAGACTGTCAACAGGTCTAGAAAGAATTGGTCTAAGAAGCTCGATGATGCACTGTGGGCTTATAGAACTACCTATAAGAATCCCATGGGCATGTCTCCGTACAAAATGGTGTATGGGAAAGCATGTCACTTACCTCTTGAGCTAGAGCATAAAGCTTATTGGGCAATCAAAGAGCTCAACTTTGATTTCAAACTTGCCGGTGAGAAGAGGTTATTCGACATTAGCTCGCTTGATGAGTGGAGAACTCAAGCATATGAGAATGCCAAGCTCTTCAAAGAGAAGTTTAAGAGGTGGCATGATAAGAGGATACAAAAGTGTGAGTTCAATGTAGGTGATTATGTCTTGCTATATAACTCTCGTTTAAGATTCTTTGCAGGCAAGCTTCTCTCTAAATGGGAAGGTCCCTATGTTGTTGAGGAAGTATATTGTTCCGGTGCTATCAAGATCAACAACAGGGAAGGTAATTGTCCGAGAGTGGTAAATGGGCAGAGCATTATATCTCAGGTACTCCCATAAATGTTGAAAGCAATATCATGAATACCATAACTCCGGAAGAATACCTAAGGGACATTTATCACCCTGTTTCAGACTCTTAAAACGAAGAGGTATGAGATTCGGTAAGAAAACAGAGTCCAAAACGTTCCCCATAGGAAATTTTCTCCGTTTTGGAATATTTGAAAAAATACAAAAATTGGAAGTAGTCCGGAAAGTGCGCGAGGAGGCGACAAGCCTACACGGCGCGGGCCCACCCCCTCACCGCACCGTGAGGGCTTGTGGCCACCTCGTGCGCCTCCCGGACTCCGTTTTCATGCAGGGGACTCCTTCTAGTCTGAAAAAAATCATTATATATACTTTCGTTTGGTGTGACCCCGTATCACGTAGATTTCCTCTGGTTTTCGTTTCGAGCCTATTTCTGTTGCAGATCTAGATCGCCATGACTTCGTCAAAAGTTCATAAGGACAAGACCTTCGAGAAGGTTGTCAATCCCTACCACACGGAAGTGCTGCAACACCCTCAATCTATTGAGATGCGTGAGGGGATGTTGCACATCCGTGATGTTGAGGGGACTAAGAAGACCGGAAGCATAGAGACGAGGCTCGAAGCAATGGAGAAACAAGTCTTCAAGTGCCAAGGGATGGTGGAGCGTGGACTCAACGCCAACCATGTGATGATCACGGAGTTCACCAACAAGCACAAGATGGATGCCAACGACATTGGGAAGCACCTCTCTAGGCTCTATGACAAGGTTGATCAACTCTAGGGCCAGATCTATGACCTGCAGAACCAAAACTGTGAGTATGAGTATAGATTTAAATCAATATGATTGGCTGCAGATTTGAGGATTCCTGCGACTCGTTCATCCTTCCATAATGGAGCACCTACGCCTTGGAAGACGGAGGATCAAACCGATGTTGCAACAACTCCACCATCACCGCCAAAGGAAGACAACTGAGCATTGGTATGGGCAATCCCCTTAGCTTGTGCCAAGCTTGGGGGAGTTGCCCCGGTGTCGTATCACCATCACATCTTTTGCCTTTACCTTTGTTTTTAGTTTTCCTTTTCAGTTTTCTCTTTTTCTAGTTGAGTAAAGTCTTAGTGTTTTAGTCTTGAGTTTTGCTTTGTGTCACCCCCGATGTATTCTTGCTCGTGAGCCTTATAATAAAGAGTGTCTTAGTTGAAGGGCTTTGCCTCTTGCCATGATCAAAAGAGTGAGAATAGAACAAAAGCATGAAAGATCATGTAATGATCTTATGGGAAGTGATGGCTTCACATATAAAAAGAATGAGGATTAAAACTTGTTGAGGGTAGGAAAACGTAGACCTTGGTCATTGTTGCAATTAATAGGAAGTGATAAGGAAGGAGAGGTTCACATATAAATATATCATCTCTGACACCATCTATGATTGTGAACACTCACCAAACTATTGCATGCCTAGAAGTAGGTGTTGGACAAGGAATACAACATAATGAATTGTGTTTACTTGGCTCTGAACAATGTTATATGATTAGAGATCCCTTAGCATGTGACGATTGCTTCCACCTCACATTAGCCAAAACTCCCGCACTAAGTAGAGATACTACTTGTGCATCCCTAAACCTTCAAACCAGTTTTGCCATGAGTGTCCACCATACCTACCTATGGATTGAATAAGATCCCTCAAGTAAGTTGTCATCAGTGCAAGCAATAAAAACTGATCTCTAATATGTATGATCTATCAGTATGTGGAAAATAAGCTTTATACGAACCTGTGATGAGGAAGACATAAAAGCGACAGACTGCATAATAAAGTTCTTTATCACAGGAGGCAATATAAAGTGACGTTCCTCCGCACTAAGAGGACACACATCCAAACCTCAAAAGCCCATGACAACCTCTACTTCCCTCTGCGAAGGGCCTATCTTGTACTTTTACTTTTTGCCCTTGAAATAGTCATGGTGATCTTCACCAATTCCCTATTTTGCCTTTGTCTTGGCTACATTCACATGCTTTGGAAATATCTATATTCATATGTCATCTTGGAGGTAGGCATTCATGAATTATTATTGTTGACATTACCCTTGAGGTAAGCAGTTGGGAGGCAAAACTATAAGCCCCTATCTTTCTCTGTGTCCAGCTGAAACTTTGATCTCATGAGTACCACGTGAGTTGTAGCAATTGTAGAGAATGAAAGAATGATTGAGTATGTTGATTTGCTTTACAAGCTCTTATTTGACTCTTTCTGATGTTGTGATAAATTGCAATGGCTTCAATGACTAAAGGCTATTAGTTGTTACTTCTCGGTAAGGTTCTTGATCCATGCTTTACTTTGTGAAGGAATTATCACTTTAGCATGAGAGATTATATGTTGGTATGTTGTTCTGATCATGATCACGATGCATGCATGTTCGTATCTTGTTTTGTCGACACCTCTCTCCCTAAACATGTGGACATATTTATTTAGCTCAGCTTTCGCTTGAGGACAAGCGAGGTGTAAGCTTGGGGGAGTTGATACGTCCATTTTGAATCATGTTTTCACATTGATATTTATCGCTTCTTTGGCTGTTATTTCACTTCACGGTACTATTCTTATGCCTTTTCTCTCTTATTTTGCAAGGTTTACATGAAGAGGGAGAATACCGGCAACTGGAATTCTGGCCTGAAAGTGGAGCAAAGTTGAGATACCTATTCTGCACAATTCCAAACGCCGTGAAAATCAACGGAGATTTTTCCCCAATATATAAAAAATACTGGGCCGAAGAAGTACCGGAGGAGGGCCAGGGGGTGGCCACAAGCCTGCGCGGCGCGGCCACCCCCCAGGCTGCACCATGGGGGCTTGTGGGCACCCTGTTGGTCCACTTGCCCCCCTCTTTTGCTCTATGGAGGGTTTTGTCCAGAAAAAATTAGACGGGAGCTTTTTCGTGGTTTCGCCGCCACCACGAGGCGAAACTTGAGCAGAACCAATCTAGAGCTCCGGCAGGACGATCCTGCCGGGGAAACTTCCCTCCCGGAGGGGGAAATCGTCGCCATCGTCATCACCAACACTCCTCTCATCGGAGGGGACTCGTCACCATCAACATCTTCATTATCACCATCTCATCTCCAAACCCTAGTTCATCTCTTGTAACCAATCTTCGTCTCGTGACTCCGATTGGTACTTGTAAGATTGCTAGTAGTGTTGATTACTCTTTGTAGTTGATGCTAGTTGGATTACTTGGTGGAAGAGTTTATGTTCACATCCTTGATGCTACTCATTACACCTCTGATCATGATTATGATTATGCTTTGTGAGTAGTTACTTTTGTTCCTGAGGACATGGGATAAGTCATGCTAATAAAAGTCATGTGAATTTGGTATTCGTTCGGTATTTTGATATGTTGTATGTTGTTTTTCCTCTAGTGGTGTTATGTGAACGTCGACTAACACTTCACCATTATTTGGGCCTAGAGGAAGGAATTGGGAAGTAGTAAGTAGATGATGGGTTGCTAGAGTGACAGAAGCTTAAACCCTAGTTTATGCGTTGCTTCGTAAGGGGCTGATTTGGATCCACTAGTTTAATGCTCTGGTTAGATTTTGTCTTAATTCTTATTTCGTAGTTGCGGATTCTTGCGAGAGGGGTTAATCGTAAGTGGGATGCTTGTCCAAGTAAGGGCAGTACCCAAGCGCCGGTCCACCCACATATGAAACTATCAAAGTAACGAACGCGAATCATATGAACATGATGAAACTAGCATGACAGAAATTCCCGTGTGTCCTCGGGAGCGTTTTTCCTCCTATAAGACTTTGTCCATGATTGTCCCTTGCTACAAAAGGGATTGGGCCACTTTGCTGCACCGTTGCTACTTTTTTTACTTGTTGCTTGCTACGAATCATCTCACCACACAATCACTTGTTACCGACAATTTCAGTGCTTGCAGATTTTTTCTTGCTGAAAACCACTTGTCAGATCCTTCTGCTCCTCCTTGGGCTCGACACTCTTACTTATCGAAAGGACTACGATTGATCCCTATACTTGTGGGTCATCAAGACTCTTTTCTGGCGCCGTTGCCGGGGAGTGAAGCGCCTTTGGTAAGTGGAACTTGGTAAGGAAACATTCATATAGTGTGCTAAAATTTCTTGTCATTTGTCACTATGGATACTAATCCTTTGAGGGGCTTGTTCGGGGTATATTCACCTCGAACGGAAGCACAAAGAGTTGCTCCTCAAGTTGCTGCACCTACTGAAAATATTTGCTTTGAATTTCCTTCGGGTATGCTTGAGAAACTGCTGGCTAATCCTTTTACAGGAGATGGAACATCACATCCAGACTTGCATCTGATCTATGTAGATGAGGTTTGTGGTTTATTTAAGCTTGCAGGTGTGCCCGAGGATGAGGTCAAGAAGAAGGTCTTTCCTTTTATCTTTGAAGGATAAGGTGTTGAGATGGTATAGGCTATGTGATGATACTCGATCATGGGACTACAATCGGTTGAAATTGGAATTTCGTCAAAAGTTTTATCCTATGCATTTAGTACATATGATCGAAATAATATTACAATTTTTGGCCTCGTGACAGAGAAAGCATCACAAGAGAATTACAAGGATATGAAAGCACTTCTCCCATTGCAAGAATCATAGATCAAGTTGGCCAAACAAAACCCACAACTCGAAGAGAATTACAAGGATATGAAATCATGCATATAAGAGATCAGAAGAAACTCAAATAAGATTCATAGATAATCTGATCATAAATCCACAATTCATCGGATCTCGACGAACACACCCCAAAAGAAGATTACATCGTATAGATCTCCATGAAGATCATGGAGAACTTTGTATTGAAGATCCAAGAGAGAGAAGAAGCCATCTAGCTACTAGCTATGGACCTGAAGGTCTATGGCGAACTACTCACGCATCATCGGAGAGGTCATGGTGTTGATGAAGAAGCCCTCCATATCTGAATCCCCCCTCTGGCAGGGCACCAGAACGTTCCCCAAATGGTATCTTGCGGAGACAGAAGCTTGCGGCGGCAGAAAAGTATTTTCGTGGATCCCCTCTTTAGTTTTGGAATTTTTATGGATCTATAGGCGGAGGAGGTAGGGCAGACGTGCCACAGGGGGCCCACAAGCCTGCTAGGCGCGGACCCCCTGGCCGTGGCTAGGGGGCTTGTGGGGTCCCCTGCTGGCCCCTGCCTTGGTTCTCAAGTCTGGTGCGTATCTTCTGTTCCAGAAAAAATATTTTCGAAAGTTTTATTCCGTTTGGACACTGTTTAAAATCGTCCACTCAAAAGGGTCAAAAACACGAAAAAACAGGAACTGGCACTTGGCACTGAGTTATTAAGTTAGTCCCAAAAAAGATATACAAGGCATACAAAAAATCCAAAGTTTGACAAGATAATAGCATGGAACCATCAAAAATTATAGATACGTTGGAGACTTATCAAGCATCCCCAAGCTTAACTCCTGCTCGTCCTCGAATAGGGAAGTGATAAAGACTGAATTTTTGATGTGGAATGCTACCTAGGATAGTTGTCCTTTGTAACTTCTTTCATGTGACATGAATGTTCAGATCAGTAAGATTCAAAACAATAGTTTTCTATTGACATGAAAACAATAATACTTCAAGCAAACTAGCAAGGTAATCATGAACTTTCGAAATAACAAGGCCAAAGAAAGTTATCCCTACAAAATCATATAGTCTGGCTATGCTCCATCATCCCCACACAACTAATTTAAATCATGCACAACCCCGGTATTGGCCAAGTAATTGTTTTTGCACTCTTACTTTCTCAAACCTTTTTCAACTATCACGCAATACATGAGCGTGAGCCATGGATATAGCACTATAGGTGGAATAGAGTGTGGTGGTGGTTGTGAGACAAAAAGGAGGAGATGGTCACATTTACTCGGCGTATCAAAGGGCTATGGAGATGCCCATTAATATATATCAATGTGAATGAGTAGGGATTGCCATACAAAGGATGCACTAGAGATATAAGTATGTGAAAGCTCAAAAGGAGAACTAGTGGGTGTGCATCCAACTTGCTTGCTCACGAAGACCTAGGGAAATTTTGAGGAAGCCCATCCTTGGAATATACAAGCAAAGTTATATAATGAAAATTCCCACTAGCATATGGTGGTGACAAAACAAGAGGCTCTCAATCATGAAGAACATGGTGCTATTATGAAGCACAAGTGTGGAAAGAGATAGTAGCATTGTCCCTTCTCTCTTTTTCTCTCTTTTTTTATATTTTTTATTTGTGCTCTTTGGCCTCTTTTTTTTATTTGGGCTCTTTGGGATCTTTTTTTTTCCTCACATGGGACAATGCTCCAATAATGATGACCATCACACTTTTATATACTCACAGCTCAAAGCTTAGAACGATGATGACTCTATAGGAAATGCCTTCGGCAGTGTACCGGGATGTGCAACGATCTAGCTTGGCGTATGACGTTGAAACATCTCACTAGCTATCTTACGATCACGCAATGGCAATATGAGAGTGACAACACATGTCATGAGACGAAATGGTGGGAGTTGCATGGCAGTATATCTCGGAATGGCTATGAAAATGCCATAGCAGGTAGGTATGGTGGCTGTTTTTAGGAAGGCATATGGTGGATTTGTGCACCGGCGAAAGTTGCGCGGTACTAGAGAGGCTGGCAATAATGGAAGGTGAAAGTGAACCTATACCATGGACTCACATTAGTCATGAAGAACTCACATACTTGTTGCGAAAGTTTTTATTAGTAATCGAAACAAAGTGCTAAATGCATACTCCTAGGGGAAGGGTTGGTAGGTGTTAACCATCGCGCGATCCGGACTGCAACACAAAGGATGACAATCAATAGATCAATTATGCTCCGACTTCCTAACATAGCGGTTTACCATACGTGCATGTTACGGGAATCACTAACTTCAACACAAGTATTTCTAGATTCACAACACCCTACTAACATAAGTCTTAATATTACCAAATCCACGTCTCAAAACTAGTTGAGAGGAATCAAACTTTTCTTTCTACTCAATGCACATGAAGATGGAAGTTTTTTGTATCCTCTTTGGGTACCTATCACCTTTGGGACTACTTTCATAGCACAAGCAAACTACCAAGTCACGCAGCGCCGTGCTCTAAAAGATCTTAGTGAAGCACATAGAGCAAAATTATCTAGCTCAAAAGATATAAGTGAAGCACAATGAGCATTCTAGCAAAATCACGATGAGTTCATGTCTCTCTAAAAAGGTGTGCAGCAAGGATGATTATGACACAACAAAAAGAAAATAATCCTATGATACAAGACGCTCCAAGCAAAACACATATCATGTGATGAATAAAAATATAGCTCCAAGTAATGTTACCGATGGATTGAAGACGAAAGAGGAGATGCCTTCCCGGGACATCCCCAAGCTTAGGATTTTTGGTGTCCTTGAATTTGGCTTGGGATTCCTTGGGCATACCCAAGCTTGAGCTCTTTCCACTCTTTATCCTTTTGTCCATGAGAACATCACCCAAAACTTGAAAACTTCATAACACAAAACTTAAACAGAAACTCGTCATATCATGAGCATAAGAAAACAAACTACCACCTCTTTAGGTACTGTAGCAAACTTGAATTCTATTTATATTGGTGTTAGATTACTGTATTCTCACTTTTCCATGGCTAGTACCCCCCGATACTATCCATAGTTTCATCAAAACAAGCAACCAACTCAACAAAAATAGAATCTGTCAAAAACAGACCAGTCTGTAGCAATATGTGTACTTCGTATACTTATGGTACCTCAACAATTCTGAAAATTTACGACTGCCTAGATAAACGGCATATCAACCATAAGCAAAAAGAATCAACTCAAAATCTCTTTCTGAATAAAAATGAAAAATAATCTCGTGAGCGAAACGTTTCTGTCTTTTTCCACGAGGATCAAACAACCATCACCAAGACTAGTCATAAAGGTTTTGCTTGGCTCAAACACAAAAAGAAACACAAAAGACACAATCATAACAGAATTATGATGGTGTGGACGCAACAAAACAGAAATAAAAAGATAAATTCATTGGATTGCCTCCCAACAAGCGCTATTGTTTAACGCCCTTAGCTAGGCATAAGGTGATAGAATCACGTTTCATCATCTTTGGTGCTCAAACCATAAGTAGCCCTCATCATGGATTCATAAGGCAATCTAATTTTCTTTCTAGGAAAATGCTCCATGCCCTTATTTAGAGGAAATTGAAATCTAATATTCCCTTCCTTCATATCGATGATAGCACCGATAGTCCTTAGGAAAGGTCTACCAAGAATGATAGGGCATGTAGGATCGCAATCAATATCAAGCACAATGAAATCCACGGGTACATAGTTCCTATTTGCAATAATAGGAACATCATTGATCCTTCCCATGGGTTTCTTGACAGTAGAATCCACAAGATGCAAATTAAGAGAACACTCCTCAATCTCATTAAAACCCAGAACATCACATAAATACTTTGGAATCGCAGAAACACTAGCACCCAAATCACACAAAGCATTGCATTCATAGTTTTTGATTTTGATTTTGATAGTAGGTTCCCACTCATCATGACGCTCTCTAGGGATAGAAACTTCCAATTCAAGTTTCTCTTCAAGAGATTTTATCACAGCATCGACGATATGATCGATAAAGGCCTTGTTTTGGCTATAAGCATGTGGAGAGTTTAGCATGGATTGCATCAAGGAAATGCATTCAATCAAGGAGCAACTATCATAATTGAATTCCTTGAAATCCAAAGTAGTAGTTTCATTACTACTCAAGGTTTTAATATCTCCTACTCCACTTTCAATGCTTTTAGCATCAAGATAGATGGACTCCGAATCATTGGGGCGTTTTTAAACCAAAGTGGGTTCATATCCAGCCCCATCATCATTACGTTTGACACAAGAAAACAAAGATTCAATGGGAGTCACACCAAGCACTTTAAGATCTTCGTGATTCTTATCACGAGAACACGCCTTTTTAAGCCATTCATGTCTAGCACGAATTTGGGCGGTTCTTTCTTTGCTCTCACTCATGAGTTTCATCCATATTGATCTTGGGAGGAGCACATCTAACTTCCAAAGCATCAATATCACTAGACATTCTATCAACTCTCCTAGCCAAATCATCAATTTTGAGTAGTTTTTCCTCTATGGACACATTGAAAATCTTTTGCGAGTTGATAAACTCTTTGATATTACTCTCTAAATCAGAGGGTAATCTATTGTAATTTCCATGAGTATTGTTGTAGGAGTTGCCAAAGTTATTAGAGGGGTTACTAGGAAAAGACCTAGAAACTTAGTTTCCTCTAAAAGCATTGTTGTTGCCAAAATTATTCCCACCAACAAAATTAACGTCCAAGCTAGCGTTGCTACTCTCAATCAAGGAAGACAAGGGCATATCATTAGGATCTAAAGGAGAACTTCTACTAGCAACCAAATTCATTAACTCATCCATCTTAGCACTCAACGAGTTAATTTTTGCTATAGCATGTACCTTCTTACTAGTAGGTGACCTTTCAGTGTGCCACTGAGAGTAGTTCGTCATGATATTGTCTAGGAGTTTTTTGGCTTCTCCTAACGTGATTTCCATGAACGTTCCACCTGAGGCGGAGTCCGAGATATTTCTAGAAGCGAAATTCAAGCGAGCGTAAAAGATTTGTATAATCATCCAAAGACTCAAGCCATGAGCGGGACAATTTCCAATCATCAATTTCAATTTCTCCCAAGATTGTGCAACATGTTCATGATCAAGTTGCTTAAAATTCATGATATCATTACGGAGAGAAATAATCTTAGCCGGCGGAAAATACTTCGATATATAAGCATCTTTGCACTTGTTCCAAGAATCAATATTATTTTTGGGCAAAGCCGAAAACCAAGTTTTTGCTCTATCTCGCAACGAGAAAGGAAAAAAGCTTCAATTTAGTCACATCATTGTTCACATCTTTCTTCTTTTGCATATCGCAAAGCTCAATGAAGGTATTAAGATGGTATGCAGCATCTTCACTAGGAAGGCCGGAGAATTGCTCTCTCATAACAAGATTCAGCAAAGCAGCATTGATATCGTATGATTCCGCACCAGTGGCTGGAGCAATCGGAGTACTAATAAAATCATTATTATTAGTATTCGAGAAGTCACAAAGTTTGGTGTTTTCAGTCATGGTGACTTCAGCAAGCAAACAAGCACACAAGCGAACAGAAAGTAAGCGAGAGAAAAGGGCGAACGAAAAAGGCAAACGAAGAAAAAGGGCAAATATTTTTGTAAATTTTTGTTTTTCAGAAGTGGGGGAGAGGAAAACGAGAGGCAAAAAAGGTAAATGCAAGAGATGAGTTTGCGACACTTACTTGGATGAGTTCTTGACTTGATACTCCCCGGCAACGGCGCCACAAATTCTTCTGCTACGGCGACAGAAATCCTTCTGCCGTCTCTTGAGCTTGCGTTGGTTTTTCCCTTGAAGAGGAAAGGGCGATGCAGCACATGAGCAGTAAGTATTTCCCTCAGTTTGAGAACCAAGGTATCAATCCAGTAGGAGAATCATGTCAAGTCTAGAGTATGTGCGCAAACACAAAAGAGCTTGCACCCAACGCTATAAAGGGGTCGTCAATCCCTTCAAGATTGATTGCAAACTGAGATCTGAAGGCGGAAAGTGCAACGAAGTAAAATTGTAAGCCTGGAAATATGGTGTGAAGTAGACTCGAGGGCATAGTGTTCACTAGAGGCTTCTCTCAAAATAGCAAATAATACGGTGGGTGAACAAATTACTGTCGAGCAATTGATAGAACCGCGCAAAGTCATGATAATATCTAAGGCAATGATCATACATATAGGCATCACGTCCGAGACAAGTAGACCGATACTTTCTGCATCTACTACTATTACTCCACACATCGACCGCTATCCAGCATGCATCTAGAGTATTGAGTACATGACGAACAGAGTAACGCCTTAATCAAGATAACATGATGTAGAGGGATAAGCTCAAACCAATGATGAAAACCCCATATTTTTACCCTTGATGGCAACAACACGATGCGTGCCTTGCTACCCCTTCTGTCATTGGGTGAGGTCACCGCACGGTATGAAACCAAAACCAAGCACTTCTCCCATTGCAAGAATCATAGATCAAGTTGGCCAAACAAAACCCACAACTCGAAGAGAATTACATGGATATGAAACCATGCATATAAGAGATCAGAAGAAACTCAAATAAGATTCATAGATAATCTGATCATAAATCCACAATTCATCGGATCTCGACAAACACACCTCAAAAGAAGATTACATCAGATAGATCTCCATGAAGATCATGCAGAACTTTGTATTGAAGATCCAAGAGAGAGAAGAAGCCATCTAGCTATTAGCTATGGACCCGAAGGTCTATGGTGAACTACTCACACATCATCGGAGAGGTCATGGTGTTGATGAAGAAGCCCTCCGTATCCGAATCCCCCCTCCGACAGGGCACCAGAACGTGCCCCAGATGGGATCTTGCGCAGACAGAAGCTTGCGGCGGCGGAAAAGTATTTTCGTGGATCCCCTCTTCAGTTTTGGAATTTTTCTCGATTTATAGGCGGAAGAGGTAGGGCAGACGTGCCACATGGGGCCCACAAGCCTGCTAGGCGCGGCCCCCTGGCCACGCCTAGGGGGCTTGTGGGGTCCCCTGCTGGCCCCTGCCTTGGTTCTCAAGTCTGGTGCGTATCTTTTGTTCCAGAAAAAATCTTTTCGGAAGTTTTATTCCGTTTGGACACCGTTTGAAATCCTCCTGTGAAAAGGGTAAAAAACACGGAAAAAACAGGAACTGGCACTTGGCACTGAGTTAATAAGTTAGTCCCAAAAAAGATATAAAAGGCATACAAAACATCCAAAGTTTGACAAGATAATAGCATGGAACCATAAAAAATTATAGATACGTTGGAGACGTATCAAGGACTGACGGATCTAGCCGAGCCTCGGCCGGACATGAATGCAGGGTGGGTGGCCGCCACGGCTGGAGTGGCCAGCGGCGCGAGGAGGGAGTGATGTGTCTCGACCTAGCTAAAACTTCGTTTCATCCGTAATCTGGCGTGAGGTGAGCCGTTCTTCTCCTCCAGAGTGGACGGGGTCAAGGACTAGCATCAAACCGCTACGTACAACACAAGGATTGGAAATCTCTATGGACCACTAATTTTTGAACAAGATGAAAATTGTTTGTGGCATTTTATGCATGAATGTGTGCCCTCCGGTCACCAGTCGGTGAGTTGCCACATCCAAAATGGTAGTGGATGTTCTTTCTGGAACCAAATTGAGCGCGTAGAACACCTCTTTCCAATCCACCCTTTCGATTTTCCGGTTTGAAGTTGTGCCAAATATGATTTCAATATCCATATGTGCATAAAAGAGCTTTTGGGTACTCGATAATGGTTGTTGAACTTTTTCTCTTGTGAATCAAAGCTTCATGCTACATTCATGGCTATCATCATATGACACATATGAGCAGTGGTGGACCTAGAATCTTTGCACGGAGGGTTCCACGATTCAAAATTTGTGAAGATTTGTACTACATACATTATAATTTGATCTAAACATCATTATAATCTCAACAAACACTCTTCAAATAGCATTAAATTACGTAGGAAAATTATTTTACAATTTTATAGGGGGTGCCATGGCACCAACAACCCCCTAGATCCGCCACGGGAAGTGGGGAACGATGCCCGCGACAATGGTGCATACTGGGATCCCAAGAGAGTTGTTTCAATGATCTGACCTATGTGCAATTGGTCTTGTAGCATTGCTCGAACCATGAGCCTACCCATAGGCGTAAGTCCACGTGAGCAACTCTCCAATGGATCCACCACCACCACTTATGGTTATAGTCAATGTTGATAATGCCCATATTCTCTTAATTCATGGATAGGCATTGGGTTGTGATCAGGAACCACAACCGGGATTATCTTGTTGCTTGAAATCGTCAATGCCTAAATACTACTAAGCTAGAACTTGCGAGGCTCTTTCCATTTGACATGATTTGGATGTCCGCCAAGCTGAAGGGTATATGAGTGTCTCTGTAGCTTCAGATTGCCTCTTTTGGTGAAAATGATCAATTATGGGGTCAAAGATCAACCAAATGTCGGGGTTGTTGTTTCTAACATCAAGTCTCTCACTGTTGGTTTCAATGATTGCAATTTGCTCCATGTTTTCCATGATTTAAATTTACTCGAACATGTCAGCTCAAAGTTGTGAGCATAATGTAGATTGTTTTTATTGTGGCGTGACTCCGTGTTGCATCTGCGATGAACTATGTAATAATGTTCATTAATTAATAAAGTGCCAACATTCTATAAACAACAATGGGAGCTATCTAGCTGGAGTATATCCATGCCCTTTTCCATCCATGCCTTGAGTACGTAATGAAGGGAAAGAATATTCTATTGGTTTGTCTCTTCTCATGTAGGTGCATGGTTGCATGCATGAGATTCGCATGTTTGGGACAATGGATGCTCATTGGAATAGATTGCACACACATGTATTACTTAAAAATGTTCATTATGATACAATCCTGACCTGGAGTATCCAAAACCAACACATGCCTACCCTTATCAAAGGAGGTAGCAAAATTAATAAGAGAAGGTGCATCCTTATTTTTCCCTCATCCTTCATGGCCAAAAGTGTCCATTAGGAATGAATTTTTAGTCTTCTTTATCTCCTTTAAGTTTGCGCCATATGTCATTACTGAGATCACCCCGTCCAGATTGTTGATCACTTCTTAACAGTGTGAGAGGATGCAAACTAAAGTCGCATTCAAATCAATAGTAAGGGACATGACCTTACTCACTTTGTGGCTTCTTGGGCTACTTGGGACTGAAGTTCGTTGATCACCGTAGCTTATGCACATCTGAAAGTTCATGTTTCATCCCTACATACAATCATCGATATGCCACGATAGATAGTGTTTGCCAAACCTCCGTCAACATGGATTCAAAGTTCCCACCCCAGGAGGATTCCATCTTCTTAATATCAAAGAGCTTGCGTTATTCTATTTTCCCTCTCTCACACATAAATGTCCAACTCGACTAGGTACTCTGTGATGAAAGCATGAGTTGACAAAGGCAACTAGAATTCATTGTCATCAATAGCTTCCATCTAGACCATCACATTGCCCATAAAATGACAAGCACCTTTGCAAATTCATCTTGACAGAGATTCTTGCTCAATTCAGAATAGCTATTTGAGTCTCATCCAGCATACCGGATCAAAATAACTCCGAATTGGACATAGCCCATACACTTCCTGCCATATTGCATTCGAGAGACTGTCGGCACAAGTCATTATCAGCACCACAAATTGAGCAAGCTTTTAATTATGTGTACAATGAAATATCTCCTCTTTATGTAACTGCTAGGGTGGGAGATAAGTGTTTACTATAAATTAAGTAGAGTGATTTGGTGGATAATTGACTCGTGAAGGACTCCGCCCTTAGTGAATTTCACGAAGTTAAAGTTTTCTAACACAAACGACTCGCCTTTTCTAAATTAGGTTCAGTGGGGTAACGGTCTATTGACAAGAGTCTGGAGCTGAAGGTACTCAGGTCTAAAGTCCCCTTCCCAATGACACACCTTATGCAGATGCTAAGGTTGTCAAGTGGATAAAATGTGTGATGTGACAGGGTAATTAAGAGGAGAGAAAGGAGTTTGACAACCCAAGAAGAAACGATGCAAGTCATGTGTACCTAGACGAAAACACATTTTACAGTATATGAAAGTGCTAGTTATCGACTAGAGGGGGTGAATAGGTATTTGTATGAAAATATTCGAAACAGTAAATGTATTCAAAGTATGCGGAAGCGAAACAAGATCAGGTAGGGATGCTAATCAAGGATCTAAGCAAAGCATGGAATACTACGAAGACATACATGCAGGTATAACATAGTCATCATGCAAACTAAGATGTATCGAAGATAAACTTAGATAGAATGAAGACACATGATAGTTAAGGACTGTCTTTGGTGTAGGTCTTTGAATAGAGGTGATCAAGCAATGGCTTCACAGTACAATATAGAAAGTAAGATAGTGAATAATAGAACCAGTAGCTTGACGAAGACACATGATTTGTTGGACCAGTTCCAATTGTTGTGACAACTATACGTCTGGTTGGAGAGACTGAGATTGAACTCTAAAGACCTCATCTTCACCTTGTTCCCCTTGAGCCGAGGTCACTTAGACCACGCCCAATCACTCAGGTAAGTCTTCAGGGGAGACTTTTGAAACCCATGCAAACTCGGTCACCCGGCAATCCACAATGACTCTTGGATGCTCTAGACCACGACACCTAACCATGTGGAAGATCACAGTCTTCAAGTGTAACAAGTCTTCATTCACTCAAAACAAAATGACTTTAGTGATTCTCAAACACTCTAGATCTAGGTGTTTGGGTTTATCCTCGTAGGATAGCTCTCTCTCAATGTCTTCGAGGTGGGTTGCTCCAAAATGACAACAGCGGTATCTAACTCCGAGCAACCACCAACTTATGGTGAAGGGGGTGGGCTATTTATAGCCAGTAGGCAACCCGACATGATATGACTGAAATGACCCTGGGTCAATGGCCAACCGACACATGTTCCAATGGTCGGATTTCAAAGACTCATGCGGCAACATTACTTGGGCTACAAGCAATGCTAACTCAACCAACTCTGGAAGATATTTTCTATCATTGTCTTCACTCGAAGACATGGGTGTTCGGGTTTAGCATCACGTGACCATGTGACTTCGATCACCTTGACCCCACTTAAGAGTATGGTGGTTCCAATGACTCGGGACAGAAGAAACAAAGCAACCAAAAGACTTCGTCTTTACGTTTCATTATGTTCAAACGATTATCTTCGTGTACCACCAATGGCTTTGGCCATCATCAATGTCTGTGGACATTTTTAGAGGTCGTCTTCAATGGTTAAACGGAATCTCCAAGGACTTCTATCTGTGTTAACCTATGAACTCTCACATATGCATTAGTCCCTCAACCACGTTTGTCTTCAATACTCCGAAACCAACTAGGGGCGGCACTAGATGCACTTACAATCTCCCCTTTTTAGTGATTGACGACAAACTGGTTGAAGTATTCAACGAGGATAAAATATATGAAGATAAAGACTTGGAGATTATGATTGCAAGATATAAAGAGCTCCCCGTGAAGATGTGCTTATGAAGATTTTGCTTTGAATGAAAAAGCACATGGTAGGTTTTAATTTGTGGAGATCTCCTCCTAGATCTTGGAATCCAATCACTATGCATTTTAGAGGTTTTATGAAGATAATGCAATGCATAAAGAAAAATGGGCGTCGCTAGACTCACTTCTGACGCATATGATAAGTTATAGAGTAGTGCCAAAAGTAAGATAAACATGAAGTGTGTAGACGTTCATTGGGACTTAAGTTTTACAACCCAAAACAGAAAATGTTCAGAACGAGAGTTGTAAACATAACAAGAATAGCAACAGCCAACCCTATAGACCCGTTTGAATACTATCAATACAATATTTCTCCCCCTTTGTCGTCGAATGACCAAAAAGGGTGAAGACATTGGGCACTGCACATACCCAGCATGACTTGAAGACAATGGTGTAGCAGGGTCGGCGTTGGTTGGTGCAGATGGGTCTGTTGTAGTGCTGTTGCGATCTGTTGGTGCTAGCGGAGAAGTAACATCTTCAGCTTCATCATTAGCAAGATTAACATGGACGAGCGATGCTGAAGAAGAATAGTCATTGTCTTTGATAGATGGCGTCTTGCGCCACTTATCCGAGCGAGGAGGAGGAGCACATAATATGAAGTATTTATCGAAGCCATCCTCAGGAGCCAGCATTGTCAATGTCTTCCAGGAACGCCGACAAGTTTCATGGGCCACAAAGGTGTTCTAAGTGGATAGGTCGCAAATGCGATTGATATCCGTCACAAGGGATTGCATCTGTCTCCTTGACTACTCATGGTGCCGATCCTGCTTTTGATGAAGAGAGACTAGAAGCTCTCGATCAGTCATTGTACATTCCCTTTTCGGTTGGGACTGTTGAGGGAGAGTGCTAGGTCTGGCTTCACTGGTAGTGGACATTGATTGTGGATGGAGAATTGACCCAATTAGCCTCGCTCTGGCAGGATCAGACGGAATGAGAATCCCTTCAGAGTGAGCAGTGCCACTTGTGCCTTCAATAATGGGGTCCTTGCTCTTGGATGGGTAAATGTCTTCATGAATGACTTCCACATCCGGGAGGTATATACCATGTTTGCGAGCAGAGGGAGGATACCTTGTGTTTGTTCTGTGCTTGATAAAGTGCATGATCCATGGAGCATAGATCTTTGGATCAAAGAGATTGATACCATTAGCTGCAAGATTACGCAAGAATAAGTCTTAAAGATTAAACCTTATGCCATAGACTGTATTATAGATCAAAGTCTTCAGTGCGCCTTCCAACTTGCGTGAAGGTGAATACCCTTTGATTGGCCATATAGTATGTCGAAGAATATGATAGATAGTCTTCAATAGATATTGAAGATCATCAACAAAGAATGTTGTGGGGAAGTCTTCATCTGGTGCCAATGACTTCATGAGTGTCACCATTTCAGTCATATTGGGCTCAGGCATTTGAAAGATACTCTTTGTAGCTTCAACATAATTAGTAGATTATGGATGAATGTCTTTGCCTGATGCAACAAGTGGAGTGGTGGCAAATAATTCCATAGCAAGAGCCTTGATATGCTCATGACGGATCATGAAGTCCATTGCCCATGATTTCAAATATCTCCCAAAGCCAGAGATGTGTAGAGTTGCATAAAATTGAAGAGTGAGTTCTTCATTCTAGTCTTCCTGATCAACAACAAAAGGCAACAATCCAACACCCTGAAGAAAATCGAGGGCTTGATCAAAACAAGGAAGACCACTCATGGCATCAAAGCTAAGATGCTTGTGGGGAAATATCATGTTCTGGTTATAGAGCACACATGTATATTAGGTGCGTTGTGGAGCACTCCAGAAACGATCAGTTTGCATCTTCCGATGCTTTTAGGGATTCCGATCAGAGTCAAGGAATGTATTGTCGAGCATGAATTGCCCGAGACTGAAGACAAGAGGACACGATGGTCCTTGTTGTCGAAGACTTGGAAGCCCTGGCATCGGATTCATGACCCTTGGGCGATGATGAATGATGAATTCATATTGAGGGCACATTCTTGGTGGCAGAACTAGCTTGGGCCATTTGGTTGGCACCATCTCTCCTTCCCTATTGCGAGCCATGACAATGTTTTCAGAATTGTCGTCAGTCGATGGCGTGGCAGGAACAGGAGGACCATAAGGAGATGGAGCATTGGATTCACTTTCAGTGTGATTGGGGTTTCTACAGGAGCAACAATGGTGGTAGCAGCAATGTCTTCGTCTGCTTTGGCTTCATTCTCTGGTTTTTCACGAGTAACATCTTCAAACCTGTGAATCTCCTTGACTGATGCAATCGGGTCAGCATCTACTTCTTCTTAATGTATGCCTGTCATTGAAGATATAATTGGCCTTGGTCCTCTACGAAGCCTTTTGAGTGGCGACGCATGATCAGGGGTTTGAACTTCCATGGCTTCGAGTGGAGACTCGGGTGATTGCAGCAATAGAGTTGAAAAAGGAGTAGGCGGAGTGCGAGGAATGACTTCATGCATGGGGGTGTTGGTGTGGACTTCTTCCCACAACATATCAGGGATGATTGGCGTCGGAGGCGAGCCACTGTACACATGTTCATTGACAGTTGGCAGTGGTGATGATACTGACAGTGCATCAATTTGAGGTACCGGTTCTTGTAGAAATTTGTCTTCAGTAGAAGCAATGTCTTTGGCTGGTGTTGGTTCAGTAGCTGGGATACCTTTAGTTGGTGGAGCCTCTATGGTAGCAGACTCGTGAAGAATGATGCGTCTATCAGCATTTTATGATGTATGAGTAGACATGGACATAAACATCGCTAGCAGGGGCTCCTTGTGAGCAGGTGGAGTGGTAGAGGGAACTTGAGGGGGCTTGGGCACTTGGGTTGAGCTTGAAGACTTTGTCTTCATAGTTCTGCTTCTTTGAAGATCAACATACAAGAGATCGACCCACAAAGTAACATGTGCCTTATGTAGACTTGTGATCAACTCTGTCACCAAAAAAATCTGAATCTGAATAGCCAATGAGATCAAACTTCGATCCCTTTCGATACCATAATCCTAGCATAGGGGTGTGAGCCAAATATCAAAGTATTTGCTTCACAGCAATGCGATGCGAATCCTTTGGTGCCGCTTGAAATCGGGAACACATGCAAACGCTAAGCATTATATCTGGCCTAGATGCACATAAGTACAATAAAGATCCAATCATGGAGCGATATACTTTTTGATCGATATCTTTACCATTTTCGCGAGTGATAGGTGGCCATTTGTTGGCATTAATGTCTTGTATCCCTTGAAATCTTGCATGCCAAATTTCTTGAGGCAGTCCTTGAGGTACTTCTCCTCAGATATGAAGATGCCATTTGGTTGTTGTCGAATATGAAGCCCTAGAAAGAACTTCAACTCTCCCATCATTGACATCTGATATTGCTCTTGCATCATGAAGCTAAACTCATCACTATATCGATTGTTAGTACAATCGAAGCTAATGTCATCCACACAGAGTTGACATATAAATAATTCACCATCATATGATTTAGTGAAGAGAGTAGGGTCGAGTGAACCAGGTTTGAAGCCTTTTTTGGGGGAACATTGCATGGGAAACAAAAAATTTCCTACGCACACGCAATACCTATCCATGGTGATGATCATCTACGAGAGGGGAGAGTGAATCTACATACCCTTGTAGATCGCTAAGCGGAAGCGTCTATTACGTGGTTGATGTAGTGGAACATCTTCGCGGTCCAAATCGCAACCCGTCCCGCGATCTCATCACGATCCGTCCTGCGATCCCATCACGAGCCATCCCGATCTAGTGTCGAACGGACGGCACCTCCGCGTTCACCACACGTGTGGCTCGATGATGTCCTCACCTTCTTGATCTAGCAAGAGGGGCGAAGTAGTATATGAGTTCCGGCAGCACGACGGCGTGGTGTCGGTGGTGATGAAACTATTTCCACAGGGCTTCGCCAAGCACAATGGAAACTATGATGGAGGATGAACTAGAGGGGCAGGGTTGCCGGCACACGGCTTGGGGAAATCTTGATGTGTTCTAGGTACTAGCCCTGCCCCTCTATTTATATGATGAGCCCATGGATCGTTTCTTGGAGATAAAAACTCCTCAAAGTTGGTTTGTCACGAAAGGCAAGAGTCCTCCTCGGACTCCACGACCAAACGCGAGAGTCCTGAGCGTCTGGCCCCAAACGATAGGGTCCCTGGCGTCTGGCTTGTGGTCTTCGCAAAACTCCTTTTGCACCTTCCTAAAGCCTCGTGGGCTTTACCCCTTGGCCCAAATAAAGGTGTTCTCATACACGAACATTTCTAGAAACATCTGAAACCCCTTTCGGTGAATTCCGAAACCATTCTGGAGACCAAACACTATTATCCCATATATCAATCTTTACCTCTGGACTATTCCGGAGTACCTCATCATGTCCGTGATCTCATCCGGAAGTCCGAACAACCTTCGGTCACCAACATAATAAATCAACTATACTTATATCGTCACCGAACATTAAGTATGCAGACCCTGCGGGTTCGAGAACTATGCAGACATGACCGAGATACTCTCCGGCCAATATCCAATAGCGGGACCTGGACGTCCATATTAGATCCTACATATTCTACGAAGATCTTATCGGTTGAACCTCTATGTCAAGGATTCACACAATCCCGTATATCATTCCCTTTGTCCTTCGGTATGTTACTTGCCCGAGATTCTATCGTCGGTATATCCATACCTATTTCAATCTCGTTACAAGCAAGTCTCTTTACTCGTTCCGTAATACAAGATCCCGCGGCTAACTCTTTAGTCACATTGCTTGCAAGGCTTGTTTGTGATGTTGTATTACCGAGTGGACCCGGAGATACCTCTCCGTCACACGGAGTGACAAATCCCAGTCTTGATCCATGCTAACTCAACGGACACCTTTGGAGATACTTGTAGAGCACCTTTATAGTCACGCAGTTACGTTGTGACGTTTGATACACATAAGGCATTCCTCTGGTGTCAGTGAGTTACATGATCTCATGGTCATAGGAATGTATACTTGACATGCAGAAAACAATAGCAAAAAAATGACACAATCATATGCTACATTTATAGTTTGGGTCTTGTCCATCACATCATTCTCCTAATGATGTGATCCCGTCATCAAGTGACAACAATTGTCTATGGCTAGGAAACCTTAACCATCCTTGACCAACAGGCTAGTCAACTCAAGGCTCACCAAGGACATTGTTTTGTCTATATATCCACCCATGTATTTATATTTCCATTCAATACAATTATAGCATGGATAATAAACGATTATCATGAACAAGGAAATATAATAATAACCAATTTATTATTGCCTCTAGGGCATATTTTCAACAGTCTCCCACTTGCACTAGAGTCAATAATCTAGTTCACATCACTATGTGATTGCAATGAATCTAACACCCATGCAGTTCTGGGGTTCGATCATGTCTTGCTTGTGACAGAGGTTTTAGTCAACGGGTGTGAACCTTTCAGATCCGTGTGTGCTTTACAAATATCTATGTCATCCTATAGATGCTGCTACCACGCGCCATTTTGGAACGATTCCAAATGACTGGTCCACTATACGAATCCGGTTTACTACTTAGAGTTTTCCGGATTAGTGTCAAAGCTTGCATCGGCATAATCCTTTACGACAAAATCTTTTAACACCTCCGTAATCGAGAAAAAATTCCTTAGTCCACTAGTTACTAAGGATAACTTTTGACCATTGTCCAGTAATCCATTCGTGGATCACTTTCGTACCCCTTGACAAATTCATGGCAAGGCACCCATCAGGTGCGGTACACAACATAGTAGACTATAGAGCCTATAGCTAATGCATAGGGGACGCCCTTTGTCCTTTCTCTTTCTTCTGCTGTAGTCGGGCTTTGAGTCTTACTCAAATTCTCACCTTACAAAGAACCAAGAACTCCTTCTTTGTCGATCTATTTTGAACTCCTTCTTGTCAAGGCATGCATTTCATTGAAAATTTTATCAAGCGTCTTGACCTATCTCTAGATCTTGATGCTCAATGTTCTAGTAGATCAATCCAGGTTTTCCTCTGAAAACACCTTTTCGAACAACCCTATATGATTTCCAGAAATTCTACATCATTTCCGATCAACAATATGTCAACCACATATACTCATCGGAAATTCTATAGTGCTCCCACTCACTTCCTTGGAAATACAAGTTTCTCACAAACTTTGTATAAACCCAAAAGCTTTGATCATCACATAAAAGCGCATATCCAACTCTGAGATGCTTACTCCAGGTCTTAGAAGGACCGCTAGAGCTTGCATACTTGTTTGCATCCTTAAGATTGACAAAACCTTCTGGTTGTATCACATACACCTTTCCTCAAGGAAACTATCGAGGAAACAATGTTTTGACATCCATCTGCAAGATGGAGCAACTGCTAACATAATTCCAACACACCTTTAGCATCGCTATGAGTGAGAAAGTCTCATCGCAGTAAACTCCTTGAACTTGTCGGAAACCTCTTTGCAAGAACTCGAGCTTACTTAAATGGTGACTCTCACCATCATGTCTGTCTTCTTTTAAAGATCCATATTTACTTAATAGTCTTACGACCATCAAGTAGTTCTTCCAAAGTCCACACTTTGTTTTCATACATGGATCCTCTCTTGGATTTCATGGCCTCCAGCCATTTGTCGGAATCGAGGCCCACCATGGCTTCTCCATAGCTCGTAGGTTCATTGTTGTCCAGCAATATGACCTCCAAGACAGGATTACCGCACCATTTTGTAGTAGCATGTATCCTTGTCAACCTACGAGGTTTGGTAGTAACTTGATATGAAGCTTCATGATCAACATCATTTGCTTCCACTTCAACTGGTGTAGGCGCCACAGGAACAACTTCCTGCGCCCTTCTACTCTCTGGTTGAAGTGTTGGTTCAATAACCTCATCAAGTTCCTCCATCCTCCCACTCAATTCTTTTGAGAGAAACTCTTTCTCGAGAAAGGACCCGTTTTCTGAAACAAACACTTTGCTTCTGGATCTGAGATAGGAGGTATACCCAACTATTTTGGGTATCTTATGAAGATGCATTTATCCGTTTTGGGTTCGATCTTATCAGGCCGAAGCCTTTGGACATAAGCATCGTAGCCCCAAAATTTTAAGAAACGACATCTTAGGTTTCTCCAAACCATAGTTCATACGGTGTCATCTCAACGAAACTATGTGGTGCCCTATTAAAGTGAATGTTGTTGTCTCCAATGCATAACCCCAAAACGATAGTGGTAATTCAATAAGAGACATCATAATATGCACCATATCTAATAAGGTGCGGCTACGACGTTCGGACACAACATCACACTATGGTGTTCCAGGTGGCATTAGGTGTGAAACAATTTTCACATTGTCTTAAATGTATACCAAACTCGCAACTCAGATATTTACCTCCATGATCACATCGTAGACATATTATCCTCTTGTCACGACGATCTTCAACTTCACTCTGAAATTGCTTGAACCCTTTAATAATTCAGACTTGTGTTTCATCAAGTAAATATACCAGTATCTACTCAAATCATCTATGAAGTAAGAACATAGTGATATCCACTGCGTGCCTCAACACTCATTGGACTGCGTACATCAAAATGCATTACTTCCAAAAAGTTACTTTCTTGTTCCATCTCAATGGAAAATGAGGCCTTCAGTCATCTTGCCCATGTGGCATGATTTGCATGTCTCAAGTGGTTCAAAATCAAGTGAGTCCAAACGATCCATCTGCATGGAGTTTCTTCATGCGTCTACACCAATAGGCATGGTTTACATGTCTCAAACGATTCAAAAACGAGTGAGTGCAAAGATCCATCAGTATGGAGCTTCTTCATGCGTTTTACACCAATATGACTCAAGTGTCAGTGCCACAAGTAAGTGGTACTATCATTACTACTTTGCATCTTTTGGCATCAATATTATGAACATGTGTATCACTACGATCGAGATTCAATAAACCATTGAAGGTATTTATTCAAGCAAATAGAATAACCATTATTCTCTTCAAATGAATAATTGTATTGCAACAAACATAATCTAATCATGTCTATGCTCAATGCAAACACCAAATAACAATTATTTAGGTTTAACACTAATCCCAATGGTAGAGGGAGCGTGCAATGTTGATCACATGAACCTTGGAATTAGTTTGAACACACATCGTCACCTCACCCTTGCTAGTATCCGTTTAACCCGTAGCTATAATTTCGAGTTACTAACACTTAGAAACTGAACCGGTATCTAATACCCTGGTGCTACTAGGAGTACAAGTAAGGTACACATCAATATCACGTATATTCAATATACTTTTGTCGACTTTGCCAGCCTTCTCATCTACCAAGTATCTAGGGTAGTTCCACTTCAGTGACTGTTCCCCTTATAACAGAAACACATAGTCTCGGGTTTGGGTTCAACCTTGGGTCTCTTCACTAAAGCAGCTCCTGGTTTGTCATTTCATGAAGTATCCCTTCTTGCCCTTGCCCTTCTTGAAAATAGTGGTTTTACTAACCATCAACAATTTATGCTCCCTCTTGATTTCTACTTTCGTGGTGTCAAACATCGTGAATAGCTCAAGGATCATCATATCTATCCCTGATATGTTATAGTTCATCACGAAGCTCTAGTAGCTTGGTGGCAGTGACTTCGAAGAACCATCGCTATCTCATCTGGAAGATTAACTCCCACTCGATTCAAGCGATTGTAGCACTCAGACAATCTGAGCACATTCTCAATGATTGAGATTTTCTCCCTTACTTTATAGATAAAGAATCTTATCGGAGGTCTCATACCTCTCAACAAGGGCACGAGTATGAAATCCCAATTTCATATCTTGGAACATCTCATATGTTCCGTGAAGGTCAAAACGTCTTCGGTGCCTCAATTCTAAGTCGTTAAGCATTACGCACTAAACTATCACGTAGTCATCAAAAAAATGTGTATGTCAGATATTCGCAACATCTACAGACGACGCTCGGGGTTTAGCACACTGAGTGGTGCATAAAGGACATAAGCCTTCTGTGCAGAATGAGGACAATCCTCAGTTTACGGACCCAGTCCGCATAATTGCTACTATTATCTTTCAACTAAATTTTCTCTAGGAACATATCAAAACAGTAGAGCTACAGCGCAAGCTACAACATAATTTGCAAATTCATTTTGACTATGTTCATGATAATTAGTTCAATTAATCATATTACTTAAGAACTCCCACTCAAATAGACACCCCTCTAGTCATTCGAGTGGCGCATGATCCAAATCGACTAACTCAAGTCCGATCATCACGTGAGTTGAGTATAGTTTCAGTGGTGAACATCTCCATGTTGATCATATCAACTGTATGATTCATGCTCGACCTTTCGGTCTCTTGTGTTCCGAGGCCATGTCTGTACATGCTAGGTTCGTCAAGTTTAACCCGAGTGTTCCGCATGTGCAACTGTTTTGCACTCGTTGTATGTGAACGTTGAGTCTATCACACCCGATAATCACTTGGTGTCACAAAACAAAGAACTGTCGCAATGGTTCACAGTCGGGGAGAACACAATTTCATCTTGAAATTTTAGTGAGGGATCACCTTATAATGCTACCGTCGTCCTAAGAAAAATAAGATGCACAAAAGGATTAACATTACGTGCAAATCATAAGTGACATGATATGACCATGAACTTCTGCTTCTTGATCTCCAACACCAAAGCACCGGCATGATCTCTATCGTCACCGGTGCCACACCATGATCTCCATCATTGTGCTGCCATCGAGGTCGTCGTGCTATCTATGCTATTACTACTAAAGCTGCTACCTAGCAATATAGTAAACGCATCTGCAAGCACAAACGTTAGTTTGAGGACAACCCTATGGCTCATGCCAGTTGCCGTAGCATCGACGTGCAAGTCGATATTTAACTATTACAACATGATCATCTCATACATCCAATATATCATATCATGTCTTTGGCCATATCACATCACATGCATACCCTGCAAAAACAAGTTAGACGTCATCTAATTTGTTGTTGCATGTTTTACGTGGATGCTATGGGTATCTAGTATGATCACATCTTACTTACGCAAAGCCACAACGGTGATATGCAATTTGCTATTTAACCTTCTCCAAGAACTGCCTCAGTCAAATCCGATTCAACTAAAGTTGAAGAAACAGACACCCGCCAGTCATCTATATGCAACAAGTTGCATGTCACTCGATGAAACCGGTCTCTCGTAAGCATACGAGTAAAGTTGGTCCGGGCCGCTTCAATCCAACAATACCGCCGAATCAAGAAAAGACTAAGGAGGGCAACAAATTGAACATCAATGCCCAGAAACTCTTTTGTGTTCTACTCGAGATATCATCTCCGCATGAACGTAGCTCATGATACCACTGTTGGGGAACGTTGCATGGGAAACAAAAAATTTCCTACACACACGCAATACCTATCCATGGTGATGATCATCTACGAGAGGGGAGAGTGAATCTACATACCCTTGTAGATCGCTAAGCGGAAGTGTCTATTACGTGGTTGATGTAGTGGAACATCTTCGCGGTTTAAATCGCAGCCCGTCCCGCGATCTCATCACGATCCGTCCTGCGATCCCATCACGATCCATCCCGATCTAGCGTCGAACGGACGGCACCTCCGCGTTCACCACACGTGCGGCTCGATGATGTCCTCACCTTCTTGATCTAGCAAGAGGGGCGAAGTAGTATATGAGTTCCGGTAGCACGACGGCGTGGTGTCGGTGGTGATGAAACTATTTCCACAGGGCTTCGCCAAGCACAATGGAAACTATGATGGAGGATGAACTAGAGGGGCAGGGTTGCCGGCACACGGCTTGGGGAAATCTTGATGTGTTCTAGGTACTAGCCCTGCCCCTCTATTTATATGATGAGCCCTTGGATCGTTTCTTGGAGAAAAAAACTCCTCAAAGTTGGTTTGTCACGAAAGGCAAGATTCCTCCTCGGACTCCACGACCAAACGCCAGGGTCCTGAGCGTCTGGCCCCAAACACGAGGGTCCCTGGCGTCTGGCTTGTGGTCTTCGCAAAACTCCTTTTGCACCTTCCTAAAGCCTCGTGGGCTTTACCCCTTGGCCCAAATAAAGGTGTTCTCATACTCGAACATTTCTAGAAACATCTGAAACCCCTTTCGGTGAATTCCGAAAACATTCTGGAGACCAAACACTATTATCCCATATATCAATCTTTACCTCTGGAGTATTCCGGAGTACCTCGTCATGTCCATGATCTCATCCGGAACTCCGAACAACCTTCGGTCACCAACATAATAAATCAACTATACTTATATCGTCACCGAACATTAAGTATGCAGACCCTGCGGGTTCGAGAACTATGCAGACATGACCGAGATACTCTCCGGCCAATATCCAATAGCGGGACCTGGACGTCCATATTAGATCCTACATATTCTACGAAGATCTTATCGGTTGAACCTCTATGTCAAGGATTCATACAATCCCGTATATCATTCCCTTTGTCCTTCGGTATGTTACTTGCCCGAGATTCGATCGTTGGTATCTCCATACCTATTTCAATCTTGTCACCGGCAAGTCTCTTTACTCGTTTTGTAATACAAGATCCCGTGGCTAACTCTTTAGTCACATTGCTTGCAAGTCTTGTTTGTGATGTTGTATTACCGAGTGGGCCCCGAGATACCTCTCAGTCACACTGAGTGACAAATCCCAGTCTTGATCCATGCTAACCCAACGGACACCTTTGGAGATACTCGTAGAGCACCTTTATAGTCACCCAGTTACGTTGCGACGTTTGATACACACAAGGCATTCCTCCGGTGTCAGTGAGTTACATGATCTCATGGTCATAGGAATGCATACTTGACATGCAGAAAACAATAACAACAAAATGACACAATCATATGCTACGTTTATAGTTTGGGTCTTGTCCATCACATCATTCTCCTAATGATGTGATCCCGTCATCAAGTGACAACACTTGTCTATGGCTAGGAAACCTTAACCATCCTTGACCAACAGGCTAGTCAACTATAGGCTCACTAGGGACATTGTTTTGTCTATATATCCACACATGTATTTATATTTCCATTCAATACAATTATAGCATGGACAATAAAAGATTATCATGAACAAGGAAATATAATAATAACCAATTTATTATTGCCTCTAGGGAATATTTCCAACACCTTTATCCTTGAGGAATTTCTTAAGTGTGTCATACCAAGCTCTTGGTGCTTGCTTGAGGCCATACAATGTCTTGTTGAGCCTGTAGACCATGTCAGGTTGTTTTAGATCTTCAAACCCTGGTAGTTGAGCAACATATACTTCTTCCTTAATCTTACCATTGACGAATGCACTTTTGACATCCATTTGATATAAGCATATATCATAGTGGTTAGCATAAGCGAGCAATATGTGTATGGCTTCAAGTCTAGCAACAAGTGCAAATGTTTCATCGAAATCAATACCCTTAACCTGTGTATAGTCTTGAGCTACAAGTCGAGCCTTCTTTCTGACCATTTGTCTAGATTCATCTTGCTTGTTGCTATAGATCCACTTTGTACCAACGATGTTGTGCTTACATCTATCTGGTTGCTTGGCGAGTTCACATATGTTGTTGAGCTTGAATTGAGGAAGAAGCTATTCTTGCTTAACTTGAATCCATTATGATTCCATGAAGGCTTCATCTACTTTGGTGGGCTCTGAGATAGACACAAAGACACAATGCCTACAAAAGTTAGCCAATTAGTTAGCTCTTGAGTGAGTAAGAGGACCTCGTGCATTGATGTTGTCGAGCATCTTCTCGATTTTAACTTCATTAGCAACTCATGGCTGAGCAGGGCGAAGACTTTATTCCTTCTATTGAGCATTGTTTCATCAACAACCTTATCTTCACGAGCATCATTGTCTTCATGTTGGCTAGATGGTGGAATGATGATTTCCTCAACTTCAGGTTCCTTGGGTATGATCTCACCAATGCACATCATCCTAATAGCTTCTTCACGTGGAAGTTCATCTAGCATAGGAGGCATGTGATCACTTTGCAAACCATCGAACCACACATCTATAGTCTCAACAATTTTATTATGAAAAGTGTTGAAGACTTTGTAGGTGTGCGAATCCTTTCCATAACCAAGCATGAAACCCTCATGTGCTTTCGGTGCAAATTTTGAAACATGGTGTGGATCTCTAATCCAACATCTTGCACCGAAGACTCAGAAGTAACTTACATTGGGCTTGTTACTAGTAAGAAGCTCAAATGAGGTTTTCTTGAAGAACTTGTGTAGATATACCATGTTGATGATGTGGCAAGCAGTATCAATGGCTTCATGCCAGTCTTCGAGGTGTCTTGAATTCATCAAGCATAGTGCAAGCCATCTCTATGAGAGTTCTGTTCTTGCGTTCCACGGGCCGTTTTGCTATGGTGTGTATGGAGCAAAGAACTCTTGTGTGACACCAAGTGTGTCAAGATATGTATTAAGACCAGTGTTATTGAACTCTATGCCATTGTCACTCCTCATATGCTTGATCTTGACACTGTAGTTGGTCATGCACCTGTTTGCGAAGCGCCTGAAGACATCCTGCACTTCAGTCTTGTAAAGTAAGATGTGCACCCAGATATATATAAAGTAATCATTAACAATCATGAAGCCATATAGAGTTGCAACGGTAGAGAAAGTGGAGTAGTGAGTAGGCCAAAATAAGTCCATGTGGATCAGCTCGAAGGGACTAGAGGTCGTCATGATAGTCTTTGAGGGATGTTTGGCTCTCGTCATCTTGCCGACTTCATAGGCACCGCATAGGTGACACTTCTTGAACTTGACCCCCTCCATGCCAATGAAAATCTTCTTCTTGGCGAGAGTGTGCAAGTTTCTCATGCCAACATGTCCTAGTTTTTTATGCCCTAGAAAGAACTCTGAAGCTTTTGGTAGAAGGCATCTGGCAACCTGTGGTCCTGCAAAGAAGTCTACCATGTATAGATCACCTCTTCGAAAACCTTTGAAGACTTTGGCTTTGTTAGAGTCCATTAGTACAACACATCGGAATTCGCCAAATACGACGAGCATGTCAAGATCACAAAGCATTGAGAGATACATTAGGTTGTTACCAAGGGATTCAACCATCATCACATTATTCATGTGTCAATCCCTTGTGATAGCAACTCTACCTAGTCCCAGTACTTTGCTCCTACATTTGTCGGCAAAGACAATGTGATCTTTGGTTGGAGGTCAAAGAGTTGACTCCATCAATAGGCTTCGATCACCAGTCATGTGAATAGCGCATCCACTCTCCATGATCCATTCAGTGGAGTTGGATCTATCTTCCTGCATTGAAAATTGGTATTATTCACCAAAGCCTTACAATAAATATCCAACAGGTGTGATATTTCTTCCGCTCTTTCTCTACTCGCTTTGGAAAACAACAAGTTATCATTGCCAAACCGTAAGTGGTTGAATGTTGGGGCAATCTCTGCCACTTTGATACCATGAAGATTAGACGTCTGGACATTTGCTTTTAAGAGGCACGAGATGCCGTCTGCTACCAACAAGAATAGATATGGAAAAAGAGGATCTCCCGGACGTATACCTCCCGAAGGTTTGAAATCATCAAGTCTCTTACCACTAAATATTATGAAAAAACTGTGCTTGTCATATTCATGACCACTGTGATTCATGACCACTGTGTAAACTAAAACCCAAATTCAACATGATTGCCTTCAGATATGACCACTCCATCCATTCGTAAGCCTTCATCATATCAAGCTTCAGGGCACAAAATCTATGTTTTTTGCCTTGTTTCTTTTCATAAAATGCAAGCACTCATACACCGAGATAATGTTGTCACTAATAATCCTTCCTGGCACAAAAGTTGACTGATCCTCTGACATGATATTCCGGTGTACTTGTTTCAAAGAGTTAGTAATTACCTTGGAGGCAATATTATAGAAAATGTAACATGAATTTAATGGGCGAAATGGCGACAAAGTAGAGGGGCTAGATACCTTTGGAATGAGAACCAAGATTGTATCATTAAAGTTTCTGGGGTCTCTACCCCCTCACAATGCCTAAAACAAAATTGTAACATTCTCACCACAAACATCCTAGTGATGTTGAAAGAATAACAACGGGAATTCATCTAAACCTAGAGCTTTTAAATGGAACATCTGGAATAAAACAACCTTCACCTTCTCATTTGTATAAGTTGTGGTCAACAAATTGTTCATGGAATTCGTAACCTTTACCGGCACCTTATCAAGAACTAGTTGCATATCAGTGACCCGACCGCTTGGAATAGAATAAGTTCTTCTAAATATTTGTCACCATAACCTTTATTTACCCTACATCATCAATCATGGTACCATTTGCAACCGCCAAACTTCTAATCAACTTTCTTCTTCTTCTGTTATTTACTCGCTGGTGAAAGAAAAGGGTATTTTAATCGCCGACTGACAACCACTCTATACGTGATCCAAGCTAAGTGTATCGGACGAAGTAGTACACCCCCGGACAATTCTCTAAGGAGTGGTCTTACGGTAATAAACCTCCCCCACCAATCACCCCCTTGTGATTTTCACTGGTGGGCTCCCCTCCCCAGTCTCATAATTTCTAATCATATGACTATACCTGGTCATGGGATACCCGACCTGACCAGGCCCAATGGTGCCCTCGGGCCGGCCGTGGATCTAGGTTTTAAGCCCGAAGGACGTGTCGGGCCAAACCCGAGGCTGACATATTTGTGATTTAACAAAGAAGCTCGGCCTCGGGTCCGAGACCCAGTGGGCTTTTACACTAATGGGCTGAGCTTGGACCTGATTTTTAGGCCTGGCGTCCGGACTGGGCCAGGCCTGGCGTCCGGACCGGGCCAGGCCAGGCTCGGACCTAGGTTTTTCGCTTCGGGCTAGGTTAGGCCCAGCCTGGCCCGGCCTGAAAATGGCCACGTATACATATGATACATCCATCCATAACAAAGATCCCATAAAATGTGTCTTGTAGGTGTAGCACCGTTGGTTTAGCACCGCATCCGAGCATCTATGCACGACTGCTATGTTGGAAGAGGCTGCTACTCTAGTTCAAGCACATGGCTTACAACTTAAGAGCAACTCCAACGAGGCGAATCATTTCGTCCGCCGCCGTCCGTTTGGGTCTACGCGGACAGAAAAGTCAGCCCAATGCGCCTACCCAAACGGACGCGTCCGGTTTTCGTCCTCGCGCGGACCCATTTCTGAACCAATTTTGAGCCTGATTTGGGTCGGGCGGACACAAAGCGGACACGGGCGACGCATGCATACTCCTTCCCTTGGGCCGCCAGTCGGTGGTACATCGGTCGTTCTCCACCCCTACCAACAGCTAGCCCTCGCCTCGCCCCCAACCTGTCGTTGTCGCTGCCATGTTCCGGTGCCTCGGCCACCAGCGCCTCCTCCCATACCTTCCCAAACACTGACACCTACCCACGCCGCCGGTCCACCGGAGCTTCCCCAACCCCAATCTAAATTCGCTGGTCAGCTTCGTCGTCCATCCTCGAAAGCGGTTCGACAGTTTGCCTCAAGGTACAAACGGACTGCGCCGACGAGTTCTTTTTCCATAATGTTCTGTGCGACTCCGATGATGAGGAGATGCTTCTTGCCGTGTTCGTCCATGACCACCTTAATAGGCAGCGACTGTTGTTCCGGGGCTCGATTCCGGGGCATGTTTTGGCGTTGAATCGCAACCGAGAGAGCGGAGATTTCCTTCTATGGAAGGACTACTTTGACACAATCAATCTGTTGTTCAAACATTAGAAATTCCGGAGGCATTTCCGTATGGCTAGGCATGTTTTCAACCGGGTTCGAGAGGGGATGGTCGGATACGATGACTGCTTCGAGTGCAAAGAGGATGCCATTGGGAGGATTGGGTTCTCATCTTATCAGAAAGGCACCGCAGTTATTCGGATGCGTGCTTATGGAGTACCCGGTGATCTTATCGAGGAGAGTCTACGTGCCTAGAGTCGCTGTACAGATTCTGCAAGGCTGTGGTTGCAGTGTTTGGCCCTGAGTACTTGAGAGGGCTGATTGCTGCAGACACAACCCGCTTGTTGGTGACCAATGCCACCCGGGTTGCCCAAGGATGCTTGGCAGCATAGACTGCATGCACTGGGAGTGGAAGAACTACCCTTTTGCTTGGCAAGGCGAGTACAAAGGCCATGTCAAGGCTTGCACTATCATACTTGAGGCAGTGGCCTCTCAAGATCTCTGGATCTGACACTCTTTCTTTGGCATGGCCGGATCACACAATAATATCAACGTGCTTCAACGTTCGCCGGTGTTTGTAAGGTTTGTTGAAGGCAACAGCCCATCGGTCAATGTTAACATCAACGGTCACAACTACAACAAAGGATACTATCTAGGTGGCGGAATCTATCCAGAGTGGACCACTATTGTGAAGACAATCTCCAACCCTGTCGGAGAAAAGAGGAAAAGATTTGTCCAAGAGCAAGAGAGTGTAAGGAAGGATGTCGAGCGTGTCTTTGGTGTTCTGCAATCTCGATGGGGTATAGTTCGGTATCCAGCTAGAACTTGGAGCACCAAAAAATTACGAAAAGTGATGAGTGCTGGTGTGATCATGCATAATATGATCGTAGATGATGAGCGCCCGGAACGTCTCCACGGTCAAGGGTTTGAGTTTCAAGGTGACAATATGGTGCCTCAGCATGGCGGGGGAGCGACATCGTTTGCACAGTTCATCTAATTTCATCATAAAATGCGTGATTGGAAAACTAATTCAGTTGCAAGATGATTTGATTAAACATATGTGGAATCATGTTGGCAGATGTATCTTTTTAAGGTAATTTAATTTTTATTGGGCTTGTAAAACGTTGCTATATTTTATTTCGGTTGTGGAACTATGCTATTTCATTTGCTTTTAAAAAGATGTAAATTGTTTGTATTTGTTAAAACTCGGCGACTACCTGACCATGCAGATAAATATGGATCGATGCGTTGGACCCATTATCGACTTAAATTTTAAAGCAGACGGATGATCCAAACGGACGTTTGTTTGTTTCGATTGGAGTTGCTCTAAGGCTGGCCATAGTGGGGTATCATAGATAGTAACATAGTCTTGTGACTAACAAACATGGTGATGTGACAAGTAATTAAAGAAAAGAGATGATTAGAGTAACATAGGTAGATACCGTAACATGTTAAATGCTACTATGTGTCATGCATGTCAATAAATGAGATCACCTATGATACTAGTTTATGTTACTATGCACTACGAAGATAGTATCATACAATCATAACATATGCATGATAATACTATATGTTACTCTCCACTATGAACAGCCTAAAGCCCACAGTATTCAGAAACCGGTCTGTGAAACGGCGAGTCGGTTGAGATAGATATAGATTGCGTGTTTATTTTAAGCTTTCCTCGTGTCGTCTTGCAGTTCGTGTGCGCGCGGCGTGCGTGCAATAAATCAGAACGTGCAAACAATCTTGAGATCAGAACGACAGCCGTATGAGCCCCGAACAAATTCTTTGTTTCTTATCCACAAGTTCACATTCCCAATCCATTCACGCATCGCTACACAAAGTGGCTTCTTTTGCCGCCGGTCCCCTTACGGGCACCTGACGCACGGTGAACAATGGCGATTTTAATTACAAGATGGACCCACGGTGCCCTGCCGGGCTCAGATGTCTCGCCGGCAGAGCGGGCAGGAGGCGTGCCTGACGAGCCAGCGGTCGATGCAGGGCGCGTGGAAGACGTGCCGGCAGCCGGGCAGTCGCCTCGCGGACTCGCCCACCTCCAGGTCCTGCAGGCACACCGAGCAGCAGAGCGCCTCCCCGGCCTCGTCCACCGCCGTGTCCGCGCCGACCTTGATCGCCGGCAGCCGCCGGAGCGCGTGCGCTGGCAGCCCCCTCGCGCCGCCGGTCTCGAACAGGTCACTGGGCTCCGTGAACGGCGCGCTGATGGCGCTTATCTGCATGCCAATGTATGCGTGGTTAATAATTATGTAATGCCGACACTGACGGTGAAAATGTGAAACGCTATCGACATTATGTATGTTTTTTTGAGCTGTGTTGACATGTTTTTTTAATCTTATCCTTGTGACACGATCTAATTTGTTGTGATCCACATGGAATAGAAAATGGGCGTAAAACCGGTGTTAGTTAACCATGCCGTCATCGATGCAATATTTTTAACACTTATGGGTGATGAGCTCACCCCAATAACTACGACTTATAGCGAGTGTGACTCAGCGAGTGATCTACAAGATTTGCACTAGGATAGCACCTTTGTAACCACCCATGTTTGTTACCAAAAGAGAAGCCCTTTTTAGGTTGCTGTCTTCTCTTGTGCATGGATTTCCTCACAAGAAATCCTTGTGTCTGAAGATAGCAATAGCTTGTACTACTACATACTACTCCACTAGACAATGCATATGAGCTATCACTGACAGAGTGACAGTCACCTCATGATGGTGGAGTAAGTATGTATGCTGAGGGAGATTGGTTAATTAATTGGAGTGGTTGATCACTCGCGCGTCGTAAAGAGCCTTATTAAATACTGGTATTTAAATCAAGCATGGTGCGCCATGATTTTCGTTCGGGCTGAGGTCGAGGCTCTACCTGACTCTGCACGGCGCTCTGCACCGCCGGCCCCACCTTCTCGCGGACCAGCCTCCCGCTCAGCAGGCTGAGGACGATGTCCACCTGCACGTCGTACAGTAGTACAAACACGGTCAGTAATAAGCCACTCTCCATAACTCCATGTACCTCGACGTGCGTCACTGACAAATGCTGAACAGTGGTAGCCTCGTCAATAACAAAGTACAGATTCGATTCGGAGAGTCGAGAGTCGACATCATTTTGATGTTTTTATTATGATCAATAACATAGCCCATGCATACCATGAAATTCAATCGCGTTTACAGAAACAGGGCAGCGGAGTGCTCTGAATTCTGCAAAACTCGCCTCGTCTCGGAGGCGATCGCGTCGCATCGTGCGAGAAACTGCTCCATTCCGTGGGTATATAATGGAGAAGGGTAGGTGGCAATGCAGTGATATACGTACCATGAAGAGGACGCTCCAGACGGCGGAGTCGCTGGTGTGCCAGAGGTCCCGCGACGACTCAGCGACCTCGATGGAGAAGACGGCGCCGGAGATGGCGCCGATGCCGGCGCCGCGCACCACCCCGCTCTCCGTCGCCAGCCCGATCACCGACCCCGACACCGCACCGACCAGCGACCCCACGGCCGCGAAGGCGCAGGTCGCCACGACGCAGAGCACCTTGCAGGCCAGCTCAAGCGCCACGGACCCCAGCCCTGGGCGACCGCCGGGCCATTGCCGGGGCTCCGGCGCGGACGAGCTGGGACCAGGGGACGCCGACGTGTCCATCGCGGGAGGGAGACCGAACCGAGAAGCCGGATGTTGAACTCAACTGAGCTGGAGCGAACTGACGACGCACGCACGCACGCACGCCGGTGGCGCGGAGGGGAGAAGAGGGAATGGTGCGTGATGGTGAGTAGGATGGTAGTGGAGACGAGGAGAGCGGGGTCGTGTGTATAAATAGCGGCGCGGGAACGTGAGAGGAAATCTGTGGTCGGGTCCGGTGGTGAGGCCGCCACTGGTTTTGATTTTGTCCTGTCCTCGCTGCGGCTGCGGCTGCGGCGTGGCGTGGGCCGCTTGTGTTCTCGGCTCTGTTTCGGTGGGTCTAGTGCACGAGCTCGTGCCTCTGTGTAGCTTGTTTATTCAGCTTAGCAGCACTCGACCCCATCGTTTGCGGCAGTCACGGTATCCTGGGAGGCTGGGACCTAGATGAATTAAGATGGGTGATTCTGTAGACGTAGGTTTCTTCTAGGTTAGAGCTTCTACATCCGGACTTGGTAAATTCAGTCCCCAGTACTCCCTCCGGTCCTTTTTTCTTTGCGTTTAAGAAAAGTTGATTTTTCCCTCAATGCTCTGCGTACTAGCTTTTCTTGGCTGTTGTTTCCAACTTTACCCCTCCTTTCCAATTATTGCATGTCTCTTTCCCATGCACAGCCAACGCCTCTTTTCCATGTACAGCGCCGCAGCCACCGCCTCTTCCCAAGGAAACCAGCTGCCTACCTCTTCCTCTCCTTCCCACGGGTCTCATCTCACCCTCCCATTCTCCACATCTCACTCTCCCTTCTCCTCTACATCCCCTCCATTTCTATGGATGAAATCCACCCATCATGGTTGTGGGAGGACAGCCAACCTGTAGAGCATAGTGAGTCCATGCATGAAAGTTTGCTCGCGGAAGACAGCTTGCTCGACGTGGACGACAGCGAGCTCGTGTACGGAGGCGTGCTCCCCACAGGCGGTGCGCTCACGAGCAGTGGTGTTCTCTCGCTCGCAGAGGGCAGCGCCCTCGCGGACGGCGTCGTGCTCCCGCTCGCGGACGGCGACGCAGTCATGGAAGGCAGCGTGTCTGCGGATAGTGGCCTCCTGCCGCTCGCGGATGGCGACGCAGTCATGGAAGGCAGTGCGCCCACGGACGGCGACGCAGTCGTGGAAGGCGGCGCGTTCGCGGAGTGCAGCATGCACCTGAAGGACGGTGGCGTCCACGCACTTGAGCACGTCGTGCATGCGTTGGTCGACAAGGTGAACAAGCTGACCGACAAGGTGCAACAGCTCACCGAACTGCTGCACGCGCTCGCCGTGAGGGGCATGAAGGTGGATGGTGCCAACCTGGAGGACGAGGACGGCCAACATGCGCTCGTGGATGATAGTGGCATCTACGACGGACAGAAGTGCGGCGAGATGGTCGATGGCGACCCATTGCCACCGATCGAGCAATTCTCTGTTCCTCCCGGCGCAGAAGAGGTCAGGCTAGAACTGATGAGCATTTGCTATCGAGATATTCTGACTAAGGATGAACTGAAGGAAATTTTAAAATGATCCAACACTGATCATCGAGTAGTGCTGATGATGCATAGATGGTTCAAGTAGTGGATGTCACTTTTATCATGTGATGTTAATTTTGTTATCGATCATTGGAGTATTTTTCTTTCGAACCAAATGTTCATTCTCATTGCAACAAAAGATGGATTACATGATCCCATTACATCAACAAGACAACATAGCACTAATCTTACATCAACAAGACAACATAGCACTAATCTTACATCAACAAGACAAAACAACACTACTCAACTAAGAATGCCCTCGCTTTGTCCACGATGGATCGATCACAAGGTAACGTCACCGGTAAGATATGAAGATGTTGAAGGACTTGCTTTCTCATGTGCGGCACCTTGTAGTGTTGACCTCCATTATCCTTGAGAACCTCACGCATGCAAGATTGTAGAGTGAGAAATATCCGGTTGCATCTCTCGGCGGGGTACTGATCAAATGCTTGGCACACCTTCATAATTATGTCATCGATGGAACCAGGAAAAAGTTTCTGGAACAATGACTGTAAGGCAGCAAAGAAACCAAGATCAAGTATGTTAAGATCCGGCGAGTTCGGTGGCTGACACACCAAACGAATGTCCCACCCATCCGCTTGGGCCGCGGCAAGGAAAACCGGATCATCAACATTCACATGGGTCCTAGCATTATCTTGCTGGATGAATATAGGACGCCCACGTTCAGAAGGAGGCCACTTCGCCTTGATCGCGGGGATAACCTTGTTCACTAAGAAGTCTCTACTCACATCCCTTGTCACCTTGGGAATGACCTTTGTCACAATTGTCCCGGCTAGACGGTTAGGACTATCCCTTTTAGCCGCTTCCTGAAAAGTGAACGGCCATATTCCAATTTTACCATCAAATGTCACATTATCATTCACATCAAAGCGAGGGCGTGCTACAGCTGCGAGAAACATAACCCTCTCTATATAATTCTTGTTCTGCGTGAACCGTTCCGGTTCTTCCTCATCACCTGCTAGGTATAGCTTGAGAGACTTCTTGGTGCGATAGAACCATTTCTCATCTATATGAATGACATTGTACATTTCTTTAAAAGATGGCTGTTCCTGTAGGCTCTCTTCCTGAAACTGCGAGAGGCACCACTCAACCCTACGTCTCTTGTTCAAATCAGTGAGAGTTCCCTTGATGGCATTGCTGTGGCGCCTAATCTGCTTCTCTTTAAGCCTCCTCCAAACCGTGGTTTTGGACACATTTAACTCGTTTGCGAGATCTTTGATGGTTGTTCTCTTCCTCTTGTCGACTGCCTTTATAGACTCCGAGTCGATGTCTATCCTCTTACGACCACAATTTTTTGGCTTCTTGTTCAACACTCCAAGCATCCCTCCATATAACTTTCCCTTGTTCCATAAGTCCTGAACAGTTCTCTGCGGCATACCGGTCAAACGGGACACTTCTTTGGTCACTCCACGCTTCATAATGCCTAGACTTGTCCTCTCCAACAACATGCCATAGACGGTGAGCTTAGCTTTGTCACTCCACTCACGTGGCTGCTGAGGTTGTGGATTATTCCCTAAACCAAATTAAAAGTCAGATTTAGAGAAGCACATGCACATGCAGAGAGATGGAGAGAAGCACAAGCACATGCACATGCACATGCAGATTTTTATTAATTAATTGAGTCAAACCGGTGCTGGGCAAGTTTCTCACCATGCATGGGGTCACTTGCGTGAGCTTCACCATTCTCTTCGTCGTGCTCCTCGCCTCCTGCAGCATCATCATGTCCACCATTGCCGTTGCCACTACGAGCGGTGTATTCGTCTTCAACATCCTCACGTGTGGCGACGTTCAAGTCAGGAAGTTGACGCCCTCGACCGCGACCACGCCCGGCCGCACCTCTGCCATGTCCTCGTCCAGTCACGATAGGGTGCTCCGGCTGCCACTGGATCGTGCCGGCATGAGCGCGCCTGCGTCCAGCTAGGCCTAACCGTCCGCCGGCGACTTGCACGCTTCCTCTTCCGCGGTCAACGTTGCCGAGCCGACGGCCGGTCAAGCCTAGACGAGAGCGGCCATGGTTGTGGCCATGGTTTCCGCTCATACCAGCGCCGCTACTTCCGCCTTGCACCTCCACATCCGCAGGCTGGCTGGTGTCGTCGTTGCCATTGCTTCCGCTGGCTGGCTGGTTTTGCTCGACGGCTTCATTTTCTGTATTTGGTTTGGACGTTCAAAGGAAATCAAATAGAGAAGAATAAATAGAGTAAAATGAAACAAGAACAATCAGTTCGTACCGCCGTCGCTCTCCTCGAATACGTAGACATAGTTCATGTCCTCGGCGTGGCCATCATATTGGTCCTCCACCTCTTCCCAGTCGATGGCCAAATTGAGATCGAAAGTAGCCATTGCATTCAAGTGGCAAGAGAGAGAGAGGAACAAAGAGAGTGGAGAGAGAATTCTGTGCGGTTCTGTTCATGACGGAGGCTAACATTTATAGACAAAACTTTTGAGTCTAACCATGGCGGTAAGCTAAATTTGGAGCTAATTCATGGCGGGCTGCTTAGTTTTGGAGGGAGTTGAAAATTTTGGCGAATTTTTTTTCAAAGAGAGAGAGAAGCGCATGCAGAAAGATGGAGAGGAGAGAGAGATGCATGCAGAACCGGAGAGAGAGAGAGAGAGGTGCATGCATTAGAGATGGAGAGGAGAGAGACGCATGCAAAAAGGTGGAGAGAGGAGTTACGTGGGCGCGAGAATATATGGGTGCATGCTGATGATTCACATGCATGGAGTAACTGCTCAGCGTAGCAACTCAGGGGCAAAGTAGTCCAAATTTTGCTCAGGTTTCCTCTTCTTGGTATCCGGGCTGAAGCTTAAACGCAAAGAAAAAAGGACCGGAGGGAGTACATCCGTAGGTGTGTCCGGTCACGTCCGCAGAGAGCGTCCGACGACCCTTTATATGTTGTGCCGTACCTTACCTTAAATGGAACTTTTAAATTTATATAATCCATGCACGTGATCATATGATACAAGTTGTTTGAATTCAATAGTTCAAAACAAAGCAAATCAAAACACAATTTAACAAACCGGATATGCCAAAATAAAATCAATGTCCGAACAAGAAGGGGTGCTTGTCGGATCAGTAGCGGGACGCTTCCATCCATGCGTCCTGCTCGTCGAGCTTGTTCTCCGGCTTGCAAGACGAAGCGGAGCATATTCGTCGCGGCAGCTGGGGACGGGATGGAAGACATCATGTCGGCGGATCGTGACACGTGATGAGGATGGAGATCAAGAGTGTCCGACGACAAGAGTTCGGACGCAAGAATTGTTGAAGAAGGAGGAAGGGTATGAAGACTTTGGGACAATTTGCGGTGGGGTAGGGTTGTCGCATCCGACGTGGCGAACGTGTCCGGACGCGTCCGGGCTCCCATATATCCTCATTATATTTGGGCTAGATATGAGGGGCGTCGGGCATACCGGAAGTTTGAGGCCTATTTAAGGGGTCCGGCTGGATCGAAACTTTGTGACCGGTCAGTGACCGAGAGACCTGCCCGGGCGTTTGAGACGGGTATGAGGGGTCCGACTGAAGATGCTCTTAAGTTGACACCGTGGTTCTACTGGTTCAGATCCTCGTTGATCTACAATGTCATGCCATTCTAGTTTGTTTCTTTCATAAGGCAAAGATTGCCTTATTCATCTAGGTTAAAAAGCAAAGAAGAATAATATTTCTGCTCTCAGAAGGAGTGATGGGTCTATGTCCAATGATATAGAGGAGATTAGATGTATAACTAATTCCTTTTTTAAGCTCCTTTACTCTTCTAACAATATGGTAAATCCTTCTCGTATCATCCCATTTGTGAAACCGTTGGTGAATGATCACATGAATGAAATATATGTAACTTTTTTCTGAACAAGAGATTAGTGATGCACTATTTCAAATTGGTCTGTTGAAGGCTCGAGGGCCATTTGGATTCACAGCTCGATTTTTCGAGAAGAATTGGGGCCTTCTCAAAAATGATATTGTTCGTACAGTGCAACCATTCTTTATCTCTGGATGTATGCCAGAGGGAATAAATAATAGAACTATTGTGCTTATTCCTAAAGTGAAGAATCCTTGATCGATAAAAGATTTCCGGTCGATCAATCTTTGCAATGTCATATATAAAATTATCTTCAAGTGTCTTGTTAATAGACTGAGACCTTTGTTGGATGGTATGATCTCTCCTACCGAAAGTACTTTCATTTCTGGAAGATTCATTTCTGATAATGCTCTTAAACCATTTGAATGTATGCTTTCGTTGAGTACACTGAAAGACAACAGGGGTGAATATTGCGCGTACAAGTTGGACCTAGCTAAAGCTTATGATCGTGCGGACTGGAGCTTCTTGAAGTGTATGCTTCTAATTGCATATGGTTTTACTCCGGGTTGGGTTAAGTGGATTATGACTCGTGTGATGTCATTGAAATTCTCATGCGGTTTAATGGGAAACTACTCGAGACCTCCAACCTTCTCATGGTCTGAGGCAAGGGGATCAATTATCTATGTACATGTTCCTTTTTGTGGCTGAGGCCCTATCAATGTTATTGAATGATGCATCTGTGAATGGAACTATCTAGGATTTTAAGATTAACATACATGCTCTAGGTATTTCTCATTTGTTATGTGTGAATTACAATCTCTTATTTTTTTAAGGCATCAACACTAGTAGTAAAGCGAATTTTAACGACATATGAGGAGGGAACGAGCCAATTATTAAGCCCGGATAAATGTTCTATTTGATTTGGTAAAAAGTGCAGTCTAGAAGATCATGTCATATATAAATGTTCTATTTGATTTTAAGGCATCATGATAAATATCTTGGTTTACCTGTACAGGAAGGGCCTATAAAGGCCGGGAAATTTTTAGTCTACTAAAGATAAAGTGCTTAATCGGGTATCAGACTGGATAGGAAAATATGCTTACTGCATGGTGAAAGAACTCGAGAATAAATCTGTCATTCAAGCTCTTCCAGTTTATGCCATGGGTATTTTTAAATTTCCCGCATCTCTTTGTCAAGAGTTGATTGAGATTACTAAGAATTTTTGGTGAGGTGACAAGCATAATAGGGAAAGGACTCATTGGCTCGCATGGGACAAGATGACGAAAACCAAAGGGGATGATGGTATGGGCTTCCGAGATTTGAGATTATTTAACCAAGTGCTTCTAGCAAAACAAGGATGGAGTTTATTGGTTTTTTTGGATTCTTTATGTGCAAAGTTGATGAAAGCTAAGTATTATCCTCATGGGCATCTTTTGGACATAGTTTTCCCGCAAGTGACGTCGGCTACATGGTAAGGTATTGTGCATGGTCTTGAGCTGCTGAAAAAGGGTGTCATTTGAAGAGTAGACGATGGCACAAATATAAATATCTGGAGGGATAGTTGGTTGCCAAGAGACTCGGGTCTTCAAATTTCTGCTAAGAAGAACATAACTAGGATCAAATGTGTATCTGAGTTATTCTTGAGTGGTTCAAAAAGATGGGATGAGAACCTAGTTAGGCATCTATTTTATCCCCATGATAGTGAATAAATTCTAAAGATGCATATTCGGAGTGCGGGTGAGGGAGATTTTATCGCTTGGCACTATGAGGAAAACAGGTTATTCTCGGTTAAAAGTGCATATAGGTTGGTGCTCAACCTAAGGGACACCTAGAGAGAGGGTGGGAGTTTGACTGGTGTTGTCAATGAGGAAAGAAGACTATGGAAATTATTTGGAAGGCTCATGTTCCTTCGAAAATCAGCATTTTTGCATGGCATGCTGCTTCAAACAGTTTGCCCGTCCAAGTTAATAGAGTTAAACATCTAGGGTTGCGCTCGATTTGTCGTGTGGAAGATGAATGTGTTCATCATGCCCTGGTGCATTGCCTCAAGGCCCGTACACTTTGTATGACGTTAAGGGAAGTTTGAAATCTACCAAATGAGGAGGTTTTCAAATATACTGGACCAAATTGGTTACTTATTGGATCAAATGAGGTCGCCGGTGCATGGGCAAATTATATTCATGTTTTGGAGGGTTTGGCACTTGAGGAATGATTTGGTCTTTGGTAAAGGTAAAGAAACTATCTCCTCCTCCCTGAGTTTTATTCAAAGCTATTAGGACTCCTTCTCGTCGTGTCACACCAACATGAAGATGGAGATTACCAACAAAGGTAAGGAGAGGGTGGATGACATAATGTATAGTAATGTTGTCGAAGGAAAATTTGTGACTTGGGAGCCCCGAGAGCCATATTTTATTAAGATCAATGTTGACGTAAGCTTTGTGAAGGCCATTAGTGTTACAAGAGTGGGAGTGGTTTCTAGAAACCATAATGGTGAAGTCATCATTTCTTCTTGAGACTACATTGGGGCTTGCAATAGCATGGAGGAAGCCGAAGTTAGAGCGACACTTGCGGGGCTATGTATCGGTATTACCCTTCATAAGACCATCATTTTGGAAACTGTCTGCTCTTTTGTGGCGTCTTTTTCTTGGAAATGATTATTTAGACAGGTCTCCCCTCATTGATATTGATGTCTACTACACAACGTTATTCTTGTAGACTAGGTTGGGCCTCCAAGCGCAGAGTTTTCCAGGATAGTAGCAATTTTCCCTCAAGTGGATGACCTAAGGTTTATCAATCCGTGGGAGGTGTAGGATGAAGATGGTATCTATTAAACAACCCTGCAATCAAATACAAGAAATCTCTTGTGTCCCCAACGCACCCAATACAATGGTAAATTGTATACGTGCACTAGTTCAATGAAGAGATGGTGATACAAGTGTAGTATGGATAGTAGATATAGGTTTTTGTAATATGAAAATATAAAAAAAGAAAGGTAGAAACTGTAAAACAGTGAGCAAAATGTTGTATAAATGCTTGTTAATAAGGCCTAGGGTTCATACTTTTACTAGTGCAATCTCTCAACAATGCTAACATAATAGAATCATATGATCATCCCTCAACGTGCAACAAAGAATCACTCCAAAGTTTCTATCTAGCGGAGAACAATAAGATGAAATTGGTGTAGGTAGTAGAACCACCTCAAAGTTATTCTTTCTGATCAATCTTTTGAGCTATCCCTATAAGTGTCACTAACAACCCTAGAGTTAGTACTAGAATAACACCCATGATACATATCAATCAACCCTAATGTCACCTAGATACTCCAATGTCACCTAAAGTATCCGTGGGTAAATCATGAGACATGCATCAAACAATTTCAGATCTATCATATGCAATCCAACACAAAGAACTTCAAGGAGCACCCCAAGATTTCTATCGAAGAACATAGTATGAAAATGTGCAATCAACCCCTATGGATAGATCCCCAAGGTCACCAAAATACGCAAGTTGATGCCATAACATATATCAAGTGAATTACTTGAATACCCCAATGTCACTATGGGTATTCGCATGCAAGACATACATCAAGTGTTCTCAAACCAAAATATTCAGTCCAACATAACGAGATCAAATGGAAAGATTCAGTTCATCACAACAAGGTAGCAAGGAATGTCATCATATGATCCAACTAAATTAACAAGGCCCGTGATACACCAAGATTGTGCCATCTAAAGAACACGAGAGAGAGATTGAACACATAGCTACTAGTACATACCCTCAGCCCCGAGGGTGAACTACTCCCTCCTCATCATGGCCTCCACCGGGATGATGCAGATGGCCATCGGAGATGATTTCCCCTCTCCGGCATGGTACTGGAAAGGCTCCAAATGGATTTTTCATCGATACAAAGAGTTGCAGCGGCGAAGCAGAAGTTCTCTCTTTATTTTTGGGGTTTCTGGTATATATAGGATTTTTCAGCATTGCAATCACGCCAAATGGAGCCACGTGGGCCCCACAAGTCATCAAGGCACGACCTAGGGGGCGTCGTGTTGGCTTGTGGCCCACAGGTGGCTCCCCTCCGGTGGTTCTTCACTTCAATATTGCTTATTTCCTCTAGAAAAAATATAAAAAATTTCAGGCGATTTCGAAAACTTTTATTTTCTACACAAAACAACACCATGGCAATTCTGTTGAAAAGAGCATCATTCTGGGTTAGTTTTAAATAAATCATATTCAGTGCATCAAAACCATATAAAAGTATTGTAGACATAGGCAAACATGGCATGAATACTTCATAAATTATCGACACGTTGGAGACGTATCATATGTATCAAGATGGAAACACCGAGTATTTTGAACATTATGATTAATCGCAAGATATCTAAGATCAATAGAAGGGCTAATAAAGTGGCTCATAGGATTGCAAAGTTCACTCTAGATAATAGGGTTGATGGGTTGCTTCTAAGTAGTGTTCCGCCCTGCGTGGCTAAAGTTGTAATGGATGATTGAATGAATGTTATTAACTAACTAAAATATGGGAGATTTTTTTAAAGTACCCAGTTATTAACTAACTAAAATATGGGGTCATGCCTACTCCGAAACACCAAAGCACACAGTGCAAAGCCCACTCTTACCGAGCAACAACAAGCATCAACCAAACAATGCCACATCAACGAGGAGCCCGCTCAACCGATCATGGTTACCATCATTGTCGGAAAGAAGTTAAGGCTTGTATGGAAGAAGAGGATTAGGGAATCGTGTGCGGCGGTCAAGAGGCTAGCACTCCACAACCATGCGATAGCTGCAAAAACTGACATACCGATGACCGGGAATGTATAAGATGCACCCACACTTATGGTGCTACCGGTGCACCGGATGCCGTAGTACATTTCAAAAAGTAAAAATCTATCACATTGACACAACATCAATGTATATTATTACAAAAATTTATATCAAAATTTGAAATATTTCTTGACATAAAATGGGCATGAGTGCGATAATTCGCCAAATCTAAAGCCAACTTACGTTATGTACTATTTAGTGTTGAATTTGTTATTTTTTATTTCAAGGTATGTTAATTTTTACTTGAATTTTTGCAACAAGCTACATTTATGTTGTATGAATGTGTTAAATATTTTCCAAAACTTTTGAACATTTGAAAATGTCCAACGTGGATTCGGTGCATGGGTAGCATCACAAGCACATCTGCACCACATATTCTTCCGTCGATGATCAACATCGACGACAATCACGTCGCCCATAGTACACTAGGTCCGTGCCCTCAAAGCTACAAATCTCCCAAGGTTGTTGCCCCTGAAATTCACTTTCTATGATGCGCCATTCTCGCTCAGCCGATACACCTTTCCAGGGTGGCAATCCCAACATGCTACCACTCTCAGCAGAGCTGCAATGTTGCACGACCCAGTTGCTCGCAGCACCAGCTACTGAGGACAACTACATGCAAACTATGAACGCCGCACGAAATTCGCGGTCACCGCCATGACGTATCGTCCAATCGCCCTGCTGGGACTCGTCGACCGAGCCAACATCCTTGTCGCCCTCGCAGCTCAAGGTCATTCACTCAAAGCCGTGCTGTGTTGCAGCCCTACCTCATGGATTTGACATTGCATCGTTGCTTGAGGTTTGAAAGTGCATGGTGCCCTCATGTATGGTTTTGGTAATTGATGACAAACCCTATGAACTAATGGTTGCTTTGAGTTATACTTTAAGGTTTGTCCATAGGGATTGCTTGAAGATCATTCATTTGTTTCAAGGCCATAAGAAGAAGATTATGTGTGACCAAGGTGTTATTCAAGGAATTATTCGAAGCTTGGTCATGTGAAATTTGAGCCTATGGAAAGCATGTCTTGAAGAATAAGATTGTGGGAACACTCATGTTTACCTTCAAGACATCATATTTATGAAGAGAGAAGATAGTATACAAGGTTGATCAAGACTAAATACAAAGAGTGATTCAAGTTCATCAACACACAAATCGTAGAAGATGTACCAAGTGGGATCAAGTGATCCCATGGTATAATAAGTATTGTCCATTGCGCTTTGTGTACTAACCCATTATATTTGTGAGGTTTCCATGTGGGTTTAGGTATCTTTTCATGGTATTGCATCGAAAAGAAGATCTCATACAACCCATGGAGGATGACATCAAGTGGTAGTAGTCATCAAGGTTGTGGTGTGGAAGTTCAAGTGGAGCATCAATAAGAGATCATGCTTGAAGCTTGCTATCAATTATAGTGATAATGGACATATGAAGATGTGTCAAAGAGAGGCTCACCTATAGTGGAGTATGGGGGAGCAATGTACTAGACTTCATTGAACCGACGCAATCAAGAAAGGTGGTACATCTTGAGGAGGAGAAGATCGTCATGATATAACTCAATTGGACTATGAGCAAGGCAAAGATGTGTCCCTTATAGATTTTCTATTGTATCGGTCTCATGGTGTTTGTTGGGAGACCAGGTTATAGGATCGGTTAGCATACTATCAAGGGGTGGGGGGCTCTCGAGTGAGTAGCTTTTCGTAGAGAGCTCAAACCATTGCATTCTTGGCATCATCGTCTTTCTTGGTTCTTGTTTGGATTTTCCCTTTCTGAGTTTTGGAGCTTATAGTCCTTGTTTGACAAGCTCAAGATCATCAAAAAATGGACTTCGTATATCATCTTTGCGTTTTCGTTGCTGGAGATTTTGTTGGTTCATACCTCCGAAGGTTATCTTCCTTATTCTGTGGGCATTTATTCTTCGTAGTTGTTGGATAAAACTTGTTGTCATCTATCTAACAAGCTTGACTTTGCTCAATTCAGAGCCCATATGCAAAAGTTATGAGAATTTCGGTTTTGCATCGTGCTCTTATCTCTTTGGGCGTTTTTGTTGCACCCAAGCGGTATTACTGCCATGGGCAGCGCTAATACTGCCTCAAGTGGTACTTCTGCCCACCAATGCTGCACGCACTACCGCTGTGTCAATGCGGACATCCTTTGCATCGTCAGTAGTGGGCGGTTGTAGGGTGCGGTAGTAGCACTCCTGACAGAGCGGTAGTACCGCTTTACGCGATACTTCCACTAGCTACTAACGTCTCTCTATCTTGTTTCCTCTCTTACTGCAACATATGGCGGTAGTACCACTCTAAGTGGATGGTAGTACCACTTCGTGCGGCACTACACTCCATATCTTCTCTTGCTTTGTGCAGGTAGAACTACCACCCCAAGCGGTAGTACCAGTACCGCTCCCATGAATGGTAGTATCGCTTGTGTGTGACCAGCAAGGCACTGTTGCTCTAGTTCTGCTCTTGCTTTGTGTTCTACATGTAGAAGTACCACCCCAACGGTACTAACGCTCCCATGAGCGGTAGTACCGCTTGTGTGCGACCAGCAGGCATAATGATTGGATTTTTCCCCACTTATAAAAGGGGGTCTTCTTTCCCAATGGATCTTATCCTTTGAGCTCGTGTTCTTTCCCCATTGTTGATCTTCTTAGAGATTACTAACTCTTAGTCCTTCCAATAATTCTTGCTTCTTTTTTAGGCAAGGGAGAGAGAGAGAGAGAGAGGGGAGATCTAGACCGACATTTCCACCAATCACTTTCTCCTCTATGTGAGGGGAACCCCTTGGATCTAGATCTTGGAGTTTCTTGTGTTCTTCTTGTTCTTCCTCTCATATTCCTCCATATATTTTATTGTTGTGGTGGGATTTGGGAGTGAGGGACTTGACCACTTCGTGTGTTCTTGTCATTGCTTTAGTTGCATTGGTTTGAGTTCTCCACGATACGTGGAAGTAAAAAGTTGAGATTCTTATTGTTCTTGAGCATTGTTAAAAAATCGGCCGCTTGAACGATTTATCATCCGATTTTATCGCTAATCAGTGGATGACTGATAAGATTATGCCATATATTCACCATTTATCTTTTAGACCAATTTATCGCTCTAACAAGCAATTTTTTGGGAATACATGATAAATCGGGCCTATATCTAGCATTATGTGTGTATACCTATGCATATTTGTGTTTTCTGGACCTTATTATGTAATATGTACATCTATTCTGTTTTGTTTGTCACTGTACAAGGATTCAGAGGGAAAGAATCAAAGAAACACTTATGTCCAATTCTATTTTTTGTTGAATACCACATGTTTTAGTGCTCGAAAACCTAGGATTTGTAAAATAATAGTTGATTAATAGTCAACCAATAAAATTGATTAATCGTTTGATTTCCAATTAATCTCTAATCCCCAACTGAACGAGATGGTAACGATAAGCGATATCCTCAACATTGCTCTCGAGTGTTTGGGCACCCTACAACTTGTGCCTCTTGGGTCCTTGGGCGCCCTAGACGGTTGGTGGTGCCACAAAGCTCAATCATTGTGGTGCGAATCTCCGGCAAGCATCGGGGTCTCTAATTAAGTTGTGGAGATTAGCCCCCAGCAATTGCACGGGTTCGGTAACGGATACGTCTCCATCGTATCTACTTTTCCAAACTCTTTGGCCCTTGTTTTGGTCTCTAATTTGCATGATTTGAATGGAACTAACCCAGACTAACGTTGTTTTCAGCAGAATTGCCATGGTGTTGTTTTTGCTCAGAAATAAAAGTTCTCAGAATGACCTGGAAATTTACGGGGTTTTTTGTGGAATATATAAAAAATACTGGCGCAAGAATCAACTGGAGGGGTGGAGCTGTGAGCCCACAAGCCCACCAGGTGTGGGCCCCCTGGCCGCGCATGGCAGGCTTGTGGGGCCCATGAAGCTCCACCGCCTCCAATCTAAGCTCTATTTAGTCCCTTTCATCCTGAAAAAAAATCAAGGAGAAGAGTTCATCATGTTTTAGGATACGGAGGCGCCGCCACCTCCTGTTTTTCCCCTGGAGGGCAGATCTAGAGTCCGTTCCGGGCTCTGGAGAGGGGAGATCGTCGCCATCGTCATCACCAACCTTCCTTCATCGCCAATTCCATGATGCTCTTCACTGTTCGTGAGTAATCTCATTGTAGGCTTGCTGGACGGTGATGGGTTGGATGAGATCTATCATGTAATCGAGTTAGTTTTGACGGGGATTGATCCCTAGTATCCACTATGTTCTGAGATTGATGTTGCTACTACTTTGCCATGCTTAATGCTTGTCACTAGAGCCCGAGTGCCATGATTTTAGATCTGAACCTATTATGTTGTCGCCAATATATGTGTGTTCTTGATCCTATCTTGCAAGTTGTAGTCACCTACTATGTGTTATGACCCGGCAACCCCGGAGTGACAATAACCGTAACCACTCCCGGAGATGACCATAGTATGAGGAGTTCATGTATTCACCAAGTGTTAATGCATTGGTCCGGTTCTTTATTAAAAGCAGAACCTTAATATCCCATAGTTTCCATTAGGACCCCGCTGCCACGGGAGGGATGGACAATAGATGTCATGCAAGTTCTTTTCCCTAAGCATGTATGACTACATACGGAATACATGCCTACATTACATTGACAAACTCGAGCTAGTTACATATCTCCCCATGTTATAACAGTTGCATGATGAATAGCATCCGGCATAATCATCCATCACCGATCCAATGCCTACGAGTTTTTCCTACTGGTCCTTGTTACGTTACCTTGCTGCTACTGCTGTCACTGCTGCTGCTGTTACTTTCCTGCTACTGCTGTCACTTTGTTGCTACTGGTTATTGTTGCTACTGTTGCTATCACACTACCTTGCTACTGATACTTTGATGCAGATACTAAATCTTTCACGTGTGGTTGAATTGACAACTCAACTGCTAATACTTGAGAATATTCTTTGGCTTCCCCTTGACTCGAATCAATAAATTTGGGTTGAATACTCTACCCTCGAAAACTGTTACGATCCCCTATACTTGTGGGTTATCAAGACTATTTTCTGGCGCCGTTGCCGGGGACGCATAGCTATATTCTACGAGTCACTTGGGATTTACTTCTGCTGATCACTACGAGGAATCCAAAAGATCCAAAAACTAAAGTCTTGCCCTCAACTACGAGGAGAGGTAAGGAACTGCCATCTAGCTGTGCACTTGATTCACCTTCAGTTATGAGTAAGTTTGCGACACCACCTCCTGCTAGAAATTTTGATGTGTTGCCTGTGCTTGATGATGCTACTTCTGCTGTCCATGATGCTTGTGATGATGCTATGCTTGATACTGCTTTGCCACTAGGTGCATTCCTTGATGCACAAATTGCTAGAGTTGTTACTAGATGTGATGATACTTCTGAAACAGCTGATACTATTGAAGTAGAACCTACTATTTTGCCTATTAGAACTAGCTCTCCTAGATATGAATTGCCTGATATGCCTGAGGGTTATGTTATGGAGGGATAGATAGCTGAGGACTTTCTTGCTTGTAAGGATAGCTATGATGTTGAGAAATTACTGCTCAAGTGGAAAGAAAAATCTTTGAACGCTAGGATGAAATACGACCCGAAGTTTGCTACTTCGCCTATCTTTGTGACCGATAAGGATTATGAATTCTCTGTCGACCCTGAGTTAATCACTCTGGTCGAATCTGATCCTTTTCACGGTTATGAGTCTGAAACAGTTGTAGCCCATCTTACCAAACTGCATGATATAGCCACCCTATTCACGAGTGAGGAAAAGATCCGCCACTACTATATCCTTAAGCTGTTTCCTTTCTCGCTAAAGGATGATGCTAAGACCTGGTTCACTTCTCTTGCTCCTGGTTGTGTGGGTAGCTCCTAGGATATGATCTACTACTTCTCTGAGAAATATTTCCCTGCCCATAAGAAGCAAGTTGCCTTGCAGCAAATATACAACTTTACGCAAGTTGAACAAGAGAGTCTCCCACAAGCTTGGGGGAGGCTCGTCCAGCTGCTGAATGCTTTGCCTGATCACCCTCTTGAGAAGAATGAAATACTTGATATCTTCTATAATGGACTTACCGATGCTTCTAAGGACCACCTAGATAGTTGTGCCGATTGTATTTTTAGGGAACGAACTGTAGAACAAGCTGAGATTCTATTGAATAACATCTTGTGCAATGAGAATGCTTGGACTATTCCCAAACCACCTCCTAATCCAACTCCGAAGAAAAGAGGTATTCTATTCCTCAATCCTGAAGATATGCAAGAAAATAAAAATCTATGAAAGAGAAAGGCATTAAATCTGAGGATGTCAAAAATCTACCACCTATCGAAGAGATCCATGGTCTTGATAACCCGATACACGTAGTAGAAGTAAATTCTGTGCGTAGATTCAATGAGAGTGATATTCCTTTTGATAAACCTACTAGCCTATGCCTGGATGAATTTCATAACTTTGTTTCCAAGCAACAAAGTTTCAATGATTATGTTAGCAGACAATTGGAACAGAATGCTCGTATGCTTAGTCATTTAAGTGCTTGTGTGGATAGAAATGTCAATGATCTTAAGCTTCTGAGTAAGCATGCCTCTATGGTTACTACTCAGGTAGAACAAGTACTTAAGGCTCAAAATGACTTGCTCAATGAGTTGAATGACAATTCTGTCAGAGTCGTCACTAGAGGCGGTAGAATGACCCAGGAACCTTTGTATCGTGAGGGTCATCCAAAGATAATTGAACAAGATTCTCAAGGAGTTAACACTGATGCACCTAGTCATCCTAGGAAGAAGAAGAAAGATGATAGGAATTTGCACGCTAGCAACCCTGTTGCTGTTACACCTGAGAGTTCAAACGATGTATCTGTCTCTAATGCTGAAACACAATCTGGTGATGAACTTGAGCCTAACGATAATATCGATAGTGGTGTTCATGATGATGCTCAACCTAGCAATGAGAAGGATGTGGAGATTGAACCAGTTGATCTTGATAACCCACAGCCTAAGAATAAGAGATACGATAAGAATGACTTTGCTGCTAGGAAGCATGGTAAAGAAAGGGAACCATGGGTTCAGAAACCCATGCCCTTTCCTCCCAAACTATCCAAGAAAAAAGATGATGAGGATTTTGAGCGATTTGTTAAAATGATTAGACCTATCTTTGTGCAAATGCGTTTCACAGATATGCTCAAAATGCCTCTGTATGCTAAGTACATGAAAGATATTGTGACTAATAAGAGGAGGATACCTGAGGTTGAGATTTCCACCATGCTTGCCAACTATACCTTCAAGGGTGGAACTCCTAAGAAACTAGGTGATCCCGCAGTGCCCACTATACCTTGCTCCATTAAAGGCAACTACGTTAGAACTGCTTTATGCGACCTTGGAGCCGGTGTTAGTGTTATGCCTCTCTCTCTTTATCGTAGACCTGAACTAGATAAGTTGACACCCACTGAAAACTCTCTGCAAATGGCCGACAAATCAACCGCTTTCCCTATCGGCATTTGCAAGGATGTGCCTGTTGTGTTTGCTAACATTACTATCTTAACATACTTTGTTATTCTGGATATTCCTGAGGATGATGCCATGGCGGTCATGCTTGGAAGACCCTTTTTAAACACTACAGGGGCTATTATAGATTGCAACAAAGGCAATGTCACTTTCCATATCAACGGTAATGAGCATACGGTGAACTTTCCGAAGAAACAATATCGAGTACATTGCATCAATGCTATCGAAAAAACTTCATCGATTCTCATTGGGAGCTTTGAATGCCCTATACCTACTGTTGAGATGAAGTATGATTTGCTTGTTGGGGAGATGCACATCCCCATTGAGGTAACCTAGTGACTATTCGAAAATTGTCCATTTCCTTTTGCGATTCGAAAAGGTTTGTCAAGGAGACTTGATCAACCTCATCGACGGATTTCTTTCGATGACCATGAGACGGATGAATCGAGGAGTCACAAACCTCTCTTCCAAGCTTTCACCTTCCGTTGCTTAGAAAAAAAAATGATAGATTTAGTTTAGTTTTCCCTGTTTTCTGTTTTAGCGTCCCGTAGAAAAGTACCCCGAAAATAAAAGTTCTCCGAATGCCGTGAAAATCAAGTATGATTTTTTCTGGAATTTTTGAAAAATACTAAGACGGAGAGCTAGTTAGGGGGTTGCACAAGTGGGCCACAAGCCCTGGAGGCGCGGGCACCCCCCTGGCCGCGCCTACGAGGCTTGTGGGGCCCACGTGCAACCCCTCCACTCATTATAGCTTCCATATGCTTCTCCTACCTCGAGAAAAAAATCGTTTCGAAGCTCAAACCCGTGTTCTTGCTCTTCTTACTGTGATTTTCGATCTCCTTGTGCAAAACCCCATTCACCAAACTGTTTTGGGAAAATTGCTCCTTGGTATGTGACTCCTCCATTGAGCCAATTAGTTTTTGCTCTAGTGCCTTATTCGTTGCGTATTTTTGCTACCTTGGTGACCCTGTTCTTGAGCTTTGCATGCTAATTTTAGCTGGTCCCAAGTTGTTTTGATGCGTGATATGGCCTCTAGGCACTTGTCGGAGTAGTTGCTATGAGTTTCGTTGAGCCTCGTTCACTTTTCCTTAGAGTCACTTAAAATTTCCGAAATTTTGAGAGATAGGAAAAGGAAAAGATGAGGAGGTTCTTAAGAGGCTCTTCAAGCCGTGACCCCAAGGATGATGGGAATGAGAAGAAGAAACCCAAGTATCCGGTCCCTCGAGTTGCACAAGTTCGAGCGTGCGAGTGGCCAAGCGATGTGTTCTTACGCGCCACCGGACTTTATGAGGACTTTTATTACTTGGTGGAGAACGCATGCCTTACCGCCTTCGTTGAAGATAAGTGTCCGCAATGCCTCCTCCTCACTAATATTTTCATGCAAAGCTTTATCTTCTATCCAAGGAAGAATCCTCCTATGGTTGAGTTCAAATTATATGATATCCCCCAGCGCATGTCACTTCAGGATTTTTGCAATGTTTGCAAATTACCTTATGTTGGGGATATTCATGAACCTCGTCCACGGTACTTGGAGGCTTTCATCGATACTATTGCTGTAGGAGAGGAGAGAGGAGTGTCTTGCGCTAGAGCTACTGATGACCCACAAGTATAGGGGATCAATCGCAGTCCTTTCGATAAGTAAGAGTGTCGAACCCAACGAGGAGTAGAAGGCTCTGATAAACAGTTTTCAGCAAGGTAATAACTACAAGCACTGAAAGTAGCGGTAACAAGTGATGGTGTAGCAAGGTGAAACGTAGCAAGCGAAAAGTAACAAGTAGTAGCAACGGTGCAGCAAGTGGCCCAATCCCCTTTTGTAGCAAGGGACAAGCCCGAACAAAGTCTTATAGGAGGAGAAACGCTCCCGAGGACACACGGGAATTTCTATCATGCAAGTTTCATCATGTTCATGTGATTCGCGTTCGTTACTTTGATAGTTTGATATGTGGGTGGACCGGCGCTTGGGTACTGCCCTTACTTGGACAAGCATCCCACTTATGATTAACCCCTCTCGCAAGCATCCGCAACTATGAAAGAAGAATTAAGACAACGTCTAACCATAGCATTAAACTAGTGGATCCAAACCAGCCCCTTATGAAGCAACACATAGTCTGGGGTTTAAGCTTCTGTCACTCTAGCAACCCATCATCTACTTACTACTCCCCAATGCTGATCAGAGGTGTAATGAATAGCATCAAGGATCTGAACATAAACTCTTCCACCAAGTAATCCAACTAGCATCAACTACAAAGAGTAATCAACACTACTAGCAACCTTACAAGTATCAATCGGAGTCACGAGACGGAAATTGGTTACAAGAGATGAACTAGGGATTGGCGAGGAGATGGTGCTGATGAAGATGTTGATGGAGATGACTCCCCTCCGACGAGAGGAGTGTTGGTGATGACGATGGCGATGATTTCCCCCTCCGGGAGGGAAGTTTCCCCGGCAGGATCGTCCTGCAGGAGCTCTAGATTGGATCTGCTCAAGTTCCGCCTCGTGATGGCGGCGAAACCACGAAAAAGCTCCTCCTTGATTTTTTGTGGAACGAAACCCTTCATATAGCAGAAGAGGGGGGCCAGTGGGCCATCAGGGAGCCCACAAGCCCTGTAGCCGCCACCAGGGGGTGGCGGCTACCAGGCTTGTGGGGCCCTGGTAGCTCCCCTCTGGTCCTTCTTTCGCCTAGTATTTTTTATATATTCCCAAAAAATTCCACGTTGATTTTCAGGTCATTTGGAGTTGTGCATAATAGAGGACTCAGACTTGCCCCTTTTGCAGTCCAGAAGTCCAGGTGCCGGTATTCTCCCTCTTCAAATAAACCTTGCAAAATAAGAGAGAAAAGGCATAAGTATGGTACCACAAGGTAATATAACAGTCCATAAAGCGATAAAGATCAACATGAAAGCATGATGCAAAATGGACGTATCAACTCCCCCAAGCTTAGACCTCGCTTGTCCTCAAGCGAAAACCAAGTTCCATAAACATGTCCACATGTTTAGGGATGAAGGTGTCGATAAAACAAAATACGGACATGAGGGAATCATGATCACACATAGAACAACAATACATCATAAAGATTCTTATGGGAAAGTAACAATTCCTTCAAAAATCAAAGTATGAAGCAAAAACCTTACCGAGGAGTAGCAAACAATCAGTCCATAGTCATTGAAGCAATTGCAATTTACCATAACATCAGAAAGAGTCAAATAAGAGCTTGTAAAGCAAACCCACATACTCAATCATCTCTTTTGTTTTCCACAATTGTTACAACTCACGTGGTATTCATGGGATCAAAGTTTCAGCTGGACACAAAGGAAGATAGGGGCTTATAGTTTTGCCTCCCAACCATTTACCTCAAGGGTAAAGTCAACAATAATAAAGCATAAGTACTCATCTCCAAGTTGATATATGAATATAGATCTTTCCCAAGCATGGGACGGTAGCCAAGACAAAGGCAAAATGGGGAATTGGTGAAGATCACCATGACTCTTACAAGGGCAAAAAGTAAAGGTACAAGATAGGCCCTTCGGAGAGGGAAGCAGAGGTTGTCATGCGCTTTTGAGGTTTGGATGCGTGTCCTCTTAGTGCGGAGGAACGTCACTTTATATTGCCTCATGTGATAAAGAACTTTATTATGCAGTCTGTCGCTTTTATGTCTTCCTCATGAGAGGTTCGTATAAAGCTTATTTTCCACACACTAATAGATCATACATATTAGAGAGAAATTTTTATTGCTTGCACCGATGACAACTTACTTGAGGGATCTTATTCAGTCCATAGGTAGGTATGGTGGACTCTCATGGCAAAACTGGGTTGGAGGTTTATGGATGCACAAGTAGTATCTCTACTTGGTGCGGGAGTTTTGGCTAATATGAGGTGGAAGCAATCGTCACATGCTAAGGGATCTCTAATCATATAACATTGTTTGGAACCAAGCAAACACAATTCATTATGTTGTCTTCCTTGTCCAACATCTACTTCTAAGCATGTAATAGTTTGGTGAGTGTTCACAATTATAGAAAGTGTCTAAGATGATATATTTATATGTGAACCTCTCTTTCCTTATTACTTCTTATTAATTGCAACAATGACTGAGGTCTATGTTGGTCTATTCTCAACAAGTTTCAATCATCATACTTGTCATATGTGAAGCTATCACTTCCCATAGGACCATCTCATGATCTTTCATGCTATCGTTCTTTACATGCTCTTGATCACAGCACAAAACAGAGCCCTTGACTAAGATACTCTTTATTATATAGCTCGCAAGCTCGAATACATCGGGGGAGAGACAAATCAAAAGACTCAAACTAAACACTAAAGACTTATTCCACTAAGAGAACAAATAAAAACTGAAAATGAAAGAACTAAAACAAAGGTAAAAGCAAAAGATATAAAGGTGATACGATACCAGGGCAACTCCCCCAAGCTTGGCAAAAGCCAAGGGGATTGCCCATACTAGTGCTTCGTTGTCTTCCTTTGGTGGTGATGGTGGTGGAGTTGTTGGAGTAGTCTGATCCTCCGTCTTCCAAGGCATAGGTGCTCCATCATGGCAGGATGAACGAGTCGCCGGAATCCTCAAATCTGTAGCCAATCGTATTGATTTAAATCTATACTCATACTCACAGTTTTGGTTCTGTAGGTCATAGATCTGGCCCTGAAGTTGATCAACCATGTCATAAAGCCTGGAGAGGTGCTTCCCAATATCAATGGCATCCATCTTGTGATTGCTGGTGAACTCCGTGATCATCATGTGGTTGACGTTGAGTCCACGCTCCACCATCCCTTGGCACTTGAAGACTTATTGCTCCATTGCTTCGAGCCTCGTCTCCACGCTTCCGGTCTTCTTACGCCCCTCAACATCACGGATGTGCAACATCCCCTCGCTCATCTTGATAGATTGAGGGTGTTTCAGCACTTCCGTGAGATAGGGATTGATGACCTTCTCAAAGATCTTGTCCTTAGGAGCGTTTGGGGAAGTCATGACGATCTAGATCTGCAACAGAAACAAGCTCGAAACAAAAACAGAGGAAAACTACGCGATACAGAGATCATAACCCTCGGGTGTATATTTAATGATTTTTTCTGGACCAGAAGGAGTGCTCCGCAACAAAACGGAGTCAGGGAGGCACACGAGGTGCCCACAAGCCCTGTAGCCACCGCCACGGGGGGTGGCGGCTACCAAGCTTGTGGCCGCCTCATGCGCTCTCCGGACTGCTTTTTTATTTTTCTATTTTTCCAAAAGTTCCAAAACGGAGGAAATTTCCTATTGGAAAAGCTTCGGAGTCCAATTACTTACCGAAACAGATACCTCTGTGTTTTCAGGGTCAGAAACAGGCTGATAAACATCCCTAATGTACTCTTGTGGAGTTATGATATTGATGATATTGGTCTCAACATTTATGGGAGTACCGGAGATATAATGCTTGATTCTTTGCCATTTACCACTCTAGGAAAATTTCCTTCCGTGTTATTGATTTTGATGGCACCGGAACGATATACTTCCTCGACAACGTAAGGACCTTCCCATTTAGAGATAAGCTTGCGTGCGAAGAATCTTAAGCGAGAATTGTATAGCAGGACATAATCACCTACGTTGAACTCTCGTTTCTGTATTCTTTTATCGTGCCATCTCTTAACCTTTTCCTTGAACAACTTGGCATTCTCATATGCCTGGGCCCTCCATTCATCTAATGAGCTGATATCAAACAACCGCTTCTCACGGGCAAGTTTGAAATCGAAGTTGAGCTCTTTGATTGCCCAATAAGCTTTGTGTTCCAGCTCAAGAGGTAAATGGCAGGCCTTACCGTAAACCATTTTATACGGCGACATGCCCATGGGATTCTTATAAGCAGTCCTATAAGCCCATAGTGCATCGTCAAGTTTACTAGACCAATTCTTCCGAGATCTATTGACAGTCTTTTGTAAGATCAATTTGATCTCCCTATTACTCAACTCCACTTGACCACTAGACCGAGGATGATAAGGAGATGCAACTCTATGGTTGACATCATACTTAGCAAGCATCTTGCAGAAAACACCATGAATGAAGTGTGAACCGCCATCAGTCATCAGATATCTAGGGACTCCAAATCTTGGGAAAATGACTTCTTTACGCATCTTAATAGAGGTGTGGTGATCAACATTTCTAGTGGGGATAGCTTCTACCCACTTAGTCACGTAATCCACATCAAGTAAGATGTGAGTGTACCCATTGGAACTCGGGAAGGGTCCCATATAATCAAAGCCCCAGACATCAAACGGTTCAATGACAAGTGAATAGTTCATAGGCATTTCGTGATGCTTACTGATGTTCCCTATTCTTTGGCATTCGTCACAAGACAAGACAAACTTACGGGCATCCTTGAAGAGAGTGGGCCAATAGAAACCTGATTGCAATACCTTATGAGCAGTTCTATCTCCAGCATGGTGTCCTCCGTAGGCTTCGGAATGACACTTCTGCAGGATCTGTCCATGTTCATGTTCAGGCACACAACATCTAATAACACCATCTACTCCTTCCTTATAAAGGTGAGGATCATCCCAAAAGTAGTGTCTCAAATCAAAGAAGAATTTCTTCTTTTGCTGGTAGGTGAAACTTGGTGGTATATATTTGGCTACGATATAATTTGCGTAATTAGCATACCACGGTGCTGTGACAGCCCGATGCCGACGTTCCAGAAGATTCCCCTTCTTTCCGTTTTCGTCGTGTGTCTATTTTCTTTTGTCGCATCATCATCACATCATGCGCATCATCTGCATTGCATCGGCATCTCCGTGCCGCCAGTTTTCAAAAGTTGCATCCGTTGTTAGTTGCCGGTTCTCGTCGTTGTTCGTTCTGAGCCCGACCGCACACGCACGCGCCCGCGGCATCGTCGAAACCCTGTTTTAAAAGTGTGCGTAAAAATTTCTCTGATCGGGATGAAACTTGGCATGCGGTCGTAATTTGATTTAGTTAGGCCACCTGTCAAATTTCGTCGCGATCGGAGTTCGTCTGGTACCCGAACGGTCGACCGTAGCGGCACCGTATTCGGTCTTCCGTCGGACGTGTGTCAGTGTTTTAAAACTCGTTGCCGCGCCGCCTGTTCTCCCTCTTGTCTCCGGATAACCACTCTACACAGCCTCGTAACCGTTCCCGCATTCGGAATCGTCCGAATCCGACCGCACGGTTGGATCCGGAACGAATTTCCAGTTAACCTAGCCCCCTTTTTCTCTATAAATACCCCCGGTGCATTTTAGACAACCCCCTCTCCCCTGCCTCAAAATCCGTGCCACCTAACCCCGAAACCCTAGCCTCTCTCTCTCCCCGCAGCACCTCCTCCCTCAGCCGACGCCAGGGCCCGCCGAGCCAGATCGGGCCCGGCCGAGCCTATCCGCCGCCGCCGCCAGGCCCGAGGCCTCCCCTCGCGCCTCCCCTGGCTCCCCTCGCGCGCGCCTCCCGCGACCCTAGCGCCGCGCCCGAGCACGACGCCGACCGGAGTGCCCCCGTCGCGCCACCTTGCAGCTCGCCACTGCCCTCCCCGTGTGTCGCCGGCAAGCTGCCGGAGCGACCCCCTCGTCGAGGCCCAGCTCGCCAGATCCCGCGGTTCCCTCAGGCCGCCACGTCTCCTCCTGCACCCGGCCAGATCTGCGCCGCCCGCCACCTGTGCGCCCTCCAGTCGCCGCCCGACGGCCTCCATACCTCGCCGCCCTCGCTCCCCGTGCAGCCGTTGGGCACTGCCGGGGCCGCCTCGGCCTGTCGCCGTCGCGACCTGCTCCCGAGCGGGAGCGGGACAGGGAGCAACCGCTCGTCCCGCTCTCCAGGCCGCCGCATGGGCCAGAGCACCCCACGACCCAATCTCCTCTCGCGGCCCAGCTCTCCTACAGCCCGTCGGCCCAAGCGCCACGCAGGTGAGCCACTCCTTGCCGCTATCCACCGCCCGCGTGCATTTTAATATTGTTGCGCCACTGTTCGGCCCAATAGATTTATTGGGAGTTTCTTCGGAATTTAGTTATATTCCAGGAATTATACGATGATATAAACCCCCGTAACTTTTAAACCGTGTAACGGTTCGCGACATGTAGCATATGTATTTGTGTAGAATTTCGTGTAGAATCTGAATATTTAACTTGCATATTTGTTTGATGTACTTTAGCGTACCTAACGCCTAGTTTAGCGTGTTGTCCCAATAGGGGAACGTCCCGTAGTTATTTTTCGTGCGTGCCCGAATAGCTCGAATGTCGTAGATTAAATGCCCATGTTTTAAGAACCATTATTCCATGTATTTTAGAGCGGTCATTGGTATTTTTGCGTGTAGGGATTGCCGGTAGTTTATTTTCCCGTGTATAGGTAATTATCTCGCATTTATGTGTGGCATTATTTTTTTGTTTCAACCCCACATATTTTATATGTTTCCGGGGTAGAAAAATTCATGGAATATTTCTGTGCAATTAGTTTTAGCTTTCGAGTAAGTTAGTTCGCGCGATATTTTGCCGTGATGCCCTTTTGTTTAACTCGTAGGGTTTATTCCGTGCTTTGTTTGACGGAGTTGTCAACTAGAGAGTTGATCTTGGATGTTTTGTCTAGCCCCTCGTATTTTTGGTTGCAATAGAAATTCATGTTTAGGTGTGGTTTGCTTGCTCTCAAGTTGCTAGAACTAGTGCTGATTTGGAGGAGCTGAAATAATTTCCAAGTCTGGAATCTGTTATATTTTGTTGCTGTTTTGTTTTGCTTCTATCTTGTGATCTGTAGCTCTTTTGAGGTTGCTCCAATGGAGTAAGTTGTAGCCCTTGTGATTCTCTTGCATGCTGTGCATTTTCATGACATTTGGAGACCTGTAGCTTATGATTTTGCTGCTGTCAATATGGCTTCAGATCGAAAACTGCACTTTCATGAGGTGTAATTTTCACTAAGTCTCAAATAGAGTGTGAGATGCCATTTTGTGTCTTCTTTCCCTAGTGATCCATGATGCCATGCTACTTGTTGTTAGTTGTTTGTAGTAGTGATTCTTGCCCTCTTTCGTGTCATGCCGTGATGGAGTTTATCGGAGTTGTGTAGCCCGTAGTAGTGGCGCGTAGAAAATGCTATATGGCTGATTTTGGCAGATTGTACTGTTTACTTGTTTTGCTCGTAGTTGTTGAATCGTAGCTCCGATTTGATCGTGTCCTACATGAAACTTGCTTAGAATCTCGTGTAGTTTCATTTTCTCTTGCTGGTTGTATGTTTTGAAGTGCTCGTGACCGTCGTGGCACACATATCACATTCATGCCATCATATCTTGCGGTGTTTGTATCTTTTGATCCGTAGCTCCGTTGGAGATGATCTCTATGTGTAGATCGCTTGAAATGACGCGTAGAATCACGTGAACCTATTTTTTTTGCTGTTTAACAACCAATTAAATGTGTTAGTTCAGATCTGGACAAAATTGTAAATTAACATGTGAGGTCGTCTCGGAGGTGCTATATGTCATTTCCGACCTCATTTAAAATGCCTAGATAGTTAGTTTATTTACGCTTCACCTCTTGACATGTTTAACCACATTTAATATTGCCGTGTACTTAATCGGGATATAACTAAATAATTAACGTGGAGTTTCGTCAATATGCAACTCGTTGCATATTGAACTTCACTTAATGTGTAGTGTTTGATTGTGTGGATTGTCATACCGTGACTTGCATGTTTTCAGCTGCTCATGCATCATTTGTATTGTGCATCGTGTGGTGAATTCCGTGTGTTGATTTGTGTTTCCGGTTTGCTTCGTCTCGATAGAGTTCCGCAGCGTGCCGGATTGTGAGGACCCGTTCAACTACGTCGGTTCGAATGCTTCACGGAGGCATTCTTCTTCCAAGGGGATCTCAGGTAAGATGACCATTTCTCCAGATACCATTACTATCATTGCCATGCTAGTTATTTCGCTTCTATCGATTATGTCTCGTTGCCTACCACATGTTAAATTCAGCCTCTCAACAATGCCATGATAACCTTCAACCTGATCGACCTAGCAAACCACTGATTGGCTACGTTACCGCTTGCTTAAACCTGTGTTAGCGTTGCTAGTTGTAGGTGCAGATGCTTCCATGTGAAAACATGGGTTCCTTGTTATATCACCATATTTAAATGCTATTTAATTTAATGCACCTATATACTTGGTAAAAGGTGGAAGGCTCGGCCTTTCTAGCCTGGTGTTTTGTTCCACCTTTGCCCCCTAGTTTCCGGCTACCGGTGTTATGTTCCATAACTGAGCGCTCCTAACACGATCGGGGTTGTTATGGGGACCCCCTTGATAATTCGTTTTAGATTGAAGCTGGTCTGGCAAGGCCCAACTTTGGTACTACATTTCCCTAATAACCTAATAAACTTGCATAGGGACTTTCCGGACCCCGAGGATAATTTAATCAACCCCCCGGGCCAGTGCTCCGCATGAGTGTTGGTCCACCCACCTAGCAGTCGGCGGTGCCACCTCGGGGCAACTCGAGGTTTGGCTACCGTCCACTATGCATAGACGGTGTGTCCTGAGAACGAGATACGCGGCTCCTATTCGGTTCGTCGACACACCGGGTGGCCTTGCTGGATTAGTTTTACCTTTGACGAGATATCTTGTGCATCGGGATTCAGGTGATGCTTTGGGTAATCTCAGAGTTGAGGTTTTCCACTAGGGAATCCGATGAGATCGCGAGCTTCGTGATTGATGATTTCTATGCGGCTTGTGGTAATTTGTGATGGACTAGTTGGAGCACCCCTGCAGGGTTAAATCTTTTTGGAAAGTCGTGCCCGTGGTTATGTGGCAACGTGGAAACTTTGTTTAATACTGGTTCTAGATAACTTGAAGTTAACTTAATTAAAACATGCCAACTGTGTGCGTAACCGTGATTGTCTCTTTCGTGAGTTCTTACTCCAATCGAGGACACGGTGGGGTTATGTCTGTCGTAGGTAGGTGTTCAGGATCATTCATTTGATCATCAGTAGCCACGACCGATATGCGTAGATCTTCCCCCTCTTATTTTTGTACTCGTAAGTTTAGCCACCAAATATATGCTTAGCCGCTGCTGCAACCTCACCACTTAACCTTGCCTCACCTATTAAGCTTTGCTAGTCTTGATACCTTTGGAAATGAGATTGCTGAGTCCCCTGTGGCTCACAGATTACTACAACACTAGTTGCAGGTACATGTAAAGGTTACTTGACGCGAGCGCGTTGATTGTTCATTTGGAGTTGCGTCTTCTTCTTCTTCATCATCGATCTAGGATGGGTTCGAGGCCGGCAACCTTGGATAGCAAGGATGGACGTCGTTCTTATTTTCTCGTTTATTTTCATCCCTAGTCGGACCCTGCTCTTACTCTTGATGGTTATGTAATGTACTGATGTGACTCTGATGTAGCTTGTGGCGAGCGTAAGCTAATTCTATTATATATCTCTTCTTTTCAGTACATGTACTTGTAACGATATCCATTCTTGCGATACGACGAGATGCGCTTCTATCCCTGACGAGGCCTTCGTGCCAAATTGAGGATAGGGTCGCATCTGGGGTGTGACAAGTTGGTATCAGAGCAGTACCGACCTAGGAGCCCCCTTGATTGATCGAACTTGGCCGAGTCGGGTCCAGTGAAAAACCATTTGAGTCTAGTTATATATCGGAGAGTAGGATTCTTTTTTCTCCTCTTCTATGCTCTGGTGAGGAATCTTGACGTAATATTTTAATTCTACTCCTCTTCTCACTCAAATTTTTTTAAGATCACGCGGATATTTTTAGAATCTATATGATGCCGATGTGACGGAGTTCTGTCTTGGTGCCTCCTATCTGCTTTGAGTTTCAGGGGAGTTGAGCTCCAGGGGATTCTTGAGCACATCGTTATCATTCATATTTCTTAGTATCTCAGAACGAAGGATGTTCGTAATTGCTTCAATACTAGTAGTGGCGAGATAACCCCGATGTCCCCAGTACTGGTGCAGATTGTTCGGGAGTACTGCCATACTTTGTATCGTTGTGATCACGAGGGTCTGTTGTAGATGAAGGTCCGAGATTCTGGTTGTGTGTTGACGGATGTGATACAGGTGACGGGTTAGTATAGGAGTTGTGTGATATTACTCCTTGTATCCATGTACCAGATTGCATGACCAGATATTTCGGGAATTCATAGGTGGGAATTCAAGTAGTTGCTTATAGGACAATCTTCCAACAAATGCATGATGTTAGGTTGGGGTTCGACATCTAGTGGATTCGTTTGTTCACGACCGACTTACAGCGGTACACGTTGTGTCTTAAAGAGTCCTTGTATCTTGCTACTACTCGGGGATGCTTCGCACGCCGGGTGCACTGCCTTGCACTTGATGGCTACTGTAAAATCGAGCCCGTGCGATCCTGTCCACGAAAATATCGGACGAAATCTTTCTCATGAGTTTGTTTTGGCTAATTGCAAGCCGCACCCTTTGTTTTGTTGAATATGGTAATTTAAGTTGCTTCAATGTCAATGGTGATTCAGATCTTTCCCACAGGTGTACTCATATTTTTATGGGTATGCTAATTCTTTTGCTCAAATCAATTGTCATATCAATTCTTGTCAACTGGAGTCGTCATGTTAATTCTTTTTCAACCGGTGTGCTTTTCCTCAAGTGAATTCAATCCTCTCCAATTTTGCAAGATTATTCTCTCATTTTATTCCGGAGTTCATCTCATCTGTCCCAAGTTGTCTTTGTTTTTCCCCGCCCTCCCACCCTTTTCTTCAGTGTTCAGTCATCATCCAAGTGCCTTTATATTCAGTGATGCTTCCGCTATCTCTTCTTCCTTTCGTAGCCGGTGATTTATTGTGAAGATTCTCAGGAGCTTCATGTTCATCTTTATTCAATCGTGTTATCTTTTCCGGTGAATTCAATTCAGCTATCCGTGTTCATTATATCCTGTTCATCCTTATTATTCTTTCCTATGTTGGGATTTCTTATGAGCCTGTCTTGTTATTTATTCCTCTCTTTTCTATCCGAGTGTTGAAGATATCTCTGAGTTTCATGTTTTTAATTCTTTTAATTATTTCGAGGTTCTCTACCTCATCTAGTTTTCTTTTTACCGGTGCAATATCTCTCTTCTTAGCAATCTTTTCTAACGGTGATTTCTTTAAGTGGGCCCATAACCCACATGTTCTTTCCCAGGATCTTTCCTGGCTCTTCTAATTTTTTCCCGAAGATCTCTAATTCTTTTCAACTATGACGTAAGCATGACTTTCATGAGTCATATTCCTTCTCCAAGATCTATTTGAATTAATTCTCATATTGGTTCAACCTTTCATTCTTCTTTATCCCGGAGTGTCTCATTAATTTTTGGTGGTGTTTTTCTCGTCATCATTCTCAACTTGCAATCCGAAGGAGTGTTTTTCTCAGTCTTGCTCCATTCTTGGGAAGATTGTCATTTCAGCTTCGTGTTATCATCTTGAATTTGTTTCCAATCATGAGAATCTGTTTCTTGCTATCCGGTGCATTTCTGAGTTGTTTTTATTTCTCGTTCCTCCGAAGGCCATCTTTTCAGAAGACTTCTTCGTTCTCAGCTTTCAGCTTTCATTCTCTAATTCTTCTCAATTGTTGTCTCTTCGTTCGTCTCTCGTTTATCCGGTGTCTTGTTTAAGTTTTATCTCAGGTGGATCATGATCTCTTCATTCTCATGTATCTCCATTCATTCATGGTTGCCTCATTATTTCAATTCTCACCGGTGTCTCCTTCAAGACTTCTTCTAGTTTGTGCTCATATCTCTCCTCAATCTTTTCAAGAATAATAAGTTGTATGCTAGATCCGTTGCTTGTCATCAATTAAACTTGATGAAGGATAAACATAACATAATTCTTATTCTTGTTCATAGTAATCTGAATTCTTCTTCCGGAGTGGCTCATGATATCAATTCTTTTCTCAAGTGTTTCTTATCTTTTCTTTTCCGGAGTTCCAAGTTTGGTCAAGTATCTCTTTGTGAAGCTTCATCTAAATCTTGGCAAGGCCATAATCTTATTCTGTTCTACCTTCATGTCTTTGCATCATTCATTTGTATACGGTGGTCCTTCTTGGTGGTTCATCAAGGTTTCAATCCATTCTCAAGTGTTCTTCAAGATTCTTGTTGGAGAACCTCAAGTATCCTTTCTCTTGCATTTATATGTGCAATTGTTTTTCCTTTATCATTTGAGGTGGTATTATAGCATTCTTGTTAGTGTAGGAGCCTCGAAGAGTTTTCCTCTCAAGTATGAGATAATTAAAACCACCAATTCTATGATCATGAGATATTTTCAACCCATGATTTCTTCATTGAGCTATCTTGGTTTGGATTTCACCTAAAGCTTTTCCTATGGATTGTGCTATCATGGTGCTTGTCATTAATCCAAGTTCTCAATGTATCCTCTTGGTGTAAGGAATTGTTCATATCTTGTTTCTCCCAATCATTCATTGTTTCTTTTAGTGGTTGGTTGTCACCTCATAGATGTTGAGATGATTTTCATAAGCCCACTTCTATCTTGTTCTTTTCGTTGTCAGTTTCCCAACTACTACATCAATTCTCTGTCCGGAGGGTCTTCAATTCTATTGTGATGATAGTTGTCATTCTTTTCTTCATTCTCTTCTTCCGCTTGAGCTAGTTCATATTCTCTTGTTCCGGAGGCATTGTGATGTTGCTCTTTTGGGTCTATCATCTTGTTCTGTCAAGATCATGGTGTTCCCTTGTTCTATTTAGTTGTTTGTTATGCATATTGTCTAATTCTCTCTTCTTATCGAATTTTGTGTCCCATTTTCCTACCGAAGTGCTGCCAAAATTTTCCGTGAATTCTTGCTTCTTTCTCATATCATTCCTCATCTCTTGGCTACCTTCAAGGATCGTTGGTTTCACTCGTTTGTCAAACAAGCGACTAAGTTCTTACCTCTTGTTCTTTCTCTACCTCTCCCCCTTTCATTCTTGGATCTCGGGGCGAGATACTCTTGTAGTGTAGGAGAGTTGTGACAGCCCCATGCCGACGTTCCAGAAGATTCCCCTTCTTTCTGTTTTCGTCGTGTGTCTATTTTCTTTTGTCGCATCATCATTGCATCATGCGCATCATCTGCATTGCATCGGCATCTCCGTGCCCCCAGTTTTCAAAACTTGCATCCATTGTTAGTTGCCGGTTCTCATCGTTGTTCGTTCTGAGCCCGACCGCACACGCACACGCCCGCGGCATCGTCGAAACCCTGTTTTAAAAGTGTGCGTAAAACTTTCTCTGATCGGGGTGAAACTTGGCATGTGGTCGTAATTTGATTTAGCTAGGCCGTCTGTCGAATTTCATCGCGATCGGAGTTCGTTTGGTACCCGAACGGTCGACTGTAGCGGCACCGTATTCGGTCTTCCGTCGGACGTTTGTCGGTGTTTTAAAACTCGTTGCCGCGCCGCCTGTTCTCCCTCTTGTCTCCGGATAACCACTCTACACGGCCTCGTAACCGTTCCCGCATTCGGAATCGTCCGAATCCGATCGCACGGTTGGATTCAGAACGAATTTCCGGTTAACCTAGCCCCCTTTTTCTCTATAAATACCCCCGCGGTGCTTTTTTGACAGCCCCGTCTCCCCTGCCTCGAAGTCCGTGCCACCTAAACCCGAAACCCTAGCCTCTCTCTCTCCCCGCAGCACCTCCTCCCTCAGCCGACGCCAGGGCCCGCCGAGCCCAGATCGGGCCCGGCCGAGCCCATCCGCCGCTGCCGCCTGGCCCGAGGCCTCCCCACGCGCCTCCCCTGGCTCCCCTCGCGCCGCCTCGAGCCACCGCGCGCGCCTCCCGCGCCCCTAGCGCCGCACCCCAGCACGTCGCCAGCCGGAGTGCCCCCGCCGCGCCGCCTTGCAGCTCGCCACCGCCCTTCCCGTGTGTCGCTGGCAAGCTGCTGGAGCAACCCCCTCGTCGAGGCCCAGCTCGCCAGATCCCGCGGTTCCCTCAGGCCGCCGCGTCTCCTCCTGCACCCCGGCCAGATCTGCGCCGCCCGCCACCTGTGCGCCCTCTAGTCGCCGCCCGACGGCCTCCATACCTCGCCGCCCTCGCTCCCCGTGCAGCCGTTGGGCACTGCCGGAGCCGCCTCGGCCTGTCGCCGCCGCGACCTGCTCCCGAGCGGGATCGGGACAGGGAGCAACCGCTCGTCCCGCTCTCCAGGCCGCCGCGTGGGCCAGAGCGCCCCACGACCCAATCTCCTCCCGCGGCCCAGCTCTCCTCCCAGCCCGTCGGCCCAAGCGCCACGCAGGTGAGCCACTCCTTGCCGCTATCCCCCGCCCACGTGCATTTTAATATTGTTGCGCCACTGTTCGGCCCAATAGATTTATTTGGAGTTTCTTCGGAATTTAGTTGTATTCCAGGAATTAGACGATGATATAAACCCCCGTAACTTTTAAACCGTGTAACGGTTCGTGACGTGTAGCATATGTATTTGGGGTAGAATTTCACGTAGAATCCGAATATTTAACTTGCATATTTGTTTGATGTACTTTATCGTGCCTAACGCCTAGTTTAGCGTGCTGTCCCAACAGGGGAACGTCCCGTAGTTATTTTTCGTGTGTGCCCGAATAGCTCGAATGTCGTAGATTAAATGCCCATGTTTTAAGAACCATTATTCCATGTATTTTCGAGCGGTCATTGGTATTTTTGCGTGTAGGGATTGCCGGTAATTTATTTTCCCGTGTATAGGTAATTATCTCGCATTTATGTAGCTCCGATTTGACCGTGTCCTACATGAAACTTGCTTAGAATCTCGTGTAGTTTCATTTTCTCTTGCTGGTTGTATGTTTTGAAGTGCTCGTGACCGTCGTGGCACACATATCGCATTCATGCCATCATATCTTGCGGTGCTTGTATCTTTTGATCCGTAACTCCGTTGGAGATGATCTCTATGTGTAGACCGCTTGAAATGACGCGTAGAATCACGTGAAGCTATTTGTTTTGCTGTTTAACAACCAATTAAATGTGTTAGTTCAGATCTGGACAAAATGTAAATTAACATCTGAGGTCGTCTCGGAGGTGCTATATGTCATTTCCGACCTCATTTAAAATGCCTAGATAGTTAGTTTATTTACGCTTCACCTCTTGCCATGTTTAACCACATTTAATATTGCCGTGTACCTAATCGGGATAGAACTAAATAATTAACGTGGAGTTTCGTCAATATGCAACTCGTTGCATATTGAACTTCACTTAATGTGTAGTGTTTGATTGTGTGGATTGTCATGCCGTGACTTGCATATTTTCAGCTGCTCATGCATCATTTGTATTGTGCATCGTGTGGTGAATTCCGTGTGTTGATTTGTGTTTCCGGTTTGCTTCGTCTCGATAGAGTTCCGCAGCGTGCCGGATTGTGAGGACCCGTTCAACTACGTCGGTTTGAATGCTTCACGGAGGCATTCTTCTTCCAAGCGGGATCTCAGGCAAGATGACCATTTCCCCAGATACCATTACTATCATTGCCATGCTAGTTATTTCGCTTCTATCGATTATGTCTCGTTGCCTACCACATGTTAAATTCAGCCTCTCAACAATGCCATGATAACCTTCAACCTGATCGACCTAGCAAACCACTGATTGGCTACGTTACCGCTTGCTTAAACCTGTGTTAGCGTTGCTAGTTGTAGGTGCAGATGCTTCCATGTGAAAACATGGGTTCCTTGTTATATCACCATATTTAAATGCTATTTAATTTAATGCACCTATATACTTGGTAAAAGGTGGAAGGCTCGGCCTTTCTAGCCTGGTGTTTTGTTCCACCTTTGCCCCCTAGTTTCCGGCTACCGGTGTTATGTTCCATAACTGAGCGCTCCTAACACGATCGGGGTTGTTATGGGGACCCCCTTGATAATTCGTTTTAGATTGAAGCTGGTCTGGCAAGGCCCAACTTTGGTACTACATTTCCCTAATAACCTAATAAACTTGCATAGGGACTTTCCGGACCCCGAGGATAATTTAATCAACCCCCCGGGCCAGTGCTCCGCATGAGTGTTGGTCCACCCACCTAGCAGTCGGCGGTGCCACCTCGGGGCAACTCGAGGTTTGGCTACCGTCCACTATGCATAGACGGTGTGTCCTGAGAACGAGATACGCGGCTCCTATTCGGTTCGTCGACACACCGGGTGGCCTTGCTGGATTAGTTTTACCTTTGACGAGATATCTTGTGCATCGGGATTCAGGTGATGCTTTGGGTAATCTCAGAGTTGAGGTTTTCCACTAGGGAATCCGATGAGATCGCGAGCTTCGTGATTGATGATTTCTATGTGGCTTGTGGTAATTTGTGATGGACTAGTTGGAGCACCCCTGCAGGGTTAAATCTTTTTGGAAAGTCGTGCCCGCGGTTATGTGGCAACGTGGAAACTTTGTTTAATACTGGTTCTAGATAACTTGAAGTTAACTTAATTAAAATATGCCAACTGTGTGCGTAACTGTGACTGTCTCTTTCGTGAGTTCTTACTCCGATCGAGGACACGGTGGGGTTATGTTTGACGTAGGTAGGTGTTCAGGATCATTCATTTGATCATCAGTAGCCACGACCGATATGCGTAGATCTTCACCCTCTTATTCTTGTACTCGTAAGTTTAGCCACCAAATATATGCTTAGCTGCTGTTGCAACCTCACCACTTAACCTTGCCTCACCTATTAAGCTTTGCTAGTCTTGATACCTTTGGAAATGAGATTGCTGAGTCCCCTGTGGCTCACAGATTACTACAACACCAGTTGCAGGTACAGGTAAAGGTTACTTGACGCGAGCACATTGATTGTTCATTTGGAGTTGCATCTTCTTCTTCTTCATCATCGATGTAGGATGGGTTCCAGGCCGGCAGCCTGGGATAGCAAGGATGGACGTCGTTCTTATTTTCTCGTTTGTTTTCGTCCGTAGTCGGACCCTGCTCTTACTCTTGATGATTATGTAATGTACTGATGTGACTCTGATGTAGCTTGTGGCGAGTGTAAGCCAATTCTATTATATATCTCTTCTTTTTAGTACATGTACTTGTAACGATATCCATTCTTGCTATATGACGAGATGCGCTTCTATCCCTGACGAGGCCTTCGTGCCAAATTGAGGATAGGGTCGCATCTTGGGCATGACAGGTGCACTATGTGAAGTGCGGATGACATTTAATTGCTCATCAGGAAAGCTGTCATCAATAGGTCGTGGGTCATCAAGGACATTCTCTAGCCTGGACAAGTTATCTGCTACAGGGTTATCAGCACCCTTTCGGTTAACAACGTGCAAATCAAATTCCTGTAGCACGAGAACCCATCTGATTAGCCTAGGCTTAGCGTCCTTCTTCTCCATAAGGTACTTAATAGCAGCATGATCAGAGTGAATAGTGACTTTGGAGTCACCTATATAAGATCTGAACTTTTCACATGCAAACACGACTGCTAAAAACTCCTTTTCCGTAGTGGCATAGTTTCTTTGGGCACTTCTAGAGTTATAGTAGCGTAGTGAATAACATTCAACTTCTTGTCAACTCTTTGTACTAGAACAGCACCAACAGCATAGTCACTAGCGTCACACATGATTTCAAAGGGCAAGTTCCAATCATGTGGTTGAACAATAGGCACGGTTATCAAGGCCTTCTTAAGTATTTCGAAAGCTTCCTCACAAGCCTCATCAAAAACAAAAGGAACATCCTTCTGCAAGAGGTTGGTAAGAGGCCTAGAAATCTTAGAGAAGTCTTTAATGAACCTTCTATAGAAACCAGCATAACCTAGGAAACTTCGTATACCTTTGATATCTGTGGGGCAAGGCATTTTCTCAATTGCATCAACCTTAGCCTTATCAACTTCAATGCCTCTTGCAGAAATTTTGTGTCCTAAGACGATGCCTTCATTAACCATAAAGTGGCACTTCTCCCAATTCAAGACGAGGTTGGTATCTTTGCATCTCTGTAAGACTCGATCAAGGTTGCTGAGGCAATCATCAAAGGAAGACCCGTAAACGGAGGAGTCATCCATGAAAACCTCGACAATCTTTTCACAAAAGTCAGAGAATATAGCCATCATACATCTTTCACCGAAGGGGCAGGTGAAAGTGGTTTTCTCCAGATCAGATTGTGCAACAGGTATTTGCGAGAAACCTGAATAACCGTCTAGAAAGCAGAAGTGTGTGTGTTTAGATACCCTTTCTAGCATTTGGTCGATAAACGACAAAGGATAATGGTCTTTCCTGGTTGCCTTGTTCAGTTTCCGGAAGTTTATCACCATCCTATAGCCACTAATAATCCTTTGTGGGATTAATTCATTCTTATCATTAGGAACGAGGGTGATACATCCCTTCTTAGGTACGTATTGTACTGGACTTACCCAATCACTATGAGCAACGGGATAAATGATTCCTGCTTCCAAAAGCTTTAATATTTCTTTTCTCACGACCTCTTTCATCTTAGGATTTAATCTCCTTTGATGATCAGCAACTAGTTTAGAATCAGGGTCAGTTTTAATCTTATGCTGACATAGAGTGGGACTAATACCCTTAAGATCATCAAGAGTATATCCAACAGCCACACGGTGCTTCCTCAAAGTTTTTAGTAACTTCTTCTCTTCGTGATTCGAGAGGAGAGCACTAATAATAACAGGATATATCTCCTTCTCATCAAGATAGGCATACTTGAGAGTATCAGGCAACTGTTTAAGCTCGAACACAGGATCACCCTTCGGTGGGGGAGGATCCCCAAGCAGTTCAACAGGCAGATTATTCTTGAGAATAGGATATTGCTCTAAGACAATTTTTATCTATCTCATCTCTTTCATCCATATGCATATCATTTTCATGCTCAACCAGATATTGCTCTAAAGGATCCGTAGGAGGTACGGCAATAGAGGCAAGAGCAATGATTTCATCCCTACCAGACGACTCTTTTTCATGGGGTTGTCTTCCAGACTTGGAGAAGTTAAATTCATGAGACACACCCTCAAAACTAACAGTGACAGTCTGCTTAATGCAATCAATGTGAGCATTGACAGTGTTGAGAAAGGGTCTACCAAATATGATGGGACAAAAGCTATCTTGTGCAGTAGAACGGACGAGGAAATCAGTAGGATACTTCGTCTTACCACACAGGACTTCTACATCTCTCACAATTCCCAAAGGGCAGATAGTGTCTCTATTAGCTAGCGCAATAGTGACATCAATGGGTTCTAACTCAGCAGGTGCAATCTCATCTTGGATTTCATCATATAGGGAACGGGGCATTGCACTAACACTAGCACCCATATCACATAAACCATGATAACAGTGATCTCCTATCTTTACAGAAACAACGGGCAGGCCAACTACAGGTCTGTATTTGTCTTTCGCGTGAGGTTTAGCAATTCTAGCAGAGTCCTCACAGAATTTGATAACATGCCCGTCTATGTCTTCGGCTAAGAGATCTTTGATAATAGCGACACTAGGTTCAACTCTAATTTCCTCAGGGGGGGCAAGTGGTCTAATGTAACCCCTACGTATCGCAGTTGGAGCTTTAGAATAATCCTTTTTCCGAGCAAGGTAAGGTGGTTTCTCAGCGTAGGCACAAGGAACAACAGGATTACTAAAAGCAATGACTTTCTCCTCAACTAGATTGGGTTTAGCTATGTTGACTTCTACAGGGGGATGATATTTAAACCACTTCTCTTTGGGATGATCAACATGAGGAGCAAAAGATTCACATAGAGAAGCTACTATCTCAGAATCAAGTCCATACTTAGCGCTAAAATCTCTAGAAGTGTTTGTTTCAACAAAAGATTTAATGCAATCAAACTGGAAATTCATACCTGACTCCATACCTTCTTCCAGCTCCCAATCATCAGAGTTACGTTTGATTCTTTCCAATAAATTCCACTTGTGGTCAATATCCTTCTTCATAAAAGAACCGGTACAAGAAGTGTCAAGCATGGTACGATCTTCATGAGAAAGCCGAGCATAAAAGTTTTGAGTGATAATTTCTCTCGAGAGCTCATGATTGGGGCATGAATATAACATTGATTTAAGCCTCCCCCAAGCTTGAGCTATGCTTTCCCTGTCACAAGGCCAAAAGTTATAAATATAATTCTGATCACGATGTACTAAATGTAAAGGATAGAACTTTTGATGAAATTCCAATTTCAACCGATTGTAGTCCCATGATCCAGTATCATCACATAGCCTATACCATGTCAATGCCTTATCCTTCAAAGATAAAGGAAATACTTTCTTCTTTACCTCATCCTCGGGCAAACCTGCAAGTTTAAAGAAACCACAAACTTCATCTACATAGATCAGATGCAAGTCTGGATGTGATGATCCATCTCCTGTAAAAGGATTAGCCAGCAGTTTCTCAAGCATACCCGAAGGAGTTTCATAAAAGATATTTTTAGTAGGTACCTCAGGTTGAGGAACAACTCCTCGTGCTTCCGTTCGTGGTGAAGATACCCCGAACAAATTCCTCAAAGGAACAGTTTCCATAGTGACAAGTGACAATAAATTTCAGCACAGTATATAAATGTTTCCTTACCAAACACGCTTCACTCCCCGGCAATGGCGCTAGAAAAGAGTCTTGATGACCCACAAGTATGGGGTATCAATTGCAGTCCTTTCGATAAGTAAGAGTGTCGAACCCAACGAGGCGCAGAAGGCTCTGATAAACAGTTTTCAGCAAGGTAATAACTGCAAGCACTGAAAGTAGCCGTAACAAGTGATGGTGTAGCAAGGTGAAACATAGCAAGCGAAAAGTAACAAGTAGTAGCAACGGTGCAGCAAGTGGCCCATCCCCTTTTGTAGCAAGGTACAAGCCTCAACAAAGTCTTATAGGAGGAAAAACGCTCCCGAGGACACTCGGGAATTTCTGTCATGCTAGTTTCACCATGTTCATGTGATTCGCGTTCATTACTTTGATAGTTTGATATGTGGGTGGATCGGAGCTTGGGTACTGCCCATACTTGGACAAGCATCCCACTTATGATTAACCCCTCTCGCAAGCATCCACAACTACGAAAGAAGAATTAAGACAACGTCTAATCATAGCATTAAACTAGTGGATCCAAATCAGCCCTTTACGAAGCAACGCATAGACTCGGGTTTAAGCTTCTGTCACTCTAGCAACCCATCATCTACTTACTACTCGCCAATGCCTTCCTCTAGGCCCAAACATGGTGAAGTGTTATGTAGTCGACGTTCACATAACACCACTAGAGGAAAAGACAACATACATCATATCAAAATACCGAACGAATACCAAATTCACATGACTATTATTAGCATGACTTATCCCATGTCCTCAGGAACAAAAGTAACTACTCACAAAGCATAATCATAATCATGATCAGAGGTGTAATGAATAGCATCAAGGATGTGAACATAAACTCTTCCACCAAGTAATCCAACTAGCATCAACTACAAAGAGTAATCAACACTACTAGCAACCTTACAAGTACCAATCGGAGTCACGAGACAGAAATTGGTTACAAGAGATGAACTAGGGATTGGCGAGGAGATGGTGCTGATGAAGATGTTAATGGAGATGACTCCCCTCCGACGAGAGGAGTGTTGGTGATGACGATGGCGATGATTTCCCCCTCCGAGAGGGAAGTTTCCCCGGCAGGATCGTCGTGCCGGAGCTCTAGATTGGATCTATTCAAGTTCCGCCTCATGGCGGCGGAGAAACCACGAAAAAGCTCATCCTTGATTTTTTTTCTGGAACCAAACCATTCATATAGCAAAAGAGGGGGGCCAGTGGGCCGTCAGGGAGCCCACAAGCCCTGTAGCCGCCACCAGGGGGGTGGCGGCTACCAGGCTTGTGGGGCCCTGGTAGCTCCACTCTGGTACTTCTTTCGCCCAGTATTTTTTATATATTCCCAAAAAATTCCACGTTGATTTTCAGGGCATTTGGAGTTATGCAGAAGAGAGGACTCAGACTTGCTCCTTTTCCAGTCTAGAATTCCAGTTCCGGTATTCTCCCTCTTCAAATAAACCTTGCAAAATAAGAGACAAAAGGCATAACTATGGTACCACAAGGTAATATAACAACCCATAAAGCGATAAAGATCAACATGAAAGCATGATGCAAAATGGACGTATCAGCTGCTAGCATACATTTTCCCGTGCTTCAGTACTTCTCATTATTCGTGGGAAAATGTTTGATTGGCCGTGGGAAAGCTGGAGCCCTTAGCTCCCCAGATCTTGCAGTCTTGCACGAAGCCCTTTATAATGACAAAACTTATAGTTTGGGCGCTATAGTAGCTGAACGGTTGAACACGAACCATTCTAAAGGCGTTGTCTATGGAGGTATCTATGCTACTCGTCTTGCTAGACATTTTGAGATACCTATTAGACTGGACGAGGAAGAAGAGATTCTTCTTCTTGAGAGATATCTAGATTATGATAGCATGGTTTGCCATGACTTTCTTGATAGAGATAAAAATAGAAGAATGATTTATAACCTGGTATTTAGTCAGGGTACTCGTGAGACTATTACTTTGCCTGCTCCTTCTTTGTTCAATCTTCATACAGGCAGGTACATTATTATGCCCTCCAACATCTACGCATATTGGGGCATAGCCCAACCACAGGTGCCCGTGCCCAAGCCACCAGTCGAGTACCAAATGCCAGTTTATTAGTGGGAGCCAGAGGAGCTCACACAACAGTGGCATCCCCGGTCCACTCCGGAGTACCCCGGAGACGGTTATTTCCCTCCTTGGGAGTAGACCAACTTAGGCCAAAATCCTAAGCTTGGGGGGGGGGGGTAAGTGTTTCTCACCGACTTTATATTCTTGCTCACACTTTCACTTTGATTCTCGGTGTTCACACTTTGCCACTTTATCATCCATGCTAGTTTATTTCTTTTTCTCGTTTTCTTTTCGTGTGTTTGTCTAGTTTGAGAAAACCCCAAAAAGATTTGATTTTCTTCTTTTGCTTGTTGGGAGCTTTCCCGTGTAAATAGTTTTCTTTTTCTTTGGGTCAAGGTAGAAGACCATGATTACAATGTTTAGTGGCTCTCGCATGCATATCTGTTTATCCGTTAAAGAGCCATATTACTTTGTCTTCTCTTTTGTGTTTGCCTGCAGATTCTAGCTTAGTCCAATGCACGAGCACTCTTATTATTGTTCACATCATTTGGTCGTGCAAGTGAAAGGCAATAATGACGATATATGATGAAGTGACTGAGCCTGGAACAGCTGGTATGAACTCGATCTATTTTGTTTTTGTAAATATGACTAGCTCATCGTTCCTGATTCAGCTTTGTTGTGAGAGAAACATGTTTGCAATGACAACTTAGAGATCATAGTTTCTCATGCCATGCTTAATTAGCTAGGAGCTTATAATGGTTTGTCTTGGATGCCAACATGTATTTTGAGATGACTATGATGTAGTATGATAGGATGGTATCCTCCTTTGAATGATTCAAGTGGCTTGACTTGGCGCATGTTTACGCATGTAGTTGAAATAAAATCAACACAACCTCTATGATATTCATGTTTATGGTGATTTATGTCCTACTCATGTTTGCACTCGACGTTGGTTAATCTTATTGCATTTTGATGACTGTTGTCGCTCTCTAGTTGGCCGCATCCCAGTATTTTGCTAGCCTTCACTTGTACTAAGAGGGAATACTGCTTGTGCATCCACTTCCATAAACCCAAAGTTGTTCCATATGAGTCCACCATACATACCTATATGCGGTATCTACATGCCGTTCCAAGTAATTTTGTATGTGTCACTCTCTAAACCTTCAAAAAATAATCTGTTTTGCATGACCGAACCGCTCATGTGGTGACAGGGGGCTATCAGTATCTTCCATGCTAGGCGTATTATCCTCGATACGTGTTTATTCACTATCACTCACGAGAAAGGGGCCGGTAATTGGAATGCCCAGTTCCATGTTCAAATCGAAAAGATAATTTCAAACAAAACTCCCCCCGGATTGATGTTGGTATGGACGGCACCCGAGTATTCGGCTAGTCGTGGAGTGTGATTGATCGGTGGTGGGGGAGTCAAAAATTTACTTTTCTGTTTCGGAACCGCCTATAGCATGTGTACCGTGGAAGATGATGAAAACTCTTGGTCATTGCGTTGACAATGAAAGCATGCCACCCAAAATTATTATCTCTGTTTTCAAAGCTTGAGCTCTGGCACCTCTACAAATCAATGCTTCCCTCTACGAAGGGCCTATCTATTTATGTTCCTGTTGAGTCATCCTCTTCTTATAAAAGCACCAATTAGAGAGCACCTCTGTCATTTTTATGCTTTTCTTTTAATTTCTATTGAGTATGACCATGATTGGATCTTCTTTGCCATGAATTACAATGTTTAGTCATCCCTTGGTCTTTGAAGGTGCTCTGCATTTATGTTTTGCGGTCTCAGAAAGAGCTAGCGAGATACCATCTGTTCGTACTGCTTCATGATTGTTTTGATTGAAGTGTTGATGTTTGAAACTTACTATTATTTGCTCGCTAGTTGATTATGCCATTGATATGAGTTCACCGTGAGACCTAGATGTCATTTGCTTATGTGGTTAGCTTGTGATCTTGCTGAAATTCTTGATATGAGTTAGACATAGTTGCAACAACAAGATCAAACAGAGTTCGTAAAAGTTTTGCTTTTGTCTCTTTCAGTTTGTCAACTGAATTGCTTGAGGACAAGCAAAGTTTAAAGCTTTGGGGAGTTGATACGTCTCCATCGTATCTACTTTTCCAAATTATTTTTCCCTTGTTTTGGTCTCTAATTTGCATGATTTGAATGGAACTAACCCGGACTAACGCTGTTTTCAGTAGAAGTGCCATGGTGTTGTTTTTGCGCAGAAATAAAAGTTCTCGGAATGACCTGGAAATTTACGGGGATTTTTTGTGGAATATAAAAAATACTGGCGCAAGAATCAACTGGAGGGGTGGAGGTGTGAGCCCACAAGCCCACCAGGTGCGGGCCCCCCTGGCCGCGCCTCGCAGGCTTGTGGGGCCCACGAAGCTCCATCGCCTCCAATCTCAGCTCTATTTAGTCCCTTTCGTCCGGAAAAAATCAAGGAGAAGAGTTCATCATGTTTTACGATACGGAGGCGACGCCACCTCCTGTTCTTCCTCTAGAGGGCAGATCTGGAGTTCGTTCCGGGCTCCGGAGAGGAGAGATCGTCGCTATCATCATCACCAACCTTCCTTCATCGCTAATTCCATGATGCTCTTCACCGTTCGTGAGTAATCTCATCGTAGGCTTGCTGGACGGTGATGGGTTGGATGAGATCTATCATGTAATCGAGTTAGTTTTGACGGGGATTGATCCCTAGTATCCACTATGTTCTGAGATTGATGTTGCTACTACTTTGCCATGCTTAATGCTTGTCACTAGGGCCCGAGTGCTATGATTTCAGATCTGAACCTATTATGTTGTCGCCAATATATGTGTGTTTTTTATCCTATCTTGCAAGTTGTAGTCACCTACTATGTGTTATGACCCGGCAACCCCGGAGTGACAATAGCCGGAACCACTCACGGAGATGACCATAGTATGAGGAGTTCATGTATTCACCAAGTGTTAATGCGTTGGTACGGTTCTTTATTAAAAGGAGAACCTTAATATCCCGTAGTTTCCAATAGGACCCCGCTGCCATGGGAGGGATGGACAATAGATGTCATGCAAGTTCTTTTCCCTAAGCACGTATGACTACATACGGAATACATGCCTACATTACATTGGAACTGGAGCTAGTTACATATCTCTCCGTGTTATGACTGTTGCATGATGAATAACATCTGGCATAATCGTCCATCACCGATCCAATGCATACGAGTTTTTCCTACCGGTCCTTGTTACGTTACTTTGTTGCTACTGATGTCACTGCTGCTGCTGTTACTTTGCTGCTACTGCTGTCTCTTTGCTGCTACTGGTTACTATTGCTACTATTGCTATCACACTACCTTGCTACTGATACTTTGCTGCAGATACTAAATCTTTCAGGTGTGGTTGAATTGACAACTCAACTTCTAATACTTGAGAATATTCTTTGGCTTCCCCTTGAGTCGAATCAATAAATTTGGGTTGAATACTCTATCCTCGAAAATTGTTGCGATCCCCTATACTTGTGGGTTATCAGTAACCACCCCCAAGGGTCGCCATCTGTATGGGTTTGGTGACCACCCTCAAGGGTCCCTTAGTGGAATCACGACATTTTGCATTGTGCGAGGGCGTGAGGACATTATAGTGGCCCTAGTGGCTTCTTGGGGAGCATTATTGATGATGAGATTATGTATATACTTCTCGCACCTCATTGGTTACCCCAAATGGAAGGTTGAGATGTAGTCAGCACCAAGTTTTCCCTCACACGGGAACTGTAAGGTTTATCGAACCAGGAGGACTTCTAGGATCAACAAGTAGGTGTCTTCCAGCATGGCGCTAGCAGAAGACGTGAACCTGCACACACAACAAATAATTTTGCTCCCAACGAGTACAAAGAGGTTGTCAATCTCTCCATCCTTGTACTTTGCAAAGGATCAAAACACAAGCGGGAAAGTAATAGTGATTGCAACTGAAAAGTAAATGAAAACGATAAATGATGGAGGTGTAAACAATGATGGTGATATGGACCCGAGTCACATGATGTTCACTAGTGATGTCTCTCTCCCAAAAGACGATAAACAACTATGCTTCGGTAAACAAAACACATTTGGGTAATTGACAGAATTATGAATGCATCGCAATGCTAATTATGCTACTTGATAGTTAGAGGTTCAATAGTGATGGTAGTACGCCAAGACAGGTAGACCGTTTATTCATCAACATCTACTTACTAATCATCCACCTTGAGGTATCTATCCAGAACATCTCGCCAGTATAAAGTCGCGAGCCCCATCCAAAGTGTAAACTCAAAGCAACGGACAACTGCATTAACGAACTATGCGTAAGGTAAACAATCTTTGCAACCGTGGTCACAAGCACCGTTTTTTCTCCCTGGTGGCAACAACACATCCCATAGTCTCATGTTTTTGTCACTCAAGCTAGACATCGAGGGGCATGAACCCACAAACATGCATAATGCTCCCTCTTGGAGTTACAACCTACTACTCGGCCAAAGCAATAAATAGCAACGAAGAACAAGCATGTGTTGGGGGAACGTTGCATGGGAAAAAAAAATTCCTACGCACACGAAGACCTATCATGGTGATGTCCATCTACGATAGGAGATTTGGATCTATGTACCCTTGTAGATCGCACAACAGGAAGCATTAAGAAACGCGGTTGATGTAGTGGAACGTCCTCACATCCCTCGATCCGCCCCACTAACCGTCCCACGAACCGTCCCGCGATCCGTCCCACGATCGGTTCCGTCTAGTGCCGAAAGGATGGCACCTCCGCGTTCAGCACATGTACAACTCGACAATGATCTCGGCCTTCTTGATCCAGCAAGCAAGACAGAGAAGTAGATGTGTTTTCCGCCAGCGTGATGGCGCTCCGGTGGTGGTGGTGATCTACTCCTGGACGGCTCCGCGCGAGCTCCGCAGAAATACGATCTAGAGGAAGAACTATGGTGTCTAGATCTGAGTTGCACGTGGCAAAAGTTGTCTCAAATGAGTCCTAAATCACCACTATATATAGGAGGGAGGGGGAGGATGCTTGCCTTGAGGGCCAAGCCCTCAAGGGTGCGCCGGACAGGAGGAGAGGAGGAAACCTACTGCAATTAGGATTGGAAAGTGGAGTCCTTCTCTTCCTTCCCACCTCCCTTTTTTCTTTCTCTTTGGTTTTTCTTCTTTTGGCACCAAGGACTTCTTGGGCTGTCCCACCAGCCCACTAAGGGTTGGTGCGCCACCTTGATAACCCACAAGTATAGGGGATCGCAACAATTTTCGAGGGTAGAGTATTCAACCCAAATTTATTAATTCGACTCAAGGGGAAGCAAAAGAATATTCTCAAGTATTAGCAGTTGAGTTGTCAATTCAACCACACCTGAAAGATTTAGTATCTGCAGCAAAGTATCAGTAGCAAGGTAGTATGATAGCAGCAGTAGCAGCAAAGTGACAACAGTAGCAGCAAAGTAACAGCAGTAGCAACAGAGTAACAGTAGCAGCAGTGACAGCAGTAGCGGCAAAGTAACATAGCGAGGACCAGTAGGAAAAGACTCGTAGGCATTGGATCGGTGATGGATGATTATGTCGGATGCTATTCATCATGTAAAAGTTATAACACGGAGAGATATGTAACTAGGTCGAGTTCGTCAATGTAATGTAGGCATGTATTCCGTATGTAGTCATATGTTCTTAGGGAAAAGAACTGCATGACATCTATTGTCCATCCCTCCCGTGGCAGCGGGGTCCTAATGGAAACTACGGGATATTAAGGTTCTCCTTTTTATAAAGAACCGGACCAACGCATTAACACTTGGTGAATACATGAACTCCTCATACTATGGTCATCTCCGGGAGTGGTTCCGGCTATTGTCACTCCGGGGTTGCCGGGTCATAACACATAGTATGTGATTACAACTTGCAAGATAGGATCAAGAACACACATATATTGGCGACAACATAATAGGTTCAGATCTGAAATCATGGCACTCGGGCCCTAGTGACAAGCATTAAGCATGGCAAAGTAGTAGCAACATCAATCTCAGAACATAGTGGATACTAGGGATCAATCCCCGTCAAAACTAACTCGATTACATGATAGATCTCATCCAACCCATCACCGTCCAGCAAGCCTACGATGATATTACTCACGAACGGTGAAGAGCATCATGGAATTGGCGATGAAGGAAGGTTGATGATGACGATGGCGACGATCTCCCCTCTCTGGAGCCCAGAACAGAGTCCAGATCTACCCTCCAGATGAAGAACAGGAGGTGGCGGCACCTCCGTATCGTAAAACGCGATGAACTCTTCTCCTTGATTTTTTTTCCGAACCAAACGGACTAAATAGACCTGGATTTGGAGGCAGTGGAGCTTTGGGGGCCCAACAAGCCTGCCAGGCGCGGCCAGGGGGGGCCCGCACCTGGTGGGCTTGTGGGCTCACAGCTCCACTTCCTGTGCTGATTCTTGCACCAGTATTTTTCATATATTCCACAAAAATTCTTTGTAAATTTTCAGGTCATTTTGAGAACTTTTATTTCTGTGCAAAAACAACACCATGGCAATTCTGTTGAAAACAACGTTAGTCCGGGTTAGTTCCATTCAAATCAAGCAAATTAGAGTCCAAAACAAGGGCAAAAGAGTTCGGAAAAGTAGATATGACAGAGACGTATCACACCCTAAAGCCATTGGGCTCCCTCCGGGTGGGTTGCCCCCCTCCCGATGAACTTCCGGAACCTATTCGTCACTCCCGGTACAATGTGGGTAATGCCCAAAAAAAATTCGGTAACCAAATGAAACCATCCTATATATCATTCTTCGTTTCTGGACCATTCTGGAAACCCTCGTGACGTCCATGATCTCATCCGAGACTCAGAACAACATTTGGTAACCACACATATAACTCAACCATACTAAAACATCATCGAACCTTATGTGTGCAGACCCTGCGGGTTCGAGAACCATGTAGACATGCCCCGAGGCACTCCTCGGTCAATATCCAATAGCGGGACCTGGATGCCCATATTGGATCCTACATATTCTCTGAAGATCATATCGGTTGAACCTCAGTGCCAAGGATTCATATAATCCCGTATGTCATTCCCTTTGTCCTTATGTATGTTACTTGCCCGAGATTTGATCGTCGGTATCCGCATACCTATTTCAATCTCGTTATCGGCAGGTCTCTTTACTCGTTCTGTAATACAAGATCCTGTGACTTACACTTAGTCACATTGATTGCAAGGCTTGTGTGTGATGTTGTATTACGGAGTGGGCCCCGAGATACCTCTCCGTCACACGGAGTGACAAATCCCAGTCTTGATCCATACTAACTCAACGGACACCTTCAGAGATACCTGTAGAGCACCTTTATAGTCACCCAGTTACGTTGTGACGTTTGATGCACACAAGGTATTCCTCCAGTGCCAGTGAGTTATATAATCTCATGGTCACACGAATAAATACTTGACACGCAGAAAACAATAGCAATAAAATAACACGATCAATATGCTACGTATATAATTTGGTTCTTGTCCATCACGTGATTCTCCTAATGATGTGATCCCGTTATCAAGTGACAACACTTGCCTATGGCCAGGAAACCTTGACCATCTTTGATCAACAAGCTAGTCAACTAGAGGCTTACTAGGGATAGTGTTTTGTCTATGTATCCACACATGTATTTGAGTTTCCAATCTATACAATTATAGCATGGATAATAAACGATTATCACGAACAAAGAAATATAATAATAACTAATTTATTATTCCCTCTAGGGCATATTTCCAACAGTCTCCCACTTGCACTAGAGTCAATAATCAAGTTCACATCAGCATGTGATTTTAACGAATCCAACACCCATATAGTTCTAGGGTTTGATCACGTCTTTCTCGTGAGAGAGGTTTTAGTCAACGGTTCTGAATCTTTTAGATCCGTGTGTGCCTTACAAATCTTTATGTCATCTTATAGATGCTGGTACTACATGCTATTCGGAAATACTCCAAATATCTACTCTACTATACAAATCTGTTTTACTCCTGAGAGTTTATTCGGATTAGTGTCAAAGCTTTCATCGATGTAACCCTTTACGACAAACTCTTTAATCACCTCCATAATTAAAAAAATTTCCTTAGTCCACTAGTTACTAAGGATAACTTTGATAGCTGTTTTAGTGATTCAATCCTGGATCACCTTTTTGTACCCCTTGACAGACTCATGGCAAGGCACACATTAGGTGTGGTACAGAGCTTGGCATACTTTAGAGCCTACAACTAAGGCATAGGGGACGACTTTCATCCTTTCTCTTTCTTCTGCCGTGGTCGGGCTTTTGAGTCTTACTCATTTTCACACCTTACAACACAGCCAAGAACTCCTTCTTTGCCGATTTATTTTGAACTCCTTCAAAAACTTGTCAAGGTATGCATTTAATTTGAAAGTTCTATTAAGCATTTTGATCTATCTCTATAGATCTTGATGGTCAATGTTCAAATAGCTCTATACAGGTCTTCCTTGGAAAAACTCCTTTCAAACAACCTTTTATGCTTCACAGAAATTCTACATTACTTCCGATCAACAATATGTCAACCACATATACTTACCAGAAAATCTATAGTGCTCCCACTCACTTCTTTGGAAATACAAGTTTCTCATAAACCTTGTATAAACCCAAAATCTTTGATCATCTTATCCAAGCGTATATTCCAACTCCGAGATGCTTGCACCAGTCCATGAAAGGATCAGTGGAGCTTGCATACTTGTTAGCATCTTTAGGATCAACAAAACCTTCTGGTTGTATCACATACAACCTTTCCTCAAGGAATCCGTTGAGGAAACAATGTCTTGACATCCTATGTGCAATATTTCTTAAATAATGCAGCAATTGCTAACATAATTTCAACAGACTTTTAGCATCACTACGAGTGAGAAAATCTCATCATAGTCAACTCTTTGATCTTGGCGAAAACATCTTTGCGACAAGTCGAGCTTTTCTTAATGGTGACTTTTCACCATCATCGTCTGTCTTCCTTTAAAGATCCATCTTTACTTAATAGTCTTACGACCATCAAGCAGTTCCTCAAAAGTCTACACTTTGTTTTCATACATGGATCCTCTCTCGGATTTCATGGCCTCCAGCCATTTGTCGGAATCCGGGCCCACCATCACTTCTCCATAGCTCGTAGGTTCATTGTTGTTGAACAACATGACCTCCAAGACAGAGTTACCGTACCACTCTGTAGTAGCACGCGACCTTGTCGACCTACGAGGTTTTTAGTAACTTGAACTGAAGCTTAATGATCACCATCATCGTTTCCACTTCAATTGGTGTAGGCGCCATAGGAACATATTCCTGCGCCCCGCTACACACTGGTTGAATTGACGGTTCACTAACCTCATCAAGTTCCACCACCCTCCCACTCAATTCTTTCGAGAGAAACCTTTCCTCGAGAAAGGACCCATTTCTAGAAACAAACACTTTGCTTCCGGATCTGAGATAGGAGATGTATCCAACTGTCTTAGATATCCTATGAAGATGCTTTTATCCGCTTTGGTTTCGAGCTTATCAGACTGAAACTTTTTCACATAAGCGTCGCAGCCCCAAACTTTCAAGAAACGACAGCTTAGGTTTCTCCAAACCATAATCTATGCTGTGTCATCTCAATGAAAATACGCGGTGCCCTATTTAAATTGAATGTGGTTGTCTCTAATGCATAACACATAAACGATAGTGGTGATTCGATAAGATACATCATAGTATGCACCATATCAAATAGGGCGCAGCTATGACGTTCGGACACATCATCACACTATGATGTTCCAGGTGGCATGAATTGCAAAACAATGTCCTCATTGTCTCAACAGTGTACCAAAACTCGCAACTCAGATATTCATCTCTATGATCATATCGTAGACAGTTTTATCCTCTTGTCACAATGATATTCACTCTGAAATAGCCTTGAACTTTTCAATGTTTCAGATTTGTGATTCATCAAGTAAATACTCCTGTATCTACTCAAGTCGTCAGTGAAGTAAGAACATAATGATATCCACTGCATGCCTCAGCACTTATTGGACTGCACACATCAAAAATGTATGACTTCCAACAAGTTACTCTCTTGCTCCATGTGGTATGATTTTGCATGTCTCAAGTGATTCAAAATCAAGTGAGTCCAAAAGATCCATCTGCATGGAGTTTCTTCATGCGTTTATACCAACAGGTATGGTTTGCATGTCTCAAACGTTTCAAAAATGAGTGAGTACAAAGATCCATCACCATGGAGCTTCTTCATGCATTTTACACCAACATGACTCAATCGGCAGTGCCACAAGTAAGTGGTGGTATCATTATTACTTTGTATCTTTTTGGCACCAAGATTATGAACATGTGTAACACTACGATCAAGATTCAATAAACCATTGAAGGTAATTATTCAAGCAAATAGAATAACCATTATTATCTTTAAAAGAATAATCGTATTGCAATAAACATGATCTAATCGTGTTCATGCTCAACGGAAACACTAAATAACAATTATTTAGGTTTAACACCAATCTCGATGGTAGAGGGAGCGTGCGATGTTTGATCACATCAACCTTGCAAAAACTTCCAACACGTATCGTCACCTCGCCTTTAGCTAGTCACCGTTTATTTCGTAGCTTTTATTTCGTGTTACTAATCACTTAGCAATCGAATCGGTATCTAATACCCTCGTGCTACTAGCAGTACTAGTAAAGTACACATCAATATCATGTATATCAAATATACTTTTGTTGACTTCGCCAGCCTTCTCATCTACCAAGTATCTAGGGTAGCTCCGCCTCACTGACTGTTCCCCTCATAACAGAAGCACTTAGTCTCGGGTTTGGGTTCAATCTTGGGTTTCTTCATTAGAGCAGCAACTGGTTTGCCGTTTCATGAAGTGTCCCTTCTAGCCCTTGCCCTTCTTCAAACTAGTGGTTTTACTAACCATCAACAATTGATGCTCCTTCTTGATTTCTACTTTCGCAATGTCAAACATTGCTAATCGCTCAAGGATCATCATATCTATCCTTGATATGTTATAGTTCATCACGAAGCTCTAGCAGCTTGGTGGCAGTGACTTTGGAGAACCATCACTGTCTCATCTGGAAGATTAACTCCCACTTGATTCAAGCGATTGTTGCACTCAGACAATCTGAGCACACACTCAACGATTGAGATTTTCTCCTTTACTTTGTAGACAAAGAATCTTGTCGGAGGTCTCTTACCTCTCAACAAGGGCACGAGCATGAAATCTCAAGTTCATCTCTTAGAACATCTCTGATGTTTCGTGACGTTTCAAAATGTCTTCGGCGCCTTGCTTCTAAGCCATTAAGAATTACGCACTGAACTGTCACGTAGTCATAAAAAACATGTATGTCAGATGTTCGCAACATCCACAGACGACGCTCGAGGTGCAGCACACCGAGTGGTGCATTAAGGACATAAGCCTTCTGCGCAGCAATGAGGACAATCCTCAGTTTTACGGACTCAGACCGCAAAGTTGCTACTATCGTCTTTCAACTAAATTTTCTCTAGGAACATATAAAAACAGTAGAGCTATAACGCAAGCTACATCGTAATACGCAAATACCATTAGACTATGTTCATGATAATTAGTTCATTTAATCATATTACTTAAGAACTCCCACTCAAAAAGTACATCTCTCTAGTCATTTGAGTGGTACATGATCCAAATCCACTAACTCAAGTCCGATCATCACGTGAGTTGAGAATAGTTTCAGTGGTAAGCATCTCTATGCTAATCATATCAACTATAAGATTCATGCTCGACCTTTCGGTCTCATGTGTTCCAAGGCCATGTCTGCACATGCTAGGCTCGTCAAGCTTAGCCCGAGTGTTCCGCGTGTGCAACTGTTTTGCACCCGTTGTATGTGAACGTTGAGTCTATCACACCCGATCATCACGTGGTGTCTTGAAACGACGAACTGTCGCAACGGTGCACAATCGGGGAGAACAGAATTTCGTCTTGAAATTTTAGTGAGAGATCACCTCATAATGCTACCGTCGTTCGAAGCAAAATAAGGTGCATAATAGGATTAACATCACATGCAATTCATAAGTGACATGATATGGCCATCATCTTGTGCTTCTTGATCTCCATCACCAAAGCACCGGCACGATCTTCTTGTCACCGGAGCCACACCATAATCTCCATCATCATGATCTCCATCAATGTGTCGCCATCAAGGTTGTCGTGCTACTTATGCTATTACTACTAAAGCTACGTCCTAGCAATATAGTAAACGCATCTGCAAACACAAACGTGAGTTTAAAGATAACCCTATGGCTCGTGCCGGTTGTTGTACCATCGACGTGCAAGTCGATATTAACTATTACAACATGATCATCTCATACATCCAATATATCACATCACGTCATTGGCCATATCATATCACAAGCATACCCTGCAAAAACAAGTTAGACGTCCTCTAATTTGTTGTTGCATGTTTTACGTGGTTGCTATAGGTATCTAGTATGATCGCGTCTTACTTACGCAAAAACCACAACGGAGATGTGCAAATTGCTATTTAACCATTCCAAGGACCGCCTCGGTCAAAACCAATTCAACTAAAGTTGAAGCAACCGACACCCGCCAGTCATCTTTATGCAACGAGGTTGCATGTCAATCGATGAAACCAGTCTTTCGTAAGCGTACGAATAATGTCGGTCCGGGCCGCTTCAATCCAACAATACCACCGAATCGAGAAAAGACTAAGGAGGGCAGCAAATCGAAAATCACCGTCCACAAAACCCTTTGTGTTCTACTCGAGATAACATCTACGCATGAACCTAGCTCATGATGCCACTTTTGGGGAACGTTGCATGGGAAATAAAAAATTTCCTACGCACACGAAGACCTATCATGGTGATGTCCATCTACGAGAGGAGATTTGGATCTACGTACCCTTGTAGATCGCATAGCAGGAAGCGTTAAGAAACGCGGTTGATGTAGTGGGACGTCCTCACGTCCCTCTATGTGCCCCACGAACCATCCCATGAACCGTCCCGCGATCCGTCCCATGATCCGTTCCGATCTAGTGCCGAACGGGCGGCACCTCCGCATTCAGCACACGTACAGCTCGACGATGATCTCGGCCTCCTTGATCTAGCAAAAAATGCAGAGAAGTAGATGAGTTCTCCAGCAGCATGACGGTGCTCCGGTGGTGGTGATGATCTACTCCTGCAGGGCTCCGCGCGAGCTTCGCAGAAATACGATCTAGAGGAAGAACTATGGTGTCTAGATCTGAGTTGCACGTGGCAAAAGTTGTCTCAAATCAGCCCTAAATCACCACTATATATAGGAGGGAGGGGGAGGAGGATTGCCTTGAGGGCCAAGCCCTAAAGGGTGCGCTGGCCAGGAGGAGAGGAGGAAACCTACTCCAATTAGGATTGGAAAGTGGAGTCCTTCTCTTCCTTCCCACCTCCCTTTTTTTCTTCTCTTTGGTTTTTCTTATTTTGGCGCCAAGGCCTTCTTGGGCTGGCCCACCAGCCCACTAAGGGCTGGTGCGCCACCCTAAAGCCATTGGGCTCCCTCTGGGTGGGTTGCCACCCTCCCGGTGAACTTCCGGAACCCATTCGTCACTCCTAGTACAATGCCGGTAATGCCCAAAAACTTTACGGTAACCAAATGAAACCATCCTATATATAAATCTTCGTTTCCGGAACATCCCGGAAACCCTCGTGACGTCCATGATCTCATCCGGGACTCCGAATAACATTTGGTAACCACACATATAACTCAACCATACTAAAACATCATCGAACCTTAAGTGTGCAGACCCTGCGGGTTCGAGAACTATGTAGACATGCCCCGAGCCACTCCTCGGTCAATATCCAATAGTGGGACCTGGATGCCCATATTGAATCCTACATATTCTTCGAATATCTTATCGGTTGATACTCAGTGCAAAGGATTCATATAATCCCGTATGTCATTCCCTTTGTCCTTCGGTATGTTACTTGCCCGAGATTTTATCGTCGGTATCCGCATACCTATTTCAATATCGTTACCAGCAAGTCTCTTTACCCGTTCCGTAATACAAGATCCTGTGACTTACACTTAGTCACATTGCTTGCAAGGCTTGTGTGTGATGTTGTATTACCGAGTGGGCCCCGAGATACCTCTCCGTCACACGGAGTGACAAATCCCAGTCTTGATCCATACTAACTCAACGAACACCTTCGGAGATACCTGTAGAGCACCTTTATAGCCACCCAGTTACGTTGTGACGTTTGATGCACACAAGGTATTCCTCCAGTGCGAGTGAGTTATATAATCTCATGGTCACACGAATAAATACTTGACACGCAGAAAACAATAGCAATAAAATAACACGATCAATATGCTACGTATATAATTTGGGTCTTGTCCATCACGTGATTCTCCTAATGATGTGATCCCGTTATCAAGTGACAACACTTGCCTATGGCCAGGAAACCTTGACCATCTTTGATCAACAAGCTAGTCAACTAGAGGCTTACTAGGGATAGTGTTTTGTCTATGTATCCACACATGAATTTGCGTTTCCAATCAATACAATTTTAGCATGGATAATAAACGATTATCACGAACAAAGAAATATAATAATAACTAATTTATTATTACCTCTAGGGCATATTTCCAACAGCATGTTCGGGAGGCATCCATGGCGATGGAGAAGCTCCCAGAGGTCAATCCTCGCTCCGACAGGGTGCCGGGAAGAGGTCTCCTGACGCTCCCGATTTCGGAAGCGCTACGGCGGTGGAACGATGGAGAAATTCACGATTCTGGAAGTTGTGGAAGTGTTTCCTCTCGAGAATCTAAATATAGACCAACGGAGGGCACCACAGGAGGTGGGGCCCACCCAGGCGGCGCCAGGGGGTAGGCCGCGCGAGCAGGTCGCCTGGGCGGCCCCTGGCCCCCCTCTAGCCCATATTTGGTGATCTCAAAGCTTCCGTTATGCTGATTTGTTATATATTTTTATTAGAATTTTTCGAGCGTCGGAAAATTGGGTAAAAGCCCCTGCAAAATAGACATCAGCACACAAAAACTGGCACTGGGTGCACTGAGTTAGTAGGTTAGTCCAAATATCTTTAAAATGATATAAAAGTGTAGCAAAACATATAACAATGTCACCCAAAAGATCATGGAACAAGAACAAATTATAGATACGTTTGGGACGTATCAACATCCCCAAGCTTAATTTCTACTCGTCCTCGATTATATAAATGATAACACAATAATTTCTGTGATGACATGCTAACACACATATAAGAACTTCAAAGTAAAGCAAGTAAGATGTGCAATTCAAGTCAAGACAATAGCAAGCAAGAGTCTATATTTAGTATTGAGTTTAGCAAAGTAAAAACATAAAGGTGCAAGAGCTCTCGCCGTCCATGACTCGAATGTCTCCAAATGGTGTTTGCGTGCAAGAAGTGGGAGATGGGTTGAGATCATAATTTTTTTATTGAGAACTCAATATACTAAAATTTCACACTTGGTCTCCTTTGGAATCTTATTTTGACTCATCCCAGACCACTAGTCAGGCACAAGTCAAAATGATCCTCTCCCTTTCGACTTTGAGCACTCATGCAATGGATGAGCGTAAGCAAGATATGTTGGCACTTAGGATGGCAAATAGAATAATGATGGGGAAGGAAGACAAAAAGGTGTGAAAGGCTCACATCAATGAGGACAATCATAGGCGAGAGAAAGCCAAATGATAGATGTGATGTGAGGAGTAGGGATTGCCATGTAATGGATGCACATATGAGCTAAGGTAAGCTCTCCAATGGAACTAGTGGGGGTGCATCCAACTTGTTTGCTCAGGAAGACCTAGAGCTCATTTGAGGAGGCTCATCATTGGAATATGCAAACCAAGTTTTATAGTGTAAGGGTCCCCACATAGTTATGCATGAATGATAATCTATATGTAGTACAAATATAGCAATGGAGTACGAGTGTGGATCTTTCAAAAGGAATAGTAGTGTTGCCCCCTTCTCTCTTTTTATTTCTCCTTTTCTTTTCTTTTTGTATTTTCTTTTTCATTTTTTTGGCCTCTTTGGATCTTTCTTTTTATCTCTCATTTGTCCTCTTTGGGATCTTTTGTTTGTCCTCTTTGGGATCTTTCCTTCACTTAAGGGCAACACTCTATGTTCTACATGAATAAAAATAAGATCATCACACTTTATAAGAAGTACTCGACATAAAGACAAGTGAAAACTATCATGATGTATGCAAATGTATGCCTCTGCCAGTGTAGCAGGATATGCAATGATACCAGCGCGTCATGTAGCAATAATTGGGGCAAGGCCCAACTATCATGTGGCTCTACAATCAAGAAAAAGCATCTATGGCATGAAGATCAAGTCATGAGATGGTGGATGTTGCATGGCAATGTATCTCGGAAAGGCTATGGAAATGCCTTAATAGGTAGGTATGGTGGTTGTTTTGAGGAAAGATATAATGAGGCTTACGTATGACAGAGCGTGTCATGTCATGGGTTTGGATGCACCCGCGAAGTTTGCACCAACTCTGAATGTGAGAAAGGGCAATGCACGGTACCGAAGAGGCTAGCAAAGTATGGATGGTGGAAGTGCCAACAATCGAATACTCACATTAGTCCGAAGAACTCATACACTTATTATCGGTAACTCTCTATCTAGTTAGGAGGTTCACAAAGAGACAAGTACCCCGAGGAGGAGTGTTTGGGGGTTTGGTTATCCTTGCGCATCCTCGACTCATGGTAACGTGAGGGTACTCTATATATTCCAACCCCTCCAGAGGTTAGCGATCAAGTTAGTAGCTAGAGTTCTCAACTAATTTTAGTTTTTGAAAAACACACGGATTTCCCAAAATACGACACCTATCACTAATATGCTCAAACTCTTGGCACCAATAGTACAAACATTACTCAAAACAATACCTCAAAACTATTGCAGGTTACTACTATACTTAAATAGCAATCTTAATTACCTACTCATGCAAGACACACAACTCTGTGCAACGAGCCAACTCTCTAAACAAGATAAGTTGATAACTCAAGAGAGTTCCAAAATCAACCTAAATAAAATCTCTTAAAAAGATAAGCATGAAAACTAAGAGCTAAGCATGACATTAGCTATGGAAAGATAGAGAACACACAAAAAGGATAATCATGAAAACCTATGTTTTATTCTAGAGTGGAATGGTGCGTGTTTATCTCCCAAACAAGGTAGGCTAGGTTCCGACTTGTTATGAACAGCAAGAAAAACTAAAACAAACTAAAAAGAAAATAGCGGGACGCTCCAAGCATAGCACATATCATATGAAGTGATAAAAATATAGCATGGAGATGGACAAACTGATGATTGTTGACAGAGAAGGGGATGCATGGGGGCATCCCCAAGCTCAGATGCCTCAGTCTCCTTGAATGTTTCTTGAGGTGCATGGGGGCATCCCAAGCTTGAGCGCTTGACACTCATGTATCTTCTTTCATCATCTTCCATCGCATACTTGAAAACTCCCTTCGTACAAAACTCATCATAACCTGATTAGAGTGGTTCGTACCCTTATAAAATAATTCATTACCTGCTGGAAATAAATATTTTCATGAAAAGCTACTGCTTCTCATGATTGCCAAAATATTTTTGCAAATAAAAAGTAAGCTTAGGATTTTCAAAACAATGGAAACGCAAAACATGGCAGAATCTGTGAAAAACAGAACAACAAGTAGTAAATAATTTATTCGGGTCACTTCTGCAACTCAAATCAAAAAACTCAGAACAGATGCCAGAAAGGAAATTATATAGGGCATGCTGTCAAAAACATTCAGATCAAAAAGATGATTTGGTGATTTTTGGCGAATTGTTCCGTCAGGCAGACAAAATCTGTTTCTGGACAACATGTCACAACTTTTGAACTTTCTTGCAATCGGAGGCTATAACTTGGCACAAAGCTTAAAAATAAAGATACAATGATGTTGCTACAGTAGTAACAAGCATCAAGACCACTAAAACTTAAAGTAAAAGCAAATTGGGTTGCCTCCCAACAAGCGCTTTCTTTTATGCCTTTGAGCTAGGCATCATGTAAGAAGGAGGATCAAGATTCTCCGAGGTTATCGGAATTATAAAAACCTTCAAACGGATCCTCAACAAGTTCATCCTTATTTTTTCTAGGGAATGGGTATGTACCTTTCTATTTCCCACGTAAGCGTATGTGTCCTTTACCTATATCAATGAAGCCTCTCATGGCTCGGAGGAATCCCTTCCAAGCACTATATTCACTTTGTTGGGCTCCATGATGAAGGAATCAACCGTTGCATTCCTTTTAGAGAATGTAATCTAGAAATCCTTTACCTTTCCCTAGATTTCAGAAATATCACCATTAGCATGTTGTTGAGGCATAGTTTATGCCTAAGTAATTTTGGTGATTGATAACAGTACCGTAAAGGACTAACCGTGTGTGTTAAGGTTTCAGATAACACACGTCAACGGCACAAGACGACTCGTCTCCTCATTCATGGAACGGAAGCATGGCGCTCTCTACGATTCTCTTTATTTGAGTCATAGGAAAGCCGTACTATTAAGAGGGGATCCGTAGTGGAAAGGTTTGGGTGGAATCTATCTTTGCACGCACACACTCCACATATTCTCCCCTACCTTCGTCTTTGGTGCGGCCCCCGCCACTTTGTTTCTTGTGACTTTGCAAAATGGTCCCCAGCGGTAGTACCGCTGGCCCTAGCGGTAGTACCGCTGGAGCCAGTGGTAGTACCGCTAGCTGGCGGTAGTACCGCCCCTGGTCAACGGTAGTACCGCTCCAGGAGCTTAGTACCGCTTGCCTAGCGGTTGTTCGTGGACGGACCTTTTTGCGAAGACTTTCTTGGCAGTAGTAGTGCTTTTGCACTACCAGGGGCCCAGCGGTAGTACCGCCAGGCGGCGGTAGTACCGCCCCTGGTCAGCGGTAGTACCGCTGGAGTGCCAGCGGTAGTACCGCTGGAGCTCGGGCGGAGAGTGGGAAAACGGTATGATTTTAACCCCCACTATATAAAGGGTTCTTCTAGCTGAGGAACCCCATCTCTTACCTCTCTAAGCTCCATTGTTGCGCCCCAAGCTCAAAAGTGCCCGATCTCTCTCCCTAGCCAATCAAACTTGTTGATTCTTTAGGGATTGGTTGAGAAGGCCTAGATCCACACTTCCACCAAGAGAAAAGTTGATTCCCCCACCAATCCCTTGCGAATCTTGTTACTCTTGGGTGTTTGAGCATCCTAGACGGTTGAGGTCACCTCGAAGCCATATTCCATTGTGGTGAAGCTTCGTGGTCTAGTTGGGAGCCTCCAAGCTTTGTGTGGAGTTGCCCCAACCTTGTTTGTAAAGGTTCGGTCGCCGCCTTCAAGGGCACCTATAGTGGAATCACGGTACCTTGCATCGTGCGAGGGCGTGAGGAGAATACGGTGTTCTTAGTGGCTTCTTGGGGAGCATTGTGCCTCCACACCGCTCCAACGGAGACGTACTTCCTGTCAAAGGGAAGGAACTTCGGTAACACATCCTCGTCTCCATTGGTTCCACTTGTGGTTATCTCTATCCTTTACTTTGTATTTGTTTATGATTGTGACTATATCTTACTTGTCTTAATAGCTCTCGTTGTTAGCTTCTTTAGGGTTCACCTCATTGTCGTATTATTTGTGAACCCGTATGTTGTTTACCTTAACTTGCTAAGATTAATTAAAAAGTGGTCGTTGTCTATTCACCCCCCCCCCTCTAGCCAACCATATCGATCCTTTCAATTGGTATCAGAGCCACGTCTCTTTATTAATGGTTTAACCACCCGAAGAGTATGGAAGGCGAAGAGGGAATTAACCATGGGCAACCCGAGGCCATGGACTTGACTTCGGTCACAAGGGACGACTTGAATACGGCTATGGCCGCCCTCAAGACGTCCTTGACGAACGAAGTCAAGACCATGCTTAAAGAGTTAATTGAGGGACTTAAAAGTTCACCCGAACCGGCTATAGTGGTTAAACCCACCATTACCGATTCGGAGGCCAACTCCTCTAAGGAAGCGGCTAAAGGTATGTGACCTGCTTCATCTCACGAAAAGGATTGGACTGGAACATATGCCTCAGTTCCACCCCCCATGGTCTATGGAGGACCCGTTCCCGCACCTCGTCTTAATCCTGTTGGTCCTCCTCCTAAGCTTGTGAAAGGTGACTTTGCTAACTGGGTATTTTCTATTAAGTCTCATTTGAATCACAGCTCAACAAACTTGTGGAGAATCATCGAGCAAGTATATTATCCCCATGACCCAAGCAACCTCACTCCAAGAGAAGATGCAAACAATCAATACAATCACTCTGCGTTGTTTATTCTCCAGTCTACAGTGCCACCTGAAGATCTTCCCCACTTGCGTCCCTTCACGTTGGCCAAGGATTGTTGGGAGCATATTATGGTGTTGTACAAGGGAAGCTCAAGCATTCAACGATCCAACTATGAAGTGATACTTGATAAGGCCGATGAGTTTGTGATGAAGGAAGACGAAGACCCTCGTGATCTCTATCGGAGGGTGTCTGCTATTGCTGTGGCGCTCAAGGATCATGGGAGCAAGGATGTGGATGATACATGGGTCAAGCGCAAGTTCCTCAAAGCCATCATGCCTTTCAACAAAGCCATGTCATCTGTCATTCGCCAGCGGCCAGACTTCCACTCCTTGTCTTCCACTGAGGTGTTGGATGAGTTCATTGCAATGTCAATCATGAACGAAACAGCCGACAATGCACTTGCTCGTGTTCGATCAAAGACAACTTCACCCAACCTTGCATTCAAAGCAAAAGCAATGATTGAAGAAGAAGAGGAAGATGAGGAAGAGGAGAGCTGCCCTGAAGACACAAAGTATGCCTATCATGAGCACATGGCTCTTGCATCAAGGCAATTCTGGGGCAACAAGAGGAACTCAAGACCCACCTTCACCAAGAACAACTCGAGTGGATTCAAACCCAAACAATGAGTAAGGACATGTTATAACTGTGGTAACGTGAGTCACTTCGTGGCCGAATGTCCCTATGAAAAAAGGGAAGACAACGGAGGCAAGCTCATTCGCAAAGACAAAACCAAGTCATTTCCAATCAAGAACAACTTTGTGAATAAACCTCACCCAAAAGGGATGGTGGCCCTGGAAGAGTATCCTTCCGATGATGATGGTGATGATGATGATACAGTGGCAACGGCAACTGTTGCTATTGCCACTACCCCTTCCCAGAAGGTGTGTCTCTTCAACCCCCCAACGAGAACCACATCACCAAGTGCCTCATGGCAAAAGGTATCAATCAGGTAACTCCCATCATTAAGACCAACATTGCTTCTGCTCCTTCATTGTTAAATTGTGTTGAAGATAGTGATGTTGGGGAACTTAATGAGCATGATCTTGATAAGTTTCTGTGCACTATTAAGGGAGAACCCAAGAAGCACTTTGTTGCTCTCTTGGAACAACTGGGTGAGGCCACTGACCTCATTGAGTCTCATGAGGAGACCATCTCCGAGCTTCAGGTACATAGTCGTGACTATGCCAATGAAATTGCCGAATTATCTAGTGCTCTAGAAGAGGAGCGCACTCTTCGTTTGGCTCTTGAGGAGTCATATAACGATGACTGCGCTAAAATGCAAAAGAAACTAGATCATGATGTTGTTCTTACTCGTATGCTTAAATCTGAAAAGTATGCTCTTGAGGTTGGCCATGACAGACTCAAAGAGGAGTTTGACATACTTGACAAGGCCCACAAAGCCTTGAAAGGTGCTCATTTCTCTCTGAAAGAGTCTCATGATCAACTCCAAGCAAAGCTTACCAAGGAGATCTCTACTTGTCCTCCCTTTGTGTTAATTGATAATGCTTGTGCAACTAACCCCTGTTGTGAGCATGTACATCTTGTGGAGGAAAATGCCAAGTTAAAGGAGAAACTTGAGAAGGGCCTTGTGGCATGCATACAAGGTGAGAAGAGTCTGAACGATCTCTTGAGCACTCAAAAGGGTGTTGTAGGAAAGGAAGGACTTGGACTTACCTCCAAGTCAAAAGGTAAAAGGAAGAACAAGAACAAACGATCTCTCACCCTCATGGAAATCTTTGTCAAAGAGGGTGAGGGGACTCAGAAGGTGAACAGGAACAAGGTGGACTATGGGAACCCCAAGAAGGGCAAAACAGTTCCTACTAACACAACCGGCAAACTCAATTCTTCTTATGTTTTGTGTTGTGCTAGTGATGGGCATGTTTATGCCAGATTTGTTGGTTCCTACAATGAGGATATTGAATGGGCTATCTGGGTTACTAAGACCCTTGTCTCTAACATGAAAGGACCCATTAAAAAATGGGTACCTAAAACCAAGCCTTGATCTATTGCAGGAGTTTGCTTCCGGTGGGGTGTCATGGTTGCTCGATAGTGGAGCAACAAATCATATGACCGAAAGCAAGGACTTAGTGGTGGATGTGCATCCTTCTCCATCTATGCCCACCCATGTCCAATTCGCCGATGCATACTCTTCAAAGGTATTGGGATTTGGTAAGGTGGTAGTCTCTCAAGATTTATCTATTGAGAAGGTCATGCTTGTTGAGTCACTTGCCTACAATTTACTTTCGGTTCGTCAACTTGCAATTATGGGTTTTTCCACATTCTTTAATATTGACTCTGTGGTCCTCCTGAGGAGCAAGACTCTTAAAGTAGCCTATGTTGGACATGTCGAAAATGGTCTTTATGTGGTGAACTTCTCAAAGCGACCCACTAAGACTGCGACATGTTTAATCGCTAAAGTTGACGTGGGCTGGCTTTGGTATCGCCGTTTAGCTCATGTCAATATGAGATCTTTGCAAAGTCTTCTGACAGGGGACCATGTTCGTGGACTAACAAATGTGAGCTTTGCTAAAGATCGTGTTTGCAGTGCCTGCATTGAAGGAAAGATTCATGAAACTGCTCATCGTCCAACGACTCTTATCTACACTAAGAGGCCATTGGAACTTCTCCATATGGATCTGTTTGGTCCTCCATCATTTGATAGTCTTGGAGGCAGAAAGTATTGCTTAGTGATTGTTGACGACTACTCAAGATATACCTGGGTATACTTCTTTAAAAAGAAGAGTGAAACTCAACAAACGGTCATCAACTTTGCTAATGAAGCGCAACGTCAACATGAAGCAAAGATCTTGATGATTAGGAGTGACAACGGCACAGAGTTCAAGTACTACACCTTAGATGAGTTTCTAGGTGATGAGGGAATAAAGCACCAATATTCTGCACCATATACCCCTCAGCAAAACGGCGTGGCACAAAGGAAGAACCGGACCTTCATAGACGCTGCAAGGATAATGAAGGAAGAATTCAAATCTCCATATAACTTCTGGGCAGAGGCCATCAACACAGCATGTCATGCATCCAATCGGCTCTACATCCGCAAAGGCTTGAACAAGACTCCGTATGAGATCCTAACTGGAAACAAACCCAGTCTCAAGTACTTCTAGGTATTCGGTTGTAAGTGTTTCATTCTCAAGAAAGGAGCACGGTTAGCTAAATTTTATTCTACAGCACATGAGGGTATCTTTGTTGGTTATGCTACAAACTCTCATGCTTACCGTGTCCTCAACAAGTCCACCGGACTAATTGAGGAGACGTGTAACATAGAGTTTGATGAAAATAATGGCTCCCAAGTGGAGCAAAGTGGTCTTTGTGATGTAGGTGATGAAATTCCTCCCCAAGCCATAAGAAGAATGGGGATTGGTCAAATACTCCCCATTGAGGAACCCCTTGTGGCCGAAGGAGAAGGACAATGCTCTACTCACGTGGAGCCATCACCCCCACAAGCCCCACACGCTTCCGATGAACAAAGTGAAGACTCTCAACAAGTTGAACAAGCTCAAGGTCAAGATCAATTGCCCAACAATGGTGATGTGTCCCATGATATTCAAGCACTACCCCAAGACTCCGAACCTGCTCATGATCAAGATCAAGTGCAACCCCGAGATCCAGACGAAGTAGAAGCACAAGATCAAGATCAAGAGCAACCACTAATACAAGAACAAACTAGTGAACCTGCTCAAGTCGAAGGACAAGATGATCAGGAGACTGTCTCACAATTCCCCTCTGGAGCTCCAACAGCCGGCTCAAGACGCAAGGGCAAGCAAAGGAAACAAGTCGATGCTCCCCCGTTATCCAATGAAGAACTCTTGGAGCGTCGAGCAGCCAAGAATGCGAACAAGCTGAGAGTCAAGTCACATCTTATGAAGAATGTACTTGGCAGTTTAAAAAGGGGAGTATCCACCCGTCAACAGCTTTGGAATTATTGTGAGCATCACGCGTTTGTCTCGTATTGTGAACCTCAACAGGTACAGGAAGCGCTCGATGATGAGGATTGGCTTATGGCCATGCACGAAGAATTGAACAACTTCGAGCGCAACCAAGTCTGGGATTTAGTGCCTCGGCCAACAGAGGAACATAATGTCATCGGGACCAAATGGATATTCAAGAACAAGCAAGATGCCAATGGAACTGTGATTCGAAACAAGGCAAGATTGGTGGCTCAAGGCTACTCCCAAGTCGAGGGTATCGACTACGGTGAAACCTTTGCCCCTGTTGCTCGTCTAGAATCTATTCGCATGTTACTTGCATTTGCTTCTCACCATAACTTCAAATTACAGCAAATGGATGTGAAAAGTGCCTTTCTTAATGGTCCTTTGAATGAGTTGGTCTATGTAAAACAACCCCCGGGATTCGAACATCCCAAGCTCCCCAATCATGTGTACAAACTTAATAAGGCACTCTATGGCCTTAAACAAGCCCCACGCGCGTGGTATGAGTATCTTACTGAGTTGTTACAAGATCGTGGGTTTGAAATTGGGAAGATAGATCCCACTCTTTTTACTAAGAGGGTTAAAGGGGATTTGTTCATATGCCAACTATATGTTGATGATATTATCTTTGGCTCTCCTAACATTTCATTCAATGAAGAATTTGCTGCACTAATGACTGAGAAGTTTGAGATGTCCATGATGGGAGAGTTGAAGTTCTTCCTCGGGTTTGAGATTAAACAAGGTCTAGAAGGGACATTTATCAAACAAGCCAAGTACACTCAAGACATGCTCAAATGGTTCGAGCTCGAAGATGTCAAACCGGTCAAGTTCCCCATGCCAACAAGATGCAAGCTTGACAGTGATCCCAATGGTAAAGCAGTGGATCAAAAGGTATACCGCTCCATGATTGGATCCCTTCTTTACCTTTGTGCATCTAGACCGGATATTATGTTGAGTGTAGGGATATGTGCACGGTTTCAATCCGCACCAAAAGAAAGTCATTACATGGTTGTTAAGCTAATCTTTCAATATTTGGCTCATACCCCAAACTTTGGCCTCTGGTATCCCAAAGGAGCAAACTTCAATCTAGTTGGCTATTCTGACTCAGATTGGGCAGGAGATTGTGTGGAGAGGAAGTCAACGTCTGGAGGATGCCAATTCCTTGGTCGCTCTTTGGTAAGTTGGTCTTCAAAGAAGCAGAATTGCGTCTCCTTATCATCCACCGAAGCGGAGTATGTGGCAGCTGCAAGTTGTTGTGCACAATTGCTATGGATGAGGCAGACTTTAAAGGATTATGGTGTCACTTGTGACAAAGTGCCTCTTCTATGTGACAATCAAAGCGCTATCAAGATTTCCCTCAACCCAGTGCAACATAGCAAAACCAAACATATTGATATTCGTCATCACTTCATTCGTGAACATATCAAGCTAGGTGATATTGAGGTTCACTTCATCCACACCGAAGAGCAACTTGCAGATATTTTCACTAAGCCTCTAGATGAAGCAAGGTTCCAGGAGTTAAGGCATGAGCTAAATATCATTGATTCAAGTAATGTGGATTGAAACTAGGCATATTGCACCTCACTTTGCATTCCATCTTGGTCTAGATGTAGGCATGGACATAGGGGGAGTGTTGTTCTCTTAATGAACTTTCCCTCCCCCCATTATGCATAAATCAATCTAGTCTTTCACTTTAGCCATTGTCAAATGACACTTGTGCTTCAAAGAAGAGCATTGGTCATGAACCCAAGGATAATTCTTTGCGGTGTCATACCATTGTCTCAAACATAGGTGGCCTCGGCCACCGCCCCTTTCTTTTGTATAAAAGAAAGGATATACAATGACAAGTCAGTACATTTTTCTAGGTGCTATCTCGTTTTTACTTACTTGTCATTTGCCCAAGTTCTTCTCTTATCCTAGGCCGCGTTGTGACATTTGCAGTGGTACTGCCGCCAGGGTAGCGGTACTACCGCCAAGACCCCAGCGGTACTACCTCCAGGGGTAGCAGTACTACCGCCAGGACCCAAGCGGTACTACTGCCAGGGGTAGCGGTACTACCGCGAGGACCCCAACGCTACTACCGCTAGGGATAGCGGTACTACCGCCAGGATCCCAATCTAACACGACCGGCTAGGAAAATTTTAGGGTTGTCTCAAGGGGGAGCGGTACTACTGCCAGGGGGAGCGGTACTACCGCCAGGACCCCATCGGTACTACCGCTTCATCCAGCGGTACTACCGCCAGGCAGTGGTACTACCGCAAGGTCCTCAGCGGTACTACCGCTGGCCCGTACCCCTTGGGCTATATAAAGGAGGGGGAGCCCGTTTTTCTCAGCCTGTTTCTTCTTTCTCGCGGCTCCTCCCTCCCCTAGCCCGAAATCTCCCTGTTTGGATCTCGTTCCGTGGAGCTCTTTCTCTCCGTTGGATTGGAAGGGTTGCTCCACCTCTCCTTCCTCCTCCAAGGGCCATGAATCCCGGTAAAGCTCCTCCCCTTCTTCTATTTGGTTGATGTTCTTGTTCTAGGGTTAGGAGCATTGGGGATTGGATCCATGTCTTTGATCTTGTGCCTTGTTCTTGGATGGCATGAAGGAGATATTTGAGGGGAGTGTAGGTCCTATGAATCGTTGTTGATTATGTTGCCATGCCCTAGGATTTACTTGTTTTAGATCTAGCACTTGAACTATGTTTGGATTAGATCTAAAACTTGCTCTCTCTTGCCTAGGCATGTACTTATTTCGGTGATACCTGTGATCCTCTTGTGAGTAGGGCTGAGGTGGAGTTCTTAGTGTTCATATACAGCCCATGCCCTCGTAAAATTCGTGTAGCCCTATGCATGAGGTCTATTTTTATCTGTCAGAACTGAAAGTCAAACCCCAGCGGTACTACCGCCAGGGGTAGCGGTACTACCGCTAGGACCCCCAGCGGTACTACCGCCAGGGGTAGCGGTACTACTGCCAGGAGGATTCACTGTGCATTCTTTTCATGTGCTTGGCAATGAGTGTTTATTTTTCTGCTTTTTCTAGTTCATTGCCTTGACTCTTTTTGTCGCTTCTTTTTGTTGTGTGCTTTGTGTCACAGGTAGTTCTCGCCGTTTGAACCCCCCACGGGACACGCAGTCAAAGCAGTTTTGCAACCCAGAGGCTCCCGAGGGGTCTGCCACCTCAGGTCTACAACCCAAAAGGCAGTCCTTCAAGAAGACCGCAAGCAAGGACAAGAGGATCAATGTCCAAACAATGCCCCCAAGGACTTTCTGCGGTTTCGCACTCAGAACCATTATCTCAACGAGAGGGCTGTGATCAAGGATGTTGACCATGTCTGGGCAAAGGATCAGTGCCGGATCTACTGTGATGTTGTCGCGCATTTCAAGAAAAACTATGTCTCCGTTCAGTGGATTGACCTAGCTCATCTTCAGCGGAACCTGGACTATTTTGGTGATGCCCTCTCTCTGATTGACAAACTGGGCATCAAGGACATCTTCACTTACAAGACAGATTTTGACCCCACTGTTGTTGCTCAGTTCTATGTCACGGTCCACTTCTCTCCTGATGAAGAGCGCTCTATGGTGTGGATGACTGGGACTCGGAAGATGACCGGTACCTCGCGTGAATTCAGGCAATTCCTCAACATTGACTTCCAGGGAGCTGACACTCCACTTGGGTTGTGTCCTCATGCTGCAGCCCCCACCGATAGGCCCCCCGCAAAGGACAGATTGCAGAAACTCTATGTGAGGAAGAGTGTGCTCCCCAAGCATCTGGACATCATGCATCGGATCCTTCGCAACACCCTCTTCCCTCGCATTGGTAACTTCGACGAGGTTCATGGCTCCTTGGCTGAGATGCTGCTGCTTTGTGAGGAGGCTATGTCTAAGGAGTCTGCCCCTCTGGATATTTCTAATGTGATGTTCACGGAGCTCTGGAACTGCATCATCATGCGTAAGGTTCCCATCTACGGGCCCTATCTGTTCGCATATATTCGTCATAAGTGGCAAGAGGCTTTTTCGGAGGAGGTGCTCTACGCTCAGTCTGACTACATTGTGCACGACCCGATCAAGCTTCGCGTCAAGGAGAAATGGGCCAACCCATCAACTTCCTCTCGGCACATGGATACGGACACAGAGACTACTACTGACAGAGGAACCGCCTCTCAGTCCCGCTCTTCTGCCATGCCATCTTGGGCCATCAAACTGCAGGATAAGATGAAGACTCTATTTTGTATGCAGGCTAAGGGTCAGTACCAGACGCACGTGGCTCAGAAGGAGAGCCGCCAGAGGCACAAGCGTGTTCTCAGGACTCTTGATGTGGACATCTCCAGCGGATCAGAGGACGACATCACTCCAGAGGCTACTTGGATGCAGGCTCAAGGATACCAGTGGTCTGGCGATGAGGCAGAAGAGGAGGAGCAGGACGATCAGGAGGGTACCGACGAGTCTGGCGATGCTGAGGATGAGGAGTAGCTACCTGTGGCATTAGGTGTGCCCCTTTTTGGTGTCTTGTGCCAAAGGGGGAGAGAGTCTAGGAGCTGGATTTGCTTTCATAGTCGAACTTTGCTTTGCTTTGCTTTCTTTCGTGTGGTTTGCTTCAAACTTGGTTTGCTTCTAGTTTGCTATCATTTGTGAGACATGAACTTATGAGAGATTTATTACCATCATATGTTGTGAGTCATATGCCCCGTATTGTCATATATCTCTATCTTTTTGTTCTCATATTATTCTCTCTGCAAATCCGGTATTGTCATCAATCCACCAAAAAGGGGGAGATTGTTGGGGCATAGTTTATGCCTAAGTAATTTTGGTGATTGATGACAGTACCGTAAAGGACTAACCGTGTGTGTTAAGGTTTCAGATAACACACGTCAACGGCACAAGACGACTCATCTCCTCATTCATGGAACGGAAGCACGACGCTCTCTAAGATTCTCTTTATTTGAGTCATAGGAAAGCCGTACTATTAAGAGGGGATCCGCAGTGGAAAGGTTTGGGTGGAATCTATCTTTGCACGCGCACACTCCACATATTCTCCCCTACCTTCATCTTTGGTGCGGCCCCCGCCACTTTGTTTCTTGTCTCTTTGCAAAATGGTCCCCAGCGGTAGTACCGCTGGCCCTAGCGGTAGTACCGCTGGACTGCTAGCGGTAGTACCACTGCAGCCAGCGGTAGTACCGCTAGCTGGCGGTAGTACCGCCCCTGGTCAGCGGTAGTACCGCTCCAGGAGCTTAGTGCCGCTTGCCTAGCGGTTATTCGTGGACGGACCTTTTTGCGAAGACTTTCTTGGCGGTAGTAGTGCTTTTGCACTACCAGGGGCCCAGCGGTAGTACCGCTCGGGTCAGCGGTAGTACCGCTGCATCCAGCGGTAGTACCGCCCCTGGTCAGCGGTAGTACCGCTCGGGTCAGCGGTAGTACCGCTGCATCCAGCGGTAGTACCGCCCCTGGTCAGCGGTAGTACCGCTAGAGTGCCAGCGGTAGTACCGCGGCAGCCAGCGGTAGTACCGCTGGAGCTCGGGCAGAGAGTGGGAAAACGGTATGATTTTAACCCCCACTATATAAAGGGTTCTTCTAGCTGAGGAACCCCATCTCTTACCTCTCTAAGCTCCATTGTTGCGCCCCAAGCTCAAAAGTGCCCGATCTCTCTCCCTAGCCAATCAAACTTGTTGATTCTTTAGGGATTGGTTGAGAAGGCCTAGATCCACACTTCCACCAAGAGAAAAGTTGATTCCCCCACCAATCCCTTGCGGATCTTGTTACTCTTGGGTGTTTGAGCATCCTAGACGGTTGAGGTCACCCCGAAGCCATATTCCATTGTGGTGAAGCTTCGTGGTCTAGTTGGGAGCCTCCAAGCTTTGTGTGGAGTTGCCCTAACCTTGTTTGTAAAGGTTCGGTCACCGCCTTCAAGGGCACCTATAGTGGAATCACGGTACCTTGCATCGTGCGAGGGCCTGAGGAGAATACGGTGGCCTTAGTGGCTTCTTGGGGAGCATTGTGCCTCCACACCGCTCCAACGGAGACGTACTTCCTGTCAAAGGGAAGGAACTTCGGTAACACATCCTCGTCTCCATCGGTTCCACTTGTGGTTATCTCTATCCTTTACTTTGTATTTGCTTATGCTTGTGACTATATCTTACTTGTCTTAATAGCTCTCGTTGTTAGCTTCTTTAGGGTTCACCTCATTGTCGTATTATTTGTGAACCCGTATGTTGTTTACCTTAACTTGCTAAGATTAATTAAAAAGTGGTCGTTGTCTATTCACCCCCCCCCCCTCTAGCCAACCATATCGATCCTTTCACATGTTCATGATAAGATGAAAAAAATTCCATGTCTAACCAGAGAGAATCATAAACAACTTTTGGCATTGTAGAAACCATGGATCCAATATCACAATAAGCAAGGAAATCTTGGTTAGAGATGCTAATTCTAACAAAAGGTTCCCAGTCATCATCTATTTTCAAAATTTGTTCCTTATCAACCATGGGTTTCTCTCTTTCTATTAAGTCTAGAGCATCTATTTTCCCTTCAATGGTAGCAAGTCTATCTATAATAGTGTCATAACCATGATTATAAACAAGATTATTAGATAGACCATGTATAATATCAAGAGCTCTTGCCTCATCACACTCTAAAAAAATCTCCTTTAGCTATAATATCAAGAGAGTGTTTGCACCATATAAAGAGACCATGATAAAATTTCTAAGCACAATTTTGATAGGTATCCAAGGCATAATTCTTTTGTGTGCTTCAGAAGTTCTATCACATGCTTCCTTCATATTTCCTCCATTCCTTTGATGGAAATCTAGGACCTCAGATTCCTTCCAAGCATCAAACCTTAACATGCTTGACAACTAAAAGCAAAGTAACTTTTTTTTGTTTATTGTATAAGACTATAAAGCAAAAAATAAAAAGTAAACTAACAAGACTGAAAAGCAAAGGTAAAGGATAGCGTGCAACTCCCCTATCTTGAAGACCGGAGTCCCCGGCAACGGCGCCAGAAAACTTTGCTTGATGACGAGATGATGTATATACTTCTTGCACCTCGTTGGTTACCCCAAGTGGAAGGTTGAGATGTAGTCAGCATTAAGTTTTCCCTCACACGGGAACTGTAAGGTTTATCAAACCAGGATGACTCCTAGGATCAACAAGTAGGTGTCTTCCACCCTGGCGCTAGCAGAAGTAGTGGATCTGCACACACAACAAATAACTTTGCTTCCAACGAGTACAGAGAGGTTGTCAATCTCTCCGGCCTTGTAGTTTGCAAAGGATCAAAACACAAGCGGGAAAGTAATAGTGATTGCAACGGAAAAGTAAATGAAAACGGTAAATGATGGAGGTGTAAACAATGATGGTGATATGGACCGGAGTCACATGATGTTCACTAGTGATGTCTGTGTCCTAAAAGACGATAAACAACTATGCTTGGGTAAACAAATCACTGTTGGGCAATTGATAGAATTATGAACGCACCGCAATGCTAATTATGCTACTTGATAGTTAGAGGTTCAATAGTAATGGGTAGTACGCCAAGACAAGTAGACCGTTTATTCATCAACATCTACTTACTAATCATCCACCTTGAGATATCTATCAAGAACATCTCGCTGGTATTAAGTTGCGAGCCCCATCCAAAGTGTAAACTCAAAGCAACGGACAACTGCATTAATGAAGTATGCGTAAGGTAAACAATCCTTGAAACCGTGGTCACAAGCACCATTGTTTTCTCCATGGTGGCAACACATCCCCTAGTCTCATGTTCCTGTCACTCAAGCTACACATCAAGGGGCATGAACCCACAATCATGCATAATGCTCCCTCTTGCAGTTACAATCTACTACAAGGCCAAAGCAATAAATAGCACCGGAGAACATGCATGAATCACAAAGAAACAAAATATAAAAGGATACTCAAATATATAACTCATAACAATCTGAACATAATCTCATAATCCATCGGATCCCACCAAACCGAGCATAGCAATAGCATGAGAATTACATAGATTCCTTGGTCATGTAGGACAGCTCACAAGGACTAACCATTGAAGCACAAGATTGGAGAGAATACATCACATAGCTACTAGTCATGGACCCATGGTCCAAGGAGGACTACATCGACACATCTGGGAGGCATCCATGGTGGTGGAGAAGCTCCCGGAGGTCAATCCTCCCTCCGGCAGGGTGCCGGGAAGAGGTCTCCTCACGCTCCCGATCTCGGAAGCGCTGCGGCGGAGGAACGGTGGAGAAATTCGCAATTATGGAAGTTGCGGAAGGGTTCCCTCTTGGGACTCTAAATATAGGCCAAAGGAGGGCACGGGAGGAGGTGGGGCCCACCCAGGCAGCCTCCTCGCACGGCCAGTGGGGTAGGCCGCGCCAGCAGGTCGCCTGGGCGGCCCCTGGCCCCCCTTTGGCCCATCTTTGGTGATCTCGAAGCTTCCGTTACACTGATTTTTTATATATTTTCTTGGAATTTTTCGGGCTTCAGAAAATTGGGTAAAAGCCATTGCAAAATAGACATCAGCAAATAGAAACTGGCACTGGGTGCACTGAGTTAGTAGGTTAGTCCAAATATGTTTAAAATGATATAAAAGTGTAGCAAAACATATAACAATGTCACCCAAAAGATCATGGAACAAGCAGAAATTATAGATACGTTTGGGACGTATCAATTATTCCTCCACACCGTCCCAAGCAAAGATTAGCATCCGCAAGTGTGTGAACTTCTGGATACATCATAGTCTCAGTGTGCTTCAGTTATCTCTTACCCTGAGCCCTTTACTTATGCACTTTACTTTATGATAGCCATAGTGTTTCACGTTATATATCTTGCTATCACTTAGTTGTTTATCTTGCTTAGCACAAGTCATTGGCGCACATAGTTGAGCCTGGTTTTGTTGGTTTTGTGCTTGACAAACTAAAATCTAAACACTAGTTTTATTCCATATTTGTTCAAGCCGGAACCGTAATTATTTTAAAGCACATATTTACCCCCCGCTAGGTGACATCAACATCCTTTCAAGGTTGATGCCTTGACTCTCAGCAAATATAGCGGAGCCACTGCCCCGACATAGACTGCCCTTGAAAATGCAAGAACCCTGCACATCATCCAAAGGCTGACCCTCCAAAGCGATGTCTCCAAGAAGGTTATGATGTAAAAACCACCGCCTCCCACTCCAATAAAAAGTTGATGTTCTTACACACAGAGCCCAGTCACATGAAGGGAGAGGAGAAGGGCTCTAAGGCAATACCTCCAAGGTGGTCGGGATGCCGAGAGGCACCGTCATTGCAAAAAGTCTTTCACCCAAGCCCCTCATCTCATATCAGTGAGCTTGCAAATCTAGAAACCCATGGGTACCCAAACCACAAAAGTTGAGCCCGTTGTGTATAGAAACCTCATCGTCACCCCGTCGTCACCCGATGCACCCCTCACGCAATGATCCGCCGCATATCCTGATGCCACGGAGAAAGACGGCACGTCTTCTAGGATGATATCTGAAGGCATCTGAGTGAAAAGCACGTTGGGGTTCGGTAGGTCCTCTTATATTCATTCTTTCTCGCGGTTCTTAGCTCTTATTCTATCCAACATCTAAATATACATGAATACCACTTGGAACCGAGCGGTCGACCAAGCTTCCATCGGTCGCGCCAGGCTGTGTCACAATACCTTGTAGGAACGCAGCGCGTGGGCTGTACGGATCCATAAAGGAATGAGAGATCACACTGCCTTATCCGATTATCCCCTTCCTCTCAACTCTCATCTCTCACTATCCCCACATGCTTGTCTCTCTCGACCGATTCAACCACCACACAAATCACACCGACGAGTTCGATGATGTCCATCCACCGCTATAAGCCCCTTGTTTTTCTTCTTTGTCCTCCATCCCGATCCTCCCATGAGATACAACACATCCCCGTTGCTCACGCACACCTCACCCTTGCCTAATTGGCGGGAGCTCGAGCTCCTGAGCGTTGCCTTGAAATCGACTCTCACATGCCCGAGGGTGTGTCCTTCCTTGAAGGTTGGTGCAACCGAAGTACGTTGTGCAAGACCTTGTGATGCAACCGTAGGGTGTGCGTGCAAGAAAGGCAGGCTATGTGTTGCAGCCGACGAGGGGGTGATGTTGTGGGCTAGGTGACGATGGTGCGTGGGGAGCGTGTGTTGCGGCCAGAGGCGGGCGGTGCTACAACTAACACGAGGGAAAATTATAATAGGAGGTGCGCCAAGCTACAACCAGATTTGCTTGGTTCTGCAGCTGAAGCAGCAGTCACGCGATGCTACAACAAGGGGTGGTGGAGCTGCAACAACGTGTGGTCATAGTTGTGATGCGGGTGATAATGAACACCGGTGTTGAGCCACTGGGAGACGGGGTTGCAACCGCCTGCTACGAGAGCTACAACCGCTAGCAACAATGAGCACCAATGCATCAACCAAATGGCAGCATAGCTGCAACCATTTGTGGCCGGAACTAGGGTGCCAATGATTGCAAGCAGCGATGTTGCGACCATGGGGCGTCGTAGTTGCAACTGTCAGCGGAAAGCTGGGACGACCGCATCAATGAGCACCGATGCTATGACCGCGACATGGCAGAGCTGCAACTGTGTGCGACCAGAGTTGCGATGGTGCTGCAACATCGACCGGGTAATGCCACGAGGCCGACAATGTGCACTACGGCAAGGCAGCCGATGCTACTCCGACCAGGAAATGCGCTGAAGAGAAGGGCACGCTGGAGGGAAGAAGGTATCAACGACATACGAAGATCCTAATTTTTATGACCGGTGACCATGGGGGAAAGTGCGGGGTTGTTTGGTTCCAAGCCACAACTTGCCACAACTTAGATAAGTTTGACCAACTTAAATGTGTGTTTGGTTCTTGCCACAACTAAGTTAAGATTTTTGTTATTAGCACTAAGCCTCACATGTCATAGATATAAAAAATATGACAAGATTCCCTACACCTTAATTTAGACAAATTTGACAAAGTTAGGTGTGTGTTTGGTTCTTGCCACAATTAAGACAATATTTTCTTACTAGCACTTAGTCCCACATGTAATAGATACAAAAAAGTATGACAAGATTTCCTGAAGCAAAACCGAAGTATGACTAATTATTTAACATCGTAAGTAAGATAAATGTGGCAAAATAATATGTCAATATATAACAAATACAATCACAGTCCATACAGGCCCGCAACAACAGGCTATGCGAGGGTTGATCCGACAGTGCCGAAGGCCACTGATTGAGGTTGGCCCTGGTCAACCGACCCGTAGCAACGCCCAATCTACATGTGTGTAGGGGTGTTGAAAATCAGCCAGGCATAAACCCGTGAAACCCGATAGCTCTCGGCTACACTAGCCTCGCCCGCAAGTCTAGATTACTTTGTTTTGCTAGTTCAAGCACTATCAGCGGAACAGTGCCGGGTGAAACACGGTTGAAGGAAACCATTTCAATAGGTAAATCCGGGCAAACCGCGAGGGCTGTCCGACCTCACATATACTCCTTTCATCTTAAAATAAATATCTTAAGCTTAGTATAACTTTATATTAAAGTTAGTATATAATTGAAATAGTTATTTTGAAATGAAGAAAGTATAATTCGTGAAAAGCTCGCGTGTCAGTCGATGCTCGGAGCATCGATCACCACACGTCCACACTGTTCCTTAACCCCAATAGGAGAACAAACCAGTGGGCTACAGCTCAACTATTCATGGCGTGACAACAAAGCAAAACACACAAGGGGATGAACCGAACCAGTGGCCTAATCATTTTTTTGCTTTTGAAAGTAACCAGTGGCCGATTTATAAATGAAGGGGCATGGGTGCACATCTCCGGCGGAGTTTGAGTCGAGATAGGCACAGGCACTACACGCTTGACAGTGGATTCGGTATGAGGGAGCAGGGCCAGCTAGCACGGTGGTTTTCCGAAGTATGGCGCGGGAGCCCGGTCATAGAGTGCAGCGCGACGGGAGGAAATTGATAGGCGTCTCTGTCGGTAGATTCATTATCTTGCCGAGCTGAAAGCGACGCCGACCACGATGGGCTCACACGTCTGATAACGTTGCGGTGTTGCCTGCAAATACATACTCAAATCTAGTACTCCCTCGCTCCGGATTAATTGACACCACCTCCTATACAAGACAGTACTGTATAGTACTTCATATGATTTCAAATATAAGAGCATCTACATCAAGACTTAGCAATATGACCCTAAGTGAATCTACAGACGGACCACCCGCTTCCTCCCTAAAGGTCCAAAACGTCCGCTTGATACCCAGTAAGAAAATGATCCAATCAGATCTCATTTGGTTCCTATACGACTGGACTGACCAACATTCCTCAAATCGAGGTTAAATGTAGGGACGATATGATGGCGCCTGCCCGACCGCGTACTACATTCCATTTCATTATAGTCACACCTGCAGCCATCCGAAGAGAAGATATTCTAGCCCGTATCGTCCAATAGAAACAAACTTATCTGTTAATTACATAGATGGATTAAATCTCGTTGTGTCAAATTCATCTCATTCATGTACGTTGATTAAAAAAAACAATCATAACATATTTTGTGAGTGAAAAAAAGTCGTGCAAACATCATTGTTTCATTTATGAAGGAGATAGACCGAGTCCCCGAATCTTCTATGTCATAAGCATAGAAGATTCGTAGTCACAGTCCATACACTTCACAAATGGTACAACGAGGAGTGAAGCTTGGGACTAAAAACATCCGAAACCCATCGAATCAATACAGATATAAAAATCTTTAAGTATTTCGGTGTCCTGCCGGTCCAACATGGACGTTATGATGGACATGCATGTCTTTGCATGTATTTGATATTTCGAAAATAGGGTGCGTAGTTGCAAATGGAAAATTTTGAGGCATGGCCGATCATTGTTCGCAAGTACGTCCGCGGACGTTTGAGAGCCAAAATTTGCAAGTTTCTGTTGTAGATACTCTAAAGGCCCCTATTTGTACGTAGATGCAGACACACTCTTCATTTTCTTTTTTACATGCCAGGTCACTTGCACTTGATTTATGAAGAGGAAGAGAGAAAAAAAAATAATAAATTGAAAAAAGATGGACCGGATGGGATCGCGTTCTACGTGACGGACTGAACGGGCACGCCCTTGCATGTCGGCGAGTCCTCAAATCCTTCATATATTTGTCCTCAATACGAGGGTTTGCGAACAGCTCATGAACATATGAGAGGCTGTTTGAGACGTCCGGTTGTAGAAGCTCTAAGACGTGCTTTTAGGGGGTAATATAAGACGTGTTTTAATTGTTTGGATTCGCTCAAATGTGGCAACCAAACTAGTATTAGACTGTTCTGGGAGTAACTTAGTTAGAAACATAGCCCATTTCAAGACAAATTTACTTATGTGTCATGTAATTTATGAGAAAAGAGGTGTTTGAAGTAACATAGCGTTTCTTAAGAGAAAATGAAACTATAAGCTAATAAATGAAGCCATATATAGAGAGCGACTTTTTGAGGCTTTTTCCATAAAATCGAAATTAGTATTTTTAAGTTTCAAAAAAATTCAAAACAGAATCCTGTGAAAACTTATACATATTTGTGACGGATCTGTAAAATTTCATTCAAAAATATTATGTTTTGCAAGCTGTGCAAAATGAAAACAAAATCCCGCCCAAGAATAAAAGAAAAATGGCATATTGCCATGTATGTAATTGTCTTTTTTGGCTATGCCAAGTATGTAACTATATTGCTACAAAACTTTTCTCAAACGTGTTATATGCATATTTCCATATGTATATTATTTTAATTTCTTTACTGTGGAAATATGATATTTTAAAACGGGCTTCATGAAGCTCGTCCTTTATTAAGGATTTCTGATCATATATGACACTACTATTATGTTACTTTGCACTATAATGATAGTAACTTAGCCTAGTATCATATGCATGACACTAGTATAACTTACTCCTTCATATAAGTCTCTTGGGACGACTGTCTCCTTCCTCTCGAACAAACCGACGATGCGTCACCTCAAGCCGCTCCAACACTAGAGCCAGTATAATATCATTGACCAAGTATTTGGCCTACTTTCTTCCCTATTACCTTTTTTTGACTTCTTATCTTATGATATCCAAGAAGACCCTCTTGTGTTTTCATTGATGTCATGATCAAAGGCTTCTAGATCACTCAAATATAGAAACCGAACTAGCATTACAATCATCTCTGAAATTAGAGAAACTACATTAAAGTCCCTCATGCCAACCATCTCCTTCCTCTCGATAAAAAAACACTCAAAGAAGCAGATTAGTTAGGAGCAGGACTCGTGTCATAAAACGTTTGAAAACATTAGCAACACACGGTTTGGTTTCTTCTTAAAACATTTGACCATACTTTTGATAGGTATCAATGACGATAAAAAATTTGACAGTTCTTTTGGAATCCTAACCCGAGAAGTGATAGTTTTATGCTATCTCCTCCCGCTAAACCCTAGCATCCTAGTGGGGATCATGCGGTACGAGGGAACTAGTAATAGCAATCCTTACCTCAAAGGCGGCCGAATTCGAGAACGAAACTCCAAGGGCGATGCTAACTCTAAGAGGGGACTAAACCCTAGCCGGTGCGAAGGGGAACATATAGGAGTATTGTTTTTTTATTATAAAAATTGGAGGGTTGGAATACTAAAGATTCTTTTTCCTATAAATTTTTTGATCACAGGGTTTGGGTTACGAAATTCATTTGTAATCCATTTTCATACCCCTACACTCCACCTCTCTATAAACTCTCAATCTCATATATATTTTCAATTCTAAGCTTTAAACATTCCTGCAGTCCAAAAAGAACGTGAAATGTAGACTATCATTTACGAAACAGTTTTGCTAAAATATATCTAGATGTGAGATAAGGATTACACATTTAAGTCCTATATCATTGATCTTTATGTGAAGATTCGTGTGGGTGTTTTTTTCTTTTTCTTTTTTCCTCTTTTATGTTAAATTTAAGTGTTTAGATGTGCAATAGCTATGTTATATCTGGATTGGCAGCGAATATGGCGCGCAACTGACGGAGGACACCGTGCACCCGCGGCCATGCTCCAAAGTCCAAACCTCGGCAAGTAAGTACACCCTACGAGCGCCGCAATGCAATACCGCCCTGCACCGAAGCCCACAGGATGATCGGTGGTGCTCGAGCCACACTGACGAGATCCCATCGACCAATAACTCGCCCGGGCGCGTGGAGCCGCAAGACCCGCCCCGCCCGCCCCCGCGCCCCAAATATCACCCGGCACCTAGTAGCTACCTACTAGCTCGTACCGCAACCCGAGCATGGCATGGGCAAACTGACGGAGACGCCCGGTGTTACTTCATGGCGATGATGGTTCCGAGCTTGCGTACTCAACGGGGACAGGAGTGACAATGAGACAGTGTAGCAGGTGAGGCCTCAACGGCCGGCAATTAAGCGCGGCGTTAGCCGACGACAGCGGCCTAAGCAAACTGCAAGGGATCAATGCGGCGAACGGAGTGCCATCATTGGCAGGACGGCGACGTCCGGCGCGCCACGTCACTGGCAGGGGAAGCCATGGCCGGTGAGCTAGCGCCGTCTCCTTTCGCTCGACCCCGGTGAAGCTGTAAGAGAAAGTAATCTGTTCTGGTGTGGTCTGCGCTGTAGTAGAAAGTAGTGCCGGATGGTGTAACCGAACAAGGTGAGCTGAAACCTGCAGTGTGGCACAAGAAGCAGGGATGGAGACGGCGTATCCAGCCATCTGAACTTGGTAAAACTTAGGCCTCAGCTACCTCCCCTGTGCTAATCCCTTGGACTGGGGAGTGGAGTGTGGCGAGGTGCAGTGTAAGCGGAACGGAAGGTCCCTACCGGTCGACACCTGTGCGCGCGAGTAAATAAATCCTCATCAATGGCGGAAGGTGACTCGAGCAAACAACCCCTTAATGGACAGCGAGCGAGAGATCCGCAGACGGATCGAGCATTCCGTGACGGCGACCAGTTCCGGGGAAACGATAGTCGCAGATCCGGTGCAGTGCACTGCCGCTGCCGTCTCTTTTGGGCTGAGATGTTTTTTTTTTTTTTTTTGGCGGAGGGGCGTGAGATGGTTAATTGGACACTGTCAACCTATAGTTACGCATTTTGGAACCCTTCTAGAACGTGCTACTCCGTTTTTCCCGTTCCTATCTTAAAGACCTTTCAGTTTCAGTGGTTGATAAGAACGTGCTACTCCAGCAGTTGCTTGTCACGGGACATGGAGTTTCTCAAGCCGAGCTAAAATGAGTTTAGGTGAACAGTAAAATTAAAAGAATTTAAAAAAAGTTTATTTTTTATTTTTTTGTGATAAACATTGACAAAGTTCTAATATCTTATTTCATCAGAAAGTCACATTTTGTGAGGCGTGGCAACAAAAAATCGATACTCTGAAAATGCTAGTTTCAAAAGTATTTTGGAGTATCAATTTTAGCATTTTCAGAGTATCGATTTTGTTTTTTTGGCCACGGCTTCCACAAATATGATTACGTAATGTAATTTTGCAGGGAGTTAGAACTTTTGTCAATGTTTGTCATAAAAAAATCAGATTTTTTTGAATTTATTTATTTATTTTTTGATTTTACTGTTCACCCCGAGCTTGAGCTCGGGCTGAGAAGCACACTATCCCTTGTCACATTTTTAGTGTATTACTAGCACAATGCCCATGTGTTGCTATGAAGTCATACAAACAAGGAATTTAGATGATGGTGTCTTGCAACTGTTGCATGGTTCACGATTAAAAAGAAAGCACAAATATAACAAAAGGTCATGTTGCAGTTGCTGAAGAGTCTCGAGTGACCATAGTAGGTCCTTCAAAAGATTTATAGTGAGATACATTTTGAATTTGGAACATAGAAGAATGGGCGTGAGTAAGTTAAATGCACAAGATCACAGATTAGATAGGAGGACATCATCTATCGACACATTAAATTATAATTTGTTTGCCCTCTTCTGCCATGACATGGAACCAAAAGAATTGGTCGGGCAGAGAAACTAAAATCAAGATCATGATTTTGAATTGAAGGCATACTTGCATTTATGATTTGTGTTTTTACAAGAATGTTATTCTCTTACAAGAATGTTATTCTCACATCAGGAGATCAATGTATTTGTTTATTTGAGATAAGTCTCATACCTAGTAAAAGTAACACTTATTTATTTATGTCTTTTGGAAAGTTGCTAGTTCCATATATGGGTAGTGCATTTGTTTATTTATATGATCTGGCATGTGAACTCGTCACCAACTCCAACCTTTATAAATAGGAAAAATAGTGACCTTTGTTTAAACAACAGAAGGCACACGAAGGGTCAAACTTTTCATTCAGCTCAATAACAACATGCAACTTGGACTACAAAGCCCTGAAACTGAAAATTCGAGAGAAGAGAAAGTACAGGGCAGATCATATTCCTGTGAGCTGAAGCAAAGCAACATATGTCAGGTTCAACATCTGATCTAAGAACCCGATGAGCTATATTATGAGAAATTCCATTTATCTCTCTAGAAATGTGAAACACCTATGATTGAAGATGTGAAGAGTAGTGAAAGAAATAAGCCGAAGTTTCCCTGATAGACTAAGGAGTAGAAGCCTCTAAAATCCTTCTGTTTGCGGCAACCGAAGCCAAGGAAAGCCAATTGTGAGAAATGTAGGTTGGGCAATCTGAAGACGGTTGGTCACCTATGCAGAAAAAAGAAGGGCGAGAGTTTCGTCTTGCAAAGGTGTGCTTGTAATGGATGTGGATGCCTCAAGCTGCACATTTACTTCAATTTGATCATGTTGCAAAGAAAGATAAACTCCAACTCCAGTAGCTACTTGTAACGACTACGATGCGGTCCTTTCCAATTTAGGGAACGAGGCCCCGAATTGGAAAGAAGCGCATCTAAGCGTTTCGCAAGCACGGTAACATAGCACATATATAATTATAGTAGAATGACAATAAGGGATTCAACTGCCATCTCATAAATATATCAGAGTTACATCATGCATCCAAACAAGGTAGTTCCGCTACAGATTACAAAACATGAGAAATGACTATGCTACCCTGCATGCTTGCCCACGATCACGACCACGCCTCAGTCTTCTGGGTAGTTCACGTATAGGCGGTCGTACTCCTCATCGTACTGCCACGCCAGCTGCGTGCCGTCGGGATCACCTGTCTCGGGGGTACCTGAACCTGTTGGTGTTTTGAAGGAATCTGTGAGCCACGGGGACTCAACAATCTATGACCTCGGTGCCAGAACTAGGCAAGTTATTAGGTAAGGAAGGTGGAGTATTTAGGTTGCAGCATCCTAAGCATATATGGTGGCTAACTTACGAAGAACATGTATTGAAGGTGGTCTATACTAACGATCGATGATTAGCTGATCACTAAGTGATCTTGAACACCTACTTACGTCAATCATAACCCCACCGTGTTCCCGATCGAAGAGAGGTCTTCGAAGGGGACAATCACGGTTACGCACAAAGTTGGCAATTTTATTAGAGTTATGTTTAAGTTATCTATAACCGGATGTTAACAAATATTCCAAGTTGCCACATAACCACGGGCACGGCTTTCCGAAAGATTAAACCCTGCAGGGGTGCTCCAACTAGTCCTTCACAAAAGGTCACGGGCCGCAAAGTAATCCTCTATCACGAATCTCGTGATCTCGTCGGATTCCTTAGAGGAAAACCTCAACTCTGGGGAGAACCAAAGCTTCACTCGGATTCCTATACGCAAGATATATCGCTAAGGTAAGACAAGACTAGCAGGACCTCCCATCGTGTCGACGACCTTGATAAGAGCCGCGTATCTCAGTCTCAGGACACGACGGATGGAACTAGCTACGAGAACCAAACCTCAAGTTTCCTTGTGGTGGCCCCGCAGGCAGACTAGGTTGGACCAACACTCATGAGGAGCACTGGCCCGGGTTGTAGGTTAAAGATCCTCGGGGTGATCATTCCCTATGCAGATTATTATTAAGTAATTAGCAAATTAACACCAATGTTGGGTCATGCCGGACAAGTCTTAACACTACGTGATTTATCAAGGGGGTCCCCATAACAACCCCGAACGTGTTAGGAGCGATCATTATGGAATCAAACACCGGTAGCTGGTAACTATGGCGGCAATAACGGAACAAAACACCTGGCAAAAGGCTAGGCCTTCCGTTATTTACCAAGTATATAGGTGCATTAATTAAATAACAGATTTAACATAATGATATCAACTCATGTTATCACATGAGACAAGGCACCTGCAACTAGCAACGCTAACATTAGTAGCTGAGCAAAGCCTACTTAGCCATTCAAGATAGCTAGGAAGGGAAAGTGTATGGGTATCATGGCAATATCAAGAGGCAATTATTTCAGTGGTAGGAAGCGAGCATATGACGAAGAAATGTAATCTAGCATAACAAGGCTAGAGATGGAATCAAGGTCATATCATCTTGCCTGTGATGTCCTCAGCTTGGAACTGCTCTTGTTCGTCATGCCCGTACTCTCCCGGATCCACGTACTCGTTCTCCGATCCCGGTGCTACCCAACATAAAAATATTATCCAATGAACAACAGAACCTCAAGATGCAACAAGCACATGATGCATGAGATGAATATGAACATGCATCTCTATTCTAGTCACTAGCACAAGCATGAGATGTAAACACAAGTTCCTGGACAGAACTGCACTCTAAGCTATCTTGACATGCATGAGGATGACATGAACAGATGCGTCACATGAAAACGATGCAAAAACATATAAAGAACATAACGATCGGAGCTACGGGTCAACGGGAAACAACGAAACAAGAATTGACATCCTACGTATCAAAATCATCACAACACTCACCAATGGCATACTTCTGGTACTTCCAGGTTGCCAAGAGATAAAACAAACCAACATGGATGGGGTGGTGCAAGAAATATCACCACACCATCATCTATGCACTCACAAGCATCAAAACATCAAAACTATTCAATCTGCCATAAACAGCATCATAGCAGTTTGTGGGCTACATGCAAAGCACCTACATCCACCCAAATATGCCAAATAGGATATGTGGCAGAATCTATTCAAAAGTACTACAAGCACAAGCAAAAAAGATAATGCAAAGGACTTCCACACAGAAAGTTACACAGCTGCTAACTTGGTCAAAAATATCAGTTTTCAGGGACTTAGTAAAAATTCCAGATTCTCACTAGTTGTTTATGCTCTGAAGCATTTTTACAGCACCCAAAACAATATCTACAGGACTCCAAATGGAACGAAAATTTCTAGAGAGCTAGACAAACACAAAAGCTACAACTTCCCAGTTGAAAGCAAAGGCTGATTCACAACACATGGACTTCTACAAGCACAACAACAGGAGAAGAAAATATAAGCAGATTCTCACACTTAGTGAAAATCACAGATTTTCACTAAACTGGAATTTCAGCCACATGCCTACTTTGACTAGGCACAACTTGCACATATGAACTACTAAGCATGAAACAAAACCAACATGCCATAGAGGGGGTCACCCTCTAATGCCACAACTAGGAATCAACCTCTTGAGCTCACCACCTCTCATGGAACCAAGCTCCAAACATAGAACAAATCTGAAATATGACATTCCTAGAAAGTGTTCCAAAGGCAAAGCTGACTTCACCAATGGATTCCTGGGATGATTCTACCCCAAAAACATGTATAATACATGGGCACTTGCATTGAACACATGGGCACAAACTAGAAAAGAAAACCTACAAGGAATCACATGGAGTGAATAGTGCAACATCACATGTGCTATTCACTAGAACAACACCTACAACTAGCACTTGCACACTCTCACAAACTTCACATACTTGCACATGATGGACACACACACATACAACATGCACAAGCATCACAAACACCTACACATGCTAAAGTGAATACTCCACTAACTACACACATCATGCATCCCACTCCTACACACACAAGTTAGCACATGTGCACATCCAAGGCTCACGAAGCCTTGGGCATGTGTGGGTCACCACACACTTACACACACACTCATGACAAGAGCACCTACATATACACAAGGTAGGTGAGGGGGAAAACCCACACACACACTCACATCACATACTTGCACAAGAGATGCATATATACCACCCTTGGTGCTTGCACCACACTCATGCACATAATCATCATCACCTGGTGCCATACACACACAGATACCTCACACACACAACATGTTACTACACATCTATACATGCTAAGCTCACTCCCAAACATGAGCTAACTCACATAACACCTATGCACACAAGGTCCTTCACATACATACAACATAGCTAGCAAACTACTAGGATCAACATGCTCTTAAGAACTTAAATAAATACCACATAAGTTGTTGATCAATCACAACAACAATCTAGCAAGCTATAAAAGAAAATAGCAAAGGAAAGCAAAAAAAGGGGCAGGTCTGGGTTTCGAACCCAAGACCCCCTGGATCAATCCCACGGCCAACTCCACCCTACTACTTGCCATCTCATCGACAGAACAGGGAGATCTTGCCAGGTATGGTACTACCTGCAGCTACTGTGCAAACAAAAGGAAAATAAAAGGGGGGGTGGCAACCCTGGGACTCGAACCCAGCACCTGCAGGCCAACACATACAACACGCACGCAGTGCAAACCACTGGGATACACATCGGGGACTTGACGGATCAGAGAGATCTAACCATCTAACCTTCCAATACAGCCTGATGCTCGGCTTGGACACAGAGGCGCCGACGGCAGAGAGGCCGCCGGAGCATGCTCTGCTGCTGCTGCTGCGCCGCGCCAGAGAGGGGAGCATCTACGGCTACTACTACTCTACATCAACCTGCACAAGCATCAACACACAACCTGCACAAATCACACATGCATCTAACTGCCGATCACCTCTCGGTACAGAGGCACGGCGATGAGCCCAGCTGCGCATCTACCACGGGGAAGGAGGGAGGAGCTAGGTCTCACCCAGGGAAGGAGAGAGAGGCCGATCGGGAGGAAGGCCTCACGAAGTCGGCGATCTGAAGAAGAAGCAGAGGCGCGGTGCAGAACCGACACAGGGGAGGAAGAACACCGGGTGCACGCCGTAGACGAGGATCTGCCCGTTGGTGAGGTCGCTCCCCGGCCTCACCGAGGACGGGAATGGAGCACGGGGTGCAGCCCCAAGCCCGTGGACATGGCGGTCGGCACCAGAGACGACGGGAGCACGGCGGACGTCGGCGGCGCGCTCCTCTCTCTCTCTCTGCTTGCGATCTACACAGCCTTACCTGAGGGGGAGGAGATGGTGGCGCTAGATGGGGAAGGGAGAAACCCTAGGGAAAGAAGGAACGCACACCGAGGCTTTAAGAGGGACTCGACGTCCGTGAACCCCTCATGACGTGCTCGCTCTCTGTGGAGCTCAGACGGAAAGCGGGCAGGGGGTGAGACGCCGTCAGGAGGAGGAAGGAGGGTCGCTCGCCTGGGCTGCCGCGCGTTAGATGGTGAAGGGAGAAACCCTAGGGAAAGAAGGCACGCACGCCGAGGCTTTAAGAGGGACTCGACGTCCGTGAACCCCTCACGACGTGCTCGCTCTCTCTGGAGCTCAGACGGAAAGCGGGCAGGGGGTGAGACGCCGTCAGGAGGAGGAAGGAGGGTCGCTTGCCTGGGCTGCCGCGCGTTAGACAGAGAGGGAATGGGCCTCGGATGGGATGGAGAGGCCCATGCTGGCGCCTGTTAGAGGATGAGAAACCGTGGGGAGCTTTCTAATATAAATACACCAGAGAAAGATTTAAATCCAAGGCAAAACTGATGGGGTTTAAAATAAAACAAAATACCCCCTGGTCATAAGAGAATTATGACCCATTTGAATAAAATAGAAAAGAATTATTTGGGGAAATTAAATATTTTCAAAACAACATTTATATTGTCTGTTTTGGAAATATTTGCACCTTTCAAATATAGATTTAAAACAGCAAATACACCACTTCATGACCACCACAAAATATCCTAAACCATGGACATTTTAAAACAGGGAAGAAGCAAAAGAATATTTGGGCTTGAGATAAAAGAGAGAGATGGTTTTGAAACCCTAGCTGAAATTGACAAGCTTCCTACTAGAGTTGCACCACACCACACAATTCACAAAACCACATATCACACAAGATATCACATCACATCATATGATCACAATGCAACAACACAATGACATGAAATGATAGAGATGCATGCATGCAAAGGAAGAACAATGCAAGGTGACACGTTAAATCATAACACATTGAGCTCTCATATCAATGACAAGGTGGACCCACATAGAGAAGGTTCCACAAAGGGAAAGATACACTTTTGGGGCATTACACTAGTGATCCCTGAGTTCAACCTGGAACTTCCTTACATTTAAAGGAAACATCATAATAAATTTTGGGGCCTGTAATAAGAAGATCAGCTTTAAGTGTTTGACCCTGCAATGGAATTTGGTTAGTAGGAGTTGAAGCCTGGACGGGAGTGTGAGGCCGTAAGTGTTGAGAGTTATTGAGAAAATCATTAGATTCAGAAGACAAAGTGTCTACAACAATATTAACGTGGTGAGGGAGAGCCTTTTTCTTATCAAAACATATAGTTGTTTCTTACTCTTCAAAGGCACCACATAAAGTTGAGAATATTTGAAAGATAAGCATAGAGGATGGCCGAACCTGTTGAGTAAAGCAACAACAATGTTGTGCATATTGGAGTAACTCTAAACTAAAACATCTGATCTAATATACCAACGATGGACGAACCAACCTGCTCTAGCAAAATCACAAAGAAAAAAGAGGTGAATCTCATTCTCCCGTTGGCCACATGTGCAACAAAGTTTAGAAATATGTATAGAGAAACGACCAGCCCTCAAACCTGTGGGAAGAGCTTTCCAAAGAAGTATCCAAGCAAATGTTTGGACTTTGGGAATCATAAGCTCTTGCTTCCAGATTGTCATGAGAAGATTTTTAACCTAGAAGGAAACTTGAGAAGGGGCATTCCTCGGGTTGGCATGAATATCCTGCAAATACAATTTATAAGCATATTTGAAACAACAAATTCAATTAGGAGTAAGATCCCAACAAAGCATATTAGGACAATCTTCTTGAATAATCTCAGTCTGGACAATAGTAGACGCTAAAGGTTGTTGAAAAAGAGAGTGACTGAGATTGTTGTTCCAGGATTTCTGACGCATAAGCCAAAGATCTTTAAGAAGAGAAGGGTATCTATATCCAGGAGACCAAACAATGGGATGATCATGAATTGAAGCCCAATAAGAACACCAAAGAGTGCTTCATAGAGAGATATTTCCTTGGGTGATTTGGTAGAAAGAATGAGCTTTGAGCTTAGGAAGCATTTTTAAAATGGAAGACCAAAAGGCTGATTTAGGAGTGTTTGGAGGGGTTGTCCAAATGGAGGCATCATGAAAATATTTGTATTTAAGGACAAGATGTAAATGGGAAGAGGGGCTTTTGCATGTCTCCAAGTAGCTGCAAGAATCAGACCTTCATTGATAGCTTGCATATTCCTGATACAAAGGCCACCTTCTTGCTTAGAGTTGCAAATGTCTTTCCAGGCCCTAAGACAAAGGATTTTATTAGAGTTATTCTCTCTAATTCGTGTACACCAGAAATTCCTTACAATAGCAATGCGTTTGGTAATAAATTTCTTGATGAATAATATTAGCCATGTGATGTTTGTTGTGTACCCCTGGCAATTGTCCCAGAAATACTCCTACTACGGCACGTTGGTATTCCCTCGAAGCGGAAAGGGTGATGTAGCACAGCGACGGTAAGTATTTCCCTCAATTTGAGAACCAAGGTATCAATCCGGCGGAAGAGTATCTCACCAACCTGCACAAACACAAAAGCTTGCACCCAACGCTATGAAGGGGTTTTCAATCCCTTATAGATTGTTTGCCAAGTGAGAACTGAAAGTAACAAAGTAACAAAGCAAAGTAAAAGCGGAGTTGTAAACGATGGATGTGAATAGACCCGGGGGCCGTAGTGTTTATTAGTGGCTTCTCTAATGAAAGCAAGTAGACGGTGGGTGAACAAATTACTGCCGAGCAATTGATAGAACTGTGCAGAGTCGTGACGATATCTATGCAATGATTATTTCTATAGGCATCACGTCCGAAACAAGTAGACCGATACTTTCCGCATCTACTACTATTACTCCACACATCGACCGCTATCCAGCATGCATCTAGTGTATTAAGTCCATAAGAACAGAGTAACGCCTTAAGCAAGATGACATGATGTAGAGGGATAATCTCAAACCAATGATAAAAACCCCATCTTTTTACCCTTGATGGCAACTGCTTGATGTGTGCCTTGCTGCCCCTACTGTCACTGGGAAAGGTCACCACATGGCAGATCCCAAAACCAAGCACTTCTCCCATTGCAAGAATCATAGATCTAGTTGGCCAAACAAAACCCAAGACTCGGAGAGACTTACAAGGATATCAAATCATGCATATAAGAAATCAGCAAAGACTCAAATATATATCATAGGTAATCTGATCACAAGTCCACAATTCATTGGATCTCGACAAACACACTGCCAAAGAAGATTACATCAGATAGATCTCCATGAAGATCATGGAGAACTTTGTATTGAAGATCCAAGAGGGAGAAGAAGCCATCTAGCTACTAACTACGGACCCGTAGGTCTGAAGTGAACTACTCACGAGTCATTGGAGGGGCGATGATGATGATGAAGAAGCCCTCCACCTCCAAAGTCCCCTCCGGCAGGGCGCCGGGAAGGGTCTCCAGATGAGATCTCGCGGAAACGGAAGCTTGCGACGGCGGAAAAGTATTTTCGAGGCTCCCCTGATTTTTTGCAGAATATTTGGGAATATATAGGCGCAAAACCTAGGTCAGGAGGCGGCCAGGGAAGCCAAAAGCTTGCCCACCGCCGCCTCCCCTGGTGGCGGAGTGGGCCCTTGTGGGCTCCCTGGGGTCCACCTGGCCTGGCCCAAAGTCTCCCTGGACTTCTTCCGTTCGGGAAAAAACAATTTCAGGGTTTTTCTTCCGTTTGGACTCCGTTCCAAAATCAGATCTGAAAAGAGTCAAAAACACGGAAAGACAGGAACTAGCACTTGGCACTGAATGAATAAGTTAATCCCCAAAAAGATATAAAAAGGTACATAAAACATACAAAGAAGACAAGATAACAGTGTGAAACCATAAAAAATTATAGATACGTTTGAGACGTATCAAGCATCCCCAAGCTTAACTCCTGCTCGTCCTCGAGTAGGGAAGTGATAAGAATGCATTTTTGATGCGTTCATGCTACCTAGCATTGGTGTCCTTTTGTAATTCCTCTTATGTGACGTGAATGTTCAGATCCATTAGATTCAAAACAATAGTTTGCTATTGACGTGGAAACAATAATAATTCAAGCAAACTAGCAAAGTAATCATGAACTTTCAAAATAGTAAGGCCAAAAGAAAGTTATCCCTACAAAAGCATATAGTCTGGCTATGCTCTATCATCATTGCACAACGAATTTAAATCATGCACAACCCCGGTATTGGCCAAGTAATTGTTTCACACCTTTACTTTCTCAAACATTTTCAACTCTCACACAATACATGAGCGTGAGCCATGGTTATAGCACTATATATGGTGTGGAGTATGGTGGAGGTTGCAAGAGAAAAAGGAGAAGATAGTCACATTAACTAGGCATATCAATTAGTTGTGGAGATGCTCATCAATAGATATCAATGTGAGTGAGTAGGGACTACCATACAAATGATGCACTAGAGCTACAAGTAAGTGAAAGCTCTTAAAGAAAACTAGTGGGTGTGCATCCAACTTGCTTGCTCACGAAGACCTAAGGCAATTTTTTGAGGAAGCCTATCATTGGAATATACAAGCCAAGTTATATAATGAGAATTTCCCACTAGCTATATGGTGGTGACAAAACGAGAGACTCTCAATCATGAAGATCATGGTGCTCAAAATGCACAAGTGTGGAAAAAGTGGTAGCATTGTCCCTTCTCTCTTTTTCTCTCATTTTTTTTATTTTTTTATTTTTATTTTGGTGGGCTCTTTGGCCTCTTTTATTTCCTCACATGGGACAATGCTCCAATAATGATGATCATCACACTTTCAACTCAAAACTTAGAGCAATTATAACTCTATATGGAATGCCTTTGGTAGTGTACCGTGGCAACGATCTAGCATGGCATAGTCATCAATGGAAACATCATGCTAGCTATCTTACGATCATACAAAGGCAAGTAGACGTGGTGGCACATGTCATGGTGGTAGTTGCATGGCAATATATCTCGGAATGACTTTGAAAAAGCCATAGTAGGTAGGTATGGTGGCTGTTTTGAGGGAGGCTAATGGTGGGTTTTGTGCACCAGCGAAAGTTGCACGGCACTAAGAAGATAGTGATGGTGGAAGGTGAAAGTGCATCTAAACCATGGACTCAACATTAGTCATGAAGAACTCATATACTTGTTGCAAAAAGTTTTATTAGTAATCGAAACAAAGCATTCAACGCATACTCCTAGGGGAAGGGTTGGTAGGAATAAACCATCGTGCGATCCCGACCGCCACGCAAAGGATGACAATCAATATACTAATCATGCTCAGATTTCATCACATAGCGGTTCACCATACGTGCATGCTACGGGAATCACTAACTTCAACACAAGTATTTCTAGATCCACAACACCTTACTAGCATGACTTCAATATTACCATAACCACAACTCAAAACTAATTGAGATGAATCAAACTTCTCTAACTATTCAATGCACATGAAGGAGGAAGTTTTCGTATCCCTTTGGATAACTACCCCTTTTGAGACTACTTTCAAAGCATAGATCAACTACCAAGCCACGCACTGCTGCGCTCTAAAAGATATAAGTGAAGCACACAGAGCAAAAGTATCTAGCTCAAAATATATAAGTGAAGCACATGTGAGCTGAATTGTCTACCAAAAGATATAAGTAAAGCTCGACAAAATCACGGCGTGTGCATGTCTCTCTCTCTCTAAGTGTGCAGAAAGGATGATTGTGACACAACAAAAATAAAAGACTCCTACGATACAAGATGCTCCAAGCAAAAACTCATAACATGTGGTGAATAAAAATATAACCCCAAGTAACGTTACCGATGTATTGAAGACGAGAGAGGGGATGCCTTCCCGGGGCATCCCCAAGCTTAGGCTTTTATGGCATACTTGAATCTCTTGGGGTGCCTTGGGCATCCCCAAGATTGAGCTCTTGCCACTCTTTATCTTTTTGTCCATAAGAACTTCACCCAAAACTTGAAAACTTCACAACACGAAACTTAAACAGGAACTCGTGATAACATTAGTACAAGAAAGCCAACCACCACTTCCTTAGGTACTGTAGAAAACTTAAATTCTACTTTTGCTGATGTTGGGTTACTGTACTTTCAATCTTCCATGGCTAATACCCCCGATACTATCCATAGTTTCATCAAAATAAGCAACCAACACAACAAAAACATAATCTGTTAACAACAGACTAGTCTGTAGCAGTCTGTATGTTTCGTATACCTCTGATACTTCAAAAAGTCTGAAACATTACGACAGTCTGAAGAATTTGCGTAGAAATCAGAATCAAAATGAATCAACTCAAAATCTCTTATAGAAAAAAAATGAAAATTCTTTTCGTGAGCAGAAAGTTTCTGACTTTCCCAGCATGACCAAACGATCATCCTCAAGACTAATCATAATGGTTTTGCTTGGCACAAACGAAAAAAGAAACACAAAAAACACAATCATAACAGAATTATGAAAGTCTGAAAAACACAAAATAGAAAGAAAAAGGATAGGTTCGTTGGGTTGCCTCATAACAAGCGCTTTTGTTTAACGCCCTTAGCTAGGCGAAAGTGATGGAATCACGTATAGTCATCTTTGGTGCTCAAACCATATGTAGCGTGATCATTTATCATCTTAAGATTTTCATCTTTGTTAGATGACTCACCACTAGCTTTAGGAACAAAAATAGGCTTGACAGTATTTTTGAGAGTAAGATTTGGAGTATTTTGCACAGAGGCAAAAGAGGAACCCAAGTTGGTTATGACATCTTCTAATTTGCCAATTCTGGAAGAATCATTAACTATAAGTTCCTTCTCCTTTAAATTTTTCAAAAAGTTTCCCACTTTGGATCCGTACTGAGTAATTTGATTGTGGATCTTTCTATCCAAACCCTCAATAAGTTCAACTGTGGCAATTTTGTTTTCAATAGTGTCAAGCCTTTGCATCACGTGCTCCAAGGTCAAGATAGTTCTATTAACCATGAGCGGGGGTGAGCCTACCAAATTAATGATAGCTCTATAGGAGTCAACAGTATGGCTCCCCAAAAAGTTCCCGCCTACAATGGTATCAACGATATACCTATTCCAAGGACAAATTCCAACATAGAAACTGCGAAGGAGGATGGTAGTGGATTGCTTACGAGTAGATCTACTTTGAGCATTGCAAATCCTGTACCAAGCGTCTTTCAAATTTTCTTCCTCATTCTGCCTAAAATAGAGAACTCCATTTTCAGGGGTGTCGTTTGGAGTGGTGGGTCTAGCCATTGATGGACTATCTCACACACAAACGAGCAGGAAGAGAGAGTGAAACGGACAAAAGAAAACGGCAAAGGAGAAAGGCGAAAGGCGAATGAAAACGGCAAATGTGAAGTGGGGGAGAGGAAAACGAGAGGCAACTGGCAATCAAAAGTAAATGCAAGAGAAGAGTTTGTGAGACCTACTTGGATAGATCTTGATTTCTCCTCCCCGGCAACGACGCCAGAAATAGGCGTGTTGTCGGGAGAATATTCTTCACGATCCTCCTCGGCAAGCGATCCTCTTCCCCGGCAACGGCGCCAGAAATACTTCTGATGCTTGCTGTGTACCCCTGGCCATTGTGCCAAAAATACTCCTACTACGGCACGTTGGTATACCCTCGAAGCGGAAAGGGTGATGTAGCATAGCGACGGTAAGTATTTCCCTCAATTTGAGAACCAAGGTATCAATCCGGCGGAAGAGTATCTCACCAACCTGCACAAACACAAAAGCTTGCACCCAACGCTATGAAGGGGTTGTCAATCCCTTATAGATTGTTTGCCAAGTGAGAACTGAAAGTAACAAAGTAACAAAGCAAAGTAAAAGCGGAGTTGTAAATGATGGATGTGAATAGACCGGGGGCCGTAGTGTTTACTAGTGGCTTCTCTCATGAAAGCAAGTAGACGGTGGGTAAAAAAATTACTGCCGAGCAATTGATAGAACTGTGCAGAGTCGTGACGATATCTATGCAATGATTATTTCTATAGGCATCACGTCCGAAACAAGTAGACCGATACTTTCTGCATCTACTACTATTACTCCACACATCGACCGCTATCCAGCATGCATCTAGTGTATTAAGTCTATAAGAACAGAGTAACGCCTTAAGCAAGATGACATGATGTAGAGGGATAATCTCAAACCAATGATAAAAACCCCATCTTTTTACCCTTGATGGCAACTGCTTGATGTGTGCCTTGCTAACCCTACTATCACTGGGAAAGGTCACCACATGGCAGATCCCAAAACCAAGCACTTCTCCCATTGCAAGAATCGTAGATCTAGTTGGCCAAACAAAACCAAGACTCAGAGAGACTTATAAGGATATCAAATCATGCATATAAGAAATCAGCAAAGACTCAAATATATATCATAGATAATCTGATCACAAGTCCACAATTCATCGGATCTTGACAAACACACCGCCAAAGAAGATTACATCGGTTTGATCTCCATGAAGATCATGGAGAACTTTGTATTGAATATCCAAGAGGGAGAAGAAGACATATAGCTACTAACTACGGATCCGTAGGTCTGAAGTGAACTACTCACGAGTCATTGGAGGGGCGATGATGATGATGAAGAAGCCCTCCAGCACCAAAGTCCCCTCTGGTAGGGCGCCGGGAAGTGTCTCTAGATGAGATCACGCGGAAACGTAAGCTTGCGGCGGCGAAAAAGTATTTTCGAGGCTCCCCTGATTTTTTGCAGAATATTTGGGAATATATAGGCGCAAAACCTAGGTCAGGAGGCGGCCAGGGAAGCCACAAGCATGCCCACCGCCGCCTCCCCCTGGTGGCGGAGTGGGCCCATGTGGGCTCCCTGGGGCCCACCTGTCCTCGCCAAAGTCTCCGTGGACTTCTTCCGTTCGGGAAAAAATCATTTCGGGGTTTTTCTTCCGTTTGGACTCCGTTCCAAAATCAGATCTGAAAAGAGTCAAAAACACGAAAAATAGGAACTGGCACTTGGCACTGAATCAATAAGTTAGTCCCCAAAAATATATAAAAAGGTACATAAAACATACAAAGAAGACAAGATAACAGTGTGAAACCATCAAAAATTATAGATACGTTTGAGACGTATCACCATGTAGTATACATGAAAAATAGAGAAAATCAACCTAATCACCAGAAGACTAACAACATGAGAGAGCATATTAGGTTTGTAAGCACGCAATTTATTCATAAACCTATCCAAAACAAAATTACAGTCAACAAATCTTTTTTTGCAGGTTGAATAAGAGGATGGCCTAAATGAGTGAAAGTACCATCCATGTTAGAAACAGGGAAAAACTATTTTATGTCTTGAATAGTAGCCTGAGTACCATGGGCACTAAAGAGAATAGTAGATTTGGCCCGGTTTGGAGTTTTGTAATGCCCCAAGTGTAACATTGCCTTATTTGGAACCTTCTTGTTTGGGTCCATGATGTCATGGTTATGGAAGTTATCATCTCATGTGTTATTTCATGTGGTCATGCCTTGTCTTCCCCTTTGCATTCATGCATCCATATCATTCATGCCATTCTTGTGTTGTTGTGGTGTTGATCCTTATGTGTGATTGTGATGAGTGCATATGGTGTGTGAAGTGGTGCAAAGCTTGGGTTTCAACTTAACTTATTCTTCCAAAACTAGGTTTCAAAACCCTATTTCTTCCTCAATTTGTGTTCTTGTGGATTTTACTTGGTTAAACCCTGTTTTAAAAATGTTGTTAAGTTTGTGTTTAAGTTTTGTGGCAGATTGGGTAACTCCCTTTGAGTAAATGGGTTTTGGATTATTCTCTATTTATTAAAACAGTAGGGTAAATCCTGTTTTCCAATTGTAATTTATTTGCTTGAAAATTCAGTTTTCTATTTTATTTTATTAGGGCATAATTCCCTAATGCCCAGAGTATTTTTATTTTGTTTTTCTTGTGCATGTTTGGCTGTGGGCATTTTTGTGTTGTAGGGTCGTTTTAAATATAGGAAAACCCTTTTGATTTAACCTGTTTAGGCCTAGGTGTGTCTAGGTGGGCTTCCTCCCTCCTCCTCCTGGGCCTCCTCCTTTTCCCCAACGACGGCCCGCGCGTTTTTCCTTTCTTCCTCCTCCAGACGCCGTTCTCCTCCCTCTGCTGCTTTCCGTTAGTCTTCAGAGAGAGAGAGAGACAGAGAGGCCGTGACGCCGTTGCCGTCCCATTCGCGGCCTTTATAAGAATCGACGTGCGTGCCCTGTTAGGGTTTCCCTATTCCCCCTCGTCGCCGCCGCCATATTCCTACTCCATCTCTCTCCCTACCCAAGGTAAGCCTTTGTTGTGTAGTTCAAAGAGATTGCAGTAGCATCAGAGAAGAGCGTCGTCGTCCCCTTCGCGCATCCCTCGTCTCCGGCGTCGGCGAGGATGTCCGGGAACACGGGGGGTCTCCCCGCGTTCCATTCCCGTCGTCGGTGAGGCCGGAGCGCGTCTTCAACGACGGCCACGACCTCGTCTCCGACGAGCTCCTGGCGGACCGAACCCCTGCAGCAGCTCGTCTTCAGGCTTACTTCCTCCGGGCGGGATTCTCTCCTCTCCTTCCTCTCGGTGAGCCGCGCTTCCTTCCTCTCTTCCCCCTCTCTAGATGCGGCATAGGACGAGCGTCGTCGTGCCCTCTCTGATCGGAGGTGATAGCAGCAGATTGCGTAGCAACAGCCGTAGGTGTGACTTGTGCGTGCTTGGGCTCGCCCCTTTGCATCGTGGCCGAAGCTCCCATCGTGGCGGCGTTGTGTAGTCGGTGGTAGATCCCCGTAGGTGTGGCTGTCGCGTGTAGGAGGCCACGCTCCGGTGAGCTTCGCTGCCGGCGTCTCTCTGCAAAGCAGAGCATGCCTTCCCCTTGTAGCGTATTTTCATGTCAAGGAACCCCCTATGGGACAGTAGCACTGCATCAGCTCAGCTGGCTTCGTTCCCACGCGCGCAAGGGCAGATCTGAGGTTCGAGACCCAGCGCCCCCTTTTTATTCTGTGGTTTTTCCCTTTGCAGTAGATTGCCTGCCAGAGTGTGTCTAAGAGGCTAAACCCCTCTGATATTGCAGCTACCCTGCGAAAGCCGAGTGGTGTCTGTGTAGAGCATTGACACAGGAGGTTGGGGGTTCGAACCAGGGCATCCCCCTTTGATTTTTGTTGTTGTTTTGGCTGTGTTAGTTCACTTGGCATGCCTTGGGAAGCAAGTTGTTTGTGCCCAAGAACACAAACCAGTGGGTTAACCCCCTTTTCTATGATTGCTTTTCATATATGTGTTAATGTGAGCATGTGCTTGTGTGTGTGCACTAGTGTAAGTGATTGTATGTGTAGTATGTTTGTTTGTGTATAGGGGTGTCTATGTGCACTTGTGTGCGTGCAAGTGCTTGTCATGGTGCTGTGCATGTGGATGCACTTGTGCAAGAGGGCCAGCCCCTCATTTGCACCTAGTCAAGTATTTTGTGAAAGCATATGTATGTGTGTGCGAGTGTATGTGCTTATGAGTGTGAGAGCACATATAGTTAGGTGTAGGTGCTCATGTTAGTGTGTGTGTGTGTGTGTGGTGTGCTTAGGCACAAGTGCATGACGGATACCCCTCATGTTCACCATTGGTGTTGTGAGTGGAGCATGTGCAAGTGTTGATGAGAGTAGTGCACACCACATGTGATAATGCACTATTGGAGCTCATGTGATTCTAGGTGGAATTTCTTTTAAACTTTGTGCCCACATGTTATATGCAAGCACCCAAGTATTATATATGTTTTTGTGGTATAAACTTCCCAGGAATCCATTGGTGGAATCAGATTTCACTTTGGAGCACTTTCTAGAAATGCATATTTTTGTCTTGATGCCATGTTTAGGTCCTTATCTCATGTGTAAATAGTGGGTGAACCCCTCTACAACATGGTAGTTTTGTTTTCCTCATAGGAGTTTCTATGCCTCCATTGTGAGCTGCCAAAGTTGACACTTGGCTGAAGATTACAGATTTGTGAAAACCCTGTGATTTTCACTAAGTCTGGGAATCTGCTGATATTTTCTTCCCCTCTTGATTTGGTTGCAAAAGCTCATGTGTTGGGAATCAGCCGAGGCAATCAACTAGATAGTTGGAGCTTTTGTGTTTGTCTAGCTCTCTATTAAAATTCATGCATTTTCACTTCTAGTAGATATTATTTTGGAGGCTGTCAAGATGCTTCAGAGCATAAGCAGCTAGTGAAAATCTAAGATTTTCACTAAGTCCCAGAAATCTGTTATTTTTGTCCAAGTTTGTGACCATAGATCTTCTTGTGTGTGGTGCCTATGCAGTAGATTCTTGCTCAACCTTGTAGAGCTTTTGAATGGCTTTTGCCACATATCTTGTTTGGCACATTTGGGTGGCTGTAGGTACTTTGCATGTTGCTTACAAACTGCTATGATGCTGTTTAGGACAGATTGCGTAGTTTTGTTGTTTTGAAGCTTGTGAGTGCATAGTTGATGGTCTGGTGTGATTCCAAGCACCACCCCACTCATATTTGTTTGTTTGATCATGTGGCAACCTGGGAAGACCAGAAGAGTGCCATTGGAGTGTGCTTGTGGTGGAATTTGAACCGTAGGACTCCGTATCTTATTTTGTAGTTTCCAGTTGATCCGTAGCTCCGTTCTCAATGTTATTTATATGTTTTTGCATCGTTTTCTCGTGATGCACCTGTTCATGCCATCTTCATGCATGTTAATATAGCTTAGTGTGAGGTTCTATCCAGAAGTTTGTCTTCTCTTCTCATGCATATGCAAGTGACTAGAATAGTGGTGCATGATTCATTCTCATCTCATGCATCATGTTGTATGTTGCATCATGTTGTATTGGTGTTCATTGGCTTTTATTTTTATCTTGGGTAGCACCGGGATCGGAGAGTAAGTTCATGGATTCCGGAGAGTACGTGCTGGACGAACAAGAGCAGTTCCAAGGTGAAGACATCACACGCAAGATGACCGTGACCTTTGATACCGTATCTAGCTTTGTTATGCTTAGAATCACGTTTCCTTCGATATATGCTCGCTGCCTACCACTTGATAAAATGCCTCCTGTTAATGCCATGAAACCCATACACCTTCCCCTCCTAGCTAATGGTGTTTGGCTAAGTAGGCTTGCTCAGGTTCTAATGATAGCTTTGCTAGTTGCAGGTGCCAGTTGTCTCATGTGATAACATGAGTTATTTTGATATCATTATGATTAAACTGCTATTTAATTAATGCACCTATATACTTGATAAATGACGGAAGGCCTAGCCTTTTGCCGGGTGATTTGTTCCGTTATTGTCGCCTTAGTTTCGGCTACCGGTGTTTGTTTCCATAACTGATCGCTCCTAACACGTTCAGGGTTGTTATGGGGACCCCCTTGATAAATCGTGTAGTGTTAAGACTCGTCTGGCAGGACCCAACATTGGTTTTAATTTGCTAATCACCTAATAATAATATGCATAGGGAATAGCTACCCTGAGGAATTAATCAACAACCCGGGCCAGTGCTCCTCATGAGTGTTGGTCCACCTTGTCAACCACCGGTGGCCACCAGGGGCAACTCTGTGTTTGGCCTACCGGGAGTTTACACAATCTGTCGTGTCCTGAGAACGAGATACTGCTACGGCAACAAACAACGGCGCCAGAAATTGACACGTTGACGGAGATTGGGCTTGCGTTGGTTTTTCCCTTGAAGAGGAAAGGGTGATGCAGCACAGGAGCAGTAAGTATTTCCCTCAGTTTGAGAACCAAGGTATCGATCCAGAAGGAGGGTCTCGTCAAGTCCAGAGTACCTGCGCAAACACAAACGAGCTTGCACCCAACGCTTCAAAGGAGTTGTCAATCCCTTCAAGATTGTTTGCAAAGTGAGATCTGAAGGCGGAAAGTGCAACGAAGTAAAAAGTGTAAGGCTAAAAATATGGTGTGGAGTAGACTCGGGGGCCATAGTGTTCATTAGAGGCTTCTCTCAAAATAGCAAATACCATGGTGGGTAAACAAATTACTGTCGAGCAATTGATAGAACCGCGCAAAGTCATGACGATATCTAAGGCAATGATCATACATATAGGCATCACGTCCGAGACAAGTAGACCGATACTTTCTGCATCTACTACTATTACTCCACATATCGACCACTATCCAGCATGCATCTAGTGTATTGAGTTCATGACGAACAGAGTAACGCCTTAAGCAAGATGACATGATGTAGAGGGATAATCTCAAAACAATGATGAAAACCCCATCTTTTTACCCTTGATGGCAACAACACGATGCGTGCCTCGCTACCCCTTCTGTCACTGGGTGAGGTCAGCGCACGGTATGAACCCAAAACCAAGCACTTCTCCCATTGCAAGAATCATAGATCTAGTTGACCAAACAAAACCCACAACTCGAAGAGAATTACAAGGATATGAAATCATGTATAAGACAGATCAGAAGAAACTCAAATAAGATTCATAGATAATATGATCATAAGTCCACAATTCGTCGGATCTCGACAAACACACCACAAAAGAAGATTACATCGAATAGATCTCCATGAATATCATGGAGAACTTTGTATTGAAGATCCAAGAGAGAGAAGAAGCCATCTAGATACTAGCTATGGACCCGTAGGTCCATGGTGAACTGCTCACGCATCATCGGAGAGGTCATGGTGTTGATGAAGAAGCCCTCCGTGTTCGAATCCCCCCTCTGGCAGGGCACCAGAACGTGCCCCAGATGGGATCTTTTGGAGACAGAAGCTTGTGGCGGTGGAAAAGTACTTTCGATGGTCTCCTGATTTTTTTGGGATTTTTAGGGAATATATAGGCGCAACCCCTAGGGCAGAGGGCGCCTAGGGGGGCCACAAGGCTGTTGGCCGCGGCCTCCCCCTCGCCGCGGGGTGGGGGCTTGTGGGTCCCCTGAGCCCCCCTTCCTTGGCTCTCAAGCTTCCCGATCTTCTTCCATTACAGAAAAAATCTTTTCGGGGATTTTCTTCCGTTTGGACTCTGTTTCAAAATCTCCTCTGAAAAGGGTCAAAAACATGGAAAAAACAGGAACTGGCACTTGGCACTGAGTTAATAATTTAGTCCCAAAAAATATATAAAAGGCATGCAAAACATCCAAAGTTTGACAAGATAATAGCATGAAACCATCAAAAATTATAGATATGTTGGAGACGTATCAAGCATCCCCAAGCTTAACTCCTCCTCGTCCTCGAGTAGGGAAGTGATAAAGAATGAATTTTTGATATGGAATGCTACCTAGCATAGTTGTCCTTTGCATCTTCTTTCACGTGACATGAATGTTCAGATCCGTAAGATTCAAAACAATAGTTTTCTATTGACATGAAAAGAATAATACTTCAAGCAAACTAGCAAGGTAATCATGAACTTTCAAAATAACAAGGCCAAGGAAAGTTATCCCTACAAAATCATATAGTCTGGCTATGCTCCATCATCCTCACACAACTAATGTAAATCATGCACAACCCCGGTATTGGCCAAGTAATTGTTTTCACACTCTTGCTTTCTCAAACTTTTTATAACTATCACGCAATACATGAGCGTGAGCCATGGATATAGCACTATAAGTGGAATTGAGTGTGGTGGTGGTTGTGAGACAAAAAGGGAGGAGATAGTCACATTAATAGATATCAATGTGAATGAGTAGGGATTGCCATACATGGGATGCACTAGAGCTATAAGTATGTGAAAGCTCAAAAGGAAAACTAGTGGGTGTGCATCCAACTTGCTTGCTCACGAAGACCTAGGGCAATTTTGAGGAAGCCCATCTTTGTAATATACAAGCCAAGTTATATAATGAAGATTCCCACTAGCATATGGTAGTGACAAAGCAAGAAGCTCTCAATCATGAAGAACATGGTGCTATTATGAAGCACAAGTGTGGAAAAAGATAGTAGCATTGTCCCTTCTCTCTTTTTCTCTCTTTTCTTTTTTTCATTTGGGCTCTTAGGCCTCTTTTTTTTCTTTTCTTTTCTTTTCTATTTTTTTTGTTTTTGGGCTCTTTGGCCTCTTTGTTTTTTATTTCCTCGCATGGGACAATGCTCTAATAGTGATGATCATCACACTTTTATTTATTCACAGCTCAAAACTCACAATGATGACTCCATAGGAAATGCCTCCGGCAGTGTACCGGGATGTGCAACGATCTAGAATGGTGTATGACGTTGAAAACATCTCGCTAGCTATCTTATGATCATGCAATGGCATTATGAGAGTGACGGCACAAGTCATGAGACGGAATGGTGGGAGTTGCATGGCAATATACCTCAGAATGGCTATGAAAATGCCATAGTAGATAGGTATGGTGGCTGTTTTGAGGAAGGCATATGGTGGGTTTGTGTACCTATACCATGGACTCACATTAGTCATGAAGAACTCACATACTTGTTGCGAAAGTTTTTATTAGTAATCGAAACAATGTGCTAAACGCATACTCCTAGGGGAAGGGTTGGTAGGTGTTAACCATCGCGCGATCCCGATCTCAACACAAAGGATGACAATCAATAGATCAATTATGCTCCGACTTCCTAACATAGCGGTTCACGTACGTGCATGCTACGAGAATCACTAACTTCAACACAAGTATTTCTAGATTCACAACACCCTACTAACATAGCTCTTAATATTACCAAATCTATGTCTCAAAACTAATTGAGAGGAATCAAAACTTCTCTTTCTGCTCAATGCACATGAAAATGGAGGTTTTTGCATCCTCTTTGGGTACATATCACATTTGGTACTACTTTCATAGCATAAGCCAACTACCAAGTCACGCACCGCTGTGCTCTAAAAGATATAAGTGAAGCACTAGAACAAAAGTATCTAGGTCAAAAGATATAAGTGAAGCACTATGAACATTCTAGCAAAATCACGATGAGTGCATGTCTCTCTCTCTCAAAAAGGTGTGCAGCAAGGATGATTGTGACACAACAAAAAGAAAAGACTCCTACGATACAAGATGCTCCAAGAAAACACATATCATGTGGTGAATAAAAATATAGCTCCAAGTAATGTTACCGTTGGATTGAAGACGAAAGAGGGGATGCCTTCCCGGGGCATCCCCAAGCTTAGGCTTTTTGGTGTCCTTTAATTTGTCTTGGTATGCCTTGGGCATCCCCATGATTGAGCTCTTTCCACTCCTTATCTCATTGTCCATGAGAACATCACCCAAAACTTGAAAACTTCACAACACAAAACTTAAACAGAAACTCGTGATAACATTAGCACAAGAAAATAAACTACCACTTCTTTTGGTACTATAGCAAACTTCAATTCCATCTATATTGGTGTTGGGATACTGTATTCTCACTTTTCCATGGCTAGTACCCCCAATACTAACCATAGTTTCATCAAAACAAGCAACGAACTCAACAAAAACAGAATCTGTCAAAAACAGACCAGTCTGTAGCAATCTGTATACTTCGTATACTTCTGTACCTCAAAAATTGTGAAACATTACGACGGCCTGGGAAAACGGCATATCAACCAGCAGCAAAAAGAATCAACTCAAAAGCTCTTTCTGAATAAAAATGAAAAATCATCTCGTGAGCGCAAAGTTTCTGTCTTTTTCCAGCAGGATCAAACATCCATTACCAAGACTAGTCATAACGGTTTTGCTTGGCTCAAACACAAAAAGAAACACACAAAAAAACAAAATAACAACAGAATTGTGATGGTGTGGACGCAACAAAACAGAAAGAAAAAGATAAATTCATTGGGTTGCCTCCCAACAAGCGCTATTGTTTAACGCCCTTAGCTAGGCATAGAAGCGATAGAATCACGTATCGTCGTCTTTGGTGCTCAAACCATAAGTGGCCCTCATCATGGATTCATAAGGCAATCTTATTTTCTTTCTAGGAAAGTGTTCCATGCCCTTCCTTATAGGAAATTGAAATCTAATATTCCCTTCCTTCATATCCATGATAGCACCGATAGTCCTTAGGAAAGGTCTACCAAGAATAATAGGGCATGTAGGATTGCAATCAATGTCAAGCACAATGAAATCCACGGGTACATAGTTCCTATTTGCAATAATAAGAACATCATTGATCCTTCCCATGGGTTTCTTGACAGTAGAATCAGCAAGATGCAAATTAAGAGAACACTCTTCAATCTCATTAAAACCCAGAACATCACATAAAGACTTTGGAATCGCAGAAACACTAGCACCCAAATCACACAAAGCATTGCATTCATAGTTTTTGATTTTGATTTTGATGGTAGGTTCCCACTCATCATGAAGCTTTCTAGGGATAGAGACTTCCAATTCAAGTTTCTCTTCAAGATATTTTATCATAGCTTCGACGATATGATCGGTAAAGGCCTTGTTTTGGCTATAAGCGTGTGGAGAGTTTAACACGGATTGCATCAAAGAAATGCATTCAATCAAGGAGCAACTATCATAATTGAATTCCTTGAAATCCACGGTAGTAATTTCATTACTACTCAAAGTTTTAACATCTTCTACTCCATTTTCAATGCTTTTAGCATCAAGATAGATGGACTCCGAATCATTGGGGCACTTTTCAACCAAACTGGATTCATATCCATCCCCGTAACCATTAGGTTTGAAACAAGAAAACAAAGATTCAATGGGAGTCACACCAAGCACTTTAAGATCTTTGTGATTCTCATCACGAGAACACGCCTTTTTGAGCCATTCATGTCTAGCACGAATTTGGGCGGTTCTTTCTAGGCTCTCAATCATGGAAACACGCATAGCTTTCAAAGTTTCATCTATGTTGATTTTGGGAGGAGCACATCTAACTTTCAAAGCATCAACATCACTAGACATTCTATCAACGCTCTTAGTCAAATCGTCAATTTTGAGTAGCTTTTCCTCTATGGACGCATTGAAAATCTTTTGAGAGTTGATGAACTCTTTGATATTACTCTCTAGATCAGAGGGTAATCTATTGTAATTTCCATGGGTATTGTTGTAGGAGTTGCCAAAGTAATTAGAGGAATTACTAGGAAAAGGCATAGGAACATAGTTTCCTCTAAAAGCATTGTTGTTGCCAAAGTTATTCCTACCAACAAAATTAACGTCCAAGCTAGCGTTGGTACTCTCAATCAAAGAATACAAGGGCATATCATTAGGATCGAAAGGAACACTTCTACTAGCAACCAAATTCATTAACTCGTCCATCTTAGCACTCAACGAGTTAATTTCTTCTATAGCGTGTACCTTCTTACTAGTAGGTGACCTTTCCGTGTGCCACTGAGAGTAGTTCGTCATGATGTTGTCTAGGAACTTTGTGGCTTCCCCTAACGTGATTTCCATTAACGTTCCACCTGAGGCAGAGTCCAAGATATTACTAGAAGCGAAATTCAAGCCAGCGTAAAAGATTTGAATAATCATCCAAAGACTCAAGCCACGAGCGGGACAATTTCTAATCATTAATTTCATTCTCTCCCAAGATTGTGCAACATGTTCATGATCAAGTTGCTTGAAATTCATGATATCATTACGGAGAAAGATGATCTTAGCCGGCGGAAAATACTTGGATATATAAGCATCTTTGCACTTCTCCCAAGAATCGATACTATTTGTGGGCAAAGAAGAAAACCAAGTTTTTGCACGATCTCGCAACAAGAAAGGAAAAGGCTTCAATTTAATCAAGTCATTATCCACATCCTTTTTCTTTTGCATATCGCAAAGCTCAATGAAGGTATTGAGATGGGATGCGGCATCTTCACTAGGAAGGCCAGAGAATTGCTCTTTCATAACAAGATTCAGCAAAGCGGCATTGATTTCGTATGACTCCGCACTAGTGGCGGGAGCAATCGGAGTACTAATAAAATCATTATTATTAGTATTCGAGAAGTCACAGAGTTTGGTGTTTTCGTTCAGGGCGACTTCAGCAAGCAAGCAAGCACACAAGCAAACAAAGAGCAGGCGAGAAAAAGGGTGAACGAAAAGGCGAACGAAAAAGGAAAATTGGTGAAGTGGGGGAGAGGAAAACGAGAGGCAACTGGCAAACAAAGTAAATGCAAGAGATGAGTTTGTGACACCTACGTGAATGAATTCTTGACTTGATCTTCCTCCCCGGCAACGGCGCCAGAAATTCTTCTGCTACGGCAACACACAACATCGCCAGAAATTGACATGTTGACGGAGACTAGGCTTGCGTTGGTTTTACCCTTGAAGAGGAAAGGGTGATGCAGCACACGAGCAGTAAGTATTTCCCTCAGTTTGAGAACCAAAGTATCGATCCAGAAGGAGGGTCTCGTCAAGTCCAGAGTACCTGCGCAAACACAAACGAGCTTGCACCCAATGCTTCAAAGGGGTTGTCAATCCCTTCAAGATTGTTTGCAAAGTGAGATGTGAAGGCGGAAAGTGCAACGAAGTAAAAAAGTGTAAGGCTGAAAATATGGTGTGGAGTAGACCCCGGGGCCATAGTGTTCACTAGAGGCTTCTCTCAAAATAGGAAATATCATGGTGGGAAAACAAATTACCGTCGAGCAATTGATAGAACCACGCAAAGTCATGACGATATCTAAGGCAATGATCATACATATAGGCATCACGTCCGAGACAAGTAGACTGATACTTTCTGCATCTACTACTATTACTCCACACATCGACCGCTATCCAGCATGCATCTAGTGTATTGAGTTCATGACGAACAGAGTAACGCCTTAAGCAAGATGACATGATGTAGAGGGATAATCTCAAACCAATGATGAAAAACCCATCTTTTTACCCTTGATGGCAACAACACGATGCGTGCCTCGCTACCCCTTCTGTCACTGGGTGAGGTCACCGCATGGTATGAACCCAAAACCAAGCACTTCTACCATTGCAAGAATCATAGATCTAGTTGGCCAAACAAAACCCACAACTCGAAGAGAATTACAAGGATATGAAATCATGCATAAGACAGATCACAAGAAACTCAAATAAGATTCATAGATAATCTGATCATAAATCCACTATTCATCGGATCTCAACAAACACACCACAAAAGAAGATTACATCGGATAAATCTCCATGAAGATCATGGAGAACTTTGTATTGAAGATCCAAGAGAGAGAAGAAGCCATCTAGATACTAGCTATGGACCCGTAGGACTTTGGTGAACTACTCACGCATCATCGGAGAGGTCATGATGTTGATGAAGAAGCCCTCCGTGTCCGAATCCCCCCTCCGGCAGGGCACCAGAACGTGCCTAGATGGGATCTTGCGGAGACAGAAGCTTGCGGCGGCAGAAAAGTACTTTCGATGATCTCCTGATTTTTTTGGGATTTTTAGGGAATATATAGGCGCAACCACTAGGGTAGAGGGCGTCCAGGGGGCCCACAAGCTTGTGGGCCGCAGGGTGGGGGCTTGTGGGGCCCCTGAGGCCCCCCTGCCTTGGCTCTCAAGCTTCCCGATCTTCTTTCGTTACGGAAAAAGTCTTTTCGGGGATTTTCTTCCGTTTGGACTCTTTTTCAAAATCTCCTCTGAAAGGGGTCAAAAACATGGAAAAACAGGAACTGGCACTTGGCACTGAGTAAATAAGTTAGTCCCAAAAAATATATAAAAGGCATGCAAAACATCCAAAGTTTGACAAGCTAATAGCATGAAACCGTCAAAAATTATAGATACGTTGGAGACGTATCAGATACGCGGCTCCTATCGGGTTCGTCGACACGTCGAGAGGTCTTCCCAGGTTTGTCTTACCTTACCGATATATCTTGCGTATAGGAATCCCAGTGAAACTTTGGGTCTCCTCAAAGTTGAGGTTTTCCTCTAAGGAATCCGGCGAGATCACAAGATTCGTGATAGAGGATTACTTTGCTGCCCGTGACCGTTTGTGATGGACTAGTTGGAGCACCCCTACATGGTTTAATCTTTCGGAAAGCCGTGCCCGCGGTTATGTGGCAACATGGATAATTTGTTAACATCCGGTTCTAGATAACTTGAAATAACTCTAATAAAACCGCCAACCGTGTACTCAACCATGACTGTCTCTTTCGAAGACCTCTCTTCGACCGGGAACACGGTGGGGTTATGTTTGACGTAAGTAGGTGTTTAGGATCAGTTAGTGATCACCTAGTCTTCGATCGCCGCGTAGACCACCATATCATATCTCTGATCTTCGTAAGTTAGCCACCATATATATGCTTAGGATGCTGCAACCTAAACACTAAACCTTCCTCACCTAATAACTTGACTAGTTTCGGTACCAAGGTCATCGATTGCTGAGTCCCCGTGGCTCACAGTTTACTACAACACCCCAACAGGTACAGGTACGCCCGACGCAGGTGATCCAGATGGCACGTAGCTGGAGTGGCAGTACGATGACGAGAACGACCTCCTGTACGTGAACTATCCAGAAGACTGAGGCCATGTCGTGATCGTGGGCGAGCATGCGGGATATCATAGTCTTTTCCTTGTTTCATGTAGCCCGTAGCGGGACTACCTTGTCTGAATAACTGTATGGATGTAACTCTGATATTAACTATGTGAGATGGCAAATGAATGCCCTATTTGTCAATCTTAATTTATGTATGTGCTATGATTATCTCGCTTGCGAAACGCTTAGATGCGCTTCTTTCCCTTTTGGGGCATCGCCCCATAAAATGGAAAGGACCGCAGCTTAGTCGTTACAAGTTGGTAATCAGAGCCTTACGACCATATGAGCCTTTGTCTGATCGAACTTGGCCGAGTCAAGTCTAGTAAAATGTTTTGAGTCTTAGTTATATCGGAGAGTAGGTTTCTTTTTTCTCCTCTTCCATGCTCTGGTGAGGCTCTCGACTTAGGAATCTTAATTCTACTCCTCTCCTCGCTAAATTTTTTTAGGATCACGCGGGTATTTTGAAATCTATATGATATCGATGTGACGGAGTTCTTTCTTGGTGCCTCCTGTCTGACTTGATTTCTTCCGCGGAGTTGAGCTCCAGGTGATTCTTGTGCACATCGCCATCATTCAGATTTCTAAGTATCTCAGAACGAAGGATGTTCGTAATTGCTTCAATACTAGTAGTGGCGAGATAACCCCGATGTCCCCAGTACTGGTGCAGATTGTTCGGGAGTACTGCCATACTTTGTATTGTTGTGATCACGAGGGTCTGTAGTACATGAAGGTCCGAGATTCTGGTTATGTGTTGATGGATGTGATACACTGGACGGGTTAGTATAGGAGTTGTGTGAAATATTACTCCTTGTATCCGTGTACCAGATTGCATGACCAGATATTTCGGGAATTCATAGGTGGGATATCAAGTGGTGACTTATAGGACAATCTTCCTGCAGATGCATGATGTGAGGTTGGGATTCGACATTCAGTGGGTACGTTTATTCACTGTCGTCTTACAGCGGTTCTCGTTGTGTCTTAAAGAGTCCTTGTAGCTTGCTACGACTCGGGGATGCTTCGTAAGTCGTGTGCAGTACCTTGCACAGGATGGCTACTAAAATTCGAGCCCATGCGATCATATCCACGAAGATATTGGATGAAATCTCGATCATACATTTGTTCCGAGCAGTTCTAGCTCATACTTGGTTTGCAAGTGGTCTTAATCAGAATTTTGTCGACAGTCACTTTGAGGAAGCATTCTTACTATTTTGTTCGAGTGCAATTGCTAATATTCATGTTCAGATATTCCTGCCTTTTGATTCAGCTTTACCTTCAATATTATTCTATGGGCTAATGTGTTGTCCGTCTTCAGGATGGCTCCACCAACTCGTCAGAATCCGGGTCGTGAGGGTGCTGAGATGTCGCCACCACCCCCTCCACCACCTCCTCCGCCGTCGCCGCCTCCTACTGCAGAGGCTTGGCAAGCGGTGATGGTTGCAACAAATGCTAACCCTCAGATGTTGATCCAACTGTTGCAAGAGAGGACTAATCAGTAGCAAGGCTCCTTCAACCATGGTGGTAATCAGTTTGGTACTCTGAGTCAATTCCTATCAAACGAGCCAAAGACCTTCACGTCGTGTGATCAACCATTTGACGCCGAGGCCTGGATTCAGGACATGAACAAACACTTTGAGTGCAGCAATGTCCGTCCAGAGGATTTCATCAAGTTTGCAACATTCCAGCTGAAGGGGCAAGCATCGATCTGGTGGCAGCAGTTGAAGGACTCGAGGGGTGCCAGAGTGATCACTTGGGATGAGTTCTGCAGAGACTGCAGGTCCCACTATATCCCATCTTGCTTTGTGGAGGAGATGCGTGAGAAGTTCAGGCGCTTGAAGCAAGGCGGTAACTCCATGTACAAGTACAACGTCGAGTTCCACGAGCTAGCCCGATATGCCTTGCAGGACATTCCAGATCAGAAGAGCAAGATCTATCAGTTCAGAGGTGGTCTGAAAGAGGATTTGCAGCTAGCCCTCGCCTTGCACGATCCTGAGGAGTTTGATAAGTTCTACAACTTGGCTCTCAGGGCTGAGGCAGCTTTGCTGAGGGTGGAGAATTCGAAGAAGCGTTTCAGAGATTCCATCTCGTCTTCCTCAACTCAGGTGGTTTAGAAGCAACAGAAATACTGGGTGTCTCCTCCTCCTCCTCAGCACACGCAATAGTTCAAGCAATCAGGTAGTCATGGTTGTTCCCGCCCACCCAACCCAGCTTTCCAGTAGAGGTTTCAGCAGCTGAAGCAAGGGACTCGTCAGACACAGTACCGTCAGCCGTCAGCTGTTACTTGTCACAAGTGTGGGCGGAAGGGTCACTATGCCAACAAGTGTACCTCTCAGCTGCGTCTTCCGCCTCCTCCTCCAAGCAAACCTCCAAGCAATGCTATGTAGAAGTTCAATCCTAAGTATGCGAGAGTAAATATGGTGAATGCAGCTGAAGCAGAAAACTCATCAGACGTGATTATGCGTAATCTCCTCGTTAATGATTCTCCTCCAAAGGTTTTATTTGATTCTGGTGCATCGCATTCATTCATTTGAAGGCCTTTTGTTGCAAAGCATGAGTTGTGTTGTGAAGAGTTGCCTAGATCTTTAACTGTGGTTTCTCCGGGGTTGCAAATGAATTCTCGCTTCATAGTTCCTGATGTCACTATCAAGATGGGTAGTTATGCTTTTCTGGCATCTCCTATTGTCCTTGGCAATTCTGATATTGATTTGATCCTTGGTATGGACTGGTTGGCTATGAACAAGGCATCTATTGATTGTGAAGCTAAAGTAGTGAAGCTAACTGACTCTTCGGAGGACGTGATTATCTTCGCAGCGCGCGATGACACAATCCGTCTATATTCCTTGAATGAGAAGGGTGAGATCTCTCCAACTTCGCAAGTCCCAGTGGTCTGCGAATATGAAGATGTGTTTCCAGAAGAACTGCCAGGAATGCCTCCACACCGAGAAGTTGAGTTCGTAATTGAGCTTGAACCGGGTACTGAGCCTGTGTGCAAACGGTCGTACAAATTGGATCCAGAAGAGCTGAAGGAGCTGAAGAGACAACTCCATGAGCAGGAGCGTCTGGGTCTGATCAGACCTAGCTCATCTCCTTGGGGCTGTGGAGTGCTTTTTGTCAAGAAGAAGGATGGCACGGACCGATTGTGTGTCGATTACCATCCATTGAATAAGAAGACAATCACTAACATCAATCAGTTGTTCGAGCAATTGAAAGGGGCTAAGGTCTTCTTGAAGCTCGATCTTAGGATGGGTTATCATCAGATTCGCATTCGCGAAGAGGATATTTCGAAGATTACTTTCAGGACATGCTTTGGATCGTATGAGTATACAGTGATGTCTTTTGGTCTGGCAAATGCCCCACCGACCTTCTATTGAATGGTGAATTATATCTTCTCCCCATTCAAGAATGAATTCGTCTTGCTGTATCTCGATGATATTCTGGTATTTTCGGAAACTGAGGAAGAGCATGAAGAACATCTCAGGCTGGTGCTTGATCAGCTGAGAGAGCATAAGTTCTATGCTAAGTTTTCCAAATGTGAGTTCTGGTTGAAAGAAGTTGTCTACCTTGGGCACATCATCTCTGCCGAGGGCATCAAAGTTGATCCGTCGAAGGTGCAGGCCATTGTTGAGTGGGAGCCTCCGCAAAATGTGAAGCCTCTCCAGCCTGACCTTTGTGAATCTTTCAGAAAGCTCAACCTTCAGTTAGTACCTCAGGGATTTCTTGCAAATCTTCAGATCTCTCCTACCTAGGAAGACCAGGTCCGAGCAGCGCAACTTCTTGATGCAATGGTGAAGAAAGTTAAGATTGGCTTGGCAAAGGGAGTTCCCAAATATAAGTGCTTCAGTGTTGTTGCCAGAGATACATTATTCTTTGAGGATCGTCTTGTCGTTCCGAAAGGGGATCTCAGAAAGGTTATCATGGAAGAAGCTCATAACTCTCTTCTCTCAATACATCCAGGAAGTTCCAAGATGTATCAGGACTTGAAATAGACCTTCTGGTGGACTCGCATGAAGCGTGAGATTGCTCAGTTCGTAAATGAATGTGATGTATGTCGAAGGGTGAAAGCAGAGTATCAACGTCCAGCAGGTCTTTTTCATCCTTTGCCCATTCCCGAGTGGAAGTTCGACCACATTGAGATGGATTTCGTCACCGGGTTTCCGAAGTCCAAGAAGGGTAACGATGGCATCTTCGTCGTCATCGACAAGTTGAGAAAAGTAGCTCATTTCCTTCTAGTCAAGGAATCCATCTCGGCAGCTCAGCTTGCAGAGTTGTACACTTCGAGGATAGTGTCTTTGCACGGCGTGCCTATGCTAATTTCTTCGGATCACGGAAGTATCTTCACTTCCTAGTTCTGGGACTCTTTTCAGTCTGCAATGGGTACGAAGATACGATTCAGCACAGCCTTTCATCCTCAGACTAGTGGGCAAGTTGAGAGAGTCAATCAGGTCCTTGAGGATATGCTTAGAGCCTGTTTCATTTCTTTTGGCATGAAGTGGGAAGACTGCCTACCTTTCGCTGAGTTCTCTTATAACAACAGTTATCAGGCAAGTTCAGGCAAAGCTCCATTTGAGATTCTGTATGGCAGGAAGTGTCGTACCCTGCTCAACTGGTCCGAGCCCGGCGAGCATCAGATTCTTGGGAATGACTTGATCGAAGAAGCAGAAGAGATGTGTCGGGTCATTCGGGATAATCTCAGAGCAGCGCAGTCCCATCAGAAGAGCTACTATGATAGCAAGCTCGTGACATGTCTTATGAGCTCGATGACTTCGTCTATCTCAAAGTGTCTCCTATGAAGGGCACTCAACATTTTGGCATCAAGGGCAAGCTTGCTCCTCATTTCGTTGGTCCTTTCAGAGTTGTCGGCAAGATAGGCGACCTTGCTTATCAACTTGAGCTCCCTTCAAACTTTGCAAATGTGCATGACGTTTTCCATGTCTCTCAGCTCCGGAGATGCTTCAAGACTCCCGAGCGCACAGTTGATCTTCAAGATATCAACCTTCAACCCGACCTATCCTACCGTGAGCATCCAGTTGCAGTTCTCGAGACGACTGAGCGCAAGACCCGCAACAAGTCAATCAAGTTTCTCAAGGTGAAGTGGTCACATCATTCCGATAAAGAGGCCACTTGGGAGCGCGAGGATCACCTCCATTCCGAATTCCCAGAGTTCTTTGAGTCCTAGATCTCGGGTCGAGATCTTCTTGTAGTGTGGGAGAGTTTGTAATGCCCCAAGTGTAACATTGCCTTATTTGGAACCTTCTTGTTTGGTTCCATGATGTCATGGTTATGGAAGTTATCATATCATGTGTTATTTCATGTGGTCATGCCTTGTCTTCCCCTTTGCATTCATGCATCCATATCATTCATGCCATTCTTGTGTTGTTGTGGTGTTGATCCTTATGTGTGATTGTGATGAGTGCATATGGTGTGTGAAGTGGTGCAAAGCTTGGGTTTCAACTTTACTTATTCTTCCGAAACTAGGTTTCAAAAACCCCTTTCTTCCTCAATTTGTGTTCTTGTGGAATTTACTTGGTTAAACCCTGTGTTAAAAATGTTGTTTAATTTGTGTTTAATTTTTTTGGCACATTGGGTAACTCCCTTTGAGTAAATGGGTTTTGGATTATTTTCTATTTATTAAAAAGAGGGTAAATCCTATTTTCCAATTGTAATTTATTTGCTTGAAAAAACAGTTTTCTATTTTATTTTATTAGGGCATAATTCCCTAATGCCCAGAGTATTTTTATTTTGTTTTTCTTGTGCACGTTTGGCTCTCGGAATTTTTGTGTTGTGCGGTGGTTTTAAATATAGGAAGAACCCTTTTGATTTAACTTGTTAGGCCTAGGTGTGTCTACGTGGGCGTCCTCCCTCCTCCTCCTCGGCCTCCTCCTTTTCCCCAACGACGGCCCGCACGTTTTTCCTTTCTTCCTCCTCCTGACGCCGTTCTCCTCCCTCTGATGCTCTCTATCAGTCTTGAGAGAGAGAGAGAGAGGTCGTGACGCCATTGTCGTCCCATCCGTGGTCTTTATAAGCATCGGCGTGCCTGCCCCGATAGGGTTTCCCTATTCCCCCTCGTCGCCGCCGCCATCTTCCTCCTCCATCTCTCTCCCTACCCAAGGTAAGCCTCTGTAGTGTAGTTCACACAGATCGCAGTAGCATCAGAGAAGAGCGTCGTCATCCCCTTCGTGCATCCCTCGTCTCCCGCACCGGCGAGGATGTCCGGGAACTCGGTGGGTCTCCCCGCTTCCATTCCCGTCGTCGGTGAGGCCGGAGCGCGTCTTCAACGACGGCCACGACCTCGTCTCCGACAAGCTCCCGACGGACCGAACCCGTGCAGCAGCTCGTCGTCAGGCCTACTTCCTCCGGGCGGGATCCTCTCCTCTCCTTCCTCTCGGTGAGAGGCGCTTCCTTCCTCTCTTCCCCCTCTCTAGATGCGGCATAGGACGAGCATCACCGTGCCCTCTCTGATCGGAGGTGATAGGAGCAGATCGCGTAGCAGCTGCCGTAGGTGTGACTTGTGCGTGCTTGGGCTCGCCCCTTTGCATCGTGGCCGAGGCTCCCATCGCGGCGACGTTGTGTAGTCGGTGGTAGATCCCCGTAGGTGTGGCTGTCGCGTGTAGGAGGCCACGCTCCCGTGAGCTGCACTGCCGGCGTCTCTCTGAAAGCAGAGCAGGCCTTCCCCTTGTAGCGTATTTTCCTGTCAAGGAACCCCCTATGGGACAGTAGCACTGCACCAGCTCAGCTGGCTTCGTTCCCACGCGTGCAAGGGCAGATCTGAGGTTCGAGACCCAGTGCCCCCTTTTTATTCTATGGTTTTTCCCTTTGCAGTAGATTGCCTGGCAGAGTGTGTCTAAGAGGGTTAAGCCCTCTGATATTGCATCTACCCCGCGATAGCCCAGTGGTGTGTGTGTGTAGAGCATTGACATAGGAGGTTGGGGGTTCGAACCAGGGCACCCCCCCCTTTGATTTTTTTTGCTGTTTTGGTTGTGTTAGTTCACTTGGCATGCCTTGGGCAGCAAGTTGTTTGTGCCCAAGAACACAAACCAGTGGGTTAACCCCCTTTTCTATGATAGCTTTTCATATATGTGTTAATGTGAGCATGTGCTTGTGTGTCTGCACTAGTGTAGGTGAGTGTATGTGTAGTATGTTTGTGTGTCTATAGGGGTGTATATGTGAACTTGTGTGTGTGCAAGTGCTTGTCATGGTGTGTGTGCATGTGGATGCACTTGTGCAAGAGGGCCAGCCCCTCATTCGCACCTAGTCATGTATTTTGTGAAAGCATATGTATGTGTGTGTGAGTGTATGTGCTTATGAGTGTGAGAGCACATATAGTTAGGTGTAGATGCTCATGTTAGTATGTGTTTGTGGTGGTGTGCTTAGGCACAAGTGCATGAGGGCTACCCCTCATGTTCACCATTGGTGTTGTGAGTGGAGCATGTGCAAGTGTTGATGAGAGTAGTGCACACCACATGTGATAATGCACTATTGGAGCTCATGTGATTCTAGGTGGAATTTCTTTTAAACTTTGTGCCCACATGTTATATGCAAGCACCCAAGTATTATATATGTTTTTGGGGTAGAAACTTACCAGGAACCCATTGGTGGAATCATATTTCACTTTGGAGCACTTCCTGGAAATGCATATTTTTATCTTGATGCCATGTTTAGGTCCTTATCTCATGTGGTGTGTTGAGCCTATGAGGATGATTCCTTGATGTGGCAATAGTGGGTGAACCCCTCTACAACATGGTAGTTTTGTTTTTCTCATAGGAGTTTGTATGCATCCATTGTGAGCTGCCAAAGTTGACACTTGGCTGAAGATTACAGATTTGTGAAAACCCTGTGATTTTCACTAAGTCTGGGAATCTGCTAATATTTTCTTCCCTTGTTGATTTGGTTGCAAAAGCTCATGTGTTGGGAATCAGCCCAGGCAATCAACTAGATAGGTTAAGCTTTTGTGTTTGTCTAGTTCTCTGTTAAAATTCATGCATTTTCACTTCCTGTAGATATTATTTTGGAGGCTATCAAGATGCTTCAGAGCATAAGCAGCTGGTGAAAATCTGAGATTTTCACTAAGTTCCAGAAATCTGTTATTTTTGTCCAAGTTTGTGACCATAGATCTTCTTAAGTGATGCCTATGCAGTAGCTTCTTGCTCAGCCTTGTAGAGCTTTTGAATAGCTTTTGCCACATATCTTGTTTGGCACATTTGGGTGGCTGTAGGTACTTTGCATGTTGCTTACAAACTGCTATGATGCTGTTTAGGACAGATTGCATAGTTTTGTTGTTTTGAAGCTTGTGATTGCATAGTTGATGGTGTGGTGTGATTCCAAGGACCACCCCACTCATATTTGTTTGTTTGATCATGTGGCAACCTGGGAATACCAGAAGAGTGCCATTGGAGTCTGCTTGTGGTGGAATTTGAAATGTAGGACTCTGTATCTTGTTTTGTAGTTTCCGGTTGATCCGTAGCTCCGTTCTCAACGTTCTTTATATGTTTTTGCATCGTTTTATCGTGATGCACCTGTTCATGCCATCTTCATGCATGTAAAGATAGCTTAGTGTGAGGTTCTGTCCAGAAGTTTGTCTTCTCTTCTCATGCATATGCAAGTGACTAGAATAGTGGTGCATGCTTCATTCTCATCTCATGCATCATGTTGTATGTTGCATCATGTTGTGTTGGTGTTCATTGGCTGTTATTTTTGGATAGCACCGGGATCGAAGAGCGAGTTCGTGGATTCTGGAGAGTACGTGCAGGACGAACAAGAGCAGTTCCAGGCTGAAGACATCACAGGCAAGATGACCGTGACCTTGATACCGTATCTAGCTTTGTTATGCTTAGAATCACGTTTCCTTCGATATATGCTCGCTGCCTACCACTTGATAAAATGCCTCCTATTAATGCCATGAAATCCATACACCTTCCCCTCCTAGCTAATGTTGTTTGGCTAAGTAGGCTTGCTCAGCTTCTAATGATAGCTTTGCTAGTTGCAGGTGCGAGCTGTCTCATGTGATAACATGAGTTATTTTGATACCATTATGATTAAACTGCTATTTAATTAATGCACCTATATACTTGGTAAATGACGGAAGGCCTAGCCTTTTGCCAGGTGATTTGTTCCGTTATTGCCGCCTTAGTTTGGGCTACCGGTGTTTGCATTCATAATTGTTTGCTCCTAACACGTTTGGGGTTGTTATGGGGACCCCCTTGATAAATCGTGTAGTGTTAAGACTCGCCTGGCAAGACCCAACATTCGTTTTAATTTGTTAATCACTTAATAATAATCTGCATAGGGAATAGCTACCCTGAGTAATTAATCAACAACCCGGGCCAGTGCTCCTCATGAGTGTTGGTCCACCCTGTCAACCACATGTGCCCACCAGGGAAACTCTGTGTTTGGCCTACCAGGCGTTTGGACAATCCGTCGTGTCCTGAGAACGAGATACGCGGCTCCTATCCGGTTCGTCGACACGTCGGGAGGTCTTGCCAGATTTGTCTTACCTTAGTGATATATCTTGCGTATAGGAATACCGGTGAAACTTTGGGTCTCCTCAAAATTGAGGTTTTCCTCTAAGGAATCCGACGAGATCACGAGATTCGTGATAGAGCATTACTTTGCGGCCCGTGACCATTTGTGGTGGACTAGTTGGAGCACCCCTGCAGGGTTTAATCTTTCGGAAAGCCGTGCCCGCGGTTATGTGGCAACATGGATAATTTGTTAACATACGGTTCTAGATAACTTGAACTAACTCTAATAAAACTGCCAACCGTGTGCGTAACCGTGACTGTCTCTTTCGAAGACCTCTCTTCGATCGGAAAAACGGTGGGGTTATGTTTGACGTAAGTAGGTGTTCAAGATCACTTAGTTTATCACCTAGTCTTCGACCACTCGCGTAGACCACCATATCATATATCTGGTCTTCGTAAGTTAGACACCATATATATGCTTAGGATGCTGCAACCTAAACACTAAACCTTCCTCACCTAATAACTTGACTAGTTTCGGTACCAAGGTCATCGATTGCTGAGTCCCCGTGGCTCACAGTTTACTACAACACCCCAACAGGTACAGGTACGCCTGACGCAGGTGATCCAGATGGCACGCAGCTGGCGTGGTAGTACGATGCGGAGAACAACCGCATGTACGTGAACTATCCAGAAGACTGAGGTCGTGGTCGTGATCGTGGGCGAGCATGCAGGATATCATAGTCTTTTCCTTGTTTCATGTAGCCCATAGCGGGACTACCTTGTCTAAATAAGTGCGTGCATGTAACTCTGATATTAACTATGTGAGATGGCAAATGAATGCCCTATTTGTCAATCTTAATTTATGTATGTGTTATGATTATCTCGCTTGCGAAATGCTTAGATGCGCTTCTTTCCCTTTTGGGGCATCGCCCCCTAAAATGGAAAGGACCGCATCTTAGTCGTTACAAGTTTGATCTAAACTAGAGAAATAGTGATGAATGATTTGAGCCATGGAATTAGCCTCCTCCATAGTTGCCTTACTACACACCACTAGACCATCTGCAAACAAATTGAGTGAATAGGAGGGCAATTTGGCCCAAGTAAATGTGGAAATTGGTGAAGCGTCTCAACCTCCATTGGAGGCCGGCATGTGGTATATATTGATAGAGCCAGGTCACAGGTCCTCGTAGCGCATAAATTATTGTGAGAAAAAAGTAAGAGGGAGAGAAGAGATCGGTACATAAGAGGGATAAGGCACAAAGAGGTTACACGAGATAGAACAAACTTAAAGTGAAAATATCTAGCTAATCTCCTCTAACCAACCATATCTGGTCCGACCCAACCATATGATATTTAACACTCTCCCATAATCAGAACTTGACCAAGTTCATATTACGTTTAAATTCCTCAAAGGGTCTTGTAGATAGCACTTTTGAAAAACCGTCATCAACTTGATCTTTTTAATGCACAAACTGAATCTCTAGTTCTTTGTTGGCAACTCTTTCTCGAACAAAGTGATAGTCTATATCAATATGCTTGGTTCTTGCATGGTAAATAGGATTTGTAGAAAGATATGTGGCGCCAAGATTATCACACCAAAGACATGGAGTTTGAGTGTTACTTAGCCCAAGTTCCTGTAATATAGATTTGACCCAGATAATTTATGTTGTTGCATTAGACAATGCCTTATACTCTGCTTATCTACTGGATCTATATATTGTAGCATGTTCCTTTGCACACCATGAAATAAAATTTGGTCCAAAGAAGACTCCAAAACCTCATGTTGACCATTTGTCATCCAAGAATCATGCCCAATCAGAATCAGAGAAGGCACTGACAAGAGTTGATGATGACTTACTAAAGGTTAATCCAACACTCAAAGTATTTTTCACATATCTCAATATGTGTTTAGCAGCAATCTAATGAGGAGTGGTAGGTGCATGAAGAAATGACAGACTTTGTTAACAACAAACGAAATATCAGGTCTGGTAAGTGTTAGATACTGAAGTGCACCCACCATACTCCTGTAGTTTGTGCCATCCTCTAGACTCAGGGGTTCTCCTTCTACAAGAGACAATTTCTTTGTTCTAGATAATGGAGTTGGTGATGGTTTACAACTCTACATCCCAACTCTTTTCAGAAAATCCGTTGCATACTTTTCTTGAGGCAAATGAAGACCTCCTTCTTTGTTCCTTTTTACTTCAATACCAAGAAAGTAGTGCAAGTCTCCTAAATCCTTAAGAGCAAACTCTGAGTTCAAATCCTTTAGTAAAGCTGTGACAACACCATTTGAGGAACTTGTAACAATGATATCATCAACATATATAAGCACAAATATGATTGTATTTGACATGTTATAGATAAACAGAGATGTGTCGAACTTGGAAGGAACAAAACCAAGTTTTTGCAGGTTGGAGCTCAAGCGATAATACCATGCTCTTGGAGCTCGCTTTAATCGATAAAGAGATTTGTCAAGCCTGCATAGGTGAAAAGGTTCGTTTTTATCTTCAAACCCACGAGGTTGTTTCATTTACACTTCCACTTTTAGAACACCATGAAGGAACACGTTCTGCGCATCTAGCTGTCTTAGACACCATCCTCTAGAAAGATCAATTGATAGAACAAGATGGATAGTGACATCTTTAAGAACTCGACTCAAAGTATCCTCATAATCAATGCCATACCGTTGCTTGAACCCATTTTCCGGAAGTCTAGCTTTATAACAATCTATTGTACCATCAGATTTCCTTTTTATCCTAAACAACCATTTACAATCAACTATATTGTTACCTTGACTTGGGGGAACTAGATGCCAGTTTTGTTTTTCCAAAGTGCATGAAACTCTTCTTCCATGGCAGTCCTCCATTGAGAATCAGCAAGAGCTTTTGATAAAGTATTTGCTTTACCTATTGAAGCAGCCAAACAAAACTTAATTTTTTAGTTAGTGTGCTGAATGACATGAGCACGAAGTCATGTGTGAGGTGGTGAAGCAACAAGATTAGATGCATCATGCATAGGCGAAGAAGATCCCGAGGCTGGGCTGTTGTCGCCTACACGACCCCAGGATTGTGTGTGGCCGAAGCAGGTGATGAAGACGAAGGAGCGGCCACACAAGATCCAGCAGAATCCAGAGGAGGGCCTGTATCAGGTGCAGCTATCGCCGCAGGTGCGTGCTGATCCCGCCTGACGTAGGAGTGGGGAACAGGCACAAAGCGCATTGGTGGCGGGCCCCCCGAAGAATGGTGTATCGGGTGAATCTATAGCTCGTGATTGGTGCACAGCACCCATGCCGGTTGACATGCCACCAGATGGCCGCGTGGCGCTCGGGGAGAGGCGCAGAACAATGCTTGAGGAGGAATCGGGCTGCAGGTTGTCACGCCTGGGGGAGCACATGAAACATGGCCCCTTAACATTATTTCGAGCAGTAGTTTCAGCCAAAAAAAATTCTTGATCAATAGAAGTTGCCCCTCTATTATCAAAACTTGCAACAACACGGTCAGAGGAGTAAGTCAAGCGGTCATTGCAATTATCAGCACCAAGAAAACCACCGGATAAGTGTGAATAAGAAGAAGGATTTCTTTATTTAGGAGGGCACCAACATCGGGATGAAGATGAGCAAATGGAAAAACTGTTTCATCAAAGACAACAACACGAGATACGTAGACTCTGCCGGTGGACACATCAAGATAGTTAACACCCTTATGTTGAGGACTATAACCAAGGAGGACACATTGTTTGGATCTAAATATGAGCTTACGGTTATTGTACGGATGGAGGTTAGGCCAACATGCACAACCAAAAACACGGAGAGAAGTGTAGTCTGGCCTACTGTGAAGGAGACATTGCATGGGTGTTTCATTGTTAATAACATGACTAGACAACATGTTTGTTGGGGATATTACCCGCTGTATGACCCGCCCTATTGGGTGAGGTCAGGTTCATGGCGACTCAACATTCATGATTCGAGATGGGCTTAGACCCAGGACACACAAGGCGTGAGGTGATCTCCAGCAGAGAACCGGCCGAGCCCAAGAGCCCAGATGGCGACTCAAGGCCCAAGAAGAGGAAGACTCGCCTGGTAGTTTCCTTGCTTGAGAGCACGTCGGCTTAGAGATATGTCAGGTCACGTTTTATGATGCGGCATGGATTCTTGTAAACCTAGGGCCACGACCTATATATAAACCCAAGTCTCTCTTCCGCTTAACCCCTTTGAGTCGCCACCAAGGTGCGATGGCTCCATCCCTAAGTCCTTTCACGAGTACTTATGTCGTGACAAAACCACGACACTTGGCGCCCACCATGGGGCAAGCGCACGGTGGAGTTGAGTTCTCAAAGGGAGCCCTTCAAGGGTTTGGGAGCTACATGGTCGGCCTCATGACTAAGAGCCACCGGGGGAAGTACTATACCGACAACTCTCAGTGGGGGCCTGACGCCGATTCAATCGAGTCTGGGTATAGGGTCCCCTTCGGCAAGATCCACGTCTTCATTGGCAAGTTTGGGGTTCCCATACCAGAGCCGGACACCTTCACTGACATCGTCGAGCAGGCTCGGTTCGCCCAACCCGCCAAACGTCAGGTCAGGCCGCGCCACGCTTTTGTTGGTTTTACGCAGGGGGTCAACCTGCCGGATGAGCCGGTGATCCAGGAGAACACCCGTGTCAACTCGGACGACGAGTTGTCCATCGGTGATACAGATTCAATCTACCCTCTCCACCAAGGGAGGCTTGGGGGATTACCCGAGGCGGCGAATTCCGAGGATTTCCAAGAACCCCATCGTCAGGTCGCCATCTACATGGTAGGAGCAGCGGTGGCTCAGCCGACCGCGGCGGGAAACAGCGGAGCCAGCGGATCAGGGAAGACTCCGGCTCAAGCCATGGCAGATCTAGTGGCAGAGATGTATAAACTCACGGCGGTTGCCGTGACTGCGGAGAACCAAGAAGAGGTCAACGTCGAACTGGAAAAGTTTACGAAGGAGATGACCAAGATCCAACGCGAGATCGAAGTCGAGGCCACCCGGACTGCGAACCAGCAGGCCTAGATCACTACGGAGACAGAACGACTAAGGGTCCACGGATGGACGCTTGAACGCTAATAACGCACTTCGGATGTGGTTCACCAAAGAAGGCAACATAATCGTTTTCCGGCCGATCTGAACCTTGTCCGACTCTTCCACAACCCACATACCCCTGGGGGGAACCTAACCTGCCATGGCGGGTCACTCAATAGGTTGAGCCAGCTCCGCCGCCGCCCAATCCACAGGCGCCTCAGCTGATGCCGGCCCAGCTGCCACGCTTCCAGACGCCGCATGGTCACTTTTATAACCCCATCGACAATGTGTTGGCTACAACCCGCAACCTAGAGTCTCTTACCATCCATGGAAACTCTCTAGCTGAGGTGGAGGCAAGGAACTCCATCGAGATGTTAAAAACGACGATGGTCCAACAGGCGTAGTACTCGCATAGTCGTGATCTGCTGCACTCTACGCCTTACGCAAGTCATACCAGAAGTCACCATGACGACCCGCCCGCGGTGTCTAGAAGTGAACGGCGTCGAGATCCACATACCAACCCGCATGGGCTGCAAGACACGCATGCCCAAGACCTTGTGGATGCAGCACGAGATGCCCGTCTGGCGGAGGCGGCAGCCGCGGCGTGTCAAGGATATGAGGCATATGTGCCGCCTTCCCCTGCGCACGGCGAGTCGGGAGGCATGAACATAGGGATACCTTGTTTGTCACCCGCCCTCCGTAATGAGCGTATGCCCAAGGACTTTAAGGGTCCGCGCAAGGTTCCCAACTACACGCCAGACCTTGAGCCAGGAGCGTGGGTTGAGATTTACGAGCTTGCGATGGACATGCTCGATGTTAGAGATGCGGTGTGTGCCAAGTAGTTTACAATGATGCTCGAAGGGACGACACACACTTGGCTGAAGAATTTGCCGCCCAATTCCATCAACACGTGGGACGAGTTGAAGGAACGTTTTGTCAAGAACTGCAGAGGAACCTGCAAGCCTCCAATGACTATTGTCGACTTACAACACTGTGTCCAGCGTCCAGACGAGTCGGCCCATCATTGGACACGGCCGGTTGCAGAGGTAATCCATTCATCGGATGGTATCACGGCGGCTCAGACCGTGCTGATCTTGGAGAAAAACTGTCACTACTAGCCCTTGGTGTTGAAGCTTGGGCGACTCAAGCGAAAGATGTAGGATATGGGCGAGTTGATGAAAACCCTAACTAGACACGCCGAGTCAGACGATACCAAAGATCCCGGGGAGGACGATGATAAGATCAGCAATGCCGGAAAGGGGGAATCATCCAGAGGCCAATCTCAGGCACAGGGAGGAAACAACTACAACCCCTTGAGCCAAGGGAAGAAAAGGCAGCAGGAAGGTGTCACTGATTTCGTTGCCAATACTAACACCAGGACCGGGAATCAACGTCAGAAGAAAAGGGGCTTCAGTGGGAAAAGTCCATGTAACTATCGGGAGATGCTCAAGGGCCCCTGTCCACAACATACCACAGCGGAGGGTCCATCCAATCATTCTTGGGAAAACTGCTATGTGATGCAGGAGTTTCATGTCGAGGCACTCAAGAACAACCAAGGAGGGAGTAGTGGTGGACACCCGGACCAATTTGGATCGGGCGGCTCACACGGGAATCCGTTTGGCGAGTTTCCCAACCCTGGTCCACAGGGCGGGTCACACTCCAACGCTGGGCAGTAACCGGTCCAGAGTAACCAGCAATATAATGCTCAGGGCAGTTTTCAGCAGCAGCTTCACCCAGGTGACTCTCAGCAACAGAATGACAACAGCGGCTCCCAAAACAACCCCAAGCAGTTGAATAGCGGGCAGTATTACGTGTTTACCACTATTTCTTGCAAGAGGGAGAAGAAGGTTAAGCAGTGACCCCTCAGCATAGCTAAGCCGGCGCTTCCCAGGTATCTCAACTGGTCTGAGCAACCTGTTACCTAGAGTAGGGAGGACTACCTGCCCCGGGTTGATAACCCTGACGACTTGGCATTGGTTGTGGCGCCACAGGTGGGGGGCTATACCCTCTCCAAAGTCCTCATGGTTGATGGTAGTAGTATCAACATCCTATACTATGACACCTTCCGGAGAATGAATTTCTCTGAAGGCGACTTGATGCCTTCCTCCACGGTCTTCCACGACATCGTCCCGGGTAAGTCGACATATCTTGTTGGGCGGATTAAACTCAATGTGGCTTTTGGTATCGAGTCTAACTACAGGAGCGAGTCTCTCACGTTCGAGGTGGTCAAGATCAAGAGCCCTTATCATGCGCTTTTGGTCGGCCGGCTTACGCCCGCTTCATGGCCCGGTCGTGTTATGTCTACCATAAGCTCAAAATGCCAGGCACTAGAGGAACCATCACGATAAGTGGAGATCTGAAGATAGCTCAGGAGTGCGAAGAAGGGGATGCCGTTTATGCTGAGCCAGCTTGCGCTGCTGAGGAACTCAAGTTTCATCAGGCCAATGTTGACCCGGCAGACATCACCCCGCTCAAGAAGCCCACAATCGATTCAGAGCCGCCCCTTAAGTTTAAACCTACAGATGACACCAAGCAGGTTGATTTCATGCCTGGCGACTCTTCCAAGCAATTCACTATTGGGACGGGTCTGGATCCCAAATAGGAAAGCGCGCTCATTGAATTCATCCATGAGAATCGGGACATTTTTGCATGGAAACCTTCTGACATGCCAGGTGTACCGAGAGAGTTCGTTGTACACCACTTTAATATAGATCCCAAGATGAAGCCGGTTCAGCAGTACCTCCATCATTTCAACGAGGAGAGGCGTAAAGCAATCAGGGAAGAGGTAGCCCGGCTCTTGGCTGCTGGGTTCATTGTGGAGGTTTTTCATCCAGGGTGGTTGGCCAATCCAGTCTTGGTCCTCAAGAAGAATGGCACCTTTCACATGTGCATTGACTACACCGACCTTAACAAGGCCTGCCCAAAGGACCCTTTCGCTCTCCCTCGTATCGATCGAATCATTGACTCTATGGCGGGTTGCGAGTGGCTGTGTTTTTTGGATGCATACTCAGGTTATCACCAGATCAAGATGGCTCTGGAGGATCAAGAGAAGACGGCCTTCATAACTCCTTTTGGTGCTTTTTGCTATGTTTCCATGCCATTTGGGCTCAAGAGTGCAGGGGAGACTTATCAACGCTATATCTAGAATTGTGTGCACAATCAGATCAGGCACAACGTTCACGCCTATGTTGATGACATAGTGGTGAAATCCCAGAAGAAAGAGTCACTTCTGGAGGATCTCAAGGAAATATTTTTACAATTTGTGTGTGTATCAGATGAAGCTTAACCCGACCAAGTGTGTTTTTGGTGTCCCTGCAGGGAAGTTATTGGGCTTCTTGGTGCCAGAGCGAGGTATTGAGGCCAACCCGGACAAGATTAAGGCAATTAGTTCCCATGGCAAGCCGGCTAATATCAACGAGGTCCAGCGTATGGCGGGTCATACTGCGGCTTTGAGTCGCTTCATAAGCCGCCTTGGCGAGAAGGCCACCCCCTTTATCAGTTGCTCAAGAAAACAAACCGTTTTGCATGGACAGACACGACCAACGAAGCCTTTGAGGCCCTGCAGAAGCAATTGGCTGAGCCTATGCTCATGTACATTGCTGCTAACTCTAAAGCAGTAAGCATTGCAGTGGTTATCGAACGTAAGGAAGAAGGAAAGGAGTATCCGTTCCAGAGGCATGTATACTTTGTCAGCGAAGTCTTGACCCTCTCCAAACAGCGTTATCCACAGTGGCAGAAGCTAGTTTTCGGGATCTTCATGGCGAGTCGGAAGCTGAAACACTACTTCCAGGAGCATCCGATCACGGTGGTTAGTTCTGCGCCACTTGGCGATATCGTACAAAATCGTGAAGCGACCGGGCGGATTGCTAAGTGGGCCATCGAGCTTGGTCCTCACCACGTGAAGTATATGCCCCGCACGGCCATCAAGTCTCAGGCCTTAGTTGATTTCATCAACGACTGGACCGAGTTGCAAGTTCCAGAAGACGCACCTGATCACACATATTTGACTATCCACTTTGACGGGTCCAGGCAGCTGGAAGGCTAGGGGGCTGGCATGGTACTGACTTCCCCAGAGGGTGACAAGTTTTGTTATGTCCTACGGCTCATGTTTCCATGTACTAACAATGCAGCGGAGTACGAGGATTTTCTCCATGGGCTTAGGGTCGCCAAAGAGATGAACCTCAGCCGAGTTTGGTGCCTGGGAGACTAGGATCTAGTGGTGCAGCAAGTATCCGGAACATGGGATTCCAGGGATCTGTTGATGGTGGCGTACACGTGTGTCGTATCAGATGTGGCAGGTCACTTTCATGGTTATCAAGTTGATCATATTGACCGCCGGGCGCCGGCTCAACGAGGCAGCTGACGCTCTTTCGCGACTCGGGTGACAGCTTAAGTCGGTTCCTCCCAATGTATTCTTGGATATCTTACATAACCCGTCGGTGAAGTTGCCCTCTAAGGAAGATATAGCGGTCCCTGACCCGGAATCTCAACTTGTGGCGGCTCTTCGTGCCACTCCCGATTGGACGGTCCCTTACATGGCTTATTTGGCATGGGGCGAATTAACCGCTAAGGAGTTACTGGCTCGCAAAATTATCCGGCGATGCAAGTCCATGGTCATACATAAGGGCGAGTTGCACAAGCGAAGCACTTGTGGAATTTTTCAAAGATACGTCTCGCCCGAAGAGGGACATGTGATCTTTAATGAGATTCACGCTGGCGACTGTGGTCATCACGCCGGGTCATGATCTTTGGTATCAAAAGCCTTTAGACATGGATTCTATTGGTTGACGGCGCACGCAGATGCTGAGGACATAGTGCGCAGATGTGATGGGTGTCACAAATTTGGGCGTCAGATGCATGTGTCGGCTCAAGAATTGCGAATGATCCCAATTACATGGACTTTTGCAGTCTCGGGGCTTGACATGGTTGGTCCTTTCAAGATGTCTTCCAACAAAAAGACTCATCTACTGGTGGCGGTTGACAAATTTACCAAGTGGGTTGAAGCAGAGCCAGTTAGCAGTTGCGATGCAGACACGACCGTCAAGTTCCTCAAGAAGTTTATCTTTCGCTTCGTGTATCCTCATAGTTCATCACTGATAATGGTACTAATTTATCCAAAGGAGCCATGCAAGAATTTTGTGAAAAGGAGCACATCTGGCTGGATGTCTGTGGAGTTGCACATCCCCAATCCAATGGACAGGTGGAAAGAGCGAATCAAGAAATCTTGCATGGGATCAAGCCCCGACTCATGGTTCCTACGGAGTGCACTCCGTGTTGTTGGGTTGAAGAGCTTCCTTTGTCACTTTGGAGCATAAGGACTACCCCCAATAGGTCCACTGGTTACACGTCTTTTTTCTTGGTCTACGGAGCTGAGGCAGTCTTACCAAGTAACATCAGGCATGACTCGCTAAGAGTAGCTGCTTATGTTGAGGAGGACAATGAGCTGGTGCGTCAAGATTTGTTGGATGCTTTGGAGGAGGAGTGTGACTTAGCTGTGACACGGTCGGCGATTTACCAGCAATACCTGTGACACTATCATAGCCGCAGAGTCAGAAGACGGGTCTTTTAGGAGGGTGACTTAGTGCTTCGATTGATTCAAGATTATATTGGTATGCACAAGTTATCACCCCCATGGAAAGGACCTTTTGTCGTCAGCAAAAGTCTTCATAATGGTTGTTACTACCTGGCGGACCTTCATCCAGATAGGCCGACGACAGAGGTAGAAACAACCCGGCCATGGAACATTACCCACTTGCAGCCTTATTATACTTAGAGCCATTGGCTCCTTATCATTGTACATAGTTTAGTTCTTGTACTCTTCTTACATATAGCAATAAAGCCAGCGCCCACGAAATTCAGGGTCTCTGTCGTTTTAGCTTCTTCAAAGCATGAGTCTTTATTGTTTCACAAGTCGTCCAAGCATGGACGCTATCAGTATCAAAGAGCATAAGTCGCCACGCTGCACTTATTTCAAAACTGGATATTGGTAAGCCAAAGAGGACCAAAGTTGCCTCGTTGCACGGTTCAAACATGGGCGTCTTATATGATTTTGAGAATTAAGTCGGCTTACTTGGGGGCTACTAGTTCCCAAGTCGTTTTGCAGTAAGAGCGTAAACGCTTCTGCAATCCTATCTCTGACTTTTCCCTAATCATAGGTCACTTGGGGCTTCTACTCACTGAGTTCAGCCTGAATACCCTCTTAGCTAGCGAAAAGTTAACGCATTACAATGGTTATATTGGACTGTATGTTTGGCGACTCGCCCTATGGTCCCATGTACTCTTGGTGAGTCAATCCAGTTTTGGACCCTGAACTTGCCTTGGTTAAAACATGAAGGGTGCTTACGGGAGCCGGCATATGGAAAATAGACAAACCATGGGTTCACTGAACCTGCTTCACTAAAGCTTGACTCGCGCCTGATCAGTCGGTCTAAACAACTAAGGCTGTTGCAAAAGCCTCTCTAGGGTAGCACTAGAACCTTGCAACTTCCTCCTACCTTGCCGCGACTTCTTGAGCCGGCACACTTTATGACTACAAAGCATCTTTATGGTACAGTTAAGAGTTTTCAAGACTCATGATTACTCGTGGCGTCTCATTGAGCCGGCTCAATATTCTTCTATGATCACATGAAGCATAATTACTTTGATGAAGACATAGCAAAACGCCTAGTAAGGCGGCTCATATTCTCAAAAGGGTGAGACTTCAGAGTTAATAAAGGTATGGTGCAAAACAATACTGTATTCATCTCTAACCTATTATATGGCTCAGAAGGCCACCAAATTTTACATGACCCGACATTGGATCTTCCGGGTCGATCTCCATGGGCAGTCTTCAAGTAACATCTGGTTCAAGCCGCCTCCGGGTTATCCTGCGTCGATCTTTCGCCGTCTTAGATCTGTAAGTCGCCCATTGTCCAATTGCAATTGGTTAAGGCATGGAACTCAGCCTCGTCGGTCAAGATGGTGGACGGGTCAGCAACAGAGTCAAAAAGGTGCTTACGGCGCTGCGGAGACAGAACTGCGATTTCAAAAGAGGGTGGAGTGACACGTTTGTTGATCTCGTCATAAGCCGCGTGATGCGTGGCTAAGTCAAGACTGGTTGCCAGTTGAGTGACCGCTAGGAGGGATTCCTTCACACAGCGATGGTAATCCTCTTGAGTGAATTCTGACCCATCGTCTTTATATTCTGGAAACCCGCCAGTTATCTCCTCTGGCTTAAACTCTGGTGAGTAAGCCAAGCATTGACTTAGGGTGGTCAGTACTCTTTTCCGGACGGCTGATCTTTCCAATTCTTCAATCTTCTTTGGCATTGTGGACAAGCACCCCAACATGTACTTGATTGTCTTCATGGGCTCCTTATCGTCCATGACAACCTTAATAGTCATCACGCCGCCAGCATAAAATTGCTTTGTTAAAGTGTATATTGCCTTTAGCGTCAACACAGAGTCATCATGGAGGTTGGCGGATCAAGGACTTGCAGCAAGGATACACAGTCATAAGTCACCAAAGTGACTTAAAGCATCACTTTACAAATAAGGACAACGAAGGACACTTACCAAACACAGCAGTAGCCATCTTGGAGATATGAAGTTTAGCCCAGTCAGTTCCTGCACGGCGACTTTCATTTGTTCTTCGGCTTGTTTGGCCCTTTTCAGCAAGGCGCCCCGCTTAGCATCGGCTTTTTCTTCAAATTCTTTATGATCCGCCTTCATTTTCTCCATATCAACCAGCGCAAGACGGAGTTTTTCTTCAAACTTAGCTCGGGCATCTTGTTGTTGTGCTAAATTTTTCTTCAAGCCAGACACGATTGAGTCGGCCTGGATCAACGATTCCTACAAAAATCGAGACGTTTATGGCAAGTTCCATGCAGACTGCAAGCAATATCCCTGACACTTGGGGGCTAATGTATGATTCAATTTTTCCATGGTAATACCTTAAAGCAAGACCCGGCTCATCTTCAAGAAGATGACCCGGCCCTTGGGGGCTATAGGTCAAAGCTTTCTTCAAATTAAACTAAAGACCCGACTCTTCTCCAAGAATACTACCCGGCCCTTGGGGGCTACAGGTCGAGGCTTTCTTCAATTTCAACTAAAGACCCGGCTCATATCCAAGAAGATGACCCGGCCCTTGGGGGCTACATGTCGAAGCTTTCTTCAATTTAAACTAAAGACTCGGCTCATCTCCAAGAAGATGACCCAGCCCTTGGGGGCTACAGGTTGAAGCTTTCTTCAACTTAGACAGAAGACCCGACTCATCTTCAAGAAGATGACCCGACCCTTGGGGGCTATAGGCTGAAGCTCTCTTCAATTTAAACTAAATACCCGACTCATCTTCAAGAAGATGACCCGGACCTTGGGGGCTACAGGTTGAAGCTTTCTTATACATTTACACCCAAGAACCGGCTCATCTTCAACAAGATGACCCAGCCCTTGGGGGCTACAGGTTGAAGCTATTTACAAAGCTTGTCACAAAACTCCAACTTGTCATTACAAAGATGACTCACCTTTTGGAGGGCTAATGGGAGTACGTGTGAAGGAGGATAACATGTATCATACCTCATGTTTTTTCTTCATCATGTTGACCAGGCTTTTTTCCATGTCATGACTCGCCGCCAGGAGACTCAGATAGCTAGCATGTAATTCGTCAAAAGCAAGCTTCTCAATATTGGGAAGCTTCAATTTGGTCATGCCTTTCTCTATAAGGACTGGGGTACCCTTGGGTGTATGCTTGGCCAACACTGCGGATGCGGGTTCAGAATAGCCTGTTCCAATTATGAAGACTTGATCTGGATCAGGCATCATGTCTTCAGCCGCCTTTCGAGGACTTGGCAGGTTGAGATTCTCGTCAGTTTCTTTCTAGGGGCTCGGTAGCTCATCTTGAATATCAGGGAGATCATGAGGAGATTCGGCGTGAGTTTCAGTCGGCTACTCCTGAGCTTCTGGAATGGAAGTGCTTATTCCCACCTTCTCAGCCGCCTTGGGGTTCGATGATGACTCGCCAATTTTTCTCTTTTTGGCTTGAGCCCTACAAGGATACTGGTGATGTTAAAATTGAAGGACTGACGCCCAAAGAACATATTGGTACGAGGACTTACCCCTGGAGGTAGATTAATGGAGGAAGAGACGAAGCAACTGAGTCGCTAGATGAAGGAGGTGAAACCTGTTATACATAAGATTCAAAGGATTGAGTAGGTCGTGAGAATTGGCTGCACAGGAAAGAAGGACATTTAATGTGAAACATACCTCACTCTGTCCCTTGCGACCGACCGTTCTCTCGGGCAAGCCAGACAAGAGATCCCCAGAATGGCTTCGAGAGTGATGTTTTGGTGTATAAACCCGCCTTCTTCAAAAGGAAATCGGGATCCAGATGAGCATCTGGGGTGAGAGAGGGGGACTTTTCTACAGACTCACCTTGCCGGCTCGGGAGAAGAAGAATCTGAGTCAGAAGAAATGGAAATTACCTCGATGTCTTCATCTTGGCTCTCCATGTCATCACCCTATAAATAAAAACAGTAATGCTTAAGTACCGATTGTGTTGGAATAAGAAGAGGTACAAAATCATTTACCTTTGACAGTTCTTCTGCGGCCCGAGACTCGCCCACAACGGATGACTCTACTGTGGCGGCTTTGCCCTTGGTTTTCTTCTTTGGGGCTGTTTTCTTTGACACCTTCTTGGCGGCGGTTTTCGTTTTCCGTTTCGAGAAAGGCGAGTTCTTCTGGTTAACATAATTGGAGCCTGAGTCAAAAACAAGCTCAAAATTATAAAATGCAAGACACACGAGTTGAATTATTTAACCTCTAGAGCCGGGTTGGAGAGGCTGAATGGCTTTAAACCAATCTTGGAGCAAGTCTCAAGTGGTTCGCCACATAGTTTCTTCACAATATTGTCAATATCTTCCTTGTCAAGCGTGACATTGGAGAAGCACTACGGAACGCTTAAGTCTCCGTTGTATTCGCACATTAAGCCACCCCGGCAGCTCAAAGGCATTATCCGCCAGTCTAGCCAGCAGCGGATCAAATCGACGCCGGTAAGGCCGTTGGCAATCAAGGCCCTAAGCTTTGTAAAAACAGGGGCAATTGAAACCTCTTCCTCATCAGTCAGCTTCTCGGGCACCTTAAAATCCATAGGCGGATGCTCCTGCCTGAAACCTGGTAAGGGGTTCTCATTGGTTGGAGCAGTGTTGCGGCAATAAAACCTAGTCTTCCCCCAACCTTTCGGGTGACTGGGCAGAGCAGCATCCGGGAACCCGCATTCTCGTCGTCTCTGAATGTTGACCCCTCCGAGTTCTAGGCACGGGCCGTCGGCGAACTCAGTTTGGCGGTTCAAATAGAAGAACTTCCTGAACAGGAGCACGGTAGGCTCCATTTGCAAGTAGACCTCACAGAATACTTGGAATTGGTAGAGGTTGCTGATGGAGTCCGAGCCTAAGTCTTGGGGATGAAGATTAAAGAAGTGCACGACCTCTCTGAAGAATTTTGAGTCGGGTGGTGAGAATCTCCGCTCAATGTGGTCAATAAAGACCACCACTTCTCCACTGGCAGGTTGTGGACGTCGCTCTCCTAAGGCGGGTCGCCAGCCGATGGCTTCTTGTGGTGCTAGAATTCCCACCTTCACAAAGTCTTCAAGGGCGGTGGCAGTGGTCTCTGATGGAAACCAATTACTTTTCGAGATGGTACTCATGGCCGCAAACTCAAGAGACAAGGACAGAAATATGCATAAAGTCGACTGGCAGGTCGTAAGGATCTACAGAAGTATTAACTCGCCAAACAAATGGCTAGAGATACATCTAAACAAAAATTATGACTCGCCGCAACCTAAGGACGGGTTACATTTTAAATACCCCTTAGAAAGTTTCCTGGGTCTCAGAGAAACATGTTTCCAATAGGGTGCCAGAAATTATGGATCTACGGGTGGTTCTAAAAACAAAAATAATTCGCAATTTCAAGGACACTGGGATATAGGAGCACTGTAAAATCAGTGAGTTGATCTTGCGAAGAAATAAAGGGAGCAACGGATCTGTTGCAAACTATTGATGTATCTGTCGCGGTCTTTTACTAAATTACGGGATTCAAGTAATGCCTATGAGGTTAATGGCGCGATGGGCGGACGTTTGAAGAACTCCAGCGCCACCCTAAGAACAGGGGTGATTTGCGAACCAGATCTACGAGGTAGAATAAACTCACGTGATAAGTGCAGACGTTGGTGGAGGTAGCCCGCTGAGATCTGAGCCGAGTATCGCGCACGACCAATCCGGGAGGCGGCAGATCCAAAGTGGAAGTTCTGCGATGACGGAGTGTTCGTAGCATGAGCTCGAGGAGGAAGATGAAGTGGGGCGACGATGGAGATGAAGGTGAGGGAACCCCCATGTGACTTTTGAAAGACCCGAGGCCGAAACTGAAATGAGAAGCGCAAGAGTTAAGGAGGCACATTAAAAATCGGAAATGATGGCGCCTGGATTTTCGTGTTGACAGGATAAATCAAAAGATCCGTTGAAGATGATGTCACTAAGATCCATGAAATGAAGGGACAGATGACGTCATCCATAAGAAATCCGGTGATTTGGATGGAGCGTGAAGGATGGCGGCTTGCCACTTTTTAAAGAAACCAAATCATAGATTCCATGTGAGTCGCCATGGTCAAGAATAAAGGTTTATTGGCATGAATAATTTCAAGTCAATATGGGGCCTAATGTTGGGGATATTACCTGCTGTATGACCCGCCCTATTGGGTCGGGTCATACTCATGGCGACTCAACATTCATGATTCGAGATAGGCTTAGACCCAGGACACAGAAGGCGTGAGGTGATCTCCAGGACAGAGCCGGCCGAGCCCAAGAGCCCAGATGGCGACTCAAGGCCCAAGAAGAGGAAGACTCGCCGGGTAGTTTCTTTGCTTGAGAGACACAACGGCTTAGAGATATGTCAGGTCACGGTTTATGATGCAGCCTGGACTCTTGTAAACCTAGGGCCTCGACCTGTATATAAAGGCGAGTCTCTAGGGTAGAAAGATTAAGTTACAATCCATCGAGAGCTAGGTCAGGCGAGTTACGCACCCTTGTAATCGATTCCACCATCAATATACACAAAGCAGGACGTAGGCTTTTACCTCCATCGAAGGGGCCGAACCTGGGTAAACCCGAGTCTTGCTTCCACTTAACCCCTTTGAGTCGCCACCAAGGTGTTATGGATTCATCCCTAAGTCCTTTCACGAGGACATCTGCCATGAAAAAACCACGACAATGTTGATGAGGTGAACAAAGGTGAGAAATCCTCATCCCAAAATTTGAGAGGCATGGAGGCGCCGACCAAAAGAGCAAGACCAACCTCAACGATGTGTCTATGTTTGCGCTCGGTTGAAATCTTTTGTTGATATGCATGGGGACACGAGACATGGTGAGAAATACTAAGGGTTTGAAAAACAAAAATTAATTTCTCATATTCGTCACCCAATCAGATTGGGCAGCAAGAATTTTAGTGTCAAATCTTCGTTCAACAAGTCCTTGAAAATTCTTAAAAACTTGAAAAATATCGGATCGTTTCTTAAGAAGATAGACCCATGTGAACTTGCTAAAATCATTTACGAAGCTGACATAATAGGCAAGTCTACCAACAAATATAGGGGCCTGACCCCACACATCAGAAAAATAAGTTGTAAAGGCTTGGTAGAAATTTTAGTTGATACAGGATAGGGCAATTGGTGAGCTTTTGCCCTTTGACATGAATCACATACAATTTCAAGACTACGCTCACAAACACAAGGGAGGTGATTATTCCTAAGAACTTGTTGAACAATAACAAAAGATAGATGTCCTAACATGCATGCCACCGTTCCAAGGAGAGTTTGATGACACCACACACTTGCTTATTGAATCTTCTAAATTGAGGGATCAACGGATAGAGCCCATGCACACATCTACCATGATAGAGAATTTTCCTCGTGGCCTGATCCTTAATAATAAAGAAATAAGGGTGAAACTCAAGAAAAACTTTGTTGTCAATGGCAATACGATGAACATAAAGAAGATTATTTGATGTATTTGGACAATGCAAAATATTTCTAAGATGGGTATCTTGATGTGGGGTATTGACAATCGAATAATCAACATGAAAAATTTCCATACCTTCTCCGTTTGCATTGTGAACTTGATCATGGCCTTGGTACTTTTCAGCCATGGTGACCTTCTCAAGCTCATGTGATGTGATCCGAAGAACTAGAATCGACATACCAATTGGTATCTACACCATAGGAGGTGTCTACATGAGCTGCAACTTTATTTCATGGGGCATTGATTTCAGCGTATCGCCAATCACAATCCTTGGCAATATGATTAGTTTTTTTTACAAATTCAACACTTGTTTTCATATTCTTCATACCCATGAAAAACACCACCAACAAATCCCGGATTGTTGTTGTAGAAGGGATGACGGTAGTTGTTATAGTTGTCGTGTTGGTGATGACCTGCGCTACCACCGTTGCCACCGTTCTGGTAGCTGTTATGGCCACTGTTGTAGTGGCCGTCTTCGTAGCCGCTGATGCCACCACCTCCTCCGTAGCCGCTGCCACCACCACCTCCACGCCGCCCTCCTCCTCTGGAAGGGCCATGATAGGGCGCTCGAGAAGCGCCACGACAACCCCTTGATGCAGCCATGGCGGTGGATTTGAAGGAGTCAGCACCTGAACCTTGAAACATATCCATCTGTTGATCAAAATTGGGAACCATGCTAAGCAAGTCATCCACGGACAGTGGGTCCGTGCGACCATAAAGGGCTGAGATTATTGGCAGGCAATCCATATCTAGACCACCAATGATGAAGGAAATAAGCTGGGGTTCGGTGATAGGATCTCCTGCCATAGCGAGCCCATCTTCCAATGAGCGCATTTGGCCAAATAAGGATGTTGCAAATTGGTTTCCTTTTGGGGCATTGGTGAGGCTGATTCTAATGTTGTTGACACGGGATCGAGATTGTGAGGCTAACATGATGATGATGGATGACCATATCGCATGTGATTTTTCATGCGAGGCTACTTGGATCAACACCTCTTTGGAGAGGTTGTTGAGGAGATAAGCGAGGACTTGCTGGTTCTCTCTTGCCCAGATCAAATATATTGGGTTGATAGTGGTTTGATCTTTTCCATCGGAGGTTTTTGAGGTAATGGTTTTCTTAGGTTCGGGGATGGATTTGTCAAGGTAGCCATACATGCCCGCGGATCGAATGTGCGATAGCACTTGGGCACGTCATAGGATGAAGTTGGATCTTGTGAGTTTCTCGGAGACTTGGGTGTTTAGGGAAAAGGTGGGTGATGAGGGTGACGCCATGGCAGAAGGTTGAAGACGATAGCTAGATGAGATGGAGAGGAAGGGCTCTGAATATCATTTGGAAATTCGTGAAGCGTCTCAACCTCCATAGGAGGCCCACGTGTGGTATATATTGATAGAGTTAGGGCACGGGTCCTAGTAGCGCATACATTGTCGTGAGAAACAAGTAAGAGGGAGAGAAGAGATCGATACATCGGAGGGATAAGGAAGAAAGAGGTCACAAGGGATAGAACAAACATAAATAGAATATATCTAGGAAACCTCCTCTAACCAACCCTATCTGGTCCAGCCCAACCATATGATATTTAACAGTGAAATCCCCTACAGTTGGTGAGGAGCAAGAGCATCATTAAGAGCAAGAGACAATTCGTTAATAGCGAGGACAAACAAATATGGATACATAGCACACCCTTGAGGAATCACTCTATGATTCTTAAATTTATGTAAAGCCTCACCATTAATGATGATAGAGAACGTTGGAGATGAAATGCAGGCATATATCAAATCTATGAAATGACCACCGTGGAGTTTGAATTTGTTAGAACTATATTGTGTTCAAGATAGAGATAGGAGTTAGAGATAGAATATGTTTAAATCATGTATGACTTGCCCTCTACTCCAAGTCTCTCCCCCCTCACATGTACTCCTATATATACCCCTACAAGGGTTAGATTAATACAACACCAACAACACAATATTCAGCCATCCCATAATATCTACATAGATGTCCTGTAAAAATTAAAATTTTCGTTTAAAAAGCACTCCACAACGCTATTCCATGCCTAACATTATTGGCGTACAGGCGTGTTGGAAATATGCCCTAGAGGCAATAATAAAATAGTTATTATTATATTTCCTATTTCAAGATAATCGTTTATTATCCATGCTATAATTGTATTGAATGAAAGCATAGATACATGTGTGGATATATAGACAAAACAATGTCCCTAGCAAGCCTCTAGTTGTCTAGCCAGTTGATCAAGGATGGTTAAGGTTTTCTGACCATGTGCAAGTGTTGTCTCTTGATAACTAGATCACATCATTAGGAGAATCATGTGATGGACTAGACCCAAACTATGAACGTAGCATGTGATCGTGTCATTTTGTTGCTATTGTTTTCTGTGTGTCAAGTATTCATTCCTATGACCATGAGATCATGTAACTCACTGACACCGGAGGAATACCTTGTGTGTATCAAACGTCACAACGTTACTGGGTGACTATAAATGTGCTCTACAGGTATCTCTGAAGGTGTCTGTTGAGTTAGCATGGATCAAAACTGGGATTTGTCACTCCGTGTGACGGAGAGGTATCTCAGGGCCCACTCGGTAATACAACATCACATACAAGCCTTGCAAGAAATGTGACTCAAGTGTAAGTCATGAGATCTTGTATTACGGAACGAGTAAAGAGACTTGTCGGTAACTAGATTGAAATAGGTATAGGGATACCGACGATCAAATCTCGGGCAACTAACATACCGAAGGACAAAGAGAATGTTATACGGGATTATATGAATCTTTGGCACAGAGGTTCAACCGATAAGATCTTCATAGAATATGTAGGATCCAATATGGACATCCAGGTCCCGCTATTGGATATTGACCGAGGAGTGTCCTGGGTCATGTCTGCATAGTTCTCAAACCCGTAGGGTCTGCACACTTAAGGTTCAGTGACGTTTTAGTATAGTTGAGTTATAGGTGTTGGTGACCGAAGGTTGTTTGGAGTCTCGGATGAGATCACGGACAACATGAGGGTTTCCGAAATGGTCCGAAAATGAAGATTGATATATAGGATGGTTTCATTTGGTCACCGGAAAGTTTTCGGGTATTCACCGGGAGGGGCCCACCCACCCGGGAGTGAGCGTAGTAACCCTAGGGTGGTGCACCAGCCCTTAGTGGGCTGGTGAGGCCAGCCCAAGAGGGCTATGGCGCCACAAGAGAAAATACCAAAGGAAAGAAAAAAAAGGAAAGAGGGAGGTGGGGAGGAAGGAGTGGACTCCTTCCCCCCCCCCCAAACCGAATTGGGATGGGAGTCCACCTCCTCCTCTCGGCCGGCGCCCTTGGGGCTCCCTTGAGCCCCAAGGCTAGCCCCTCCCCTCCTCCTATATATATTGGTGGTTTTAGGGCTTTTGAGACATAACTTTGCCACGTGCAACTCAAACCTATACCACGTAGTTCTTTCTCTAGATCGTATTTCTGCGGAGCTCGGGTGGAGCCCTGCAGGTGTAGATCATCACCACCACCGGCGTACCGTCACGCTGTCGTAGAACTCATCTACTTCCCCGTATCTCTTGCTGGATCAAGAAGGCGGAGATCGTCATCGAGCTGTACGTGTGCTGAACGCGGAGGTGTCGTCCGTTCGACGCTAGATCGGAACGGATCGTGGGACGACGGTGATTTGAATCACGAAGTTGTACCACTACACCAACCGCGTTTCTTAACGCTTCCCGCTTAGCGATCTACAAGGGTATGTGGATCCAATCTCCCTCTCGTAGATGAACATCACCATGATAGGTCTTCGTGTGTGTAGGAATTTTTTTATTTCCCATGCAACGTTTCCAACAAGACATATTAAGATTAAATCCCACTACCCTTCATGTAACCAGGCTTTGAGACCATCCTACACTTGGTGTTTGAATGGTAATCAGGATCGGATTGCATGAGGTAATCACTAAAGCCATAGTTCTGGACAGATCATGTGAAGTAACCTTAGAGTTCCTTCTCAACTTATCGGATAATCACATTCATGTGTTGGGGCTCCCCAAATTAAGAGAAACAACCGCCACTTGCTGTTGGTTTTTGTAGTTTGAAAGAAGGAAGTTAAGTAGTTAACACATGGAGAAGTAACTCAAAATGCATCGCAGATCAATGTGGCGTTGAGAGCACTTGATGCTAACAATATTAATGCTTATTCTCCAAAACCAAAGATCCGTGAGGGTGGTTGGACGAGGCCATCGACGCACTTAAAAAAGGGTGTTCTTCTTCTTTAGTTGCGAGCGCCATCTTCGATGAATTTTTTATGTCGTTAGATTTTACCCATGTAATCTTTGAACATTGTTGTAAAGAAAACAATAAAATAGCTCATGAGTTAGCTAGAGTACTTAAATTCAATCCTCTTGATGTTTGGCTGGATCCAGGCCCGGGGATGGTTATACCCCTGATTGTTTCGGATGCTACAATTGTAGCTAATTAATAAAAGAGGTGTTTAATGTCAAAAAAGGAAGTTTTTTCTTCTAAAACACTGTCTGGATCGATTATAAAAGTTTACTAGAAATATAAATCACTTCAAACATAATAAAAGTAACCAAGTCCCTGGACCAATGAACGAGCACTACCATCACCAGAACGAGCCGTTGGCGCACCTTTGTCATCAGTCCCCTACGAGAGTCGCTTGACCTTTTCAATTATAGTCGCAGTTGAAGCCAAGAGGGGACGAGTTTGCCCTAGCCGCCGAGGGAAAGGGAAGAAATAAGACGACAACCAGATATATTGATTGTCAAGCACATATATTGGCTGCCAAGTAAAAATATTCCATGAAAAAATGAATAACAATATGAGAAATTCAAAGGGAGATAAGCTCATGAAAACCCAACTTCAATCATTTACTTAAATAAGTCATATCAATTATGCTTTCCTAGAAATCACTACCTCTGGTTTTACCTTTTGCATCTCGGTTTTCTTTTTGAAGTGCCTAGTATAGAAATACAGAAGGCCAAACATGTATAAGATGGGCTAATCACATAGGTTTGAAAAGCCACTTGAAGGATGACCCAATAGGTAAAAATCATAACACATTATGCTCGGAGACACGACCCTTGAAAAAGCTTTTCAAACCACTACTTCATTGTCATAATGTTCGGGTAGAAAACGGAGAGCACGAAAAAGTGAAATGGGAGAACAACAACGAATCAAACCAAATCAAACTAAATTAGACATTATATTTTTTTGGCGAAAGGCCAAAGGCCATATATTAGCACAATTCATGACTTTTTGATTTGGAACATTCTTAATTAACAATCATTTCTAAATTTTTTGAACATTTTTATATTTTGGGAAGTTCTACTAAATTCGAAAACATTTTTTCCCATTTTTTTAAGTAAGGGACATTTCGATTTGTTTTTGAAAATTCGCAAAGTATTTCTAAAATTCATGATATTTAAAAAATCAAAAATATTTTCTTGAATTGTTGGATTTTTTAAAAATATGCTAACTTTTAAAATTCGTTAAAATAGATTAGATCCTTGCACACTTTTTGAATTCATGAACCTTCGCTAATTTATCAAAGGAAAACTAAGTTCGTTTATTTCTGAACATGGAGTTGGAGCGCCACACAAAAACTGAGTCAGGCTTGCGACACTAGCAGAAAGAGGCCAGTGCTCTTATTAGGCCAGGCCCATAGCAATCTTTATCTAATCTAATCTATCTAATCTAATCTATACCTAATAATAAAGCGGCTATTGCTTCCGTCGGAAAACCCACCGCGACATTTTTATAAAAAAGCCTCTGTAATTTTTGTTATTCAACCCGTGCACCATCATTTATCTGCAACGCAAAAGCAAAAAACGATTCGCTGCAAAAATTATACCCGTACGCATCGCCACCTCCCGTCGACCCTGGGGCACCCTGGCATGTGCCCAGGCCGCCGCCACACCACTCGCCGCCGCGGCCGACCTCAACCGTCACCGCTGCCGATCTCAACTCACCCGCCTCCGCGGCCATACCTCTCCCCGCTCACTGCCCCCGTTGCGGCGCTCGAGCGCATCGCGTCGACCCTGGTCCACCCTGGCCTGTGCCCAGACCGCTGCCACACCACTCGCCGCCGCGGCCGACCTCAACCACCACTGCTGTCGATCTCAACCCACCCGCCTCCACGGCCGTACCTCTGTCCGCTTGCTGCCCCCGTTTCGGCGCTCGAGCACAACTTGTGGATCAAATCAATGCGACAGCTACAGTGACTGGGGATGATGCGTCTGCTCGATGCAGAACGGCGGCGGCGCGCGGATAAAGCGCGGCGGAGCGAAGTACTTGCAGGTGGAGGCGAGCCTCCATGGCTCACAGAGGGAACTCCGAGGTTATGGCACGACAACGGTGACTCCTTATGGCCAGATAGAGGCGCCTAACCCTTGCTCCCCTCATCGTATCCCCTCCTCCGGCAGGAACTCATCATCTGGTGAGATCCCTCCCCATGCCTCCAACCGTGTGCCAAGAACCGGCAAGAAATTTTGTTTTGTACGGATTTGTTTGCTGATGAATGAATGTATTGATTGTAAGATTGCATTGTTGTAGAGACAGAGAATGGAACACCACCTTCAGTTTGTCATCTGATCCCACATTCTCTACCCCATGAATGAAATAAGATAACAGTCCATTGATCAATTCACGTAGCCTCTTTGTTTTGTTTTGCTTGTCCCGCTCAATTTCTCATCATGATGGAATTAACAATGGACGGGTTGATTTCTCAACAAAATAGGATAGGACTGACTACATTAGTTAGTTAGCTTATTATTTTAATAAATCAAAATGATTATAAAAAGATTAAAAGCATGTGGTATTTTTTCTCCCGTTTCAACGCACGGGCCCTTTTGCTAGTAATACTAAAGCGGCTATTGCTTCAGTCGGAAAACCCGTCACGGATGTTTTGCAAAAACGTCTCGTCTTTTCAGCTAATTGAACCCGCAGTCCCTCTTTGAGTGGATCTGAAAAAATGATTCAATTTTGCAAATAAACCCTTGCATTTCTGCCTCCCCTCCTCAACCCTCGCCTTTGCGCACGCCGAGCTATTCCACATCACTGCCGCGACACTTCAGCACCCTCGCTGCCGCCGCCGCACCTCAGCCCGCTCACCGACTCCATCGTCGTCCCCGTCGCAACCCCCCTTCATTTGATGTTGCCCCAACCACCTCATCCAATAGATCGTCGGCGCCCCAACCACCTCATCCAATAGAATGTCGGTCGTGGCGTCACGAAGTTGCTGGCGCCGCCCAATTCGTCGTGGGTGAAGGCGCACCAGAAGCAAGCGTAGGTGGAGCTTCTTCAACGTATGCCTCGCCATGGGGCTCGCTGTGCTGCTGGCGGACAGCGGCGGCCTCGCTGGTGTGGTACGAGACTTCCAGATCACCCAACGGCAATATCTTGTGATTTTTTTGGACCTATTTTTGATTCGTACATGATGGAGTGCATCTCCTGGTTCAGCTGAAAATTGATATCTATTTGGTTTATGCATTTCATTTTTTGCATTCGATTTTGCCTCCCGCTCGTCCTTGGTATGCTCGTCTATCTTGGCTGCTCTGCTTGTGTGCTTCTCCTCTCCAACTCAGGTAAATTGACTATTCTTGTATTTGTCTGTGGAACGACTCTTCTTTTACCTGTGTGTGCTTTGATCCATATTCATGCCAATGCTGTGACCACTTCATCTTCATTTATTTAGCAGGCTCTACTTGCTTTCCGCGTCTCGATCTCTTGCTTTGTTGCATGTCTGTTTTGCTCCTCGAAGACTGCTTTCTTTCTGTCTAGCTAAAATGCATATTTCCGTTAATGTACATGTTGCCATATTGTTTAATTTGGAATTACTCCATATGTTCGGAATTAACTGACATGAATGGTCATCTCACCTAATAAAATTAAAAAATGAGTAGCTCCGTGTGCTAGTTACTTCCAAACAGAGGGACTGTATTTTTCTATAACTAAAATGCATGTGTGTTAGTGTGATGTGTATAAGTGAAAGGGAACAAAACAGATGAGGGGAGTGAGTTCTTGCTATTCTTTTTTTCCTTTTGTTTCTGTTTGATATTTACTCCCTACTACGATGTTCGAGTGTTTTTTAATCTCCCCTGTTTTATTCCTTTGGTGCTACTTGGGCATTTTTAAGGTCTGTTTTTGTTTGCTTTGAGAATTAAAAAGAGTTGGTTAGTATTAGATTTGAAAGTTAGACATAAAGCTGTGAGTTAGTGTACTGGTTTGACAGATCGTATTGTCATATTCAGCTCTTCTTTAGAATAAAAAAGAATTAGTTAGTTTTAGGTTTGAATGTCACGCAAAATTCAAATGGGGCAAGCGACCTACTAGTCCAGTTTCTAATTGTTATTTGGTATTGAGATTCATATGGTTGAGACATAATTTTAACTGGGCGCCTTCATATGTAATCTATTGCGTGGTTTGCTACAAAATTATGTCTCGGCCATCTGTATTTACATTACTACTGTAAGCTTCTGAAATATAAATTATGCTAGGACAATTCCTCTTTAGCTTTAACTATAATATTCCTAAATGCGCAAGTAAATACTACTGGGATTACAACTACAAAAAAATCATGACATGCGAGCAATTGTCGGTTTAAATCATGTGAGCTTAAATAATAAGAGCTAAACTATTGTGCTATGTTCAGAATTGGTACTAGAAAAGATAATCTAAACTGCACATTCTGAAAGTATATTGGACTCTTGCCCTCGGGAAATTAGTCTTCTAATCATTAATATGTAAAAAAATGACATGGTAACTTATTGGTTCAGTTTAAAGGTGTAGGGAGAAGCTTCTCGTAGGGGAAAAATCACTGCCGGTTGAAAAGCAAAACTTCTATTTGTGAGTGTGATCTGGAGTACGTTTTTCTGAAAGTATGCTACGCTCCCATTCCTCGGTGATTAAGTTATTGTGGTTTTGCTTGGTAAATAAATGACATGCTAAAATGTTGGTTATTATTTCGGTGGCGGCGAGCAATAATATAAAGAACTTCCTTGCTTAGATGGTTGGTTAAGTCATGGGTACAGCAAGGAAAGGGCTTGCAAGAAAATCAGCCAATTAGTTGACTGGTTTAAGTTGAATTCTTTTGTGTAAAACATTATTTTTAGTTTCTGCAAAAACCTTTGTTACAAATCTTTGATATGAATCGCTTGTTGCAGCCACAGACATGTTTAAGATGCCTCTCAAGTACTGCCCTGAGGACAAGGTGGCTAAGAGGGCTTCTAAAGAGAGCCCAGGCTGAGGCTGAGGGGAAAACCGTGAGGCCAAGAAGTCAATTGTTCTATAATATGGTCTTAACAATGTCACTTACCTCATCGGGCGGGTGCTGATATGAGTTATTTCTTTGTTTGACCTAATTAATCCTTATTCATGGCATCTTTTTTGGCTACTCGGCTAGTGGTCTATCCACTTACATTCACCGCGTTCACTTCCGGACACTTGTACCCAAGGACGGAGCCAGGGGGCGTGTTGGGGCCATGTCCCCCGTGTGATCTTTCCAAGAGCTAAAAATACTCTCAATTCTCATGTTTGGCCCTCTCCAAGATTTTAACTCTTCCATTGACCCCCCTTGTGTAAGATGCTTGCTTTGTCCCTCCTTGTACCAAAAGTGTTTGTTGTGCCATATTATCTTTGTATCTTTTTTAGATCTGTTCATATTGATTGCTGACAGTGACACTTAGAATGATAGTTCAAATATCTTTTTTGTATTTAAAATGTGGGCTGAATTTCTAACTTCTGTAACTAAAAAGCTAATATGTCAGCTATTTTGTGTCAGGTGTACTTTGATTTTATATATGTTGCAGGGTACTTGATTCTCTAGAACTGTATGGAGCAACCAAATTCAAGTGAGAACACGATACTTCGTTGGTGTGTCCATGCATATGTCTATATATAGCCGGAACCCTCAAGTGAGTACGAAATGAACAATACCCCAGGAGCTCACGTGCATTTCAAAAATGTTCTATTCCTCCCACATTCAGCCACCTGGAGTATCCTGCTCTCCCCAAGAACTCTTATCGACGAAAGTGTACATGCAATGAGTTCTGTAGTTCTCATGTATTTTTTTTTACCAAAAGACAGTTGACTTTACTTGGTTTATTTTTTGTTTTATAGTAATCGATCATATATTCGTATAGTTTTGAAGGTTCTCACATTTCAAGATGTCTACAAGTATGCATTTTTGGGACAAGGGTGGAGGAAATATCACCTGGGATTTAGGGTGTATTTTTACTTTTTTTAGCATCAACTGACAGCGAGCAAGGCTCCCACTGACTTTTTATATTATCAGCCACCAGACATAAGAGTTACACACAGGGCTGAGATTACATATCATCCTAGGGCACTCCTACATACTCCATGGGCGGTAGAGTGTCAAAGAAAAAAATCTACAAAAGGTACCAGGGAGGGCTTAACCCTATGGACAAGCAGAGAGATAAACAACATGTATATGAAAACTACACGTAAGCAACATGAACGTGGTCATGCTCGGTTGGATGCAATGCATAAAAGACGATCCTGCTCAAGTGAAAATCTGATCATACCTATGTATATCTTCAAAAACTGATGGCGAGTTATATGTTACTCTGTCCTGTGTACAAGGATTTTATAGCGTATCCCTCGTTGCAACGCACGGGCAATTGTTCTAGTAATATCTTAACAGGTGCACATTTGTGAACTAACCAACACGTTGCGGGCAAAGTAGTTGGGACGGAAAACCCTATTCGCCCAAGCGGTGTCCGGCTTCGCACAGAACAGAACAGGAGGCGATCTAGCGGCGTTGCAGCGTCCTGGTTTTGGAAACCATCTAGAGGTTCCCACCCGGTTTTCTCTGGTATTGGAAAATTTCTAGAAGGTTCTCATGACATATTTTTTTACTTTTCCGTTTTTAATCTTTCCTTTCTTTTCTATTTCTATTCCAAAAAATGTTCCTAATTTTCAAAAAATATTTTTGGATATTTAAGAAAATTCTTAATTTTATAAGATTGATCTGTATTTTCAAAAAATTGTTCTTGATTTCAAAATTTGTTTTTAAGATTCAAATTTGTTCTCGGTTCAAAATTTGTTCTCAAGATTTAAAACATGTTTGTTTTAAAAGAATTGTTTGTGCATCCAAATTTGTTAGGGTTTTTTGTCAAAATTGTTCTCCGTTTCATTTTTTCTCAACACTAAAAAAGTGTTCGTACTTTAGAAAATTGTTCATGCTTTCAAATTTGTTCAGAAATTTTAAAATTGTTCTCGGTTTCAAAACTTATCCTCAAGATTCAAAAAATGTTTGTGTTTTAAAAAATTGTTGGCGCTTCCAAATTTGTTCGGGTTTTTTCAAATTGTTCTCCATTTAAAAATTTTGCTCTCAAGATTCAAAAAATGTGCGTTCTTTAAAAAATTGTCCGAGCTTCCAAATTAATTCAGGATTTTTCAAAATGTTTGTGATTTTTTTGTGTGTTTCTAAATTTGTTCTAGATTTTTCAAAATTTTGTTCTCAAGATTCAAAATATGTTCGTGCTTTAAAAAATTGTTCGCGCTTCTAAATTTGTTCTCTGTTTCAAAATTTGTTCTCAAAATTAGAGAAATGTTCATGCTTTAAAAATTTGTTCGCGCTTCCAAATTAGGTCGGGGTTTTTTCAAAATTATTTAACTTTTCAAACTTTTGTTCTCAACATTCAAAAAATGTCCGTGCTTTAAGTTTTTTTGTGCTTCAAATTTGTTCACGATTTTTCAGAATTTTTCTCGGTTTCAAAATGTATTCTCAAAATTTAAAAAATGTTCATGCTTTTTTGTGCTTTCAAACTTTTTGGGGGTTTTTAAAGTTATGTTCCCAAGATTCAAAAAATGTTCGTGCTTTCAAATTTGTTCACGATTTTTCAAAGTTGTTCTTCACATTCAAAAAATGGTCTTGCTTCAAATACAAAAAGAAAAGGAAAAAGGTAGAAAAAAGAACCAAAAAAGGAAATGAACAGAAATGGAAAAAAGTAACAGAAAAAAAAAACTTGGCCAACACAGACAGGGCGACCGCCCAGTGCGGCGCCAGAGTTGCTGCCGCAATGAGCCACGGGCAGGAGCTCCCGGTGGGGACCTCCTATGCGCCGCTCGTTGGGGCTAACTGCCAAGCGAGCACACAAGGGGTCGCCTGACTAGGCTGGACGCATTTTATTTGTCTTAAGGAGATATGATATTTTTCCTTTTTTATGTTCCTTTTTTCTCCTATTCTGTTTATTTCCTTTTATTTTAGTTTTTTGGTTCGTTTTTTCTTTCCTTTTTCCTTAACTTTTCGAATTGGAAGGAAAAACATATTTTGAATTTGCGGAATATTTTTCGAAAGTACAGAACATTTTTTGAATATTAAGAATAATTCTGGAACATTTTTTAAAACAAGAACATTTTTCGAAATTTAAGAATAATTCTGGAAAACTTACTTAGTTTAAAAATTGAAGGAAATTTTGGAATAGCGATTTTTTCTGGAAATAACGAACATTTTTTTAAAATACTGAAGATTTTTGTTAAATATCGAACATTTGTTTGAAAATCCCGAACAATTTTTGAAGTTATGGATATTTTTTCAAAACGGCAAATGTTAAAATTTCGAACTTTATATAAAAAACAAAGGCATTTTTCGAATTTGAAGATTTTTTTAAAATCCAGAACAATTTTGGAATTTATGATCAAACTTTTAAAAACGACAATCTTTTCGAACATTTTTTAAAAGCAAGAATTTTTTTCAAACTTTAAGAACAATTTGCCAACAAGAAGTTAGTATAAAAACTGAATGTGTTTTGATATTTTGAACATTTTTGGAAAGACCAAACATTTTATTAAAATTCCGAACATTTTCTTACAAAACGAATATTTATTAAAAATCCCAAAGAGTTTTTGAAGTTATGAATATTTTTAAAAAATGGCTAATATTTGTAACTTCGAACATTTTTTATAAACACAAAAATATTTTTTGAATTTATAGAATAATTTTTGAAAATCAAGAACATTTTTGGAAACGGAAACAAAGAAAAGAAACAAAAAAGAAAAAATAAAAACAAAAAACAAGACAAACGGTTGTGGGAACATTCTAGAAGTTTTGCAAAATCAGAAAAACCCGGCTAGAAATCTCTAAAAGGTTCGCAAAACCGCCTTAAGATGTTCCGCTTAAATGGACCGTAGCAGTTAGAACAATCGTTCAATCTCCTTGTGTGGTGCCTCCAATACTTGACGCAAAATGCGGGAAATAGGAGATTCCTTTTGAATTTGTAGGGGTTGTCCGAAGAGTGAGTTCTTCCTTCTTAAAAGATTACTTTCAAGTGCATTTCTATGTTTGATTATAAATAGTACTAAACTTCTAATAGGAGAGTAGAACAAGAAACTTTTAGAACATTTTGAATTTAGTTGTATTCCTTTTGAGAAAAGGCAGAGGTAATAACCACAGCACCACCGGTTGTCGCATAAATCACGTACGATCACCACCGTCGAGTGCGTAGACATCAACAAAGCTGGGCATATCAGGGCTGAAAGCGTAGATAGCACCACCGGTTGTCGCATAGATCACGTACGACCACCAACTGAGTGTGTAACCGTGACTGTCTCTTTCACGAGCTCCTTCCTCGATCGAGGACACGGTGGGGTTATGTCTGACGTAAGTAGGTGTTCAGGATCATTCATTTGATCATCAGTAGTTCACGTCCGCTGTGCGTAGATCACCCCCCTCTTATTCTTGTACTCGTAAGTTAGCCACCTCAAATAAATGGTAAGTCGCTTGCTGCAGCCTCACCACTTAACCATACCTCACCCATTAAGCTTTGCTAGTCTTGATACCTTTGGAAATGAGATTGTTGAGTCCCTGTGGCTCACAGATTACTACAACACCAATTGCAGGTACAGGTAAAGAGTTACTTTGACGTGAGCCCGCTGATTGTGCTATTTGGAGTTTCTTCTTCTTCTTCGTCATCGACTAGGATGGGCTCCAGGCCGACAGTCTGGGATAGCAAGGATGGACGTTGTTCTTTTATCTTTGTTTTCATCCGTAGTCGGACTCTGCTCTTCTTCATGATGATTGTATGTATTGTATTGATGTGACTAAGATGTAGCTTGTGGCGAGTGTAAGCCAACTCCTTATACTCATCTTTTGAGTATATGTACTTGTAATCATATTCATTCTTGCAAAACGACGAGATGCGTTTCTATCCCTGTCGAGGCCCTCGAGCCAAAATAAGGATAAGACTGCATCTTCGACGTCGGTATCAGAGCAGTACCGACCTAGGAGCCCCCTTGATTGATCGAACATGGCCGAGTCGAGTCTAGTGAAAAAAATGCTTTGAGTTTAGTTATATATCGGAGAGTATGATTCTTTTTTCTCCTCTTCCATGCTGTGGTGAGGAATCTTGACGTAATAATTTTAATTCTACTCCTCTTTTCACTCAATTTTTTTACGACCACGCGGATATTTTTGGAGTCTATATAATGTCGATGTGACGGAGTTCTGACTTGGTGCCTCCTGATGTGTTGATTTTATTCCGGGGAGTTGAGCTCCAGGGGATTCTTGAGCACATCGTTATCATTCAGATTTCTTAGTATATCAGGACGAAGGATGTTCGAAATTGCTTCAATACTAGTAGTGGCGAGACGAGTCTGGCTTCCCCAACACTGGTGCAGATAGGCCGGATGTATCGCCATACTTAGTATCATTGTGATTACGAGGATCTGAGATAGATGAGTTTCCAAGATCTCTGGTTATGTGTTGACGGATGTGCTACACTGAACGGGTAGTGTTATTGCTAGGAGTTGAGTGATGGATTTTACTCCTTGTATCCGTGGACCCGATTGCATGACCAGAAATTTCAAGAGTTCTTAGGTGGGAATTCAACTAGTCACTTATAGGACAATCTTCCAACAGATGCATGATGTGAGGTTGGGGTTCGACATCTATTGGATTCATTTGTTCACGGCCGTCTTACGACGGTTCTCGTTGTGTCTTAAAGAGTCCTTGTAGCTTGCTACGACTCGGGGACGCTTCGTATGTCATGTGCACTGCCTTGTACATGATGTCTACTGTAGGATAGAGCCCGTGCGATCCTATCCATGAAAATTTCGGACGAAATCTCTGTCATGAATTTGTTCTGGCTTGTTTTGTAAGCGCATCCTTTGTTTTATTGGATTATGGTTATTCGAGTTGCTTCGATGTCACGTGGTGAATTCATATATTTCCAAGAGGTGTTCTCATATTTTTATGGGGATGCAAATTCTTTTGCTCAATCAAGTTGTCTTATCAATTCTTCCGAATAGGAGTCGTCATGTCAATTCTTTTTCATCCGATGTGCTTCTCTTCAAGTGAATTCAATCTTGTCCAATATTCGCAAGATCAATCTATCATTTCTTCCGGAGTTCATCTCATCTGCCCCAAGTTGTCTTTGTTTTTTCCCGCCCTCCCGCCCTTTTATTCAGTGATTAGATTCCATCCAAGTGCATTTCATTTCCTTGTTGCTTCCGCTATCTTTTCTTTTCTCTCTTATCCGGTGATTCATTGTGAAGATTCTCAGGAGTTCCGAGTTCATCATTTCTTGTTCCTTGTTCTCTTTTCGGTGGATTCAATTGAAGCTCTCGGTGTTCATCATATCCTTTTCTTTTGTTCAATGATTCCTGTGTTGGAAATTATTATTTAAGTCTTTCTTGTTTATTCATCTCTCTCTATCGAGAGTGTTCAAGATATCTCAGAAGTTTCTTGTTTTCAAACCCTTCAATTATTTCGAGGTTCTCACCTCATCAAGTTTTCATTTGTACCGGTGCAATATCTCTCTTTCTCAGAAATTCTTTTCAACGTTGGTTTCTTTTGAGTGGGCCCATAACCCACAGGTTTTTCCCAGGATCTTATCTGGCTCTTCTAGTATTTTCCCGAAGATCTCTAATTCTTTTCAATTATGACGTAAGTATGCATTCCATCGGTCATATCCCTTCTCCAAGATCTATTCGGATTAATTCCCTTCGTTGGCTCAACTTTTCCTTGTTCATTATTCCCGAGTGTCTCAGTAATTCTTGGTGGTGTTCCTCTCATCTTTCTCAATCTGAAGACCGAAGGAGTGTCTCTCTCAAATCTTGTCCATTCTTTTGAAGATTGTCATCTCAGCTTGGTGCTCTTCTCAGTTGTTCTCGATCATGAGAAATTCTCCATATCTATCCGATGCATTTCAGATTTGTTTTCATTCTCTATCCTCCGAAGGCCATCATTTCAGAAGATTTCTTCGTCCTCAGTTTTCAGCTTTCATTCTCAAATTCTTCTCAATTGTTTTTTCTTTGTTCGTCTCTCATTTATTCCGGTGCCTCATTCAAGTTTTCTGTTAGGCGGCTCAAGATCTCTTCATTCTCAAGGTGTTCTTCAAGATTTTGTGGGAGAACCTCAAGTGTTCCTTCTCTTGCATTTCAAGTGCAATTCTTCATCCTTTGTCTCTGTGGTGGTGTTATAGCATTCTTGTTAGCGGAGGAGTCTCAAAGAGAAGTTGTTTCAAGAATTAAATATGTAAACCCACCGATTCTGTGATCACGAGATATTTTCAAACCCATGGTTTCTTCATCGAGGTGTCTTGGATTGGATTTCACCTAAAGCTTTTTCTAAGGATTGTTGCTATTATGGTGATTATCGTTGATTCAAGTTCTCAATGTATCCTCTTGGTGAAATAAGTTGTGCATATCTTGTTTCTTTCAATCAATCCTTGTTTCTGTTAGTGGCTGGTTATCACCTCATTATTTTGGGATAGTTTTCATAAGTCCACTACAAGCTCGTTCTTTTCGTTGTTCTTTTTCCAACAACTCCGTTCAATTCTTCTTTCTAAGGGAGCTCTTCTAGTTCAATTGTGATAGGAGTTTTCATTTTCTTGTTTATTCTATTCTTCTCAAGACCTAGTTTCTATTTTCTTGTTCTGGAGTTGTGGTGATGTTGCTCTCTTCAATCGATCCTCTTGTTCTATCAAGATCATGTTCTCTCCTTGTTTACTTAATTTAGTTAGTTTGTCGTGAATCTTCTCAAAATCTTTCCATCTTATCAAATTTTGCCTCAATTTCCTACCGAAGTGCTGATGAAATTTTGTGTAAATTCTTGCTTGTTTCTCATATCGTTCTTCATCTCTTTGCAACCTTCAAGGACCGTTGGTTTCACTCGTTTGTCAAGAAGCAACTAAGTTTTACCTCTTCCTTTCCTCTTCCTCTTCCCCTTTCATTCTTAGATCTCGGGGCAAGATCTCTGGTTAGTGTAGGAGAATTGTGACAACCCGAGACCGATGCTCCAGAAGATTCCCCTTTCATTCCGTCGCCGTCGTGTGGTTAGTTGGTCTGTCGCATTCATCATCACATCATGCGCATCATCCGTATTGCATTGGCACTCCGTTGCTGCCAGTTTTCAAACTGCATCCGTTATTAGTTGCCGGTTCTCCCCGTGTTCATCGTTCACCGTTTTGAGTCCGACAACACACTTACGCGTCAGCGGCATCGATAAAATATTGTTTTTAAAGGTGTCCAAAAAATATTCTTGGATTGGGTTGAAACTTGGCGTGCGGTCTGTATATGTTGTAGGTGGGGTGCTTGCCAATTTTCGTTGCAATCAGAGTTCGTTTGATGCCCATACCGTCTATTATATAGCGACACTATAGCCGGTTTAATTGTCGGACGTTCGGTGTTTTAAAAACTCTGTCATGGGCCGCACCATTTCCCTCTCATCCCTACATAGCCCATCTACACAACCACTAGACCCACCTAGCCACAGTTCGTGATCGAAGCCATCCGATTACGATCGTGCGGTCAAAATCGACCCTGAAAACTCTAAGCCTAGCCCTCCCTTCTATAAATGGACACCCCCACGTCCAGAAATGACCTTATCCCACCTCTACCTTGAAAATCGTGCCTACCAAACCCTAGCCCACAACCCCTCCTCACACCTCCAGCCGCCGGGTCCGCTCGAGCCCGGGTCAAGCCCGCGAAGCCCATGTGGGCGCGCAGCCCCGACCCCCCATGCCCGAGCTCCTCTCAAGCCCCTCCATGACAGTGCCCCGTCGGCCTCCTCCCGGACTCCAGCCCTGTTGCCGCCTTCTGTGCGCCGCCGCCGGCCGACGTCCCCAACCCTGGCTGCCTCCCGCCGGCCGCAGGCTGCCGCGCCCCTCGCAGCCGCCGCCCGAGCTCCCATGGCTACACGAGTCAGCCCCTCGCTGCCGTCTCCCATGGACGCCGGATCTAGACTCACCGCCGCCAGATCCGCGCCTCCGGCAGCACCATGACCTCGCCAGACCCGTCCCCGCCGTCCGGAGCCGCCCTGTGCCGCCACCCCACCTCTCGTCGTCGCCGGAGATCGACAGCGCCGCTGGGTCGCTGCCCCATCGGGAGATCAAGAAGGAGCCCCTCGCTCTGCTCCTCCCCTTGACCCCGAGCGCCAGCCAACGCCTCGACCGAGCGGCCAGGCCAGGTCGGCCTCCCGCAGTGGCCCAGCCAGCTTCCTCACCGCTCCACGCCCAGCCGAAGCCGGCCCGCTCAGCCGGCCCTAGGCGCCTCCTCCTCCAGGCCGGCCCATGGCTGCGAGGTGAGCCTCTATCCCCCGCGCCCGACGCGTTTTCGCTATGTTGTGCCCTTTGCACTGCTGTAGATTCGACCCATTAGTTTTTCTTTCAGTTAACCGAGGATTTTCAGAAAAATGCATATTTTTAAAACACTCGTAGTTTTTAAACCGTGCGTCGGATCGCGATAAGTTATATATGTAGATCGTGTAGAATTTCACGTAGATTAATATTTTCCAACTCCCATGCATACTTAAAACTGTTTAGCATGTTGTTTGCATTGTTTTGCGTGTCGACGTGATAGAAACGATTTAGTTCGTAGTTATTTAACCGTAGCTCCGTTGGATATGAGCCATATATGTAAATGGACTAGAACGACGAGTAGAATCCGACGAGTAGAATCTTGTGAACCACTTTGTTTTTCCGTTTAACAAACATAAAATGTGATTAGGACAAATCTGGACAGATTTAGAAGTTAACACATGGGGCGAGTTCGGAAATGCTATATGATGTTTCCGGCCTCATTTAAAATGCCTAGATAGGTATATTATTTGTGCTTCACCCCTTGCCATGTTTAACTACATTTAATATTGTTGTGTACCTAAACGAGAGTGAACTTAATAATTAAATGTGGAGTTTCATCAATATGCAACTCGTGCATATTGAGCTTCACTTAATGTGTAGCGTTTGACTGTGTGAATTGCCATGCTATGCCTTGCATATTTGAAACTGGACATGCATCATATTAGGGTGTGCATAATGTCGTGCATGTGCCGTGGGGAATATCGTGTGTTGATGCTTGTTTCCAGTTTGCTTCGTCTCGATAGAGTTCTGCAAGCGTGTAGGAATGTGAGGACCCGTTCGACTACTTGGTTTGTTTGCTTCACGGAGTCGTTCTTCTTCCAAGTGGGATCTCAGGCAAGATGATCATTTCCCTAGATACCATTACTATCATTGCCATGCTAGTTGTCTCGATTCTTTCGCTATGTCTCGCTGCCTACCACTTAAAAGTCAGCCTCTCAACATTACCATGAAAACCTTCAACCTGATCACAACCTAGCAAACCACTGATTGGCTATGTTACCGCTTGCTTAACCATTTGATAGCGTTGCTAGTTGCAGGTGCAGTTGCTTTCATGTGATAACATGGGTTCCTTGTCATATCACCTTATTAATGCTAATTAATTTAATGCACCTATATACTTGGTAAAAGGTGGAAGGCTTGGCTTTCTAGCCTAGTGTTTTGTTCCACCTTTGCCGTCTTAGTTTCGGCTACCGGTGTTATGTTCCATAATGAGTGCTCCTAACATGTTTGGGGTTGTTACGGGGACCCCCTAGATTCTTGTTTTGGGATAAAGCTCGTCTCGCAAAGCCCAGCATTGGTTCTATATTTGTCGAACATAATAATACTGATATTAATGTGACGCATAGGAAGTTAGCGCTACCCGAGGAGTAATTCAACATAATACAAGGGGGGCAGTGCTGCTGGTGTTGGTCCCAAGCAGAGCCACTTGCGGGGCCACCCAGGGCAACTCGGGGGATTTCTATCCGGCCACCGTATGTATTGCTCATCCGCCGTGTCCTGAGAACGAGATACGCGGCTCCAATCGGGATTGTCGACACGCCGGGCGGCCTTGCTGGACTTGTTTTACCTTTCTCGAGCGTCTTGTGCGAGGGATTCCGAGGATGCTTTGGGTTATCTCGAGGTTGAGGTTTTCCAATAGTAACCCGAGGAGATCACGGGTTTCCCTGATCGAGGTCATTCTTGCGCAGCGTGTGGTAGTTTGTGATGGACTAGTTGGAGCACCCCTGCAGGGTTAAATTTTTCAGAAAGTCGTGCCCGTGGTTATGTGGCAATGTGAAAACTTTGTTTAACATCTGGTTCTAGATAACTTGAAGTAAGCTTAACAAAAACTTGCCAACTGAGTGCGTAACCGTGACTGTCTCTTTCGCGAGCTCCTTCTCCGATCGAAGATACAATGGGGTTATGTCTGACGTAAGTAGGTGTTCATGATCATTCATTTGATCATCAGTAGTTCACGTCCGCTGTGCGTAGATCATCCCCCTCTTATTCTTGTACTCGTAAGTTAGCCACCTCAAATAAATGCTTAGTCACTTGCTGCAGCCTCACCACTTAACCATACCTCACCCATTGAGCTTTGCTAGTCTTGATACCTTTGTAAATGAGATTGCTGAGTCCCTGTGGCTCACAGATTACTACAACACCAGTTGCAGGTACAGGTAAAGAGTTACTTTGACGTGAGCACGCTGATTGTGCTATTTGGAGTTTCTTCTTCTTTTTCTTCGTCGATCTAGGATGGGTTCCAGGTCGGCAACCTGGGATAGCAAGGATGGACGTCGTTCTTTTATCATTTGTTTTTTGTCCGTAGTCGGACCCTGCTCTTCTTCATGATGATTGTATGTATTGTATTGATGTGACTCCGATGTAGCTTGTGGCGAGTGTAAGCCAACTCCTTATACTCATCTTTTCAGTATATGTACTTGTAACGATATTCATTCTTGCGAAACGACGAGATGCGTTTCTATCCCTGTCGAGGCCCTCGCGCCAAAATAAGGATAGGACCGCATCTTGGACGTTACATCCGGCTGGCGGTAAGGGCTCGACGACCTCCTTCGGGTGGCGCCATGGAGCTCAGGTCCTGCGAAGAAGAGGCGGTGGCGAGGTTAGGGAAAGGGAGAGAGGAGGAATAAGGAGAAGGGGAGAAGGGCACGGGTCCGGACTGGGCTGGCCTGGTATGGAGGTCGGCGGCGGCGACACTCCGGTGGCATGGCTAGCGCGGCGGTGGACGCGGGCTAGAGTGGGAGGCCGCGGGGAGGAGCGGCTCGGGCGGCGGAGGCGCGGTGCGGGCCTGTACGAGCCCAGATGGGCTCAGGCGGGCCCCGATCTAGGTCGGGAGGGGCCGACGCGAGGTGGGAGGCGACCTGGGTAGGTGGCGGCGGCGGAGAGGTGGCCGGTCGGCGCGGGGCTCAAGGTGGAACTAGGGTTTACCCGATTTGGACGATTTGGGAGTCTATTTATAGCAAATGGGGCTAGGGATGAGGGTTTTAGTTCTTTTGCGGACCGTAGGATAACGACCCGATGGCTCCAGATGGATGGGGCTTATGCTAGGTGGGTTAGTGGTTGTTTAGAGGGGGTTGGGGCTAAGAAAAGAGGGAAGTGGCAACCCGTGATAGAGTTTTCAAACCCGAAAATGTCTGAGAATAAACCGGCTATAGCCGCTATAGGTTTAACGATTCAGGTTTCAAAGGGACTTCGAATGCGATGAAATTTGGTAGGCGGTCTACCTACACTATATTAAGACCGCACGTCAACTTTTAACCTATTCCGAGAAAGTGTTATACTGATTTTGAAAAACAATATTTTATCAATGTCGCGGGTGCGTGCGTGTGTTGATGGTCTCGAAACGGTCAAGACAAAAATAAAGAGAACCGACAACTAATAACGGATGCAAATTTAGAAAAATGATGGCAACAAACTGCCGATGCTATGCAGATGATGCGCATGATGCGATGATGAATACGACAAACAAAAGAACCACACGACGACAATGGAATAAAAAGAAAATCTTCTGAAGCGTGGGTTCCGGGCTATTACAATATAATTATGCAAACAGTTATAGTACAAGTGACAATTACAAATTTGATAAATCATGGGTGATTAGAAGTACAAAAGTAGTAAATGAATGAATGATTGATCTTGTGGGTTATAATGTAATTGATTCCAGTGTGCGAGACAACAACCAAGAGCAATCTATTTTATCATTCTAAACAACACCACTTGTGAGTGTAGTATCATGCTCATGTCAGAATCTAAGAGATTAAGGAACATAGGGAGTAGATGGTAATTATGTACATCGTAGAGGAATAAATTTGATCACATATGCTATATAGGGACTTTTGCAGATGCATGCTAGCTGTAGAAGCACATCCCTGTATGGAGAAAATACACTTTATTAGAGTACCGAAATGAATATGACATTGTGGTGCAAGACAGCGCTCATCTCGTGGGCGAGGTGACGAGAGGCGATGACGACGAACGATAAAGTGATCAGCCGATAAATGATAAGTGGCGTCGACGTTTGGTCCCTTTCCACTCCTCGCTTCTGCCTCTTCCTATATTCATATTTCCCGTTCTTGCTTTGTCAGATGTTGTTCATTTCCACTGCCCGACAGGGGCCTCTTCGGGGGATTATCTAGCCGATAAATGATAAGTGCCACCGCTGTTTGGTCCCTTTCCTCTCCTCGCTTCTACCTCTTCCTATATTCATGTTTCCCGTTCTTGCCTTATCAGATGTTGTTCATTTCCACTGCCCAACAGGGGCCTCTTCGGGGGGATTATCTAGCGCCAGTCAACATAGTAGGAGAGACGACTCTTATGGATTAGGGTGTTGCACATCAGGCGAACCAATTGATGGGCTGTTCAACGTGTTGATCTTGTTGATTTGTTCTTGACATATCCTTTGTGCTGCTGTATTTTTTGAATCAGTTGGTGGTTCATATTAACAAGTAGTATCATTCTGTCATTTTTGAACCACTGGTGTTGTACGTAATTAGTCTTCTAAACTACTCTCTTTGTGGCGTTTTTGACATTATACTAGTGTAAAAACGCTCCTATATTATAGGACGGAGGGAGTATAAAACTACTGCTTTTGCATCCATATAAGCCCCTTAATACGAATGATGTAATTTTTATTTTCAGTTTTTTCCTTTTCTCTCTTGCATGGTATATCACTAGATACTAGACTGAGACTTGGTTAAATCTCAGTAAACCATATGCACTTCCTCCGTGCTAATTTTTCTTTTTAGTTTTTTCCTTTTCTCTCTTGCATGGTACTCCCTCCGTTCCTAAATATAAGTCTTTTAAAAGATTTTACTAGGTGACTACATACGAAGCAAAATGAATGAATCTACACTTTAAAATATGTCTATATACATCTGTATGTAGTTCTCTAGTAGAATCCTTAGAAAGACTTATATTTAGGAACGGAGGGAGTATATCACTAGAGTACTAGACTGAGACTTGGTTAAATCTCAATAAACCATATGCACGTCGTGGTGAAAAATATATGGGTACATATATTTTCTAACAAATCGGTTACACTAAGGAACTAAGGAGTTGTTCGGGAAACCTCCATCTCCGCCAGATCCACGTATCTGCAGTCTCTCTGTTTACCCGTTTCATAAGTTTGCACTACCGCTTCGGCTGCTCCGGGAGCGGAGTTAGGAGCTGGAGGGTCTTCGAACAGGCCCTAAGACTAATGGAAACATATACGGGTTTGATAAAGCGGAGATTGCTTTTGGAGTTCGGCCTTCATGGAGGCCTTTAAATTTAAAATTTAAATTTTACGAAAATTCATATTTTTATATTTAAAAAAAATCTGAAAAAAATACAGAGATATGTGAGGGCGTAACACACATGTGTGTAAATTTTTAGGACAAAATACATTGAAATGGGGGTTGTGCAAAAAAGATAAATCTAAAGGTTTTTAACACATGATACTATTCATCCTCTCAGGTCATGAATTTGTCTTTTTTATACACATCGCATTTTAACATTTTTCATCCTGAAATTTTATACACATCTCTACTATTAAAGGGGGATCTGCCGTCTGTCGTGATGGTTCGACCACGACAGATCCCCCTCCTAACGCTAGCACTTCCACCGCTAGCAGTTCCATCGATTTTTTTTCATCCCTTCATAAACCAAACGATTAAATACAAAAAAAAACCGGTTCACATAAAAACCCTCTACATGACCGCGCACCCACATCCTCAACTGGGAATCGCTCCTCTCGCGCAGCCGCTAGCCGCCGCACACGCCCCCATGCCGCTCGCCCCCGTCCCCCGCGCCGCTCGGCACTGCCGCCGCCCCAGCGCCGCTCGGAGCCGCCGCGCCTCCCGCCGCCACCGCCACTCTCCATCCCCTCCTCCCCCGGCACGCTGGCCGCCATGGTGAAGCGGTGGCTCCCCCTGGAGGCCAACCCCAACGTCATGAACCAGGTACCCACGCCTCCTCTCCACTTCCTGTATTCACCGGTGTCTCGCCCCGGCCTCCCCTCTTCCTCCCTCGCTCACGGGCCCTCACGCTACGGTGCGCGGTTCATGTGGGGGCTGGGGGTCCCGGAGGACGTGGGGTTCTGCAATGTGTACGGGCTCGACGACGAGATGCTCGTCATGGTGCGCCAGCCGGTCCTCGCCGTCCTCCTGCTCTACCCGTAGGTGTTTCCCGAGTCTTGGCGCGGTGGCGCCTGATTGGCCGTGGAGTTTTTGTTTGAGTTGTTGCTTTTGCCGGCGATGGGGAGGGGCTGATTTGTTTTCCACCGCGTGTTGGCGAGCAGGATAAGAAGAAGGAATCGGATGCCTCGACCACCTCCTCCACGGTGGAGACCAAGGTGAGACTCAACTGTATGATTAGTTTGGTGTTAAGTATACTCAGCACATTTTCCTGGCGTAACATCCATCGATTGCCATCCATAAATCCTGGTAAAAAAAAAGGTTCGTTCATCTACTTCTAAGAATAATTTCATGAAACATTGTGTTCTTAGGGACGGAATTTGGTGAAATATCGTCATGGTAGTTCAGCGTAATTAATCATAGGACATTAGGACCTAAATCATGTGTATCTGCTTAAATTGTTCACCTGATGCCACACCTTAGCAGGAAGCTAGGAACGGTAGCAGCCACTGGGTATGGTTTTAGCTGATTCTTGAAACTCTACATGTTACTTCCAACAGTAGGTCTTTAGCCATTTTCATGGTGCCCCTGATTATGGGGTATTTCGTTGGATACTCCAGTAAAACAAATGCACTTCAGTGGTTAAATTGATTCAATGTTATCGTGCTTGCTAACCACAAAGTTTCAATGTGTTAAGTTGATTTCTACTGTTGGTTCATTTTACACTGCTCACTCTACATGTAACACTTGTTTCCCCTAAATTTCAACTTGTGAATCAATTCAGTATAATGAATTGTGTCCACAGTGGTTAGCAGCTTATTAGGTATCTATTGTTTCTTCAATATGCATAATCTTATGGCTTCAATACATGTTGGTTTTGTGGTTCCCAAATAGCTTGAGATATAGTAAAATATAATTTCTCAACGATTATTAAGGAACCTATGCCAAGTTTCTATATGCTTATTTCTTTATAATACAAAATATTCATGATGCAGGAACCCAAAAAGAAAGTATATTTTACAAAATAAACTGTTGGCAATGCTTGCGGAACAATTGGTATTATTCATGCAATAGGGAACGCTGTGTCCAAAATCAAGCTAGGTATTTACAGCACTTTTGAGTTTTAACTTCCTATTGATGTATAGAATATTAATCTCTATTATTAAAGGGGATCTGTCGTCTGTCGTGATGGTTCGACCTCCAGCGATCCCCCTTCCTACCGCTAGCCTTTCCACCGTTTCATCGATTTTTTTCAATCCCTCCGTAAACCAGGCGATAAACCATCGATTAGTTCAATAAAAAACCCTCTCGGCTCCTCTTACCTCAGATTGAAAAGTTGGCCGGAAAAAGGACCAACGACCCACGACCCAGCCCCCACCCACGTTGCTCCCGATCCCATCTTGTGTGAGGTCCCACGAGGCGAATCTGCCGGGCGCCGTCGCTCATGGAGGGGATGTGGAGGAAGGCCAAGAGGGCGATGGGCATTGGCATCTGCGCGCACCTCCCCGCCGTCACCAGCGACCGGGCCGACTGCGCCAGCGAGCGCCGCGCGTCCGACGCCTTCTCCCAGGACTCGGCGGCGGCCGCGCACGCGTCGGCGCACAATACGCCGACGCAGGCGGAGGCACCCGGCGCCGCACCAGCACCCTCCACGTCTACCCCAAGTTCAGTTCGCCTCGAGCCCTACCGCTAACCGCTCGCGGCGCTGCAGAGAGAGAGAGAGAGGGAGCCCTGCCGCCGCCCCCTGCGAGTCCGGCGAGATGGTGCTCGCGCAGCTCGGTGGGAGCCTCTCCCGCGCGCGACGAACGCCACGGTTGTCGACGAGAGGGTCCTCGGCGACTGCCTCAACGAGATCACCCGCGCGCTCATGCAGGCCAACATCCAGTTCGACATGGTCCGCGACATGCATGCCAGCGTCAAGCGCGCCGTCTACCTCGGGGCGCACGCCGCCGGCACCGACAAGCGCCGCGTCATCAAGACGATAGTGTCCACAACAACCAGTGTTGGAATTATGCCCTAGAGGCAATGATAAATATAGTTATTATTATAATTCCTGTGTCAAGATAATCGTTTATTATCCATGCTATAATTGTATTGAATGAAGACTCATTTACATGTGTGGATACATAGACAAAACACCGTCCCTAGCAAGCCTCTAGTTGGCTAGCCAGTTGATCAAAGATAGTCAGTGTCTTCTGATTATGAACAAGGTGTTGTTGCTTGATAACTGGATCACGTCATTAGGAGAATCACGTGATGGACTAGACCCAAACTAATAGACGTAGCATGTTGATCGTGTCATTTTATTGCTACTGTTTTCTGCGTGTCAAGTATTTATTCCTATGACCATGAGATCATATAACTCACTGACACCGGAGGAATACTTTGTGTGTATCAAACGTCGCAACGTAACTGGGTGACTATAAAGATGCTCTACAGGTATCTCCGAAGGTGTTAGTTGAGTTAGTATGGATCAAGACTGGGATTTGTCACTCCGTGTGACGGAGAGGTATCTCGGGGCCCACTCGGTAATACAACATCACACACAAGCCTTGCAAGCAATGTGACTTAGTGTAAGTTGCGGGATCTTGTATTACGGAACGAGTAAAGAGACTTGCCGGTAAACGAGATTGAAATAGGTATGCGGATACTGACGATCGAATCTCGGGCAAGTAACATACCGAAGGACAAAGGGAATGATATACGGGATTATATGAATACTTGGCACTGAGGTTCAAACGATAAGATCTTCGTATAATATGTAGGATCCAATATGGGCATCCAGGTCCCGCTATTGGATATTGACCGAGGAGTCTCTCGGGTCATGTCTACATGATTCTCGAACCCGCAGGGTCTGCACACTTAAGGTTCGACGTTGTTTTATGCGTATTTGAGTTATATGGTTGGTTACCGAATGTTGTTCGGAGTCCCGGATAAGATCACAGACGTCACGAGGGTTTCCGGAATGGTCCGGAAACGAAGATTGATATATAGGATGACCTCATTTGATTACCGGAAGGTTTTCAGAGTTACCGGGAATGTACCGGGAATGACGAATGGGTTCCGGGAGTTCACCGGGGGGGGGGGGGGGGCAACCCACCCCGGGGAAGCCCATAGGCCATAAGGGTGGCGCACCAGCCCTTAGTGGGCTGGTGGGACAGCCCAAAAGGGCCCTATGCGCCATACAAAGGAAAATCAAAGAGAAAGAAAAAAAAAGGGAGGTGGGAAGGAAGGGAAGGACTCCCACCCAGCAAACCAAGTCCAACTCGGTTTGGGGGGGGAGCCTTCCCCCCTTGGACTCGGCCGACCCCCTTGGGGCTCCTTGAGCCCCAAGGCAAGGTCCCCTCCCTCCCACCTATATATACAGAGGTATTGGGGCTGATTTGGGACGACTTTTCCACGGCAGCCCGACCACATACCTCCACGGTTTTTCCTCTAGATCGCGTTTCTCCGGAGCTCGGGCGGAGCCCTGCTGAGACAAGGTCATCACCAACCTCCGGAGCGCCGTCACGTTGCCGGAGAACTCTTCTACCTCTCCGTCTCTCTTGGTGGATCAAGAAGGCCGAGATCATCGTCGAGCTGTACGTGTGTTGAACGCGGAGGTGCCGTCCGTTCGGCACTAGATCGTGGGACTGATCGCGGAATTGTTCGCGGGGCGGATCGAGGGACGTGAGGACGTTCCACTACATCAACCGCGTTCACTAACGCTTCTGCTGTACGATCTACAAGGGTACGTAGATCACTCATCCCCTCTCGTAGATGGACATCACCATGATAGGTCTTCGTACGCGTAGGAAATTTTTTGTTTCCCATGCGACGTTCACCAACAACCAGGCCCTCGCCCCGCCCGCCCGCACGAACACGCCCTAACCTGACGCAAATTCTCTCGTGTGATTTCGGGGAGAGGTTTTAATTGAATAGCCTTCCGTGTATGTCGTCATTGCTGTAGGCCGTCTTCGATGAGCTATGCAACATGTTGGATGCCGGGAAGCCGACCTTCGCTCCCAAGAAAGGGAAGCCGTGCATGGTCATGTTTGTTGGTTTGCAAGGTCAGTCTGCCCTACCTGCTGCCACGTTATTACTGTATGTCCGAATTCTGTCTTGATATATGATGTTTTAGAAATTGCATCCCCCCAAATGAACATATGCAGTATCCGTTATTCCTTAATTTGGAGGACATTGTTTCACGGTTAAATTTCATGAGAATAACATTATCTTTCATAGTGACTTGATTACTTCTGATTAAGCTGTTTACCGGCTTGTTTATATATTCATTTGATGGGGTAAACCATGGAAACAATAGTCACCTTCAATGATTTTTTCACTTTGTCGAGCTACTGGCATGTGATTCTCTCCGGCTGATTTTTTTGGTGATACAAGAAGCCATGTAATTGGAGACTTGGAGTTGTAGTGATTAACCATTCTTATGTTCCTTTGGGGTGGATACCTGATGTGTTGCAAATTTTGTTCTATTCTAAAAGAAAGATACACTTTATACTGCATGTTTTCTCATCTTGGATGGGTAGTTTGTAATTAGCGAGTCATTTGAAGGGCCAGTTGTAAGTGATAGATCACATTCTTATGATACTATTTGGCTTCGGTGTGGGGCTGTTGTTGTTTAGCTGACTGGCTCACTAATGATCGGTTATATGTCTTCTGCACTTTAGTTGCATTGCTTATAATATACTGTTCACAAATCACAAGGCATCGTCTTGTTCATGCAGGTTCTGGGAAAAATACCACTTGTACGAAATATGCCCATTATCATCAAAAGATAGGATTTAAACCGGCACTGGTTTGTGCTGACACATTCAGGGCTGGTGCTTTTGATCAGCTAAAACAAAATGCGACAAAGATCATGGTTCCTTTCTATGGAAGGTACACTAGCACCTCTTTACCACTTCGACTGCTAATATTATGATTTGCTATCTCTTGTTTTTCCTAATTGTTGTGTCACTGCAGCTACATGGAATCAGACCCAGTAAAAATTGTTGTTGAGGGCGTGGAGAGGTTTAGAAAAGAAAATTGTGATCTCATAATTGTAGATACAAGTGGAAGGCACAAACAGGAAGCGGCTCTGTTTGAAGAAATGCGCCAAGTTTCAGAAGCAAGAGTAATACACGCAGAACCCTTACTTTCAGTTGTAACCTGAACCAAATGAAAAGCTCACCTTCATTGTCATGATATCATGCAGAAACCAGACCTGGTAATATTTGTGATGGATGGTAGCATTGGTCAGGCTGCATTTGCTCAGGCCCAAGCATTCAGGCAAAGTGTTCTGGTTGGTGCTGTAATTGTTACAAAAATGAACGGCCATGCGAAAGGATGTGGCGCACTTAGCGCGTTAGTATTCCCTTCCCTTATCTTACACTACCCTCTTGGTGCCATTTAACTGGAGCTCGTTGATGCTCACAGTAGCTTTGAGAGGAAAGCAAGCAAGAGCAGGAAGAAAGTTGCACGAAAAAGAGGGGATTCAAGAGGTTCTACAGATAGGCAGACTAATGAACCTAAGGAAAATTCAAATGCTTCTTTGCTGAAATTACATGAAAAGAGGGAGGAATTTATGAATTCAACTTCGTATGTACACATGCAATTTAGTTTCTTTTGTATTTCGTTGTAAGAAAAAAGAGACACGATGGTTGCGCAGGAGTAAATAGGCGAACAAAGAATTGGTATCTATTATTTTACTCCCTTCATTTGTATATAAGGTGTATAAATTTCAGCATAGTGACCAAGACATATAATTATAGATAAGTTAGGCCAAAATTACCGCTGTCTAATTTGTGGATTAGCGGCAAGTAAATTATTTAGGCTAAAAAAGTAAGAGATACATACAATCAAAAGAGAGATAGTTTCATTTTTTCTCTACAAGAAGAGATACGTGCAATCAGGGGAAATATACTTTCTTTTTTTCTAGAAGGTCAAGATGGGAATTATGAGAAACTAGAACAAAAGCACCTTATATTATAGGTTTTATAAAAAACAAATGCACCTTATATAAAGGAACGGAAAGAGTATTGATGAATACACATATACACTTCCAAATAAGAACAATTATTTGACTTATTTGTTTTTTTTGGTCCGTAGCAACGCACGGGCAGCCAACTAGTATACATAAAATCGTTATTTACTTGCATAATTGTTTTCACATTTTTTTGAAACCAAAAAGTTTGAATTTTGAATTATTTTCAAAAAAAGGCCTCCATGGTGCTCGGGGGCCAAACGCCCATTCTCCTTGACAAAGGGGTTATGAAACTAGATGGTGTAACTTTTTTTTTTGAGGGGTTATCTAATACTGTAGCTAGAGCAGCTATCTGCCAGCAGACGCGAACCTTTCTAAAAACCAGGAAAACCCGACCCAAAACCTTAGTTTCTTCAAAACTTCCCATTGTTCTAAGTTAATCCCTGCAGGCATTCTTCCACAAATGAGGCAGTCCCAGCGCCTTCAGTAAAACACTCGGTCGACCAAAAAAATTCAATGATGGAACTGATAAAATGCAACCTGGAAACTGGGTTACTAAAAGTCTACCTCTATCCAATCATCCTCCCAAATCAAGAAAAGGACTTACCAAGCTAATAAATTCTGATAAATAGATGTGGCAATGGTTTCCCAGAGTTAAATAAAGCTACCTTACTAAGGCCTTGTTTGGTACTAGGGTTTTTGAAAAGATTGGTGGGGATAATCCCCACAGGGATTGGATGAAACCCCATCCTTCACCAAATCCCTTCAAACCCCCATTTATCCCCAATACACTAGGTAGGGATAGTGTATTGAAAATGCACTAGAATTTAGGGATTTGTGGAAAAATGTGAGGATAAAACATGTCAAATACACTAAAACCAAATGACGTTATGGGATATGTGAGGATTTAGGGATTTGACCGGGATAATCCCCACTAATTCCCTGAAATACACCAGTACCAAACAAGGCCTAAAGATTAAAACATATCCTCTTCACTACAGAGAGGCACTTCAAAACATGATAAAAGAACAAGAGTCATCATTCATAACAGAAGATCAAATAAAGTTCTCGCAAGTATCAAGATACTATACAAATTTTAAGATTTCAAATATGCCAATTTAGTCATTGATTTTTTTCGGTTTCAGCTAAGCTGCTTCCAACTGTTATATATCTTATTGTGAAAAGATCTCTATCATAGCTTGGTACAGAGTACAGGTTACACATACTGTAATAGACGAGCATACGTAATGTCTAGTACTCCTCATGAACAAAAATATTTAAAAAAACACTGTTATGAGTTCATCACCAGCCCAAAAAACTATTGAAATCGTTTGGTATCAAAATTGTACAGTAAACTACATGCCTGTTATACTCCTTGTACAAAACTAGTGAATGGGTGGATAGTGGAAGTGGTACATTCGGCGAAAGGATTGCTTTCAAAGATCTTCTTAAACTGCAATGACTCAAGATGGACCATGAAGACGCCTCCATTTGTTGACACAAATATCACATTATCATCTCCAGCAACCCCCAACACCGTTTGAAGATTTGTCCACTCGCCTGGTCTCAGCGGAAGAAGCTTGTTCAAGTCAATTGCTTGTGCCGGCATCCATCCAGCAACTCCACCAAGAACAGTCGCCCTCACCCATAGATAAGCTACGAAGTTGTCTGACACAACGATGAAGCCAAGCCCACCGCCCAGCGTACTCAAGTAGAGGCCGTGATGACTAGCATGGGCATCCGGTGGCACCTCTACAACAGCTAGGGTCTGCGTATCCAAATCAAGCTCAAGGATGCCAGTCTGAGTACCAAAAATAAACCAGTGGAGGGAATTCCGAACCAGGATGCTTCGGCTTCCAACACAAGACATGGTGTGATACGGAACATCGGTCGATATGAGATCGCCCCATGAGTTGGTTTCCGATGAGTAGACGCAGGCTCGCGCGACGAGCTTGTCGGCGGACACCAAGACGACCTTGAAGGGGCTCGAGTGGCAGCTGCCGTGCACGTGGTCCTCGTCGCCGGCAACACAGAGCACATCCGCTTGCACATGTGACTTGCTCCAGTCGTGGTCCAACTGCGGTGGACTGCCTATGAAGCGGCGGTCGCCTGTGACGGGATCCCACACCAAGATCTGGAGGCAGCCCCTGCCTAGGCGATCCCCTCTGGTGAAGAGCACGCGGCCGTGGCGGCAGCGGCGGAAGGACCAGATGCCATCGCCGCCGCCGCCTTCGATATTGTCGAACCGCACGGAGAAGCGCTCGGACGGGATGCGGTCCGGCCGGTCCAGGACCGACCTGAAGGAGAGGTCTCCGCGGTAGAAGTCCAGGAACACTCCGATGATGGGGGGCTCCCGGTGGTGGGCGCAGAAGCGGCGGAGGAATTGGGGATCGGCGATGAGGTGGCGCCACTGCTTGCAGACGAGGGAGGCGCGGGGGAGGGACGAAGGCTGCGGAGGGAGGCGGAGGAGTATCTCGGCGAGGAGGTTTTCATCGTCCGTCGGGGTCGTCTTCGCCGGCGGCGGCAGCTCGGGGCGGCGGCGGTGGCAGATGGGGTTCATCTCGTCTCTCCTATCGATGCGCCGTGATGATCGATTGTTTCCTACGTGGTCCTTGTGTCCTGAGTATTTATTATTTTCATTGTACATACGGGCTGAACCATCCGAATTCGAATACAATCGGGACTGCGTACAGTGCAGAACGTATGCGTACACGGACAGATTTCTTAATTGAAAACAACCTTTTCTTTTTTGAAAAGGGAAGTGATAAGCGTCGACGGACCGACGCTAACGTTCGGCCGGTCTGGCATAGACCATTAGATTAAGGGCAGTGCTTTAAATTTCAACGATTGCAACAAAAAACAAAATTTATAGTAAAAAAAAAATATCTACGTGATCGTAGCAAAAAAACAAAGCTGATGATGCATGATAGCAAAAGTCAAACGCCGGTTGTAACAAATATCTATGTGAACGTGTATCCAACTTTTTTAGTGAATGATTGCAGCAAAAAAAGATGCCGGTTATAGCAAAAATTAACACGGTTGTAGCAAAAGGAAAAAACATCGATTGTAACGAAAAATCCGACGAACTGTAGTTGCAACCAAACGTATATGCATCTTTTTTACCGGACAAATGTAGAAAAAAACGCTTGCAGCAAAAATGACGCTAGTTGCAACAAATTTACACGAGAAAAAAAGTTGCATGAAAAACGTTTGTATCAGAAAAACACACGGTTGCAGCAATTTTGACGGAAAAATGTTGCAAGCATCTGCCAGCGAGCCGTGCCGGGTGGAAGCGTTTACCTTAGATTAAGTCTTCCATAGCCTCTGATTTCCTATCCCACATCACACATCCTCTTTCTTAAAAATGTTTCGTTCAGCGTGAGGAAAATACATGCAGGAGTCCTCCTTCCACGTCACTGGTTGCAGCAGCCTCACGCACTCTTGCGACTCTCTGCAGTTGTCAATGCCCTCTCGTCGTCATTACTACAAAACGCTTGTAGTTCTATCCCACATGGATGTAGCTTCTTTAATACTCGATTGCAGCTCCGGTGACACCGTAGCAACATCAAAACGGTTGCAGCTTTGATACACTTGGTTGTAGCTCCGGCGACACGGTTAAAGCTCGTCGTGCGTGTCGTCCAGCATCCTAGCGTGGCGGTTGCAACATTTTGGATCACCAATTGTAGCAAAAAAGACCTTGATGGTTCTAACAAAATTGACATCGTTGGTTCTATCAAACGGCCTAGTCGGGCGCAGCACAACCGTTGTTGTAGCAATTTGTGTCGCTGATGGTAGCAAAAGTAGACGATGGTTGCAAAAAAGTAGCCATCGTCATTCGCTGGTGCACGTTGGTTGTATCACACTCATGCAACATCTCGGTTCAATGGTTCCAAGAAAACCAAGCGTTGAATCCATCAAAATATGTTTCGCCGTCGAGTAAACGCAACTCGCCACGCTTTCAGTCACACCTTGCCTTGTTACCATTCATAGCAAATTAAAACGATGATTGTAGAAAAATTACGACACCAGTTGTCTAATGTAGCAAAACACAACACCGGTGATAGCATGATGCCATACAATTGTAGCAAATTGTGATGCCGGTTGAAGCATGTAGCAAAAAAAATCAAATGGTGATTGTAGCAAAATCGCGATGCCAGTTGTCCAATGTAGCAAAACACAACACCGGTGGTAGCATGATGTGATACCGGTTGTAGCAAATTGCGATGCCGGTTGAAGCATGTAGCAAAAAATCAAACGATGATTGTAGCAAAATCGCGACACGGTTCTCCAATGTAGCAAAACACAACACCGGTGGTAGCATGATGCGATATCGATTGTAGCAAATTGTGATGCCGGTTGAAGCATGTAGCAAAAAAATCATGAAGCCGATTTTTGCTCGGTACAGCGCCGTCCCGTGGTCACCACGCTCACCGTCCATGGTCGTCTCTCCCATGACACCGGTTGAAGCTCCCTTCAATCAAGGTTGTAGCTCTCAAAACTTGAGCGCTCTTTGCAACAGACGACGATGAGGATGTGCTGGGGCGACACATTGTGTGGGAGAGAAAAAAGTGCAATGGTTCGAGCTCTCATAATGACGTATCTACTACAGTTCATTGGGGAACAGAGACCACTCTGTTAGTGTGCCCAAGATGCGACCCTATCCTTAATTTGGCGCGAGGACCTCGTCAGGGATAGAAGCGCGTCTCGTCGTTTCGCAAGAATGGATATCGTTACAAGTACATGTACTGAAAATAAGAGATATAAAGAATTGGCTTACACTCGCCACAAGCTACATCAGAGTCACATCAGTGCATTACATAAATATCATGAATAAGAGCAGGGTCCGACTACGAACGAAAACAAATGAGAAAAGAAAACGACGTCCATCCTTGCTATCCGAGGCCCCCGGCTTGAAACCCATCCTAGATCGATGAAGAAGAAGAAGAAGAAGCAACTCCAAATGAACAATCAACGCGCTCGCGTCAAATAATCTTTACATGTACCTCCAACTGGTATTGTAGTAATCTGTGAGCCACAGGGGACTCATCAATCTCATTTCCAAAGGTATCAAGACTAGCAAAGCTTAATGGGTGAGGTAAGGTTAAGTGGTGAGGTTGCAGCAACGGCTAAGCATATATTTGGTGGCTAAACTTACGACTACAAGAAATAAGAGGGGGAAGATCTACGCATAGCGGACGTGACTACTGATGATCAAATGAATGATCCTGAACACCTACCTACGTCAGAGATAACCCCACCGTGTCCTCGATCGGAGAAGGAACTCATAAAAGAGACAGTCACGGTTACGCACACAGTTGGCAAGTTTTAATTAAGTTAACTTCAAGTTATCTAGAACCAGTGTTAAACAAAGTTTCCACGTTGCCACATAACCACGGGCACGGCTTTCCGAAAGATTTAACCCTGTAGGGTGCTCCAACTAGTCCATCACAAATTACCACAAGACGCATAGAAATCCTCGATCACGAAGCTCGCAATGTCGTCAGACTCCTTAGTGGAAAACCTCAACTCTGAGATTACCCAAAGCATCACCGGAATCCCGATGCACAAGCTATCTCGTCAAAGGTAAAACTAATCCAGCAAGGCCTACCACATACAACTAATAACACCCTGGCATGACACGATAGAGGGCAAGAAGCACTACCACATACAACTAATAACACCTAGCATGGAAGCATGGAACACTAGGAAAAGAAGTCACAAAATGGCTTCTCACACACAGTTTCAGACTTAGTGAAAATAATAGTTTATGAAACTACAGTTTTCAATCTGAAGCCATACTGACAGCAGCAAAACCATAATCTACAGGACTCCAAATGGCATGAAAATTCACAACATGATAGACAATCTTAAAGTCTATAACTAACTCCATTGCACCAACCTCAAAAGAGCTACAGATCACCAACTAAACTCATGCAAAGACAGCAACAAAATATAACAGATTTCAGACTTAGAAATATTTCAGCATCTCTAAACAACACTATTTCCTAGCAAGTAAAGAACAAACAAACCACACCTAAACATGGATTTCTATTACAATCAAAATTACCAGGGGCTAGACTAAACATCCAAGGGCATATCTCTAGTTGGCAACTCCTTCATATCACGCACGGATTAAATTCCACTAAATAAACAAAAGGCAACACGGCAAAATATCACGTGAGCTAACTTGCTCAAAAGCCAAAACTAAATGCACAGTAAAATTCTATGGATTTTTCTACCCCGAAAACATATAAATCATGAGGGGTTGCAACACAAGAATATCGCCACACGTAAATGCGAGATAATATCCTAAACACGGTATAGCAAACTAGCTACAAAATCCTACATGCAAAAATACCAACAACTACTCTAAAATGCATGGCAAAAGGGTTCCTAAAACATGGACATTTTATCTACGGTGTTCGAGCAACCTGGACACGCACGGGAAATAAATACGGGCAATTATCCTATAGAGAAAGCATGCAAAGCTAGACATTCGGCACGTCAAACTACGTCAAACATTTATGCAAGTTGCAAATTCGTGATCTACGCGAAAATCTACACAAGATCCATATCTAATTCATCGCGATCCGACATACGGATTTAAAGTTACGGGCGTTTGAATATACGTCTATTCCCTGGAATTAATTGAATTCTAAAACTAAAAAAACACTATTGGGCTACATAAGGGGGCGCAGGATAATATCTAGCGCCTAGTGCGTGATTTAGGGCGACAAAGGGGGCCTCACCTTGCGGGTTGGCTCAGGCCGGTTGGGAGGCTGCTGAGGAAGGAGGCCGACGAAGGAGGTCGCTGGCGCGCGTGGGCCGGGGCGCTTGCTGGGCCACCGGGGCAGACTGGGCCGCTACGCGGGGGAGGTGAGGCGGTGGGCCGGTCCAGGCTGGGCCGAGGTGGCTTTGGTCCTCGTTCTCCTCCGGTGAGGAGCCATGGCGGCGCAACAAGGGAGGTGGCGACCGGTGGCGAGGGCGGCTCGGCCAAGGCGCGAAGGGACCGGGAGGCGGCAGATCCGGGCGGATCTGGGGCGGCCGGTCCCATTCCCGCCGGAGACGAAGGCAGCGCGGCAGCGACGGAAGCAGGCGACGGCGGGGAACCGGGTGACAGAAGCTTCCATGGCGGGACTCGATCCGGGCGGCGGCTGCGCAGGGGCGAGGTTCCAGTGGCTACGGGCAACGGTTGGGCGACGTGAGGCGGCCAGTAGGGCTGCGGCCGCAGGCCGGCACGACACGAGACGGCGGGGCGAGGCGAGCTGCGGGCCGACTGCTGCCATGGGCGGAGCTGCTGCTGCGGAGCTCGGGCCTAGATGGGCTCGGGCGGGCCCAACGCGGGCTCCATGGGCCGGCTGCTGCTGGTGGGAGACAGGGGAGAGAGGGGTTGCGGCCGGGGTTGGTGGGGCATGGAAAATGAGGTAGATGGCTAGGGTTTGCTGTCTAAATGCCCGGGGAGGTCTATTTATAGACAAAGGGGGGTTAGGTTTAGCGGAATTTCGTTCCAGATCCAACCGCACGGTCGGATTCGAACAATTCTGAACGCGGGACGGGCTAAGTGGCCGTGTAAAGTAGTTATGTGGAGACGAGAGGGAAAACGGGCGACCCGGCAACGAGATTTAAAATATCGAAAGACGCCCGACAATAGACCGAATACGGTGCTGCTACGGTCGACCGTTCGGGTACCAGACAGACTCCGATGGCGACGAAATTTGACAGGCATCCTACCTATATTAAATTAGGACCGCACGTCAAATTTCAACCCAATCAGAGAAAGTTTTACAAACACTTTTAAAACAAGGTTTCGACAATGCCGAGGGCGCGTGCGTGTGTGGTCGGGCTCAGAACGGGCAACGACGGGAAGCGGCAACTAATAACGGATGCAACTTTTGAAAACTGGTGGCAACGGGATGTCGATGCAATGCTGATGATGCGCATGATGCGATAATGATGCGACAAATAAAAAATAGACACACGACAAAACGGAATAAAGAGGGGAATCTTCTGGAACGTCGGTCTCGGGCTGTCACAGTTAGGTTGAGGAAAAGTAAGATGGAGTGGAACGTGTGGAGGAAAACTAATCTAAGGTGATAAGATAAGGATAAGGGAGATACATGTGTGTTGGGGGCATGAGTGCCTACTTTCTACGCGGACACAAAGCAAAGATACGGTCGTAGGATCCCTCGTGATCACACGAAGCACGCGTGACCGGCTGATACGTCTCAAATGTATCTATAACTTTTGATGGTTTCACGTTGTTATCTTGCCTTCTTTGTATGTTTTATGTACCTTTTTATATCTTTTTGGGACTAACTTATTAATTCAGTGCCAAGTGCGAGTTCCTGTTTTTTTCCGTGTTTTTGACTCTTTTCAGATCTGATTTTGGAACGGAGTCCAAACGGAAGAAAAACCCTGAAATGATTTTTTCCCGAACGGAAGAAGTCCACGGGCTTTTGGGTCAAGCCAGGTGGGCTCCAGGGAGCCCACAAGCCCCCACTCTGCCACCAGGGGGAGGCGGCGGTGGGCAGGCTTGTGGCCTCCCTGGCCGCCCCCTGACCTAGGTCTTTGGCCTATAAATTCCCAAATATTCCGCAAAAAATCAGGGGAGCCTTGAAAATACTTTTCCGCCGCTGCAAGCTTCCGTTTCGGCGAGATCTCATCTGGAGACCCTTCCCGACGCCCTGTCGGAGGGGACTTTGGAGTTGGAGGGCTTCTTCATCATCATCATCACCCTTCCAGTGACTCGTGAGTAGTTCACTTCAGACCTACGGGTCCGTAGTTAGTAGCTAGATGGCTTCTTCTCTCTCTTGGATCTTCAATACAAAGTTCTCCATGATCTTCATGCAGATTTATCCGATGTAATCTTCTTTGGCGGTGTGTTTGTCGAGATCCGATGAATTGTGGACTTGTGATCAGATTATCTATGATATATATTTGAGTCTTTGCTGATTTTTTATATGCATGATTTGATATCCTTGTAAGTCTCTCCGAGTCTTGGGTTTTGTTTGGCCAACTAGATCTATGATTCTTGCAATGAGAGAAGTGCTTGGTTTTGGGTTCTGCCATGTGGTGACCTTTCCCAGTTGCCATCAAGGGTAAAAAGATGGGGTTTTTATCTTTGGTTTGAGATTATCCCTCTACATCATGCATCTTGCTTAAGGCGTTACTATGTTCTTATGGACTTAATACAGTAGATGCATGCTGGATAGGGTCGACGTGTGGAGTAATAGTAGTAGATGCAGAAAGTATCGGTCTACTTGTTTCGGACGTGATGCCTATAGAAATAATCATTGCATAGATATCGTCACGACTCTGCACAGTTCTATCAATTGCTCGACAGTAATTTGTTCACCCACCATCTACTTGCTTTCATGAGAGAAGCCACTAGTTAACACTACGGCCCCCGGGTCTATTCACATCCATCGTTTACAACTCTGCTTTTACTTTGCTTTGTTACTTTGTTGCTTTCAGTTCTCACTTAGCAAACAATCTATAAGGGATTGACAACCCCTTCATAGCGTTGGGTGCAAGCTTTTGTGTTTGTGCAGGATCTTGAGATACTCCTCCGCCGGATTGATACCTTGGTTATCAAACTGAGGGAAATACTTACCTCCGTTGTGCTACATCATCCTCTCCGCTTTGAGGGAACACCAACGTAGAAGGATTCCTGGTGTCGTCAACGTGCCCATTTCGGGCGCCACTGGAAGGTCTTTTGTGCAGCAGCATAACGGACATCAGAAGCATTCCTTCGCCATTGCCGAGGATCCTTCTGAAACATCAGAAGTATTTCTGGCGCCGTTGCCGGGGAGGAGAAATCAAGATCTATCCAAGTAGGTCTCACAAACTCTTCTCTTGCATTTACTTTTGTTGCCAGTTGCCTCTCGTTTTCCTCTCCCCCACTTCACATTTGCCGTTTTCATTTGCCTTTTTCCGTTCGCCCTTCTTCCACTCGCTTTCTGTTTGCTTGTGTTACCATGTGCCTTCTTTTAGCTTGCATCTTTGCTTGCTAAAAATCCATTGATATGGATCATCATCCACTAGCTAATCTCTTTAAGAGACCCACTCGTGTGGAACAAATTGCTAGTGAGTTGAGGGCAATTGACTATTTCTTTGGAGTTTTGCGTAAGATGCGTGAATCTGAAAATTGTGAGGAAGAAATTCATGAAGTGATTCACGAGGGCTCCTTGGATGAAAAGCATGATTGCAATCGTTTCACTATAAATTCTATTAGTGACAATCATGCTAAAGATATGCAAAACCCTAAACTTGGGGATGCTAGTTTTGCTTTGACCACTACTTGTTGCAATAATCATGATTGGGGTGATGATCTTTCTTATGATCTTGAAAATTTGTTCAAGCCTCAAGATGAATATGATATTTGCAATAATATTGAAAGTGGGTTTGGAGAAGTCATGACTTTAGATGATAATCCCACTATTTTTGAAGAGCGTCAACTTTGCTTGCATGTGGATCATGAAAAGAATATCCTTTGTGATAGTTACATTGTTGAATTCATTCATGATGCTACTGAAAATTACTATGTGAGAGGATCATATGCTTCTACTTATTGCAACAGTATCAAGCTTCCTCTCCATATGTTGAAATTTTTGAAGCTATGCTTGTTTTGCCTTCCTATGCTAGTTGATTCTTGCTCCAATAAATTGTTCGATCACAAAATCCCTATGCATAGGAAGTGGGTTAAACTTAAATGTGCTAGCCATTTGCTCCATGATGCTCTCATTGTGTTTCAATCCTTACCTTTTATGTGAGCATCATTGAAATCAATGCCTAGCTAAGGGCGTTAAAGATAGCGCTTGTTCGGAGGCAACCCAATGAATAAATTTTTCTTTGCTTTTTGCTTCCTGTTTTGTGTTTTCCACACTTTCATAATTCTGTTATGATTGTGTTTTTTGTGTTTCTTTTTGCGCCAAGCAAAACCGTTATGATTAGTCTTGGGGATGATTGTTTGGTCATGCTGGAAAAGACAGAAACTTTCTGCTCACGAAAAGAATTTTCATTTTTGTTCTGTAAGAGATTTTGAGTTGATTCTTTTTGCTGCTGATTGCTACGCAAATTCGTAATACTTTCGTAATTTTTCAGAATTTTTGAAGTACCAGAGGTATACGAAATATACAGATTGCTATAGACTGGCCTGCTGTTAACAGATTCTGTTTTTGTTGTGTTGGTTGCTTATTTTGATGAAACTATGGATAGTATCGGGGGGGTATTAGCCATGGAAGATTGTAAGTATAGTAACCCAACATCAGCACAAGTATAATTTAAGTTTGCTACAGTACCTAAGGAAGTGGTGGTTTGCTTTCTTGTACTAATGTTATCACGAGTTTCTGTTTAAGTTTCGTGTTGTGAAGTTTTCAAGTTTCGGGTGAAGTTCTTATGGACAAAAACATAAAGAGTGGCAAGAGCTCAAGCTTGGGGATGACCAAGGCACCCCAAGAGATTCAAGGATGCCGTAAAAGCCTAATCTTGGGGATGCCCCGGGAAGGCATCCCCTCTCTCGTCTTCAATCCATCGGTAACGTTACTTGGGGCTATATTTTTATTCACCACATGTTATGTGTTTTTGCTTGGAGCGTCTTGTATCGTAGGAGTCTTTTATTTTTGTTGTGTCACAATCGTCCTTTCTGCACACCTAGAGAGAGAGACACGCACACACCGTGATTTTGTCGAGCTTCACTTATATATTTTTGTAGACAATTCAACTCACATGTGCTTCACATATATCTTTTGAGCTAGATACTTTTGCTCTATGTGCTTCACTTATATCTTTTAGAGCACAACGGTGCGTGGCTTGGTAGTTTATCTATGCTTTGAAAGTAGTCTCAAAAGGGGTAGTTATCCAAAGGGATACGAAAACTTCCACCTTCATGTGCATTGAATAGTTAGAGAAGTTTTATTCATCTCAATTAGTTTTGAGTTTTGGTTATGGTAATATTGAAGTCATGCTAGTAAGGTGTTGTGGATCTAGAAATACTTGTGTTGAAGTTAGTGATTCCCGTAGCATGCACGTATGGTGAACCGCTATGTGATGAAATCTTAGCATGATTAGTATATTGATTGTCATTCTTTGCGTGGCGGTCGGGATCACGCGATGGTTTATACCTACCAACCCTTCCCCTAGGAGTATGCGTTGAATGCTTTGTTTCGATTACTAATAAAACTTTTGCAACAAGTATATGAGTTCTTCATGACTAATGTTGAGTCCATGGTTTAGATGCACTTTCACCTTCCACCATCACTATCTTCTTAGTGCCGCGCAACTTTCGCCGGTGCACAAAACCCACCATTAGCCTCCCTCAAAAAAGCCACCGTACCTACCTACTATGGTTTTTTCAAAGTCATTCCGAGATATATTGCCATGCAACTACCACCACGTCTGCATTGCCTTTGCACGATCGTAAGATAGCTAGCATGATGTTTCCCTTGATGTCTATGCCATGCTAGATCATTGCCACGGTAACTACCGAAGGCATTCCATATAGAGTCATAGTTGCTCTAAGTTTTGAGTTGAAAGTGTGATGATCATCATTATTGGAGCATTGTCCCATGTGAGGAAATAAAAGAGGCCAAAGAAGCCCATAAAAAAAAGAGGCCAAAGAGCCCACCAAAATAAAATAAAAAAAGAGAGAAAAAGAGAGAAGGGACAATGCTACCACTTCTTCCACACTTGTGCATATTAAGCACCATGATCTTCATGATTGAGAGTCTCTTGTTTTGTCACCACCATATAGCTAGTGGGAAATTTTCATTATATAACTTGGCTTGTATATTCCAATGATAGGCTTCCTCAAAATTGCCTTAGGTCTTCGTGAGCAAACAAGTTGGATGCACACCCACTAGTTTTCTTTAAGAGCTTTCACATACTTGTAGCTCTAGTGCATCATTTGTATGGCAATCCGTACTCATTCACATTGATATCTATTGATGAGCATCTCCACAGCTCATTGATATGCCTAGTTAATGTGACTATCTTCTTTTTTTTGTCTTGCAGCCTCCACCACATTCCACATCATCTATAGTGCTATAACCATGGCTCACGCTCATGTATTGCGTGAGAGTTGAAAATGTTTGAGAAAGTAAAGGTGTGAAACAATTACTTGGCCAATACCGGGGTTGTGCATGATTTAAATTCGTTGTGCAATGATGATAGAGCATAGCCAGACTATATGCTTTTGTAGGGATAACTTTCTTTTGGCCTTGTTATTTTGAAAGTTCATGATTACTTTGCTAGTTTGCTTGAATTATTATTGTGTCCACGTCAATAGCAAACTATTGTTTCGAATCTAATGGATCTGAACATTCATGTCACATAAGAGGAATTACAAAGGACACCTATGCTAAGTAGCATGAAAGCATCAAAAATTCATTCTTATGACTTCCCTACTCGAGGACGAGCAGGAGTTAAGCTTGGGGATGCTTGATACGTCTCAAACGTATCTATAATTTTTGATGGTTTCACGCTGTTATCTTGCCTTCTTTGTATATTTTATGTACCTTTTTATATCTTTTTGGGACTAACTTATTAATTCAGTGCCAAGTGCTAGTTCCTGCTTTTTCCGTGTTTTTGACTCTTTTCAGATCTGATTTTGGAACGGAGTCCAAACGGAAGAAAAACCCCGAAATGATTTTTTCCCGAACGGAAGAAGTCCAGGGGGCTTTTGGGCCAAGCCAGGTGGGCTCCAGGGAGCCCACAAGCCCCCACTCCGCCACCAGGGGGAGGCGGCGGTGGGCAGGCTTGTGGCCTCCCTGGCCGCCCCCTGACCTAGGTCATTGGCCTATAAATTCCCAAATATTCCGCAAAATATCAGGGGAGCCTCGAAAATACTTTTCCGCTGCCGCAAGCTTCCGTTTCCGCGAGATCTCATCTGGAGACCCTTCCCGGCGCCCCGCCAGAGGGGACTTTGGAGTTGGAGGGCTTTTTCATCATCATCATCGCCCTTCCAATGACTCGTGAATAGTTCACTTCAGACCTGCGGGTCCGTAGTTAGTAGCTAGATGGCTTCTTCTCTCTCTTGGATCTTCAATACAAAGTTCTCCATGATCTTCATGGAGATCTATCCGCTGTAATCTTCTTTGGCGGTGTGTTTGTCGAGATCCAATGAATTGTGGACTTGTGATCAGATTATCTATGATATATATTTGAGTCTTTGCTGATTTCTTATATGCATGATTTGATATCCTTGTAAGTCTCTCCGAGTCTTGGGTTTTGTTTGGCCAACTAGATCTATGATTCTTGCAACGGGAGAAGTGCTTGGTTTTTGGTTCTTCCATGTGGTGACCTTTCCCAGTGATAGTAGGGGCAGCAAGGCACACATCAAGCAGTTGCCATCAAGGGTATAAAGATGGGGTTTTATCATTGGTTTGAGATTATCCCTCTACATCATGTCATCTTGCTTAAGGCGTTACTCTGTTCTTATGGACTTAATACACTAGATGCATGCTGGATAGCGGTCGACGTGTGGAGTAATAGTAGTAGATGCAGAAAGTATCGGTCTACTTGTTTCGGACTGATGCCTATAGAAATAATCATTGCATAGATATCGTCACGACTCTGCACAGTTCTATCAATTGCTCGATAGTAATTTTTTCACCCACCGTCTACTTGCTTTCATGAGAGAAGCCACTAGTAAACACTACGGCCCCCGGGTCTATTCACATCCATCGTTTACAACTCCGCTTTTTTACTTTGCTTTGTTACTTTGTTGCTTTCAGTTCTCACTTGTCAAACAATCTATAAGGGACTGACAACCCCTTCATAGCGTTGGGTGCAAGCTTTTGTGTTTGTGCAGGATCTTGAGATACTCCTCCACCGGATTGACACCTTGGTTCTCAAACTAAGGGAAATACTTACCTCCGCTGTGCTACATCATCCTCTCCGCTTCGAGGAAACACCAACGCAGAAGGATTCCTGGTGTCGTCAACGTGCCCATTTCTGGCGCCACTGGAAGGTGTTTTGTGCAGCAGCATAACGAACATCAGAAGCATTCCTGCGCCATTGCCGGGGATGCTTTTGAAACATCACCGGCCGAGAGTTCCACCGACCTGTCGTAGGGAAATGTTAACTTTTGAAAAACAAACTATCTTTACCGCCCTTGTCCCGTCTTACATACATTTTTTCAACTAACAGAAACGTCCCTCTTTCGGTGGTGGCTCTAGTGATAGTAGTGGTGGTTTCGTGATCTTGAAATTTTGATGTAACTTTTATTGTATTTAATATTTTTGTACTTTTGATGTTTTTTTATAATATATCAGATCATTTTTGCAAAAAGAAAATTCATGAAGAAAAATAGTTTGATGTGTTGTCCACTGAAACTCTTGTTAGTAAGATGTAAGTTAGGACCTGAATCCAGCGAATATTAGATTTTAGGCGTGATAATTGGAAGTTTTTTTTCAAGAATACTTTTATTTTATTCACCATGCCACCATGGCAATACAAAGAACATAATAAAAATACACTCATGTCGTAGACCATGTGGCGACGTCCACCTAGCATTGTTGTCATTGCTTCTTCCTCGTCATAGCCGGACTAAACTTGTCAATGGTACATAGTCAAGAAACTGTCCTGTTAAGACCCTACAGGAACAACGTACTAAAACAATAACAATCACGGATGAAGAAAAATATAGATCGAAAGGTGTTGTCGTTTACTCATGACAGTAGCCATGGGTAGGCTAATCGAGAGTGGTGGGAACCGAAGGAGACCGACGGGCTCCGGGAATGGGATTGGTACAAGCGAGATAAACGCACGATGTACCCAGGTTCGGGGCTCTCCGTGGGAAATAATACCCCTAGTCCTACCGGATTGGTTGATGAACCAGATATATTACAATGCGCTCCTTGAGCTATTCGACGGAGGAGGAAGAAGGAGCTGTCGGCTCGCGTCTACCTCTCCTATATGAGTGGGTGAGTGAGTGTGTGAAGTTGACCGACCCTCCGCATGGAGGGGGGTGGTTTTATAGTCGAACCCAACGACCCACAATATGGATAAAAGTACGTAAGAGGGGCCCGCCTGGCAGCCTCGTCGGCTGGCCAGTGGGCCCGCCATGGTCTAGTCTTGTCGTGGGAGGGGCCCGCCAGCTGCAAGGTCCCATCTGGCCATGCGACCCGCCGGCCAGCCAATGGGCCTCTCGCATGAGGCCCACGCAGGACACGTGTGGTACGTCCGGCGTCGTCTTGCGAGATTCGTCATGGGTCGCCGGTACGACCGTCTCCACTGTGGCCACGCCGAGCTCGGTAATGGAGTGGGTGCTGGCGGGCTGGTACTGTGCTGGGTTGACGGATCGGAGCCGGCGTAGGTTAGTGATAACCCACAAGTATAGGGGATCACAACAATTTTCGAGGGTAGAGTATTCAACCCAAGTTTATTGATTCGACACAAGGGGAAGCCAAAGAATATTCTCAAGTATTAGCAGTTGAGTTGTCAATTCAACAACACCTGAAAGATTTAGTATCTGCAGCAAAGTATCAGTAGCAAAGTAGTGTGATAGCAGCAGTAGCAGCAAAGTAACAGCAGCAGCAACAGAGTAACAGTAGCAGCAGTGACAGCAGTAGCAGCAAAGTAATGAAGCGAGGACCAGTAGGAAAAACTCGTAGGCATTGGATCGGTGATGGATGATTATGCCGGATGCTATTCATCATGCAAAAATTATAACACGGAGAGATATGTAACTAGCTCCAGTTTGTCAATGTAATGTAGGCATGTATTCCGTATGTAGTCAGACGTGCTTAGGGAAAAGAACTTGCATGACATCTATTGTCCATCCCTCCCGTGGCAGCGGGGTCCTAATGGAAACTACGGGATATTAAGGTTCTCCTTTCAATAAAGAACCGGACCAATGCATTAACACTTGGTGAATACATGAACTCCTCATACTATGGTCATCTCTGGGAGTGGTTCCGGCTATTGTCAATCCGGGGTTGCCGGGTCATAACACATAGTAGATGACTACAACTTGCAAGATAGGATCAAGAACACACATATATTGGCCACAACATAATAGGTTCAGATCTGAAATCATGGCACTCGGGCCCTAGTGACAAGCATTAAGCATGGCAAAGTAGTAGCAACATCAATCTCAGTACATAGAGGATACATAAATAGACACGCCCTTCGCAGAGGGAAGCATTGATTTGCAGAGGTGCCAGAGCTCAAGCTTTTAAAATAGAGATAATAATTTTGGGTGGCATGCGTTCATTGTCAACGCAATGACCAAGAGTTCTCACCATCTTCCACGCTACACATGCTATAGGTGGTTCCCAAACAGAAAAGTAAAGTTTTGACTCCCCCACCACCGATCAATCACACTCCACGACTAGCCGAATCCTCGGGTGCCGTCCATACCAACATCAATCCTGGGGAGTTTTGTTTGCAATTATCTTTTCGATTTGAGCATGGAACTAGGAATTCCAATTACCGGCCCCTTTCTCGTGAATGATAGTGAATAAACACATATCGAGGATAACACGCCTAGCATGGAAGATACTAATAGCCCCCTGTCACCACATGAGAGGTTCGGGCATGCAAAACATATTATTTCTTGAAGGTTTAGAGAATGGCACATGCAAATTATTTGGAACGGAAGGTAGATACCGCACATAGGTAGGTATGGTGGACTCATATGGAACAACCTTGGGTTTACGGAAGTGGATGCACAAGCAGTATTTCCGCTTAGTACAAGTGAAGGCTAGCAAAAGACTGGGAAGCGACCAACTAGAGAGCAACAACAATCATCAAAATGCATTGAGATTAACCAACATTGAGTGCAAGCAAGAGTAGGACATAAATCACCATGAACATGAATATCATAGAGGCTGTGTTGATTTTGTTTCAACTACATGCGTGAACATGCGCCAAGTAAAGCCACTTGAATCATTCAAAGGAGGATACCATCCTATCATACTACATCATAGTCATCTCAAGATTCATGTTGGCATCCAAGACAAACCATTATAAGCTCCTAGCTAATTAAGCATGGAATCAGAAACTATGATCTCTAAGTTGTCATTGCAAACATGTTTCTCTCACAACAAAGCTGAATCTGGAATGATGAGATAGTCATATTTACAAAAACAAAATAGATCGAGTTCATACCAGCTTTTCCAGGCTCTGTCACTTCATCATATATCGTCATTATTGCCTTTCACTTGCACGACCGAATGATGTGAACAATAATGAGAGTGTTCATGCATTGGACTAAGCTAGAATCTGTAGGCAAACACAAAGGAGAAGACAAAGTAATATGTCTCTTTGAAAGATAAACAGATATGCATGCGAGAGCCACTAAACATTGTAACCATGGTCTTCTACCTTGACCCAAAGAAAAAGAAAACTATTTACACGGGAAAGCTCTCAACAAGCAAAAGAAGAACGAAAAATCTTTTTGGGTTTTCTCAAACTAGACGAACACACAAAAAGAAAACGAGAAAAAGAAAAGAAAATAAACTAGCATGGATGATACAGTGGCAAAGTGTGAACACCGACTAACAAAGTGAAAGCGTAAGCAAGAATATAAAGTCGGTGAGAACCATGTACTCCCCCAAGCTTAGGCTTTTGGCCTAAGTTGGTCTACTCCCAAGGATAGTCCGGGTGATACCCAAAATCATAATGGGGGTTGTACGGGAGCGTTGCAGCCACTTCCTGAATAGCTGCCTCACGGAGACGAGCAGCCTTTGCCTCCCTCTCATACTCCTCTGCCTCTCCTCTGGTTATGTAATATCTCTGTTTTACCTGAAAGTCAAAGAAGGCAGGAGCAGGAAGGGTAATATGGAAAACACGCTGCCGGTTAAATATTAAACGGTATAGGAGGGATTCATCATCCCTCTCAAGGAACTGATAGCGTGTCAAAGCAGTGCGACCAAGGAAAGCTGTATGGAGCGGGGGATCTCCTTCGCGGATGGGTACTCCTTGCTATTATAGCTCCCATGTTGAAGCTTTTGTCACCCGTCACTGCGCTCTTAAGGATACTAAGGTCGGGTGCGTAGAGGTGACAATGCTCAATCTTGCCATTAATGCATCTGCCTATGAAGAGGGCAAAATAATGCAAGGCAGGAAAATGAATACTCCCCATGGTAGCCTGTGTAATATCACTAGTTTCTCCGACAGTTATACCAGAGAAAAAAAATCTCTAACCGAAGATTTAGGAGGATCAATGAGACTACCCCAAATAGGTATCTTGCAAATTATATTGAAATCCTCTAAATCCATGGTATACGATTTGTCACAGAGATCAAACAGTACAGATGTGTCACGACCAACTGAAATTTTGAATCTATGAACAAAAGAGGCAGTGAGAGTAACATACTATTCACATTTATAGGAAATGAATTCTTCGAGTCCGACGTTGTGAACAAGTGTATAACACTCGTCTTTGAAACCTGCCTCAATCATGAATTCATCAGAAGGCCATTCACATGGTTGTACCTGTGCGTTCCTCGGTTGGTAAGGATCGGGTTCCCGAATCGCAAGACGGGGACCTCTCTTGCTTGAGGAATCACCATGATAGTTTCTCCTGAACATCTTCCTTTTCTAAAATTTTCAATGACCCAAAGGAAAAGTGAACAAGGCTCAACTAAACTCGTAGCAACTTCTCCCTCAAGTGCCTAGAGGCCATATTACGCATCAAAACTACTTGGGACCAGTTAAAATTAGCATGCAAAGCTCAAGAACAGGGTCACCAAGGCAACAAAAATACGCGAAGTATAAGGCACTAGAGCAAAAACTAATTGGACCAATGGAGGAGTCACTTACCAAGGAGCAATTTCCCCAAAACAGTTTGGCGAATGGTGCTTTGCACAAGGAGATCGAAAATCTCAGCAAGAAGAGCAAGAACACGGGTTTGAGCTGCGAAATGATTTTTTCTGGAGGTAGGAGAAGAAGATGTGAGCTAGAATGAGTGGAGTGGGTGCACGTGGGCCCCACAAGACTCGTAGGAGCGGCCAGGGGGGGAGGGGGGCGCCTCCAGGGCTTGTGGCCCACTGGTGCAACTCCCTGACTAGCTCTCCGTCTCAGTATTTTTCAAAAATTCCAGAGAAAAGCATACTTGATTTTCAGGATGTTCGGAGGACTTTTATTTTCGGGGTACTTTTCTACGGGACGCTAAAAGCAGAAAACATGGAAAACTAAACTAAATCTATCAGTTTCGTTCTAAGCAACCGAAGGTGAAAGCTTGGAACAGAGGTTTGTGACTCCTCGATTTATCCATCTCATGGTCATCGAAAGAAATCCATCAATGAGGTTGATCAAGTCTCCTTGACAAACTTTTTCGAATCGCAAAAGAAGACGGAGAATTTTCGAATAGTCACTAGGTTACCTCAATGGGGATGTGAATATCCCCAACAAGCAAATCCTACTTCATCTTAACAAGAGGAATAGGGCATTCAAAGCTCCCAATAAGAATCGATGAAGTTTTTTCGATAGCATTGATGCAATGTACTCGATATTGTTTCTTCGGAAAGTGCACTGTATGCTCATTACCGTTGACATGGAAAGTGGCATTGCATTTGTTGCAATCTATAACAGCCCCTGCGGTGTTTAAAATGGGTCTTCCAAGGATGACCTCCATGGCATCTTCCTCGGGAATATCCAGAATAACAAAGTCCGTTAAGATAGTAATGTTAGCAACCACAACAGGCACATCCTCGCAAATGCCGATAGGGAAAGGAGTTGATTTGTCGGCCATTTGCAGAGAGATTTTAGTGGGTGTCAACTTATCCAGTTCAAGTCTACGATAAAGAGAGAGAGGCATAACACTAACACTGGCTCCAAGGTTGCATAAAGCAGTTCTAACGTAGTTGCCTTTAATGGAGCAAGGTATAGTGGGCACTCCGGGATCACCTAGTTTCTTAGGAGTTCCACCCTTGAAGGTATAATTAGCGAGCATGGGGGAAATCTCAACCTCAGGTATCCTCCTCTTATGAGTCACAATATCCTTCATGTACTTAGCATACACAGACATCTTGAGCATATCTGTCAAACACATTTGCAGAAAGACAAGTCTAATCATTTCAACAAATCTCTCAAAATCCTCATCATCTTTTTTCTTGGATGGTTTGGGAGGAAAGGGCATGGGTTTATGAACCCATGGTTCCCTTTCTTTACCATGCTTCCTAGCAGCGAAATCGTTCTTATCATATCTCTTATTCTTAGGCTGTGGGTTATCAAGATCAACAGGTTCAATCTCCACATCCTTATCATTGCTAGGTTGAGCATCATCATGAAAATCATTATTGATATTATCATTAGGCTCATGTTCATCACCAGATTGTGTTTGGACTCTCAGGTGTAACAGCAACAGGGTTGTTAGCGTGCAAGTTCCTATCATCTTTCTTCTTCTTCCTAGGATGACTAGGTGTATCAGTGCTAACTCCGTGAGAATCTTGTTCAATTCTCTTAGGATGACACTCAGGATACAAAGGTTCCCGGGTCATTCTACCGCCTCTAGTGACGACTCTGACAAAATTGTCATTTAACTCATTGAGCAAGTCATTCTGAGCTTGAAGTACTTGTTCTACTTGAGTAGTAACCATAGAGGCATGTTTACTCAAGAGCTTAAGATCATTGACATTTCTGTCCACACAAGCACTTAAATGACTAAGCATATGAGCATTCTGTTCCAATTGTCTGCTAACATAATCATTGAAACTTTTTTGTTTTGCAACAAAGTTATCAAATTCATCTAGGCATAAGCTAGCAGGTTTACCAAAAGGAATATAACTCTCATTGAATCTACGAAGAGAATTTACTTATACTACCTATATCGGGTTATCAAGACCATGGATCTCTTCGATAGGTGGTAGATTTTTGAAATCTTCAGATTTAATGCCTTTCTCTTTCATATATTTCTTAACTTCTTGCATATCTTCGGGACTGAGGAATAGAAATACCTCTTTTCTTCGGAGTTGGCTTACGAGGTCGTTCAGGAATAGTCCAAGCATTCTCATTGCACAAGATATTATTCAATAGGATCTCAGCTTATTCTACAGTTCGTTCCCTAAAAACACAACCAGCACAACTATCTAGGTGGTCTCTAGAAGCATCGGTTAGTCCATTATAGAAGATATCAAGTATTTCATTCTTCTCAAGAGGGTGATCAGGCAAAGCATTCAGTAGCTGGATGAGCCTCCCCAAGCTTGTTTATTTCCTACAAGGCAGCTTGCTTCTTATGGGTAGGGAAATATTTCTCAGAGCAGTAGTAGATCATATCCTGGGGGCTACACACACAACCAGGAGCAAGAGAAGTGAACCAAGTCTTAGCATCATCCTTTAGCGAGAAAGGAAACAACTTAAGGATATAGTCGTGGCGGATCTTTTCCTCACTCGTGAATAGGGTGGCTATAGCGTGCAGTTTGGTAAGCTGGGCTACAACCGTTTCAGACTCATAACCGTGAAAAGGATCATATTCGACCAAAGTGATTAACTCACGGTCGACAGAGAATTCATCATCCTTATCGGTCACAAAGATAGGCGAAGTGGCAAACTTCGGGTCGTATTTCATCCTAGCGTTCAAAGATTTTTCTTTCCACTTGCGCAGTAATTTCTCAACATCATCGCTATCCTTACAAACAAGAAAGTCCTCAGCTATCTCTCCTTCCATAACATAACACTCAGGCATATCAGGCAATTCATATCTAGGAGAGCTAGTTCTAACAGGCAAAATAGCAGGTTCTACTTCAATAATCTCAGCTGTTTCAGAAGTATCATCACATCTAGCAACAACTCTAGCAATTTGTGCATCAAGGAATGCACCTAGTGGCAAAGCAGTATCAAGCATAGAATCATCATAAGCATCATGGGCAGCAGAAGTAGCATCATCAAGCACATGCAACATATCAAGATTTCTAGCAGGAGGTGGTGTCGCAAACTTACTCACAACTCAACGTGAATCAAGTGCAGAGCTAGATGGCAGTTCCTTACCTATCCTCATAGTTGAGGTCAAGACTTTAGTTCTTGGATATTTTGGATTCCTCATAGTGACCAACAGACGTAAATCCCAAGTGACTCAGAGAATATAGCTATGCTTCCCCGGCAACGGCGCCAGAACAAGGTCTTGATAACCCACAAGTATAGGGGATCGCAACAGTTTTCGAGGGTACAGTATTCAACCCAAATTTATTGATTCGACACAAGTGGAAGCCAAAGAATATTCTCAAGTATTAGCAGTTGAGTTGTCAACTCAACCACACCTGAAAGATTTAGTATCTGCAGCAAAGTATCAGTAGCAAAGTAGTGTGATAGCAGCAGTAGCAACAGTAACCAGTAGCAGCAAAGTAGCAGTAGCAGCATCAGAGTAACAGTAGCAGTAGTGACAGCAGTAGCAGCAATGTAATGAATCGAGGACCAGTAGGAAACACTCGTAGGCATTGGATTGGTGATGGATGATTATGCCGGATGCTATTCATCATGCAACAGTTATAACACGGAGAGATATGTAACTAGCTCTAGTTCGTCAATATAATGTAGGCATGTATTCTGTATATAGTCATACGTGCTTAGGGAAAAGAACTTGCATGACATCTGTTGTCCATCCCTCCCATTGTAGCGGGGTCCTAATGGAAACTACATGATATTAAGGTTCTCCTTTTAATAAAGAACCGGACAAACGCATTAACACTTGATGAATACATGAACTCCTCATACTATGGTCATCTCCGGGAGTGGTTCTGGCTATTGTCACTCCGGGGTTGCCAGGTCATAACACATAGTAGGTGACTACAACTTGCAAGGTAGGATCAATAACACACATATATTGGCGACAACATAATAGGTTCAGATCTGAAATCATGGCACTCGGGCCCTAGTGACAAGCATTAAGGATGGAAAAGTAGTAGCAACATCAATCTCAGGACATAGTGGATACTAGGGATCAATCCCCATCAAAACTAACTCGATTACATGATAGATCTCATCCAACCCATCACCGTCCAGCAAGCCTACGATGAGATTACTCACGAACGGTGAAGAGCATCATGGAATTAGCGATGAAGGAAGGTTGGTGATGACGATGGCGACGATCTCCCCTCTCCGGAGCCCAAAACGGACTCCAGATCTGCCCTCCAGAGGAAGAACAGGAGGTGGCGGCGCCTCCGTATCATAAAGCGCGATGAACTCTTCTCCTTGATTTTTTTCCGGAAAAAAGAGGCTAAATAGAGCTGAGATTGGAGGCGGTGGAGCTTTGTGGGCCCTACAAGCCTACCAGGCGCGACCAGGGGGGGCGCCTGGTGGGCTTGTGGGCTCACAACTCCACTTACTCCATTGATTCTTGCGTCGGTATTTTCTATATATTCCACAAAAATTCTCCGTAAATTTTCAGGTCATTCCAAGAACTTTTATTTCTGCGCAAAAACAACACCATGGCAATTCTGCTGAAAACAACGTTAGTCCGGGTTAGTTCCATTCAAATCATATAAATTAGAGTCCAAAACAAGGGCAAAAGAGTTTGGATAATAGATACTATGGAGACGTATCAGTCAGCGGCATGGCCGCTGACACTGTACCTGGCGTGCGCCTCAACCTTGTACCCGTGCTGACGCATCTTCACCTTTAATCATAGAACCCCGTCATAGCCTAGGATCGGATGTGACAGGAGCTCTCTAGCCAGCTAGGGGCCTCGCTAGCCGGCATTGGAGTTACCGTCTCTCCCCTAGCCGGCAGGCGCTTCCTAGCCGGCCACGAGGAGTTGGCCGTTTGGAGGAAGCTAAAGATTCCCTTTATACTTGGGCGCAAAGGAATAAGCTGGATGAGCCTACCCCGGGGTTATCCCCCCATAAGTAGTCCCCGAAGAAGGGGAGGTCCTCCGCCTCGAGGCGAAGGGCCTCGCCGGCTTGAGTTCCTTGCCAACGATCTCCAAGGGTTGCTTGTTGCGGGAGATGTCGAGTCGGAAGCCGACTGGCTTCCAACGGACGTCTCGGTTTCGTCGTAGGCAACACCGCCGCGCCATGTGCCAGGCCCCGGTCCCGACATCATGATTAACTGCGTGGGTGACGGGAGGGGGCATGCGCCCTGGGTCCCGCCATGACGCCTCCTCGGCCCTCGCGCGCGCGGATCTTGTGCGGATCGCCCCACAGCGGTTGGGTTCTAAGGGGCGTAAATGCTCCCGCATTAATCGGAGGAGGTTGGGATCGTGCACACCGGATCCCCTCCCCCACGATCTCTTAGAGGGTTTAAATGGTGTGTGGGGGCATCAAGGAGGCCATTCGTCCCCTTCTCGCCCCGCACAAACGCCCCTTCCTTCCGAGAGCCAGAGAAAGAAGAGAGCCTTGCTTTTGCCATCGCCGCTGTTCGTGCCGTCGCCGCCGTTCACCACTAGGACTCCATCTCACTCCCTGCCGCCACCCCGCCATGTCTAGAAGCGCCCCCAGGAAGGGGACAGTCCCAAGGTGCGTGGGTGGGCAGCGACGTCAGCATCGAGCACATTGAGGCGCTACGCCACCGTCGCGTGCTTCCACCAGCGTACCTCATGGAGGCGCGGGTGCCCGGCGCCGAAGCGGCCCCGACCCCCGGTGACGACGAGGTGGTGGTGTTCATGGAACACTTTTATCGCGGCTTCGGGCATCCGGCGAGTGACTTCTTCTCGCGTTTTCTGACCTTCTTTGGTCTGCAGCCGCACCACTTGGCGCCCAATGCCGTCCTCCAGCTTGCCGCCTTCGTCGCTCTGTGTGAGGGGTTCATGGGGATTGAACCCCGACTGGACCTATGGCGCAAGCTCTTCTTCTTCAAGCAGCAGTCCGTGGCGACGGACAAGTCTATGCCAGTGGACAAGTCAGGTACAAAGAAGATGACCCCCTGCAGTGCCGCGCTGGTGTACCACCAGACGATGTCCGGCTTCCCGCAGCTGCCGCTGCAGGATTCGATAAAGAAGTGGCAGAAGGGATTCTTCTATGTGAAGAATGTGAACCCCTCCCACGACTTCATCTATCTTCCTCCGTTCGTCATTGCTCCGCCGACGGCGAAGAAGAACTGGAAGACGTCGCTTCCGAAGCCGATTGACGAGGTGAAGCTGATATGTGCTCACCTTGATAATTTGAAGGCCCAGGTCCTCTTAGCCCGTGACCTACTCACCACCATGGTAGCGCGCCGGATTCTGCCTCTGCAGCGGCGGCCGCACCTAATTTGTCAGATGGGTGGCTGGCACGACCCCTGCCGGCTCTCCACTAAGAACCTTTGAGACGGCGCGGTGGCCCGGAATGTGAACTTGATCTCCTCCGCCAACATGGACGAAGGAGAGGATTGTAATTGGGGCATAGCCCCTTACGACCGAATCCATCCGGCTCCAGTAGTAAGTACTTTCCCAAAGTCTTTTTCTTATCTTCTGACGCCGGCCGCTGGCTCCATGTGACAGCCCGAGACCGACGCCCCAGAAGATTCCCCCTTTATTCCGTTTTCGTCGTGTGATTATTTTATTTGTCGCATCATGCGCATCATCTGCATCGCATCGGCATCCTGTTGCCGCCATTTTTTTAACCTGCATTCGTTATTTAGTTGCTGGTTCTCTCCGCGTTCGTCGTTGACCGTGTTGAGCCCGACCACACACGCATGCGCCCGCGACATCGTCAAAAACCTTGTTTTTAAAAGTGTGTATAAAACTTCCTCTGATTGGGTTGAATCTTGACGTGCGGTCTTATTTAGATTCAGGTAGGCCGCCTGCCAATTTTCATCGCAATGGGAGTCCGTCTGGTACCCGAACGGTCGACCGTAGCGGCACCATATTCGGTCTATCGTCGGACGTTTATCGGTGTTTAAAATTCACGTTGCCGGGTGCCGTTTTCCCTCTCTTCTCCGGCTAGCATACTCTTCACGGCCACTTAACCCGTCCCCGCGTGAGACACCATTCGATTCCGATCGCGCGGTTGAATCCGGGGCGAAATTCTGCTAACCCTAGCCCCCCATTGTTATAAATAGACCCCCATGCCATTTTTAGACAACCACTCTCTCTCCTCCTCGAATCCCGTGCAAACCCTAGCCTCCTCTCTCCTCCCGACCGAGCCTCCTCCTCCTGCTGCCGGGCCCGCCCGAGCCCAGATTCGGCTCTCCCCGGCCTGGGTCGCTGCTACTGCAACAAAAGACCTTCCAACGGTGCCAAAAACAAGCGTGTTGACGAGAGACTATTCTTGTCTTGATACTCCTCAGCAACGGCACCAAGAATCCTTCCGCTACGGCTACGCCTTTAGGGACTTCCTTGGCAAATATGCAAAGGACTCCCCCGTGGACTTGGAGCCTTGCGTTGGTGTTCCCTCGAAGCGGAAAGGGTGATGTAGCACAACGGTGGTAAGTATTTCCCTTAGTTTTGAGAACCAAGATATCGATCCGTGAAGGATTGTCACAAGTACCTGCACAAACACAAAGAGCTTGCACCCAACGCTATGAAGGGGTTGTCAATCCCTTATAGATTGTTTGCAAAGTGAGAACTGAAAGCAAAAAGAAACAAAGCAAAGTAAAAGCGGAAGTGGAAACGATAGTTGTGAATAGACCTGGGGGCCGTAGTGTTCACTAGTGGCTTCTCTCATGAAAGAAAGTAGACGGTGGGTGAACGAAATACTGTCGAGCAATTGATAGAACCACGCAAAGTCGTGACTTTATCTAAGGCAATGATTATATCTATAGGCACCACGTCCAAAACAAGTAGACCGATACTTTCTGTATCTACTACTATTACTCCGCACGTCGACCACTATCCAGCATGCATCTAGTGTATTAAGTTCATGAGAACAGAGTAACGCCTTAAGCAAGATGACATGATGTAGATGGACAATCTCATATCTATGATAAAAGCCCATCTTTTTACCCTTGATGGCAACAACACGTGCGTGCCTTGCTGCCCCTTCTTTCACTGGGAAAGGTCACCACACGGTATGAACCCAAAACCAAGCACTTCTCCCATTGCAAGAATAATAGATCTAGTTGGCCAAACAAAACCCAAGAATCGGAGATACTTACAAGGATATCAAATCATGCATATAAGAAATCAGCAAAGACTCAAATATATATCATAGATAATATGATCACAAATCCACAATTCATTGGATCTCGACAAACACACCACCAAAGAGGATTACATCGGATAGATCTCCATGAAGATCATGGAGAACTTTGTATCTAAGATCCAAGAGAGAGAAGAAGCCATCTAGCTACTAACTACGGACCCGTAGGTCTGAAGTGTCCTACTCACAAGTCATTGGAGAGGCGATGATGTTGATGTAGAAGCCCTCCCACTCCAAAGTTCCCTCCGGCAGGGCACCAGGAAGGGTCTCCAGATAAGATCTCGCGGAAACGGAAGCTTGCGGCGGCGGAAAAGTGTTTTCGTGGATGCCCTGATTTTTTTTCTGGATTTTAGGGAATATATAGGCGAAAGAGCTAGGGCAGGGGGGCTCCAGGGAGGCCACAAGCCTGGTAGCCGCCGGCCCCCTGGTGGTGGCTACAAGGCTTGTGGCCCCCCTGTGGCTCTCCTGCCTTGGCCCTCAAGTCCCCTGATCTTTTTTCGTTCTGGAAAAATTTATTTCGGGGATTTTATTCCGTTTGGACTCCGTTCCAAAATCAGATCTAAAAAGAGTCAAAAACACAGAAAAAACCTGGAACTGGCACTTGACACTGAATTAATAAGTTAGTCCCAAAAAAGATATAGAAGGTACATAAAACATCCAAAGTTGACAAGATAACAACATGAAACCATAAAAAATTATAGATACGTTTGAGACGTATCAGTCGCGCCGCCGCCGCCTTGCCCGAGGCTGCCCCGAGCCGCCCCGATCTGCAGCAACCCGCACCACCAAGGACCGCCGCCCGAGCCGTGCCTCTCGCCGGCGACCGCAGCCAGCCGCTCCGTCGGAGTGCCGGCGCCGGTGAACGTCTTCCCAGGCTAGCTCGTCGCCCCCTCCTCTCTGATGTCGTCCTTCTTCCTCTCCTCAGCCCCTGTGCCTTTTCCTCGCAAAGACGCCTGATAACCCACAGGTGTAGGGGATCGCAACAGTTTTAGAGGGTAGAGTATTCAACCCAAATTTATTTCTCGACACAAAGGGAAGCGAAAGAATATTCTCAAGTATTAGCAGCTGAGTTTGTTAGAATCAACCACACCTGAAAGATTAGTGTCTACAAGCAAAGTATCAGTAGAAAAGTAGTATGATAGCAATGGTGTCAGAAAAGATCTGTTGACGGCAGACTATTCCTGACTACTGTATCAATGGCGCCGGTAAATAGCACGTGGACGGGGAACTATTCTTCCCCAGCAACGGTGTGGGAAAAGTCTTGCAACAAGTAGCAGCACAGTAACACCAGTAGTGACATCAGTAGCAAGGAATAACAGTAGCAACAACAGCAGCAGAGTAACAACAGTAGCAACAATAGTAGCGACAAAGTAACGTAGCAAGGACCAGTAGTAAAAGACTCGTAGGCAGTGGATCGGTGATGGATGAGTATGACGGATGTGATTCATCATGTAACAGCTATAACACGGAGAGATATGTAACTAGCTCCCGTTCATCGATCTAATGTAGGCATGTATTCCGTATATAGTCATACATGCTTAGAGAAAAGAACTTGCATGACATCTATTGTCCATCCCTCCCGTGGCAGCGGGGTCCTAATGGAAACTACGGGATATTAAGGTTCTCTTTTTAATAAAGAACCGGACCAACGCATTAACACTTGGTGAATACATGAACTCCTCATACTATGGTCATCTCCGGGAGTGGTTCCGGCTATTGTCACTCCGGGGTTGCCGGGTCATAACACATAGTAGGTGACTACAACTTGCAAGATAGGATCTAAAATACACATATATTGGCGACAACATAATAGGTTCAGATCTGAAATCATGGCACTCAGGCCCAAGTGACAAGCATTAAGCATGGAAAAGTAGTAGCAACATCAATCTCACAACATAGTGGATACTAGGGATCAATCCCCGTCAAAACTAACTTCATTACATGATAGATCTCATCCAACTCATCACCGTCCAGCAAGCCTACAATGAGATTACTCACGAACGATGAAGAGCATCATGGAATTGTCGATGGAGGAAGGTTGATGATGACGATGGCGACAATTTCCCCTCTCCGGAGCCCAAAACGGACTCCAGATATGCCCTCCAGATGAAGAACAGGAGGTGGCGGCGCCTCCGTATCGTAAAACGCAATGAATCCTTCTCTCTAATTTTTTTCCGGGCGAGATGGAAGATATAGAGCTGAGTTTGGAGGCGGTGGTGCCACGTCGGCCCCACAAGCCCTCACGGTGCGGCCAGGGGGGTGGTCGCGGCCCAGGGGCTTGTGGCCCACTTGGACACCTCCTCCGGTGGATCTTTGCGCAGGTATTTTTCATTTATTCCAGAAAAATTCTCCATAAATTTTCAGGACATTCCGAGAACTTTTGTTTATGCACAAAAACAACTCCATGGCAATTCTGCTGAAAACAACGTCAGTCCGGGTTAGTTCCATTCAAATCATGCAAATTAGAGTCCAAAACAAGGGCAAAAGAGTACGGAAAAGTAGATACGATGGAGACGTATCAACTCCCCCAAGCTTAAAGCCTTGCTTGTCCTCAAGCAATTCAGTTGAAAAACTGAAAGAGACAAAAGAAAAACTTTGACAAACTCTATTTGATCTTGTTGTTGCAACTATGACTAACTCATATCTAGAGTTTCAGCAAGGTCACAAGCAAACCACATAAGCAAATGACATCTAGGTCTCACGGTAAACTCATATCAATGGAATAATCAACTAGCAAGAAAATAATAATAAGCCTCAAGTGTCAACACTTCAATCAAAACAACATTAAGCAGTACGAACAGATGGTATCTCGCTAGCTCTTTCTGAGACCGCAAAACATAAATGCAGAGCACCTTCAAAGACCAAGGGCTGAATAAACATTGTAATTCATGGCAAAGAAGATCCAGTCACAGTCATACTCAACACAGTTAAAAGCAAAGCATAAAAATGACAGAGGTGCTCTTTAATTGGTGCTTTTGTAAGAGGAGGATGACTCAACAGGAACATAAATAGACAGGCCCTTCACAGAGGGAAGCATTGATTTGCAGAGGTGCCAGAGGTCAAGCTTTGAAAACAGAGATAATAATTTTGGGTGGCATGCTTTCATTGTCAACGCAATGACTAAGAGTTCTCAACATCTTCCACGCTACACATGCTATAGGTGGTTCCCAAATAGAAAAGTAAAGTTTTGACTCCCCCACCACCAATTAATCACACTCCACAGCTAGCCGAATCCTCGGGTACCATCCATACCAACATCAATCCCGGGGGAGTTTTGTTTGCAATTATCTTTTGGAATTGAGCATGGAACTGGGAATTCCAATTACCGGCCCCTTTCTCGTGGATGACAGCAAATAAACACATATCAAGGATAGCACACCTAGCATGGAAGATACTAATAGCCCCCTATCACCACATGAGCGGTTCGGGCATGCAAAACAGATTATTTCTTGAAGGTTTAGAGAATGACACATGCAAATTTACTTGTAACGGAAGGTAGATACCGCACATAGGAAGGTATGGTGGACTCATATGGAACAACTTTGGGTTTGTGGAAGTGGTTGCGCAAGCAGTATTCCCGCTTAGTACAAGTGAACGCTAGCAAAAGTCTGGGAAGCAACCAACTAGAGAGCGACAACGGTCATCAAAATTCATTGAGATTAACCAACATTGAGTGCAAGCATGAGTAGGACATAAATCACCATGAACATGAACATCATAGAGGCTATGTTGATTTTGTTTCAACTACATGCGTAAACATGCGCCATGTCAAGCCACTTGAATCATTCAAAGGAGGATACCATCCTATCATACTACAACACGGTCATCTCAACATTCATGTGGGCATCAAAGTCAAACCATTGTAAGCTCCTAGCTAAGTAAGCATGGCATAAGCAACTATGATCTCTAAGTTGTCATTGCAAACATGTTTCTCTCACAACAAAGCTGAACTAGGAAAAGTGAGCTAGTCATATTTACAAAAACAAAATAGATCGACTTCATACCAGCTTTTCCAGGCTCAGTCACTTCATCATATATCGTCATTATTGCCTTTCACTTGCACGACCGGACAATGTGAACTATAATAAGAGTGCTCGTGCATTGGACTAAAGCTGGAATCTGCAGGCAAACACAGAGGAGAATACAAAGTAATATGGTTCTTGATAGCTAAACAGGTATGCATGCAAGAGCCACTAAACATTGTAACCATGGTCTTCTACCTTGACCCGAAGAAAAAGAAAACTATTTACACGGGAAAGCTCCCAACAAGCAAAAGAAGAAAAGAAAATCTTTTTGTTTTTTCTCAAACTAGACAGACACACGAAAAGAAAACGAGAAAAATAAAATAAACTAGCATGGATGATATAGTGGCAAAGTGTGAACTCCGACGAACAAAGTGAAAGCACAAGCAAGAATGTAAAGTCGGTGAGAACACGTACTCCCCCAAGCTTAGGCTTTTGGCCTAAGTTGGTCTACTCCCAAGGAGGGAAATAACCAGCTCCGGGGTACTCCGGAGTGGACTGAGGATGCCACTGCCGTGTGAGCTCGTCTGGCTCCCACTGATAAGCTGGCTTCTGGTACTCGACTGGCGGCTCGAGCACGGACACCTGTGGTTGGGCCAAGCCCCAATATGCGTAGATGTCCGAGGGCATAACAATGTACCTGCCTGCATGAAGATTGAACAAAGAAGGAGCAGGCAAAGTAATAGTCTCACGAGTACCCTCACTGAATACCAGGTTATAAATCATCCTTCTATTTATATCTCTATCAAGAAAGTCATGGTGAACCATGCTATCGTAATCTAGATATCTCTCGGGAAGAAGAATCTCTTCTTCCTCCTCAAGTCTAATAGGTATCTCAAAGTGTCTAGCAAGATGAGTAGCATAGATACCTCCATAGACAACACCTTTAGAATGGTTCAGGTTCAATCGTTGAGCTACTATAGCGCCCAAGCTATAAGTTTAATCGTTATAAAGGGCTTCGCGCAGGACCGCAAGATCTGGGGAACTAAGTGACCCAGCTTTCCCACGGCCAATCAAACATGTTCCCACAAATAATGAGAAGTATCGAAGCACGGGAAAATGAATGCTAGCATCTCTAGCGCAAGACACTCCTCTCTCCTCTCCTACAACAATTGTACCGATGAAAGCTTCCAAGTCCCGTGGAGTGACATGCAACTTTATGATATCCCCAAAAAAAGGCAATTTGCAATCATTGCAAAAATCCTGGAGTGACATGCGCTGGGGGATATCATAAAGTTTAAACTCAACCGTAGGAGGATTCTTCCTCGGATAGAAGTTAAAGCTTTGTACGAAGATATTAGTGAGGAGGAGGTATTGCGGACACTTATCTTCAACGAAGGTGGTAAGGCCTGCGTTCTGCACCAAGTGATAAAAGTCCTCATAAATTCCAGCGGCGCGTAAGAACACGTCGCTTGGCCACTCGCACGCTCGAACTTCTGCGACTCGAGGGACCAGATACTTGGGCTTCTTCTCACTCCCATCATCCTTGGGGTCACGGCTTGACGAGCCTCTTAAGAACCTCCTCATCTTTTCCTTTTTCTATCTCTGAAAATTTCTGAAATTTTTAGTGACTCTAAGCAAAAGTGAACAAGGCTCAACTAAACTCGTAGCAACTACTCCCACTAGTGCCTAGAGGCCATATTACGCATCAAAACTATTGGGTCCAACTAAAATTAGCATGCAAAGCTCAAGAATAGGGTCACCAAGGCAGCAAAAATACGCGAAGTATAAGGCACTAGAGCAAAAACTAATTGGACCAATGGAAGAGTCACTTACCAAGGAGTAATTCCCCAAAACAGTTCGGAGAATGGTGCTTTGAGCAAAGAGATCGAAAATCCCAGCAAAAGGAGAAAGAACACGGGTTTGAGCTGCGGAACGATTTTTCTGGAGGTAGGAGAACTAGATGAGAGCAAGAATGAGTGGAGGGGGTGCCTGTGGGCCCCACAAGCCTGGGTGGCGCGGCTAGAGGGGTGCCCCCGCTCCAAGGGCTTGTGGCCCACTCGTACAGCCCCCACACAAGCTCTTTGTCCCAGTATTTTTCAAAAATTCGAGAAAAAATCATACTTGATTTTCACGGCGTTCGGAGAACTTCTATTTTTGGGGTACTTTTCTACCGGAGCTAAAACAGAAAACAGGGAAAACTAAACTAAATCTATCATTTTTCTTCTAAGCAACCTAAAGCGAAAGCTTGGAGCAGAGGTTTGTGACTCCTTGATTCATCCATCTCATGGTCATCGAAAGAAATCAGTCAATGGGGTTGATCAAATCCCCTCGACAAAACTTTCTCGAATCGCAAAAGAAGACGGAGAATTTTCGAACAGTCACTAGGTCACCTCAATGGGGATGTGTATCTTCGAAACAAGCAAATCATACTTCATCTTGACACGAGGAATATGGCATTCAAAGCTCCCAACAAGAATCGATGAAGTTTTTAGCATTGATGCAATGTACTCGATATTGTTTCTTCGGAAAGTGCACCGTATGCTCATTACCATTGACATGGAAAGTGACATTGCCTTTGTTGCAATCTATAACAGCCCCTGCAGTGTTTAAAAAGGGTCTTCCGAGGATGACATCCATGGCATCGTCCTCGGGAATATGCAAGATAACAAAGTCTGTTAAGATAGTTACGTTAGCAACCACAACCGGCACATCCTCGCAAATGCCGATAGGGAAAGTAGTTGATTTGTCGGCCATTTGCAGATAGATTTGAATGGGTGTCAACTTATCCAGTTCAAGTCTATGATAAAGAGAGAGAGGCATAACACTAACACCGGCTCCAAGGTCGCATAAAGCAGTTCTAATGTAGTTACCTTTAATGGAGCAAGGTATAGTGGGCACAGTGGGATCACCTAGTTTCTTAGGAGTTCCACCCTTGAAGGTATAATTAGCGAGCATGGTGGAAATCTCAACCTCAGGTATCCTCCTCTTAATAGTCACAATATCTTTCATTTACTTAGCATAAGGAGACATCTTGAGCATATCCGTCAAACGCATTTGCAGAAAGACATGTCTGATCATCTCAACGAATCGCTCAAAATCTTCATCATCCTTTTTATTGGATGGTTTGGGAGGAAAGGGCATGGGTTTCTGAACCCATGGTTCCCTTTATTTACCATGCTTCCTAGCAGCAAGTCATTTTTATCGTATCTATTAGTCTTAGGCTGTGGGTTATCAAGATCAACAGGTTCAATCTCCACATCCTTATCATTGCTAGGTTGAGCATCTTCATGAACATCACTATTGATATTATCATTAGGCTCATGTTCATCACCAGATTGTGTTTCAGCATCAGAGACAGAGACATCGTTTGGACTCTCAGGTGTAGCAGCAACAGGGTTGCTAGCGTGTTGGTTCCTATCATCTTTCTTCTTCTTTCTAGGATGACTAGGTGCATCAGTGCTAACTCCTTGAGAATCTTGTTCAATTCTCTTCGGATGACCCTCAGGGTACAAAGGTTCCTGAGTCATTCTACCGCCTCTAGTGACGACTCTGACGGAATTGTCATTCAACTCATTGAGCAAGTCATTTTGAGCTTTAAGTACTTGTTCTACTTTAGTAGTAACCATAGAGGCATGTTTACTCAGAAGCTTAAGATCATTGACATTTCTATCCACACAAGCACTTAAATGACTAAGCATACGAGCATTCTGTTCCAATTGTCTGCTAACATAATCATTGAAGCTCTGTTTTGGCAACAAAGTTATCAAATTCATCCATGCATAGGCTAGCAGGTTTATCAAAAGGATTATCACTCTCATCAAACCTAAGCAGAGAGTTTACTTCTACTACCTGTATCGGGTTATCAAGACCATGGATCTCTTCGATAGGTGGTAGATTTTTGACATCTTCAGATTTAATGCCTTTCTCTCGCATAGATTTCTTGGCTTCTTGCATATCTTCATGACCGAGGAATAGAATACCTCTTTTCTTTGGAGTTGGCTTAGGAGGTGGTTCGGGAATAGTCCAAGCATTCTCATTGCACAAGATGTTATTCAATAGAATCTCAGCTTGTTCTACAGTTTGTTCCCTAAAAACACTATCAAGATATCAAGTATCTAGGTGATCATTGCACAACTATCTAGGTGGTCTTTGGAAGCATCGGTAAGTCCATTATAGAAGATATCAAGTATTTCATTCTTCTCACGAGGGTGATCAGGCAAAGTATTCAGTAGCTGGATGAGCCTCCCCCAAGCTTGTGGGAGACTCTCTTCTTCAGCTTGAGCGAAGTTGTATATTTCCTGCAAGGCAGCTTGGTTCTTATGGGCAGGGAAATATTTTTCAAAGAAGTAGTAGACCATATCCCGGGGACTACGCACACAACCAGGAGCAAGAGAAGTGAACCGGGTCTTAGCATCATCCTTTAGCGAGATAGGAAACAACTTGAGCATGTAGTAGTGGTGGATCTTTTCCTCACTAGTGAATAGGGTGGCTATATCGTGCAGTTTGGTAAGATGGGCTACAACCGTTTCAAACTCATAACCGTGAAAAGGAGCAGATTCGACTAGTGTGATTAACTCAGGGTCGACAGAGAATTCATAATCCCTATCGGTCACAAAGATAGGCGAAGTAGCAAACTTCGGGTCGTATTTCATCCTAGCGTTCAGAGATTTTTCTTTCCACTCGCGTAGTAATTTCTCAACATCATAGCTATCCTTACACGCAAGAAAGTCATCAGCTATCTCTCCCTCCATAACATAGCGCGTATCAGGCATAACAGGCAATTCAGGCATAGTAGTAGGTTCTACTTCAATAGTATCAGCAGTTTCAGAAGTATCATCACATCTAGCAACAACTCTAGCAATATGTGCATCAAGGAATGCACCAAGTGGCAAAGCAGTATCAGGCATAGCATCATCAGGCATAGTATCAAGCATAGCATCATCAGGCATAGTATCAAGCATAGAATCATCAGGCACAGTATCATAAGCAGCAGAAGTAGCACCATCAAGCACATGCGACATATCAAGATTTCTAGCATGAGGCGATGTCGCAAACTTACTCATAACTGAAGGTGAATCAAGTGCAGAGCTAGATGGCAGTTCCTTACCTCTCCTCGTAGTGGAAGGCAAGATTTTAGTTCTTGGATCTTTCGGATTGCTCATAGTGATCAACATATGTAAATCCCAAGTGACTGAGAGAATATAGCTGTGCTTCCCCGGCAACGGCGGAAGAAAATAGTCTTGATAACCCACAAGTGTAGGGGATCGCAACAATTTTTGAGGGTAGAGTATTCAATCCAAATTTATTGATTCGACACAAAGGGAAGCGAAAGAATATTCTCAAGTATTAGGAGCTGAGTTTGTCAGATTCAACCACACCTGAAAGATTAGTGTCTGCAAGCAAAGTATCAGTAGCAAAGTAATATGATAGCAACGGTGTCAGAAAAAGATCTGTTGACGGCAGACTATTCCTAACTGTTGTATCAATGGTGCCGGTAAATAGCACCTGGACGAGGAACTATTCTTCTCCGGCAACGGTGTCGGAAAAGTCTTGCAACAAGTAGCAGCAAAGTAACAGCAGTAGTGAAAGCAGTAGCAAGGAACAGCAGTAGCAACAGCAACAGCAGAGTAACAACATTAGTAACAGTAGTAGGGACAAAGTAACGTAGCAAGGACCAGTAGTAAAAGACTCATAGGCAGTGGATCGGTGATGGATGAGTATGACGGATGTGATTCATCATGTAACAGCTATAACACGGAGAGATATGTAACTAGCTCCCGTTCGTCGATCTAATGTAGGCATGTATTACGTATGTAGTCATACGTGCTTAGGGAAAAGAACTTGCATGATATCTATTGTCCATCCCTCCCATGGCAGCGGGGTCCTAATGGAAACTACGGGATATTAAGGTTCTCCTTTTAATAAAGAACCGGACCAACGCATTAACACTTGGTAAATACATGAACTCCTCATACTATGGTCATCTTCGGGAGTGGTTCCGGCTATTGTCACTCCGGGGTTGCCGGGTCATAACACATAGTAGGTGACTACAACTTGCAAGATAGGATCTAAAATACACATATATTGGCGACAACATAATAGGTTCAGATCTGAAATCATGGCACTCGGGCCCTAGTGACAAGCTTTAAGCATGGCAAAGTAGTAGCAACATCAATCTCAGAACATAGTGGATACTAGGGATCAATCCCCGTCAAAACTAACTCGATTACATGATAGATCTCATCCAACTCATCACCGTCCAGCAAGCCTACGATGAGATTACTCACGAACGATGAAGAGCATCATGGAATTGTCGATGGAGGAAGGTTGATGATGACGATGGCGATGATATCCCCTCTCCGGAGCCCAAAACGGACTCCAGATCTGCCCTCGAGATGAAGAATAGGAGGTGGCGGCGCCTCCGTATCGTGAAATGCGATGAATCCTTCTCTCTGATTTTTTCCGGGCGAGACGGAAGATATAGAGCTGAGTTGGGAGGCGGTGCTGCCACGTGGGCCCCACAAGCCCTCACGGCGCGGCCAGGGGGGTGGCCGCGACCAGTGGCTTGTGGCCCACTCGCACATCTCCTCCGGTGGATCTTTGCGCAGGTATTTTTCATTTATTCCAGAAAAATTCTCCGTAAATTTTCAGGACATTCCAAGAACTTATATTTCTGCACAAAAACAACACCATGGCAATTCTGCTGAAAACAACGTCAGTCTGGGTTAGTTCCATTCAAATCATGCAAATTAGAGTCCAAAACAAGGGCAAAAGAGTTCGGAAAAGTAGATACGACGGAGACGTATCAACGCCGCACCGATCTCCTCACCCTGGCGCTTCTTTGAGCCGCCACCCTCGGGAACGGGAGCCCCGCCTCCGGATCCGTCGATCCCGGCCCTCCCCGGAGCGTCGGCCGTCCTCGAGCCCCCTCGCTGGAGTAGCTCCTCCGTCGCTGTGCCGTGCTGCGGGAGCAAACGGGAGGACGAGCCTCCCGTGCATTGACCGCTCGACCGGACTGGCCTCCCCAGCTCCCCGTCGGCCTACTCCAACCGCTCGCGCCGAGCAGGCCCAGGCCAGGCGCCAACCTGCCTCGCCCCGCCGGCCCAGCTCCTCCTCTCCAGGCCGCCTTCTCCCTCGACTGGGCCTTGGCCACTAGGTGAGCAAGCCCCGCCTCTATCCAGCGCCACGTGCAATACATAGTTAAGCTACGCCTCTTAGATGTTTTTTAAAACCTGTGATCAATTCTATATTTCAGGAAAATGCCATTTTTTTGGAACGCTCGTAGATAATTAACCGAGTGTTGGATCGCGATGATTTAAATATGGAACTTGATTAGTTTTCCGCGTAGATTCATATTTTGCAACTTGCATGCATCTTTGGAGTAGTTTGACTGGCCGAATGCCTAGTTTTGCATGATGTCCTAATAAGTTAATTATTCCGTAGCTATTTTCGTGCGTGTACGGATTGCTTGAATCCCGTAGTTTAAGTGCTCATGTTTTTAGGGAACTTTTTCCATGTATTTTATAGTAGTTGTTTGCATTTTTTGCATGTAGGTTCTGTTGCTAGTTTGTTATATCGTGTTTAGGACATATTCTTGCATATTCGTGTGGCGTTTTTTTTATTTTGCAACCCCACATATTATACATGTTTTCGGGGTAGAAAAATCCATAGAATTTAACTGTGCATTTAGTTTTAGCTTTCGAGCAAGTTAGTGCGCGTGATATTTTGCTATGTTGCCCTTTTGTTTATTTTGTGGGATTTAATTCGTGCATGATATGAATGAGTTGTCAACTAGAGATATGCCCTTGGATGTGTAGGCTAGCCTCTGGTAATTTTGGTTGCAATAGAAATCCATGTTTAGGTGCTGTTTGTTTGTTGTCAACATGCTAGAAAATATTGCTGATTTGGAGATGCTGAAATATTTCTAAGTCTGAAATCTGTTATATTTTGTTGTTGTCTTTCCATGAGTTTATCTGGTGATATGTACCTATTTTGAGGTTGGTGCAATGGAGTTAGTTGTAGTCCTCAAGATTCTCTAGTATGCTGTCAATTTTCATGCCATTTGGACACCAGTAGCATATAGTTTAGCTGTGGTCAATATGCCTTCAGATCGAAAACTGCACTGTCAAAAACTGATATTTTCACTAAGTCTGAAACTGTGTGTGGGATGCCATTTTGTGAGTACTTTCCCTAGTGATCCATGCTCCGATGCTAGATGTTATTAGTTGTATGTTGTAATTCATATTGACCTCTATTGCCTCATGCCTTGTTTGAGCATTTTCAATTTGTCTAGCTAGTTGTTCGAGGGTGTAGAAAATGCCATGTGGCTGATTTTGGCAGATTGTGAGTATTTCTTGTGTAGCTTGTATTTGTTGAACCGTTGCGCCGTTTTAATCGTGTCCTACATGAAACTTGCTTAGAATCTCGTGTAGTTTCATATTATCTGGCTGGTTGTATGTTTTGAAATGCTTGTGACCGTCGTTGCACACATATTGCATTCATGCCATCATATCTCGCGGTGTTCGTATCTTTTGAACCGTAGCTCCGTTGGAGAAGTTCTCTATGTGTAAATTGATTGGAACGACGCGTAGAATCACGTGAACCTATTTATTTTGCTGTTTAACAAATATTTAAATGTGTTAATTCAGATCTCTATAGTATTATAAATTAACATATGGGGTCATCTCGAAGATGTTATATGTCATATCCGACCTCATTTAAAATGACTAGATAGATACCTTAGTTACGCTTCACCTCTTGCCATGTTTAACCACCTTTAATATTGTCGTGTACCTAACAGGGATAGAACTAAATGATTCGTATGTGGAGTTTCGTCAATATGCAACTCGTTGTTTATTGAACTTCACTTAATGTGTAGTGTTTGATTGTTGTGAGTTGACATGCCATGTCTTGCATATATTCAACTAATCATGCATCGTGTCTCGATTGCATCTTGTCGTGCATGTGCCGTGGTGAATACTTGTGTTGATGCTTGTTTCCGGTTTCCTTAGTCTCGATAGAGTTCCGCAAGCGTGTCGGAATGTGAGGACCCGTTCGACTACGTCGGTTCGTCTGCTTCACAGAGTCGTTCTTCTTCCAAGCTTGATCTTAGGCAAGATGACCATTTCCACAGATACCATTACTATCATTGCCATGCTAGTTTTATTGTTTTTGTCGCTATGTCTCGTTGCCTACCACATGTCAAATATCAGCCTCTCAACATTGCCATGAAAACCTTCAACCTGTTCACAACCTAGCAAACCACTGATGGGCTATGTTACCGCTTGCTTAACCATGTGTTTTATCACCCTATTAATGCTATTTAATTTAATGCACCTATATACTTCGTAAAAGGTGGAAGGCTTGGCCTTTCTAGCCTGGTGTTTTGTTCCACCTTTGCCCCCCTTAATTGCGACTACCGGTGTTATGTTCCATAATTGAGCGCTCCTAACACGATCGGGGTTGTTATGGGGACCCCCTTGATAATTCGTTTTAGATTAAAGCTGGTCTGGCAAGGCGCAACTTTGGTTTTCCATTCGCCTAATAACCTAATAAAATTTTATAGGGACTTTCCAGACCCCAAGGATAATTAATCAACCTCCGGGCCAGTGCTCCTCATGAGTGTTGGTCCAAAAAGGACAGACTGCGGGGCCACCACAGGCAGGGGCGGCCCCACTTCAATTCATGGGTACTCAGTTGAATACCCATTATTTTTGCCAAGAAACTAGGTATATGTAGTGTATATATGGGTATGTATACAAGGAAACACGAAAGTGACAGAATAAAACGTGCTTGCTGAGCATTCAGCCCAAAAACAAAGGCTTGCCCACCTCACTATTCTCCCTCACAACCACGAGTAGGCCCATAGGCCCAAATCGATTCCCTCCGCAGCGTATGCACGCAACCATCGTTACCTTGGCCAAGAGAAAAACGCATCGATCGAGATGAACTGACGCCTTCCCCAAGGTCGCGAGCCGCCAGGCCGAGGTGGCAGCCGGCTAGGTCTGTTTGCCATCACCAGATTGCACGCGTGCATGACGGCACTGGCAGGCAGGCGGCAAGATGATGCATCTATCCAGATTCCAGCGGCATCCATCCGTCCCTCCCTCTGGTCCGGTCTCGGCAGTTTGTAGCACAAGAGCACACATTGGTCTTCAACTTCGAAGCCACATCCCACAGGTTTTACTATTCAAGGCCTAATTGCTATATTTTTTATGCAATATCCGACTTTCAGAAAATAATGCTGCGGTTATACACACCAAAACAAAGCGCTGGGCTTTTGAAAAACTGCCTTCAAAATTTTGAATACACAGTCTTCAAATCTTGGGCCCGCCCCTGACCACGGGGCAACTCGAGGTTTGGTACCCGTAGGCTTTCCCATCCCGTCGAGTCCTGAGAATGAGATACGCGGCTCCTATCGGGTTCGTCGACACATCGGGCGGCCTTGCTGGAATAGTTTTACCTTTGATGAAATATCTTGTGCATTGGGATTTCGGTGATGCTTTGGGTAATCTCAGAGTTGAGGTTTTCCACTAAGGTGTCCGACGAGATCTCGAGCTTTGTGATCGAGGATTTCTATGCGGCTTGTGGTAATTTGTGATGGACTAGTTGGAGCACCCCTGTAGGGTTAAATCTTTCTGAAAGCCGTGCCCGCAGTTATGTGGCAACGTGGAAACTTTGTTTAACTCTGGTTCTAGATAACTTGAAGTTAACTTACTTAAAATATGCCAACTGAGTGAGTAACCGTGACTGTCTCTTTCGTGAGATCCTTCTCCGATCGAGGACACGGTGGGGTTATGTTTGGCGTAAGTAGGTGTTCAGGATCATTCATTTGATCACGAGTAGTTCACGTCCGATATGCGTAGATCATCCCCCTCTTATTTCTTGTACTTGTAAGTTAGCCACTAAATATTGCTTAGTCGCTTGCTGCAGCCTCACCACTTAACCATACCTCACCTATTAAGCTTTGCTAGTCTTGATACCTTTGGAAATGAGATTGCTGAGTCCCCTGTGGCTCACAGATTACTACAACACCAGTTGCAGGTACATGTAAGGTGATTAAGACGTGAGCGTGATGATTGTTCATTTGGAGTTTCTTGTTCTTCTTCATCGATCTAGGATGGGTTCTAGGCCGACAACCTGGGATAGCAAGGATGGACGTCATTTTCTTTTCTCGTTTGTTTTCGTCCGTAGTCGGACCCTGCTCTTCTTCATGATGTTTATGTATTGTACTGATGTGACTCTGATGTAGCATGTGGCGAGTGTAAGCCAATTCCATATACTCTTCTCTTTAGTACATGTACTTGTAACGATATCCATTCTTGTGAAACGATGAGATGCGCTTCTACCCATGTCGAGGCCCTCGTGCCTAAATAAGGATAGGATCACATCTTGGGCGTGACAAGTTGGTATCATAGCGGTACCGACCTAGGAGCCCCCTTGATTGATCAAACTTCGCCGAGTCGAGTCTAGTGAAAAACTGCTTTGAGTCTAGTTATATATCGGAGAGTAGGTTTCTTTTTTCTCCTCTTCTATGCTCTGGTGAGGTTCACGACATAGGAATTTTAATTCTACTACTCTTCTCACTCAAAAATTTTAGGATCACGCGGATATTTTTCGAATCTATATGATGACGATGTGACGGAGTTCTGTCTTGGTGACTCTTGTCTGACTTGATTTCATCCGGGGAGTTGAGCTCCAGGGGATTCTTGAGCACATCGTTATCATTCAGATTTCTTAGTATCTCAGGACGAAGGATGTTCGAAATTGCTTCAATACTAGTAGTGGTGAGAGGAGTCCGGCTTCCCCAGTACTGGTGTAGAGAGTTCCGGATGTATCGCCATAGTTAGTATCGTTGAGATTACGAGTGTCTGAAATATATGAGGTTCCGAGATTCTGGTTATGTGTTGACAGATCTGATACACTGGACGGGTTAGTATAGGAGTTGAGTGATATATTACTCCTTGTATCCGTGGACCAGATTGCATGACCAGAAATTTTGGGAGTTCTTAGGTGGGAATTCTAGTAGTTACTTATAGGACAATCTTCTAACAAATGCATGATATTAGGTTGGGGTTCGACATCTAGTGGATTTGTTTGTTCACGATTGACTTACAGCGGTTCTTGTTGTGTCTTAAAGAGTCCTTGTAGCTTGCTACGACTCGGGGACGCTTCGTATGTCATGTGCATTGCCATGCATAGGATGGCTACTGTAAGGATCGAGCCCGTGCGATCCTATCCACGAAATTATCGCACGGAATCTCTCTCATGAATTTGTTCTGGCTTGTTTCGTAAGCCTCACCCTTTTGTTTTCTTGGAGTATGGTAATTCGAGTTGCTTCGATGTCAAATGGTGAATTCATATCTTTCCAAGAGGTGCTCTCATAGTTCTATGGGAATGCTCACTAATTCTGTTGCTCAAATCAACTTGTCTTTTCAATTTCTTGTCAACCGGAGTCGTCATGTTAATTCATTTCCAACCGGTGTGCTTCTCTTCAAGTGAATTCAATCCTCTCCAATTTTGCAAGATCAATCTCTCTTTTCTTCCGGAATTAATCTCCTCCGTTGCAAGTTGTCTTTGTTTTTTCCCTCCCCCTCCCTTTTCTTCAGTGATTAGAGTATCTGTCACACCCAGTTTTTGGCTTCCGTGACTAATTAACTTATTTCAAAATTTAGGGCCAATTAAAAGTTTTTGTGAATGCTTGTGATGCTGGGAGTGACTATTGTTTGCCTCTTTACTTGAATGCATGTGATTGCTCCCCATTATCTCTTGCCATCCTCCTAATCACCTCCTCATTCCATGATCTCCTGCCTAATGATCATGCCATGTGTTTAGGTAAATAACTGTTTTCACAAAATATTATTTTCACAAAAAGCATTTCCTTGAATTAAAACTTTCAAACCACTCAGATGAGGTTTGTACTACAAGTCCTCAATTTAGGGAATTTCTTTTGCAACAATTATTTTAATTAAAACCTATTATCAAAATGTCTTCCAAAAACCACCATATTATTATTTTAAAGGTTATTTTATTATTTTATTTAAAATCCCATCTATGAGGCCAGAAAAGGTCTCCTATGAAGGAAAGTTATTTTTATTACTTTCAAAATATTTAAGAAAATTTAGGGAAACTCAGTGGATATATTTATTCCATATATATGAGTTTCAACACATGGTCATGTTCAAAATATAGGGCAAATCCCTCCAAAACCATTCCTGCCTATTTCAAGCTTTTGAAATATTTCTATTAGAAATATTCTCAATAAATTCCAGTAAAACTCTAGCATGTCATCTATGATATTATTGATGATCATGCCAAGTTTCATTTCAATCCAAGTCGATTTGGCTCCCCTAATCACTCTAAAGCCCTATCTGTCCAGAATCAAATTTGAGCAACTCTACATGGTGAAGTGTCTCCAATTGTGCTCAAATTTTGTGGACATGTTCTAATACTCCAATAAGGCATCCACACCAAAATAATCCCCCTACAAAAAATATTGGATTCGTGGGAATTGATTTGAATAGGGTTGTAAGCAGAAATCCATTTCTGCCCATTTCATGGGTTTTCCAAGTCTACATTGGAAAACTTCTCCAGCAAATCCCAAATTTGGTGTGCAAGCCTATTTTCATCTATTATTTGACCCTGTTAAGTTTCATAACCATTGGAATTCATCTGGTAGCCCAACCACAGATCAAACACCTTGTGTGCACTCACTAAATTGGCTTCTTTGACCCCTTGCACTTTTACCCTTGAGCTCAACTTTCTACCACAGCCTCACAAAGTCATATTTTACATCTAGTAACATTCCCATGGCCACTGGTCAATTATTGGAGAAGGACCCTTTGTAACTGTCTCTCATTCTACCCATGGAATCACTATTTTTACCCTCTCGTTTCACTTCTGCTTAACCTAAGGCCCCCAATTATTTCCAGAGCCTCTCTAGTGTATCAATTCTTCATTTCAAACCAAGAGATGGCATGCTCATGTGGAGAAAATGAGAAGCACAACCACAAGTTCATTTCTGGCTAAAAGGTAGCTTTGTACACCAAGTGCTAGCTACAATTATTTTCTTGAGCTGAATTTTTGACATGTGTAGTCATTGCATACGACATGCTCTAGGACATGGTTTCACCTCCCATCTTTGCCCGTGAAAACCACTTGTATCAGCCTCTAGTTTCCTGTTGAAATGTTTACCTCAGTCAACAGCCGTTCAAATCAACTCCACTTGAAGCCAAACTCCTCACTCACCTTCCAGGTAGCATGCCCCACCTCCCAAACATCTTTGAATAGTCACCAGGACCCTATTGGCACTGGTACCCGTGGTGACCACCACCCTAGACTTCAATATGGGTGCACAATCGAGGGGGTGGCCAGAGCCACCTGGGGGAGCTCCTCCCGCAACCGGTCTACCCTCCCTGCCTTCCCTGCGTATGAGAAGGAGGAAGGAGAAGACCCTGGAAGGCGGGGCCCGCTCGTCAGCGAGCCAGGGCAGGGACCCACCTGATAAGTGCAGGCGCCCCGGCGCTCTTCGCCTCCTTCCAGCCGGAGGAATATTCTATTGAATCCTTCTCCTGCGTGGCCCGTGCGCGCCAGGCTGAGCCAGCAGGCCGGCCCATCGCCTAATAGCCGCCCGGGGCGCACTACAGCGTTCACTTGTGGCCTCGTTTTCCCTTTTTATTTTCTCCAAAACTTCAAAAATCCATAACAAATTCATGTTGGCTCCAAATCCGATGATTCAAAATTCTGCAGGTTTCTAAAATCAAGGCCTATGAAGATCTGTGCTTTGCACATTTTTCCAAGGACATTTTCTGTTGGGATATTCTTCAAATTTCAATGTGGATATTGAAAACTCCATCTTGCAAATATCCTAGAGGATTCAAATCAACTCCACATGGAGTGATTCCAAATTCCAGAGTCTTCTAATATTATACCCTATTTTTGAGGCATTAGTCCATATTTTATCTAGCATGGTTCTGTTTTATTAAATAAATAGCCCCCTTTTGCTATTTATTCCACATTGTAAAATCTCTAGATTATTCATACCAACTTCAATTCCAGTGAAACCACTTCCTATATATTTCTAAAATCATGCTCTGTTAAATGGGTGCCTCCACTCATTTTTAACTGAATGATTTCTGTTGGCTTCTTCAATGATCACCTATTCCCCCTTCCATCCATTCAAAATTCCCTGATGATCCAAATATCCTATATCAAGCTTCAGGTATTTTTCTTATGACCAGAGAGGTCTAAGAAAAATAAAACTTCTATTTATAGGTCACTTTTATTCTGCTTGTTATGTGGCTTACTATGGTTGGTTCCGACGATAGTTGACGGGTAGACGGAGTATTCGGAGTTGGAGCGAAAGACCTCGAAGACCCCGAGGACTTACGTGAGGAAGGCAAGCATCGCTTTGATCATGACTGAGCATGATGTTGTCATAAAGCAAGAGTTTTCGAAAACCCCGTCGGGTTGCACTAATGCCCGAGGGTGATGATGAGTTAGGTGGTCACTTTTGGTGAAGTGATGCACCCGGTATTTGTGTGAGTAGGGTTTCGGAAATGGGATTAGATTTATGATGTATCGACCGTCCCAACCTTACCAGTACGACCACGTTACCCCTTATGGGACGGGGCTATGTTAATTACTCTGGTCGGTGCTAGCAAAGAGCCACATTACTAGTGGCGGGAGTGATATGTGGTCACTCTCGTGACGGGGTCGTGCCGGGTAGGACGACTATGCCATTTTTATGAGTTCCGGTCACACCGTTGGTCCCCGCATGGTTGGTACCGTCCAGAGTTGGAGCTCGTAAGACATACAACATGTGGGCTGGGTACCAATCGAGTGGACCTCTTTGTCTAGTATTGTCAGGGGAAAGGCATTGATCGGGTACTTACCTCGGGTATGTGACATACGGCGAGTCCTGGGTGATAGGGAAGTTTCCCGGATCTCGTGGGTCCAACGTACTACCTCTGTAGAGTGTAAACTATTCGAATAGCCGTGTCCACGGTCAAGGACAGTTGGGTAATCCTGCTTAAACTACGTCCTGATATTTCTGCATAAACCAAGTGTGCGTGAGTGTGTGTGTGTGTGTGTGTGGTGATAAGAAAAGTGTTGCTATGATAGCAATGATATGACCAAGTTTGTTGACTTGGCATATAGGGTGAACCCGGATGGTTCAGTCCTCGGCAGATATATTGATATCTGTAACCTGTTCTTCAAAAGTAATTTTTTAACTTGATGCATATTCATGATCATTCCACCTAGATGAGTTACACTAGAAATGCATGATATTGTTATCCTTCACTTTCGTTGATTATATCATGGGCTGTTTGCGAGTACATTCAAAGTACTCATTGGCTTGCCACTTGTTATATCATTGACCAGGTATGAAAGAGCAGGATATGGTGAAGATAAATTGGGTGACGTTCATGCGAGCTAGGACGCTCCCCAGTCAGAATGCCTGTAGGTTAAGGCTGATGGCATGTGTTCACGCTTTCAACCAATAATTCCGCTATTGGTCCAGTTTGGTGTGTTGGCCTATAAGGCCCTATATATGTAAGACCCAACCGAGGTGGTCATTTATTGTATCAAACGGTATGTATGGATGCATGACTCTTTTATTCGGTATCTGTGTTCGGTGAGCATTGATCTATGGGATCACTGAGCACGGCGTTCTCGACTCGTAAGTCGGGGTGCCCACAGAGCTGGTATCACAGCCATCCTGACTGTAGGAAACCCTTAGTTAGCACGGACGTTAGTTAGGATAAAACTGCTTTCCAGATCCTTCAAAAATACTTACAAAACTTATATATTTCTTGACTCTCCTAAATCTTCAAAGAAATCGAAGGTTATGCTCTGGCCTTCCACTCTTATTTTCTTGACACTCCTCGTCTACTTTTTCAAAACTTGCAAATGGTCGCTAGTACCTTATGCCCTCTTACCACGGGATAAATTGAAATCCTCGTGGGCAACCCGGAAGGAAGTAACCTTTCCAGGCAAACACCTGTGCTGAAAGACAGGGAAGACAACTCTACGACCAGACGACACCAATATAAGTACCTCCATGAGGAACAAGGACATCAAGGCTTAGAAGATGGTGAAACCCTGGGCACTATTCCAGAGTGATGCCACTTCCGCCTACGACAAATCTGGACATACTATATGCAAACCTTGATCTGCATCACTAATAGAGCGACCTTGTCAGTTATAAGGAATTGTGTCGACCACCACCGGTGGATGAGAACCTCACCATTTGGTCCGCCTCACCTTAGTGAGCAGGAAAACGGTTCTCTTCAGCCCCTGCTCTAGGTGTCGATATCACAATTAGTATGATTGACAGATCAAACTCTATCATGTCTTGCAAATATCGGTGCATGAAGATGTCCACTTGAGACTCTCGAGGCCTTAGAAGACAAGAAGATACTGACAAGATCATGAAGGCGACAGAAGATCGTGTCAAAGACAGCAATGAAGGACTACCTTCGTCAGCAACTTCCCAGACGAGAAGACAACAAGAGTTCTTTACGACTCAAGTGAATTGCTTCGGCAAGCGACAACAAGAGGCGTGACAACACCATGAGAAGGTCCAGAGGACTTAGCGGACTCCTCTCCGTAGCGCGAAGCAAGCACCACTGTCGAGTCCCAGAACCTAGGATAGGATGAGTCGTAAACTCCCTTAAGCGAAGTCGAGTCCGTGAAATGGTTCGGATGGACCATGTTATGTGTTGCTTGTTTTTGTTGGTTGTGCTTCGATATAAGTCACACTTTTGCTTAGGCAACAAGCATGCGGTTATATCACTAGTCTTATTTTGATGTTCAAAACGATTTTGGCACTTGTTTGAGTTGACTTTCCAATGCTTGTTTGATTGCACTAAGACCCTTAGACACTCCCCTCTATGCTCTCTCTCTCACCCTCTCGGCAACTGAAGACGACAAGGCAAGATGCACCAAGGATCCATTTTGAAGGATGGCTGACACTGAAGACACTGACTGTGCTATGCTTAACCACACGCAACCCGTAGTAGTGGTGCTTTTCCCTCTAGATTGGAAAACCACACTAGACCAGACTAACTTCCACAAGCCTTTCCGACTCAAAATTGCTGGTCACATGTCTATTGCACAGACTTGCCAGCACCTGTAGGTCCCCGATGAACCCTGCCTAGCATCGGATTCTTAAAGGAACGAGTGGTCACCGTGAACAAGTATCCTCCAATCTTAAGCTAGCACTGTAACCCTGATGCCATAAGAGGATCGTTCTCGGATATAGAGTATTAGATTAAATATTGTCTTGATGATATGTGTCCTGAGGATATAGTAGACTATCTTGGTGGATCATAAGACCCTTATGAAGGTAGGTGAACTTGGTATAACGGGTTGATATAGTAGCGTAACATACATATCGTTGGAGTAAGATTGGATTTAGTAGGACGATCATTATCGCGATCAACAATATTTTCGTGGTATACATGACTTTAGCAAGTAGTTGGCATGATTTGATGCTTCTACCATAATGACTCGGAGTATCAAGTAGAGATCTTATTGGACTTGAGTCTTGGATTTAAATAGGTAATCTTAATAGAGCATCGAGGATAACAGAGACCACATGGTTCGGAGTAAATTGGATTTAGCCCGATAATCTCGATCATGATACCATGTTTCTTGGTGGATATAGAGTGCGTATACTCGGAGTTGTCAGATTGATTTACAAACCTATGTGGTTTGGCCTTGGAGATTAGCTGGCCATGATTATTGAAGTTGGTGGATATACTATGACGTAATACTTGCAGTAATATGTGAATTATGAATACTCTAAAGGGATTATGTAGAACCCCATCAATGTTGGATTTGTAGGAGTGATGGGTCTAGTGATGATTGATCGGATTGATGGATCACTTGATCGGATTCATAGGAAGGAGACAAGACATTGGATTGGTAAACTATGTGTTTTCTTAATATAGTGATGCAGTACTCTGTCCATTGGATGACTTAGATGGACATTAGCATTTGTTGTGTCTTAAATTAGATCATAGGAACTTGTATGTCTCCCCGAGGTTCTTGCATAAGAACGCATGTGCATCGTTGCTACACCATGCTTGTAGTGCTTGGGTTTAGTTCTTCCCCCAAACGGAGTTAGCTAGCATGAGCGGTGTGGATTTGACCCTGTGGGATGGTATCTATGATGAGATGAGGTGATAACATCCCAGGATTTGAGGTCGAACCATTGGCATCTAGGGAAAGTGCTTAGAAACAAGATGATAAATTTTCGCCCACATCCTAAGTTCCTTAAGACCCTAAAGCTTCGCTGAGCCACTGGATGGACGGGTTACGACCATAGAAGACGACTCTAAGTCATTAAAATGTGGCCAGTACCCGCCCGTAGCAAGTCCCCATTTTCCTCACCCAACTCTTGAGCGTTGTGCTTATGTCATGTTTGGGGAAGGTATGTTGTCATCCTCACTGATGACATACTTATTCACCCAGTAAGAGGACGAGTGCCTCAGTGTTAATTAGATGAGCCACAAACACCGCAGACTACAACCCTCGGCATCCGAAGATAGTCTCCACGAGCATGGTGAAACATCCACATGATCAAGGAGCCTCGACGACACAGAAGAACAACACATTTTATTGCAACTCCAACATCAACTACGCCAACCACGACATGCAAGACAGTAAGGCCAACAAGGACAGACACACCGGAAGCAACCTCCACCCGGACCACAACTGCATTCACGGCCACACAACACATCAACGCCTAACCACTTGCCACAATGGCACACCTCGGTTACCTCGTAAGAAGAGACCGCACGGACACCACTAGCACACTAACACCACACGTGCGCCGAACCGATGCCTAATCATCATGAACCCTGCCGCCGTGGAGAGCCGCTGTGCGGGCGGCAGCATCTTGGCGATCATCATGGACGATCGCGCAGTACATCGTCGAGACTCAACCAGCAACGCCACCATCCCGGACAGGAAGATGATGAGCCATCCTGGGGTCTCGTCCGCCATTGGCATCCCTCCTCGAGCGCCTGCAGCAGAGGAAGAGGAAGAAGACCGGAGCAGCAACAAGTAGCGAGGCTGGGTGGAGAACGAGAAGGACTCCCTGGCCAATTTATAGCCAGGCTCGGAGAGCCACTAGCCAGGCCACCAGCCCAATTTTCCGCTCGACCGTCGGTGCTCGCTGGGAATCCGAGAGCAGTGCCGACATACCAGGCCCGCGAGGTGAGTGCTCGCTGCACCGGCAGATGGCTCATCGCATACCACCGTAGGGCGGCCCCGGACACCGTACGCCCTAGGCACCTCAAGTGCAGGCAGCACACAGGACTCACCCAAGAAAGGAGAATCAGAGGTAGAAGAAGAGGCTGACGACGGACCCTGGGCCCACTTGTCAGCAGAGTAAGTACCGAGCAACAGGTACGACTAGCAACCAGGTATGACAACTTTTCCTTTCTCCAACATCCTCGTAGAACGCAGATGCACCAATAAGTGGCACTCTTGAGGTGACCCCATCAGACCGCGTATTTGTATTGTTGTTGCTAGTAAGTCCTGTAGCATAGCAGGAGCAGACCCTTGTTTCCGCCTTAACAAATCTCGGGGACGAGATTTTCTTAAGGGGGTAAGGTCTGTCACACCCAGTTTTTGGCTTCCGTGACTAATTAACTTATTTGAAAATTTAGGGCCAATTAAAAGTTTTTGTGAATGCTTGTGATGCTGGGAGTGACTATTGTTTGCCTGTTTACTTGAATGCATGTGATTGCTCCCCAATATCTCTTGCCATCCTCCTAATCACCTCCACACTCCATGATCTCCTGCCTAATGATCATGCCATGTGTTTAGGGTAAATAACTGTTTTCACCAAATATTATTTTCACCAAAAAGCATTTCCTTGAATTAAAACTTTCAAACCCCTGAGATGAGGTTTGTACTACATGTCCTCAATTTAGGGAATTTCTTTTGCACCAATTATTTTAATTAAAACCTATTATCAAAATGTCTTCCAAAAACCACCATATTATTATTTTAAAGGTTATTTTGTTATTTTATTTAAAAGCCCATCTGTGAGGCAAGAAAAGCTCTCCTATGAAGGAAAGTTATTTTTATTGCTTTCAGAATATTTAAGAAAATTTAGGGAAACTCACTGGATATATTTATTCCATATATATGAGTTTCAACACATGGTCATGTTCAAAATATAGGGCAAATCCTTCCAAAACCATTCGTGCCTATTTCAAGCTTTTGAAATATTTCTATTAGAAATATTCTCAATAAATTCCAGTAAAACTCTAGCATGTCATCTATGATATTATTGATGATCTTGCCAAGTTTCATTTCAATCCAAGTTGATTTGGCTCCCCTAATCACTCTAAAGGCTTATCTGCCCAGAATCAAATTTGAGCAACTCTACATGGTGAAGTGTCTCCAATTGTGCTCAAAAATTTAGTGGACATGTTCTAATACTCCAATAAGGCATCCACACCAAGTGGTACATCAAGTAGAATAGAAGAACTTGTCCTAAGACCCTCAAAACCCACTCTGTTGATTTCTGACTTTGGAAAACTTTACATTATAAAGTTTCTCCAATTGACCTCAAACTTTTTGTGCATGCCTTAATGCTCAAATAATGCCCCTACACATATTGGATTTGTGGGAATTGATTTGAATAGGGTTGTAAGCAGAAAGCCATTTCTGTCCATTTCATGTGTTTTCCAAGTCTACATTCGAAAACTTCTCGAGAAAATTCCAAATTTGGTGTGCAGGCCTATTTTCATCTATTATTTGACATTGTTAAGTTTCATAGCCAGTGGAATTCATCTGGTAACCCAACCACAGTTCAAACTCCTTGTGTGCACTCACTAAATTGGCTTATTTGACCCCTTGCACTTTTACCCTTGAGCTCAACTTTCTACCACAGCCTCACATAGTCATATTTTACCTCTAGTAACATTCCCATGGCCACTGGTCAATTATTGGAGAAGGACCCTTTGTAACTATCTCTCATTCTACCCAGGGAATCACTCTTTTTACCCTCTCATTTCACTTCTGCTTAACCCAAGGCATCCAATTCTTTCCAGAGCCTCTCTAGTGTGTCAATACATCATTTGAAACGAAGAGATGGCATGCTCATGTGGAGAAAATGAGCAGCACAACCACAAGTTCATTTCTGGCTAAAAGGTAGCTTTGTACAACAAGTGCTAGCTACACTTATTTGTTTGAGCTGAATTTTTGCAGATGTGTAGTCCTTCCATACCACATGCTCTAGGACATGGTTTCACCTCCCATCTCTGCGTGTGAAAACCACTTGTATCAGCCTCTAGTTTCCTGCTGAAATGTTTACCTCAGTCCACAGCCGTTCAAATCAACTCCACTTGAAGCCAAACTCCTCACTCACCTTCCAGGTAGCATGCCCCACCTCCCAGACATCTTTGACTGGTCACCAGGACCCTCTTGCCACTGGTGCCCATGGTGACCACCACCCTGGACTGCAATATGGGTGCTCTGCACTTCTTTGCTTTCCTCCAGCCCATCTCTTGCCGAATCAAGATGCCCCAGTGTGTCTCAGAGGCTCCCCTTGACCATTCAAAGCATCTCCACCCACTAGCTAGCTTCCAAAGTTCTTATGGGACGTGTGGCACCCATGCCCACGGGTGCACCCGAGAGCATCCAAGCTCTCCTCCCTCCTTCTCCTCTCTTATCTCTTCTACCCGAGCCTCTCTGGCTCCCTCAGACTCTCCTCCTCCCCTCCTAGGAACCCCCCTCGAGCCCCTCTCCTCTTGGTCTCTCTCCTCTCCCAATGGCCGAGGGGTAGAGCTCCGGCCTTCGCACGGGTTGGCATGCGCAGGGCCTCCCCTCGCCCTTGGGCCCTCCGTAAGACCCACCTCGTCGCCGGGCCTCCTCCCCAGCTCCTCTTCCTCCCTCCCTTCGCCCCTGGTACCGGCACCAGAGGAGGCCGGCGGCCTCCCCATAGCCACGTCATCGGCGCCCTTGCGGCCCTCCCTGTAGGCGCCGGGCAGGGGAACGGGGGCGGCTAACTCCCCCGAGCATGCCGGTGGCCGACACACCGCGGGGGGGGGGGGGGGGGGGGGGTGTGGCCAGAGCCACCTGGGGGAGCTCCTCCCGTGGACGGTCTACCCTCCCTGCCTCCCCTGTGTACGAGCAGGAGATAGGAGAAGACCCTAGCAGGCGGGGCCCCCTCGTCTGCGAGCCAGGGCAGGGACCCACCTGATAAGTGGAGGCGCCCCGGCGCTCTTCGCCTCCTTCCAGCCGGAGGAATATTCTGTTGAATACGTCTCCTGCGTGGCCCCTGCGCGCCAGGCTGAGCCAGCAGGCTGGCCCATCACCTAATAGCCGCCTCGGGCGTACTATAGCGTTCCCTGGTGGCCTCGTTTGCCTTTTTTCTTTTCTCCAAAACTTCAAAAATCCATTACAAATTCATGTTGGCTCCAAATCTGATGATTCAAAATTCTACAGGTTTCTAAAATCAAGGCCTATCAAGATCTGTGCTTGGCACATTTTTCCAAGGACATTTTCTGTTGGGATATTCTTCAAATTTCAATCTGGATATTAAAACTCCATCTTGCAAAAATCCTAGAGGATTCAAATCAACTCCAAATGGAGTGATTCCGAATTCCAGAGTCTTCTAATATTATGCCCTATTTTTGAGGCATTAGTCAACATTTTATCTAGCATGCTTCTGTTTTATTAAATAAATAGCCCCGTTTTGCTATTTATTCCACGTTGTAAAATCTCTAGAATATTCATACCAACTTCAATTCCAGTGAAACCACTTCCTATATATTTCTAAAATCATGCTCTGTTAAATGGGTGCCTCCACTCATTTTTAACAGAATGATTTCTATTGGCTTATTCAATGATCACCTATTCCTCCTTGCATCCATTCAAAATTCCCTGATGATCCAAATATCCTATATGAAGCTTCAGGTATTTTTCTTATGACCAGAGAGGTCCAAGAAAAATAAAACTTCTATTTATAGGACACTTTTATTCTGCTTGCTATGTGACTTACTGTGGTTGTTTCCGACGATAGTTGACGGGTAGACGGAGTATTCGGAGTTGGAGCGGAAGACCTCGAAGACCCCAAGGACTTACATGAGCAAGGCAAGCATCTCTTTTACCATGACTGAGCATGATGTTGTCATAAAGCAAGAGTTCACGAAAACCCCGTCGGGTGCCACTAATGCCCGAGGGTGATGATGAGTTAGGTGGTCACTTTTGGTGAAGTGATGCACCCAGTATTTGTGTGAGTAAGGTTTCAGAAATGGGATTAGATTTATGATGTGTCGACCATCCCAACCTTACCAGTACGACCACGTTACCCCTTATGGGATGGGGTTATGTTAATTACTCTGGTCGGTGCTAGCAAAGAGCCACATTACTAGTGGCGGGAGTGATATGTGGTCACTCTCGTGATGGGGTCGTGCCAGGTAGGACGACTATGCCATTTTTATGAGTTCCAGTCACACTGTTGGTCCCCGCATGGTTGGTACTGTCCAAAGTTGGAGCTCGTAAGATGTACAACATGTGGGCTGGGTACCAATCGAATGGACCTCTTTGTCTAGTATCGTCAGGGGAAAGGCATTGATCGGGTACTTACCTCGGGTATGTGACATACCGCGAGTCGTTGATGACACGGAAGTTTCCCGGATCTCGTGGGTCCAGCGTACTACCTCTCGAGTGTAAACTATTCTAATAGCCATGTCCACGGTCAAGGTAAAATGGGTAATCCTGCTTAAACTACATCCTGATATTTCTGCATAAACCAAGTGTGCGTGAGTGTGTGTGTGTGTGTGTGGTGATAAGAAAAGTGTTTCTATGATAGCAATGATATGACCAAGTTTGGTGACTTGGCATATAGGGTGAACCTGGATGGTTCAGCCCTCGGCATATATATTGATATCTGTAACCTGTTCTTCAAAAGTAATTTTTTTAACTTGATGCATATTCATGATCATTCCACCTAGATGAGTTACACTAGAATTGCATGATATTGTTATCCTTCATTTTCGTTGATTATATCATGGGCTGTTTGTGAGTACATTCAAAGTACTCATTGGCTTGCCACTTGTTATATCATTGACCAGGTATGAAAGAGCAGGATATGGTGAAGACAAACTTGGTGACGTTCATGCGAGCTAGGACGCTTCCCAGTCAGAATGCCTGTAGGTTAAGGCTGATGGCATGGGTTCACGCTTTCAACCAATAATTCCGCTATTGGTCCAGTTTGGTGTGTTGGCCTATAAGGCCCTATATATGTAAGACCCGACCGAGGTGGTCATTTATTGTATCAAATGGTATGTATGGATGCAAGTCTCTTTTATTCGGTATCTGTGTTCGGTGAGCATTGATCTCCGGGATCACTGAGCACGGCGGTCTCAACTCGTAAGTTGGGGTGCCCACATTATCATCCTAGTGCCTTTCTCTTCAGTGATGCTTCCGCTATCTTTTCTTCTGTGTCCTATCCGGTGATTCATTGTGAAGATTCTTAGGAGCTTCGTGTTCACCTTTATTCAATCTTGTTATCTTTTCTGATGAATTCAGTTCAAGCTGTCCGTGTACATCATATCCTATTCATCCTTGTAATTCTTTCCCATGTTGCAAATTCTTATCAAGTCTTCTTGTGGTCATTTTTCTCTATTCTATCCGGTGCGTTGAAATTATCTCAGAAGTTCTTGTTTTTCAAATTTTTTCAATTATTTCGAGGTTCTCAACCTCATCAAGTTTTCTTTATACCGGTGCATTCAATCTTTCTTTCATTCTTTTCAACGGTGGTTTCTTTGAGTGGGCCCATAACCCACAGGCCTTTCCCAGGGTCTTAGTCGGCTCTTGTAATCTTTCCGGAGTTCTCTTATTCTTTTCAACTATGGCGTAAGTATGAATTTCATCAGTCATATCCCTTCTCCAAGATCGTTTCAAATTAATTTCATCATTGGTTCAACCTTTCAAATTCTTATTCTGGACTGTCTCAGTTATTCGTGGTGTTGTTTCTCGTCGTCATTTTCAGCTTGGAAGACCGAAGGAGTGTTTCTTTCGAATCTTGTCCATTCTTTTGAAGATTGTCATCTCAGCTTCGTGCCATCCTTTCAATTGTTTTGTTCATGGGAATTCCTTCCATATCTATCCGGTGCATTTCAATATTGTTTTCATTCTTGATCCTCCGAAGGCCATCATTTCAGAAGATTCTTCGTTCTCAGCTTTCAGCTTTCGTTCTCAAATTCTTCTCAATTGTTGTCTCTTCGTACGTCTCTCAATTATTCCGGTGCCTTGTTCAAGTTTTTCTCTTAGGTGGCTCATGATCTCTTCGTTCTCAAGTATCTCCATTCGTTCTTGTTTTGTCCCCATTCAATCCAATTCTTCCGGTGTCTCCTTCAAGACTCCTTCAGTTTGTGCTCTATCCATCTCTCTTCAATCTTTTCAAGAAGAATAAGGGGTATGCTAAAATTGTTGCTTGTCATCAATTAAACTTGATGAAGGATAAGCATAACATAATTCTTATTTTTGTTCATACTGATCTGAATTCGTCTTTCAGAGTGGCTCATGATATAATTCTTTGTCTCAAGGTGTTCTTCAAGATTCTTGTGGTAGTAGTTCTCAATTTCTTCTTTGTTCTTTTCTTCCCAAGAGCTAGTTGTTATTCTTTCTAACGGACGCTTTGTGATGTTGCTCCCTTCAATATATCATTTTGTCTTTTCAATATCATGTTATTCCCTTGTTCAATTTAGTTGTTTGTTGTGAATCTTATCCTGTTCTCCTACCTTATCGAACTTTTGTCCCCTTGTCCTACCGAAGTGCTGCCAAAATTTTCTATGAATTTTTGCTAGTTCCTTAGGTCATTCTTTATCTCTTTGCAACCTTCAAGGATAGTTGGTTTCACTCGTTTGTCACAGAAGCAACTAAGTTTCACATCCTGCTTTCTCATCCTCTCCCCCTATCATTCTTGGATCTCGAGTCGAGATCCTCTTGTATTGTAGGAGAGTTGTGACAGCCCGAGACCAACGCCCGAGAAGATTCCCGCTTTATTCCATTTTCGTCGTGTGATTATTTTATTTATCGCATCATCATCGCATAATGCGCATCATCTGCATCGCATCGGCATCCCGTTGCCGCCAGTTCTCAAACCTGCATCCGTTATTTAGTTGTTGGTTCTCTTCGTGTTCGTCGTTGACCGTGTTGAGCCCAACCACACACGCACGCGCCCGCGGCATCGTCAGAAACCTTGTTTTTAGAAGTGTGTATGAAACTTCCTCTGATTGGGTTGAATCTTGACGTGCAGTCTTATTTATATTCAGGTAGGCCACCTGCCAATTTTCGTCACAATCGGAGTCCGTGTGGTACCCGAACGGTCGACCGTAGCGGCACCGTATTCGGTCTATCATTGGACGTTTACCGGTGTTCAAAATTAATGTTGCTGGGTGCCATTTTCCCTCTCTTCTCCGACTAGCCTACTGTACACGACCACTTAACCCGTCCCCGCGTGCGAGACCGTTCGATTCCGATCGCGCGGTTGAAACCGGGGCAAAATTCTGCTAACCCTAGCCCCCCATTGTTATAAATAGACCCCCATGCAATTTTTAGACACCCACTCTCTCTTCTCCTCCAATCCCGTGCAAATCCTAGCCTCCTCTCTCTTCCCCACCACAGCCTCCTCCTCCAGCCGCCGGGCCCGCCCTAGCCTAGATTCGACCCTCCCCGGGCCCAGGTCGCGCCGCCACCGCCGTGGCCGAGACTGCCCCAAGCCGCCCCAATCTGCAGCAACCCGCACCACCAAGGACCGCCGCCAGAGTCGTGCCTCTCGCCGGCGACCGCACCTAGCTGCTCGGTCGGAGTGCCGCCGCCGACGAATGTCTTCCCAGGCCATCTCGTCGCCCCCTCCTGTCTGATGTCGTCCTTCTTCCTCTCCTCAGCTCCCTGTGCATCTTCCTCGCGGAGACACCGCGCTGATCTCCTCGGCCCGGCGCCGCTTCGAGCCACCACCCTTGGGAACAGGAGCCCCGCCTCCGGATCCGTCGATCCCGGCCCTCCCCAGAGCCTCGGCTGTCCTCGAGCCCCCCTCGCCGGAGTAGCTCCTCCGTCGCTGTGCCCTGCTGCGGGAGCGAACGGGAGGACCAGCCTCCCGTGCGTTGACCGCTCGACTGGGCCGGCCTCCCCAGTGCCCCGTCAGCCTACTTCTACCACCCGCGCCGAGCAGGCCTATGCCAGGCGTCGGCCTGCCTCGCCCCGCGGGCCCAACTCCTTCTCTCCAGGCCGCCTTCTCCCCCGACATTGCCTTGGCCACTAGGTGAGGAAGCCCCGCCTCTATCCAGCGCCGCGTGCACTACATAGTTAAGCCGCGCCTCTTAGATTCAGACCATAGATGTTTTTTTTAAACCTGTGATCAATTCTATATTTCAGGAAAATGCCATTTTTTTTGAAACGCTCGTAGATAATTAAGCGAGTGTCGGATCGCGATGATTTAAATATGAAACTTGATTAGTTTTCCGCGTAGATTCATATTTTGCAACTTGCATGCATGTTTGGAGTAGTTTGACTTGCTGAATGCCTAGTTCTGCGTGCTGTCCTAATAAGTTAATTATTCCGTAGCTATTTTCGTGCGTGTCCGGTTTGCTTGAATCCCGTGCTTTAAATGCTCATGTTTTAGGGACCTTTTTCTATGTATTTTATAGTAGTTGTTTGCATTTTTGCATGTAGGTTCCGTTGCTAGTTTGTTATAGCGTGTTTAGGACATATTCTCGCATATTCGTGTGGCGTCATTTTTATTTTGCAACCCCACATATTATACATGTTTTCGGGGTAGAGTTGTCAACTAGAGATATGCCCTTGGATGTGTAGGCTAGCCTCTGGTAATTTTGGTTGCAATAGAAATCCATGTTTAGGTGTTGTTTGCTTGTTGTCAACATGCTAGAAAATATTGCTGATTTGGAGATTCTGAAATATTTCTAAGTCTGAAATCTGTTATATTTTGTTGTTGTCTTTCCATTAGTTTATCTGGTGATCTGTAGCTTTTTTGAGGTTGGTGCAATGGAGTTAGTTTTAGTCCTTAAGATTCTCTAGTATGCTGTCAATTTTCATGCCATTTGGAGACCTGTAGCATATAGTTTAGCTGCTGTCAATATGCCTTAAGATCAAAAACTGCACTGTCAAAAACTGATGTTTTCACTAAGTCTGAAACTGTGTGTGGGATGCCATTTTGTGAGTCCTTTCCCTAGTGATCCATGCTCCCATGCTAGATGTTATTAGTTGTATGTTGTAATGAATCTTGACCTCTATTGCCTCATGCCTTGTTTGAGCATTTTGGATTTGTCTAGCTAGTTGTTCGAGGGTGTAGAAAATGCCATGTGGCTGATTTTGGCAGATTGTGAGTATTTCTTGTGTAGCTTGTATTTGTTGAACCATTGCTCCGTTCTGATCGTGTCCTACATGAAACATGCTTAGACTCTCGTGTAGTTTCATATTATCTGGCTGGTTGTATGTTTTGAAATGCTTGTGACTGTCGTTGCACACATATTGCATTCATGCCATCATATCTCGCGGTGTTCGTATCTTTTGAACGGCAGCTCCGTTGGAGATGTTCTCTATGTGTAAATTGATAGGAACAATGCGTAGAATCACGTGAAACTATTTATTTTTCTGTTTAACAAATATTTAAACGTGTTAATTCAGATCTGGACAATATTATAAATTAGCATATGGGGTCATCTCGGAGATGCTATATGTCATTTCCAACCTCATTTAAAATGGCTAGATAGATAGCTTAGTTAGGCTTCACCTCTTGCCATGTTTAACCACCTTTAATATTGCCGTGTACCTAACCGGGATATAACTAAATGATCCGTATGTGGAGTTTCGTCAATATGCAACTCGTTGTATATTGAACTTCACTTAATGTGTAGTGTTTGATTGTTGTGAGTTGACATGCCATGTCTTGCATATATTCAACTGATCATGCATAATGTGTGGATTGCATCTTGTCGTGCATGTGCCGTGGTGAAAATCTGTGTTGATGCTTGTTTCCGGTTTCCTTCGTCTCGATAGAGTTCCGTACGCGTGTCGGAAAGTGAGGACCCGTTCGACTACATCGATTCGTCTGCTTCACGGAGTCGTTCTTCTTCTAAGCGGGATCTCAGTCAAGATGACCATTTCCCAGATACCATTACTATCATTGCCATGCTAGTTTTATCGTTTCTGTCGCTATGTCTCGTTGCCTACCACATGTCAAATATCAGCCTCTCAACATTGCCATGAAAACCTTCAACCTGTTCACAACCTAGCAAACCACTGATTGGCTATGTTACCGCTTGCTTAACCATGTGTTAGCATTGCTAGTTGTAGGTGCAGTTGCTTCCATGTGATAACATGGGTTCTGTGTTTTATCACCCTATTAATGCTATTTAATTTAATGCACCTATATACCTGGTAAAAGGTGGAAGGCTTGGCCTTTCTAGCCTTGTGATTTGTTCCACCTTTGCCCCCCTTCGTTTTGGCTACGAGTGTTATGTTCCATAATTGAGCGCTCCTAACACGATCGGGGTTGTTATGGGGACCCCCTTGATAATTAATTTTAGATTAAAGCTGGTCTGGCAAGGCCCAACTTTGGTTTTCCATTCGCCTAATAACCTAATAAAACTGCATCGGGACTTTCCGGACCCCGAGGATAATTAATCAACCCCCAGGCCAGTGCTCCTCATGAGTGTTGGTCCAAAAAGGGCAGACTGCGGGGCCACCACGGGGCAACTCGAGGTTTGGTACCCGTAGGCTTTCCCATCCTGTCGTGTCCTGAGAACGAGATACGTGACTCCTATCGGGTTCGTCGACACGTCGGGCGGCCTTGCTGGAATAGTTTTACGTTTGACGAAATATCTTGTGCATCAGGATTCCGGTGATGCTTTGGGTAATCTTAGAGTTGAGGTTTTCCACTAAGGAGTCCGATGAGATCGTGAGCTTCGTGATCGAGGATTTATATGCGGCTTGTGGTAATTTGTGATGGACTAGTTGGAGCACCCCTGCAGGGTTAAATCTTTTGGAAAGCCGTGTCCGTGGTTATGTGGCAACGTGGAAACTTTGTTTAACACTGGTTCTAGATAACTTGAAGTTAACTTAATTAAAATATGCCAACTAAGTGCGTAACCGTGACTATCTCTTTCGTGAGCTCCTTCTCCGATCGAGGACACGGTGGGGTTATGTTTGATGTAAGTAGGTGTTCAGGATCATTCATTTGATCACCAGTAGTTCACGTCCACTATGCGTAGATCATCCCCCTCTTATTTCTTGTACTCGTAAGTTAGCCACTAAATATTGCTTAGTCGCTTGCTGAAGCCTCACCACTTAACCATACCTCACCTATTAAGCTTTGCTAGTCTTGATATCTTCGGAAATGAGATTGCTGAGTCCCCTGTGGCTCACAGATTACTATATCACCAGTTGCAGGTACATGTAAGGTGATTAAGACGTGAGCGCGATGATTGTTCATTTGGAGTTTCTTTTTCTTCTTCATCGATCTAGGATGGATTCCAGGCCGGCAGCCTGGGATAGCAAGGATGGACGTCGTTTTCTTTTCTCGTTTTTTTTCGTCCGTAGTCGGACCCTGCTCTTCTTCGTGATGTTTATGTATTGTACTGATGTGACTCTGATGTAGCATGTGGTGAGTGTAAACCAATTCCATATACTCTTATGTTCAGTACATGTACTTGTAACGATATCCATTCTTGCGAAACGACAATATGCACTTCTATCCCTGTCGAGGCCCTCGTGCCTAAATAAGGATAGGATCGCATCTTGGGCGTTACACTCCATACTCGAGCTCTTCAAGCGCTTGCAGGGCTATCGGCAGCCGGCTGCCGACGTGGAGGCGTCGGACCCGGCTGAGATAGAGGATGAGGGGGAGGTGGAGCCATAGATCTCCGCCTCCGAGGACGTGGAAGGGGCGGCGGAGTCGGAGGGCACCAAGCCATCTGGTGAGCATCTTAAGTCTGCTCTTCTTGATTGGAAAGATGATGACGGGGCACCACCTCCTTTGCTTGATGCAGTCGACAAAGAGGACCTGGAGGAGGTCTCCAGCCCTCCCATGGCGGGACCTCGTCGAGACGCCGGTGAGACGGCCCCGTAGGGCGATGCAGCCCCGTAGAAGGGCAAGGAGGTTGCTGCTGCCAAGCCGGCTCCCAAGCATGCCGCAATAGGACCTCCAGCTGGAGGCCGAGGCGGCGGCACGAAGAAGTAGTGGGCCACCACTGGTAGGAGGATGGTGCCCGTCGTCGTCGGGTAAGGGAACACCTTTCCCCCTTTATTGCTTTTTTTGTATGAAGGACTTTCCCTTACCGGTTTGCGACCGGCAGGGATGCCGAGACGGCAAAGGAAGATACCGCTTCTGCCGCCGAGCGAGCCGCTTGGGCCACTGCTGACGCCGCCAATAAGGCTCTGATTGAGGAAGAGAATTGCCCATGGGAGGAGGCGGTTCGGAAGGCGGACGAGGGTCGAACCCAGTCCAGCCGGGTCGAGAGGCCAACTATTGGAATTATGCCCTAGAGGCAATAATAAATATAGTTATTATTATAATTCCTGTATCAAGATAATCGTTTATTATCCATGCTATAATTGTATTGAATGAAGACTCATTTACATGTGTGGATACATAGACAAAACACTGTCCCTAGCAAGCCTCTAGTTGGCTAGCCAGTTGATCAACGATACTCAGTGTCTTCTGATTATGAACAAGGTGTTGTTGCTTGATAACTGAATCACGTCATTAGGAGAATCACGTGATGGACTAGACCCAAACTAATAGACGTAGCATGTTGATCGTGTCATTTTGTTGCTACTGTTTTCTGCGTGTCAAGTATTTGTTCCTTTGACTATGAGATCATATAACTCACTGACACCGGAGGAATGCTTTGTGTGTATCAAATGTCGCAACGTAACTGGGTGACTATAAAGATGCTCTACAGGTATCTCCGAAGGTGTTAGTTGAGTTAGTATGGATCAAGACTGGGATTTGTCACTCCGTGTGACGGAGAGGTATCTCGGGGCCCACTCGGTAATGCAACATCACACACAAGCCTTGCAAGCAATGTGACTTACTGTAAGTTACGGGATCTTGTATTACGGAACGAGTAAAGAGACTTGCCGGTAAACGAGATTCAAATAGGTATGCGGATACCGACGATCGAATCTCGGGCAAGTAACATACCGAAGGACAAAGGGAATGACATACGGGATTATATGAATCCTTGGCACTGAGGTTCAAACGATAAGATCTTCGTAGAATATGTAGGATCCAATATGGGCATCCATGTCCCGCTATTGGATATTGACCGACGAGTCTCTCGGGTCATGTCTACATAGTTCTCGAACCCACAGGGTCTGCACACTTAAGGTTCGACGTTTTTTATGCGTATTTGAGTTATATGGTTGGTTACCGAATGTTGTTCGGAGTCCCGGATGAGATCACGGACGTCACGAGGGTTTCCGGAATGGTCCGGAAACGAAGATTGATATATAGGATGACCTCATTTGATTACCGGTAGGTTTTCGGAGTTACCGGGAATGTACCGGGAAAGACGAATGGGTTCCGGGAGTTCACCGGGGGGGGACCCACCCCGGGGAAGCCCATAGGTGTTTGGGGTGCCGCACCAGCCCTTTGTGGGCTGGTGGGACACCCCAAGAGAGGCCTATGTGCATTGGGAAGAAAATCAAAGAGGAAAGGAAAAAAAAGGAGGAGGTGGGAAAGGGAAGAAGGACTCCACCTTCGAAACCAAGTAGGACTCGGTTTGGGAGGGGAATCCTTCCCCCCTTGGCTCGGCCGACCCCTTGGGGGTTCTTGGACCCCAAGGCAAGGCTCCCCCCTCCCTCTCCTATATATAGTGGGGTTTTAGGGCTGATTTGAGACAACTTTTGCCACGGCAGCCCGACCACATATCTCCACGGTTTTACCTCTAGATCACGTTTCGGCGGAGCTCGGGCGGAGCCCTGCTGAGACGAGATCATCACCAACCTCCGGAGCGCCATCACGCTGCCGGAGAACTCTTCTACCTCTCTGTCTCTCTTGCTGGATCAAGAAGGCCGAGATCATCGTTGAGCTGTACGTGTGCTGAACGCGGAGGTGCCGTCCGTTCGGCACTAGATCGTGGGACTGATCGCGGGATAGTTCGCGGGGCGGATCGAGGGACGTGAGGACGTTCCACTACATCAACCGCGTTCACTAACGCTTCTGCTATACGGTCTACAAGGGTACGTAGATCACACATCCCCTCTCGTAGGTGGACATCACCATGATAGGTCTTCGTGCGCGTAGGAAATTTTTTGTTTCCCATGCGACGTTCCCCAACACCAACCACCAAGGAGAGGCGGTCAAAGACGAAGCATGACCCCGCTCCACGGGCACGTGTGGAGACTTCGGCCAGCGAGCCGACCCAGTACCGCACCGAGGCGGCTAGGACAGCCAAGACCGTCGAGCCGGCGTCCTCCACGTTAGTGGACCTTGACGTGATCCCCGACGCACCTGATGCTGGTGTAGACGGCACGCCGAAGATAGCGATGGAGGTGCCGGAAGCAGCGAATCCACCTCCCATCATGGAGACGTTGCCGGCTGAGGCGTCGAAGGAGTCGACCACAAGCACACCGCCCGGAGACGACACCATGGTCGTATCCGCGCCCGGAGCCGGCCTCATCTACGGGAGCCGGCCCATGAAGACCTGGAGCGTGGCCGATGCCGAACGTGCAGCCCTACCTCCAGGCGCCACTCTGAGTGGCATCCCGGCACTGGTGGCATAATTCTCCCTTAGCCGCGAGAAGGTGGTGCGGGCGGCCCTGGTGGCCAAATGTGACCTGGAGCGCCTCGAAGGACGGAGCGCGGTAACCCTTCAAACCCGCGCCTTTCAGTTGATTTGATTTGGCATTTTCTCTTTGTCTTTGCGTCAGTGGGGCATGCCAGTGCACCCACTGGGTGTAGCCCCTAAGAATTCGGGTCGGCTAAGAGTTAGCTGGGTCGAATCTCATTATTTCCTTCCTTGTGGTTTCTTTTTTAGTGGGGGAGCGCCAGCGCACCAACTGGGTGTAGCCCCCGAGAATCGGGCTGGCTGAGAGTTAGCCGGGCCGACTATCATTCTTTGCTTTGTTTGTGTTGGTCGTAGGAATTCCACAACGCCCAGGTGCAGGCATACAACGCGCTGCTAGCCTAGATCCAGGGGGCCGAGGACCGAACTGGCGACCTTCAGGGCTGACTGGACGTTGCCGTCTCGGAGCGTGATGCCGTGCACGAAGAGGACAAGCGGCTCCGCCTGCAGCTGGATATTCTCCAGACGGAGAAGAAGGACCACGAGACGGCCCATCACATGGAGCTAGAGCAGCTGCACGTCGGCCTGCGGGCGAAGGATTCCTCCCGTGCCGCCGACCTGGAGCGGTTGGAGAAGGTTCACCTTGAGGAGGTGAAGCAGAAGGACGCCGCTCTAGAGTGGAAGGATGCCGCCTTGGCCAAGGTGAAGGCCGAGCTGGTGAAGGAGATCGAGACGGCCCAGGCCCTCTAGGGCGAGCTCACCCGCGTGTCTCAAGAGATCGCGACACGAGACCATGAAACTTTGGAGGCGGCAGGCGAAGCCGACATCCACGTCAACCGTGAGTATTTTCCATCATGACTTTGTCTTCATTCTTGCTGGCGTTTCCCCCTCCTTATCCTTCATACCATGCCCCCGTCCCCAAGGCTCTTCCCCAGGACACGGGAGGCGGGAGAAGCGGTCGTGGAGACCAGCCGTGAAGAGCGTCGAGCCGCTGCTGAAAAGGTGGACGCCAACGCCGGCTGATCCATGGAGGTAATAGCCATTGGCGCCAAGGCTCGCATGTACGAGATGGCGCGCTCCCTGGAGCGGCTCCAGAGCGTGGGGCTGGAGATGATAAAGGCCATGTGGCCTGATGCGGTGGAGCCGGCATCCATGAGCAGGCTATCCCGCTGACTTGAAGCCGGTAGCTCTCGCCTAGACGCATGGCGCGCGTCGGCCGCGCGTGCTAGAGTGTACATGGCGCTCCGCCTGGCCAAGTCCTGTTGTCGGAACCTGGACTTGGGGTAGCTCGCGGTGCAGCGCGCCGGCTCATAGGAGGGACTGGCAGCCGTGGAGGATGAGCTACAGGTGAGAGCCAGTGGCATTGCCGCCTTCGCCACCTGGGACGAGCTCGGCTTGGAGCGTGATGCAGACAACAACGTGATCCGTGAGGATCTGTTCTATCTGCATCCCTATGACACTGAAGGCAGCTCTGTCGAAACGGCCTTTGAGGAAGAAGTCGCCGACTCCAGCGGCGAGGCCTACGTGGACTCGGCCATGAGGGACGGTGCTGGAGGCGCCCAAGGCGGTGACGGTGCTTCTACCTCAGGTGGAGCTGATAATGCTGAAGCCACCACCTCAGGTGCCGCTGCTGGGGCCGCAGACGGAGCCGCCACCAACTAGTTCTCTTTTTTCATTTTTTTATTTCTTCATTTTGCTGTTAGTCCAACAGTTCCACCCACTGGGGGTGTTTTATTGTAATGAACTCCGGATGTGGGCCTTTAAATGCTCTGAAAGTGATATATGCTTATCTATTCTGCATTGTACTTGAAAGCGTTGTGATTGCCGACTTGCTTTTTTGTCTTTCGTTTCCCTTTTCGCTCCTGTTTATCTAGCGCCTTTGCTTTCTCTAGCATCCGTCCCGCCAGCCGGGAGCCGGTCTGTGACTGGGACGGGGTTTCTGCCTTTGAAAACATTGGACTTGGATTTTTCGAACATGTCGAGACACTTGGACTTAAAGCGAGGCACGAGAGGCCAGCTAGAAAGTAAGATCGGAAGCGATCAAACCGACCCGAGCTGGCAACCTCTTTCCTAGGTGAAATTTTCATGTAGTCGGCCTTCCCTACCACGGTCTCGTTAGCCAGACAGCCGGGAGCCGGACCGTGGCTTGTGCGAGGCAGTAAGGTCTTAACCTGGCATACACTATACGTCCATCTACGACTAAGGAAGCTATTCGGGCAGGCTAGCGGGCCGCCGAGACCGTGAAGCCGGACCGGGGAACTCATAGTCGAGTGAACAACTCTTGCCATGAATCTAAAAGAGGTGTGCCTCAAGTACCAGCTTGAAACACCCATTGCATTCATTAATAATCCCGAAAAGGGAAGAAGATACATACGTACACGCGTTTTCTCTTGCTTTTTAGCAATAGAACGGGCGAAGCAACGCCGCGTTCCATGGATGCTCCGTTTCCTGGCCGGAGTCATCTCTCTTGCGCTTCCTTGGCTTCTGGCCGTCTATTAGATAGTATGCATTGTTATGCAACACCCTGCTGATGATGAAAGGTTCTTCCCATGGGGAGGAGAGCTTGTGGTGGCCGGCTGTTCGCTGAATTCTTCTAAGCACCAAGTCCCCCTCCCGGAAGGAGATGGGCCTGATCTTCTTGCTATGCTAGTACCTCAGCTTTTGTTGATATATGGTTTTCCGGCTCAAGGCCATCTCCCGTGCCTCTTCGAGCAGATCGACGCCGTCTTCTCTTGCCTCCTTCGCTTCCGTCTCTGTGTACAGGGTGACCAGAGGAGAGTCGAACTCAACATCCATGGGGATGATTGCCTCGGACCCATATACCAGGAAGAATGGTGTGAAGCCGGTTGACCGGTTCAGCATGGTGCGGAGTCTCCACAGCACAGCCGGTAGCTCTTCGATCCAACAGCCGGCTGACCTGACTAGTGGCGCCACCAGTCTTGGCTTGATGCCGGCTAAAATCAGGCCATTTTCCCTTTCCACCTGGCCGTTAGATTGCGGGTACACCACCGACGCCAAGTCAAGCTAGATGCCTTCTTTGGCACAGAAGAGCACCAATGCACCCTTGGCAAAGTTGGTGTCATTGCCGGTGATGATGTTGTGGGGGACGCCGTAGCGAACAACAATGTCCTTGATGAACCTAACGACCATGGGAGCGTCAAGCTTCTTGATGGGCCTGGCCTCAATTCACTTGGTGAATTTGTCAAGAACGACCAGAAGATGTGTCATGCCGCCTCGAGCGGTCTTGAATGGCCCCACCATATCCAGCCCCTAGACTCTAAACGACCATGATAAGGGGATGGTTTTGAGGGCTGATGCCGGCAGGTGGTTCTGCGTGCTGAAGCGCTGGCAGCCTTCGCACTTGTCGACCATGTCTATGGCCTCCTCAAGGGCCGTGGGCCAGTAAAATCCATGGCGGAACGCCTTGGCCACCAGGGTTCTAGAGGCGGCATGATGCCCCCACTCACCCTGATGTATATATGTGAGGATTTCCTGCCCCCTTTCTGGCTCGACGCAGCGTTGAAACACGCTGGTCACGCTATGCCGAACCAGCTCGTGGTTGATGATGGCGTACGCCGAGGATTGACGCTGGATCTGCCTTGCCTCCGCCTCATCTTGGGTAGCTCGCCACGAATAAGGAAGGTCGGGATGGGCTGTGCCCACGAGGGAGCCGACACTGGAGCCGGCTACGCATCGACCTGAAGGTCAAGAGCTTCTAAAGTCCATACGGTCGCAGGCTCGAGAACTTCTGTCTCTGGTGCCGTCGTGGCAGCCAGCATGCCATCTACCTCCATAACGGCCACCCACAGGGTGTTCAGCCGACAGGATTCGAGGCCTGGCGTTGCCGATGTTGTTGTTGGAACCGATGAGGCAGTTGTAGCCGGCAACGCCGTTGTAGCTGTTGGGGAACGTTGCATGGGAAACAAAAAAATTCCTACGCACACGAAGACCTATCATGGTGATGTTCATATACGAGAGGGAGATCGGATCCACATACCCTCGTAGATTGCTAAGCGGGAAGCGTTAAGAAACGCGGTTGATGTAGTGGTACAACTTCATGATTCAAATCTCCGTCGTCCCATGATCCGTCCCACGATCCGTCCCGATCTAGTACCGAACGGACGACACCTCCGCATTCAGCACACATACAGCTCGATGACGATCTCCTCCTTCTTGATCCAGCAAGAGAGACGGGGAATTAGATGAGTTCTCCGACAGCGTGACGACGCGCCGGTGTTGGTGATGATCTATTCCTCCAGGGCTCCGGCCGAGCTCCGCAGAAATCTAATCAAGAGGAACTGCGTGGTATAGGTTTGACTTGCACGTGGCAAAGTTGTGTCTCAAAAGCCCTAAAACCACCAATATATATACAAGGAGGGGAGGGGCTAGCCTTGGGGATCAAGGGAGCCCCAAGGGCGCCGGCCGAGAGGAGGAGGTGGACTCCCATCCCAATTCGGTTTGGGGGAAGGAGTCCACTCCTTCCTTCCCACCTCCCTCTTTCCTTTTTTCTTTCTTTTGGTTTTTTCTCCTTGTGGCGCCATACCCAACTTGGGCTGGCCTCACCAGCCCACTAAGGGTTGGTGCGCCACCCTAGGGCTATTGATCTCACTCTCGGGTGGGTGGGCCCCTACTGGTGAATATTCGGAACCCATTCGTCACTCCCAGTACACTTCCGGTAATGTCCGAAATCTTTCCGATGACCAAATGAAACCATCCTATATATCAATCTTCCTTTCCAGAACATTCCGGAAACCCTCGTGACGTCTGTGATATCATTCGGGACTCTGAAAAACCTTCGGTCACCAACACATATAACTCAACTATACTAAAACGTCACCGAACCTTAAGTGTGCAGACCGTGCGGGTTCGAGAACTATGCAGACATGACCCCAGACACTCCTCGGTCAGTATCCAATGGTGAGACCTGGATGTCCATATTGGATCCTACATATTCCACAAAGATCTTATCGGCTGAACCTCTGTGCCAAGGATTCACATAATCCCGTATAACATTCCCTTTGTCCTTCGGTATGTTACTTGCCCTAGATTTGATCGTCGGTATCTCTATACCTATTTCAATCTCGTTACCGAAAAGTCTCTTTACTCGTTTCGTAATACAGGACCCCATGACTTACACTTGAGTCACATTGCTTACAAGGCTTGTATGTGATGTTGTATTACCGAGTGGGCCCCGAGATACCTCTCTGTCACACGGAGTGACAAATCCCAGTCTTGATCCACGCTAACTCAACGGACACCTTCGGAGATATGTGTAGAGTACCTTTATAGTCACCGAGTAACGTTGTGACGTTTGATACACACAAGGTTTTCCTCCGGTGTCAGTGAGTTACATGATCTCATGGTCATAGGAATGAATACTTGACACGCATAAAACAATAACAACAAAATGACACGATCACATGCTACGTTTATAATTTGGGTCTTGTCCATCACATCATTCTCCTAATGATGTGATCCAGTTATCAAGTGACAACACTTGCATATGGTCAAAAAACCTTAACCATCCTTGATCAACTGGCTAGCCAACTAGAGTCTTACTAGGGACATTGTTTTGTCTATGTATCCACACATGTATCTATGCTTTCATTCAATGCAATTATAGCATGGATAATAAACGATTATCTTGAAATAGGAAATATAATAATAACTATTTTATCATTGCCTCTAGGGCATATTTCCAACAGTCTCCCACTTGCACTGGAGTCAGTAATCTAGTCTCACATCGCTATGCGATTTACATTGGAATGAATCTAACACCCATACAGTTCTGGTGTTGATCATGCTTCGCTCGTGGAAGAGTTTAGTCAGCGGATCTGCTACATTTAGATCCATGTGCACTTTGCAAATATTTACATCCTCTCCTTCGACGTAGTCGCGGATGAGGTTGAAGCGTCGTTTGATGTGTCTGGTCTTCTTGTGAAACCTTGGTTCCTTTGCTAAAGCAATGGCACCAGTGTTGTCACAGAACAGAGTTATTGGATTCAGTGCGCTTGGCATAACTCCAAGATCCGTCATGAACTGCTTCATCCACACAACCTCCTTAGCTACCTCCGAGGCAACCATGTACTCCGCCTCACATGTAGAATCTGCTACAATGTTTTGCTTGGAACTGCACCAGCTTACTGCACCCCCATAAAGGATAAATACGTATCCGGTTTGAGACTTAGAGTCATCCGGATCAGTGTCAAAACTTGCATCGACGTAACCCTTTACGACGATCTCTTCGTTACCTCCATAAACGAGAAACATTTCCTTAGTCCTTTTCAGGTACTTCAAAATATTCTTGACCACCGTCCAGTGATCCACTCCTGGATTACTTTGAAACCTGCCTGCCATACTCATGGCCAGGCTGACATCCGGTCTAGTGCAAAACAGTGCATACATGATATACCCTATGGCTGAAGCATAGGGACGGTACTCGTCTTTCCTCTATGTTCCGCAGTTACTGGACACTGAGTCTTACTCAACTTTATACCTTGTAATACTGGCAGGAACCCCTTCTTGGACTGCTCCATTTTGAACTTCTTCAAAACTTTATCAAGGTATGTGCTTTGTGAAAGTCCTATTAGGCGTCTTGATCTATCCCTATAGATCTTAATGCCTAATATTTAAGCAGCTTCTCCTAGGTCCTTCATTGAAAAACATTTGTTCAAGTAATCTTTTACGCTCTCTAAAAACTCCACATTGTTTCCAATCAGCAATATGTCATCCACATATAATATTAGAAATGCCACAGAGCTTCCACTCACTTTCTTGTAAATACAAGATTCTCCAACAACTTGTATGAACCCAAATGCTTTCATCACCTCATCGAAACGCTTATTCCAACTCTGAGATGCTTGCACCAGTCCATAAATGGATCGCTGGAGCTTGCATACTTTGTTAGCATTCTTTGGTTTGACAAAACCTTCGGGTTGCATCATATACAACTCTTCCTTAAGAAAACCGTTAAGGAACCCTGATTTGACATCCATCTGCCAGATTTCATAATCGAAAAATGCAGCTATTGCTAACATGATTCGGACGGACTTAAGCATCGCTACGGGTGAGAACGTCTCATCGTAGTCAACTCCTTGAACTTGTGAAAAACCCTTTGCAACAAGTCGAGCTTTACAAACGGTTACATTACCGTCTGCGTCCGTCTTCTTCTTAAAGATCTATTTTTTCCGAATAGCCTTGCGACCTTCAGGTAATACTTCCAAAGTCCATACTTTGTTTTCATACATAGATCCTATCTCGGACTTCATGGCCTCCAGCCATTTGTTGGAATCCGGGCCCACCATTGCTTCTTCATAATTTGCAGGTTCATTGTTGTCTAACAACATGATTGATAAGACAGGATTACCGTACCACCCAGGAGCAGTACGTGATCTTGTCGACTTGCGAGGTCCGATAGCAACTTGATCCGAAGCTTCACGATCATCATCATTAGCTTCCTCCTCAACCGGCGTCGCTTCGACAGAGGTTTCCCCTTGCCCTGCGCCACCATCTAGAGGGAGTAGAGGTTCTACAACCTCATCAAGTTCTGTCTTCTTCCCACTCAATTATTTCAAGAGAAACTCCTTCTCAACAAAAGCTCCATTCTTAGCAACAAACACTTTGCCCTCGGATCTGAGATAAAAGGTGTACCCAACTGTCTCCTTTGGGTAACCTATGAAGATGCACTTTTCCGCTTTGGGTTCCAGCTTTTCAGGCTGAAGCTTTTTGACATAAGCATCACATCCCCAAACTAGCTAGCCAACTAGAGTCTTACTAGGGACATTGTTTTGTCTATGTATCCACACATGTATCTATGCTTTCATACAATACAATTATAACATGGATAATAAAAGATTATCTTGAAATAGGAAATATAATATTAACTATTTTATCATTGCCACTAGGGAATATTTCCAACCGTAGCCGGCGCAGAAGTTGTAGCCGGCAGAGTAGTTGTAGCCGACGGAGTAGTCATAGTCGATGACTTCTCCGAGCCCGACGTCAATGGGATGGCATGATCTGCCAGTACAAAGATCGATGCCGACTCCGGAGACGGGTGGATGGAGGGCTTGTACAGTTGCTCGAGGGAGACGCCGGCTAGGATTGCGTGCTTTGTGGAGCCAATTTTGGCCAAGGTGTCTGCTGCCTCGTTGTCCGCCCCGGGGACATGATGGAACTCGCAGCCCTCGAAAGGACCACTGAGCTGCTGAATGTTGAAGCGGTAGCTCGTCATGTTGGCATCCCTGGCGTCCCATTCGCCAGAGACCTGCTGCACCACAAGGTCCGAGTCGCCGAAGCAAAGGATCCGCCAGATGCCAATCTCTGTGGCAAGCCGGAGGCCGTGAGCAAGTGCCTCGTACTCGGCGACATTCTTGGGGGCGGTGAAATGTATGTGGAGAGCATACTTGAGTTGGTCTCCTTTCGGAGATGTCAAGACGATGCCGGCTCCCACACCAGTTTGCGTCTTCGAGCCGTCAAAGTGCATCCGCCAATGAGTGGAGTGTGGAGGCGGTGGCAGGAATTGGGTTTGGGCCCAATCGACGAGGAAGTCGGCCACCATTTGCGATTTGACGGCGGTGCGTGGCTCGTAGCAGATGTCGTGGTCGGCCATGGAGATGGACCACTTGGCAATCCGGCCCGTGGCATCACGGTTGCCCATGATTTCTGAGAGTGTAGTAGTGCTCACCATAGTGATGGCATGCTCCTGAAAGTATTGCTTCAACTTCTTGGCGGCAAAGTAGACACCATAACACATCTTTTGATAGTGGGGGTAGTTTTGCTTGGAGGCGGACAAGACCTCGCTGAGGTAGTAGATATGGTGATGTACTAGCAGCACCTTGCCCTCCTTCTTGCGCTCCACTACCAGAACCACACTAACCAGGCGAGTGGTCGTCGTGATGTAGATGAGGATGGGCTCTCTTTCGGCCGGTGCCGCCAAGATTGGCATAATCGAGATGACGCGCTTGAGGTCGCGGAAGGCTTCGTCCGCCTGGTCGTTCCACTCGAACTTGGTCGTCTTCTTCATCAGCTGATAGAGTGGAAGCGCCTTCTCACCCAGCCGGCTGACGAACTGGCTGAGGGACACCAGACAACCAGCGAACTTCTAGACGTCGAGGATTCGAGCCAGCTTCACCATTTGCTTGATGGCTCTATTCTTCTTAGGGTTAGCTTCGATGCCGCGAGTTGACACAAAGAAACCCAAGAGCTTGCCGCCTAGAACTCCAAAGACGCACTTGTCCGGATTGAGCCAGATCTTGTATTCGCGCAGATTGGCGAACGTCTCTCGCAATTCTTCAAGGAGACTAAAATGTTGCTTGGTCTTGACGACGATGTCATCCACATAGACATGGATGTTCCTGCCGATTTGCGGCAAGAGGCATTGTTGCGTGCAACGTTGAAAGGTGGCACCAGCGTTCTTCAGGCCGAACGTCATGGTGGTGTAGCGGTAGGCCCCGAAGGGCGTAATAAAGGAGGTCTTCAGCCGGTCGGCTGGATCCAGCTTGATCTTGTGGGATCTTGAATAGGCGTGCAGAAAGGACAGCAATTCGCAGCGAGCTATGGAGTCGGTCACTTGATCTATCTGGGGCAAAGAGAAAGGTACTTTCAGACACACCTTATTCAGGCTTGTGTAGTCGATACATATTCGCCAAGTCTTGTTTTTCTTCAGCACCAGAACTGAGTTGGACAACCAGTCCGGGTGGAAAAGTTCCATGATGAAGCCGGCTGCGATAAGCCGGGCGATCTCTTCTTCTATTATGCGCCGCTTCCCCTCGGCGAAGCGGCGCAGGGGTTGTTTCACCGGCTTGGCATCCGGCTGCACATGAAGCTTGGGATCGGCGTACTTACTTGGAACTCCCATAATGTCCTTTGGGGACCATGCAAAGATGTCCCGCTCCTCGCGGAGGAAGTCGACGCGCTCGCCTTCCTATTTGGCGTTGAGGTTAGAACTAATGGTGATGCACTGCTTGGGGTTCGCATGGTCGAGCGGCACCTGCTTAGTTTCCTTGGCCGACTTGAACAAGCCTTCACCGGCTGACTGGGATGATGGAGTAGGGATCGTTGGTTGCTCGGTAGCCTGAGCCACGAGTCGGTCGATATATCTCTTCTCCTCAGCGATTACCAGGGCGTTGGCCAGATGACTGCTGTCGTGTGCACACTCGAGCGACTTCTTGTAGTCGCCAGCGATGGTGATGATGCCCTTGGGACCCGAAATCTTCATCTTGAGGTAGGCATAGTGGGGGATGGCCATAAATTTGGCCAAAGCTGGCCTGCCCAGCAGCGCGTGGTAGGGGTTGTTGAGGTCCACCACCTCGAACAAAATTGGTTCGCGGCGGAAGTGCGCCTTGTCGCCAAAGAGGACATCCAGCTGGATTTTGCCAATCGGCGAGCATGAATGTCCCGGCACAATGCCAAGGAAGACAGTGTTGGTCAGCTGGAAGTCCTTCTCCTTCAGCCCAAGCTTGAGCAGGGTGTCGCGGTAGAGGATGTTAATGCTGCTGCCGCCGTCAACTAACACCTCGGAGAACCGGCAGGTGAGCCTCTTGGAGGCGAAGGTGGGGTCAAGGACGAGCGCGTATGAGCCAGGGTTTGGCATCACCGCAGGATGGTCAGTTCGGCTCCATGTGATTTACTTTTCGGACCAATGCATGAATTGGGGAACCGAGGGGACCGTGGCATTTACTTCGTGTCGGGGCTGTCGCTGGTTGTGCTTGCCGCCGCCTTCGCTGGTGAATACGACGTAGGCCCCGTCTTGCTTGGGGAACTGGTCTTCGAGATGGCCGTCATTAGGAGGCGGCGATGGTGGAGCCAGAGCCGACACTGGAGCTGGAGCGCGAGGCGCTGCAACTGCCACCGGGGGAGCCGTCAGACCCTCACCCCGAGACAGTCGCTGTGCGAAGCTGCATTGTCGGAGTGTATGGGTGGCCGGCTTCGCCCCGGTGTGCATATTGCACGAAGCGTCGAGCATTTTCTCGAAGGTTAGCTTGGGCTGCCAGGTATTCTTGCTGGTCCGTTGCGGCTGAGTGCTACAGCGACAGAAATCTTCTGTCGTCTCTTGAGCTTGCGTTGGTTTTTCCCTTGAAGAGGAAAGGGCGATGCAGCACAGGAGCAGTAAGTATTTCCCTCAGTTTGAGAACCAAGGTAAAAATCCAGTAGGAGAATCGCGTCAAGTCCAGAGTACCTGCACAAACACAAAAGAGCTTGCACCCAACGCTATAAAGGGGTTGTCAATCCCTTCAAGATTGATTGCAAAGTGAGAACTGAAGGCAGAAAGTGCAACGAAGTAAAAGTGTAAGGTTGAAAATATGATGTGAAGTAGACCCGGGGGCCATAGTGTTCACTAGAGGCTTCTCTCAAAGTAGCAAATATTACGGTGGGTGAACAAATTACTGTCGAGCAATTGATAGAACCGCGCAAAGTCATGACGATATCTAAGGCATCACGTCCGAGACAAGTAGACCGATACTTTCTACATCTACTACTATTACTCCACACATCGACCGCTATCCACCATGCATCTTGTGTATTGAGTTCATGACGAACAGAGTAACGCCTTAAGCAAGATGACATGATGTAGAGGGATAAACTCAAACCAATGATGAAAACCCCATATTTTTACCCTTGATGGAAACAACACGATGCATGCCTCGCTACCCCTTCTGTCACTGGGTGAGATCACCGGACGGTATGAACCCAAAACCAATCACTTCTCCCATTGCAAGAATCATAGATCAAGCTGGCCAAACAAAACCCACAACTCGAAGAGAATTACAAGGATATGAAATCATGCATATAAGATATCAGAAGAAACTCAAATAAGATTCACAGATAATCTGATCATAAATCCACAATTTATTGGATCTCGACAAACTCACCGCAAAAGAAGATTACATCAGATAGATCTCCATGAAGATCATGGATAACTTTGTATTGAAGTTCCAAGAGAGAGAGAAGAAGCCATCTAGCTACTAGCTATGGACCCGTAGGTCTATGGTGAACTACTCACGCATCATTGGAGAGGTCATGGTGTTGATGAAGAAGCCCTCCGAATCTGAATCCCCCCTCCGACAGGGCAACAGAAAGTGTTTTTCTGGGATTTTAGGGAATATATAGGCGAAAGACCTAGGGCAGAGGAGGCCCAGGGAGCCCACAAGCCTGGGAGGCGTGGGCCCCCTGGCCGCGGCTAGGGGTCTTGTGGGGTCCCTGGTGGCCCTCTGCCTTGGTTCTCAAGTCTCCCGATCGTCTTCTATTTCGGAAAAAATCTTTTCGGAAGTTTTATTCCGTTTGGACTCCGTTTAAAATCCTCCTCTGAAAAGGGTCAAAACACAGAAAAACAGGAACTGGCACTTGGCACTGAGTTAATAAGTTAGTCCCAAAAAAGATATAAAAGGCATACAAAACATCCAAAGTTTGACAAGATAAAAGCATGAAACCATCAAAAATTATAGATACGTTGGAGACATATCAAGCATCCCCAAGCTTAACTCCTGCTCGTCCTTGAGTAGGGAAGTGATAAATACTGAATTTTTGATGTGGAATCCTACCTAGCATAGTTGTCCTTTGTAACTTCTTTCATGTGACATGAATGTTCAGATCCGTAAGATTCAAAACAATAGTTTGCTTTTGACATGAAAACAATAATACTTCAAGAAAACTAGCAAGGTAATCATGAACTTTCGAAATAACAAGGCCAAAGAAAGTTATCCCTACAAAATCATATAGTCTAGCTATGCTCCATCATTCTCACACAACTAATTTAAATCATGCACAACCCCGGTATTGGCCAAGTAATTGTTTTCGCACTCTTACTTTCTCAAACCTTTTACAACTATCACGCAATACATGAGCGTGAGCCATGGATATAACACTATAGGTGGAATAGAGTGTGGTGGTGGTTGTGAGACAAAAAAGGACGAGATGGTCACATTGACTCGGTGTATCAAAGGGTTATGGAGATGCCCATTAATAGATATCAATGTGAATGAGTAGGGATTGCCATACAAAGGATGCACTAGAGCTATAAGTATGTGAAAGCTCAAAAGGAGAACTAGTGGGTGTGCATCCAACTTGCTTGCTCATGAAGACCTAGGGCAATTTGAGGAAGCCCATCATTGGAATATACAAGCTGAGTTATATAATAAAGATTCCCACTAGCATATGGTGGTGACGAAACGAGAGGCTCTCAATCATGAAGAACATGGTGCTATTATGAAGCACAAGTGTGGAAAAAGATAGTAGCATTGTCCCTTCTCTCTTTTTCGCTTTTTTTATTTGGGCTCTTTGGCCTCTCTTTTTTAAGTGGGCAACTTTGGCCTCTTTTTTTTATTTTCTCACATGGGACAATGCTCTAATAATGATGAACATCACACTTTTATTTACTCACAACTCAAAGCTCAGAACGATAATGACTCTATAGGAAATGCCTCCGGCAGTGTACCGGGATGTGCAACGATCTAGCTTGGTGTATGACATTCAAACTTCTCGCTAGATATCTTACGATCATGCAATGGCAATATGAGAGTGACGGCACAAGTCATTAGACGGAATGGTGGGAGTTGCATGGCAATATATTTCGGAATGGCTATGAAAATGCCATAGTAGGTAGGTATGGTGGTTTTTTTGAGGAAGGCATATGGTGGGTTTGTGCACCGGCGAAAGTTGCGCGGCACTAGAGAGGCTAGCAATGGTGTAAGGTGAAAGTGCATCTATACCATGGACTCACGTTAGTCATGAAGAACTCACATACTTGTGGCGGAAGTTTTTATTAGTAATCGAAACAAAGTGCTAAACGCATACTCCTAGGGGAAGGGTTGGTAGGTGTTAACCATCGCGCGATCCCGACCTCAATACAAAGGATGACAATCAATAGATCAATTATGCTCCGACTTCCTAACATAGCGGTTCACCATACGTGCATGCTACGGGAATCACTAACTTCAACACAAGTATTTCTAGATTCACAACACCCTACTAACATAACTCTATATTACCAAATCCACGTCTCAAAACTAATTGAGGGGAATCAAAACTTCTCTTTCTACTCAATGCACATGAATATGGAGGTTTTTGTATCCTCTTTGGGTACCTATCACCTTTGGGACTACTTTTATAGCACAAGCCAACTACAGAGTCACGTACCGCCGTGCTCTAAAAGATCTAAGTGAAGCACATAGAGCAAAATTATCTAGCTCAAAAGATATAAGTGAAGCACGATGAGCATTCTAGCAAAATCACGATGAGTGCATGTCTCTCTCAAAAGGTGTGCAGAAAGGATGATTGTGACACAACAAAAAGAAAAGACTCATACGATACAAGACACTCCAAGCAAAACACATATCATGTGGTGAATACAAATATAGCTCCAAGTAATGTTACCGATGGATTGAAGATGAAAGAGGGGATGCCTTCCCGGGGCATCCCCAAGCTTAGGCTTTTTGGTGTCCTTGAATTTGGCTTGGGATGCCTTGGGCATCCCCAAGCTTGAGATCTTTCCACTCTTTATCCCTTTGTCCATGAGAGCATCACCCAAAACTTGAAAACTCCACAACACAAAACTTAAACAGAAACTCGTGATATCATTAGCACAAGAAAACAAACTACCACCTCTTTAGGTACTGTAGAAAACTTGAATTCTATTCATATTGGTGTTAGATTACTGTATTCTCACTTTTCCACGGCTAGTACCCCTCGATACTATCCATAGTTTCATCAAAACAAGCAACCAACTCAACAAAAACAGAATCTGTCAAAAACAGACCAGTCTGTAGCAATCTGTATATTTCGTATACTTGTGGTACCTCAAAAATTCTGAAACATTACGACTGCCTGGTAAAAAGGAATATCAACCAGAAGAAAAACGAATAAACTCAAAATTTATTTCTTAATAAAAATTAAAAATAATCTCGTGAGCGAAAAGTTTCTGTCTTTTTCCAGCAGGATCAAACAACCATCACCAAGACTAGATCTCCATGAAGATTATGGAGAACTTTGTATTGAAGATCCAAGAGAGAGAAGAAGCCATCTAGCTACTAGCTATGGACCCGTAGGTCTATGTTGAACTACTCACGCATCACTGGAGAGGTCATGGTATTGATGAAGAAGCCCTCCGTATCCGAATCCCCCCTCCGACTGGGCACCAGAACGTGCCCCAGATGGGATCTTGCAGAGACAGAAGCTTGCGGCGGCGCAAAAGTGTTTTCGTTGATCTCCTGATTTTTTCTGGGATTTTAGGGAATATATAGGCGAAAGACCTAGGGCAGAGGAGGCCCAGGGATCCCACATTCCTGGGAGGCGCGGCCCCCCTTGCTGCGGCTAGGGGGCTTGTGGGGTCCATGGTGGCCCTCTGCCATGGCTCTCAAGTCTCCCGATCGTCTTCTGTTTCGGAAAAAATCTTTTCAGAAGTTTTATTCTGTTTGGACTCCGTTTAAAATCCTCCTCTGAAAGGTGTCAAAAACACGGAAAAAACAAGAACTGACACTTGGCACTGAGTTAACAAGTTAGTCCCAAAAAAGATATAAAAGGCATACAAAACATCCAAAGTTTGAGAAGATAAAAGCATGAAACCATCAAAAATTATAGATACGTTGGCGACGTATCACTGAGCAGCCGGCGCCTCTTCCTCCACATTGGCCACCTGCTTCCTTGCAGAGTGCGGATCAAATTCATCCGTCTTCCGCTTGTTGTTCTGGCCGCCTCGATTGTCGCCAGCCAGCTTGGAAGTAGAAGGCATGGAGACAGGTTTGTCCAAGGCGGTGACCTTGATCAACATGGCGGAGTAGGCCGTGGCGTGTTTGTCTGCCTTGGCCACGAGCACCACCAAAGAGGTGGTCCCGGAGCACATGAGATTGTGCTTGAGAAGGATGCCGTCTCGGTAGCCGTCAATGAAGTACTGAATTGCATGTACCTTGTGCACTCCTTCGCAGGAGTTGTGCAGCTCCGTCTAGCGCGTGACATAGTCGCGAAGGGGCTCGTTGGGCCTCTGTACGCACATGGCCAGCTCGCGAGGTCGGTCAGGGTGTTTGTAGTTGCTGGTGAAGTTGCGGACGAACACCTCCTCGAAGTCAACCCAAGAGTTGACGTTGTCGGTTAGCAGGCTATTGAGCCAAGTCCTGGCCGAGCCGGTCAGCATGAGAGGCACGCAGCGGACCGCTACGCACTTGTTACCTCGGGCTATGCTGACAGCAGTGGTGTAGTCGATCAGCCAGTCCTCCGACTTGGGGGTGCCGCTGTACTTGGGGGTGTCACGAGGGATAGTGAAGCCTTTAGGGAACGGCTCCCCTCGGATCCTGGGGCCGAAGCACGCCGTACCAATGAGACCCTCATGTCTACTACGCAACCTTCTCCTTGTAGACGTTGTTGGGCCTCCAAGTGCAGAGGTTTGTAGGACAGTAGCAATTTTTCCTCAAGTAGGTGACCTAAGGTTTATCAATCCGTGGGAGGCGTAGGGTGAAGATGGTCTCTCTCAAGCAACCCTGCAACCAAATAACAAAGAGTCTCTTGTGTCCCCAACACACCCAATGCAATGGTAAATTGTATAGGTGCACTAGTTCGGCGAAGAGATGGTAATACAAGTGCAATATGGATGGTAGATATAGGTTTTTGTAATCTGAAATTACAAAGACATCACGGTAACTAATAGTAAAAGTGAGCACGAATAGTATTGCAATGCTTGGAAACAAGGCCTAGGGTTCATACTTTCACTAGTATAAGTTCTCTCAACAATGATAACATAGTTGGATCATATAACTAGCCCTCAACATGCAACAAAGAATGACTCCAAAGTCACTAATAGCGGAGAAGAAATGAAGAGATTATTGTCGGGTACGAAACCACCACAAAGTTATTCTTTCTGATCGATCTATTCAAGAGTCCGTAGTAAAATAACACAAAGCTATTCTTTCCGTTCAATCTATCCTAGAGTTCGTACTAGAATAACACCTTAAGACACAAATCAACCAAAACCCTAATGTCACCTAGATACTCCATTGTCACCTCAAGTATCCGTGGGCATGATTATACGATATGCATCACACAATCTCAGAATCATCTATTCAACCAACACATAGAACTTCAAAGAGTGCCCCAAAGTTTCTACCGGAGAGTCAAAACGTGTGCCAACCCATATGCATAGGTCCCCGATGTCACGAAACCCGCAAGTTGATCACCAAAACGTACATCAAGTACTCACATGAATCTCCCATTGTCACCATAGATAGACACGTGCAAGACATACATCAACTATTCTTAAAGACTCAATCCGATAAGATAACTTCAAAGGGGAAACTCAATTCATTACAAGAAGGGAGACAGGGAAGAACATCATAAGATCCAACTATAGCAGCAAAGCCCGTGGTGCATTGAGATCAAGACATCTCAAGAACACGAGAGAGAAAGATAAAACACATAGCTACTGGTACATACCCTCAGTCCCGAGGGTGAACTACTCCCTCTTCGTCATGGAGATCGCCGGGATGATGAAGATGGCCACCGGAGATGGTTCCCCCCTCCGGCAGGGTGCCAGAATTGGCTCCCGATTGGTTTTTGGTGGCTAGAGAGGCTTGCGGTGGCGGAAATCCCCATCTAGGTTTCTTTTGGGGGGTTTCTGTACTTATAGGAATTTATGGTGGTGGAATTACGTCGGTTGGGCCCACGAGGAGGTCACAAGCCTGCTAGGTGCAGCCTAGGGGGCCGCGCCTCCTGGGCTTGTGACTCCCTCGTGGCACTTCTGCCTTCTTCCAAAGCTTCGGGGGTCTCTTTTGGTCCAAAAAATTACCGTGAAAGTTTTATTCCATTTGGACTCCGTTTGATATTCTTTTCTGATAAAGGTCAAAAACTCGGAAAAAACAGAAACTAGCACTAGGCACTGAGTTAATAGGTTAGTCCCAAAAATGATATAAAATGGCATATTCATGCATATAAAACATCCAAAGGTGATAATATAATAGCATGGAACGATCAAAAATTATAGATACGTTGGAGACGTACCAAGCATCCCCAAGCTTAATTCCTGCTCGTCCTCGAGTAGGTAAATGATAAAAACAAAAAAAATTATGTGGAATGCTACCTAACATATATTGTGGCATGAATATTCAGATCCATATGATTCAAAGCAAAAAAGTTTAATATTGGCATAAGAACAATAATACTTAAAGCATACTAGCAAAGTAATCATGAACTTTTGAAATAACAACGCCAAAGAAAGTTATCCCTACAAAATCATATAGTCTGGTTATGCTCCATCATCCCCACACAACGAACTTAAATCATGCACAACCCCGGTATTGGCCAAGTAATTGTTTTTGCACTCTTACTTTCTCAAACTTTTTCAACTCTCACGCAATACATGAGCGTGAGCCATGGATATAGCACTATAGGTGGAATAGAGTGTGGTGGAGGTTGTGAGGCAAAAAGGAGGAGATTGTCACATTGACTCGGCATATCAATGGGCTATGGAGATGCCCATCAATAGGTATCAATGTGAATGAGTAGGGATTGCCATGCAACGGATGCACTAGAGCTACAAGTGTATGGAAGCTCAAAAACAAAACTAGCGGGTGTGCACCCAACTTGCTTGCTCACGAAGACCTAGGGCAATTTTGAGGAAGCCCATCATTGGAATATACAAGCCAAGTTATATAATGAAAATTCCCACTAGTATATGGAAGTGACAAAACAAGAGACTCTCTATAATGCAGAACATGGTGCTATTTTGAAGCACAAGCGTGGAAAAAGATAGTAGCATTTTCCCTTCTCTCTTTTTCTCTCATTTTTTTTGTTTGGGCTCTTTGGGCTCTTTTTTTCATTTTTTGGTGGGCATCTTTGGCATATTTTTTTATTTCCTCACATGGGACAATGCTCTAATAATGATGATCATCACACTTGTATTTACTCACAACTCAATACTTAGAACAATGATGACTCTATATGAAATGCCTCCGGCAGTGTACCGGGAAGTGCAACGATCTAGCTTAGCGTATGGTGTTGAAAGATCTCGCTAGCTATCTTCTGATCATGCAATGGAAATATGAAAGTGACGGCACATGTCATGAGATGGAATAGTGGAAGTTGCATGGCAATATATCTCGGAATGGCTATGAAAATGCCATAATAGGTAGGTATGGTGGCTGTTTTGAGGAAGGTATATGGTGGGTTTGTGCACCGACGAAAGTTGCGCGGTACTAGAGAGGCTAGCAACGGTGGAAGGGTGAGAGTGCGTATAATCCATGGACTCACATTAGTCATGAAGAACTCATATACTTATTGTGAAAGTTTTATTAGTAATCAAAACAAAGTGCTAAACGCATACTCCTAGGGAAGGGTTGGTAGGTGTTAACCATCCCGCGATCCCGATCGCCACACAAAGGATAACAATCAATAAATCAATTATGCTTCGACTTCCTAACATAGCGGTTCACCATACGTGCATGCTACGGGAATAACTAACCTCAACACAAGTATTTCTAGATTGACAACACTCTACTAACATGACTCTAATATTACCATATCAATATCTCAAAACTAATTGGGAGGAATCAAACTTCTCTTACTAATCAATGCACTTGAATATGGAAGTTTTTGTTATATCCTCTTTGGATGCCTATCATATTTAGGACTAAATTCATAGCACAGGCCAATTACCAAGTTACTTAGAGAGAGCACTCTCAAAAAGATATAAGTGAAGATCGAGAGTTTTTATTTCTACAAAATATGACACCGTCGTGCTCTAAAAATATTTAAGTGAAGCACTAGAGCAGAATTATCTAGCTCAAAAGATATAAGTGAAACACATGCGAGCTAAATTGCCTACCTCAAAAGATATGTGTGAAACTCATTGAGTATTCTAGCAAATTCACGTTGAGTGCATGTCCCTCTCAAAAAGGTGTGCAGCAAGGATGGTTGTGACAAAACAAAAATCAAAGACTCCTATAATACACGACGCTCCAAGCAAAACACATATCATGTTGTGAATAAAAGTGTAGGTCCAAGTAACGTTACCAATGGATTGAATACGAAAGAGGGGATGCCTTCCTGGGGCATCCCCAAGCTTAGGCTCTTGCCACTCCTTGTTCCATAGTCCATCGAAACTCTACCCAAAACTTGAAAACTTCACAACACAAAACTTAACGGAACTTCGTGAGATGGGTTAGTATGACAATGAGCAAATGAATCACTTGGGTACTATCAAAACAAGACTCATAATTATTTTCACACAATGCCTACTGTATCTTACTATTTCCACAATTTTTATCACTTAATATAATCTATGGAAACACTAAAACAAGCAAACTATGCATTGAAAAGAGAATCTGTCAAGAATAGAACAGTCTGAAATGATCTGCACAATAACCATACTTCTGCACCTCCAAAAATTCTGAAACAATTATTAAAATTAAGGCAATTTGTATATCAATCATCAGCAAAATGAATAAACCTTAAAGAACTCTCTGGATAGCAATTAGAAATGATTTCACGAGTGCAAAGTTTCTGTCTTTTTCAGCATGATCAAACAACTATCACCCGAACTAATCATAAAGGCTTTACTTGGCACTTTATTGAAACTAAGGCAATAAAACATGATTAATACAGTAGCTTAATCATGTGAACACACAAAAAGAGTAAGGATACATATTGGGTTGTCTCCCAACAAGCACTTTTCTTTAATGCCTTTCAAGCTAGGCATGATGATTTCAATGATGCTCACATAAAAGATAAGGACTGAAACATAATGGAAGCATCATGGAGTATATGACTAGCAAGTTTAAGTCTAACCCACTTCCTATGCATAGGGATTTTGTGATCAAACAATTTATTGGGGCAAGAATCAACTAGCATAGGAAGATAAAACAAGCATGACTTCAAAAGTTTCAACACATGGAGAGGAAGCTTGATATTATTGCAATATGTAGAAGAATGTGATCCTCTCTCATAATAATTTTCAGTAGCATTATGAATAAATTCAACAATATAACCAGCACCTAAAGCATTATTTTCATGATCTACAAGCATAGAAATTTTACTACTCTCCACATAAGGAAATTTATTCTCATCAATAGTAGTGGGAGTATCGTAAAAGACTTGAACACTACGAATTGTTTCCACATTAAAAGAGTAATGTTCAGTAAGAGGGTACTCATAATTGTGACAAGTTTTATTGTCATTCTTCTTTATAGCATAAGTATCATCACAATAATCATCATAGATAGGGGCATGCTTTCATCGTAATAATTTTGATCATTCAAAGTGGGGGAACTAAAAAGATCATCTTCATCAAACATAGCATCCCGAAGCTTGTGGCTTTGCATATCATTAGCATCATGGGTATTCAAAGAATTCATACTAACAACATTGCAATCATGCTCATCATTCACATATTTTATGCCAAGCATTCTATGTAATTCTTCTTCTAGGACTTGAGCACAATTCTCCTTCTCATCATTTTCACGAAAGACATTAAAATGATGAAGCATATGAGGCAACCTTAATTCCATTTTTTTGTAGTTTTCTTTTATAGACTAAACTAGTGATAAAACAAGAAACTAAAAGATTCAATTGCAAGATCTAAAGATATACCTTCAAGCGCTAACCTCCCCGGCAACGGCGCGTGAAAAGAGCTTGATGTCTACTACGCAACCTTCTCCTTGTAGACGTTGTTGGGCCTCCAAGTGCAGAGGTTTGTAGGATAGTAGCAATTTTCCCTGAAGTAGGTGACCTAAGGTTTATCAATCCGTGGGAGGCGTAGGGTGAAGATGGTCTCTCTCAAGCAACCCTGCAACCAAATAACAAAGAGTCTCTTGTGTCCCCAACACACCCAATACAATGGTAAATTGTATAGGTGCACTAGTTCGGTGAAGATATGGTGATACAAGTGCAATATGGATGGTAGATATAGGTTTTTGTAATATGAAATTATAAAACAGCAAGGAACTAATAGTAAAAGTGAGCACGAACAGTATTGCAATGCTTGGAAACAAGGCCTAGGGTTCATACTTTCACTAGTATAAGTTCTCTCAACAATGATAACATAATTGGATCATATAACTAGCCCTCAACATGCAACAGAGAGTCACTCCAAAGGCACTAATAGCGGAGAACAAACGAAGAGATTATTGTCGGGTACGAAACCACCACAAAGTTATTCTTTCTAATCGATCTATTCAAGAGTCCATAGTAAAATAACACGAAGCTATTCTTTCGTTCAATCTATCCTAGAGTTCGTACTAGAATAAGACCTTAAGACACACATCAACCAAAACCCTAATGTCACCTAGATATTCCATTGTCATCTCAAGTATCCGTGGGCATGATTATACGATATGCATCACACAATCTCAGAATCATCTATTCAACCAACATATAGAACTTCAAAGAGTTCCCCAAAGTTTCTACCGTAGAGTCAAAACGTGTGCCAAGCCATATGCATAGGTTCCCGATGTCACGAAACTCGCAAGTTGATCACCAAAACATACATCAAGTACTCACATGAATATCCCATTATCACCACAGATAGACACGACTCAATCCGATAAGATAACTTCAAAGGGGAAACTCGATTCATTACAAGAAGGGAGAGAGGGAAGAACATCGTAAGATCCAACTATAGTAGCAAAGCCCGCGGTACATCGAGATCAAGACATCTCAAGAACACGAGAGAGAGAGAGAGATCAAACACATCCCGAGGGTGAACTACTCCCTCCTTGTCATGGAGATCGTCGGGATGATGAAGATGGCCACCAGAGATGGTTTCCCCCTCCGGCAGGGTGCGAGAACGGGCTCCCGACTGGTTTTTGGTGGCTGCAAAGGCTTGCGGCGACGGAACTCCCCATCTAGGTTTCTTTTTGGGGGTTTCTCTATTTATAGGAATTTATGTCTGTGGAATTACGTCGGTTGGGCCCACGAGGAGGTCACAAGCCTGCTAGGCGCGACCTAGGGGGGACGCGCCTTCTGGGCTTGAGATTACCTCGTGGCTCTTCTTCCAAAGCTTTGGGGGTCTCTTTTGGTCCCAAAAAAAATCATCCCGAAAGTTTTATTCCATTTGGACTCCATTTGATATTGTTTTCTGAAAAAGGTCAAAAACTTGGAAAAAATAGAACTGGCACTAGGCACTGAGTTAATAGGTTATGCCCAAAAATGATATAAAATGGCATATTCATGCATATAAAACATCCAAAGTTGATAATATAATTGCATGGAACGATCAAAAAGTATAGATACGTTGGGGACGTATCAGACCCTCCTCCTCCAGGAGGGCCGACTACGCTAGAAGGTTGATGCGCTTGCGAGCGTCGTTGTCGCTGTGAGGGACGCGAGGGCCCATCCGGGCAAAGATCCCAAGGGTGCCCTGGGACTCAGTCGCCTTGGCCTTCTCCTGACGCTTCGGTTAGGGGACCTCGTGCACCGTATCATCCTCGTCGCCAGCCTCCTTGCGGAGCCGGCTGGAAACCGGCTCGCTCTGGTGCAGGGAATGCCGGTCTTGGCTTCCCTCGCCCTTTCGGCCAGAAGAGCGATGCATGGAGGAGCCTTGGGCGTGATGACGGTCATTGGGGGTGCCGTGAGCCTCAGGGTTGGCTACCAAAGACATCGACTGCACGTGGCCGGGGTTGAAACAGACCTGCTGCTCGTTGGCGGCGTCAAGGAGATCCCACACATGCTTCTCTTGAAGGGCGTGCTCCTCGCCATCCAAACCAGCCATCTCTACCATGGCCGCCTGGGCGGCCCACATGTTGGCCATGGGGGTATCATAGATGGGTTGCTTGCCACCTAAGATTTCAGCAACGACCCGGCCGCGGACTTCGCCATGCCGGCTGGGGCCATCAGCAGCCGGAGTGAAGCCATAAGCAGAATTATACTCACTCTGTGTGGCCTCCATCCGACACTTGGCGGTGGCGAGAGCAATGCCCTCTTCCACGAGCTGCTTGCCAGCCTCCTCGAGTGTGGCCCTACCATCGGCTGGGTTTGCAGCTGTAGCGATGGGCGTCTTCAGTCCGACAAGGGTGGTGCGAAGCTGGTCTACACAGCATGCAGAGGGGTTGGGTGCATTCGCTGGAACCTTGCCAGGAGCCGCACTGGTGCTAGTACCGATAACCATCACCTCCATGAAGTTGGAGCTGATGGCGACGTTGTGCGGGGTAAGAGATCCCGCAGATGAAGGTGGATCGTCGCAGACAAGCACCTCGCTAGGGGTACTCATTAGGCGCAGACACATCTTCAAGGGAGAGCCTGCTGAAGCTTGCGCATAGCGCGTCGATGTCGATGCCCTCGCCGTGGTGGTGAGGCTCATCGTTGAGGCACAGGTCGTTGAAGAGAACGCCGAGGTTCGCGACGTCGGCGACGACATCGCTGGGCAGCGGCCTGCTGGCGAACCCCTCATCATAGCCCGTGAGACGACCTGGATCATCGGTCCGCATCGCGGAAACCTCCGCAAAGGCACGCTCCACGGGCATGCTGATCGATCCGGAGGCAAGGCATCCAGTGGTGGTTGCGAAGGGTCCTGCCCGGAGCATAAGTCCGACCAGTGTCGCCGATGGCCCCATGGTGGGCACCAACTATCGTCGTTTACTCACAACAGTAGCCATGGGTAGGCTAATCGAGAGTGGTGGGAACCGAAGGGCACCGGCGGGCTCCGGGATCGGTATTGGTACAAGTGAGATAGACGCAAGATGTAATCAGGTTCGGGGCTCTCCGTGGGACATAATACCCCTAGTCTTGCCGGATTGGTTGATGAACTAGAGATATTACAATGCGCTCCTTGAGCTGTTCGACGGAGGAGGAAGAACGAGCTGCCGGCTCACGTCTGCCTCTCCTGTATGAGTGGGTGAGTGTGTATGTGAAGTTGACTGACCCTCTGCATGGAGGGGGATCGGGGGGGTTATAGTCGAACCCACCGACCTACAATATGGATAAAAGTAAATAATAGGGGCCCTCCTGACAGCCTTGCCGGCTAGCCAGGGGGACCTCCGTGGTCTAGTCTTGTCGTGGGAGGGGCCCGCCGGCTGCGAGGTCCCGTCCGTCCATGGGACCCACTGATGTCTACTACGCAACCTTCTCCTTGTAGACGTTGTTGGGCCTCCAAGTGCAGAGGTTTGCAGGACAGTAGCAATTTTCCCTCAAGTGGGTGACCTAAGGTTTATCAATCCGCGGGAGGCGTAGGATGAAGATGGTATCTCTCAAGCAAACCTGCAACCAAATAACAAAGAGTATCTTGTGTCCCCAACACATCCAATACAATGGTAAGTTGTATAGGTGCACTAGTTCGGCAAAGAGATGGTGATAAGAGTGCAATATGGATGGTAGATATAGGTTTTTGTAATCTGAAATTACAAAAACATCAAGGTAACTAATATAAAAGTGAGCACGAACGGTATTGCAATGCGTGGAAACAAGGCCTAGGGTTCATACTTTCACTAGTGAAGTTCTCTCAACAACGATAACATAATTGGATCATATAACTAGCTCTCAACATGCAACAAAGAGTCACTCCAAAGTCACTAATAGCGGAGAACAAACGAAGAGATTATTGTCGGGTACGAAACCACCACAAAGTTATTCTTTCTAATCAATCTATTCAAGAGTCCGTAGTAAAATAACACGAAGCTATTCTTTCCGTTCAATCTATCCTAGAGTTCGTACTAGAATAACACCTTAAGACACACATCAACCAAGACCCTAATGTCACCTAGATACTCCATTGTAACCTCAAGTATCCATGGGCATGATTATACGATATGCATCACACAATCTCAGAATCATCTATTCAACCAACACATAGAACTTCAAAGAGTGCCCCTAGGTTTCTACCGGAGAGTCAAAACGTGTGCGAAACCATATGCATAGGTTCCCGATGTCACGAAACCCACAAGTTGATCACCAAAACATACATCAAGTACTCACATGAATATCCCATTGTCACCACAGATAGACACGTGAAGACATACATCAAGTGTTCTTAAAGACTCAATTCAATAAGATAACTTCAAAGGGGAAACTCAATTCATTACAAGAAGGGAGAGGGGGAAGAACATCATAAGATCCAACTATAGTAGCAAATCCCGTGGTACATCGAGATCAAGACATCTCAAGAACACGAGAGAGAGAGAGATCAAACACATAGCTACTGGTACATACCCTCATCCCCGAGGGAGAACTACTCCCTCCTCGTCATGGAGATCGCCGGGATGATGAAGATGGCCACCGGAGATGGGTTCCCCCTCCGGCAGGGTGCTGGAACGGGCTCCCGATTGGTTTTTGGTGGCTACGGAGGCTTGCGGCGGCGGAACTCCCGATCTAGGTTTCTTTTTGGGGGTTTCTGTATTTATAGGAATTTATGGCGGTGGAATTACGTCGGTTGGGCCCATGAGGAGGTCACAAGCCTGCAAGGCGTGGCCTAGGGGGCGCCTCCTGGGCTTGTGACTCCCTCGTGGCTCTTCTAGCCTTCTTCCAAAGCTTAGGGGGTCTCTTTTGGTCCATAAAAATCATCGCAAAAGTTTTATTCCATTTGGACTCCGTTTGATATTCTTCTCTGAAAAAGGTCAAAAACACGAAAAAAACAGAAACTGGCACTTGGCACTGAGTTAATAGGTTAGTCCCAAAAAAGATATAAAATAGCATATTCATGCATACAAAACATCCAAAGTTCACAAGATAATATCATGGAACCATCAAAAATTATAGATATGTTGGAGACGTATCACCCGCCGGCCAGCCAATGGGGCTCTCGCGTGAGGCCCACGTAGAACACGTGTGGTACGTCTGGTGTCCTCTTGCGAGATTCATCATGGGTCGCCCGTACGGCCGTCTCCACTGTGGCCACGCCGAGCTCGGTAATGGAGTGGGCGCTGGCGGGCTGGTACTATGCTGGGTTGACGGATCGGAGCCGGAGTAGGTTAGCGGCATGGCTGCTGACACTATACCTGGCGTGCGCCTCAACCTTGTACCCGTGCTGACACGTCTTCACCTTTAATCACAGAATCCTGTCACAGCCTAGGATCGGATATGACAGGAGCTCTCTAGCCGACTAGCGGCCTCGCTAGCCAGCCTTGGAGTTACCGTCTCGCCCCTAGCCGACAGGCGTTTCCTAGCCGTCAGGAGGAGTTGCCCGTTTGGAGGAAGCTGAAGATTCCCTTTATATTTGGGCGCAAAGGAATAGGCTGGATGAGGCTACCCTAGGGTTATCCCGCCGTCAAAAGGATCAAACCTATTGACACATGAACAAGGAATGAATCCAAGCAAATCCATCGAAGATCAACACCGTGAATCCTGCAAGATCCGCAAGAGACACGCCTCCACACGCTCCTCAACGATGCTAAACGCATCACTGAAACGGGGGTTAAATGAAAAGAATCTTATTACATCTTCAGAGAGCCGTCACCGTCCCATCTTCCCGAGCAAGGCATAAACACCAAACAAACTCATTAAAAACGATGCAAGATCCGTCCTGCCTGTAAGGGCCAGGGTCCATCGTGCCTCCATGACCCCAGAGTCACCGAAAACGAGGTAGATGTTGGTGACACCAACGAACAACATACAAACCCTAAGTTCTTTTTAAAGGATGACAACTAGGTTTGATGAGAGCTAAACAAACATTTTTATGGTAGATTATGTATGTCAAGAGTGACAAGTTTAGTTGGTGAGTATGATCAAATCTACCTTAGTTTATCTTTTTGCAAAAAAAATATCGTGCTAGTCAGCTGAATTTGCCATCCTCAAGCAACATAAATTGCTATGAAAACAATACTCGTTTGAACCATATCCGATATTGGAAGAGAAAAAGGGGATATACCCAATGGTTCCCCGTCACATATGTCCCCTATGTCTCACCCCTCATCTGCCACCTTGTAAAGTATAGTCTGATATTAGTATGTATTGTGTTATTTTCTGTACCAGTCCTTTCTTGTATAAGATGCCACTACTACCTATACCTCATATGACCCCACAAGCACATTTAACCATCTGCCCAACTCCCAACTGTCTCTGTTCTGTTCGTTTGCACACGCTTCCTCTTTGCCATTACCACGACCTAGGCTGCCTCTCTTACAGTTTACTTCTAACCATTTTCACACACATACTGTACCCAATATACACCGCTTCAAAAATTTGTCGGCCTCCTAACACCCGAATGTTGCTATTCCCCTTCTACTCAACCACCTTAGAGCATCTCTAGCAAACCCCGTAAAAGACTGAATCCGAAAAATAACCACCAAAATACATGTCGGGGCAGAAAGTGCTGCCAGACCAGACCCCGTAAGCGCGTTCGACCCGTAAAATTATTTGTGGGGCGCGGAAAAATGCCCACCCCAACCCGTGAAATCATAGGTTCTCCCCCCCCTGACCCGTCGGTGCCCTATATCTCTACTACTGAAGGATAATCTACGGTCGTGATGGTTCAACCTCCTGTGTCACCCCTCGAACGACTCCTTCATAAAAGAATCGGCCTCATCCCACATTAGACCTCCCTTCCACCTCTCCTCCCTTCCCGCACTATTAAAAAACTCAACGCGAAAAAGGCAGGAAACCAGCAGATCAACCCGCCTGGCGCCCCACGACCCCACCCACATCCCGCGCCACAACTCCCACCACATCCCGTCACCAAACTCTGTTCGGGAACGTTGCATGGGAAACAAAAAAATTCCTACACACACGAAGACCTATCATGGTGATGTCCATCTATGAGAGGAGATTAGATCTATGTACCCTTGTAGATCGCTAAGCAGGAAGCGTTAAGAAACGCGGTTGATGTAGTGGTACAGCTGCGTGATTCATCAAGTAGATATATCCATACCTACTCAAATCGTCAGTGAAGGTGAGAAAATAACGATATCCGCCACGCGCCTCCACACTCATCGGACCGCACACATCGGTATGTATGATTTCCAACAAGTCACTTGCACGCTCCATTGTTCCGGAGAACAGAGTCTTAGTCATCTTGCCCATGAGGCATGGTTCGCACGTGTCAAGTGAATCAAAATCAAGTGACTCCAAAAGCCCATCGGAATGGAGTTTCTTCATGCGCTTTATACCAATATGACCTAAGCGGCAGTGCCACAAAAACATGGCGCTATCATTGTTAACTCTATATATTTTTGTCTCAATGTAATGTATATGTGTATCATCGCTATCAAGATGCAATATGAACAATCCTCTCACATTGGGTGCATGTCTATAAAAGATATTACTCATAGAAATAGAACAACCATTATTCTCTGACTTAAACGAGTAACCGTCTCGCAATAAACAAGTTCCAGATATGATGTTCAAGCTTAACGCAGGCACTAAATAACAATTATTTAAGTTCATAACTAATCCTGATGGTAACTGAAGTGAGACTGTGCCGACGGCGATTGCATCAACCTTGGAACCATTTCCCACGCTCATCGTCACTTCATCCTTCGCCAGCCTTCATTTATTCCGCAGTTCCTGCTTCGAGTTGCAAATATGAGCAACAGAACCAGTATCGAATACCGAGGCACTACTACGAGAGTTGGTTAAGTACACATCAATAACATGTATATCAAATAAACCTGATTTTTCCTTGGCCGCCTTCTTATCAGCCAAATACTTGGGGCAGTTGCACTTCCAGTGACCCAGTCCCTTGCAATAATAACACTCTGTTTCAGGCTTAGGTCCAGTCTTGCGTTTCTTCGTCGGATTGGCAACAGGCTTGCCGCTCTTATTGGGGTTACCCTTCTTGCCTTTGCCGTTTCTCTTGAAACCAATGGTCTTATTGACCATCAACACTTGATGCTCTTTCCGGAGTTATGACTGTGCGACTTTTAGCATCGCGAATAACTCGCCGGGTGACTTGTTCAACCCTTGCATGTTATAGTTCAACTCAAAGCTCTTATAGCTAGGTGGTAGTGATTGAAGAATTATGTCAGTCATAGCCTCTTGCGGGAGTTCAATCCCCAGCTCAGCTGGACGGTTTGAGTACCCAGATATTTTGAGCACATGTTCACTGACAGACGAATTCTCCTCCATCTTGCAAGCATAGAATTTATCAGAGGTCTCATACCTCTCGATCCGGGCGTTCTTCTGAAAGATAAAGTTTAACTCTTGGGACATCTCATATGCTCCATGATGCTCAAAGCGACGTTGAAGTCCCGACTCTAAGCCATACAAGACTGCACACTGAACTACTGATTAGTCCTCCTAACGTGTTAACTAGGCGTTCAAAACATCTTGGCTAGACGTAGCGGGTGGTTCATCTCCTAGCGCAGCATTAAGGACATAATCCTTCTTCCCATCTTGCAGGAGCAGCTTTAGATTATGAGCCCAATCTACAAAGTTGCTTCCATCATCTTTCAACTTAGCTTTCTCTAGGAACGTATTAAAATTCAGGTTGACTACTGCGTGTGCCATTGATCTACAACACAAATATTGCAAAGTGGATATAGACTATGTTTAAGATAATTAGAGTTTAACTAATCAAATTACTGATAAACTCCCACTCAAAAAGTACATCTCTCTAGTCATTTGAGTGGTACATGATCCAAATTCACTAACTCAAGTCCGATCATCACGTGAGTTGAGAATAGTTTCAGTGGTAAGAATCTCTATGCTAATCATATCAATTATACGATCTGCTTGACCTTTCGGTCTCATGTGTTCCGAGGCCATGTCTGCACATGCTAGGCTCGTCAAGTTTAACCCGAGTGTTCCGCATATGCAAATGGTTTGCACCCGTTCTATGTGAACGTTGAGTCTATCACATCCGATCATCATGTGGTGTCTCAAAACGACGAACTGCCGCAACAGTGCACAGTCGGGGAGAACACAATTTCATCTTGAAATTTTAGTGAGAGATTACATTATAATGCTACCGTCATTCTAAGCAAAATAAGGTGCATAAAAGGATTAACATCACATGCAATTCATAAGTGATATGATATGGCCATCATCTTGTGCTTCTTGATCTCCATCACCAAAGCACCGACGTGATCTTCTTGTTACCGGCGCCACACCATGATCTCCATCATCGTGCCGCCATCGAGGTTGTCATGCTATCTATGCTATTACTACTAAAGCTACGACCTAGCAATATAGTAAACGCATGTGCAAACAAAAATGTTAGTTTAAATACAACTCTATGGCTCCTGCCGGTTGCCGTAGCATCGACGTGCAAGTCGATATTAACTATTACAACATGATCATCTCATACATCCAATATATCACATCACGTCATTGGCCATACCATATCACAAGCATACCCTGCAAAAATAAGTTAGACGTCCTCTAGTTTGTTGTTGCATGTTTTACGTGGTTGCTATGGGTATCTAGTATGATCGCATCTTACTTACGCAAAAACCACAACGGAGATGTGCAAATTGCTATTTAACCTCTCTCCAAGGACCGCCTCGGTCAAAACCAATTCAACTAAAGTTGAAGAAACAGGCACCCGCCAGTCATCTTTATGCAACGAGTTGCATGTTAGTCGATGAAACCAGTATCTCGTAAGCGTACGAGTAATGTCGGTCCGAGCCGCTTCAATCCAATAATACCGCCGAATCAAGAAAAGACTAAGGAGGTGTAACGACCAAGATGCGGTCCTTTCCAATCTGGGGGTCGAGGCCCCGAATAGGAAAGAAGCGCATCTAAGCGTTTCGCAAGCAAGTAAACATAGCACATAATAATAATTATAGTAGACAATCTGGGATTCAACTGTCTTCTTATTAATAATACAGAGTACAACGCAGATACAAACAAGGTAGTTCCGGTACGGACTACAAAACGAGGAAAATGCTATGCTACCCGTTGCAGGCCGACGATCACGACCACGTCTCAGCCTCGGGATAGTTCACGTAAAGGCGGTCTGTCTCCTCGTCGTACTGCCACGCCAGCTGGGTGCCATCGGGGTCATCTGTCTCTGGGGTACCTGTACCTGCTGGGAGTTTTGGAGGAATCCGTGAGCCACGGGGACTCAGCAATCTAAGTCCTTGGTGCCAAATCTAGTCACGTTATTTGGGTAAGGAAGGGATGAAGTGTTTCAGGCTGCTGCAACCTATGTTTGGATAAGTGGCTAACTTACACAAAAGTGAAGTGAAAGTGGTCTACGCTAACAATCGAGAATACTTGATCAGAAAGTGATCCTGAACACCTACCTACGGCATTCATAACCCCACCGCGTTCCCGATCGAAGAGAGATCTTCGAAGGGACAGTCACGGTTACGCACACAGTTGGCATTTTTATTAGTTTATGTTTAAGTTCTCTAATACCGGATATTAACAAAATATTCCAAGTTGCCACATTACCGCGGGCACGGCTTTCCGAAAGATTAAACCCTGCAGGGGTGCTCCAACTAGTCCATCACAAACGAACACAGGCCGCAAAGGCATCCTCTATCACGAATCTCGTGATCTCGTTGGATTCCTTAGAGGAAAACCTCAACTCTGGGGGAAACCAAAGCTTCACGGGATTCCTATACGCAAGATATACCGCTAAGGTAAGACAAGGCTAGCAGGACCTCCCGACGTGTCGACGACCCCGATAAGAGCCGCGTATCTCAGTCTCAGGACACGCCGGATGGAACTAGCTACAGGTACCAAACCTCAAGTTTCCTTGTGGTGGCCTCGCAGGCAGACCAGTTTGGACCAACACTCATGAGGAGCACTGGCCCGGGTTGTTGATTAAGAAACCTCGGGGTAGCTACTCCCTATGCAGATTATTATTAAGTGATTAGCAAATTAACACCAAAGTTGGGTCCTGCCGGACAAGCCTTAACACTACGCGATTTTTCAAGGGGGTCCCCATAACAACCCCGAACGTGTTAGGAGCGATCATTATGGAATCAAACACCGGTAACCGGTAACTAAGGCGGCAATAACGGAACAAGACACCCGGCAAAAGGCTAGGCCTCCCGTCATTTACCAAGTATATAGGTGCATTAAATAAACAACAGAATTTAATATAATGATATCAAGCTCATGTCACCAATGAGTTTAAAACACCTGCAACTAACAATGCTAACATTAGTAGCTGAGCAAGCCTACCTAGCCATACAAGTTTGCTAGGAAAGAGTACGGTGTTTAGGCTCTTGGCATGTGAAGAGGCAATACCATTTTAGTGGTAGGCAGCGAGCAATATGACATGGAATCGAAACTAACATAACAAGTCTAGAGATGGAATCAAGGTCATATCATCTTGCCTGTGATATCCTCAGCTTGGAATGGTTCTGGATCGTCCTGCACGTACTCTCCGGACTCCACGTATTCGTTCTCCGCTCCCGGTGCTACCCAACATAATAATAACATCCAATGAACAGCATCACCACAAAATGCAACAATCACATGATGCATGAGATGAAAGTTGAGCATGCACCACTATTTCTATCACTAGCACAAGCAAAATAAACTACAGCAAGTTTCTGGACAGAACTTTGCACTAAACTATTTTGACAGGTAAGAGAATGACATGAACAGATGCAGCTCGTAAAAACGGTGCAAAACCATATAAAGAACTTTGCAAATGGAGCTACGGATCAACGGGAATCAACGAAACAAGATATGAAGCTCTACGTGAAAGATTCAACACCACACACACAATTGGCACAAATCTGGTATTCCCAGGTTGCCAAGACACATATTAACCCAACATGAATGAAATGGAGCAAGGTAGAACACCACAACATCAATTAAGCACAAACTTTGAACAAAATGGCAAAACTACATAATCTGCCAGTTTCTGCATCTTAGCTATTTGGGAGCAACATGCAACATAGCTACAGGTCTTCAAACAAGACACATAATATATGTGGCTGTTGCCAACCAAGAACACTACTAGCACCAGCAAGAATCACAGCAAAAGGAATTAAACTCTAGAAGCTACAAGGCCACAAACTTTCCCAAAACCATCAGATCTCAGGGACTTAGTGAAAATCCCTGCACCTGAGTTTCTGTTTCTGTTCTGAAGCTTTTTAGCATCAATCCAAACACACGCTACTGTACTCCAAATGACTTGAAAATTGACTGGAAGCTTCACAAACTTATCAGGTTCAAAAGACTAGCACTGATCTAAGTCCAGTTCTCAACAGAATGACTAGCACATCCTCATCTACAGGGGAAGAAAATGTTTCCAGCATCCCAGACTTAGTGAAATTTTCAGGGTTCAAAAATCTGGAATTTTCCAGCCACATGCCCACTTTGTCTAGGCATAGTTTGCACACACACAACACCAAGAGGTAGTTGACACCACTATGGTGTCGAGCACAAACCCCTTCTATTAACACACAAAAATCCATGCCCTTGGGCTCCTCCTATACCATGGATTCAAGGACCAAACTTTCAACAAAATGTAAATGCAACTCCACAAGGTATTCCTCTAAGATGACATCTACATAGGGTGAGTTTCATGTGCACAATGAAAAAGTTACATGGGGGTTTGAACCCCATGTTTGTGTCATGCACATCAACAACACCAACACAACTACCAAACTATCCCCACACACAAACACCATGCCCTCTCACATATCGACATGTGAAGGTGCATAGTTTTGCAAAGGTGGAGAAGTTCCACACACAAACATATACTCCACCTCATCCACAAACACATCTTGCTCTAGATCAAGCACCTACCTACACATGTTATGATGGCAATAAACACTAGAAGAAGCTCACACACACAATTATAGGTGGTGAGGGAGGGCACCCCTACATTCACACAAACTTGCACAAGGCCACCATCATGAGGACAACTAACACCCACATGCACTAACCTAGCAAGGCACACAAGTAAGATCACAATATACACATACTTGCACACACCTCACACCTCAAGCACCATCTCACAAGCACCTAGATCCACACCACTACTCATGTAATCAAAACAACCATCACTAGAACAAGACCTACTATACTTATACACGCACCACCTAGTGCCACATCAAATGCAAGCACCTACAACAAAGAAGTACCTACCCATGTTACCACCACACTTGCCACCATATCTTTGGATCAACTTCTAGGAAGCACCCCCATACACACACTTTAGTGCCACTAAACCCATGTGTATGTCCTCACACCCACAACATGTATGCTCTTCTCATATGAACACACACGCATCCAAACCTGATATGGCACCTCTTATTGCAGCATAGGATGGAAAAAAATAAAAAAATGCCAAGCCATCTATGGATTGTGGCACAAGACAAGAAACAGAGCAAGGAGCATATCAGCAGATACACACAACAGAGTTAAAAGGGGAAAACAAAAAGTGGAAAAAACCAAAAGGGGGCACACCAGGGATCGAACCCCTGTGCCTCTGGCGCAGAGTCGCCTGCACTACCACTGCGCTGCACTAGATTGCTCGACAGAGAGGGGAGCCCAACCAGGTTAAGGGGCCATGATGCTGATACTACTGAGCCGACGAAAAACAACAAAAAAGGGGAGGTTCTCTCCCTGGGATCGAACCCACGACCTGCTGATAGCAGGGCCAAGGCTCCAACCACTACGCTACAGATTGACAACTGTTAGATCACAGGAGAAACGCAACTAAACTGATATGGGCACCTGAGCCTGCGCTCTGCACTGGGGTGCGCCGGCAACAGAGAGGCCGCCGGTGCACCACCCTGCTGTACCTACTGCGCTACGGCGGGGTGCGCTGGGTCTACGAGGAGGGCGCCCCTCCTGCTACCGAATCTGGCGAGCACCACATGACACCACGACCCTGCACCCTCGCACACACAGCAAACACGAGCCCTCTCTGCTGCTACACGGCTCGCCAGCGAACGACACGGAGGGGGACGGCGGCGACTACCACGAGCACCAACGGCGGTACTATGCAGCGGAGGAGGAAGTAGGATCCATTCCTGCCTCGAGACTGACCTAGTGCCGCTACCCACGACGAGCAGAAGCTGCTGCCTTAGACTGTGTCGTTCCCTGCTACTGCTACAGCGAACTCACCTCTCCACCCAACAACGCACGCACAGACGAGCTCGGGCACGGAAGCACCGCACTACGGCTAGCCGGAGCCGACGAGGGAGAAGGGAGGACGAAGGAAGGGGAAGGCGCCTCACCTTGGGTAAGGAAGGAGGGAACCCACGACGACGAGACGATGGAGAGGGAGGGGCGAACTGCTGCTGCTACTGAAGAAGAGGAATAAAAACCCCTGGGCCGAGGCGACGACGGGGTCCTGGCCGTCGTTGAGGTCGCTCCTCGACCTCAGCGATGGCGGGAATGGAGTGCGGGGAACCACCCCGAGCCCCTGGACATGGCCATCGGTGCCGGAGACGACGGAACGGCGGGGTTGACGGTGGAGGCGCTGCACTCTCTCTCTCTGTGCTACTTCTATAGAAGCTTACCAGGGAAGAAAGAGGGAAGGGGGTAGGTGGCGGCGCTGGGGAGAAGGAGAGGGAACCCTAGGGCGGAGGAGGAGGACCTGGGCTCCTTTTATCGTCTCGGGAGGCGAGCTTGAGCCGCTGGATTGGGGGAAGGCGATCGAGAGGTGGAGCGAGGTTCGTACGAGCGTGACGCCGAGGGAGGAAGACGACGTGGACGAGCGGGCTGCTGGCGAGGGACTTGGGCCCAGGAGGATTTGGGCCTCAATGCCAGGGAGAAGGAACAATAACAAAAAAAATAGAACGAACCAGGCCCTCTCACATGTATAACTACCACCACAGCAAATAATACACCCAGAAATAATAAGGCCTAGAAGAAAATAAAAACAAATGCCCCTGGGCACAAGGGATTTATGCCCAAAATTTATAAAATACCCAAATGTTGTTTTTGCAACTAAAATTAATTGACAAACAGATGAAATTAATCTGAAAACAAAAGAAAAACTCCAACCCAAATAAGTCTAAAAACCCCTTTGTTTCATACCCACATACCAACTAAAATGCTCTAAAGGTGCAGCATTTTAAAAACAGCCTAGAAGCAAATAGGTTTTTAACTTGGGAATTAAAGAGGGATAGGATGGAAACTATCAAGTGGTTGAAAATAAAGCCATGCCAAACTCTACACTCCACAACACTTATGCCACCACACATAAAATCACAAGATCACCCAAACACACCTAGCAAGATATGTGCACACAAGACATGAAATGAAGCATCATGGTTTGCATGCATGCAAGGGAAACTAAAAATAAGAGTCACATGAAATCACAAGATCAAGGAGATGACATGTTATGTTATGCTAAGCATGCATGCAAGGAAGATATGCAAGGGACACAAGGTGGCACAGGAAATCATAGACACCAGTGACATCATCATATCTCTGACAGGGTGGACCCACATGCAACAGGTTCCAAATAGGGAAGGTTCCACACTTGGGGCATTATAGGAGGGCAGCAAATCGAACATCAACGTCCACAAAACCTTTTGTGTTCTACTTGAGATAACATCTACGCATGAACCTAGCTCATGATGCCACCGTTGGGTAACGTTGCATGGGAAACAAAAAATTTCCTACGCACACGAAGACCTATCATGGTGATGTCCATCTACAAGAGGAGATTAGATCTATGTACCCTTGTAGATCGCTAAGCGAGAAGCGTTAAGAAACGCGGTTGATGTAGTGGTACAGCTTCGTGAATCAAATCACCATCGTCCCACGATCCGTTCCGATCTAGCGCCGAATGGACGACACCTCCGCGTCAGCACACGTACAGCTCGATGACGATCTCGGCCTTCTTGATCCAGCAAGAGAGACGGAGAAGTAGATGAATTCTCCGGCAGCATGACGGCGCTCCGGTGGTGGTGGTGATCTACTCCTGTAGGGCTCCGCCCGAGCTCCACAGATATCTGATCTAGAGGCAAAACTATGTGGAATAGGTTTGAGTTGCACGTGGCAAAGTTGTGTCTCAAATACCCTAAAACCACAAGTATATATAGGAGGAGGGGAGGGGCTAGCCTTGGGGCACAAGGGCCCCAAGGGTGCGCCGGCCGAAGTGGAGAGGAGGACTCCTTCTCCAATTCGGTTTGGGAAGGAGGAGTCCTCCTCTTCCTTCCCACCTCTCTCTTTCCTTTTTTTCTTTCCTTTGGTTTTTTTACCTGTGGCGACATAGCCCTCTATGGCTGGCTCCACCAGCCCACTAAGGGCTGGTGCGCCACCCTAGGGTTACTGGGCTCACTCCCGGGTGGGTGGGCCCCTCCCGGTGAACAACCGGAACCCATTCGTCACTCCCGGTACACTGCCGATAATGGCCGAAACTTTCCGGTGACCAAATGAAATCATCCTATATATCAATCTTTGTTTCCGGACCATTCCGAAAACCGTCGTGACGTCCGCGATCTCATCCAGGACTCCGAACAACATTTGGTCACCACACATATAACTCAACTATACTAAAACATCATCGAACCTTAAGTATGCAGACCCTGCGGGTTTGAGAACTATGTAGACATGACCCGAGACACTCCTCGGTCAATATCCAATAGCGGGACCAGGATGTCCATATTGGATCGTACATATTCTCCGAAGATCTTATTAGTTGAACCTCAGTGTCAAGGACTCATATAATCTCGTATGTCATTCCCTTTGTCCTTCGGTATGTTACTTGCCCGAGATTCGATCGTTGGTGTGTGCATACCTATTTCAATCTCGTTACCGACAAGTCTCTTTACTCGTTTTGTAATACAAGATCCAGTGACTTACACTTAGTCACAATTCTTGCAAGGCTTGTTTGTGATGTTGTATTACCGAGTGGGCCCCGAGATACCCCTCTGTCACACGGAGTGACAAATCCCAGTCTTGATCCATACTAACTCAACGGACAGCTTCACAGATACCTGTAGAGCACCTTTATAATCACCTAGTTACGTTGCGACGTTTGATACACACAAGGTATTCCTCCGGTGCCAGTGAGTTATATGTTCTCATGGTCATAGGAATAAATACTTGACACGCACAAAACAATAGCAACAAAATGACACGATCACATGCTACGTTCATAGTTTGGGTCTAGTCCATCACATGATTCTCCTAATGATGTGATCCAGTTACCAAGTGACAACACTTGCATATAGTCAGAAAACCGTGACTATCCTTGATCAACTGGCTAGCCAACTAGTGGCTTGCTAGGGACATTGTTTTGTCTATGTATCCACACATGTATCTATGTTTTCATTCAATACAACTATAGCATGGATAATAAACGATTATCTTGAAACAGGAAATATAATAATAACTATTTTATCATTGCCTCTAGGGCATATTTCCAACAAACTCAGCATCTCGTCTGCACAGCGGCCGTGCCGCCCCCTTCTCCTCCTCCCCTTGCCGACTCCCGTTCAGGTCCTCCGGGCAAAAGCCCCGCGCTGATCCGACGACGGTGAGGCCTATGTCGAGCGGCTCGGCTGCGAGCGGCGGCGCGGTGAGATGAGCCAGGGAGAGCATGGAGGACTTGAAGTCGTCAAAGGTGGCCTTGGCCGGAACAAGGGCAAGCTCGCGAGCGCGCGTACGCATCGTCCGAGCCCAGGATGTGGTGAGGTGTCGTGGCAGGCCTTGGTGTTTGCGCTGAAGGAGCCAGGAATGGGCGCGAGGCGTCGTGAAGGAGGACGATAAGGCAGCCGGCGTGCTTGCTTTGGCCGAGGCGTCGGGGCGGAGGACGATATGGTGGCCAGTGATGACGAGATGATGTATATACTTCTCGCTCCTCGTTGGTTACCCCAAGTGGAAGGTTGATATGTAGTCACCAGCAAGTTTTCCCTTACTCGGAGACTGAATGGTTTATTGAACCAGTAGGACTCCTAGGATCAACAAGTAGCTGTCCGCTGCCCCTGTCTAGCAGAAGACGTGGACATGCACACACACAAATAACTTTGCTCCCAATGAGTACAGAGAGGTTGTCAATCTTTCCGGCCTTGTAGTTTGCAAAGGATCAAAACACAAGCGGGAAAGTAATAGCGATTGCAACGGAAAAGTAAATAAAGTGGTAAATGATGGAGGTGTAAACAATGGTGGTGATATGGACCGGAGTCACATGATGTTCACTAGTGATGTCTCTCTCCCAAAAGATGATAAACAACTGCGCTTGGGTAAACAAATTACAGTTGGGCAATTGATAGAATTATGAACGCACCACAATGCTAATTATGCTACTTGAGAATTAGAGGTTCAATGCTAATGGGCAGTACGCCAAGACAAATAGACCGTTTATTCATCAGCATCTACTTACTAATCATCCACCTTGAGATATCTATCCAGAACATCTCGCCGGTATTAAGTTGCGAGCCCCACCCAAAGTGTAAACTCAAAGCAATGGACAACTGCATTAACGAATTATGCATAAGTTAAACAATCCTTGCAACCATGCTCACAAGCATCGTTGTTTTCTCCCTGGTGGCAACAACACATCCCCTAGTCTCATGTTTCTGTCACTCAAGCTAGACATCGAGGGGCATGAACCCACAATCATGCATAATGCTCCCTCTTGGAGTTACAATCTACTACTCAGCCAAAGCAATAAATAGGAACAGAGAACATGCATGAATCACTAAGGAACATAATATAAAAGGCTAATCAAATATATAACTCATAACAATCTGAACATAATCTTATAATCCATCAGATCCCAACAAACCGAGCATAGAAATAGCAAGAGAATTACATAGATGCCTTGATCATGTAGGGCAGCTCACAATAACTAACCATTGAAGCACAAGATTGGAGAGAATACATCACATAGCTACTCGTCATGGACCCATGGTCCAAGGAGGACTACTCACGGCAGGAAGTGTCCATGGCGGTGGAGAAGCTCCCGGAGGTCAATCCTCCCTTCGGCAGGGTGTCGGAAAGAGGTTTCCTGACACTCCCGATCTCGGAAGCGCTGCAGCGGCGGAACGATGGAGAAATTCGCGATTCTGGAAGTGATGGAAGTGTTTTCTCATGGAGGAGTAAATATAGGCCAAAGGAGGGCACCGGAGGAGGTGGAACCCACCCAGGCCGTCTCTTGGCGCGACCAGGGGGTAGGCCGCGCCAATAGGTCGCCTGGGCGGCCCCTGGCCTCCCTCTGGCCCATCTTCGGTAATCTGGAAGCTTTCGGTACGCTGGTTTTTATATATTTTTCTCAGGATTTTTAGGGCTTTGGAAAATTGGGCAAAAGCCCCTGCAAAAAAAGACATCAACAGACATGAACTGGCACTGGGTGCACTAAGTTAATAGGTTAGTCCAAATATGTTTAAAATGATATAAAAGTGTAGCAAAACATATAACAATGTCACCCAAAAGATCATGGAACAAGCAGAAATTACAGATACATTTGGGACGTATCAACATCCCCAAGCTTAATTTCTACTCGTCCTCGAGTAGATAAATGATAACACAATAATTTCTGTGGTGACATGCTAACACACATATAAGAACTTCAAAGTAAAGCAAGTAAGATATGCAATTAAAGTCAATACAATAGCAATCAAGAGTCTATATTTAGTATTGAAATTAGCAAAGCAAGATCACAAAGGTGCAAGAGCTCTCGCTGTTCGTGACTCGAATGTCTCCAAATGGTGTTTGTGTGCAAGAAGTGGGAGATGGGTTGAGATTGTGAAATATATTTTTAATTGAGAACTCAATCTACTAAAATTTCACACTTGGTCTCCTTTGGAATCTTATTTTAACTCATCCCCAGACCACTAGTCAGGCACAAGTCAAAATGATCCTATCCCTTTCGACTTTGAGCACTCATGCAGTGGATGAGCGTAAGCAAGATATGTTGGCACTTAGGATGGAAAATTGAATAATGATGGGGAAGGAAGACAAAAAGGTGTGAAAGGCTCACATCAATGAGGACAACCATAGGCGAGAGAAAGCCAAATGATAGATATGATGTGAGGAGTAGGGATTGCCATGCAACGGATGCACATATGAGATAAGGTAAGCTCTCCAATGGAACTAGTGAGGGTGCATCCAACTTGTTTGCTCAAGAAGACCTAGAGCTCATTTGAGGAGGCTCATCATTGGAATATGCAAACCAAGTTCTATAGTGTAAGGGTCCCCACATAGTTATGCATGAATGATAATCTCTATGTAGTACAAATATAGCAATGGAGTACGAGTGTGGATCTTTCAAAGAATAGTAGTGTTGCCCACTTCTCTTTTTTTCTCCTTTTTAAATATTTTTTGTGGCCTCTTTGGCTCTTTCTTTCTATCTCTCATTTGTCCTCTTTGGGATCTTTTGTTTTGTCCTCTTTGGGATCTTTTCCTCACTTAAGGGCAACACTCTATGTTTCCATGAATAAAAAGAAGATCATCACACTTTATAAGAAGTACTCAACATAAAGACAGGTGAAAACTATCATGATGTATGGAAATGTATGCCTCTGCCAGTGTAGCAGGATATGCAATGATACTAGCGCGTCATGTAGCAATAATATGGGCAAGGCCCAACTATCATGTGGCTCTATGATCAAGCCAAAGCATGTATGACATGAAGATCAAGTCATGAGATGGTGGATGTTGCATGGCTATGTATCCCGGAAAGGCTATGGAAATTCCATAATAGGTAGGTATGGTGGCTGTTTTGAGGAAAGATATAATGAGGCTTATGTATGATAGAGCGTATCATGTCATGGGTTTGGATGCACCGGCGAAGTTTCCACCAATGCTCAAGATGAGAAAGGGCAATGCACGGTACCGAAGAGGCTAGCAAAATATGGATGGTGGAAGTGCCAACAATCGAATACTCACATTAGTCCGAAGAACTCATACACTTATTATCGGTAACTCTCTATCTAGTTAGGAAATTCACAAAGAGACAAGTACCCCGAGGAGGAGTGTTTGGGGGGTTGGATATCCTTGTGCATCCTCGACTCATGGTAACGTGAGGGTGCTCTATATATTCCAACCCCTCCATAGGTTAGCGATCAATTTAGTAACTAGAGTTCTCAAGTATTTTTTAGTTTTTGAAAAACACAAGGATTTCCCAAAGTATGACACCTATCACTAATAGGCTCAAGCTCTTGGCACCAATATTCCAAACATTGCTCAAATCAATACCTCAAAACTATTGCAAGTTACTACTATACTTAAATAGCAACCTCAGTTACCTACTCATGCAAGACACACAACTCAGTGCAACAAGCCAACTCTCTAAACAAGATAAGCATGGTAACTCAAGAGAGTTCCAAAAGCGACCTAAATAATAGCCCTTAAAAACATATAGCATGAAAACTCAGAGCTAGGCATGACAGTAGCTATGTAAAGATAAAGAACACACAAAAAGGATAAGCATGAAAACCTATGTTGTGTTCTAGAGTGGAATGGAGGGTGTTTCTCTCCCAAACAAGGTAGGCTAGGTTCCGACTTGTTATGAACAACAAGCAAGACTAAAACAAACTAAAAAGTAAATAGCGGGACGCTTGAAGCATAGCATATAACATATGAAGTGATAAAAATATAGCATAGAGATGAACGAACTGATGATTGTTGATGGAGAAGGGGATGCACGGGGGCATCCCCAAGCTTATACGGTTCAGTATCCTTGAATATTTCTTGGGGTGCATGGGGGCATCCCCAAGCTTGAGCGCTTGACACTCGTGTATCTTCTTTCATCATCTCCCATCGCATATACTTGAAAACTCCCTTCATACAAAACTCATCATAAGCTGATTAGAGTTGTTAGTACCCTTAATAAAATAATTTATTAACTGCTGGAAATAAAGATTTGCATGAAAAGCTACTATTTCTCATGATTGCCAAAAGGTTTTTGCAAATAAAAGTTAAGCTTAGGATTTGCAAAACAATGAAAACGCAAAACATGGCAGAATCTGTGAAAAACAGAACAACATGTTGTAAGTAATTTATTCGGGGCACTTCTGCAACTCAAATCAAAAAACTCAGAATTTATGCCAGAAAGGCAATTATATAGAGCATGATGTCAAAAATATTCTGATCAAAAAGATGATCTGGTAAGTTTTGGCGAATTTTTCCGTCAAGCAGACATAATCTTTTTCTGGACAGCATGTCACAATTTTTGAACTTTCTTGCAAGCGGAGGCTATAACTTGGCACAAAGCTTGAAAATAAAGTTACAATTATGTTGCTACAATAGTAACAAGCATCAAGACCACTAAAAATGAAAGTAAAAAACTCAAAGTAAAGATAAAAAGGGTTGTCACCCTACAGCTCTTTCTTTATAGCCATAAAGATAGGCTTAAGATTTTAATGATGCTCTCGTAGGAATAAGAGTTGTAGAACAAATGAGAACATCAAGAAGCAAATACCAAACACATTTAAGTCTAACATGATTCCTATGCATTGGCTTATTGCAATAGAATAATTCATTGAAGCACAAAGCAATAAGCGTAGAAAGGCAAAACAAGTGCAGCTTCAAAACCTTCAACATAAAGAGAGGGAACTTGATATTATTGAAATATATATAAGCATATGTTCCCTTCTCATAATAATTTACAGTAGGATCATGAATAAACTCAACAATATAAGTATCACATAAAGCTTTGTTACCATGATCCACATGGACTTCATAAAGAGGATAAAACTTGGAGTAAAAGAGAGACTGAATCTCTTCCCAATCCCGTAGGTAAGAATCATCTAGTAGCCTATACCATTCCAATGTTTTTCCTTTGAGTGACAAGGCAAATAATTTCCTCATGACTCCATCTCTTGTCAAACCTGAAATTTTAAACAACTCACAAAGTTCTGTGAGTTTCAACAAATGAATACTAGGATTGATTGTTCCATCTCCTGCATAACAATCATTCATAATTATTTAAATGATCCCAAGTGGTATTTTGAATGGACTACATTCAGTAAGTGGAGGAGACTTTTCTACCACGGGTGTGGTAAAGCAGCCATCCCCAAGCAGCGAACTAAGAGTGCAGTTTTCCATAAGCCTAACTAGTGAAGTCACACAACTTAGTGTTCTGAGTGGAACCCATAGCAGCAGCAACAAGCAAGAACAATGCAACTATTTTTTCTGTGATTTTTGGTATAAGACTCCAAAGCAAAAAAATACAAAGCAAACTAACAAGACTAAAAAGCAAAGGTAAAAGATAGCGTGCAACTCCCCTATCTTGAAGACTGGAGTCCCTGGCAACGGCGCCATAAAACTTTGCTTGATGACGAGATGATGTATATACTTCTCGCTCCTCGTTGGTTACCCCAAGTGGAAGGTTGAGATGTAGTCAGCATCAAGTTTTCCCTTACTCGGAGACTGTAAGGTTTATCGAACCAGTAGGACTCCTAGGATCAACAAGTAGGTGTCCTCTGCCCCTGTCTAGCAGAAGACGTGGACGTGCACACACACAAATAACTTTGCTCCCAACGAGTACAGAGAGGTTTTTAATCTCTCCGTCCTTGTAGTTTGAAAGTATCAAAACACAAGCGGGAAAGTAATAGTGATTGCAACGGAAAAGTAAATAAAGAGGTAAATGATGGAGGTGTAAACGATGGTGGTGTTATGGACCGGAGTCACATGATGTTCACTAGTGATGTCTCTCTCCCAAAAGTTGATAAACAACTATGCTTGGGTAAACAAATTACAGTTGGGCAATTGACAGAATTATGAACGCACCGCAAAGCTAATTATGCTACTTGATAGTTAGAGGTTCAATAGTAATGGGCAGTACGTCAAGACAAGTTGACCGTTTATTCACCAGCATCTAGTTACTAATCATCTACCTTGAGATGTCTATCCAGAACATCTCGCATGTATTAAGTTGCGAGCCCCACCCAAAGTGTAAACTCAAAGCAACGGACAACTGCATTAACGAACTATGTGTAAGGTAAACAATCCTTGCAACCGTGGTCACAAGCAACGTTGTTTTCTCCCTCGTGGCAACAACACATCCCCTAGTCTCATGTTTTTGTCACTCAAGCTAGGCATTGAGGGGCATGAACCCACAATCATGCATAACGCTCCCTCTTGGAGTTACAATATACTACTCGGCCAAAGCAATAAATAGGAACGGAGAACATGCATGCGTCACTAAGGAACATAATATAAAAGGTAATCAAATATATAACTCATAACCATCTGAACATAATCTCATAATCCATCGGATCCCAACAAACCAAGCATAGCAATAGCAAGAGAATTACATAGATGCCTTGATCATGTAGGGCAGCTCACAAGGACTAACCATTGAAGCACAAGATTGGAGAGAAGACATCAGATAGCTACTGGTCATGGACCCATGGTCCAAGGAGGACTACTCATGGCAGGTCAGGGAAGCGTCCTTGGTGGTGGATAAGCTCCCGGAGGTCAATCCTCCCTCCGGCATGGTGCCGGGAAGAGGTCCCCTGACACTCCCGATCTCGTAAGCACTGCGGCGGCAGAACGATGGAGATATTCGCGATTCTGGATGTGATGGAAGGGTTTTCTCGCAGAGGAGTAAATATAGGCCAAAGGAGGGCATCGGAGGAGGTGGGACCCACCCAGGCGGCCTCTTGGCATGGCTAGGGGGTAGGCCATGCCCACAGGTCACCTGGGCGGCCCCTGGCCCCCTGCGGCCCATCTTCGGTGATCTGGAAGCTTTCGGCATGCTGATTTTTATACATTTTTCTCGGGATTTTTCGGGCTTCGGAAAATTGAGTAAAAGCCCCTGTAAAAAAGACATCAGCATACAGAAACTGGCACTGGGTGCACTGAGTTAGTAAGTTAGTCCAAATATGTGTAAAATGATATAAAAGTGTAGCAAAACATATAACAATGTCACCCAAAAGATCATGGAACAAGCAGAAATTATAGATACGTTTGGGACGTATCAGCCGGCGTGCTCGCTTCCGAGGATGGAGGCCGCCTCGCCGGGGCTCAAGAGAGGAAGCACAACGTCGGGCCATTGCCGGTGGTGCCAGGGCCAGGCGATGGTTTGACGGGCGACTCAAAGGAGGTGCTGTCCTCGATCCAGCGACCAACGCATGTTCGTTCCTCCTTCAATTTGCTTTCACATCCAAGCAATTAGAGAATCGAGGGAAGGTTGAGTTGGCGCCACCGACGGATGGATAGAGGGTTGGTGGCAGTGATGCCATAGCTCAAGGTGGGGAGGCACTTGACTTATTATGACGGTTCACCTGGGCCTCTTTCCTCCTCCCTTTTCTGCTCACTCGTAGGGGTCTAGACCCCCACAAAGGGGGAGGGAGTCGACTGAACATCTCAGCCATTGGCGGGAATTTCGCCCGCATCCGATCCCCAATCCTTGTTCACTCCGGATAATCGTGTTGGGTAAATTGTGACCTCGTACGATCGTATCGGGTGAGCAACAGCCGCTTCGTCACATTACCAACTTATGGGCTAACAGGTCACACTTTGGCCAAGTATCCTACAAAGAGACTCCCAAGAGCTAAAAGTATTAAAGGAATAGCCATAGGAATGGGCTCATCATGACATCGTAATCTGTCTCGGCTAAAACCAACTCTGCGAGGAAAGCAGAACTCTGCGGTGACTGATCCGCTCGAACCACACTACTTACTTAGGCTCACTTACCAGAGCTCCCCTGACTCTGATGGGATGAAATTCTGCTTTAGGGAGAGAGCAGAGGGCATGCTGGGCACTGCTGCTTGAGAGATAGAGATAGGTGAGGAAGAGAGAGAGCACAGAGATGAGAGATAGAGAGCAGAGAGAGATGATAATTGACACATATTTAGATATAGGGCTTGCTAGATCTGCTGCTGATATATATAGAGAACAGGGGAGAGAAAGGGTTCAATGTTGATTTGCTCTTGTGGAGAAAAACAAGAGAGATAGGTGAGGAAGAGAGAGAGAAAGCAGAGAGATTATAGAATGGGAGGGAGGGACACTGATTGCTGCACATTTTGATAGATGTATGGTGCTTCTTGTATGACGTATGATGCTACTAATTAATGCACATTTAGATAGAGATAAGAGGTGTAGCTTGCTACTCATTGTTGTTGTTATTGCTAGAGTCTCATCAATCAATATATATCTAATAATAAAAATTAACAATTTATATCTAGATAATTTCCATCTATCATCAAGGGAAAAGACATCACCGAATCCTTTGGATTCTAATTACAAGGTTAAATAATTTTGTGTGTGTTCTAACTCTATGGGATAATCTACGGTTATGTGGCTCATTTTCATGTCGCAAGTTTCCGACATAGCTCTATACAGTCTCACCGTTCTACCAACTCTGCAGTGTTCCCATACTCCATAAGCCATCGTAAAATCTCGCCGTTCTACCAACATCGATGGACTGCCCATGCTCCATGTGAGATATGCCTGATCTCATGCACATCTAAATTCGGTTCTGTCATTTTGAAAAAGACACATCTTTCATGTGTGTCTGCAACCGCAACTCCTATCATCATCATCTTGCCGATATACAGCCAGTCTGCACTCTTTAGGCCTGATAAATTAGCCACAAAGTAGGCTATCTCGAGAAAAAAAATGCACGCTAGAGAGTACTTCATAGTGGCGCATGGTAGTTCCAATGTCTGGAGAAAGTACCTATCCAATGTTGTACGTGAAAGAGTTGACTGGAGCTATTGCAAGATCTTCTGCTTTGTACTCGGAAAGTTTTCTTGAGTTCACTTTTCCAAAGCTAGCAGCGGTACTTGATGCTGAAATACAAATCTGGCATAAAGAGATAGAGTCTCTATTATTAAAGGGAAATGAGCCATCATCGTTGTCGTCGTGATGGTTCAACCCGCATCCCCTCCCTCGCTTGCTCTCCCTCGTGCTTATGGCTGCCGGCCACTTCCCTGAGAGCTCACCTCGGTCCTCCTCTACCACGTGCCCACCTCCTCGCACAAGCGCCGCGCGCGCATAGATTATGGTGTCAGCCGCGTCGACGAGGACAATGGGGTCGGGGACCTAGACCTCGATCTCGATCATCCCGCTCATCTTCGGCATGTAAAATATCTGTGCGGACGCCGCATCAGAGCAGGCATGCGTCAGACAACAACAACGTGTGCTCATAGCTAGCTCATTCGAGTATTCAGTCTACAATGTCCTGTCATCGTTGTGTGTGGTGACGCCGACGTTGACGCCTTACTCAACTTGTTCTTCAGCAAATGAACGAGGAAGACCACGTCACCTATCGCTCCTTCTGGTCTAGGAACTACATCATCTCCTCCAAGGCTCCAACTACGTCCTCAATGAACCAAACCAAGCCGCTGTTAGTACACACCAAATACCATGTGGGTAACGAACCTTTCTATTCGGTGATGCAAGCTACGTTCAATAGAACCATTCTTCCAACAGGAAAGTTTTCACCCCTCTCTATATATATGCCTTGTTGTATTTTTTACATTATCGTCTTCTCTGTACAATGCTTCTCTCTATTGCTATCACTGTATGATGATGTAACCTGTTGTTGTTGTATCAATAAAAGTGATTTGCTTATTTTGGAAGAAAACAGTCATGTCTGCAGTTTCTTGTGTCGTAGAAGATAAATAGAATTGACTTTGTGTATGTTTAGATTGTTGTTTGGACGTCGATGTTGCACGGGCTATTTCCCTCTTGGTGAGACTGGCTTGTTTGTGTATTCCCTCTTAGTGATGATATTGATGTGTGTACGGACTATTAGTAAGTGATGTGTCAAACTTTGTGACTTGACCAGTTGGTGGGGCAAATAAATTGTGGGTTTAACATGATTTATTAGTTGTAGGAGCACTATATCTTTGATAATTCATTCACTGGGTTGATTGTGTGCTACATGAAAAGTAACTAAAAATAAAGGAAACCGAGTTGTAGAATAACTGTTAAGTTGATGAAATCAGAAGCGCTGTCTTGCTGCATCCTCTTTCCTTGACCTCCCTGGTTGCCATTACGCCCTTGAGCTTGGAGGTGACTCTTGGTCCCGTCTCCTTTCTTGACTTCATTGGCCTTATCATCATCAGAGCCAGCATATTTCGTGTCGTCTGACTCGTCATACCTGGTGAGGGTGTCCATCAACTCGCCCATATCCCGCACCTTCCGCTTAAGACGACCAAGCTTCAATACCAAAGGTTGAAAGTGGCAGTTCTTCTCCAAGATCAACATGACCTGAGCCGCCGTGATATCATCCGATGAATGGATAATCTCCGCAACCCGCCGTGTCCAATGGTGGGCCGACTCATCCGCCCACTGAATGCAGTGTTGTAGATCTACAATCGTCATTGGGCGTTTGCAAGTTCCACGGAAGTTCTTAATGAATCGTTGTTTCAATTCCACCCAGGTGTTGATGGAGTTGGGTGGTAAAATTTTCAACCACGTGCGAGCTAGCCCCTCCAACATCATAGTGAAATACTTGGCGCGGACTGCATCACTGGCATCGAGCATATCCATGGCCAGCTCGTAACTCTCAACCCACGCACCTGGCTCAAGATCGGGTGTGTAATTGGGCACCTTGCGAGGGCCTTGGAAATCTTTGGGCATGCGCTCGTTGCGAAGAGCAAACGATAAGCAGGGGATTCCTACATTCCTTCCTCACGATCCACTATACGCGGGCGCAGGCTAGGCATAAGTTGGAACTACCTGACATGCCATTGCCGCCACCACCTCTGCTTCTTCCTGTCAAGCGGCTCGTGCCGCATTCACAAGCGCCTGAGCGTTTAACGTTGGCAGCTCGGACGGGTTGACTTGAGGTTGCTATCGGCGACCACTGTTGGAAACCGCTGGGGGATCGTCAAGGCGGCTCTTGGTGTGGCTAGCATGAGGTGTGGAGTGTCGTCGATCACGACGGTAAGAAAATTGCGCCTGCTGAACCACCGCCGTCTTCAGAATCTTAATGGTGTTCCTTGCTTCCACCTCAAGTAGGGTGTTTCCACGAATAGGGGGAGACAACAAGTAGCGGGTAGAAGCCAACACGTTGTCTACAAGGTTGGAGAAGTGGCATTGCGGCATTTGAAAGTGCTGAGCCGTCTGCTGGATCGGCGGAGGCTGAGCCGGCTGCTGAAAGAACTCGACTTGTGGATTAGTCTGACGAGGCGGGTTATGCTCCGCACCAGGTGTATGTGGGTTGTCAAATAAGCGAGTGGGATTAAGATTGGCCGGAATACGGCTCTGATGCCTCCTCTGGTGCACCGCATCAGATGCGACTCGCTGACGGTCAAGCCGCCATGCGCCAGCCTTCAAGCGTTCCACCCCTTCATTAATTCGAGCATGCTGATCCGCCATCCAGATGTTCTCAGCGTCAAACTCACGATGTATCTTAGCCATCTCCTCACGCAGTTTTGCCAGCTCAGCATTGATTTCCTCCTGATTTTCAGTCGTCAAGGCGACTGCCATGAGTTTTGACATGTCACCATTAGATCCCTCATGGCTTGGGCAGGCGTGTTTCCAAACCCGTTGGCTCCATTGGCGGTCCCCCGCATCTGGCTGATTCTGAGCCGTCGCTGCCCCCGCCATATAGATGGCAACTTGGTGAGGTGGTTCTTGCGGACCTTCAGAAATCGCCGCCTCGGGAAAGCCTTCAAGCCTTCCCTCATAGAGAGGGCAGATCGAATCCGTGTCCCCCATGTATGACTCGCCATCTGAGATGACGAGGGTGTCTCCACCGGTCGCTGGCTCATCCGGGAGGCTAACCCCCTATGTAAAGCCAACAAAGCCGCGGCGCCGCCCGCTCTGACGCTTGGCGGGTTGAGCGAACCGAGCCGGCTCGACGATGTTGGTGTAGATGTCCGGCTCGGGAACGAGTGTTTCGATCTTGCCTATGAAGACGTGAATCTTGCCAAAGGGGACCCGGTAACCTGATTTGATTGAACCGACCTAGGGACCCCAGCTCAAATTGTTGATTTAGTACTTTCCACAGCGGCTCTTGGTCATGAGACCAACCGCGTAGCTCCCGAACCCTGGAAGGGATCCCTTTGAGAACTCAACTCCATTATGCGCCAGCCCCATGGTGGGCGCCAACTGTCGTGGTTTATCATGACAGATGTCCTCGTGAAAGGACTTAGTGGTGAAGCCATCACAACTATCTGGTGACTCAAAGGGGTTGATCGGGAACGAGAGACGAGTTTACCCAGGTTCGGCCCCTCCGATGGAGGTAAAAGCCTACATCATGCTTTGTGTGTATTGATTATGAAATTGATTGCAAGGGCGCGGTTTTGCCTGACCTAGCTCTTGATTGATTGTAACCTAACCCTACCAGCCCTAGAGACTCGCCTTTATATACAGGTCGAGGCTCTAAGTTTACAAGTGTCCAGGTCATGTTATGATTCGTGACCTGGTATGTCTCTAGCTCACCTTGCTCCTTAAGCAAGGAAACTCCTAGCGATCCTTCTCCCTGGTGGGCCAAGAGCCGTCATCTTCATGTCTTGGGCCACAACCGGCCCTCGTTGGTAACAACCTTGTGCCTTCTGCTTAGTAGGTCAGGGCCCATCTTGAGTACGAACGTTGAGCCGCCATCATTTTGACCCGACCTCTTGTGGCGGGTCATACGGTGGAATAATATGCCCAGCAACTAGGATAGACGACTGCCTGTTTATATAGTGCCGGTCGGATAGGTCGTGGGAGTAAACCCACATTCAAGTCCGTAACAACCCCACGATCCAAAAGAATCAGAAACTGCTTAGTAATTAATGCCTCTGTTAATTATTAAATAATGACTGATCATTTTTTTCCCGAGTAGCAAAAATGTAGACAACATGCATAGCTTCTTTGTCGGCTCGGCACATTCCCGAAACCCGGCCCAGCCCGGCGTTACGAGGCGTGGCGATGTGAGTGAGGAGGAAGAGCACGTTTAGGTCTTCTCTTCTCATGCTCGTACAAGTGTTAGAAGAGCTCACCTTATAAGATTGTGCAACTCTCTCCCAACTAGCGGTGTCGGACTAAATATTAGTCCCACTCACACACGCATAACCATACACGAATGGACCATGAGAATTTCAGATTTTAGTTGGGTTTTGGGCCAAAGACTTACTAGCAAAAATTCAACAATATGCAGTCCAAATGGGAATCCATTGCTAGAAAAAAGAAGAGACAACTGTTTTCAGCTCCGACGATCCATCGAACAATTGCTGGGCATGTTGAAAATAACAGTAGAGGATGGTACCTGGCAGGGCGGTCACAGTATAGGAGCTGGACGGAGACGGAGGAGAAGCAGCAGGGAGCCCTGCCAGAGCGATGGACTATGACAGAGGCGTAGAATTCTGGCAGGGGTGTGACGTGGTGGCCAAGGTGGTGGAGCGGCGGCGTAGATAAGAGAGAAAGAAGGCAGAAGGGAAAATAAGGCCAACTCCACCGCGTGACCCCAAACGGACGTCCGTTTTGCCCGGATTCTATCCGTTTGGGTAGGGCGATGGGGTCGTGTACGGGACTGTCCTGGGATCTTCCAAAATGATCTATTAATCTGCTAATAAGTCGTCGCGGGTCTCCAAAACCCGATGTTGTAGGTTCAAATCCTACAGAGCGTGATTCCATCTATCTTATGTCGAAGATGAGTAAAATAACTTAACAAAATTGAATTGTAACTCCAATTTGACCTCCTCCAGACCAGAGAGGAGGTCAATAAAAAAAATGACTCAATCAAAGATCCAACTGATCCCCACGCCTGTATTGCAAATACGCAGTCACGAATAATCCCGCTAAAGTAATAGGAATTAGGCCTAGTGGCCATGCGTCCAGCGCGCGGCCGCATCCGTTTGCCCTATCTTGTCCGCCTCCACAAGAACAACGCTTCAAATACCAACGCCTAGTTCACGCCAGCGGTCCTAGTTCACACCGACAACACAGCCAACGGCCGACACTTCCTCGCCGGCCGAGGGGCGTGGGGTGGAAGGCGCCATCACGCTCACGTCCGGCGACCCCGAGAAATGGGTGTGGGCGTCGTACCTTGGCGGGGGGAAGCCGGGCGACATAGGCGTGGTCCGCGACGTCGGCGACTAGCAGTGCGGAGACCGGGCGACCGACGAGCCTGTGCTCGCTGGGCCGATGGCCACTGCAGAGAAACCGACCGGACGACAAATGCTAAGCATGAGGAGGGCGTGCGCTCTGTTGACGATGGCCTCTTTCTCCTCGACCTCGGCCTTGCGCCGTGCGTCCTCCATCGCATCGCGCTCGGCAGCGAACTTGCGTGCGGCGGCGTTGTCCTTCACGACCGCCTCCGGTTCCTCCTCTTCGCCGATTCCGCGTTCAACTTGGCGATCTCCTCCGGCGTGCACTCCTCTCGCAGCTTCCTTGGCGCCTTGGCCTTCTTCTTCTTGGCCATTCCGGGCTGGTCGACGGACGGGCCGCCGGAATTCGGGTGGGCGTCAGCCATGGACGGGAGAGAGAGAGGCGGACGGCGGGACGTGGGAGGGTTTGGGAGGAAATGGCGCCAAAGGGGGCGGGGTGGGTTTTCCTTTGTGCCATCGACAGGCGGGCCAGGAGCGGACAAGCGCGCGCGTCCCGCCCATCCGTGCGCTGTCCGTTTCATCCAAAGTTGACGTAAAGTTGGGCCGGGGATGGACCGAAAGCGGACACAAAACGGACAAAAGTCCGTTTGCTCCCGCGCGCTGGGCCGTCTGCTTCGTCCGTTTTACCCCAAAGAACGCGCGCGGACAAGATGGGGTCGCGCGGTGGAGTTGGCCTAAGGATGATGGAGGCGTGGGAGTCTGGAAAGGATTTTGGATGGGCTAGGGATGACAAATAGCGACATTTCTTGTGTCCCGACTCCCATAAATCTTCTCCATTTTTATTTTCCGGTTTGCCAAAGAAATGACATCCGGATTGCCTCACGAACCGATAGAGACTCGCGTTGGATGGATCCTGCGGTTTGGACAGCGCCGTCCAAACAGATGTGGATAGTTTGCGGGTCCGACTTGGGATGCCCTAACATAACAACTGCCTTCGCGCGAAATGTGCAATGCGAGCCAAGATACGTAGTCTTCGGTTTTTCCGCTGTTTTTATTTTGCTTCTGACGAAAGAATAATACGAGAACACAAACTTGAAAGTAAAACTCGGCAGAAACATAAGCATCTTGTTCTCAATATGATTAAGCCACACAACACAACGCATCAAACGGAAAGACGAACCCTCATCGATCGGGAGCGCAGACCAGCAGCGCTTCCTCCGGTATCATCGATGGAAACAACCGATCCTTCTCACGCGGTCTACGCTTCCTCCGGTATCCCGCCCAGCTCAGGCCGCCAATCGCCGCGCCGCACGGCGGCGCCGCCCTCCGACTCCGGCCATCGCCGCAGTAGCCGATCACGCTCCCCCTCACGCGCCGACTGCTCCTCCCCCGGAGGCCCGGGCGCCGACGGCACCACAACGTGCCGGTTCCGGCACTGCCTCCGGCTGACGCCCGCGGCGATGCGCTCTAGCTCGCCCCTGCTCACGACGATCTTGACGCTGCCCTCTTCCTCGCCGCAGGACACAACGGTCACGCCTCCGCCGTGCTGAGACGCCTGTCGCCAGGTGCTCCGGGAAGGGAAGCAGCGTTGCATGGATTTTTGGTAGGCTACTAACCGATGTCACGTTCAGAATTATTGGTGCTCACGGTTTCTTTCTCCTGGCGCGCTGATTGCAAGTATATATAGATCCATCGGACCAAAGTATTTTAAACGGAATTTTGTTCTTTGGCTACACATGATCCGGCCGCTATATACAATTGTTAAGTTGACATTCCATGCTGTTCGTTCAATCATCCAACTCTACGTGCGGCCGCGGCGAAGTTGGCGCCGCTGCCGTCCAATGATTTGCTCGCATCGGAGTTAGCCGGCCACGGGCATAACTGACAATGTGCCAACGTATAATGATAGAATTCTGCCACACATGATTACACATTCCTACCGTTTTCTGAAAAATACTAGTCCGATTCTAGAAAGGTTGCGTGCTTCTATGTCCCATCCACGATCCACCCGATGCATGCACTACCTCATAATGCATCTCTTCCGTTGAATTCCTTCCAACTTGCATCCTCTCTTTTTGAGCCCTTTTTGAATTTTGACCTGCAAAGAGATATTCCAGCACTGTCGTTGGAAGGTTCTACTTCAATCAGGAACTCCACAGCTACTAGGCCTAGGTCGTTTTCAGCACATCTGAATTTACAACATGTTCTATGTTCTATAACATCAGCAGGACAGAAACAAGAACCCAAGGTCGTGCATTGTGATAGCCTGGTTTTTTAAGGATAATAGACTACTCATATCAATAAAGAATTCCTTCTTTTCCGGGAGCCCATGATACTTGTACTGGACTGGATGCACAGACGTTTGTGCCAAGAGGGAATGTTCATGTGGCCCGACGAGGACGTCGGTTCCTCTGAGTGGTGGTGTATGTGATAGCCTGACTTCTTAGGGATAATAGACTACTCATATCAATAAGGAATTCTTTCTTTACCGGGAGCAAAAGACTAGTATTGATATGTGGTGCCAGTCTATATCCTGCCAGAAATAACGACCGCCGGCGAGTGTGTCCGGGGCGTTACATGCATAGACTCTTTGTTAGTTCTCCATTTAGAAGTGGGAAACCTCGAGTAAACTAAGAGCATCCACAAACAGACCTCTCAAACCTTCCTAAATATCGTAAACCAACCCGTAGTTGGTGTTGGGGAACGTCGCATATGAAACAAAAAATTTCCTACGCGCACGAAGACCTATCATGGTGATGTCCATCTACGAGAGGGGATTTTCGATCTACGTACCCTTGTAGATCGCACAGCAGAAGCGTTAGTGGACGCGGTTGATGTAGTGGAACGTCCTCACGTCCCTCGATCCGCCCCGCGAACCGTCCCACGAACCGTCCCGCGATCCGTCCCACGATCTAGTGCCGAACTGACGGCACCTCCGCGTTCAGCACACGTACAGCTCGACGATGATCTCGGCCTTCTTGATCCAGCAAGAGAGACTGAGAGGTAGATGAGTTCTCCGGCAGCGTGACGGCGCTCCGGAGGTTGGTGATGATCTAATCTCGGCAGGGCTCCGCCCGAGCTTCGCAGAGACGCGATTTAGAGGTAAAAACGTGGAGGTATGTGGTCGGGCTGCCTTGAAAAAGTTGTCTCAAATCAGCCGTAATTGCTTCATATATATAGGAGGAGGGAGGGAAGGCTTGCCTTGAGGCTCAAGGAGCCCCAAGGGCTGCGCCACCAAGGGGAGGAGGAGTCCTCCTCCAATCCTAGTCCAACTAGAATTGGAAGGTGGAGTCCTTCTCTCTTTTCCCACCTTTCCTTTTTTTTCTCTTCTTTTGGTTTTTCTTTCTCTTGCGCAAGACAGCCTTGGGCTGACCCCACCTACTTGGTGCGCCACCCCCAAGGTTCTTGGGCCCTCCCGGGTGGGTGGTCCCCCCTCCCGGTGAAGATCCGGAACCCATTCGTCATTCCCGGTACATTACCGGTAATGCCCGAAAACCTTCCGGTAACCAAATGAAGTCATCCTATATATCAATCTTCGTTTCCGGACCATTTCGGAAACCCTCGTGATGTCCGTGATCTCATCCGGGACTCCAAACAACATTCGGTAACCAACCATATAACTCAAATACGCATAAAACAACGCCGAACCTTAAGTGTGCAGACCCTGCGGGTTCGAGAACTATGTAGACATGACCCGAGTGACTCCTCGGTCAATATCCAATAGCGGGACCTGGATGCCCATATTGGATCCTACATATTCTACGAAGATCTTATCGTTTGAACCTCAGTGCCAAGGATTCATATAATCCCGTGTGTCATTCCCTTTGTCCTTCGGTATGTTACTTGCCCGAGATTCGATCATCAGTATCCGCATACCTATTTCAATCTCGTTTACCGGCAAGTCTCTTTACTCGTTCCGTAATACAAGATCCCGCAACTTACACTAAGTCACATTGCTTGCAAGGCTTGTGTGTGATGTTGTATTACCGAGTGGGCCCCGAGATACCTCTCCGTCACACGGAGTGAAAAATCCCAGTCTGATCCATACTAACTCAACGAACACCTTCGGAGATACCTGTAGAGCATCTTTATAGTCACCCAGTTACGTTGCGACGTTTGATACACACAAAGCATTCCTCCGGTGTCAGTGAGTTATATGATCTCATGGTCATAGGGACAAATACTTGACACGCAGAAAACATTAGCAACAAAATGACACGATCAACATGCTACGTCTATTAGTTTGGGTCTAGTCCATCACATGATTCTCCTAATGATGTGATCCCGTTATCAAGTGACAACACTTGCCTATGGTCAGGAAACCTTCACCATCTTTGATCAACGAGCTAGTCAACTAGAGGCTTACTAGGGACAGTGTTTTGTCTGTGTATCCACACATGCACTGTGTTTCCAATCAATACAATTATAGCATGGTTAATAAACGATTATCATGAACGAAGAAATATAATAATAACTAATTTATTATTGCCTCTAGGGCATATTTCCAACAGTCTCCCACTTGCACTAGAGTCAATAATCTAGTTCACATCACCATGTGATTCCAACGAATCCTACACCCATATAGTCATGGGGTCTGATCACGTCTTGCTCGTGAGAGCGGTTTTAGTCAACGGTTCTGAAACTTTCAGACCCGTGTGTTCTTTACAAATCTTTATGTCATCTTATAGATGCTGCTACTATGTGCTATTCGGAAATACTCCAAATATCTACTCTACTATACGAATCCGTTTCACTACTCATAGTTATTCGGATTAGTGTCAAAGCTTGCATCGACGTAACCCTTTACGACGAACTCTTTAACCACCTCCATAATCGAGAAAAATTCCTTAGTCCATCAGTTACTAAGGATAAATTTTGACCGCTGCTAGTGATTCAATCATGGATCACTCTCTGTACCTCTCAACAGACTTTGAGTCAAGGCACACATCAGGTGCGGTACCCAGCATGGCATACTTCAGATTCTACGGCCAAGGCATAGAAGACGACCTTCGTCTATTCTCTTTATTCTGCCGGGGTCGGGTTTTGAGTCTTACTCAAATTCACACCTCACAACGCAACCAAGAACTCCTTCTTTGCTGATCTATTTTGAACTCCTTCAAAAACTTGTCAAGGCATGTATCTTGTTGAAACTTCCATTAAGCGCTTTCGATCTATCTCCATAGATCTTTGATGCTCAACGTTCAAGTAGCGCAATCCAGGTACTCCTTTGAAAACTCCTTTCAAACAACCTTGTATGCTTTACTGAAATTCTATATTACTTCTGATCCACAATATGTCAACCATATATACTTATCAGAAATTCTATAGTGCTCCCACTCACTTCTTTGGAAATACAAGTTTCTCATAAACCTTGTACAAACCGAAAATCTTTGATCATCTCATCAAAGTGTATATTCCAACTCCGAGATGCTTGCACCAGTCCATTGAAGGATCGCTGGAGCTTGCATACTTGCTAGTATCTTTAGGATCGACAAAACCTCCTGGTTGTATCACATACAATGTTTGCTCAAGGAAACCGTCGAGGAAACAATGTTTTGACATCCTATGTGCAATATTTCATAAATAATGCAACAACTACTAACATAATTCTAACAGACTTTTAGCATCGCTACGAGTGAGAAAGTCTCAACATAGTCAACTGTTTGATCTTGTCGGAAACATCTTTGCGACAAGTCGAGCTTTTCTTAGTAGTGACTTATCACCATCATCGTATGTCTTCCTTTTAAAGATCCATCTTTACTCAACAGTCCTATGACCATCAAGTAGTTCTTCCAAAATCTACACTTTGTTTTCATACATGGATCCTCTCTCGGATTTCATGGCTTCCAGCCATTTGTCGAAATCCGGGCCCACCATTGCTTTCTCCATAACTCGTAGGTTCACTGTTGCTCAACAACATGACCTCCAAGACAGGGTTACCGTACCACTCTGCAGTAGTACGCGACCTTGTCAACCTACGAGGTTTGTAGTAACTTGATCCGATGCTCGATGATCACCATCATCAGCTTTCACTTCAATTGGTGTAGGCGCCACAGGAATAACTTCATGCGCCCTGCTACACACTGGTTGAAGTGATGGTTCAGTAACCTCATTAAGTTCTACCACCCTCCCACTCAATTCTTTCGATAGAAACCTTTCCTCGAAAGGATCCGTTTATAGAAACAAACACTTTGCTTTCGGATCTGAGATGGGAGATGTACCCAACTGTTTTGGATATCCTATGAAGATGCATTTATCCGCTTTGGGTTCAAGCTTATCAGACTTGAAACTTTTTCACATAAGTGTCGAAGCCCCAAACTTTCAAGAAATGATAGTTTAGATTTCTCTAAACCTCAGTCTATACTGTGTCATCTCAACGGAAACACGCGGTGCCCTATTTAAAGTGAATGCGGTTGTCTCTAATGCATAACCCATAAACGATAGTGGTAATTCGATAAGAGACATCATAGCATGCACCATACCAAATAGTGCGTGGCTATGACGTTCAGACACATCATCACACTATGATGTTCCAGGTGGCATGAACTGTGAAACAATTTCCACATTGTCTTAACTGCGTACCAAAACTCGTAACTCAGATATTCATCTCTATGATCATATCGTAGACTGTTTATCCTCTTGTCACGACGATCTTCACTCTAAAATAGCTTTGAACTTTTCAACATTTCAGACTTGTGATTCATCAAGTAAATACTCTTGTATCTACTCAAATCGTCAGTGAAGTAAGAACATAATGATATCCACTGCGTGCCTTAGCACTTATTGGACTGCACACATCAAAAATGCATTACTCCCAACAAGTTACTCTACTTGTTTCATGTGGCATGTTTTGCATGTCTCAAGTGATTCAAAATCAAGTGAGTCCAAACGATCCATCAGCATGGAGCTTCTTCATGCATTTTACACCAACATGACTCAAGTAGCAGTGCCACAACTAAGTGGTACTATCATTATGTGACAGCCCGATGCCGACGTTCCAGAAGATTCCCCTCTCTTTCCGTTTTCGTCGTGTGTCTATTTATATTTGTCGCATCATCATCGCATCATGCGCATCATCAGCATTGCATCGGCATCTCCGTTGCCGCCAGTTTTCAAAACTTGCATTCGTTAGTAGTCGCCGGTTCTCGTCGTTGTCCGCTCCGAGCCCGACCGCACTTGCACGCGCCCGCGGCACCGTCGTAACCCTGTTTTTAAAGTGTGCGCAAAACTTTCTTTGTTCGAGGTGAAACTTGGCACGCGGTCGTGATTAGATATAGCTAGGCCGCCTGTCGAACTTCGTCGCGATCGGAGTCCGTCTGGTACCCGAACGGTCGACCGTAGCGGCACCGTATTCGGTCTACCGTCGGACGTGTGTCAGTATTTTAAATCGCGTTGCCGCGCCGCCCGTTCTCCCTCTCGTCTCTGATAAACCACCCTACGCGGCCGCGTACCCATACCCGCGTTCGGAATCGTCCGAATCCGACCCCGCGGTTGGATCCGGAGCGCGATACCGGTTAACCGAGCCCCCCCGGTTGTCTATATATAGACCCCCTCTAATTTTCGGACAACCTCCCTCTAATCTCTCCTTGATTTCCGCCCCACCTACCAAACCCTAGCCGCCACAACCTGCCCTCTCTCTCCTCCCAGCGCCGCCGGCCTGCCCGAGCCCGCGCGCGGCCCGCTGAGGCCCATCTGGCCATCGCCCCGGGTTGCAGCCGCCGCCATTCTGCCCGTCAGCCCGCGCCTCCTGCCAGCAGCCGCCCTGCCGGCCTCGTCCCCGTCCGGTCGCCGCTGCCTGTCTGCGCTGCGCCGCCCGCTGCTACTCCACAGCCGTCGTGCCTCGCCGGCCGGCGCGCCCCGCCGCTAGCGCCGCCCTCGGACCCCGCCGCCTGCCTGCTCGCCTGCTCTCCGACCTGCTCAAGATGCGCGCCGCCGCCTCCGTCTGCCGCCGACTCGAGGCCGGCTCAGGCCAGTTCCAGCCCGGGGGTCCTTCCCCGAGCTCCGGCCGCTCCGGATCCCGCCGGATCCCCTCGTCATCCCGCCGTCGGTCCCCTCCCGTCGGCCACCACTGCCGATGGCAACCTCCTCGTCGGGACGATGAGGAGACGAGGAGCCCGACGCCCCTCGCCGCCTGGGCCTTCCTCCGCGCGGCCCACCAGCGCCAGCAGCTGGCTCGGCCCAGTCTGCCTCCTCTTCCACCGGGCCAGGCCCGAGGTGATATTTTTTCCCCTGAGCCCTCTATTCGGCGCCCGTGCGTGCTTTAGTTAAACTGCGCTTGACCCTGCAGCCCATCAGAAAATAGATTAGGCCCGTTAGTAGTTTAGGGAATTTTTTTCGGAATTAATATATATTCCAGAAAAAGACTAGATTTTCAAACGCCCGTAACTTTTTTTCCGTAAGTCGGAACGACGCGTATTATATATGGTTTTGTGGTAGTTTCATGCGTAGAACACGAATTTGAAACTTGCATATGTATTTGGTGTCGTTTGGCGTGCCCTATGCATAGATTAACTTGCTGTCCTAATTTGTTAGTGTCCGTATTTATTTTCCGCGCGAGTCCGGATTGCTCGAATGCCATGATAGAAATGCCCATGTTTTAGGGACCATTTTTCCATGCATTTTAGAGCGGTCATTTGTATTTTTGCATGTAGGGAATTGCTTCTAGTTTATTTTCCCGTATCTAGGTGTTTATCTCGCATTATTGTGTGGCTTTATTTTGTTGTGCAACCCCACATATTTTATATGTTTCCGGGGTATTTTTCTATGCAATTAGTTTTAGCGTTTGAGTAAGTTAGTTCGCGCGATAATTTACCTTGAAGCCCTTTTGTTTAATTCGTAGAATTTATTCCGTGGCTCGTTTGAATTAGTTGTCAACTAGGGAGTTGATCTTGGATGTTTTGTTTAGCCTCTGGTATTTTTAGTTGCAATAGAAATGCATGTGTTAGGTGTGTTTTGCTTGCTCTCAAGTTGCTAGAAATAGTGCTGTTTTAGACGTGCTGAAATATTTCTAAGTCTGGAATCTGTTATATTTTGTTGCTGTCTTGTCTTGCTTGCATCTTGTGATCTGTAGCTCTTTTGAGGTTGGTCCAATGGAGTTAGTTGTACCCCTTATGTTTCTCTAGCATGCGGTTAAGTTTCATGCCATTTGGAGTCCTGTAGATATATGTTTTGCTGCTGTAAATATTGCTTCAGATCAAAAACTGCACTTTCACGAGGTGTAATTTTCACTAAGTCCGAAATAGTGTGTGAGATGCCATTTTGTGACTTCTTTTCCTAGTGCTCCTTGCTGCCATGCTAGTTGTTGTTAGTTGTTTGTAGTAGTGCATCTTGCCCTCTTTCATGCCATGCCTTGCTTGAGTTTATCGGAGTAGTGTAGCCCATAGTTGTGAGGTATAGAACATGTTATGTGGCTGATTTAGGCAGATTGTAGTCATTTCTTGTTTTGCTCGTAGTTTTCGAACCGTAGCTCCGATTTGATCGTGTCGTACATGAAACTTTCTTAGAATCTTGTGTAGTTTCATTTTCTCTTGCTGGTTGTTTGTTTTTATGTGCTCGTAGACGTCGTTGCGCACATTTTGCATCCATGCCATCATATCTTGCGGTGCTCGTAACTTTTGATCCGTAGCTCCGTTGGAGATGTTATTTATGTGTAAATTGATTGCCTTGACGCGTAGAATCACGTGAACCTATTTGTTTTGCTGTTTAACTACCAATTAAATGCATTAGTTCAGATCTGTACAAAATTGTAAATTAACATGTGAGGTCGTCTCGGAGGTGCTATATGTCATTTCCGACCTCATTTAAAATGCCTAGATAAGTAGTTTAATTACGCTTCACCTCTTGCCATGTTTAATCACATTTAATATTGCCGTGTATCTAATCGGGATAGAACTAAATACATAAACGTGGAGTTTCGTCAATTTGCTACTCGTTGCATGTTGAACTTCACTTAATGTGTAGGGTTTGTTTGTCGTGAATTGTCATGCCGTGCCTTGCATGTTTTCAGCTTCTCATGCATCATTTGTGTTGTGCATCGTGTGGTGAAATTCCGTGTGTTGATTTGTGTTTCTGGTTTGCTTCGTCCCGATAGAGTTCCGCGACGTGCCGGATTGTGAGTACCCGTTCGACTACGTCGGTTCGTCTGCTTCACGGAGGCATTCTTCTTCCAAGCGGGATCTCAGGCAAGATGATCATTTCCCCAGATACCATTACTATCATTGCCATGCTAGTTTTACCGTCTCTATCGTTATGTCTCGTTGCCTACCACATGTTAAATATCAGCCTCTCCACAATGCCATGAAACCTCCAACCTGTACGACCTGGCAAACCACTGATTGCCTATGTTACCGCTTGCTTATCCATGTTGTTAGCGTTGCTAGTTGCAGGTGCAGTTGCTTCCATGTGAAAGCATGGGTTCCCTGTTATATCACCATATTAAATGCTATTTAATTTAATGCACCTATATACTTGGTATAAGGTGGAAGGCTCGACCTTTCTAGCCTGGTGTTTTGTTCCACCTTTGCCCCCTTAGTTTCGGCTACCGGTGTTATGTTCCATAAACGAGCGCTCCTAACACGATCAGGGTTGTTATGGGGACCCCCTTGATAATTCGTTTTAGATTAAAGCTGGTCTGGCAAGGCCCAACATTGGTACTACATTTGCCCAACATAATAACTTGATAATATTGAAATGCCTAGGGAGTTAGCGCTACCCGACGAGTAATTCTACATATTACAGGGGGTCCAGTGCTGTTGGTGTTGGTCCAAAACTAGAGCCGTTTGCGGGGCCAACCCGGGGCAACTCGGGAGATTTCTATCACGCCTCCGTATGCTGTGCTTATCCGTCGTGTCCTGAGAACGAGATACGCGGCTCCTATCGGGATCGTCGACACGCCGGGCGGCCTTGCTGGATTAGTTTTACCTTTGACGAGATATCTTGTGCATCGGGATTCCGGTGATACTTTGGGTAATCTCAGAGTTGAGGTTTTCCACTAGGGAATCCGACGAGATCGCGAGCTTCGTGATTGAGGATTTCTATGCGGCTTGTGGTAATTTGTGATGGACTAGTTGGAGCAACCCCTGCAGGGTTAAATCTTTTCGGAAAGCCGTGCCCGCGGTTATGTGGCAACGTGGATATTTTGTTTAACACTGGTTCTAGATAACTTGAAGTTAATTAATTAAACTTGCCAACTGTGTGCATAACCGTGACTGTCTCCTTCGTGAGATCTTTCTCCGATCGAGGACACGGTGGGGTTATGTCTGACGTAGGTAGGTGTTCAGGATCATTCATTTGATCATCAGCAGCTCACGTCCGTTATGCGTAGATCTTCCCGCTCTTATTTTCTTGTACTCGTAAGTTTAGCCAGCAAATATATGCTTAGCCGCTGCTGCAACCTCACCACTTAACCATACCTCTCCCATTAAGCTTTGCTAGTCTTGATACCTTTGGAAATGAGATTGCTGAGTCCCCTGTGGCTCACAAATTGCTACAACCCCAGTTGCAGGTACAGGTAAAGGTTATTTGACGCGAGCGCGTTGATTGTTCATTTGGAGTTTCTTCTTCTTCTTCTTCTTCATCGATCTAGGATGGGTTCCAGGCCGGCAGCCTGGGATAGCAAGGATGGACGTCGTTCTTCTTTTGTCGTTTGTTTTCGTCCGTAGTCGGACCCTGCTCTTACTCTTGATGATTATGTAATGTAGTGATGTGACTCTGATGTAGCTTGTGGCGAGTGTAAGCCAATTCTATATATATCTCTTCTTTTCAGTACATGTACTTGTAATGATATCCATTCTTGCGACACGACGAGATGCGCTTCTATCCCTGACGAGGCCTTCGTGCCAAATTGAGGATAGGGTCGCATCTTGGGCGTGACAAGTTGGTATCAGAGCAAGGACCGACCTAGGAGCCCCCTTGATTGATCGAACTTGGCCGAGTTGAGTCTAGTGAAAAACTATTTGAGTCTAGTTATATATCGGAGAGTAGGATTCTTTTTCTCCTCTTCTATGCTCTGGTGAGGAATCTTGACGTAATAATTTACTCTACTCCTCTTCTCACTCAAAAAAAAATTTAGGATCACGCGGATATTGTTGGAATCTATATGATGCCGATGTGACGGAGTTCTGTCTTGGTGCCTCCTGTCTGACTTGATCTTCTTCCGGGGAGTTGAGATCCAGGGGATTCTTGAGCACATCGTTATCATTCAGATTTCTTAGTATCTAAGAACGAAGGATGTTCGTAATTGCTTCAATACTAGTAGTGGCGAGATAACCCCGATGTCCCCAGTACTAGCGCAGATTGTTCGGGGTACTACCATACTTTGTATCGTTGTGATCACGAGGGTCTGTTGTAGATGAAGGTCCGAGATTCTGGTCGTGTGTTGACGGATGTGATACAAGTGACGGGTTAGTATAGGAGTTGTGTGATTATTACTCCTTGTATCCGTGTACCAGATTGCATGACCAGATATTTCGGGAATTCATAGGTGGGAATTCAAGTATTTTCTTATAGGACAATCTTCCAACAAATGCATGATGTTAGGTTGGGGTTCGACATCTAGTGGATTCGTTTGTTCACGGTCGACTTACAGCGGTACACGTTGTGTCTTAAAGAGTCCTGGTAGCTTGCTACGACCCGGGGACGCTTCGTATGTCGGGTGCACTGCCTTGCACTTGATGACTACTGTAAATCGTGCCCGTGTGATCCTGTCCACGAAAATATCGAACGGAAATCTTTCTCATGAGTTTGTTCTGGCTCGTTTCGTAAGCCTCATCCTTTGTTTTGTTGAATATGGTAATTCAAGTTGCTTCGATGTCAAGTGGTGATTTCAGATCTTTTTAAGAAGTATTCTCATATTTTTATGTGAGAATGCAAATCCTTTTGCTTAATCAGTTGTCGTATCAATTCTTGTCAACCGGAGTTGTTATATCTATTCTTTTCAACCAGCGTGTTTCTGTCCAAGTGGATTCAATCCTCTCTAATTTTTGCAGATCATTCTCTCGCTTTATTCCGGAGTTCATCTCATCTGCCCCATGTTGTCTTTGTTTTCCCCACCCTCCCACCCTTTCCTTTGGTGATTCAATTTTCATCCAAGAGTTTTCTCTTCGTTCTGCTTCCGCTGTCTGTTCTTTCTCTCTTACCCGGTGAATTTAATTCAGTTGTCCGTGTTCTTCATATCCTTTTCATCCTTGTAATTCTTTCCTATGTTGGAGATTCTTTCAGCCTATCTTGGTTATTCATTCCTCTCTTTTCTTCCAGAGTGTTGAAGATATCTCGGAAGTTTCGTGTTTTCAATTCTTTTAATTATTTCGAGGTGCTAACCTCATCTAGTTCTCTTCATACCGGTGCTATATCAATCTTTCTAGCAATCTTTTCAACGGTGGTGTCTTTGAGTGGGCCCATAACCCACAGGGTTTCCCCAGGATCTTTCCTGGCTGTTTTAATCTTTTCTCGGAGTTCTTTAATTCTTTTCAACTATGACGTAAGTATGAATTTCATCAGTCATATCCCTTCTCCAAAAATCTATTCAAATTAATTCTCATATTTGGCTCAACCATTCATTCTTCTTTGTTCCGGAGGTCTCAGTAATTCTTGGAGTGTTCCTCGTCATCATTCTCAGTTTGCTATTCGAAGGAGTGTTCTCTCAGTCTTGTTCCATTCTTGTGAAGATTGTCATCTCAGCTTCGTGTTATCCTCTCATTGTTCCAATCATGAGTAATCCCTTTCTTGCTATCCGGGGCATTTCTGAGTAGTTTTATTTCTCGATCCTCCGAAGGCCATCATTTCAGAAGACTTATTCGTCCTCAGCTTTCAGCTTTCATCCTCAATTCTTCTCAATTGCTGCCTCTTCGTTCGTCTCTCGGTTATCGGGTGCCTTGTTCAAGTTTCCTGTTAGGTGGTTCATGGTCTCATCATTCTCATGTATCTCGAGTCATTCATGGTTGCCTCATTCATTTCAATTCTCACCGGTGTCTCCTTCAAGACTCCTTCTAGTTTGTGCTCATATCTCTCCTCAATCTTTTCTAGAAGAATAAGTTGTATGCTAAATCCGTTGCTTGTCATCAATTTAATTTGATGAAGGATTAGCATAACATAGTTCTTATTCTTGTGTCATCAAATGATTTCAATTCTTCGTCCGGAGTGGCTCTCGATATCAATTCATTTTCTCTAGTGTTCTTATCTTTCTTTTCCGGAGTTCCAAGTTTTCTCAAGTATCTTTTCGTGTTGCTTCATCTAAATCTTGGCAAGGTCATAATCTTGTTCTCTCTCTACCTTCATATATTTGCATCATTCATTTGTATACGGTGGCCCTTCATGGTGGTTCATCAAGGTTTCAACCCATTTTCAAGTGTTCTTCAAGATTCTTGTTGGAGAACCTCAAGTATCTTTTCTCTTGCATTTTTATGTGCAATTGTTCTTCCGTTATCCTTTGAGGTGGTATTATAGCATTCTTGTTAGTGTAGGAGCCTCGAAGAGATTCCCATTCAAGTATGAGATAATTAAAACCACCAATTCTATGATCATGAGATATTCTCAACTCATGATTTCTTCATTGAGTTATCTTGGTTTGGACTTCACCTAAAGCTTTTCCTATGGATTATGCTATCATGGTGCTTGTCATTAATCCCAGTTCTCAATGCACCCTCTTGGTGTAAGAAGTTTTGATATCTTTGCTTTCATCTATCCTTGGTTCTTGTAGTGGTTGGTTGTCACCTCATATTTGTTGAGATGATTTTCATAAGCCCACTACTATCTTGTTCTTTTCGTTGTTGTTTTTCCAACAACTCCGTCCAATTCTTCTTGCAAGGGTGCTTGTCAGGTTCGTTGGACTTAGTAGTTATCATTCTTTCTTCATTCTCTTCTTCCGTATGAGCTAGTTCATATTCTCTTCTTCCAGTGGCCTTGTGTTGTTGCTCTTTTGGGTCAATCTTAGTGTTCTATCAAGATTATGGTGTTCCCTTGCTCTATCGTATTTGTTTGTCGTGAATATTGTATAATTCTCTCTCCTTTTCGAATTTTTTTGTCCCATTTTCCTACCGAAGTGTTGCCGAAATTTTCGGTGAATTCTTGCTTCCTTCTCATATCAGTCCTCATCTCTTTGCAACCTTCAAGGATCGTTGGTTTCACTCGTTTGTCAAGAAGCGACTAAATTTATATCTCTTGTTCTTTCTCATCCTCTCCCCCTTTCATTCTTGGATCTCGGGGCGAGATCCTGTTGTCGTGTAGGAGAGTTGTGACAGCCCGATGCCGACGTTCCAGAAGATTCCCCTCTCTTTCCGTTTTCGTCGTGTGTCTATTTATATTTGTCGCATCATCATCGCATCATGCGCATCATCAGCATTGCATCGGCATCTCCGTTGCCGCCAGTTTTCAAAACTTGCATTCGTTAGTAGTCGCCGGTTCTCGTCGTTGTCCGCTCCGAGCCCGACCGCACTCGCACGCGCCCGCGGCACCGTCGTAACCCTGTTTTTAAAGTGTGCGCAAAACTTTCTCTGTGCGAGGTGAAACTTGGCACGCGGTCGTGATTAGATATAGCTAGGCCGCCTGTCGAATTTCGTCGCGATCGGAGTCCGTCTGGTACCCGAACGGTCGACCGTAGCGGCACCGTATTCGGTCTACCGTCGGACGTGTGTCAGTATTTTAAATCGCGTTGCTGCGCCGCCCGTTCTCCCTCTCGTCTCCGGTAAACCACCCTACACAGCCGCGTACCCATACCCGCGTTCGGAATCGTCCGAATCCGACCCCGCGGTTGGATCCGGAGCGCGATACCGGTTAACCGAGCCCCCCGGTTGTCTATATATAGACCCCCTCTAATTTTCGGACAACCTCCCTCTAATCTCTCCTTGATTTCCGCCCCACCTACCAAACCCTAGCCGCCACAGCCTGCCCTCTCTCTCCTCCCAGCGCCGCCGGCCCGCCCGAGCCCGCGCGCGGCCCGCCGAGGCCCATCGGGCCGCCGCCCCGGGTTGCAGTCGCCGTCGTTCTGCCCCGTCAGCCCGCGCCTCCTGCCAGCAGCCGCCCTGCCGGCCTCGTCCCCGTCCGGCCGCCGCTGCCTGCCTGCGCCACGCCGCCCGCTGCTACTCCACAGCCGTCGTGCCTCGCCGGCCGGCGCGCCCCGCCGCCAGCGCCGCCCTCGGACCTCGCCGCCTGCCTGCTCGCCTGCTCGCCGACCTGCTCAAGATGCGCGCCGCCGCCTCCGTCTGCCGCCGACTCGAGGCCGGCTCAGGCTAGTTCCAGCCCAGGGGTCCTTCCCCGAGCTCCGGCCGCTCCGGATCCCGCCGGATCCCCTCGTCAGCCCGCCGCCGGTCCCCTCCCGTCGGCCACCACCGCCGCTGGCAACCTCCTCATCGGGACGATGAGGAGACGAGGAGCCCGACACCCCTCGCCGCCTGGGCCTTCCTCCACGCGGCCCACCAGCGCCAGCAGCTGGCTCGGCCCAGTCTGCCTCCTCTTCCACCGGGCCAGGCCCGAGGTGATATTTTTTCCCCTGAGCCCTCTATTCGGCGCCCGTGCGTGCTTTAGTTAAACTGCGCTTGACCCTGCAGCCCATCAGAAAATAGAGTAGGCCCGTTAGTAGTTTAGGGATTTTTTTTCGGAATTAATATATATTCCAGAAAAAGACTAGATTTTCAAACGCCCGTAACTTTTTTTTCGTAAGTCGGAACGACGCGTATTATATATGGTTTTGTGGTAGTTTCGCGCGTAGAATACGAATTTGAAACTTGCATATGTATTTGGCGTCGTTTGGCGTGTCGTATGCATAGATTAACTTGCTGTCCTAATTTGTTAGTGCCCGTATTTATTTTCCGCGCGAGTCCGGATTGCTCGAATGCCATGATAGAAATGCCCATGTTTTAGGGACCATTTTTCCATGCATTTTAGAGCGGTCATTTGTATTTTTGCATGTAGGGAATTGCTTCTAGTTTATTTTCCCGTATCTAGGTGTTTATCTCGCATTATTGTGTGGCTTTATTTTGTTGTGCAACCCCACATATTTTATATGTTTCCGGGGTAGAAAAATCCCATGGATTTTTCTGTGCAATTAGTTTTAGCTTTTGAGTAAGTTAGTTCGCGCGATATTTTACCATGAAGCCCTTTTGTTTAATTCGTAGAATTTATTCTGTGCCTCGTCTGAATTAGTTGTCAACTAGGGAGTTGATCTTGGATGTTTTGTTTAGCCTCTGGTATTTTTAGTTGCAATAGAAATGCATGTTTAAGTGTGTTTTGCTTGCTCTCAAGTTGCTAGAAATAGTGCTGTTTTAGACGTGCTGAAATATTTCTAAGTCTGGAATCTGTTATATTTTGTTGTTGTCTTGTCTTGCTTGCATCTTGTGATCTGTAGCTATTTTGAGGTTGGTCCAATGGAGTTAGTTGTACCCCTTATGTTTCTATAGCATGCTGTGAAGTTTCATGCCATTTGGATTCCTGTAGATATAGGTTTTTCTGCTGTCAATATTGCTTCAGATCGAAAACTGTACTTTCACGAGGTCTAATTTTCACTAAGTCTGAAATAGTGTGTGAGATGCCATTTTGTGACTTCTTTTCCTAGTGCTCCTTGCTGCCATGCTAGTTGTTGTTAGTTGTTTGTAGTAGTGCATCTTGCCCTCTTTCATGCCATGCCTTGCTTGAGTTTATCGGAGTAGTGTAGCCCGTAGTTGTGAGGTGTAGGATATGCTATGTGGCTGATTTAGGCACATTATAGTCATTTCTTGTTTTCCTCGTAGTTTTCGAACCGTAGCTCCGATTTGATCGTGTCATACATGAAACTTGCTTAGAATCTTGTGTAGTTTCTTTTTCTCTTGCTGGTTTTTTGTTTTGATGTGCTCGTAGACGTCGTTGCACACATTTTGCATCCATGCCATCATATCTTGCGGTGCTCGTAACTTTTGATCCGTAGCTCCGTTGGAGATGTTCTTTATGTGTAAATTGCTTGCCTTGACGCGTAGAATCACGTGAACCTATTTGTTTTGCTGTTTAACAACCAATTAAATGCATTAGTTCAGATCTGGACAGAATTGTAAATTAACATGTGAGGTCGTCTCGGAGGTGCTATATGTCATTTCCGACCTCATTTAAAATGCCTAGATAAGTAGTTTAATTACGCTTCACCTCTTGCCATGTTTAATCACATTTAATATTGCCGTGTATCTAATCGGGATAGAACTAAATACATAAACGTGGAGTTTCGTCAATTTGCTACTCGTTGCATATTGAACTTCACTTAATGTGTAGTGTTTGTTTGTCGTGAATTGTCATGTCGTGCCTTGCATGTTTTCAGCTTCTCATGCATCATTTGTGTTGTGCATCATGTGGTGAAATTCCATGTGTTGATTTGTGTTTTTGGTTTGCTTCGTCCCGATAGAGTTCCGCGACGTGCCGGATTGTGAGTACCCGTTCGACTACGTCGGTTCGTCTGCTTCACGGAGGCATTCTTCTTCCAAGCGGGATCTCAGGCAAGATGATCATTTCCCCAGATACCATTACTATCATTGCCATGCTAGTTTTACCGTCTCTATCGTTATGTCTCGTTGCCTACCACATGTTAAATATCAGCCTCTCCACAATGCCATGAAACCTCCAACCTGTACGACCTGGCAAACCACTGATTGCCTATGTTACCGCTTGCTTATCCATGTTGTTAGCGTTGCTAGTTGCAGGTGCAGTTGCTTCCATGTGAAAGCATGGGTTCCCTGTTATATCACCATATTAAATGCTATTTAATTTAATGCACCTATATACTTGGTATAAGGTGGAAGGCTCGGCCTTTCTAGCCTGGTGTTTTGTTCCACCTTTGCCCCCTTAGTTTCGGCTACCGGTGTTATGTTCCATAAACGAGCGCTCCTAACACGACCGGGGTTGTTATGGGGACCCCCTTGATAATTCGTTTTAGATTAAAGCTGGTCTGGCAAGGCCCAACATTGGTACTACATTTGCCCAACATAATAACTTGATAATATTGAAATGCATAGGGAGTTAGCGCTACCCGACGAGTAATTCTACATATTACAGGGGGTCCAGTGCTGTTGGTGCTGGTCCAAAACTAGAGCCGTTTGCGGGGCCAACCCGGGGCAACTCGGGAGATTTCTACGCCTCCGTACGTTGTGCTTATCCGTCGTGTCCTGAGAACGAGATACGCGGATCCTATCGGGATCGTCGACACGCCGGGCGGCCTTGCTGGATTAGTTTTACCTTTGACGAGATATCTTGTGCATCGGGATTCTGGTGATACTTTGGGTAATCTCAGAGTTGAGGTTTTCCACTAGGGAATCCGACGAGATCGCGAGCTTCGTGATTGAGGATTTCTATGCGGCTTGTGGTAATTTGTGATGGACTAGTTGGAGCACCCCTGCAGGGTTAAATCTTTTCGGAAAGTCGTGCCTGCGGTTATGTGGCAACGTGGATATTTTGTTTAACACTGGTTCTAGATAACTTGAAGTTAATTAATTAAACTTGCCACCTGTGTGCGTAACCGTGACTGTCTCCTTCGTGAGATCTTTCTCCGATCGAGGACACGGTGGGGTTATGTCTGACGTAGGTAGGTGTTCAGGATCATTCATTTGATCATCAGTAGCTCATGTCCGTTATGCGTAGATCTTCCCCCTCTTATTTTCTTGTACTCGTAAGTTTAGCCAGCAAATATATGCTTAGCCGCTGCTGCAACCTCACCACTTAACCATACCTCTCCCATTAAGCTTTGCTAGTCTTGATACCTTTGGAAATGAGATTGTTGAGTCCCCTGTGGCTCACAGATTAGTACAACCCCAGTTGCAGGTACAGGTAAAGGTTATTTGACGCGAGCGCGTTGATTGTTCATTTGGAGTTTCTTCTTCTTCTTCTTCTTCTTCGATCTAGGATGGGTTCCAGGCCGGCAGCCTGGGATAGCAAGGATGGACGTCGTTCTTCTTTTGTCGTTTGTTTTCGTCCGTAGTCGGACCCTGCTCTTACTCTTGATGATTATGTAATGTACTGATGTGACTCTGATGTAGCTTGTGGCGAGTGTAAGCCAATTCTATATATATCTCTTCTTTTCAGTACATGTACTTGTAATGATATCCATTCTTGCGACACGACGAGATGCGCTTCTATCCCTGACGAGGCCTTCGTGCCAAATTGAGGATAGGGTCGCATCTTGGGCGTGACACATTATTACTTTTTATCTTTTGGCACTAATATTATGAACATGTGTAACACTACGATCGAGATTCAATAAACCATTGAGGGTAATTATTCAAGCAAATAGAATAACTATTATTCTTTTAAATGAATAATCGTATTGCAACAAACACGATCCAATCATGTTCATGCTCAACGCAAACACCAAATAACAATTATTTAGGTTTAACACCAATCCCGATGGTAGAGGGAGCGTGCGACGTTTGATCATATCAATCTTGGAAACACTTCCAACACGTATCGTCACCTCACCTTTAGCTAGTCTCCGTTTATGCCGTAGCTTTTATGTCGTGTTACTAATCACTTAGCAACCGAACCGATATCCAATACCCTCGTGCTACTAGGAGTACTAGTAAAGTACACATCAGCATCATCTATATCAAATATACTTCTTTCGAATTTTGCCAACCTTCTTATCTACCAAGTATCTAGAGTTGCTCCGCCTCAGTGACCGTTCCCCTCATAACAGAAGCACTTAGTCCCGGGCTTGGGTTTAATCTGGGGTCTCTTCATTAGTGCAGCAACTGCTTTGCCGTTTCACGAAGTATCCCTTCTAGCCCTTGCCTTTCTCTAAACTTAGTGGTTTTACTAACCATCAACTATTGATGCTCCTTCTTGATTTCTACTTTCGCAGTGTCAAACATCGCGAATCGCTCAAGGATCGTTGTATCTATCCTTGAGATGTTATAGTTCATCACGAAGCTCTCACAGCTTGGTGGCAGTGACTTTGGAGAACCATCACTATCTTATCTGGAAGATCAACTCCCACTTGATTCAAGCGATTGTCGTACTCAGATAATCTGAGCACACGCTCAACGATTGAGCTTTTCTCCTTTACTTTGTGGACAAAGAATCTTGTCGAAGGTCTCATACCTCTTAACAAGGGCACAAGCATGAAATCACAATTTCATATCTTTAGAACATCTCTTATGTTCCGTGACGTTTCAAAACGTCTTCGGCGCCTTGCTTCTAAGCCATTAAGTATTTTGTACCGAACTATCGTGTAGTCATCAGAAACGTGTATGTCGGATGTTCACAACATCTACAGACGACGCTCGAGGTGCAGCACACCGAGTGGTGCATTAAGGACATAAGCCTTCTGCACAGCAACGAGGACAATCCTCGGTTCTACAAACTCAGTCTACAAAGTTTGCTACTATCAACTTTCAACTAAATTTTCTCTAGGAGCATATAAAAATAGTAGAGCTATAGCGCAAGCTACATCATAATTCGCAAAGACCATTAGACTATGTTCATGACAATTAGTTCAATTAATCATATTACTTAAGAACTCCCACTCAAAAAGTACATCTCTCTAGTCATTTGAGTGGTACATGATCCAAATCCACTATCTCAAGTCCGATCATCACGTGAGTCGAGAATAGTTTCAGTGGTAAGCATCTCTATGCTAATCATATCAACTATACGATTCATGCTCGACCTTTCGGTCTCATGTGTTCCGAGGCCATGTCTGCACATGCTAGGCTCGTCAAGCTTAACCCGAGTGTTCTGCGTGTGCAACTGTTTTGCACCCGTTGTATGTGAATGTTGAGTCTATCACACCCGATCATCACGTGGTGTCTCGAAACGAAGAACTGTCGCAACGGTGCACAGTCGGGGAGAACACAATTTCGTCTTGAAATTTTAGTGAGAGATCACCTCATAATGCTACCGTCGTTCTAAGCAAGATAAGGTGCATAAAGGATTAACATCACATGCAATTCATAAGTGACATGATTTGGCCATCATCATGCGCTTCTTGATCTCCATCACCAAAGCACCGGCACGATCTTCTTGTCACCGGCGCCACACCATGATCTCCATCAACGTGTCGCCATCGGGGTTGTCGTGCTACTCATGCTATTACTACTAAAGCTACGTCCTAGCAATATAGTAAACACATCTGCAAGCACAAACGTTAGTTTAAAGACAACCCTATGGCTCCTTCCGGTTCCCGTACCATCGACGTGCAAGTCGATATTAACTATTACAACATGATCATCTCATACATCCAATATATCACATCACATCGTTGGCCATATCACATCACAAGCATACCCTGCAAAAACAAGTTAGACGTCCTCTAATTGTTGTTGCATGTTTTACGTGGTGACCATGGGTATCTAGTAGGATCACCTCTTACTTACGCAAACACCACAACGGAGATATATGAATTGCTATTTAACCTCATCCAAGGACCTCCTCGGTCAAATCCGATTCAACTAAAGTTGGAGAAACCGACACTCGTCGGTCATCTTTGAGCAACGGAGTTACTCGTAGCGATGAAACCAGTCTCTCGTAAGCGTACGAGTAATGTTGGTCCGAGCCGCTTCGATCCAACAATACCGCCGAATCAAGAAAAGACTAAGGAGGGCAGCAAAACGCACATCACCGCATCAACCTAGCTCATGATGCCACTGTTGGGGAACGTCGCATGGGAAACAAAAAATTTCCTACGCGCACGAAGACCTATCATGGTGATGTCCATCTACGAGAGGGGATTTCCGATCTACGTACCCTTGTAGATCGCACAGCAGAAGCGTTAGTGAACGCGGTTGATGTAGTGGAACGTCCTCACGTCCCTCGATCCGCCCCGCGAACCGTCCCGCGATCCGTCCCACGATCTAGTGCCGAACTGACGGCACCTCCGCGTTCAGCACACGTACAGCTCGACGATGATCTCGGCCTTCTTGATCCAGCAAGAGAGACGGAGAGGTAGATGAGTTCTCCGGCAGTGTGACGGCGCTCCGGAGGTTGGTGATGATCTAATCTCGGCAGGGCTCCGCTCGAGCTCCGCACAGACGCGATCTGGAGGTAAAACCGTGGAGGTATGTGGTCGGGCTGCCTTGAAAAAGTTGTCTCAAATCAGCCCTAATTGCTCCATATATATAGGAGGAGGGAGGGGAGGCTTTCCTTGAGGCTCAAGGAGCCCCAAGGGCTGCGCCACCAAGGGGAGGAGGAGTCCTCCTCCAATCCTAGTCCAACTAGGATTGGAAGGTGGAGTCCTTCTCTCTTTTCCCACCATTCCTTTTTTTTCTCTTCTTTTGGGTTTTTCTTTCTCTTGTGGAAGACAGCCTTGGGCTGACCCCACCTACTTGGTGCGCCACCATCAAGGTCCTTGGGCCCTCCCGGGTGGGTGGTCCCCCTTTCCGATGAAGATCCGGAACCCATTCGTCATTCCCCGTACATTACCGGTAATGCCCGAAAACCTTCCGGTAACCAAATGAAGTCATCCTATATATCAATCTTCATTTCCGGACCATTCCGGAAACCCTCGTGACGTCCGTGATCTCATCCGGGACTCCGAACAACATTCGGTAACCAACCATATAACTCAAATACGCATAAAACAACGTCAAACCTTAAGTGTGCAGACCCTGCGGGTTCGAGAACTATGTAGACATGACCCGAGTGACTCCTCGGTCAATATCCAATAGCGGGACCTGGATGCCCATATTGGATCCTACATATTCTACGAAGATCTTATCGTTTGAACCTCAGTGCCAAGGATTCATATAATCCCGTATGTCATTCCCTTTGTCCTTCGGTATGTTACTTGCCCGAGATTCGATCGTCAGTATTCGCATACCTGTTTCAATCTCGTTTACCGGCAAGTCTCTTTACTCGTTCCGTAATACAAGATCCCGCAACTTACACTAAGTCACATTGCTTGCAAGGCTTGTGTTGATGTTGTATTACCGAGTGGGCCCCGAGATACCTCTCCGTCACACGGAGTGACAAATCCCAGTCTCGATCCATACTAACTCAATGAACACCTTCGGAGATACCTATAGAGCATCTTTATAGTCACCCAGTTACGTTCCGACGTTTGATACACACAAAGCATTCCTCCGCTGTGAGTGAGTTATATGATCTCATGGTCATAGGAACAAATACTTGACACGCAGAAAACAGTAGCAACAAAATGTCACGATCAACATGCTACGTCTATTAGTTTGGGTCTAGTCCATCACATGATTCTCCTAATGATGTGATCCCGTTATCAAGTGACAACACTTGCCTATGGTCAGGAAACCTTGACCATCTTTGATCAACGAGCTAGTCAACTAGAGGCTTACTAGGGACAGTGTTTTGTCTATGTATCCACACATGCACTGTGTTTCCAATCAATACAATTATAGCATGGATAATAAACGATTATCATGAACGAAGAAATATAATAATAACTAATTTATTATTGCCTCTAGGGCATATTTTCAACAGTTGGATGGTTAGAAGGATTGTGATATCCCATATCCATCAGCGTTCAAATCCTAGATTTGACATTGATGCTTGGATTTTTTCTAGATTTATTTCATGTTTTCCGGCGATGTGCTTCAATGGAAGGAGACGTTTCCGTCAACTACAAAGACGTTTGTGGTGACTTCCTCAATATCAAGATGATGTACCGGCTCAGTCTTTCGAAGGTGCTCATAGAAATGGAAAGTCTATCCGTACGTTCATAAAGATGAGTGTATGTTCATGTATGTGAGGGATTTCGATTATACTATGCTAAAAAACCTCCCTAAATATCATTGATGGCAGCCCGCACAAAAGAGAAATAGGAAGGAGAATGTTAAGTGGTTTATGTCCGCTTTTGGCAAGTGTCAACAACCATTTGGATCGTTTTCACGAATCTTGAAGCGACTGCACTCCTCACGTTGAGTTAATTGTATAGAAGTATCACAATTGGGGCATTACAAGTAGATTGGTATTAAGATTGATAATTTTTATATGTTAGTACAAAGTCTGGGACAATTCGTTACAAAAAGGTCTAAATCGCGTATAAACACGTATTGACGGTGTATCTGGCTGATGGGGCCCGTCTGTTAGGTTCCCATGTGGTATTTTATTTTGCATAAAAGTCCCTCACTTTATACGTAATCACATAAGTGCTCATTTTTTTACGGAAAAGTAGTTTATGTGAGAGAATATATTTTTTTTCATTCGCAAGTTTTCACCACCGGAATATTTTTAAAGTTTCGATTCAGTTAAACAAATAAATAAAATAACCCAAACCCACGCGTGCTGGAAGGAATCGAACCTGCAACCTGTCGTGCACAGGACGCACGCGATGGTCAGCGGCAAATCCTATTTGGCGCTGTAGGCGCCGGTTAAAGTGCATTTTTCTTAACCGATGCCTGCAGCGCTCGGTCATGGGCCGCCAGTTATATTCGAACCAGCGACCTCTGAGATATGTTCTAGTGTTGCAACCACTCTGCCACCCCAACGGTATGTGATAGAAATGAACTTTTTTACTTCCTTTATACTTTATTTTCCCTTTTTATTTTTTCTTACTCGTTTTCCTTTTTCCCTTTTCATCCTCGTTCGTTGATTTATTTTTGGAAATATGTAATTTACGTTCAAATTGTTTATTTTAGGAAATTTGATGGAATCTTTTTTAATTGGTGAACTTTTTTTCAAATTGATGAACTTTTTTCGTAATTGGTGGACAATTATGAAAATTCCTGAACATAATTTAAATTTTGTGAACATTTTTCTAAATTTACGAACTTTTTTTGAAAATCAGTGACTTTATTTTAAAATACGCGAACTTTTTTCAAAATCGATCAACTATTTTTAAAAATTGGTGAACGGTTTTTTTAAATTGGTGAACATATTTTAAAATTGGTGAACTTTTTAAGAAATCAATAATTGTTTTTAAAAAATTTATGAACTTTTTTTCTGAAATCGCTGAACTTCTTTTGAAAATCAGTGAACATATTTTAAAATTCGTGAACTTTTTTGAAAATCAGTGAACTATATTTACAAATTAATTTTTTTTTTGAAATCTCTAATTTTTTTTTGAAAATCGGCGAACATATTTTAAATTCGTGATTTTTTTTCGAAATTTTTGAACTATTTTTAAAAAATTATGAATTGTTTTAACAAATTCGACAATTTGTTTTTTGAATTTTTTCAACTTTTTGAAAATCCATCAACATATTCTAAAAATCTGTGATTTTTTTGCATAATCATTGAACTTTTTGCAAATCTGATTCAGTGCTTTTTAATTCAATAAAAATTTAATGCATGTGTTTGTAATTCATGTTTTACAAAAACAATGAAATTTTTTCAGGACCTGCAGCGGGGCGTCAGGAGATGTTTTATCGGCCAGCCCGGAGGGGCGCTACAGGTGAACACGATTCGAACTCATGACCAAACTTGCAAAATTATCTGGTGCAACGACCATGCCAACCACACGGGATTCCTTAAAATTGTACTTGGTCTCCCATTTATTACTTCTATTCCCTTTTCCGTTTTTTTTGTTTTTCGTTTTCGTTTTTCGTTATATATTTTTCTTTCTCTCTATCCTGGTCCCTTTAATAGTTTGCAATACGTGAATTGTTTTGTTTTAAATCGATTTTTTTTAGTTTGATGGAGTTTTCCTGAAACTTGATGAACTTTTTTTTTCCAAACCGATGAATTTATTTTCAAATTTATGATTTTTTTCAAATCAATGAACTTACTTTTAATTTTGATGGACATTTTTTCAAATTCTATGATTTTTAAAATTTTGATAAACGTTTTTCTATATCAGGGATTTTTTTCCACAATCAGTGAACTAATTTTCAGATTTAATTAACTTTTTTCAAAATCAGTGAACCAATTTGGAAATTTGATATACTTTTTTCAAAATCAGTGAACTAATTTTCAAATTTGACGAACTTTATTCCAAAATCAGTGAACGTTTTTGCAAATTTGGTGATTTTTTTTTCTAAAATCGGTGAACCTTTTTCTAAAATCGGTGAATTTTTTTCTAAAATCGGTGTACCTTTTTATAAAATCAGTGAACTTTTTTCGAAAAATGATGAACTTTTTTCGGAATTGATGAACATTTTTCAAATTCGAATAAACTCTCTTTAAATTCGTGAACCTTTTTTCGGAGTATGAAATTTTTTATATACACAACATATTAAAAAATTTAAAAACCATAACCGGTCTTTTTCTTGAACCAATATCATATCTCATCCGAAAAAAAATCAATGAGCCTACAAAAACGAACGGTAATGGATTGCCGCGGCCCGTTGCCTGGCGCAAGAGCCGATTAGGAGCTCCCGGCTGCAGCGCCGTATAGGAGCTCCCATGGTCACCCGGCGACAACCAGATTCCTGTTACTGCACGTGCGAACTCTCTTTTATAGTATCTCAGAGACGCTGGGCCTGCGGATGGGCCCAATGGGGCAGCACGCACTAAATTACTCATTTTTTTAAATCATGATATTAATGCCTTTTTTGTGATTACCTATTAGTACTGTTATTTATTAAGTGTCAAAAACAAGACTCTCAACTTAAATGTACAGTACTATTATTTATGTAAAATGTTCACCACATCTAAAGAAAATTGTACAAAATATATAACAAAAATGTTCATGTTGCACTTAAATTATGTTCTAAGTATATTACCAACAGTCCATCGTACTAAAAAATCTTCAATGTTCGTAAAGAAAATTTCATTATGCATTAAGAAAATGTTCATTATACGCACATCAAGAGACACCAAGCGAGTATAATTTATGGTGAACATTTCTTTAGTAATGATGATTTTTGTGACAATGTGTATTTAAGAAAAATTTACTAATTATTGTGTTAAATCATTTTGCATTTCAAGAAACACCCTGATTTTTTAAATAAAAGTTTAATGCATTTCTAAATTTTATATTGATTACAAAACAATTTTTAACACATGTTGTCAACTTTTTAAGTAAGTGTGCGTCTAAAAAATATAATCAATATACGAGTAACTTAAAAGAAAAAATGTGGCTTTTGCATATAATTTTTTGGATGTTGCGGTCTGAGTGAAGTCACATAAAAACAGGTATTAATATCATAATTAAAAATGTGAAACTCAGCGCGCACTCTTGTTGACCAACCGTCGGCCTGGCTTGCGGAAGCTGATATAAAATAATTCTCACCCGCACACTAATGTTGTTCCTTGCATAGAGCACACTAACGAATCTGCTGCTATGGCGAGGTGGCTAGCACGCGAAGCTAGCGTTCCACAGGTCACAGTTTTTTATTAATTTGTTTAACTCGACGGAAACCTTCAAAAGACTCCGATGTCAATGACAAGTTGCAAAGACAAAAAACTCTAAAGGAAGCTATTTTCCCGCAAAGCAGAGCATTTATGTGATTATGTAAAAGGCAAGGGGCTTTTCTGCAAAAAAATGCCATGCAGACACCTGTGAGATACACCGTCAATACATGTTTATACGCTGTTTAGACCTTTTTTAACAACTTGCCCCAAACTTGATATTGATATGTAAAAATTACCAATTATGATATCAATCTCCTTGTAATGCTCAAGTTGTGGTATTTCTGTGCAATTAACTCCTCCACGTTATACGAAAGCAATCATTCGCTAGGTGAGATGCGTCACGTGAATGTCCTTCTCCCTATGACCGACTCAGCTCCATTCCTCATTTTTGCTTTCACTCTACCCCTTGCTAGCGACTGCGACAGGGGTGGCTCACGCACAACATGAGGCAACGGTTGAGTGATTCCAGCGGGCGTCGTCAAGGTGGCTCTCCACCTTAGCCTATCAGAGTGGCCCCCGTGGGGAGCTCAAGCCGGAGGCGTACACAGCCACACATCAAATCAGCAATGACATCGGCTGGCTTGCTTCCGCCGGCACACACAACGGGAGACAATGGTGGCACAGATCCAACGAAGGTCGTCGTGGTGGTTCCATTGCAACATATTGGGGTGGCTTCCATGGGGAGCTCGGGTAAGAGGAGGAGGCGCCTGGACAAGGTCAGTTCACGGCACATTCGTGCTCCTGTTGGGCAACTTGGGTCATCCTCTATGGCGTGTAGCATCACGAGCGACAGTGTGCGGGGGAACTGCAGCGACGATGATGTATGAGTTGATTTGTCGTAAAGCACGTGATGTGGTGGTGGTGCGTGAAAGATTTGCAGTGGAGGACCAGCATCCGCACGAGGATCTCCAATAGAGGGTCACGACAACGGGCAAGGAGCAACATAATTCTTGTACATACATGGCATCATCCCTTCTACATCCACCATCCCTCATATAAGAGCATCTTCATCCGTTGGAGCCTTCAAAAACACCATTGAACAAAAAAAGTTGGTGTCTTGGGGAATCAAATGCTTCATCCAGCGACAATAGGGTGCATCTTCCTAGTCACACCCCATCCCAATCAAAAGTTTGTGAGGGGAATGATGAAGTGGGCCAACAAAAAGAAAATGTGGGGAGACGTGAATCGCCAAAACTTCTGTCGGCGCCCCAAGAGCCCCTTCCGAGCGCGTCGGATTTCGTATGGATATGTCGACGCTATTTTGACGTACTCGGAGGCGCTGAGGGCTTGGCTGGGCCGTTTTTCGGTCAAAAAACGTCCCTGAATCTAATACCGAACCTAAAAAAGTTGTCCTAGGGGCATCGTGGGGGCGCGGCTCGAGATGCTGTAAGCCATGTACCTCCTCATGGCTTCATTGCACTATGATGTTTATTTGATTTCTTTTATTAAATAGCTAGTTTATTATGTTGTGTATTGAACTTAAGTAATGTTTGGACTTATTTTTATGCTAATGTGTCGTTGTCATGCATTCGCCAATTTTGTTAGATATGTCTGCAAATGAGTGACTAATTCCATAATGTTTTACTTAAACAATTGCCGCTATATTAGACACACAATTGCCATATATGCTTTAGTAACGATATTAGACACACACGTGCAAGTCTCTATTCCACCGCAATCCCATCTGGAGACCTTTTCCGGTACCCTTCTGGAGGGATAATTGATCATGAAGGCCTGCTACATCAACCTTGCTGGCTCCATGATGATGTGTGATTAGTTCATCACAGACCTACGGTTTCATAGCTAGTAGCTAGGTGACTTCTTCTCTCCCTTTGATCTTCAATACCATGTTCTCCGCGATTCTCGCGATAATCTATCCGATGTAATCTTCTTTTGCGGTGTGTTCGTTGGGATCCAATGAATTATGGGTTTATGATCAGATTATTCATTAGAAGTAACCGAGTCTTCTCTGAATTCTATTATGCACGATTATTATAGCTTTATATTTCTCTCTAACCTATCTATTTGGTTTCGTCGACTAGAATGATTTATCTTCAGTAGGAGTGGTGCATTGTAGTAGGTTCAATCCTCTGGTGCTTTATATCCCGGTTAAAAAAGGGGCAAGACACGTATTTGTATTGTTGCTACTAAGAATAAAACGACAGGATATGAACGTATTGCGTGTCTTACTTTTTCTACATCATGTCATCTTGTCCCAAGCATTACTCTCTTTGTTATGAACTTAATACCATAGATGTATATTGAATAGTGGTCGATTTATGGAGTAATAGTTGAAAGTACGTGGATGTTGCCTAGAGGGAGATAGGAGCTTTAAAATAATTATTGTTTACGATTGAACAAATGCAGAATAAAACTAGCGTTAATTTGTCAAGCACAAAACCTAGAACAACTAGGCTAACCTATGTACACCAACAACTTATGCTAAACAAGATAAATAACTAAGTGATAGCAAGATATATAACATGAAACAATATGGCTATCACAAAGTAAGGTGCATAAGTAAAGGGCTTGGGTAAGAGATAACCGAGGCACGCGGAGACGATGATGTATCCCCAAGTTCACACCCTTGCGGATGCTAATCTCCGTTTGGAGCGGTTTGGAGGCACAATGCTCCTCAAGAAGCCACTAGGGCCATTGTAATCTCCTCACGCTCTCGCACAATGCAAGATGTTGTGATTTCACTAACACCATGTTTGGATTAGAAAAACTGGCTCAGAATTGAATTGGACTGGAATACCAAATCCAAGATGGAAAGGAAATGGTCTCCAATTCAAATTACGTTGTTTGGATGTGCTTGGTATTTGTTGCTGGAATCAAAGGCTAGCACCTAATTACAAATCATGTTTGGATGTGCAAACCATGGATTCGAGGCGGAGCAGCTGTGGCGGCTCGGGGCATAGACTTGGGTCTCGCTCGATGCTTGGGGCGGAGCAGATGTGGCGGATCGGGGTGAAGCAGCCGGATGCGGGGACGGAGGTGGCCGGATGCAGCGGCAATGGAAGAGGCCCGGGATGAGCAAGCCACTTGGCGGCAGAGACTTGAGTCTCTCTTGGGGCTCGGGGTGGAGCAACCAGATGCGGGGGTGGGGGGGGGGAGGTAGATGGATGTGGCAGCGGAGGAGGTGGTCGGATGGTGGCGGTGGAGAGCGAACCCTAGGAGGCGCGGCTTCGGGTCTCGCACGCGAGCGAAGGGGTACACGGGGGTGGGATAGAGAGAATTTCCGTGTGATTCCGAGGTGCCAGGCACGGAAACTGGTCACACGAGGCGGACGCGCGCGGGGCTTGGCTTGGAATTCGACTAGGTTTCCATGGGCCAATTCTATAACCACCCCAAACAACGGAATTGGTCCATAAATCCCACATTTCCAATTCCGAACCAGCTTTTCCTACATCCCAACAGAGTGTAAGGGACCCTTGAGGGCGGTCACCGAACCCATACAAACAAGGATTGGTCAATCGCCACAACTTAATTGGAGGCTCCTAACAACACCACAAAGCTTCAACATAATGGATTGTGGCTCCAAGGTGACTTCAAGTGCTTGGGGCATATCTCCACGACCTAATTGGAGACCCCGACACTTGCCTGGAGCTTTACACCACAATGATTGAGCTCTGAGGCACCACCAACCATCTAGGGCATCAAAGCACACAAGACTACTACAAGAAATATGTCAACTAGCGACCTACTGAAAGTGAAACTCGCAGAAATGGTCGTAAATCTATGACCATTTGAGACCAATTGGTCGTAAGATGTTCGAGGGGATCTAGACCCTAAACCATAAAGACCAATTTGGTCAGAAAGGTCATAAAATCCTTACATGAAAAGGTCATAAAGCATACAACACTGGATGTTGCCTTATTTCTAGCTGATAACGATCAATATAGATGGTCATAGCCTTGTAAATTGTGGTGCATTGCTATGGTCATCAGTTTTGCCTATGTGTCATGTCCATGTGTCAATTGTTGCCCTAGGTTGTGAAGGAGCCTACATTTCTGTCATTCCCAAAATTCCTAAGCAATTCTCATAAATTCTTTGGATCGTATATTCCTCAAATATGTAAAGACCCTTCCTTGCCTAGTTCAAAAATAATTCAGGAATATTCATTTTCCTATTCTGTTTATAAAAGCACTTTGTGAAGGAAGTGATATTTACATTTCTTGGATTGCCCTCAAAAATTTTGGGCGCTCTTTTCTATCCAAATAATTGCCTCATGACAAAATTCAGCTCCATTTTCCTATTAAATCTTCCTTAGCAAATTTCCAAAGTTCCCGTTCAACTAGAAGCTTTGTGAAGTAAGTACTAGCTAGGCATCTCCTAATGCCGTGAATTTTTTTTCACATATTCTATATGCTCATATAATAGCTCTCCACAAAATTTGATCCCCATCTAATAAACCATGTGATCTCACCGTCCAATCTTTGTTTCTGGCAATATTTTCAATTTGTGAAGCAACTATATTTTATATTGCTTTGCAATTGGTGAAAAATTATCAGGACATGTACCTTACCATAGAACCTCCCTACACCAAATTTTATCTGATTTTAATAAAGCAGATTTTCCTCAATATATTTCCTAATTTTTTGTTCAGTGGAGAGCATTGCGAAGGAAGTACCATTTGTATTTATCCAAATGGTATGAAATTTGTACAGCTACTTTATATGCCCATATTATCATCCTCTTCCAAATTTCAGCTCAATACATTGTGAAGGAAGTACCATTTTTATTTATCCTGAGAAGAGCATTGTGAAGGAAGTACAATTTTTATTTATCCAAATGGTATTATTTTTTACAATTTCTTCATATGCCTAAATTATCATCATCCTCCAAATTTCACCTCAATCCAGTCAACTATGTGGGCGCAACATCAATTTCTATTTTCTGTCCAGAGAAGAACATTGTGAAGGAAGTACCATTTTTATTTATCCAAATGGTATTAAACTTGTACAGTTCCTTCATATGCCCATATTTTCATCCTCCACCAAGTTTCTGCTCAATCCAATAATCTATGCGGGCAAAGCATCAATTTCTATTTTCTGTCCAAAGAAGAGCATCAATTTCTAGCGGGCATGACCGTTCCTAGCCAGGGGTTGAATATTGAAAACAATTTGGTGTTTCTATGATTAAATATATACCTATCTACCTAGAAATTATTTTTGTAAAAAATCATGAGCAAACTATGAGGGGGCTCTAGTTCAAATTTGAGCCAGTTCCAACTGAATCGGCGAAAATTTATCTTTTTCACGAGAGGTGGCTCAAATATTTTGTAACCCAATCATTTGTTCAATTTTACATCAAATATGGCCTATAATTCTATAAAAATTATTTGTTCCAATTTGCAACAAATATATGGTAGATCCTTCACAAAAAAACTCATTTTGAGCACTCGAAAAATGAAAAATGAATTTTCTCTCCAAAGAAAACGGAAACTTCCTTAGACAAAATTGTTTGTCATTCCAATATGCACCCTTGTGCACAATATGAGATCATTTGAGAAAAATATGACATGAATATGGCCATAAGATTGATCATTTGTATTTAAAGCCATGAATCTTCACACATGATAGCTCATTTCTGAGAACACTTTTTAAAAATAATTTCCGTATTACAAGTTTATTATTTTTCCTCGTAACTTGGTCACATTTAATGGCACAATGTGAAGGTTTTTCATTTATTTTTATTTTTTCATGCCCGTTTCAAAATGCGGTCAAAACAGCGGGCATGACCGTTCCTATCTAGGGGTTGAATATTGAAAACCTTTTGGTGTTTCTATGATTAAATATATACCTATCTACCTAGAAATTATTTTTGGAAAAAATCATAAGCAAACTATGAGGGAGCTGGAGTTCAAATTTGACCCGCTTCCAACTGAATCGACAGAAATTTGTCTTTTTCACGAGAAGTGGCTCAAATCTTTTGTAACCCAACCATTTGATCAATTGTACATTAAATATGGCCTAGTATTATATAAAAATGATTTGGTCCAATTTTACAACAAATATATGGTAGGTCCTTCACAAAAAAAAACTCATTTGGGCACTTGAAAAATGGAAAATGAATTTTTTGTCCAAAGAAAATGGAAACTTCCTTAGACAACATTGTTTGTCATTCTAATATGCACCTTTGTGCACAATATGAGATCATTTGAGAAAACTATGCCATGAATGTGGCCATAAGATTGATCATTTGGCTTGAAAGCTATGAATGTTCACACATGATAGCTAAGTTTTTAGAACACTTTCTAAAAATAATTGTCTATTACAAGTTTATTATTTTTCGTCGTAACTTGGTCACTTTTAATGGAATAATGCGAAAGTTTTCAAATTTTTTGATTTTTTTACTAAATATTAACATGTGTATTTTGTAAAAGAACTATGCAAAGAAGCACAAAATCTGTGTTGGCTTCCTATTGGTTGGAAGCAACCTCCCACGAATCGTTGACGTGGCACGACAACCTACCCCACCATGCCACCTCTCCCTCCCTGCCACCTCTGTAACTACTGAGATGCGACCCTTTCCCTTATTTGGTGGCGAGGCCTCAAAAGGGGAAAGAGGCGCATCTACGCGTTTCGCAAGCGAGATAATCATAAAAATATAATAACTGAAAGAGTGACAAGTAGGGCATACACTTGCCATCTGATAAAGAACATAGTCATACAGTCATACAGTCACACATTATTCAAAACATGGAATGGTCTAGCTATGGACAAGATAAACAATAAAGCTATGATATCCCGCATGCTGGCCCCACGATCATGACCATGGACTCTAGTCCTCGGGATAAGTTCCGTATAGCCTGCCGCTGTCCTCATCGAACTCCCAGTTCAGCTGGATGTCATTGGGAACTCCTGCATCAGGGGTAACTGTACCTGTGAGTGTTTGTAGTAAACCGTGAGCCACGAGGACTCAACAATCCTATGACCTTGGTACCGAATCTAACTGAGTTAAATGGGTGAGGAAGGTTGAGTGTATGAGTTTGCAACAACCTAAGCTTTTATGGTGGCTATCTTACGATGAACAAAGTTATCATATGTGGACTACGCAAGACGGTCGATATCTAGGTTGATCACTAAGTGAACCTGAACACCTACTTACGTCATTCATAACCACACCGTGTTCTCGATCAGAGAAGGAGCTCTCAAAGAGACAATCACGGTTAAGCACTCAGTTCCCGATGCTACCCAAATAGAAAGTAATAGCAAATGAACAACAGCTTCAAATGATGCACACACAACATGATGCATGTATGGTATGAAGAATGCATCACATCTCCAAATAGTGCTTCTACATGCAACACTTGAGGTTTCATTCAATCCAGATAGAACCTCAAGATGGATGATTTGAACATGCATGAACATGGCAGAATCATATGGATAACGAGAAAACGATGCAAAAACCTATAAAGAACATCGTGAACGGAGTTTCGGTTCAACCAGAAACTACAAAACAAGTTATGAAGGTCTATGGAGACAAAACAACAAAAACATCATTCTATGGGCACTCACTAGTGAACCCAGGTTGCCATTTGAACAAGCATCTTCCAATTGGTATAGTCTTAAAGAACACATAAATCCATCAACCATAGCTCACGCCAAGCTCAAAACAAGTTTGACACACAATCTGTTTTTAACAACGTCACATCACCTTGACCACAAGATCTATAGCAGCTACAATCCTCTAATTAATTCAAACAAGACATGAAACTGAAGCCAACCAACATCATTACAACCTCTAACAAGTAGCTAAGGCAAGGGGTCACACATCAAAAGATATACAACTCTAAACTTGGATAAAACATATCAGATTAGGACTTAGTGAAAATTAGAGATTTTCACGAGCCACTTATGCTCTGAAGCATTTTGGCAGCCTCCAAAAGGATATATAGAGGAGGTATCTAGGCATGAAATTTAACAGAGAGTTAGACAAACATATCAGCAAACAAATATTAGTTTGTTTCTTGAGCTAATTCCCAACAGGAAAGCAAATATACTCAAGACAACAGGGCAAGAAAATATTATCAGGTTTCCAGACTTGGTGAAAATTACAGATTTTCACAATCTGTCATTTTCACCCAAGTGCCCACTTTGAAAGGTATAAAACTAACATGCAAATTCCTATGAACAAAACTATGGCACCAAGTTGTAGAGGGGTTCACCCACTACCATTCATGTCATTGGTGCAACCTCAAAAGAACAACACATCACTTGGAACCAAGCTCACAACAGGGCATGAAGTCTTAGCTTCAACACTTAGAATATTTCTAAGTCTGCCACTGAGGAGACAATTTGACAAAAAAACAAAAGGTGCGGCGAGGGTGATCGAACCCACGCCCACCCGCATGCAACACATGCACGCTACCACTACGCTATGACATCGACACTCAAGATAGGAGGGGGCGTTTCCCTTTTGGATAGCCCCCTTTGTCTCTGCACCTACCGCGACGGCCGGAACAGGGGAGGCACGCCAGCATACACCCCGACATCTAATCGGTAATCTAGCCACCGGCGAGGGATGCGCGGTCCCTGGGGAATCCATTCCCGGGGATATCCCACTTGGAGGTAGCCCATGACGGCGGCGCGATGGGCCTGCTGCACCGGGCCAAGCGGAGCTCGACGTCGGTGAAGAACATGCGCAGAGAGGAGATCCTACATGCAGGGAAGGAAGAGGAGGAGATGGCGGTCACCCTGAAGCACTTCGACGAAGAAGAACGACGCGGGGAAGAGGAAGAAGAGACTAGGCGGCGATCTTTGAACCGCAGGTCCGCTCCGGCGAAGACGATGCGGAGGCGACGCCAGAGGAAGGGATCTAGCTCCGTAGCGGCGGGAACGGATCGAGGGAGCATACAGTATCCTCCCTACCATCTTGGCCTCTACGGAGGAGCACCGGTGACGAGGGGGAGGGGGGAACGGCGCGAGGATGCCTGCCGCTCTAAACCTGAATCTCCTCTGTGTGAACCTTACCTGACGAGAGGTAAAGAAGGAGGAAGAAGAACTGGCTGCGCGAGGAGGAAGGGCACAGGGGGGCTAAATAGAGGGGGGGGGGTGGGACGGCGCCTCGACGTCCGTGAGCCACAGCGACACGCTCTCTCTCACGCACTCTCTGACAGAAAGCATGAAGGGGGGAACAACGTTAGGAGGAAGGAGAGGGGAACGGGCCTAGCGCCACGAAGGAGAAGATGGGCTTGAGAGCCCAACTCCCCTCCCAGTCCCTCTAATAAAACACTGCCTACCCTACTAAAGAAAACAACATCAGTTTTTGAACAGAAATAATTCTAGGAAAAGATGGGAGTTTTTGTCAAGGTAAAAATACTATTGGAAAAAATTAAAATGAGCCCCCTATTTATAAAATAGGTGGAACATTTTAGGTGAAAGAAAAATAAAATGTTTTAAACAATCTGCCCCTGTTTTTGAATTAAAACAAAATGATAATAGCTCCCAACAAATGATTGTTGCCATCCACAATTCTTTGTAAAAGGTATTAAATCACATGAACATTTTTAATGGCCGAAAATAGAAACTACAAACCTGCCCTAAATTTATTGAAAAGAGAGAGGGGTTTGGCTATGTTGCAACAAGGGGTTTTGAATGCTCTTGTTACAGCCACACCACACTTCACAATGTCAAACCAAGATCACATGCAATTACATACTCCACCAAGGTGACACCACCGCTCCAAGATCAATCAAGGAAGACCAAAGAATTAAAGCTAAGCATGATGCATGAGATGCACATGAATTGACAATGCCACAAGCCTCACATCGATAACATTGCCTCAACAGATTTGCCAAACAAGGAAAGGATTACAAAAGGGGAAAGAAAATCACTTGGGCTGTTACAACTCTCCCACACTACAAGAGGATCCCGACCCGAGATCTAGGACTGGAAGAACTCTGTAAATTCGGAACGGAGGTGGTCCTCGCACTCCCAAGTGACCTCTTTGTCGGAATGATGTGACCACTTCACTTTGAGAAACTTGATTGACTTATTGCGAGTCTTGCGCTCAGTCACTTCAAGAACTGCAACTCGATGCTCATGGTAGGATAGATCAGGCTGGAGGTCGATATCCTGGAGATCAACTATGCGCTCGGGAGTCTTGAAGTATCTCCGGAGCTGAAAGACATGAAACACGTCATGTACATTTGAGAAGTTGAAAGCAAGCTGCAACTGATATGCAAGATCGCCTCTCTTGCCAACAATTTTGAAAGGACCAACAAAATGAGGAACAAGCTTCCCTTTGATACCGAAGCGCTGAGTGCCCTTCATGGGAGACACTTTGTGATACACGAAATCATCGAGCTAAAAAGTCATGTCACAATGCTTGCTATTCTAGCAGCTCTTGTGACGGGACTATGCTGCTTTGAGATTATCCCAAATTACACGGTACATTTCTTCTGCTTCAGCAATCATGTCATTCCCAAGAATCTGACGCTCACCAGTCTGGGACCAATTGAGCGGGGTATGACACTTCCTGTCATAAAGAATCTCGAATGGAGCCTTGCCTGAGCTTGCCTGAAAGTTGTTGTTGTATGAGAACACGACAAATGGTAGGCAGTCTTCCCAGTTCATGCCAAAAGAAATCACACATGCTCTGAGCATATCCTCAAGGATCTGATTGACTCTCTCAACTTGTCCACTTGTCTGAGGATGGAAAGCTGTTCTGAATTGAATCTTAGTACCCATCGCAGACTAAAATGAATCCCAGAACTTGGAAGTAAAGATGCTTCCGCGATCTGAAGAAATGAGCATTGGAACACCATGCAATGAGACTATCCTTGACGTATACAACTCTGCAAGCTGAGCTGTCGAGATAGACTCTTTGACCAGTAGGAAATGAGCAACCTTGGTCAACTTGTCGATGACGACGAAAATGGCATCGTTGCATTTCTTGGACTTCGGAAACCCAGTAACGAAATCCATCTCAACATGATCGAATTTCCACTCACGTATGGGCAAAGGATGAAGGAGGCCTGCTGGATGTAGATACGTCTCCAATGTATCTATAATTTTTTATGGTTCCATGCTATTATCTTGTCAAACTTTGGATGTTTTGTATGAGTTTTATATCTTTTGTGTGACTAACTTATTAACTCAGTGCCAAGTGCCAGTTCCTGTTTTTTTCGTGTTTTTGACCTTTTCAGGGTAGAATATCAAACGGAGTCCAAACAGAAAAAAAATCTTTGGAATGATTTTTTTTCGGAACAGAAGATACGCACGGAGCTTGAGAACCAAGGAAAAGGGTCCCGGGGGAGGCCACAAGCCCCCTAGCCGAGGCCTGGGGGGCCGCGCCTAGTAGGCTTGTGGGCCCCCCCGTGGCTCCTTTGCCCTACCTCGTCCGCCTATAAATCTCCGAAAAATCTGAAACCACGGGAGAGAGCCACGAAAATACTTTTCCGCCGCCGCAAGCTTCTGTCTCCTCAAGATCCCATCTCGGGCACGTTCTGGTGCCTTGTCGGAGGGGGGATTCGGACACAGAGGGCTTCTTCATCAACACCATTGCCTCTCCTGTGATGCGTGAGTAGTTCACCACAGACCTTCGGGTCCATAGCTAGTAGCTAGATGGCTTCTTCTCTCTCTTGGATCTTCAATACAAAGTTCTCCATGATCTTCATGGAGATCTATCCGATGCAATCTTCTTTTGCGGTGTGTTTGTCGAGATCCGATGAATTGTGGATTTATGATCAGATTATCTATGAATTTTATTTGAGTTTCCTCTGATCTCTTATATGCATGATTTCATATCCTTGTAATTCTCTTCAAGTTGTGGGTTTCATTTGGCCAACTTGATCTATAATTCTTGCAATGGGAGAAGTGCTTGGTTTTGGGTTCATACCGTGCGGTGTCCTCACCTAGTGACAGAAGGGGTAGCGAGGCACGCATCATGTTGTTGCCATCAAGGGTAAAAAGATGGGGTTTATATCTATTGCATGAATCTATCCCTCTACATCATGTCATCTTGCTTAAGGCGTTACTCCGTTTGTCATGAACTTAATACACTAGATGCATGCTGGATAGCGGTCGATGTGTAGAGTAATAGTAGTAGATGCAGACAGTATCAGTCTACTTGTCTCGGATTTGATGCCTATATGTATGATCACTGCCTTAGATATCGTCATGACTTTGCGCGGTTCTATCAATTGCTCGAGAGTAATTCATTCACCCACCGTAATATTTGCTATCATGAGAGAAGCCTCTGGTGAACACTATGGCCCCCCAGGTCTACTTCACATCATATTTTCAGCCCTACACTTTTACTTTGTTGCACTTTCCACCTTCAGATATCACCTTGCAATCAACCGTGAAGGGATTGACAACCCCTTTGTAGCGTTGGGTGCAAGTTTGCTATTTTTGCGCAGGTACTTTGGAGACTTGCCTTGATACCTTGGTTCTCAAACTGAGGGAAATACTTACTGCTACTATGCTGCATCACCTTTTCCTATTCAAGGGAAAAACCAACGCAAGCTCAAGAGGTAGCAGACGTTGATGCTTTGCTTTCACTCTGCGACAAACATCACACTCGTTCACGAACTGAGCAATTTCACGTTTCATGCGAGTCCACTAGAAGGTCTGCTTCAGATCCTAATACATTTTGGAACTTCGTGGATGTATCGAGAGAAGGGAATTATGGGCTTCTTCCATGATAACCTTCCTGAGCTCCCCTTTTCGAACGACAAGGCAATCCTCGAAGAACAAGGTATCTCTGTCATCAACACGGAAGCACTTATATTTTGGAATGCTCTTTGCCAAGCCAATCTTAACTTTCTTCACCATCACATCAAGAAGTTGAGCTTGTCGGACTTGGTCTTCCAAGGTAGGAGAAATCTAGAGATTAGCAAGAAATCCGTGAGGTACTAACTGAAGGTTGAGCTTCCTGAAAGATTCACAAAGATCAGGCTGGAGAGGCTTTAGAATGAGACTGTTGCAGTAAGCCTTTCTGCTAAAAGCATATGCAATGACATTAGCTTTGCCTGGAGTATAGTCAATGCTCGGATTATAATCTTGGATCATTTCCACCCAACGAGTTTGCCGAAGATTGAGACTAGGCTGGGTGTAGATGTATTTGAGACTCTTGTGCTCGGTGTAGACCTCAACCTGTCTGCCCAACAAGAGATGTCTCCAAGTCATCAAAGCATGTACCACTGCCGCCAACTCAAGATCATGAGTGGGGTAATCCTTCTCACTTGGCTTCAACTGCCTCGAGGTATAAGCTACCACTTTCTTCTCTTGCATCAGAACTACACCAAGACCTTGAAGAGAGGCATCACAAAAGACTTGATAAGACTTGGAATCATCAGGAGGAGTCAAGACTAGAGTAGAAGTGAGCTTCTCTATGAGTGTGTCGAACGCCAACTGACACTCTGGAGACCAGACAAACTTCACACTCTTCTGAAGAAGGCTTCAGAGAGGCTTAGCAATCTTGGAGAAATTATCAACGAATCTTCTGAAATAGCTTGCAAGCCCGAGAAAGCTTCGAAGCTTCTTCACATTCTGAGGAGGTTCCCAGTCAACAATGGCCTGCACCTTTGATGGATCAACTTTGATGCCCTCAGCAGAGATGATGTGCCCAAGGTACACAACTTCCTTCAACCAGAACTCACATTTGGAGAACCTAGCATAGAACGTATGCTATCTTAGCTTATCATGCACAAGCCGGAGATGTTCTTCATGCTCTTCCTCAGTTTCAGAAAAGGCCAGAATGTCTTCAAGATACAACAGGACAAATTCATTCTTGAATGGGGAGACGATATAATTCATCATCCGATAGAAGGTCGGTGGAGTATTGGCGAGACCGAAAGACATCACTGTGTACTCATACGAGCCAAATCTTGTCCTGAAAGGCAGTCTTGGGAATGTCCTCTTCACGAATGCGAATTTGATGATAGCCCATCCTGAGATCAAGCTTAGAGAAGATCTTAGCCCCTTTAAATTGCTCGAACAACTCATTGATGTTGGGAAGTGGATACTTATTTCTGATTGTCTTCTTATTCAATGGATGGTAATCGACACAGAGTCGGTCCGTGCCATCCTTCTTCTTGACAAAAGAACTCCACAACCCCAAGGAGATGAGCTTGGTTTGATCAGAGCCAGACGCTCTTGCTCATCAAGCTGCTTCTTCATCTCTTTCAGCTCTTCTGGACCCAGTTTATACGGCTGCTTGCATACTAGTTCAGTACCCGGTTCAAGCTCAGTTACGAACTCAACTGCTCGGTGCAGAGGCATTCCTGGCAGTTCTTCCGAAAAGACATATTCATATTCACAGACCACTGGGACTTGAGAAATTGGAGATATCTCACCCTTCTCATTCAAGGAAAATAGACATATCGTGTCATCATGCGCCGCGAAGATAATCATGTCCTCCGAAGGATGACTTAGCTTGACTTCTTTAGCTTGACAATCAAAAAAAGCCTTGTTCATAGCCAACCAATCCATCCCAAGGATCAGATCAATATCAGACTTGCCAAGGACAATTGGAGAAGCCGCGAAGGAATAGCCACCCATCTTGACAGAAACATCAGGAACAAACCCATTCGATGTCATTTGCATTCCCGTGGAAATGATTTTTAACGGCCTAGGAGTGTCTTCTGTCATGAGATCATGATTTGCAACAAAAGGCCTTGAAATGAATGAATGCCATGCACCAGAATCAAATAAAACCTTTCTAGAAAATCATTAACCAAGAGATTACCCATTATCACATCTGAGGAGTTTTGTGCTTCTGGTGCATTCACCATATTGACTCGCGCAGACCTGGGATTGAACTTCACCATTGCATTGCGTGGAGGCTTCACTGGAGGATGGGACAAAAGACGCTGTGGAGTGGTGCACTTGTTGGAGTAGTGACCCTTCTGCCCACACTTGTGACAAGTCACCTCTGACAGCGGACGAAATTGCACTTGAGGATTCCCTTGCTTCTTCTGCTAAAACCTCTGCTGGAAAGCTGGGTTGGGTCGGTGGGAAGAACCACGACCACCTGACTACTTGAACTGCTGAATCTGCCGAGGAGGAGGAGACACCTAATATTTCTGCTGCTTCTGGACCACCTGAGTTGAGGACGAGGAACTGGAATCTCTGAAACACTTCCTCGAATTTTCCACTTTGAGCAAAGCTACTTCAGCCCTGAGAGCCGAGTTGTAGAACTTATCGAACTCATCGGGATCGTGCAAGGCAAGGGCCAACTGCAAGTCTTCCTTCAGACCACCTCTGAACTGATAAATCTTTCTCTTTTGATCTGGGATGTCTTGTTTAGCATACCGAGCCAACTCATGGAACTCGACATTGTACTTGTACACAGAAGATCCTCCTTGCTTCAAGCATGTGAACTTCTCACGTATCTCTTCCACAAAGCTAGACGGAATATAGTGAGACCTCAAATCTCTGCAGAAATCATCCCAACTGATCATTCTGTTGCCCATGGAGTCCCTCAACTGTTGCCACCATTCTGCCGCATGTCCCTTGAGCTGAAAAGTTGCAAACTTGACGAAGTCCTCTGGTTGCTCATTACTGCACTCAAAGTGCTTGTTCATGTCACGAATCTAGTCATCAACGTCGAATGGCTGGTCACAAGACGTGAAGGACTTCGGCTGGTTCGCCAGGAATTGATTCAGAGTTGCAAACTGATGACCACCATGGTTGAAATTGCCCTGCTGCTGATTGTTCTTCTCTTGCAACAACTGAAGTAACATGTGAGTGTTAGCATTTGTTGCAGCCATCACCGCTTGCCATGCCTATGTAGGAGGAGGCGGTGGAGGATCAACACCCTCCCGACCCAGATTCTGGCGAGTTGGTGGAGCCATCCTGAAGACGGACAAATCGTTAGACCAGAGATTAACATTCAAGGTAAAGCTGAATCAATAGACAAAAATATCTGAACAAGAATACTTAGAAATTGCATTCGAACAATAATTAGTAAGAATGCTTCCTCAAAGTAACTGCCGACAACATCTGATTAAAATCCACTCGCAAACCAAGTATGAGCTAGGATTGTTCGGAACAAATGTATGACAGAGATTCCATCCGATATCTTTGTGGATATGATCACACGGGCTCGACCTTAGAGTAGACATCATGTACAAGGCAGTGCTCACGACATACGGAGCGTACCCGAGTCGTAGAAAGCTACAAGGACTCATTAAGACACAACGAGAACCATTGTAAGACGACTGTGAACAAAAGGACCCACTGAATGTCGGATCCCAACCTCACATCATGCATCTGTTGGAAGATTGTCCTATAAGTAACTACCTGAGATCCCACCTAAGAACTCCCGATTTTTTTGGTCATGCAATCTGGTCCACGGATACAAGGAGTAATATATCACTCAACTCCTATACTAACCCGTCCAGTGTATCACATCCGTCAACACATAACCAGAATCTCGGAACTTCATCTATCTCAGACCCTCGTAATCACAACGATACTAAGTGTGGCGATACATCCGGAACTATGTGCACTAGTACTGGGGAAGCCTGACTCCTCTTGTCACTACTAGTATTGAAGCAATTTCGAACATCCTTCGTCCTAAGATACTAAGAATTCTGAATGATAGCGATGTGCCCAAGAATCCCCTAGAGCTCAACTCCCTAGAAGAAATCAAGTCAGACAGGAGTGACCAAGATAGAACTCCGTCACGTCGACATCATATAGATTCCAAAATATCCACGTGATCCTAAAAAACAATTTGAGAGAGAACAGGAGTAGAATTAAAATTTCCTAAGTCATGAACCTCCCCACAACATATAAGAGGAAAAAAAGAAACCTACTCTCCGATATAACTAAGACTCAAATAGTTTTGCTAGAGTGAACTCGGCCAATTTCGATCACACAAAGGCTCCTATGGTCGTAAGGCTCTGATTATCAACTTGTAACGACTGAGATGCGGCCCTTTTCCTTACTTGGGGGTGAGGCCTCAAAAGGGGTAAGAGGCGCATCTACGCGTTTCGCAAGCGAGATAATCATAACAATACAATAACTGAAAGAGTGACAAGTAGGGCATATACTTGCCATCTGATAAAGAACATAGTCATACAGTCATACAATCACACATTATTCAGAACATGGAATGGTCCAGCTACACACGAGATAAACAGTAAAGCTACGATATCCCGCATGCTGGCCCCACGATCACGACTACGGCCTCTAGTCCTCGGGATAAGTCATGTACAGCCTGCCACTATCCTCATCGAACTCCCACTTCAGCTGGCTGTCATCGGGAACTCGTGCATCAGGGGTACCTGTACCTGTGGGTGTTTGTAGTAAACCATGAGCCATGAGGACTCAGCAATCCTATGACCATGGTATCGAATCGAACTGAGTTAAACGGGTGAGGAAGGTTGAGTGTATGAGTTTGCAACAACCTAAGCTTTTATGGTGGCTATCTTACGATGAACAGAGTTATCATATGTGGACTACGCAAGACGGTCGATATCTAGATTGATCACTAAGTGACCCTGAACACCTACTTACGTCATTCATAACTCCACCGTGTTCCTGATCAGAGAAGGAGCTCTGAAAGAGACAGTCACAGTTACGCACTTAGTTGGCAAGTTTTATTAGAATTACTTTAAGTTGTCTAGAACCGGATGTTAACAAAATATCCAAGTTTGCCACATAACCGTGGGCACGGCCTTCCGAAGGATTAAACCCTGCAGGGGTGCTCCAACTAGTCCATCGCGAATTACTACAGGCCGCATAGTAATCCTCTACCACGAAACTCGTGATCTTGTCGGATTCCTTAGAGGAAAACCTCAACTCTGAGAAGACCCAAAGTCTCATCGGAATCCCAATGCGCAAGATATATCGCTAAGTAAGACAAATCTGGCAAGACCTCCCAACTTGTCGGCGATCCCGATAGGAGTCGCGTATCTCGTTCTCAGGACACAATGGATGAGCACTACGTACAGTGGCCGGATAGACATCCCCGAGTTGCCCCGGGCGGCCCTGCAAGTGGGTCTGGTTTGGACCAACACTCATGAGGAGCACTGGCCCGGGGGGGGGGGTTGATTTGATTCCTCGGGGTAGCTATTCCCTATGCATTTTATTATTAAGTTAAGCTAGATTAACACCAAAGTTGGGTCCTGCCAGACAAGTCTTAACACTATACAATTTATCGAGGGGGTCCCCATAACAACCCCGAACGTGTTAGGAGCGCTCAGTTATGGAATAAACCACTGGTAGCCGAAACTAAGGCGGCAACAACGAAACAAATCACCCGGCAAAACTCTAGGCCTTCCGTTATTTACCAAATATATAGGTGCATTAATTAAATAGCAGTTAAGCATAATGATATCAAATTGCCCATGTTATCACATGGACCAGCTGGCACCTGCAACTAGCAACGCTATCCATTAGTGGTTGAGCAAGCCTACTTAGCCAAACAATATTTGCTAGGAAGGGAGGTGTTTCAGGTTTCATGGCAGTGTTTGATGGCCTATATATCATGTGGTAGGCAGCAGAGATGTAACGAAAGAAACGTAACACTAAGCATAACAAAGCTAGAAAGGTCACGCTCATCTTGCCTGTGATTTCTTCAGACTGGAACTTCTCTTGTTCTTCCTGCACGAACTCTCCGGAGTCCACGTACTCGCTCTCCGTTCCCGATGCTACCCAAAGAGAAAGTAATAGCAAATGAACAACAACTTCAAATGATGCACAGACAACATCATGCATGTATGGTATGAAGAATGCATCACATATCCAAATAGTGCTTCTACATGCAACACTAGAGGTTTCATCCAATCTGGACAGAACCTCAAGATGGATGATTTGAACATGCATGAACATGGCATAATCATATGCATCACGAGAAAATGATGCAAAAACCTATAAAGAACATCGTGAACGGAGTTTCGGTTCAATCGGAAACTACAAAACATGTTACGAAGGTCTACGGAGACAAAACAACAACAAACATAATTCTATGGGACTCACTGGTGAACCCAGGTTTCCATTTGAACAAGCATCAAATTCCAATTGTGATAGTGTTAAAGAACACACAAAACCATCAACCATAGCTCACACAATCTGTTTTTAACAACATCACATCACCTTGACCACAAGATCTATAGTAGCTACAACCCTCTAATTAATTCAAACAAGACATGAAACTGAAGCCAACCAACAACATTACAACCTCTAACAAGTAGCTAAGTCAAGGGGTCACACATCAAAAGAGATACAACCCTAAACTTGGACAAAACATATCGGATTAGGACTTAGTAAAAATTACAGATTTTCACCAGCCAATTATGCTCTGAACCATTTTGGCAGCCTTTAAAAGGATATATATACAGGAGGCATCTAGGCATGAAATTTAACAGAGAGTTAGAAAACATATCATCAAACAAACATTAGTTTGTTGCTTGGGCTAATTCCCAACAGGAAAGCAAATATATTCAACACAACAGGGCAAGAAAATATTGTCAGGTTTCCAGACTTGGTGAAAATTACAGATTTTCACAATCTGTCATTTTCACCCAAGTGCCCACTTTGACAAGGTATAAGACTAACATGCAAATTCTTATGAACAAAACTATGGCACCAAGTTGTAGAGGGGTTCACCCACTACCATTCATGCCATTGGTGCAACCTCAAAAGAACAGCACATCACTTGGAACCAAGCTCACAACAGGGCATGAAGTCTTAGCTTCAACACTTAGAATATTTCTAAGTCTGCCACTAAGGTGACAATTTGGAAAAAAAAACAAAAGGTGCGGCGAGGGGGGTCAAACCCGCACCCACCCGCACGCAACACATGCACGCTACCACTACGCTATGCCATCGACATTCAACAGAGGAGGGGGCGTTGCCCTTTTGGACAGGCCCCTCTGTCTCTGCACCTACCGCGGCGGCCGGAACAGGGGAGGCGCGCCGGCGTACACCCCGACTTCTAATCGGCAATCTAGCCACCGACAAGATATATGGGGTCCCTGGGGAATCCATTCCCGGGGATAACCCAGTTGGAGGTAGCCCATGACGGCGGCGCGACGGGGCTGCTGCACCGGGCCAAGCGGAGCTCGATGTCGGTGACAAACACGCGCAAAGAGGAGATCCTACGCGTGGGGAACGAAGAGGAAGATATGTCGCTCACCCTGGAGCACTTCGATGAAGAAGAATGGCGAGGGGAAGAGGAAGAAGAGGTGAGGCAGCGATCTTCAAACCGCAGCTCCACTCCGGCGAAGACGACGCGGAGGCGGCGCCAGAGGAAGGGATCGAGCAGCCTAGCAGCGGGAACGGATCAAGGGAGGATCCAGCATCCTCCCTACCACCTTGGCCTCTGATACGTCTCAAACGTATCTATAATTTTTGATGGTTTCATGCTGTTATCTTGTCATCTTTGGATGTTTTATGTACCTTCTATATCTTTTTTGGGACTAACTTATTAATTCACTGCCAAGTGCCAGTTCCTGTTTTTCTGTGTTTTGGCTCTTTTCAGATCTGATTTTGGAACGGAGTCCAAACGGAATAAAATCCCTGAAATAATTTTTTCCCGAACAGAAGAAGATCAGGGGGCTTGAGGGCCAAGCCAGGAGGGCTACAGGGGGCCCACAAGCCCCCTATCCGCCACCAGGTGGCGGCGGCCAGTAGGCTTGTGGCCTCCCTGTTGCCCCCCTGACCTAGCTCCTTCGCCTACATATTCCCTAAAATACAGAAAAAAATCAAGGGATCCACGAAAATACTTTTCCGCCTCCGCAATCTTCCGTTTCCGCGAGATCTCATCTGGAGACCCTTCCCGCTGCCCTGCCAGAGGGGACTTTGGAGTTGAAGGGCTTCTACGTCAACATCATCGCCCCTCTAATGACTCGTGAGTAGTTCACTTCAGACCTATGGGTCCGTAGTTAGTAGCTAGATGGCTTCTTCTCTCTCTTGGATCTTCAATACAAAGTTCTCCATGATCTTCATGGAGATCTATCCGATGTAATCCTCTTTGGCAGTGTGTTTGTTGAGATCTGATGAATTGTGGATTTGTGATCAGATTATCTATGATTTATATTTGAGTCTTTGCTGATTTCTTATATGCATGATTTCATATCCTTGTAAGTCTCTCCGAGTCTTGGGTTTTGTTTGGCCAACTAGATCTATGATTCTTGGAATGGGAGAAGTGCTTGGTTTTGGGTTCTTACCGTGTGGTGACCTTTCCCAGTGACAGTAGGGGCAGCAAGGCACACATCATGTAGTTGCCATCAAGGGTAACAAGGTGGGATTTGTCGTACATATGACATTGTCCATTTACATCATGTCATCTTGCTTAAGGCGTTACTCTATTCTTTTGGACTTAATACACTTGATGCATGCTAGATAGCGGTCGACGTGTGGAGTAATAGTAGTAGATGCAGAAAGTATCGGTCTACTTGTTTTGGACGTGATGCCTATAGATATAATCATTGCCATAGATGACGTCACGACTTTGCGCAGTTCTATCAATTGCTCGACAGTAATTCGTTCACCCACCGTCTACTTGTTTTCATGAGAGAAGCCACTAGTAAACACTAGGGCCCCTGGGTCTATTCACATCCATCGTTTCCACTTTGCTTTTACTTTGCTTTGTTACTTTGTTGCTTTCAGTTCTCACTTGGCGAACAATCTATAAGGGATTGACAACCCCTTCATAGCATTGGGAGCAAGATTTTTGTGTTTGTGTAGGAACTTGAGATACTCCTTCACTGGATCGATACCTTGGTTCTCAAACTGAGGGAAATACTTACCACCGCTGCGCTACATCACCCTTTCCACTTCGAGGGAACACCAATGCAAGGCTCCAAGGCCACGGGGGAAATCCTTTGCATATTTGCCTAGGAAGTCCCTTAAGGCATAGCCGTAGCAGAAGGATTCCTGGTGCCGTAGCACTTTTCTGGCGTCGTTGGAAGGTCTTTTGTTGCAGTAGCAGCCTCCACGGAGGAGCACCGACAATGAGGGGGGCGGGGTGATGACGCCTGCCGCTCTGAACTAGAATCTCCTCTCTCTGAACCTTACCTGACGAGGGGGAAAGAAGGAGGAAGAAGAACTAGCGGCGCGAGGAGGAAGGGAATGGAACCCTAGGCCACATGGGGGCTAAATAGGGGGGATAGGACGGCGTGATAACCCACAAGTATAGGGGATCAATTGTAGCCTTTCTCGATAAGTAAGAGTGTCGAACCCAACGAGGAGCTAAAGGTAGGACAAATATTCCCTCAAGTTCTATCAACCACCGATACAACTCAACGCACACTTTACGTTCGCTATACCTAGAACAAGTATGAAACTAGAAGTACTTTGTAGGTGTGATAGGATAGGCTTGCAAGAAAAGAAAGAACATGCAAATAAAAACTAGGGGCTGGTTAGATAAAGAAACAATTATGTTAGTTTAACGAGTGTGGAAAAGTGGTGGTAGGAGTTGCGGAATTGTCCCTAAGCAATTGACAACGTTACTAGACCGATAGCAAGTTTTATGTGGGAGAGGCCACTTCTAGCATGTCATCCCTTACTTGGAATTCTATGCACTTATGATTGGAACTATTAGCAAGCATCCGCAACTACTAACGTTCATTAAGGTAAAACCCAACCATAGCAATAAGATATATTGGTCCCCCTTCAATCCCGTATGCATCAATTTCTATGCTTGGCTGAGGCTTCTGTCACCCTTGCCCTCCAATACATAGTCCTATCAACATACTACTAACCCCATGGTGTGATCCACGCGCGCGCTCATATGATGGGCACCAAAGGACAGCAACATAACCACAAGCAAATTAAACCAATCATAGCAATTCATCAATCACCAAAAGGGAAACGAAAAATCTACTCGGACATCATAGGATGGCAACAAATCATTGGATAATAATATGAAGCATAAAGAACCATGTTAAGTAGAGGGTACAACGGGTTGCGGGAGAGTGGACCGCTGAATATAGATGGGGAAGTTGATGGAGATGTTGGTGAAGATGACGGAGGTGTTGGTGTAGATCGCCGTCACACGATGATGTCCCGGGCGGCATTCCGGCACCGCCAGGAGAGAGGGGGAGAGAGTCCCCCTTCTTCTTCTTCCTTGACCTCCTCCCTAGATGGGAGAAGGGTTTCCCCTGTGGTCCATGGTCTCCATGGCGGCACAGGGGCGAGAGCCCCTTGATACGTCTCCATCGTATCTACTTTTCCAAACTCTTTTGCCCTTGTTTTGGACTCTAATTTGCATGATTTGAATGGAACTAATCCGGACTGACGCTATTTTTAGCAAAATTGCCATGGTGTTGTTTTTGCGTAGAAATAAAAGTACTCGGAATGACCTTGAAATTTACGAGGATTTTTTTCGAAAATATAAAAAATACTGGCGCAAGAATTACCTGGAGGGACGGAGCCAGGAGCCCACAAGCCCAGGAGGTGCAGCCCCCCTTGCCGCGCCTGGCAGGCTTGTGAGGCCCTCGTGGCTCCGCCGCCTCCAACTCCAACTCTATATAGTCTCTCTCGCCCAGAAAAATTAAGAGAGAAGAGTTCATCATGTTTTACGACACGGAGCCGCCGCCACCACCTATTCTTCCTCTCGAGGGCAGATCTGGAGTCCGTTCTGGGCTCTGGAGAGGGGAGATCGACGCCATCATCATCATCAACCATCCTTGATCGCCAATTCCATGATGCTCTTCACCGTTCGTGAGTAATCTCATCGTGGGCTTGCTGGATGGTGATGGGTTGGATCAGATCTATCATGTAATCGAGTTAGTTTTGATGGGGTTTTATCCCTAGTATCCACTATGTTCTGAGATTGATGTTGCTACTACTTTGCTATGCTTAATGCTTGTCACTAGGGACCGAGTGCCATAATTTCAGATCTGAACCTATTATTTTTTCATCAATATATGTGTGTTCTTGATCCTATCTTGCAAGTTGTAGTCACCTACTATGTGTTATGACCCGGCAACCCCGGAGTGACAATAGCCGGAACCACTCCCGGAGATGACCATTGTATGAGGAGTTCATGTATTCACTAAATGCTAATGCTTTGTTCCGGTTCTCTATTAAAAGGAGACCTTAATATCCCTTAGTTTCCATTAGGACCCCGCTGCCACGGGAGGGATGGACAATAGATGTCATGCAAGTTCTTTTCCATAAGCACGTATGACTATATACGGAATACATGCCTACATTACATTGACGAACTGGAGCTAGTTACATATCTCGCCATGTTATAACTGTTACATGATGAATATCATCCGACATAATTACACATCACCGATCCAATGCCTATGAGCTTACCACTACTGCTGTAACTGCTGCTACTGTTACCGCTACTGTTGTCACTGCTCCTAATGTTACCGCTACTGTTACCGCTGCTACTGTTACTATCACACTACTTTGTTACTGAAACTTTGTTGCAGATACTAAGTCTTTCAGGTGTGGTTGAATTGACAACTCAACTGCTAATACTCGAGAATATTCTTTAGCTTCCCCTTGTGTCGAATCAACAAATTTGGGTTGAATACTCTACCCTCGAAAACCGTTGCGATCCCCTATACTTGTGGGTTATCACCCCTCCGAGATTGGATCTCTCTCTCTCTGTCCTTCTGTTTCTGCGCTCCCAGATTCTGGCCTTTCATCGTTTCTTAAATTCCCGTAGATCCGTAATTCCGATTGGGCTGAAATTTTAACACGATTTTCTTCGGGATATTAGCTTTCTTGCGGCGAAAGAAGGGCCCCAATCGCCTTAGGGATTGGTCACAAGCCTGCCAGCCGCGCCCTAGGGGGCGCCTCCTGGGCTTGTGACCTCCTCGGGCATCGTTTCGCGTTGATTCTTCTTCCCAAAAATCATAAATATTCCACAAAAAATCATCGTAGATTTTTTTATTCCGTTTGGACTTCGTTTGCTATGGATAATCTGCGAAACCAAAAAACATGCAACCAACAGGAACTCGCACTAGGCACTGGATCAATATGTTAGTCCCAAAAACAGTATAAAAAGTTGCCAAAAGTATATGAAAGATGTAGAATATTGGCATGAAACAATCAAAAATTATAGATACGACAGAGACGTATCACGGCGCCTCGACGTCCGTGAGCCACGGCGATGCGCTCTCTCTCACGCACTCTCTCACAGAAAGCAGGAAGGGGGAACAAAGTCAGGAGGAAGGAGAGGGGAACGAGCCTAGCGCCAGGAAGGAGAAGACGGGCCTGAGAGCCCAACTCCTCTCTCAGTCCCTCTAAAAAACACTGCCTACCCTATTAAAGAAAACGACACCAGTTTTTGAACAAAAATAATTCTAGGAAAAGAAGGGACTTTTTTTCAAGGTAAAAATACTATTGGAAAAATAAAAAATGAGCCCCCTATTTACAAAATAGGTGGAACATTTTAGGTGAACTAAAAATAAAATGTTTTAAACAATCTGCCCCTGTTTTTGAATTAAAACAAAAAGATAATAGCTCCCAACAAATGATTGTTGGCATCCACAATTCTTTGAAAAAGGTATTAAATCACTTGAACATTTCTAATGGCCGAAAATAAAAACTACAAACCTGCCCTAAAGTTCTTGAAAAGAGAGAGTGGTTTGGCTATGTTGCAAGAAGGGGTTTTGAATGCTCTTGTTACAACCACACCACACTTCACAATGTCAAACCAAGATCACATGCAATCACATACTCCACCAAGGTGACACCACCACTCCAAGATCAATCAAAGAAGACCAAAGAATTAAAGCTAAGCATGATGCATGAGATGCACATGAAATGACAATGCCACAAGCCTCACATCCATAAAATGGCCTCAACAGAGTTGCCAAACAAGGAAAGGATTACAAAAGGGGAAAGAAAAGCACTTGGGTTGTTACACCCTCCCTCCCCCATCTCTCTCTCGCTCCTCTCTCCCTCCCTCCTGAAACCCCCGCCGCCGCTGCCTACGCCGCTGGAGCACAGCGTGTTCCGGCAGGCCACACCGGCGCGTAGCATAGATCCGAGCTCCCCTGCCTCCGCTCTTCCCTTCCCTCCGGCCAAATCCGCCTCTCGCGGCCCCAAGAGCTCAGCCACAACCCCTTCCGGTGGCTAGGTTTTCGAGGGTGGCGTCCCCTCCAACTCCGACGCGGCGTCGACGACTCTGCTCCGCCCTCTCCGAAGCCCACCGCAAGTTCCACGGGCGGCCCCGCCTCGTGGATGGTGCTCCTGCCCCCTTCTATCTTTCGTCACCTGCATTGCCGCCTCGGTCGCCGGCTGATTTCGGCCTACTCTGGCAAGCTCTGCCGCCAAGCTAGCTACCAAGGCTCCCCCTTGAGCCGCTCTACCTCCTCCACTCGTTCGATACGCTTCTCCCTGCCGCCCGTGGTCATCCCCATCAGTTCTCCCTTTCTAGGGTTTCGATGGTGCGGAGAGGTTAGTCGTCGGCGTGCTCTGGCTTTCGGATCTGGTCGCCTGCGCCACCTCCCACGCCTCCTTGTGCACCAGCGCCTCCTGGGTTTTTCCTGTGGTGCTACTGCCCCAGATCTGGCGGTCTCGACTACCTTTTCGCCAGTCGTCATGCGACGGTGGCGTTGCTCTGTCTCGGCTAGCCCCCCCTCATGGTAAGCTCCTCAATCCCTCTGCTCCCCTGCTCGTACTACTCTCTTCGGGTTCTTCATGCCATGGTCGATTTGATGTTGGTCTGTGTCATGTTAGTGCTTGGTGAAGGTTGGCTCACCAATTATTAGCTCAATTGATTACTGTGCTATCTTTATTCTTTTTGCAATGTGGACTTTGGTCTACTTCTGTTCCTGCTGCTTTACATGTTCATATTCTAGTTTTTGTTCATGTCTATGGACTGATTACAGGAAATTCTATGCTACTGTTGGTCTTACATAGCAATTATCTTGGTCTTATAGATGTTATTGTTCCTGTCATATAACACATGCTAGTTTCTTTATTAGTTGGTTGCTGGTTCTATTTGTTCATGTGTATAAGTGCTACTGTTTCTTTGTTATCTTATAAAGGATATAGTCCTTCATTTGTATGTAGTTGTAACTCTCTTATTGATCAACAATTCAACATATACTGATTCATCTCTTTAGTGCAATTAATCTGTGTAGTTCATGATTTGCTCCTATAGTGGTATAAAATTATAGTTTCTCTTTCAAGCTGGTATATGTGTTTGATATATACAAGTATTTATCTAAGTACCATGCATTGGTATTTCTTGTATGGTTTAGTACATAATCTACTCGTGGTTTAGTTGTATATTGTAGAGGACATAGTCGTGATGGTTGCATGTAGTGATAAATCCTTCTTTGCTTTAGCTATTCCAGATGTTTCAGATGGTTTAGATGCATGCTTATACTCGTATCTATACCAGGTGCATGTGTTGTACTTGTGTACCTATATACAGAATAGTACCCATGTGTAAGTGGGTGTATGTGTTGTGCTTACTGCTTATTTTCAGAAAACTTACTAAGAGTGTGCTTCTGAATTGCATTTGTAGGAGAAGGGACATGCCTAGATAAGCACAAATATGCGACTGCCTCGGGATGGGGCTGGTGCACCTCGGGTTGGGGCTGGTGCTGGATCAGCACCGTTGGGGCTGGGGCTGGGTTGGATCAGCTTCGCCTGGGAGAAGCTGCAGTAGTGCCTGGGCGACAAGGAGAAGGCCTCGGTGCTGATGTGCCATTCAATTGTGTAGATGTGCCATTGTTCTATTGTGCAATTCTGTTTGTTCTGGCTATATTCCTGTGTAAGGAAATGTATTCAAAAGATGACTTATTGTGTTATGTAAACCTGGGAGATGTATTATGTGATGTTATATGATGGATGATTTTAATTCGACTTGGAGTTTTCTTGATTTGAATATGAAATAGTGTTGGATTTAATACTGGACAAATAATTGGGCTGAAAAGGCCCAACAAATAAAATGAAACCAAGTTTTGGAACACAAACAAAAATAAATCTAATAAGGCCAAGGCCCAAATAAGTGGATGACGCAAAGAAAATAAAGAAGCCCGAATTATTGGGCCAGGCCCATGCAGCTAAGCAAAATAAAGAGAGAAAAAAATATTAAATGGGCTGAATTAATGGGCTCGTCCCATGTAGACATCGAATTGGACTAGGCTTATTCTTACCAACGACCTTTTGTTTGGTCGTAAATGTTGGAAATATGCCCTAGAGGCAATAATAAAATGGTTATTATCATATTTCCTTGTTCATGATAATCGTCTACTGTTCCTGCTATAATTGTATTAACAGGAAACAGTAATACATGTGTGAATAAATAGATCACAATGTGTCCCTAGCAAGCCTCTAGTTCGCTAGCTCGTTGATCAATAGATGATCATGGTTTCCTGATCATGGACATTAGATGTCATTGATAACGGGATCACATCATTGGGAGAATGATGTGATGGACAAGACCCAATCCTAAGCATAGCACTAGATCGTTTTGTTCGTATGCTAAAGCTTTTCTAATGTCAAGTGTCTTTTCCTTCGACCGTGAGATTGTGCAACTCCCGGATATCGTAAGAGTGCTTTGGGTGTATCAAACGTCACAACGTAATTGGGTGACTATAAAGGTGCACTACGGGTATCTCCGAAAGTGTCTGTTGGGTTGGTATGAATCGAGATCGGGATTTATCTCTCCGTGTGACAAAGAGGTATCTTGGCCCACTCAGTAGAACATCATCATGAGCTCAATGTGACTAAGGAGTTAGTCACAGGATGACATGCTACGGAACGAGTAAAGAGACTTACTAGTAACGAGATTGAACAAGTTATAGGTATACCGACGATCGAATCTCGGGCAAGTTCTATACCGACAGACAAAGGGAATTGTATACGGGATTGGTTGAATCCTTGACATCGTGGTTCATACGATGAGATCATCTTGGGACATGTGGGAGCCACCATGGGTATCCAGACCCCGCTGATGGTTATTGGCCGGAGAGGTGTCTCGGTCATGTCTGCATGCCTCCCGAACCCGTAGGGTCTACACACTTAAGGTTCGATGACGCTAGGGTTATAAGGAATTTTTATACGAGGTTACCTAAGGGTGTTCGGAGTCCTGGATGAGATCCCGCACGTCACGAGGAGCTCCGGAATGGTCCGGGGGTAATGATTGATATATAGGATGGATGGGTTTGGACGTCGGAATTGTTTCGGGCACCACGGGCAAAGTGCCGGGACCACCGGAAGGGTTCTGGAGGCCCACCGGGAGAGGCCACCAGCCCCAGGAGTCTACATGGGCCAAGTGTGAGTGGGAACCAGCCCCTGGGTGGGCTGGTGCGCCCCCCACACCCAACCCATGGCGCCTAAGAGGAGGAAGGGGGGACCCTAGTGCAGGTGGGCCTAAGGCCCACCAGGGGTGCGCCACCCCTCCTCCCCTCCTGGCCGCTACCCCTGCCCCCATCTAGGGCTGCCGCATGATACGTCTCTGTCGTATATATAATTTTTGATTATTTCATGCCAATATTCTACAACATTGATATACTTTTGGCAACTTTTTATACTATTTTTGGGACTAACATTTTGATCCAGTGCCTAGTGCCAGTTCCTGTTTGTTGCATGTTTTTTGTTTCGCAGATTATCCATACCAAACGAAGTCCAAAGGCAATAAAAAACTTATGGGATTTTTTTGGACTATTTATGATTTTTGGGAAGAAGAATCAACGCGAAACGATGCCCGAGGGGGTCACAAGCCCATGAGGCATGGCCCCCCTAGGGCGCAGCTGGCAGGCTTGTGACCAATCCCTAAGGCGCTTGGGGCCTTCCTTCGCCACAACAAAGCTAATATCCGGAAGAAAATTGTGTTAAAATTTCAGCCCAATCGGAGTTATGGATCTCCGGGAATTTAAGAAACGGTGAAAGGCAGAATCTGGGAGCGCAGAAACAGAAGGACACACATAGAGAGATCCAATCTCGGAGGGGCTCTCGCCCCTCCGCTACCATGGAGACCATGGTCCAGAGGAGAAACCCTTCTCCCATCTAGGGAGGATATCAAGGAAGAAGAATAAGAAGGGGGGCTCTCTCCCTCTGTCTCCCGGCGGCGCCGGAACGCCGCCCGGGACATCATCGTGTGACGGCGATCTACACCAACACCTCCGTCATCTTCACCAACATCACCATCACCTTCCCCATCAATATTCAACGGTCCACTCTCCCGCAACCCGCTGTACCCTCTACATGAACATGGTGCTTTATGCTTCATATTATTATCCAATGATGTGTTGCCATCCTATGATGTCTGAGTAGATTTTCGTTGTCCTATCGGTGATTGATGAATTGCTATGATTGGTTTAATTTTCTTGTGGTTATGTTGCTGTCCTTTGGTGCCCATCATATGAGCGCGCGCGTGGATCACACCATGGGGTTAGTAGTATGTTGATAGTACTATGTATTGGAGGGCAAGGGTGACAGAAGCTTTAGCCTAGCATAGAAATTGATGCATATGGGATTGAAGGGGGACCAATATATCTTATTGCTATGGTTGGGTTTTACATTAATGAATGTTAGTAGTTGAGGATGCTTGCTAATAGTTCCAATCATAAGTGCATAAAATTCCAAGTAAGGGATGACATGCCAGAAGTGGCCTCTCCCACATAAAACTTGCTATCGGTCTAGTAATGTAGTCAATTGCTTAGAGACAATTCCGCAACTCCTACCACCACTTTTCCACACTCGTTAAACTAACGTAATTGTTTCTTTTATCTTACCAGTCCCAAGTTTTTACTTACATGTTCTTTCTTTTCTTGCAAACCTATCCTATCACTCCTACAAAGTACTTCTAGTTTCATACTTGTTCTAGGTAAAGCAAACGTAAAGTGTGCGTAGAGTTGTATCGGTGGTCGATAGAACTTGAGGGAATATTTGTCCTACCTTTAGCTCCTCGTTGGGTTCGACACTCTTACTTATCGAGAAAGGCTACAATTGATCCCCTATACTTGTGGGTTATCACTGCCCCCCCTTCAAAAGCGAAACCCTAAAGGGGGCGCCACCCTCCCTTCCCCCTATATATAGCGGGGTTTTTGGCCATTGGAGACACGGTTTTCCATCTCTCTCGGCGCAGCCCTGCTCTTCTTCTTCCTCCTCTCCCACGGTTCTTGGCGAAGCCCTGCCGAGAGACCTTGTCTCTCCATCGACACCACACCGTCTTGCTGCCGGAGATCTTCCCCAACCTCTCCCTCCTCGTTGCTGGATCAAGGTGCGGGAGACATCACCGGGCTGCACGTGTGTTGAACGCGGAGGTGTCGTGGTTCGGCACTAGATCGGAACCACACCACGATCTGAATCGCCGCGAGTACGACTCCATCAACCGCGTTCTAGCAACGCTTCCGCTTAGCGATCTTAAAAGGTATGAAGATGCACTCTCCCCTCTCTCGTTGCCGGTCTCTCCATAGGAAGATCTGAATATGGCGTAGGAAAATTTTGAATTTATGCTACGTTACCCAACAGTGGCATCCGAGCCAAGGTTCTATGCGTAGACTCTATGCACGAGTAGAACATAAAAGTTGTGGGCGCTGATTTTGTTAATTGCTTGCCGTTAGTAGTCTTATCTTGATTCGGTGGCATCGTTGGATGAAGCGGCCCAGACCGACTTTACACGTACTCTTACGCGAGAATGGTTCCACCGACAGACATGCACTAGTTGCATAAGGCGGCTAGCGGTTGCCTGTCTCTCCCACTTTAGTCGGATCGGATTCGATGAAGAGGGTCCTTATGAAGGGTAAATATCATTGGCATATCAACGTTGTGGCTGTCAGGTAGGTAAGAAACGTTCTTGCTAGAAACCCAAATCAGCCACGTAAAACTTGCAACAACAATTAGAGGACGTCTAACTTGATTTTGTAGGGTATTCTATATGATGTGATATGGCCAAAAGGATGTGATGTTGCATATGTGATGTATGAGATTGATCATGTTCTTGTAATATGATTCATGACTTGCATGTCGATGAGTATGACAACCGGCAGGAGCCATAGGAGTTGTCTTAATTTATTGTATGAGATGCAACACCATGTCGATTACTTTACTTTGTTGCTAAACATTAGCTATAGTAGTGGAAGTAATAGATTGGCATGACGACTTCACGGAGACACAATGATGGAGATCATGGTGTCATGCCGGTGACGATGATGATCATGGTTCCCCGAAGATGGTGATCAAAGGAGCAAGATGATAATGGCCATATCATGTCACTATATGATTGCATGTGATGTTTATCATGTTTTACATCTTATTGCTTAGAATGATGGTAGCAAAGATAAGATGATCCCTCATGAAAATTTCGAGAAAGTTTCCCCTAAGTGTGCACCGTTGCGAAGGATCATTGTGTCGAAGCACCACGTGATGATCGGGTGTGATAGATTCTAACGTTCGCATACAAGGGATGACATGCTAGCAGTGGCCTCTCCCACATAAAATTTGCTATCGGTCTAGTAACGTAGTCAATTGCTTAGGGACAATTCCACAACTCCTTCCACCACTTTTCCACACTCGTTAAACTAATGTAATTGTTTCTTTATCTAAGCAGCCCCTAGTTTTTATTTACGTGTTCTTTCTTTTCTTGCAATCCTATCCTATCACTCCTACAAAGTACTTCTAGTTTCATACTTGTTCTAGGTAAAGCGAACGTAAAGTGTGCGTAGACTTGTATCGGTGGTCGATAGAACTTGAGGGAATATTATCGTGTGTGCTTCTTTGCTTTACCACTAAGTAGATTTATTTGTTGTTCTAAGTTGTTCTTTATCTTTAGTTATGTATATGGAACACGAAATACCAAAACAATTAGGTATACTTGCTACTCATGGAGATGGGGAACCTCCTAAAACCCTTGATTCTCGTTATTTGGAAAATATTATGCACTTCTTTAATAATCCTGAGAAAACCCCATTAAATTATATAATGGGATACACGTTGGATCAACGTGAATACTTTAGGGATTATCGCTTGACTCACAAAGGGAAACTATTATGGGATCAAATTGATTTGTTGAAATGGTATGCTTGGGAGCTATGCTTGAGATATGATATTATTTGTTGCTCTAGGATGAAGGCTAAACACCTTCCCTTTTGTTGTAAATTTAATGCTAATGAAACCTTGCCTTCTTATGCTAATGGTATATATCATTACTATGATGTGTAACAATAGAAGAGTTTGTTGCTTTTATGGGTGCTTATGAAATTGAAGCTTTGTTTAAAAGGTGTGATGATAATGATGATGCTGCTTACCGATCTAAAAATTTGGCTATGCTTCGTTATTGTTATACTAATTATGAATATAATGCCCATATTGATCAATTTATGGAAAAATTCTATGCTGCCCAAGAAGAGACTAATATTTTGCAGGAAACTTTGGAAGAAGAAAATGCTAAAACTGTGAGCTCATTAGATGAAAAAGATGACGAGGAGAGCGAAGAACAAAAGGAGGAAGAGAAGACTAGCTACCCGTGCCCACCGTCTAATGAGAGTAACTCTTCAACTCATACATTGTTTAATTTCTCTTTGTTCTTACCGAAGGATGAATGCTATGTTGATTGCTATGATCCCTTGGATTCGTTTGAAATATCCCTTTTTGATGAACTTGATGCTTGCTATGCTTGTGGCCATGATGCCAATATGAATGATGCTTATGAAGATGAACTTGCTATAGTTCCTTATGTTAAACATGAAATTATTGCTATCGCACCCACTTATGGTAGTCCTATTATCTTTTTGAACTCTCCCAACTATACTATATTGGAGAAGTTTTCTCTTATTAGGGATTAAATAGATGGGTTGCCTTCTACTATTACACACGATGATTTTGATCAATATAGTATACATGTGCTTTCTGCTCCTACTTGCAATTATTATGAGAGAGGAACTACATCTCCACCTCTCTATGTTTCCAATACAATAAAATTGCAAGGAACTGCTTATGCTTTGTATTGGCCTTTACTTGATGTGCATGAATTGTTCTTTTATGACATGCAATGCATAGGAAGAGAGTTAGACTTTATCATTGCATGATATATGTTACCTTGTGCTCACTACTAAATTACAAATCATTGTTAATTAAAATTGGCTTCGATATACTTTGGGATCCGGGTTGATCCATTACTTGAGCACTTTATGCCTAGCTTAATGGCTTTAAAGAAAGCGCTGCATGGGAGACAACCCGGAAGTTTTAGAGAGTCATTTATTTCTGTTGAGTGCTTTTATATAGTTTAAAAACAAAAAAATATAGAGGGAAACTTAAAACTTTTTCAAAAAGAGAAGCGATTGAAAGGTGATGCATTGCGGAAGTGAGGGTCGACCTTTAACACTTGTGTTCATGCTCATGGAAACAATGTAGAATTTTTCATGAAAGTTTCTCGCAAAATAATTATCCCTTGTAAAATTCCATTGTATTATAAAAATAATGTGCCAAGTAAAGCCTTTATGATTAGTTTGGGTGATAGTTGTTTGATCATGCTGAAAAAGACAGAAACTTTGTGCTCACGAAATTATTTGTAATTCCTATCCAGAGAGAGCTATTGAGTTGATTCTTTTTTATTATGATTGATATACAAATTTAGTTAATTATAATAATTGTTTAAGAATTTTTGGTGTATCATAAGTATGGTAAAAGTTCAGATTACTACAGACTGTTTTGTTTTTGACAGATTCTGTTTTCTATGCATTGTTCTCTTATTTTGTTGAATCTATGGGTAGTATCGGGGGGTACGAACCATGGTGAAGTTGTATTACAGTATATATAATGCTAATATGAATTTGGAATGAGTTCACAACAGTACTTAAAGTGGTAATTTACTTTATTATACTAATGGATCTCACGAAGGTTTTGTTGAGTTTTGTGTGATTGAAGTTTTCAAGTTTTGGGTGAGACCACGATGGATGAAGGAATAAGGAGAGGAAAGAGCCTAAGCTTGGGGATACCCTAGGCACCCCAAGGTAATATTCAAGGAAGACTCAAGAGTTTAAGCTTGGGTGTAACATCCCAATTTTCCTAATTGGGAATGTTTTACATTGTAGCTAAACATCTAATGCATATTGATTGAATTAAATTTTAGCACGGGAATTCTTTCGTCTTTTGTTTTGCATTTCCATTTTTCCCTCGCGCGAGAAAAGCCCGGAGAAATACTCTCTTGCACGCAAGAGAGAGAGCGGAGGAAAATGACCCTCCAAAGTGCGGGCAAATTTCTGAAATATTAGAGCCAAGAAAATACAAAGTTTATTTGCAAAAAGAAATAAAGCAAATTTGGGAATTTCTGAAAAAAAACCATTTTTTAAAGTTTTTATTTTTGCTTTGGAAAAATGTTATTCGGGTAGAGAATATTTTTCTGCTTTTTTTGGTATATAATACCCTGTATTAATATTTTGATTTACTTTCCTTTTATTAGCTTTTATTTTTCTGTTTCGGAAAAGGTTTAAAATTAGGAAACTTTTTTTTCTTTAGAAGCCGCCGCCTCGAGCGCTATATAGGCCATGGGGCGAAATCTCCACCGCCAGGGAAATGGATCCCTTAGATCCCACTCTCTCTCACTGCCCGCTGGACCCCGCCCCCGAGCCACTCCTCCCGTCGGTCACCATCTTCTTCCTCCTTCCTATTCTACTGCCCGAGACCGAGCCAGCTAGGAACTCGGGATATCCTCCCCGATTTCACCTCTCGCTTTCCTTCTCCCCAAGGCCCCCTGGCCTATATATACTGCCGCCCCCGGCCGCCACCATTCCCACCCTTACCTCGCCGAACCGCCGCCGCCCAAGCCCTCTGCAGCAGCCCGCCGGAGCCCGAGCTGCTGCCACCTTCGCCCCCCTCCTGGAGCAGCACCCGAGCCGCCCGACGCCCCCGGAGCCCCTTCCCTCGGAGGAGGACCACCACCGCCGCCGCCCCGTCTCCTCCACCGCCCCCGGAGCCTCCCCTCGCCGGCGACCACCCCTTCCTCGCCGGAGCTGCCCCCAGCCACGGTAGCTCTCCCCCATCTCTCTGTTCTTTTTTTTTCTTTTGTAGCCATTAGATCTCTATTAGATGGTCTAGATTAGATCCCAGTACAACCCTTCAGTTTAGAGTAGAAAACCAGCGGTTTTATTTTCACCTATTCTTTTAGCCAGCAAGTTTTGTTAGCCTCGGCCGTTTGCTCCTAGCTTTGCAACAAACACCCTCCGCAGCCTATCGTAGTGCGCCACGTCTACCCCCTATTTGTTAGCTAGTCAACTTCAGTTTTTCTGTCTAAATTGCAAAAATAGAAAGTTGCTGTTTTGTTTTGGCCACAACTTTTGATCCCGGAGTCCAATGATAGTGATTCTTTTTCCAGTAGCTCACAAATTTCCTGTAGTTTTTAAAAACATATAATTTGTCTATGTTTGAAATTTGCAAATATAAGTTAGATCAGATTTAGTTTAAACATTGTTTTGCCTATTCCAGGAGTTTAAAAATAGATTTTAATTTGATTCTTTTTGGCGCTGATCACTAGGGATCTTATTTAACAGTGGTAAAAATGTCAGATTTGTTTAAGTATTTTAGCTCACTGTTTCATCTGAAACAATTTTTGTTTCACCTCATTTAGGATTTCGGCTAATTCCTTTTCTACTTTTGTTTAAAAAAAATTTTCTTTATTATTTCAGAAATATTATGTTTTGTTTCTGTTAGTTAAACAGTAGTTTTGCAAGAAGTTTTTATTTTAGTTTTATTTGCTTTCATGAAATCAATTCTAGTCCCGTAGTAACGTGCAATTGTTTTCACCATTGTTTCAAATCCCGTTTGGGAATACTTTCAAAAAGTTTTGTGAAAAATACTTTATTTTATCTTAGTTAGATTTATATCTTAGTTCCTTGTTATTATTTTCTGTTAGACAAAAACTATTTAGTGTTTGACGTAGTAGAAGACTCTCTAGTCTTATTTGAAGTTTCCTTCGGATTCCTATTCGCTCTCTCTTTTGTTTTGATTGCTAGAATGATTGCTAGTATGAGTGCTTATGTGAATGATATGTTTGTTATATAGATTTCATCGGAGAGTGACGAGTAGTCTATCAAGTTATTTTCTCGAGAAATTCTTCTTCGTCAACATCACACGCAAGTCACTTTGATCATACTATCACCTATGTTTTATGCATCGTAGTTCTACCATCCTATGCCCAATTGCATGCTGCTTAGGTACTTGAAAATTTTAGTATACATTGTAGTATCATGTGGTAGGCACCCAACAACCCCGATATTTGGCCCCGGGACAACAAATTTCATATTGCTATGCTTGTGTAGACGGGATTTCGGTTGAGTGCATAACACGAGTGATGCGAGGTTGATTAAATAATCAAGACCGGTTAAGACAAGATTTTCAAGACCTCAGACGCAATGCAACTCTGGGTGAAGGACGGTTGATCGGCTCCCTGGAGAACCCAGTGGATGCCCGGGATGCTGGGGACGGCCATGACATCCTGCGGAAAGCTTCACCCAGGCTCAAAGAGACGGACGGATATTTTCAAGACCCAAGGCTTACCTGCACAGCCACAAGTCATTATGGGCTCTGGCTTGGTTGGACAACGTGGCGACTCTGGACAGGCGGTGCTAGCAGATGTAGACGAACAGTAGGAATGGATGGGCACCGACAGGGATTCAGAGGGACCAGTTGAAAGACCATGTTTTGATCATCCGGTCTTCAAACACCCTGAAGTGCGAGGACATACACGGAGGCGATCAAATCTTGTGGGGAACGTATGCAAAACTCTGCAGATTACTCAAACCTAATCGATTAGCCGTGTCCACGATCATGGACAACTTGAGCCAAAGGAACTGAAGTTATCTGGATTTCTCAACACCATTATATATATTTGATGAGGGTAAATATTTAAAACTCGGGTACGAGAACTGGTTGGCGGAACCATCTCGTTAACAACCAACAATGTAGTAACATTTTGCTTTTAGCCCTCTCTTGATGTAGGAGAAAACTTGCTTTTTCCCTAAAAACTTATAGCCCCACCTACCATATATGCATATAGTATAGATGATTAATTTTCACCCCTCTCTTATGTGACTTGCCGGCATATTCAATATGCTGACCTACACGGCTGCAACTTCTTATGTTGCAGTTATTTTTCTTCGACGAGTAAGAGTACGATTCAGGGTTACGGTCTACACTCAACTTGCCGTTGGTGTTTATTGGGACTCCACTCCCTTGACCGCTTCCGCTGAGATATTTAAGGTATATATCAGTTTTACGCTATTTTACATGTGATTGCACTTTGATATATACATTGATGTACTGTGTGTGCCAGCATACTGATCCAGGGATGGCACAGAAACACAGAGGCTTGACTTCTTGAGTCGGGTCGCTACATTGGGTATGCCCCGGAAGGCATTCCCTCTTTCATCTACAATCTATCGGTAATTTTACTCGGAGCTATATTTTTATTCGTCACATGATATGTGAAAATGCTTGGAGCGTATTTTGTGTTTATTTTTCCTTTTTCTTTTATGCACCATTTTGGTATGAGATAGTCCTTGGTTGATTTATAGAATGCTCTTTGCACTTCACTTATATCTTTTGAGTATGGCTTTATAGAATGCTGCATGTGCTTCACTTATATCCTTTGAAGTTTGGATTGCCTGTTTCCCTACACATAGAAAACCGCCATTTGTAGAATGCTCTTTTGCTTCACTTATATTTGTTAGAGCGGGGAATATATTTTGTAGAAAGAATTAAACTCTCATGCTTCACTTATGCCTATTTAGAGAGTTAACAGGAGTTGGTCATTCACATGGTTAGTCATAAAATCCTACATAAAACTTGTAGATCACTGAATATGATATGTTTGATTCCTTGCAATAGTTTTGCGACATGAAGATGTGATATTAGAGTCATGCTAGTGAGTAATTGTGTATTTGTAGAAATAATTGTGTTAAGGTTTGTGACTCCTGTAGCATGCACGTATGGTGAACCTTTATGTGACGAAGTCGGAGCATGATTTATTTATTGATTGTCATCCTTTGAGTGGAAGTCGGGATCGCGCGATGGTTAACTCCTACCAACCCTTCCCTTAGGAGCATGCGTGTAGTACATTGTTTTGATGACTAATAGACTTTTGCAATAAGTATGTGAGTTCTTTATGACTAATGGTGAGTCCATGGATTATACGCACTCTCACCCTTCCACCATTTCTAGCCTCTCTAATACCGCGCAACTTTCACCGGTGCATTACACCCACCATATGCCCTTCCTCAAAACAGCCACCATACCTACCTATTATGGCATTTCCATAGCGATTCCGAGATATATTGCCATGCAAACTTCCATTGTTCCGTTCATTATGACACACACCATCATTGTCATATTGCTTTGCATGATCGTAAGATAGCTAGCATGATGTTTTCATGGCTTGTCGTTTTTTGATGTCATTGCTACGCTAGATCATTGCACATCCCAATACACTTCCGGAGGCATTCATATAGAGTCGTATTTTGTTCTAAATATCGAGTTGTAAGTAAATAAAAGTGTGATGATCATCATTATTAGAGCATTTTACCATGTGAGGAAGTAAGAGGCCAATGAAGCCCAAATAAAAAAAGAGGCCAAAGAAGCCCACCAAAAAAAAGAGAGAAAATAATAATAATAATAATAATAAATGAGAGAAAAGAGAGAAGGGACAATGCTACTATCCTTTACCACACTTGTGCTTCAAAGTAGCACCATGATCTTCATGATAGAGAGTCTCCTATGTTGTCACTTTCATATACTAGTGGGAAATTTTCATTATAGAACTTGGCTTGTATATTCCAATGATGGGCTTCCTCAAATTGCCCTAGGTCTTCGTGAGCAAGCGAGTTGGATGCACACCCACTAGTTTCTTTTTGAACTTATATACACTTATAGCTCTTGTGCATCTGTTGCATGGCAATCCCTACTCACTCACATTGATATCTATTGATGGGCATCTCCATAGCCCGTTGATTCGCCTAGTTGATGTGAGACTATCTCCTCCTTTTTGTCTTTTCCACAACCACCATATTCTATTCCACCTATAGTGCTATGTCCATGGCTCATGCTCATGTATTGCGTGAAAGTTGAAAAAGTTTGAGAACACTAAAGTATGAAACAATTGCTTGGCTAAAACCGGGGTTGTGCATGATTTAAATACGTTGTGTGGGGAAGATGGAGCATAGCAAGACTATATGTTTTTTGTAGGGATAACTTTCTTTGACATGATGTTTTGAGAAGACATGATTCCTTTGTTAGTATGCTTGAAATATTATTGTCTTTATGTCAAATGATAGACTATTGCTCCGAAGCACTCGTGTTTTAGTATTCATGCCATGTTTAGATTATATGATCAAGATTATGCTAGGTAGAATTCCATATCAAAAATTATCTTTTTCTATCATTTACCTACTCGAGGACGAGCAAGAATTAAGCTTGGGTATGCTGATAAGTCTCCATCGTATCTATAATTTTTGACAATTTTTGATATTTGGGTTGCATGTTGCAGAAGGATGGCAATATCGATGAAGACGTGAGCCACCGAATCAAAGCCGGGTGGATGAAGTGGCGCCAAGCTTTGAGTGTATTCTCTGACAAGAGAGTGCCACAAAAGCTACAAGGCAGGTTTTATAGGACAACTATCCGACCTGCGATGTTGTATGGCGCGGAGTGTTGGCCAACCAAGAGATGACATATCCAACAGTTAGGTGTAGCAGAGATGCGCATGTTGAGATGGATATGTGTCCATACAAGGAAGGATCAGGTATGGAATGACGATATACGAGAGAGACTTGGGGTAGCACCGATTGAAGATAAGCTGGTCCAGCATCGTCTCAGATGGTTTGGACATATTCAACGAAGGCCACCGGAAGCGCCGGTGCATAGCGGACGGATAAAGCGTGCCGAGAATGTTAAGAGGGGTCGTGGTAGACCAAACTTGACATGGGAGGAGTCCGTTAAGAGAGACCTGAAGGTTTGGAATATCGACAAAGACTTAGCCATGGACAGGGGTGTGTGGAAGTTATCTATCCACGTTCCAGAGCCATGACTTGGCTTCGAGATCTTATGGGTTTCAACTCTAGCCTACCCCAACTTGTTTGGGACTGAAAAGCTTGGTTGTCGTTGTTGTTGTCATACCAATATTCTACAACTTTCATATACTTTTGGCAACTTTTTATACTATTTTTGGGACTAACATATTGATCCAGTGCCCAGTGCCAGTTCCTGTTTGTTGCATGTTCTTTGTTTCGCAGATTATCCATATCAAACGAAGTCCAAACGCAATAAAAACCTACGGGGATTTTTTTGGAATATTTATGATTTTTGGGAAGAAGAATCAACGCGAAACTATGCCCGAGGGGGTCACAAGCCCAGGAGGCGCGCCCCCTTAGGGCGCGGCTGGCAGGCTTGTGACCAATCCCTAAGGCACTTGTGTCCCTTCTTTCGCCGCAAGAAACCTAATATTCGGAAGAAAATCGTGTTAAAATTGCAGCCCAATTGGAGTTATGGATCTCCGGGAATTTAAGAAACGGTGAAAGGCAGAATCTGGGAGCGCAGAAACAGAAGGACACAGAGAGAGAGATCCAATCTCGGAGGGGCTCTCGCCCCTCCACCGCCATGGAGACCATGGACCAGAGGGGAAACCCTTATACCATCTAGGGAGGAGGTCAAGTAAGAAGAAGAAGAAGGGGGGCTCTCTTCCCCTCTCTCCCGGCGGCGCCGGAACACCGCATGGGACATCATCGTGTGACGGCGATCTACACCAACACCTCCGTCATCTTCACAACATCTCCATCACCTTCCCCATCTATATTCAGCGGTCCACTCTCCTGCAACCCGCTGTACCCTCTACTTCGACATGGTGCTTTATGCTTCATATTATTATCCAATGATGTGTTGCCATCCTATGATGCCTGAGTAGATTTTCGTTGTCCTATCGGTGATTGATGAATTGCTATGATTGGTTTAATTTTCTTGTGGTTATGTTGCTATCCTTTGGTGCCCATCATATGAGCACACGCGTGGATCACACCATGGGGTTAGTAGTATGTTGATAGGACTATGTATTGGAGGGCAAGGGTGACAGAAGCTTCAGCCTAGCATAGAAATTGATGCATATGGGATTGAAGGAGGACCAATATATCTTATTTCTATGGTTGGGTTTTACCTTAATGAACGTTAGTAGTTGCGGATGCTTGCTAATAGTTCCAATCATAAGTGCATAGAATTCCAAGTAAGGGATGTCATGCTAGCAGTGGCCTCTCCCACATAAAACTTGCTATTGGTCTAGTAACGTAGTCAATTGCTTAGGGACAATTCTGCAACTCCTACCACCACTTTTCCACACTCGTTAAAATAACGTAATTGTTTCTTTATCTAACCAGCCCCTAGTTTTTACTTACGTGTTCTTTACTTTCTTGCAAACCTATCCTATCACTCCTATAAAGTACTTCTAGTTTCATACTTGTTCTAGGTAAAGTGAACGTAAAGTGTGCGTAGAGTTGTATCGGTGGTCGATAGAACTTGAGGGAATATTTGTCCTACCTTTAGCTCCTCGTTGGGTTCGACACTCTTACTTATCGGGAAAGGCAACGATTGATCTCCTATACTTATGGGTTATCACCGCCCCCCTCAAAAGGGAAACCCGAAAGGGGGCGCCACTCTCCCTTCCCCCTATATATAGCGGGGGGTTGGGCCATTGGAGACATGGTTTTCCATCTCTCTCTCGACACAACCCTGCTCTTCTTCTTCCTCCTCTCCCACGGTGCTTGGAGAAGCCCTGCCGGGAGACCTCGTCTCTCCATCTACACCATGCCGCATTCTGCCAGAGATCTTCCCCAACCTCTCCCTCCTCCTTGCTAGATCAAGGTGTGGGAGACGTCACCGGGGTGCACGTGTGTTGAACGTGGAGGTGCCGTGGTTCGACACTAGATCAGAATCACACCGCGATCTGAATCGCCGCGAGTACGACTCCATCAACCGCGTTCTAGCAACGCTTCCGCTTAGCGATCTTAAAAGGTATGAAGATGCACTCTCCCTCTCTCGTTGCTAGTCTCTCCATAGGAAGATCTGAATATGGCATAGGAAAATTTTGAATTTATGCTACGTTACACAACAGTGGCATCCGACCCAAGGTTGAATGTGTAGACTCTATGCATGAGTGGAACACAAAAGTTGTGGGCGCTGATTTTGTCAATTGCTTGCCGTTACTAGTGTTATCTTGATTCGGCGGCATCGTGGGATGAAGCGGCCCGGACCGACTTTACACGTACTCTTACGTGAGAATGGTTCCATCGACAGACATGCACCAGTTGCATAAGGTGGCTAGCGGTTGCCTGTCTCTCCCACTTTAGTCAGATCGGATTCGATGAAGAGGGTCCTTATGAAGGGTAAATAGCATTGGAATATCAACGTTTTGGCTGTCACGTAGGTAAGAAACGTTCTTGCTAGAAGCCCAAATCAGCCACGTAAAACTTGCAACAACAATTAGAGGACGCCTAACTTGTTTTTGCAGGGTATGCTATGTGATGTGATATGGCCAAAAGGATGTGATGTTGCATATGTGATGTATGAGATTGATCATGTTCTTGTAATAGGATTCACGACTTGCATGTCGATGAGTATGACAACCGGCAGGAGCCATAGGAGTTGTCTTAATTTATTGTATGAGATGCAACACCATATTGATTACTTTACTTTGTTGCTAAACGTTAGCTATAGTAGTAGAAGTAATAGATTGGCGTGACGACTTCACGGAGACACAATGATGGAGATCATGATGATGGAGATCATGGTGTCATGCTGGTGACGATGATGATAATGGTGCCCCGATGATAGTGATCAAGGGAGCAAGATGATAATGGCCATATCATGTCACTATATGATTGCATGTGATGTTTATCATGTTTTACATCTTATTGCTTAGAATGACGGTAGTTAAATATAAGATGATCCCTCATGAAAATTTCGAGAAAGTATTCCCCTAAGTGTGCACCGTCTCGAAGCACCACGTGATGATCAGGTGTGATAGATTCTAACGTTCGCATACAAAAGGTGTAAGCTAGTTTACACACGCAGAACACTTAGGTTGACTCGACGAGCCTAGCATGTGCAGACATGGCCTCGAATATAGGAGACCAAAAGGTCAAACATGAGTCATATGGTTGATACGATCAGCATGGAGATGCTCACCATTGATGACTAGTCCGTCTCACGTGATGATCGGACATGCGCTAGTCGACGTGGATCGTGTAATACTTGGATGACTTGAGGGATGTCAATCTAAATGGGAGTTCATCAGATGGACTTAATTATCATGAACATGGTCAAATAGCTCTTTGCAAATTATGTTGTAACTTACGCTATAGCTCTACGGTATTTGATACGTTCCTCGAGAAAACATAGTTGAAAGTTAGATGTAGAAATTATGCGGACTCCTTCCATTAACTGAGGATTGTCCTCATTGCTAAACAGAAGGCTTATGTCCTTAACGCACCGCTCGGTGTGATGAACCCCAATCGTGATCTATGGATGTTGCGAACATCCGACATACATGTTTTTGATAATTACATGATAGTTCAGTGCATATTTCTTGAATGACTTAGAATTAAGGCACTAAAGACATTTCGAACGTCGCAGGACATACGTGATGATCCAAGAGATGAAATTGGGATTTCATGCTCGTATCCTTGTTGAGAGGTATGAGACCTCCGACAAGATTCTTTGTCTGCAAAAGTAAAGGAGAAGAGCTCAATCATTGAGCATGTGCTCAGGTTGTCTGAGTACTACAATTGCTTGAATCGAGTGGGAGTTGATCTTCCAGAGGATACAGTGATAGCTCTCCAAAGTCATTGACACCAAGCTACTAGAGCTTCGTGATGAACTATAACATATCAAGGATGGATATGATGATCCTTGAGCTATTCGTGATGTTTGACACCGTGGAAGTAGAAATAAAAAAGGAGCATCAATTGTTGATGGTTTGTGAAACCGCTAGTTTCAAGAAGGGAAAGGGCATGAAGGGATACTTCATTAAACACAAACCAGTTGCTGCTCTAGTGAAGAGACCCAAGGTTGAACCCAAACCCGAGACTAAGTGCTTCTATAATAAGAGGGAAGAGTCACTGAAGAGGAACTACCCTGTACACTTGGTAGATGAGAAGGCTGGCAAAGTCGACAAAAGTATATTGGATATACATGATATTGATGTGTACTTTACTAGTACTCCTAGCAGCAAGAGGGTATTAGATACCGGTTTGGTTGCTAAGTGTTAGTAACTCGAAATAAAAGCTACGGAATAAACAGAGACTAGCTAAAGGCGAGGTGACGATGTGTGTTGGAAGTGTTTCCAAGGTTGATATGATCACACATCGCACGCTCCCTCTACCACCGAGATTAGTGTTAAACCTAAATAATTGTTATTTGGTGTTTGCATTGAGCAGAGACATGATTGGATTATGTTAATGGAAAATACGATTATTCATCTAAAGAGAGTAATGGTTATTCTGTCTAATTGAATGATACCTTAAATGGTCTTGCACCTAGAATGAATGGTTTATTTAATCTCGATCGTAATGATACACATGTCCATAATATTGTTGCCAAAAGATACAAAGTAGTAATGATAGTACCACTTACTTGTGGTACTGCTGCTTGAGTCATATTGGTATAAAATGCATGAAGAAGTCCATGCTGATGGATCTTTGTACTCACTCATTTTTGAAACGTTTGTGACATGCAAAACATGTGTATTGGTATAAACGCATAAAGAAACTCCATGCGGATGGATCGTTTGAATCACTTGATTTTTTAATCACTTGAGACATGCAAATCATACCACATGGGCAAGATGACTGAAGACCTCTTTTTCCAGTGAGATGGAACAAGAATGTAACTTGTTGGAAGTAATACATTTTGATGTGTGCAGTCCGATGAGTACTGAGGCACGCATTGGATATCATTATGTTCATACTTCACAAATGATTTGAGTAGATACTAGTGTATTTACTTCATGAAACACATGTCTGAATTATTTAAAAGGGTTCAAGTAATTTCAGAGTGAAGTTGAGATCATCATGACAAGAAGATAATATGACTACGATGTGATCGTGGAGGTAATCATATATATCTGAGTTACGAGTTCGGTAAACGTTTAAGACAAGGTGAAAATTGTTTCACGTGAAAAATGTTTCACAAATCATGCCACCTGGAACACCATAGTCTGATGGTGTGTCCGTATGTCATAATCGTGCACTATTAGATATAGTGCATACTATGATATTTCTTATCAAATTACCACTATCGTTTATGGGTTAGGCATTAGACACAACCGCATTCACTTTAAATACGGCACCACTCAGTTCCGTTGAGATGACACCGTATGAACTATGGCTTAGAGAAACCTTAGCTGTCATTTCTTAAGAGTTTCGGGCTGCGATGCTTATGTGAAAGAGTTTCAGCCGCATAAGCTCGAACCCAAGGCGGATAAATGCATCTTCACAGGACACCCAAAACAGTTGGGTATACCTCCTATCTCAGATCCGGAAGCAAAATTGTTTGCTTCTAGAAACGGGTCCTTTCTCGAGGAAAGGTTTCTCTCGAAAGAGTTGAGTGGGAGTATGGTGGATACTTGATGAGGTTATTGAACCATCACTTCAACCAGTGTATGGAAGGGCGCAGGAAGTTGTTCCTGTGGCGCCTACATCAATTGAAGTGGAAGCTTATGATGGTGATCATGAAGTTTCGGATCAAGTCACTGCCAAAACCCTCGTAGGCGGACAAGGATGCGTACTACTACAGAGTGGTATGGTAAACCTGTCTTAGAGGTCATGTTGTTGGACAACAATGAACCTACGAGCTATGGAGAAGCGATGGTTGGCCCGGATTCTGACAAACGGATGGAGGCCATGAAATCCGAGAGAGGATCCATGTATGCAAACAAAGTATAGACTTTGGAAGAACCACTTGATGGCCATAAGACTATTAACTGTGAATGGATCTTTAGAAGGAAGCGAGACGGTGATGGTGAAAAGTCACCATTAAGAAGGCTCGACTTTTCGCGAAGATGTTTCCGACAAAGTTCAAAGAGTTGACTACGATGAGAATTTCTCATTCGTAGCAATGCTGAAAGTCTGTTGGAATTATGTTAGCAGTTGCTGCATCATTTATGAAATCTTGCAGATAGAATGTCAAAATATTGTTTCGTCGACGGTTTCCTTGAGGAAAGGTTGTATGTGATACAACCAGAAGATTTTGTCGATCCTAAAGGGTGCTAACAACTATGCAAAGCTCCAGCGATCCTTCTATGGACTCGAGCAAGCATCTCGGAGTTGGAATATACACTTTGATGAGGTGATCAAAGTTTTTGGTTTTATAAAGTTTATGAGAAACTTGTATTTCCAAAAAGGTGAGTGGGAGCAATATAGAATTTCTGATAAATATATGTGGTAGACATAGTGTTGCTCGGAAATAATGTAGAATTTCTGCAAAGCATAAAGGGTTATTTGAAAGGAGTTTTTTTTAAAGGAAATCCTGGAAGTAGCTACTCGAGAGTTGAGCATCAAGATCTATAAAGATAGATCAAAGTGCTTAATGGAACTTTCAGCGAAATGCATGCCTTAACAAGTTTTTGAAGGAGTTCAAAATAGATCAGCAAAGAAGGAGTTCTTGCTATGTTGTAAGGTGTAAATTTGAGTAGGACTCAAAGCCCGACCACGACAGAAGAAAGAGAAAGGACAAATGTCGTCCCCTATGCATCAGCCATAGGCTCTATAAGTATGCTATGATGTGTACCGCACCTGAAGCGTGCCTTGCCATGAGTCAGTCATGGGGTACAAGAGTGATCCAGGAATGGATCACTGGACAGCGGTCGAAGTTATCCTTAGTAACTAATGGACTAAGGAATTTTTCTCAATTATGGAGGTGATTAAAGAGTTTGTCGTAAAGGATTTACGTCGATACAAGCTTTGTCACTAATCCGGAGGACTATGACTAGTAAACCAGATTTGTATAGTGGAGCGATCATTTGGAATGGTTCCAAATGGGGCGTAGTAGCATCTATAGTAGAGATTTGTAAAGTACACATTGATCTGAATATTGCAGACCCGTTGACTAAACCTCTGCCTCGAGCAAAACATGAGCAACACCACAATGCTATGGGTGTTCGATATATCACAATGTAACTAGATTATTGACTCTAGTGCAAGTGGGAGACTATTGGAAATATGCCCTAGAGGCAATAATAAAATGGTTATTATCATATTTCCTTGTTCATGATAATCGTCTATTGTTCATGCTATAATTGTATTAACAGTGAACAGTAATACATGTGTTAATAAATAGATCACAGTGTGTCCCTAGCAAGCCTCTAGTTGGCTAGCTCGTTGATCAGTAGATGATCATGGTTTCCTGATCATGGACATTAGATGTCATTGATGACGGGATCACATCACTGGGAGAATGATGTGATGGACAAGACCCAATCCTAAGCATATCACTAGATCGTGTTGTTCGTATGCTAAAGCTTTTCTAATGTCAAGTGTCTTTTCCTTCGACTGTGAGATTGTGCAACTCCCGGATACCGTAGGAGTGCTTTGGGTGTATCGAACGTCACAACGTAATTGGGTGACTATAAAGGTGCACTACGGGTATCTCCAAAAGTGTATGTTGGGTTGGTACGAATCGAGATCGGGATTTATCACTCCGTGTGACAGAGAGGTATCTCCGGGCCCACTCGGTAGAACATCATCATGAGCTCAATGTGACTAAGGAGTTAGTCACAGGATGACGTGCTACGGAACGAGTAAAGAGACTTACCAGTAACGAGATTGAACAAGGTATAGGTATACCGACGATCGAATCTTGGGCAAGTTCTATACCGACAGACAAAGGGAATTGTATACGGTATTGATTGAATCCTTGACATCGTGGTTCATCCGATGAGATCATCGTGGAACATGTGTAAGCCACCATGGGTATCCAGACCCCACTGATGGTTATTGGCCGGAGAGGTGTCTCGGTCATGTCTGCATGCCTCCGAACCCGTAGGGTCTACACACTTAAGGTTCGATGACGATAGGGTTATAGGGAATTGTTATACGAGGTTACCGAAGGTTGTTCGTAGTCCTGAATGAGATCCCGAACGTCACGAGGAGCTCCGGAATGGTCCGGAGGTAAAGATTGATATATAGGATGGATGGGTTTGGACGCCGGAAATGTTTCGGGCACCACCGGCAAAGTGCCGGGACCACCGGAAGGGTTCCGGAGGCCCACCGGGAGAGGCCACCAGCCCCACGAGGCTACATGGGCCAAGTGTGAGAGGGAACCAGCCCCTGGGTGGGCTGGTGCGCCCCCACACCCAGCCCATGGTGCCTAAGAGGGGGAAGGGGGAACCCTAGCGCAAGTGGGCCTAAGGCCCACCAGGGGGTGCGCCACCCCTCCTCCCCTCCTGGCTGCCACCCGTCCCCCATCTAGGGCTGCCGCCCCCCCCCCTCAAGGGGGAAACCCTAAAGGGGGCACCACCCTCCCTTCCCCCTATATATAGCGGGGGTCTTGGCCATTGGAGACACGATTTTCCATCTCTTTCTCGGCGCAGCCCTGCTCTTCTTCTTCCTCCTCTCCCACGGTGCTTGGCGAAGCCCTGCCGGGAGACCTGGCTCTCCATCGACACCATGCCGTCGTTTTGCCGGAGATCTTCCCCAACCTCTCCCTCCTCCTTGCTTGATCAAGGTGCGGGAGACGTCACCGGGCTGCACGTGTGTTGAACGTGGAGGTGCCGTGGTTTGGCACTAGATCGGAATCACACCGCGATCTGAATCACCGCGAGTATGACTCCATCAACCGCATTCTAGCAACGCTTCCGCTTAGCGTTCTTCAAAGGTATGAAGATGCACTCTCCCCTCTCTCGTTGATGGTCTCTCCATTGGAAGATCTGAATATGGCGTAGGAAAATTTTGAATTTATGCTACGTTACCCAACGGTAAATGTCTACGACCAATCGAGAAGAAAGGTCGTTATAGTTCATTAGAGACGCTCAGCTTTTGACCGTCTCTTTTTTGTCTTGAAAAGGTCGCAAATGGAAATCAGCAACTATTTGGTGACCAATATTGAAGGTCGCAAGTTAGCATATTTCTTGTAGTGGAGGCACAAGCTCTAGGGTGTCCAAATACCCAAGATTAATAAGCTTCTCAAACTTCACTTGCATGTATCACCATGGAGAACTCAAATCTATGCACCAAATGCAATGGCAAGGGAACATGGAGGGCCCAAATCCTTCTCCCCCAAAACCCACCACAACATTTAATGCTATGAAGGAAAATGAGAGGAAGATCAAAGAAGTGAACACAAAGAATTCCAAGATCTAGATCCAAGGGGTTCCCCTCACATAGAGGAGAAGGTGATTAGTGGAAACATAGATCTAGATCTCTCATCTATTTTTCCCTCAAGAACTAGCAAGAATCATTGGAGGGGTTTAGATTTAGCAAGCTCGAAGAAGGTCAACAATGGGGGAAGAAGACAAGGTCAAAGGATTGGGACCATTGGGGAAGAAGGCCCCCTTAAATAACCCCCCTCGAATTCTACTATTATGCCCACAAGTCATTCTCAAGCGGCACTACCGCTCAAAGGAGCGGTACTAACGCTTAACACGTTGAAAATAGCCCATCGAGACCGAAAAACATGAGTGGTAGTTCTATGAGAGAGGTAGCACCACTCACGGGAGAGCTAGTCCCGCTTGAGGGGTACTACCGCTCAAGGGAGAAGTACTACCACTTATAAGAGGTACTACCACTCGGGGCAACTGTACTACCACCTATAAGAGGTACTACCGCTCTCTACTACCGCGAAATACGTGACGACTTCTAGAAGCATAAATATGAGCAGAAGTAGCTGGCCGGTAGTATCGCTTATAAGCAGTACGACCACTGTACCTCCGCTCTACTACGGCTTATAAGAGGTACTACTGCTCGGGGATTAGTACTACCGGTTAGAGCTGAAAAACCGTCCAACCAAAATGGAAGGATACTCCAATACTAAAACAGTTATAACTACTACATCCGGACTCCGAATTGAGCAAACTCAAGCTTGTTGGATAGAGGATGACAAGAGCTATCCAACACTGGATGGTTATATTAAGAACAAGAAATGTAGAATAAATGAAAACAGGATAAGGAAGATGAACTTACCAAGCATAATGCTGCAAAATATCCAACACCGTAAACAAAAAGATGATGCATACAAAATCCATTTTTGATGAGCTTGTGATTATCGCGATGAAGACCATAAGTTCCAAAACTCACATAGAGAAAAGCCAAACGAGAACCAAGAAATATGATGATGCCAAGAATGCAATGGTTTGAGATCTCAACGAATGATACGATCAAGCTACTCACTCGATAACCCCCCCCCCCTTGATAGTACGTGTATCGATCATATAACCTGGTCTCTCAACTACCACCATGAGACTAGTAAAATAGAAAAACCTATAAAGGTCAAACCTTTTCCTTGTGCATAGTCCACTTGAGCTAGATGCTGATGATCTTGTCCTCCTCAAGATGTACCCCTTTCTTGATTGCGCTGGATGGATGAAGATTAGTAGATTGCTCCCCCATACTCCATCATGCGTGAGCCTCTCTTCGGCTCATCTTCACATGTCCATTATCACCATACTTTATGGCAACCTTCAAGCATGTGATATGTTCATGATGCTTCACTTGAACTTGCACACATTAACCATGATGACGATCACCACTTGATGACATCCTCCATGGGTTGTACGCGATCTTACTTTTGATACATGCCCATGGAAACATACCTAACCCCACAAAGAATACTCACAAAGTTCGTGGGTTAGTACACAAAGTTTGTGGGTTAGTACACAAAGTGTTCTGGACAATACTTATTGTACCATGACATCACTTGATCCCACTTGGTACGTCTTCCATGCTTTGTGTGTTGATCATCTTGAATCACTCTTTGCCTTAGCTTTGATCAAACTTGTAACTTATCTTCCCTCTTCATAATTGTGATGTCTTGAAGATAAACATGAATATTCACACAATCTTCTTCTTCAGGACGTACTTGGAGTAAGCTCAACTCTCACATGGCCAATCTTTGGATAAATCATTGAATACCACCTTGGTTATCACATAACCTCCTTGAAACAAACAAATGGACTCCAAGAAGTGCCTATGGACAAATCCTTTGAATAGAAATCAAGGCAAACTTTAGTCCATAGAGAATGTCATCAATTACCAAAACCACACATGGGGGCACCATGCTCTTTCAATCTCCCCATTTTGGTAATTGATGACAATCACTTTGAAGAGAGTTTATATAAGAAATAAAGCACAAACATGTGAAGCAACAATCAATAATGCATGAGCATGAGATGCAAGTGAGGTAGAACAAATCCAAAGTATGGAACAAAACTCTCTATACTTCACCAACCAAACTCTCTAAACGTCTCCCCCATTGGCATCGATTGCCAAAATTGGCGAAAAGCATAGAAAGACAATATAATATGTGTTCCTAAATAAAGTGTGTATTTATCAAAACATGAGTGCAAAGATACACATATCCAACGATAAATAGTTGGAGCAAGAAAACCTATATTGAGGATCAAAAGATTGCAAAAATGAAGGTATGGCACAAACATATACTAAAAGGTGAGGCAAGCAATCAAAAGATAACAATTGAAACAATAAATCACATGATCCTATGAGCCACATAAATAAAATATATTATTATATGGGAAAAGAGTATTTTAAAGAAACTAGATAAGCTCCCCATGATTTGTGCACAATCAACAAATTTTGTATTTGAATACCAAGTGCGCAAAATAGGATCATCACTTCCCCAAAATCAATAAAAATACAAAACACGTGCAAGTGAGCATAGATATGAAATAATGCATAAGACTTGCAACAAACATATGGTTTGAGCAACATGAAGGAGGAAACTGAAGAATACGCTCAACCAAAAAGATGTGTGTGAGTCATGACAAGGCCCTTGATAAGACTAATATAAGGATGAGCATTAAGCATCAACATAGTGTTGATGAAATGAGACACAAAGTGAAAGACATATCCTTCCCACACACACACACACTACTAGCAAATGGGCTCACAAGCTTTCTAATAAGAAAATTAAAAACTGAAGCTTGTGACAACCCATGTTGACGATAGGAAATGTTAGCCTTATCAAGATGATGGATACCAACTAAATGGCAAAAACCTCGACAAGATAAGCATGAGGAAAATAATCTTCACCATCAAAGAGTGCATAAAGATGAAAGGATATAGGATCCACACTCAAGACAAATACTTTCACGAAACCACCAAGGATATAAAAGGGAATGCAATGGTGGTCGTGAAAAAAAATGATATCAACTAGAGAATGTAACTTCTCTCATGTGTAAAAGATTCTAGGTAGATGACAATCATGATGATATATATCCACAAACAAGAATGTACACACAAAATTGTTACAAAATGGAACGAACCAGATATACAAGAGGAGGTCATAAAATACAAATAAGATATTTGCTTGAAAGTATAGCACATGGCCTAATATTTTATTATTGTACATACATGAACTGCCAACACACGAACATCAAAGACATCACAACTAGCAATAAGACACCATCGTTGGGATGCTTTGAGAAAGGAAACAAGTATCACAAGAATGAATGAATATATTCATGCCATTATGCAACCTACAAAAGGTTTAATGCAAGAAATGTATGCATGAAGTAGATACTTGTTACAGAGATAATATTAGATTGGTGTAGTAGATAATGGTTCATCGATCATCCTAGCTTGGATCCAACAAGATCATGGTGTCAACACCTTCCTTGTAAGTGAGCCAAGAATCCAATGAATCTCCAATTGTTCCTAGAACAACAACACAAACAAAATGGTACCCAAACTCATTGAGACCAAAGAGTTAGACGACTAAAATACATAGGACAAACTCCACATAAATATATGCATATAGATATGACATTGAATTCCATGCACACTTATGCCAATTTATGTCATCGTGGAGTTTCCCCTATATATTGGGTCAAAGAAAGAAAGCATGCCAAAGAAAGTACATATAGTAAATATGCATGCTCAAGACTTTCAAGCACCAAATCAACACATATTTGATAAGATACCAAAAGAAAAGGTATCAAGTAAAAACAAGATACAAAACAGAGAAATTATCACTTGAAGGATACCAATTAAAAGATACATCAAGGAATGAGATATACATTGACATATGCCAAATAAAAAGAAACAAGAAACAAATTGAAGGAAAACAAACAATATGTATCAAGTTCCCAAAAGAGAGCTAGGTTCCGAACAACCAAACCCTCGGCAAAATTTCATGATGGCACACAACACCAAATAGAAAAGGCTTGCTTTCAACAAATACACACTTGATAGGGATCAAACGATTTTATGAATAACGCATATAGAGAGTGTCCTAAAGAAAATAGGATAGTTCCGCCAAGAAATGTGCATTATATAGAATTTGCATTTGAATACAAAATGCATAATATGGAATCATCACTTTCCTTATATCTTTAAAGCACTAGAAAAGTTAAAAAAGATCAACAAGAGGTAATGAAGGCAAATGGATAAAAAAAATCCAATGAAGATGATTAGCAAGTTCTACCACATAAAAGAATATCAATTGTCAAAGGACAAGGAGTATTTAGAAATAATTCCCAGTGGTAGAGTGCAAAGATATCCAACATCATCTTCGCACCTAAACATAAGCAATGACACTTGCAGAGCTAACATGCCCCCTAGGAACATGATAATTTACAATATCAATTCTAAGTGGCAATACCTCAAATGTACACATTTTCTAGGCTTGTAATATACACATAGTATATTACTCCACCATAATGTGATAGCTCAAAATTATTAACAAGTGGCAAATGAAATACAACAAGGGATAATTAATGGGCCATTTATAATTTGAACGTCTCATGAGCAGGACATACCACATGGAGACTAGATAATCTTTTAATATAAATACTAAGTGGTATTCCTCATGTAGACACATTTGTAAGATTGTGAAGTGCACAAAGCAAATCACTCCCCCAAAATGGGATAATCCATTAACTTCTCTCAAAAGCCAACAAAGATGCAAACAATATGCAAAAAGGCTCAACACAAGACTCATACGTACATGGTATGCAAGCCAATCTTACACACACTTGATTAATCAATATAAGTAAATTGGAAGCGCAACATATACAAACACATGCAAGCTACAAAACTAAAACATGCAAAGGGTCAAGTAACTTTCAATACAAACAATTTAAGTACAAGTTACTCTGAGGGGTGATAACCCACAAGTATAGGGGATCGCAACAGTTTTCGAGGGTAGAGTATTCAACCCAAATTTATTGATTCGACTCAAGGGGAAGCCAAATAATATTCTCAAGTATTAGCAGTTGAGTTGTCAATTCAACCACACCTGAAAGATTTAGTGTCTGCAGCAAAGTATCAGTAGCAAGGTAGTATGATAGCAGCAGTAGCAACAGTAACCAGTAGCAACAGAGTAACAATGGTAGCAACAGAGTAACTGTAGCAGCAAAGTAACATAAAAAGGACCAGTAGTAACAGACTCGTAGGCATTGGATCGCTGATGGATGATTATGCCGGATGGTATTCATCATGCAATAGTTATAACACAGAGAGATATGTAACTAGCTCCAGTTCATCAATCTAATGTAGGCATGTATTCCGTATGTAGTCATACGTGCTTAGGGAAAAGAACTTGCATGCCATCTATTGTCCATCCCTCCCGTGGCAGCGGGGTCCTAATGTAAACTACGAGATATTAAGGTTCTCCTTTTAATAAAGAACCGAACCAACGCATTAACACTTGGTGAATACATGAACTCCTCATACTATGGTCATCTCCGGGAGTGGTTTCGGCTATTGTCACTCCAGGGTTGCCGGGTGATAACACATAGTAGGTGACTACAACTTGCAAGATAGGATCAAGAACACACATATTTTGACGAGAACATAATAGGTTCAGATCTGTAATCATGGCACTCGGGCCCTAGTGACAAGCATTAATCATGGCAAAGTAGTAGCAACATCAATCTCAGAACATAGTGGATACTAGGGATCAATGCCCGTCAAAACTAACTCAATTACATGATAGATCTCATCCAACCCATCACCGTCAAGCAATCCTACGATGAGATTACTCACAAACGGTGAAGAGCATCATGGAATTAGCGATGAAGGAAGGTTGGTGATGACGATGGCGACGATCTCCCCTCTCCGTAGCCCAAAACGGCTCCAATTCTGCCCTCCAGATAAAGAAAAGGAGGTGGCGGCGCCTCCGTATCGTAAAACGCGATGAACTCTTCTCTCAGATTTTTTTTCCGGGCGAGACGGACTAAATAGAGCTGGATTTGGAGGCGGTGGAGCTTTGCGGGCCCCACAAGCCTGCCAAGGAGCGACCAGGGGGCGCGCCTGGTGTGCTTGTGGGCTCACGACTCCACTTCCTCAGCTGATTCTTGCGCCAGTATTTTTCATAAATTCCAGAAAAATGCTCCGTAAATTTTCAGGTCATTCCGAGTACTTTTATTTCTGCGCAAAAACAACACCATGGAAATTCTGCTGAAAACTGCGTTAGTCCGAGTTAGTTCCATTCAAATCATGCAAATTAGAGTCCAAAATAAGGGCAAAAGAGTTCGGAAAAGTAGATACGACGGAGACGTATGAACTCCCCCAAGCTTAAAGCCTTGCTTCTCCTCAAGCAATTCAGTTGACAAACTGAAAGAGACAAAAGAAAAAAAATTACGAACTCTGTTTGATCTTGTTGTTGCAACTATGTCTAACTCATAACCATAATTTCAGCAAGATCACAAGCTAACCACAAAAGCAAATGACATATAGGTCTCTCGGTAAACTCTTATCAATGGCATAATCAACTAGTGAGCAAATAATAACAAGTCTCAAACGTCAACACTTCAATCAAAACAATCATGAAGCAGTACGATCAGATGGTATCTCGCTAGCTCTTTCTGAGACCACGAAACATAAATGCAGAGCACCTTCAAAGACCAAGGGCTGACTAAACAATGTAATTCATGGCAAAGAAGATCCAATCAGAGTCATACTCAACACAGTTAAAAGCAAAGCATAAAAATGACAGAGGTGCTCTCTAATTGGTGCTTTTATAAGAGGAGGATGACTCAACAGGAACATAAATAGATAGGCCGTTCGCAGCGGGAAGCATTGATTTGCAGAGGTACCAGAGCTCAAGCTTTGAAAACAGAGATAATAATTTTGGGTGGCATGCTTTCATTGTCAACGCAATGACTATGAGTTCTCACCATCTTCCACGCTAGACATGCTATAGGCGGTTCCCAAACAGAAAAGTAAAGTTTTGACTCCCCCACCACCGATCAATCACACTCCACGACTAGCCGAATCCTCGGGTGCCGTCCATACCAACATCAATCCAGGGGGAGTTTTGTTTGCAATTATCTTTTCAATTTGAGCATGGAACCGGGCATTCCAATTACCAGCCCCTTTCTCGTGAATGATAGTGAATAAACACATATCGAGGATAACACGCCTAGCATGGAAGATACTGATAAACCCCTGTCACCACATGAGCGGTTCGGGCATGCAAAACAGATTATTTCTTGAATGTTTAGAGAGTGGCACATGCAAATTTACTTGGAACGGTAGGTAGATACCGCATATAGGTAGGTATGGTGGACTCATATGGAACAACTTTGGGTTTATGGAAGTGGATGCACAAGCAGTATTCCCACATAGTACAAGTGAAGGCTAGCAAAAGACTGCGAAGCAACCAACTAGAGAGCGACAACAATCATCAAAATGCATTGAGATTAACCAACATTGAGTGCAAGCATGAGTAGGACATAAATCACCATGAACATGAATATCATAGAGGCTATGTTGATTTTGTTTCAACTACATGCGTGAACATGCGCCAAGTCAAGCCACTTGAATCATTCAAAGGAGGATACCATCCTATCATACTACATCACAGTCATCTCAAAATTCATGTTGGCAACCAAGACAAACCATTATAACCTCCTAGATAATTAAGCATGGCATCAGAAACTATGATCTCTAAGTTGTCATTGTAAACATGTTTCTCTCACAACAAAGCTGAATCAGGAATGGTGAGCTAGTCATATTTACAAAAACAAAATAGACCAAGTTCATACCAGCTTTTCCAGGCTCAGTCACTTCATCATATATCGCCATTATTGCCTTTCACTTGCACGACCGAACGATGTGAACAATAATAAGCGTGCTCGTGCATTGGACTAAGCTGGAGTCTGCACGCAAACACAAAGGAGAAGACAAAGTAATATGTCTCTATAACAGATAAACAGATATGCATGCGAGAGCCACTAAACATTGTAACCATAGTCTTCTACCTTGACCCAAAGAAAAATAAAGCTATTTACACGGGAAAGCTCCCAACAAGCAAAAGAAGAGAAAGAAAATCTTTTTGTGTTTTCTCAAACTAAACAGACACACGAAAAGAAAAACAGAAAAAGAAAATAAACTAGCATGGATGATAAAGTGGCAAAGTGTGAACACCGACGAACAAAGTGAAAGCATAAGCAAGAATGTAAAGTCAGTGAGAAACACGTACTCCCCCAAGATTAGGCTTTTGGCCTAAGTTGGTCTACTCCCAAGGATGGTCCACGCGATACCCAAAATCATAATGGGGGTTATACGGGAGCGCTGCAGCCGCTGCTTGAATAGCTGCCTCACGGAGACGAGCAGCCTTTGCCTCCCTCTCATACTCTTCTGCCTCTCCTCTAGTTATGTAATATCTCCGTTTTATCTAAAAGTCAAAGAAGGCAGGAGCAGGAAGGGTAATATTGTAAACACGTGGCCGGTTAAATATCAAAAGTATAGGAGGGATTCATCATCCCTCTCAAGGAACTGATAGCGTGTCAAAGCGGTGCGATCAAGGACAGCTGTATGGAGCGGGGGATCTCCTTCGCGGATAGGTACTCCAAGAAAATTTGCTATGCGGGTGGCATAGATCCCACCAAAGAAATCCCCTTCATTAGCATTATTATTCAGCCTCCTTGCTATTATAGCTCCCATGTTGAAACTTCTATCACCCGTTACTGCGCTCTTAAGAATACTAAGGTCGGGTGCGCAGAGGTGACAATGCTCAATCTTTCCATTAATGCATCTGCCTACGAAGAGGGCAAAGTAATGCAAGGCAGGAAAATGAATGCTCCCCATGGTAGCCTGTGTAATATCTCTAGTTTCTCCGACAGTTATACTAGAAAAAAAATCTCTAACCGAAGATTTAGGAGGATCATTGAGACTACCCCATATAGGTATCTTGCAAATTCTATTGAAATCCTCGAAATCCATGGTATACGATTTGTCATAGAGATCAAACAGTACAGATGTATCACGGCCAACTGAAAATTTGAATCTACGAACAAAAGAGGCAGTGAGAGCAACGTATTGTTCACATTTATCGGAGATGAATTCTTCGAGTCCGACGTTGTGAACAAGTGTATCAAACTCGTCTTTGAAACCCGCCTCAATCATGAATTCATCAGAAGGCCATTAACATGGTTGTACCTGTGTGTTCCTCGGTTGGTAAGGATCGGGTTCCCGAATCGCAAGACAGGGACCTCTCTTGCTTGAGGAACCACCATGATAGTTTCTCCTGAACATCTTCCTTTTCTGAATTTTTCAGTGACCCAAAGGAAAAGTGAACAAGGCTCAACAAAACTCATAGCAACTACTCCCACAAGTGCCTAGAGGCCATATTACGCATCAAAACTACTTGGGACCAGCTAAAATTAGCATGCAAAGCTCAAGAACAGGGTCACCAAGGCAGCAAAAATATGCGAAGTATAAGGAACTACAGCAAAAACTAATTGGACCAATGGAGGAGTCACTTACCAAGGAGTAATTTCCCCAAAACAGTTCGGAGAATGGTGCTTTGAGCAAAGAGATCGAAAATCCCAGCAAGAAGAGCAAGAATACGGGTTTGAGCTGTGAAACGATTTTTTCTGGAGGTAGGAGAAGCAGATGAGAGCTAGAATGAGTGGAGGGGGTGCACGTGGGCCCCACAAGCCAGGTAGGCGTGGCCAGGGGGTGCCCGCGCCTCCAGCGCTTGTGGCCCACTGGTGTAGCCCCCAGACTAGCTCTTCGTCTCAGTATTTTTCAAAAATTCCAGAAAAAATCATACTTGACTTTCACGACGTTCGGAGAACTTTTATTTTCGGGGTACTTCTCTACGGGACGCTAAAACAGAAAGCAGGGAAAACTAAACTAAATCTATAATTTTTCTTCTAAGCAACCAAAAGTGAAAGCTTGGAACAGAGGTTTGTGACTCCTCGATTCATCCATCTCATGGTTATCGAAAGAAATCCGTCAATGAGGTTGATCAAGTCTCCTTGACAAACTTTTTGAATCGCAAAAGAAGATGGAGAATTTTCGAATAGTCACTAGGTTACCTCAATGGGGATGTGTATCTCCCCAACAAGCAAATCATACTTCATCTTAACACGAGGAATAGGGCATTCAAAGCTCCCAATAAGAATCGATGAAGTTTTTTTGATAGCATTGATGCAGTGTACTCGATATTGTTTCTTCGGAAAGTGCACCGTATGCTCATTACCGTTGACATGGAAAGTGACATTGCCTTTGTTGCAATCTATAACAGCCCCTGCAGTGTTTAAAAAGGGTCTTCCAAGGATGACCCCCACGGCAACATCCTCGGGAATATCTAGAATAACAAAGTCTATTAAGATAGTGACGTTGGCAACCACAATAGGCACATCCTCGCAAATGCCGATAGGGAAAGCAGTTGATTTGTCGGCCATTTGCAGAGAGATTTTAGTGGGTGTCAACTTATCTAGTTCAAGTTTATGATAAAGAAAGAGATGCATAACACTAACACCGGCTCCAAGGTCACATAAAGCAGTTCTAACATAGTTGCCTTTAATGGAGTAAGGTATAGTGGGCACACCGGGATCACCTAGTTTCTTAGGAGTTCCACCCTTGAAGGTATAGTTAGCAAGCATGGTGGAAATCTCAACCTCAAGTATCCTCCTCTTATTAGTCACCATATCTTTCATGTACTTAGCATACAGAGACATTTTGAGCATATCTGTCAAACGCATTTGCAGAAAGACATGTCTGATCATTTCAACGAATCGCTCAAAATCCTCATCATCCTTTTTCTTGGATGGTTTGGGAGGAAAGGGCATGGGTTTCTGAACCCATGGTTCCCTTTCTTTACCATACTTCCTAGCAGTGAAGTCATTCTTATCGTATCTCCTATTCTTAGGCTGTGGGTTATAAAGATCAACAGGTTCAATCTCCACATCCTTATCATTGCTAGGTTGAGCATCAACATGAACATCACTATTGATATTATCATTAGGCTAATGTTCATCACCAGATTGTGTTTCAGCATCAGAGACAGAGACATCGTTTGGACTCTCAGGTGTATCAGCAACAGGGTTGCTAGCGTGCAAGTTCCTATCATCTTTTTTCTTCTTTCTAGGATGACTAGGTGCATTAGTGCCAACTCCTTGAGAATCTTGTTCAATTCTCTTAGGATGACCCTCAGGATACAAAGGTTCCCGGGTCATTCTACCGCCTCTAGTGACGACTCTGACAGAATTGTCATTCAACTCATTGAGCAAGTCATTCTGAGCTTTAAGTACTTGTTCTACTTGAGTAGTAACCATAGAGTCATGTTTACTCAGAAGCTTAAGATCATTGACGTCTCTGTCCACACAAGCACTTAAATGACTAAGCATACAAGCATTCTGTTCCAATTGTCTGCTAATATAATCATTGAAACTTTGTTGTTTGGCAACGAAGTTATCAAATTCATCCACGCATAAGCTAGCAGGTTTATCAAAAGGAAGATCACTCTCATCAAACCTACGCAGAGAATTTACTTCTACTACCTGTATCGGGTTATCAAGACCATGGATCTCTTCGATAGGTGGTAGATTTTTGACATCTTGAGATTTAATGCCTTTCTCTCGCATAGATTTCTTAGCTTCTTGCATATCTTCACGACTGAGGAATAGATTACCTTTTTTCTTTGGAGTTGGCTGAGGAGGTGGTTCAGGAATAGTCCAAGCATTCTCATTGCACAAGATATTATTCAATAGAATCTCAGCTTGTTCTATAGTTCGTTCCCTAAAAACACAACCAACACAACTATCTAGGTGGTCTCTAGAAGCATCGGTAAGTCCATTATAGAATATATCAAGTATTTCATTCTTCTTGAGAGGGTGACCTGGCAAAGCATTCAGTAGCTGGACGAGCCTCCCCCAAGCTTGTGGGAGACTCTCTTCTTCAACTTGGGAAAAGTTGTATATTTCCTACATGGCAGCTTGCTTCTTATGGGCAGGGAAATATTTTTCACCGAAGTAGTAGACCATATCCTGGGGGCTACGCACACAACCAGGAGCAAGAGAAGTGAACCAGGTTTTAACATCATCCTTTAGCGAGAAAGGAAATAGCTTGAGGATATAGTAGTGGCGGATCTTTTCCTCACTAGTGAATAGGGTGGCTATATCGTGCAGTTTGGTAAGATGGGCTACAACCCTTTCAGACTCATAACCGTGAAAAGGATCAGATTCGACTAGAGTGATTAACTCAGGGTCGACAGAGAATTCATAATCCTTATCGGTCACAAAGATAGGCGAAGTAGCAAACTTCGGGTCGTATTTCATCCTAGCGTTCTGAGATTTTTCTTTCCACTTGAGCAATAACTTCTCAACATCATAGCTATCCTTACACGCAAGAAAGTCCTCAGCTATCTCTCCCTCCATAACATAACGCTCTGGCATATCAGGCAATTCATTTCTAGGAGAGCTAGTTCCAGCAGGCAAAATAACAGGTTCTACTTCAATAGTATCAGCAGTTTCAGAAGTATCATCACATCTAGTAGCAACTCTAGCAATTTGTGCATCAAGGAATGCACCAAGTGGAAAAGCAGTATCAGGCATAGCATCATCAGGCAAAGCAGTATCAAGCATAGCATCATCATAAGCATCATGGGCAGCAGAAGTAGCATCATCAAGCACAGGCGACATATCAAGATTTCTAGCAGGAGGTGATGTCGCAAACTTACTCATAACTGAAGGTTAATCAAGTGCAGAGCTAGATGGCAGTTCCTTACCTGTCCTGGTAGTTGAGGGCAAGACTTTAGTTCTTGGATCTTTCGGATTCCTCATAGTGACCAGCAGACGTAAATCCCAAGTGACTCAGAGAATATAGCTGTGCTTCCCCGGCAACGGCGCAAGAAAAAGGTCTTGATAACCCACAAGTATAGGGGATCGCAACAATTTTCGATGGTAGAGTATTCAACCCAAATTTATTGGTTTGACTCAAGGGGAAGCCAAAGAATATTCTCAGGTATTAGCAGTTGAGTTGTCAATTCAACCACACCTGAAAGATTTAGTGTCTGCAGCAAAGTATCAGTAGCAAGGTAGTATGATAGCAGCAGTAGCAACAGTAACCAGTAGCAGCAGAGTAACAATAGTAGCAACAGAGTAAGAGTAGCAGAAGTGACAGCAATAGCAGCAAAGTAACATAGCAAGGACCAGTAGTAAAAGACTCGTAGGCATTGGATCGGTGATGGATGATTATGCCGGATACTATTCATCATGCAATAGTTATAACACGGAGAGATATGTAACTAGCTCCAGTTCGTCAATCTAATGTAGGCATATATTCCGTATGTAGTCATACATGCTTAGGAAAAAGAACTTGCACGACATCTATTGTCCATCCCACCCATGGCAGCGGGGTCCTAATGGAAACTACGGGATATTAAGGTTCTCCTTTTAATAAAGAACCGGACCAACGCATTAACACTTGGTGAATACATGAACTCCTCATATTATGGTCATCTCCGGGAGTGGTTCCGGCTATTGTCACTCCGGGGTTGCCGGGTAATAACACATAGTAGGTGACTACAACTTGCAAGATAGGATCAAGAACACACATATATTGACGAGAACATAATAGGTTGAGATCTGAAATCATGGCACTCGGGCCCTAGTGACAAGCATTAAGCATGACAAAGTAGTAGCAACATCAATCTCAGAACATAGTGGATACTAGGGATCAATCCCCATCAAAACTAACTCGATTACATGATAGATCTCATCCAACCCATCACCGTCCAGCAAGCCTACGATGAGATTAATCACAAACGGTGAAGAGCGTCATGGAATTGGCGATGAAGGAAGCTTGGTGATGACGATGGTGACGTTCTCCCCTCTCTGGAGCCCAAAACGGACTCCAGATCTGCTCTCCAGATGAAGAACAAGAGGTGGCGGCGCCTCCGTATCATAAAATGTGATGAACTCTTCCCTCTGATTTTTTTTCGGGCGAGACGGACTAAATAGAGCTGGATTTGGAGGCGGTGGAGCTTTGTGGGCCCCACAAGCCTACGAGGCGCGGCCAGGGGGGCGCTTGGTGGGCTTGTGGGCTCATGGCTTCACTTCCTCCGCCGATTTTTGCACCAGTATTTTTCATAAATTCCAGAAAAAATCTCGGAAAATTTTCAGGTCGTTCCGAGAACTTTTATTTTTGCGCAAAAACAACACTATGGCAATTCTGTTGAAAACAGCGTTAGTCCGGGTTAGTTCCATTTAAATCATGCAAATTAGAGTCCAAAACAAGGGCAAAAGAGTTCAGAAAAGTAGATACGACGGAGGACGTATCAAGGGGGACATTGGATATACGAGGGGCACATGATAATACAAATGACTTGGCTTGAGACAATATGAATGATTAAATCCCCTTAATTCTTCATAATGTAGCCAAGTCACCAATTCCCTCCATCTACACCTATTGGCCAAGTTTGATATTGTTGATCCCCAACCAAGTTGGGTCCTAAGTGGTTAGTCACAATAGGCTTGGATACCAAAATGGTTCTTTTCTTGAAACCACTTAGAGTAACAAAACATTTGGCAAACACATTGCCAAGCTTATCCTTCCAAAGAGAATAGATATCATCAATAATAATTGGGTTGGATATCTTACAATTCGTGCATGAAGAAGCGACGTGACCTTTCTCATGACATAAGTAGCAACGTCTACTCTTCACTTTCTTCTCACTTGATTTCTCAACTTGAGAAGCATTAACTTGAGCCTTCTTAGGAAGTGGACTTTCTTCAACTTGTGGTCAAGCATGGGATTGAACTTGTGGTCGCGTCCTTTGTTGCTTGTTACTATGAGGTTCCTTCTTCAATGGGCAAGATCTAACATGATGCCCTACAATATTGCACTTGAAGCAAACAATCTTGGACGAGTTCTTCTTATTGGAGTTTAATCCAAGTCCACCTTTGTCATTGGGAGATTTTTGCACACTTAAGATATTGTTGAGTGTGGACACCCCTTCATGACTGTTTTACAAGTCTGTCTTCAAAGAAGTTACTTGGACCTTGAGCTCTTTGATTTCCGCTACATGGTTAGTATCAACACAAGTACTAGAGGAAGTATACGCTTCATCATTGGAGCAACAAGGCAAGGAAACTAATTCATCACAAGATGTAGTAACATTATGAGTAGATGAACTACGAGGACTAGCACATGACATATAGCATTTTGAGTAGAAGTATGTCTAATATCCACATGAGGCTCACTATATGTTACCTTAGTAATCAAAGCCTCATGATCTCGATAGCAACTCAAGTTGAGCCCTTAGCTCAACATTCTTCTTCAAAATGGATGCTTCACACAAAAAGAGTTAGTAGCAACAACAATATCATCACTAAGAAGAGGATAAGGCAACTTGGCAAGATCTTTTCAATACAAATTTTAAGTAGCTCATGAGACTCGGTGAGTTTGATGAGTGATACGTCCATTATGCATCATGAATTCTTATTAATATCTATGACATTCGTGTCCATTATTCCTCATTATTATACAATTCTTATTCCTTTTCTCTCTCAATATGCAAGGTGCACCACAAATAGGGAAATTACTGGAAACTGGAATTCACAACGTGAAAACCAAGAAAAGGGGTGAAAAATCACTGGACTCTAAATGACCTCAAATTTCATAGAGAATTTTTATGGAATATACAATAATTATTGGGCCCAAAATTTACCACGCGGGGGGGGGGGGGGGGCATGTGTGGGCCACGAGCCAATAGGGAGCGCCATGTTGCCTCCTGGTCGACCGACATCTCACCCCTATTCTCCTATATGGTGTGGTTTGACCAAGAAAAATCGTAATGATACTTTATGGACGAAGCGCCGCCGTCTCAAGGCGGAACCCTAGGCAGAGGCCCTTTTGCTCTCCAATAGAGAGATTTTGTCGAAGGAATTCCTCTCCAGGAGCGGGAATTCAAAGCCATCGTCATCGTCAACGCTTCCTCCTTCGTGAAGGACCGATCTTCATCAACATATTCACGAGCACCATCTCATATCCAAACCCTAGTTCATCTCTTGTATTCAATCTTTGCCCCAAAACCTCAGATCAATATTTATGGGTTACTAGTAGTGTCGATTACATCTCGTACTTGATGCTTGTTGGATTACTTGGTGGAAGATATTATGTTGAGATCCTTAATTACCATTATTATACCTACTATGATATTTAACATGTTGATGAGTCATGAGTAGTTACTATTGTTCATGAGGACATGGGAGAAGTCTCGTTATAAGCAATCATGTGAAGTTGGTATGCGTTCGATATTTTGATGATGTGTATGTTGTTGCTTCTCTTAGTGGTGTCGTGTGAACGTCGACTACATGAAACTTCATCATGTTATGGGCCTAAGGGGAGGAATTATGGAGTAGCAAGTAGATGATGGGTTGCTAGAGTAACACAATCTTAAACCCTAGTTCATGTGTTGCTTCGTAAGGGTCTGATTTGGTTCCATATGTTTCATGTTATGGTTAGATTTATCTTAATTCTTCTTTCATAGTTGTGGTTTCTTGCGAGAGTGGGTAATCACAAGTTGGTTGTTTATAAAGTAAGAACAACACCTTAGCACCGGTACACCCACATATAAAATTATCAAAGTAACGAACGTGAATCAACTCAACATGATGAACATGACTAGACAGTAATTCCCATGTGTCCTCGGGAGTGTTTGCTTTATAAGAGTACTCTCACGCACATCCTTTGTTGTAAAGAGGATGGGCTACCTTGCCGCACACTAGCTACTATTTTTACTTGTCACTTGTTATGAATTATCTTGCTACAAAACTACATGTCACAGTTACTTATAGCACTTGCACAAAATACCTTGCTAAAAACTACTTATCATTTCCTTGTGCTCCTCGTTGGGTTCTATACTCTTAATTATTGGAAGGACTACGATTAATCCTCTATAATTGGGTGTCATCAATGAGCAAACTCTTAATGACCCTTGAGCCATTTTCGAGGTGCTCACACTCCTCAAGGACTTTAGCATGTGCCAATTCAAGCTTATCATTTTTAGTTTTGAAATCATTGACAACCTCAAGATCTCTATCATGAGATTCCTTCACTCTAAGTAATTCTAAAGAAAACGTTCCTCAAGAGATTCCTTGGTGGTTTGTTCCTCCTCAAGAGCTTCAGAAAGATTAGTTATCTCATTTGCGTAATCACACTCATGACCTTCCATTTTCTCAATAGTGACCTCATGCTCCTCGACACGAGCTTCCAAATCATCGATGTATTTATTGCCCTCAAGGGCAATAGACATGATTTTTAGGGAACCCTTCATTTTTAAAAATCATTTCACCCTTCATTTTTAGGGAAGCAATATTATCATCCTATTCATCAATAAGCTCATCCTCATTATTATCAACATCATCATCATGAGAAGTATGGTTTAAAGTAGGATATACCTTTGAGGTCTTATGCATAAGACAAAAGTGACAAATGATGGATGATGATGTCGGATCCCTTGAAGCACCATTGAAGACCACATCTTGTTCCACAGAGTGTTGGGTTTCCTCTACATTGTTAGCACAACATCTCGAGGAAATCGGTGCATTTTTATCATGGAAACAAGGCATATCAAGCATATCATCATGATATTTAGTCAAGCAATTTCTACATGATATGCAAAGACTATCAACACAATCATGTGAAACATTTAGAGTGCTCGGAAGTGTTCAAGTCCAAAGAATAAGCATTGCAATAACATAGTGATGAAGGATCATCAACAATAAGCCCAATATCATCATTACAACGATCATCACTACACACCATATAATTACCTTGTGGAAATCCACATGTAGGTGAAGTAGATGAAGTTGGGAAGACAACACGGCCGTAGGTGGAGGGAGAATAATCATTCCTACATATCTTGGAAACACCATATTTTGTTGAAGCTTTGTCCACAACTCATGAGCATCTCGGAACGACATGAGTTGAAACATAACTACATTGCTCAAAGCATCAAAAAGCGAAGCTTGAGTATTGAGAGAAGAGTTTTTCTCATCCTCTAAAGATAGGTTTTGAGAATCCTTTGGGGGAGAAAAACCCATATCTAGAATTCGCTTTAAATTTGAGTCCACGACACTAAAGAGACTAAGCATGTGAATTACCCAAACATCAAAATTTGTGCCATTGAAACTAAGAGTGTTATAAAATCATAATCCCTTAATCGACATCCTTACTCTTTAGGAGGTAAATCCTAATAATGACATACCTAGCTCTTGTACCAATTGAAAAAATGTGGATGTCGCCTAGAGGGGGTGATTGGGCGCTTTAAAATAGTTATGATTTAGGCTTGAACGAATGCGGAATAAAACTAGCATTTAATTTGTCAAGCACAAAACCTAAAAAACTAGGCTCACCTATGTGCACTAACATCTTATGCTAAGCAAGATAAATAACTAAGTGATAGCAATATATTTAACATGAAACAATATGGCTATCTCAAAGTATGGTGCATATGTAAAGGGCTTGCGTAAGGAATAACTGAGGCACGCGGAGATGATGATGTATCTCAAAGTTCACACCCATGTGGATGCTAATCTTCGTTTGGAGCGGTCTGGAGGCACAATGCTCCCCAAGAAGCCACTAGGGCCACTGTAATCTCCTCACGCCCTCGCACAATGCAAGATGATGTGATTCCACTAAGGGACCCTTGAGAGAGGTCACCAAACCCGCACAAACAAGGTTGGGGCAATCTCCATGATACATCTCCATCGTATCTACTTTTCCAAACTCTTTTGCCCTTGTTTTGGACTCTAATATGCATGATTTGAATGGAACTAACCTGGACTGACGTTGTTTTCACCAGAATTTCCATAGTGTTGTTTTGCGCAGAAATAAAAGTTCTCGGAATGATCTGGAAATTTACGAGGATTTTTTGTGGAATATATAAAAAATACCGGCGCAAGAATCAACCGGAGGCGTGGAGCAAGGAGCCCACAAGCCTACGAGGTGCGGTCCCCCCTGGATGCGCCTAGCAGGCTTGTCGGGCCCTCAGGGCTCCGCCGCCTCCAACTCCATCTCTATTTAGTCCCTTTCGTCTGAAAAAAATCAAGGAGAAGAGTTCATCGCGTTTTACGATACGGAGGCGCCGCCACCACCTGTTCTTCTTCTCGAGGGCAGATCTGGAGTCCGTTCTGGGCTCCGGAGAGGGGAGATCGTCGCCGTCGTCATCACCAACCTTCCTTCATCGCCAATTCCATCATGCTCTTCACTATTTGTGAGTAATCTCATCGTAGGCTTGCTGGACGGTGATGGGTTGGATGAGATCTATCATGTAATCGACTTAGTTTTGATGGGGATTGATCCCTAGTATCCACTATGTTCTGAGATTGATGTTGCTACTACTTTGCCATGCTTAATGCTTGTCACTAGGGCCCGAGTGCCATGATTTTGTTGGAAATATGCCCTAGAGGCAATAATAAATTAGTTATTATTATATTTCTTAGTTCATGATAATCGTTTATTATCCATGCTATAATTGTATTGATTGGAAACACAATACTTGTGTGGATACATAGACAAAACACTGTCCCTAGTAAGCCTCTAGTTGACTAGCTCGTTGATCAAAGATGGTCAAGGTTTCCTGGCCATAGGCAAGTGTTGTCACTTGATAACGGGATCACATCATTAGGAGAATCATGTGATGGACTAGACCCAAACTAATAGACGTAGCATGTTGATCGTGTCATTTTGTTGCTACTGTTTTCTGCGTGTCAAGTATTTGTTCCTATGACCATGAGATCATATAACTCACGGACACCGGAGGAATGCTTTGTGTGTATCAAACGTCGCAACGTAACTGGGTGACTATAAAGATGCTCTACAGGTATCTCCGAAGGTGTTCGTTGAGTTAGTATAGATCGAGATTGGGATTTGTCACTCCGTGTCACGGAGAGGTATCTCGGGGCCCACTCGGTAATACAACATCACACACAAGCCTTGCAAGCAATGTAACTTAATGTAAGTTGCGGGATCTTGTATTACGGAATGAGTAAAGAGACTTGCCGGTAAACGAGATTGAAATAGGTATGCGGATACTAACGATCGAATCTCGGGCAAGTAACATACCGAAGGACAAAGGGAATGACATACGGGATTATATGAATCCTTGGCACTAAGGTTCAAACGATAAGATCTTCGTAGAATATGTAGGATCCAATATGGGCATCCAGGTCCCGCTATTGGATATTGACCGAGGAGTCTCTCGGGTCATGTCTACATAGTTCTCGAACCCGCAGGGTCTGCACGCTTAAGGTTCGACGTTGTTTTATGCGTATTTGAGTTATATGGTTGGTTACCGAATGTTGTTCGGAGTCCCGGATGAGATCACGGATGTCACAAGGGTTTCCGGAATGGTCCGGAAACGAAGATTGATATATAGGATGACCTCATTTGGTTACCGGAAGGTTTTCGTGCATTACCGGAAAAGTTTCGGGCTCATCGGTAGTGTACTGGGAGTGCCGGGAGGGGTGCCGGGGACCATCGGGAGGGGTGTCACGCCCCAAGGGGTCTCATGGGCTATGGGAAGAGATAAACCAGCCCTAGTGGGCTGGAATAAGTTCCCACTAAGGCCCATAAGGTTTGAGAAGGAAAACACACAAGGTGGAAAGAGTTTCCAAGTGGGAAGGTGGAATCCTACTCCAAGTAGGATTGGAGTAGGACTCCTCCACCTCCAATTTCGGCCAAACCTTTAGGTTTTGAGGCTGCCTCCTCCCCTCCCTCCCACCTATATATACAGAGATTTTAGGGCTGATTTGAGACGACTTTTCCACGGCAGCCCGACCACATACTTCCACGGTTTTTTCTCTAGATCGCGTTTCTGCGGAGCTCGGGCGGAGCCCTGCTGAGACAAGGTCATCACCAACCTCCGGAGCGCCGTCACGCTGCCGGAGAACTCTTCTACCTCTCCGTCTCTCTTGCTGGATCAAGAAGGCCGAGATCATCGTCGAGCTGTACGTGTGCTGAACGCGGAGGTGCCGTCCGTTCGGTACTAGATCGTGGGACTGATCGCGGGATTGTTCGCGGGGCGGATCGAGGGACGTGAGGACGTTCCACTACATCAACCGCGTTCACTAACGCTTCTGCTGTACGATCTACAAGGGTACGTAGATCACTCATCCCCTCTCGTAGATGGACATCACCATGATAGGTCTTCGTGCGCGTAGGAAAATTTTTGTTTCCCATGCGACGTTCCCCAACAGTGGCATCATGAGCTAGGTTCATGCGTAGATGTCTTCTCGAGTAGAACACAAAAGTTTTTGTGGGCGGTGATGTGCGTTTTTCTGCCCTCCTTAGTCTTTTCTTGATTCCGTGGTATTGTTGGATTGAAGCGGCTTGGACCGACATTACTCGTACGCTTACGAGAGACTGGTTTCATCGCTACGAGTAACCCCGTTGCTCAAAGATGACTGGCAAGTGTCGGTTTCTCCAACTTTAGTTGAATCGGATTTGACCGAGGAGGTCCTTGGATGAGGTTAAATAGCAACTCATATATCTCCGTTGTGGTGTTTGCGTAAGTAAGATGCGATCCTACTAGATACCGATGGTCACCACGTAAAACATGCAACAACAAAATTAGAGGACGTCTAACTTGTTTTTGCAGGGTATGCTTGTGATGTGATATGTCCAACGATGTGATGTGATATATTGGATGTATGAGATGATCATGTTGTAATAGATAATATCGACTTGCACGTCGATGGTACGGCAACCGGCAGGAGCCATAGGGTTGTCTTTATAACTAACGTTTGTGCTTGCAGATGCGTTTACTATTTTGCTAGGACGTAGCTTTAGTAGTAATAGCATGAGTAGCACGACAACCCCGATGGCGACACGTTGATGGAGATCATGGTGTGATGCCGGTGACAAGAAGATCGTGCCGGTGCTTTGGTGATGGAGATCAAGAAGCACGTGATGATGGCCATATCATGTCACTTATAAATTGCATGTGATGTTAATCCTTTTATGCACCTTATTTTTCTTAGAACGACGGTAGCATTATGAGGTGATCTCTCACTAAAATTTCAAGACGAAATTGTGTTCTCCCCGACTGTGCACCGTTGCTACAGTTCGTCGTTTCGAGACACCACGTGATGATCGGGTGTGATAGACTCAACGTTCACATACAACGGGTGCAAAATAGTTGCGCACGCGGAACACTCGGGTTAAGCTTGACGAGCCTAGCATGTGCAGACATGGCCTTGGAACACATGAGACCGAAAGGTCGAGCATGAATCGTATAGTTGATATGATTAGCATAGAGATGCTTACCACTGAAACTATTCTCGACTCACGTGATGATCGGACTTGAGATAGTGGATTTGGATCATGTACCACTCAAATGACTAGAGAGATGTACTTTTTGAGTGGGAGTTCTTAAGTAATATGATTAATTGAACTAATTGTCATGAACATAGTCTAATGGTCTTTGCGAATTACGATGTAGCTTGCGCTATAGCTCTACTGTTTTATATGTTCCTAGAGAAAATTTAGTTGAAAGTTGATAGTAGCAAACTTTGCAGACTGAGTCTGTAAAACTGAGGATTGTCCTCGTTGCTGCACAGAAGGCTTATGTCCTTAATGCACCACTCAGTGTGCTGCACCTCGAGCGTCTTCTGTGGATGCTGTGAACATCCGACATACACGTTTCTGATGACTACACGATAGTTCAGTACAAAAATACTTCATGGCTTAGAAGCAAGGCGCCGAAAACGTTGTAAAACGTCACGGAACATAAGTGATGTTCTAAAGAGATGAAATTGTGATTTCATGCTTGTGCCCTTGTTAAGAGGTACGAGAGCTCCGACAATATTCTTTGTCCACAAAGCACAGGAGAAAAGGCTCAATCGTTGAGCATGTGCTCAGATTGTCTGAGTACGACAATCGCTTGAATCAAGTGGGAGTTAATCTTCCAGATGAGATAGTGATAGTTCTCCAAAGTCACTGCCACCAAGCTGTGAGAGCTTCGTGATGAACTATAACATATCAAGGATACATACAATGATCCTTGAGCGATTCGCGATGTTTGACACTGCGAAAGTAGAAATCAAGAAGGAGCATCAATAGTTGATGGTTTGTAAAACCACTAAGTTTCAAGAAAGGCAAGGGCTAGAAGGGATACTTCGTGAAACGGCAAAACAGTTGCTGCACTAATGAAGAGACCCAAGATTAAACCCGAACCCGAGACTAAGTGCTTCTGTAATGAGGGGAACAATCACTAAGGCGGAGCAACTCAAGATACTTGGTAGATAAGAAGGCTGGCAAAAGTCGAAAGAAGTGTATTTGATATACATGATGTTGATGTGTACTTTACTAGTACTCCTAGTAGCACGAGGGTATTGGATACCGGTTCGGTTGCTAAGTGATTAGTGACGCAAAATGAAAGCTACGGCATAAACGGAGACTAGCTAAAGGCGAGGTGACGATACGTGTTGGAAGTGTTTCCAAGATTGATATGATCAAACGTCGCACGCTCCCTCTACCATCGGGATTGGTGTTAAACCTAAATAATTGTTATTTGGTGCTTGCGTTAAGCATGAACATGATTGGATCGTGTTTATTGCAATACGATTATTCATTTAAAGAGAATAATGGTTACTCTATTTTCTTGAATAATCACCTTCAATGGTTTATTGAATCTCGATCGTAGTGTTACACATGTTCATGATATTGGTGCCAAAAGATACGAGTTGATGATGATAGTACCACTTACTTGTGGCACTGCCGCTTGAGTCATGTTAGTATAAATTGCATGAAGAGGCTCCATGCTGATGGATCTTTGTACTCACCTGATTTCGAATCACTAGTGACATGCAAATCATACCACATGAGCAAGGCCTTGTTTTCATTGAGATGAAATAAGATAGTAACTTGTTGGAAGTGATGCATTTTGATGTATGCAGTCCAATGGGTGCTGAGGCACGCAGTGGATATCATTATGTTCTTACTTCACTGACGATTTGAGTAGATACAGGAGTATTTACTTAATGAATCACAAGTCTGAAATGTTGAAAAGTTCAATTCCGTTTCAGAGTGAAGTTCGTCGTAACAAGAGGATAAACTGTCTACGATATGATCATGGAAATGAATATCTGAGTTACGAGTTTTGGTACGCAGTTAAGACAATGTGGAAATTGTTTCGCAGTTCATGCCACCTGGAACATCATAGTGTGATGATGTGTCTGAACGTCATAGCCACGCACTATTTGGTATGGTGCATACTATGATGTCTCTTATCGAATTACCACTATCGTTTATGGGTTATGCATTAGAGACAACCGCACTCACTTTAAATAGGGCACTGCGTATTTCCGTTGAGATGACACAGTATAGACTGAGGTTTAGAGAAATCTAAACTGTCGTTTCTTGAAAGTTTGGGGTTTCGACACTTATGTGAAAAAGTTTTAGTCTGATAAGCTCGAACCCAAAGCGGATAAATGCATCTTCATAGGATATCCAAAACAGTTGGGTACATCTCCAATCTCAGATCCGAAAGCAAAGTGTTTGTTTCTAGAAACGGATCCTTTCTCGAGGAAAGGTTTCTCTCGAAAGAATTGAGTGGGAGGGTAGTAGAACTTCATGAGGTTATTGAACCATCACTTCAACCAGTGTGTAGCAGGGCGCAGGAAGTTGTTCATGTGGCGCCTACACCAATTGAAGTGGAAGCTGATGATGATGATCATTGAGCTTCGAATCAAGTTACTACAAACCTCGTAGGTCGACAAGGTCGCGTACTGCTGCAGAGTAGTACGGTAATCCTGTCTTGGAGGTCATGTTGTTGAGCAACAGTGAACCTACGAGTTATGGAGAAAGCGATGGTGGGCCCAGATTCCGACAAATGGCTGGAAGCCATGAAATCCGAGAGAGGATCCATGTGTGAAAACAAAGTGTAGACTTTGGTAGAACTACTTGATGGTCATAGGACTATTGAGTAAAAATGGATCTTTAAAAGAAGACAGACGATTATGGTGATAAGTCACTATTAAGAAAAGCTCGACTTGTCGCAAATATGTTTTCGATAAGATCAAACAGTTGACTATGATGAGACTTTCTCACTCGTAGCGATGCTAAAAGTCTGTTAGAATTATGTTAGTTGTTGATGCATTATTTATGAAATATTGCACGTAGGATGTCAAAACATTGTTTTCTCGACGGTTTCCTTGAGCAAACATTGTATGTGATACAACCAGAAGGTTTTGTCGATCCTAAAGATACTAGCAAGTATGCAAGCTCCAGTAATCCTTCAATGGACTGGTGCAAGCATCTCGGAGTTGGAATATACACTTTGATGAGATGATCAAAGATTTTGGGTTTGTACAAGGTTTATGAGAAACTTGTATTTCCAAAGAAGTGAGTGGGAGCACTATAGAATTTCTGATAGGTATATGTGGTTGACATATTGTGGATCGGAAGTAATGTAGAATTTCTGTAAAGCATACAAGGTTGTTTGAAAGAAGTTTTCAAAGGAGTACCTGGATTACGCTACTTGAACGTTGAGCATCAAAGATCTATGGAGATAGATCGAAAGCGCTTAATAGAAGTTTCAACAAGATGCATGCCTTGACAAGTTTTTGAAAGAGTTCAAAATAGACCAGCAAAGAAGGAGTTCTTGGTTGCGTTGTGAGGTGTGAATTTGAGTAAGACTCAGAACCCGACCACGGCAGAATAAAGAGAATAGACGAAGGTCGTCTTCTATGCCTTAGCCGTAGAATCTAAAGTATACCATGCTGTGTACCGCACCTGATGTGTGCCTTGACTCAAAGTCTGTTGAGAGGTACAGAGAGTGATCCATGATTGAATCACTAGCAGCGGTCAAAAGTTTATCCTTAGTAACAAATGGACTAAGGAATTTTTCTCGATTATGGAGGTGGTTAAAGAGTTTGTCGTAAAGGGTTACGTCAATGCAAGCTTTGACACTAATTCGGATAACTATGAGTAGTGAAACGGATTCGTATAGTAGAGTAGATATTTGGAGCATTTCCGAATAGCACGTAGTAGCAGCATCTATAAGATGACATAAAGATTTGTAAAGAACGCACGAATCTGAAAGTTTCAGAACCGATGACTAAAACCTCTCTCACAAGCAAGACGTGATCAGACCCCATAACTATATGGGTGTTGGATTCGTTGGAATCACATGGTGATGTGAACTAGATTATTGACTCTAGTGCAAGTGGGAGACTGTTGGAAATATGCCCTAGAAGCAATAATAAATTAGTTATTATTATATTTCTTAGTTCATGATAATCGTTTATTATCCATGCTATAATTGTATTGATTGGAAACACAATACTTGTGTGGATACATACACAAAACACTGTCCCTAGTAAGCCTCTAGTTGACTAGCTCGTTGATCAAAGATGGTCAAGGTTTCCTGGCCATAGGCAAGTGTTGTCACTTGATAACGGGATCACATCATTAGGAGAATCATGTGATGGACTAGACCCAAACTAATAGACGTAGCATGTTGATCGTGTCATTTTGTTGCTACTGTTTTCTGCGTGTCAAGTATTTGTTCCTATGACCATGAGATCATATAACTCACGGACACCGGAGGAATGCTTTGTGTGTATCAAACGTCGCAACGTAACTGGGTGACTATAAATATGCTCTACAGGTATCTCCGAAGGTGTTCCTTGAGTTAGTATAGATCGAGATTGGGATTTGTCACTCCGTGTCACGGAGAGGTATCTCGGGGCCCACTCGGTAATACAACATCACACACAAGCCTTGCAAGCAATGTAACTTAATGTAAGTTGTGGGATCTTGTATTACGGAACGAGTAAAGAGACTTGCCGGTAAACGAGATTGAAATAGGTATGCGGATACTAACGATCGAATCTCGGGCAAGTAACATACCGAAGGACAAAGGGAATGACATACGGGATTATATGAATCCTTGGCACTGAGGTTCAAACGATAAGATCTTCGTAGAATATGTAGGATCCAATATGGGCATCCAGGTCCCGCTATTGGATATTGACCGAGGAGTCTCTCGGGTCATGTCTACATAGTTCTCGAACCCGCAGGGTCTGCACACTTAAGGTTCGACGTTGTTTTATGCGTATTTGAGTTATATGGTTGGTTACCGAATGTTGTTCGGAGTCCCGGATGAGATCACGGACGTCACGAGGGTTTCCGGAATGGTCCGGAAATGAAGATTGATATATAGGATGACCTCATTTGGTTACCGAAAGGTTTTCGTGCATTACCGGAAAAGTTTCGGGCTCATCGGTAGTGTACCGGGAGTGCCGGGAGGGATTGCCGGGGACCATCGGGAGGGGTGTCACGCCCCAAGGGGTCCCATGGGCTATGGGAAGAGATAAACCAGCCCCTAGTGGGCTGGAATAAGTTCCCACTAAGGCCCATAAGGTTTGAGAAGGAAAACACACAAGGTGGAAAGAGTTTCCAAGTGGGAAGGTGGAATCCTACTCCAAGTAGGATTGGAGTAGGACTCCTCCACCTCCAATTTCGGCCAAACCTTTAGGTTTTGAGGCTGCCTCCTCCCCTCCCTCCCACCTATATATACGGAGGTTTTAGGGCTGATTTGAGACGACTTTTCCACGGCAGCCCGACCACATACCTCCACGGTTTTTCCTCTAGATCGCGTTTCTGCGGAGCTCGGGCGGAGCCCTGCTGAGACAAGGTCATCACCAACCTCCGGAGCGCCGTCACGCTGCCGGAGGTCTCTTCTACCTCTCCGTCTCTCTTGCTGGATCAAGAAGGCCGAGATCATCGTCGAGCTGTACGTGTGCTGAACGCGGAGGTGCCGTCCATTCGGTACTAGATCGTGGGACTGATCGCGGGATTGTTCGCGGGGCGGATCGAGGGACGTGAGGACGTTCCACTACATCAACCGCGTTCACTAACGCTTCTGCTGTATGATCTACAAGGGTACGTAGATCACTCATCCCCTCTCGTAGATGGACATCACCATGATAGATCTTCGTGCGCGTAGGAAAATTTTTGTTTCCCATGCGACGTTCCCCAACAGATTTCAGATCTGAACCTATTATGTTCTCGTCAACATATGTGTGTTCTTGATCCTATCTTGCAAGTTGTAGTCACCTACTATGTGTTATGACCCGGCAACCCCGGAGTGACAATAGCCGGAACCACTCCCGGAGATGACCATAGTATGAGGAGTTCATGTATTCACTAAGTGCTAATGCTTTGTTCTGGTTCTCTATTAAAAGGAGAACATGAATATCTGTAGTTTCCATTAGGACCCTGCTACCACGGGAGGGATGGACAATATACGGAATGCATGCCTACATTACATTGAGCTAGTTACATATCTATCCATGTTATAACTGTTGCATGATGAATGTCATCCGATATAATTATCCATCACCGATCCAATGCCTACGAGTCTTTTCCTACTGGTCCTTGCGACGTTGCTCTGCTGTCACTGCTGCTACTGTTACCGCTACTGCTGTCACTGCTGCTACTGTTACTGCTACTGTTACCGTTGCTACTGTTGCTATCACAATACTTTGCTATTGATACTTTGTTGCAGATACTAAGTCTTTCAGGTGTGGTTGAATTGACAACTCAACTGCTAATGCTCGAGAATATTCTTTGTCTTCCCCTTGTGTCGAATCAACAAATTTGGGTCGAATACTCTACCCTCGAAAACTGTTGCGATCCCCTATACTTGTGGGTTATCACTCCACAACTTAATTGGAGGCTCCCAACAACAACACGAAGCTTCACCACAATGGATTGTGGCTCCAAGATGACTTCAGATGCTCAGGACAATCTCCATAGCCAAATTGGAGACCCCGACGCTTGCCCCGATCTTTACACCATAATTATTGAGCTCTAAGGAACCACCTACCATCTAGGGCGCCAAAGCACCCAAGATGCAAAAGCTCTAGGGTGACCAAACACCCAACAGTAATGAGATTCTGAAACTTCACTTCCATGTATTACCGTGGAGAACTCAAACCTATGCACCAAATGCAATGGCAAGGGCACACACAGTGCCCAAGTCCTTCTCTCCCAAATCCCACCCCGACAACTAATACTATGAAGGAAAATGAGAGGAATAATGAAGAAGAGAACACAAATAACTCCAAGATCTAGATCCAAGGGGTTCCCCTCACATAGAGGGGAAAGTGATTGGTGGAAACGTAGATCTAGATCCCGCCCTTATTTTCCTTCAAGAGCTAGCAAGAATCATTGGTGGGATAAAGAGTTAGCAAGCTCAAAGAAGGTCCACAATGGGGGGAGAACACAAGCTCAAAGGATTGGGACCATTGGGGAAGAAGGCCCGCTTAAATAGCCCCCTCCCTGAATCCAACCGTTATGCCCACTAGTCTTCCTCAAGAGGTACTACCGCTCAAAGGAGTGGTACCGCTTAGCACGGTCAAAACAGCGCATCGAGACAGAAAAACATGAGCGGTAGTTCTACTAGAGAGGTAGCATCGCTCGGGGGAGAGGTAGTACCGCTTGAGGGGTACTACCGCTCGGGGGAGAAGTACTACCGCTTATAAGAGGTACTACCGCTCGGGGAGTTGTACTATCTCTTATAAGAGGTACTACCGCTCTCTACTAATGCAAAATTTGTGATGAGTTCTAGAAGCATAAATATGAGCGAAGTAGCTGGCCGGTAGTACCGCTTATAAGCAGTATTACCGCTCTACTACCACTTATAAGAGGTACTACCGCTCGGGGAGCAATACTACCGCTTAGAGTTGAAAACATCCCAAGCCAAACAGAATGATGCTCCATTACTAAAATAGCTATAACTACCGCATAGATACTTCGAATTGGGAAAACTCAAGCTTGTTGTCTAGAGGACGACAAGAGCTATCCAACACAAGATGGTTATATTAAGAACATGCAATGGACAATAAATGCCAACATGATATGGAAGATGAACTTCCTAAACATGATCCGACAAAATCTAACACCGAAAACACAAAGATGATGCATACGAAACTTGTTTTCGATGAGCTTGAGCTTACCATGATGGAGACCACGAGCTCCAAAACTCACATGGAGAAAAGCTAAACAAGAACCAAAAAAGATGATGATACCAAGAATGCAATGGTTTGAGCTCTCAACAAACAATCCAGTCAAGCTACTCCCTCAATAGCCCCCTTGATAGTACGGCTATTGAAACAATAACCCGGTCTCCCAACTACCACCATGAGATCGGTAAAATAGAAAAAACTTATCAAGGTCAAACCTTTGCCTTGCGCATAGTACAATTGAGCTAGATGATGATGAGCTTGTCCTCCTGAAGATGGACAAGATTTCTTGATTGCGTTGGCTCGACGAAAACTAGTAGATTTCTTCCCCATACTCCATCATGGGTGAGCCTCTCTTCTACACATCTTCACATGTCGATTATCACCATAATGGATGACAAGCTTGAAGCATGTGAGCTCTTCATGATGCTTCACTTTAACTTGCACACCTCAACCGTGATGACAATCACCACTTGATGTCATCCTCCATGGCTTGTATGAGATCTTACTTTTGATGCATGCCCATGGAAACATACTTACCGTACTATGACATGCTGGACAATACTTACCGTACCATGACATCACTTGATCCCACTTGGTACATCTTCTATGCTTTTTGTGTTGATCATCATGAATCACTGTTGCCTTAGTTTTGATCAACCATGTATCTTTTCTTCCCTCTTCATAAAGGTCATGTCTTGAAGATAAACATGAATATTCACACAATCTTCTTCTTTAAAACATACTTGCAATAAGCTCAACTCTCACATCACCAATCTTTGGATAAATCCTTGACTACCACCTTGATCATCACGTAAACTCCTTTAAATCAACAAATGGACTCCAATAAGTTCCTATGTACAAATCCTTCGAATATAAATCAAGGAAACCGTTAGTCCATAGAGAATGTCATGAATTACGAAAACCACACATGGGGGAACCATGCTCTTTCAATAGTACTTTGAAATCAACAAATGGACTCCAAGAAGTTCCTATGCAAAAATCCTTCGAATATAAATCAAGGCAACCATTAGTCCATAAAGAATGTCATCAATTACGAAAACCACACATGGAGGAACCATGCTATTTCAATAGTAGTAGATGCAAAATCTGTTCGGTCTACTTGTTTATGGGCGTGATGCCTATATGCATGATCATTGTCGTGAATAACATCACCACTATGCACTTTTCTAATAATTATTCAACCATAATTTGTCTATTCATCGTATTCTATGTGTTCAAAAGAGAAGCTTCTAGTGAAAACTATGCCCCCGGGTCTACTTAGTCAATTTGCTAAAAACCTAAATACCTTGCTTCCTTTTGTTAGTTTCTATTTTACTTATATATATATATATATATATATATATATATATATATATATATATCCCAGGGGTAGTTATCCCACATGTTCTATATCCTATCATGCAGTAGTATATATATATTAATTTATCATTTTAATTATACTCACGTACAGTATATAAGATTTTTCAAAATGAGTTACATGAAAAAAAATTACAAGTTAACCCATAGTTTTATTATATTTGTGAAATATATTTATATATTTATACGTAAAAAGGTACATACACAAAATATGATACATACTATCAAAAAATAGTATATATACTAACTAAACATTTTTATATAGTACATACTATGCATACATACTCGTTGATTTGATAGATACTACATAAACATACAAAACGCAAGTGGTGCTATTTACCATCGATGGTAGATAAAATTTGTCATATACATATATATATATACATATATATATACGTGTGTGTGTATATATATATATATATATATGTATGTATGTATGTATGTATATATATATAGCCGGTCTATTCTGCTAATATTAGCAGAAGCATTATTCTGCAAAGACTTCCTAACTGCACGCTCAACGGAAGTGTACGTCATTGTTGAAGCAACACCAGTACATGATTGATGCAAGTGCACTTCCCCGTCGCAAAAAACTGCATGCATTTTTTCGACACCGTTTTCGCTCCAGTTTTTAAAAGCATTTGTCGGAACAAGGTTTATAATATAACTTCGGATAGCTACGGAAAATTCCCAACTTATAGCGTTGAACACTTTTCGAGATTCCTCGCGGTTTAAGAGAAGTTTCAAAAATGGTGGGCGCGTGATAGGTGGCAGCAAGCGTATTTTCGTGTTTTTTTCTAAACTGTTTGTCAGAATGAAACAAACGATGTGACATTTGAAAGGTATCATCCAGGTGCCACTTTTTCATGTAGATTGCACTCTCTAATTCCTTACGATTTAAGAGCATTTTCAAATTTACCGAAATGCGGAATTCTGTTTTTTCATTTTTGCTTGATTTTCTTGGTATGATTTTTGCTGCAGTTTTTTAACCATTCGTCGTAACAAGGCGTGTGATACATCATTTGAAAGCTATGGAATAGGTGCAACTTTCATATGTTGGTCATTTATTGAGATTCCTCATGATTTTAAATGAATTTTGAAAACAGTGTGGCTGCCTACGAGTGGCAGCAAGCATATTTTTATAAAATTTTCCAAACAGTTCGTCGTAATGATGCAAATGATACGGTGTTGGAAAGATATCGATGAGGCACAACTTTTTATATAGAACACTCTCTCTATTTCCTTACGGGTTAAGGGAAGTTTTGATTTTACCGGAATGCGGACACTCTATTTTTCGTGGCATCAAAATCGACACGTGAACCGCATGACACAAAAGACGCACTGCTTCGGACTAAAGACCGCATTGCATCTGGCGGGCGGGTGCACTGCTTGATGTTTTTGTCTTTTTCTACAAAATTTATGAAACAACGAAACACATGTTACCTCATGGAATGAGTGGAGTGCAGATCAAAGGGAAAGTGAACCGCTACACAAATCAAAGTGGGTTGAATGACATTTTTGTTGTTTTCAAACAACTATTTTTATAAATATGTTAGAACTGAATTACTGAAGCTAGTGTACTGCATTTATTTGTAAAACGCTTTTCTAAATTTGCATGGTTAAGGTTAGTAAACTCCGCTATTATTTTTGTTTCTACTTCTCTTCTTTTTATGAATGTGTACTCACTCCCGAGACAAGGCAAGTGTACTGCATCAATGTTTTTTTATTGAATGAACCTGAAAGCACTTCATGCGCCCATGCACCAGACTGTAAGCACACCACCACAAAACCGCATGAGTACATTGTCCGAACTGGAACAAAGTCATATATACATACATGTATATACTCCCATCCCACAACAAAACGAGCACCACATGTATCCCAGAAGAAAACTGCACTTCAAGGCTACAAATAAAACAAAACTAAAGCAACCAAATTGCACACACATGCCCTCCACACTGCGCGAACACAGCCAGGTGTACCAGGATTTTATCAAAAAAATTGCACGGCCATTAGGCCCTCCTCAGCTAGCCGTGGTGTCATTGTCGTGAACCTTATCCAAAGGAACATCTGCCGCCACCAAACTACAGTTGCACGACATGATGAAACAAACTTCAAATGCAAGCAAAAACAGGTGCACACCGCGATGAAACAGATTGCAAATGCAAGCAAAAACGACAACTACTGCAAGTCCACCAGCACTAAACCACATCACATATGTCGTCGAGCTGCACGGTGATGGTCAATGGACCACAAGGGGTGAGAGAGTGAACTACATCTAGTAAGAACCAAGCTTCCTTCAAGATGATTTTTTTCTACTTAGGAGAAGTTTTATAATGGAGAGTTTTATAATGAAGTGCATGAGAGAATAAAATGAGCTTCAAATCATACACATCTAGCTGATTGTTCTATGCAACCACACACACATATAAAAAATTTGTACTCTCACTAGCGGAAAATCGATCAAAAAAACCCTACGACACCACACCAACAAAGAAAGAAAACATTAGTGACCACAAAAAGTGGTTGTATGCTCCTGGCAGCGAAAACCTTCGCAACGGAGCCCGTCACGCAGGTGTTGCTCCCCATGGTGCTCGCCATCACCTTCCTCACCGTGGTCTGTGGCCCTGCTTGGACAAAAAGAACTACTTTGAATAGTAGAACGAATTTCTTAACATAAAAAATATTAGCCATCCGTGTAAAACAAATGCGATCAACACACGAGTGTCGATTGTACTATCACCCAAAGAACAACACGGTGCAGTCCACCATGGGAATGACCTCTTTCTGTTTGCAGTTCATCGTTCTTGAACATGTGGCCAACCACACACAGAGCACCAGTGAACCGCACGGGGATGTTGTCCTGTTGCGCTCGATATGGCCTCTCCAATGGATTCGGTCGGTGGTGGTCGCGATCCGGTGTTAGGAGGCGCTGCTTGCCGGGGTTAGGAAGAGAGTTGGGATGTGAGGCCAGATCCACCGTCCACCGTACACGGACCCACCGTGGGGATGCGGTAGGGCAAGGAAGCTGGCCTTAGCTGTGGGTGACACATGAGAGGGGATCTCAGTCGTGGGGGAGGTGGAGACATAGTAGAAGGAGGTGGATCGGCCTTCATGGCTGCAGGAACTACATGGTATGACCACACGCACTGTGCCATGGGTCGCTAGCGAACCGTTGTGGCTCCATTGGCGTCCCTCTCTCAAGGTGTCGTGGGACTAAAGCAGGGCTACACCGGATTCAGACGTGGGAAGGGTGGATCCAGCCGCCGCTACCTGCAGGAGGTTGGCGGAGGTCCATCTCCTCTGGTAGTCATATGCAACTAATACGCCGCCACCTAAATCTGAAGCAGGGACGTTGCAGGGGCTCGGGTGGCCTGGATCTGTTGTCAGATTGTGCATGAAGGTGGTCACGGGAGGGGTAGCTCGCTTGCGAGGAGATGAAGGCCGTCGGTCGGACGGGTGCGGATGAGGGAGGTGGTGCGGTGGTTGGGGAAGGAAGGTAGTGTGGTGGTGGGGGAGGGAGAGACATGAAGTTGGTTGGTGGCTGATACATCTCCAACGTGTCTACTTTTCCAAACTCTTTTGCCCTTATTTCGGACTCTAATTTGCATGATTTGAATGGAACTAACCCGAACTGACGCTGTTTTCAGCAGAATTGCCTTGGTGTTATTTTTGTGCAGAAATAAAAGTTCCCGGATTGACGTGAAAATTTATGGAGGATGTTTCTGGATTTAATAAAACATACTTGTGAAAGAATCTACGGAAGAGGGGCCACCCCTAGGCCAGAAGCCTGCAGGGCGCCCCCTAGGTCGCGCCTCCTGGCTTGTGGGGCCCCTGAAGCTCCACCGACCTATTTTACACTCCTATATATTCCTATCTGTGGAGAAAAACAATGAGAGAGAATAGTTCATCGCGTTTTACGATACGCAGCCGCCACCACCTCATGTTCTTCCTCGGGAGGGCTGATCTGGAGTCTGATTTGGGCTCCGGAGAGGGGAAATCGATGCCATCGTCATCACCAACCATCCTTTATCACCAATTTCATGATGCTCTCCATCGTTCGTAAGTAATTCCATCGTAGGCTTGCTGGACGCTGATGGGTTGGATGAGATATATCGTGTAATCGAGTTAGTTTTGTTAGGGTTTGATCCCTAGTATCCACTATGTTCTGAGATTGATGTTGCTATGACTTTGCTATGCTTAATCCTTGTCACTAGGGCCCGAGTGTCATGATTTCAGATCCGAACCTATTATTTATTCATGAATATATATGTCCTCTTGATCCTATCTTTCAAGCTATAGGCACCTACTACGAGTTATGATCCACATCCCCAAGGGTGACAATAACTGGGATTCTTTCCGGTGATTACCGTAGTTTGAGGAGTTCATGTATTCACTAAGTGCTAATGCTTTGGTCTGGTTCTCTATTAAAAGGAGGCCTTAATATCCCTTAGTTTCCATTAGGACCCCGCTGCCACGGGAGGTTAGGACAAAAGATGTCATGCAAGTTCTTTTCCATAAGCATGTATGACTATATATGGAATACATGCCTACGTTACATTGATGAATTGGAGCTAGTTCTGTATCACCCTATATTATGACTATTGTATGATGAATGCCATCCAACATAATTATCCATCACTTATCCATTGCCTACATATTGATCTTTGCTAAGTTACTTTTCCATTGCTATTGTTACAATCACTACAAAACTGCTACTGTTACGTTTTCCATCGTTACCGTTACTTCCATGCTACTTTGCTACTAAATACTTTGCTGCAGATATTAAGTCTTTCAGGTGTGGTTGACTTGACAACTCAGCTGCTAATACTCGAGAATATTCTTTGGCCCCCCTTGTGTTAAATCTATAAATTTGGGTTGAATACTCTACCCTCGAAAACTATTGCGATCCCGTATACTTGTGGGTTATCAAGACCTTTTTCTGGCGCCATTGCCAGGGAGCATAGCTATATTCTCTGAGTCACTTGTAATTTATATCTTTTAATCACTATGAAGAATTTGAAATATGCTGAAACCAAGATCTACCCCTCAACTACGAGGGCAGGTAAGGAACTACCATCTAGCTCTGCACTTGATTCATCGTTTGTTATGAGTAAATTTGCGACACCACCACCTGCTATTGAATCTGATATTTGGCAAGTAATTGATGATGCTAATTCTGCTATGCATGATTCTTATGATGATACTTTTCTTGATACTACTGTGCCACTTGGTGAATTTCTTGATGAACAAATTGCTAGAGTGAATGCTGAAACTGATAATATTGCTGAATCAGATGAAACTGAACACTATGATTCACCTACTAGATCTAGCTCTCCTAGATATGAATTGCCTAATATACTTGAGGGTTATGTTATGGAAGGAGAAGTAGCTAGGGACTTTCTTGCTTGTAAGGATAGAGATGATCTTAAGAAATTGCTATGCAAGTGGAAGGAAAAATCTGTGAATGCTAGAATGCAATATGATCCAAAGTTTGTTACTTCACCTATCTGTATTACTGATAAGGATTTTGAATTCTCTGTCGATCCTGAGTTAATTACTTTGGTAGAATCTGATCCTTTTCGTGGTTATGAATCTGAAACTATTGTGGCACACCTTACTAAATTGAATGACATAGCCACCCTATTTACTCATGAGGAAAAAATTGTTACTACTATATTCTTAAGCTATTTTCGTTCTCATTAAATGGTGATGCTAAGATGTGGTTCAATTCTCTTGCTCCTACTTGTGTGTGAATCGCCATGATATGATTTACTACTTCTGTGAAAAATATTTTCCTGCCCATAAGAAACAAGTTGCTTTGCAGGAAATATTTAACTTTGTGCAAATTGAAGAAGAGAGACTCCCACAAGCTTGGGGAGACTTCTCCAGTTACTTAATGCTTTGCCTAATGACCCTCCCAAGAAAAATGAAATACTTGATATATTTTATAATGGACTAACCGATGCTTCTAGGGACCACCTAGATAGTTGTGCTGGTTGTGTTTTCAGGGAACGAACTGTTGAACAAGCTGAACTACTATTGAATAATATGTGGAGCAATGATAATGATTGTACTATTCCCAAACCACCTCCAAAACCAACTCCGAAGAAAAGAGGTATTCTATTCCTCAGTCCTGAAGATATGCAAGAGGCAAAGAAATATATGAAAGAAAAAGGTATTAAAGCTGAAGATGTTAAGAATCTACCATCTATTGAAGAAATACATGGTCTTGATAACCCGACACAGATAGTAGAGGTAAATTATCTTCATAGATTTGATGAAGGTGATATTCCTTATAATAAATCTGCTAGCCAATGCTTGGATGAATTTGATAACTTTGTTGTTAACCAAGAAAATTTCAATTCCTATGTTAGTAGACAATTGAAACATAATGCTTACATGCTTGATCGCTTGGGTGAATATATGAGTAGAACTGTCAATGACCTTAGGCTTATTAGTAAACATGCTTCCTTGGTAACTACTCAAGTAGAACAGGTACTTAAGGCACAAAATGATTTGCTCAATGAGATGATTCGTAAAAACAATGATCATGCTGTTAGAGTTGTGACTAGAGGTGGTAGAATGACTCAGGAACCCATGTATCCTGGGGGCCATCCTAGGAGAATTGAGCAAGAATCTCAGAGAACTAATGTTGATGTACCTGGTCCTTCTAATAAAAAGAAAAATAATGATGGTAGGACTTTGCATGCTACTAGTGAACCTGTTATAGAGTCACATGAAAACCCAAATTATATCTCTATTTCTGATGCTGAGACACAATGTGATAGTAAACATGAACCTAGTGATAATATTAATGATGATGTTCATGTCGATGTTCAACCAAGTAATGACAATGATGTGGAGATTGAACCTGATGTTGATCTTGATAACCCACAACCTAAGAACAAGGGATATGATAAAAGAGATTTTGTTGCTAGGAAGCATGGTAGAGAAAGATAATCATGGGTTCAGAAACCCATGCCCTTTCCTCCTAAACCATCCAAGAAAAAGGACGACGAGGATTTTGAGCGCTTTGCTAAAATGCTGAGACCTGTTTTCTTACGTATGCGCTTAACTGATATTCTGAAAATGTCTTCCTATGCTAAGTACATGAAAGATATTGTTACTAATAAAAGAAAGATACCGAAAGGTGAGATATCCACCATGCTTGATGATTACACTTTTATGGGTGAAATACAAAAGAAATTAGGAAATCCTGGAGTACCCACTATACCATGCTCCATTAAAGGAAATTATGTTAGAACTGCCTTATGTGACCCTGGAGCTGGTGTTAGTGTTATGTCGTTCTCTTTATACCGTAGACTTGACTTAAATAAGTTGACACCTACTAAAATATCTCTTCAAATGGCTGGTAAATCAACTGCTTTACCTATCGGCATTTGTGAGGATGTGGTTGTTGTGGTTGCAAAAGTTACTATTTTAACGAACTTTGTTATTCTTGATATTCCCGAGGACGACAGTTCGTCAATCATCCTTGGTAGACCCTTTTTGAATACTGCAAGGGCTGTTATTGATTGCAAGAAAGGCAATGTCACTTTTCATGTCAATGGTAATGAGCATACGGTACACTTTCCGAAGAAGCAATCTCAAGTTCATAGCATCAACTCCATTGGAAAATTTCCAATGTTCACTATTGGAGACTTTGAATTTCCTCTTCCTACAGTCAAAAATAAATATGATATACTTATTGTTGGGGACATACATATCCCCATTGAGGTAACCTAGTGTTATTCGAAAGTTCTCCGGTTCCATGTCATTCGAAAAAAGTTTGTCAATAAGACTTGATCAACGTTATTGATGGATTCTTTTTGATGGGCATGAGATGGATGAATTTAGAAAGCACAACCTTCTGTACCTAACTTTTATTTTTTGTTCCTTAGTTTTATTTAAGTAAAAAAAGTTATTATTTTCCTCTTGTTTGTTTTATCCGTGCAATAGAAAATATCCTAAATAATAAAAGTTCTCAGTACTCCCTGAAAATTTAGTATGATTTATTCTGGAATATTTAAGAATTTCTCGTACTAAGAACACATCAGGGGGCTGCACCAGTGGGCCACAAGCCTGCAGGGCGTGACCACCCCCCTGGGCGCGCCCCCTGTCACGTGGGGCCCGTTCACTTATTCCAGTACCCATCCACTCCTTCTTCCTCCTGAAAAAATCCCACCATTGCTGAGACTAGTGTTTTAGCTCATCTTGCTGCCATTTTCATTATGTTTGCTCAAAGCTCCATTTGCAAAACTATTTTAGGGGATTGATCACCGGTATGTAACTCCTCAAATGGTCCAATTAGTTTTTTTTCTAGTGCTTTATATATTGCAAAATCTTGCTGCTGTGGTGACCTTGTTCTTGAGCTTGCATGTCAAATTTGAAGGGTCCCAAGTAGTTTTGATGCATGATATAGATTCTAGGCACTTGTGGGAGTAGTTGCTATAAGTTTTGATTGAGTCTGTTCATCTTTATGTGGAGTCACTAAAAATTTCAGATTTATTTTTTAGAAAAAGTAAAATGTTAAGGAAAATATACCAAGGTGGTTCCTCGAGCATGAAGACCCCGAAACTCGCGATACGCGATCCCGACCTTGAACACCCAATGGAAGCTCAAGTGCGGCCTTGTGAATTGCCGTCGGAATCATTCATGGTCCAGGCCGGATTCAAGGAAGAATTTTACGCATATATACGAAATGTTGGCCTTGAAGATTTTGTTTCAAACCAATGCAAGCAATATCATCAACTCACTGATTCTTTCGTGCGGAGGAAAAACGGAGGTACTTTATGACCAGAGAGGAGGCACACGAGTATGAGAGAGATACAAAGGCGACTCACCTCCATGCTGAAGTTCTTCAGGCAGCAGCTGTCGTAGCCCTGTAGGACACCAACTATGACTTTGGACATTATCCGGGCCAACCATGGCCTTAGACCAACTTAGGCCAAAAGCCTAAGCTTGGGGGAGTACATATTTCTCACCGACATTACTTTCATGTTCACACTCTCATTCCAATTGTCAGTGTTCATACTTTTTCATTGTATTTTCCATGGTAGTTTATTTATTATTATTTTTTCTTGTTTTTGTGTTTCATTAACCTTGAGAAATCCCAAAAAAAATTAGTTCTAGCTTTACCTTCTAGTTTGTTTAGTTGTAGTGTTAAAAGAAAACCCAAAAAGGTTTTTCGTTCTTCTTTTGCTTGTCAGGGGCTTCCCCGTGTAAATAGTTTTTATTTCTTCTTTGGGTCAAAAGGAGAAGACCATGATGACATGCTGAGTGGCTCGCATATTTATTATCGTTAATCTATTAGAGAATCCATACTACCTTGTCTTCTCCTTTGAGTTATTGTTTGCAGATTCCAGCATAGTCCAATGCACGAACACGCTTATTATTATTTTTCACACCGTTCTGTCGTGCAAGTAAAAGGCAATAATGACGATATATGATGAAGTGACGGAGATGGAGAGAAGCTGGTATGAAATCGGCCTATCTTGTTTTTGTAGATATGATTAGCTCATCGTTCTAGATTTAGCTCGTTATGGATTGAACATGTTTGCAATGAAAATTAGAGATTATAGTTGCTTATGCCATGCTTAATTAGCTAGGAGTTAATAATGGTTTGTCTTGAGTGCCAACATACATATTAAAATGGTTGTGATGTAGTATGATAGAATGGTATCCTCCTCCGAATGATTCGAGTGGCTTGACTTGGCACATGTTTACACATGTAGTTGTATCGAAATCAACATAGCCTCTATGATGTTTATGTTCATAGTAATTTATATCCTACTCATGCTTGCATTCAATGTTGGTTAATCTCAAAGCATGTTTATGACTGTTGTCGCTCTCTAGTTGGTCGCTTCCCAGTATTTTGCTAGCCTTCACTTGTACTATGCGGGAATACTGCTTCTGCATCCATTTCCATAAACCAAAAGTTGTTCCCTATGAGTCCACCATACCTACCTATATGCGGTAGTCACCTTCCATCCCAAGTAAATTTGCATGTGCCATACTCTAAACCTTCAAATAAATATTTTGTTTTGTATGCCCGAATCGCTCATGTGGTGACTAGGGGCTATCAATATCTTCCATGGTAGGTGGGTTATTCTCACGATATGTGTTGATTCACTATCATTCATGAGAAAGTGGCTGGTAATCAGCATGCCCAGTTCCATGCTCAAAAGTTAAAACAAATTTAATGAAACAAAGCTCCCCCATGATTGATGCTTGTATGGACGGTACCCATGGATGCGGCCCGCCGTGGAATGTGATTGATTGGTGTAGGGGGGGTAAAAACTTTACTATTTTGTTTGGGAACCGCCTATAATGTATTTAGCATGGAAGATATTGAGAACTCTTAGTTGTTACGTTGACAATGAAAGCATACCACCCAAAAATTTGATTCATCCATGTTTTAAAAGCTCGAGCTCTGGCACCTCTGCAAATCAATGCTTCCCTCTATGAAGGGCCTATCTATTTTACTTTATTGGTGAGTCATCCTCTTCTTATAAAAGGCACGAGTTAGAGAGCACCCCCGTCATCTATATGTGTTTCTATTAATTGATATTGAGTATGAGTATGAATGCATGGCACCTCCAAAGAACAAGGACCGACTAGACTTTGTAATTCAAGACTTATTATTATTGCTCGCAGGTTGATGATGCCATTGATATAAGTGAATATGCGACCTAAATATTATTGTGAATATGGTTAGCCTATAATCTGAGCTGAAAATCTGAACATAAGTTAGACGTATTTACAACAACATGATCAAACAGAGTTTGTAAAAGTTTTTTTATCACTTTCAGTTTATCAACTGAATTGCTTGAGGACAAGCAAAGGTTTAAGCTTGGGTGAGTTGATACGTCTCCAACGTATCTACTTTTCCAAGCTCTTTTGCCCTTGTTTTAGACTCTAATTTGCATGATTTGAATGGAACTAACCCGACCTAACGCTGTTTTCAGCAGAATTGCCTTGGTGTTATTTTTGTGCAGAAATAAAAGTTCTAGGATTGACCTAAAAAATTACTAAGAATATTTATGGATTTAATAAAAAATACTGGAAAAAGTATCTACCCGAGAGGGGCCACCCCTAGGCCACAAGCCTGGAGGGCGCCCCACTAGGTCGCGCCCCCTGGCTTGTCGGGCCCGTGAAGCTCCACTGACCTATTTTCCACTCCTGTATAGTCCTATTTGCGGAGGAAAAAAACAGAGAGAAGATTTCATCACGTTTTACGATACGGAGCCACCGCCTCCTCTGTTCTTCCTCGGGAGGGCAGATCTGGAGTCTGATTTGGGCTCCGGAGAGGGAAATCGACGCCATCGTGATCACCAACCATCCTACATCACCAATTTCATGATGCTCTCCATCGTTCGTGAGTAATTCCATCATAGGCTTGCTGGACGGTGATGGGTTCGATGAGATCTATCATGTAATCGAGTTAGTTTTGTTTGTGTTTGATCCCTAGTATCCACTATGTTCTCAGATTAATGTTGCTATAACTTTGCTATGCTTAATGCTTGTCACCAGGGCCCGAGTGCCATGATTTCAGATCTGAACCTATTATTTTTCTTCATTAATATATATGTGTTCTTGATCCTATCTTGAAAGTTATAGACACCTATTACGAGTTATGATCTGCATCCCCCAGGGTGACAATAACTGGGATTCTTTCCGGTGATTGCCGTAATTTGAGGAGTCAGTGTATTCACTAAGTGCTAATGCTTTGGTTCTAGAATTTATTAAAAGGAGGCCTTAATATCCCTTAGTTTCCATTAGGACCCCGCTGCCAAGGGAGGCTAGGACAAAAGATGTCATGCATGTTCTTTTCCATAAGCACGTATGACTATATATGGAATACATGCCTACATTACATTGATGAATTGGAGCTAGTTCTGTACCACCCTATGTTATGAATGTTGCATGATGAATGCCATCCAACATAATTATCCATTGCCTACGAGCTTTCCACATATCGATCTGTGCTAAGTTACTTTTATGTTGCTATTGTTACAATCACTACAAAACTGCTACTGTTATGTTTGCCGCCGTTACCGTTACTTCCATACTACTTTGCTACTAAATACTTTGTTGCAGATATTAATTCTTTCAGGTGTGGTTGAATTGATAATTTAGCTGCTAATACTCAAGAATATTCTTTGGCTCCCCTTGTGTCGAATCAATAAATTTGGGTTGAATACTCTACCCTCGAAAACTGTTGCGATCCCCTATACTTGTGGGTTATCAGTGGCTTGGGATCGTCTGGAGCCACGAGGAAGAAGGTGGGAGGAATGGGGGAGTGGGCATGGGGAAGAGGGGTAGGTGGGTGTTATTAGAATAAGTGTGTTTGGGTGTTATTAGAAAAAGGTCTTAAGGGGTGTTATTAGAATAGACCCACCCTATATATATATATATGTATATATATACATCATAATTAATATTTGCAAGTAACGAGTCCAAGGGGATTTACAACCCTCTTGCTCGCGTTGGGTACAAGTGTTTGGTTTTGTGTGTGTAGGTGTTGACAACAGGAATTTGTCTTGATTCTCCTATTGGTTCAATAAACGTTGGTTCTAAACTATGGGAAATACTTGCTCGTACTATATTTCTTCGCCCTTCCTCTCTAGGAAAAAACAACACAACTCACAAGTAGCGGGAATAATTCCTGGCGCCGTTGTCGGGGAGGCATCATCAAATTCTCTTCACGTTCCTTCACACAAATTACCAAACACTTGTTCTACTTTTACTTGTATTTTTATACTTGCCTTTTATTTTCTAGTTACAAAAAAATTATAAATACACAAATATTTCTGTTTACTAGTTTACTTACTTTGTCACTATATCTCCGAAAAGATTCTATTATTGTTCTTACTACAAAAGGTTGGCTCAAATTGAAAAATCTATGAAAACATCATGTTTACACAATATGAGCATAATATATTCTTTGCTGATGAGATTAAGTAACACTCTAATTTGCTAGATGCTATTGGTAAAAAACTTGATGAAGTCAATCGAGAAGTAGCCAATCTCCAATCATAACTTGCTCAAACTAAGAATTTGATAGGAAAGATTCCTAAGAAAATCACACTAGTAAATAAGATGGCCGCTAAGCTGTAATCGCACCCCCTTTCTTGTGATGATGAAGATATTAAACTTTATGAAAAAGGGACCAGATATGAGTCAACTTTAGTTAGAAGGAGTGCCTATTGTTCGGAGGGTGATGATCTTAATGATAAAATTGAAAATAGTGGGTTTGTGGAGGTCAAAAATTTAAATAGTGATGTGCCCACTACTTTTCATTACAAGGACATTAATTATGATTGTTTCTCTTTGGTTGAAGGTATTTCCTTGTTGCAATCCATGATTAGCTCACCTAATGCTTATGAACAAAATAAAGCTTTTACTAAACATATTCTAGAAGCTATGATGAAATCTCATGAGGAGAAACTTGAACTAGAGGTTTCAATACAAATAAAATTGCATGATTAATGGGAATCTACAATCAAAATTAAGCTTAAAGATTATTAATGTAATTCTTTGCGTGACATTGGTGCTAGTGTTTCTACTATACCTAAATCTCTTTGTGATGTACTAGGTCTCACCGATATAAATGAATGTTCCCTTAACTTGCATCATGCAGATTCCACTATTTAGAAACCATTGGGTAGAATAAATTATGTGATTATTCTTGCTAATATAAATTATGTGCCCATGGATTTTATTGTGTTTGATATTGAATGCAATCCGTCTTGTCCTATAATACTTGGTAGGCCTTTCCTGGGAACTATTGGTGCCATTATTGATATGAATGAAGAAAATATAAGATTCCAAATACCATTAATTAAAGGGATGCAACACTTCCATATAAATAGAACTTAAAACCCTTATGAGTCTATTATGAGGGCCACTATGGAATGAACATGAAGGATGACAACACTCGATCCTATGCAATATTCCTAGCTAGGGGCAAAAAACAATAGCGCTTGTTGGGAGGCAGCCCAATAGTTATCTTATTTTTTTGTTTTTACCTTATATTATGGTGTGATAACATAATTATTTATACAGTATTAATTGTGTTTTTATGGTTTAAGTATTGACTGTGCCACGTAAAGCCTTTGGGATGATTTTGATGATAGTAGAATTGATCCTGTGCAAAAACTGAAACTTATGCGTCCAATACATAATTTCTCTTATTTTACTGGAATGTCTTGTTGATATGAATTTTTACATAGTTTTTATACCACTTTCCTAGATTGTCCTAAGTTTTCAGAATTTGGGGAGTTACGGAAGTATGATATTCATACAAATCATTACAAATTTTTCTGTTTTAGACAAAATCTGTTTTTGCTTGCATAGTTTGCTTGTTCTGATGATGTTATGTATTATATGAGAGGGTATAGTTCATGGATAAGATAGAATACAGTACCTATTATGGAATAATGAAATATGCATCAATTTATAACATTACCTAAAGTTATGATGTGTTCATTATACTAACAGATCTCACAAGATTTCTGTAGAGTTTTCTGTGTTCAAGTTTTCAAGTTTTGGGTGAGACCACGATAGATGAAGGAATAAGTAGCGGAAAGAACCTGAGATTGGGGATTCCGAAGGAAACCCAAGGTAATATTTAAGGAAGACCCAAGCGTCTAAGCTTCGAGATGTCCTACATGGCATTCCCTCTTTCGTCTACAATCTATCAGTATGCCAGTTGGACCTATATTTTGATTTATCACATGATATGAGTTTTGCTTGGAGCTTCGTGTATTATAGATTTATTTTTGTTAAGTTTGCCACAATAATTGTTTCATGCACACATACCTATTGAGAGATAAACATGTTTCTAATGATTTTTTTAGAATACTCTATGATCTTCACATATATCTTTTGAGCTAGGAGGTTGCTCTAGTGCTTCACTTATAACTTTTAGAGCACGGCGGTGGTTATATTTTAAAGACATAGTTTCACTCTCATGCTTCAATTAAATATTTTTGAGAGTCCAAGGATAGGAATATTAATTTGTACATGGTATAAGAGTAGTCCAAAAGGATATGTATTCAAGGAGGATATAATGAAAACTTGCATGTAGCTCACCAAAGAAGAAACACATGGTTTAATTATATTGAGATAGCAATATGAAAGGATATAGGTTCATGATCATTGATTAGTAGAAATATTGGTACTAAAGGTTATTATTTACTTCTCATCTAAATATTGGTCACGTCATGGTGACGAGGTGTGCGCATTTTTATGTCTGAAATGAAATCCTATCATGTTGTTTGAATCAGGGGGCGCACGATGGTTAACTCCTACCAACCCCCTCCCTAGAGGCATGCACTAGTACTTTTCTTCGAGGGAGCTACTAAATATTTACAATAATTATCTTAATTCTTCATGACTAAGGTGAGTTCATGGATATACGCACTCTCACCTTTCCGCACTTTGCTAGCCTCTTTGGTACTGTGCATTGCCCTTTCTCACATAGAGAGTCGCTGGTGCATCCATAGCCCATGATATGGTAAGCTCTATCACACATAAGCCTCCTTATATCTTCCTCAAAACAACCACCATACCTACCTATTATGGCATGTCCACATCCATTCTGAGATATATTGCCATGCAATTTTCCTACCTTCGTCGTGTGACTTGTGTGTTCATTATCATATTTCTTTGCATGATAATGTAGAGATGACATAGTATTTGTGTCAAAGCCACCATTTGTTGTTGTTTACATGTTATGCTAGATCATTGCACATCCTGGTACACTGTCAGAGGCATTCATATTGAGTCCTCCTGTATAGATTTATCATTATATCGAGTTGTAAGTAGATAAAAGTCTCATGATCCTTATTGTTAGACCATTGTACCAGTGAGGAAAGGATGATGTAGACTATGTTTCCACCACAAGTCGGTATGAGACTCCCAAAAAATGAAAAATGGGGGAGGCCGAATGAGCCAACCAAGAAAAAAGGAAAAAGGAAAAAATAAAAAGAGAGAAGGGGCAATGTTACTGTCCTTTTTTCACACTTGTTCAAAGTAGCACCATGTTCTTCATATAGAGAGTCTCCTGAGTTGTCACTTTCATATACTAGTGGGAAATTTTCATTATAGAACTTGACCTGTATATTCCGATGACGGGCTTCCTCAAATGTCCAAGGTATTCATGAGCAAGCAACTTGGATGCACACCCACTTAGTGTCATTCGAGCTTTCGTACACTTATAGTTCTAGTGCATTTGTTGCATGTCAATCCCTACTCCTCTCATCAATATCGATTGATGGGCATCTCCATAACATGTTAGTCTGCCTAGTTGATGCGAGACTTTATTCCACTTTTGACTCCTTTGATCTTTACCACCATACTCTATTCCACATATATGTTATATCCATGGATCACGCTAATTTATTGCATGAATTTGAAAATGCTGAAGCATGTTAGAGGTACAATCCAATTGCCCGGTTTGACACCGGGGTGCTCATGGTTATACTTATGCGGTGAAAACGGAGTCATGCCATGCTAATATGATAAATGAGTAGGGATAACATTATTTAGGTGTCGTATATTTTGACAAAATAATGATTATGCTTCTTATATTCATGGATATTATTATGTTGATATCAATTACTTCATCGTTTATCAACACTTATACCTAAAAGAGATTACATGTTTGGTAGCATGCCACATCAAAAATTCTAGTTTTATCATTTACTACTCGAGGATGAGGAGGAATTAAGCTTGGGGATGATGATACATCTCGAGCTTAATATATTTTTTATTGTTTCATACCACTTGTTATCAACCTTGGACACTTTATATGCAATAATATGCTATTTTATATCATTTTGGGAAACTAACCTATTAACCTAGTGCTCAATGCTAGTTCCTGTTTTTTGCGTGCTTTATTACTTTTGCAGAAAATCACTACCAAAGAGAGTTTAAACACGGTGAAACTTTTTGATGATTTTTTCTCCACCAAAGGAGACTCAGGGAACCTTGGGAGTAGACGTGAGGATCCACAAGGTAGCGATGAGCCTGGGGGCGCGTGAAGGGAGGTAGCGCACGCCCCCGAGCTCATAGGCCCCTCGTGCCTCCTCAAGGCCTTATTCCTCCTCTATAAATTCTTAGATATTCTAGAAATATCACACAGCCACTCGAAACACTTTTTCTGCCGTCGCAAGTCTCTATTCCGCCGCGATCCCATCTGGAGACCTTTCTCGATACCCTGTTGGAGGGGGACTTGATCACACAGGACTTCTACATCAACCTTGCATGATGATGTGTGAGTAGTTCACCATAGACCTACGGGTCCATAGCTAGTAGTTAGGTGGCTTCTTCTCTCTCTTTGATCATCAATACCAGGTTCTCCGTGATTTTTGTGGTGATCTATTTGATGTAATCTTGTTTTGCGGTGTCTTTGTTGGGATCCAATGAATTGTAGGTTTATGAGTCTTCTGTGAATTCTATTACACATGATTATTATATCTTCATATTTCTGTCTGATATATCCGTTTGGTTTGGCCAACTAGTCTAATTTATCTTCAGTGGGAGTGGTGTGTTATAGTAGGTTCAATCTTGTGGTGCTCTATATCCGAGTGAGAGAAGAGGACAAGACACGTATTTGTATTGTTGCTACTAATGATAAAACGATGGGGGTATAAACATATTGCTTGTCTTACTTTGTCTACACCATGTCATCTTTCCCCAAGCATTACTCTATTTGTTATGAACTTAATACCATAGATGCATGTTGGATAGCGGTCAATTTGTGGAGTAACAGTAGTAGATGAAGAATAGTTTCGGTCTACTTGTTTATGGACATAATACCTATATGCATGATCATTGCCATGAATAACATCATAACTATGTGTTTTTATATCAATTGCCCAATAGTAGTTTGTCTACCCACCGTTTGTTATGCGTTCGAGAGATAAGCCTCTACTGAAAACTATGGGCCTCGGGTCTACTTAATCAATTTGCTAAAAAAACTAAATACCTTGCTTCCTTTTATTAGTTTTTATTTTCACTTTTATATTTATATATCTATCAATATCATAATTTATCCTTGCAAGTAATGAATCCAAGGGGATTGACATCCTTCTTACCCGCATTGAGTGCAAGCGTTTGGTTTTGAGTGTGTAGGTGCTAATGGCGGGAATTTGTCTTGAATCTCCTATTGGTTCGATAATCCTTTGTTCTCAGCTGAGGGAAATACTTACTGCTACTATGTTACTCCACCCTTCCACTTTGAAGATAAACCCAACGCAGGTCACAAGTAGCATCCTTGAGGTCATTGATCCTTTAGATTGAAGCTTCCATCAAATATGGACTTATAGTAGAACTATCTATCATAACCATGGGTCAAAAATCTTTTGTGTCACGATAGTATTCCATCTCTCCAAAACCATCCTTCTACTTTTCTCAATTACAATGTCTTTACTTTTGATGCGTATGCTCTAGACTTGCATGTGTAGAGTGTTACTATAATTTCTTAGAATTGCTAAAATCTAGATAGAACTTAAATCATCTTTAATTTGGTAATTAGTCTAATCACCACCCTCTAAACATACTTTCGATCCTACACATGTGTTGGTATTTTTTACAAGAACAACATGGAACATAAATATAGTTCGCCATGGTAACTAAATATACTTTGCCACGACAACTTTGGGTTTTAACCCTAGTCAAGAATTCAACTAATTAACCAGTTAACTTGTCGATTAATCCCTACTTGTAGGGTCACTCAGTAGTGGATAAACTGATAAATCTATCGATTAATTGATTAAATGCCCAATTAACTTGTCGAATACCCTATTAATCCCCTACTCACTAGCCAACCGAGTAGGAAACAGTTAATAATTCCCTCAATACTAGATTTAAATAGATGGTAAAGTAGGTGCAAACGACATGGCTACTTCTCTTGGTACAAGTTTCGCCAACTTCCTTTTTCCTAGCTTTTTATGTTCTAAATACATGGTAAATCATGCACAATCCCAATGGAATTTCATAAACCGAAGTGTGTTGGTCCGCCAAAAATATGTTCTACATTAGGGACATGTGAGGTTTATCCATCTTTTAGATTTCAGCAAAATAGTTGTTCTACGAGAAGATTGCATTATTAGTTTTGCTCATGCATCTATTTGAGTTTTTAGCTTGTGGAATTTGATGGGGTATGGGGGTTAACAACAGTGTCATAGCCTGGATTTCACAACTCCTCACGCCAACAACAAAGGAATAATGAAAACAGTAACAAACACATAACTATGGACCGTGTTGCCACCCCCACGCCATTGCCAGTGTTGTTTGTGGCCTGGCTACGAGGAATGTATCCGGTGCACCCACACTTGTAGTGCTACAAGTGCACCGGATACCATAGAACTTTTCTAAAAACTAAAAAACAAAGAACGTTGACACAACATCAATGTATGTTGTTGTAACGACTAAGATGTGGCCCTTTCCTTATTTGGGGGCAAGGCCTCAAAAGGGAAAGGGGCGCATCTAAACGTTTCTCAAGCGAGATAATCATAACATTACATAACTTAAAGAGTGACAAGTAGGGCATACACTTGCCATCTGATAACAATATATCATAAAGCTTACACGCACACATTATTCAAAGCATAGTTTAGTCCAGCTACGGACAACATGAAAACAAGTAAAACTATGAAATCCCGCATGTTGGCCCCACGATCACAACCTCGACCTCTATTCCTTCAGGTAAGTCACGTACAGTCTGTCAGAGACCTCATCGAACTCCCACTTCAGCTGGCTGTCTTCAGGATCTCCTGCGTCAGGCGTACCTTTACCTGTTGGTGTTTGTAGTAATCTGTGAGCCACAGGGACTCAGCAATCAAATGACCTTGGTATCGAATCTAGCCAAGTTCATGGGTGAGGAAGGTTAAGTGTATGAGTTTTGCAGCAACCTAAGCATATATGGTGGCTACCTTACGATGATCAGAGTAACATATGGTGGTCTCCTTAAGGCGGTCGAAGACTAGGTTGATCACTAAGTGATCCTGAACACCTACTTAAGTCAGACATAACCCCACCATGTTCTCGATCAGAGAACGATCTCCGAAAGAGACAATCACGATTACGCACATAGTTTGCAGTTTTATTAGAATTACTTTAAGTTGTCTAGAACCGGATGTTAAACAAATATCCATATTTGCCACATAACCGCGGCATGGCTTTCCGAAAGATTAAACCCTGCAGGGGTGCTCCAACTAGTCCATTACAAATTACCACAGGTTGCATAGTAATCCTCTATCACGAGACTCGTGATCTCGTCGGATTCCTAAGAGGAAAACCTCAACTTTGAGGAGACCCAAAGTTTCACTGGAATCCCAATGCGCAAGATATATCGCTAATGTAAGACAAATCTGGCAAGACCTCCCGACGTGTCGACGAACCCGATAGGAGCCGCACATCTCGTTCTCAGGACACGACGGATGAGCGATGGTTACCACGCCAAAACACCGAGTTGCCCCGGGGAGCGTTAATAAGCTGCTCTGGGTTGGACCAACACTCATGAGGAGCACTGGCCCAGGTGGTTGATTAAATCCTCGGGATGGCTATTCCCTATGCATTTTATTATTAAGTTATTAGCAATTAAAACCAAACTTGGGTCCTGCCAGACAGCCTTAACACTACACGATTTATCAAGGGGGGTCCCCATAACAACCCCGAACATGTTAGGAGCGATCAGTTATGGAATCAAACACCGGTAGCCGAAACTAAGGCGGCAACAACGGAACAAATCACCCGGCAAAAGGCTAGGCCTTCCGTTATTTACCAAGTATATAGGTGCATTAATTAAGTAGCATTTAAACATAATGATATCAAAATTCCCATGTTATCACATGGACCAACTGGCACCTACAACTAGCAAAGATATCCATTAGAGGTTGAGCAAGCCTACTTAGCCAAACTATATTTTCTAGGAGAGGGAAGTGTTTGGGGTTCATGGAAAAGACATGTGGCATTTATATCAAGTGGTAGCCAGCGAGCATGTAATGAAGGAAACGTGATTCTAAGCATAACAAAGCTAGAAACAGTGTCAAGGTCTCGGTCATCTTGCTTGTGATTTCTTTAGCCTGGAACTGCTCTTGTTCTACCTGCACGTACTCTCCAGAATCCACGTACTTGCTCTCCGATCCCGATGCTACCCAAGGTAAGATAACAGCCAATGAACACCGGCAAAACATAATGCAACAACCAATATGATGCATGTGTGAATAAGGAAGCATTCATCACTATTCTAGTCACTTTCATATGCCTTAGTTGAGTTAATTGAATTCTGGACAAAACCTCATATTAAGTTATCTTGACATGCATGAACATGGCATGAACATGTGCATCACAAGAAAACAATGCAAAAACATATAAAGAACATAATGAACGGAGTCACGGATCAACCGGAAACTACAAAACAAGTTACAAAGGCCTACAGTTCAAAACAGCCGCAAACACAAACATATGGGCACTCACTGGTGTAACCAGGTTTCCACATGAACAAGCAACAAAATAGAAGTGGAATGGTGCTTGGGAACACAACACACCATCAACCAATGCCCACACAAGCTCTAAAACCATATAAGCATACAATCTGTTTTTAACAGCAACATAGCAGGTTGACTACAAGATCTACATCAGCTACAACCCTCTAAATAAATCAAACAAGGCATGAAACTGAAGCCATCCAAAAGCATTACAACCCTTGACAAAGGCTAAGGCAAAGGAATCATCCATGAGCAGACCTATGGCCTCTAACTTGGACAAAATATCACAGATTGGGACTTAGTGAAAATTACAGATTTTCACCAGCTGCTTATGCTCTGAAGCATTTTGGCAGCCTCCAAAATGATATCTATAGGAGGTGTATGCTACTGCTACAACAGACCTTCCCTGACAACGACGCCAGGAATCCTGCTGCTACGGGCTACGCCTATAGGGACTTTCTTCGCAAATACGAAAAGGATTTCCCCGTGGCCTTGGAGCCTTGCGTTGGTGTTCCCTTGAAGAGGAAAGGGTGATGTAGCAGAGCGGCAGTAAGTATTTCCCTCAGTTTGAGAACCAAGGTATCGATCTAGTGGGAGGATCGCGTCAAGTCACAAGTACCTGCACAAACACGAAGAGCTTGCACCCAACGCTATGAAGGGGTTGTCAATCCCTTATAGATTGTTTGCAAAGTGAGAACTGAAAGCAAAAAGTAAACAAAGCAAAGTAAAGGTGAAAGTGGAGACGATAGTTGTGAATAGACCCGGGGGCCGTAGTATTCACTAGTGGCTTCCCTCATGAAATCAAGTAGACGGTGGGTGAACGAGTTACTGTCGAGCAATTGATAGAACCGCGCAAAGTCGTGAAGTTATCTATGGCAATGATTATATCTATAGGCATCACGTCCAAAACAAGTAGACCGATATTTTCTGGATCTACTACTATTACTCCACACGTCGACCGATATCCAGCATGCATCTACTGTATTAAGTCCAAAAGAACAGAGTAACGCCTTAAGCAAGATGACATGATGTAGATGGGCAATCTCAAATTTATGATGAAAGCCCATCTTGTTACCCTTGATGGCAACAACATGATGCGTGCCTTGCTGCCCCTTCTGTCACTGGGAAAGGTCACCACACGGTATGAACCCAAAACCAAGCACTTCTCCCATTGCAAGAATCATAGATCTAGTTGGCCAAAAAAAACCCAAGACTTGGAGAGACTTACAAGGATATCAAATCATGCATATAAGAAATCAGCAAAGACTCAAATATAATTCATAGATAATCTGATCACAAATCCACAATTCATCGGATCTCGACAAACACACCGCCAAAGAGTATTACATCAGATAGAACTCCATGAAGATCATGGAGAACTTTGTATTGAAGATCCAAGAGAGAGAAGAAACCATCTAGCTACTAACTACGGACCCGTAGGTCTGAAGTGGACTACTCACGAGTCATTCGAGAGGCGATGATGTTAATGTAGAAGCCCTCCAACTCTAAAGTCCCCTCTGGCAGGGCACCGGGAAGGGTCTCCAGATGAGATCTCGCGGAAACGGAAGCTTGCAGCGGCGGAAAAGTGTTTTCGTGGATGCCCTGATTTTTTCTGCGATTTTAGGGAATTTATAGGCCAAAGAGCTAGGGAAGGGGAGCGCCAGGGAGGCCACAAGCCTGGTTGCCGCGACCCCCTGGCTGCGGCAACAGGGCTTGTGGGCTCCCTGTGAGCCCCCTGCCTTGGCCCTCATGTCCCGTGACCTTCTTCTGATATGGAAAAAATTATTTCGGGGATTTTATTACGTTTGGACTCCGTTCCAAAATCAGATCTGAAAAGAGTCAAAAACACAGAAAAACAGGAACTAGCACTTGGCACTGAATTTATAAGTTAGTCCCAAAAAAGATATAAAAGGTATATGAAACATCCAAAGTTGACAAGATAATAACATGAAACCATCAAAATTATAGACATGTTTGAGACGTATCAAGCATCCCCAAGCTTAACTCCTGCTCGTCCTCGAGTAGGGAAGTGATAAAGAATGAATTTTTGATGCTTTCATGCTACCTAGCATAGATGTCCTTTGTAACTCCTCTTGTGTGACGTGAATGTTCAGATCCATTAGATTCAAAACAATAGTTTTCTATTGATGTGGAGACAATAATACTTCAAGCAAACTAGCAAGATAATCATGAACTTTCAAAATGACTAGGCCAAAATAAAGTTATCCCTACAAAATCATATAGTCTGGCTATGCTCTATCATCCTTGCACAACGAATTTAAATCATGCACAACCTCGGTATTGGCCAAGTAATTGTTTTCACACCTTTACTTTCTCAAACTTTTTCAACTCTCACACAATACATGAGCGTGAACCATGGTTTTAGCACTATAAGTGGAATGGAGTGTGGTGGAGGTTGCAAGGTAAACAAGGAGAAGATGGTCACATTAACTAGGCATATCAATGAACTATGGATATGCTCATCAATAGATATCAACGTGAATGAGTAGGGATTGCCATACAATTGATGCACTAGAGCTAAGAGTATGTGAAAGCTCTTAAAGAAAACTAGTGGGTGTGCATCCAACTTGCTTGCTCATGAAGACCTAAGGCAATTTTGAGGAAACCTATCGTTGGAATATACAAGCCAAGTTATATAATGAAAATTTCCCACTAGCTATATGGTGGTGACAAAACGAGAGACTCTCAATCATGAAGATCATGGTGCTTAATATGCACAAGTGTGGAAAGGTAGTAGCATTGTCCCTTCTCTCTTTCTCTCTCATTTTTTTTGTTGGGCTCTTTGGCCTCTTTTTTTTATTCTTTTTATTTTGGTGGGCATCTTTGGCCTCTTTTTATTCCTCACATGGGACAATGCTCCATCAATTATGATCATCACACTTACAACTCAAAACTTAGAGCAATGATGACTCTATATGGAATGCCTTCGGTAGTGTACCGTGACAATGATCTAGCATGGCATAGACATCAATGGAAACATCATGCTAGCTATCTTACGATCATGCAATGGCAATGTAGAAGTGGTGGCACATGTCATTGTGGTAGTTGTATGGCAATATATCTCGGAATAGATTTGAAAAATCCATAGTAGGTAGGTATGGTGGCTGTTTTGAGGGAGGCTAATGGTGGGTTTTGTGCACCGGCGAAAGTTGCACGGCACTAAAGAAGATAGTGATGGTGGAAGGTGAAAGTGCATCTAAACCATGGACTCAACATTAGTCAAGAAGAACTCATATACTTGTTGCAAAAGTTTTAGTAGTAATCGAAACAAAGCATTCAACGCATACTCCTAGGGGAAGGGTTGGTAGGTATAAACCATTGCGCGATCCCGACCGCAACACAAAGGATGACAATCAATAGACTAATCATGCTCAGACTTCATCACATAGCGGTTCACCATACGTGCATGCTACGGGAATCACTAACTTCAACACAAGTATTTCTAGATCCACAACACCTTACTAGTATAACTTCAATATTACCACAACCACAACTCAAAACTAGTTGAGATGAATCAAACTTCTCTAACTATTCAATGCACATGAAGGTGAAAGTTTTCATATCCCTTTGGATAACTACCCCTTTTGAGACTACTATCATAGCATAGATCAACTACAAAGCCACGTGCTTCCGTGCTCTAAAATATATAAGCGAAGCACATAGAGCAAAATCAACTAGCTCAAAAGATATAAGTGAAGCACATGTGAGCTGAATTGTCTAACCAAAGGATATAAGTGAAGCTCGACAAAATCACGGTGAGTGCATGTCTCTCTCTCTAGGTGTGCAGCAAGGAAGATTGTGACACAACAAAAATAAAATACTCCTACGATACAAGACGCTCCAAGCAAAACACATAACATGTGGTGAATAAAAATATAGCCCCAAGTAACGTTACCGATGGATTGAAGATGAAAGAGGGGATGCCTTCCCGGGGCGTCCCCAAGCTTAGGCTTTTACGGCATCCTTGAATCAACTTGGGGTGCCTTGTGCATCCCCAAGCTTGAGCTCTTGCCACTCTTTATCTTTTTGTCCATAAGAACTTCACCCAAAACTTGAAAACTTCACAACACGAAACTTAAACAGAAACTCGTGATAACATTAGTATAAGAAAGCAAACTACCACTTCCTTAGTTACTGTAGAAAACTCAAACTCTACATATGTTGATGTTGGGTTACTGTATTTTCAATCTTCCAGGGCTAGTACCTCCCGATACTATGCATAGTTTCATCAAAATAAGCAACCAACTCAACAAAAACAGAATCTGTTAACAGCAGACCAGTCTGTAGAAATCTATATACTTCGTATATTTCTAGTACTTAAACAATTCTGAAAAGTTATGACAGTCTGAAGAATTTGCGTAGAAATCAGCAACAGAAAGAATCAGCTCAAAAGCTCTTACAGAAAAAAAAAATTCTTTTCGTTAGCACAAAGTTTCTGTCTTTTCCAGCATGACCAAACGATCATCCCCAAGACTAATCATACCAGTTTTGCTTGGCACAAACGCAAAAGAAACATAAAAACACAATCATAACAGAATTATGAAAGTGTGGAAAACTCAAAACAGAAAGAAAAAGGATAGATGTGTTTGTTTGCCTCCCAACAAGCGCTATTGTTTAACGCCCTTAGCTAGGCATAAGGTGATGGAATCACGTATAGTCATCTTTGGTGCTCAAACCATAAGTAGCCCTCATCATAGATTCATAAGGCAATCTTATTTTCTTTCTAGGAAAATGCTCCATGCACTTCTCTAGGGGAAATTGAAATCTAATATTCCCTTCCTTCATATTGATGATAGTACCAATAGTCCTTAGGAAAGGTCTACCAAGAATAATGGGACATGAAGGATTGCAATCTATGTCAAGTACAATGAAATCCACGGGTACATAGTTCTTATTTGCAATAATAAGAACATCATCAATCCTTCCCATGGGTTTCTTGACAGTAGAATCCCCAAGATGCAAATTAAGAGAACACTCTTCAATCTCATGAAAACCAAGAATATCACATAAAGACTTTGGAATCGCGGAAACACTAGCACCCAAATCACACAAAGCATTGCATTCATAGTTTTTGATCTTGATTTTGATAGTAGGTTCCCACTCATCATGAAGTTTTCTAGGTATAGAGACTTCTAATTCGAGCTTCTTTTCAAGAGATTTCTTCATAGCATCTATGATATGTGCGGTAAAGGCTTTGCTTTGGCTATAAGAATGTGGAGAGTTTGCAATGGATTGCATCAAGGAAATGCATTCAAACAAGGAGCAACTATCATAATTGAATTCCTTGAAATCCAAAGTGGGAGTTTCATTACTACCCAAAATTTTTATTTCTTCTACTCCACTCTCCACACCTTTATCATCAAGATAGGTGGGCTTCGAATCATTGGGGCGTTTTTCAACCAAAGTGGATTCATATCCAGCCCCTTCATCAATAGGTTTGACATGCGAAAACAAAGATTCAAGAGGAGTCACACCAAGCACTTTAAGATCTTCGTGATTTGCATCACTAGAACGCGCCCTTTTAAACCATTCATGCCTGGCGCGAATTTGGGCGGTTCTTTCTTTGCTCTCATTCATGGAGACACGCATAGCTTTTAAAGTTTCATCCAAGTTGACCTTGGGAGGAGCACATCTAACTTTCAAAGCATCAATATCACAAGACATCCTATTAACGCTCTTAGCCAAATCGTCTATTTTGAGTAGTTTTTCCTCTATGGACGCATTGAAAATCTTTTGAGAGTTGATGAACTCTTTGATATTACTCTCTTAATTCTAGGGTAATTTGTTGTGATTTCCATAAGTGTTGTTGTAGGAATTGCCATAATTGTTAGAGGAGTTACTAGGAAAAGGCCTAGGAACATAGTTTCCTCTAAAAGCATTGTTGTTGCCAAAGTTGTTCCTACCAACAACATTAACGTCCAAACTAGTGTTGCTACTCTCAATCAAAAAAGATAGTGGCATGTCATTAGGATCTAAAGGAGCATTTCTACTAGCAACCAAATTCATCAACATGTCCATCTTAGCAATAAGCGAGTTCATTTCTTCTATAGCGTGTACCTTTTTGCTAGCAGGTGACCTTTTAGTGTGCCACTGAGAGTAGTTGGTCATGATATTGTCTAGGAGTTTTGTAGCGTCTCCTAACGTTATTTCCATGAACGTTCCACCTGAGGTGGAGTCTAAGATATTGCGAGAAGCAAAGTTCAAACCAGCGTAAAAGACTTGCATAATCATCCACAAACTCAAGCCATGAGGAGGACAATTTCTAATCATTAACTTCATCCTCTCCCAAGATTGTGCAACGTGTTCATGATCAAGTTGCTTGAAATTCATGATATCATTACGTAGAGAGATAATCTTAGCCGGCGGAAAATACTTGGATATGTAAGCATGTTCCCACTTATCCAAAGAATCGATACTATTTTTAGGCAAAGAAGAAAACCAAGTTTTCGCACGATCACATAAAGAGAATGAAAAAAGCTTCAACTTAATCACGTCATTATCCACATCTCTTTTCTTTTGCATATCGCAAAGTTCAATGAAGGTATTGAGATGGGATGCGGCATCTTCACTAGGAAGGCCAGAGAATTGCTTTTTCATAACAAGATTCAGCAAGGCAGCGTTGATTTCATACGATTCCACACTAGTGGCGGGAGCAATCGGAGTACTAATAAAATCATTATTATTAGTGCTTGAGAAGTCACAAAGTTTGGTATTTTCAGCCATGATGACTTCAACAAGCAAACAAGCACATAAGCAAGCAAGAAAACCGGCAAAGGAAAACGGCAATGGCAAAAGAAAACGGCAAAGGAGAAAGGCAAAAAGGCAAATGGAAACGGCAAGGGAGAAAGGCAAATGAAAACGGCAAATGTGAAGTGGGGGAGAGGAAAAGGAGAGGTAACTGGCAAAAAAGGTAAATGCAAGAGATGAGTTTATGACACCTACTTGGATAGATCTTGAATTGATCTCTCCTCCCCGGCAACGGCGCCGAAATCCTTCTGCTACTGCGACAATAGACCTTCCCTCACAACGGCGCCAGGAATCCTACTGCTACGGGCTACGCCTATAGGGACTTCCTTGGCAAATATGCAAAGGATTTCCCTGCGGCCTTGGAGCCTTGCGTTGGTGTTCCCTTGAAGAGGAAAGGGTGATGTAGCACAGCGGCAGTAAGTATTTCACTCAGTTTGAGAACCAAGGTATCGATCCAGTGGGAGGATCGCGTCAAGTCACAAGTACCTGCACAAACACAAAGAGCTTGCACCCAACGCTATGATGGGGTTGTCAATCCCTTATAGATTGTTTGCAAAGTGAGAACTGAAAGCAAAAAGTAAACAAAGAAAAGTAAAGGTGAAAGTGGAGACGATAGTTGTGAATAGACCCCGGGGCCGTAGTGTTGACTAGTGGCTTCTCTCATGAAAGCAAGTATACGGTGGGTGAACGAATTACTGTCGAGCAATTGATAGAACTGCGCAAAGTCGTGACATTATCTATGGCAATGATTGTATCTATAGGCATCACGTCCAAAACAAGTAGACCGATACTTTCTGCATCTACGACTATTACTCCACACGTCGGCCGCTATCCAGCATGCATCTAGTGTATTAAGTCCAAAAGAACACAGTAACGCCTTAAGCAAGATGACATGATGTAGATGGACAATCTCAAATTTATGATGAAAGCCCATCTTGTTACCCTTGATGGCAACAACAAGATGCGTGCCTTTCTGCCCCTTCTGTCACTGGGAAAGGTCACCACACGGTATGAACCCAAAACCAAGCACTTCTCCCATTGCAAGAATCATAGATCTAGTTGGCCAAACAAAACCCAAGACTCGGAGAGACTTAGAAGGATATCAAATCATGCATATAAGAAATCAGCAAAGACTCAAATATAATTCATAGATAATCTGATCACAAATCCACAATTCATTGGATCTCGACAAACACACCGCCAAAGAGGATTACACCGGATAGATCTCCATGAAGATCATGGAGAACTTTGTATTGAAGATCCAAGAGAGAGAAGAAGCCATCTAGCTACTAACTACGGACCCGTAGGTCTGAAGTGGACTACTCACGAGTCATTGGAGAGGCGATGATGTTGATGTAGAAGCCCTCCAACTCGAAAGTCCCCAGATGAGATCTCGCGGAAACAGAAGCTTGCGGCGGCGGAAAAGTGTTTTCGTGGCTGCCCTGATTTTTTCTGTGATTTTAGGGAATTTATAGGCCAAAGAGCTAGGGCAGGGGAGCGCCAGGGAGGCCACAAGCCTGGTTGCCGCGGCCCCCCCTGGCCGCGGCAACAGGGCTTGTGGGCTTCCTGTGGCCCCCCTGCCTTGGCCCTCAAGTCCCCTGACCTTCTTCTGATCTGGAAAAATTTATTTCAGGGATTTTATTCCGTTTGGACTCCGTTCCAAAATCAGATCTGAAAAGTCAAAACACAGAAAAAACAGGAACTGGCACTTGGCACTGAATTAATAAGTTAGTCCCAAAAAAGATATAAAAGGTATATGAAACATCCAAAGTTGACAAGATAACGGCATGAAACCATCAAAAATTATAGATACGTTTGAGACGTATCAGTGTATAAGCACGAAATTTTACCGGGAGCTAGATAAACATAACAGCTAACAAACATTAGTTTGTTGCATGGGCTAATTCCCAACACAAGAGCTAATTCACACAAGACAACAGGGGAATAAAATAACTCCAGATTCCCAGACTTAGTGAAATTCTCAAGGTTTCACAATCTGACAGATTCAGCCAAGTGCCCACTTTGACAGGGCACAATAGGTGCATACAAAAACATAAGAACAAAATGAATGTCCCATGCTGTAGAGGGGTTCACCCACTACCATTCCATCCAGGAATCATCCACAAAGGATCAAGGCCCCACCTGATATTAAGCTCTAAACAGGGCATCACAACAGAAAATAGCAGTTTTATGAAGTTGCTCTAAAGTGGAATCTGATTGCACCAATGGATTCCTGGGATAATTATACCCCAAAACTCATATTCATGCATAGGTACTTGCATGTAACATCAATGCACAAAGCCAGCTCAAAAATATCACATGGATTCCTATAAGCTACAAGTGACTTGTTGACATACATGGAAGCTACCATATTTGGCAATATCTACATATGAACACTTGCTAGAAGAATACTAGACACCCAATTAACTACCTAGGCATGGCATAGCATCACCAACAAGGATACACTAACATGGGGGATGTGTTCATCCACACACACACACACATACCCATGGCATATGTGCTCACACATGCACATGTATATGTGGACTCACACACACACACACACAAGCACACCTACATCTACACATGCATCCACATAAAGGGATATACTCACACACACACACATAGTAGATGCACACACCACACCACATGTATATATACACATATATATGAATATACCTACTTGCACAAGTGTATGTGCAAACACATGCACACATACAATTCACACCTACATCTACTACACACACACACACATGCTACAAACCCTAGTGCAACAGGAGAGAAAAAAATCATCAAGCAAGAGCCCTGGCAGTAAATAAACAAAACAAAGTAAAAGAAAAGAAAAAGGGGGGATGTGGGAGTCGAACCCACAACCCACTGGTTGTACCCCAGACTTACCACCAGTGCGCTAGCTGATCGACACTTAACAGAGAGGGGTTGTTGCTCTTTTGAGCAGCCCCCTCTACTCTAACTGAATCCCAGGCGACCAAAACAGGGGATCTACTCCCGCGATGCACCGGTGACCTATTCGGCACAACGACCCTTGGCGCTAGACGCAAGGTCCCTGGGGGTCACATTTCTAGGCTTAGATCGGTGGGAGGGAGCCCGCAACGGCGGCTGGCCGGCGCAGCACCTCCCTGCCACGGCGGCGACAACACAGCGGCGAGAAAGCTACGGCGCACCTATGGGAGAAGGGAGAGGGGGAGGAGACGGTGTTCTCACCTTGGAGGCCAATGGAGTCGACGCATGGGAGAAGAGGTTGGGGAAGACCGTCGAAGCCGAAGCAGATCGCACCCGCGCTGAGCAGGACGATGGCGACGTAGACGAGGAAGAAGCCGTCTCCGTTGTGGTTCTCCGGGGCTCCTAGCACCGGGAATGGAACGCGGGGAACCACCTCGAGCTCCTGGACATCCTCGCCGACGCCGGAACGACTGCGGCATGGAGTAGATGGCGGCGAGCTTCCTCTCTCTCTCGGGTCTGCTCTGTGTCCTAGCTACAGAAACTTACCTGGGGGAGAGATGGAGAAGGAGGAGGAGAGGGTGGCGTCGCTAGGGGGACCCTAGGCATGGACGCACACGCATCTTATAAAGGAGTAGGAGAGCGAGGAACGGCGCACGGCAACCCCATGTGCTCGCACGAGCAGAGGAGAGGGTCGTGCAGGAGGAAAAAGGTGGCGGGGAGGGAGCCACTGCCGAGTGGGCCTAGGTGTCACGTTGGAAAGGAAGAAGAAAGCCCGCCCTCTCTCACGCGGCGCGAGACCATGGGCCAAGCCCACTGATCCCCCATGCAGAGCGTAATAAGCAGGAAAGAAAAGGGTTTTCTTTTAAATAAAGTTTCAAACAAAAATAAATCAAACAGAGGCAAGCAAAGGGTTTTCAAAAAAATAAAAATAGATAGGACATGTGGGAATTATGCCCTATTTAACAAAATTATTTACCAGATTTTTAGGACAAACTAATTCCCACCTAAAACAGAAAATTAAATGATGTTTGATTTAAAAGCCTCATTAAGCCAAAGTCTAATATAACAATGATAGCAACCCCTACACCCACAAATAAAACCTCTAAAGTAATAACAATTTTAAAACAGGATCTAGCAAAGTTTAAAACACAAGTTAAATTAAATAATGGTTGAGGGTTTTTTCATTGTTTTGAAAAACACCACACTCATCCCAAACACTCCTATGCACACTAGCACTTCCAAGATGAACCAAACACTAGCAACACAAGAATGGGATTGCCATGAATGCAAATCAATGTCATGATGCAAGATGATGACATAAAATGATGCCACGTGAAATGATAACCGCTTTATAACATCCATACATGATTCAACAAAGTCTCCACAAACAAGGAAAGGAGTACAAATATGGAAAGGGAAACATCTGGGTTGTTACAGTTGTCACAAAACTTCATATCAAAAACAGCTCCCGTGATACAAAAATGACAAATTGACATCAATGTGATAATGGGCTAAATCTAAAGCCGAACTTGTGTTATGTACTACTCAGTCTTGAATTTGAAAATTTGTTTCTCTGGCTGCGTTTGGATTTCGACTTTAAATTTTGTTACAACCTACATTGATGTTATGTGAATGTGCTATTTCCCCCCTGATTTTTTCAAACATTTTGAAATGTGCAATGTGAGTTTGATGCACTAGTAGCACCCAAGCATCGGTGCACCTGAATTTCTCCCTTGGCTACCACCTCGTTCTTATAAAGTGGGGATGGCACATAACATATAAGGTTTTAAACTTTTTTATGGCAAGCACATGCAGTTTTTAAGAGTTATTGATTTAAGGGGGGGGGATGGGGTGGCAGGTATGGCTTTTATTGAATTCGTGGCAACATTATATCATTACACCACAACAAATGTTTTGTATATACCATAAAAATCCTAATTTTTCACAAAACATGAAAAATTATTGTACATACCATGGAAATTTTCTTTATATGTGTTTAAAAGGGGTCACATGTCCAGTTTAAGTTTCATGCATGGCATGTTTAGGGTTGCATGAATGGCAACTTATACACAAACCACGTGGGACACCCCTCATTTTTAAGTATATATAAATAATTGCACTATCATATGGCAACTTTTACAAAAAATGTCTATGTTGATGAGGGGAAATGCAAAAATGCACTAGTAACATGGTAATGCATTGTTTTAACTAGACCATCAAAAAATTATTAATTGGACCATGGTAGTTTTATTGTACGTAGCATGGCACCTTAATTACTATAGACCATGGCAATTTTAATGATTAGACCATGGAAATGTTATTAATTAGGCCATGGTAGTTTTATTATAGGTAGCATGGCATTTTATTTAATTTAGATCATATTAATTTTAGTATGGCACTTTTACTATTCTACCATGGCAACTTTATTAATTAGACCATGGTAATTTTTACACGTAACATGGTAATTTTACTATTTAGACCATGGGAATTTTTTTATTTAGCCATTGTAATTTTATTATTTTTTCACTATGGTAGTTATACTATAGGTAGTATGTCATTTTAAATCATTGTTTTTTTTTGCCTTAAGTCACTTGCCAATGTGTGATAATTCTATTTATTGGGAAAAAATAAAGGTTTGCCATTGATTTAAGCAAAGTGATTACATTCCTCAATAGGGGCCAAATTACATTGATCCCCCAAAAAACACATGACAATCGACCATGGAGGGAGAGGGTGTTGGGGAATGTTGCATGGAAAAAAAATCCTATGTGCAAATAGATCTATCCATGGTGATGACCATCTATGAGTGGAGAGATTGGATCTACATAACTTTGTAGATCGCTAAGCGGAAGCGTTCAAGAACGTGATTGATGTAGTGGTACGTCTTCGCGATCCAATCACAAACCGTCCCACGATCTCCTGATCAAGTGCCGAACGGACGGCACCTCCGTGCTCAACACACACACAACTTGGTGACGCCTTCACCTCCTCGATCCAGCAAGCAATGGTGAAGTAGAAGCCTGAGTCCTCTAACAACACGACGGCGTGGTGAGGTGTTGGTGATCACGGCCCAGCACGGCTTCGCCGAGGGATTATGGAGGAGAGAAACTATGAGAGAAAGGAGGGGCAGCGCCGCGACAAGATTATCGTGTGGCTGTCCCCTCCCTACCTCTCTATATATAGGAGGAAGGGAGAGGGGAGGGCGCCCTAGGGTTACCCCTAGGGGTCGGCGGACCAAGGGAGGAGGGGGTGACGGCTAGGGTTAGGGTGGCCCCCCACTTGGGTGCCTTGACACCCAAGTTGGGATGGCCCCCGACCCAAGGAGGCCCACCCCCCTTTGGCCGAAGTGGTTGGGGAGAGGGGTTGTGCCCAGCCCCCTCGTGTGATGCGGTGCCCCCTCTTCTTGGCCCATGAAGTCCCCAACAATTGTTGGGGCCTCCAGAAACCCCTTTCGGTACTGCGTGAAACCCTCGGTACGCCTCAGAACACTTTCGGACTCCGATGACCTTCATCCTATATATAAATCTTCACCTCCGGACTATTTCCGAGTTCCACGTCACGTCTGGGATCTCATTCGGGACTCTGGATAACCTTCGGTCACCAACACTATGACTCAATTGTGCTTATATCATCACCGAACCTTAAGTGTGTTGACCCTACGGGTTCGAGAACTATGCACACATGACCGAGACACTCCCCGGTCAATAACCAATAGGGGTACCTGGATGTCCATATTAGTTCCTACATATTCTATGAAGATCTTTCATCGGTTGAACATCAATGTCAAGGATTCAATCAATCCCATATGTTGTTCCCTTTGTCCTTCGGTATGTTACTTGCCCTGAGATTCGATCGTCGGTATCTCCATACCTAGTTCAATCTCATTACTGGCAAGTCCCTTTACTCGTTCTATAATACAAGATCATGTGACTAACCCCTTAGTAACATTGCTTTCAAGCTTATTGTGATGTTGTATTACCGAGTGGGCCCAGAGATACCTCTCCGTCACACGGAGTGACAAATCCCAGTCTCGATCCATGCCAACCCAACATACACCCTAGGAGATACATGTAGAGCACCTTTATACTCACCCAGTTACGTTGTGACGATTCATAAAAACAAAGCATTCCTGTGATGTTCGGGAGTTGAATGATCTCATGGTCATAGGAACAGATACTTTGACATGCAGAAAACAATAGGAGTAAACTAACATGATCATATGCTATGTTTATAGTTTGGGTCTTTTCCATCACATCATTCTCCTAATGATGTGATCCCGTTATCAAATGACAACTCATGTCCATGGTTAGGAAACCTTGACCATCTTTGATCAACGAGCTAGTCCATTAGAGGCTTACTAGGGACAGTATGTTGTCTATGTATCCACACATGTATTTTAGTTTCCAATCAATACAATTCTAGCATGGATAATAAATGATTATCTTGAACAAGGAAATATAATAATAACTATTTTATTATTGCCTCTAGGGCATATTTCCAATAGTATCCCACTTGCACTAGAGTCAAGAATCTAGCTCACATCTCCATGTGATTTAAATTGTAATGAATCTAACACCCATACAGTTCTAGTGTCGATCATGTTTCGATCGTGGAAGAGGTTTAGTCAACGGGTCTGTAACATTCAAATCCGTGTGCACTTTGCAAATATTTATGTCCACCTCCTTGATGTAATTGCAGATGGAATTGAAGCGTCGCATTATGTGTCTGGTCCTCTTGTGAAACCTTGGTGCCTTGGCTAGAGCAATGGCACTAGTGTTGTCAAAGAGCAGAGTCATTGGATCCAATGCACTTCGCACAACTCCAAGATATGCCATGAACTCCTTCATCCACACACCTTCTTTAGCCGCCTCCGAGGCAGCTATGTACTCCGCTTTGCATGTAGAATGAGCTACCACGCTTTGCTTGGAACTGTACCAGCTTACCGCACCCCCATTGAGAATATATATGTATCCGGTTTGCGACTTAGAGTCATCCGGATTAGTGTCAAAGCTTGCGTCGACGTAACCCTTTACGACGAGCTCTTGATCACCTCCATACATGAGAAACATTTCCTTAGTCCTTTTCAGGTGCTTCAGCATATTCTTGAACGATGTCTAGTGTTCCATTTCTGGATCACTCTGAAACCTTCCCGCCATACTTATGGCAAGGCTGACATCAGATCTTGTGTAGAGTATTGCGTGCATTATAGAGGCTATGGCTGAAGCATAGGGGACGACACTCATCTTTTCTCTATCTTCCGCAGTCACTGGGCATTGAGTCTTACTCAACTTCACACCTTGCAACACAAGCAAGGATCCTTTCTTGGACTGTTCCATGTTTAACTTCTTCAAAACTTTGTCAAGGTATGTGCTCTGTGAAAATCCTATCAAGCGTCTCGATCTATCTCTATAGATCTTGATGTCTAATATCTAAGCAGCTTCTCCTAGGTCCTTCGTTGAAAAACTCTTGTTCAAGTAATCCTTTACGATTCCCAAAAATTCTATATTGTTTCTAGTCAGCAATATGTCATCCACATATAATATTAGAAACGCTATAGAGGTCCCACTCACTTTCTTGTAAATACAAGCTTCTCCATAAACTTGAATAGACCCAAACGCTTTGATCCCCTCATCAAAACGCTGATTCCAACTCTGAGATGCTTGCACCAGTCCATAAATGGATCGCGGGAGTTCGCATACTTTGTTAGCATTCTCTGGATCGACAAAACCTTCTGGTTGCATAATATACAACTCTTCCTTAAATAAACTGTAAAGGAACGTTGTTTTTACATCCTTCTTCCAAATTTCATAATTGCAAAACTACATGTATTGCTAACATGATTCTGACGAACTTCAACATCGCTTGAACTTGTGAAAAACCCTTTGCCACAAGTCGAGCTTCATAGACGATGACATTACCGTTGGCGTCCGTCTTCTTCTTAAATATCCATTTATTCTAAATGGCCTTTCATCCTTGAGATAGTTCTTCCAAAGTCCACATTTTATTTTTATACATGGATCCTATATCGGATTTCATGGCCTCTAACAATTTGTTGGAATCCAGGACCACCATCGCTTCTTCATATCTCATAGGCTCATCGTTGTCCAACAACATGACCGTCAAGACAGGGTTACCATACAACTCAGGAGCGGTGCGTGCCCTTGTCGACCTACGAGGTTCGATAGAAACTTGATGAAAGCTACATGATCATCGTCATTGGCTTCCTCTTCAACTGGTGTATGCTCCACAAAAACATCTTTCTGCGTTGCGCTGCTCTCTGATTGAAATAAAGGTTCAACAACCTCATCAAGTTCTATTTTCCTCCCACTCAATTCTTTCGAGAGAAACTCTTTCTGAACAAATTTTCCGTTTTTACAGACAAACACTTTGCCTACGGATCTGAGATAGAAGGTGTACCCAACTGTCTCTTTTGGGTACCCTATGAAGAAGCATTTCTCCACTTTGGGTTCCAACTTTTTAGGCTAAACATTTTTGACATAAGCATCACATCCCCAAACTTTAAGAAACGACAACTTTGGTTTCTTACCAAACCACAGTTCATATGGTGTCGTCTCAACGAATTTTGATGGTGCCCTATTTAAAGTGAATGCGGTTGTCTCTAATGCATAGCCCCAAAATGATAATGGCAAATCGGCAAGAGACATCATAGAACGCACCATATCCAATAAAGTACGATTACGACGTTCGAACACACCATTGTGGTGTGGTGTTCCAAGCAGAGTCAACTGTGAAACAATTCCACATTGTCTTAAGTGAGTGCCAAACTCATAACTGAGATATTCTCCTCCTCGATCAGATTGTAGAAATTTGATCTTGTAGTTATGATGATTCTCTACTTCACTCTGAAATTGCTTGAACTTTTCAAACGTTTCAGACTTGTGTTTCACTACGTAAATATAACCATATCTGCTCAAATCATCAGTGAAGGTGAGAAAATAATGATATCCACCACGCGCCTCAATGCTCATCGGACCGCACACATCAGTATGTATGATTTCCATTAAGTCACTTGCTCGCTCCATAGTTCTAGAGAACGGAGTTTTGGTCATCTTGCCCATGAGGCATGGTTCACATGTGTCAAGTGATTCAAAATCAAGTGACTCCAAAAGTCCATCAGCATGGAGTTTCTTCATGCGCTTTATACCAACATGACCCAAGCGGCCGTGCCACAAGAAAGTGGTATTATCGACTCTACATCTTTTGGCATCAAGGTTATGAACATGCATGTCATTACTATCAAGATTCAATAAGAATAAACCTGTAACATCCCAAATTTTGGAATGTTAATATAATTATTAGAATGATTGTTTGTCTGTTTGAGTGATTGAAACTTGAGTGAAATTTGAAACTTTTCAAAAAACTTTTGAATAAGAGGAAATAAGATGACTTTCCCCTTTTCCGGTGAATTCAAATTCACCCATTTAAAATCAATGAGAGGAGATAGAATGACTTCTTCAACTATAAAGAATTTGAATGAAGGTGGCATTTGAATTTCTTTCGATTTTTGTTTTGCAATTCTATTTTTTCTCCACTCAAGAAATGCCAGGAATAAATTCTTGCCAAGCAAGAAAGAGAGGAGGAACATGACCCTCCAGAAACCAGGGGCATTCATTGAAATATTTTGAGCCAAGAAAAAAACCAAAAATTAATTTGAGAAAATAATTGCAAAAAGAAATAATGCTTTTAGGGATTTTCTGGAAAAACATTTTTTTAAGTTTTTATTTTGGCCGTGGAAAAATGCCCATCATTTAGATTTTATTTTTTTGATAATTTTAGTGTATGGAAACTCTATATTCCGAATTGATTTGATTTCCCTTTTATCGTTTTAGTTTCCTAGTTTTTAAAAAGAAAAGAAATTGCGTTTAATAGGAAATAAAGAGCTGGCCCATTAAGGAGTTTCCAAATCTGACTCGTTTAGTATCTTCTCCTTCCGCTGGTCATTCACGTTACCAGACTTCCATGGCAGGAACCAAGAGATCCTCCCCTTCCGGAATTCGCGAATCTCCTTCCCTCTCAGCACCTCCTCGCCACCTATAAAGGATCCCCTCGTCCTTCTCGTTCCATTCCACTCGAGAACGCCCCGTTTCCCTGCCCGTAGCCTCCTCCCCACCACCTCCCGTTTTCCTGTCAAGAACTCCACAGGAGCTCGCTCCACGAGCACCGACGCCCTCCTCACCGCCACCTGGACCCCTGCAGCCCTCCCCCTACCCCGCGGCACCCCCCCTACCGCACCTCCCCCTCCACCGTCCCCCCCCCACCCCCTCGCCACCAGGCCCAATCGGCTCCCTGCCAGGGGTCGACCAGCAAGAGCAGCGCGAGGAACACCGACGCAAAGCAGCCCTGACGCCCCCCGTGGAAAGAAATTGATCCCGCCGAGGCTCCTCCACCGGTTCCCCCCCTTCCCCACCGATTTCCCTCGCTGGAGCAGCCCCACCTCGCCGGAGCACCTCCAAGCCTATCCATCCACGGTGAGCTTCATAGAAATCCCGTCACAGTTTTTTTTCATAAAAAGTGCAAACTTATAAAATTCATATATATTAGTGTGTAACTCCAAATTAGGTCATTCTTTTTGCATTAGATCACAAATTTCTTCTAGTTTCCGAAAAATATATAATTTGTCTATGTTTGGAATTATAAAATTTTAATTAGATCAGATTTGGTTTAAATCTTGTTTTGCTTATTCTCGGAGTTTAAAAATAGCTTTTAATTTAATTATTTTTTCTGTTGTTTCCTAGTGATCATATATTTCAGTAGTTTAAGTTAATTATTTTAATTTAAATAATTTTACTTAGGGTTTTTACCAAAACAGATTATGTTTTAGTTCTTTTAGGATTATGGCTATTTCTTTTTCTATAATTGTTTTTAAATTATTTTCTTTTATATTTCAGAAAGTTTATATTTTTTTTCTGTTAGTTAACAGTAGGTTTTCAACATATTTTTATTTTTATTTTTATTTGTTATCATGAAATCAATTCTAGTTCTCTAATAACTTGCAATTGATTTCTCTACTGTTTCAACTCCCATTTGAAAATACTTTCAAAATAGTTTTATGTAAAATACTTTATTTTATCTTGACTAAATTTATATCTTAGTTCTCTCTTATTTAATGTTTTATTTCAGTTAGAACAAAGAAAAACTATTTAGTGTTTGATGTAGTAGAAGACTCCTGGTTTTAGTTGAAGTTTCTTTCGGATTTTTATTCACTCTCTCTTGTGTTTTGATTGCTAGAATAATTGCTAGTGTGAGTGCTTATGTGAATACTATGTTTTTTATACAGATTTCATCAGAGAGTGACGAATAGTCTATCAAGTTATTTCTCGAGAACGATAATTTATCTTCATCAACCTCGCCAGACAAGTCATTTGACCATGTATCACCTATGTTTTATGCATCGTAGTTCTACCATCCTATACCCAATTGCATGCTGAGTAGGTACTTGGAAATTATGGTTACATGTTGTAGTATCATGTTGTAGGCACCCAAAAATCCTGTTACTTGTCCCTCTCTTGTAGTACTCAAACCTAATCGATTAGCCGTGTCCACGGTCATGGACAACTTGAGCCAAAGGAACTGAAGTTATGTGAAATTCTCAACACCATTATAAATACTTGATGAGGGTAATATTGATAACTTGGGTATGAGAACTCGTTGGCGGAACCATCTCATTAACAACCAACTACGTAGTAATACTTTGCTTTTAGCCCCTCTCTTGATGTAGGAGAAAACTTTGCTTTTCGCTAAAAACATACAGCCCCACCTGCCATATATGCATATAGTATAGATGATATTTTACCCCTCTATTTTGTGACTTGCCGGCATATTCAATATGCTGACCTACACGGCTGCAACGTCTTATGTTGCAGATATTTTCCTCGACGAGTAAGAGTACGATTCAGGGTTACGGTCCGCACTCAACCTGCCGTTGGTGTTATTTGGGACTCCACTCCCTTGACTATTTCCGCTGAGATATTTAAGGTATATATAAGTTTTACGCTATTTAGATGTGATTGCACTTTGATATATACATTGATGTACTGTGTGTGCCAGCATACTGATCCAGGGATGGCACAGATACACAGAGGCTCGACTCGTTTTGAGTCGGGTCGCTACAGAAATGGTATCAGAGCACATGTTGACTGTAGGACGTGACCCTAGAAACTAGAAACTTCTTAGGATATGATCTCTCAGAAATATTATTTTCGAAAACACCTTTCACTTCTCATCTCTTCTGATTTTATCAAATGTTCTCTCTCACCTCAAATAGTTATACAATCCCCTTACCCCTTCGACCTCATGAAGAATCAACGGAGTTCTACTTCAAAGTAAAGAGGATTTCACCACGCGATTGAAGAATTGAAGCTACACCAACAAAGGACTCTCAAGACCCGAAGAACTCGAAGATCCTAAAGTGTTCGAATAATTATATGACCATTAGAAGTCCAATCCCCTTTTATGTACCCACGTTAGATACGACGATTTGTGAGCCGTCATTGGTGTGTGTTTTCCGACGGCCACAAATAAAACCTATTCTCAAAAATATTGTTTGTACTGTGTGTATCTTCCTCCCTCTCTTACCCGTCTTATCCCTAAAACCTCAACCCTACCAGATGAAGTATGAAGCTGGACTTGTAGTCTCTAGACCAATGACCCAGATGGAGGCTGAAATATGGATTCAGAACATGGAGAACCACTTCGGGAGCAACTTGATCTCAAGGAAGTATGAAGTGGAACACGCTCTCCAGTACTTTACCCAAAGTTCTGCTATCTGGTGGAAAATGCACCATGCCATACAAGGATTTAGTGGAGCAGAAACTTGGGACGAATTCAAGAACACTCTGTTAAGATCTCGTCGTATTCAGAAGTGCTATGATAATCCTAAGAAGAAGACTTGTGCATGCAAGATTTGTGGAGAAGAAGGACATTTCTCAGAGGAATGCACGAAGGAAAGCCATAAATATCTGGGAGACTTCCCAACAGAAAAAGTGGAGTTTGATCCACTTGAAATAGAAGAACTGGCCAAAATGAAGGAGTCCGGAAAGAAGAAAAAGTACCCTCGGAAGGGCCAAATCTCTGCAGATAAAGACCTGAGTCATGTCAGATGTTTCAGGTGTATGGAATTTGGCCACTACAAATACATGTGTTTAGGAAGGAAGCCGGAAACCCAAGGAGCAAAAGCAAACACTAAGAAGCATCAAGACTTGTCAGAACTCATTTGCTTTCGTTGCAAGGAAGCAGGACATTATGCTAATGATTGTCCACATGGGAAGAAAGCTAGAATGGAGTAGTTAAGTTTTGACCATAGCAATAAGTGTGATCTGAAGCACTCTTGTTTTTCATGAGATCATGGAGTTCAAATTTTTGTAACAGAAGTCTCTGAGGTTGTAATAACTCATGAATCAATAAAATTGTTGTGTCATGATCTCCTATGTTGAAACTGTATGCGTTGTTTTCTCTACGAGCAAAGATCTATGAACATTTATGAGGATATGAGAAAATATGGTCTATGCAGGCATGAGTATAATTCATTTTAAGTGTGGTAGTAATCAGTAAACCCACAGGATCCATTGAGTAGGAATGTACCATGATTACCAAGGAGACACATACATTCCTCTGGGTACCTATTCTCTGACACCTGCAGATGACAACCCTCTACGAGTCATTCCTTAAGGGCCCAGAAACGATCATGACCCTGACTAGTGATCATGATTACCCGAAAATCCTGAAGGACATGATGAAGCACATTCATCTTGAAGGAGATGCAGTCTACAAAGGCTACACGTTCATGGAAAATGGAGTGGAACTTTGGTATGTGGAAGTACACCTCCACCATGTGAAAGGAGTTTGTCCAAATACTATGGGGCAATACTTCTTCATTTCATGTGTACCACGAGCAATATTCTTTGATGTTGTTCGTGAAGCTGCCATGGAAGCCATACGTCAGATTGGAGAAATACTTGAACCAAGACTCCATCATACCCAGGAATACCTGAGTGAAGTGCATGCGGAGATGATGGAAATGAAGCTCATGGCCACCATGAGGAAGCAAAAGATGGATGATTTCAAGGAGCACCTTGGAAAGTTCCTATGGAACTAAAGTATCTCCAAGGGAGACAAATGAATAAAGTTGGCACAAATGCTTGACCATACCGAACAATGTGGGTGGCAGCATTTGTAATAAAGTTATTTTTTTTTGAATTTGGAGTTTTGAGGAGGAATTAAGGATGTAATAAAGGATTGAGTATGAAATAAATATGATTTATCGATGAAGCAATACCTTCTTATGGTATCCCACAGAGTGGCGTGTGAACCAAAAATAAATCTGAGGATTTTTATTATATGATGGTTACCCCAAGAGTATGATGGAGGAAACACTATAGGATTTAAGGCGTAGTGATTCCAAGTATGCCTGCAACCCACAGACCCCGAGACTAATAAGGATCAAGTACTACCTATTTGGAGAAGGAAACTTGGAAAAAGCTAAGATGGATCAGCAAACGTTTTCTTAGGAGCATACGAAAACCCTAGAGTTGTGAAGATACGATAGATGTTTTGTTCAGCTTGCAGAACCAATGTATTATCCGAACTTCGTGGACAAGAGAAATTCTGCAATGCTTGTGAGGATGCCCAAGTGTTAGAATGCGAGATTCGCTAAACCTTATACAGAGAAATGATTTGGGTGCGGAATGGATTGATCACCATGACGACTTACTCTTATCATTTATCTTGCTATTCGGAATGGTAAATATGAGAGACTTACCCATAGAGACAGATGACGTTCTTTGAAGCTTTTGTTTAAGCCTTAGAATGGTATGCTGAAAGCCCCATGTACATGGCACTTGTTGTCACGCGTAAGAAATTTTACGGTGAGGAGGAAACCAAGACCCCTCTCTCTGTAGGATAACCACAAATGGTAGACCACCATGAGAACCATCGATATGTTATTTAGAATTGACCACGAGACTGTCAGTTAAGAAGACCCAATAACAGAAGAAGCTTATATCAACAGAAGAACCCTCGTTTTAATGGAAACGTTATGAATATAACGGAAGAGCATCACGAGAGGAGTTAGTATGAAGACTGTGAGGAGTCAGATGCCAAAACCCGAGAGGAATTCTAAAATTTTGAGGGACCAGTAATTCTTATTTTAAGTGTGGTAGCACCCCACTTTGCCGGAGGTTGGATTTGTTAGAAGACCTCCAAACCCTAACCTTTCTTTCTAGCCCCTTCGAATCTCGAAGACGAGATTCATTTTAAGTGTGGTAGGTTTGTAACATCCCAAATTTTGGAATGTTAATATAATTATTAGAATGATTGTTTGTCTGTTTGAGTGATTGAAACTTGAGTGAAATTTGAAACTTTTCAAAAAAACTTTTGAATGAGAGGAAATAAAATGACTTTCCCCTTTTCCGGTGAATTCAAATTCACCCATTTAAAATCAATGAGAGGAGATAGCATGACTTCTTCAACTATAAAGAATTTAAATGAAGGTGGCATTTGAATTTCTTTCGATTTTTGTTTTGCAAGTCTATATTTTCTCCACTCAAGAAATGCCAGGAATAAATTCTTGCCAAGCAAGAAAGAGAGGAGGAACATGACCCTCCAAAAACCAGGGGCACTCATTGAAATATTTTGAGCCAAGAAAAAACCAAAATTTAATTTGAGAAAATAATTGCAAAAAGAAATAATGCTTTTAGGGATTTTCTGGAAAAACATTTTTTTAAGTTTTTATTTTGGCCGTGGAAAAATGTCCATCATTTAGATTTTATTTTTCTTATAATTTTAGTGTATAGAAACTCTATATTCCGAATTGATTTGATTTCCCTTTTATCGTTTTAGTTTCCTAGTTTTGAAAAAGGAAAGAAATCGCGTTTAATAGGAAATAAAGAGCTGGCCCATTAAGGAGTTTCCAAATCTGGCCCGTTTAGTATCATCTCCTTCCTCTGGTCATTCACGTTACGAGTACCTTCCATGGCAGGAACCAAGAGATCCTCCCCTTCCAGAATTCGCGAATCTCCTTCCCTCTCAGCACCTCCTTGCCACCTATAAAGGATCCCCTCGTCCTTCTCGTTCCATTCCCCTCGAGAACGCCCCGTTTCCCTGCCCGTAGCCTCCTCCCCACCCCCTCCCATTTTCCCGGCAAGAACTCCACGGGAGCTCGCTCCACGAGCACCGACGCCCTCCTCACCGCCACCTGGACCCCTGCAGCCCTCCCCCTACCTCGCTGCACCCCCCTACCGCACCTCCCCCTCCACCGGCCCCCACCCCCTCGCCACCAGGCCCAATCGGCTCCCTGCCAAGGACCGACCAGCAGGAGCAGCGCCAGGAACCCCGACGCCAAGCAGCCCCGACCCCCCCTGTAGAAAGAAATTAATACCACCGAGGCTCCTCCACCGGTTCCCCCCCCCTTCCCCACCGATTTCCCTCGCCGGAGCACCTCCAAGCCTGTCCATCCAAGGTGAGCTTCATAGAAATCCCGTCACAGTTTTTTTCAAAAAAAGAGCAAACTTATAAAATTCATGTCTATTAGTGTGTAACTCGAAATTAGGTGATTCTTTTTGAGTTAGATCAAAAATTTCTTGTTGTTTCCGAAAATATATAATTTGTCTATGTTTGGAATTATAAAATTTGAATAAGATCACATTTGGTTTAAAACTTGTTTTGCTTATTCTGGGAGTTTAAAATTTTCTTTCAATTTAATTCTTTTTGCTGTTGTTTCCTTGTGATCATATCTTACAGTAGTTTAAGTTTCAATATTTTTAAATAATTTTACTTGCGTTTTTACCAAAACAGATTCTGTTTTAGTTCTTTTAGGATTATGGCTATTTCTTTTTCTATAATTGTTTTTAAATTATTTTCTTTTATATTTCAGAAAGTTTATATTTTGTTTTTGTTAGTTAACAGTAGGTTTTCAACAAATTTTTATTTTTATTTTTATTTGTTATCATGAAATCAATTCTAGTTCTCTAATAACTTGCAGTTTATATCTCTACTGTTTCAACTCCCATTTGAAAATACTTTCAAAATAGTTTTATGTAAAATACTTTCTTTTATCTTGGTTAAATTTATATCTTAGTTCTCTCTTACTTAATGTTTTATTTCAGTTAGAACAAAAAAAACTATTTAGTGTTCGATGTAGTAGAAGACTCCTAGTTTTAGTTGAAGTTTCTTTCGAATTCTTATTCACTCTCTCTTTTGTTTTGATTGCTAGAATGACTGCTAGTGTGAGTGCTTATGTGAATACTATGTTTGTTATATAGATTTCATCGGAGAGTGAAGAATAGTCTATCAAGTTATTTCTCGAGAACGATAATTTATCTTCATCAACCTCGCCAGGCAAGTCATTTGATCATGTATCACCTATGTTTTATGCATCGTAGTTCTACCATCCTATACCCAATTGCATGCTGAGTAGGTACTTGGAAATTATGGTTACATCTTGTAGTATTATGTGGTAGGCACCCAAAAATCCCGTTACTTGGCCCGGGACGACAAATTTTATGTTGCTATGCTTGAGTAGACGGGGTTCTGGTTGAGAGTTTATCACGAGTGATGCGAGAATAATTTAATAACCAAGACCGATTAAGTCAAGACTTTCAAGACCTCGTGAAGGAATGCAACTCTGGGTGAAGGACGGTTGATCGGCTCCCTGGAGAAACCAGTGGATGACCCGGGATGCATGGAGACGTGCCATAACATCTTGCGGAAAGCTTCACCCAGGCTCAAAGAGACGGACGGATATTTTCAAGACCCAAGGCTTACCTGCACAGTCACAAGTCATTATGGGCTCTGGCTTGGTTGGACAACGTGGCGACTCCGCACAGGCGGTGCTAGCAGATGTAAAAGAATGGTAGGATTGGATGGGCACCGACAGGGATTCAGAGGGACCCGTAGAAAGACCATGTTTTGATCATCCAGTCTTCAAGCACCCTGAAGTGCGAGGACATACACGGAGGCGATCAAATCTTGTGGGGAACGTGTGCAAAACTCTGCAGAGTACTCAAACCTAATCTATTAGCCGTGTCCACGGTCATGGACAACTTGAGCCAAAGGAACTAAAGTTATCTGAAATTCTCAGCACCATTATAAATACTTGATGAGGGTAATATTGATAACTTGGGTATGGGAACTGGTTGGCGGAACCATCTCATTAACAACCAACTACGTAGTAATATTTTGCTTTTAGCCCCTCTCTTGATGTAGGAGAAAACTTTGCTTTTCGCTAAAAACTTACAGCCCCACCTGCCATATATGCATATAGTATAGATGATATTTTACCCCTCTATTTTGTGACTTGCCGGCATATTCAATATGCTGACCTACACGGCTGCAACGTCTTATGTTGCAGATATTTTCCTCGACGAGTAAGAGTACGATTCAGGGTTACGGTCAGCACTCAACCTGCCGTTGGTGTTATTTGGGACTCCACTCCCTTGACTGTTTCCGCTGAGATATTTAAGGTATATATCAGTTTTACGCTATTTACATGTGATTGCACTTTGATATATACAGTGATGTACTATGTGTGCCAGCATACTGATCCAGGGATGGCACAGATACACAGAGGCTTGACTCGTTTTGAGTCGGGTCGCTACAAAACCACTCACATTTGGTGCATATATTGCTCTTATAAATAGAACAACCATTATTCTCTGGTTTAAATGAGTAACCATCTCGCAATACACAAGATCCAGATATAATTTCCATGCTTAACAAAGGCACAAAATAACAATTATTCATGTTCATCACTAATCCCGATGGTAACCGAAGTGAGAGTGTGCCGATGGCGATCACATCAGCCTTGGAACCATTTCCCACGCGCATCGTCACTTCATCCTTCGTCAACCTTCTTCTATTCCGCAGTTCCTATTTTTGTTGCAAATGTGAGCAACCGAACCGGTATCAAATACCCACGCACTACAATGAGAGTTGGTGAGGTACGCATTAATAACATGTATATCATATATACCTTGTTTGGCGTTGGCCTCTTTCTTGTCGGCCACATACTTGGGGCATTTCCGCTTCGAGTGAACAATCCCCTTGCAATGATAACACTAGGTTTATGTTTTGGGCCCAGTCTTGGGTTTCTTCACGGGAGGGGCAACAGCTTTGCCACCTTCTTGAAGTTCCCTTTATTGCCCTTGCCATTCCTCTTGAAACTGGTGGTATTGTTGACCATCAAAACTTGATGTTCTTTCTGGATTTCTGACTCAGCAACTTTCAGCATCGCAAACAGCTCGGCGACTGATTTATTAATCCCTTGCATGTTTTAGTTCAGCACAAAGCTCTTGTAGCTAGGTGACAGTGGTTGGAGAATTCTGTCAGTGATGGACTCCTATGGTAGAGCAATTCCCAACTCATTCAGACGGTTGGCATACTCATACATTCTAAGCACATGCTCACTGACACACCCGTTCTCCTCCATCTTGCAGGAATAGAACTTATCGAAGGTCTCATACCTCTTGATCCGGGCATTCTTCTCAAAGATAAACTTCAACTCCTGGAATATCTCATATGCTCCATGACGTTCAAAACATCTTTAAAGTACTGGTACTAAGCCATACAAGATCGCACACTAAACTATTGTGTAGTCATCGAGACGCGACTGTGAGATGTTCATAACATCTTGGGTCACCGGTTGAGGTGGCATGTCACCTAGCGTTGTATCAAGGACATAGTTCTTTTGGGAAAATGTGAGTACAAGCCTCAGATTACGGGCCCAGTCAACAAAGTTGCTCCCAACATCTTTTAGCTTAGATTTATCTAGGAACACATTAAAATTCAGGGGTGCTACTGCACGTGCCATTGATCTACAACATAAATTTGCAAAGATTACTTAGACTATTGTTCAAGATAATGAGTTTAGTTAATAATATTACTAAAAACTCCCACTCAAATTGACATCCCTCTAGTTATTCGAGTGACACATGATCCAAATCCACCAACCCATTCCCGATCATCAGGTGACGTGAGGTGGCTTCAATGGTGAACATGTCCATGTTGGTCATATCAACTATATGACTCATGTTCGACCTTTTGGTCTCTTGTGTTCCGAGGCCATGTCTGTACATGCTAGGCTCGTCAAGTTTAACCCGAGTGTTCCGCATGTGCAAAACTGTCCTGCACCCGTTGCATGTGAACGTAGAATCTATCACACCCGATCGTCACGTGGTGTCTTAAAACGATGAACTTCTGCAATGGTCCACACTCGAGGAGAACACAATTTTATCTTGAAATTAAGTGAGGGATCACATTATAATGCTACCATCGTCCTAAGAAAAACAAGGTGCATAAAAGGATTAACATCACATGCAAATCATAAGTGACATGATATGGCCATGAACTTGTGCTTTTGATCTCCATTTCCAAAGCACCGGCCTGGTCTCCATTGTCACCAGCGCCACACCATGATCTCCATCATTGTGTTCCATCGAGGTTGTCGCACCAACTATTCTTATACTACTATTGCTACCGCTTAGCGATAAAGTAAAGCATCACAAAGCGCATAATGAATGACACACATGCCATATAATAATTAAAGACAACCCTATGGCTCCTGCCAGTTGCTATAGCATCGACATGCAAGTCCATATTAACTATTACAACATTATCATCGCATACATCAAATATATCACATCATGTCATTGTCCATATCACATCACATGCATACCCTGCAAAAACAAGTTAGACGTCCTCTAATTTTTTGTTGCAAATTTTACGTGGCTGCTATGGGTATCTAGTAAGAACGCTTCTTACCTACGCAAAAACCACAACGATGATATGCATATTGCTATTTAACCTTCTACAAGGACCGCCTTTTGTCGAATCTGATTCTACTAGAGTATGGGAGACACACACCTGCTAGCCATCGTTATGCAACAGGTTGCATGTGAGTTGATAGAAACGGTCTCTCGTACGTGGACGAGTAAAGTTGGTCCGGGCCGCTTCATCCAACAATACTACAGAATCAAGAAAAGACAAAGGAGGGAAGCAATCTGAATATCAACACCCACAAAGTCTTTTGTGTTCTACTTGAGATGTCATCCACGCATAGACCTAGCTCTGATACCACTGTTGGGGAACGTTGCATGGAAAACAAAAAAAGCCTACGTGCAAATAGATCTATCCATGGTGATGACCATATATGAGTGGAGAGATTGGATCTACATAACTTTGTAGATCGCTAAGCGAAAGCCTTCAAGAACGCGGTTGATGTAGTGGTACATCTTCGCGATCCAATCACGAACCGTCCCACGATCTCCCGATCAAGTGCCGAACGGACGACACCTCCGAGCTCAAAACACATACAGCTTGGTGATGCCTTCACCTCCTCGATCTAGCGAGTGATGGTGAAGTCATAGCCTGAGTCCTCCAACGACACGATGACATGGTGAGGCGTTGGTGGTGACAGCGCGTCGCCGAGGGGTTATGAAGGAGAGAAACCGCGAGGGAGAGGAAGGGCAGCGACGCGGCAAGATTGTCATGTGGCTGCCCATTTGATAACCCACAAGTGTAGGGGATCGCAACAGTTTTCGAGGGTAGAGCATTCGACCCAAATTTGTTGATTCGCCTCAAGGGGAAACGAAAGAATATTCTCAAGTATTAGCAACTGAGTTTGTCAGAATCAACCACACCTGAAAGATTAGTGTCTGCAAGCAAAGTACCAGTAGCAAAGTAGTATGATAGCAACGGTGTCAGAAACGATCTCTTGATGGCAGACTATTCCTAACTGTTGTATCAATGGCGCCAGTAAGTTGCACGTGGGCAGAGAACTATTCTTCCCCGACAACGGTGTCGGAAAAGGGGTCTTGCAACAAGTAAAAGCGAAGTAGCAAGGAACAGCAGTAGCAGCAGCAGCAGAGTAACAGCAGTAGCAACAGTAGTAGCAACAGTAGTAGCAAAGTGGCACAATCCCTTTTGTAGCAAGGGACAAGCCTAGAGAAAGTAACTAGCAAGGACCAGTAGTAAAAGACTCGTAGGCAGTGGATCCGTGATGGATGAGTATGACGGATGTGATTCATCATGTAACAGCTATAACACGGAGAGATAAGTAACTAGCTCACGTTCGTCAATCTAATGTAGGCATGTATTCCGTATGTAGTCATACGTGCTTAGGGAGAAGAACTTGCATGACATCTATTGTCCATCCCTCCCGTGGCAGCGGGGTCCTAATGGAAACTACGAGATATTAAGGTTCTCCTTTTAATAAAGAACCGGACCAACGCATTAACATGCGATGAATACATGTACTCCTCATACTATGGTCATCTCCGGGAGTGGTTCCGGCTATTGTCACTCCAGGGTTGCCGGGTCATAACACATCGTAGGTGACTACAACTTGCAAGATAGGATCTAAAACACACATATATTGGCGACAAGATAATAGGTTCAGATCTGAAATCATGGCACTCGGGCCCTAGTGACAAGCATTAAGCATGGAAAAGTACTAGCAACATCAATGTAGAACATAGTGGATACTAGGGATCAATCCCCGTCGAAACTAACTCGATTACGTGATAGATCTCATCCAACTCATCACCGTCCAGCAAGCCTACGATGATATTACTCACGAACGATGAAGAGCATCATGGAATTGTCGATGGAGGAAGGTTGATGATGACGATGGCGATGATTTCCCCTCTCCGGAGCCCCGAACGGACTCCAGATCTGCCCTCCACATGAAGAACGGGAGGTTGCGGCGCCTCCGTATCGTAAAACACGATGAAACCTTCTCTCTGATTTTTTTTCGAGCGATACGGAAGATATAGAGCTGAGTTTGGAGGCGGTGGTGCCACGTGGGCCCCACAAGCCCTCACGGCGCGGCCAGGGTGGGTGGCCGCGGTCCAGGGGCTTGTGGCCCACTCGCACACCTCCTCCGATGGATCTTTGCGCAGGTATTTTTCACTTATTCTAGAAAAATTCTCCGTAAATTTTCAGGACATTCCGAGAACTTTTATTTCTGCACAAAAACAACACCATGGCAATTCTGCTGAAAACAGCGTTAGTCCTGGTTAGTTCCATTCAAATCATGCAAATTAGAGTCCAAAACAAGGGCAAGAGAGTTCGGTAAAGTAGATACGACGGAGACGTATCAACTCCCCCAAGCTTAAAGCCTTGCTTGTCCTCAAGCAATTCAGTTGACAAACTGAAAGAGACAAAAGAAAAACTTTGGCGAACTCTGTTTGATCTTGTTGTTGCAACTATGTCTATCTCATAACCAGAATTTCAGCAAGATCACAAGTAAACCATATAAGCAAATGACATCTAGGTCTCACGGTAATCTCATATCAATGGCATAATCAACTAGCGAGCAAATAATAATAAGTCTCGAACGTCAACACTTCAATCAAAACAACATGAAGCAGTAAGAATAGATGGTATTTCGCTAGCTTTTTCTGAGACCGCAAAACATAAATGCAGAGCACCTTCAAAGACCAAGGGCTGACTAAAGATAGTAATTCAAGGCAATGAAGATCCAGTCACAGTCATACTCAACATAGTTAAAAGCAAAACATAAAAATGACAGAGGTGCTCTCTAATTGGTGCTTTTGTAAGAGGAGGATGACTCAACAGGAACATAAATAGTCAGGCCCTTCGCACAGGGAAGCATTGATTTGCAGAGGTGCCAGAGCTCAAGCTTTGAATATAGAGATAATAATTTTGGGTGGCATGCTTTCATTGTCAACGCAATGACTAAGAGTTCTCAACATCTTCCACGCTACACATACTATAGGCGGTTCCCAAACAGAAAAGTAAAGTTTTGACTCCCCCACCACCAATCAATCACACTCCACGGCTAGCCGAATCCTCGGGTACCGTCCATACCAACATCAATCCAGCGGGAGTTTCGTTTGCAATTATCTTTTCGATTTGAGCATGGAACTGGGAATTCCAATTACCGACCCCTTTCTCGTGTATGATAGTGAATAAACACATATCGAGGATAACAGCCTAGGATGGAAGATACCAATAGCCCCCTGTCACCACATCAGCGGTTCGGCCATGCAAAACAGATTATTTGTTGAAGGTTTAGAGAATGGCACATGCGAATTTACTTGGAACGGCAGGTAGATACAGCACATAGGTAGGTATGGTGGACTCATATGGAACAACTTTGGGTTTATGGAAGTGGATGCACAAGTAGTATTCCCGCTTAGTACAAGTGAAGGCTAGCAAAAGACTGGGAAGCGACCAACTAGAGAGCGACAACAGTCATCAAAATGCATTGAGATTAACTAACATTGAGTGCAAGCATGAGTAGGACATAAATCACCATGAACATGAATACCATAGAGGCTATGTTGATTTTGTTTCAACTACATGCGTGAACATGCGCCAAGTCAAGCCACTTGAATCATTCAAAGGAGGATACCATCCTATCATACTACATCATAGTCATCTCAACATTCATGTTGGCAACCAAGACAAACCATTATAAGCTCCTAGCTAAGTAAGCACGGCATAAGCAAATATGATATCTAAGTTGTCATTGCAAACATGTTTCTCTCACAGCAAAGCTGAATCAGGCATGATGAGCTAGTCATATTTACAAAAAAAAAATAGATCGAGTTCATACCAGCTTTTCCAGGCTCAGTCACTTCATCATATATCGTCATTATTGCCTTTCACTTGCAAGACCGAACGAGGTGAACAATAATAAGAGTGCTCGTGCATTGGACTAAAGCTGGAATCTGCAGGAAAACACAAAGGAGAAGACAAAGTAATATGGCTCTATGAAAGCTAAACAGGTATGCATGCAAGAGCCACTAAACATTGTAACCATGGTCTTCTACCTTGACCCAAAAAAGAAAACTATCTACACGGGAAAGCTCCCAACAAGCAAAAGAAGAAAAAGAAAATCTTTTTGGGTTTTCTCAAACTAGACAGACACACTAAAACAAAACGAGAAAAAGAAAGTAAACTAGCATGGATGATACAGTGGAAAAGTGTGAACACCGGCTAACAAAGTGAAAGCATAAGCAAGAATGTAAAGTCGGTGAGAAACACGTACTCCCCCAAGCTTAGGCTTTTGGCCTAAGTTGGTCTACTCCCAAGGAGGGAAATAACCAGCTCCGGGGTACTTTTCCACGGGACGCTAAGACAGAAAACAGGGAAAACTAAACTAAATCTATCATTTTTCTTCTAAGCAACCGAAGGTGAAAGCTTGGAATAGAGGTTTGTGACTCCTTGATTCATCCATCTCATGGTCATCGAAAGAAATCCGTCAATGGGGTTGATCAAATCCCCTTGACAAAACTTCTCGAATCGCAAAAGAGAACGAAGAATTTTAGAATAGTCACTAGGTCACCTCAATGGGGATGTGAATTTCCCCAACAAGCAAATCATACTTCATCTTGACACGAGGAATAGGGCATTCAAAGCTCCCAATAAGAATCGATGAAGTTTTTTGATAACATTGATGCAATGTACTCGATATTGTTTCTTCGGAAAGTGCGCCGTATGCTCATTACCGTTGACATGGAAAGTGACATTGCCTTTGTTGCAATCTATAACAGCCCCTGCAGTGTTTAAAAAGGGTCTTCCGAGGATGACCGCCATGGCATCGTCCTCGGGAATATCAAAGATAACAAAGTCTGTTAAGATAGTGACGTTAGCAACCACAACAGGCACATCCTCGCAAATGCCGATAGGGAAAGCAGTTGATTTGTCGGCCATTTATAGAGAGATTTCGGTGGGTGTCAACTTATCCAGTTCAAGTCTACGATAAAGAGAGAGAGGCATAACACTAACACCGGCTCCAAGATCACATAACGTAGTTCTAACATAGTTGCCTTTAATGAAGCAAGGTATAGTGGGCACACCGGGATCGCCTAGTTTCTTAGGAGTTCCACCTTTGAAGGTATAGTTAGCAAGCATGGTGGAAATCTCAATCTCAGGTATCCTCCTCTTATTAGTCACTATATCTTTCATGTACTTAGCATACGGAGACATTTTGAGCATATTTGTCAAACGCATTTGCAGAAAGACAGGTCTGATCATTTCAACGAATCGCTCAAAATCCTCATCATCCTTTTTCTTGGATGGTTTGGGAGGGAAGGGCCTGGGTTTCTGAACCAATGGTCCCCTTTCTTTACCGTGCTTCCTAGCAGCGAAGTCATTCTTATCGTATCTCTTAGTCTTAGGCTGTGGGTTATCAAGATCAGGTTCAATCTCCACATCCTTATCCTTGCTAGGTTGAGCATCAACATGAACATCACTATTGATATTATCGCTAGGCTCATGTTCATCACCAGATTGTGTTTCAGCATCTGAGACAGAGGCATCGTTTGGACTCTCAGGTGTAGCAGCAATAGGGTTGCTAGCGTGCAGGTTCCTATCATCTTTCTTCTTCTTTCTAGGATTACTAGGTGCATCAGTGCTAACTCCTTGAGAATCTTGTTCAATTCTCTTCGGATGACCCTCAGGATACAACGGTTCCTGGGTCATTCTACCCCTCTAGTGACGACTCTGACGGAATTGTCATTCAACTCATTGAGCAAGTCATTTTGAGATTTAAGTACTTGTTCTACCTGAGTAGTAACCATACAAGCATGTTTACTCAGAAGTTTAAGATCATTGACGTTTCTGTCCACACAAGCACTTAAATGACTAAGCATACGAGCATTCTGTTCCAATTCTCTGCTAACATAATTATTGAAACTATGTTGTTTGGCAACAAAGTTATCAAATTCATCCATTGATAAGCTAGTAGGTTTAGCAAAAGGAATATCACTCTCATCAAACCTACGTAGAGAATTTACTTCTACTACCTGTATCGGGTTATCGAGACCATGGATCTCTTCGATAGGTGGTAGATTTTTGACATCTTCAGATTTAATGCCTTTCTCTCGCATAGATTTATTGGCTTCTTGCATATCCTCAGGACTGAGGAATAGAATACCTCTTTTCTTCGGAGTTGGCTTAGGAGGTGGTTCGGGAATAGTCGAAGCATTCTCATTGCACAAGATGTTATTCAGTAGAATCTCAGCTTGTTCTACAGTTCGTTCCCTAAAAACACTACCAGCACAACTATCTTGATGGTCTTTGGAAGCATCGGTAAGTCCATTATAGAATATATCAAGTATTTCATTCTTCTCAAGAGGGTGATCAGGCAAAGCATTCAGTAGCTGGATGAGCCCCCCCCCCCCCAAGCTTTTGGTAGACTCTCTTCTTCAGCTTGAGCAAAGTTGTATATTTCCAGCAAGGCAGCTTGCTTCTTATGGCAGGGAAATATTTTTCACGGAAGTAGTAGACCATATCCTGGGGACTACGCACACAACCAGGAGCAAGAGAAGTAAACCAAGTCTTAGCATCATCCTTTAGCGAGAAAGGAAACAGCTTCAGCATATAGTAGTGGCGGATCTTTTCCTTACTAGTGAATAGGGTGGCTATATCGTGCAGTTTGGTAAGATGGGCTACAACCGTTTCAGACTCATAACCGTGAAAAGGATTAGATTCGACCAGAGTGATTAACTCAGGGTCGATAGAGAATTCATAATCCTTATCGGTCACAAAGATAGGTGAAGTGGCAAACTTCGGGTCCTATTTCATCCTAGCGTTCAGAGATTTTTCTTTCCACTTGCGCAGTAAATTCTCAACATCATAGCAATCCTTACACGCAAGAAAATCCTCAGCTATCTCTCCCTCCATAACATAATGTGTATCAGGCATATCAGGTAATTCAGGCATAGGAGAGTTAGTTCTAACAGGCAAAATAGCAGGTTCTACTTCAATAGTATTAGCAGTTTCAGAAGTATCATCACATCTAGCAGCAATTCTAGCAAGTTGTGCATCAAGGAATGCACCAAGTGGCAAAGCAGTATCAAGCATAGCATCATCAGGCATAATATCAAGCATAGCATCATCATAAGCATCATGGGCAGTAGAAGTAGCATCATCAAACAGAGGCGACATATCAAGATTTCTAGCAGGAGGTGGTGTCGCAAACTTACTCATAACTGAAGGTGAATCAAGTGCATGGCTAGATGGCAGTTCCTTACCTCTCCTCATAGTGGAAGGCAAGATTTTAGTTCTTGGATCTTTCGGATTCCACATAGTGATCAGCAGACGTAAATCCCAAGTGACTCAGAGAATATAGATGTGCTTCCCCGGCAATGGCGCCAGAAAAAGGTCTTGATAACCCACAAGTGTAGGGGATCGCAACAGTTTTCGAGGGTAGAGTATTCGACCCAAATTTGTTGATTCGCCTCAAGGGGAAACGAAAGAATATTCTCAAGTATTAGCAGCTGAGTTTGTCAGATTTAACCACACCTGAAAGATTAGTGTCTGCAAGCAAAGTATCAGTAGCAAAGTAGTATGATAGCAACGGTGTCAGAAACGATCTGTTGACGGCAGACTATTCCTAACTGTTGTATCAATGGCGCCAGTAAGTTGCACGTGGGCGGAGAACTATTCTTCCCCGACAATGGTGTCGGAAAAGGGGTCTTGCAACAAGTAACAGTGAAGTAGCAAGGAACAGCAGTAGCAACATCAGCAGAGTAACAGCAGTAGCAACAGTAGTAGCAAAGTGGCCCAATCCCTTTTGTAGCAAGGGACAAGCCTAGACAAAGTAACGTAGCAAGTACCAGTAGTAAAAGACTCGTAGGCAGTGGATCAGTGATGGATGAGTATGACGGATGTGATTCATCATGTAACAGCTATAACCCGGAGAGATAAGTAACTATCTCCTGTTCGTCAATCTAATGTAGGCATGTATTCCGTATGTAGTCATACGTGCTTAGGGAAAAGAACTTGCATGACATCTATTGTCCATCCCTCCCGTGGCAAAAGGGTCCTAATGGAAACTACGGGATATTAAGGTTCTCCTTTTAATAAAGAACCGGACCAACGCATTAACACGCGGTGAATACATGAACTCCTCATACTATGGTCATCTCCGGGAGTGGTTCCGGCTATTGTCACTCCGGGGTTGTCGGGTCATAACACATAGTAGGTGACTACAACTTGCAAGATAGGATCTAAAACACACATATATTGGCGACAAGATAATAGGTTCAGATCTGAAATCATGGCACTCGGGCCCTAGTGACAAGCATTAAGCATGGCAAAGTAGTAGCAACATCAATCTAGAACATAGTGGATACTAGGGATCAATCCCCATCAAAACTAACTCGATTACATGATAGATCTCATTCAACTTATCACCGTCCAGCAAGCCTACGATGAGATTACTCACGAATGATGAAGAGCATCATGGAATTGTCGATGGAGGAAGGTTGATGATGACGATGGCGACGATTTCCCCTCTCCGGAGCCCCGAACGGACTCCAGATCTGCCCTCCAGATGAAGAACAGGAGGTGGCGGCGCCTCCGTATCGTAAAACGTGATGAAACCTTCTCTTTGAATTTTTTTTCAGGCGAGACGGAAGATATAGAGCTGAGTTTGGAGCCGGTGGTGCCACGTGGGCCCCACAAGCCCTCACGGCGCGGCCAGGGGGGTGGTCGCGGCCCAAGGGCTTGTGGCCCACTGGCACACCTCCTCCGGTGGATCTTTACGCATGTATTTTTCATTTATTCCAGAAAAATTCTCCGTAAATTTTCAGGACATTCCGAGAACTTTTATTTCTGCACAAAAACAACACCATGGCAATTCTGCTGAAAACAGCATTAGTCCGGGTTAGGGCCTGTTTGGGACTGCTTTGCTCCGTCAAAATCAGCTCCGCTTCATCAAATACACTTTAGAGCAGTTTCATATAGGAGTTGCAACTATTTCAAGAGAATGTTTGGCTCTCATTTAGCTCCAACTTCACGAATGAAAATTTTGGTGAAAAGGATCTATTTGATTGGATGAGAGGTAAAAAACGAAGGGGTGTCCACTTACTTGTGGCAGTGGTGGTTAATTTTCTTCCAACTCCAACTTCTATAATTTTACGGAGCACCTCCTAGAGAGTTTCAAAAAAAACAAGGAGTTGGACCCCAGATTCTAGTATTTTTGCGGAGCGGTATATCGTGGGGCTACCCCGTTTGGCTTACGTTTTCTAGAGCGGAGCTGAATTTTCTAGAGCAGAGCAGTCCCAAACAGGCCCTTAGTTCCATTCAAATCATGCAAATTAGAGTCCAAAACAAGGGCAAAAGAGTTCGGAAAAGTAGATACGACGGAGACGTATCACCCCTCTCTACATATCTATATATAGGAGGAAGGGAGAGGGGAGGGCATCCTAGGGTTACCCCCTAGGGGCTGGCGACCAAGGGAGGAGGGGGCGGCGGCTATGGAGGCCCACCCAAGTTGGGCTGGCCTGCGCCCAGCCCCCTAGTGGGTTACGGTGCCACCTCTCCTTGGCCCATGAGGCCCCGCGAACAATTGTCGAGGCCTTCCGAAACCCCTTTCGGTACTCCATGAAAGCCTTGGTACGCCTTGGAACACTTTCGGACTCCGCTGACCTTCATTCTATATATCAATCTTCACCTCCTGACTATTCTGGAATTCCTAGTCACGTCCGAGATCTCATCCAGGACTCCAAAAAACCTTCGGTGACCAACACTATGACTCAATTATGCTTATATCGTCACTGAACCTTAAGTGTGTAGACCCTGCGGGTTCGAGAACTACAAACACATGACCGAGACACTCTTCGGTCAATAACCAATAGCGGGACCTGGATGTCCATATTAGTTCCTACATATTCTATGAAGATCTTTCATCTATTGAACCTCAATTTCAAGGATTCAATCAATCCCCTATGATTTTCCATTTGTCCTTCGGTATGTTACTTGCCCGAGATTCGATCGTCGGTATCTCCATACCTAGTTCAACCTCGTTACTGGCAAGTCTCTTTACTCATTCCGTAATACAAGATCCCGTGACTAACCCCTTAGTCACATTACATGCAAGCTTATTGTGATGGTGTATTACCGAGTGGGCCCAAGGATACCTCTCCGTCACACGGAGTGACAAATCTCTGTCTCGACCCATGCCAACCCAACAGACACCCTCAGAGATACCTGTAGAGCACCTTTATAGTCACCCAGTTACGTTGTGACGTTTGATACACACAAATTATTCCTCTGATGTCCGGGAGTTGCATGATCTCATGGTTATAGGAACAAATACTTTGACATGCAGAAAACAGTAGGAGTAAAATCACATGATCATATGCTACGTTTATAGTTTGAGTCTTGTCCATCACATCATTATCCTAATGATGTGATCCCGTTACTAAATGACAACTCATGTCCATGGTCACGAAACCTTGACCATCTTTGATCAACGAGCTAGTCCATTAGAGGCTTACTAGGTACAGTGTGTTGTCTATGTATCCACACATGCATTTTAGTTTTCAATCAATACAATTATAGCATGGATAATAAACGATTTTCTTGAACAAGAAAATATAATAATAACTATTTTATTATTGCCTCTAGGGAATATTTCCAATAGAGGGCACTTGGGAAGCCAGACGTTGAACAACAATAGAGAAAACCGATTAGCGCAGCCACAGCTCACAAATTTGTTGCAATGTCCACCACCATGTTGATTCGCACCACATGTCGGTGATGCACATGAAGGCGGGCAATCACACATTGGGCAAAAGAAGTTGCGCCTTGCATCCTCTTCATAAGAGGAACGAGATGCTCTGACTCTACATATCCTGTAGAGACGCATGCATCGGAGAGGAAGAAGCCCCTTGGTCGGGCGAGGGGCTCCCGATGGAGAATGAAGCAACTATAGTAACCTGCTTGAGAAGGAACAACACCCAAACATAATGTGGACTGATACGTCTCAAATGTATCTATAATTTTTTATGGTTTCACGCTGTTATCTTGCCTTCTTTGTATGTTTTATGTAATTTTTTATATCTTTTTGGGACTAACTTATTAATTCAGTGCCAAGTGCCAGTTCCTGTTTTTTTCGTGTTTTTGACCCTTTTCATATCTGATTTTGGAACGGAGTCCAAACGGAATAAAAACCCCGAAATGATTTTTTTCCGAAAGAAAGAAGACCAGGGAGCCTTTGGGCCAAGCCAGGTGGGCCCCAGGGAGCCCACAAGCTCCCACCACGCCATCAGGGGGGGTGGTGGTGGTGGGCAAGCTTGTGGCCACCCTGGCCGACCCTGGCCTAGATCTTGCGCCTATGTGTTCCCAAATATTCCGCAAAAAATCAGGGGATCCTCGAAAATACTTTCCCGCCGCCGCAACCTTCCGTTTCCGCGAGATCTCATCTAGAGACCCTTCCCGGTGCCCTGCCGGAGGGGACTTTGGAGGTGGAGGGCTTCTTCATCATCATCATCGCCCCTCCAATGACTCGTGAGTAGTTCACTTCAGACCTGCGGGTCCGTAGTTAGTAGCTAGATGGCTTCATCTCTCTCTTGGATCTTCAGTACAAAGTTCTCCATGATCTTCATGGAGATCTATCCGATGTAATCTTCTTTGGCGGTGTGTTTGTCGAGATCCGATGAATTGTGGACTTGTGATCAGATTATCTATGATATATATTTGAGTCTTTGCTGATTTCTTATATGCATTATTTGATATCCTTGTAAGTCTCTCCAAGTCTTGGGTTTTGTTTGGCCAACTAGATCTATGATTCTTGCAATGGGAGAAGTGCTTGGTTTTGGGTTCTGCCATGTGGTGACCTTTCCCAGTCATAGTAGGGGCAGCAAGTCACACATCAAGCAGTTGCCATCAAGGGTTAAAAGATGCGGTTTTTATCATTGGTTTGAGATTATCCCTCTACATCATGTCATCTTGCTTAAGGTGTTACTCTGTTCTTATGGACTTAATACACTAGATGCATGCTGGATAGCGGTCGACGTGTGGAGTAATAGTAGTAGATGCAGAAAGTATCGGTCTACTTGTTTCGGACGTGATGCCTATAGAAATAATAATTTCATAGATATCGTCATGACTCTGCACAGTTCTATCAATTGCTCGAAAGTAATTTGTTCACCCATCGTCTACTTGCTTTGATGAGAGAAGCCACTAGTAAACACTACGGCCCACGGGTCTATTCACATCCATCGTTTACATCTCCGCTTTTACTTTGCTTTGTTACTTTGTTGCTTTCAGTTCTCACTTGGCAAACAATCTATAAGGGATTGACAACCCCTTCATAGCGTCGGGTGCAAGCTTTTGTGTATGTGCAGGATCTTGAGATACTCTTGCGCCGGATTGATACCTTGGTTCTCAAACTTACCGTCGCTGTGCTACATCACCCTTTCCGATTCGAGGGAACACCAACGCAAGGCTCCAAGGCCATGGGAGAAATCCTTTGCATACTTGCATCCTTTGCATACTTGCCGTTGCAAGGGATACTCAGCAGAACAATCAGAAGTATTTCCGGCCCGCTGTCGGGGATCTTTTTGAGGTAGCAGAAGTATTTCTGGCGCCGTTGTCGGGGAGGAGGATCGTCAAGAATATTCTCCCAACAACTTGCCTATTTGTGGCGCCGTTGCCGGGGAGGAGAAATCAAGATCTATCCAAGTAGGTCTCACAAACTCTTCTCTTTGCATTTACTTTTGTTGCCAGTTGCCTCTCGTTTTCCTCTTCCCCCACTTCACATTTGCCGTTTTCTTTCGCCTTTCACCTTCGCCGTTTTCTTTTGCCTTTTTGTTGTCTTCTTTTGCCCGTTTCACTCTCTCTTCCTTCTCGTTTGTGTGTGAGATAGTCCATCAATGGCTAGACCCAACACTCCAAACGACACCCCTGAAAATGAAGTTCTCAATTTCAGGCAGAATGAGGAAGAAAATTTGAAGGACGCTTGGTACAGGATTTGCAATGCTCAAAGTAGATCTACTCGTAAGCAATCCACTACCGTCCTCCTTCACAGTTTCTATGTTGGAATTTCTCCTCGGAATAGGTATATCCTTGATACCATTGTAGGCGGGAACTTTTTAGGGAGCCATACTGTTGACTCCTATAGAGCTATCATTAATTTGGTAGGCTCACCCCCGCTCATGGTTAATGGAACTATCTTGACCTTGGAACACGTGATGCAAAGGCTTGACGCTATTGAAAACAAAATTGTCACAGTTGAACTTATTTAGGGTTTGGATAGAAAGATCCACAATCAAATTACTCAGTACGGATCCAAAGTGGGAAACTTTTTGAAAAAATTAAAGGAGAATGAACTTATAGTTAATGATTCTTCTAGAATTGGCAAATTAGAAGATGTTATAACCAACTTGGGTTCCGCTTTTGCCGCGGTGCAAAATACTCCAAATCTTACTCTCAAAAAGACCGTCAAGCCTGTTTTTGTTCCAAGAGCTGGTGGTGAGTCATCTAATAAAGATGAAAATCTTAAGATGATAAATGATCACGCTACCTATGGTTTGAGCACCAAAGATGACTATACGTGATTCCATCACTTTCGCCTGGCTAAGGGCGTTAAACAAATGCGCTTGTTGGCAGGCAACCCAATGAATCTATCCTTTTTCTTTCTGTTTTGTGTTTTCCACACTTTCATAATTCTGTTATGATTGTGTTTTTTGTGTTTCTTTTTGCGTTTGTGCCAAGCAAAACCATTATGATTAGTCTTGAGGATGATCGTTTGGTCATGCTGGTAAAGACAGAAACGTTCTGCTCACGAAACGAATTTTCATTTTTTTTGTAAGAGCTTTTGAGTTGATTCTTTTTTCTGCTGATTGCTACGCAAATTCTTCATATTTTCGTAAGTTTTCAGAATTGTTGAAGTAGCAAGGTATACGAAACATACAGATTGCTACATACTGGTATGTTGTTAACAGATTCTGTTTTTGTTGTGTTGGTTCTTATTTTGATGAAACTATGGATAGTATCGGGGATATTAGCCATGGAGGATTGAAAGTACAGTAACCCAACATCAGCACAAGTAGAATTTGAGTTTGCTACGGTACCTAAGGAAGTGGTGGTTTGCTTTCTTGTACTAATGTTATCACGAGTTTCTGTTTAAGTTTCGTGTTGTGAAGTTTTCAAGTTTTGGGTGAAGTTCTTATGAAAAAAAAGATAAAGAGTGGCAAGAGCTCAAGCTTGGGGATTCCCAAGGCGCCCCAAGATATTCAAGTATTCCGTAAAAGCCTAAGCTTGGGGATGCCCCGGGAAGGCATCCCCTCTCTCGTCTTCAATCCATCGGTAACGTTACTTGGGGCTATATTTTTATTCACCACATGTTATGTGTTTTTTCTTGGAGCGTCTTGTATCGTAGGAGTCTTCTATTTTTGTTGTGACACAATCATCCTTGCTGCACACCTAGAGAGAGAGACATGCACACACCGTGATTTTGTCGAGCTTCACTTATATCTTTTGGTAGACAATTCAGCTCACATGTGCTTCACTTATATCTATTGAGCTAGATACTTTTTCTCTATGTGCTTCCCTTATATCTTTTAGAGCACAGCGGTGCGTGGCTTGGTATTTGATCTGTGCTTTTAAAGTAGTCTCAAAAGGGGTAGTTATCCAAAGGGATACGAAAACTTCCACCTTCATGTGCATTGAATAGTTAGAGAAGTTTGTTTCATCTCAATAAGTTTTGAGTTGTGGTTATGGTAATATTGAAGTCATGCTAGTAAGGTGTTGTGGATCTAGAAATACTTGTGTTGAAGTTAGTGACTCCCGTAGCATGCACGTATGGTGAACCGCTATGTGATGAAATCTGAGCATGATTAGTATATCGATTGTCATCCTTTGCGTGGCGGTCGGGATCGCGCGATGGTTTATACCTACCAACCCTTCCCCTAGGAGTATGCATTGAATGCTTTGTTTCGATTACTAATAAAACTTTTGCAACAAGTATATGAGTTCTTCATGACTAATGTTGAGTCCATGGTTTAGATGTACTTTCACCTTCCACCATCACTATTTTCTTAGTGCCGCGCAACTTTCGTCGGTGCACAAAACCCACCATTAGCCTCCCTCAAAACAACCACCATACCTACCTACTATGGCTTTTTCAAAGTCGTTCCGAGATATATTGCCATGCAACTACCACCATGATATGTGCCACCACGTCTACATTGCCTTTGCACGATCGTAAGATAGCTAGCATGATGTTTCCATTGATGTCTATGCCATGCTAGATCGTTGCCACGGTACACTACCGAAGGCATTCCATATAGAGTCATAATTGCTCTAAGTTTTGAGTTGAAAGTCTGATGATCATCATTATTGGAGCATTGTCCCATGTGAGGAAATAAAAGAGGCCAAAGAAGCCCATAAAAAAGAGGCCAAAGAGCCCACCAAAATAAAAAAAATGAGAGAAAAAGAGAGAAGGGACAATGCTACCACTTTTTCCACACTTGTGCATATTGAGCACCATGATCTTCATGATTGAGAGTCTCTCGTTTTGTCACCACCATATAGCTAGTGGGAAATTCTCATTATATAACTTGGCTTGTATATTCCAATGATAGGCTTCCTCAAAATTGCCTTACGTCTTCGTGAGCAAGCAAATTGGATGCACACCCACTAGTTCTCTTTAAGAGCTTTCACATACTTGTAGCTCTAGTGCATCATTTGTATGGCAATCCCTACTCATTCACATTGATATCTATTGACGAGCATCTCCACACCTCATTGATATGCCTAGTTAATGTGACTATCTTCTCCTTTTTGTCTTGCAACCCCCACCACATTCCACACCATCTATAGTGTTATAACCATGGCTCACGCTCATGTATTGCGTGAGAGTTGAAAATGTATGAGAAAATAAAGGTGTGAAACAATTACTTGGCCAATACCGGGGTTATGCATGATTTAAATTCGTTGTGCAATGATGATAGAGCATAGCCAGACTATATGCTTTTGTAGGGATAACTTTCTTTTGGCCTTGTTATTTTGAAAGTTCATGATTACATTGCTAGTTTGCTTGAATTATTATTGTTTCCACGTCAATAGAAAACTATTGTTTTGAATCTAATGGATCTGAACATTCACGACACATAAGAGGAATTACAAAGGACACCTATGCTAGGTAGCATGAAAGCATCAAAAAATCATTCTTATCACTTCCCTACTCGAGGACGAGCAGGAGTTAAGCTTGGGGATGCTTGATACGTCTCAAACGTATCTATAATTTTTGATGGTTTCACGCTTTTATCTTGCCTTCTTTGTATGTTTTATGTACCTTTTTATATATTTTTGGGACTAACTTATTAATTTAGTGCGAAGTGCCAGTTCCTGTTTTTTCCGTGTTTTTGATCCTTTTCAGATCTGATTTTGGAACGGAGTCCAAACGGAATAAAACCCCGAAATGATTTTTTCCCGAAAGAAAGAAGACCAGGGAGCCTTTGGGCCAAGCCAGGCAGGCCCCAGGGAGCCCACAAGATCCAACCACGCCACCAGTGGGGTGGCGGCGGTGGGCAAGCATGTGGCCACCCTCGCCGCCCCCTGACCTAGATCTCGCGCCTATATATTCCCAAATATTCCGCAAAAAATGAGGGGAGCCTCGAAAATACTTTTCCGCCGCCGCAAGCTTCTGTTTCCGTGAGATCTCATCTGGAGACCCTTCCCGGCGCCCTGCCGGAGGGGACTTTGGAGGTGGAGGGCTTCTTCATCATCATCATCGCCCCTCCAATGACTCGTGAGTAGTTCACTTCAGACCTATGGGTCCGTAGTTAGTAGCTAGATGGCTTCTTCTCTCTCTTGGATCTTCAATAGAAAGTTCTCCATGATCTTCATGGAGATCTATCCGATGTAATCTTCTTTGGCGGTGTGTTTGTCGAGATCCGATGAATTGTGGACTTGTGATCAGATTATCTATGATATATATTTGAGTCTTTGCTGATTTCTTGTATGCATGATTTGATATCCTTGTAAGTCTCTCCGAGTCTTGGGTTTTGTTAGGCCAACTAGATCTATGATTCTTGCAATGGGAGAAGTGCTTGGTTTTGGGTTCTGCCAGGTGGTGACCTTTCCCAGTGACAGTAGGGGCAGCAAGGCACACATCAAGATGTTGCCATCAAGGGTAAAAAGATGGGGGTTTTATCATTGGTTTGAGATTATCCCTCTACATCATGTCATCTTGCTTAAGGCGTTACTCTGTTCTTATGGACTTAATACACTAGATGCATGCTGGATAGCGGTCGACGTGTGGAGTAATAGTAGTAGATGCAAAAAGTATCAGTCTACTTGTTTCGGACGTGATGCCTATAGAAATAATCATTGCATAGATATCATCACGACTCTACACAGTTCTATCAATTGCTCGACAGTAATTTGTTCACCCACCGCCTACTTGTTTTCATGAGAGAAGCCACTAGTAAACACTACGGCCCCCGGGTCTATTCACATCCATCATTTACATCTCCGCTTTTACTTTGCTTTGTTACTTTGTTGCTTTCAGTTCTCACTTGGCAAACAATCTATAAGGGATTGACAACCCCTTCATAGCGTTGGATGCAAGCTTTTGTGTTTGTGTAGGATCTTGAGATACTCTTCCGCCCGATTGATACCTTGGTTCTCAAACCGAGGGAAATACTTACCGTCGCTGTGCTACATCACCCTTTCCGCTTCGAGGGAACACCAACGCAAGGCTCCAAGGCCACGGGGGAAATCCTTTGCATACTTGCCTAGGAAGTCCCTTAAGGCATAGCCGTAGCTGAAGGATTCCTGGTGCCGTCGACACAACTACTTCCTGGCGCCGTTGCAAGGGATACACAGCAGAACAATCAGAAGTATTTCCGGCCCGCTGCCGGGGATCTTTTTGAGGTAGCATGGACCTCCAGCAAAGCAGATTGAGAAGGAAGTAGTCATTGCAAACTCAGGTTCCTAAATATGGCTCCCCTCAATTCAAAGCAGAAGAAAACGCAAGTAACTATCTCCTACTCTAGTGAACAAATTTGGTACAAAATCATGGACAAAATAGTATTGCACCGGATTCACGGGAGCCTGCATCGGCCTTCAAAAAACCAAATTAACGTACTAGGTCTCCGGATTTAGTGATATTTTTGTAGCTTCGGAGAAAACAAACAGGGGAATAGCGGAAAACAAGAGAATGGGGTCCAATCGAATATGACTCATGCCGCAACCTTTAGTAGACGTCGCACCATTGTGGTGCCATGACTTGAAAGAGGAGAAAATTCTAGGGAAAGACATTGAGTTTGAAGGGAGATTATTTAAACCGGGATTACCATGACCATCCAAGGAAGCCATCGTGAGGGCTACCGAGAACGACGATCTAGAGGACAGCTACAAGTGTTCTCTCGAGAATCCAATCCAATGAAGAATACCTAGATCTGGCCATATAGGACCCAACATAAGGTGGATAAACAGAGGGGGGTTGGATCCGATCCACTCGCCCCCTTCTCCAAACGAATGAGCAAACAGAGGATGAGATGAGAGGAAGCTTGAGGGAAGATCTGCGAGGGAGAGAGAGATAGGAGGGGGAGGGAGGGTAGGGAGGGGGAGCGAGGTGGCAATTTTTATTTATCTTTATAAAAAAATTCATATCTAAGGGTTGTTACAGGCTTGGCGAGCCAACGTAAAAACTAGCCAGCCCTTTGGGTATGGAACCCATTTGGGCGAGAGTAGTACAAGGATGGGTGGCCTCGTGGGAAGTCCTCGTGAAAGGGTTTCATATCTAGCCTACCCAAACTTGTTTGGGATAGAAGGCTTAGTAAAGTAAAGTAGAAGTTTATACTTTTTATTCTTATATATACATGAATCTGCAAAGATTTCAAATTAAGGGTTTTATACATATAATTGATTCTCGTTCCATATACGATGGCAAATTAAGTTTTTTAGCATATGTTTCTTATATACTGATGGCAATTTCATGTTATATATGATGGCAGTTCCTTTTTTCTGTATAATGACAAACGCTTTCTTATCGATTTCATTTGTTTGGACAATTGAGCTTTATTTTGTAGAGAGAACAATGTTTTGATGGCAAACAAATCACCAAAATTATCGCATGGGCTTTCCTCTAGCAAACCAATTGGTTCCCTACCCTAGCCTTCCCTGAGCAAACAATAATTCGCTCGGGGACTCCTTCCCAGCTAGCCCGCCCAACAAGACTATATGGTTTTTCTCCTATATGTACAAGTAGTCTGTCACCCCTCGAACTCAGTCCACATATGGGGGACGCCCGGACAAATTGGACATGTCCTCTGGATCATCCCAATTTTTATCCAACCCACTTAGCACCACATGCAGTCACATTATTTTCCTATCACTCCATTCTCTGCTCCCATAAGATCAGGTTATTATGCCGCGCTATATGATGCACACAATGTGCTTGATGAAATATCTAACATAGAAAGGAAAAAAATGAGGGTTCAAAGTGAGGATCATAGTTGTGCACTAGAAAAAAGCGAGGGATCAGAGCGATACGACCGAACGGACTCATGAACGTGTGAGGGTCTAGATTTGTGCATTGTTGTTATACATGCACAAGTGTTCGTCGGAGCCTCCAATCCAACGGATAATGCCCAGATCTAGCCATATAGGACACAACATAAAGTGGATAAAACACAGGGATGAGTGGATCTGAGCCCCTCCTCCCTTCTGCAACCAACTGATTTGGCAAAGGATGAGAGGAGAGGACGCTTCGGGGCGGATGTGTGTGTGTGCGCGCGCGTGTGCGTGCGTGCGTGCGTGAGAGAGAGAGAGAGAGTATGTGATAAGTCCGATTGAAACTTTGCTATGGCAATTGGGTCATACCAACCTTCATTTTTTCATGGCAATTTTCTCTGTGTTTTTTTTCTAATTTTTATATTATGAAATGTTGGCAGACTGCAAATTGAGGGTTTTATACATATATGTGATTTTTATTCTATATACGATAGCTAGTCTTAGCATGTGTTGCATATAAACAATTGGCAATTTCATGTTATATATGATGGCAAATCTTGTTTTTTCTATATTGACAATATTTTTACTGATTCTGTTTGGACTGTTTGGGCTTTACTTGCGAACGGAACAATGTTTTAATGGCCTAACGATGGCCAAAACGTTCACATGGGGATTTCCTTGTCTCAAAAAAAAAACATCGGGGCTTTCCTCGGGCGAACCAAGGTTCACTCGCTTGCCCTTTCCTGAGCAAATGATGATTTCGCTCAGGGGCTCCTTCTCAACTGAAGTACACTCAGCTATCGTGTTTAAAAGGAAAGTCCACCCAACCAGACTCTTATTTTCCTTCTATATGTACGGATTGTCCAAAAACCCTCAAACTCATCTCGTATATACAGACCATATAAAGACGCCCGCCCAATTTTCATCCAACCCACTTAGATCATCTCCAACACACGCCCAACAGCAGCTAAAAACAGTTTACAGCGTCAAAAAAGCAAAATATAACACACAAAAGTGTGCTGGCTTCAACGGCCATCGTAAAATATTACGCGCGCATCGTTCGAGCAGACGCTGCAAAAATAAATAACACGCGCCCAGGACAAACGACATACGAGACTACAAACGAGTTTTAAAAGATCAAACAAATAAAAAATAATCAACAATAAATAGTTTGATTTTTCACAATAGTCAACAACAAATAGTTCGACGCTACAACATCAAACGTACAACATCAAACATACAAATCATCATTCTTATTTTGTTGGTAATTTCATGTCCACCCCTCCTTAATTAGATCCTTCTCAAGGTCATCATGTGTTTCGGCACGTCAAATGACATGATAGGAGGCAACAAATCGGACCACCCTCGCAGCCCGACGACGCACTCGCACGGGATGTCCCAAGAGCTCATACTGAGAGTAGTCTAAATCTTGGTCACGCTCATTCTCGATGATCATGTTATGCACGATCACACAAGCGTGCATAATGTACCAAAGCATCTTTTGATCCCAGAATCTAACCGGTCCTCTCACAATAGCAAATTGGGCTTGCAAAATCACAAAATTTCTTTCCACATCTTTCCGAGCCGCTGATGGGGTTATAGCCCTAGGGTAGGGTCATAGGCCTGACCTATAAGTCCTACCCAAGGGCACCTCATTATTAGCTTAAGGATCACAAGATACTTACCGACTGGATTAAGACAACCTCTCATCCACTCGGTAAAGAACCACTCGGAAGGTTACCTAATACTCGACGACTGGATCCCACTCGGTAAATACCAGAAGCCAGTCGACATAAAAGACCAGAAGCCACTCCAGCGAGGCTAACGGTCATACGTTAGACTACTGTAGTTAATGTCCTTTATGGCATACGTTACTTGTAACATATGCATTCAATCCCACTTATTACACCCTTGAAGGCTAGACACTTATGAGGGGCAGCGCACTCTATATAAGCCACCCCTCCCCTCTGGCACAAGGGTTCGCATTCTATAACATTCATATTCCACTCGACACCAAAGCTCCAAGAGCACTGAGACGTAGGGTTGTTACCTCCACCGCGGAGGGGCCTGAACACATACAACCTTGCCGTAGCTTGGACTCTGCCCTCTACTTTCGTACCCTAGACATCTACTGTCAGGCTTATATCCACGACAGTTGGCGCCCACCTTGGGGCAGGCGTCTAGGCGACTTCCGGCAAGTTTGCATTTTTTTCCTCTTCACCATGTCTTTCGGCAGTGATTTGTGCCTTGGTCACGAGATCGTGTTCGGCACACTCGTCTTCATCGCCGACGATTCGGCATGGCTTCAGGAGGTGCCTCTCAACTTCGAGGCGCTTCTAGTCCGCGAGACGACGTTCTTCCGTGCTAGTTCCTGCGGAGTCCTTCTTCGCCAACCGTCGACTCCGTCACCGACTGTGCTCCCCATCGCACGTAGCAACAAGCGATCCGGTCACTCACGGCTCCAGCGCTGGGTGCGTCATGCACTCGCGCGTCAAGCATCTTCGCCGCAGGTGGCAGCCATTGAACCTGCTACACCTCCGTGTGCTGCATCTCACTCGGTGTCAGATTCGTCTGGCTCTCCTTCCGAGTGTGAGAACCGCAGCCCTGCGACAGGAAGTTTTCATGGCCGGCTCACATGAGAGCCCGCCAAGGACCAATCGGGACAAGCGGGAAACCGGATAGACTTTGGGTGTGCGTCATCATCCGCGCCCTGCAGCATCCGGTCGGCGTTCTCGTCACGACAACATCGAGGTATTCCGCACGCCTACCCTCAACTTGGCTGCGGCCGCAAGGATTGCAGACTCCATCCAGCCGTCAAATTCATCAGCGAGCAGAGGAGTGCAGCGGATCCGTGCCTTGTTACAGGCGGCGCAGCAGCAGAATTCCGTTGTCTCTTAGTCTCACAACAGACTGCACAACAATTCGGTCCGAGCGGACACAGTTCGGTCATTTTACAGCCCAGGTTCTCCTCAGCGTCGCAGAGGAGGAGATCACCGAGAAGATCGGTACAGAGACCAGGGGAGGAATCCGCTTCCCCCCACCTCAATCGTGAAGATCGCCATCGCTCGCGCTGTCCTCCGCGGAGTGGTTCGTATGCGCCCCGGCGCAATGACGAAAGGTGATCGGTGGGCGACGACCGCGACCAGAGGCGTGATGTAAGGGACTACCTCACTCAGAAGAGAGTTGAATGAGGCCGAGCCCATCACGACGGATATGACGGTGATCATCCGAGTGGAAGTGGCTCTGTCATCTCTGGGCCCGAGTGTTTCAGTCGAGCAATCCGCTCCGCTGTATTCCCCCCAACTTCAGGTTGGCGGCCGGAATAAGCAAGTTTACTGGAGAATCCAAGCCAGAGACATGGCCAGATGATTACCGAGTGGCAGTTCAGACCGGCAGCGGCAATGACAACGTCGCAATGAAGCACTTGCCTCTGATGCTGGATGGTTCGGCCCGTGCCTGTCTGAATCAACTAGCTCCATCAAGCATATACTGTTGGGCAGATTTGGCTCGAGTGTTCATCAAGACCTTCGAGGGCACCTGCAAGCGCCCTACTAGTCTCTCAGAGCTACAGCATTGTATCCAGAAGCCGAGTGAGTCTTTGTGCGATTATATCCAACGCTGGATCACTCTTCACCACACTGTGGAGAACGTCACCGAGCATCAAGCAGTCTATGCTTTCAAGGCACGCGTCAGGTACCGCGAGCTGTACTTGAAGTTCGGTTGGACAGGAGATATGTCTATAAGCAAGATGATGGAGATAGCAACCCGCTATGCCAATGGAAAAGAAGAAGACCGCATCCGTAGCTGCAAAGGCAAAACAGTCGACGGAGATGCCAACCGAAAGCAGAAGCAGAAGGTAGAATGCACTCCTTCGGCAGAAGCAGCCGCTTTGGGAGCGGGAAAGTTCAAGGGAAAGGGCAAGGGCCAATTCCCCCCAAAGAAATTCAAGAAGCAGTCCGGACCAGATGTCCTTGATTAGCCGTGTGTGATTCACACGAAGATAGATGAAGAAGGCAACACCATCGTGCCTAAACATACCACTCGGCAGTGCAGACTGTTGATCCACGGGTTTGGAGAGGATTAGTCGAGTGAGAAAGACCAAGAGAAAGAGGACGAAGAACAAGAAGACCACTTCCCAAAGGTCCATGCCACTCTGAGGATCTTCGCTGATGTTGAAAGCAAGAGTCGACTGAAAGTGGTCAACCGAGAGGTCAACATGGCAGCTCCTTCCACCCTGAAGTGTCTCAAGTGGTTGCAGACTGCCATCACCTTCGACCAGTTGGATTGCCCGACACATGTACCCACTCCGGGACGTCGGGCTCTTGTTGTTGACCCAGTGGTAGAAGGAGTTCGACTCCGCAAGGTGTTGATGGATGGAGGGAGCGGCTTGAACATCATCTACGTCGACACTCTCAAACGGATGGGCATTCCGATGTCCAAGCTCAGCGACATCAATATGCAGTTTCACAGAGTGATCCCAGGGAAGAAGGCCGTTTCACTCGGTCAGATCGCGTTGGATGTCGTCTTCGGCTCCGACAAGAACTTCCGCAAGGAGAAACTCACGTTCGAGGTAGTGGACTTCCAGAGTGCCTACCATGCCATACTTGGGCAACCAGCATATGTAGGTTTCATGGCCCGACCATGTTACGTTTATTTGAAGATGAAGATGCCAGGACCGAAGGGGGTCATCACCATCACTAGCGATTGGCAGAGAGCAGAAGAATGTTTGCAGCAGGGCTCCAAGATCGTGGACCAGCAGATGGCAATGGCAGAGCTCGATGAGTACCGGCAGAGAGCAGATCCCGCCGAACTGATGCGCGCGAAGAAGCCAACTTCCGAGTCTGCATTCTAGTCGGCAGGCGAAATCAAGAAGGTCAGCATCCACCCGACGGATCCTACAGCTTCCTCGACCAATATCTCAACAACCCTTGACCCTAAATAGGAAGCCGAGCTCATCCAGTTCCTACATGAGAACTGGGACATCTTCGCATGGAAGCCCGCTCACATGCCTGGTGTACCCATGGAACTGGTTGAGCATCGACTGAGGTCGACCCCAAAGCTCGACATGTCAAGGAACATCTGCCTTGGTCCGCCACACAGAAAAGGAAAGCAATCGGCGAGGAGGTGGCTAAGCTCCTAGAGGCCAAGTTCATTCGCGAGGTTTACCACTCCGAGTGGCTTGCGAATGTTGTCATGGTGCCTAAGAAGGACAAGTCACTCCGAATGTGCATCGACTTCAAGCATATCAATCGGGTCTGCCCGAAAGACCACTTCCCACTCCCCCACATAGATCAGATCGTCGACTCGACTGCGGGATGTGAGCGATTGTCTTTTTTAGATGCTTACTCTAGGTACCACCAGATCTGTCTCTATGGCCCAGATGAAATAAAAACAGCCTTCATCACCCCTTTCAGGTGCTTCTGCTACATCACTATGCCATTCGGTCTCAAAAATGCAGGAGCCACTTTTATGCGCATGATTCAGAAATGCCTCCTCGACCAGATCAGTCGGAACGTGGAGACATACATGGACGATGTCGTAGTCAGGTCACGCAAAGGTTTCGACCTGCTGACTGACTTGGCTGAAACTTCGCCAACCTTCGAAGGTACGATATCAAGCTAAACCCAACCAAGTGCACATTCGGAGTCCCCAGCGGCAAGTTACTTGGTTTTCTTGTTTCCGAACGAGGAATCGATGTTAACCCCGAAAAGATCGGGGCAATCGTCCGAATGGAAGTCCTTGTGCGAGTGCACGATGTCCAGAGGCTTACAGGATATTTGACAGCTTTAAGCAGATTCATATCTCGACTCGGAGAGAAATCCTTATGCTACTTCTTGAGCTTGCGTTGGTTTTTCCCTTGAAGAGGAAAGGGTGATGCAGCACAGTAGGAATAAGTATTTCCCTCAGTTTGAGAACCAAGGTATCAATCCAGTAGGAGTATCAAGATGAGGCACCAATGAACCTGCGCAAAAACAAACAAACTTGCACCCAACACGATAAAGGGGTTGTCAATCCCTTCACGATTATTTGCAAGGTGATATCTGAAGGTGATAAAAGGTAAAAAGAAATAAAAGTGCAGCAAAGTATTTTTGGTGTTTTTGTAGATCTGAATATGTCATGTGTAAAATAGACCCGGGGGCCATAGTGTTCACTAGAGGCTTCTCTCATGATAGCAAGTATTACGGTGGGTGAACGAATTACTGTCGAGCAATTGATAGAATCGCGCAAAGTCATGACGATATCTAAGGCAATGATCATACATATAGGCATCATGTCCGAGACAAGTAGACCGATACTTTCTGCATCTACTACTATTACTCCACACATCGACCGCTATCCAGCATGCATCTAGTGTATTAAGTTCATAACAAACGGAGTAACGCCTTAAGCAAGATGACATGATGTAGAGGGATAAATTCATGAAATATGATATTGATGTCCGTTATGCTACTGCACAAAAGACCTTCCAGTGGCGCCAGAAATGGGCACGTTGACGACACCAGGAGTCCTTCTGCGTTGGTGTTCCCTCGAAGCGGAGAGGATGATGTAGCACAGCAGAGGTAAGTATTTCCCTCGGTTTTGAGAACCAAGGTATCAATCCGGCGGAGGAGTATCTCAAGATCCTACACAAACACAAAAACTTGCACCCAACTCTATGAAGGGGTTGTCAATCCCTTATAGAATTTTTGCCAAGTGAGAACTGAAAGCAACAAAGTAACAAAGCAAAGTAAAAGCGGAGTTGTAAACGATGGATGTGAATAGACCCGGGGGCCGTAGTGTTTACTAGTGGTTTCTCTCATGAAAGAAAGTAGACGGTGGGTGAACAAATTACTGTCGAGCAATTGATAGAACTGTGCAGAGTCGTTACGATATCTATGCAATGATTATATCTATAGGCATCACGTCCGAAACAAGTAGACCGATACTTTCTACATCTACTACTACTACTCCACACGTCGACAGCTATCCAGCATGCATCTAGTGTATTAAGTCCATAAGAACAGAGTAACGCCTTAAGCAAGATGACATGATGTAGAGGGATAATCTCAAACCAATGATAAAAAAACCCATCTTTTTACCCTTGATGGAAACTGCTTAATGTGTGCCTTGCTGCCCCTACTGTCACTGGGAAAGGTCACCACATGGCAGAACCCAAAACCAAGCACTTCTCCCATTGCAAGAATCATAGATCTAGTTGGCCAAACAAAACCCACGACTCGGAGATACTTACAAGGATATCAAATCATGCATATAAGAAGTCAGCAAAGACTCAAATATATATCATAGATAATCTGATCACAAGTCCACAATTCATCGGATCTCGACAAACACACCGCCAAAGAAGATTACATCGGATAGATCTCCATGAAGATCATGGAGAACTTTGTATTGAAGATCCAAGAGAGAGAAGAAGCCATCTAGCTACTAACTACGGACCCATAGGTCTGAAGTGAACTACTCACGAGTCATTGGAGGGGCGATGATGATGATGAAGAAGCCCTCCAATTCCAAAGTCCCCTCCGGCAGGTCGCCGGGAAGGGTCTCCAGATGAGATCTCGCGGAAACGGAAACTTGCGGCGGCAGAAAAGTATTTTCGAGGCTCCCCTGATTTTTTGCGGAATATTTGGGAATTTATAGGCCAAAGATCTAGGTCAGGGGGCGGCCAGGGAGGCCACAAGCCTGCCCATCGCCGCCTCCCCCTGGTGGCGGAGTGGGGGCTTGTGGGCTCCCTGGAGCCCACCTGGCTTGGCCCAAAAGCCCCCTAGACTTCTTCCATTCAGGAAAAAACCATTTCAGGGTTTTTCTTCCGTTTGGACTCCGTTGCAAAATCAGATCTGAAAATAGTCAAAAACACGGAAAAAAACAGGAACTGGCACTTGGCACTGAATTAATAAGTTAGTCTCAAAAAGATATAAAAGGTACATAAAACATACAAAGAAGGCAAGATAACAGCGTGAAAACATCAAAAATTATAGATACGTTTGAGACGTATCAGATATATTCCGTTCCGAGACCTCCTGCCTTGGTTCTCAAGTCCTCTGCGTATCTTCTGTTATGGGAAAAATCACCCCGAAGGTTTTATTCCGTTTGGACTCCCTTTAATATTCTTTTCTGAAAAAGGTCAAAAACACGGAAAAACAAAAACCGGCACTAGACACTGAGTTAATAGGTTAGTCCCAAAAATGATATAAAATGGCATATAAATGCATATAAGACATCCCAAGAAGATAATATAATAGCATGGAACAATCAAAAATTATAGATACGTTGGAGACGTATCAAGCATCCCCAAGCTTAACTCCTGCTCGTCCTCGAGTAGGGAAGTGATAAAGACCGAATTTTTGATGTGGAATGCTACCTAGCATATTTCTTCTTTGTAACTTCTTTATTGTGGCATGAATGTTCTGATCCGTAAGATTCAAAACAATAGTTTAATATTGACATGAAAACAATAATACTTCAACCATACTAGCAAAGTAATCCTGAACTTTTGAAATAATAGGGCCAAAGAAAGTTATCCCTACAAAATCATATGGTCTGGCTATACTCCATCATCCTCACACAACGAATTTAAATCATGCACAACCCCAGTATTGGCCAAGTAATTGTTTTCGCACTCTTACTTTCTCAATCTTTTTCAACTCTCATGAAATACATGAGAGTAAGCCATGGATATAGCACTGTAGGTGGAATAGAGTGTGGTGGAGGTTGTGAGGCAAAAAGGAGGAGATGGTCACATCGACTCGGCGTATCAATAGGTTATGGAGATGCCGATCAATAGATATCAATGTGAATGAGTAGGGATTGCCATGCAACCGATGTACTAGAGCTATAAGTGTATGAAAGCTCAAAAAGTAGACTAGTGGGTGTGCACCCAACTTGCTTGCTCACGAAGACCTAGGGCAATTTTGAGGAAGCTCATCATTGGAATATACAAGACAAGTTATATAATGAAAATTCCCACTAGCATATGAAAGTGACAAAAACAAGAGACTCTCTATCATGAAGAACATGGTGCTACTTTGAAGCACAAGTGTGGAAAAAGATAGTAGCATTGTCCCTTCTCTCTTTTTCTCTCATCATTTTTTTTGTTTGTTTGGGCTCTTTGCCTCTTTTTTTCATTTTTTTTGGTGGGCATATTTGGCCTCTTTTTTTATTATTTCCTCACATGGGACAATGCTCTAATAATGATGATCATCACACTTTATTTACTTACAACTCAATACTTAGAACAATAATGACTCTATATGAAATGCCTCCGGCAGTGTACCGGGATGTGCAACGATCTAGCTTAGCGTATGACGTTGAAACATCTCGCTAGCTATCTTACGATCATGCAATGGCAATATCAAAATGATGGCACATGTCATGAGATGGAACGGTGGAATTTGCATGGCAATATATCTCGGAATGGCTATGAAAATGCCATAATAGGTAGGTATGGTGACTATTTTGAGGAAGGTATATGGTGGGTTTGTGCACCGGCGAAATTTGCGCGACACTAGAGAGGCTAGCAATGGTGGAAGATGAAAGTGCATCTATACCATGGACTCACATTAGTCATGAAGAACTCATATACTTATTGCGAAAGTTTTATTAGTAATCGAAACAAAGTGATAAACGCATACTCCTAGGGGAAGGGTTAGCAGGTGTTAACCATTGCACGATCCCGACCGCCACACAAAGGATGACAATCAATAAATCAATTATGCTCCGACTTCCTAACATAGCGGTTCACCATACGTGCATGCTAACGGAATCACTAACATCAACACAAGTATATCTAGATTCACAACACCCTACTAACATGACTCTAATATTACCATATCCATATCTCAAAATTAATTGTGAGGAATCAAACTTCTCTTACTAATCAATGCACTTGAATATGAAAGTTTTTATTATATCCTATTTGGACGCCTATCATATTTAGGACTAATTTCATAGCACACGCCAATTACCAAGTTAGTTAGAGACAGCACTCTCAAAACGATATAAGTGAAGATCGAGAGTTTTTATTTCTACAAAATATGACACCGTCGTGCTCTAAAAAGATTTAAGTGAAGCACTAGAGCAAAATTATCTAGCTCAAAAGATATAAGTGAAGCTCATGGGAGCAAAATTATCTAGCTCAAAAGATATAAGTGAAGCTCATGGGAGAAAAATTATCTAGCTCAAAAGATATAAGTGAAGCTCATTGAGTATTCTAACAAATTCACGATGAGTGCATGTCCCTCTCAAAAAGGTGTGCAGCAAGGATGATTGTGATCAAAAAAAAAGCAAAGACTCCTATAATACACGACGCTCCAAGCAAAACACATATCATCTGGTGAATAAAAATATAGCTCCAAGTAACGTTACCAATGGATTGAAGACGAAAGAGGGGATGCCTTCCCAGGGCCTCCCCAAGCTTAGGCTTTTTGTTGTCCTTGAATTTGGCTTGGGATGACATGGGCATACCCAAGCTTAAGCTCTTTCCACCCTTTGTTCCATTATCCATAATAACATGACCCAAAACTTGAAAACTTCACAACACAAAACTTAAACAGAAACCCGTGATATCATTAGCATAAGAAAACAAACTACCAACTTTTTAGGTACTGTAGTAAACTTGATTTCCATTTATATTGATGTTATATTTCTGTATTCTCACTTTTCCATGGCTCGTACCCCCCGATACTAACCATAGTTTCATCAAAATAAGTAATCAACACAACAAAAACAGAATCTGTCAAAAACAAACAAGTCTGTAGCAATCTGTATATTTGGTATACCTATGCTATCCCAAAAATTCTGAAACATTATGACAGTTAGGTAAATTTGCATATCAATCAGCAGCAAAAAGAATCAACTCAAAATCTCTTTCTGTATAGGAACTAAAAATAATTTCGTGAGCACAAAGTTTCTGTCTTTTTTAGCATGATTAAACAGCTATCACCAAAACTAATCATAAAGGTTCTACTTGGCACAAACACTAATTGAAACATAAAAAACACAATCATAACAGAATCATGATGATGTGGACTCAACAAAACAGAAAGTACAAAGAAAAAATAAATCTATTCATTGGGTTGCGTCCCAACAAGCGCTATCGTTTAACGCCCCTAGCTAGGCTTAACGATTTCAATGATGCTCTCATAAAAAGTAGTAGTTGAGATATGCAAAAGAGCATCATGAATGGCAAAAAACACGTTTAAGTCTAACCCACTTCCTATGCATAGGGATTTTGTGAGCAAACAATTTATGGGAACAAGAATTAACTAGCATAGGAAGGCAAAACAATCATAACTTCAAAACGTTGAACACATAGAGAGGAAGCTTGATATTATTGCAATATGTAAAAGCATATGTTCCTCTCTCATAGTAATTTTCAGTAACATTATGAAGGAATCTTACAATATAAATATCGCACAAAGCAATCTTTTCATGATCAATTATAGCATAAGGGTCATCACCAAAACTTGGGAAACAAAAAATATCATCTTCATCAAGCATGGCATCCCCAAGCTTGTGGTTTTGCATATCATTAGCATCATAGATATTCAGAGAATTCATACTAACAACATGGCAATCATGTTTTTCATTCAAGCAGATATCATGAAACCACTTTATAATTTTCTTATTTCAACACTTCATCAAAATTTTGAGATTCATGATTTTCAAACAAAACTCCATAGAGATAGTCAAGTGCACTCAACTCACTAGCAAATTGTTCATCATAATTTGGTCTTTTGCAAAGATTAGCAAGTGGATAAGGATCCATATCAATAGATTTTTAGCAAGCGAAGATGCAAGCAAATAAAAGGCACATGGCAACACAAGCAAACATAGCAACAAAAAGGCGAACGGAAGAAGAGCGAATAAAAAGGAAAATCTTTTTGGTATTTTGGGAAAATCGTTTTAGAAGTGGGGGAGAGGAAAACGAGAGGCAAATAGCAAATAATGTAAAGGCAAGAAATGAGTTTACGATAGGTACTTGGTAGATATGCTTCACTTGAATACTCCCCGGCAATGGCGCCAGAAATTCTTCTTGCTACTTCTTGAGCTTGCGTTGGTTTTTCCCTTGAAGAGGAAAGGGTGATGCAGCAAAGTAGGAATATGTATTTCCCTCAGTTTGAGAACCAAGGTATCAATCCAGTAGGAGTATCAAGATGAGGCACCAATGAACCTATGCAAAAAAAACTTGCACCCAACGCGATAAAGGGGTTGTCAATCCCTTCACGATTATTTGCAAGGTGAGATCTGAAGGTGATAAAAGGTAAAAAGAAATAAAAGTGCAGCAAAGTATTTTTGGTGTTTTTGTAGATCTGAATATGTGATGTGTAAAATGGACCCGGGGGCCATAGTGTTCACTAGAGGCTTCTCTCATGATAGAAAGTATTACGGTGGGTGAACGAATTACTGTCGAGCAATTGATAGAATCGCGCAAAGTCATGACGATATCTAAGGCAATGATCATACATATAGGCATCATGTCCGAGACAAGTAGACTGGTACTTTCTACATCTACTACTATTACTCCACACATCGACCACTATCCAGCATGCATCTAGTGTATTAAGTTCATAACAAACAGAGTAACGCCTTAAGCAAGATGAGATGATGTAGAGGGATAAATTCATGTAATATGATATAAACCCCATATTTTTACCCTTGATGGCAACAACACGATGCGTGCCTCGCTACCCCTTCTGTCACTAGGTGAGGACACCGCACGGTATGAACCCAAAACCAAGCACTTCTCCCATTGCAATAATTATAGATCAAGTTGGCCAAACGAAACCCATAACTCGAAGAGAATTACAAGGATACGAAATCATGCATATAAGAAATCAGAGGAGACTCAAATAATATTCATAGATAATCTGATCATAAATCCACAATTCATCGGATCTCGACAAACACACCGCAAAAGAAATTTACATCTGATAGATCTCCATGAAGATCATGGAGAACTTTGTATTGAAGATCCAAGAGAGAGAAGAATCCACCTAGCTACTAGCTATGGACCCGTAGGTCTGTGGTGAACTACTCACGCATCATCGGAGAGGCAATGGTGTTGATGAAGAAGCCCTCCGTGTCCGAATCCCCCTCCGGCAGGGCACCAGAACGGTCCCCAGATGGGATCTCGCGGAGAGAGAAGCTTGCGGTGGCGGAAAAGTATTTTTGTGGCTCTCTCTGCTGGTTTCGGAATTTTTGGGAATTTATAGGCGAAAGAGGTAGGGCAAAGCAGCCACGGGGGGCCCACGAGCCTGCTAGGCGCCCCCCCCTAGGGCGCACCTAGGGGGCTCGTGACCTCCCCCAAGACCTCCTGCCTTGGTTCTCAAGTCCTTTGTGTATCTTCTGTTATGGAAAAATCATCCCGCGGGTTTTATTCCGTTTGGACTCCGTTTAATATTCTTTTCTGAAAAAGGTCAAAAACATGGAAAAACAGAAACTGGCACTTGGCACGGAGTTAATAGGTTAGTCCCAAAAATGATATAAAATGGCATATAAATGCGTATAAGACATCCCAAGAAGATAATATAATAGCATGGAACAATCAAAAATTATAGATACGTTGAAGACGTATCACCTTACCATTGTACCGACTCATGAAGAAGTCAGATACCTTCGAGTTGACTTTCGAAGCAGAAGCTGCATTCGTCGAGTTAAAGACTCTGCTATCCACCGAGTCAGTTCTTGCTGCTTCGTACAGCAAAGAGACACTCCTCTTATACATAGCGGCTATAAATCAAGTTGTCGGCAGAGTCCTGACAGTCGAGCGAGAGGAGGAAGGCAAGGCTTACAAGATTTAGCGCCCAGTATATTATGTTTCTGAGGTATTGACTCCTTCCAAGCACAGATATCCCCACTATTAGAAGCTCCTTAATGGGATTTATATGACTGCGAAGAAGGTAGCTCATTATTTTCAAGATCACTCGGTGTCTGTGGTCCGTGATGCCCCATTGTGTAAAATCCTTCACAATCGATATGCATCGGGCCGAGTGGCGAAATGGGCAATGGAGCTATTATATTGTGACATAAACTTCGAAGCCAAGAAAGCCATCAAATCTCAGCCTCTGGCAGATTTCATGGCTGGATGGGTGGAACAACAGCAACCAGCCCCTACTCACTCGGCACATTGGACTATGTTCTTTGACAGCTCGAAGATGCTGAGTGGTTCTGGTGCAGGTGTAGTTCTTATATCCCCAAAAGGCGACAAGCTCACTTATGTATTGCTGATCCACTTTGATTCCTCTAACAATGAAGTAGAGTATCAAGCTCTCCTTTATGGGTTGAGTATGGCCATTTCACTCGGCGTCCGTCGCTTAATGGTATACGGTGACTCGGATATAGTGGTTAATCAAGTAATGAAAGAGTGGGATGTGAGAAACCCTGCCATGACTGGATACTGCAATGCAGTCAGAAAACTTGAGAAAAGTTTTGAAGGTTTGGAACTTCATCACGTTCCTCGATTAAAGAATCAAGCTGCTGATGAGTTGGCACAAATCGGAACCACTCGGAAAATTGTGCACAATGATGTATGTTTGGATCACATACACATCCCTTCAGTCCAAGAAGATCCATTCACTCAAGAACTTCCTCAGCCTACAAGTGCAGTTGATCCGACTGAAGTTGAAATCCCGACAGTTGTCGACCTAATCATGGAGATTCGAGTAGTCACACCCGATTGGACAGTGCCGTATATTGCATATATCCTGAGGAAAGAACTACTCGAAGACGAAGATGATGCTAGACATATTGTTTGCAGATCCAAAGCTTTCACAGTCATGGGATATCAGCTCTATAAGGAAAGTGTGTCTAACGTAGCTCAACGGTGCATTTCCCTTGAGGAAGGCTGACTGATTTTGGAGGAGATTCATTCGGGAACCTGTGGTAATCATGCATCCTCCAAAGCCATCGTTGCTAAGGCCTTCCCAACTGGATTCTTCTCGCCACGTGCACGCGAAATGGCCAAAGAGCTTGTGGACCGCTATGAAGGATTTCAATTCTACTCCAACAAATCGCATAAGCCATCATCTGCTCTAAAGACAATCCCCCTCATATGGTCTTTTGCCGTATGGGGCTTGGACATGGTTGGACCCTTTCGTACAGGGCAAGGCGGATTTACTCATTTGTTAGTTGGAGTCGACAAATTCACTAAGTGGATAGAATCCAAGCCAGTCAAAAAGCTAGATGCTCGCACTGCAATCAAATTCATGAGAGAAATCACTGTCAGATTTGGACTCCCACACAGCATCATCACTGATAATGGATCAAACTTCGACTCGGATGAATTCAAGAGTTTCTGCTCCAGCGAAGGAACCCGACTGGATTACGCATCCGTTACTCATCCCCAAACAAATGGGCAGGCTGAACGAGCGAATGGACTCATACTTCAGGGATTAAAACCTCGTCTCATGAGGGAGATTGGACATGCTGCACGCGCTTGGGTCACCGAGTTACCCTTTGTGCTCTGGGGGCTCAGAACGACCCCGAACAGGTCGACTTGGCAGTCTCCATTCTTTATCATGTATGGTGCAGAAGCCATCCTTCCGAGTGATTTGCTTCACAATTACCCCAGAGTTGAGCTCTTCTCAGAAGCCAAAGCTGAACAAGCCCGACAGGATGGAGTTGATCTCTTGGAGGAGGAGCATGAGATGGCTTCGATTCGGTCAACGATCTACCAACAAGACTTGCGACGGTTCCATGTCAGACACGTCAGGAGTCGAACGTTTCAAGCACGCGATTTGGTGCTCCAAGTGCATCAGGAGAGACCACACAAGCTGGCACCCACCTGGGAAGGACCCTTCATCATCTCCAAGGTGCTGAACAACGGAGCGTACATACTCTACAATTTGGAGAAGAGGATCGACGAACCGCGAGCATGGATTGGAGACTTACTCAAGCAGTTTTATGCCTGATTTACGACTGTTTTGATGTAACGAACAAGAATCCTTAAAGCAATTTACTTGCCAGAAGTTGTGTTTACCACAATGTATCTGTCGACTCCGGTCTAGAGAACTTCTCCGAGAGAAGAGCTAACCTCTCACTCGGGGGCTTAGCCGCGAACCAGATTCGCCTAAGTTAAAGAAACTCCTCCGAGTGAAGAGCTAACCTCTCACTCGGGGGCTTAGCCGCGAACCAGATTCGCCTAAGTTAGAAAACTTCTCCAAGCGAAGAGCTAACCTCACACTCGTGGGCTTAGCCGCTAACCAGATTCGCCTAAGTTAAAAAAATTCTCCGAGTGAAGAGCTAACCTCTCACTCGGGGGCTTAGCCGCGAACCAGATTCGCCTAAGTAACGAAATACTTCTCCGAGTGAAGAGCTAACCTCTCACTCGGGGGCTTAGCCGCGAACTAGATTCGCCTAAATTAAAAAAAATCTCCGAGTAAAGAGCTACCCTTTCACTCGGGGGCTTAGCCGCGAACCAGATTAGCCTCAGTTAAAAAACTTCTCCGAGTGAAGAGCTAACCTCTCACTCGAGGGCTTAGCCGTGAACCAAATTTGCCTAAGTTAAAAAACTTCTCCGAGTGAAGAGCTAACCTCTCACTCGGGGGCTTAGCCGCGAACCATATTCACCTAAGTTAAAAAAATCTCCGAGTGAAGGGCTACCCTCTCACTCGGGGACTTAGCCATGAACCAGATTCGCCTAAGTTCAAAAACTTCTCCGAGTGAAGAGCTAACCTCTCACTCGGGGGCTTAGCCTCGAACCAGATTCGCCTAAGTTAAAAAAATTCTCCAATTGAAGAGCTACCCTCTCACTCGGGGACTTAGCCGCAAACCAGATTCGCCTAAGTTACAAAACTTCTTTGAGTGAAGAGCTACCCTCTCACTCGGGGGCTTAGCCGCGAACCAGATTCGCCTAAGTTAAAAACTTCTCTGAGTGAAGAGCTACCCTCTCACTCGGGGGCTTAGCCGCGAACCAGATTCGCCTAAGTAACGAAATCCCGCCCAAATCCCTACCCAATCGCGAATCAAACTTTGCTTAGGTGGGATGACTTGGTGTATGCCAAGAGCATCACCGAAAAGAAAAAGTTCGTTCGACAAAGATAAAACCACATTTAGTCAAAGTGAGCAAATAAATAATGCCCAACCCAGATCAAGGTTATCCACGCAGGACAAAAGTACTCGGGTTATCACCCAAACGAAGTTTTAAGCGTTTACAAGAACAACTCGGCATACCAAGGCAAATAACTATTTTTCTCACGAGTGATCAACTTCATCAAGGCTCACCTGGACTGGTTGGCTCCACAAAGGTATCGAGGTCGATGACGTCGGCGATGCGAGTTGCGGCATCAATGAAAGTCTCCATGAAGTCTTCAAAACGAAGCTTCTTCGTGTTCACAACCTGCAACGCTTTCAGATTCTCCTCGCGAGACTCCTTGCAATGGACCCTGACGAGTGACAAGGCTACGTCCCACACCGAGCAGCAGACTTCCTCCATGCTTGGACTCTTTCTAGAACACGACCCAGGCGCTCCATCACATCATCCAGACCGACGAGGAACGTGTCTTCAAGCCATAGCTACTTTACCAAGATGGCAGTTGAGGCGATACATGTTCACGACCAAGTCATCGGGAATAGGAAACTTGATGGGATCCAAGTATGGCTCTGATACGTCTCCAACGTATCTATAATTTTTGATGGTTCTATGTTATTATCTTGTCAAACTTTGGATGTTTTGTATGCCTTTTATATCTTTTTTGAGACTAACTTATTAACTCAGTGCCAAGTGTCACTTCCTGTTTTTTCTGTGTTTTTGACCCTTTTCAGAGGAGAATATTAAACGGAGTCCAAACGGAATAAAACTTCCGAAAATATTTTTTTCCGGAACAGAAGATACGCAGGGGGCGTGAGAACCAAGGCAGAGGCCACTAGGGGAGGCCACAAGCCCCCTAGGCGCGGCCAGGGAGGCCCGCGCCTAGCAATCTTGTGGGCCCCCTGTGGCTCGTCTGCCCTACTTCTTCCGCCTATAAATCCCCGAAAAATCCAAAACCACGGTAGAGACCCACGAAAATACTTTTCCGCCACCGCAAGCTTCTGTCTCCGCAAGATCCAATCTGGGGCACGTTCTGGTGCCCTGCCGGAAGGGGGATTAGGATACGGAGGGCTTCTTCATCAACACCATTGCCTCTCCGATGATGCGAGAGTAGTTCACCATAGACCTTCGGGTCCATCGCTAGTAGGTAGATGGCTTCTTCTCTCTCTTGGATCTTCAATACAAAGTTCTCCATGATCTTCATGGAGATCTATCTGATGTAATTTTTTTTGCAGTGTGTTTGTCGAGATCCGATGAATTGTGGATTTATGATCAGATTATCTATGAATCTTATTTGAGTTTCTTCTGATCTCTTATATGCATGATTTCATATCCTTGTAATTCTCTTCGAGTTGTGGGTTTTGTTTGGCCAACTTGATCTATGATTCTTGCAATGGGAGAAGTGTTTGGCTTTGGGTTCATACCGTGCGGTGACCTCACCCAGTGACGGAAGGGGTAGCAAGGCACGCATCGTGATGTTGCCATCAAGGGTAAAAAGACGGGGTTTGTATCTATTGCATGAATTTATCCCTCTACATCATGTCATCTTGCTTAAGGCGTTACTATGTTTGTCATGAACTCAATACACTAGATGCATGCTGGATAGCGGTCGATGTGTGGAGTAATAGTAATAGATGCAGAAAGTATCGGTCTACTTGTCTCGGACGTGATGCATATATCGTCATGACTTTGCGCGGTTATATCAATTGCTCGACAGTAATACGTTCACCCACCGTAATATTTGCTATTTTGAGAGAAGCCTCTAGTGAACACTATGGCCCCCGGGTCTACTTCACATCATATTTTCAGCTCCACACTTTTACTTTGTTGCACTTTCCACCTTCACATCTCACCTTGCAATCAATCGTGAAGGGATTGACAACCCCTTTGTAGCATCAGGTGCAAGTTTGCTGTTTTTGCGCACGTACTTTGGAAACTTGGCTTGATACTCCTACTGGATTGATACCTTGGTTCTCAAAACTGAGGGAAATACATACTTCTACTGTGCTACATCACCCTTTCCTCTTCAAGGGAAAAAACCAACGCAAGCTCAAGAGGTAGCAAGAAGAATTTCTGGCGCCGTTGCCGGGGAGGATCAAGTCAAGAATAGTCTCCCATCAACGTGTCAATCTCTGGCACCAGGGATTATTCTAATTGAAGCTTATCCAAGTAAGTGTCGCAAACTCATCTCTTGCATTTACTTTTTTTGCCTCTCGTTTTCCTCTCCCCCACTTCTGAAAAACAAAAATTTACAAAAATATTTTCCTTTTTCATTCGCCCTTTTCTTTCGCTTGCTTTCTGTTCGCTTGTGTGCTTGTCTGCCTGCTAGAAACCTGTATGTCCCAACCAAAGGATTATGATGCTTACTACACAAGGTTGGAAGAGATTGAAACTAGTGTTAAAGGCTTCATGTCTAAACAGTTTGATTATAATAGTTACTTCCGTAGAGAACTAAGGGAGCAAAATTCTTTTATGGCTTTTATGAATAAAGAAGTTGATGATATGGCCAAAGAATTCCTTGCGCTAAATTCTCAGTTTGCTCGTCTTGAAAAGTTGGTAGGCCAGATTTCTGATAAACAGGCTACCTTAGTCAATAAAATGGCTGCTAAACCTGAAATATGTGATAAGAATCACGAATATCTTAAAGTGCTTTGTGTGACTCCCATCGAATCCTTGTTTTCTAGTGTCAAACCTAGTGATGATGGGGCTGGATATGAATCCACCTTGGTTGAAAAATGCCCCAATGATTTGGAGTCTATCTAGATGCTAAAAGCATTAAAAGTGGAGTAGAGGATATCAAAACTTTGAGTAGTAATGAAACTACTACTTTGGATTTCAAGGAATTCAATTATGCTAGTTACTCTTTGATTGAATGCATTTCCTTGATGCAATCCATGCTAAACTCTCCACACGCTTATAGCCAAAACAAGGCCTTTACCGATCATATCGTCGAAGCTATGATGAAATCTATTGAAGAGAAACTTGAATTGGAAGTTTCTATTCCTAGAAAACTTCATGATGAGTGGGAACCTACTATCAAAATCAAGATCAAAAACTATGAATGCAATGCTTTGTGTGATTTGGGTGCTAGTGTTTTCGCGATTCCAAACTCTTTATGTGATGTTCTAGGCTTTAATGAGATTGATGAGTGCTCTCTTCATTTGCATCTTGTGGATTCTACTATTAAGACCCCCATGGGAAGGATCAATGATGCTCTTATTATTGCAAATAGGAACTATGTACCCGTGGATTTCATTGTGCTTGATATTGATTGCAATCCTACATGTCCTATCATTCTTGGTAGACCTTTCCTAAGGACTATTGGTGCTATCATCAATATGAAGGAAGGGAATATTATATTTCTATTTCCTTTAAAGAAGGGCATGGAACATTTTCCTAGAAAGAAAATAATATTGCCTTATGAATCCATGATGAGGGCTACTTATGGTTTGAGCACCCAAAACGACGATACTTGATTCTATCACCTTATGCCTAGCTAAGGGCGTTAAACAATAGCGCTTGTTGGGAGGCAACCCAATGAATTTATATTTGCCTTTTGCTTTCTGTTTTGTTGCGTCCACACCATCATAATTATGTTGTGATTGTGTATTTTGTGTTTCTTTTTGTGTTTGAGCCAAGTAAAACCTTTATGACTAGTTTGGTGATGGTTGTTTGATCCTGCTGGAAAAAGACAGAAACTTTTCGCTCACGAAATTATTTTTCATTTTTATCCACAAAGAGCTTTTGAGTTGATTCGTTTTGCTGATGGTTGATATGCCAATTTCCCAAACTTTCGTAATTTTTCAGAATTGTTGAGATACCAGAAGTATACGAAGTATACAGATTGCTACAGACTGGTCTCTTTTTGACAAATTCTGTTTTTGTTGTGTTGATTGCTTATTTTGATGAAACAATGGATAGTATCGGGGGGTATTAGCCATGGAAAAGTGAGAATACATTAATCTAACACCAATATAAATAGAAATCAAGTTTTCTACATTACCTCAAGAGGTGGTAGTTTGTTTTCTTGTGCTAATGATATCACGAGTTTCTGTTTAAGTTTTGTGTTGTGAAGTTTTCAAGTTTTGGGTGATGTTCTCATGGACAAAGGGATAAAAAGTGGAAATAGCTCAATATTGGGGATGCCCAAGGCATCCCAAGCCAAATTCAAGGACACCAAAAAGCCTAAGCTTGGGGATGCCCCGGGAAGGCATCCCCTTTTTCGTCTTCAATCCATCGGTAACATTACTTGGAGCTATATTTTTATTCACCACATGATATGTGTTTTGCTTGGAGCGTCTTGTATCGTTGGAGTCTTTTCTTTTTGTTGTGTCACAATCATCCTTGCTGCACACCTTTTCAGAGAGACATGCACTCATCGTGAATTTGCTAGAATACTCTTTGAGCTTCGTTTATATCTTTTGAGTTAGGCAATTTAGCTCACATGTGCTTCACTTATATCTTTTGAGCTAGATAACTTTGCTCTAAGTGCTTCACTTAGATCTTTTAGAGCACGGCGGTGTCATATTTTGGAGAAATAAGAACTCTCAATCTTTACTTATATCTTTTTGAGAGTGATCTCTTTGAGTAACTTGGTAGTTGGATTATGCTATGAAAGTAGTCCCAAAGGTGATAGGTACCCAAAGAGGATACAATAAAACTTCCATCTTCATGTGCATTGATTAGAAAGAGAAGTTTGATTCCTCTCAAATAGTTTTGGGACATGGATTTGGTAATATTAAGAGTTATGTTAGTAGGGTGTTGTGAATCTAGAAATACTTGTGTTGAAGTTAGTGATTCTCGTAACATGCACGTATGGTGAACCGCTATGTTAGGAAGCCGGAGCATAATTGATCTATTGATTGTCATCCTTTGTGTTGCGGTCGGGATCGCGTGATGGTTAACACCTACCAACCCTTCCCCTAGGAGTATGCGTTTAGCACTTTGTTTTGCTTAATAATCAAAACTTTCGCAATAAGTATGTGAGTTCTTCATGACTAATATGAGTCCATGGTATAGATGCACTTTCACCTTCCACCTTTGCTAGCCTCTCTAGTGCCGCGCAACTTTCGCTAGTGCACAAACCCACCATATGCCTTCCTCAAAACAGCCACCATACCTACCTACTATGGCATTTTCATAGCCATTCCGAGATATATTGCCATGCAACTCCCACCGTTCCGTCTCATGACATGTGCCGTCACTTTCATATTGCCATTGCAGGATCGTAAGATAGCTAGCGAGATGTTTCAACGTCATACGCCAAGCTAGATAATTGCACATCCCGGTACACTGTCGGAGACATTTCCTATAGAGTCATCATTGTTCTAAGCATTGAGCTGTGAGTAAATGAAAGTGTGATGATCATCATTATTAGAGCATTGTCCCATGTGAGGAAATAAAAAAAGGCCAAAGTTGCCCACAAAAAAAAAGAGATATGGAAAGAGGCCAAAGAGCCCAAACAAAAATAGAGAGAAAAAGAGAGAAGGGACAATGCTACTATCTTTTCCAAACTTGTGCTTCATAATAGCACCATGTTCTTCATGATTGAGAGTCTCTTGTTTCGTCACCACCATATGCTAGTGGGAATCTTCATTATATAAATTGGCTTGTATATTCCAATGATGGGCTTCCTCAAAATTGCCATAGGTCTTTGTGAGCAAGCAAGTTGGATGCACACCCACTAGTTCTCCTTTTGAGCTTTCACATACCTTTAGCTCTAAGTGCATCCATTGCATGGTAATCCCTACTCTTTCACATTGATATCTATCAATGGGAATCTCCATAGCCCTTTGATACGCTGAGTCGATGTGACCATCTCCTCCTTTTTGTCTCACAACCTCCAGCACACTCTATTCCACCTATAGTGCTATATCCATGGCTCACGCTCATGTATTGCGTGAGAGTTGAAAAAGGTTTGAGAAAGTAAGAGTGCGAAAACAATTACTTGGCCAATACCAGGGTTGTGCATGATTTAAATTAGTTGTGTGGGGATGATGGAGCATAGCCAGACTATGATTTTGTAGGGATAATTTTCTTTGGCCTTGTTATTTCGAAAGTTCAGGATTACCTTGCTAGTTTTCTTGAAGTATTATTGTTTTCATGTCAATAGCAAACTATTGTTTTGAATCTTACGGATCTGAACATTCATGTCACATGAAAGAAGTTATAAAGGACAAATATGCTAGGTAGCATTCCACATCAAAAATACAGTCTTTATCACTTCCCAACTCGAGGACGAGCAGGAGTTAAGCTTGGGGATGCTTGATACGTCTCCAACGTATCTATAATTTTTTATGGCTCCATGCTATTATCTTGTCAAACTTTGGATGTTTTGTATTCCTTTTATATCTTTTTTGGGACTAACTTATTAACTCAGTGCCAAGTGCTAGTTCCTGTCTTTTCCGTGTTTTTGACCCTTTTCAGAGGAGAATATTAAACGGAGTCCAAACGGAATATTACTTCCGAAAAGATTTTTTCCAGAATAGAAGATACGCAGGGGCATGAGAACCAAGGCAGAGGCCACCAGGGGAGACCACAAGCCCCCTAGGCGCGGCTAGGGGGGCCGCGCCTAGCAATCTTGTGGGCCCCCTGTGGCTCGTCTGCCCTACTTCTTCCGTCTATAAATCCCCGAAAAATCCAAAACCACGGGAGAGATCCACGAAAATACTTTTCCGCCGCTTCAAGCTTCTGTCTCCGCAAGATCCCATCTGGGGCACGTTCTGGTGCCCTACCGGAGGGGGAATTCGGATACGGAGGGCTTCTTCATCAACACCATTGCCTCTCCGATGATGCATGAGTAGTTCACCATAGACCTTCGGGTCCATAGCTAGTAGCTAGATGGCTTCTTCTCTCTCTTGGATCTTCAATACAAAGTTCTCCATGATCTTCATGGAGATCTATCCGATGTAATCTTCTTTTGCGGTGTGTTTGTCGAGATCCGATGAATTGTGGATTTATGATCAGATTATCTATGAATCTTATTTGAGTTTCTTCTGATCTCTTATATGCATGATTTCATATCCTTGTAATTCTCTTTGACTTGTGGGTATTTTTTGACCAACTTGATCTATGATACTTGTAATGGGAGAAGTGTTTGGCTTTGGGTTCATACCGTGCGGTGACCTCACCCAGTGACAGAAGGGGTAGCGAGGCACGCATCGTGTTGTTGCCATCAAGGGTAAAAAGATGGGTTTTATATGTATTGCATGAATTTATCCCTCTACATCATGTCATTTTGCTTAAGGCGTTACTCTATTTGTCATGAACTCAATACACTAGATGCATGTTGGATAGCGGTCGATGTGTGGAGTAATAGTACTAGATGCAGAAAGTATCGGTCTACTTGTCTCGGACGTGATGCCTATATGTATGATCATTGCCTTAGATATCATCATGACTTTGCGCGGTTCTATCAATTTGTCGACAGTAATTCGTTCACCCACCGTAATATTTGCTGTTTTGAGAGAAGCCTCTAGTGAACACTATGGCCCCCGGGTCTACTTCACATCATATTTTCAGCTCCACACTTTTACTTTGTTGCACTTTCCACCTTCAGATCTCACCTTGCAATCAATCATGAAGGGAATGACAACCCCTTTGTAGCGTTGGGTGCAAGTTTGCTGTTTTTGCGCACGTACTTTGGCAACTTGGCTTGATACTCCTACTGGATTGAAACCTTGGTTCTCAAAACTGAGGGAAATACTTACTGCTACTCTGTTGCATCACCCTTTCCTCTTCAAGGGAAAAACCAACGCAAGCTCAAGAGGTAGCAGGCTCCACCTCAAATGTCTCTTTTTGGAAAGCAGGACATAACTCTGCAGCAGAAGACCAACGAAATATCAGCTGCATGTCAGTCAACGAAAAATTCTAAGACTCACTCGGTAAAGGAAACATACCAATGAGAGAATCAAGCATCTTTGCCAGGAAGTCTTTTACAAAACTTTCCAAAGCATTTCCTCTTTTCGACATCGAGTGGAGTCTTTTCGCCCATTCATCTCTTTCCTTCTTCATCTATTCATTTTCTGCCTTCAACTTCTCAAGGCCCGCAAGCTTCAATTCATCAGCTTCGGATTTCTGCTTCAGATTGGCAAGGGCCACATCCTTGTCTTCCAGCAACCTTTTCATGGCATCACACTCCAGCTTCTGTTTGTTCTTCTCATATTCCACCTGGGCGTTCTGAGACCCACTCTCACAAGCTTTCTACAAAAAACATCCGAGTGGAAAAATTATTTTCACTCTACTCAAGTATTATTCTACTTCCGAGTGGGGAAATACAAGTCATTCGACAAATAATACAAGCATTCAAATACAGACTCCTGATTATGCAAGCATTCAACAGTAGTCTCGGGGACTACACCAAGTGGGTTCACTCGACGTGACACCACTGGTCTATTACTCGACAAGGTCTGCCCTGCCGAGTCAAAAACATTATACATTCAAGTACTTCAGACTATTATCATTCAATCCCGACTAATAATAGTCTCGGGGACTACATCTAGTAGGTGCACTTAGCGTGCCCCCACTAGATTCATAACTCAACTAGATCAGCTCTGGTTGGTTTCAAACAAGCAAAAAGGAAAGTCTCTACTGATTAAGACCACTGCCAGTGCAAGCACTCGACAGCGGTCTCGGGGACTACACCCAGTGGGTTCACTCAGAGTGACCCCACTGGAATGTGAATGGAACAAAGACAATTCTAAAAAACCCAGTGGGTGAGAGTCAGAATTCAAACTTACGATCGAACTTACTCAGACGTTTTCTTCCAGCACCACGATGTTGTTGTACACAGAGACGATGGCGTCATAGGCTCCTCTTGCTTGTTGCTTTATCAGTACTGCCTGGATCATAGCATCCTTGGCAGCACCAGTCTGATCCTCAGGGACACGACGCGTGGTGTACACGGTCGCGGGAGACACCAATCCTGAAGTCGCAGCAGAAACAAATGGAACGCTCGACTGCAATCCAGTCGGAGTCGTGCTGACAACGACTGAACTAACAGGTGGAGCACTCACCACAACAATTGTCCCCATGGGCACCTCAGACACAACAGATTCCACCGCAGCAGCTGGTTGCCTTTGATCGTCATTGTCCAGCTGGATGACTTCTCTGCAGCAAGCACGGCTGACAGACAGAAACATCAGAAGTTACAGTAAAGAAATCGTGCATGCGAAAGAGTGACACGGAACGAGAAATCAACTTCATACCGAGTTGTGAGGTGGCTGCTTTCTCAGTGTCGACTTCCATGAGATCCTCGTCTCCTCGCGGCAGCGATGTGATAGAAGTAGCAGCTCTGTCAAGACAACCTGAGTCAGCCGTCAGCAACCAAAATGTTCACTCAGATAAGAGCATAAGGTCAAGCAGTTACGCAGAGGCGACTGGAACGGCAATCCTCAACCTAGGCAAGGCCTTTCGAGGCTTGAGTCCCCTGGGCTTGGACACTTTGGCGGGCTGTTCTTTTGGTTCTCTAGACGATCCTATGACACGCTTGGCAATCCTACCACTCAGCACCAAAGGTTTGCTTGGAGTTCTTGCGGGGTTGTGACGCTACTTGGTCCGGGGCTCAGGGCGAGAAGGAGACGAATCTTCCTCCTCACCGTCCTCCGACTCCTCCTCCTCCATCTCTTCGCTGTCGTCGACGTAGTCCTCACTCTCAGCACTGTCCTCCATGCTCCCCTCGTCAAGGTCGAGTGTGTTGCCATTCGGGACCGGAGAATGAAGGTTCGTCCACTCCTGCAAGATACAATCCACAAATTCGGTCGACAAGGAAATTACAAGCACTCAGTTCAAACACAACAATGTTCAACAGAGTGGAACTAACCTTGTTTGTCGGCGGATTGTCAGCTGAGAAGGGCAGGACCCTTTTTGCCCCCTTCGGGTTGTCACAAGGACCCACTATTCCGCGGATCCACTTTGCTACTGTGTCTTCACTCACTTCCTCGAGATGAGACTGAGTGGAGTCTTCGGGACCGGTGTAATGCCACATGGTGTGATCTCGAGCCTGGAGAGGCTGGATACGTCTGCCCAGGAAGGTCTCTAATAGATCCATTCCTGTCACTCCGTTGTGGACCAGACCAATCAAAGCTTTGACCAAGGGATCAACCACAGTCTTATCCTCCTTCGTCATCGCTAACGTCCTCGGAGCACCCGCTCTAGAGTAAATGGAGGGAGCCCACTCAACATGTTCGGACAAGCTACATCGTCACAATAGAACCAAGTAGACTGCCAATTGCGAACCGACTCAGGAAAGGTCATGACAGGATAGCTAATTTTGGCTTTTTTCTGAAGCCCTAAACCCCCACACAACTGGATGAAATTTGTCTTGTCATTAGTCGGGTTAACTTTCTTCACCGACTGATATCGCACAGTGAAGATGGATTTGAAGAGTCCCCAGTGAGGAGGACACCCCAGGAAACATTCACACAAGGTGATAAAACAAGAGAGGTGGGCAATAGCATTTGGTGGAAAGTGATGCAATTGCGCCCCAAAAAAGTTCAGAAAACCCCGAATAAAAGGATGGGGTGGCAGAGAGAAACCTATTTCTACATGAGTCAGAAGGAGGACCCGCTCCCCCTCTCGTGGCTGAGGCTCTGCCTCTTCACCAGGAAGGCGCCAAGATTTGTCTATCAGCATGTCATGCTCGACGAGCTCGAGGAGATCCTCCTTCCGCAAAGTGGAAGGGAGGAAATCCCCCTGGATCCAGCGCGGCGGCAGAGCTTGCATCTTTGACTTGGCGACGCCCTTCTTCTTCGCTTTCTCAAGCTTGCCAGTCTGCCCTTTCGTCATGGTGACGGCGGCGAGATTGTTCGCTTCTATGCGCGCTGGTGACTAAGGAGGAGGAAGAGCAGAGGAGAGGAAGGAGATGATGCCGTTCCAAACCCTAGTGCTGAAAGCCTTTATAACCCGCCGACTGAGTCTTTGGCAGGTGGACCCTTGACCTATCTCTTCGCGAGCCACCGCAAGATACGTGGCGGAGATTGAGGTGCAAGAATTGAGGCGACGGGATCCACTTGATAGCGATGACGTCACCATCGCGCAACGCGTGACAACCAAAATTTTCAAATGCCAGAAAATCCGGAACTGACGGGGCGATTGGTCACATCAAAAGATCATGTCAGACGCGCCGTTTCATTTTCTCACTCGGATCTTCGAGTCCACTCGGATATTTTATGACAAGCAGAATTGATCAAGGCGAATGATGAAGATTGCAATCGACATCCAATTCGGCAAAACTTTGAAGAACATTCAAATTCAGTCTGCTATACCAAGATTTGCAGTTGCACCTTCACCACTCTAACCTCGATCCATTCGGGGGATAATGATGGGGTTATAGCCCTAGGGTAGGGTCATAGGCCTGACCTATAAGTCCTACCCAAGGGCACCTCATTATTAGCTTAAGGATCACAAGATAATTACCGACTAGATTAAGACAACGTCTGATCCACTCGGTAAAGAACCACTCGGAAGGTTACCTAATACTCAACGACTCGATCCCACTCGGTAAATACCAGAAGCCAGTCGACATAAAAGACGAGAAGCCACTCCAGCGAGGCTAACGGTCAGACATCAGACTACTGTAGTTAATGTCCTTTATGGCATACGTTACCTGTAACGTATGCATTCAATCCCACTTATTACACCCTTGAAGGCTAGACACTTATGAGGGGCAGCACACTCTATATAAGCCACCCCTCCCCTCTGGCACAAGGGTTCGCATTCTGTAACATTCATATTCCACTCGACACCAAAGCTCCAAGAGCACTGAGACGTAGGGCTGTTACCTCCACCGCAGAGGGGCCTGAACTCATACAACCTTGTCGTAGCTAGGACTCTGCCCTCTACTTTCGTACCCTACACATCTACTGTCAGGCTTATATCCACGACAGTCGCCGCCTGAGCATTGTGGAAATCTAGATTTTTCTTACCTTCCAGTTTATTCAACAGCTTCACAAATGTTTGCCACTTTGGGTAGATGTCATCCGCAAGATAATATCCATAGTTGTATGTATGGTCATTTGCTACAAGCTCTACCGGTAGTAGTTCACCATTTGCACTCTTATTCATGAGTGGTGACCGATTAACAACGTTGATGTCATTCAAAGATCCACGCATTCCAAAATAAGCATGCCAAATCCAAGTCTCTTGATCGTCCACCGCTTCAAGGATTATAGTCGAACTCTTTTTATGGATGTGTAATTGCCCATGCCATGCCTTAGGACAGTCCTTCCAACTCCAATGCATGCAATCTATTGAGCCAAGCATACCTGAGAACCCACGAGCTTTGTTCATCTCCAATAGTCTTGCAACGACTTCGCCATTGAGAGATCTCAAATACTCCGGGACAAACACTTGCACAATTCCGACTGCGGAGCGCTTGACACACATGATGTCCTGACTCTCACCCATGGCTAAGTGGTTATCAACTAGATCAGCCAGAATACCGTATGCCAACACACGCAAAGCGGCTGTCACCTTTTGAAAGGTGTTATGCCCGAGTTCTCCGGCGGCATTCCCCCTCTGCTGGAAAAAACCGGTCATGGCTCGTCAATTTCTCTCCAATGCGCCTGAATAACTAGGTGCTCATCCTAAACCGGCGCCAAAAGTACGACTCGGGGTACACGGGATTATCCACAAAATAGTGCCTCATCAATCTGTTGTCGGCATCGATCTTATCCCTTCAAATTTTCTGCCGACCCATAACCGAACCACCGTGCTTTGGTTTTCTATTGATGTGCATAGCTAGGATCATTGCAAAGGTCCTCCTCCTCTTCAATATCAAATTCTTCTTCGGAAGAATCTTATGGCGAACTCATCTATAATATTGAATTTAAACTAGTCTATAAAAACTACAAAAAACATGCATCAAATTCATGTAAAAAAATATCAAGTTGAAGAAATACATACCTTGCAAGCGTTTTGTCGAACACCTTGTGGCCGCCGAGTGGCAGTGGGCGACCGAAGGCTCTTCGTCGGAGGAATGGGGCGCGCGAGGGGCGGCGGCGATTAGAGAGAGACAGAGGAAACAGACGCGGCGCGGGCATAGGCCGGGGAAGCTCCGTCGGGTCGCCGGAGCAAATGGGGTGGCGAGGGCAGGCGGCGTGCCTTGATCCGGTGATGGGTAGACGACGCGCTAGAGTCGTCGTTGTCCAGCGCGGTAGCGGGCACACGAAATATGAGACGCGCGGAGCCGTTTCGCCTCACGCACTGAACCATTTTTCCCGCGCGCGTTTTTTGCGCCTCCGCTGGAATGCCCGAAGCGGCTGCGCGCGCAATATACGTGGTTTTTTTAGCGCAAAGTTTATATAGCACGGCTGTTCGAGATGCTCTTGGCTTTACTTATAGTCACATATATGCTTTTCTCTCCAAACTCTCCCTCCCACGAGATCAAGTTGGCCGTATGACGCACACAAAGTTTGATGAAACATCTAGCATAGAAAGGAAAAAATGAGGGTTTAAAGTGAGGATCGTAGTTTTGTGACATAAAATGCGAGGGATCAAAGCATCAAGCTCGAACGGGACCACGGACGTTTAAGAGCCCAGATTTAAAATCTACCACGGCAAATTTGTGTATTATGGTTGTAGATGCTCTAAAAGTGTACAGCTTTGCACCGTCGGATGGGATTGCTTGAGATTCGGAGGACAAGGGCATATGCCATATGCCACACCGGTTTGGATCTGCTGAGTAGATTCCTACTCAGCCAGATCTCAGAGGCATCCAGATTCCAGATTCCTCCTGCACGCAGAACTATATAGTACAGAACCGCAGATCCAATCTCGGGCCAGCCGCCGGCCGCCGCTCGCCGGACGGGGAATCCAAGACCCACCGTGTCAGAACACCACGCCGGCGCACAGACACAATCACGGCAGTGAACACAACGCACTCGCAGCAAAGCCAGAATGAAGCAGACAGTGAGGTGGTGAGGGACGAGTCCTCTAATCCAATGCTTGGTTCAAGATAAACAGATCGATTCTTCCACATATTAATAAACAGGAAAAAAAAATAAAGTGGGGATTTCGGGTGATACCGACTCCCCCGGAACTAATTAACCAGCCTCAGTCTAAGAACAAGAAGAATGTCTACGAACAGAAGAATTCATTCATGCTAAGATCAAAACCAAGAGCTGCATTTCCTCGTCTGATTCCGCTCCTAGCTGCCCGCCCGTGGCAAGAGCTAGGATTCGCTGCTGCATTCTTGCGCATGTGATGCTACTGTCTACTCAGCGGCGGTGGCCGGCTTGCGGAGCAGCACCATGTGCATTGGGGTGAAGATGCCGGTCTCGCCGCCGCGGGTGAGGTGATGCGCCGTCTCGTACAGCATCTCGTGCACCTCGGAGACGCCCTTGGGCGCCACGCGCAGCAGGGTGAGCGCCCGGATCACCAGCGAGTTGCGCCAGTAGGAGAGGCGCCCCATCTTGAGCCGCGTCCACCAGGGGAGCGCCGGCGGCAGCGCCAGGTCCAGCTCCTTGACGACGTCGAAGCCGACCTCCTTGGCGACGGTGGCGATCTCGTCTTGCCGGCGCAGGCCAGGGAGGGCGTCGCCGCGCTCGATGCCGTGGATGGCCTCGACGTGCTCCGGGTCGTCGGCGCGGTACAGCGGGGTGGTGACCCACTCGTATGAGACGTAGAGCCCCCCTGGCTTGAGCACGCGGAAGACCTCGCCGTAGACGTCCTGCAGCCTGGGCGCGTGGCAGGTGGCCTCGATGGAGTAGGCGCCGTCGAAGGACGCGTCTGGGAACGGCATGGCCATGAAGTTGCCGCACACCACCTCGCATTGCTTGTCCAGGCCGGCCTTGCGGTTGTGCGAGCGGGCGCGGTTGACCTGGTACTCGTTGATAGTGATCCCGACGACGTCGGAGCCGGAGTGCGCCGCGATGGCGCGCATGGGCCCGCCGACGCCGCAGCCGACGTCCAGCAGCCGCTTCCCGGGGCGCGCCTCGAGCAGGTCGGCAACGCGCTCCTCGTGCACCCGCGTCGCCTCCCGGTGCGACCGGCCGGGCAGGGAGGGCGAGAAGTGGAACGACTGGCCCCAGCCCCACTCGTAGATGTCAGTGACGAGGTTGTAGAAGGTGTCGACGAAGGCCGGAACCTTGTCGGCGGTGGCCGCGGCGGCCGTCTCCTTGGGGCTGCGGAAGAAGGACCAGTACTGGGAATACCTGTCCCCGACCTTGTCGTCGGCGATGGATCCCATCTGGAGGTCGACGGCGCGCTTCCCCTGCACCTCCGCGGCGCCCATCACCCAGACGAACCAGTACACCAGCGCGAAACCCGCCGCCGCCAGCGTCCAGGCCATGGTGGCCGGCTCCATCTCCCCGATCTAGGGGAGGGAGGAGGAGAGAAAGGTTTGACTCGCGAGGAGAAAGCGGCTCCAGATGCGGGGAGGAGTCCTGAGATTGCGATCTGGGTCTGAGGTGGTAAATGGGAGAGAGATTTATGCCCAGCTGGATTCGAAACGGAGGACGGCAGAGGATGCCGTTGCCTGGTTCCAGATCTGGACTGTGGACTCTGCTCAGCTCGACCCGGGCCGTGTTTTGCACTCCCATCAGCTTTTGCGCACGGCTTGGACCTGGGCTGGAAGTTTGGTTCACAAGACAAAATGTGTTGTTCTTTTTCTTGTTTTGCTAGAGTGATCACAAATTCTTTCGGAATCACAAATGACTTCAGATTTTTAAGATTCAGATTTCCAGGAGCCACTAGTTAACGAGCGCTTCTTTTGGGGTCTCCTAGCATATGTACTCCCGCGCGTCGTCACTTAATGCGTTTTCAGTCATCGTCACGTGTCGCGTTCTAAGCGCTTTTATTAAATTTCGGTTTTTTCGCGAGAATAGCGTTTTGAAGGCCGAGCTCCAAGGAGGCCTTTATTTTTGAAAAAATTCAAATTCAAATTTTTATGGTTCAAAAAATTCTGAAAAAATATGCATGTATGTAACGATGTAACCGACATGTGTGTAAAATTTCAGATCAAAATACTTTAAAACGTGATCTGTATAAAAAAGACAAATTCATGATCTGAAATGATGAATAGTAACATGTGTTAAACAGCCTCAGATTTGTCTTTTTTGCACAACCCTCATTTCAACGTATTTTGTTCTGAAAATTTACACACTTGTGTATTATACCTTCATTTATCTATGTATTTTTTCAGAATTTTTTAAATCATTAAAATACAAATTTTCACTGAATTTGAAGTTTGAATTTAAAGGCCTCCAGTGAGCTCGGGAGCCAAAAGCAATATTCGTTTTTCGCACGTTTTTATAAAATTTTGGCTTTTTGGATTCGTTTTTCTGATTTTTTTTTTGTGTTTCCTTTTGTCATCGGTCTATCTTAGCTTTTTGACGGAAAAAATATTTAAAAAAAGTGTTTTTTTTCTTTCAAGAAGCACGGTTTTGTCTTCACGAGAGGCACGATCGTGCCTCTCGAAAACAAAAACAATGCATTTTTTTTTTGCGAGAGCCACGGTTTTGTTTCCGGGAGAGGCATGGTTTTGCCTTCACGAGAGACACGGTCGTGCCTCTTGGAAAAGGAAAACCGTGTTTTTTCTTTTTTGCGAGAGGCATGGTTTTGCTTTCGCGAAAGGTATGGTTTTGTTTTTTGTGAAGCACGCTTGTGCCTCTCGGAAAGGGAGAAAAACATGTTTTTGTGAGAGGCGCGGTTTTGCCATCGTAAGAGGCACGGACGTGCCTCTCGAAAAGGAAAAAACACGTTTTTTTTATCGCGAGATGCATGGGCTTTTTGTCTAGTTTTTTCATGAAAAAAAAGTTCATCAAAATCCATCAACACAGAATATAGTTTTAGAGATCTCGACGCGAGAAATCCAACAGTAAAAATGGTTTAAGTTTTGAACCCACGATTTAGGAGATAAAACTTTTGATAAAACGAATCTACGAAAAAGGGACAACTCCTAAGTTGCGACAAGTGGCACGCATGCAGTGCGTCACATGTTGTGATGTGCAAGTGATTTTTGAAGGAAGTACTCCTTAATTAATGATTTCGTAGATTTCCTAAGTCGCTCTAGATGTGAAATAGTTATGTCACATGTACCATCACTGAATATAATTTTCATATTCGTGCTATTTCTTCCGGGTGATGTGTTTTTGTGGGTCTTTCGGTTTTTTTGTGTGTTGTATATTGGGTTGAGGGCTTTTTTCAACATCTACATGATCCGATGTGTGTGTGGGTTGTTGATAACTTTTGTTTTATTGGACTAAACTTTTTTAAGGGATCTTTACTGCATTCCTTTTTTGTGTTTGGAGAGGGCGGTCGTTGAGAATAGAAGAGAGAGGGTCGTGATACACATTTTCTGACGTGAGATTTCCCTATTCCCCACTCATATCTATCCACAGCCTATTTGTCATCTTCATTCATTCACAAATTTGGGGAGTGTTCTTGTGGAGGAAATTACTTCTTTCTATTAGTTACTTGCAAGTCAAAAAGTTCCTTTAGGTTTTCCCTAAAGTCCTCTCGTCCTCCGACGGCGCCGCAGCCGGAGTCTACATGATTTCACCGCCGATCACTTTGGGAGTTGATCCACCGACGTTAGCTAAGTTCGCGCGACTACTACAAGGGTCTGCATGGAGGTTATTGCTGGAGATTGACCAGGGAGGAAGCGAGGGTGGCGGAGAAGGAAGTACAAATGGCGATGAACAAATATTTACAAGGCGAGGCGGCTGTGGAGCCTCCTGACACATCGCAGCGAGAGAAGCGAGCGGAAGAGTTGCCAGAAGTGTGGGACAAGGAGATGGCAGAGGAAGATGGGGGCGATTGGGACCACTTTACACCAGATCCAACCCTAGAAGATGCTTTTGAAGGGATGAAGCTGCAAGGAGAAGAAGAGGAGGGTCTGGATCTTTGTGGAGAGGTGGAGTAACTGATCAAGGATGTTGGCTGGTTGGCTTTGTTTAGGGTTCATACCCTACATCCCTATAGCCATTGCGGCTTTTCTAAATTCCATGAGGAACGCGTGGGTGTGCGTTCAAGTTGTCACCTTCAACATCAAGGATCCAAACCTATTCCTAGCACAATGTCATTGCTTAGGGGCTTGGGAGAGGGTAATGGAGGGAGGCCCATGGCAATTTAGGCGTGACCCAGTTGTTCTTGTGAAGTATGATAGATTCACAAATGTTGCGGAGTATCCGCTCGATATGTACCCTCTCTGGGCCAGAATCAAGGGTTTGCCTGATGGTTTGACGAGGAAGAAGGAGCTTGCGGAGAAGGTTGCTAAGAAGGTAGGAGGGCCCCCATTCACTACCATTATCAATGAAGGAAAGATCAACCCCTCTAGTCACCTATGGGTGAGAGTTTTTGTTAATGTTAATAAACCTTTGGTGAGATTTGTGCCGATCACTCTAAAGGAGAGGAAGAGGTACCCAGTTAGCTACGAGAAACTTCCAGATTTTTGCTACTTCTGTGGATGCATGGGACATGTGGTGGAGGAATGTGGTGATGGGATTCATGATCCCAAACTATGCGAGTGGGGGGACTATCTGCTATGGAACAATGACCCCAATGGGGGCAGCGCTAGGTTGGGCATGGAGGTGGATGGCGGTCTGCTGGAAGGGGGTGGTGTTGATGCAGGAAGGGGGACGGCTGGGCGAGGTGATGGTATTGGCAGAGGAGGGAGAGTAGGTAACTCTTTTGACTCGGGGGGCTGAGGCGCTAGAGCGCATAAGGAACAAATGTTTCAAGCTAACCAGCAAGAGGAGAGTTGTGGTGATGGTGTGAAGAATATCCGTAAAGAGGCTCATCGGTGCAGATAGCACACTGAATGTTAGGGGACTCGCATGTGATGCCCTCCGTTTAATCGTACGCTAATCATACAAGAAATGCATACGATCAAACTCAAGGACTCACGGGAAGATATCACAAAACAACCCTAGACACAAATAAAACAATACAAGCTTCATATTACAAGCCAGAGGCCTCGAGGGTTAGAATACAGAAGCTCGATAAACACACGAGTCAGCGGAAGCAACAAATATCTGAGTACACACATAAACATGGGGTGCATTAGAGAAGGCTAGCACAAAAGAAACACGATCGAACGAGGCGAGGCCTCCTGCCTGGGAACCTCCTAACTACTCATGGTCTTTAGCGGCCTCCATGTAGTAGGCACCGTCGGGGTAGGAGTCGTCATCGGCGGGATACTCCATCTCCGGGGCTCCATCATCTGGTCGCAGCAACGGATCAAGGGGGCAAAGGGGGAGCAAAGCAACAGTGAGTACTCGTCCAAAGTACTCACAAGACTTATATCATAACTATGCTAACTATGCACCAGTATCAAGGAAGGGGTTTATATGTGGACTGACTGCAGCAATGCGAGAATAGAGGGAGAAATGGCTAGTCCTATCGAAGACTAGCGTCTTCAGGGGGTCTTGCAGCAATAGATGAGAGTAGAACAAGATAACACAAATAATAGTCATATTGTTGCAGCAGTATTAATATGAGGTCACACCCAGAGATCCTCCCTCGACTCCGTGCGAGGAAGCAATCCCGGGGCAACTAATTCCAGTTAAGTAACAATTCTAGTTGTATAAGATAAGGGCACAACTCCAAGTTGTCATGTAACCGTGGACACGCCTATCCGAATAATTACGTTTCATCCCTACATGGGTGCACCAAGTTTCCCGTCACGCTCGATAACACTCTGGCCGGACACACTTTTCTGGGTCATGCCCGGCCTCGGAATATCGACACGTCGCAGCCCCACCTAAGATCAGCAGAGAGGCCAGCCCGCCGGTCTAACTCCTAAGCACAAAGGGTTCCTGGGCCCACTTGCCCCCCGAGCTCTTGCACGATGCGTGGGCGGACGATGTCAGTCCTAGCACCCCTTAATACAAGAGCGATGCATCTCGGGACCACTCGGGCACGCGCCGCTCCATCGCTCACGTCTAAAGAGCTTCGGCTGATACCGCGACGTCGAGTACCCATAATTCGTCCCGCGTAGGCGGTTATTGCGAAAAGGTCTCCGACCAACCCAGATCAAATGCCCAAATCCATTATCATTTTAATTTTGTCATCGACACAAACACGCGGGAATCCACTCGCCTAACATCTATTCATCAAAGATCCCAGTAACATGGTCAAGTAACTGTGTGGTAAAAACATCAGGGGGAATCCAAGGTATCACCCTCGTTGGATTCCGAACGATGTATCCGTCAAGGTAGACCTAGAGGAATCACCTCGAGGGTCCCACATTTGAGGGGTTGCACGACAGAGGCATCATCGGGAATGGTGAAAGAGGAATCACCCTCGATAACCACGACCGACTAGTTGTATGATACGTCTCCAACGTATCTATAATTTTTGATGGTTTCATGCTATTATCTTGTCAAACTTTGGACGTTTTGCATGCCTTTTATATATTTTTTGGGAGTAACTTATTAACTCAATGCCAAGTGCCAGTTCCTGTTTTTTCCATGTTTTTGACCCCTTTCAGAGGAGATTTTGAAACGGAGTCCAAACGGAAGAAAATCCCCGAAAAGATTTTTTCTGGAATGGAAGAAGATCGGAAAGCTTGAGAGCCAAGGAAGGGGAGTCTCAGGGGGCCCACAAGCCCCCTGAGCGCCCCCTGACCTAGGGGTTGCGCCTATAAATTACCTAAAAATCCCAAAAAAATCAGGAGATCATCGAAAGTACTTTTCCACCGCCGCAAGCTTCTGTCTCCGCAAGATCCCATCTGGGGCACGTCTTGGTGCCCTGCCGGAGGGGGATTCGGACACGGAGGGTTTCTTCATCAACACCATGACCTCTCCGATGATGCGTGAGTAGTTCACCATAGACCTACAGGTTCATAGCTAGTAGCTAGATGGCTTCTTCTCTCTCTTGGATCTTCAATACAAAGTTCTCCATGATCTTCATGGAGATCTATCCGATGTAATCTTCTTTTGCGGTGTGTTTGTCGAGATATGATGAATTGTGGATTTATGATCAGATTACCTATGAATCTTACTTGAGTTTCTTCTGATCTCTCTTATGCATGATTTCATATCCTTGTAATTCTCTTCGAGTTGTGAGTTTTGTTTGGCCAACTTGATCTATGATTCTTGCAATGGGAGAAGTGCTTGGTTTTGGGTTCATACCGTGCGGTGACCTCACCCAGTGACAGAAGGGGTAGCGAGGCACGCATCGTGTTGTTGCCATCAAGGGTAAAAAGATGGGGTTTTCATCATTGGTTTCAGATTATCCCTCTACATCATGTCATCTTGCTTAAGGCGTTACTCTGTTCGTCATGAACTCAATACACTAGATGCATGCTGGATAGCGGTCGATGTCTGGAGTAATAGTAGTAGATGCAGAAAGTATCGGTCTACTTGTCTCGGACGTGATGCCTATATGTATGATCATTGCCTTAGATATCGTCATGACTTTGCGCGGTTCTATCAATTGCTCGACAGTAATTTGTTCACCCACCATGATATTTGCTATTATGAGAGAAGCCTCTAGTGAACACTATGGCCCCCAGGGTCTACTCCACACCATATTTTCAGCCTTACACTTTTTACTTCGTTGCACTTTCCGCCTTTAGATCTCACTTTGCAAACAATCTTGAAGGGATTGACAACCCCTTTGAAGCGTTGGGTGCAAGCTTGTTTGTGTTTGCGCAGGTACTCTGGACGTGACGAGGCCCTCCTTCTGGATCGATACCTTGGTTCTCAAACTGAGAGAAATACTTACTGCTCCTGTGCTGCATCACCCTTTCCTCTTCAAGGGAAAAAACCAACTCAAACCAGAGAAGTACCAAGAAGAATTCCTAGCGCCAAGGAAGGACTTTTGTTGCCGCAACACTTTACTACAGAGATATCATCACGAGTACTTCGCGAGGTGTCACCCTTGGTACCCGATAGTATCTCTGTAGCGACGCACAACTAAGGGGGGTGTAAGTGTTGTGTCGGGTCTGGCTCGTCGACCAGGGATCGAGACTTGATGACAAAGCGGGCAACTAGACTAAGGGGTCAGAGCGGGTGACTGCTCCACCTATACTAAGCAAATTAAAAGTACATTACTGAAAGTAGCATTTCATCAAAATTAGGCTATGCATCAGATATAAGAGCTAACTACAACAGTAGCAAAATTCTAATGCAAGCAGGAGGAAGAAAGACATAGGCGATATAGGGATGATCAAGGGGGTTTGCTTGCCTTGTTGCTCTGCGGCAAAGGCTGGTCATCGGGAGCGTAGATGTACCCGGCAATAGCTCTAGTCTCGGGGTCTACCGGTAAGATGAGGGGGGAGAAACAATAAATAACAGCAACACGTGCAACACTAAGCATGACATGGAAATATGCAGGCTAGGCATGAGCTAACGTAGTAACACATGTTGCAGATGGGTCGGGAAAATATCAGATGATATTTCCCGGGTCTCTTGCTACTACCGGTGAGACTAAAAATGATGGAAAAGTTCCACGTTTGCTATTGTGACAGCCCGATGCCGACGTTCCAGAAGATTCCCTTTCCTTTCCGTTTTCGTCGTGTGTCTGTTTTATTTTGTCGCATCATCTGCATTGCATCGGCATCTCCGTTGCCGCCAGTTTTTCAAAACTTGCATCCATGGTTAGTTGCAGGTTCTCATCGTTGTCCGTTCCGAGTCCGACCGCACTCGCAAAACGCCCGCGGCACCGTCGAAACCCTGTTTTAAAAGTGTGCGTAAAACTTTCTCTGATCGGGTTGAGATTTGACGTGCGGTCTTATTTTTAATATAGGTAGGCCGCCTGTCAAGTTTTGTCGCGATCGGAGTCCGTCTGGTACCCGAACGGTCGACCGTAGCGGCACCGTATTCGGTCTACCGTTGGACGGTCATCAGTGTTTTAAAAATGTCGTTGCCGCGCCGCCCGTGCTCCCTCTCGTCCCCGGATATCCCCTCTACACGGTCACGTATCCATTCCCACGTCTGTGGCCATCCGTTCACAAACCCGTGGTCGAAATCGGACCCCGATTCGGATAAACCTAGCTCCATTTCCTATAAATAGACCCCAAAACATGCCTACTCTAGCTAACCCTAGTCCCACCTCGGGATCCGCGCCGTCCCAACTCTCCTCCTTTCCACGCAGCCACTCTGTCCCGCAGTCGCCGCCGGCCCGCGAGACCCGTTTCGGGCCCGTCGAGCCCATCTGGGCCCGAGCGCCGCCGCTCCTCCCTGCCTCCCGTCGCTGTGCAGGAGCCGGCCAGCGCCTCCCGCGCCCCCGCGCCTTCCCTGCCAGAGCCCCTTGCGCCGCTGCCTTCCACCGGCCGGAGCGCCACCGTCGGTGCGCGCAGCTCCCCTGGCCGCAGCACCGTCGTGGCTAGCAAGCCCGCGCCGCCGGTTCCACCCGTCTGCAGTGCCCCAGGACCTTCCTCCGCCAGCGCCTCGCCGCGCCGCCCTGCTGCCGGCCATCCCTCGGCCAGATCCGGCCCGTCATGACCGGATCCAGCGGGTCCTCGTCCACCCCGCCTCCTCCCGCCTGGATCCACGACGGGGCCCCTCGCCGTTGACCATGTCGGCGCCACCATGGAGCTGTGCTCGTGTGGACGAGGGCGCGAGACTGGAGCGCCTCCTCCTCCCGCGTGGGTCCGTGGCCCAGCACCGGCACAGCGGCCCACCGCCTCGCCTCTCCTGCAGCCCAGGAACCCCGCCGACCCAGCTCCTCCTCCCCACCGATCAGACCGAAAGGCCCCAAGGTGAGCTGCCCCCGCTAAGCCCCGTCCGAGTGTAGTTTTGGTATCCCTCACCCATGCATGTTGGCCCGTGTAAGGTAGTTTCGGCCCGCGTAGGTTTGTATAATTTCTGTGATTTAATTTTTTTCAGTGAATAGGCTATATTTCAAACGTACGTAGGTTTTAAACCGTATATCGGATCGCGACATGTAGCATATGTATTTCACGTAGTTTCGCGTGTAGAACACGTTGGAGCTACTTGCATGTTTGTTTGATGTCAGTTAGCGCACCGTATGCCTAGAAACACGTGCTGTCCCAATAGGATGTAGCCCGTATTAATTTATCGTGCATGTCCGCATAGCCCGTATGCCTTAGATAAAATGCCCATGTTTTAGGGACACCTTTGCTACGTATTTTAGAGTAGACGTTGGTATTTTTTTGCGTGTAGAGATTTGCCGCTAGATTATTTTCCGTGTCTAGGCCATTATCTCGCATTTATGTGTGGCATTATTTTTGTTGCGCAACCCCACATATTATATATGTTTCCGGGGTAGAAAAATCCATGGGATTTTTCTGTGCAATTAGTTTTAGCTTTTGAGTAAGTTAGATCGCGCGATATTTTTCTAAGTTGCCCTTTTGTTTAATTCGTAGGATTTATTCCGTGCCTCGTTTGAATTAGTTGTCAACTAGGGAATTCTTCTTAGATGTTTTGTTTAGCCCCTGGTATTTTTAGCTGCAATAGAAATGCATGTTTAGGTGTTGTTTTGTTGCTCTCAAGTTGCTAGAAATAGTGCTGATTTGGAGGAGCTGAAATATTTCTAAGTCAGGGATCTGTTATTATTTTGATGCTGTCTTGTCTTGCTTGCATCTTGTGATCTGTAGCTCTTTTGAGGTTGGTCCAATGGAGTTAGTTGTAGCCCTTACGATTCTCTAGCTTGCTGTAAAGTTCATGCCATTTGGAGTCCTGTAGATATAGGTTTTGTTGCTGTCATATAGCTTTAGATCGAAAACTGCACTTTCATGAGGTGTTATTTTCACTAAGTCTGAAATAGTGAGTGAGATGCCATTTTGTGACTTCTTTCCCTAGTGATCCATGATGCCATGCTAGTTGTTGTTAGTTGTTTGTAGTAGTGCTTCTTGCCCTCTTCCGTGCCATGCCTTGTATGAGTTTATCGGAGTTGTGTAGCTGGAGTTGTGAGGCGTAGAAGTTGCTATGTAGCTGTTTTGGGCAGTTTGTAGTTATTTCTTGTTTTGCTCGTAGTTGTTGAACCGTAGCTCCGATTTGATCGTGTCCTACATGAAACTTGCTTAGAATCTCGTGTAGTTTCGTTTTCTCTTGCTGGTTGTTTGATTTGAAGTGCTCGTGACCGTCGTTGCACACATATTGCATTCATGCCATCATATCTTGCGGTGCTCGTAACTTTTGATCCGTAGGTCCGTTGGAGATGTTCTTTAGGTGTAGATTGCTTGAAATGACGCGTAGAATCGCGTGAACCTATTTGTTTTGCTGTTTAACAACTAACTAAATGTGTTAATTCAGATCTGGACAGAATTGTAAATTAACATGTGAGGTCGTCCCGGAGATGCTATATGTCATTTCCGACCTCATTTAAAATGTCTAGATAGGTAGTTTAATTTCTGCTTCACCTCTTGCATGTTTGACAACATTAATATTGCCATGTAAATAACCGTCTAAATAATTCATATGTGGAGTTTTGTCAATATGCAACTCGTTGCATATTGAACTTCACTTAATGTGTAGTGTTTGTTTGTCGTGAATTGTCATGCCATGCCTTGCATGTTTTCAGCTGCTCATGCATCATTTGTGTTGTTGCATCGTGTGGTGAATTTCGTGTGTTGATGCTTGTTTCTGGTTTTCCCCGTCTCGATAGAGTTCCGCAAGCGTGTCGGATTGTGAGGACCCGTTCGACTACGTCGGTTCGTCTGCTTCATGGAGGCATTGTTCTTCCAAGCGGGATCTCAGGCAAGATGATCATTTCCCCGGATACCATTACTATCATTGCCATGCTAGTTTTATCGCTTCTATCGATTATGTCTTGTTGCCTACCACATGTTAAATACCAGCCTCTCAACAATGCCATGATAACCTTCAACCTGTTCGACCTAGCAAACCACTGATTGGCTATGTTACCGCTTGCTTATCCATGTTGTTAGCGTTGCTAGTTGCAGGTGCAGATGCTTCCATGTGAAAGCATGGGTTCCTTGTTATATCACCATATTAAATGCTATTTAATTTAATGCACCTATATACTTCGTAAAAGGTGGAAGGCTCGGCCTTTCTAGCCTGGTGTTTTGTTCCACCTTTGCCAACCCTTAGTTTCGGCTACCGGTGTTATGTTCCATAATTGAGCGCTCCTAACACGATCGGGGTTGTTATGGGGACCCCCTTGATAATTCGTTTTAGATTAAAGCTGGTCTGACAAGGCCCAACATTGGTTTTAATTTGCCCAACATAATAATTTGATAATACTGAAATGCATAGGGAGTTAGCGCTACCCGAGGAGTAATTCTACATAATACAGGAGGGGCCAGTGCTGATGGTGTTGGTCCCAAACGGTCTGCCTGCGGGACCACCGCGAGGAAACTCGAGGTTTGGCACTCGTAGCTAGTTCCATCTGCCGTGTCCTGAGAACAAGATACGCGGATCCTATCGGGTTCGTCGACACGTCGGGCGGCCTTGCTGGATTAGTTTTACCTTTGACGAGATATCTTGTGCATCGGGATTCCGGTGATGCTTTGGGTAATCTCAGAGTTGAGATTTTCCACTAGGGAATCCGACGAGATTGCGAGCTTCGTGATTGAGGATTTCTATGCGGCTTGTGGTAATTTGTGATGGACTAGTTGGAGCACCCCTGCAGGGTTAAATCTTTCGGAAAGCCGTGCCCGCGGTTATGTGGCAACGTGGAAACTTTGTTTAACACTGGTTCTAGATAACTCGAAGTTAACTTAATTAAAATATGCCAACTGTGTGCGTAACTGTGACTGTCTCTTTCGTGAGTTCCTTCTCCGATCGAGGACATGGTGGGATTATGACTGACGTAGGTAGGTGTTCAGGATCATTCATTTGATCATCAGTAGTTCACGTCTGTTATGCGTAGATCTCCCCCCTCTTATTTCTTGTACTCGTAAGTTTAGCCACCAAATATATGCTTAGCCGCTGCTGCAACCTCACCACTTAACCATACCTCACCCAGTAAGCTTTGCTAGTCTTGATACCTTTGGAAATGAGATTGCTGAGTCCCCTGTGGCTCACAGATTACTACAACACCAGTTGCAGGTACAGGTAAAGGTTATATGACGCGAGCGCATTGATTGTTCATTTGGAGTTGCTTCTTCTTCTTCTTCTTCATCGATCTAGGATGGGTTCCAGACCGGCAGCCTGGGATAGCAAGGATGGACGTCATTCTTCTTTTCTCGTTTGTTTTCGTCCGTAGTCGGACCCTGCTCTTACTCTTGATGATTATGTAATGTACTGATGTGACTCTGATGTAGCTTGTGGCGAGTGTAAGCCAATTCTAAATATATCTCTTCTTTTCAGTACATGTACTTGTAACGATATCCATTCTTGCGACACGACGAGATGCGCTTCTATCCTTGACGAGGCCTTCGTGCCAAATTGAGGATAGGGTCGCATCTTGGGCGTGACAGCTATGCTAGGGACGCGTGACACGCGAATGGACCGTGTATCCGGGTTCGTCTCGCTCTGCTGATCAACTTTCATGTTGAAAATATTTTCATCTGAGCTACGGTTTATTTTATATTAATTTTCAAAGTTTTATTAATGTTTAGGAATTAAAAACAGATTTAATTTAATTATTAAATGCTATTATGACACCAGCATGATGTCATGCTGACATCAATAGTTGACTGGTCAACTGATCACTGGGTCCTACGTGTCATTGACACAATTTATTAATTTAGGTTTAATTAATAATTAATCAGATTAATTTAGTGGGGGACCCACATGTCATACTCTAATAGGATAATTATTTATTTGTATTAACACATTTACTTAATTATCCTAATTACTCATAATCATTATAATTAACCAACTAATTCATTAATTAATTAATCCACTAATTAATTAATTATTTAATTAAACTATTTACTAAATATTGTTTTTATTTATATTTTTAACAGAAGGTTGTGTGGGGCCTCCGTGTCAGTGAGAGTGGGGGGGGGGGGGGGGGGTTGGCCCCACATGGCAATGGCCCATCGGCCAGACCATACACAAAACAAACACACACACATATACACAATCATACATATACATTATAGAATTCTTTGTACATACATGCATACATACTCAAATACATCCATAGATACATAAAACTTTGCATACATACATGCATATTTCATTTTTGTTGTATTTTCTTTTCTTTCACCTCTCTCTCTCAACTCACAAGGACAAGCCACTCTTCCTCCTCCCCTCCTGACATAGCTGGAGAGAAGAATGGCGCCGTTACGAGGCAAATGTCGCCGGAGGGAGAAGGGAGTAAGGGGGTGTTCCTCGCCCACTTTGTAGTCGAGCAGCGGCTCAATGAAGTCTGTTGGGGAGGGGCGTCGGCATCGAGGCGATGGCGGCGAATCCGGTGAGGAGCCCGAAGGATCACCGAGGGCGCCGGTGAGGGTGGCCGAAGGAGGCCGGTCGGCAGTGGTGCTGAAGGCGGGTTCGTTCTCCCCGATCCGATCTGGATCGGGGAGAGGAAGGGGAGGAGCGAGGTCGCCGCACCAGTGACCGACGAGGCAACGCCAGGGCCGGCCGGTGCAGGTGGCGGGGAGCCTGGCCGGTGCGAAGGCGAGGGAGAGAGGTCGTCGGGGGTGGTGACGCGGGGTGGTGAAGTGGAGGAGAGGCGGCGGGGCGTGGTGATGAGGGAGTGGGGCGACGGGAGGAGAGGCGCGGGCGCTCCGGGGTGAGGGCCCGCGCGGCGCTGGGGCGATGGCTGAGGGCCCACGCGACGGCGGGGTGATGGAAGAGGCTCGTGAGGGAGGCACAGGGGGGGCCGCGGCGGAGGTGGTGAGAGGAGGCGCATGAGATGGAGCGATCTAGGGCGAGCCACGAGACGCCGAGGCGAGGTGACAAGGGAGAGAAGCTCCTGGCGCTCGTCGGGAGTGGGGAGGGAGTGACGTGGGGAGTTAGGTGGGGCACGGGAGCGACGGGGCCAGGGGGTGGCGGCGCTAGTGGGAGAGCACAGTTAGGGTTGGGGCGTCGTGCCTTATAGCGAGGGGGGCTGGGCCGGTCGGCTGCGGTGGGCCGGCCTGTTGGGCCGGTGGCCCAGTTGGGCCGGGGGGATTTGCTTTTTTTCTTTTTCTTTCTTTGTTATTTTTTATATATAATTTCTGTTTTAAATATATAGGGGTTTTAAATAATTTCAAAAATGCTCGATTTACTTTTATAAATAATTAATAAATATTTGTAACTCATCCGACATTTTTATTTTAACATTCGAAAACTTTTCTTGTTTTGATTTTATTTTAAATTTGAATTTGGATCGGTTTGAAACTACGCGAGACTACCAATAGTAATCCCGTTGACGTGACACCATTGGCATGTGTTTACTGTAGCTTAAGTTACCAGGGTGTCACATGGCAGTCCCTAACTTAGTTGGTAAAGTCTCAAACATGGTGTTAGTGCTCAAGAATGTTAGCTCTTCGGGGACAGGGAGTTCATCCTCTACGACCCCGGGGAAGGTACCTATAGTGAAGAGAAGGAGGCAGGTTAATGAGACGTGTGTTGATGGAGGTATAGAAGAGGATGCTGTTATGGCATTTGAGGCGGCCTCCTGTGGGGAGGACCGCCGAGCCCAATGAATCTTCTAAGTTGGAACTGTCGGGGTGGGGGCAATCCTTGTACAGTTCGAGAGTTAGCGATGTTGTGTCATTCGCCTTCCCCCATGTTGGTTTTCTTATGTGAGACGCGACAGAAAGAAGAATACGAAGAAGGTTAGAGGAAGGATTGGTTTGAAGGGTTTTTGTGGGGTGGATAGCAATGGGATGAGCGGTGGTCTCGCTTTGTCTTGGCATGAGTCTCTTGTGGTGAATGTCATGGAAAAGAATGACATGATAATTGATGCTATGGTTCGTGTTGACCCTGATGTGGAGTTATACGTCTCCATCGTATCTACTTTTCCAAACTCTTTTGCCCTTGTTTTGGACTCTAATTTGCATGATTTGAATGAAACTAACCCTGACTAACACTGTTTTCAGCAAAATTGCCATGGTGTTGTTTTTGTGCAGAAATGAAAGTTCTCGGAACATCCTGAAAATTTACGGAGAATTTTTCTGGAAAATATGAAAAATACCTGCGCAAAGATCCACCGGAGGGGATGGGCCAGTGGGCCACAAGCCCTGTTGCCGCGGCCACCCCCCTGGCCGCGACAACCAAGCTTGTGGGGCCCACGTGGCTGTGCCGCCCCCAAACTCAACTCTATAAATTCACTTTCGCCCAGAAAAAAATCAGAAGAGAAGATTTCGTCGCGTTTGCGATACGGAGGCGCCGCCACATCCTGTTCTTCATCTGGAGGACAGATCTGGAGTCCGTTTTGGGCTCCGGAGAGGGGAAATCGTCGCCGTCGTCATCATCAACCTTCTTCCCTCTCCAATTCATGAAGCTCTTCATCGTTCGTGAGTAATCCATTCGTAGGCTTGCTTGGCGGTGATGAGTAGGATGAGATCTATCATGTAATCGAGTTAGTTTTGACGGGGATTGATCCCTAGTATCCACTATGTTCTGAGATTGATGTTGCTACTACTTTGCCATGCTTAATGCTTGTCACTAGGGCCCGAGTGCCATGATTTCAGATCTGAAATTATTATGTTGTCACCAATATATGTGTGTTTTAGATCCGATCTTGCAAGTTGTAGTTACCTACTATGTGTTATGACCCGGCAACCCCGGAGTGACAATAACTAGAACCACTCCCGATGATGACCATAGTTTGAGGAGTTCATGTGTTCACCAAGTGCTAATGCGTTGTTCTGGTTCTTTATTAAAAGGAGAACCTTAATATCCCGTAGTATCCTTTTGGACCCCGCTTCCACGGGAGGGATGGACAATAGATGTCATGCAAGTTCTTTTCCCTAAGCACGTATGACTACACACGAAATGCATGCCTACATCACATTGACGAATGGGAGCTAGCCACATCTCTCTCCGTGTTATAACTGTTGCATGATGAATATCATCCAAACGAATCACCGACCCATTGCCTACGAGTTTGTCCCACTGCTGTTGTTACTTGTTTTGCTCTGCTGATGTTACTACTGTTGCTACTTGCTACTCCTGTTACTATTGTCGCTTGCTACTGCTGCTACTTGCTACTATTGCTACTTGTTACTGCTGTCACTACTGATGTTCCTTGCCACTGCTGCTACCTGCTACAATTCTGGTTCGCTCGGCGTTGACGGGAAAAGATGATTTCTGTCAACGGGCAACTTCTGGCGCCATTGATACGACAGTTAGGAATAGTCTGCCGTCAACAGATCGTTTCTGACACCATTGTTATCATCCTACTTTGGTGCTGATACTTTGCTTGGAGATACTAATCTTTCAGGTGTGGTTGAATCTAACACATTCAGCTGCTAATACTCGAGAGTATTCTCTCACCTCCTGACTGGCGTACCAACAAATTTGGGTCGAATACTCTACCCTTGAAAACTGCCGCGAACCCACGCGCTGGTGAGCCATTGCAAGACAATTGCTAATTGTTGAGGAACTGGGAGTAGTTCTGGCTGTGTTGTCAGAAAGGCATCAAGTCAGGGACTCGTCAACAACATTCTTCTAGTGTCATTGTTGGGAACTGCCGTTAGCATCACTTTTTTGGCGCCGTTGCCGGGGAGGTATTGCTATATTCTCTGAGTCACTTGGGATTTATATCTGCTGATCACTATGAAGAATCTGAAAGATCCAAAAACCAAAGTCTTGCCCTCAACTACGAGGGGAGGTAAGGAACTGCCATCTAGCTCTGCACTTGATTCACCTTCAATTATGAGCAAGTTTGCGACATCACCTCCTGCTAGAAATCTTGATATGTTGCATGTGGTGATGATGCTTATGATGCTACTATGCTTGATGATGCTATGCCTGCTACTGCTAGAGATGCTATGCCTGAAACTGCTAGAGATGCTATGCCTGATACTGCTTTGCCTGATGATGCTAGAGATGCTATTTTGCCTGATGATGATATGCCTGATACTGCTAGAGATACTACTTTGCCTAATATGCCACTAGGGGTATTCCTTGATGCTCATATTGCTAGAGTTACTGCCAATGCTTGTGATGCTTCTGAAACTGTTGATACTATTGAGATAGAGCCTGCTTTTGCTACTGCTAGATCTAGCTCTCCTAGATATGAATTGCCTGATATACCTGAGGGTTACATTATGGAGGGAGAGATAGCTGAGGATTTTCTTGCGTGTAAGGATGCCTATGACGCTGAGAAATTACTTCTCAAGTGGAAGGAAAAATCTCTGAAAGCTAGGATGAAATACGATCCGAAGTTTGCCACTTCACCTATCTTTATCACCGATAAGGATTATGAATTCTCTGTCAATCCTGGGATAATCTCTCTAGTCGAATCTGATCCTTTCCACGGTTATGAGTTTGAGACGGTCGTAGCCCATCTTACCAAACTACACGATATAGCCACCCTTTTCACTAGTGAGGAGAAGAGCCGCCACTACTATATCCTTAAGCTGTTTCCTTTCTCTCTAAAGGATGACGCTAAAGCCTGGTTCGCTTCTCTTGCTCCTGGATGTGTGAGTAGTCCCCAGGATATGGTCTATTACTACTGTGAGAAATATTTCCCTGCCCATAAGAAGCAAGCCGCCTTGCAGGAAATATACAACTTTGCTCAAATCAAAGAAGAGAGTCTCCCACAAGCTTGGGGGAGGCTCGTCCAGCTATAGAATGCTTTGCCTGATCACCCTCTTAAGAAGAACGAGATACTTGATATCTTCTATAACGGACTTACCGATGCCTCTAAAGACCACCTAGATAGTTGTGCCGGTTGTGTTTTTAGGGAACGAACTGTAGAACAATCTGAGACTCTACTGAATAACATCTTGATCAATGATAATGCTTGGACTATTCCCGAACCACCTCCTAAGCGAACTCCGAAGAAAAGAGGTATTCTATTCTCAGTCCCGAAGATATGCAAGAAGCCAAGAAATCTATGCAAGAGAAAGGCATTAGATCCGAAGATGTCAAAAATCTACCACCTACCGAAGAGATCCATGGTCTCGATAACCCGATACAGGTAGTGGAAGTAAATTCTCTGCGTAGGTTTGATGAGAGTGATATTCCTTTTGATAAACCTGCTAGCCTATGCTTTGATGAATTTGACAACTTTGTTGCCAAACAACAGAGTTTCGATGATTATGTTAGCAGACATTTGGAACAAAGTACTCGTATGCTTAGTCATTTAAGTGCTTGTGTAGACAAAAATGTCAATGATATGACACTACAAGGAATATGCTAATACACGACGCTATTTTTTCGTCGCTACATTGTCACGGTTTTTAATTTACGACGATCTCACGACGAAAAACCAAGCGTCGAAAACGGAGCGTCAGAAATGAACAACAGCGATGTTTTGATCAAAATCGTCGTAACTTTTACGACGATTCCTGGATTGTCGTAACCTTTATGATGATCCTAAATCGTCGTTGGAAATCTAACTCAGTCCTACGTGGCAGTCCTACGTGGCAAAATTACGACGAAATCAAAACATCATAGTTGAAATCAGCCCAACCCATTTCAATTGATCACATGGGCTGGTTTTATTTTCTTTGGGCTTTTTCTTATTGGGCCTTGGCCTGTTTACATACATTTCTAGTACTTGTTTCGATTTATTTTTTATCATTATAATTTGGGCCCTGGCCTTTTAGTGCCCAAATACATTTGGTCCAGTTTCAGTTTTGGCCCTTTATCATTTTTGAATTCAGCAACTTTTTGTTCGAAAACTTGGTTTCATTTCTATTTGTTGGGCCTTTTTCAACCCAATTATTTGTCCAATATAAAATCCAACACTATTTCATATTCAAATCAAGAAAACTCCAAGTCGAATTAAAACCATCCATCATATAACATCACATAATACATCTCTCAAGTTTACATAACACAATAACTCATCTCATGAATACATTTCCTTACACAGGAAAATAGCAAGAACAAGCAGAATTGACCAATAAAACAATGACACATCTGCTAACAATAGAGTTCATTCCACTCTCCTATGAGACATAGGTTCAGAAATTTTTATGTTGTGTTGATTTGAATGTCCCAAGTATGCATCATCGACATCTTCTCACCACCTTCCTAGCAAGAGAAAAAGAGACAAAACAAAAAACATTAGACCGTAACATTACACAAGAGCATAGATCAGTAACTTCAAATCACAAAATATATCCATTATACTAGATGTCAGAGTTGTATAGAAGTTGCTAGTTATAAAAAAATATAGAGCTACCAAATTAGCTCACACTAAATTTGCCTTTGTGGAGCATATGAAATATGAAATTGCAGTGAGTTTCTATCAAGGATGCTTGCAGTAATTGTAACTGTTATGGAGGTGATAACAGCAGAATGCTTCGGTTAGAAAATTCAACTCTAATTATGCAGCCATCTAGTCACATGTTACACTATCCATTTACAGATGCAGTAAGAGCAGAGGAGGTGTAATACAGCAGCAGCTATCTATCTATTTTCCATAAGCAATACCAGCCAACGACATAGCTCACACTAAAACAGATTTAGTGCATGATGTACTATGTAACAACAACATCTAATAAGCAAAACATATGCACATCACGCCCATGCCCCAATCCCCAACACTAGTCCTGTAATGGTAGGAGCTAGTCCTGTAATAGTCAGACAACAAGATATCAATTATGAATGGTCGTGTCATCTACAAACTACCACTTTAACTGCAAACTACCACTTTAACTGCATCCCTTAGAATCCTGACAATACAACCCATCATTACTCTTATATACAAAGAAAAATCCTAAGAAACTGATTTCATAATGTCCATCCATGATTTTATATATAACACAAACATTGTAGAAAAGGTAGACAACAGATAGAGCACCACGACCCAGATATGACTAGCAGCCATATGCCAACTTACAGGTGCACGTCGAAGCGGGAGTCAAGCAGCGCCAGGATGGCGGCGTCCTCCGGGTCATCGTACAGGTGCGCGTCCGTGCCCATCCATCCCACCACCCACGACGCCGCCGTGCCGCTCGCGCGCATCCCGAACATCCCTCCCTCTAGGCTGCAAACATATAGCAGACGTGTAACGCAGCAGCATCTTCTTCCAGTGGCACCAAGTATAAACTTAAAAAACATGTTCGGACGACCAACTAAGAATTAGTGGAACATGAGAGCACTGGCAGGTGCGGAGCTGGAGCCAAAGTCACTCTGATGCATCATTTAAAAAAATTCAGCAGTAAATATAAGTGTGCTTCATAACCTCTGCCATAGAAAGACAAGTATTCTTGGCACAGAGATTGATATAGAATGCAATGCCAGTGCATCCGAACCAAATATAGAGAAAGCGGCAATATATCATTTTCCTTGATGCAAATTTGCAAATGGGAAAGATGGAACAAACAGCAGCAGTGCTCATCCCAGATTTTCCTTGACTGCGCTTTGTTGTTTCGACAACACCCACTACTGAATCCCAGATTTAATTTACCCCCATCTGCATTTGTTGTGGATACATTTGCCCCCCTCTTGCTGTGGATACATTTGTGCACAGCTTGTTTCCTGAGGAGATGAAACATGAGTGAGACCCATGGTACAACAGATTTTTTATGGTAGATCAATCATAAAACAACGCTCCAGTTATTCCCAGAGTTACTGAAATGAACTGAAGCATTTCAACTATAAGCCATGGTGTATTACCAATAAAGCAACAGACCATCAAATTAATTACCTTAGGATACCGACTAATGTCAGTTCTAGATTATTATAAAAAAGATTGGAATGATTCACAAAGGAGTTTGATAGCTCATGTTTTTGCAGTTAGATCAGTGAGAACTGTACCATGGTAGCTTGAAGTTGTCTCTCCAGCGAGTTTGCTTGGAACAACTTGCAGATATCTTGTTCAGGCGTACAATTATATCTGAGAACGTTGGCCTGCCGGAAGGTGTTGGATCCCAGCACTCTTGTATTAGCCTATGACATGCAAAAAAAAACTACTGTGAGCCGCAGATAGCGAAATTAAGCAAGGACAATGCAGGGGAATTTGGACACGTGAAGCCAGAGCACCTTGAAAGATTATTAATACAGTATATAGATATGTATCAATAGAAAGCAAAAGCTACGCAAACATATGACTATCAATAAAGAGGCAGAACGGAGCACAGCATAAGATTCACTTACTCTTTCACGCCCTCAGGATATGATTTGGATTTATTCTTGAATAATGGTCTCAAACCCTCTGAACAAATCATCTTGGCCGCTTCCTCTTGAGGCTTTGGGTGAAATGCAGGAGATCCTTCAATCATCTGACACTTAGCTAAAAATATGCGCTCATTTGAATTACGGGCTGGCGACAGCTGCAACAAAATATCAGTTGATTTATTGTTTTGAAGGTTGTATACTTCTACATACCTCATAAAGAATGAGACCGAATGCAAATGTTGATCTAGGCAAGAGGAGCAAGGAGAGGGAGCGCACGTACCAGCGCCACTTGCGGAGGAGGATTCCATCATGGGCCCCCATCTGGGAAGGGTCGGGGAGGACGGGATCGGAGTCGGTGAAGAGGCCGTCGTCGTCCTCGTGGTGGATGCCGTTGCCGTTGGAGTCGAGCATGTCGAGGCGTGCGCGGCGGCGGAGTCGTGGCGAAAGGCGTAGGGGCCGAGGGAGGCCGGAAAGTCGTCGCCGCCGCTCCCGGAGACGTGGATGTCGGCCGCCGGGGCTCCGCCGTCTGCGAAGCTGAGGAAAGGGTCATCATGGAAGGGCGCGGCGGCCGGGGAGGAAGTCGGCGAGTCGAAGGCGGTCGCCATGGATGGGCGATGGGGTCAGGATCGGGTCGGCCCTGGCTGCACGAAGGCGCCCTGGCTGCACGGAGGCGCCCGCGGAGGAGGATCTACGACCTCGGGCACTCCGCCGGGGCGCCGTAGGAGGGGGCTCCCTCTCGTCGCGCGCCCAGCCGTCCACGGCGCCGTCGTCCTGGGCCTGGTGCGAGGGGACGGGGAGGGGCCTGGTGCGAGGCGCCTTTGTCTTGGGCCTGGTCGGCGATGGGTGGGAGCGGCAGGGACAGGACTGGATCCGGAGGGGGCGGGGACGGGGAGGAGGTGGCGGCGGCGAGGAGATGGGGACGAGGTGCGATGGGGGGAGGGGTCTGAGCTAGGGTTTGGGTTGCCGGTGGTTTTTTTTTCTGTAGATACATCGATGGATGGATGTGAGATCGTAAGGTGGATGGATGGATGGATGGGCGCCATGTCATCAATCCGTGGAAAGAGTTTTGATTGGTTCGAAAAAATAATGATTTAAAATAGTTTTCAGGTATTAAAAATAAAGGAATTTTGTGAAGCATCTATCAAATTTTTTTTTACAAAAGGGCATTGTTTGATGTGATTTTGTGCTTATCTTTTGCTGAAATTTTAAATAAGATGGGTCATTGCCCTTCTTCCAGCTTATCTTTAGCTAGCTTTTTTTGTATTTGGCAGGGTTCTTTGCATGCATGTTAGGATTATGTGGGTACGTATACTTTTTGAAAGGCCAGGACTCCATCACCACATGGAGCTCGTCGAGATACCGCCCGCTTGGTCATGGAGGTCGATGGCACTAAGGGCTCCATCACCACCGCGCTCCTCTAGGTCTGGAGCGGAGTGGTCAGCACAACAAGGCGGGTTCACGAGCCACAGCAACGAGAGACACTGCTGCGAGCCATGACGAGCCGCCAGGATACGAACGAAGAGAGAAACGGGAACGGTCAAACATGAAGCTAGCTAATTTGGGCTCGGGCAGTTTGGTCACTGATTTTGTGTTATATTTCCATGTCGTCCATAAGGGGCAAATCATTAAGACTCTCATAAAGGTGTGGCTAATTATTAGTAACAAAAAAAACAGGGGTAAATCCTCAAAGTGTAAACAAACTTGTGGCAAATCTTCAAATTCCCCTTAAAAAAATCAATGATTTAAAATAATTTTCAAGTACTAAAAATAGAGGAATTTTATAAAGCATCTATCAAAAACATTTTGCAAAAGTGCACCATACAAATTTTGAAAAGTCAGCTGGAAGCGTCTCAAATTTGAACTGCAGCTATATTATAATTTGATCTTTATTTTTCCGAAAAATCATTTATAGGTACACAAGTATCTACTTAATCAGAGAAACATCAAAATATTTTCAAGATTCAGCCACTAGGTAGGAACGGTCATACCCGCTGTTTTGACCACATTTTGAAATGGCCATGAAAAATTCAAAAAAAATCAAAAAAATGGGAAACCTTTGCATTGTGTCATTATATGTGACAGAGTTACCAGGAAAAATAATAAACTTGTAATACGACAATTATTTTAAAAAAGTGTTCTTAAAAATGAGCTATCATGTGTGAAGATCCATGGCTTTCAAGCCAAAATATCAATCTTATGGCCACATTAATGACATAGTTTGTTGAAATGATATAATATTATGCACAAGGATGCATATTGGAATGACAAACAATATTGATGAAGGAAGTTTTCATTTTCCTGGTATGTAAAAATCATTTTCCATTTTTGAAGTGTCCAAAATGAACTTTTTTGTGAAGGACCTACCATATATTTGTTTCAAAATTGGACCAAATCATTTTTCTAAAATACCAGGCCATATTTAATGTATAATTGACAAAATGGTTGGGTGTTAAAGGATTTTATAGATCTCTCCTAAAAAAGACAAATTTTCTTTGAATCAGCTCAAAGCGGGTCAAATTTAAACTGCATCTACATTATAGTTTGCTCTATATTTTTGCTAAAAACAATTTATAGGTACACAAGTATCTATTTAATCATAGAAACATCAAAACATTTCCAAGATTCAACCACTAGGTATGAATGGTCATACCCGCTATTTTGACCGCGTTTTGAAATGGCCATGGAAAATTCAGAACAAATTCAAAAAATGGAAAACCATTGCATTGTGTCATTATATGTGACAAAGTTACCAGGAAAAATAATAAACTTGTAATACGATAATTATTTTAAACAAATATTCTTAGGAATGAGCTATCATGTGTGAAGATTCATTACTTTTAAGCCAAATGATCAATCTTATAGCCACATTCATGACATAGTTTGTTGAAATGATATAATTTGATCAATCTTATATGATCAATGTTTGTTGACATGATCAATCTTATAGACAAATTTATGTCGATTCAGCTGGAAGCGGGTCAAATTTGAACTGCAGCTGCATTATAGTTTGCTCTTTATTTTTCCCAAAAATCATTTATAGGTATATAAGTATCTATTTAATCAGAAATACATGGTGTGGTGCCTTGACGTCATTTATAGGCAAATAGTTACGAAAGTTTTCATGAGGCAATGACTTGGATAGGAAAGAGTGCCCAAACAATATGAGGGTAATCAAAGAAATAGAAATAGCACTTCCTTCACAAAGTGCTATTCTAAACAGAATAGGAAAATGAATATTTTTGAATTATTTTTGAACTATGGAAAGGAGGGTTTTCACATATTTGAGGCATATATAGTCCAAAGTATTTGTGAGAATTTTTCGAGAATTTTCAGAATGATAGAATAGTAGGTTGCTTCACAAACTAGGATCAGGTGGGATATAATGGACCCACGAGTGACATGTCAACATAGTTAGAACATGTTACGACATTTTTACAATCGTCGTAGAAGTTATGACGATCTCATCTTATGCGGTTACGACGTTTTGACTCACATCGTCGTAATTTATATGTAGATTTGATCCCCTCAAACGGTTTACGACGATCTCGGATGAAATTGTCATAGATTTATGACGAATTCATCAACGACATTTTAAAAAACATCACATATGAGCATATTTCTTGTAGTGTGAAGCTTCTGAGTAAACATGCCTCTATGATTACTACTCAGGTAGAACAAGTACTTAAAGCTCAGCATGTCATGTCTGAGTGTCTTAGTGTAGAGACTTGTGATTTCATGTGTTGATGCACATGTGATGATGTGGTGTGAAGTAGTTGAGTGTGGTGCTTGGCATTATTTTCAAACCCCCTCTAGTTATGTGCAAGACCCCTTCTCTCTTTTATTCCACAAGTGCAACTCCAACTTGTTCCTAACCTGAATTTAAAATGTTCAGGGTTTAGGAAATATTGTGGGAATAAATATGTGCTAGTTTGGTGATTTGTCTTGGGTGCTAAAGGTGCTAGAATAAACACAAAACAGCCACCAATATTGTTGTTTTGTATTTATTTCATATGCCCCAAAAATCATTCTGTTATTTTATTCAAATAGCTTGCTAAATTTCAGGCCCATGGACATTTTCCTTTTATTTTTATCTTTTGAGGTTTACTCTATGGCCTTTTTCCTTTTCCTGTTGTTTTATTAAATAGGAATAGTTGTTGTGGCGTTTTCCTTTTAAGATGTGCTTTGGTGGGCTTCCTCCCACCAGAGAGGCTCATCTCTCCTCCTCCAGTGCGCAGCGCAGCCCATCCCGCGTCCCTCTTCCTCCTCCATCGACGTCACTGTGTACGACTCCCCCCCTCCACCGATTCTCCATGGCCTCGATCCTGTGGCTCAAGCGCCTCCCCCGAGGTAATATAAGACGCAGGGAACCCTCCTCCTTCCCTAGGTTTCCCTCTCCTTCCTCCAGTGCGCCGCCACCTTCCTCCTTCTCTCTTTCCCCCTCCTGGTAAGCCTCTGTAGGAGTTAGCATAGAGAGAGAGAGAGCAACCCCGCCACCGTCTACCCTGCCATCTCCGTCGAGCAGCGCCAGCGGTCATGTCCAGGGGCATGTGGATGGTGCCCGCGCCCCATTTTTGTCCTCTGTTAGGCCGAGGAGCGTCCTCACCGTTGACTAGGAGCTCGTCTTCACCGCGGACCCGGAGCCCCTTCGTTCTGCTTCGGTTCTGCATCAAGGAGCGTCTTCGTCGCCGATCTTCTTCCTCTCCATCGCCCTCTCCTCCGATCGGTACCTTCCCTTCCTTCCCCAAGGTGAGCCGACCTTCCTCCCCTCTCCCGCGAGCAGATCCGACAAGAGCAGTAGCGGCGCACCCCTGTCCTGAGCAGCAGCCCTAGTAGTTGTGCTAGTGTGCTGATGGCTTGCTCGGTGTAGTAGTTGATGCGGTGGTGCAGGTTGGTGCAGTAGCAGTAGCTTGTTTTAGTGGCGTGTAGAGGATGCATAGCAGGCGCAGCAGTAGCAGGGGGTAGGTCTCCTTGGCGCAGCAGCAACAACAATGGCGAGGCAAGCCCGACAATCTCCTTGTCGCCGGTGCATCTCGGTGCAGAGGAGGGCGCGCAGAGAAGTTGCTTAACTAGATTCAGTCCTTTCCTTTGTCACGAAACGTTCCATAGCGCAGTGGTGTGCAGCAGTCGTTGCACTCGAGAGGTTACGGGTTCGATCCCAGGGGAAGCCTCCCCCTTTTTTTGGTTTATTTCAGCACAATAGCATTGCAGCAGCAGAGAAGTTTAACCTGCTTAACCATCCTTCCCTGTAGAGCTAGTGCATGGTAGCAGAGTGGTTTGGCCGTGTGGCTTGAAACAGGAGGTCTGGGTTCGATCCCTGACCAGCCCTTTTGTTATTTCTTTTTTTTCTTTCTCATTTTTTTTGTTTCCTTGCTATTTTCTTGTGCTACTTCTTGTGCCTATATTATGAGCATTAATAGGAGTGCATCTATTTTACTTTCATGCAATGCATTAGTGGTGTGGTTATTACATGTGTGAGGTGTGGGTGTGTGTGTTGTGCACATACATGGTGTTGATGCTTTTTGTGTGTATGTAGATGCTTTGAGTAGGGTTGTGTAGGTTGTTTTATGTTAGTAGGAATGCAAGCCTAGCTTGGTCATGTGTGCTGCACCCTATTTCTTGTGTAGTGATCTTATAAGTTTTAGAGGAGTGTGTTTGTGTGTGTGGAGGCTCTCCCCCTCACCACATATATGTTGGTATGTGTGGGCTTGTTCTAGAGATGCTTGCTATGATAGCTTGTCTAGGTATGTGTTTGATCAAGAGAATGATGTGGTTGTGGGTGATGTGGAGTAGATGTGTGTGTGAGAAGCATCTCACCTTTGCAAGCAAACTATGCACCTTCACATGACCATATGTGAGAGGGCATGATGTTTTGTGTCTGTGGATAGCTTGGTAGAGGTGCTTGTGATGTTGATGTGTTATGACACACATACATGGGGTCAAAAACCCTCATGTAACCATTGGTGTTGTGCACATGAACAAGCATCCATGTAGGATTGATCTAGTGAATGCACATGAAATGTTGCACTATTCACTATACATGATTTGGAGTAGCTTCTTCCTTCTTAATTTGTGGTCACTTGTTCCAAGTAAGTGCCCACATATTATATATGATTTTGGGGTAGAATATCCCAAGGAATCCAGTGGTGAGGTTAGTTTTGCCATTGGGACACTTTCTGGAGTTGACATATTCAGATTTGTTCCAAGTTTGCTCTTTGTTTCCATGGAATAGGTTGAGCCCAAGGGCATGGTTTCTTGTGTGGTAGTAGTAGGTGATCTCCTCTACAACATGTTGGTGTCAAATCTCTATTAGTGTTTCTTGTGTGAAAGTTGTGCCTAGACAAAGTGGGCATGTGGCTGAAATTCCAGATTAGTGAAAATCTGAGATTTTCACAGTCTGAGAATCTGTTTATATTTTCTTCTCCTGTAGATGAGGTTATGCAGGTCAATGTGTTGTGATCTAGCCTTAGCGTTCAACTAGAAAGTTGGACCTGATATGTTTGTCTAGCTCCCTGTAAAATGTCATGTCATTTGGAGTCCTGTAGATTTTGTTTTGGCTGCTGTCAAAATTCTTCAGAGCATAGACAGAAAGTGAGAATCTGGAATTTTCACCAAGTCCCCGAAAACTGATATTTTCGAGCAAGTTTGCAGCCTTGTAACTTTCTGTGTTTAATTCCTTTTTGTGTGATTCTTGCTTGTGCTTGTAGTATTCTTGGATAGCTACAGCCACATATATTATTTGTCATATTTGGGTGGCTGTAGGTGCTTTGCATGTAGCTCACAAAGTGCTATGATGCAGTTTATGGCAGATTCTGTAGTTTTGTCATTTTGATGTTGGTGAGTGCTTAGTTGATGTTGTGGTGTTCTTCTTTGCTCCATCCCATCCATGATGGTTTGTTTTATGTCTTGGCAACCTGGAAATACCAGAGTTTTGCCATTTGAGTGTGTTGTGATGATTTTGTTACATAGGGCTTCATATCTTGTTTCGTTGATTCCCGTTGATCCGTAGCTCCGATTGTAATGTTCTTTATATGGTTTTGCATCGTTTTCACGAGACGCATCTGATAATGTCATTCTCATGCATGTAAAAATAGCTTAGTATGCAGTTCTGTCCAGGAACATGTATTCACTCCTTATGCTCGTGTTAGTGGTAGAAATAGTGATGCATGCTCATATTCATCTCATGCATCATGTGCTTGTTGCATCTTGAGGTGCTGTTGTTCATTGGATGTTATTATTATGTTGGGTAGCACCGGGATCGGAGAACGAATACATGGATTCAGGAGAGTACGTGCAGGACGATCAAGAACCATTCCAAGCTGAGGATATCACAGGCAAGATGATATGACCTTGATTCCATCTCTAGACTTGTTATGCTAGATTACGTTTCCTTTGTCATATGCTCGCTGCCTACCACTGAAATATTTGCCTCTTGATATGCCATGAAACCAAACACATGTCCCTTCCTAGCAAACTTTAATGGCTAAGTAGGCTTTGCTCATCTACTAATGTTAGTGTTGCTAGATGCAGGTGCTTTGTCTCATGTGATAACATGAGCTTGATATCATTATCTTAAATTTTGTTATTTAATTAATGCACCTATATACTCGGTAAATAACGGAAGGCCTAGCCTTTTGTTGCGTGCTTTGTTCCAATATTACCGCCATAGTTACCGGCTACCGGTGTTTGATTCCGTATTGATCGCTCCTAACACATTCGGGGTTGTTATGGGGACCCCCTCGATAAATCGCGTAGTGTAAAGACTTGTCCGGCAGGACCTAACTTTTGTGTTAATTTGCTAATCACTTAATAATAATCTGCATAGGGAATAGCTACCCCGAGGAATTTAATCAACAACCCAGGCCAGTGCTCCTCATGAGTGTTGGTCCAACCCAGAGCAGCTTATTACGCTCCCCGGGGCAACTCGGTGTTTTGGCGTGGTAACCATCGCTCATCCGGCGTGTCCTGAGACTGAGATACGCGGCTCTTATCAGGGTCGTTGACACGTCGGGAGGTCCTGCTAGTCTTGTCTTACCTTAGCGATATATCTTGCGTATAGGAATCCCAGTGATGCTTTGGTTCTCCCGAGAGTTGAGGTTTTCCTCTAAGGAATTCGACGAGATCACGAGATTCGTGATAGAGGATTACTTTGCGGCCTGTGTACGTTTGTGATGGACTAGTTGGAGCACCCCTGCACGGTTTAATCTTTCGGAAAGCCGTGCCCGCGGATATGTGGCAACTTGGAATATTTTGTTAACATCCGGTAATAGATAACTTAAACATAAGCTAATAAAATTGCCATATGTGTGCGTAACCGTGACTGTCCCCTCGAAGATCCCTCTTCGATCGGGAACACGATGGGGTTATGATTGACGTAGGTAGGTGTTCAGGATCACTTAGTGATCAATTATTCTCGACCGCTAGTATAGTCCACCTTCATAAATGTTCTACGTAAGTTAGCCACCATATCAAGCTTAGGATGCTGCAACCTTAAACACTCTACCCTTTCCAACCAAATAACTTTACTAGTTCTGGCACCAAGGTCTTAGATTGCTGAGTGCCCGTGGCTCACGGATTCCTCCACAATACCAACAGGATTAGGTACCCCAGAGACAGGTGATCCCGACGACATGCAGCTGGCATGGCAGTACGACGAGGAGACCGACCGCCTATACGTGAACTATCCAGAAGATTGAGGCGTGGTCGTGATCGTGGGCCAGCAGGCAGGGTAGCATAGCCATTTCCCTTGTTTGTAGTCTGTAGCGGAACTACTTTGATTGTATGCGTGATATACTCTGATATATTTATGAGAAGGCAATTGAACCCCTGATTGTCTATCCGTTATTATTATGTATGTGTTGTGATACCTTGTTTGCGAGACGCTTAGATGCGCTCCTTTCCAATTCGGGGCCTCGATCCCCAGATCGGAAAGGACCGCATCTAAGTCGTTACAAGTTGGTAATCAGAGCCTTACGACCATAGGAGCCTTTGTGTGATCGTACTTGGCCGAGTCGAGTCTAGAAAATGTTTTGAGTCTTAGTTATATCGGAGAGTAGGATTCTTTTTTCTCCTCTTCTATGCTCTGGTGAGGTTCCTGACTTAGGAAATCTTTAATTCTACTCCTCTTCTCGCTCAATTTTTTTTAGGATGACGCGGGTATTTGTGAAATCTATATGATTTCGATGTGACGGAGTCCTGTCTTGGTGCCTCCTGTCTGCTTTGAGTTTCTTCCGGGGAGTTGAGCTCCAGGGGACTCTTGCGCACATCGCCATCATTCAGATTTCTAAGTATCTAAGAATGAAGGATGTTCGTTATTGCTTCAATACTCGTAGTGGCGAGATAACCCCGATGTCCCCAATACTGGTGCAGATTGTTCGGGGGTACTGCCATACTTAGTATCGTCGTGATCACGAGGGTCTGTTGTAGATGAAGGTCTGAGATGCTGGTTGTGTGTTGACGGATGTGATACAGGTGACGGGTTAGTATAGGAGTTGTGTGATAATACTCCTTGTATCCGTGTACCAGATTGCATGACCAGTTATTTCGGGAATTTTTAGGTGGAATATCAAGTAGTATCTTATAGGACTATCTTCCTACACATGCATGATTGAGGTTGGGATTCGATGTTCAGTGGGTACGTTTGTTGACGGTCGTCTTACAACGGTTCTCGTTGTGTCTTAAAGAGTCCTTGTAGCTCGCTACGACTTGGTGATACTTTGTATGTCGTGTGCACTGCCTTGCACGGGATGGCTACTGTAAATTCGAGCCCGTGCGATCTTATCCACGAAGATATCGGATGAAATCTCGATCATATGTTTGTTCCGAGCAGTTCTAGTCATACTTGTTTGGAGTGGTCTTAATCGGAATTTTGTCGTCCGTCACTTTGAGGAAGCATTCTTACTATTTTGTTCGAGTGCAATTGCTTATTCCTATTCAGATATTCCTGTCTTTTGATTCAGTAATATCTTCAATTTATTATGTGGGCTAATATGCTGTCCGTCTTCAGGATGGCTCCACCGACTCGTCAGAACCCATGGCGTGAGGATATGCCGCCTCCACCTCCTCCTCCGGAGAATCCTCCGCCGCCTTCTCCTGCAGAGGCCTGGTAAGCGGTGATGGCTGCTACTAATGCAAACACCCAGATGTTGCTTCAGTTATTGCAAGAGAGAGCCAATCAGCAGCAAGGCAATTTCCAGCATGGTGGCAATCAGTTTGCCAATCTGAGCCAGTTCCTGTCGAACCAACCAAAGACATTCACTTCTTGCGACCAGCCATTTGATGCAGAGGACTGGATCTGTGATATGAACAAGCATTTCGAGTGTAGCAATGTGCGTCCGGGGGATTATGTCAAGTTTGCAACATTCCAGTTGAAGGGGCAAACTTCTATATGGTGGCAGCAGCTGAAGGACTCCATGGGCGCTAGGGTGATTTCTTGGGATGAGTTCTGTCGCGACTTCAGGTCCCACTACATCCCTTCCAGCTTTGTGGAGGAGATGCATGAGAAGTTCAGGCGTTTGAAGCAGGGTGGCAATTCCGTGTACAAGTACAATGTTGAGTTCCACGAGCTGGCCCGTTACGCGCTGCAGGATATCCCTGACCAGAAGAGCAAGATTTATCAGTTCAGAGGTGGCTTGAAAGAAGATTTGCAGTTAGCTCTTGCCTTGCACGATCCTGAGGAGTTCGACAAGTTCTACAACCTAGCTCTCAGAGCAGAGGCAGCCTTGTTCAGGGTGGAGAATTCTAAGAAGGGCTGCAGAGATTCCAGCTCTTCCTCGACACAGGTGGTTCAGAAGCAACAGAAGTTTTGGGTGTCTCCTCCTCCTCCTCGGCACTCACAGTAGCTTAAGCACTCTGGTGGTCGTGGTTCTTCCCACCCATCCAACCCTATCTTCCAGCAGAGATACCAGCATCCGAAGCAAGGGCCTCCTCAGACTCAGTACCGGCAGCCAGCAGATGTCACTTGTCACAAGTGTGGGCAGAAGGGTCACTATGCCAACAAGTGTACTTCTTAGCTCCGACTGCCGCCTCCTCCTCTAGGCAAACCTCCAAGCAACGCTCTTGTCAAGTTCAACCCCAGATCAGCTCGAGTCAACATGGTGAACGCAGTTGAGGCAGAAAACTCGTCAGATGTGATCATGGGTAACCTCCTTGTCAATGATATTCCCGCTAAAGTGTTATTTGATTCTGGTGCATCGCATTGCTTCATCTCCAAGCCTTTTATTGCTAAGCATGATATTCATGTGATTCATTTGGATAGTCCCTTCCGTGTGGTTTCTCCGGGCATGCGAATGAGTTCGCACATGAGGGTTCCGGATGCTTCTGTCAAGATAGGTAGTTATTCTTTTCTGGCGTCTCCTATTGTCTAGGGCAATTCCGACATTGATTTGATCCTTCGTATGGACTGGTTGGCCATGAACAAGGCGTCAATTGATTGTGAAGCCAAAGAAGTGAAGCTTACCCACTCTTCGGAGGACGTGATTATATTCGCGGCGCGCGATGATACAATCCGTCTGTTCTCTTTGAATGAAAAGGGTGAGATCAATCCTATTTCGCAAGTCCCAGTGGTCTGCGAATATGAAGATGTGTTTCCTGAAGAGCTGCCAGGCATGCCTCCACACAGAGAAGTTGAGTTTGTGATTGAGCTTGAGCCAGGCACAGAGCCCGTGTGCAAGTAGTCGTACAAGCTGGGTCCAGAAGAATTGAAGGAACTTAAGAGGCAACTCGATGAGCAGGAGCGTTTGGGTTTGATCAGACCGAGCTCATCTCCGTGGGACTGTGGTGTTCTGTTTGTCAAGAAGAAGGATGGCACGGACCGACTGTGTGTCGATTACCGTCCATTGAACAAGAAGACAATGAGGAACAAATATCCACTTCCGAACATAACTGAGTTGTTCGAACAGTTGAAAGGTGCTAAGGTCTTCCCCAAGCTTGATCTCAGAATGGGCTATCATCAAATTCGCATTCGCGGGAAAGATATTCCGAAGACTGGCTTCAGGACTAGTTTTGGCTCGTATGAGTATACGGTCATGTCTTTTGATCTGGCAAATGCTCCTCCGACATTCTGTCGATTGATGAACTACATATTCTCTCCGTTCAAGAATGACTTTGTCTTGCTCTATCTCGACGACATTCTGGTCTTTTCTGAAACTGAGGAAGAACATGAAGAACATCTCAGGTTGGTGCTTTATAAGCTGAGAGAGTACAAGTTGTATGCCAAGTTTTCCAAGTGCGAGTTCTGGCTGAAAGAAGTGGTTTATCTTGGGCACATTATCTTTGCCGAGGGCATTAAAGTTGATCCGTCCAAAGTTCACGCCATTGTTGAATGGGAGCCTCCGTAGAATGTGAAGCAGCTTCGAAGCTTTCTCAGGCTTGCTGGCTATTGCATAAGGTTCGTTAAGAAGTTCTCCAAGATCACCAAGCCGCTCTCAAGTCTTCTTCAGAAGGGTGTTAAGTATGCTTGGTCTCCAGAGTGTCAACTGGCCTTCGATACACTCAAAGAGAAGCTTACATCCACTCCAGTCTTGGTCCCGCCGGATGATTCCAAGCCGTACCAGGTCTTTTGCGACGCTTCTTTCCAGGGTCTTGGTGCAGTCCTGATGCACGATAAGAAGGTGATTGCTTATACCTCCACGCAGTTGAAGCCAGCGGAGAAGAATTATCATGTGCATGATCTGGAGCTAGCAGATGTGGTACACGCTCTGATGACTTGGAGACACCTCTTGTTGGAACATAAGATTGAAGTTTTCACCGATCACAAGAGTCTCAAGTACATCTTCACTCAGCCTAACTTGAATCTTCGGCAAACACGTTGGGTGGAAATGCTCCAGGATTTTAATCCGAGTGTTGAGTACACTCCAGGAAAAGCTAATGTCATGGCGGATGCTTTGAGCAGGAAGGCATATTGCAACAGTCTGATTCTGCAACCTCTCCAGCCTGGTCTTTGTGAGTCTTTCAGGAAGCTCAACCTTCAGCTAGTACCTCAGGGATTTCTTGCAAACCTTCAGATCTCTGCTACCTTGGAAGATCAGGTCCGAGCAGCACAACTCCTTGATGCTATGGTGAAGAAGGTCAAGATTGGCGTGGGAAAGAGTCTTCCTAAGTATAAGTGCTTCACTGTTGATGCCAGAGACACGTTGTTCTTCGAGGATCGCCTTGTCGTCCCGAAAGGTGATATCAGGAAGGTAATCATGGAGGAAGCTCATAACTCTCTGCTCTCTATTCATCCTGGAAGCTCCAAAATGTACCACGACTTGAAACAGACCGTCTGGTGGACTCGTATGAAGCGTGAGATTGCTCAGTTCGTAAATGAATGTGATGTATGTCGAAGGGTGAAAGCAGAGCATCAACGTCCAGCAGGCCTTTTGCAGCCTTTGCCGATTCCTGAGTGGAAGTTCGATCAGATTGAGATGGATTTCGTCACCAGGTTTCCGAAGTCCAAGAAGGGTAATGATGCCATCTTTGTCGTCATCGACAAGTTGAGTAAAGTGGCTCATTTTCTTCCAGTCAAGGAGTCCATTTCAGCAGCTCAGCTGGCAGAGTTGTACACCTCCAGGATTGTCTCTTTGCACGACGTGCCTATGATGATCTCTTCGGATCGCGGAAGTATCTTCACTTCCAAGTTCTGGGACTCCTTTCAGTCTGCTATGGGCATGAAGATTCACTTCAGCACAGCGTTCCATCCTCAGACTAGTGGTCAAGTGGAGAGAGTGAATCAAGTTCTTGAGGATATGCTGAGAGCGTGTGTTATCTCTTTTGGCATGAAGTGGGAAGATTGTCTGCCTTTTGCGGAGTTCTCGTATAACAACAGTTATCAAGCTAGTTCTGGCAAGGCTCCGTTTGAAATTCTCTATGGCTGGAGGTGTCGTACCCTGCTCAACTGGTCCGAGACCGGCGAGCGTCAGATCCTTGGGAATGATTTGATAGAAGAAGCTGAGGAGATGTGTCGGATCATTCGCGACAACCTCAGAGCAGCTCAGTCCCGTCAGAAGAGCTATTATGATAGAAAGCACCGTGACATGTCTTATGAGCTTGATGACTTCGTCTATCTCAAGGTGTCGCCTATGAAGGGTATGCATCGCTTTGGCATCAAAGGCAAGCTTGCGCCTCGTTTCGTTGGTCCGTTCAGAGTGGTCGGCAAGAGAGGCGACCTTGCGTACCAGCTCGAGCTTCCATCAACCTTTGCAAATGTCCATGATGTGTTCCATGTTTCTCAGCTTCGGAGGTGCTTCAAGACCCCCGAGCGCACTTTGCACCTTCAAGACATCGACCTTCAGCCTGACCTTTCTTATCTTGAGCATCTAGTTGTGGTTCTCGAGGCGACTGAGCGCAAGACCCACAACAAGACCGTCAAATTTCTCAAAGTGCAGTGATCACACCATTCCGATAAAGAGGCTACTTGGGAACACGAGGATCAGCTCCGTTCTGAATTTCCCGATTTCTTTCAGTCTTAGATCTCGAGGGCGAGATCTTCTTTGTAGTGTGGGAGAATTTGTAGTGCCCCAAGTGTAAAGCTTTCCCCTTTTTGTAACCTTCCATGTGGGGCCACCTTGACATTGTCATGAGAGCTATCTATGCATGTATGATTTCATGTGTCACCTTGTATTCTTCTTTCGCATGCATGCATCCATGCCATACCATTCTTACCATGCCTTGTTTTGCTTGCTTCTATACCTTGCCATGTCTTAGTGTGGAGACTTGTGATTTCATGTGTTGATGCACATGTGATGATGTGGTGTGAAGTAGTGGAGTGTGGTGCTTGGCATTATTTTCAAACCCCCTCTAGTTATGTGCAAGACCCCCTCTCTCTTTTATTCCACAAGTGCAATTCCAACTTGTTCCTAACCTGAATTTAAAATGTTCAGGGTTTAGGAAATATTGTGGGAATAAATATGTGCTAGTTTGGTGATTTTTCTTGGGTGCTAAAGGTGCTAGAATAAACACAAAACATCCACCAATATTGCTGTTTTGTATTTATTTCATATGCCCCAAAAATCATTCTGTTATTTTATTCAAATAGCTTGCTAAATTTCAGGCCCAGGGACATTTTCCTTTTATTTTTATCTTTTGTGGTTTACTCTGTGGCCTTTTTTCCTTTTCCTGTTGTTTTATTAAATAGGAATAGTTGTTGTGGCGTTTTCCTTTTAAGATGCGCTCTCGTGGGCTTCCTCCTAGCAGAGAGGCCCATCTCTCCTCCTCCTCTAGTGCGCAGCGCAGCCCATCCCGCGCCCCTCTTCCTCCTCCGTCGACGTCACTGTGTACGACTCCCCCTCCTCCACCGATTCTCCATGGCCTCGATCCTGTGGCTCAAGCGCCTCCCCCGAGGTAATATAAGACGCAGGGAACCCTCCTCCTTCCCTAGGTTTCCCTCTCCTTCCTCCAGTGCACCGCCACCTTCCTCCTTCTCTCTTTCCCCCTCCTGGTAAGCCTCTGTAAGAGTTAGCATAGAGAGAGAGAGCTGCCCCGCCACCGTCTACCCTGCTGTCTCTGTCGAGCAGCGCCGGCGGTCATGTACAGGGGCACGGGGATGGTGCCCGCGCCCCATTTTTGTCCTCGGTAAGGCCGAGGAGCGTCCTCACCGTCGACTAGGAGCTCGTATTCACCGCGGACCCGGAGCCCCTTCGTTGTGCTTCGGTTCTGCATCCAGGAGCGTCTTCGTCGCCGATCTTCTTCCTCTCCATCGCCCTATCCTCCGATCGGTACCTTCCCTTACTTCCCCAAGGTGAGCCGACCTTCCTCCCCTCTCCCGCGAGAAGATCCGACAAGAGCAGTAGCGGCGCACCCCTGTCCCGAGCAGCAGCCGTAGTGGTTGTGCTAGTATGCTCATGGCTTGCTCGGTGTAGTACTTGATGCGGTGGTGCAGGTTGGTGAAGTAGCAGTAGCTTGTTGTAGTGGCGTGTAGAGGAGGCATAGCAGGCGCAGCAGTAGCAGGGGGTAGGTCTCCTTGGCGCAGCAGCAACAGCAATGGCGAGGAAGGCCCGGCAACCTCCCTGTCGCCGGTGCATCTCGGTGCAGAGCAGGGCGCGCAGAGAAGTTGCTTAACTAGATTCAGTCCTTGCCTTTGTGAGGAAACGTTCCGTAGTGCAGTGGTGTCCAGCAGTGGTTGCACTCGAAAGATTGCGGGTTCGATCCCAGAGGAAGCCTCCCCCTTTTTGTTGGTTTATTTCAGCACAATAGCGTTGCAGCAGCAGAGAAGTTTAACCTGCTTAACCATCCTTCCCTGTAGAGCTAGTGCATGGTAGGAGAGTGGTTTGGCCCTGTGGCTTGAAACAGGAGGTCTGAGGTTCGATCCCTGACCAGCCCTTTTGTTATTTCTTTTTCTTTCTTTCTCATTTTTTGTTTCCTTGCTTTTTTCTTGTGCTACTTCTTGTGCCTATATTATGAGCATTAATTGGAGTGCATCTATTTTACTTTCGTGCAATGCATTAGTGGTGTGGTTATTACATGTGTGTGGTGTGGGTGTGTGTGTTGTGCACATACATGGTGCTGATGCTTTTTGTGTGTATGTCGATGCTTTGAGTAGGGTTGTGTAGGTTGTTTTATGTTAGTAGGAATGCAAGCCTAGCTTGGTGATGTGTGATGCACCCTATTTCTTGTGTAGTGATCTTATAAGTTTTAGAGGAGTGTGTTTGTGTGTGTGGAGGGTCTCCCCCTCACCACATATATCTTGGTATGTGTGGGCTTGTTCTAGAGATGCTTGCTATGATAGCTTGTGTAGGTATGTGTTTGTTCAAGAGAATGATGTGGTTGTGGATGATGTGGAGTAGATGTGTGTGTGAGAAGCATCTGACCTTTGCAAGCAAACTCTGCACCTTCACATGACCATATGTGAGAGGGCATGGTGTTTTGTGTGTGTGGATAGCTTGGTAGAGGTGCTTGTGATGTTGATGTGTTATGACACACATACATGGGGTCAAAAACCCTCATGTAACCATTGGTGTTGTGCACATGAACAAGCATTCATGTAGGATTGATCTAGTGAATGCACATGAAATGTTGCACTATTCACTATACATGATTTGGAGTAGCTTCTTCCTTCTTAATTTGTGGTCACTTGTTCCAAGTAAGTGCCCACATATTATATATGATTTTGGGGTAGAATCTCCCAAGGAATCCAGTGGTGAGGTTAGTTTTGCCATTGGGACACTTTCTGGAGTTGACATATTCAGATTTGTTCCAAGTTTGCTCTTTGTTTCCATGGAATAGGTTGAGCCCAAGGGCATGATTTCTTGTGTGGTACTAGTAGGTGATCTCCTCTACAACATGTTGGTGTCAAATCTCTATTAGTGTTTCTTGTGTGCAAATTGTGCCTAGACAAAGTGGGCATGTGGCTGAAATTCCAGATTAGTGAAAATCTGAGATTTTCACAAATTCTGAGAATCTGTTTATATTTTCTTCTCCTGTAGATGAGGTTGTGCAGGTCAATGTGTTGTGATCTAGCCTTAGCGTTCAACTAGAAAGTTGGACCTGATATGTTTGTCTAGCTCCCTGTAAAATTTCATGTCATTTGGAGTCCTGTAGATTTTGTTTTGGCTCCTGTCAAAATGCTTCAGAGCATAGACAGAAAGTGAGAATCTGGAATTTTCACCAAGTCCCTGAAAACTGATATTTTTGGGCAAGTTTGCAGCCTTGTTACTTTCTGTGTTTAACTCCTTTTTGTGTGATTCTTGCTTGTGCTTGTAGTATTATTGGATAGCTACAGCCACATATATTATTTGTCATATTTGGGTGGCTGTAGGTGCTTTTCATGTAGCTCACAAAGTGCTATGATGCAGTTTATGGCAGATTCTGTAGTTGTCATTTTGATGTTGGTGAGTGCTTAGTTGACGTTGTAGTGTTCTTCTTTGCTCCATCCCATCCATGATGGTTTGTTTTATGTCTTGGCAACCTGGAAATACCGGAGTTTTGCCATTTGAGTGTGTGGTGATGATTTTGTTACGTAGGGCTTCATATCTTGTTTCGTTGATTCCCATTAATCCGTAGCTTCAATTGTAATGTTCTTTATATGGTTTTGCATCATTTTCACGAGACGCATCTGATCATGTCATTCTCATGCATGTCAAAATAGCTTAGTATGCAGTTCTGTCCAGGAACATGTATTCACTCCTTGTGCTCGTGTTAGTGGTAGAAATAGTGATGCATGCTCATATTCATCTCATGCATCATGTGCTTGTTGCATCTTGAGGTGCTGTTGTTCATTGGATGTTATTATTATGTTGGGTAGCACCGGGATCGGAGAACGAATACGTGGATTCAGGAGAGTACGTGCAGGACGATCAAGAACCATTCCAAGCTGAGGATATCACAGGCAAGATGATATGACCTTGATTCCATCTCTAGACTTGTTATGCTAGATTACGTTTCCTTTGTCATATGCTCGCTGCCTACCACTGAAATATTTGCCTCCTAGGAAACTTGAATGGCTAAGTAGGCTTTGCTCAGCTACTAATGTTAGCGTTGCTAGATGGACGTGCTTTGTCTCATGTGATAACATGAGCTTGATATCATTAGCTTAAATTCTGTTATTTAATTAATGCACTTATATACTCGGTAAATAATGGAAGGCCTATCCTTTTGCCAGGTGCTTTGTTCCGTTATTGCCGCCATAGTTACCGGCTACCGGTGTTTGATTCCATATTGATCGCTCCTAACACGTTCGGGGTTGTTATGGGGACCCCCTCGATAAATCGCTTAGTGTTAAGACCTTTCCGGCAGGACCCAACTTTGGTGTTAATTTGCTAATCACTTAATAATAATCTGCATAGGGAATAGCTACCCCGAGGAATTTAATCAACAACCCGGGCCAGTGCTCCTCATGAGTGTTGGTCCAACCCAGAGCAGCTTATTACGCTCCCCGGGGAAACTCGGTGTTTTGGCGTGGTAACCATCGCTCCTCCGGCGTGTCCTGAGACTGAGATACACGGCTCTTATCAGGGTCGTCGACACGTCGGGAGGTCCTGCTAGTCTTGTCTTACCTTAGCGATATATCTTGCGTATAGGAATCCCGGTGAAGCTTTGGTTCTCCCCAGAGTTGAGGTTTTCCTCTAAGGAATCTGACGAGATCACGAGATTCGTGATAGAGGATTACTTTGCGGCCTGTGTACGTTTGTGATGGACTAGTTGGAGCACCCCTGCACGGTTTAATCTTTCGGAAAGCCGTGCCCGCGGTTATGTGGCAACTTGGAATATTTTGTTAACATCCGGTAATAGATAACTTAAACATAAGCTAATAAAATTGCCAACTATGTGCGTAACCGTGACTGTCCCCTCGAAGATCCCTCTTCGATCGGGAACACGGTGGGGTTATGATTGACGTAGGTAGGTGTTCAGGATCACTTAGTGATCAAGTATTCTCGACCGCTAGTATAGTCCACCTTCATAAATGTTTTACGTAACTTAGCCACCATATCAAGCTTAGGATGTTGCAACCTTAAACACTCTACCCTTTCCAAGCTAATAACTTGACTAGTTCTGGCACCAAGGTCTTAGATTGCTGAGTCCCCGTGGCTCACGGATTCCTCCACAATACCAACAGGATCAGGTACCCCAGAGACAGGTGATCCCGACGGCATGTAGCTGGCGTGGCAGTACGACGAGGAGACCGACCGCTTGTACGTGAACTATCCAGAAGATTGAGGCGTGGTCGTGATCGTGGGCCAGCAGGCAGGGTAGCATAGCCATTTCCCTTGAATGTAGTCTGTAGCGGAACTACTTTGGCTGTATGCATGATGTACTCTGATATATTTATGAGAAGGCAATTGAACCCCTGATTGTCTATCTGTTATTATTATGTATGTGATGTGATACCTTGTTTGCGAGATGGTTAGATGCGCTCCTTTCCAATTCGGGGCCTCGATCCCCAGATCGGAAAGGACTGCATCTTAGTCGGTACAATACCGTGCACTTTCCGAAGAAACGATATCAAGTACATTGCATCAATGCTATCGAAAAAACTTCATCGATTCTTATTGGGATCTTTGAATGCCCTATTCCTCGTGTCAAGATGAAGTATGATTTGCTTGTTGGGGAGATTCATATCCCCATTGAGGTGACTTAGTGGCTATTCAAAAATTCTCCGTTCTCTTTTGCGATTCGAGAAAGTTTTGTCATAAGGATTTGATCAACCCCATTGACGGATTTCTTTCGATGACCATGAAATGGATGAATCAAAGAGTCACATACCTCTGTTTTAAGCTTTCATTTTCTTTTGCTTAGAAGAAAAATGATAGGATTAGTTTAGTTTTCCGTGTTTTCTGTCTTAGCGTCCCGGAGAAAAATACCCCGATTATGATTTTGGGTTTCGCGAGGATCGTCCTTGGGAGTAGACCAAGCTAGGCCAAAAGCCTAAGCTTGGGGGAGTACGTGTTCTCACCGACCTTACATTCATGCTTATGCTTTCACTTTGTTCGTCGGTGTTCACACTTTGCCACTGTAGTACCCATGCTAGTTTATTTTCGTTTTCTTGTTTTCTTGTTTTCTGTCCTTTTGAGAAAACCCAAAAAGATTTTCCTTTCTTCTTTTGCTTGTTGGGAGCTTTCCCATGTAAATAGTTTTCTTTTTCTTTGGGTCAAGGTAGAAGATATTGGTTACAATGTTTAGTGGCACTTGCTTGCATACCTGTTTAGCTTTCAAAGAGCCATATTACTTTGTCTTCTCCTTTGTGTTTGCCTGCAGATTTCAGCTTAGTCCAATGCACGAGCACTCTTATTAATGTTCACATTGTTCGATCGTACAAGTGAAAGGCAATAATGATGATATATGATGAAGTGACTGAGACTGGAAAAGCTGGTATGAACTCTATCTATTTTGTTTTTGTAAATATGACTAGCTTGTCGTCCGAGATTCAGCTTTGTTGTGAGAGAACCATGTTTGTAATGACAACTTAGAGATCATAGTTTCTGATGCCATGCTTATTTAGCTAGGAGCTTATAATGGTTTGTCTTGAATGCCAACATAGATTTTGAAATGACTATGATGTAGTATGATAGGATGGTATTCTCCTTTGAATGATTCAAGTGGCTTGACTTGGCGCATGTTCATGCATGTAGTTGAAACAAAATCAACATAGCCTCTATGATGTTCGTGTTCACGGTGATTTATATCATGTTCATGCTTGCATTCCATGTTAGTCAAACTCATTGCATCTTGATGACTGTTGTCACTCTCTAGTTGGTCGCTTCCCAGTCTTTTGCTAGCCTTCATTTGTACTTAGCGGAATACTGCTTGTGCATCCACTTCCATAAACCCAATTTTTTTTCCATGAGAGTCCACCATACCTACCTATTTGCGGTATTTACTTGTCGTTCCAAGTAAATTTGCATGTGCCACTCTCTAAATCTTCAAGAAATAATCTGTTTCGCATGCCCGAACCGCTCATGTGGTGACAGGGGGCTATTGATATCTTCCATGTTAGGCGTGTTATCCTCGACATGTGTTTGTTCACTGTCATTCACGAGAAAGGGGCCGATAATTGGAATGCCCAGTTCCACGCTTAAATCGAAAACATAACTGTAAAACAAGACTCCCCTGGATTGATGTTAGTATGGACGGTACCCAAGGATTCCGCTAGCCGTGGAGTGTGATTGATTGGTGGTGGGGGATTTAAAACTTTACTTTTCTGTTTGGGAACTGCCTATAGCATGAGTAGAATGGAATATATTCAGAACTCTTCGTCATTGCGTTGACAATGAAAGCATGCCACCCAAAATTATTATCTCTGTTTTCAAAGCTTGAGCTCCGGCACCTCCGCAAATCAATGCTTCCCTCTGCGAAGGGCATGTCTATTTATTTTCCTGTTGAGTCATCCTCTTCTTATATAAGCACCAATTAGAGAGCACCTCTGTCATTTTTATGCTTTGCTTTTAATTGATATTGAGTATGACTATGACTGGATCTGTGTTGCTATGAATTACAATGTTTAGTCAGCCCTTGATCTTTGAAAGTGCTCTGCATTTATGTTTTGCGGTCTCAGAAAGAGCTAGCGAGATACCACCTATTCATATTGCTTCATGCCTATTTTGATTGAATTGTTGGTATCTGAAACTCATTATTATTTGCTCGCTAGCTGATTATGCCATTGATATTAGTTTACCGTGAGACATTTGTGTCACTTGCTTATGTGGTTAACTTGTGATCTTGCTGAAATTCTGGTTACGAGTTAGACATAGTTGCAACAACAAGATCAAACAGAGTTTGTCAAAGTTTTTTGTTTCTCTTTCAGTTTGTCAACTGAGTTGCTTGAGGACAAGCAAGGTTTTAAGCTTGGGGGAGTTGATACGTCTCCATCGTATCTACTTTTCCAAACTCTTTTGCCCTTGTTTTGGACTCTAATTTGCATGATTTGAATGGAACTAACCCGGACCGACGAAGTTTTCAGCAGAATTGCCATGGTGTTGTTTTTGTGCATAAATGAAAGTTCTCGGAATGTCCTGAAAATTTACGGAGAATTTTTCTCGAAAATATGAAAAATACATGCGGAAAGATCCACCGGAGGGGATGGGCCAGTGGGCCACAAGCCCTGTGGCCATGGCCACCCCCCTGGCCGCGACAACCAAGCTTGTGGGGCCCACGTGGCTCTGCCGCCCCCAAACTCAGCTCTATAAATTCACTTTCGCCCAGAAAAAATCAGAAGAGAAGATTTCGTCGCGTTTGCGATACGAAGGCGCCGCCACATCCTGTTCTTCATCTGGAGGACAGATCTGGAGTCTGTTTTGGGCTCTGGAGAGGGGAAATCGTCGCCATCGTCATCATCAACCTTCTTCCCTCTCCAATTTCATGAAGCTCTTCATCGTTCGTGAGTAATCTATTCGTAGGCTCGCTGGGCGGTGATGAGTAGGATGAGATCTATCATGTAATCGAGTTAGTTTTGATGGGGATTGATCCCTAGTATCCACTATGTTCTGAGATTAATGTTGCTACTACTTTGCCATGCTTAATGCTTGTCACTAGGGCCCGAGTGCCATGATTTCAGATTTGAAATTATTATGTTGTCACCAATATATGTGTGTTTTAGATCCGATCTTGCAAGTTGTAGTTACCTACTATGTGTTATGAGCCGGCAACCCTGGAGTGACAATAACCGGAACCACTCCCGGTGATGACCATAGTTTGAGGAGTTTATGTGTTCACCAAGTGCTAATGCGTTGTTCCGGTTCTTTATGAAAAAGAGAACCTTAATATCCCGTAGTATCCTTTTGGACCCCGCTGCCACGGGAGGGATGGTCAATAGATGCCATGCAAGTTCTTTTCCCTAAGCACATATGACTACACACGGAATGCATGCCTACATCACATTGACGAACGGGAGCTAGCCACATATCTCTCCGTGTTATAACTGTTGTATGATGAATATCATCCAAACGAATCATCGACCCATTGCCTACGAGTTTGTCCCACTGCTGTTGTTACTTGTTTTGCTGTGCTGCTGTTACTACTGTTGCTACTTTCTACTGCTGTTACTATTGTCGCTTGCTACTGCTGCTACTTGCTACTGTTGCTACTTGCTACTGTTGTCACTACTGTTGTTCCTTGCCACTGCTGTTACTCGTTACACTGCTGCTACCTGCTACAATTCTGGTTCGCTCGGCGTTGACGGGAAAAGACAATTTCCGTCAACGGGCAACTTCTGGGGCCATTGATACGACCGTTAGGAATAGTTTGCCGTCAACAGATCATTTCTGACACCGTTGTTATCATCCTACTTTGCTACTGATACTTTGCTTACAAATACTAATCTTTCATGTGTGGTTGAATCTGACACATTTAGCTGCTAATACTCGAGAGTATTCTCTCACCTCCTGACTGGCGTACCAACAAGTTTGGGTCGAATACTCTACCCTTGAAAACTGTCGCGAACCCACGCGCTGGTGGGCCATTGCAAGACAATTTCTAATTGTTGAGCAACTGGGAGTAGTTCTGGCTCTGTTGTCGCGAAGGCATCAAGTCAGGGACACGTCAACAACATTCTTCTAGTGTCGTTGCCGGGGACTGCCGTTAGCATGGAGTTATGGAGAATTACTTGCATCTATGGGGAACCAAGAGTAGAAAATAGACATCTTATATGGGAGTAAATGATGCACCGTGGTTGGTGGTTGGTGATTTCAACGAAGCCCTATGGGACTTCGAGCATTTTTCTGCAACTCCTAGAGCTGTCCCCCAGATGGTGGCATTCCGAGACACCTTGGAAACATGTGGTTTGGTGGATCTTGGTTTCATAGGAATTCCATATACCTATGATAACAAGCAGTCACGTGCTAGAAATGTTCGTGTATGGCTTGACAGAGCAGTAGCTTCAAATGAGTGGTGAAATCTGTTTGTGTTTTCTTCAGTTCTCCATGTTCCCTCCCCTTTCTCTGATCATGTGCCTCTTGTCCTTAAGAGTGATGTGGAGGAGGGGTCGGGTGCTCCTAAGAGAAGGATATATGAGGTGTTTTGGGAAAGAGATGGCTCTCTACCTGAGTTTATTCGAAAGTCTTGGGAAGCTGTTGGAGAGGTGCGAAATCTCAGCCAACTAAGGGAGGCTCTTGCTAAAACCATGTCATCATTGGGTAGATGGAGTAAGAAGTTTGGAAATATTTCTAGAGAGATGTCCAAGTCCAGAACCAAATTGGAAGAGCTTATGTCCATGAATGCTGATCAGCAAAACATAAGGAGTGTTACGGATAGAATGAATGAGATTTTATACCAAGACGTTATGTTGTGGCTTCAGAGATCTAGAACATCTTGGCTGAAGGAGGGGGGTCGGAATACAAAGTTCTTTCATAATAGGGCAGTGTGGAGAGCTAGGAAAATAAGATTTGACAACTCACTAACAACATCGGTGTGGTTCACGCAGGCTTGGCTGTTATGGGGAAGATAGCGAATGAATACTTCAAAGGTATATTTACTACCGATACAACACTTGATGCCTCATTGGTTGTGGATCTCTTGGAGTTAATGGTCTCGGAGGATGACAACTCCAAGTTGTGCGCCCCATTCAGCGATAAGGAGATAGCCGATGCCTTGTTTCAAATTGGACCCCTCAAAGCTCCAGGTCCGGATGGTTTACCTGCAAGGTTCTTCCAACGCAATTGGCTAACTGTCAAAGAGCGGGTTACTGCAGCGGTCAAGGACTTCTTTAGCACTGGGATTATGCTGGATGGGGTAAACTCAACCTCCATTGTCCTTATCCCAAAATTCCCTAACCCTGTTAAGATTTATGATTACAGGCCTATAAGTTTGTGTAATGTCATATACAAAACTATCTCGAAGTGTCTGGTTCATAGGATTCGGCCTCTCCTTGATGGTCTTATATCTTTGGAACAGAGTGAGTTTATTCCAGGAAGTATGATCACTGATAATGCGCTTGTTGCCTTTGAGTGTATCCACCATATTAAACAGTAAAAATACCCCACAAAAAGTTTTTGCACTTACAAATTGGATCTGTCCAAGGCATCTGATAGAGTGGATTGGGTATTCTTGAGGCAGGTGATGCAAAAGATGGGTTTTGCTCAACGATGGATTGACTGTATTATTACTTGTGTCACATTGGTGGGGTATATTGTTAAGCTTAATTGGACCCTCTTGGATTCATTTGCACCGACGTGTGGGCTTCGGCAAGGTGACCCCCTTTCACCATTCTTGTTCATGTTTGTGGCGGACGACTTGTCATCGATTCTTCGAAATAAAGATGTGAGGGATGAGATCTCCCCAATTAAAGTATGTAGGCTTGCTCCTGGCATTTCTCAGTTGTTGTTTGCGAATGATACGTTGCTGTTCTTTCAGGCATCTAGGAACCAAGCTGAGGCGGTGAAGGATGCGCTTCAGTTTTATGGTAAAGCTACAGGTCAATGTATTAGCCCTGATAAGTGTTCCATTCTCTTCGGTTCAGCTTGCCCGGCGGGATAGCAGGAAGATGTGAGAGTTGTGCTGGGAGTGTCCAGTTTGGTGTTTGAAGAAAAGTATATGGGTCTGCCTACTCTCGATGGCCGGATGTCGAAGGGACGCTTCCAAAACCTCCAGATGAGGTAACTAAGAGATTGATGCAGTGGGGGGATGGGTTTCTTGCCCAACCAGGCTGGGAGGTTTTTATTAAGCCTGTTGCGCAAACACTTCCTACATACATCATGGGAGTTTTCAAAGTTCCTTTCGCTGTTTGTGATGACCTAATTCAGATGGTTCAGAAATTTTATTGGGGCTCAAAAATAGGGAAGAGGAAGGTGCACTGGAGAGGGTGGCATCAATTGTTGCAGCTCAGCCTGGGCATTTGGGTACCCTAACCCACTACCCGAACCCGAACTGAACCAACTTACCCGAATTGTCGGGTAATTCGGGTATTGGGTTAGGATTCGGTTCTCATTTCCTGGCTATTCCGTTTTTGGGTTAGGGTTCAGGTTGTAGTCTGGGAAACCCAAAATAATCATATTACCCGAATTATTCATACTAGCGAAATTATTCATGCTATTATTACACTCACATGTTACCCATACTATCTAAAATAGCCAGACTATCCAAAATACCCACACTACCCAATTTATTCATACCAAAATTTGATGTGTGCTCTGGATATTTTGGGTTTTTTGGGTACCCGAATTAGCCGAACCGGAATTTTGGGTAATTAGGGTTCGGGTACTTTTTTGGCATAAAAAATTCTGGTTCCTATTTTTGAGTACGTGAATTATCCATAACCCGAACTACCCGAACCGAAATAATCAAAATACCCGAACGCCCAGGCTGAGTTGCAGCCCAAAGATAGAGGAGGCACATGATTTCGAGACTTTCGACTGTTCAATCAGGCGTTATTGGCTCGCCAAGCATGGAGGCCCATCACTAAGCGTGATAGTCTATGTGCTCGAATCCTAAAAGCTAGATATTACCCTGGTGGCAATCTTATGGATACTGTCTTCTCAGGTAATGCGTCATCTTCTTGGCAAGATGTTAGTCATGGTCTTGATCGTCTGAAGGAAGGTATCATTTGGCATGTCGGAAACGGTCAGAATATTCGTGTGTTGCGAGATAACTGGATTCCACGACCTCACTCTTTTAACCCAGTATCTTTGCAAGGTCGATGTCGTATTTGATTTGTTTCAGAGTTGCTTAACAGCAATGGATCTTGGAATCTGCAGATGCTACAGAGCTACTTTCTGCCGGCGGATGTGTCTGATATTCTGAAGATAAGAACTTCCCCAAGGCTGGAGGAGGATGTTATTGCTTGGGCGCCTGCAAAGTTGGGGATGTTCACAGTAAAATCAGCATATACTTTTGCGTTCAATGAGTCTATCAGAGAGACTTCGGTTTCTTCTAGTTCGGCACCGGATAGAAGCATGAGCTGCTGGAAGTATATATGGAGCTGCAAAGTGACACCAACAGTAAAAACTTTGCTTGGAGACTTTCGATCGATTCGTTACCAACCTGGAGAAACAAGCATAAGATTCGGTTGGAAGTCACTAGCCGTTGTCCAGTTTGCGGCATGGAGGAGGAAGACAAACTTCATCCTTTTGTTAGATGTCAGTTTGGTAGGGATCTATACTTAGCTATGGCTGAAGTTTGGGATCTCCCAACGCTGCATATAATGGAAGGAATTGGGAAGGAATGGTTGCTTCATGTGCTCTCTCCACTATCCGATCTGTAGAGGGGTTTACTTATGCTAATCTTTTGGAGGAGTTGGTATGTTCACAATCAACTCGTGCACTCTAAACCTGCTCCCCCACTGGCGGTTTCGGTGAAATTCCTGCAGGATTATGTTGCAGCATTATCAAGCATTAACGATGGCTCTGCACATGATCTGATCAAAGGGAAACAGAGTTATTGTTTCAGCAAAACCTTATCTAAAAGAGTTGGAGAGAATAGTCATGCTGTCCCCTGGACACCTCCCCCATCAGGTTGGGTTAAACTGAATACCGATGACTCTTTCTCGGAAGATGGTGATGCTGGGGCAGGAATGATCCTGAAAGAGAACTTGGGGGCTATTGTGTTCTCATCTTGCATATCTCTTTTCTCTTGCAGAGATGCTTTGGAGGCCAAACTATGTGCTTGTACAAAAGGGATCTCCTTTGCCATTCAACGTTCCGACCTGCCAATTATGATAGAGATGGACTCAAGCACAGCGGTGACAATGATTACAAGCGGTGAACCAGATCCATCGGTCTATGTCTTTATAGTTGGTGAAATTAAATATCTTCTGAGTCTTAGGAAATCTTGTTTTTCTCTTATCCCTAGATCTCAAAATAAAGCTTCCGATCGCCTTGCTAGTTTTGGTAGGATCGAAGGCAGAACTATGAATTGGGTTGGTTCTGCTCCTCTGGATGTTTTGAAGTTGGTCTCGGATTATTATAAAGACCTTCATATTGAGTAATACAAGTATTATTCCCGCAAATAAAAGTTACTTGCAAGTCATGTTTTTTCTATAAAAAAATTTGTGAGTCACCTTGTTTTTTTTCTTTACTTATTTTCTCTATGCGTTTATCTTTCATTTTTTCATTTTCCGTCTTCTTTAATTTTCTTTATTTTTATTTTATCTTATTTATTTATTTATTCAAAATCATGCATAAGATTTTTATGAGTATTTTTATAAAAATTTGGAAACTTCTTTAATTTTTGTGTACACCTTCTAAATTTATGAATAATTTTTTGTTGGAAAACATATTAGAAAATAAAAAATAAAATCACCCTACGATCAAGGTCCCGATTCACTATGAAGATGCATACACTGTTTCATCGGATTGTTACCAACATTGAGATGCATCGGAAGAAGACTTGGTGTAGATTGTTCTTGAAGTCCCTCAAACCGTCTGAGATGATCCCTCGAATAAAAGACTAAAAGCATGACATCTCTACATATTGCAAGTGTACATGCTTCACAATCCGGCATCGCTTTGCCGTCTACACCTAATCATCGCCGAAGAATTAGAGGGATAAGAATAGAAATGCACATTGTTTCTCCATTATGAGGATTAGAAAGAACTAGGTCTAGCTCTAATTAGATTAACTCCAAATTCGAACTATAATTAGGGATTAGAGGAGGCTCCAAAAACGTGTATCTTGTTGGGGAATGTTGCATGGGAAACAAAAAAATCTACGCAGACACAAGATCTATCCATGGTGATGACCATCTATGAGAAGAGAGATTGTATCTACATATCCTTGTAGATCGCTAAGCGGAAGCCTATATAACGCGGTTGATATAGTCGAACATCTTCGCGATCCAAGTTGCAGTATGTCCCGCGATCTCATCACTATCCGTCCCGCGATCCCATCACGATCCATCCCGATCTAGTGCCGAACGGACGAAACCTCCACGTTCAACACACGTACAACTCGATGACGATCTACGCCTTCTTGATTCATAAAGAGGTAGCTGAGTTCTCCGACAACCTAACGGCATGGTAGCAATGGTGGTAGAGCTTATCCGGCAGGGCTTGATCGTGTACTGCCGAACCTAATCTAGAGAATGAACGAACTAGAGGGAGGGAGAGGTGGCTATTGCCTCTAGGGCATATTTCCAACATATCTCTCCAAGGGCCAAAACCTCTAGTACATATAGGTTGGGGAGAGGGGAGGGACGCCACAAGAGGATGAAGGAGTAATCCCTCTTGGCCGGCTAAGAGGAGGGGGAGTCCCCTTCATTTTGACGTCCGCTAGCATTTTTAAGAATAGGGGCGCCTCCACCTAATGGGCCTCTTTGGCCCATTATTTCTTTCCTATAGGCCTTTTAATATTTATTTCATCAGTAGATATTAAAGTACTTATAAATAATCAATATTAGAACCTTTTATTATTAGTTTAAAATCATGGAAAATATCTTCCAGCTATATATCAATTCGTAGTATTACCTGGTAAACCCCAAAACTCTTGCAGTAACTCCGAAACGTTTTGGTTTCTCTTGAAACTATTTCTAACATTCGCAAAACTATTTCTTGAATCTTTTCTCATATCTTATTACACTAACACTTAAGAGATCGTGATTCCCTTAAACTTGCGACCATGTAGGTTTGGTAAAATATAGAGATGAAAAGAAATCCTTTCATTCAATGACTAATAGAGGAACCGTGGGCATATGTATTGACCCCTATGAATACATGAATGATATTCGAGTGAACCTTTGGTTATCATGTGTTATTCCCTTTGCTTTGTAGTACTTTACAAAACTCGAGGTTAGATATATTGGTATCATCTTTAGTCATTCTCATGCTCACTTTACCAGTCTCCTCGTTGCCGGTTTTGTTCTTTTTGAATGTTGACATGTTCCGACATCCCTATGACCTAGTTACATATATGTGTAGATACGATAATTCATGACTTTCGATATGCCTCCAACACATCTATAATTTTTTATCTTCACAAAAACAGTTAGCACATGATATGTTGTTGGAGACGACCAGTTTCAAGTCCCCACCATAGAAACCCATATTCGTTGGGACAGATACCGAGGAGGAGACATATTGTGGAAGCTTCTAGAACCTATAGGTCATTGATGGGAGGTGTCGGCTCCATCGCGCAACCATTGCTTGTTGTGTGGTCTTCCTTATCCTATTTGACCATGTTCGGCGTGGACCAGTTCATCAAGGTTTCACCACATGGTACGTCTATCTAGCACTTGACCCACCCAACATCGGAATATAGCTTCCTTATTGTTGAGTATATATTTGTGCATGTATATTGTGTTATTGGGCCCTCCTCCTAGTCCCTTGTATAATTGAGGTAGAGGCCCATCTTGTGCCTATATATATGTGCCTAGTGCACCCAATCAATATTGAGTGTTGCACAACCTAAACCTAATCTTCTACATGGTATCAGTTTCCTCCACGTTCCTGACCTAGCCGCCACCACACCATCTCTTGCGCAGCCGCCGCCGCCGCCGCCACCACCACCGCCACACCATCTCAAGTGCCATCACCGCCGCCGCCGCGCCAGCTCGAGCGCCGGCGCCGCCGCTGCCGCATCCCCACTACACCGCTTACGCCACCACAACCCTTCATCCCCCGTCACCTCCATGGACTCTCTGTGTTCCTCGATCTCCTCCGACAGCAATGCGTTTGCTGGCCCGGACGTTACCCTCGTTCACGATCTCAACATCTTCGACCGCGTCCCGGTGGTTCTTGACCAGCCCGCCGGCTCCTACTCCTCTTGGAAGAGGTACTTCTCCTTGGTGTTCCGTGAGTACCTACTCCACGACCACATTGATGGCACCGTGGACTCGGCCCTCATAGTGAACGAAAAGGACTGGATGATCCTCGACGCCACCATCATCCATTGTTTCTACCTCACCATCTCCAAAGATCACTTTCACACGGTGGTGTCCTACACCGTCTAGACCAAGCTCAATGGCCTCTTCACCGACAACAAACTCCAGCACAAGGTCCTCCTCCACGACTAGTTTTATGGATGCTGGCAACTTGATTCCTCCATTGATGATTTTTGCATGAGCCTCAAAAAGCTTGCGGACGAGCTCCGTGATCTTGGCGAGACGATCAGCAACGAGCTCCTCATCAGCACCCTCACCGCCGGCCTCAACGATGACTTTGGGAACACCGCCTCCAACCCGACTCTTATCCGGGAGCCTACCTTTGCCAAGGTAGTGGCATACCTCAAGCTTGAGGAATGCCGCCTGAAGATGGCACAGATTCGGGCCACACACACGGCTCTCACCATCGCCACTCACGGTGGACCTGCTCCCCCACGGCATGCTGCCCTGCAACCGGCCTTCCCACAGACGGCTTCCCTTCAGCCGCCACAGCCGGCCCCATATGGAAACGACCGCCATCGCGGTGGTCGGTGTAGTGGGCGTGAGCAGCGGCAGCCGAATGGAGCTCCGGGTGGCACCGCTCACCCTCCACAACAGCAACCGACTCCATGGTACGCCGGGCAGAATCCATGAACTAGCGTCATGCACGCTTATTAAATGCTGGTTCCCCGTGCTCCTGCTCCCGGTCTCCTTGGACCCCGGCCCCCGTCACATCAGGCGTTCTACGCCGCGCCCCAGCCATATGTAGCGACGTACGACCCTCTTTCACTCGGCCAGCCAGCCTAGTCAGGAGGGCAGCCGGCACCCCTCCCGGTCCAGTCGGCGCAGTTCGGCGGGCTTCCCCTGGCCCCCTCGGAGCAGACTTTGCTTGCGGCGCTGCACTCTGCCCCTACATCGACAAACTACGCTTGCGATGATGACTGGTATATGGATACCGGTGCTACGATTCACATGGATGCTCATCTCGGTTCCCTCCACACCTCTTATCCCGTCAACACCTCTACTGGCATCACCGCCGGTGAGGGTTCTTCTCTACCCATTACTCATACAGGACATGCCTCTATTCCCTCCTCCTGCACACCCCTCTCTTTATCCAACATCTTAGTTTCTCCTCACCTTATCAAAAACCTTGTTTCCGTTCGCTACTTTACACGTGAAAATCCCGTTATTGTTGAATTCGACGAGTTTTTTTTTCTGTCAAGGACGCTCATACCCGGATGGTGCTTCGCTGATGTGACAGTCCTGAAGACCTCTACCCGATCGGCTCCACTGCCTCCTCCACCTCCGTCGCTCCTGTCGCTCTCGCCACCGGTGTGGACCTTTGGCACGCTCGCTTAGGTTATCCCAACCCAGTCACCCTTCATCATATTCTTCGTAGTTTTTCCTTCACATGTAATAAGAAAGAGAATCAGTCTTGCCATGCTTGTCGTCTTGGCAAACATACTCGTCTCCCTTTTCATTCTTCTTCTCATGTTGCTTCATACCCATTTGAGTTAATTCATAGTGATGTGTGGACCTCTCCTTTTGCAAGTAATACGGGTTACACCTACTATCTTGTCAATCTCGATGATTTTTTGCACTATTGCTGCGCAAGTGATACAGGTTACACCTACTATCTTCATAGTGATGTGTGGACCTTTCCATTGCGGCGCAAGTCCGACGCCATCACCACCCTTGCTGCTTTTTACTCCTACGTCTCTACGTAGTTTGGGCGTCCCAATCTTGCATTCGAAACAGACAATGGGAAGGAGTTCGACAACCTGGCTGTTCGAACTCTCCTCACCACACATGGCATGATATTTCGTCTCACTTTCCCCTACACTTCGCAACAGAACGGTCGAGCTGAACAAATCCTTCGCACTCTTAACGATTACGTTCGTACGCTTCTCTTTCATGCCAATGTGCCTCCGCGCTTCTGGCCTGACGCCCTCGCCACCGCATCCCTTCTCCTTAACATTCGCCCTTGCCGCACTCGCGGCAACTTTGCACCTCGCCATCTTCTCGTTGGTTCACCACCCTCCTATCATGAGCTTCGCATCTTCGGTTGTCTCTACTACCCTAGCATCGCCGCCACTGCGCCCCATAAGCTCGCACCCCGCTCCGTTGCTTGCATCTTCCTTGACTACCCACCCAACACAAAAGGATACGTTGATATGATCCCGTCTCCCACTGTGTCTTAACCTCGCGGCACGTTTCCTTTGATGAGAAGGTGTTTCCATTTTAGTAGGTACCTGCAGCTGTTGCATCACCGCCGGCCACCGGTGGCCCTTCGTCACCCTCTTCTGGTGGCCGGTCTCGGTTGGCTCTTGGACCATCGCCAGGGTTCAGCACTCCTCGCGCCGTGGATCGGACTGCTAACCACACTTCTTCAACAACCATGGATTCAGACTCCTCCACGACCGGCTCCTCTGCTGCCGGCTCGGCAGCTGGCCCCTTGACAGTCGGCCTCGGCAGCCGGCCCCTCAATAGCCGGCCACTCAACACCCGACCCCTCGGCAGCAGGTACCTTGACAGTCGGCCCCTTGGCAGCCGACCCCGTGATGTGGGCTCGGGCCGGTGTCCATCGACTGAACCAGCGGTACTCCAGTGATGAATATCTTCTTGCAGCATCCAGATCCGAGCCATCGCCACTTCCTCTTTCTGTGCGGGCAGCACTTCGTGATCCTCACTGGCTAGCCGCGATGCAGGAAGAGTTCGACGCCCTTGAGCGGAATCGCACTTGGACTTTGGTTCCGCGACCCCCTTGCACCAATGTCATCAGCGGCAAATGGGTTTTTTGCTATAAGACCCGCCCAGATGGCACTCTCGAGCGCTACAAAGCTCGCTGGGTGGTCCACGGTTTCCGTCAACGAGCTGGTGTTGACTTCACCGAGATGTTTGTGCCGGTTGTGAAACCAGGCACGATCCGCACCATTCTACAGTTAGCGGTCTCTCGTGGCTGGCCCGTTCATCAGATGGATGTCTCCAACGCCTTCCCTCATGGTCACCTTGCTGAGCAAGTTTACTATGAACAACCCACTGGTTTCATCGACGCCATTCTTCCCAGTCATGTGTGCTTGCTGTCCCGGTCTCTCTATGGCCTGAAGCAAGCCCCACGCACATGGTACCAGTGTATTGCATGATTTCTACAGACACTCGGCTTCTGTGTTACTCGCTCGGACGCCTCCTTGTTTGTTCTCCACCATGGCGACACGACTGCCTACGTGCTACTATACGTCGATGACATCATCCTCACGGCCTCCTCAACGACTCTCCTTCAACAGATCACTTTGCGGCTGCGTGTCGAGTTTGCCATCAAGGATTTGGGTGCTCTTCATTACTTCCTTGGCATCGAGGTCGTTCGTCGACCCGATGGGTTCTTTCTTCATCAAAAGGAGTATGCGCGTGAACTGCTTGAGTGCGCTGGTATGCTCAACTATCATCCTTTTGCTACTCATATTGACACTAAGGCCAAGGTTTCTGCTCAGGAGGGTTTGCTGGCGTCGGATGCTCCATTGTTGGTGCTCTTCAGTATATGACACTCACCAGACCAGACTTGCCGTATGTTGTGTAGCAGGTGTGCCTTCATATGAACGCCCCTCGTGACTCCCACTGGACTCTCGCAAAACGGATTCTCTAGTATATCTGTGGCACGATGTCCCTCGGACTCACCCTCGCGGCGTCTCCCTCTTTGGATCTGGTGGCCTATTCTGATGTCGATTGGGCATCTTTCCTGACACACGACGCCCCACATCCGGCTACTGCGTCTACCTCGGTCCTTCACTCATTTCATGGTCGTCCAAGCGACAACCAACCGTTTTGCGCTCCAGCGTAGAGGCTGAGTGCTGAGGAGTCGCTAATGCCATCGCCGAGTGTTCCTGGCTTGGACAACTTCTCTAGGAGTTGCATCACGGTGTCTCCAAGGCCACGGTTGTCTACCGCAACAACATTTCTGCTGTGTATCTTTCTGCCAACCCAGTACATCATCGCCAGACGAAGCACATCGAGCTTGATATCCACTTTGTGCGTGAATAGGCCGCCCTTGGTCACATACGGCTCGTTCATGTTCGGATCGGACAACAGTTCGCCGATTTGATGACTAAGGGACTGCCTACTTCCACCTTTGAGGAGTTTCATTGCAGTTTGTGTCCCTGGCGACGCTTCGACTGCTCGGGGGAAGGGGGGTGTTGAATATATATTTGTGCATGTACATTGTGTTATTGGGCCCTCCTACTAGTCCCTTGTATAGTTAAGGTAGAGGCCCATCTTGTACCTATATATACGTGCCTAGTGCACCAAATTAATATTGAGTGCTATACAGCCTAAACCTAATCTTCTACACTTATCTAGTACATGTGTGCACAAGTGCAATGATAATCAGTTGGATGAGAGGTAGGTATGGGGTCTGAGGAATGTTCTTCTTGGACTCGGCCACCGACGACCGCCACACGACTCACTGTTATCGTCCCCTAACAGGAAGTGTTCAACAACTCCTTCACCACCGTTGCGATTTTTGTCTATGTTATTCTTGCTATTTGAAATGGTGGATCTCTTGATATTTTGTCCTAGGTCTGATAATGACAAGCAGTACCATTTTGATAAATAGTTTGGTAATTACATCATCTAGTTCATTTCATAGATCACTTTCAATAGTAGTTAATTCTAACTCAAGATTGAAGTTTTAATAGAAATCTGAAGACCACACATCTTGGTTCAATTAGTATTGATTAAAAGCAAAACACCTACGAGAAGAAATTATAAGTTCCTTAAACAAGCTGTTGGTATTTTTTGATTACATAGAGGTGTAGCCATGGTGGTGATATTGTTTTATCGTGAAGATTAGTGGCGGAGCGAGATGTGGAGCATGTCATGGGATGGCCATTGTAAATTTTCTTTGTGATGTTAATCAACACATTTTCTCTCTTATGTCCATACATCTTTAGTGGTCTAATAAACGATACAACAAGGTTACCATAATACATGATTTTGCCAACAACAAGAATATGTGAGTACATTTATTTTTGGACATGGTGGATTAAACGCACCTTGAGCACCAACAATACATTTCATGACGTGATGCCTTTGGTTGTTGTGGACATATTTCATGGTTGATGTTGCTATGACCGACACATCCACCATAAAGATCGTCTCTCTTGCATGTTGTATCATAGACATTTGCCCACCCAATATAATAATATCTTTCCTTCAATTGCACTAACTATATGTCTATGACCAAGTAACTAATATATTACCTTAATCCCTAATCATGTCTGTAAAATTAGCCATACCTTGCTATTTATTTTATCCTTTCATGTACGTCCCTCATACAAAATATGTTGCTCACAAAAAAATTGACTTCCTATCGCTTGCTGGTACAATATCTTGATATTTATTGTGAGGTTATCCTATATGATTTGTTGATTATTATTTTCCCAAGCCTTCTGTAATTATGTTTACAAAAGAACGATTTTTTTGCATTATTTTCCATCCCATCAGTAGACATTTATTGGTTATTCACCTCGATTATTGTCAAATTGTGCTAACTGATTTCCTACAATCGAACAACAAAACATGTGGATGGCTATGGTACATAAAGGGCTCGAGTTTCATAATTCATTTATTCATGCACACCATAAAAAACGACGGATTATTGAGCAATTATTGAGTGTTGCAAGTTCTTTGCCTAACTCTGGGATATCGTACATAGCTCATGTTTAAAACATAAATTCCAGTTGTCGAAGCACATTTGTCTCACCAATCACCAATCTTATTGGTGTATGTGGCTATGAAACAAAATATTTGGAGCCAATATGAAGAGTCTATTGTCTGATTTTAATTTCTTTAAAGAATCACGAATGCCAAGTACAACCCATCTTCCAATTGTTGCTTTGGTAGGAATAAAAAAATTAAAATCATCTTAGTAGGAAATATGTGGACAAGGTACAACCTACAACTGTAGGCCTTTCATGAAAAAATAGCATGTCGGTATAAATAAATAAAAATTTAGTTTCATTTATGTGCAATACCACTTCCTTGGCAATTTAAAGAACTATATCGATGTATGCTATTCATCATGCCTCTCTAGATGTTTGGAACATATATCTAAGCTAGATGTTTTAGGTGTGCTTTACGTGTACTATCATATGCCCATAGTTAATTCTTATGTCCATGCTTTATTTTTTCAACGGTTAAGATTTTGGCCACTCAAATTTAAACACTTTTTAGGTGAACTTCCTCATTTGAAGTGACTATATGCTATTTGATGCTCTTACAAGCAAACATAGCTACTCGGGGGAGGAATCGGTACACATAGGCATAAATATTTTTTATGTTTGTACAAAAATATTTTTGTTCAACATTTCAAATGTAAATATCAATATTCCGTTGTATCTCTAATATCAAGAAATTTAATTGTATTGTTGAACATTTCAAGCAATATTTTTTTCGTTCATATAATATATGTTCTTCTTTAGATTTGCTCATCAAAACTACAATATCCCGCAACGATGCCGGGGGTTGTTTGTTTGTGTTTTTTGCGCATTTCTTAGTTCCACACAAAAAATAAATCAAACTATGTCTAGACATGATGAAATTTTACGGTGATTTTTTTTGGACTATGAGAGTCCCTAGAAGCGTTGTGGAGAGGCGAGAAGATGCACGAGGGAGCGACAAGCTCACACTAAGCATCGAGGGGGGATGGCGCGCCAACATCACTTGTGGGGACCATGTGGATCTATTTGACCTAATTCCTCTCCAAGAAATTCAAAAATATTCCAAAAGCCCCAAAGCGAGACCCAAAGAAATTTTTGCACCGTCGTTGATATTTGTAATCTGCGTTGTTATTTCCCCAAAGAGGAGGGGATGATGCGGCACAGTATATATACGTATTTACCTCAATGAGAACCAAGGTATATAGAACCAATAGGAGGATCACACAACTCCCGCCTTCAGCGCCTACGCACAAAAGAGAAAATACTTGCACCCAACGCGGACAAAAGGGTTGTCAATCCCCTTGAACTCCTTACTTGCAAGCAAATAAGTAGTGTAGATGATAGTTGGATAAGTATAAAGTGGGAAAATAAATAAATAGTAAATAAGAACAACAAGGAAATAGTCGCGTTTGTAAATATATAAGTGAATAAACGCGGGGCCATAGTGTTCTCTAGTGGCTTGTCTCTAATAGAAGGCATACGATGGGAAAGCAAATTAATGTTGGGAAATTGATAGAAAAATGCATAGTTATACAACATTTATTCATGGCAATGATCATGTATATATAGACAACCAGTCCATAAGCAAGTATACCAACTCATGTCTTCATCTACTAATATTACTGCACCCATAAACCGCTATCCAGCATGCATTTAGAGTAATGCTTGGCAAACAATGACGTGATGTAAACAAAGTAAACTCAATCAATATGAATTAACCCCCTCGTTTTATCCTTAGTGGCAGCAATACAAATATGTTTCTTGTCCCCTACTTTGTCACGTGGATATAGAGCACCACAAGATTGAATTCACTATAACGCACCCCTCTCACTGAACATAGATCAATTTAGCACGCCAAATAAAATTAATCGATCAAAAAGATTTATGAATCTATAATAATCATGCAAATAAGAATTCACGGGAGACTCAAATCTTTTTCATGAATATCTAAACATAAAGCCACAATTCATTGGATCTCATATATATATATATATATATATATATATATATATATATATATATATATTCTATTCATCACCTATGGTGCAAACTAAGTTATTCTTCATCCATGTAATCTTACGACCGTTTCAAAAGTAAATTACATTTGTAATAACAATAGTTACATTAATATTGATTCATTACGTAAAATTTGATGTAAAAAATTAAAAATATAGGCCATAAGACTAGAAAAATTGCATTTCATGTATATTTTACACTATGTTTTCATGTTTGTAATTTTACGTGACATGACATATTTTTTATGGTGACTATATATTTTCTTACGGTGTGTTTTACGTATTAAATAGGAAAAAAATTGAATCATAAAATTATGGTGCATTGATGTGAAAATAAAGGGGGTTTGAAGAGTAACTAATTTTCACCCAGGGTGACGAATTGTCAATCCCTATATATATATATATATATATATATATATATATATATATATGAGTCTATTCTCCTAACACCCCTTAAGGCATTATTCTCAAAAAAAAACTTATTCTGCTAAAACTTTAGCACTCCCTCTGCACCCCGATCCGAACCACAAAACAGATTAAAAAAGCACCAGCCCACCCCCACCAACCAACCCACCTTCCTCCCCCGAACGCATCCACCACCTACCCCACCCTGCCTCCCACCAGCGGCGCCCCTCTTGCCTTCTTATGCGTCGCCGACCTGCGCAACCCTGATCCACCCACCTTCTTCAGATGGATCGCACCAAGCAGAGAAAAAAAGACCTCATCCCACCTTCTTCCTCCCGCACCGCATCGCTCCCCCTCCACCTTATCCACTTCTCCCCAACCACCTCCCCCACCAGAACCGCCTCCACCTTCCTCGTGCACCATCACCAAGGACCCGCCACAGCACCTCCTTCCTCCGACGTTGTTGCCCGGGCCCGCCGCATGACCTCCTTCGTCTGGCGCCGTCGTCCGCATCACCACCTCCTTCCCGTGGCGCCATTGCCCGGGACCCGCCGCCGCCTGGCACCTTCCTCCGCCACTAGCCATGGGTCCTTAGATCTATCGGATCCCCACGCCAACCATTCCTCCTCATGACCCACAGCCCCGCACCAACCCGCGCCACCGTCGGAGCCGCTTCCCACCTCGCGCTGCCGGTGCCGCACCCCACCCCATGCCACGCCATCCCACTCCATTCCTCGCCTTCTTCCTTCACCCCTCCACCCCACATGTTGTTGGACATATGCCCTAGAGGAATAATAAAGTGGTTATTATTATATTTCCTTGTTCATGATAATTGTCTATTCTTCATGCTATAATTGTATTAACCGGAAACCGTAATACATGTGTGAATACATAGACCACAACATGTCCCTAGGGAGCCTCTAGTTGGCTAGCTCGTTGATCAATAGATGGTTATGGTTTCCTAGCCATGGACATTGGATGTCATTGATAATGGTATCACATCATTAGGAGAATGATGTGATGGACAAGACCCAATCCTAAGCATAGCACAAGATCGTGTAGTTCGTCTGCTAGAGCTTTAATAATGTCAAGTATCATTTCCTTAGACCATGAGATTGTGAAATTCCTAGATACCGTATGAGTGCTTTGGTTGTACCAAACGTCACAACGTAACAAGGGAATTATAAAGGTGGACTACAGGTATCTCCGAAAGTGTTTGTTGGGTTGCTACAAATCGAGACTGGGATTTGTTGCTCCGCGTGACGGAGAGGTATCTCTGGGCCCACACGGTAATGCATCATCATAATGAGCTCAATGTGACTAAGGAGTTTGCCACGGGATGATGTGTTACGGAACGAGTAAAGAGACTTGCTGGTAACGAGATTGAACAAGGTATAGGGATACCGACGATCGAATATCGGGCAAGTATCATACCGGTAGACAAAGGGAATTGCATACGGGATTGAGTGAATCCTCGACATCGTGGTTCATTCGATGAGATCATAGTGGAACATGTGGGAGACAACATGGGTATCCAGATCCCGCTGTTGGTTATTGGCCGAAGAGATGTCTTGGTCATGTCTGCATGGTTCCCGAACCTGTAGGGTCTACACACTTAAGGTTCAGGACACTAGAGTTGTAGTGGGAATTGTATGTGTGGTTGCCGAAGGTTATTCAGAGTTCCCGGTGAAATCCCATACGTCATGAGGAGTTCCGGAATGCTGCGGAGGTAAAGATTTATATGTGGGAAGTCTACTTTCGGTCACCGGAAAGGTTTCGGGGTTTATCGGTATTGTACCGGGACCACCGAAAGGGTACCGGGGGTCCACCTATCCCGGAGGGCTGCATGGGCCGAAAGTGGAAGGGAACCAGCCCCTAGTGGGCTGGTGCGAGCCAAGAGAGGACGGCCCAAGGCGCCTAGGGCTAAACCCTAGGGCGTGGGGCTGCCACCCATCGCCTTGGGTGTCAAGCCAACCCTAGGGCGCCATCGCCCCCTCATCTAGGGCTGCCGCCGCTCCTCCTAAGGGAACCCTTGGGTGGCCAGCCCCCTCGCCCTCCCTCCTATAAACAAAGAGGGTTTTGGGAGGGCTGCACACACCTTGATCACCACCCCTTGGTGCAACTGTACCTCTCCACCTCTCCTCCTCCGCGGTGCTTGGTGAAGCCCTTCCAGGAACCACAAGCTCCATCGCCACCACGCCGTCATGCTGCCGGAGCTCTCCCTCAACTTATCCTTCACTCTTGCTGGATCAAGAAGGAGGAGACGTCCTCGGGATGTAGGTGTGTTGAACACGGAGACACCGAATGTTTGGTGTTTGAATCGGATCGCGCGAGTATGACTCCATCGACCGCGTTCATAGTAACGCTTCCGCTTTGCGATCTTCAACGGTATGAAGATGCTCTACCTCTCTCGTTGCTGGTTTCTCCTAGTTTGATCTTGGTGTGACGTAGGAATTTTTTTGAATTATTACTACATTCCCCAACACGATCCTGTACTACATTCCCCAACACATGCCCACCGCCACCACCACCCACCAGCCAACCTTTGCCCCTGTCACCTCCGGATGCCACATCCAAACTTTATTGACCCCGCCTTGTTGCCTTGCTACATGCAACCTTAGTCTACCGCTGGATCTGGGCGTGGTTACGGGATCAAGGGTGAGTTCTCTCCCTGTTAATAGTGACAATGTGGCTAGCACCATCACCCCTTCTCCACCCGACCCTTCTGGTCACCATGCAGCCGCCCCGATCAACCACAAGGAGTCGACGACCGACGGGCAGCCAGTGAGCACCACTGCCGACACATAGACCGTGCAGATGCAGCCCGGTGGTCGCGGCGTGTAGTTGAGTTGCCGAATTTGACGATTTGTGGACCTCCTATGCAGTTCTGCGACCCTAGCGGTCCAGCACGACGCGTCCATTCCTGCGGCTTGTGTGCAGTTCAATAGCAATGGGTGGTCAGTATCTGGTTTGTGGCCGCAAAACATAGTGTGCATTGCTTCGCGTGAGATCGCCTCCGAGCAGTCCACTGACGTGTCCATGCAGTGCGGCCCGAGCATGTGTGCAGTCCATGGTGTGTGGGCAGCAGCTCACAAAAGGTCCCAGTCGCTTCTTCGTGTGTGGTTTGCTAGCGCGACCGTGCAGTTCGGCATTCGGTGCCACACCCCTGTTCCCCCCTCAATCAACAATGTCTTTGTCGATGATATGTGCAAACTACACTCCAGTGTGCCTTGTGTGCGGTCCAGTGTACATTGCATTGCAATCCGACACATGACATGATGTTTTGTGTGGTCTTCGAGAGAATGCTTTCCTCTTTGCTCGTATCTCACTTGCGATGTCCATGTAGTCATAAAATGTAGTTTTCTTCTTAATTTATTGCCATTTAATTTTACATACCACATATTTATTGTGCCTAGCTTCTAGAAAAACAATAGGTAAACTACAGTTATTGAGGTCCACTTTCACTCAAATAAAGAGAAGTGCAGTTTACTAGTTTCTACTATGTACTAGTTCCAAGAGGCTACTCCTTTAAAACAGTACAATTTGGTTCACTTCAACCTCATGTGCACTTCACACGCCCCATGCAATGTCGTTTGTTCGGAAGTAATATATTACATTGAAAAGAGTATAACAACTGCTTGTAGCCCCCTTCATCGACATTGCAGTGTGGTTTCTTGTCTCATGCGGTTTACTTACGTCTGACGTGAAGTGCACTCCACTTCCTCATTTGAGAAAAATACCTTTTCGTCAAAAAAATCATGAAGTTCGTTTGCTCGTTCGATGCAGTGCAGTCTCAGTTCGATGCAGTGTGTTCTTTTGTCAGATGTGGGTCCGCATTTTTGGTAATTTCAAAACTGTTCTTAAAAACTTATGGAATTAGATAAAGTCTTCTACATGAAAAAGTTGCGCCTCATCGTTATCTTTCCAACTCCGTATCATTTGCATCTTTTCGACAAGTGGTTTGGAAAAATTTACGAAAATACGCTTGCTGCCACTCCTAGACAGCCACACCATTTTCAAAATTCATTTAAAACTACGTGGAATCTTAACAAATGACCAACATATGAAAGTTGAGCATACTCTACAGATTTTCAGCGCCGTATCACACGCCTTGTTTCGATGAACGGTTAAAAGACTGCAACAAAAACAGTCCCAAATAATTGAAATTTTTCAAAAAACAGAATTCATTTTTAGTAAATTTGAAATTACTCTCAAACTGTAAGGAATTAGAGAGAGTAATATACATGAAAAAGATGCGTATCGACTATATATTTCCAACGCCATATGATCTGCTTCATTACAACGAGCGATTTAGAAAAAATCATGAAAATACGCTCGCTGTAGCCCGTCATGCACCGACCATTTTCGAACATGCTTTCAAACCGCGAGGAAACGCGGAAAGTGTTCAACATGTCGAAGTTGGTAATTTTTCATAGCAATCCAATGTTATATTATATGCCTCATTCTGACAAATGGTTTAAAAACTGGAGCAAAAACGGTGTCGAAAACATGTGTGCAGTTTTTTCTCGTGACATTGTAGTGTTCATTTGATAGGTATGCAGTGCACTACTGTTGAGCCTGCAGTTGGGAAGTGTATGCAGAATAACTATTCTTTATATATATATATATATATATATATATATATATATATATATATATATATATATATATATATATATATATGTATAGTCGGTCTATTCTGCTAATTTCCAGTTTTTAAACCGTTTGCCGGAATGAGGCGTATAATATACCGTTGAATTTCTAGGGAAAATCCCCAACTCCGTCATGTTGAACATTTTTCGCGATTCCTCGAGGTTTGAGAGAAGTTTCAAAAATAATGGGCGGATGGCGGGGTGCAGCGAGCGTATTTTTGTGATTGTTTCCAAATCGCTTGTCGAAATGAAGCAGAGGATATGGCATTGAAAAGATATCAAATTCCTTACGGTCTGAGAGTATTTCAAATTTATTAAAAAACAGAATTCTATTTTTTGAAAAATTTCAATTTTTGGAGGCTGTTTTCGCTGCAGTTTTAAACCGTTCCTCGGACGAGGCTTATGATAGGGCATTGAAAAGCTGTGGAATATGCAGAAATTTCATACGTTGGTCAATTGTTAAGATACCTTATGGTTTAAAATGAATTTTGAAAACGACGTCGCTGCCTACGAGTTGCAGTGAGCGTATTTTCATAAGTTTTTGCAAAGCGCTCGTCGGATCAGTGCAAATGATACAACGTTGGAGACATATCGACGAGGCACATATTTTTCATGTAGAACACTCTTTGTAATTCCTTACGATTTGAGAGCAGTTTTGATTTTGCTAAAATGGGGATACTTTGTTTTTTTGCGACATCCAAATCAACATGTGAACCGTATCGGATAGCAGACCCCACTGCTTTTTGACGGGAAACCACACTGCATTCGACGGACAAGTGCACTTCATGATTTTTCTTTTCTTTGGACATGAATTTTTCAAGACGAGTAAGCGGAGTGCATTTGACATCAGAGGTAAGTGAATCACATTGCTATCGAGAAGTGAACTTATTCCTTTTTTTTTACCGTTAGTGAAAGTCATGACGTTTCGTTGTTTTTTTCATACTTATTATGTTTTACATGGATAGGATGAGCAAATGCACCACGCGGACTAAGCGAGTGAAGTACATCTAATTAGGAAGCGAGCTTCTTTGAGATTGTTTGGTTTCTATTTAATTTCTTTTTATAAATTCATGTGGACTACATTAAAAAGTGCACTGCCCCATGCGGTGTGCAAACTCACATCAGTCATTTAATTTTTCATAATGTGCACTGAATATCAAAAAAAAAAAAAAAACAAGCTCCAGCCATGCTCCCATATGAATTGCACCAGCGGACATAGCACACAACATCAACGTTGATGAAGTGCACTCTTCTCATGTACCAGGTTTTGGCACAAAGGGAGATGCTGATGAAGTGCACTCTTCTCCTGGGCCAGGTTTTGGCACAAAGCAAACGATGATGAAGTGCACTCTTCTTACGGTGCAGGTTTGGATACAGAGCAAATTACATGTTGCATGCCACTAAACCGCATATCACCCATGAACCGTTCAGCTCACTACAACATCATTTCTTCTTTTTGTGCTTTTCCTGGTCTCTTGCACAAAAACCTAGTAAAATGAACTGCAAGAACAGCGGATAGCAAAACTCGAGTGCACTGAAGATAAGGATCTGGATCCCATTGTCGTGACCACCGTCAAAACAGAAAAACACAAAAACTTCTAGTGAACTGCACGCCCGCGTTGCGTCAATAGCGACTCGCTCTCCGGCGAGCTACAAGTCCTCACCAAATAAGAACTTGTTGTCGTCCGAACTGCAATACAAACAACAATCTGCACTGAGATGTAAAGGGGTCGAGAAGAAAATAATGAGCTCTATAAAAAGCAGAAACAATCTTGGTCTGGGGGAAGGAGGTGGTGAAGGAGGTGGTGGCTTGGGCCGGTCCGTCGGGAGGAAGAAGGTGGGGATGCGAAGGCGCGTTAGTCGGGAGAGAGAGGGAGGTGGTTGTGGGCCATAGCCGTGGTGGCCGGATGCTCGGGAGGTGATGGTGGGCGGCGGGTCTGGGGAAGGAGGTGGTGGCTTGGGCCGGCAACGTGGGGTGGGAGGTGGAGGCAATGCGATGGTGGAGCGACGGGGAGAGAGAGAGAGTGGTTCAGGAGAGGATAAGGTTGGGTGGGTGGGTTCGTTTCCCACCCGCGCACCGGCGGAACTGACGCGCCGGTCGCCCCCTGACGCGCGCGGGCCCTTACAACATTTTTCCATCCGCGCGCTTCTTCGATCAATGGATGCAACATTTTTCGTCTAAATATGTTGCAACCTGCGTCATTTTTACTGCAAGCGTTTTTTTTACTATATTTTGTCTCAGTAAAAAAGTTGCATATACGTTTGGTTGCAACTCTAGTTCGTCGGATTTTTTGCTACAATCGATGTTTTTTACTTTTTGTTACAACCGTGTTAATTTTTGCTACAACCGACATCATGTTTTGCTGCAACCGTTCACTAAAAAGTTGCATACACGTCACGTAAATTTTTGTTATAACCGGCGTTTGACTTTTGCTACCACGTACCATCAGCTTCGTTTTTTTGCTACGATCACGTAGATATTTTTTTTTTTGCTACAAATTTTGTTTTTTGTTGCAACCGTTGAAAAAATTGCTGCATGGCATCGAAATTTTGCTGCATAGGAATAAAAATGTTGCATGCGGATCCAACGGTGCAGATGACGCGGGGTTGATGGATCCTGCGGCCCGCGCGCGGCCGGCCGAAAATCTGGGCCGGCGCGCCGACGCAGATCACCCCCCTTCTTTTTTTGTTTTGACTCCGCAGTTTAGTTTGTAGCTACCGGCGTGGGTCGCAGGTGTGTGCAGAATAAGCTCGGTGTGTGCAAAACAAGACTTTTGGGGGGTGTTTGTAGAATAGACCCATCCTACACACACACACACACACATATGTATATATATATATATAGAGAGAGAGAGAGATAGAGAGAGTCATCTAGATAATAGCTATGGACCCGTAGGTCTCGGGTAGAATAGTCAAACATCATCATGGGAGCAACAAGGATGATGTAGAAGCCCTTCATGATCGATACTCCTCGAGCAGGGCATCGGAACAGAGCTCCACATGGGCACACGATGAAACATAAGCTTGTTACAGCGCAGAAAGTGTTTCAGGAGATCTCCTAGGGTTTTTAGAATATATGAGAATTTATAATCCAAAGAATGAGGTCGGGAGAGCCAGGGGCACAAGCTTACAAGGCACGAACCACCTCCCCTTGGGCGCGTCCTGTTGGCTTTGTGGGGCCCTTGTGTGGCCCTCGGCCATCTCCTGAAGCTTCTAGGTCTTCTTTTGGTCCAATAAAAGACGTTAAAAAGTTTCGTGGTATTTGGACTCCGTTTGGTACTGTAAACCTAAAAATCCAAAAACATGTATAAAAGAACAACTAGCACTTGGCACTCAATTAATATGTTAGTGCTCAAAATTAACATGAATCAGCAAATAAATGCCCAAAAAGTATCCTAGAATGATTATATTATAGCATGGAACATTAAAAAATTATAAATGCCTTCGAGACGTATCATCATCCCCAAGCTTAATTCATGCTCGTCCTCAAATATGTAAATGATAAAACAAAAAAATTGAAGTGACATGCTACCCAACATGTAATATTGTGCACGTATGATCATTGAGAAATGGTGAATTAACAAATATTAACATAGTAATATCCATGAACATAAGTATAATAATCATCAATGTTTGAAATATACGATCCTTAAAGAATGTTTACCCCCCACCCATTTATTTTCTCATATTAGCATGGCATGGCTCTTTCTTCACCACATATATACAAATGTCAAGCACCACGATGTAATGCGAGGCAACTGGATCGTACTTTTTAACGCGCTTGAGCTTTTTATTACTCACTTAATACATGAGCATGAACCATGGATATTATTGTGTTATCATTTATCTACTCGAGGACGAGCAGAAATTAAGCTTGGGGATGTTGATACGTCCCAAACATATCTATAATTTCTGCTTGTTCCATGATCTTTTGGGTGACATTGTTATATGTTTTGCTACACTTTTATACCATTTTACACATATTTAGACTAACCTACTAACTCAGTGCACCCAGTGTCAGTTTCTGTCTGCTGATGTCTATTTTGAAGGGGCTTTTACCCAAATTTCCGAAGCCCAAAAAATTCCAGAAAAAATATATAAAAAATCAGCGAAACAGTAGCTTCCGGATCACCGAAGGAGGGCCAGAGGGGGGCCAGGGGCCTCCCAGGCGGCCTGCTGGCGCGGCCAGGCCCTAGGCCGCGCCAGGAGGTCACCTGGGTGGGTCCCGCGTCCTCTGGTGCCCTCATTTGGCCTATATTTAGAGTCCCGAGAGAAAACCATCGCAGACTTTCTAGAATCGCGAATTTCTCCATCGTTCCATCGTCGCAGCGCTTTCGAGATCGGGAGCGTTAGGAGACCGCTTCCCAGCACCCTCTCGGAGGGAGGATTGACCTCCGGGAGCTTCTCCACCTCCATGGACACTTCTCGGACGTGCCGTGAGTAGTCCTCCCTGGACCATGAGTCCATGAGTAGTAGTTATGTGATGTCTTCTCTCCAATCTTGTGCTTCAATGGTTAGTCCTTGTGAGCTGCCCTACATGATCAGGGCATCTATGTAATTCTCTTGCTATTGCTATGCTCGGTTTGTTGGGATCCGATGGATTATGAGATTATGTTCTGATTGTTATGAGTTATATATTTTATTATCCTTTTATATTATGTTCCTTAGTGATTCATGCATGTTCTACGTTGCTTTTTATTGCTTTTGCCAAGTAGTCGATTGTAACTCCAAGAGGGAGCGATATGCATGATTGTGGGTTCATGCCCCTCGATGTCTAGTTTGAGTGACAGAAACATGAGACTAGGGGATGTGCTTCTTGCCACGAGGGAGAAAACAATGGTGCTTGTGACCATGGTTGCAAGGATTGTTTACCTTACGCATAGTTCGTTAATGCAGTTGTCCGTTGCTTTGAGTTTACACTTCGGGTGAGGCTCACAACTTAATACCGGAGAGATGTTCTGGATAGATATCTCAAGGTGGATGATTAGTAAGTAGATGCTGATGAATAAACGGTCTACTTGTCTTGTCATACTGCCCATTACTATTGAACCTCTAACTATCAAGTAGCATAATTAGCATTGCGGTGCGATCATAATTCTATCAATTGCCCAACTGTGATGTGTTACCCTAGCATGGTTATTTATCATCTGTTAGGAGAGAGGTATCACTAGTGAACATCATGTGACTCAGGTCCATATCACCATCATCGTTTACACCTCCATCATTTACCACTTTCATTTACTTTCCCGTTGCAATCACTATTACCTTCCCGCTTGTGTTTTGATCCTTTGCAAACTACAAGGCCGGACAGATCGACAACCTCTCTATACTCGTTGGGAGCAAAGTTATTTGTTGTGTGTGCAAGTCCACGTCTTCTGCTGACTAGGACAGGAGACACCTAATTGTTGAGCCTAGGAGTCCTCTTGGTTCGATAAACCTTATAGTCTCCGTGTAAGGGAAATCTGCTGCTGACTACATCTCCACCTTCCACTTGGGGTAACCAACGAGGGGCGAGAAGTATATCCATCAACTCGTCATCAAGAAAATTTATGGCGCCGTTGCCGGGGACTCCAGTCTTCAAGATAGGGGAGTTGCATGCTCTCTTTTACCTTTGCTTTTTAGTCTTGTTAGTTTGCTTTCTAGTTTTTGCTTTAGAGTCTTATACCAAAAAGCACAAAAAAATTAGTTGCTTTGTTCTTTCTTGTTGCTGCTGCTATGGGTTCCACTGAGAACACCAAGTTGTGTGACTTCACTAGTCACAAATACAATGACTTTATCTGCTCTCCTATTGCTGTTGCCGCCACCGAGACCATGTCCTATGAGATTAAACCTGCTTTACTGAACCTAGTAATGAAAGATCAATTCTCCGGTGCTGGAGATGATGCTGCCTTGCACTTGAACAATTTCGTTGAGCACTGTGATATGCAAAAATATAAAGAAGTAGATGGTGATATTGTTAAACTTAAGCTTTTCCCTTTCTCCTTGAGAGGAGGAGCTAAAGTGTGGCTTCAATCTTTGCATAGGAATAGCATAGATTCTTGGGATAAGTGCAAAGATGCTTTTATTGGGAAGTATTACCCGCGTGCTAAGATTATCTAGTTGAGGAGTAACATTATGAATTTTAGGCAATTGGATAATGAACATGTTGCTGAAGCTTGCTAACGTATGAAATCTCTTATTAAGAATTTCCCTACACATGGTTTGACTACTTGGATGGTTATCCAAACTTTTTATGCAGGATTGAACTTTACCTTGCGGAATCTGTAAGACTAGGCCGCGGGAGGAACCTTTATGTCAACTACACTTGGTGCTGCTACAAAGCTATTGGATGAGATGATGAAAAATTATTCTCAATGGCACACCGAGAGAGCTCCAACAGGTAGTAAGGTAAACTCTATTGAGGAGATCTCCTCCCTTAATGATAAGGTTGACATGATCATGACTCTACTTACTAAGCAAGCTCCTATCGATCCTCATGATGTTCCTTTAAATTCTTTGGTTGCTCAAGAAAGAGAGCAAGTGGATGCTAATTTTATTTCTAGGAACAACTTCAATAATAATGCCTATAGGAGTAATTTTGGTAGCAATCATAGACCGTTTCCATCCAACAACTATGGGAACAACAACAATTATCCTAGCACCAAAAACTCCACTTCTGAATTAGATAGAATGCTTAAAGATTTTATCACCTCTCCAAAAGCCTTCAACAAGAGTGTAGAAGAGAAACTAGAAAAATTAGATAGTCTCTCTTTGAAGGTGGACAACATAACTCATGATGTAGAGATGCTTAAAATAAGAACTTCCCCACTTGAGGAAAGGAACACCACACCCATGAATGTTATCCAAGTCCAAATTAATGGGAACATAAGAATGCTAGCCAAACTTAAAGAGAGATGGTCTAGAGAAAAGGAAGAGGAAGAGGGAAATAGCCTTCCTACACACACTACCATTGCTACTATACAAGTTGTTGAGGATCTCAAAACTTTTAGCACCCATCAGACTCCTAGTCCAGATGGACCTATTAATGGTGATGCTAATACCTCAACTATAGGACAAGAAGGTCCTATGAATTTAGAGACTACCAAAAGAATGAGCTTAGATGACATTACTACCACTTTAATTAATGGCAGTAACCTTGATTTTGACAATTGTAGTCTCTCCGAAGTTATCACGTTTTTGCAAAGAATGGCTAAAGACCCCCACACTAGTACGCTTAATATTGCCTTCACCGAGCATATTACTAATGCTCTTCTCAAATCTAGGGAGGAGAAGCTCAAGCTGGAGACTTCCATCCCTAGAAAACTAAAAGATGGTTGGGATCCTATGGTCAAGATTAAATTGAATAGCATCTCTTGCTTTGCTTTCTGTGATGTTGGAGATAGTGCCTCCGTTATGCCCAAAAGAATGTATGATATGCTTGATTGGAAACCTTATGATCCATGTTATTTTGTTGTTCGTCTTGTTGATTCTTCCATAAAGAAACCTTTAGGGAGAATTGATGATGTGCTTATTATTGTCAATGATAATTATGTGCCCGTTTATTTTCTTATTATGGACATTGAATGTGATCCTTCATGTCCAATTATTTTGGGACGTCCTTTTCTCCGCACCGTTGGTGCTATCATTGACATGAAAGTTGGAATTATTAAATTACAATTTCCTCTTAAAAAGGGAATGGAACACTTCCCTAGAAATAAGATTAAGTTACCTTATGATCCCGTTACTCGGGCAAGTTATTCTTTTGGAGTTGATAACACTTGATCTGCTTGCATTAGGCCTAGCTCAAAGGCATAAAAGAAAGCGCTTGTTGGGAGGCAACCCAATTTGTTTTTACTTTCAGTTTTATTGGTCTTGATGCTTGTTACTACTGTAGCAACATCATTTTATCTTTATTTTTAAGCTTTGTGCCAAGTTATAGCCTTCGATTGCAAGAAAGTTAAAAAATTGTGCATGCTGTCCAGAAACAGATTCTGTCTGCTTGACGGAAAAATTCGCCAAAAATCACGAGATCATATTTTTGATATGATTTTTTTTAGCATGCTATATATAATTGTATTTCTAGAATATTTTCTGAGTTTATAGTTTTGAGTTGCACAAGTGCCCCGAATAAATTATTTACTACCTGTTGTTCTGTTTTTCACAGATTCTGCCATGTTTTGTGTTTCCATTGTTTTGCGAATCCTAAGCTTGCTTTTTATTTGCAAAATTCTTTTGGAAATCATGAGAAGCAGTAGATTTTAATAAAAAACTTTATTTCCAGCAGGTAATGAATAATTTTATTAAGGGTACTAACCAATCTAATCAGCTTATGATGAGTTCCGTATGAAGGGAGTTTTCAAGTATGCGATGGGAGAGATGATGAAAGAAGATGAAGGAGTGTCAAACGCTCAAGCTTGGGGATGCCCACATGCACCCTAAGAAATATTCAAAGGAGACTCAAGCGTCTAAGCTTGGGGATGTCCCCGTGCATCCCCTTCTCTATCAACAATCATTAGTTCGTCCATCTCCATGCTATATTTTTATCACTTCATATGATATGTGCTATGCTTGGAGCGTCTCGCTCTTTAATTTTTAGTTTGTTTTAGTTTTGCTTGTTGTTCATAACAAGTCAGAACATAGCCTAACTTGTTTGGGATAGACACACGCTCCATTCCACTCTAGAACATAACATAGGTTTTCATGCTTATTCTTTTTGTATGTTCTCCATCTTTCCATAGCCAATGTCATGCTTAGCTCTTAGTTTTCATACTTATCTTTTTAAGAACATTTATTTAGGTTGCTTTTGGAACTCTCTTGAGTTATCATGCTTATCTTTTTAGAGAGTTGGCTCATTGCACTGAGTTGTGTGTCTTGCATGAGTAGGTAATTGAGGTTGCTATTTAAGTATAGTAGTAACTTGCAATAGTTTTGAGGTATTGATTTGAGTAATGTCTGGACTATTGGTGCCAAGAGCTTGAGCCTATTAGTGATAAGTGTCGTATTTTGGAAAATCCGTGTGTTTTTCAAAAACTAAAAATTAGTTGAGAACTCTAGGTACTAAATTGATCGCTAACCTCTGGAGGGGTTGGAATATATAGAGTACCCTCATGTTACCATGAGTCGAGGATTCACAAGGATAACCAAACACCCAAACACTCCTCCTCGGGGTACTTTTCTCTTTGTGAATTTCCTAACTAGATAGAGATTTATCGATAATAAGTGTATGAGTTCTTCGGACTAATGTGAGTATTCGATTGTTGGCACTTCCACCATCCATATTTTGCTAGCCTCTTCGGTACCGTGCATTGCCCTTTCTCACATTGAGAATTGGTGCAAAACTCCGCCGGTGCATCCAAACCCATGACATGATACGCTCTGTCATATATAAGCCTCATTATATCTTTCCTCAAAATAGCCACCATACCTACCTATTAAGGCATTTCCATAGCCTTTCCGAGATACATTGCGATGCAACATCCATCATCTCATGACTTGATATTCATGTCATACATGCTTTTTCTTGATCATAGAGCCGCATGATAGTTGGGTCTTGCCCTTATTACTGCTACATGATGCGCTAGTATCATTTCATATCCTGCTACACTGACATAGGCATACATTTGCATACATCATGATAGTTTTCACTTGTCTTTATGTTGAGTACTTCTTATAAAGTGTTATGATTTTTCTTTTTTTCATGTAAAACATAGAGTGTTGCCCTTAAGAGAGGAAAACATCCCAAAGAGGACAAATGAGAGATAAAATAAAGAGACAAAGAAGCCACAAAAAAATAAAATAAAAAGAAGAGAAAAATAAAAATAAAAAGGAAATAAAAAGAGAGAAGGTGGCAACACTACTATTCCTTTTGAAAGATCCACACTCGTACTCCATTACTATATTTATACTACATAGAGATTATCATTCATGCATAACTATGTGGGGACCCTTGCACTATAGAGCTTGGTTTGTATATTCCAATGATGAGCCTCCTCAAATGAGCTCTAGGTCTTCATGAGCAAACAAGTTAGATGCACCCCACTAGTTCCATTGGATAGCTTACATTAGCTCATATGTGCATCTGTTACATGGCAATCCCTACTTGTCGTGGTTTTGTCACGGCAGATGTTCTCGTGAGAGAACTTAGGTGTGAGGCCATCACAACCATGTGGTGGCTTGAAGGGGTTGGTCGGAATCGAGAGACGCGAGTTTACCCAGGTTCGGCCCCTCCGATGGAGGTAAAAGCCTACGTCCTGCTTGTATTGCATTGATGAAGATGATGATCTTGATTACAAGGGTGTAGACTCGCCACCTCTAATCTCATGGGTGTCTAATCTGTCTATCTCATGATTTGTCTTGTCTAGACCTAAGTTGTGTATCTTGTCCCTCTTGGGGCGCCTTACCCCTCCTTATATAGGTGGAAGGGGTAGGTTTACATGTAGAGTCCTACTAGGAGTAGGAATAGGACTAGTCTCTCTTGAATCCTAATCCGTGTCTTGTTTCTTTTGTGAGGGAGTCTCTCCTCTTCTTGGGCCTTCTCTTGTGAGCCCGCCCTCCTGGCCTCTCTATGAGCCGCCTTATGCTAGGGTGTACGCCGGGCCTTGTGCCTTTGTCATTTATCTAAGTCGCCTGTGGGGACAAGTATGAGTCACCCGCCAGGTCACTGCTGAGTCGCCGGTGAGTCGCCAAGCCCTTGGCGGGTCATACTCCAAGGAGGGTTACACTGCGGGGTATATCCCCGACATTAGCCCCGAGGTTAGCTTGAATTTATTCATGGCAAGCTCCTGAAATAAGAATAATAAATAAGTTAAGGGACCGGCTTGCTCCTCTGGCCGGCTTGATTTACTGAAGTGGCTCCTTGAAAAATCCGGGTTTCTTCTTCGTAATAACGAGCCGTCTTCACAATCATCTTGTTGGTACGTGTCCTTTGTAATAAAATACATATGCCATTGAGTCAGCCTCCAATGCTTTGGCTTGATGAAAATTTGGGAAATAAGAAATCCACACAATGTTGAACCAACTTCTCTTGCTATGGCGGGTTATGATTGACAATGGCGGGTCATGATTGCTAATGGCGGGTCTTGATTATTAGTAGTACCCCGTCAAACAACTGAACTCCAATTGACAAATCCGTGTGATGTTGAGCCGGTCTTTCAATGCTTCAACTAGATAAAAATATGTTGAACTGGTCTCCCAATACTTCACCTCCATGACAGAATGAAATGTGCTCTTCAATTTTTTGATATATCCATATTACTTGTAGTCCCCAAGGGCCGGGTCATCAGTGTGTGATGGGCCGGGTCTTCAATTTGAACTTCATGATCTATGAAACAACTTAGTGTTGTAGCCCCCAAGGGCCGGGTTGTCTTGCCTGCAGCAACCTGGGACTTTAGAATTTATGATGTGAATAGTGTAGCCCCCAAGTGACGGGTCGATTGCTTGCGGCGACTCGGGACTTCCACATTCTTCTCCTTTGAAAATAAAACATCATATGATGTAGCCCCAAAGGGTCGGGTGATTATGCAATATTGAGCAGGGACTTTGTAAATCTGATGATGTAACCTTGAGCAGCAATGTGTAGCCCCCAAGGGCCAGGCCATTATAAAAATGATGAGCAGGTTCTTCCTTGAATCTATATTTGAAATACAGAGCGACCTGTAGCCCCCAGGGCCGGCTTATCTCCTTGAGATAGCCGGGTGTGTTGATGATGTGATGATTTGAAAAGCGGATTGCATTAGCCCCCAAGTGTCATGGTGCATGCTTGCAGCGACATGGGACTTCCATAACTTGATGTAATTTTGATTTGAATAATGTAGTCCCCAAGTGCCGGGTTGTGTGCCTGCAACGACGCGGGGCTATTCCTTCCACTGTAGAATAAAATCATATCCACTGTGTGAGCTGATGATGCCTTTGTGATAAAAGAAATCCTTGACCGTGGTTGCAATGTAACCCAGCAAATATGTCCTTGAGAAATCCATAAGTGTTGTAGTTTACTACAAAGCACAAGTTGAAGAAATCCAAGGGTCGGTCAATTAGATGACCCGACATTTATATATGATAGGGCGGCTCTTCGACAATAGACAATTATTCCGAGCTGGCTGAAAATCCCCAATCATTTAACACTGGTTATGATAAACCATGGCGAAAATCCAGCCAAATTGGCTATTCAAAGATTTATTTGCACCTGCAATAATTCATGCTTTGACCCGGTTTGAAGACCGGCATGATATGTATGTATGATGCATGATGCAATGCAATATGATGCATCTATATGATATGATAAGTATGGCATCCAGCTATTTTAAATAAGCTGACTCAGTGAGTCACGGGGAGTAGGACGAGCTCGTACGGCTCTAGTGCTACACTAAGAGGCTATTGTAGCTGCCTTAGCTGTGTTTAGACCGGCTGATCAAGCTCGAGTCAAGCTTCAGTGAAGCAGGTTCAGTGAACCAATGGTTTGTCTATTTTCCATGTGTTAGCTCTTGCCGGTACCTTTCATGTTTTAACCAAGGCAAGTTCAGGATCCAGAAACGGAATAACTCGCCAAGAGTACATGGGACCATGGGGCGATTTGTCCAACACACGGTCCAGTATAACCATTTGTAATGCGTTAATTTTTCGTTAGCCAAGAGGGTATTCAGGCTGATCTCAGTAAGAGGAAGCCCCCAAGTGACCTATGATTAGGGAAAAAATCAGACATAGGATTGCAGAAGCGTATACGCTCTTACTGTAAAACGACTTGGGAGCTAGTAGCCCCCAAGTAAGCCGGCTTAATTCTCAGAATCATATAAGGCGCCCATGTTTGAACCATGCAACGTGGCAACTTTGGTCCTCTTTGGCTTACCAGTATCCAGTTTGAAATAAGTGCAGCATGGCGACTTATGCTCTTTGATACTGATAGCGTCCATGCTTGGACGACTTTATGAATCATCCGCCAATAAGGCCGGGCACCCATGTTTGGGCGGTCGCATCATGGCAACTTGTCTTCTTGGCGATCTTTAAATCTTCTCGTCAATGAGGCATCAGCTCCCGAGACCGGCTTAGTTTTTTCTGTAACGACCCGGAGTTCTTGAATTATTCATCCCAGTTGAGCGTGCCGAGTCATGTTCATGTAGCCCCCGAGTCTTAAGTAGACTCAAGGAGGCGGCTTGAGAGTCTCCACACTTGACTGTGGCATAAACCGGTGGAGAAAAATGATGGTACCTGCTCCATCTGATGTGTTGATGTAGATCGTACCGCGGGGACGGCGGCTTGCGCACTTCTGTTGGACGGCTCGTACAGGAGAGCATTGCGCCAGCGGATTGATGTAAACCAGACCATGGCGGCGACTTGCGTCCGACTGTTGGGCGGCTCGTACAGGCGAGCGCTGCACCGGCGGGTTGAGTTGAATGTGAGAGCTGACTGGCAATTTGACACGAACTCGAGAATCGGTCGCGGCGTTGTAAGCCGTTTTGGTCGCGCGGACGTGAGAGTTGGCCACGTCATTGTAAGCCGTCTTGGTCGCGTGGACATGGGAATGGGTCGCGTCATTGTAAGTTGCCTTGGTCGCGCGGACATGGAATTTGGCCGCATCATTGTAAGATGGCGCTGATGATGAGTTGATCACTGCGTTTTAAACCGGTGCGCGAGTCCTTTGTAAATCGTCTTGGAGCGCTGTCGTGAGAGTTGGCCGCGTCATTATAAAACGACACAGACGGCGATTTGACGGTGTCATTCGTATTCCAGGATCGATGTGTGAATCCGACGAATTGCACGACACAGACCAAATACCATTGTAGAACGATGCCGGCGCATCTTTCATATGCACGATATAATACCAACTTTGTATTTGTCCTACGTAAAAATAGCACATGCCAGAGTAATTGCTTTTGAAGGAATTTAATATATACTAATAAATATATAAAGAAGATAGCACCTGATTGTTCAGACGATAGATAATCTGTTTGCAGACTAAAAACTGATCAGAGATATATGGGAAATCAGCAAGGTCGATGTGCTTTTATTTTATCCTCCGTGAAGCACTAATAGTGCTGGTTGATTCCTTCATCGATTGGTCCTTTTTCTTTTAGCACTTCGTAGCTTCTCATGTACATGTAGTGGTGGCAGATAAAGTTACTACTTTTGGCTTCTCGTGACTTGAAGGAGACACCCGTACGTCAGCTGCCATGAACATGGTGCATGGGACTTTAGGCTGCAGCAACGCGTTATGGCTGATGGATTTTTACTTCGTAACGCCTCTGCTTTCATTCTTGCAGACAGAAGCTGCAGCAGCATGTGTGCTTCAACTTTGGGGACATGCGGATCAGTAAACTGTGGTGGAACCTGCGCGGACATAGGCGCACACGAGGGCGGCCGGAGCTTCGCGGGCGAGGCGGAGCCGCGGCGGCTGAGGCGCGGCGATGAGGCGAGTCATGGCAGTGGCGCAGGCGTGGCAACACATGGATGAGGTCCACTCCGTGCGCGACTAGGTGAAGCGCCGGTGGAAGCGGGGCACAGCCGAGTCATGGCGCGATACAACGAGCGCCGTCGCAATAAGGCGAGGTGAGGCACGGCGAGTCAGGGTCGACGCCATGGTTGCTGTGGTAGGTGTGGTGCGGTCAAGACCGGCCGGGTCGACTCGAACGCGAGGCGCAGAGGTGGCGCGCGCGGGCGAGGAGCAGAGGTGCGGCTCAAATGGAGCAGGCCCGGGGCGGCTCGTGCGTGTGCGCGTGGGGAAGCGGCGAGCCCCGGCGGAGCAGGCCCAGGGTGGCGAGCGCGTGCCGCAGAGAGTCATATTTAGCCACGATGAATGGATGTGTGTGCAGCGAGCGCGGCCGGGCCGAACGGCAGAGGTTTGGCTTGTGAAGGCATGGCGATGGCGGGTGCAGCGTGCAGCCGCGGCGAGTTGAAGCAGAAACTGTGGTTGTGGAGAAGACCACCTCGGCGAGTCCGCGATGCGGGACGAGCAGGCGATGCGCCGGCTCGGAGTTGGATTTGTAGCTGGATTTGGTTTCCGCCTTGATGCAGCAGCTTGTTGTACGTAGTACTACCCATCAGCTATAGTGGCAGCATAGCAAACTCTCGAGGAGTAAATAGTAGTAGATGGAGTTGATTTCATCCTTGTCTTGACGTGATGCCATGGACCGTGGAGTTGTAGTCCTGATCTCGTCAGGACTTTCTGATTCGGTGACGCAGCAGCAGCAGGCAGATTGATCTCGGGATCAAACTCGGCGGTGTATCCGATGGAAATCCTATCAATCTCGGCGACTTTAATGGAAACGACGACTTGATGAATCACAGGTCAAGAAAGGCGTATAGATCGCGACCCTAATATACTTTCGCTCAATATCATTTGCGACTTAAATCCTTTCACTCGGTTCTTCTTCATCCAATAAATCACGAGTATCTTGATCCCTGGAGATATCCCTCCAAGAACACAATTCCACCGTGTGTCGTGGTTTTGTCACGGCAGATGTCCTCGTGAAAGGACTTAGTATGGGAATCATCGCACTTTGGTGACGACTCAAAGGGGTTGAACAGGAGGAACGCGGCGGGTTACCCAGGTTCGGCCCCTCGCGTGAAGGTAATAGCCTACGTCCTGCTTGGCGTGTATTGATGTGGATTCAATTACAAGAAAGGCGTAACTCGCCTTACCTAGCACTCGATGATTTCTAACCTATCTATCCCCCTTCAAACTCGCCTTTATATAGAGGTCGAGGCTTTAGGGTTTACAAGAGTCCCTTCCTCTTTACAAATCGTGACCACCGCGGTCTCTGAGTCGCCGTCTTGCAAAACCCAGAGACCTTCCATAAATCATAACCATCCTGCGACCTTGAACCGCCCAGGCTGAGGCCCAACTAGCCCTAAAGGATGAATCGCCTTACTAGTAACCCGGCCCATATTGGGCGGGTCACTTAATAAGCAATATCCCCAACATTAGGCCCCAAATTGACTTGAATCTTCATGCCAATGCTTCGTTTTAGTTGAAGGTGATTCACTACTTTGTGTTCCTCCATACGCCAGAAATTTTAACTCACCAACTGGTACCGGAAAAAGTCTTTGAGCCGCCAATGCATCTCCCGTCAGCACTTTCCTTAGCCCTTGATTTTCGGGAAATTTAACACAATCCCAACGGATCTTTTAGTGCATCATTATCCTAAAATTTTCGAACGTCATCATGGCGAATCTTTTATTCCCAAACGGTTCCCGCTCACGGCGCCTCGATTCCAGTGCCTGTCCTGATAAATAGGCGGAAGGGACAGGGCTGACACTGGCCACCTACCAGTCTCGTCAGTCCCCCCATTATCGCAACAGAAAACCGCACCGCTTCCCGAGGGTTTCGCCGCCGGCCGCAACCTCCGCCCCCGTTCGAGGAGCTCCAGCGCCGCCTGCAAGCCATCGCCGTCGTCGAGCTTCGCACCTTGGTCAATCCGTCCGCCATTATTATCCATCGCACCATCACCGACAACCTCGCCGTTCGCCCCGAGCTCTGCCGCCGCCGAAGGCCTCTTCGTTCGTCGGGACCCCCACGCTTCCCCGGCAATCTTCGTCACCGCCGGTCTTCTTCGACCGAGAGCATCAGGTTAGGTCCTCGTTCCCCCTCTTAGGAGTAGGTTCATTCTTTGCTCGTATCTTCGCCATGGCCGTAGCTTTGAAGCTTTCCGCTCGTAGTCGTTTATCTCCCTCGAATCCATGAGCCCGAGCGCCGCTAGGGTAGCCAGTGCTTCGGATAATTTTAACCATTCGCTGTTCTTGCGATTTTCTGAATACAATACCTTCTCCAAACGAGGGGCATTAGCTGATAATATATTGTTCATGCTCAGCCGTATTCGTAGGTCCTATATCTGTTCGGCAGATCCATTCCTCATTCACTGTTTGTAAAAAACTGTTTGTAACCTTCGTCCCCCCCTTAGTGCTTCAGAACGAGTAGACCTTACTATCCACAGTAATATTGCCTTTGGAAATAGCCCTGCTTTGATAAGTCGCCACATCAACCCAACCCGGCCCCTTAGTCTGGCGGGTTAATATGAACTGATCCTGACTCACACAGTAGATGTTCGAGACATGTAATACCATACTTCTACCTATTTGTAGCATGGGTGCCGTTTTCAAGAGCGATTGGCTTCCTACCAAAGTTAATGACGCTGTTCTAGCTAATTACGTGAAAGCCGGCTGTTTGGATCCTCAAGATGTCATTGGATGGCGCACCGGGTTGGGAGAAGATCTCCCCAACCCCAAAGAAGGGGAAATAGTAGTCTTTGTGGAACACTTGGAACGGGGTTTTAAGCCGCCCGGATCTAAATTTCTTAGGGACGCTTTGACCTTCATGAATGTCCGACTCTAGGATTTGGGACCCAATTCCATAAGCAACTTGAGTCAGTTCCAAGTCCTTTGCGAAGCTTATCTGCGGATCGAGCCTTCCATTCCCCTATTCTGGCACTTTTTCCATTTGAATCGCCAGACGGAATTCCACAATGGCCCCAGTTTGGAACTCGGCGGTGTCAACGTCCAGCGTCGTAGGGACAGTCCGTTTCCTTCACTCACCATGCCTAGCCATCCCAAGGGCTGGGGTGAATCTTGGTTTTATTGTAAAGAAACGTCCCCCGCTGGTGAGAACAAACTTCTGGGCTATAGGCCAACCCGCCTTCCAGTTAACTTCAAGCTCCCCGACAAGCTCACCGAGGAAGAAGAGTCGGAGTTCATCCCAATTTTGTCTGAACTGAGATCCCTGACGAACAATGGTCTTCCGGGGTTGACCTGATCCACTGCTGGGTCGAATGGCGGATTCTTCCTCTGAGCCGCCGAGATGGTCTAATGTGTGAATTTGACGGCACTTTGGACCATCCCTAATGCTATTTTCACACAGCATTAACGGAGAAAGACATCGTCGCCATCATAAAAAAACTGACCGTCGAGCCCGCAGGAAAGTGCGGCCAAATCGGCCTTAAGCCCTTCTGCAAGATCAACCCGGCGCCCAAGGTACCCAAAGCTGACCCGCCCTTGATTTTTATTCCTTCTGTTTTATTGTCATTATAACTTCATGCCATATATCTTTTCCAGAAAGGCGACAAGTTCTGGTCTAGGAGACCCAAAAAACAAGCCATGAAGACTGCTAAGCCGCCCTCCAAGAAAAACAAGGGCAAAGGTAAATCTGCTGCGGCCGAGCCATCTGAAGTCGACGAATCTCAAGCCGGCGACGCACTTTCAGAGGTACAAATCCGTCCCCTTTTTACTCGCCACTTATTACTTTTGACCTCTTATTCATATCTCCCATTCTTCTTGTAACAGAATGAAGATAACGAAAGCCAAGAGGACTCCATCGAGGTAATTTCTGTTTCCTCTGATTCATCTTCTTCCCCGCCTAAGCTGGCCCGGCGAATATGTGGGAAAGTCCCCTTCTCACATCCATATGCCCATTTGGACCCAAATTTCTTATTGAAGAGAACACAGCACGCCTCAAACCGGAAGACACGAAGTCACTCCGGCGATCTAATATCTGGCTTGCCAGCCACAAACAAAAGAAAACCAAGCGAGGTACCCCTTTTTTATATAAGAACAACCATTGTCCTTGCTGCTTTGGATTACATCTGCAACCCGCCTGCATTATTAATGTATAATTCCTGCAGAATTCTCCCCCTTCTTCCGGCGACTCAGCAATGTCAACACTTCCACCAATGATTCGAGTTCCGGGGTAAGTCTTTGGCCTTGACTTTTTGAGAATAATGATCTTTTTCAATTCCTTAACACGTTTATCTCCTCTGGTTAGGGCACAAGCCAAAAAAAGAAAAACCAGTGGATCAATCCCTGACGCAACTTCCGAACTTCCAAGGAAATCAACTCCGACTCAAGAGGATCCGGGTCACGCTGAGCCGACAATTCAAGTGGATCTTCCTGAGTCGCCGAAAGGAAAAGCGGACGCCCCTGGATCGCCAAACATATTGGCAACAGCGGATGACCCAAATGCTGTAGTCATTACTGGTTCTGGCTTTTCCAAGCCGGCGGCGACAGTTCTGTCCAAACACATAGCATCCTCCTCTCAAGCAATCCCCGAGTCTGGGCTCTCCAAGGCGAAGCTTTCCGACTATGCAAATCTGGAGTTTAAAGAACTCTGTTCTGGCTTCGCAAGTCGCCTGGAAGCGAGCTATGAGATGGAGAAGAATCTGCTGAAGATGTTAAACGACAAACATGAGGTACACTTTATACTCTATATTATTCCCAGTAACCCCCAAGGGCCGGGTCATCAGTAAAAGATGAGCCGGGTCTTTAAAAAGCTTCGCGACCAGTAACCCCCAAGGGCCGGGTCATCAGTAAAATGATGAGCTGGGTCTCGATTTCTGTATAACTTCCCTTGAGAAATTATACATTAGCCCCCAACTGTCAGGGGTATTGCCTTGCAATAATTCTGAGACTTGTCTTTGTTTTAAACTCTTTTTTTAAATAGGAAAACCTTGCCCAGACCGAATTAGCGCTGGGCGACTTAAGGAAAAATTTGGCTGATCAACAAGATGCCCGAACTCAGTCGGAAGATAAATACAAATTGGCTCTGGTTGAACTGGAAAAGCTCAAAGCCGAGTTAGAAAAAACTCAAGCCGACCAAAACGCGGTTTTGAAGAGAGCAGAGAAAGCTGAAGCAAAGCTGGCGACTGTCCAACAGGAGTTGTCCGGCTTAAAGCGTCATATCACTAACATGACGCAAGCCATCTTCGGTAAGCCTGACCTAAATCTCCAACCTTATCCCCTCCTTTGGGCCAAATTTCTGACGTTAAGTTACCGGTTTATAAAATTCCAGGTCCAAGAGTCGCCAACCTGCAAGAAGACTGTGTGTTGATGCTGAAGGCGATCTATACACTGACAGAGCAACTGTACACAGGCAGTGTGTTGACCGTCAAAGCTGTAATGGGCGCAAAAGAGCCGATTACTTGCATCAAGAAAGTACTTGGATGTCTGTCCACACTTCCTCCCCAAATTGGCGAGTTAACTCGGTCAGCCGCCCGGAAAGGCGTCCTGACGGCCCTGAGTCGCTGCTTAGCGTATGCTCCGAAGATTAATTTGGAAGAAGTGGCCGCCGGCTTTCCTCAGCTCAAAGACGATGGCTCGGAATTCGTGGAAGAGGATTACCAGAAAGTTGTCAAGGATTCTCGGTTGGCTGCAACTCAACTCGCCGCCAGTCTTGATTTAACGAAGTATCAGGCGGCTTATGATGGTAAGAATAAGAAAATCAACCCGCCAACCTTCGTGGTGACCAACCTAATTCCTCGGTGACCCAAGAATCCCTTAGACTGGGAAATAGACCTGGCATCAATCTTGACCGATGAAGACGATTTTGCCTCTTTGTCCAGGTGCAATTGGGTCTTGGGCGATTTACAAATCGAAGCTGGTCAGAGCTCACGCCAGGATTTAGCGGAGTAGACTTTTCTTGAATTTGGCCCAAGAGCCATGTAATAGTCAGTACTATCTTTTGATGACATCTTCTACAAGAAAAACCCTTATACCGCTTTTGAGGCGGTTTGAAATATTTTGTTAATCCTTATAAGAATCTCCTGCAATGCTTAATCCGCCATGGATGAAACCTTGAACACATTATCTATGAAAACAAAAGAACTACAAATAGTTTCAACGAATATGCAGTAAGGATAAAAATCTCCAAGATCAAATCATAACACGAGTAATTTTGTCGGCTCATACGGTCGCGACAGGGGGAGGCGAGTCAGAAAGCTCGTGCACCCACCCTAAATGCAGGTTTCGTCGGCTCATATGGTCGCGACAGGGGGAGGCGAGTCAGAAAGCTCGTGCACCCACCCTAAATGCAGGTTTCGTCGGCTCATACGGTCGCGACAGGGGGAGGCGAGTCAGAAAGCTCGTGCACCCACCCTAAATGCAGGTTTCGTCGGCTCATACAGTCGCGACAGGGGGAGGCGAGTCAGAAAGCTCGTGCACCCACCCTAAATGCAGGTTTCGTCGGCTCATACGGTCGGACAGGGGGAGGCGAGTCAGAAAGCTCGTGCACCCACCCTAAATGCAGGTTTCGTCGGCTCATATGGTCGCGACAGGGGGAGGCGAGTCAGAAAGCTCGTGCACCCACCCTAAATGCAGGTTTCGTCGGCTTATACGGTCGCGACAGGGGGAGGCGAGTCAGAAAGCTCGTGCACCCACCCTAAATGCAGGTTTCGTCGGCTCATACGGTCGCGACAGGGGGAGGCAAGTCAGAAAGCTCGTGCACCCACCCTAAATGCATGTTCTGTCGGCTCATAAGGTCGCAATAGGATGACACAAATTGCTCTTTTTAAAGAAGAAGTCCCCAAGTCGGGGAACATTTTATTACTTCATAATGAAACTGAAAAACTTACAAAGCATGGAGTTTTTAAGAACTCAAGTGTAGTAAGGCCGCAAATGGGCAATATTCCAAGGGCGAGTTGACTCAGCCCCCGTAGTCGGTCGATCAGGCCGAAGATCCATCAAGTAGTAAGAGCCATTGCGGAGGTTCTTGCTCACGACGAAAGGCCCTTCCCAAGGGGGCGAGAGCTTGTGCATGCCTGCCCGATCTTGTATCAGACGAAGTACCAAGTCGCCCTCCTGGAAAGCCCGACTCTTAACCCGGCGATTATGATAACGCCGCAGATCTTGCTGATAGATAGCTGAATGAGCCGCCGCTAAGTCACGCGCCTCTCCCAAGGCATCCAAGGAATCCTGACGCGCCAACTCATTATCTTGCTCCACATATGCGGCGACTCTAAGAGAATCATGTCTTATGTCGGTAGGAAGGATAGCTTCTGCTCCATAGACCAAAAAGAAAGGGGTGAACCCCGTGGGTCGATTCGGGGTGGTCCGGATGCTCCATAATACCGAAGGTAGTTCCTCAACCCAACACCCTGGAGTTCTTTCCAGGGGAACCATGAGGCGAGGTTTAATCCCTCGCAGGACTTCCTGATTCGCCCGCTCTGCTTGCCCGTTTGACTGCGGGTGAGCAACTGCAGAGATATCAAGCCGGATATGTTCACGGCGACAGAAATCCAGCATCGCTCCTTGGGACAAGTTAGTACCATTGTCCGTGATAATACTGTGTGGATATCCAAAACGGAAAATCAGCTTTTTCAGAAATTTGACCGCAGTCTCCTCATCGCAAGCCCCAACAGGTTCCGCCTCAATCCATTTAGTGAACTTATCAACCGCCACCAATAAGTGAGTTTTCTTGTTGGAGGACATCTTAAAGGGACCGACCATGTCCAGCCCCCAGACTGCGAAAGGCCAAGTAATGGGAATCATCCTCAATTCTTGAGCCGGCACATGAGCCTGTCTCCCATATCGTTGGCACCCCTCACACCGCCGTACTATATCTTCTGCATCTGCGTGAGCCGTCAACCAGAAGAAACCATGTCGAAAGGCTTTTGATACCAAAGAACGTGACCCGGCGTGATGCCCGCAGTCTCCAGAATGGATGTCATTTAGGATTATGCATCCTTCCTCAGAAGAAACGCACCGCTGAAAGACCCCTGAAGCACTTCGTTTATATAGCTCGCCATTAATGATGACCATGGACTTGCTACGCCGAACAATCTGGCGAGCCAAAACTTCGTCAGTGGGTAACTCGCCACGAGCGAGATAAGCCAGATAAGGAAGAGCCCAATCCGGAGTGACATGGAGAGCCGCCACAAGCTGAGACTCGGGATCTGGTATCGCCAATTCCTCCTCCGTGGATACAGTCACAGACGGTTTATGCAAGACATCCAAGAAAAAATTAGGGGGGACCGGTTTTCTCAGTGAGCCGAGTCGCGAGAGGGCATCAGCTGCTTCGTTGAGTCGCCGATCAACATGATCAACCTGGTACCCATGAAAATAGCCCGCCACGTCAGATACAGCTCGCCTGTAAGCCGCCATCATAGGATCTCGAGAGTCCCAGATGCCCGAAACCTGTTGCGCCACCAAATCTGAATCCCCAAAGCATCTGACTCGGGTTAGGTTCATCTCTTTTGCCAGTCGCAAACCGTGAAGCAGAGCTTCATATTCTGCCGCATTATTTGTGCAAGGGAACATGAGCCGGAGAACGTAGCAGAACTTATCTCCTTGAGGGGATATCAACACCACACCCGCCCCCGAGCCCTCCAACTGCCTGGATCCATCAAAATAAATAGTCCAATAGGTAAGGTCAGGCCGATCTTCCGGAGCCTGAAGCTCCGTCCAATCGTTGACGAAATCAACTAGTGCCTGGGACTTGATGGCCGTGCGGGGGGTATATTGTATGTGATGCGACCCAAGTTCTATTGCCCATTTGGCGATTCGCCCTGTTGCCTCGCGGTTTTGGATGACGTCACCGAGGGGCGCAGAACTGACCACGGTGATCGGGTGTTCCTGGAAATAATGTTTAAGCTTTCGAGTCGCCATGAACACCCCATAGACCAGTTTCTGCCAATGTGGGTATCGCTGTTTGGAAAGAGTTAACACCTCACTGATAAAGTACACCGGGCGTTGTACCGGGTATTCCTTTCCTTCCTCCTTTCTTTCGACGACCACAGCCACGCTGACCGCTTTGGAATTCGCGGCGACATACAGGAGCATAGGCTCCTTTTCAGTCGGGGCCGCCAGGACCGGCGGGTTAACCAATTGATGTTTCAAGGCCTGAAATGCCTCGTCAGCCTCCTCTGTCCATACGAATCGGTCGGACTTTCTCAACAATTGATAAAGAGGAATCGCCTTTTCTCCGAGGCGGCTCACAAAACGACTGAGAGCCGCAATGCGACCCGCCAATCCCTGAACTTGATTAACATTCGTCGGCTTGCCGAGGGAAGTAACCGCTTCAATTTTGTCCGGGTTAGCCTCGATGCCGCGCTCGGATACCAAGAAACCTAGTAGTTTCCCCGCAGGTACGCCGAAAACGCACTTGGTAGGATTTAGCTTCATCTGATATACCCGTAAATTATCAAAGGTTTCCTTAAGGTCTTCCAGAAGTGTCTCCTCCCGGCGGGTCTTGATCACAATGTCGTCAACATTGGCATGGACGTTGCGACCAATTTGGTTATGAAGACAATTCTGGATGCAGCGTTGGTAAGTCGCCCCTGCGCTCTTGAGCCCGAACGGCATGGACACATAGCAAAAGGCCCCGAAGGGGGTTATGAAGGCGGTCTTCTCCTAATCTTCCACAGCCATTTTGATCTGATGATAACCTGAATAGGCGTCCAAAAAGCACAATCGTTCGCTTCCCGCCACCGAGTCAATGATTTGGTCGATGCGGGGAAGAGCGAAAGGATCCTTGGGACAAGCTCTGTTGAGGTTCGTATAGTCAATACACATACGGAACGTGCCATTCTTCTTGAGTACTAACACCGGGTTAGCTAGCCATTTGGGGTGAAAGACTTCCACGATGAACCCGGCGGCTAAAAGACGGGCGACTTCCTGTCCAATCGCCTTCCGTTGCTCCTCGTTAAACCTGCGAAGGTATTGTTGGACAGGTTTGCATTTTGGGTCAATATTAAGATGGTGCTCAGCGAATTCTCTCGGTACACCCGGCATGTCAGAGGGCTTCCATGCGAAGATGTCCCGATTCTCACGGATGAATTCGATGAGCGCGCTTTCCTATTTGGGGTCCAGACCCGTTCCAATGGTAAACTGCTTGGATGAATCGCCAGGGACGAAGTCGACTGTCTTCGTGTCATCCGTTGGTTTGAACTTGAGGGGCGACTCGGAATCTGTAGTCGGCTTCTTGAGCGGTGACATGTCTGCTGGGTCAACATTTGCCCGGTGGTTTTTGAGCTCTTCCGTCGCGCAGGCGACTTCCGCATAGGCCGCGTCTGCTTCCTCACACTCCTTTGCGATTCTTCTATCTTCGTCAATCGTGATGGGCCCTTTAGGACCAGGCATTTTGAGCTTGAGGTAGACATAGCACGGGCGGGCCATGAAGCGAGCGTAAGCCGGTCGCCCGAACAGCGCATGGTACGGGCTTTTTATTTTGACCACCTCGAAGACCAGAGACTCCGACCTGTAATTCTGCGCAGTTCCAAACGCTACTGAGAGCCTAACCCGGCCTATAGGCTAAGCCGATTTGCCCGGGACGATGCCGTGGAAGACCGTGGTTGAAGGCATCAAGTCTTTCTCTAATAGATTCATCCTCCGGAAGGTGTCGAAGTATAGGATATTAATCCTGCTGCCGCCATCCATTAGTACTTTCGATAGAGTGTAGCCCCCCACTTGGGGAGCCACGACTAATGCCAGGTCGCCCGGGTTATCTATTCTCGGCGGGTGATCCTCTCTGCTCCATGTTATGGTCTGTTCGGACCAGTGGAGATATCTGGGAACTGCCGGCTCAATTACGCTGTACGCCCGGTGATTTACCTTTTTATCACGCCTGCAAGCATTAGTGGTGAAAACATGGTACTGCCCATTACTTAGCTGTTTAGGACTGTTGCGGAAGCCCCTGTGGTCATCCTGGTCCTGCGGGGCCCCCTGTGGGGGCGGCTGCTGGAAAACTCCCGGCGGGTTGTACCGCCGTTGGTGGTGCACCGGGTACTGGCCGCCGCCTGGCTGCGGGCCCCCCTGTGCCTCTTGTTTGGGAAAACCGCCGAAGGGGTTGTGCCTTTGGTTGGGCGCGGCGAGTTGGTCCTGGCGACGGCTCGGATCTTCACTTTGGCTCTTCTTGATTGCCTCGCCCGAAATTCTCGCATCACGAAGCAGTTCTCCCAAGAGTGGCCCGCCGGGCCGTCGGCCGTGGCGTGGTGCGGGCAAGGGCCTTTGAGTAACTCTTCGTAATTACGCGGTCTTTTCCCACTAAAGCCTCGATTCTTCTGTTTGCCGTCATTGGCGTTGGTGTTGGCAACCAGATCCGAGGGCTCCTCATGTGGCCTACGCTTGCCGTTGGTCCCCTGGTTGTGACGGTTGAGGCCTTGGAGGCGGGTGTGGTTTTTGGTTGAATCGCCCTTCTTGGGCGAGTTACCCTTACCTTCCTCGTCGGGATCCTTGGTATCATCGGCCTCGACGTACCTAGTGAGGGTATCCATCAGCTCGCCCATATCCTGAACTTTCCGTTTGAGTCGCCCCAATTTCTGGACCAGCGGCTCGTAGTGGCAGTTGTGCTCGAGGATAAGCACAGCTTGTGCTGCCGTGATGCCATCTGATGAATGGATAATTTCCGCGACTCGCCGCGACCAATGGTGCGCCGACTCATCCGGGCGTTGTACGCAGTGTTGCAAGTCGACGATCGTCATCGGCCGTTTACAGGTTCCCCGAAAGTTTTTGATGAAACGCTCCTTCAGCTCGGCCCAGGACTGGATAGAATTGGGGGGTAAGTTTTTCAACCAAGTGCGCGCCGATCCCTCGAGCATCATGGTGAAATATCTGACGCAAACCGCCTCGTTTACTTCGAGCATGTCCATGGCGATCTCATAGCCCTCGATCCAAGATGTTGGTTCAAGATCTGGTGTGTAATTAGGCACCTTTCTTGGTCCTTTGTAATCCTTGGGCATTCTTTCGTTTCGAAGGGCTAGGGACAGGCAGGGCACCCCAACTCACCCTCCGGTCCCCGTGGGAGGAGTTTGAGCCTCTTGAATGTTGGGTGGACCTCTGCCCGGCGGGTTCCGCTCGGGCGGGTTGTCCTGCGGGAAGTGTCGCGGGGCACTGTTTACGGCTGGCTGATCCTCCGGCCTACTCCTGGTATAGCTCGCCTGGGGGGTGGAGTGCAATCACTCAGGGCTGTGCGAGAACTGCGCGTTTTGGACCACCGCCGTTTTCAACATCTCGATGGCGTACCTTGCTTCGATCTCAGCTGGGGTGTTGCCGTGGATCGGAAGAGACTCCAGATGGCGAGTTGCAGCAAGCACGTTATCCACCGGGTGAGAGAAGTGGCCTCGAGGGGTACGGAAACGAGGAATTTGACCTTCGGTCGGCTGAATCGGCGGGTTAGGAGGGGGGCCCGGTCCTCCTGCTGGGGCGGCTCCCATCCCGGGTGTTTGGGGAGTGTCGAACAGGCGAGTCGGATTGAGATCATGGGGCAGGCGACCCTGGTGTCTCCGCTGATGGACGGCGTCGGACGCGCGCTGCTGTCTTTCAAGCCGCCAGTTGTCGGTGTTCAATCGCATCCTTTCGGCCGTAATCTGGGCTTGTCGAGTTTCCATCCTGGCGGACTCCATCTCAGCATCCTGATGGGCATTTGCCACCGCCTCTCTTAGCTTTGCTAACTCTGTGTTTATCTCTTCTTGGTTCTCTGGCGTGAGGGGGGTTGACATTAGTCTCGTGATTTCCGCCGCTAAATCCACCAGGACTGCTGACGCACTTCTGGATGTCCCGCCGGTTCCATCGCCTCCAGCGGGGTTCTGTGCGGGTTGAGTCGCCCCGGCCATGTAGATGGCGATCTGGCGGCGGGTTCGATCGAGGATTTCCGGATCCATGGCCAATGACAAGCCTCCGAGACCGTCTCCGTGGAGGGACTGGATGGAATCCAAGTCACCCATGGATGATTCGTCGTCAGAGTTGACGGGGGTGACCTCGTGAGCCGCCGCGTGCTCTGGCTCCTCCGACCCCTGCGTGAACCCCACAAAGACCGGGCGGGTCAGCTTCCGTGTTATGACTGGATGAACGTACCTGGCCGTCTCGACGATGTCGGAGGAGATGTCCGGCTCAGGAACAGATGACCCGATCATGCCGATGAAGACGTTGATCTTGCCGAAGGGGACCCTGTAGCCTGATTCGAGAGAATTCGCTTCAGGTCCCCATCGTTGGTTGTCGATGTAGGCTATGCCGCGTCGGCTCCAAGTCATGAGCGCCGTCGCATAACTCCCAAACCCTGGTAGGGCTCCCTTTGAGAACTCAACTCCACCGTGCGTAGGCCCCACGGTGGGCGCCAACTGTCGTGGTTTTGTCACGGCAGATGTCCTCGTGAAAGGACTTAGTATGGGAACCATCGCACTTTGGTGGCGACTCAAAGGGGTTGAACAGGAGGAACGCGGCGGATTACCCAGGTTCGGCCCCTCGCGTGGAGGTAATAGCCTACGTCCTGCTTGGCGTGTATTGATGTGGATTCGATTACAAGAAAGGCGTAACTCGCCTTACCTAGCACTCGATGATTTCTAACCTATCTATCCCCCTTCAAACTCGCCTTTATATAGAGGTCGAGGCTTTAGGGTTTACAAGAGTCCCTTCCTCTTTACAAATCGTGACCACCGCGGTCTCTGAGTCGCCGTCTTGCAAAACCCAGAGACCTTCCATAAATCATAACCATCCTGCGACCTTGAACCGCCCAGGCTGAGGCCCAAATAGCCCTAAAGGATGAATCGCCTTACTAGTAACCCGGCCCATATTGGGCGGGTCACATAATAAGCAATATCCCCAACACCGTGCGATCGGCCCCACGGTTGGCGCCAACTGTCGTGGTTTTTTCACGGCAGATGTTCTCGTCAGAGAACTTAGGTGTGAGGCCATCGCAACCATGTGACGGCTTGAAGGGGTTGGTCGGAATCGAGAGACGCGAGTTTACCCAGGTTCGGCCCCTCCGATGGAGGTAAAAGCCTACGTCCTGCTTGTATTGATGGAGTTTCGATTACAAGGAGGGCGTAACTCGCCAGACCTAGCACTCGATGATTTCTAACCTGCCCTCTTCTTCCCTGGGACTCGCCTTTATATATAGGTCGAGTCCCTAGGGTTCACAAGGGTACTTTCCTTTCTACAAATCGCGGCTCTTACGATCTCTAAGTCGCCATCTTCCAAAGTTTGGAAACCTTCCGGAAGTCGTAAACCGCCATACAACCTTCGGTCTTGCCAGGCCAAGGCCCGAAGCATGCTTAGATGAATCGCTTGATTTGGTGACCCGGCCCAACTAGGGCGGGTTATCAATAGATAATATCCCCAACACTACTCCTCACATCATATCTATCATTTGGCTTTCTCTCGCCTATGGTTGTCCTCATTGATGTGAGCCTTTCACATCTTCTTTTGTCTTCCTTCACCATCATTATTCTATTTGCCATCCTAAGTGCCAACATATCTTGCTTATGCTCATCCATTGCATGAGTGCTTAAAGTCGAAAGGGAGAGGATCATTTTAACTTGTGCCTAACTAGTGGTCTCGGGATGAGTCAAAATAAGATTCCGAAGGAGACTAAATGTGAGGTTTAGTAGATTGAGTTCTCAATTAAAAACTATTTTATGATCTCAACCCATCTCCCACTTCTTTCACGCAAACACCATTTGGAGACATTCGAGTCATGGACAACGAGATCTCTTGCACCTTTATGTTCTTACTTTGCTAAATTCAATACTAGATATAGACTCTTGCTTGTTATTGTCTTGACTTGAATTGCATATCTTACTTGCTTTACTTTGAAGTTATTATACGTGTGTTAGCATGTCACCACGGAAATTATTGTGTTATCATTTATCTACTCGAGGACGAGCAGAAATTAAGCTTGGGGATGTTGATACGTCCCAAACGTATCTATAATTTCTGCTTGTTCCATGATCTTTTGGTTGACATTGTTATATGTTTTGCTACACTTTTATATCATTTTACACATATTTGGACTAACCTACTAACTCAGTGCACCGAGTGCCAGTTTCTGTCTGCTGATGTCTATTTTGCAATGGCTTTTACGCAATTTTCCGAAGCCCGAAAAATTCCAGAAAAAATATATAAAAAATCAGCGAAACAGAAGCTTCCGGATCACCGAAGGAGGGCCAGAGGGGGGAGAGGGGCCTCCCAAAAAGCGTGCTGGTGCGGCCAGGCCCTAGGTCGTGCCACGAGGTCGCCTGGGTGGGTCCCACCTCCTCCGGTGCCCTCCTTTGGCCTATATTTAGAGTCTCGAGAGAAAACCCTCGCAGACTTTTTGGAATCGTGAATTGCTCCATCGTTCCGCTGCCGCAACACTTTTGAGATCGGGAGCGTTAGGAGACCTCTTCCCGGCACCCTGTCGGTGGGAGCATTGACCTCCGGGAGCTTCTCCACCGCCATGGACGCTTCCCGGACGTGGCGAGAGTAGTCCTCCTAGGACCATGAGTCCATGACCAGTAGCAATGTGATGTCTTCTCTCCAATCTTGTACATCAATGGTTAGTCCTTGTGAGCTGCCCTACATGATCAAGGCATCTATGTAATTCTCTTGCTATTGCTATGCTCGGCTTGTTGGGATCTGATGGATTATGAGATTATGTTCAGATTGTTATGAGTTATATATTTGACTATCCTTTTATATTATGTTCCTTAGTGATTCATGCATGTTCTCCGTTGCTTTTTATAGCTTTGGCCAAGTAGTCGATTGTAACTCCAAGAGGGAGCGTTATGCATGATTCTGCGTTCATGCCCCTCGATGTCTAGCTTGAGTGACATAAACATGAGACTAGGGGATGTGCTTGTTGCCACCAGGGAGAAAACAACGGTGCTTGTGACCACAGTTGCAAGCATTGTTTACCTTACACATAGTTTGTTAATGCAGTTGTCCGTTGCTTTGAGTTTACACTTTGGGTGGGGCTCGCAACTTAATACCGGAGAGATGTTCTGGATAGATATCTCAAGGTGGATGATTAGTAAGTAGATGTTGATGAATAAACTGTCTACTTGTCTTTGCGTACTGCCCATTACTATTGAGCCTCTAACTATCAAGTACCATAATTAGCATTGCGATGCGATCATAATTCTGTCAATTGCCCAACTGTGGTTTGTTTACCCTAGCATGGTTATTTTTCGTCTTTTGGGAGAGAGACATCACTAGTGAACATCATGTGACTCCATTCCATATCACCATAATTGTTTACACCTCCATCATTTACCGCTTTAATTTACTTTCCCGTTGCAATCACTATTACCTTCCCGCTTGTGTTTTGATCCTTTGCAAACTACAAGGCTGGAGAAATTGACAACCTCTCTGTACTTGTTGGGAGCAAAGTTATTTGTTGTGTGTGCAGGTCCACATCTTCTGCTGACCAGGACAGGAGACACCTACTTGTTGATCCTAGGAGTCCTCTTGGTTCGATAAACCTTACCATCTCTGTGTAAGGGAAATCTGCTGCTGACTACATCTCCACCTTCCACTTGGGGTAACCAACGAGGGGCGAGAAGTATATCCATCAACTCATCATCAAGCATATAGGTGGAACAGAATATGGTGGTAGGTTTCAAAGGGGTAAAAGTGGAGAAGAAAGTCTCACATCAACTCGGTACATAAACACCCTATGGAGATGCCCATCAATAGATATCAATGCGAGGAGTAGGGATTTCCATGCAACAGATGCACTAGAGCTATAAGTGTATGAAAGCTCGACCGAAGCTAAGTGGGTGTGCATCCAACTTGCTTGTTCATGAAGACCTCGGGCATTTGAGGAAGCCCGTCATCGAAATATACAAGCGAAGTTCTATAACAAAAAATTACCACTAGCATATGGAAGTGACAAAACATGATACTCTAGTTTACTTACAACTAGAGCCTCATGATTTGTTACTTCTAACATGAGACTCGGACAATGCTCTGTATGAAAAACATGGTGCTATTTTGAAGCACAAGTGTGAAAAAGAGGTAGTAGCACTATCCCTTCTCTCTTTTCTCTCATTTTTTTTATTTTCTTTTTATTTTTTTCTTATTTTCTTTCCTTTTTCCTTTTCTTTTTTTCTTTTTTTGTCTGGAGTCTCATCCCGACTTGGGGGGGGGGGTGGAATCATTCTCTCCATCATCCTTTCCTCACTTAGATAGTGCCCTAAATAATGAATAGCATCACACTTCTATTTACTTACAACTTGCTATGAAAAACTACTAAACAATATGACTCTATATAAATGCCTCTGTCAGTGTACCAGGATGTGCAATGATCTAGCGTAACATGTATAATAATGATAAATGGTGGCTTTGCCACAAATACTATGTCAGCTACATCATCATGGAAAGTAGTACGACAATGAGTGTATTATTCATATGATGTGATGATGGAAGTTGCATGGCAATATATCTCAGAATGGCTATGAAAATGTCATCATAGGTCGGTATGGTGGTTGTTTTGAGGAACATATAAGGTGGCTTATGTCCAATAGAGTGTATCATGTCACTGGGTTTGGATGCATCGGCGAAGTTCTCACCAATCCTTGAGGCGAGAATGGGCAATGCATGGTACCGAAGAGGCTAGCAAATATGAGGTGGTGAGATTGTGTACATCCATCGATTCACATTAGTTATAAAGAACTCACATACTTATTACAAGGTTTTATTATCTCTCTCGAATAAAATTACTACTCGCATGCCACTAGGGGGAGGTTGGTAGGAGTTAACCATCACGCGCCCCCGACCTAATTAGCAAAGGATTTCAACGAGGAATAAAAATGCTAACATATCATCACCATGCCATAACCAATATTTAGATGAACAGAAAATTAACATCCTTTAACTATCGATATTTTTACTCACCAACAACCATACACTCACACCCTTTCATATTACCATATCAATATCATTAACCCACAATTTCTCTTTTATGTGCTACATGTGGTTTTGATTATGCACTCTTTGGACTAGTCTTATAACCCATGCAAATTACCATCACTATTTATTAACTCTTAAACAAATTTAAGTGAAGGATGAGAGTGCAATTATTTCTGTAAAATATATACGCCACCATGCTCTAAAAAGATATAAGTGAAGTACTAGAGCAAGTGTTTAGCTCAAAAATATAAGTGAAGTACATAGAGTATTCTAACAAATAATTGTGAACATGTGTCTCTCTCAATTAGATGTGACCAACAAACAATGACTGTGGAAAAAACAAAAGAAAACTAAGATATATGATGCTCCAACAAAACTCATATCATGTGATGAATAAAAATATAGCTCCAAATGACATACCAATGGATTGAGAAGGCATCCCCAAACTTAGATGCTTGAGTCTTCCTAAAATTTTACTTGGTTGCCTTGGGAATCCCCAAGCTTGACCTCTTGCCGCTCCTTATTCCTTCATCCATCTTGATAACACCCAAAACTTGAAAACTCCACCACATAATACTCAACAGGAAACTTGTGAGATCCGTTAGTAGGATAGGCAAAACATAAACATTAGGTATTGTTATAAATTGATTCATATTTTATTATTGCATAAGGTATTGTATTATAACTTCTCCATGACTTATAACCCCTGATATAATCTATAGCATCCTCAAAACAAGCAAAATACGCAAGAAAAAATCAGAATCTATCTAAAACAAGACAATCAGTAGTGATCAGCGAAAACACCCTACATATGAAGTCCAAAAATTCTGAAAGATTAGGAAGACCTGAGGAATTTGTATATAAATATAGTGTAAAAATTTCATATCGAAAATACGTTCAACTAAAATCATAGAAATTCTGCACTCTACGTAGAAGTTTCTGTTTTTACACCATATCAATTCTACTTATCATTAAAATCATCCCAAAGGCTTTACTTGGCACAAACACCATTTTAAAGATAAAAAAATACAGTAGAAATAATCATGTTATCTCACACAAACAAAACGTGGAACAATAAAAATAAGATAACCATTGGGTTGCCTCTCAACAAGCGCTATTGTTTTTTTGAAGGAAAACTGTAAGGGAAACCCCCCACAATGTGTTTTTTTAAATAATAAGAACCCAAATTTGCGCGTGTGGGGACTTGAACCTGGGTGGGTGGGTTGTACATCCACTCCACTAGCCAAGTGAGCTAGGCTCACTTCACCCCTGGCTAGGCATAATGCATATGATCAAGTGTTGTAATAATCATGAGAAAAATTCATCATGCTATAATCATATTCCCTTATCTCAGTTGCAAGTTTTCTAATATGTAAGCAAAAGTAACAGAAGGGACTAAATGTCACAACCCTAGTTTTATCCTTGCTTGGAAAGCATTCATGCATGCATTTTTGTTTTTCTTTTGAAATTGAATTGAGGAAGTGATCAAGCCTCAAGAACCAAATTTTGGAAAATAAGAAATATAAAATTTGCTTCAAAATGATCCAAGAAAATGTCCCTAGTTTTCTGATAACATATTGGCATGATGTAAAAATGTCAACCAATATTTTGGATCACACAAACATTTTATTTTTGGCTTTTCAATTAATCAAACAATTATTTCTTTGGATTTATATTTATTATACATAAAATGTAAGTCCATTAATTCTGAAACTTTTTATGTGGCACTAATTATTTATTTCTAGCTCACATGAATTTTTTTTGGATTATAAAAAATGGCTAGATATTTGATTTAGAACCAGAACAAATGTGACAAAACACAGAAGAAATAAAATAGAAAAATGGGAAGAAGAGAAGCTTACCTAGCCACTTGCGTGGCCTAGGAGGAAGAGATAGCCCAGCCCAAAGGGGCAGGGGCGTCTTCTACCTGTGCGAGTAGGCATAGGCGAGACCAAGCACGGCGTCGGGCGAGCCAGCTCCTGCTTCGGACTGGTGAGCTCCCCCGCATCCCTATCCACCCCCACATAGCCTCGAGGACCCCCCAAAGCCCATTTCCCCCTCTAGCCTCTCTCCATCTCTTTGCTCTCTCCTCTCTCCCGCGGGCAGCCGTAGCTCCCGTTCATCACCACCGCACCCACCGGCATCAACGAGCCCCGCTACCCTTTCCATTGTCTCCGTAGTAGAGCGTTGCTTCCCCACATCGAAGGAATCAAGCTGGAGGACCCCGCAGCGTCGCCATCGTCGCCAATCCCGTTGCCGGACACCGGAGCTCGCAGAGCTTGATTCACCCCGCATCGGACCTCCCCGAGCTCACCGTTACCTCCAATCGCCTCGCGGTGAGCCGCAGAGTTGATTTCCCTTTCTCCCCTATTTTTCCCGCGCCCTAGGCCATAGTGCCACCATGCCCGAGCTTCGGCCGCCACGCATCTTGTCGCCAACGTCAATTCCGGTGCCCCCGCGACCAGCCGCCTCCTCCTGTGGATGAGGCCGAGCATGGGCTGCATCCTAGTGCTCTCGCCGCTCGAATCTGAGACCTGTAGTGTATTTCTGGCAAGCTCCGATGAGCTCCGCCGTGGATTTGCTCGCCGTCGGCCACACTCCGGTGGGCAACGACCTGGCCGGCAATTAGGGTCTAATTAATGTGTTAATCACCCCCTAACCAGAGACAGTGGGCCCCAAAGAGGGTCAAACCCCTTGTCAGTGCGGGGATTAGCCCCGGGTCACTGACCAGTGGCCCCCAATGGTCAAGTTTGACCTGGCCCATGCGCCGTTGACTGGATGACATCAGCATGACACAATTAATAATTTCTGGAATAAAGATTAATTAGGGAAATTCAGAAAATACCTAAAACTTTAAAAAATCATAGAAATTAATCTATAGCTCCAAAAGAAATAAATTATATATGAAAAATTATCAAAAAAATCCAATAAATATGATGGTGGCGTTTTCATGCATGTTTTAACAACTTAAACTTGCTCAATATGACAATTTCACTAAAGGAATTTAAGTGCTTATATGATAAGTTTAGAATTGATCTATGTGGATCAAATAGCTTCCATTTAAATTGTGGCCACTTGCATTATTTTAAATCAGTATCATATTAACATGCCATACTCATGCGTTATTGTGAAGCATTTGCCGTGCTTAATTTGTACCTTGTTTGATCTTGTTGATAGACTTGCGAGATTTAGTTATCACCGACATCGAAGAATAGCTGAGTTATTCTGATCAACAGGCAAGCAACCCCCCCTTGAGCATTCCGATACAACCGCACTCTCTCGCTCTTGCTCTTATTTGAATGCATTAGGACAAGATGATTCAACTTTTACTTGTGTTACGGTAGATGAAGCCATTCCTTTGCATGACCTGTCATTGTCATAGTAAGTTTGCTAAACCAAGCAATCTAGCATACCTGGTAGATGCTTGAGCCATGTTGTGCCATTACCTTGTTATGCTTAGAGTTGAGTTGGTGTGATCATCTGGATGATGAATTGGAGTGACCAGTCCTACTGATGAGAGTTAAGTATGTGAACCTGTTTTGGTAAAGGTAGGCCATGTAGGAGTAAATGGTGGGTTGTCTCATTGACGCTTTACTCACGACCTGAGATCTTGTGTTGGTGTTCCAAGACTAGCTACTACCGCACATTAGGCTCCGGTAATTCGAGCTCTCTCGGCCTATTAACTACTCTGTTCTCTGTCCAGGAGTCACAATAGTTCGAAACATTCATAGGTTGTGGCCGGACGTGCGAAGTGGAGCTCAATCGGGACCAACTTGGGGCCCTGCTCACATCATTTGAGGCCATGTTGGAAACCTCGACTGGACTCCCATTATGCGTTCCAACTCAGATAGGCGAGTGCCTTGGACGTGAGACATTGTGAGTTAACGTCCATCGCCGACTCCCTCGTTGGGATTCCACTTGAAGGTTGTCGGGGTGGTTGTTTTGTGTTTACATGTCGATAAGTAGTGGGAGCATGTGTAATGAATCACATCCCCTTTAGGGTAATTATCTATTCGAATAGCCGCGTCCTTGGATATGGACTACTTGGATACTTGCATGGTTCATAGACAACTTTAACAGATACTCCAAAATGGTCCAGATAAGTGTGAGTGCTATGGATGGCCTTCTCATAGGATTATGAGAGAGGATCCATGGTGGTGTATTGATGTGGTGGATACGTGGACTCGTGTACACTGTCTCGTAGGGAGACGAGAGAGGTATGAAACGTTGTTGTAGTTTAGGTTAGCCAAAGGTTAAAGCTTGCATTTTTGCGGTAAACCCCACAATCCCATTCATTGATACATGATGCATATGTAGTTAGTTCTGATGTAAGTCTTCCTGAGTACCTTCGTACTCACTGTTGCTTATTTACATTTTTACAGAGATAGACGTTGTTCTCTCTATGTTTACCTATTGACATTTACCATCGATGGATTAGCTTGGGAACCCAGATAGTGATTTAGCTCCTATGGTAGGGTCGTTGTAGCTTTTCACGCTCTTCCAACCACTTTTAGTAGATGTCTGTACCCAGACATGTAACTTCTGCTTGATGTTTGTATGCTGTGAATGTTGGGTCATGTGACCCCCTTTGTTTGTAACATTATACTATGTTGGCTCTTCGGAGCCTTCTAAGTAAATGATGTGCTGTAGAGTTATGTTGTGATGCCATGTTGTATTTACACATATTGTGCATATTGTGTGTATGTTTGAAATGCATTGGTATTTGTGGGATTCGACACCTAGTTGTGTGCCTTTAGTAGTACTCTTTACGGGGAAATGCCTTTTTGTGCTTCCACCGAGGCTTGGTAGCTTGCTACTACTGAGGACACATTGATTGACCAGCTTGTATCATTCTTTGCTGATGTGTCTGTCCCCTCAGGGAAATGTCAAGCGGTGTAATGGAGTCCCTATAACTTGCTACGACTCGCCTACACTCTCTGTTGACCAACAACTGCTTTGTTGGGTGATGTATGCATGTCCGTGTACATATGTGCCACTTGGGTTTATAACTAGTCATGTCGACCCGGGTTCTTTGTCATTCGAATGCTGGAGACATATACACATACATGAGACAAAAGACACAAACGGTCCCGGCCTAGGTAAGATGGCAGCCATGGAGTTAACCATGCGTGAGGCCGCAAAGTGATGTGTTGTGTTACAGGCTGGGTTCTTATGACTTAGGATCGGGGTCCCGACAGCGTTGGCATCAAAGCATAACTGTTTGTAGGATTACCAATCCAAACTGGTTGATGTTGTGTCTAGTAATGCTTTAGTTATATAAGGGAATTGATTGTGGAAGGGAACGCAAGGCTCTTTTTACTCCTTTCCTCAAGTCACTCTATTCCGAGTCATCGTCTTCTCTTCTACGGGGATTAAGGACTAGGCTTCTTACCTATCTGTTAGGATCACGAGTTACTGGAACCGTAGAGTTATAGGATGGCTCTTGTGTGTCAATCCTATTCCATCAGATTTGTGAGAAGTGATGCATATGTCTTGCTGCACCTTGAGCCCATGATATTGAGTTGTTATGTTGCTCAAATCTCTTTCAGGTTGCCTCATATTTCATGCCGGTATAGCCGTTATGTTGTCTGATTTTCCCTAGGATTGTGGTGTTTTAGTGTTCTTCCTTGTTTTTGAACCCTGGTTGTTTCCTTCAGGATGTCGCCAGTAACCTGAAATTCTACTGGTCGTGGTCAGAACCATGGAGATGGTGGGGATGAAGAAGATCCTCTCGATCCGCCTTTGTTGGTAGAGGTTATGCTAGAAATTGAGAGGAACAAGCGTGACATCAACCGTGTGTTGGAGCACATTCAGGAGAATACAACCCATCAGTGTAATGAGCTGGTATCCATGAGAGACTTCATCAAATTAAATCCACCCTCCTTCCACCACTCCATTGAGCCACTAGATGTAGATGATTGGCTCTGAAGTCTCAACAACAAGTTGCATTATTGAAACGTGGCTGAAGGAGACAAGGTTACCTATGCCACATATCACCTTGAAGGTTCTTCTAGCCTATGGTGGAAGAACTTCGAGGCCATGCGACCTGCAGGCCAAGTTACTTCATGGAAGGAGTCCTCTGAAGCTTTTCATGATCATCATATTCCATGGACCCTGATAGATGGAAGCAAGAGGATTTTTGCAATTTGACTCAAGTCAAGATGGATGTGGATGCTTATAATCGTGAGTTTGGACGCCTTGCGTGTTATGCACCAGAAAAAGTATCCACAGATGCCAAGAAGCAAGCTAGGTTCAGAAAAGGCCTTAACCCAAAGCTTCGTCATGATCTCAGTCTGCATGAGTTCATCAGTTTCGAGGTTCTTGTGAACAAAGCCATCCAAGCAGAATGTAACATCTCAAACTTTGGAATGTTATATTAATAATTGAATGATTCAGTGTTTGATTGATTGTTTGAAATTTAGTGAAATTTGAAACTTTTGAAACTTTAAAACTGAGAGGGAATAACATGACTTTCCCCTTTTTTGATTTTGAATTCAATTTGATCCAATCGAAGCCATTGAGAGAAGACGAAATGACTTCCTCAAAAAAATAAAGGGATTTGAAAAGTGGAATTGAAAACTATTAATTTTTTTTTCTATTTATTACTTGGCCCTATTTTAAAGATTAAATGAATTCAAATTCCCTTTCCCAAATTCAAAATCTTAAGAGGAGTAATATGACGCTCCAAACAAGGGGCCATTTGAATTATATTTGAACTTATAAAACTCACACGACTATTTTGAAAATATTTCTTATTAGGTTTCATAAGCAATTTTTGAAGTGGTTTTAAAATTTATTTATCTCCAAAAATAAAATACATTTAAAACAGGGTAAAAAGATTCCCTTCAATATAAAAATGGAGAGAAATGAATTTGAGACCATTTTGGTATTTTTAAAATGATTTCTTTGCATTTTATTTAAAACAGTAGCACTATTTGGATTATTAGAATTTGTGAGAATTTTGTTTGGACTTGAAAATATGTTCATCTTGTGGGAAATTTTTTCTGCAAATTTTGATATATAATATGTCTATATAAAAGTATTATCGTTTTTATTTTATTCTATTTTTTTTAAATTATGAAAAAGGCCCGAGCCCACTAGCGTCAACGGCCCAGCCCTAGCATGCACCAACCCCGAGCCCCTTTCCATCTGGGCGTGCGACATCTTTCCTTCTCCCTCCTCCCGGTGACGACCCGACCCCACCACCCGTCCCAAATCCTGCCCGGTCACCTTCCTCCCTCACCCGATTGTTTCCTTCGCCCGAACCAGCCACACATCCTCGCCGGATCTCACTCCCCTTTCCTTCCCCGACCTCCCCAAGCCACCTATAAAAATAGGAGCTCCTCCTCGACCCATTCCACCCCCAAGCTCACCTCGCCATGCCCTGTACTCGCCGGCATCTATCGTCGGAGTTCGCCATAGCCGTCGCGCCATTGCAGATGCCCTGCTTGCTCCGGTCATCCCCCAGCCTCGCCGATGCCATCTATGGCCTCGCCTCGCTCGCCCGCGTTGACCGGTGCCCTCGCCATCGCCAGAGGAACACCGGAGCACCAACCCCATCCACGCCCAAGCCGCCGCCGCCGACGATCTCGCCGGAGCACCACCAACCCCGATGTGAGCTCTCTCTCTCCCCCTCAACCACCAGATCTGGATCGAACGATCCAGATTAACACAAATAAAGCTCGAAAAGTTTTCTTCTATTTTGCAGCCATCCGCTGGTTTAGCTAAAGCACACACACACGTAGCCAATAGGATTCGGCCACGTAGCCCCTGTTCGTTAGAGTAGTTTTTCTTTTTTTCGGTTTTAGTTCTTTTAACATAAATAGTTCTGTTTTTTAGTTTGCCTATAACTTTTATGTTTTTAATTATTTCCAAGTGATTCTTTTTTGCATCATGTCACAAATTTTATGTAGTTTCTGTAGGTATAAAGTTTGACCATGTTTGAATATTTTAAATTTGAGTTTAAATAGATTTGATTCAAATCTTGTTTTGTGAATATCTTTAGTTTAAAAATATGTTTTGAGTTGATTCTTTTTTCTACTGGTCACTAGTGATCTTATTTATCAATAGATATAATTTCAGAATTTGTAGAATACTTTAAATTAGGGTTTTAAGCAAAATAGATTCTGTTTTAGTTCTCTTTTAGGAGCTTTGTTATTTCTTTTGTTTTAGTTGTTTTAATTTGTTTTCTTTTAGACAAGTTATATTTTGATTTCTGTTAGTTAAGAGTAGCTTTTCAACAACAACAAAATTTTATTTTATTTATTTATATTTGATAGCGTGGAATCAATTCTAGTTCTATAATAACTTGCAAATTGATTTCATTGCTAGTTTGATTTCCTATTTGAAAATACTTCCAAAGAATTGTCTTGTAAGTTTTACTTCGCTTAACTTTAGTTTAGATAAGAAACAATTTGTATTAAAGTTGAAATTGTTTTTAATTTAATTCAAGTTAACCTTGTTTAGTTCATAAGAAGAGTTTAACAAAAGCTTTTCCATTAGTTCCTTTTGCTAATAAGATTTATAAAAAAAAAATATTTTTTGTTATATTAGTTGTTTTATATTTTTGTTTTCTGTTATATTAGAATTTTAGTGTTTTCTTTGTTGTTAAGTTTAATTAGAACAAAAACTATTTTGTGATTGTTGTTGTAGAAGATTCCATAGTTTTTCTTTGAAGTTTCTTTTGGATTCTTATTTGATCTTTCTTACTGATTTTTATTGCATCAATTTTAATTGTTGTTTGTTACTGATTGTTAGGATGATTGCTAGTATGATTTCTTATGTGAATACTAAGTTTTATTATATAGGTTTCGTCGGAGAGTGACGAATAGTTCAATCAAGTCATTTTTTTGTGAGCGATATTAATATTCATCAACCTCGCTAGGCAAGTTCACATTGATCATAATTTTTACCTATGGTTTTATTGCATTAGTTCAACCTTCTTCACCCATTGAATGCAAAGTAGGTATTTGGAAATTGTGGTTCTTGAGTAGTATCTTGTGATAGGCACCCTTAAACCCTTGTTACTTTAGCTGGGACGTTATTTTGCTATGCTTCTAGTTGATGGGGTTTGGTTGAGTGTTTATCATGAGTGTTGTGAGAACTTAATAATCAAGACCTGGAGACTTAAAGATTTTCAAGACCGCATGATGTAATATATCTCTGGGTGATGGATGGTTCAGATGGGCACCCTGGGGAAGAAAGTGGATGACCCAGGATGCATGGGGAAGCGCCATGAGATCTTGCGGAAAGCTTCACCCAAGCACAAAGAGATGGATGGATACTTCAAGACCCGAGGCTTACCTGCACAGCCACAAGTCATTATGGGCTTTGACTTGGCCGGACATTGTGGTGACTTTAGACGAGCAGTGCTACGAGATGTAGAAGAACAATATGATTGGATGGCCACCGAGAGTGTCTGAGAGGAACCCTTTGGAATAACATGTTTTGATCATCTGGTTCTCAAACACCTTGAAGTGCGAGGACTTCAACAGAGGTGATCAAATCTTGTGTGGAATGTGTGCAAAACTCTGCAGAGTACTCAAACCTAATCGATTAGCCGTGTCCACAGTCATGGAGAACTTGTGCCAAAGGAACTAAAACTATGAGGAATTCTCAACACCAATAACTTAATGATGTGGGTATTATTGATAACTTGGGTATGAGAAATGGTTGGTGGAACCTTCTCACTAACAACCAACAATGTAGTAATTTTTTGCTTTTACCCTCTCTCTTGTTGTAGGAAAAAAATTGCTTTATGCAAAACTTAAACTACAGCCCCACCTGCCATATATGCATATAGTATAGGTGATATTTTCACACCTCTCTTTTGTGACTTGCCGGCATATTGAATATGCTGACCTACACGGGTGCAACGTTTTATGTTGCAGATACTTTCTACGACGAGTAAGAGTACGATTCAGGGTTACGATCTGCACTCAACCTGTCGTTGGTGTTTATTGGGACTCCACTCCCTTTGACTATTTCCGGTGAGATTTTGAGGTATATATCAGTTTAACGTTATTTACATGTGATTTCACTTTGATATATACATTGATGTACTGTGTGTGCCAGCATACTAATCCAGGGATGGCACAGAACACACAAAGGCTTGACTCGTTTTGAGTCGGATCGCTACAGATATGGTATCAGAGCACATGTTGACTGTAGGACGTGACGCTAAGAAATGGCTTAGAAATAGGAAGACCTTGATAGGAACAAATTTGGTTTTCACTACTCTCGTACCTCGTAATTCTTGTACTGAACCTTCCCTATTTCAAACTATAGATGGAGAGCTACATTCTGAATGAAAGAGAGCACTACGGAGATGTTCTCGGAGGCCCATTCCTCATGGAGCTGGTGCATATGACGAAGTTGCTGATACCTGAGATCAAGGTGACTAAGAGGAAGTCTGGATTTTGGGGTGTGATAACTAAAGTTTTTGGACGTAAAGAGGACCCCAACGCTGAAGACATCAACTATGGCACATTGACCCATGACTGTGATATGGGCATGAACACTGCTGTCCATGATGCGATCGCACGTTTGAGCTATCGTCATCGTGTTGTGTTAGGTACCCACTACTTTGGAAGGCTTGGATGGCAGAAGCGTGATGGAGCACACATCATCCTGACAGACGAACAGAAGATGAAGTTTTCACATGTACTGGTGTATAATCAAGAACTGGAACATTATATCAAGAACCTTCAAATGGACCTTCTATCAGAATTATTTGAGAATGACGCACTCCGTGAGAGTTTCAAGACCAAGAAACTGAAGGTAGCCAATGTGAAGGAACACGATCCCGATATCCAGAAGCTTCGTGTAGACATGAAGAATAGTCAGGCCATGACACATGCTGGTGATGTTGTAATTCAGAAGCTCAAGAGCCAACTCCTGGAACTAAAAGGACGACATTGGAAACTCCGCGTCAACAGGGATAATCTGGCGAAAGAACTTGAGAAGATCAAACATGACCAGAAGAAGCCCACTGAGGATGAAGACATGATATGAGCTAGCTTAGTAGTAGCCCCACCATGAGCGAAATAAATATGAACGTTATTGCGTATTGCGTGATCGACCATACCAACATTATGTGGGTGGCGATACTATAGTGTTGATTGAACTTTATGAATGTGTGGACTTGAGTTTAGATACTTTTGTGTCTTTGAGTTGTTTGTATCATTTCCCTCTCTCTCTTACCCATCTCATCCCAAAAACCATGGACCCAATAGATGACGTATGAAGCTAGACTAGTAATCTCCGGACCAATGACCGAGCTGGAGGCTGAAATATAGATTCAGAACATGGAGAACCACTTCGGGAGGAATTTCATTTCAAGGAAGTATGAGGTTCCCCATGCTCTTCAGAACTTTACCCAAAGTACTGCTATGTGGTGCAAAATGCATGATGCCATACAAGGATTTAGTGCAGCAGAAACTTGGGACGAATTCAAGAAGACTCTGTTAAGATCCCGTCTCATTCAAAAGTGCTATGATAAGCCGAAGAAAAAGCCTTGTGCATGCAAGATCTATGGAGAAATAGGACACACCCAGGAAGAACACAAGGATGGATGCCCTCATTGTGAATAAAATCACCCAGCAGAGGAATGCCCAACTAGTCAGGTGACTTGTTTCTTATGTGAAGGAACCACCTACTACCCAGCTCAGTGTCGTATTTATCCCAAGGTGCAAAAAGTTGTCAAGCAGCAGAAAGAAGCAATGAAGGAAACCCTCAAGCAGAAGATTCTAGAAGAACCTGTGATGAAGGAAAATATAGAAGACCCTGATGGACAAAGCCTAACCAGATTTTTCTCCAATGCCTGCTACTCATGTGGAGAAGAAGGACATTTTTCACAGTATTGCATGCAGGAAAGCCAAGAGTGTCTAGGAGACTTCCCGACAGAAAAGTAGAGTTTGATCCACATGAAATAGAAGAACTCGCCAGAACGAAGAAGCCCAGAAAGAAGAGAAAATACACAAGGAAGAGCCATGTCCCCATAGACAAGGACCTGAGTCATATCTCATGTTTTAAATGCAAGACCTTAGGTCACTATGACAATATGTGCCTAGCAAGGAAGCAGGAAACCCAAGGGGCAAAAACAAACACCAAGTCGCCTCGAGACAGGTCAGAAGTCATTTGTTCTCGTTGCAAGGAAGCAGGACATTATGCTAGTAAATGTCCACAGGAGAAGAAAGCTAAAATGGAGTAGTTAAGTTTTGACAATGGCAATAAGTGTAACATGAAGCATGATAACCCACAAGTATAGGGGATCGCAACAGTTTTCCAGGGTAGAGTATTCAACCAAATTTGTTGATTCGACACAAGGGGAAGCCAAATAATATTCTCAAGTATTAGCAGTTGAGTTGTCAATTAAACCACACCTGAAAGACTTAGTATCTGCAGCAAAGTAGTGTGATAGCAACAGTAGCAACGGTAACAGCAGTAGCGACACAGTAACAGTAGCAGCAGTGACAGCAACAGTGACAAAGTAACGTAGCAAGGACCAGTAGGAAAAGACTCGTAGGCATTGGATCGGTGATGGATGATTATGCCGGATGATATTCATCATGCAACAGTTATAACACGGAGAGATATGTAACTAGCTCCAGTTCGTCAATGTAATGTAGGCATGCATTTCGTATGTAGTCATACGGGCTTAGGGAAAAGAACTTGCATGACATCCATTGTCCATCCCTCCCGTGGCAACGGGGTCCTATTGGAAACTACGGGATATTAAGGTTCTCCTTTTAATAGAGAACCGGAACAAAGCATTAGCACTTAGTGAATACATGAACTCCTCAAAATATGGTCATCTCCGGGAGTGGTTCCGGCTATTGTCACTCCGGGGTTGCCGGGTCATCACACATAGTAGGTGACTATAACTTGCAAGATAGGATCAAGAACACACATATATTGGCGAGAACATAATAGGTTCAGATCTGAAATCATGGCACTCGGGCCCTAGTGACAAGCATTAAGCATGGAGAAGTAGTAGCAACATCAATCTCAGAACATAGTGGATACTAGGGATCAATCCCAGTCAAAACTAACTTGATTACATGATAGATCTCATCCAACCCATCACCGTCCAGCAAGCCTACGATGAGATTACTCCCGAACAGTGAAGAGCATCATGGAATTGGCGATGAAGGAAGGTTGGTGATGACGATGGCGACGATCTCCCCTCTGCGGAGCCCAGAACGGACTCCAGATCTGCCCTCCGGAGGAAGAACAGGTGGTGGCGGCGCCTCCGTATCGTAAAACGTGATGAACTCTCCTCCTTGATTTGTTTTCCGGACGAAAGGGACTAAATAGAGCTGGAGTTGGAGGCGGTGGAGCTCCGAGGACCCCACAAGCCAGCTAGGCCCGGCCAGGGGGCCCCGCGGCTGGTGGGCTTGTGGGCTCCTCGCTCCACCCCTCTAGTTGATTCTTGCGCTAGTATTTTTTATATATTCCACAAAAAATCCTCGTAAATTTCCAGGTCATTCCGAGAACTTTTATTTCTGTGCAAAAACAACACCATGGCCATTCTGCTGAAAACAACGTTAATCCGGGTTAGTTCCATTCAAATCATGCAAATTAGAGTCCAAAAGAAGGGCAAAAGAGTTTGGAAAAGTAGATACGATGGAGACGTATCAACTCCCCCAAGCTTAAATCCGTGCTTGTCCTCAAGCAATTCAGTTGACAAACTGAAAGAGACAAAAGAAAAACTTTTACGAACTCTGTTTGATCTTGTTGTTGCAATTATGTCTAACTCATATCCAGAATTTGAGCAAGATCATAAGGAAACCACATAAGCAATGACATCTAGGTCTCATGGTAAACTCATATCAATGGCATAATCAACTAGCGAGCAATAATAATAAGTCTCAAACGTCAACACTTCAATCAAAACAATCATGAAGTAGTATGAACAGATGGTATCTCGCTAGCTCTTTCTGAGACCGCAAAACATAAATGCAGAGCACCTTCAAAGACCAAGGGTGACTGAACATTGTAATTCATGGTAAAGAAGATCCAGTCACACTCATACTCAATATCAATTGGAAGCAAAGCATAAAAATGACAGAGGTGCTCTCTAATTGGTGCATTTATAAGAAGAGGATGACTCAACAGAAACACAAATAGATAGGCCCCTCGCAGAGGGAAGCATTGATATGCAGCGGTGCCAGAGCTCAAGCTTTGAAGACAGAGATAAATAATTTTGGGTGGCATGCTTTCATTGCCAACGCAATGACCAAGAGTTTACACCATCTTCCATGCTACACATACTATAGGCGGTTCCCAAACAGAAAAGTAAAGTTTTGACTACCCCACCACCGATCAATCACACTCCACGACTAGCCGAATACTCAGATGCCATCTATACCAACAACAGTCCAGGGGGAGTTTTGTTTGCAATTATCTTTTCAATTTGAGCATGGAACTGGGCATTCCAATTATCGGCCCCTTTCTCGTGAGTGATAGTGAAGAAACACATATCGAGGATAACACGCCTAGCATGGAAGATACTGATCGCCCCTTGTCACCACATGAGCGGTTCGGGCATGCAAAACAGATTATTTCTTGAAGGTTTAGAGAGTGGCACATGCAAATTTACTTGGAACGGCAGGTAGATACCGCATATAGATAGGTATGGTGGACTCATATGGAACAACTTTGGGTTTATGGAAGTGGATGCACAAGCAGTATTCCCGCTTAATACAAGTGAAGGCTAGCAAAAGACTAAGAAGCGACCAACTGGAGAGCGACAATAGTCATCAAAATGCATTGAGATTACCCAACATTGAGTGCAAGCATGATTAGGACATAAGTCACCATGAACATGAATATCATAGAGGCTATGTTGATTTTGTTTCGACTACATACGTGAACATGTGCCAAGTCAAGCCACTTGAATCATTCAAAGGAGGATACCATCCTATCATACTACATCATAATCATCATGAAATTCATGTTGGCATCCAACACAAACCATTATAAGCTCCTAGCTAGTTAAGCATGGCATCAGAAACTATGATCTCTAAGTTGTGATTGCAAACATGTTTCTCTCACAACAAAGCTGAATCTGGAACGATGAGCTAGTCATATTTACAAAAACAAAATAGATCAAGTTCATACCAGCTTTTCCAGGCTCAGTCACTTCATCATATATCGTCATTATTGCCTTTCACTTGCACGACCGAATGATGTGGACAATAATAAGAGTGTTCGTGCATTGGACTAAGCTGGAATCTGCAAGCAAACACAAAGGAGAAGACAAAGTAATATGGCTCTTTGACAGATAAACAGATATGCATGCGAGAGCCACTAAACATTGTAACCATGGTCTTCTACCTTGACCCAAAGAAAAAGAAAACTATTTACACGGGAAAGCTCCCAACAAGCAAAAGAAGAAAGAGAAATCTTTTTGGGTTTTATCAAACTAGACAAACACACAAGTAGAAAGCGAGAAAAAGAAATAAACTAGCATGGATGATACAGCGGCAAAGTGTGAACACCGACTAACAAAGTGAAAGCGTAAGCAAGAATATAAAGTCGGTGAGAAACACGTACTCCCCCAAGCTTAGGCTTTCGGCCTAAGTTAGTCTACTCCCATGGATGGTCCGGGCGATAGCCAAAATCATAATGGGGGTTGTACGGGAGCGCTGCAGCTACCGCCTGAATAGCTGCCTCACGGAGGCGAGCAACCTTTGACTCCCTCTCATACTCCTCTACCTCTCCTCTGGTTATGTAATATCTTCGTTTTACCTGAAAGTCAAAGAAGGCATGAGCAGGAAGGGTAATATGGAAAACACACTGTCGGTTAAATATTAACCGGTATAGGAGGGATTCATTATCCCTCTCAAGGAACTGATAGCGTGTCATAGCGGCGCGATCAAGGAAAGCTGTATGGAGCGGGGGATCTCCTTCGCGGATGGGTACTCCAAGAAAATTTGCTATGCGAGTGGCATAGATCCCACCAAAGAAACCCCCTTCATTAGCATTATTATTCAGAATCCTTGCTATTATAGCTCCCATGTTGAAACTTCTATCACCCGTTACTGCGCTCTTAAGAATACTAAGGTCATGTGCGCAGCGGTGACAATGCTCAATCTTGCCGTTAGTGCATCTACCTATGAAGAGGGCAATGTAATGCAAGGCAGGAAAATGAATGTTCCCCATGGTAGCCTGCGTAATATCTCTAGTTTCTCCAATAGTTATACTAGAGAAAAAAATCTCTAACCGAAGATTTAGGAGGATCATTGAGACTACCCCAATCAGGTATCTTGCAAATTCTATTGAAATCCTCTAAATCCATGGTATATGATTCGTCATAGAGATCAAACAGTACGGATGTGTCATGGCCAGCTGAAAATTTGAATCTACGAACAAAAGAGGCAGTGAGAGTAGTATAATGTTCACATTTATCGGAGATGAATTCTTCAAGTCCAACATTGTGAACAAGTGTATGAAACTCGTCTTTGAAACCTGCATCAATCATGAATTCATCAGAAGGCCATTCACATGGTTGTACGTGTGCGTTCCTTGGTTGGTAAGGATCGGGTTCCCGAATCGCGAGACGGGGACCCCTCTTGCTTGAGGAACCACCAGGATAGTTTCTCCTGAACATCTTCCTTTTCTGAAATTTTTTAGTGACTCAAAGGAAAAGTGAACAAGGCTCAATGAAACTCATGGCAACTACTCCTACAAGTGCCTAGAGGCCATATCACCCATCAAAACTACTTGGGACCAGCTAAAATTAGCATGCAAAGCTCAAGAACAGGGTCACCAAGGCAGCAAAAATACGCAACAAATAAGGCACTAGAGCAAAAATTAATTGGACCAATGGAGGAGTCACATACCAAGGAGCAATTTCCCCAAAACAGTTTGGTGAATGGGGCTTTGCACAAGGAGATCGAAAATCGCAGCAAGAAGAGCAAGAACGCGGGTTTGAGCTGTGAAACGATTTTTCGGGAGGTAGGAGAAGGATATGGGAGCTGGAATAAGTGGAGGGGGGACACGTGGGCCCCACAAGCATGGTAGGCGCGGCCAGGGGGTGCCCGCGCCTCGAGGGCTTGTGGCCCACTCGTGCATCCCCCTGACTAGCTCTCCGTCTCATAATTTTTCAAAAATGCCAGAAAAAATCATACTTGATTTTCACGGCATTCGGAGAACTTTTATTTTCGGGACACTTTTCTATGGGACGCAAAAAGCAGAAAACAGGGAAAACTAAAGCTAAATCTATCATTTTTCTTTTGAGCAACCGAAGGTCAAAGCTTGGAACAGAGGGTTGTGACTCCTCGATTCATCCATCCCATGGTCATCGAAAGAAATCCGTCAATGAGGTTGATCAAGTCTCCTTGACAAACTTTTTCGAAACGCATAAAAAGGAACGGAGAATTTTCTAATAGCCACTAGGTTACCTCAATGGGGATGCGCATATCCCCAACAAGTAAATAATACTTGATCTTAACAGTAGGTATAGGGCATTCGAAGCTCCCAATAAGAATCGATGAAGTTTTTTCAATAGCATTGATGCAATGTACTCGATATTGTTTCTTCGGAAAGTGCACCGTATTCGCATTACCATTGTCATGGAAAGTGACATTGCCTTTGTTGCAATCAATATCAGCCCCTGCAGTGTTTAAAAAGGGTCTTCCAAGGATGACCGCCATGGCATCATCCTCGGGAATATCCAGAATAACAAAGTCTGTTAAGATAGTGACGTTAGCAGCCATAACAGGCACATCCTCGCAAATGCCGATAGGAAAAGCAGTTGATTTGTCGGCCATTTGCAGAGAGATTTTAGTGGGTGTCAACTTATCCTGTTCAAGTCTATGATAAAGAGAGAGAGAGGCATAACACTAACACCGGCTCCAAGGTCGCATAAAGTAGTTCTAACGTAGTTTCCTTTAATGGAGCAAGGTATAGTGGGCACTCCGGGATCACCTAGTTTCTTAGGAGTTCCACCCTTGAAGGAATAATTAGCGAGCATGGTGGAAATCTCAACCTTAGGTATCCTCCTCTTATTAGTAACAATATCCTTCATGTACTTAGCATAAGGAGACAGTTTGAGCATAGCTGTCAAACGCATTTGCAGAAAGACAGGTCTAATCATTTCAACAAAGCTCTCAAAGTCATCATCATCCTTTTTCTTGGATGGTTTGGGAGGAAAGGGCATGGGTTTCTGAACCCATGGTTCTCTTTCTTTACCATGCTTCCTAGCAATGAAGTCATTCTTATCGCATCTCTTATTCTTAGGCTGTGGGTTATCAAGATCAACTGGTTCAATCTGCACATCCTTATCATTGCTAGGTTGAGCATCATCATGAACACCACTATCGCTATTATCATTAGGCTCATGTTCATCACTAGATTGTGTTTCGGCATCAGAAACAGAGATATCGTTTGGACTCTCGGGTGTAACAACAACAGGGTTGCTAGCGTGCAAGTTCCTATCATCTTTCTTCTTCTTCCTAGGATGACTAGGTGCATCAGTGCTAACTCCGTGAGAATCTTGTACAATTCTCTTAGGATGACCCTCAGGATACAAAGTCTACCACCTCTAGTGACGACTCTAACAGAATTGTCATTCAACTCATTGAGCAAGTCATTCTGAGCCTTAAGTACTTGTTCTACTTGAGTAGTAACCATAGAGGCATGTTTACTCAAAAGCTTAAGATCATTGACATTTTTGTCCACACAAACACTTAAATGACAAAGCATACGAGCATTATGTTCCAATTGTCTGCTAACATAATCATTGAAACTTTGTTGTTTGGCAACAAAGTTATCAAATTCATCCAGGTATAAGCTAGCTGGTTTATCAAAAGGAATATCACTCTCATTGAATCTACGAAGAGAATTTACCTCTACTATCTGTATCGGGTTATCAAGACCATGAATCTCTTCGATAGGTGGTAGACTTTTGACATCTTCAGATTTAATGCCTTTCTCTTTCATAGATTTCTTACCTTCTTGCATATCTTCGGTACTAAGGAATAGGATACCTCTTTTCTTAGGAGTTGGCTTCGGAGGTGGTTCGGGAATAGTCCAAGCATTCTCATTGCACACCATATTATTCAATAGGATCTCAGCTTGTTCCACAGTTCGTTCCCTAAAAACACAACCGGCACAACTATCTAGGTGGTCCTTAGAAGCATCGGTTAGTCCATTATAGAAGATATCAAGTATTTCATTCTTCTCAAGAGGGTGATCAGGCAAAGCATTGAGTAGCTGGACGAGCCCCCCCAAGCTTGTGGGAGACTCTCTTCTTCAACTTGCGCAAAGTTGTATATTTCCTGCAAGGCAGCTTGCTTCTTATGGGTAGGGAAATATTTTTCAAAGAAGTAGTAGATCATATCCTGGGGACTACGCACACAACCAGGAGCAAGAGAAGTGAACCAAATCTTAGCATCATCCTTTAGCGAGAAAGGAAACAACTTAAGGATATAGTAGTGGCGGATCTTTTCCTCATTCGTGAATAGGGTGGCTATATCGTGCAGTTTGGTAAGATGTGCTCCAACCGTTTCAGACTCATAACCGTGAAAAGGAGCAGATTCGACCAGAGTGATTAAACAAGGTCGACAGAGAATTCATACTCCTTGTCGGTCACAAAGATAGGCGAAGTACTAAACTTCGGGTCGTATTTCATCCTAGCGTTCAAAGATTTTTCTTTCCACTTGCGCAGTAAATTCTCAACATCATAGCTATCCTTACAAGCAAGAAAGTCCTCAGCGATCTCTCCCTCCATAACATAACCCTCAGGCATATCAGGCAATTCATATCTAGGAGATCTAGTTCTAACAGGTGAAATAGCAGGTTCTACTTCAATAATCTCAGCAGTTTCAGAGGTATCATCACATCTAGCAGCAACTCTAGCAATTTGTGCATCAAGGACGCACCTAGTGGCAAAGCAGTATCAAGTAAAGCATCACCACAAGCATCATGGACAACAGAAGTAGCATCATCAAGCATAGGCGACACATCAAAATTTCTAGCACGAGGTAGTGTCGCAAACTTACTCATAACTGAAGGTGAATCAAGTGTAGAGCTAGATGGCAGTTCCTTATCTGTCCTCGTAGTTGAGGGCAAGACTTTATTTTTTGGATCTTTCGGATTCCTCATAGTGATTAGCAGACGTAAATCCCAAGTGACTCAGAGAATAGAGCTATGCCTCCCCGGCAACGGCGCCAAAAAATAGTCTTGATAAACCACAAGTATAGGGGATCGCAACAGTTTTTGAGGATAGAGTATTCAACCCAAATTTGTTGATTCGACACAAGGGGAAGCCAAAGAATATTCTCAAGTATTAGCAGTTGAGTTGTCAATTCAACTACACCTGAAAGACTGAGTATCTGCAGCAAAGTATCAGTAGCAAAGTAGTGTGATAGCAATAGTAGCAACGGTAACAGAAGTAGCGACAGAGTAACGGTAGCAGCAGCGACAACAGTAGCGACAAAGTAACGTAACAAGGACCAGTAGGAAAAGACTCGTAGACTAGTAGGAAAAGAAACGATAACAGATTATGCCGGATGATATTCATCATACAACAGTTATAACACGGAGAGATATGTAACTAGCTCCAGTTCGTCAATTTAATGTAAGCATGCATTTTGTATGTAGTCATACGTGCTTAGGGAAAAGAACTTGCATGCCATCTATTGTCCATCCCTCCCGTGGCAGCGCGGTCCTAATGGAAACTACGGGATATTAAGGTTCTCCTTTTAATAGAGAACCGGAACAAAGCATTAGCACTTAGTGAATACATGAACTCCTCATACTATGAGGGTGTTTGGTTGGGCTTCCAGCCAGCTTTCGTCTACCGGCTTCTAAGCCAAAAGCTCCTATTTAGGGGCTTCGGGCTGCAGCTGTGGCTTTCGGCCTCGTCACAGTCGGAGCCGAAAGCCACAGCTGTAGCCGGAAGCCCCTAAATAGGAGGTTTTGGCTTCGAAGCCGGAAGTCGGAAGCTGGCTGGAAGCCCAACCAAACACCCCCTATGGTCATCTCCGGGAGTGGTTCCAGCTAATGGCACTACGGGGTTGCCAGGTCATAACACATAGTAGGTGACTACAACTTGCAAGATAGGATCAAGAGCACACATATATTGGCGAGAACATAATAGGTTCAGATCTAAAATCATGGCACTCAGGCCCTAGTGACAAGCATTAAGCATGGCAAAGTACTAGCAACATCAATCTGAGAACATAGTGGATACTAGGGATCAATCCTCGTCAAAACTAACTCGATTACATCATAGATCTCATCCAACCAATCACCGTCGAGCAAGCCTACGATGAGATTAGTCATGAACGGTGAAGAGCATGATGGAATTGGCAATGAAGGAAGGTTGGTGATGACGATGGCGACGATCTCCCCTCTTCGGAGCCTAGAACGGACTCCAGATCTGCCCTCCAGAGGAAGAACAGGTGGTGTCGGCACCTCCGTATCATAAAACGCAATGAACTCTCCTCCTTGATTTTTTTTCCGGATGAAAGGGACTAAATAGAGCTGGAGTTGGAGCCGGTGGAGCTCCGAGGACCCCACAAGTGTGCTAGGCACGACCAGGGGGGGCCCGCGCCTGGTGGGCTTGTGGGATCCTCGCTCCACCCCTCTCGTTGATTCTTGCGCCAGTATTTTTTATATATTCCACAAAAAATCCTCGTAAATTTCTAGGTCATTCTGAGAACTTTTATTTATGCGCAAAAACAACACCATGGCAATTTTGTTGAAAACAGCGTTAGTCCGGGTTAGTTCCATTCAAATCATGCAAATTAGAGTCCAAAACAAGGGCAAAAGAGTTTGGAAAAGTAGATACGACGGAGACGTATCAAAGCAATCTTGTTTTCATGAGATTATGGAGTTAAATTTTGTAATGTAAGTCTCACAGATTGTAATAACTTCATGGATCCGTGGAATTTATTATGTCATGGTTTCCTATGTTGAATTGTATGAGTTGTATCTCTATGAACAAAGATCTTTCACCATTTTCGAGGATATGAGAAAATATGGTCTACACTGGCATGAGTATATTTCATTTTAAGTGTGGTAGTAAATCGGTAAACCCACAGGATCCAAGGAATATGGATGTACTATGCATACCAAGGAGCCAAATCCACCGAATACAGTTGAAGGAAATGTTGGACCATATGAAACTATGTGGGTAACAACATTTGTAACACAATACTTATGAAGTTGGAATTTTAAGAATAGAATGAGGATGAAATGAAGGAATGATTATGAGGAACCAATACCAAGGGTAAACAAACCAATGGGAAGGAAAATGAGTTGAAGAAATACAACCTGTACCAAGGATGCATCCCAAGATTTTCAAGAAGGTTGCCCCAAGAGGAAGGAATAAGCTATGACGGGTAAGCAAACATTTTCTTTGGAGGATATGAAAAACTCGAGAGTTGTGAAGAAACGATAGATGTTTGTTCAGCTTGCAGAATCAATGGATTTATCTGAACTTCATTCGTGTACAAGAGAAATTCTGCAATGCCTGTGAGATTGCCCGAGTGTTAGAACACGAGATTCGCTAAACCTTATACAGAGCAATGATTTGGATGCGGAATGGATTGATCACTATGACGACTTACTCTTATGATTCTCTTGCTATTCGGAATAGTAAAATATGAGAGATTTACCCATTGTAGAGAGACGACGCCCTTTGAAGCTTTTGTTTAAGCCTTATAATGGTATGATAAAATTCCCATGTACATGGCATTTGTTATCACGCGTAGGAAATTTTACGATGAGGATGAAGCCAAGACCCTTCTCAGTACGGGATAACCACAAATGGCATACCACCATCAGAATCAATGATTGGTTATCTAGAATGGTCACAAGACTTGTCAGTTAAGAAGACCCGGTGACGGAAGAAGCTTATATCAACGAAAGGACACTCAATTTTGATGTAAACATTATAAATATAATGTAAGAGCATAACCAAAGGAGTTACCACGAAGAATGTGAGGAGCCATATGCCAAGCCCCCAACGGATTGTTAAAATATTTGTGGGACCAGTAACTCTCATTTTAAGTGTCGTAGCACCCACACTTTGCAAGACAATGGATCTGTTAGAAGACCCGAAACCCTAACCTTTTCTTTCTAGCCTCTTCAAATCTCGAGGACGAGATTCATTTTAAGTGTGGTAGGTTTGTAATTGTTGCAGTAGAAGACTCCATAGTTTTTCTTTGTAGTTTCTTTTGGATTCTTATTTGATCTTTCTTACTGATTTTTATTGCATCAATTTTAATTGTTGTTTGTTATGGATTGTTAGGATGATTGCTAGTATGATTGCTTATGTGAATACTATGTTTGATTATATAGGTTTCATCGGAGAGTGATGAATAGTTCTATCAAGTCATTTTTCTGTGAGTGATATTAATCTTCATCAACCTCGCCAGGCAAGTTCACATTGATCATAAGTTTTACCTATGGTTTTATTGCATTAGTTCAACCTTCTCCACCCATTTCATGGAAAGTAGGTATTTGGAAATTGTGGTTCTTGAGTAGTATCTTGTGATAGGCACCCTTAAACCCTTGTTACTTTGGATGTGACGTTATTTTTCTATGCATCTAGTTGATGGGGGTTTGGTTGAGTGTTTATCATGAGTGTTGTGAGAACTTAATAATCAACACCTGAAGACTTCAAGACTGCAAGACTTTCAAGACCGTATGATGCAATATATCTCTAGATGAAGGATGGTTCAGATGGGCACCCTAGGAAGCCAGTGGATGACCCTAGATGCACGGGGAAGCGCTATGACATCTCGCGGAAAGCTTAACCGAGGCACAAAGAGATAGATGGATAATTTAAGACCCGAGGCTTACCTGCACAGCCGCAAGTCATTATGGGCTCTAGCTTTGTCAGATATTGTGGTGACTCTGGATGGGCGGTGCTACGAGATGTAGAAGAATGGTAGGATTGGATGGGCACTGACAGTGTCTCCGAGGAACCCTTTGGAAGACCATGTTTCGATCATCTAGTTCTCAAACACCCTAAAGTGCGAGGACTTCAACGGAGGCGATCAAATCTTGTGGGGAACGTGTGCAAAACTCTGCAGAGTACTCAAACCTAATCGATTAGCCGTGTCCATGGTCATGGACAACTTGAGCCAAAGGAACTGAAACTATCAGGAATTCTCAACACCAATAACTTAATGATGTGGGTATTATTGGTAACTTGGGTATGAGAAATGGTTGGTGGAACCTTCTCACTAACAACCAGCAATGTAGTAAATTTTTTGCTTTTACCCTCTCTCTTGTTGTAGGAAAAAAATGCTTTACACAAAACTTAATCTACAGCCCCACCTGCCATATATGCATATAGTATAGATGATATTTTCACCCCTCTCTTTTGTGACTTGCCGACATATTCAATATGCTAACCTACACGATTGCAACGTCTTATGTTGCAGATACTTTGTACGACGAGTAAGAGTACGATTCAGGGTTACGGTCTGCACTCAACCTGCCGTTGGTGTTTATTGGGACTCCACTCCCTTTGACTATTTCCGCTGAGATTTTGAGGTATATATCAGTTTTACGTTATTTACATGTGATTGCACTTTGATATATACATTGATGTACTTTTTGTGCCAGCATACTAATCCAGGGATGGCACAGAACACATAGAGGCTTGACTCGTTTTGAGTCGGGTCGCTACACAGGAACAAGGAGAATGACCTACGAGGAATCTCGCAAGCACAACCGTGATGTTGGATCATCTTCAATCTCTATATCCCAGAAGCGCACGGTATGGATTCCGAATGCTGCTCTTCCTCCAAGATATGTACTGAGGCCATCCTATGTGGCGCATCGTTTGTCGATGCCAAGTGTTCCTCAGAAGAACCTCATCAACCAAGTGGTCAACCCAAATCCACGTCCTATATATGGAGCTTGCTTCAAGTGTAGCCACCGGGACAGTACTCAAGGGATTGTTCTCTATGTGGTTATGTTCCTTCGTTGCAAGACGCCAACAAAGAAGATTAATGAAATGTTAGTTGCTCTAACTCATGGATGTGTGCACCATGTATCTGCAGAAGAAGCTCAAGATCATGCTGATGTCGTGCTTAAGACGCTTCTTGTCAACTCTCATCCAGGTTCAGTTCTATTTGACTTTGGAGCATCCCACTCCTTCAGCTCTGAATGTTTTGCCTCCTTGCATAACATTGGTTTCGAAGATATGCCCACTCCATTAGTAATTCAGGATCCAAGTTCCAAATGGCAAACTAATTCAGTAAGCCATGGGAACTAAATCCTTGTCGATGATTTAGTATTCCTTGCTTCCTTGATAGATCTTAAGACTTCAGACATCAATATCATTTTGGGGATGGACTGGATGACAGCCCATCATGCCAAAATTAATTGTTTCTCTAGGTCTATTCAGCTAACTCATCCTTCTGGCCAGATAGTCAATATCTTGCGAGGTATTTCAAAACGCTAGATATATGCTCTCAATGCCAATCCTCTTCCAGACCTTCAAACATCCCGGTAGTTCGTGACTTTCCGAATGTCTTTCTAGAAGACCTGCCACGTGTCCCACGTGATAGAGAAGTAGAGTTTGTCATAGAACTTATTCCAGGAACCGCTCAAATTGCTAGAAGACCCTATAAGATGTCTCCTCAAGAATTAGTTGAGCTTAAAATCCAACTTGATGAATCTTTGAAGAAAGGTTTCATCTTTCCTAGTGCTTATCATGTCCTCTTTGTCAAGAAGAAGGATGGTATGGATCAGATGGTTGTAGATTATCGACCGGTTAATCTGGTGATGATGAAGAACAAATATCCACTCCCCAGGATCAAGAATCTATATGATCAGCTCGCTGGATATGCAGTCTTTTCCAAGATGGATTAGAGATTAGGTTATCATCAAATCAAAATCAGGAACATGGGCATTCCTAAGACAGCCTTCGTCACTCGTTATACCCAATGCGAGTACACCGTCATGTCCTTCGGTCTAACCAATGCCCCAGCCAGCTTCTCCCGCTTAATGAATTCAATATTCATGGAGTATTTGGATAAATTTGTCATGGTTTACCTCGATGATATTTTGATTTACTCAAAGAACATGTTGAGTATCTTAGGCTGGTGTTGATGAAACTTCGAGAGCACTGCCTTTACGCCAAATTCTCTAAGTGCAAATTCTGGTTGCCAGAAGTGACCTATCTAGGTCACATAACCTCCATGAAAGGTATTCTTGTCAATCCCGAGAGAGTTCAGGTTGTTCTTGATTGGACTCCACCTGAATCGGTGAAGCAAGTTAGGAGTTTCCTTGGCTTAGCGAGCTATTGTCGCCGCTTTGTTGGGAACTTCTCCAAAGTTGCAAAACCTCTAACTGAACTCCTCAAGAAAGATAAGAAGTTCGAGTGGACCCCATAGTGTCAGGCAAGTTTTGAGGAGTTGAAAATATGACTGACTACTACCCCGGTACTTGTGCCCGCGAATTTCACAAAGGACTTTATTATCTACTGGGATGCCTCGTGTCAAGGACTTGGTTGCATTCTTATGCAAGATCATCATGTGATTGCTTATGCTTCTCGACAGTTGCGTTCACATTAGGAGAATTATCCAACGCACGATCTAGAACTTGTCATTGTAGTTCATGCACTATTAACCTGGCGACATTACCTTCTAGGTAATCATTGTGAAATATACACTCATCACCATAGTCTCCAGTATATATTCACCCAATCGGATTTGAATCTCGGGAAAATACGTTGGGTTGAGTTGATCATGGATTATGACTTAGGAATATCTTACACCCGAGGCAAACCAATGTCATGGGTGATGCACTAAGTCGTAAATCCTATTGTAACAACCTCATTTTGCTACAAAGCCAACCACTTCTCCATGAGGAATTTTGTAAGATTAATCTTCACATTGTTCCTCAAGGATTCCTTTCTACCTTGGTGGCGAAACCGACTCTTGAGGATGTGATCATAGAAGCTCAGAGGCATGATACGGGAATTTCCCGGATCAAGTGCAATCTTGCCAAAGGGGTTGTTGGTCCCTTCTCTGTAGATGGTCAAGGTGTTGTATTCTTTGAGAATCGTTTGGTGGTTCCCAAGAAGCAACAACTTCGAGAGTTGACCCTTAAAGAAGCTCATGAATCTCCTCTCACGATTCATCCTCGTAGTACTAAGATGTATCAACACCTACGCCAGAGGTTCTCGTGGACTCAGATGAAGAGATAAATCGCTCAATTCATTGATAACTGTGACGTTTGTGGTCACGTTAAGGCAGAGCATCAAAGGCCTGCTGGCGCGCTTTAGCCCTTGGCTATTCTCGAGTGGAAATGGGAAAAAGGTCGATATGGATTTCATCACCGGCTTTCCAAAGACTAAGAAAGGGAATGATGACATCTTCGCGGTCATTGATTGCCTTTAGAAAGTTTCTCATTTCCCTCGAGTTCGAGAGAGTATAACTGCTAGTCAGTTAGCAGACCTATATATTTCTCGAATAGTTTCTATTCATGGTGTTCCTCTAGAGATCAATTTAGACCGTGGAAGTCTTTTCACCTCTCGATTTTGGCAAAGTTTCCAGATTGCTATGGGAACACATCTCTCCTTTAGCACTGCTTATCACCCTCAGTCAAGTGGTCAAGTAGAAAGATTCAATCATATTCTTGAAGATATGCTGAGAGCCTGTATTATCTCATTCGGAACTAATTGGGAGAAATGTCTTCTGTTTGCCGAATTTGCTTATAACAACAGTTTTCAGTCTAGTCTGGGCAAAGCTCCTTTCAAAGTTTTGTATGGACGAAGATGTGGAATGCCATTAATATAGGCATAAACCAATGAAAGATAATTCTTTCGACCGGATATGATCCAGGAGGCAGAAGAGCAAGGTCACATCATTCGTGAAAATTTCAAAACCGCCCAATCGAGTCAAAAGAGTCAATATGACCGAGGTCATAAGGAAGTAAGTTATGAAGTTGACGAGAAGGACTATCTTCGGGTTTCACCTCTCATGGGAACCCATCGCTTCGATATCAAAGGCAAATTGGCTCCTCGTTACATTGGTCCTTTTCGCATTCTTGCTAAACGAGGAGAGATTGCCTACCAATTGGAACTACTCCCACAACTTTCCAAAGTTCATGATGTGTTCCACGTTTCTCAACCCAGGCAATGCTCAAGGATCCTATCCACGTAGTGGACCACAAAACGCTTGATCTCCAAGATGACCTTTCATATCGAGCATATCCTGTTCGTATTCTCGATGCAATCGAGCGCATCACTCGATGTCGCAACATCAAATTTCTCAAGGTTCAGTGGTCTCATCACTCCGAGGATGAAGCAACCTGGGAGTGCGAAGATCGTCTTTAACATGAGTACCCCAACCTCTTCCCGACTATGTGTGAATCTCAGGATGAGATTCTTGTTTAGTGGGGGTGAGTTGTCACAACCCTAGTTTTACCCTTGCTTGCAAAGCATTCATGCATGCATTTTTGTTTGTCTTTAAAAATTGAATTCAGGAAGTGATCAAGCCTCAAGAACCAAATTTTGGAAAATAAGAAATATAAAAATTGCTTCAAAATGATACAATAAAATATCCCTCGTTTTCTAATAAAATATTGGCATGATGTAAAAATGTCACCCAATATTTTGGATAACACAAACATTTTACTTTGGGCTTATATTTATTAATCAAACTATTATTTCATTGGATTTATATTTATTATATATAAAATATAAGTCCATTAATTTTGAAACTTTTTATGTGGCACTAATTATTTATTTCTAGCTCACATGAAATTTTTTAGGATTATAATAAATGGCTAGATATTTTATTTAAAGCTAGAACAAATGTTAGAAAACAAAAAAGAAATAAAATAGAAAAAAAGGAAGAACAGAAGCTTATGTGGCCACTTATGTTGTGACATCCTCAGCTCTTGTTATAGTAATGTATGTAATTAAGCTACAGTAAACCTATGCAAAGGATGCCATGTCACCATGATTATTGTTGTTGATCTCGCGTTAATCCAAATGCTATTCAAATTTAAAGTCAAAATTCATTTTTTGTCAAACATGAAAACAAAAAATTTCAAAGTGTGGAAAATATTCTCTAGATATTGGTCATGTTGAAACCACATTTTGCACGGTGTTTAAAGGCACTAAAATGATTTAAACAACATCAAAACATTTAATAAAATACCTTTTTCAAATTAATAAAATATTAAACTATTTTTTTTTAATTGTCCAAATTAATATTACAGTGGTATACTTTTTAAAACTATGTTTGGAACTAGTTACATGTTTTATAAAACAAAAGTTAAAAAAAGAAACAAATGGTCTGCTAGATAAAAAAAAAGAAATACAACCCCACCCCAAATTGGGCCAGCCGGCCCATCTAAAACCTACCCAGCCAGCCTATATACCCGAAGGGGTATAAAGCCCCTCCCCACCCTTGGGAACCCTAGCCCCAAGCCGCAACTCCCCCACTCCCTCACCCCGCCGCCACACTCACGCGAGGGAGCCAGGCTCCCTCGTCCGCCTCCTCTCACACAGAACCGAGCCCCTAGCTTGATTCCCTCGCCAGCTTCCCCTGCACCGTGCCCCATCGCTCCTGAGCCGGTACCCTCGTCAACCCACCTCATCGCCACACATCGCCCAAGCCCCTCCCCAGCGTTTGCCAGCCAGCCTCGTCGCCCCGCTCCACTCCCTCACGCAACCCCCCCACTCCCACATTGTCCCAGTGCCCCAACGCCAGCACGAGCTCACCCGCCCCACGACCAAACCCTCACCCTACACAACAACCACCGAGGACCCTCCCTCCGCCTCCTCCGGCCAGCCCTCCCGCGGCCCTCCCTCTGGCCGCCTCTCTCCCCTCGCTCTCCCTTCCCCCCGCTCGATCCAGGAGGGATTGAGCAGGGAGGACGAATCCCCTCGCCGGACCATGCCGGCCCTGCCTCACCCCCGCCCAAGCCGACGTTGCCCAGACGTCCCTCTCCGTCACCTGCATGGCCCGAGGAGCTCGTTCTCCTCCTCATCGCCATCCTCCTCATCTCGTCCCCGACGGCTCCATCGAGCCTCGCCGCCCCCGCCCCCCTATAACATGGGTGAGAACGAGCCCACTCCTTTCTTTCCACCTCCCGTTCCGTTCCAGCGTTCACCGCCTCGTCCCGGCGTCGTTGATCTCTCTTGTAAGAGGAGGTGGAGTATTTCCCTCCTGTGTATGTTGAGAGAGAGAGAGTTAGAATAGAGGTAGAACAGAGAGATATAACAAAGAAAAAGAAAAGAGATGATAGGAAAATAAAATAAAATAAATGGATATATGTATGTGTGTATGTAGAAAGTGGTATGTGTATGTATGCAAATATATGTATATGTATGTATGTATGTTGCGTATATGTGAAATGTGTGTATAAATGTGTATAGGTGCATGTGTGTATTATGGGTGCAGGATATATGTGTGTAATGTGTGTGTGAATTGTGTGTGGCCGGTGGGTCACTCTATGTGGGGACAACCCCCCACTCCTAGTGACAGGGTGGCCCCACACAACCCTCTATTGAAATCATAATAAAAAAATAAAAATAAAATAAAAATAAATAACAATATATTTTCTAAATAGTTTAATCAATTAAATAATTAATTAGTGAATTAATTAATTAATTAGGTAAATATAACGATTAGGAGTAATTAGAATAATTAAGTAAATTTGTTAATATAAATAAGCATTTATCTAAACTGAGTATGACACGTGGGTTCTCCACTAAATAAATCTAATTAATTAATATATAACCCTAATTAAAAATTGTGTCTATAAAACATGGAACCCACTGGTCAGTTTGACCACTCAATTGGTGATGTCAACTTGACATCATGCTGATGTCATAATAGAATTAAATTAAATTAATTAAATCTGTTTTTAATTATGAAATATTAATAAAACTTTGAAAATTAATATAAAATAAACGTAACTTAGCTAAAAATATTTTCAACATGAAAGTTGATCAGCAGAACGAGACGAACCTGGATACGCTATTCGTTCGTCTCTCACGCGTCCCTAACGTAGCAAACATGGAACTTTTCGATCGTTTTTTGTCTAATCGGTAGTAATGAGAGACCGAGGAAATATCATGAGATATTCTTCTGACCCGTCTATGAAGGATGTTACTGCGTTAGCTCATGCCTAGACCTGCATATTGTCATGTCATGCCTAGTGTTGCACCGTTGTTGTTATTTATTATTTCTTCCCCCTCTTCTTATCGGTAGACCCCGAGACTGGCGCTGCTGTGGGGTACATCTACCCTCCCGACGACCAGCCCTTTGCCGTAGAGAAACAAGGCAAGCAAACCCTCCTCGATCATTCCTATATCGCCTATTCTTTCTCCCTCATGCTTGCATTAGAATTTTGCTACTGTTGTAGTTAGCTCCTATATCTGATGCATAGCCTGTTTTTGACGAACTGCTACTTTCAGTACCGTACTTTAAAACTGTTTAGTATAGGTGGAGCAGTCATCCCCTCTGACCCCTTAGTCTAGTTGACCCGCTTTATTTTTGAGTCTTGATCCCTGATCGACGAGCCATATCCGACACAGCACTCACACCCTCCTTAGTTGTCCGGCACTACAGAGCTACTATCGGGTACCGAGGGTGACACTTCGCGATGTACTCAGGATGATATCTCTATAGTACAGCTTGTTGGTCGTGGTTATCGAGGGTGATTCCTCCTCCACCACTCCCGGCGATGACTCTGTCGTGCAACCCCTCAAGTGTGAGACCCTCGAGGGTGATTCCTCTAAGTCCACCTTGACGGATACGTCGTTCGGAATACAACAAGGGTGATACCTCGGATTCCCCCTAATGTTACAACCACACGGTTACTTGACCATGTTACTGGTATCTTTGATGAATAGATGTTAGGCGGTTGGATTCCTGCGTGGATGTGTCCTTGGCTTAATTAAAATGATAATGGATTTGGGTATTTGATCTGGGTTGGTCGGAAAGCCTTATTACGCACTAACCGTCTGCGTGGGAAGAATTATGGGTACTTGACATCGTGGTATCAACCGATGCTCTTCAGACGTCAGCAATGGAGCGGCGCACGCCCTAGTGGTCCCGAGATGCATCACACTTGTAATTAAGGGGTTCTAGGATTGACATCGACCGCCCTTGCATCGTGGAGGAGCGCAGAGGGAAAGTGGGCCCACGGCCCCTTTGTGCTTAGTAGTTAGACCGGCGGGCTGGCATCTCTATTGAGCTTAGGTGGGGTTATGACGTGTCGATATTGCGAGGCTAGGCATGACCTAGAAAAGTGTGTCCGGCCAGAGTGTTATCGAGCGTGACGGGGAAAATGTTGTGCACCCCTGCAGGGAAGAAATTATCTATTCGGATAGCCGTGTCCACAGTTACAGGATGACTTGGAGTTGTGCCCTTATCTTATACAACTACAACTTTTACTTAACTGGAATTAGTTGCCCCGGGATTGCTTCCTTGCAGGGAGTCGAGGGAGGATCTCTGAGCGTGACCTCATATTAAATTTGCTGCAACAATATGACTTTATTTGTGTTCCCTGTTCTACTCTCGTCTATTGCTGCAAGACCCTGAAGATGCTAGTCTTTGATAGGACTAGGCCTTCTCTCTATTCTTGCTTTGCTGCAGTCAGTCCACATATAAACCCCTTCTTTGATAGTGATGCATACTTAGCATAGTTCTGATATAAGTCTTGCGAGTACTTTGGATGAGTACTCACCGTTTTTTGCTACCCTTGATCCATTGTTGTGACCATAGGATGGAGCCCGGGAGATGGAGTTTCCCGCCGCCGACGACTGCTACCCCGACGGTGCCTACTACTACGTGGAGGCCGCTGAAGACCAGGAGTAGTTAGGAGGTTCCCAGGCAGGAGGCCTCGCCTCGTTGGATCGTGTATCTTTTGTGCTAGCCTTTTTTAAGGCACCCCCATGTCAATGTCTGTACTCAGATATTGTTGCTTCCGATGACTCGTGTGTCTATCGACCTTCTGTATTCTAGCCCTCGAGGCCCCTCGCTTGTAATATGAAGCTTGTATGTTTTATTTGTGTCTAGAGTTGTGTTGTAATATCTTCTCGGAAGTCCTTGAGTTTGATCGTACGCATTTGCATGTATGATTAGCGTACGATTAAATCGAGGGCATCACTTACATAGCCTAGGAGGAAGAGATGGCCCAGCCCACAGGGGCAGGGTCATCTTCTACCTCTGCTAGTAAGCACATGCGAGACCAAGCACGACGCCGGGGGAGCCAACTCCTTCGTGCTGGCGAGCTCCCATGCGTCCCTATCCACCCCGAGACAACCTCAAGGACTCCCCAAGCCCATTTCCCCTCTGGCCTCTCCCCATCCCTCTGCTCTCTCCTCTCTCCCGCGCGCATCCGTTGCCGCCGTTCATCACCACCACAACCACCGGCCTCGACGAGCCCCGCTACCCTGCCCATCATATCCATCGTAGAGTGTTTCTTCCCCACGTCGAACGAATCAAGCCGGAGGCCCCCACGGCATCGCCATCGATTCCAATCCCGTCGCCGGCCACCGGAGCTCGGAGAGCTTGATTCGCCCAGCCCGGACCTCCCCTAGCTTGTCCTCACCTCCAACCACCTCGGGGTGAGCCGCAGAGTCGATTCCCCCTTATCCTCGGTTTTTGCCGCACCCCTAGGCCATAGCTCTACCGTTCCCGAGCTCCGACCACCACCCACCTCGTCGCCGGCATTGATTATGGCGCCCCCGCGACCAGCCGTTGCCTCCTGTGGATGAGCTCAAGCCTAGGCTTCATCCCAGTGCTCTCGGCGCTGGAATTCGAGCCCTGTAGTGTATTTCCGGCAAGCTCTAGCAAGCTCCGCCGCAGATTTGGTCGCCGTCGGCCACACTCCAGTGGGCAATGACCTGGCCGGCCATTAGGGCCTAATTAACCTATTAATCACCCCCCTAGCCACTAACAGCGGGCCCCAAAGTGGGTCAAACCCCTCTTCACCGCGAGGATTAGCCCTGGGTCAGTAACCAGTGCCCCCACTGGTCAGGTTTGACATGGCCCACGCGCCGTTGACTCGAATACATCAGCATGATGCAATTAATAATTTCTAGAATAAAGATTAATGAGGAAATTTTAGAAAATACCTAAAACTTTAAAAAATCATAGAAATTAATATATAGCTCCAAATGAAATAAATTATATATGAAAAATTATCAGAAAAATCCAATGAATCTGATGGTGGCGCTTTCATGCATGTTTGAACAACTTAAACTTGCTGATAGGACAATTTAACTGAAGGCATTTAAGTGCTTTTATGAGAAGTTTAGGATTGATCTATATGGATCAAATAACTTCCATTTAAATTGTGGTCACTTGCATTAGTTCAAACCAGCATCATATTAACATGCCATACTCGTGCATAATTGTGAGGCATTTGCCGAGCTTAATTTGTACCTTGTTTGATCTTGTTGATAGACTTACGAGATGTAGTTATCACAGACATCGAAAAATAGCTGAGTTCTTCTGATCAACAGGCAAGCAACCCCCTTGAGCATTCCAATACAATCCCACTCTCTTGCTCTTGCTCTCATTTCAATGCATTAGGACAAGATGATTCAACAACTACTTGTGTTACGATAGATGAACTCATTCCTTTGCATGACCTGTCATTGTCACAGTAAATAGCTAAACCAAGCAACCTAGCATACCTAGTACATGCTTGATCCATGTTATGCCATTACCCTGTTATGCTTGCTATGCTTAGAGTTGAGTTGGTCTAATCATCTGGATAATGAATTTGAATGATCATGTCCTACTGATGAGAGTTAAGTATGTGAGCCTCTTTTGGTAAAGGTAGTGATGAGAGGCCATGTATGAGTACATGGTGGGTTGTCTCATTGATGCCGCACATAGGACCTGAGATCTTGTGTTGGTCTTCCAAGAATATCTACTACCGCACATTGGGCTCGTGTAATTCGAGCTCTCTCGGCCTATTAACTACTTTGTTCTCAGTCAAGGAGTCGCAATTGTTCGAAACATTTGTAGGTTGTTGATGACGAGTTGATGGATCTACTTTTCGCCCCTCGTTGGTTACCCCAAGTGGAAGGTGGAGATGTAGTCAATAGAAAATTTCCCTTACATGTAGACTGTAAGGTTTATCGAACCAAGAGGACTCCTAGGCTCAACAAGTAGGTGTCTTCCACCCTGGCGCTATCAGTAGACTTGGACCTGCACACACAACAAATGACTTTGCTCCCAACGAGTACAGAGAGGTTGTCAATCTCTCCGACCTTGTACTTTGCAAAGGATCAAAACACAAGCGGGAATGTAATAGTGATTGCAACGGAAAAGTAAATGAAAGCGGTAAATGATTGAGGTGTAAACAATGATGGTGATATGGACCGGAGTCACATGATGTTCACTAGTGATGTCTCTCTCCCAAAACACGATAAACAACTATGCTTGTGTAAACAAATCACAGTTGGGCAATTTCCAGAATTATGATCGCACCGCAATGCTAATTATGCTACTTGATAGTTATGTTGGAATTATGCCCTAGAAGCAATAATAAATATAGTTATTATTATAATTCCTGTATCAAGATAATCGTTTATTATCCATGCTATAATTGTATTGAATGAAGACTCATTTACATGTGTGGATACATAGACAAAACACTGTCCCTAGCAAGCCTCTAGTTGGCTAGCCAGTTGATCAAAGATAGTCAGTGTCTTCTGATTATGAACAAGGTGTTGTTGCTTGATAACTGGATCACGTCATTAGGAGAATCACGTGATGGACTAGACCCAAACTAATAGACGTAGCATGTTGATCGTGTCATTTTGTTGCTACTGTTTTCTGCGTGTCAAGTATTTGTTCCTATGACCATGAGATCATATAACTCACTAACACCGGAGGAATACTTTTTGTGTATCAAACGTCGCAACGTAACTGGGTGACTATAAAGATGCTCTACAGGTATCTCCGAAGGTGTTCGTTGAGTTAGTATGGATCAAGACTGGGATTTGTCACTCCGTGTGACGGGGAGGTATCTCGGGGCCCACTCGGTAATACAACATCACACACAAGCCTTGCAAGCAATGTGACTTAGTGTAAGTTGCGGGATCTTGTATTACGGAACGAGTAAAGAGACTTGCCGGTAAAGGAGATTGAAATAGGTATGCGGATACTGACGATCGAATCTCGGACAAGTAACATACCGAAGGACAAAGGGAATGACATACGGGATTATATGAATCCTTGGCACTGAGGTTCAAACGATAAGATCTTTGTAGAATATGTAGGATCCAATATGGGCATCCAGGTCCCGCTATTGGATATTGACCGAGGAGTCTCTCGGGTCATGTCTACATAGTTCTCGAACCCGCAGGGTCTGCACACTTAAGGTTCGACGTTGTTTTCTGCGTATTTGAGTTATATGATTGGTTACCGAATGTTCTTCGGAGTCCCGGATGAGATCACGGACGTCACGAGGGTTTCCGGAATGGTCCAGAAACGAAGATTGATATATAGGATGACCTCATTTGATTACCGGAAGGTTTTCGGAGTTACCGGGAATGTACCGGGAATGACGAATGGGTTCCGAGAGTTCACCGGGGGGGTGGGCAACCCACCCCGGGGAAGCCCATAGGCCTTGGGGGTGGCACACCAGCCCTTAGTGGGCTGGTGGGACAGCCCAAGAAGGCCCTATGCACCATAGGAAGAAAATCAAAGAGAAAAGAAAAAAAAGGAGGAGGTGGGAAAGGAAAGAAGGACTCCACCGACCAAACCAAGTAGGACTCGGTTTGGGGGGGAGACCTTCCCCCCTTTGCTCGGCCGACCCCCTTGGGGCTCCTTGAGCCCCAAGGCAAGGCTCCCCCTCTCCCACCTATATATACGGAGGTTTTAGGGCTGATTTGAGACGACTTTTCCACGGCAGCCCGACCACATACCTCCACGGTTTTTCCTCTAGATCGCGTTTCTGCGGAGCTCGGGCGGAGCCCTGCTGAGACAAGATCATCACCAACCTCCGGAGCACCGTCACGCTACCGGAGAACTCTTCTACCTCTCTGTCTCTCTTGCTGGATCAAGAAGGCCGAGATCATCGTCGAGCTGTACGTGTGCTGAACGCGGAGGTGCCGTCCGTTCGGCACTAGATCGTGGGACTGATCGCGGGACGGTTCGCAGGGCGGATCGAGGGACGTGAGGATGTTCCACTACATCAACCGCGTTCACTAACGCTTCTGCTGTACGGTCTACAAGGGTACGTAGATCTCACATCCCCTCTCGTAGATGGACATCACCATGATAGGTCTTCGTGCGCGTAGGAAATTTTTTGTTTCCCATGCGACGTTCCCCAACAGTGGTATCATGAGCTAGGTTCATGCGTAGATGTTTCCTCGTGTAGAACACAAAAGTTTTTGTGGGCGGTGATGTGCTGCCCTCCTTAGTCTTTTCTTGATTCCGCGGTATTGTTGGATTGAAGCGGCTTGGACCGACATTACTCGTACGCTTACGAGAGACTGGTTTCATCGCTACGAGTAACCCCGTTGCTCAAAGATGACTGGCAAGTGTCAGTTTCTCCAACTTTAGTTGAATCGGATTTGACCGAGGAGGTCCTTCGATGAGGTTAAATAGCAACTCATATATCTCCGTTGTGGTGTTTGAGTAAGTAAGATGCGATCCTACTAGATACCCATGGTCACCACGTAAAACATGCAACAACAAAATTAGAGGACGTCTAACTTGTTTTCGCAGGGTATGCTTGTGATGAGATATGGCCAACGATGTGATGTGATATATTGGATGTATGAGATGATCATGTTGTAATACATAATATCGACTTGCACGTCGATGGTACGGGAACCGGCAGGAGCCATAGGGTTGTCTTTATACTAACGTTTGTGCTTGCAGATGCGTTTACTATTTTGCTAGGATGTAGCTTTAGTAGTAATAGCATGAGTAGCACGACAACCCCGATGGCGACACGTTGATGGAGATCATGGTGTGGCTCCGGTGACAAGAAGATTGTGCCGGTGCTTTGGTGATGGAGATCAAGGAGCACGTGATGATGGCCATATCATGTCACTTATGAATTGCATGTGATGTTAATCCTTTTATGCACCTTATTTTGCTTAGAACGACGGTAGCATTATGAGGTGATCTCTCACTAAAATTTCAAGACAAAATTGTGTTCTCCCCGACTGTGCACCGTTGCTACAGTTCGTCGTTTCGAGACACCACGTGATGATCGGGTGTGATAGACTCAACGTTCACATACAACGGGTGCAAAACAGTTGCGCACGTGGAACACTCGGGTTAAGCTTGACGAGCCTAGCATGTGCAGACATGGCCTCGGAACACATGAGACCGAAAGGTCGATCATGCATCATATAGATGATATGATTAGCATAGGGATGCTTACCAGTGAAACTATGCTCAACTCATGTGATGATCGGACTTAAGCTAGTGTAGGTGGATCATGAACCACTCAAATGACTAGAGAGATGTACTTTTTGAGTGGGAGTTTAGTGAATAATTTGATTAAGTTAAACTCTAATTATATTGAACATAGTCTAAGTCCACTTTGAATATATTTGTGTTGTAGATCATGGCTCACGCGACAGTCACCCTGAATTTTAATACGTTCCTAGAGAAAGCTAAGTTGAAAGATGATGGAAGCAACTTTGTAGACTGGGCTCGTAATCTTAAGCTAATCTTACAAGCTGGGAAGAAGGATTATGTCCTTAATGCTACGCTAGGAGATGAACCACCCGCTACGGCTGATCAGGATGTTAAGAACGCTTGGTTAGCACGTAAGGAGGACTACTCAGTAGTTCAATGTGCAGTCTTGTATGGCTTAGAACCGGGACTTCAACGTCGCTTTGAGCGTCATGGAGCATTTGAGATGTTCCAGGAGTTGAAGTTTATCTTTCAGAAGAACGCCCGGATCGAGAGGTATGAGACCTCCGATAAAATCTATGCTTGCAAGATGGAGGAGAACTCGTCTGTCAGTGAACATGTGCTCAAAATGTGTGGGTACTCAAACCGTCTAGCTGAGCTGGGGATTGAACTCCCGCAAGAGGCTATCACTGACAGAATCCTTCAGTCACTACCGCCAAGCTATAAAGGCTTTGTGTTGAACTTCAACATGCAAGGGATGAACAAGTCACCCGGCGAGTTGTTTGCGATGCTGAAAGTCGCAGAGTCTGAACTCCGTAAAGAGCATCAAGTGTTGATGGTGAATAAGACCACTAGTTTCAAGAGAAATGACAAAGGCAAGAAGGGTAATTCAAAGAAGAGCGGCAAGCCTGTTGCCAATCCAACGAAGAAACCCAAAGCTGGACCTAAGCCTGAAACAGAGTGTTACTATTGCAAGGGTATGGGTCACTGGAAGCGCAATTGCCCCAAGTATCTGGCAGATAAGAAGGCGGCCAAAGAAAAATCAGGTATATTTGATATACATGTTATTGATGTGTACTTAACCAGCTCTCGTAGTAGTGCCTGGGTATTCGATACCGGTTCTGTTGCTCATATTTGCAACTCGAAACAGGAACTGCGGAATAGACGAAGGCTGGCGAAAGATGAAGTGACGATGCGCGTAGGAAATGGTTCCAAGGTTGATGCAATCGCCGTCGGCACAGTTTCACTTCAGTTACCATTAGGATTAGTTAAGAACTTGAATCATTGTTATTTAGTGCCTGCGTTGAGCATGAACATTATATCTGGATCTTGTTTATTGCGAGACGGTTACTCTTTTAAGTCAGAGAATAATGGTTGTTCTATTTCTATGAGTAACATCTTTTATGGTCATGCACCCAATGTGAGAGGATTGTTCATATTGAATCTTGATAGCGATACACACATACATAACATTGAGACCAAAAGAGTTAGAGTTAACAACGATAGCGCCATATTTTTGTGGCACTGCCGCTTAGGTCATATTGGTGTAAAGCGCATGAAGAAACTCCATGCCGATGGACTTTTGGAGTCACTTGACTTTGATTCACTTGACACGTGCGAACCATGCCTCATGGGCAAGATGACTAAAACTCCGTTCTCCGGAACAATGGAGCGTGCAAGTGACTTGTTGGAAATCATACATACCGATGTGTGTGGTCCGATGAGTTTAGAGGCACGCGGCGGATATCGTTATTTTCTCACCTTCACTGACGATTTGAGTAGATATGGTTATGTCTACTTAATGAAGCACAAGTCTGAAACATTTGAAAAGTTCAAGCAATTTCAGAGTGAAGTTGAAAATCATCGAACAAGAAGATCAAGTTCCTATGGTCTGATCATGGGGGTGAATATCTGAGTTTCGAGTTTGGTGCTCACTTAAGACAATGTGGAATTGTTTCACAGTTGACACCGCCTGGAACACCACAGCGTAATGGTGTGTCTGAATGTCGTAATCGTACTTTATTAGAGATGGTGCGATCTATGATGTCTCTTACCAATTTGCCGTTATCGTTTTGGGGTTATGCATTAGAAACAACTGCATTCACTTTAAATAGGGCACCATCAAAATCCGTTGAGACGACACCATACGAACTGTGGTATGGCAAAAGGCCAAAGTTGTCGTTTCTTAAAGTTTGGGGATGTGATACTTATGTCAAAAAGCTTCAGCCTGAAAAGCTGGAACCCAAAGCGAAAAAGTGCGTCTTCATAGGTTACCCAAAAGAGACAGTTGGGTACACCTTCTATCTCAAATCCGAGGGCAAATTGTTTGTTGCTAAAAACGGAACTTTTCTCGAGAAGGAGTTTCTCTCGAAAGAATTGAGTGGGAGGAAGATAGAACTTGACGAGGTTGTCGAACCTCTCATCCCTCTGGATGGTGGCGCAGGGCAAGGGGAAACCTCTGTCGTTGCGACGCCGGTTGAGGAGGATGCTAATGATAATGATCATGAAACTCCGGTTCAAGTTTCTGTCGAACCACGCAGGTCGACGAGACCACGTGCTGCTCCAGAGTGGTACGGTAATCCCGTCTTATCAATCATGTTGTTGGACAACAATGAACCTGCAAATTATGAAGAAGCAATGGTGGGCCCAGATTCCAACAAATGGCTAGAAGCCATGAAGTCCGAGATAGGATCCATGTATGAGAACAAAGTGTGGACTTTGGAGGTATTGCCTGAGGGCCGCAAGGCTATTCAGAACAAATGGATTTTTAAGAGGAAGACGGACGCTGATGGCAATGTGACCGTTTATAAAGCTCGACTTGTGGCAAAGGGTTTTTCACAAGTTCAAGGAGTTGACTACGATGAGACATTCTCACCCGTAGGGATGCTTAAGTCCGTCAGAATCATGCTAGCAATAGCTGCATTTTTCGATTATGAAATCTGGCAGATGGATGTCAAAACGGCGTTCCTTAACGGTTTCCTTAAGGAAGAATTGTATATGATACAACCCGAAGGTTTTGTCGATCCTAAGAATGCTAACAAGGTGTGCAAGCTCCAGCGATCCATTTATGGACTGGTGCAAGCATCTCGGAGTTGGAACAAACGCTTTGATGAGGTGATCAAAGCATTTGGGTTTATACAAGTGGTTGGAGAATCTTGTATTTACAAGAAAGTGAGTGGGAGCTCTGTGGTGTTTCTAATATTATATGTGGATGACATATTGTTGATTGGAAACAACGTAGAGTTTTTGGACAGCATAAAGGATTACTTGAATAAAAGTTTCTCTATGAAGGACCTAGGAGAAGCGGCGTACATTCTAGGCATTAAGATCTATAGGGATAGATCAAAACGCCTGATAGGACTTTCACAAAGCACATACCTTGATAAAGTTTTGAAGAGGTTCAAACTGGAACAGTCCAAGAAGGGGTTCTTGCCAGTTTTACAAGGTACGAGATTGAGTAAGACTCAGTGCCCAGCAACTGATGAGGATAGAGAGCATATGCGCTCCGTCCCCTATGCTTCAGCCATAGGCTCTATCATGTATGCAATGTTGTGCACTAGACCGGACGTTAGCCTGGCCATAAGTATGGCAGGTAGGTTCCAGAGTAATCCAGGAGTGGATCACTGGACGGCGGTCAAGAATATCCTGAAGTACCTGAAAAAGACTAAGGAGATGTTTCTCGTGTATGTAGGTGATGAAGAGCTCGCCGTAAAAGGTTATGTCGATGCAAGCTTTGACACAGATCCGGACAACTCTAAGTCGCAAACCGGATACGTATTTATTCTTAATGGGGGTGCGGTAAGCTGGTGCAGTTCCAAGCAAAGCATCGTAGCAGATTCTACATGTGAAGCAGAGTACATGGCTGCCTCACAGTCGGCTAAGGAGGGTGTCTGGATGAAGCAATTCATGACGGATCTTGGAGTGGTGCCAAGCGCACTGAATCCAATAACCTTGTTCTGTGACAACACGGGTGCCATTGCCTTAGCAAAGGAACCACGGTTTCACAAGAAGTCCAGACACATCAAACGACGCTTCAACCTCATCCGCGACTACGTCGAAGGGGAGGACGTAAATATATGCAAAGTGCACACAGATCTGAATGTAGCAGACCCGCTAACTAAACCTCTTCCACGGGCAAAGCATGATCAACACCAGAACTGTATGGGTGTTAGATTTATTACAATGTAATTCGCATGATGATGTGAGGACTAGATTATTGACTCTAGTGCAAGTGGGAGACTGTTGGAATTATGCCCTAGAGGCAATAATAAATATAGTTATTATTATAATTCCTGTATCAAGATAATCGTTTATTATCCATGTTATAATTGTATTGAATGAAGACTCATTTACATGTGTGGATACATAGACAAAACACTGTCCCTAGCAAGCCTCTAGTTGGCTAGCCAGTTGATCAAAGATAGTCAGTGTCTTCTGATTATGAACAAGGTGTTGTTGCTTGATAACTGGATCACGTCATTAGGAGAATCACGTGATGGACTAGACCCAAACTAATAGACGTAGCATGTTGATCGTGTCATTTTGTTGCTACTGTTTTCTGCGTGTCAAGTATTTGTTCCTATGACCATGAGATCATATAACTCACTAACACCAGAGGCATACTTTGTGTGTATCAAACGTCGCAACGTAACTGGGTGACTATAAAGATGCTCTACAGGTATCTATGAAGGTGTTCGTTGAGTTAGTATGGATCAAGACTGGGATTTGTCACTCCGTGTGACGGAGAGGTATCTCGGGGCCCACTCGGTAATACAACATCACACACAAGCCTTCCAAGCAATGTGACTTAGTGTAAGTTGCGGGATCTTGTATTACGGAACGAGTAAAGAGACTTGCCGGTAAACGAGATTGAAATAGGTATGCGGATACTGACGATCGAATCTCGGGCAAGTAACATACCGAAGGACAAAGGGAATGACATACGGGATTATATGAATCCTTGGCACTGAGGTTCAAACGATAAGATCTTCATAGAATATGTAGGATCCAATATGGGCATCCAGGTCCCGCTGTTGGATATTGACCGAGGAGTCTCTCGGGTCATGTCTACATAGTCCTCGAACCCGCAGGGTCAACACACTTAAGGTTCGACGTTGTTTTATGCGTATTTGAGTTATATGGTTGGTTACCGAATGTTGTTCGGAGTCCCGGATGAGATCACGGACGTCACGAGGGTTTCCGGAATGGTCCAAAAATGAAGATTGATATATAGGATGACCTCATTTGATTACCGGAAGGTTTTCGGAGATACCGGGAATGTGCCGGGAATGACAAATGGGTTCCGGGAGTTCACCGGGGGGGCAACCTACCCCGGGGAAGCCCATAGGCCTTGGGGGTGGCACACCAGCCCTTAGTGGGCTAGTGGGACAGCCCAAGAAGGCCCTATGCGCCATAGGAAGAAAATCAAAGAGAAAAAAAAGGAGGAGGTGGGAAGGGAAAGAAGGACTCCACCCACCAAACCAAGTAGGACTCGGTTTGGGGGGGGGGAAACTTTCCCCCCTTGGCTCGGCCGACCCCCTTGGGACTCCTTGAGCCCCAAGGCAAGGCTCCCCCTCTCCCACCTATATATACGGAGGTTTTAGGGCTGATTTGAGACGACTTTTCCACGGCAGCCTGACCACATACCTCCACGGTTTTTCCTCTAGATCGCGTTTCTGCGGAGCTCAGGCGGAGCCCTGCTGAGACAAGATCATCACCAACCTCCGGAGCGCCATCATGCTGCCGGAGAACTCTTCTACCTGTCCGTCTCTCTTGCTGGATCAAGAAGGCCGAGATCATCGTCGAGCTGTACGTGTGCAGAAGGCGGAGGTGTCGCCGTTCGGCACTAGATCATGGGACTGATCGCGGGACGGTTCGCGGGGCGGATCGAGGGACGTGAGGACGTTCCACTACATCAACCACGTTCACTAACGCTTCTGCTGTACGGTCTACAAGGGTACGTAGATCTCACATCCCCTCTCGTGGATGGACGTCACCATGATAGGTCTTCGTGCGCGTAGGAATTTTTTTGTTTCCCATGCGACGTTCCCCAACAAGTTAGAGGTTCAATAGTAATGGGTAGTACACCAATACAAGTAGACCGTTTATTCATCAGCATCTACTTACTAATCATCCACCTTGAGATATCTATCTAGAATATATCTCCGGTAGTAAGTTGCGAGGCCCACCCAAAGTGTAAACTCAAAGCAACGGACAACTGCATTAACGAACTATGCGTAAGGTAAACAATCCTTGCAACCGTGGTCACAAGCAAAGTTGTTTTCTCCCTGGTGGTAACAAGCACATCCCCTAGTCTCATGTTTTTGTCACTCAAGCAAGACATCGAGGGGCATGAACCCACAATCATGCATAACGCTCCCTCTTGGAGTTACAATCTACTACTTGGCCAAAGCAATAAAAAGCAATGGAGAACATGCATGAATCACTAAGGAACATAATATAAAAGGATAATCAAATATATAATTCATAACAATCTGATCATAATCTCATAATCCATCGGATCCCAACAAATCGAGCATAGCAATAGCAAGAGAATTAAATAGATGCCTTGATCATGTAGGGCATCTCACAAGGACTAACCATTGAAGCACAAGATTGGAGAGAAGACATCACATATATACTGGTCAAGGACTCATGGTCCAAGGAGGAATACTCACGGCACATCCGAAAAGCTTCCATGGCAGTGGAGAACCTCCGAAGGTCAATCCTCCCTCCGACAGGGTGCCGGGAAGAGGTCCCCTGATGCTCCCGATCTTGGAAGCGCTGCGGCGGTGGAACGATGGAAAAATTCGCGATTCCAGAAAGTCTGCAAGAGTTTTCTCTCGGGACTCTAAATATAGGCCAAAGGAGGGCAGCGGAGGAGGTGGGACCCACCCAGGCGACTTCGTGGCGCGGCCTATGGCCTGGCCGTGCCAGCAGGCCGCCTGAGAGGGCCCTGGCCCCTCTGGCCCTCCTTCGGTGATCCGGAAACTTCTATTTCGCTTATTTTTCTGGATTGTTTCGGGCTTCGGAAAAATGGGTAAAAGCCCCTACAAAATAGACACCGGTAGACAGAAACTGGCACTGGGTGCACTGAGTTAGTAGGTGATACGTCTCAAACGTATCTATAATTTTTTATTGTTTCACGTTGTTATCTTGTCATCTTTGGATGTTTTATGTACCTTTTATATCTTTTTTGGGACTAACTTATTAATTCAGTGCCAAGTGCCACTTCCTGTTTTTTCTGTGTTTTTGGCTCTTTTCAGGTCTAATTTTGGAATGGAGTCCAAACGGAATAAAATCCCCGAAGTTATTTTTTCCCGAACATAAGAAGATCAGGGGGCCTGTGGGCCAAGCTAGGATGGCTACAGGGAGCCCACAAGCCCCCACTCCGCCACCAGGGGAGGCGGCGGTGGCAGGGCTTGTGGCCACCCTGGCGCCCCCCTGGCCTAGATCTTTGGCCTATATATTCCCTAAAATACAGCAAAAAATCAAGGGAGCCTCGAAAATACTTTTCCGCCGCCGCAAGCTTCCGTTTCCGCGAGATCTCATCTGGAGACCCTTCTCGGCGCCCTGCCGGAGGGGACTTTGGAGTTGGAGGGCTTCTTCATCATCATCATCGCCCCTCCAATGACTCGTGAGTAGTTCACTTCAGACCTACGGGTCCGTAGTTAGTAGCTAGATGGCTTCTTCTCTCTCTTGGATCTTCAATACAAAGTTCTCCATGATCTTCATGGAGATCTATCCGATGTAATCTTGTTTGTCGAGATCCGATGAATTGTTGATTTGTGATCAGATTATCTATGATGTATATTTGAGTCTTTGCTGATTTCTTATATGCATGATTTGATATCCTTGTAAGTCTCTCCGAGTCTTGGGTTTTGTTTGGCCAACTAGATCTATGATTCTTGCAATGGGAGAAGTGCTTGGTTTTGGGTTCTTACCATGTGGTGACCTTTCCCAGTGATAGTAGGGGCATCAAGGCACACATTGAGTGGTTGCCATCAAGGGTAACAACGTGGGCCCTGTCATTGATATGAGATTGTCCATCTACATCATGTCATCTTGCTTAAGGCATTACTCTGTTCTTTTGGACTTAATACACTAGATGCATGTTGGATAGCGGTCGACGTGTGGAGTAATAGTAGTAGATGCAGAAGTATCGGTCTACTTGTTTTGGACATGATGCCTATAGATATAATCATTGCCATAGATGACGTCACGACTTTGCGCAGTTCTATCAATTGCTCGACAGTAATTTGTTCACCCACGGTCTACTTGCTTTCATGAGAGAAGCCACTAGTAAACACTACGGCCCCGAGTCTATTCACATATATCGTTTACACCTCCGCTTTTACTTTGCTTTGTTACTTTGTTGCGTTCAGTTCTCACTTGGCGAACAATCTATAAGGGATTGACAACCCCTTCATAGCATTGGGAGCAGGTTCTTTGTGTTTGTGCAGGCTCTTGTGATACTCCTTCACGGGATCGATACCTTGGTTCTCAAACTGAGGGAAATACTTACCATCGCTGCGCTACATCACGCTTTCCGCTTCGAGGGAACACCAACGCAAGGCTCCAACGCCACAGGGGAAATCCTTTGCATATTTTCCTAGGAAGTCCCTTAAGGCGTAGCCGTAGCAGAAGGATTCCTGGTGCCGTCGACACACCTATTTCTGGCGCCATTGGAAGGTCTTTTGTTGCAGTAGCAGAAGTATTTCTGGCTCCGTAGCCGGGGAGGAGAGATCTATCCAAGTAGGTCTCACAAACTCATCTCCTGCATTTACTTTTTTGCCAGTTGTCTCTCGTTTTCGTCTCCCCCACTTCACATTTGCCGTTTTCATTTTCCTTTCTCCTTTGCCTTTTTCGTTTTCCTTTTTCGTTCGCCCTTTTCTCTCGCTTGCTTTCTGTTCGCTTGTGTGCCATGTGCCTTCAATATGCTTGCATCTTCGCTTGCTGAAAATCTAGTGATATGGATCCTCATCCACTAGCTAATCTCTTTAAGAGACCCACTTATGTGGAACGAATTGCTAGTGAGTTGAGAGCACTTGACTATCTTTATGGAGTTTTGCTTGAGATGCATGAATCTGAAAATCGTGATGAAGAAACTTATGAAGTGATTCACGAGGGCTCCTTGAATGAAAAGCATGATTGCAATGGTTTCACTATAAATTCTATTAGTGACAATCATGCTAAAGATATGCAAAACCCTAAGCTTGGGGATGCTAGTTTTGCTATGTCCCCTACTTGTTGCAATAATCATGATTGGGGTGATGATCTTTCTTATGATCTTTAAAATTTGTTCAAACCTCATGATGAATATGCTATTTGCAATAATATTGAAAGTGGGTTTGGAGAAGTCATGACTTTAGTTGATGATAATCCCACTATTTTTGAAGAGCGTCAACTTTGCATGCATGTGGATCATGAAAATAATATCCTATGGGATAGCTATATTGTTGAATTTGAATATGATCCCACATGTAATTTCTTTGAGAGAGGAAAATATTTTGGTAGAAACTTTCATGTTATCAAATTACCTCTCGTTATGTTGAGATTGCTATTGTCTCTTTCTTCTTCCTTGCATTTGGTAACTATTGGTTGTCCTGCCAATTTGCTTTCCTATAAAATGTCTATGCATAGGAAGTATGTTAGACTTAGATATGATTATCACATGCTTTAGGATGCTCTCTTGTGCTTCAATTCTTGTCTTTTGTGAGAGCATCATTGAATGCCTAGCTAAGGGCGTTAAACAAAAGCGCTTGTTGGGAGGCAACCCAACGAATCTATCCTTTTTCTTTCTGTTTTGTGTTTTCCACACCTTCATAATACTGTTATGATTGTGTTTTTTGTGTTTCTTTTTGCGTTTGTGCCAAGCAAAACAATTATGATTAGTCTTGGGGATGATCGTTTGGTCATGCTGGAAAAGACAGAAACTTTCTGCTCACGAAAATATTTTTTTCTTCTGTAAGAGCTTTTGAGTTGATTCTTTTTCTGCTGATTGCTACGCAAATTCTTTAGACTGTCGTAAGTTTTCAAAAAATTTGAAGTACCAGAAGTATACGAAATATACAGATTGCTACAGACTGGTCTGCTATTAACAGATTCTATTTTTGTTGTGTTGGTTGCTTATTTTGATGAAACTATGGACAGTATCAGGGGGTATTAGTCATGGAAGATTGAACATACCCAACATCAGTATAAGTAGAATTTAAGTTTGCTATAGTACCTAAGGAAGTGGTGGTTTGCTTTCTCATACTAATGTTATCACGAGTTTCTGTTTAAGTTTCGTATTGTGAAGTTTTCAAGTTTTGGGTGAAGTTCTGATGGACAAAAAGACAAAGAGTAGCAAGAGCTCAAGCTTGGGGATGCCCAAGGCACCCCAAGAGATTCAAGGATGTCGTAAAAGCCTAAGCTTGGGGGTGCCCCGGGAAGGCATCCCCTCTCTCGTCTTCAATCCATTGGTAACGTTATTTGGGGCTATATTTTTATTCACCACATGTTATGTGTTTTTTCTTGCAGCATCTTGTATCGTAGGAGTCTTTTATTTTTGTTGTGTCACAATCATCCTTGCTGCACGCCTAGAGAGAGAGAGACATGCACTCACCGTGATTTTGTCGAGCTTCACTTATATCACATGTGCTTCACTTATATCTTTTGAGCTAGATACTTTTGCTCTGTGTGCTTCACTTATATCTTTTAGAGCGCAGCGGTGCGTGGCTTGGTAGTTGATCTATGCTTTGAAAGTAGTCTCAAAAGGGGTAGTTATCCAAAGGAATACGAAAACTTCCACCTTCATGTGCATTGAATAGTTAGAGAAGTTTGATTCCTCTCAATTAGTTTTGAGTTGTGGTTATGGTAATATTGAAGTCATGCTAGTAAGGTGTTGTGGATCTAGAAATACTTGTGTTAAAGTTAGTGATTCCCGTAGCATGCACGTATGGTGAACCGCTATGTGATGAAATCTGAGCATGATTAGTCTATTGATTGTCATCCTTTGCGTGGCGGTCGGGATCGCGCGATGGTTTATACCTACCAACCCTTCCCCTAGGAGTATGCGTTGAATGCTTTGTTTCGATTACTAATAAAATTTTTGCAACAAGTATATGAGTTCTTCATGACTAATGTTGAGTCCATGGTTTAGATGCACTTTCACCTGCGACCATCACTATCTTCTTAGTGTCGTGCAACTTTCGCCGGTGCACAAAACCCACCATTAGCCTCCCTCAAAACAGCCACCATACCTACCTAATATGGCTTTTTCAAAGTCATTCCGAGATATATTGCCATGCAACTACCACCATGACATGTGCCACCATGTCTACATTGCCATTGCATGATCTTAAGATAGCTAGCATGATGTTTCCATTAATGTCTATGCCATGCTAGATCATTGTCACGGTACACTACCGAAGGCATTCCATATAGAGTCATTGTTGCTCTAAGTTTCGAGTTGAAAGTGTGATGATCATCATTAATGGAGCATTTTCCCATGTGAGGAAATAAAAGAGGCCAAAGAAGCCCACCAAAATAAAAAAGAGGCCAAAGAGCCCACCAAAAAAAATGAGAGAAGAAGAGAGAAGGGACAATGCTACAACTTTTCCACACTTGTGCATATTAAGCACCATGATCTTCATGATTGAGAGTCTCTCGTTTTGTCACCACCATATAGCTAGTGGGAAATTTTCATTATATAACTTGGCTTGTATATTCCAATGATAGGCTTCCTCAAAATTGCCTTAGGTCTTCGTGAGCAAGTAAGTTGGATGCACACCCACTAGTTTTCTTTAAGAGCTTTCACATACTCTTAGCTCTAGTGCATCATTTGTATGGCAATCCCTACTCATTCACATTGATATCTATTGATGAGCATCTCCACACCTCATTGATATGCCTAGTTAATGTGACTATCTTCTCCTTTTTTGTCTTGCAACCTCCACCACACTCTACACCACTTATAGTGCTAAAACCATGGCTCACGCTCATGTATTGCGTGAGAGTTGAAAAGGTTTGAGAAAGTAAAGGTGTGAAACAATTACTTGGCCAATACCGGGGTTGTGCATGATTTAAATTCGTTGTGCAATGATGATAGAGCATAGACAGACTATATGCTTTTGTAGGGATAACTTTCTTTTGGCCTTGTTATTTTGAAAGTTCATAATTACCTCGCTAGTTTACTTGAATTATTATTGTTTCCACGTCAATATAAAACTATTGTTTTGAATCTAATGGATCTGAACATTCACGTCACATAAGAGGAGTTACAAAGAACATCTATGCTAGGTAGGATGAAAGCATCAAAAATTCATTCTTTATCACTTCCCTTCTCGAGGACGAGCAAGAGTTAAGCTTGGGGATGCTTGATACGTCTCAAACGTATCTATAATTTTTGATGGTTTCACGCTGTTATCTTGTCATCTTTGGATGTTTTATGTACCTATTATATCTTTTTCGGGACTAACTTATTGATTCAGTGCCAAGTGCCAGTTCCTATTTTTTCTGTGTTTTTGGCTCTTTTCAGATCTGATTTTGAAACGGAGTCCAAACGGCATAAAATTCCCGAAATGATTTTTTCCCGAACGGAAGAAGATTAGGGGGCCTGTGGGCCAAGCCAGGAGGGCTGTAGGGAGCCCACAAGCCCCCACTCCGCCAACAGGGGAGGCGGCGGTGGCAGGGCTTGTGGCCACCCTGGCGCCCCCCTGACCTAGATCTTTGGCCGATATATTCCCTAAAATACAGCAAAAAATCAGGGGAGCCTCGAAAATACTTTTCCGCCGCCGCAAGCTTCCGTTTCCGCGAGATCTCATCTGGAGACCCTTCCCGGCGCCTTGTCGGAGGGGACTTTGGAGTTGGAGGGCTTCTTCATCATCATCATCGCCCCTCCAATGACTCGTGAGTAATTCACTTCAGACCTACGGGTCCGTAGTTAGTAGCTAGATGGCTTAGTCTCTCTCTTGGATCTTCAATACAAAGTTCTCCATGATCTTCATGGAGATCTATCCGATGTAATCTTCTTTGGCGGTGTGTTTGCCGAGATCCGATGAATTGTGGATTTGTGATGAGATTATCTATGATCTATATTTGAGTCTTTGCTGATTTCTTATATGCATGATTTGATATCCTTGCAAGTCTCTTCGAGTCTTTGGTTTTGTTAGGCCAACTAGATCTATGCTTCTTGCAATGGGAGAAGTGCTTGGTTTTGGGTTCTTACCATGTGGTGACCTTTCCTAGTGATAGTAGGGGCAGCAAGGCACACATTGAGTGGTTGCCATCAAGGGTAACAAGGTGGGCTCTTTCGTTGATATGAGATTGTCCATCTACATCATGTCATCTTGCTTAAGGCGTTACTCTGTTCTTTTGGACTTAATACACTAGATGCATGCTGGATAACGGTCGACGTGTCGAGTAATAGTAATAGATGCAGAAAGTATCGGTCTACTTGTTTTGGACGGGATGCCTATAGATATAATCATTTCCATAGATGACGTCACGACTTTGCGTGGTTCTATCAATTGCTCGACAGTAATTTGTTCACCCACCGTCTACTTGCTTTCATGAGAGAAGCCACTAGTAAACACTACGGCCCCCGGGTCTATTCACATCTATCGTTTACACCTCCGCTTTTACTTTGCTTTGTTACTTTGTTGCTTTCACTTCTCACTTGGGGAACAATCTATAAGGGATTGACAACCCCTTCATAGCGCTGGGAGCAAGTTCTTTGTGTTTGTGCAGGTTCTTGTGATACTTCTTCATTGGATCGATACCATGGTTCTCAAACTGAGGGAAATACTTACCATCGCTGCGCTACATCACCCTTTACGCTTCGAGGGAACACCAACGTAAGGCTCCAAGGCCACGGGGGAAATCCTTTTCATATTTGCCTAGGAAGTCCCTTAAGGCGTAGCCGTAGCAGAAGGATTCCTGGTGCCGTCGACACACCTATTTCTGGCACCATTGGAAGGTCTTTTGTTGAAGTAGCAGCAGGTTGGTCCTAATATGTGTAAAATGATATAAAAGTGTAGCAAAACATATAACAATGTCACCCAAAAGATCATGGAACAAGCAGAAATTATAGATACGTTTGGGACGTATCAATATCCCCGAGCTTAATTTCTGCTCGTCCTCGAGTAGATAAATGATAAAACAATAATTTCCTTGGTGACATGCTAACACACATATAAGAACTCGAAAGTAAAGCAAGTGAGATATGCAATTCAAGTCAAGGCAATAACAAGCAAGAGTCTATATCTACTATTGAATTTAGCAAAGTAAGAATATATATGTGCAAGAGCTCTCGTTGTCCATGACACGAATGTCTCCAAATGGTGTTTGCGTGCAAGAAGTGGGAGATGGTTGAGATCATAAAATATTTTTAATTGAGAACTCAATCTACTGAACCTCACACTTACTCTCCTTCAGAATCTTATTTTGACTCATCCCCAGACCACTAGTCGGGCACAAGTCAAAATGATCCTCTCCCTTTTGACTTTGAGAACTCATGCAATGGATGAGCATAAGCAAGGTATGTTGGAACTTAGGATGGCAAATAGAATAATGATGGGGAAGGAAGACAAAAAGGTGTGAAAGGCTCACATCAATGAGGACAACCATAGGCGAGAGAAAGCCAAATGATAGATATGATGTGAGGAGTAGGGATTACCATGTAACAGAAGCACATATGAGCTAAGGTAAGCTCTCCAATGGAACTAGTGGGGGTGCATCCAACTTGTTTGCTCATGAAAACCTAGAGCTCATTTGAGGAGGCTCATCATTGGAATATGCAAACCAAGTTCTATAGTGTAAGGGTCCCCACATAGTTATGTAGTACCAATATATCAATGCAGTACGAGTGTGGATCTTTCAAAGGAATAGTAGTGTTGCCCCCTTCTCTCTTTTTATTTCTTTTTCTTTTTCTTTTTTATTTTATTTTATTTTGTGGCCTCTTTGGCTCTTTCTTTTTATCTCTTAGTTGTCCTCTTTGGGATCTTTAGTTTTGTCCACTTTGGGATCTTTTCCTCACTTAAGGGCAACACTCTATGTTTTACATGAATAAAAGAAAAATCATCACACTTTATAAGAAGTACTCAACATAAAGACAAGTGAAAACTATCATGATGTATGCAAATGCATGCCTCTACTAGTGTAGCAGGATATGCAATGATACTAGCGCATCATGTAGCATTGATTTGGGCAAGGCCCAACTATCATGCGGCTCTATGATTAAGCAAAAGAATGTATGACATGAATATCAAGTCATGAGATGGTGGATGTTGCATGGCAATGTATCTCGGAAAAGCTATGGAGATGCCTTAATAGGTAGGTATGGTGACTATTTTGAGGAAAGATATAATGAGGCTTATGTATGACAGAGTGTATCATGTCATGGGTTTGGATATACCGGCGGAGTTTGCACCAACTCACAATGTAAGAAAGGGCAATGCACTGTACCAAAGAGGCTAGCAAAATATGGATGGTGGAAGTGCCAACAATAGAATACTCGCATTAGTCTGAAGAACTCATACACTTATTATCGGTAACTCTCTATTTAGTAAGGAAATTCACAAAGAGACAAGTACCCCAAGGAGGAGTGTTTGGGAGTTTTGTTATCCTTGCGCATCCTCGACACATGGTAACGTGAGGGTACTCTATATATTCCAACCCCTCCAGAGGTTAGCGATCAATTTAGTAGCTAGAGTTCTCAACTAATTTTTAGTTTTTGGAAAACACACGGATGTCCCAAAATAAGACACCTATCACTAATAGGCTCAAGCTCCTGGCACCAATAGTCCAAACATTACTCAAATCAATACCTCAAAACTATTGCAGGTTACTACTATACTTAAATAGCAACCTCACTTACCTAGTCATGCAAGACACGCAACTCAGTGCAATGAGCCAACTCTCTAAACAAGATAAGCATGATAACTCAAGAGAGTTCCAAAATCAACCTAAATAATGGCTACTAAAAATATAAGCATGAAAACTAAGAGCTAAGCATGATAGTAGCTACGAAAAGATGAAGAACACACAAAAAGAATAAGCATGAAAACCTATGTTGTGTTCTAGAGTGGAATGGAACTTGTGTGTCTCCCAAACAAGGTAGGCTAGGTTCCGACTTTTTATGAACAGTAAGCAAAACAAAAACAAACTAAAAAGCAAATAACGGGACGCTCCAAGCATAGCACATATCATATGAAGTGATAAAAATATAGCATGGAGATGGACGACCTAATGATTGTTGATAGAGAAGGGGATGCACGGGGGCATCCCCAAGCTTAGACGCTTGAGTCTCCTTGAATATTTCTTGGGGTGCATGGGTGCATGGGGGCATCCCCAATATTGAGCGCTTGACATCCTGCATCTTCTTTCATCATCTCTCTCATCGCATACTTGAAAACTCCCTTCATACGAAACTCAACATAATCTGATTAGAGTGGTTAGTTACCTTAATAAAATAATTCATTACTGCTGGAAATAAAGATTGTCATGAAAAGCTACTGCTTCTCATGATTGCTAAAAGGATTTTGCAAATAAAAAGCAAGCTTAGGATTCGCAAAACAATGGAAACTTAAAACATGGCAGAATGTGTGAAAAACAGAACAATAGGTAGTAAATAATTTATTCGGGGAACTTCTGCAACTCAAATCAAAAAACTCAAAACATATGCCAGAAAGGAATTATATAGAGGATGGTGTCAAAAAATTCAGATCAAAAAGATGATCTCGTGATTTCTGGCGAATTTTTCTGTCAAGAAGACAGAATCTGTTTCTGGACAACATGTCACAATTTTTGATCTTTCTTGCAACCGGAGGCTATAACTTGGCACAAAGCTTAAAAATAAAGATAGAATGATGTTGCTATAGTAGTAACAACCGTCAAGACTACTAAAACTGAAAGTAAAAACTCAAAGTAAAGATAACAAGGGGTGTCTCCCTAGAGCTCTTTCTTTATAGCCATAAAGATAGGCTTAAGATTTTAATGATGCTCTCGTAGGAATAGGAGTTATAGAACAAAAGAGAGCATCAAGAAGAAAATACCGAACACATTTAAGTCTAACATGCTTCCTATGCATTGGAATTTTGCCACAAAATAATTCATTGAAGCACAAAGCAATAAGCATAGGAAGGCAAAACAAGTGCAGCTTCAAAACCTTCAACATAAAAAGAGGGAACTTGATATTATTGAAATATCTATAAGCATATGTTCCCTTCTCATAATAATTTTCAGTGGGGTCATGAATAAACTCAATATTATAAGTATCACATAAAGCATTGTTACCATGATCCACATGCAAAATATCTTTGGGGAGCCCATGGTTAGGACATTTTAGGATTAAAGTTTTCAGTCTCCCCCAAGCTTGAGCTATGCTCTCTCCGTCATGAGGATAGAAATTATAAATATAAATCCTATTCTCATGGACTTCATGAAGAGGATAAAACTTGGAGTAAAAGAGAGACTGAATCTCTTCACAATCCTGTAGGCGAGAATCATCTAGTAGCCTATACCACTCCACTAACAAGGCAAATAATTTCCTCATGACTCCATCTCTTGTCAAACCTGAAATCTTAAACAACTCACAAAGTTCTGTGAGTTTCAACAAATGAATACTAGGATTGATTGTTACATCTCCCGCATAATAATCATTCCTAATTATTTCAATAATCCCAACTGGTATTTTAAATGGGATACATTCAGTAGGTGGAGGAGACTTTTCTACCACGAGTGTGGTAAAGCGGCCTTCCCCAAGCAACGAACTAAGAGTGCAGTTTTCCATAAGCCTAGCTAGCGAAGTCACACAACTTAGTGTTCTCAGTGGAACCCATAGCAGGAGCAACAAGCAAGAACAAAGCAACTAATTTTTTTGTGGTTTTTGGTATAATACTCTAAAGCAAAAACTTGAAAGCAAACTAACAAGACTAAAAAGCAAAGGTAAAAGATAGTGTGAACCTCCCCTATCTTGAAGACTGGAGTCCCCGGCAACGGCGCCAGAAATTTGCTTGATGACGAGTTGATGGATATACTTCTCGCCCCTCGTTGGTTACCCCAAGTGGAAGGTGGAGATGTAGTCAGCAGCATATTTCCCTTACACGGAGACTGTAAGGTTTATCGAACCAAGAGGACTCCTAGGCTCAACAAGTAGGTGTCTTCCACCCAGGCGCTACCAGAAGATGTGGACCTGCACACAAAACAAACAACTTTGTTCCCAACGAGTATAGAGAGGTTGTCAATCTCTCCAGCCTTGTAGTTTGCAAAGGATCAAAACACAAGCGGGAAGGTAATAGTGGTTCCAACGGAAAAGTAAATGAAAGCGGTAAATGATGGAGGTGTAAACAATGATGGTGATATGGACCGGAGTCACATGATGGTCACTAGTGATGTCTCTCTCCCAGAAGACGATAAACAACTATGCTTGGGTAAACAAATCACAGTTCGGCAATTGACAGAATTATGATCGCACCGCAATGCTAATTATGCTACTTGATAGTTAGAGGTTTAATAGTAATGGGCAGTACGTCAAGACAAGTAGACCGTTTATTCATCAACATCTACTTACTAATCATCCACCTTGAGATATCTATCCAGAACATCTCTCCGGCATTAAGTTGCGTGCCCCACCCAAAGTGTAAACTCAAAGCAACAGACAACTGCATTAACGAACTATGCATAAGGTAAACAATCCTTGCAACCGTGGTCACAAGCACCGCTGTTTTCTCCCTCGTGGAAACAAGCACACCCCCTAGTCTTCTGTCACTCAAGCTAGACATCGAGGGGCATGAACCCACAATCATGCATAACACTCCCTCTTGGAGTTACAATATACTACTTTGCCAAAGCAATAAAAAGCAACGGAGAACATGCATGAATCACTAAGGAACATAATATAAAAGGATAATCAAATATATAACTCATAACAATCTAAACATAATCTCATAATCCATCGGATCCCAACAAACCGAGCATAGCAATAGCAACAAGATTACATAGATGCCTTGATCATGTAGGGAAGCTCACAAGGACTAACCATTGAACCACAAGATTGGAGAGAAGACATCACATAGCTACTTTTCATGGACTCATGGTTCAAGGAAGACTACTCGTGGCACGTCCGGGAAGCGTGCATGGTGGTGGACAAGCTCCCGGAGGTCAATCCTCCCTCCAACAGGGTGCCGGGAAGAGGTCTCCTGACGCTCCCGATCTCGGAAGCGCTGCGGCGGTGGAACGATGGAGAAATTCACGATCCCGGAAAGTCTATGAGGGTTTCCTCTCGGGACTCTAAATATAGGCCAAAGGAGGGCACCGGAGGAGGTGGGACCCACCAAGGCGACCTCCTGGCGCGGCCTAGGGCCTGGCCGCGCTAGTAGGCCGCCTAGGAGGCCCCTGGCCCCGCTCTATCCCTCCTTTGGTGATCCGGAAGCTTCTGTTTCGTTGATTTTTTATATATTTTTCTGGATTTTTTTGGGCTACGGAAAATTGGGTAAAAGCCCCTGCAAAATAGACAACAGCAGACAGAAACTAGCACTGGGTTCACTAAGTTAGTAGGTTAGTTCAAATATGTGTAAAATGATATAAAAGTGTAGCAAAACATATAACAATTTCACCCAAAAGTTCATGGAACAAGCAGAAATTATAGATACGTTTGGGACGTATCAGTTGTGGTCGGGCGTGCGAAGTGGATGAACGGCCCAATTGGGACTGGCTTGGGGCCCTGCTCACATCGTTTGAGGCCATGTTAGAAACCTTGGCCGGACTTCCATTATGGGTTCCAACTCAGATAGGAGATTGCCTTGGACGTTAGTCATTCTGAGTTAACGTCCGTGGCCGACTCCATCGCTGGGCTTCCGATTGAAGGTTGCCGAGGTGCTTGTTTTATGTGCACATGGCGATAAATGCCGGGAGCATGTGTGATGAAGTACACCCCTACAGGGTAATTATCTATTCAAATAGCCGCGTCCTCGGATATGGACTACTTGGATACTTGCATGGTTCATAGGCAACTTTAACGGATACTCTAAAATGCTCCAAGTAAGTGTGAGTGCTATGGATGGCCTTCTCGTAGGATGACGAGAGAGGATCCATGGTGGTGTATTGATGTGGTGGATACGTGGACTCGTGTACACTCTCTCATAGGGAGGCAAGAGAGGTATGCAATATTGTTGTAGTTTAGGTTAGCCAAAGGTCAAAGTATGCATTTCTGCAGTAAACCCCACAATCATGTTCATTGATACATGATGCATATGTAGTTAGTTCTCATGTAAGTCTTGTTGAGTACCTTCGTACTCACTGTTGCTTATTTACATTTTTGCAGAGATAGAAGTTGTTCTCTCTACATTTACCTCTTGACATTTAACATCGGTGGATTAGCTTGGGAACCGAGATAGTGATCTGGCTCCTATGGTAGGGTCGTTGTAGCTTGTCAGGCTCTTCCAACCGCTTTTAGTAGATGTTTGTACCTAGACATATAACTTCCTCTTGATGTTGTTATGATCTGAATGTTGGGTCATGTGACCCCCTTTTCTTGTAACATTATACTATGTTCGCTCTTCGGAGCCTTCTAAATAAATGGTGTGTTGTAGAGTTATGTTGTGATGCCATGTTGTATCTACACATATCGTGCATGTTGTGTGTATGTTTGAAATGCGTTGGTATGCGTGGGATTCGACACCTACTTGTGTGCCTTTAATAGTACTCTTTACGGGGAAATGCCTCTTTGTGCTTCCACCGAGCCTTGGTAGCTTGCTACTGCTTCGGACACATTCATTGACCGACATGTATCCTTATTTGCTGTTGTGTCTGTCCCCTCGGGGAAATGTCACCCGGTGTAATGGAGTCCCTATAGCTTGCTACGACTCGTCTACACACGTTGTTCACTGACACCTGCTTTGCGGGGTTATGTATGCATGTCCCTGTATGGATGTGCCACTTGGGTTTATAACTAGTCATGTGATACGTTCCAAATGTATCTATAATTTCTGCTTGTTCCATGATCTTTTGGGTGACATTGTTATATGTTTTGCTACACTTTTATATCATTTTAAACATATTTGGACTAACCCACTAACTCAGTGGACCGAGTGCCGTTTTTTGTCTTTTGATGTCTATTTTGTAGGGGCTTTTACCCAATTTTGTGAAGCCCTAAAAATTCCAGAAAAAATATATAGAAAATCAGCGTAACAGAAGCTTCCGGATCACCGAAGATGGGCCAGATGGGGGCCAGGGGCTTCCACGCGACCTGCTGGCACGGCCAAGACCTAGGCCGCGCCAGCAGGCCGCCTGGGTGGGCCCCACCTCCTCACATGCCCTCCTTTGGCCTATATTTAGAGTCCCGAGAGGAAACCCTTGGACTACTTCCAGAATCACGAATTTCTCCATCGTTCCGCCGCCGCAGCGCTTCCGAGATCAGGAGCGTCAGAAGACCTCTTCCCGGCACCCTCCCGGAGGAAGGATTGACCTCCGGGTGCTTCTCCACCACCATGGACGCTTCCCGGACGTGCTATGAGTAGTCCTCCTTGGACCATGGGTCCATTACCAGTAGCTATGTGATGTCTTCTCTCCAATCTTGTGCTTCAATGGTTAGTCCTTGTGAGCTGCCCTACATGATCAAGGCATCTATGTAATTCTCTTGCTATTGCAATGCTCGATTTGTTGGGATCTGATGGATTATGATATTATGTTTAGATCGTTATGATTTATATATTTTATTATCCTTTTATATTATGTTCCTTAGTGATTCATGCATGTTCTCCGTTGCTATTTATATCTTTGGCCGAGTAGTAGATTGTAACTCCAAGAGGGAGCGTTATGCATGATTGTGGGTTCATGCCCCTCAATGTCTAGCTTGAGTGAAAGAAACATCTAGATGTTTTGTTGCCACCAGGGAAAAAACAACGGTGCTTGTGACCACGGTTGCAAGGATTGTTTACCTTACACATAGTTCATTAATGCGGTTGTCCGTTGCTTTGAATTTACACTTTGGATGGGGCTCGCAACTTAATACTAACGAGATGTTCTGGATAGATATCTCATGGTGGATGATTAGTAAGTAGATGCTGATGAATAAACGGTCTACTTGTCTTGGCGTACTACCCATTACTATTGAACCTCTAACTATCAAGTAGCATAAATTAGCATTGCGATGCGTTCGTAATTCTATCAATTGCCCAACTGCGATTTTTTTACCCAAGCATAGTTGTTTATCGTCTTCTCGGAGAGAGACATCACTAGTGAACATCATGTGACTCCAGTCCATATCACCATCATTGTTTACACCTACGCCATTTACCGCTTTCATTTACTTTTTCGTTGCAATCACTATTACTTTTCCTGCTTTTGTTTTGATCCTTTGCAAACTACAAGGCCGGAGATATTGACAACCTCTCTGTACTTGTTGGGAGAAAATTTATTTGTTGTGTGGGCAGGTCCACGTCTTCTGCTAGCGCCAGGGTGGAAGACACCTACCTTTTGAGCCTAGGAGTCCTCCTGGTTCGATAAACCTTACAGTTCCCGTGTGAGGGAAAAATTGTTGTTGATTACATCTCAACCTTCCACTTGGGGTAATGAACGAGGTGCGAGAACTATAAACATCATCTCTTCATCGAGAAAAGTTTGCTGGCGCCGTTGCCGGGGACTCCGGTCTTCAAGATAGGGAGTTCCACGCTATCCTTTACCTTTGCTTTTTAGTCTTGTTAGTTTACTTTCTAGTTTTTGCTTTAGAGTCTTATACCAAAAACCACCAAAAAATTAGTTACTTTGCTTTGTTTAGTCAGTATGCCTAAATTGTTTGCCTCTAGTGTTGCACCCGAAGGAGAGATTCTCACCTTAAAACAAAGGGTTGGAGAAAGTTTGAAAGATGCTTGGTATAGAATTAAAAATTCTCAAGATAGAGCCACCAAGAAGCAATACACCACTATTTTGCTTGCAAATTTTTATGTTGGTATTACTTCTTGGCATAGCTTTGTTCTAGACACAACAATAGGAGGGAATTTCTTGGAAGCTCCCGTTGGGGAGGCTCTTAACGTTATGGAAAATCTTGTTCAAATCCCACCTATTGTTGACATCAAGGATGATATCACTTTATCTCTTGTTATGAGTAAACTTGAGAAAATAGAGTTAGAGATGCCAAGCATGAGTAAAATTAATGAAGTAGATTGTAGGATTCAAGGGATCTTAAATAGACTTGATAGCTCCATGAACAAAATTTACAAAACTTTGGAGACCCTTAAATCCCATGATGTGGATCCTTCTAGGATTGATAAGATACAGGATATTTCTGAAACTTTAGGAACTACTCTATCCTCCATCAAGACTAAAAAGGTAGAAACCCCCGCAAGTAAGGGATCTAGGTTCGTTAACGTACCCAAGGTTCCTCAACCCAAAACAAATATACCTATTGCTATGGGTGTTGAAACTGTGAAGACCTTGGAAGAGATACCTCTCTTAAATAGAATTAGAAATGAAATTCCAATTGGTCTTACTACCTTTACTTTTTCTCCTAGAAGTCTTGACACTAAGCCTCTATTTGTGAGTCCTCTTAAGACTAGTGTATTATTGAAGAGCTCTTTGATGATCTTGATGATGGTTCAATTGATACAACTGGATCTTCTTGCATTATGCCTAGATCAAAGGCATAAAAGAAAGCGCTTGTTGGGAGGCAACCCAATTTGTTTTTACTTTCTGTTTTAGTGGTCTTGATGCTTGTTACTACTATAGAAACATCATTGTGTCTTTATTTTTAAGCTTTGTGCCAAGTTATAGCCTCCGATTGCAAGAAATTTCAAAAATTGTTACATGCTGTCCAGAAACAGATTTTGTCTGCCTGACGGAAAAAATAGCCAAAAATCACGAAATCATCTTTTTGATCTTAATTTGTTTGACATCATGCTCTATATAATTGCCTTTTTGCCATATTTCTGAGTTTTTTTATTTGAGTTGCAGAAGTGCCCTGAATAAATTATTTACTACGTGATGTTCTGTTTTTCACAGATTATGCCATGTTTTGCAAATCCTAAGATTACTTTTTAATTGCAAAAACCTTTTGGAAATCATGAGAAGCAGTAGATTTTCATGAAAATCTTTATTTACTGTAGGTAATGAATTATTTTATTAAGGGTACTAACCACTCTAATCAGCTTATGATGAGTTTCGTATGAAGGGAGTTTTCAAGTATGCGATGGGAGATGACAAAAGAATATACAGGAGTGTCAAGCGCTCAAGCATGGGGATGCCCCCATTCACCCCAAGAAATATTCAAGGAGACTCAAGCGTCTAAGCTTGGGGATGCCCCCGTGCATCCCCTTCTCTATCAACAATCATCAGTTCGTCCATCTCCATGCTATATTTTTATCACTTTATATGTTATGTGCTATGCTTGGAGCATCCCGCTATTTTATTTTTAGTTTGTTTTAGTTTTGCTTGTTGTTCATAACAAGTCGGAACCTAGCCTACCTTGTTTGGGAGAGAGACGCGCTAAATTCCTCTCTAGAACACAACATGGGTTTTCATGCTTATCCTTTTTGTGTCTTCTTCATCTTTCATAGCTACTGTCATGCTTAGCTCTTAGTTTTCATGCTTATCTTTTTAAGAGCATTTATTTAGGTTGATTTTGGAACTCTCTTGATTTATCATGCTTATCTTGTTTAGAGAGTTGGCTTGTTGCACTCAGTTGTGTGTCTTGCATGAGTAGATAATTAAGATTGCTATTTAAGTATAGTAGTAACCTGCAATAGTTTTGAGGTATTGATTTGAGTAATGTTTGGACTATTGGTGCCAAGATATTGAGCCTATTAGTGGTAGGTGTCGTATTTTGGGAAATCCGTGTTTTTTTCAAAAACTAAAAATTAGTTGAGAACTCTAGCTACTAAATTGATCGCTAACCTCTGAAGGGGTTGGAATATATAGAGTGCCCTCACATGACCAAGAGTCGAGGATGCGCGAGGATAACCAAACACCCAAACACTCCTCCTTGGGATACTTTTCTCTTTGTGAAGTTTCTAACTAGATAGAGAGTTACCTATAATAAGTGTATGGGTTCTTCAGACTAATTCGAGTATTCGATTGTTGGCACTTCCACCATCCATATTTTGCTAGCCTCTTCGGTACCGTGCATTGCCCTTTCTCACATTGAGAGTTGGTGCAAACTCCGTCGGTGCATCCAAACCCATGACATGATACGCTCTGTCATACATAAGCCTCATTATATCTTTCCTCAAAACAGCCACCATACCTACCTATTAAGGCATTTCCATAGCCTTTCCGAGATACATTGCCATGCAACATCCACCATCTCATGACTTGATCTTCATGCCATGCATGCTTTTTCTTGATCGTAGAGCCGCATGATAGTTGGGCCTTGCCCCAATTATTGCTACATGACGCGCTAGTATCATTGCATATCCTGCTACACTGGCAGAGGCATACATTTGCATACATCATGATAATTTTCACTTGTCTTTATGTTGCGTACTTCTTATAAAGTGTGATGATCTTGTTTTTATTCATGTAAAACATAGAGTGTTGCCCTTAAGTGAGGAAAAGATCCCAAAGAGGACAAACAAAAGATCCCAAAGAGGACAAACAAAATATCCCAAAGAGGACAAATGAGAGATAAAAAGAAAGAGCCAAAAAGGCCACAAAAAAATAAAAATAAAAGGAAACAAAATAAAAAGAGAGAAGGGGCAACATTACTATTCCTTTTGAAGGTCCACACTCGTACTCCATTGCTATATTGGTACTACATAGAGATTATCATTCATGCATAACTATGTGGTGACATTTACACTATAGAACTTGGTTTGCATATTCCAATGACGAGCCTCCTCAAATGAGCTCTAGGTCTTCATGAGCAAACAAGTTCGATGCACCCCCAGTAGTTCCATTGGAGAGCTTACCTTAGCTCATATGTGCATCCGTTACATGGCAATCCCTACTCCTCACATCATATCTATCATTTGGCTTTCTCTCTTCCATGGTTGTCCTCATTGATGTGAGCCTTTCACACCCTTTTTGTCTTCCTTCCCCATCATTATTATATTTGCCATCCTAAGTGCCAACATATCTTGCTTACACTTATCCATTGCATGACTGCTCAAAGTCGAATGGGAGAGGATCATTTTGACTTGTGCCTCACTAGTGGTCTGGGGATGAGTCAAAATAAGATTCCGAAAGAGACTAAGTGTCAGGTTTAGTAGATTGAGTTCTCAATAAAAAATGTATTTTATGATCTCAACCCATCTCCCACTTCTTGCACGCAAACACCATTTGGAGACATTCGAGTCACGACAGCGAGAGCACTTACACCTTTGTGTTCTTACTTTGCTAACCTCAATACTAGATATAGATTCTTGCTTGTTATTATCTTGACTTGAATTGCATATCTTGATTTACTTTGAAGTTCTTATATGTATGTTAGCATATCACCACAGAAATTATTATGTTATCATTTATCTACTCGATGACGAGCAAAAATTAAGCTTGGGGATGTTGATACGTCCCAAACGTATCTATAATTTCTGCTTGTTCCATGATCTTTTGGGTGACATTGTTATATGTTTTGTTACACTTTTATATCATTATACACATATTTGGACTAACCTACTAACTCAGTGCACCTAGTGCCAGCTTCTGTCTGCTGATGTCTATTTTGTAGGGGCTTTTACCCAATTTTCTGAATCCCAAAAAATTCCAGAAAGAATATAAAAAAAATCAGCGAAACAGAAGCTTCGGATCATTGGAGATGGGCCAGAGGGGGGCCAGGGGCTGCCCAGGCGACCTACTAGCGCGATCAGGCCCTAAGCCTCGCCAGGTGGCTGCCTGGGTGGGCCCCACCTCCTCCAGTGCCCTCCTTTGGCCTATATTTAGAGTCCCGAGAGGAAACCCTTGGACAACTTCCAGAATCGCGAATTTCTCCATCGTTCCGCCGTTGTAGCGCTTCCGATATCGAGAGCATCGGGATACCTCTTCTCGGCACCCTGCCGGAGGGAGGATTGACCTCCGGGAGCTTTTCCACCACCACGGACGCTTCCCCGACGTGTCGTGAGTAGTCCTCCTTGGACCATGGGTCCATGACCAGTAGCTATGTGATGTCTTCTCTCCAATCTTGTGCTTCAATGGTTAGTCCTTGTGAGCTGCCCTACATGATCAAGGCATCTATGTAATTTTCTTGCTATTGCTATGCTCGATTTGTTGGGATCCGATGGATTATGAGATTATATTCAGATTGTTATGAGCTATATATTTTATTATCCTTTTATATTATGTTCCTTAGTGATTCATGCATGTTCTCCGTTGTTATTTATTGCTTTGGCCGAGTAGTAGATTGTAACTCGAGGAGGGAGCGTTATGCATGATTGTGGGTTCATGCCCCTCGATGTCTAGCTTGAGTGATATAAACATGAGACTAGGGGATGTGTTGTTGCCACGAGGGAGAAAACAACTTTGCTTGTGACCACGGTTGCAAGGATTGTTTACCTTACGCATAGTTCGGTAATGCAGTTGTCCGTTGCTTTGATTTTACACTTTGGGTGGGGCTAGCAAATTAATACCGACGAGATATTCTGGATAGATATCTCAAGGTGGATGATTAGTAAGGAGATGCTGATGAATAAACGGTCTACTTGTGATGGCGTACTGCCCATTTCTATTGAACCTCTAACTATCAAGTAGCATAAATTAGCATTGCGGTGCGTTCATAATTCTGTCAATTGCCCAACTGTGATTTGTTTACCCAAGCATAGTTGTTTATCATCTTTTGCGAGAGAGACATCACTAGTGAACATCATGTGACTCCGGTCCATATCACCATCATTGTTTACACCTACGCCATTTACCGCTTTCATTTACTTTTCCGTTGCAATCACTATTACTTTTCCCGCTTGTGTTTTGACCCTTTGCAAACTACAAGGCTGGAGAGATTGACAACCTCTCTGTACTTGTTGGTAGCAAAGTTATTTATTGTGTGTGCAGGTCCACGTCTTCTGCTAGCGCCAGGGTGGAAGACACCTACTTGTTGAGCCTAGGAGTCCTCCTGGTTCGATAAACCTTACAATTCTCGTGTGAGGGAAAACTTGCTGGTGATTACATCTCAACCTTCCACTTGGGGTAACCAACGAGGTGCAAGAAGTATACACATCATCTCGTAATCATCATGTTGACCCGGGTTCTCTGTCGTTCAAATGCTGGCGACATATACACATACGTGAGCCAAAAGACGCAAACGGTCTCGGCCCACGTAAGGTGGCAGCCGTGGAGTTAACCGTGCGTGAGGCCAGAAAGTGATGTGTTGGGTTTCAGGCTGGGTTTTTATGACTTAGGATTGGGGTCCCAACACTAAACTTCACGACACGGTCCGTGAGATCCATCTCGGGAGGAATAGGAGGCTCTTCCTTAGTTTTTTCATAAGTAATAGTCAACTCTTCATTGTATAAGTTTTGATAAATGTACTTCCTTAATTCTTTCTCAAGAACATGACCCAACCCAAGAATTGGTCATCATTATGTTCAGAAATTTTATCAACTAAGACATTAGGTGGAACCCTTTTTCTATGATTCTCATCATAAGCAACATAATCCGTTGATCTCAACTTCCTTATTTCTTCCGAATCATAAAGGATTCCTTCTATAGGTAACCATTAACCCTATAATGAGAAAATATTTCTCTAGCTTGTTGCATAGTGTGATTGAACTCATGAACAAGAAATATTATTGCTAGGTGTTTGGTAGGAGCATCATGAATATTAGAGAATTCTAGAAACAACCATTGTATGAAGGGATGCATATGAACGCATTGTCTTTCCAATTCGACTATCGGCAAAGATATAGCATCCGCATAACTAGTAGTTCTAGCAAGAATAGATCCTCCTATCAAGGGTAATGAGTGAGCACAAGTGAAAAAGTCTTGAATTGCACTTTTCCAATAATACTACCACTACCTATGCGGAATTTCTTTGTTTGCATAGTGGGTTCTACTTTAGAAGGATCATCATCCGCAAGGGTACTAAGCTTTTCTTTGGCAAGTTCATCAAAAATTCATTTAGCATTTTAATTGCATGGTGAAGTTAGATGACCTAGGGCCTCTACACTACTGGTAGAAGCACGATTAATTTCAAATTGAGACATGATAGCAACTTCAAGCAAACAACTAGCAAGCGAAACAAGTAAAGTAGCAAAGGTAAATATTTTTGTATTTTTTATTTTTATATCAAGAAAAATATAAAAAAAATAAAAATTAGATCAACTGAATGATAATTTGTGAGAAGGTACTTGATAGTAAGTTGGTGATACTCCGAGGCAACAACGTTAGAAATCCTCATGCTTGTGATCTGCGTGGGTTTTCCCCGAAGAGGAGGGGATGATGTAGCATAGTATTGGTAAGTAGTTTAAATAATTAGAACCAAGGTTATCAAATAAATAGGAGGATCACACAACTGCCGTCTTCAGCGCCTACGCACAAAAGAGCAAACACTTACACCCTATGCAGGCAAGAGGGTTGTCAATTCCCTTAAACTCGTTACTTGCAAGAAATAAGTAGTGTAGATATAGTTGGATAAATATAAATGGAAAATAAATAAAATGTGAATAAGAACAACAAGGAAATAGTAGCGTGTGTAGATATATAAGTGAATAGACCAGGGGGGCATAGTGTTCTCCAGTGGCTTCTCTCTCGAAGAAGGCCTACGGTGGGTAAACAAATTATTGTTGGGCAATTGATAGAAAAGTGCATAGTTATGCAATATTTATTCGTGGCAACGATCATGTGTATATAGGTATCATGTCCATACGCAAGTGGACGACTCCTTCATGCATCTACTGCTATTACTCCACACATCAACCGATATCCAGCATCCATCTAGTGTATCAAGTAAAACAGAGTAATGCTTGGAGAACAAAGACATGATGTAGACAAATTAAACTCAATTAATATGAATGAACCCCATCATTTTATCCTTAGTGGTAGCAATACAAATACATGTGTTTTCCCCTACTTCGTCACTGGGGTATAGAGCACCACCAGATTGAACCCACTACAACACACCCATACCACTGAAGATAGATTAATCTTGTTGGCCAAACCAAATCAATAGATCAGAGAGATTTATGAAGCTATAATAATCATGCGAATAAGAATAAAATAAAAATTCAGAGGAGACTCAAATATTTTTCATGAATAATATAAACATAAACCAAGAATTCATCGAATCCAAACGAACGCACTGCACAAAGAGATTACATCGAATAGATCATCACGAAGACGAGATGAACTTTGTATTGAAGAACATAGAGAGAGATAGAGAGCCATATAGATACTAGCTATGGACCCGTAGGTTTGTGGTAGACTACTCACACATCATTATGGGAGTATCAAGGATGATGTTGAGGCCCTCCGTGAGCGATCCCCCTCCGACAAGGCGCCAAAAGAGGGCTCCAAATAGGCACACCGCGGAACAGAAGCTTGCAGTGGCGGAAAAAGTGTTTCGGGAGCTCTCCTAGTGTTATCAGAATATATGAGAATTTATAAGCCAGAGAACAAGGTCGGGAGAGCTAGTGGGTCCACAAGCTAACAAGGTGTGGCCACCCCTCCTGGGCATGTCCTGTTGGCTTGTGGGGTCCTCGTGTGGCCCCCAAACTTCTCCCGAAGCTTCCAGGTCTTCTTTCGGTATAGGAAGAATCGTCAAAACATTTTGTGGTATTTAAAATCCATTTGGTACTATAAACCTGAAAAGCCAAAAACATGCGCAAAACAACAACTCGCACTTGGCATTGAGTTAATAGGTTAGTGCTAAAAAATATGAATCAGCAAAAAATGTCGTGAAAGTATCCTAGAATGAAAATATTATAGCATGGAACAATCAAATATTATAGATACGTTGGAGATTTATCAGCCGTAAGTAATTGTTCTTCCATGATCGCATCAGGAGGCCTTTTCTAGTACTTTATGGAAGTGGGAGACCATTGGAGAGGGGCAATATTTGTCGATCGTGTTGCCTCGTTCATGATGTGTGAGTAGTTGCTTCAAGACCTACAGATCCATAGAAGTAGCTAGATCTCTCTCTCTCTCTCTCTCTTTGTGTGTGTGTGTGTGTCTTTTTGGATGTTCCATGCTGTTATATTATCATTCTTGGATGTTTTATAATCATTTTCTAGCAACTTTATATCATTTTTTGGCACTAACCTATCAACATAGTGCCCAGTGTCAGTTGCTCTTTTTTGTTTGTTTTTTACTTGACAGAAAATCAATATCAAACGAAGTCCAAATGTCATGAAACTTTTTGGAGATTTTTTTTCTGCTCAGAAGACATCCAGAGAGTAAGGAAGCACAAGAGGGGAGGCATGTGGGGCCCACTAGACATCAGGGCACGCCTACCCCCCTGGCCCGCCCTGGTGGGTAGTGGGCACCTCGTGGCCCATCTTCATGTGAGATCGACGCCAAAAATTCCTATAAATATAGAAACACGCAGGAATAATCCTATATCGGAAGTTCTGCCGCCGCAAGCCTCTATAGCAATGAAAAACCAATCGGGAGCCCGTTATGGCACCTTGTTGGAGGGGGAGATTATCACCGGAGGCCATCTTCATCATCCCTATGGCGACCATAATAAGGAGGGACTAGTCCACCCTTGGGACTAAGGGTTTGTACTAGTAGCAATGTGTTTAATCTCTCTCTCTCTCTCTCTCTCTCTCTCTCTCGTGTTCTTGAGATGGCACGATCTTGATATATCGCGGGCGTTGTTAATATAATTGGATCATATGGTGTCTCTCCCTCTCTATCTTGTTGTGATTAATTGAGTTCTCCCTTTGAGATTTTGTTTTATCGGATTGAATACTTTTATGGATTTGAGAGCACCTAATATATGTCTTGCTATAATACCCATGGTGACAATGGGGTATCATATTGATTCACTTGATATATGTTTTGTCACTCAACTCACGGATTCCCGAGGTGACATTGGTGTAATCTATGCGTAGGGGTTGATGCACATTCTTGTTTTTGTTTCTCCGGTAGAAATCTTGGGGAACTCTTTGAAGTTCTTTGTGGTGGATTGAGTATTATAAATCTGAATTTTTTTTGGTGTTGTTTTAGTACGTACTCTTGTATAAATCAATTGAAAAGGATATTTGTTATTTTAGTATGAACTCTTGGAAAGATTGATCACAAAGAATAACTTTGAGGTGGTTTCGTACCCTACAAACAATTTCTTCTTATGTTCTCCGCTAGATAGGAACTTTGGAGTGATTCTTTATCGCATGCTAAGGGATTGTTATGTGACCCAATTATATTAGCATTGTTGAGAGATTATACAAGCGAAAGCACGGACCCTAGGCCTCATTTTCAAGCATTGCAATACCATTTGTGCTCACTTTCGTTACTTGCTACGTTGCGGTTTTTATATATTCAGATTATAAAACTATATTTCTACCATCCATATTACACTTGTATCACCATCTCTTCACCAAACTAGTGCACCTATATAATTTACCATCATATTAGGTGTGTTGGGGACAAAAGAGACTATTTTTTTATTTTCTCAGGTGATGATGATATCCCTACACTACCTATTCACACTTAGTTCACGACTCAGGCTCGATCTGCTGTTGTGGACGCCCCAGAGATGAGACCCTTAGTGTTTGCCTTGCTGCGACTTCTACCATGCCTCCTTCAGCACCTCAAGTGTCCACTCCACCTATCCAGAGGACTTCTACAGAAGCATTTCCTGATTCTCTTATATCGAGTCCTTCTACGACCACGTGGAGCAGCTTCATCGCCATGTGAGGGAGATCAAGCCCATTGTGATGCTTAGCTCTATACTTCTGATAGTTTTGGTAACTTCTTTCCAAAGGGGGAGAAATTGTATAGATCATAGGGCTGAGAGAGAGAGAGAGAGTTGCATTTTGGTAGCTTCTCTTGACATGAAAACATTTGTCCTATCTTTTGTTCGTCTTAAACTACATTGTGTTTGACCATACGCTTTGTGATTGATGCTACTACTTCCCATCTTTGTGATATTCATATGATGATCACTCACTCATTTACTTGGTGTTATGTGCATTGCAATCCATTCCTATCTTTTATGCGCACCACCAAGATGTATGTGACATGGAAGAGTGACCCCTGTCCTAATTGATTGGGCATTTGCATTCAAGCACAAATTTAAAATAATGCACAAATATTTTTGTCGAAGATTGATCTACATGTTGTCATCAATTACCGAAAAGGGGGAGATTGAAAGCAGAACTTCTCCCTAGGTGGTTTCGGTAATTAATAACGACATATATTTCACTGTAACAATGAATCTATCAAGTATATTTCAGGAAAAGTTCAATGAATGGATTGACTTCTGAGGATATTCCCTAGATGCAAGGAACATCAATTGGCAAAAGCTTCAAGACTACATTTTATACTTTATGTGCGAAATCACAATTGAGTCCATAGGAAAGCCAATACTATTAAAAGGGAATGAGGTATCTAAGATGATCTGGTTGTTTAAAGTGCTTGGAGATTTGTCAACAAAAACCTCAAAAATTCTCCCACAAAATATTATGTTCAAAACCCTAAAGTCAAATTCGGTGCCACCAACTTTCTACATATCGGCCACACCAGGTTTCCCTTAGAAAGAACCCAATCCAAATCCTAGCAAATAAATACAATCAAAATTCCTTTCAGTATAGCCAAAAAGCTGTGACCAACCTCCTGGTATCCATTTATTAAATTTGAGAATTCCCGAGTTTTCCATATAGGTACCACCGAAGTAAGGAACTGCTCAGGCCAGCCAAATTGGTCTCACCGAGATGCTTCATATCGGTCTCACCGAGAGCCCAAAAGTTAGGAAATTTTGTACCAGTCGATGAAACCATGTTTTTACTCTCGTTCCATCGAGTTGGGCAATATTGTTGTGGCAATTGGATTTTTGGAGATGGCTATATATACCCATCCACCCCCTCTCCTTTGTAGAGGGAGCACTCAAAACAAGTAAACACTTGCACCATTCATTTTCTGAGAGAGAACCACCTATTCATGTGTTGAGATCAAGATCTTCCACTCTAACCATATGAATCTTGATTTATATCCTCCCCAAGTTACTTTCCACCCAATCAATCTCTTCTACCAATCCAAATTCCGTTATAGAGTGATTGAGTATTGAGGAGACTATTTTTTGAAGCACTAGAGCAAGGAGTTCATCATCCATACCACATCTATTACCTTTTGGAGAGTGATATCTCCTAGATTGGTTAGATGTCACTTGGGAGCCTGCAAATCACATGGAGTTGAACCAAGAAGTTTGTAAGGGCAAGGAGATCGCATACTTCATGAAGTTCTATCCAGACGTAAGCCATGGTGGAATAAACAAGGTTGATTATTCGTGGACCCCTTATGGGTGGAGCCTGTCATGGACTCGCACAACTGTTACCCTTAGTAGGTTAAAGTCTCCATTAACATGGACGTATGATAGCGCCACATATCGGAACCACGCCAAAAATAATTGTGTCTTCATTGCGTTTGATCTTCCTATCCGTACCCTCTACTAACACTAGTGTGTCTTTACTTTCTACTGCTATACTCGTAGACTTTCATGTGTACGGTGTGCTAGACTTGGTAAAATTGCTAAAACTTACCAACCGATAAAATCAGGAAAATTTTAAGTTTCTTATTTGGTCAAGTAGTGTAATAACCTCCCCTCCCCCTCTAGACATACTTTCGATCTTACAAGTGGTATCAGAGCACTGGTCCCCATTGCATTGGTTTCACAATCTATGAGAGTATGACATTTAGTGAGGGAACTACCATCGTAAAGGTCCATATTTTGATGGTACAAACTTTGCTAGTTGGAAGTATAAAATGAAAATGCATATTCTTGGTCATAACCCCGCCGTTTGGGGCATGAGGATGCAAGGAGGGACAAAATGCATATTCTTGGTCATAACCCCGCCGTTTGGGGCAAGAGGACGCAAGGAGGGGAATGCGTCGGTAGGATCGAGGTGGAGGGTGTGCGTCAACTAACGAGTTAATGGGCCATCCCAAGTTGGTCATTTTAAATATGAGCATGGAATACACTTGTAGGCGAAACATACCAGTGGTGGGAAGTGGTGGGATGTGAGGCGAGACTACCAACTCCTCTTTTAGAAGTAGAGACTTTTGAAAAATATAAATCCCGGGCGTTTGGGATTTGACCATGATAAATCAAACATTTTTATGGCAATTTTAGTCACGCGAGGATGGCAAGTTTAGTTGACACACATGGAAATTCCCTGGCAAAATAATGCACTACACACATATTTACCATGTTTACTAATGTCCTTTGGTTCTGTTAATGCAATGCTTGTTAGATTTACTCCTCTACTATCGATGCACGAGTGATAGTGTATTATTTTGAAAATCTAATGTAGTAAACATGGAAAATATGTTGTAAACATGGATTGTGTAGAAAATATTACCCCTCTATAGACATTAGTAAGCATTGCATCGATAGTATAGAACAAATTACCCCTCTACTATCGATGCATGAGTGATATCATGCTATAATTTCAGAACATATTCGTGAATTCATAAAAATGTTTGCGAATTGAAATAATGGTTGCTATTTTGAAAAAAGTTCATGGTTTTGAAAATGTGCATGAATCCAAAAAATATTCATGACTTTAAAAAGTCTCCATCAAATACTTGAAGTGTTCATGACTGATACGTCCACTTTGCATCATGAATTACTATTGATATTTGCGTTATTCTTTTCCATTATTCCCTACTATCATACAATTCTTATGCCCTTTCTCTCTGAATATGCAAGGTACATCACAAAGAGGGAAATATCTGAAAACTGGAATTATCGACCGGGAAACCGGGAAAAAGGTAGAAAAATCAACAGACTCCAAATTACTTGAAACTTCACGGAGATTTTTTTGGAATATTTAAGAATTATTGGTACAAAATTATACAAGAGGGGCCACCTACTCGCCACAAGCCAACAGGGCACGACCACCCCCTAGCCACGCCCTAATGGCTTGTGGGCCCACTACATGCCTTATCACACCCCTTTTCTCCTATGTGGTGTGTGATACCCTATAAAAAAATCATAAGCAACCTTTCGGGATCAAGTGCCGCCGTCTCGAGGCGGAAACCTGGCCAGAGGCCCTTTTTCTCTATATCAAAGAGATTCTGCCACAGAAACTTCCCTCTTGGAGGGGGAATTCGAAGCCATCGTCATCACCAACGCTTCCTCCTTCATGGGATGACCAATCTTCATCACCATCTTCACTAGAACCATCTCATCTCCAACCCTAGTTCATCTCTTCTATTGATTCTTTGTCCCAAAACTCGGATTGGTACGTGTGGGTTACTAGTTGTGTTGATTACATCTTGTTGTTAATGCTTGTTGGATTACTTGGTGGAAGATATTATTTTCATGTCTTTAATCATTATTATCATACCTATGATCTTGAATAGGTTGATGATGTGTGAGTAGTTACTTTTGTTCTCGAGGATATGGGAGAAGTCTTGTGATAATGAATCATGTAAAGTTGATATTCGTTCGATATTTTGATGATGTGGATGTTATTACTTCTCTTAGTGGTGTCATATGAACGTCAACTACATGAAACTTCACCATGTTATGGTACTAAGGGAAGTCATTATGGAGTAACAAGTAGATGATGGGTTGCGAGAGTGACAGAAGCTTAAACCCCAGTTTATGTGTTGCTTCATGAGGGGCCGATTTGGATCCACACGTTTAATGCTATGGTTAGATTTATCTTAATTCTTCTTTCGTAGTTGTAGATGCTTGCAAGTGATGGTGATCATAATTTGGTTGTTTTTTCAAGTAAGAACAGTACCTTAGCACCGGTCCACCCATATACCAAATTGTCAAAGTAGCAAACGCGAATCAACTCAACATGTTGAACATGGCTAGACAGAAATTCCCACGTGTTCTCGGGAGCGCTTGCTTAATATAAGAGTACTTTCAGGTCTATCCTTTGCTACAAAAAGGATTGGGCTACCTTGATGCACCTTTTTTACTATTATTACCTGTCACTTGTTACGAATTATCTTGCTACAAATCTATCTATCAGTGTCATTTACAACACTTGCTGGGAATTCCTTGCTCAAAACCGCTTGTCATTTTCTTCTACTCGTTGGGTTCGACACTCTTACTTATCAAAAGGACTACGATTGATCCCCATACTTGTGGGTCATCAAGACTCTTTTCTGGCATCATTGTCGGGGAGCGAAGCACCTTTGGTAAGTGGAAATTGGTAAGGAAACATTTGCAATACATGCTAAAATTTACTATTGATTGTCACTATTGACGGTCACCGTTTGAGTGTCTTGTTCGGGGCATCTTCGCCTCGAACAGAAGTTGAGGAACTTGTTACTCCACCTACCTAACCTAGTAAAAATATTTATTATGAGATTCCTTGAAGTATTCTATAGAAATTGTTGGGTAATCTTTATAATGGTTCAACTCATCCTCATTATCATTTGATATATCTTGATGAGATTTGTGGATTGTTTAAGCTTTTAGGTCTACCCAGAGACAAAGTTCAGAAGAAATTTTTCCCTTTACCTTTTGGAGGTAAAAGCATTAATGTGGTATAGGCTACTAGATGATTTTGGATCATGGGACTGGAATCGCTTGCAGCTGGAATTTCATCAGAAGTTTTATCCTGTGCATCTAATTCATGGTGATCAGAACTTTATTTATAATTGTTGGCCTCGTGAAGTAGAAAGTATCCCTGAAGCTTGGGGAGGCTTAAATCTACGATGCACACTTGCTCCAACCATGAGCTCTCGAGGGAATTGATTATAGAATTTTTTTTATGCTCGGATTTCTCATCATGATCAAACATTACTTGATTCTTGTGTTATTGGTTCATGTATGAAGGTGACTATTGAATTCAAATGGGTTCTTCTGGAAAGGATTAAACAAAACTCTGAATATTTGGAACTCGAGAAGGTAAAGAGTCAGGTATAAAGCTTAATTTTTATTGCGTTGAATATTTTACGGAAACTCCTTCTTTCCGTGAATTTAGCAATAAATATGGTCTTGACTCTGAGATAGTAGCCACTCTCTCAGAATATTTTGCTACCTATGTTCATCTTCCCAAGGAGAAGTAGTTTTAATACCATCCTCCAATTGAAAATTTATCTTAGGAACTTGTTAAAATTAAGACAGAAGAAATAATTGTTAGCCATGTTGATCCAATTGTTCCTACTGCTTACATTGAGAAACCTCATTTTTCCTGTTAGGATTAGGGAACATGCTAGGGCTACAACTGTGGTTAATAAAATTTATGTTAGGACACGTAAACCTTGTGAACAAGTAAGTGTTGAGCCTAATGTTGCTATAGTTAAAGATCTCCTAGTTGACAATATTTATAGGCCGGTTATTTACCTCTATGATGAAGCTGCTAGAATTGCAAAACCTATTAGAAGCAAGCGATATGAGCTTGATAAAAATAAACCAGTTGTAGGTATGCATGTCATTTCAGTTAAAATTGGAGACCTTTGCTATTATAGTTTGTTTTATATTGGTGCTAGTGTTAGTGTTATACCATTTACATTATATCAACAAATTATGCATGATATAACACCTTGTGAGATTGAAGATATTGATGTCACTCTTAAACTTGCAAACTGTGATACTATTTCACCACTTGGGATTGTTAGATATGTTGAAGTCTTGTGTGGAAAAGTCAAGTACCCCACTGATTTCCTAGTACTTGGTTCAGAAGAAGATAACTTTTGTCCCATTATATTTGGTACACCTTTCTTGAATACTATTAATGCTGAAATTAATTGTGCTACTAAGAAGGTCGAAGTGAGCTTTGGTGATATGTCTCATGAGTTTAATTTCTCCAAGTTTAGTAAACAACCACTTGAAAAAGAATTGCCTAATGAGGATGAAATAATTGGTCTTGCTTCTATTGTTGTACCTCCTACCGATCCGCTAGAATAATATTGGCTAGATCATGAAAATGGTATGCATATGAATGAAAGGAATGAATTAAATAATATATTATTTGATAAACAACCTATCCTTAAGCACAACCTACAAGTTGATATTTTGGGGGACCCTCCTCCACCTAAGGGAAGTCCCGTGTTTAAGCTTAAGACATTACGTGGGACTTTGAAATATGCTTATCTTGATGAAAAGAAGATATATCATATTATTATTAGTGCTAACCTTTCAAAGCATGAAGAAAAGAGATTACTTAAAACTCTGAAGAAGCAGAGGGCTGCTATTGGATATACTCTTGATGATCTTAGGGGCATAAGCCCCACTCTCTGCCAGCACAAGACTAATATGTAACCATATGCTAAACATGTCATTGATCATCAACGCCTTCTCAATCCTAAGATGAAAGAGGTGGTAAGAACTGAGATATTAAAACTTCTGGAAGCACGTATAATTTATCCTATTGCTGATAGTAGACGGGTAAGTCATGTTCATTGTGTTCCTAAGAAAGGTGGCATAATTGTGGTTCCTAATGATAAAAATGAAGTTATTCCACAAAAAATAGTAACAGGTTATAAGATGTGACAGATTTGAGGAAATTGAATAAATCTACTAGAAAATATTATTACCCCTTGCCTTTTATTTATCAAATTTTAGAAAGATTTTCCAAGCACAAACACTTTTGTTTTCTTGATGGATATTCTTGATTCTCGCAAATACCTGTGTCAAAAGAGGACCAAGAGAAAACTACCTTTACTTTCCCTTTTGGGACTTATGCTTATAAGTGTCACATCCCTCACACCTTAATCAAGTTAGCATTGTGCTCATATCTTCTTTGCATTTCATCTAGGAAATTTTCAACAAAAACAAAGTGAGTGGTGAAGCAAATAAGCAGTGAAGAAAACCATTTTCATAACACTTATGGCATTTCAAATAAATGCAAAAAGCTACTGGTTTTAAGTTTAAAATTTGAATTCAAAAACATTAAGTTTTCAAAAATGTTGAAAACTTCAAGAATGGTTGGATATATTCCAACTAATATTCTGGTGTGTTCAAAATATTTTTATAAACTATTTTGGAGCTGAAATAAAAAGCAACCAAAATAGTTAGCAAATCAGAAAAAACAAAACAGAAAGAAAATAGAAAGAAAGGGGAAAAACCCTACCTGTCGCCTCAGGAGGCCCAGCCCACGAGGGGCAGGGGCGTCTTCTTCCTCCTGCCTTCTGGCAGAGGAGCGAACGCCCACGGCGGCTCCTCCACCTCTTGCTTCGCCGTGGCACGCTCCGGTGCTCCCCAAGACTGCGCGACAGCGGGGATATCCACCCCGAGCCCATCTCTATCCGTTCCCGTGCTCTAGTTCCCCCTCCTCTCGGGATCTCTCCTCCCTCCTTCTGCCGCCATTGCTAAGAGCTCGAGCTCGAGCCGCCGCGCCTCTAGCCACATGACCTTCCTCCCGAGTAGTCCAGTAGCTCCGCCTCGTCGAGCTGGTTCTCCCTGCAAAGGCCGAAGCCTCCCCGAGCCCTGCAACACCCCCAACGCCATCGTCTTCAACCTTCGGTCACCGGCAAATCGACGGTGAAACGCCGGCTACAGCCCCTCCCCGAGCAGTCTGAGCCTAGCTTCACCTCCACCGTGAGCCTGCGATCATTTCCCCTCTTCTTCGCCTCGCATCCGTGCCCTCTACCCGCTGGACCATCGAACCCGAACTCCGGCAGCCGCCTCGGCTCGTCGCCGGCTTGCTCCGGCCACCCATAGCCCTCCCTGTGGCCAGTGCTGGATGAGGTCGAGCCTGGGGATCATCCCAGTGCTCTCGGCAACCATTTCCGAGCATCAGAGCACGAGATAGCGCGTCTCCGGCGAAGTTCTGTCGCGGATCTGGTCGCCGCCGGTCAGGCTCCAGCGGGGAACGACGTTGCCAGCTTAACCCCAGTAGTTTAACTCTAATCGCTCGCTGACAGTGGGCCCGAGGCCAAGTCAAACCCACTTAGGGGCTGGTCAGCGCGGGATTAGCTCCCCAGACACTGACCAGTGGGCCCCCCTGTCAGGTTTGACCTGATCAAGTCAGTTGACCTGCTGACGCCATGATGATGCAGTTATGATGCAATAAGTGAATTTCTGATTTAAAAGAATTCCAGAAAAATAACAAAACTTCTATAATTCATAGAAATTAATCTGTAACTCCAATGAAAATAATTTATATATGAAAAAGTATCTGAAAAATTCAAGGAATCTGAATATGTCATTTTCAAACATGTTTGAAAATGTTACTGAACCCAAACATATAGATTAATGAATAAGTTAACTTTCATAAATACTTTGGAGATGGAATTTGGAAAATATTTAAATTTCACTACAAATGATATGATCAAACACTGTCCAAATTACAAACCAGCAACCTAACATGTCATTCCATGCATGTTAAAAGCAAGTTGATCTGAGCATCAGGTCGAATCAATTAAAATGGTATTCGAGAATACCTCGTTTGAAGTGATATTTGAATTTGATTCAAATCAACTTCAAACCTAATAAAAGTTAGTTATAATAGTATACCACCTTGGATCCTCATGCCATGTTCATGCATCATCTTGTTGCACATGATTGTTATTGATTGTTGTCATTCCTTTCGGTAGGCCCCGCTCCCTCGGATTCCACAGAATATCCGACTGACGGATATTGTCCCTCCTCTGAGCAACAAGGCAAGCAACCATTTTGATCATCCCGATAAATCCCATGTTCTCGCTCCTGCACTTACTTATTGCATTAGGATCAAATGCTTTAAATGCTTTTGCTACGTTAGTTGAACCCATTTCCTTTGCATGACCTATCCTTGTCACAGTAAATAGCTGAACCATGCAACCTAGCATACCTGGTAGTTTCTTAAGCCATGATGTGCCTTATCCTGCTATGCATGCTATGCTTAGAGTTGTGTATGGTCTGTCATCTGGGAGATGAACAGAATTGTGAGAATGTGTTCGGTAAGCAAAGGTTGTGTGTTGAACCTGATTTGGTAAAGGTACCGATGAAAGGCTGTGTAGGAGTACATGGCGGGTTGTTTCATTGGAACCGTCCTTAGGAACTGAGTTCCGTGTATGTAATCCAAGACGAGATACTACCACATGTTGGGCCCTGAAATATGACCCCGCTCGACTTATTAATTGCTTAGTACTCGGTCCAGGAGTTGCAAGTAGTTTCTGGTGTTTATAGTCATGCTGGAGGTCGTGCATGGTGCTGACCTGAGAAGTCGGCTGTGATGCGGTAGGCAGTGGCACAATGTACCAAGTGGCACCCGGATGGTGGGCTTGGGAACCCTGCGCACATTGTTTGGCACCGTGGCGGAAACCTCGGCCGGACTTCCGTGCGGGTTACCCTCAGATAGGCGATAGACCTGGACTAGGTACTAATGTGGTTAACGGTCGTGGCCGACTCCCTCGCTGGGCTTCCGCTTGAAGGTTGCCGAGGTGCATGACGTGCACATGGCGATAAGTGGCGAGAGCGTGTGTGACGAAGTACACCCCTGCAGGGTTATGATCTATTCGAATAGCCGCGTCCGCGGATATGGACTACTTGGAGACATATGTTGTTCATAGATAACTTTAATGGCTACTCATAAAATTGTCAAGATAAGCATGAGTGTCGTGGACGGCATTTCCGTATGGGGACGGAATGATTCCACGATGGAGTATTGTTGTGGTGTTAGTGGACTCGTGTGCGAGAAATCAAGTTGTCAAAAATTGTTTTAAAATGTAAGTTGTCTAGCCACGAGTCAAATGGTGGCTTTCCGCATGAAACCCCACAATTCCTTATTGATACATTGCATGAGTAGATAGTTATCCTAAAGTCTTGCTGAGTACCTCCATACTCATGTTTGTTTAATAATTGTTGCAGAGGTTGCTAATGACCCTAATGGAGGGTTCTTCCTAGACATCGACGACGACGAGTAGCTGGTGTCCCAGCTACGATCTGGCCCTAGGATGGGTGTGTAGTATAGTCACGCCATGTGCCTTCTAGTTCTCCTGTCTGTACTCAGACAGTATTAAACACTTCCGCTGGCTTGTAACTGAATGACTGCTATTATGGGTCATGAGACCCTTACTCTGTAATATTATGTGTGTGGCTCTTCCGAGCCTCTTAAATAAAGCTTGTATGTTTATGGTTATGTTGTGATGCCATCGATGTATCTATACATATCGGTATGCCATGCGTACGGGTGTCGTACTTGATATGTATGGGGTTCGATTACCTAGCCGTGAGCTTTAGTAGCACTCCTTACAGGGAAATGCCCCTTTGTGATCCAATGAGCCATGGTAGCTCGCTAATGCTCCGGACACATTGGTTGACCAGCGTGTGTCCTTCTTAGCTGTTGTGTCTGTCCCCTTTGGGGAAATGTCACGCGATGTAATGGAGTCCATGTAGCTTGCTATGACTCGTCTACATTCGCTGGTGACCGACACCTGCTTTGCTGGGTCATGTATGCCTGTCCTTGTGCGGAACTACCACTTTGGTTTATGACTAGACATGTCGATCCGGGTTCTTTGTCATTGGAATGCTAGCACACAATTGCATACGTGAGTCAAAAGGCGCAAACGGTCCCGGCTAAGGTAAGACTGCAGTCGTGGGGTTAACCGTGCATGAGACCGCAAAGGGATGCGATGTGTTACAAGCTAGGTTCCTATGGTTTAGGATCGGGGTCCCGACAGCGTTGGTATCAGAGCCTGACTGACTGTAGGACTACTAAGCCAAACTGGTCGAAGTTGAGTCTAGAATTGCTTTAGTTATACATAAGGGAATTGTTTGTGGAAGGGAACGTAAGACTCTTGTTCTCTTCTCAAGTTATTCTATTCTGGTCATCCTCGTCTTTTCTGCGGGAATTAAGAACTAGGTTACTCATCTTATTCTAGGCTCGTGTTTCGGATCGGTAGATTATAAGACTACGGGTCGAGAGTTATATTGGGTTTCTTTCATTTCTAGGGAAAAGGAAGTAAGTTTGATGATCAGAGAATTGAACTTGATAGTTGAGTGGTTACGCTATTCCATTTTGGGTTGTCTCAAAATTTGTTTTTGAGCATTTACAGCCGTTATGCTGCCCAATTTTGCACCCAAAGCTCTAATGCTTTTGCATTACTCTCTATTTTCAGATGTCTGGCCGTCCTTCTCGTCAGGTGGTACGTCTGACCAGGTGCATGGATGTGCCGGGTCATACGGCCATGCTGGTCAGGGTGATGTCGGTGTGCGGTTACCGCTGGTACCCCGAGTACACAGTGGAGGAACAGTACCAAGACTTCAACCAGAGCCAGTATATCTGCACTGTTAGGGTATTTCCAGACTACCCTAGAGCTGAGGTGCCAATCCATTGGTCCTATGGATTGGGAGTCACTGTTGACATGGCACTACAAGATGCTGCCTATTCAATGCTGACCATTATGAGAGCGAGACATGCACTGCTGTAGAATTCAGAGTTCTGCTATGTTCCTGCCTCTCAGCCTGGTGAAGAGGGATACCTCAGCGGAGTCTATTTTGATTCTTCTATGGAGGATCTGCTACTGCAGTCCACTGTTGAGATACTAGAGAACAGAGACAGGGATGCTCGTGCTCTCCGCATGTAGCTTTATGCTACCCGTGCCCGTCTGTGGACGGCTTTGACGCAGTTGGCACCGGTAGTCCAGACAGGGTACGGAGATATGGAGATGCTGAACCGTGTTAGGAACCATCTTCCGGCCCATGTTGACTGGCCAGCTATAGGAGGAGTCACCCCTCTTCGGGGACCCCTACTATCACCAGTCAGGGGACCGAGGCCACATCCGTGTCCTTATGGATCCTAGGGATCTCAGGCCAGAGTGTTTCCTGATCCGCAGGTTGAGCTTCCAGGCCATGGAGGTAATCTCTATGAGATGTTCTATGCGGATGCCTGAGCTCTGAGCGGAAGGATAGTATGGTAGTAGTCGTACGTTCACAGTCCTGCGTGACTTGTGAAGTATGCTTGTGATATGAAATGAATTCCGGAGGGCTAGATAAATAATGTATAGGAAGCTTGTAAGCCTCTGATGAGTAGTTTCATAATTTCAGTAGTTTCTCTTCGATTAAGGTTGTACTAAGCTATGTAAGGGTGTGTATGAACCATGGTGTATATATAGCAGATGCTTGTTACCATGTTGTTCGGATATTCATTTCCGCATTCCGTGTGTTCAGCACATTCTTAATCCATAGCTAGTATTGATATGATATTGGTCTAAGATGTGAGTTTGTTTGTCAGGATGGTGTTCACCAGGTTGAACCGTGCCCCTGCTCATGAGCAAGGCGAGGGTAGTCAAGCGTCGCGGGAAGACCTGCCTCACCCGCCCTCTCTCGCGGAAGTTATGCTTGAGGCAGAGAGGAACAAAAGGGAGACCAACCGACTGTTAGAGCGTATTGAGCAGAATACGGCTCGTCAGCCTAGGAATGCTGCAGTATCCCTCAATGACTTCGTGAAGCTGAATCCTCCAAAGTTCCATCACTCCGTCGATCCTCTCGATGCTGATGACTGGCTGTGCAGCATCTCACGCAAGATTCGCTCTGCGAATGTTTCTGAGGCCGACAAGGTGACCTTTGCGGCGTATTTTCTAGAAGGACCCGCCAATCTGTGGTGGGAGAACTTTGAAGCAATGCGTCCTGCTGATCCAGTAGCTACATGGGCAGACTTCAGTGCAGCCTTCCGTCTGCACCATATTCCAGAGGGCCTGATGGACAGAAAGAGAGAGGAGTTATGTGCTTTCACCCAGGGCAAGTTGTACGTGGATGCCTATAGCCGCGAGTTCGGTAACCTTGCCCGCTATGCAACAGAGGAGGTGTCTACAGACGCCAAGAAGCAAGCAAGATTCCGTAAGGGTCTGAGCCCTAAGCTTCGTCGTGATCTGCACCTCCACGAGTGCGCAAGCTTTCAAGCCCTGGTCAACAAGGCGATCAGTGCTGAGACTGGTCATACCGACTTTGAAGCCACAAGAAAGCACTCCCGTGACATTGGCTCGTCATCTGGTTCCGCGTTTCCAAAACGCAGGTTGTGGGTTCCGAACAGTTCTCTGCCGCCAAGATACACTCCGAGGCCGTCCTACGTGGCGCCTCAGACAAATCAGACCAACCCTCCAACAAAAACTTATGGTGGTCCAGCTAGCAATGCTGCACCACGTGCCAACCAAGCGATATGCTACAAGTGTGGAGAACCAGGACACTACTCCCGTGAGTGTCCTCAAAATGTGGGTGCCAAGCAACCCAGAAAGTCCGTCGGGCAAGGCAAGTCGGGCAAAGCTTACTACGTGAAGCCAACTCCTGCACGTGGCCATGTGAACTATGTCTCAGCAGAAGAAGCTGCAGAGGATCCCGACGTCATACTGGGTACGCTTCTTGTTAATCATCACCCAGCGTCTGTTCTCTTTGACACTGGGTCTTCTCATTCCTTCATTTCAGAAAGTTATGCACAGTTGCATAACATGTCTTTTTGTGATATGCCAATTCCATTGGTTGTCCAAACTCCTGGTAGTAAATGGCAAACCTCTAGGATAACCTATGACAATGAAATTCTAGTAGACAGGCTAGTTTTTCTAGCCTCATTGATAGCCTTGAAATCTTCGAATATCAATATCATCTTGGGTATGGACTGGATGTCAGCTCACTATGCCAAGATTGATACTCATTCTAGGAATGTTCAGCTTACCCATCCCTCGGGTGAGATAGTCAATGTCTCTACTCGAGTTGCCAAATGCCAACTCTATTCCCTCAATGCCAACCCTCTTCCGGAACTTGAAGACATTCCGGTAGTCGGTGACTTTCCGGATGTTTTTCCAAAGGAACTGCCAGCAATTCCACCTGACAGAGATGTAGAGTTCGTGATAGATCTTGTTCCGGGAACTGTTCCAATAGCCAGAAGACCATATAAGATGGCACCCCTGGAGCTAGCCGAACTTAAGAAGCAACTAGATGAGGCCTTGAACAAAGGTTTCATTCGTCCTAGCCCTTCTCCTTGAGCTTGCCCCGTCCTCTTCGTCAAGAAGAAAGATGGAACGGATCGGATGGTTGTAGATTATCGACCAGTTAATCTGGTCACCATAAAGAACAACTATCCGCTCCCCAGGATCAACGATCTGTACGATCAGCTCGCTGGATCCTCAGTCTTCTCCAAAATGGATTTGAGGTTGGGATACCATCAAATCAAGATCAAGAACAGGGACATTCCAAAAACGGCCTTTGTTACTCGTTATGGCCAATACGAGTACACCGTCATGTCCTTTGGTTTAACCAATGCTCCAGCCACCTTCTCTCGTCTGATGAATTTAATCTTCATGGAGTATTTAGATAAATTCGTCGTGGTATACCTCGATGATATTCTCATCTACTCGAAGAACGAACAAGAACATGCCGAGCATCTAAGGCTGGTATTGATGAAACTTCGAGAGCATCGCCTTTATGCCAAGTTTTCAAAATGTGAATTTTGGTTACCAGAAGTGACCTATCTAGGTCACGTAATCTGTGGTATGGGTATTGTTGTCAATCCCGAGAGAGTTCAAGCTGTCCTTGATTGGACTCAACCTGAATCGGTTAAGCAAGTTAGGAGTTTTCTTGGTCTAGCGAGCTAATTTCGCCGCTTTGTCGAGAATTTCTCCAAGGTTGCAAACCCTCTAACTGAACTCCTCAAGAAGGATAAAAAGTTCGAGTGGACACCACAGTGTGAGCATAGTTTTCAGGAACTGAAAAGACGCCTGACTTCCGCACCTGTGTTGCTGCCACCAGATTTTTCTAAGGACTTTGTTATCTATTGCGACGCCTCGCGACAAGGATTAGGTTGCATTCTCATGCAATATCGTCATGTGATCGCATACGCATCTCGACAGTTGCGTCCACACGAGGATAATTATCCCACACATGACCTTGAGCTTGCAGCTGTGGTCCATGCATTAAAAACCTGGCGACATTACCTTATGGGTAATCGTTGCGAAATATTCACTGATCACCAAAGTCTGAAATATATCTTCTCCCAGCCGGATTTGAATCTCAGGCAAAGACGGTGGGTTGAGTTGATCTCGGATTACGACTTAGGGATAACTTACACCCCGGGGAAGGCCAATGTTATGGCTGATGCACTAAGTCGTAAATCTTATTGTAACAATTTGATGCTACAACAAGGTCAACCACATCTCTATGAGGACTTTCGGAAGTTGAATCTTCATATTGTTCCTCAAGGATTCCTTTCTACCCTGGTGGAGAAGCCTACCCTTAAGGATCAAATTATAGCTGGCCAGAAGCGTGACAAGGGTATATCACGGATCAAGGAGAATATTATTAGCGGAAACGCTAAAGAATTTTCCATGAATGATCAAGGTGTTGTGTTCTTCCAGAATCGTCTAGTGGTTCCTAAGAACCTAGATCTAAGGAAGTTAATTCTTAAGGAGGCCCATGATTCTCCTCTCACCATTCATCCCGGTAGTACTAAGATGTATCAGGACCTATGTCAGAGGTTCTGGTGGACTAGGATGAAGAGAGAAATTGCTGAGTTCGTTGCTAACTGCGACGTTTGTCGTCGAGTTAAGGCAGAACATCAAAGGCCTGTTGGCACCCTTCAACCTTTAACTATTCCTGAATAGAAATGGATAAAGTTAGCATGGATTTCATTACCGGATTTCCCAAGACCAAGAAAGGAAATAATGCTATCTTTGTGGTCATTGACCGTCTCTCCAAAGTAGCTCATTTCCTTCCTGTTCGTGAGAGTATAACAGCTAGCCAGCTAGCGGAGTTATATATCTCTCGAATAGTGTCTCTTCATGGTGTTCCCCTGGAGATTAACTCGGACCGTGGGAGTATCTTTACTTCTCGCTTCTGGGAATGTTTTCAGAATGCCATGGGGACTTACTTATCATTTAGCACTGCTTTCCATCCCTAATCAAGTGGTCAAGTAGAAAGAGTGAATCAAATCCTAGAAGATATGCTCCGAGCTTGTGTTATATCATTCGGTATGAATTGGGAGAAGTGCCTTCCATTCGCCGAATTCTCTTATAACAATAGTTATCAATCAAGCCTGGGCAAAGCTCCTTTTGAAGTTCTCTATGGACGAAGATGTCGAACACCTCTTAATTGGTCAGAAACCGGAGAGAGGCAACTCTTTGGCCCGGATATGATCCAGGATGCAGAAGAGTAGGTTCGCATTATTCGTGAAAAGTTGAAAACAGCCCAGTCTCGTCAAAAGAGCCATTATGATCGTCATCATAAGGTTGTGACCTTTGAAGTTGACGAGAAGGCTTACCTTCGGGTTACACCTTTGAAGGGTACCCATCGATTCGGTATCAAGGGCAAGTTGGCTCCTCGTTACATTGGTCCTTTTCGCATTCTTGCCAAACGAGGAGAAGTTGCCTACCAGTTGGAACTTCCTCCGCATCTTTCCAAGGTTCATGACGTCTTCCACGTCTCGCAACTCAGGCGTTGCTTTTCGGATCCTATCCGTGAAGTGGACCACGAAACGCTTGATCTCCAAGATAACCTTTCGTACCGAGAATACCCCGTGCGTATTATTGATCAAGCTGAGCGTACCACTCCATGTCGAAACCTCAAGTTTCTTAAAGTTCAATGGTCAAATCATTCTGAAAAAGAGGCAACATGGGAAAGAGAGGATCGTCTCCGACTTGAGTATCCAGCGTTATTCCCGACGACTTCGAAATCTCGGGACGAGATTCTTTTGAGTGGGGGTGAGTTGTCACATCCCTGACACCTTAATCAAGTTAGCATTGTGCTCATATCTTCTTTGCATTTCATCTAGGAAATTTTCAACAAGAACAAAGTGAGTGGTGAAGCAAATAAGCAGTGAAGAAAACCATTTTCATAACACTTATGGCATTTCAAATAAATGCAAAAAGCTACTGGTTTTAAGTTTAAAATTTGAATTCAAAAACTTTAAGTTTTCAAAAATGTTGAAAACTTCAGGAATGGTTGGATATATTCCAACTAATATTCTGGTGTGTTCAAAATATTTTTATAAACTATTTTGGAGCTGAAATAAAAAGCAATCAACATAGTTAGCAAATCAGAAAAAACAAAACAGAAAGAAAATAGAAAGAAAGGGGAAAACCCTACCTGTCGCCTGAGGAGGCCCAGCCCACCAGGGGCAGGGGCCTCTTCTTCCTCCTACCTTCTGGCAGAGGAGCGAACGCCCACGGCGGCTCCTCCACCTCCTGCTTCGCCGTGGCGCGCTCCGGTGCTCCCCAAGACAGCGCGACAGCGGGGATATCCACCCCGAGCCCGTCTCTATCCGTTCCTGTGCTCCAGTTCCCCCCTCCTCTCGGGATCTCTCCTCCCTCCGTCTGCCGCCATTGCCAAGAGCTCAAGCTCGAGCCGCCGCGCCTCTAGCCAGAGGACCTTCCTCCCGAGTAGTCCAGTAGCTCCGCCTCGTCGAGCTGGTTCTCCCTGCAAAGGCCGAAGCCTCCCCGAGCCCTGCAACACCCCCAACGCCATCGTCTTCAACCTTCGGTCACCGGCAAATCGACGGTGAAACGCCGGCTACAGCCCCTCCCCAAGCAGTCTGAGCATAGCTTCACCTCCACCGTGAGCCTGCGATCATTTCCCCTCTTCTTCCCCTCGCATCCGTGCCCTCTACCCACTTGACCATCGAACCTGAACTCCGGCAGCCACCTCGGCTCATCGCCAGCTTGCTCCGGCCACCCATAGCCCTCCCTGTGGCCAGTGTTGGATGAGGTCGAGCCTGGGGATCATCCCAGTGCTCTCGGCAACCATTTCCGAGCACCACAACACGAGATAGCACGTCTCCGACAAAGTTCTGCCGCGGATCTGGTCGCCGCCGGTCACGCTCCGGCGGGGAACGACGTGGCCAGCTTAACCCCAGTAGTTTAACTCTAATCGCTCGCTGACACTGGGCCCGAGGCCAAGTCAAACCCACTTAGGGGCTGGTCAGCGCGAGATTAGCTCCCCAGACACTGACCAGTGGGCCCCCCTGTCATGTTTGACCTGATCAGGTCAGCTGACCTGTTGACGCCATGATGATGCAGTTATGACGCAATAAGTGAATTTCTGATTTAAAAGAATTGCAGAAAAATGCCAAAACTTCTAAAATTCATAGAAATTAATCTGTAACTCCAATGAAAATAATTTATATATGAAAAAGTATCTGAAAAATTCAAGGAATCTGAATATGTCATTTTCAAACATGTTTGAAAATGTTACTGAACCCAAACATATAGATTAATGAATAAGTTAACTTTCATAAATACTTTGGAGATGGAATTTGGAAAACATTTAAATTTCACTACAAATGATATGATCAAACACTGTCCAAATTACAAAGCAGCAACCTAATATGTCATTCCATGCATGTTAAAAGCAAGTTGACCTGAGCATCAGGTCGAATCAATTAAAATGGTATTCGAGAATACCTCGTTTGAAGTGATATTTGAATTTGATTCAAATCAACTTCAAACCTAATAAAAGTTAGCTATAATAGTATACCACCTTGCATCCTCATGTCATGTTCATGCATCATCTTGTTGCACATGATTGTTATTGATTGTTGTCATTCCTTTCGGTAGGCTCCGCTCCCCCGGATTCCACCGAATATCCGACTGACAGATATTGTCCCTCCTCTGAGCAACAAGGCAAGCAACCATTTTGATCATCCCGATAAATCCCATGTTCTCGCTCCTACACTTACTTATTGCATTAGGATCAAATGCTTTAAATGCTTTTGCTACGTTAGTTGAACCCATTTCCTTTGCATGACCTATCCTTGTCACAGTAAATAGCTGAACCTTGCAACCTAGCATACCTGGTAGTTTCTTAAGCCATGATGTGCCTTATCCTGCTATGCATGCTATGCTTAGAGTTGTGTATGGTCTGTCATCTGGGAGATGAACAGAATTGTGAGAATGTGTTCGGTAAGCAAAGGTTGTGTGTTGAACCTGATTTGGTAAAGGTACCGATGAAAGGCTGTGTAGGAGTACATGGCGGGTTGTTTCATTGGAACCGTCCTTAGGAACTGAGTTCCGTGTATGTAATCCAAGACGAGATACTACCACATGTTGGGCCCTGAAATATGACCCCGCTCGACTTATTAATTGCTTAGTACTCGGTCCAGGAGTTGCAAGTAGTTTCTTGTGTTTATAGTCATGCTGGAGACCGTGCATGGTGCTGACCTGAGAGGTGGGCTGTGATGCGGTAGGCAGTGGCATAGTGTACCAAGTGGCACCCGGATGGTGGGCTTGGGAACCCTGCGCACATCATTTGGGGCCGTGGCGGAAACCTCGGCCGGACTTTCGTGCGGGTTACCCTCAGATAGGCGATAGACCTGGACTAGGTACTAATGTGGTTAACGGTCGTGGCCGACTCTCTCGCTGGGCTTCCGCTTGAAGGTTGCCGAGGTGCATGACGTGCACATGGCGATAAGTGGCGAGAGCGTGTGTGACGAAGTACACCCTTGCAGGGTTATGATCTATTCGAATAGCCGCGTCCGCGGATATGGACTACTTGGAGACATATGTTGTTCATAGATAACTTTAATGGCTACTCATAAAATTGTCAAGATAAGCGTGAGTGTCATGGATGGCATTTCCGTATGGGGACGTAATGATTCCACGATGGAGTATTGTTGTGGTGTTAGTGGAATCGTGTGCGAGAAATCAGGTTGTCAAAAATTGTTTTAAAATGGAAGTTGTCTAGCCACGAGTCAAATGTTGTCTTTCCGCATGAAACCCCACAATTCCTTATTGATACATTGCATGAGTAGATAGTTATCCTAAAGTCTTGCTGGGTACCTCCGTACTCATCTTTGTTTAATAATTGTTGCAGAGGTTGCTAATGACCCTAATGGAGGGTTCTTCCTAGACATCGACGACGACGAGTAGCTGGTGTCCCAGCTACGATCTAACCCTAGGATGGGTCTGTAGTATAGTCAGGCCATGTGCCTTCTAGTTCTCCTGTGTGTACTCAGACAGTTTTAAACACTTCCGCTGGCTTGTAACCGAATGACTGCTATTATGGGTCATGAGACCCTTACTGTGTAATATTATGTGTGTGGCTTTTCCGAGCCTCTTAAATAAAGCTTGTATGTTTATGGTTATGTTGTGATGCCATCGATGTATCTATACATATCGGTATGCCATGCGTACGGGTGTCGTACTTGATATTTATGGGGTTCGATTACCTAGCCGTGAGCTATAGTAGCACTCCTTACAGGGAAATGCCCCTTTGTGATCCAATGAGCCATGGTAGCTCGCTACTGCTCCGGACACATTGGTTGACCGGCGTGTGTCCTTCTTAGCTGTTGTGTCTGTCCCCTTTGGGGAAATGTCACGCGATGTAATGGAGTCCATGTAGCTTTCTACGACTCGTCTACATTCGCTGGTGACCGACACCTGCTTTGCTGGGTCATGTATGCATGTCCTTGTGCGGAACTGCCACTTTGGTTTATGACTGGACATGTCGATCCGGGTTCTTTGTCATTGGAATGCTAGCGACACAATTGCATACGTGAGTCAAAAGGCGCAAACGGTCCCGGCTAAGGTAAGACTGCAGCCGTGGGGTTAACCGTGCGTGAGACGACAAAGGGATGCGATGTGTTACATGTTGGGTTCCTATGGTTTAGGATCGGGGTCCCGACAATAAGCGTATGCCTTTTGTTCTATGCAATGAACCTAGTACCTTTCAAAGATGTATGATTACTATATTCTCTAATTTTTGTGGAAAGATTGTTGAGGTTTTCATGGATGATTTTTTCATTTACGGGACTTCTGTTGATGATTGCTTGAGCAACCTTGATCAAATTTTGCAGAGATGTGAAGAAACTAATCTTGTCTTGAATTGGGAGAAGTGCCACTTTATGGTGAATGAAGGTATAATATTTGGGAATAAATTTCTGAACAGGGTATTGAGGTGTATAAGGCCAAAGTTGATGCAATAGAGAAAATGACATGCCCAAACGATATCAGAGGTATAAGAAGTTTCCTCGGTCATGTTGGTTTTTATAGGCGTTCCATTAAAGATTTCTCAAAGATTTCTAAGCCATTAACTAATATTCTTCAAACAGATATTCCTTTTGTTTTTTATGATGATTGTGTAGAAGCCTTTGAAATACTTAAGAAAGCCTTAATTTCTGCACCTATTGTTCAACCATCTAATTGTAACTTACCATTTGAACTCATGTGTGATGCTAGTGATTATGTTGTTGGTGTTGTTCTAGGGCAAAGAGTGGACAAGAAATTGAATGTTATTCATTATTCTAGTAAGACCCTAGATAGTGCCCAGAGAACTATGCTACTACTGAAAGAGAATTCTTAGCAGTTGTGTTCGCATGTGATAAGTTTAGACCCTACATTGTTTATTCTAGAGTAGCTATTCGCATTGATCATGCTGCTATTAAATACCTTATGGAAAAGAAAGATGCTAAACCTAGACTTATTAGCTCGATGCTTTTAATCCAAGAATTTACTTGCATATCATTGATACGAAGGGAGCTAAAAACCCCTTAGCAGATAACTTGTCTAGGATGGAAAATGTTCTTGATGACCCACTGCCTATTGATGATAATTTTCCTGATGAGCAACTTCATGTTATAAATACTTCATGTAGTACTCCTTGGTATGCGGATTATGCTAATTACGTTGTTACCAAATATATTCCACCTAGCTTCACCTATTAACAAAATAAAAAAATATTCTATGATTTACGACATTACTTTTGGGATGACCCACATCTATATAAAGAATGAGTAGATGATGTTATTGGATGTTGTACACCTGAGCATGAACAGGAACAGATCCTAAGGAAGTGTCATTCCATAGCCTATGGAGGACACCATGCTGGTGACAGATCTACACACAAGGTATTACAATATGGTTTCTATTGGCCTACTCTTTTTAAAGATGCTCATAAGTATGTCCTTTCATGTGATGAATGTCAAAAAGTTGGTAGCATTGGTAAACGTGAGGAAATGCCTATGAATTATTCACTTACTATTGAACCATTTGATGTTTGGGGCTTTGATTTTATGGGACCTTTTCCTTCCTCTAATGGGTACACTCATATTTTAGTTGATGTTGATTACTCTACTAAGTGGGTAGAAGCTATCCGAACTAGTAGTGCTAATCATAACACCTCTATTAAAATGTTTAAAAACATCATATTCCCGAGGTTCGGAGTCCCTAGATATTTAATGACTGATGGTGGTTCGCATTTTATTCATGGTGCTTTTCGTAAACTCCTAGCTAAATATGATGTTAACCATAGAGTTGCATCACCTTGTCATCCTCGGTCTAGTGGCCAAGTTGAATTGAGAAACCGGGAAATAAAATTAATATTGCAAAAGACTGTCAATACGTCTAGAAAGAATTGGTCTAAGAAACTTCATGATGCTTTATTGGTTATAGAACTGCTTATAAAAATACTATGGCGATGTCCCCGTATCAAATGGTTTATGGAAAAGCTTGTCATTTACCTCTTGAGTTAGAACATAAATCTTATTGGAAATTGAAGGAATCAATTATGACTTTAAACTTGCCAGTGGAAAGAGGTTATTTGATATTAGCTCATTAGATGAATGGAGGACACAAGCCTATGAAAATGCCAAGTTATTTAAAGAAAAAGTTAAAAGATGGCATGATAAGAGAATTCAATGTAGGAGATCTAGTGCTTTTATACAATTCTCGTTTCGGATTCTTTGCACGTAAACTCCTCTCCAAATGGGAAGGCCCATATGTTGTCGAGGAGGTCTATCGCTCCGGTGCTATAAAGATCAATAACTTCGAAGGCAAAAATCCAAGAGTGGTAAATGGGCAAAGAATTAAGCATCACATCTCATGTACGCCCATTAATGTTGAAACTAACATTATTCAAGTAATAACACCAGAGGATCACATAAGAGAGACCTTCCAGAATGCTCCACAAACCTAAAAAAAGGAGTGGGTACGTGAAACGGTAAGAACACCGACTCCAAAAATAAAAAAAAATCTCCTGTTGGTTTGGTTTTTATAAAAATTACAAAATAAAAAAGAAGTCAGGGATACACACGAGGGAGGCACAAGCCAAAAGGGCGCGACCACCCCCTGGCCCTGCCCTGATGGCTTGTGGGGCCCTCATGTGCCTCCTGGATTCCGTTTTCTTCCCAAGCACGTATTCTGACCTGGAAAAATCATTATATATACTCCCGACTGTTTTGACCACCACGTCATGAGTTTTTCCTCTGTTCTTGTTTTGGCCTATTTTTCTGACTAATTGCCAAAGGCGTGGAGCTATGTCTTCGTCCTCCTCCAACAACTTTGAAAACCAAGCATGGTTGTTGCAGATGGAACTCGAACAAGAAGGTTGTGAGGACGTTATCTCGGGAGAAGAACCTGGGGACTCCATGGAAGTGCATCCCCGGCCTTAGAACGTGGGGCTACCTGGCATACCTCTTCTCTAAATCCTTGCCCACCAATGGGGAGAAGAGCCCAGCTAGCTCAGGAAGCACAAGGTCAATCTACCATGAGGAGGTCCCTTATTAGGTTACATCACAATTTGATCCATAATTATGGAGTGGAGAATATTCCTCGCTCGCATATACCGTCCAATTGGGACATCTCTCGTCCAAGTGAAAGTGATGCAAGAAAAGGCTCTTGGTGGCCTGAAAATAAACATATCATGGTGGAAGTACAAAAGAACACTTCAATGATTCAACAAATATTTCATGAGATGAGGGAACTAAAGGCTGCCCTGCTAACTTTCGCGGAGAACAAGCCTACTACCTCAACACCACCATCACCCAAGAAGGACACTTGAGTTCATGGGTATAGGCACCATCCTTAGCTCATTCCAATCTTGGGGGAGGTTGCTCGATATCGTATCACCATCACTTCCACCATTACCATCTATCTCAGTTCGATCTTAGCACTTTCGTGATTTAAAGAAATGAAATTTTAGATTTGCTTTGCTTAGAATTTTTTGCTTTAAGATCCATCTATCCTTGTAACTAAGTGTGGGAGTTATATAATAAAGATTAGTTGAATTTTTGTGCTTTACTTGTTTGCACCCATCATCATAGCATGGAAATAAAATAAATAGAAAGATCATATGCTTACCACATGAGAAGTAATGACTTCACATGGAAAAGTGTATAGGCGATAAAAGTTGTTGATAGTAAACAAACATAGTATTAGTCATTGATGCAATTTAAGCAAGATTATGATAGAGGAGAGAAAACTCACATATAAATACACTATCTTGGACATCTTTTATGATTGTGAGCCCCCGCCAAATATTATACAACGATCAAGTGTTGACGTTGGACGTGGAAGACAATGTACTGAATATGGTAGTTTACATTCACATAGAAGTTATATGGTTTTGGATCCTTTAACATGTGGTGCTTTCTTTAGATCTTTTTCAAGCCCAAAGAACTTCCGCACTAAGTAGAGATACTACTTGTGCATCCATAACCCTGAAACCCAATTTCTTGCCATGAGAGTCCACCATACCTACCTATAGGTTGAGTAAGATCCCTAAAGTAAGTTGTCATTGGTGAATCAAGTAATAAAAATTTCTCCTAAACATGTATGATCTTTTATTGTAAGGGAAAATAAGCTTTGTACGATTTTTTGATGGCAAAGAAATAAAACTGATGGACTGCATAATAAAGTTTGCTATCACAAGGGGCAACATAAAGTGATGTTCCTTTGCATTAATAGTTTGCATATCCAAAAACTTAAAAGTGCATGAAAACCTCTGCTTCCCTCTGTGAAGGGGCTATCTTTTATCTTCAGGAATTCATTCTTGTGTGTGAGTCAATAAAGTTGACTCCTCTTCCTACCTATAAACTCTATAGTGGCAAGAATCATGTGTTGAGGAAAGATTATGATTTATATATCCAAGTGGATGTAGATTATCATGATTTATCATTGTTGACATTATCCTTGAGGTAAACGAATTGGGTGGCAAATCATTTAAGACCCTATCTTCCTATGTGTCCAATGGAAACATGAGCTCCAAAAATTTGACTTGAGTGTGAGCAATCATACAATATTGAATGATAGTTGTGTATGTGAACTTGCTAATAAGAAAGCTCTTACATAGACTCTCCTCTGAAATATGATGAATTGTGATTGTCCCAATAACTAAGAACATAGTTTGTTGATTGTGAATAAGGTTTATGCTTCATACCCCAATAGTTGTGAATGAATTGTTACTTGTCTATGAGAAGATATATGATAAAATACTTGTTGCTATGCTAATACTCATGATGCTCTCATGTCCGTATTTTATTTTTATCAACTCCTCCCTATCGAATCATGTGGCCATCATTTTCAAGCTCGGCTTTTGCTTGAGGACAAGCGAAGTCTAACCTTGGGGAGTTGATTGTCCATTTTACATCATGAATTAGTATTGATATTTGTGTTATTCTTGTCCATTATTCCCTAATATCATACAATTCTTATGCCCCTTCTCTCTGAATATGCAAGGTACATCACGAAGAGCAAAACATCTGGAAACTAGAATCCTCGATCGGGAAACCGAGAAAAAGGAATAAAAATAAACAAACTCCAAATGACTTGAAACTTCACGGAGAATTTTTCTGGAATATTTAAGAATTATTGGGCCAAAACTTTCCACAGGGGAGTCACCTATTCGCCACAAGCCAAGGGGGCGCGGCCACCCCCCTTGTCATGCCCTGATGCCTTGTGGGCCCTCAACAGGCCGCCTGATGCCCCTCTTCTACTATATGGTGTGTTTTACCCTAGAAAAATAATAAGCAACCTTTTGGAAGGAAGCGTCACTGTCTAGAGGCGGAAACCATGGCAGAGGCCCTTTTTCTCTTCGGTGGAGAGATTCTGTTGGGGAAACTTCCCTTCGGGAGGGGGAAATCAAAGCCATCGTCATCACCAATGCTTCCTCCTTCGTGGGCGGACCAATCTTCATCAATACTAGCACCATCTCTTCTCCAACCCTAGTACATCTCTTGTATTCAATCTTTGTCTCAAAACCTTCTTATAGTTGATGCTTGTAGGATTACTTGGTGGAAGATATTATATTTAGATCCTTAATCATTATTATTGTACCTCTGATCTTGAACATATTGATGAGTTTTGAGTAGTTACTTTATTCCTGGGGACGTGGGAGAAGTCTTGTTATAATAAATCATGTAAAGTTGGTATTGGTTCGATATTTAATGATATGTATGTTGTTACTTCTCTTAGTGGTGTCATGTGAATGTCGACTACATGACACTTCACCATGTTATGGGCCTAAGGGAAGTCATTGTGGACTAACAAGTAGATGATGGGTTGCAAAAGTGATAGAAGATTAACAATATAATTACCAAATTCATCCATGCATTGAATAGGGGTCCTAGTATAAGGTATATCATTTTCATTAAAGGAACGCAGAGAATTTACTTCTAGTACCTGTGTCGGGGTATCAAGTCCATGAATTTCTTTGATAGATGGTATTTTCTTGACATCTTCAGTTTAATACCTTTTTCTTTCATAGATCTTTTTAGCTTCTTGCATATCTTCAGGGCTATGGAATATAATACCTCTCTTATTTTGAATATGTTCCGGAGGTGGTTCGATGAGTGTCCAGTCATTAGCATTTTGCAATATGTTATTCAATAATTCTTCAGCTTGTCCAACAGTTCTTTTCATGAAAACACGACTAGCACAACTATCTAGGAAGTCCCTAGAGTCATCGATTAGTCCATTATAAAAGAAATCAAGAATTTCATTTTTCTTAAGAGGATGATCAGGCAAAGCTCTAAGTAACTGGAGAAGCCTCCCCCAAGCTTGAGGGAGATTCTCTTCTTCAATTTGCACAAAGTTAAATATTCTCTTCTTCATTTTTTTTTAAGAGGATGATCAGGCAAAGCTCTAAGTAACTCGAGAAGCCTCCCCCAAGCTTGAGGGATATTCTCTTGTTCAATTTGCACAAAGTTGAATATTCCATGTAAGGCAGCTTCTTTATTATGAGTAGGACAATATTTTTTAGAAAAGTAATAAAGCATATCCTGAGGACTACGCATACAACAGGAGCCATAGAAAGGAACCATTCCTTGGCATGGACTTTTAGTGAGAAAGGAAAAAATCTTAAGGATATAATATTAGCGTATCTTCTCATCATTGGTAAACAAAGAAGAAATATCATTCAACTTCATGAGGTGTTCGACAACAGTTTCATTTTCATAGCCATGGAAAGGATCAGCCTATATTACAGGAATCAAATCAGGGTCTATAGATCATTCATACTCCTTATTAGAGACAAATATAGAAGAAGTGGCAAATTTAGGATCATGTTTGATTTTCTCCATCATAGTTTTTTCTTTTAGTTTGCATAGTACTTTCTTCAAATCATCTCTATCTTCACAAGCAAGAAAGTTCGTGGCTACTTCCCCATCCATAACATAACCTTCAGGTACATAAGGCAATTCATATCTATTAAGAGAGTCATGTGTAACAGGCGATTCAAAATCTTCGTCAGTTTCAGCATTTTCAAGTTCTCTGGCTTTAGCAATATGAGCACCAAGTAGTTCATTCGGTGGCATGGTTTCAGTTCCATCAAATATCGCAGTAGTATCATCATTAATTTTAGAAGTAGCATTATCGAGTTCATGTGAAATATCAGGACGAGCAGTAGGCGGTGGTGTAACAAGCTGATTCAAAACAATAGGTGAATCAAAAGCAGAGCTAGATGGCAGTTCCTTACCTCCTCTCGTGCGAGAGGGGATGATCTTAGTTCGATTATTGTTCATATTCTTCATAGTAGCAATTGGATATCCTCAAGTTAACACAATAAATATAGTTATGCTCCCTCGCAATGGCACCAGAAAAAGGTCTTGATAATCCACAAGTATAGGGAATTGTGGCAGTCTTCACGGGTAGTATTTCACCCTAATTTATTGATTCGACACAAGGGGAGCAAAAGAATATTTAAAGCCTTGACAGTTGAGTTGTAAATTCAACCGCACCTGGGATATCTCTATGCAACAAAGGTTTAGTATCACGACAAATAATAGGAGTACCAATAATAGTGATAGCAGCAATTTTGGTAACAATAGTAAAAGTAGAAACTGAGTAACAGGTATGACAGTATCAACATCAGTAGTAACTTAGCAAGACTCGGTATATGTAAAGTGTAGGAACATGGATCAACAATGGAAAGATATGGATGGCATCAACCAAGTAACATTTACACACTAGAGCAACAAAAAACTAGCTCCAATTCATCAATATAGTGTAGGCATGTGTTCCGTATATAGTCATACGTGCTTGCGACAGAACTTGCATGACATATTCTGGCCTACCCTCCCATGGCAGCGGGGTCCTTTTGGAAACTTGGGGATATTAAGGCCTCCTTTTAATAGAGAACTGGAACAAAGCATTAACACATAATGAATAAATGAACTTTTCAAACTAGGGCAATCACCAGAAAGAATCCCAATTATTGTCACCTCGAGGTATGCGGATCATGCCACATAATAGGTGACTACAACTTGCAAGATATGATCCAAATCACTCTTATATTCATGAAAACATAATAGGTTCACATCTGAAATCATGGCACTCGGGCCCTAGTGACAAGCATTAAGCATAACGAAGTCATAGCAACATCAATCTAAGAACATAGTGGATACTAGGGATCAAGCCCTATCAAACTTAACTCGATTAGAGGATCAATTAAGCCCTATCAAACTTAACTCAATTACATGATCAATATCATCCAAACCTCATCACCATCAAGTGATCCTACTAAGGAATTACTCACTCCAGTGGTAAGCAGCATGGAATTGTTGATGGAGAAGGGTTGGTGATGACGACGTCGACGAATCCCCCTCTCCGGAGCCCCAAACGGACTCCAGATCGGCCCTCCCAAGGAAGAATAGGAGGTGGCGGCGGCTCTGTCTCGCAAAATGCAATGAAATCTTCTCTCCTAATTATTATTCAAAGATGTGAATTTATAGGACTGGAATTAGGGTCGAAGGAGCCACGTGGGCCCCACAAGCCATCAGGGCAAGACGAGGGGGTGGGCACGCCATGTTGGCTTGTGGCCCACAGGCAACCCTCTTGCCATTGATCTTCGCTCCATAATTCATTATATATTCCAAAACTAATTCACAAAAAGTTATGTCCAATTCCGGGAACTTTTATTTCTGCCCAAAAATAATACGAAGGTAGTTTTGGTGAAAACAATGTCAGTTCGAGTTAGTTCCAATCAAATCTTGCAAATTAGAGTCCAAAACCAGATCAAAAGTGTTTGGAGAAGTAGATACATTAGAGACGTATCAAGGTCCTGCTTCGGCGGCACGACAACAACCTCCTACTTCTCGTATCGCATTGTGGTACTCCGCATTCCAGTGCACCGTACCGGACCTTGCGGCGCTGCTCGCATTCCGGGCCTCAGTTGGCCCAAGGCTCCCGTCGGACGCGTCAGCATGGGTCTCGCCATGCGGGCGGTGTCAGTGCAACAACAATGCAAAAGGCGAGCGCATCACCACGCTGCAGCTAGCCAACGCTGGCCTCATGGGTCAGCTCCCGCCGGAGACCGTGGGCAACCTCACCTATCAAATCACCAAAGTTTACGTCGAGGAGACTTCATGATTTTTGACTGTGAAACTAGTTGGATAAATGATGAACAAATTATTGTATTATACTTGAATTCACCAAATAATTCGCAAGAAAACATTGAACAAAATTGATTTTGTGAACATGTCGAGCAATGGTAGTAGTATAGTTTTGCACAATTTGTTCCACGGAGGTGAAAAACAGCTATGGAAATGGAGGCTATGAGTAATGGTCGGCGGATATGCTATGGAACTCATGTGAGCCTGTCTTCCGCTGCGTGTTGCCAACGATGTCATCTATACTTGAGGTAACCTCGACCATCACGGGCCACCGGCCGAGCCGCTACTCGGTGCAGTCCGTGCTGAGTTGCATCAGCCGCACCATATCCTACACGAGAAGCTCGTTGGCGATGCTCACGTTGAACACCTCGTCAGTCCACTCCTCTGACACCACTGTGCGCACCCATTATGGCAGGTATGCAACATCATCACTCCTCGGCACCGAGTTCGCACGGGCTTTCCCGGTGAGCAGCCCGAGGAGCAGCACGCCGAAGTTTTACACGTCGGCCTCCTCCGACACCTCCATGGGCCCGTCACCTCCGGGGTGTGGTTCCGAGTGACGCCCTTCAGCGGCATGTTGGCTCTGAAGAGTTGGACGAGGCCTTGACAAGTGTGTAGGCGTCATCACGCACGTCATTGACAACGATGTTGGATAGTTGGAGGATTTAATGTTGCCATGGGACGCCAGCGCAATGCACGCACACGCGCCATGAAATCGAGGTGCTCGCTACCCGCACCATGAGGAAGTGGGAGAGGCCTTGTGAGTGGTGCTCACATGTCAAACACACATGAAGACACACCAAGGGCCTCGTTGACTCCTCGATGATTGTGTTGGTTTCCCTCCAACCTTAAAGGGTGATGTAGCACATCGACGGCAAGTATTTCCCTCATCTATGAAACCAAGGTATTATTCCACTAGGAAGATCCACAAGACTATGTAAGCGGCACCTGCACACTAATAGCAAACACTCACAACCCAATGCGTGGAGGGGTTGTCAATCCCTCATGGGTAAAGTAAGGATAGATTGATAGATGCAAATAAGAGTGATAGCAAATAAAATGCAGCAAGGTATTATTCGTTTTTTGATAATATAGAACTAAAAATAAAAGAGCAAGTAAAATAGAAACGTGAATAGCAAAGTAGAGATTGCAAATAGATGATGTGAAGTAGACCCGGGGCCGTAGGTTTCACTAGTGGCTTCTTCGAGAAAATAACAATCAGTGGGTAGACAAATTATTGTTGGGCAACTGATAGAAGAGCAAATAATTATGACGATATTCAAGACAATGATCATGCATATAGGCATCACGTCCAAGACAAGTAAACCGACTTCTCCCTGCATCTACTTCTATTACTCCACACATCGACCACTCTCCAGCATGCTTCTAGTGTATTTAATTCATGGAGAAATGGAGTAATGCCTTAAGAATGATGACATGATGTAGACACTATGTATTCATGTAGGAATAGACCCCATCGTTTTATCCTTGATAGCAATGATACATGCGTGTCATGTTTATTTCTGTCACTGAGATTGAGCACTGCAAGATCGAACCCATCACAAAGCACCTCTTCCCATTGCAAGATAAAAGATCAAGTTAGCTAGACAAAGAACAAATATCGGAGAAGAAATACGATGCTATAGTAGTCAAGCATGAATAAGATTTAATAGATCTGATCATAAACTCACAATTCATCGGATACTAGCAAACACATCGCAAAAAGAAAGAGTTACATCAAATGGATCTCCAAGAGACCATTGTATTCAGAAACAAAATGAGAGAGAAATCCATCTAGCTACTGCCTACAGACCCATAGATCTGATATGAACTACTCATGCAACATCATAGGAGCACCAATAAGGATGATGAACCCCTCCATGATCGTGTTCCTCTCCGGAACGGGCTCTAGATTGGATTTTGTGGCTTCTAGAACTTGCAATGGCTGAAACGATTTTTAATTGACTCCCCTAGGGTTTATTGAATCTTGGGGTATTTATAGAGCTCATAGGTGGTTGTGGAGCTGCCCGAGATCCCCACTGGGAACTAGGTCGCTCCAGGGGCCCTGTCATGCCCTGGTGTCTAGTGGGCCTTCTGGGCCTCCTCTGGTGCTCCTTCTTGGCTCCCAAGTTTCCTTCTGGTCCAGAAAATATCTCCGTGAAGTTTTGTGGCATTTGGACTTCATTTGATATTGATTTTCTGTGAAGGCAAAAAACAGCAATTGGCAGTAGGCACTATGTCAAAAGATTAGTCCCATAAAATGATATAAAGTTGCTACAAAATGATCATAAAACATCCAAGAATGATAATATAACAACATTTAACAGTCAAAAACTATAGATATGTTGGAGACGTATCAGCATCCCCAAGCTTAATTCCTGCCCGTCGTCGAGTAGGTAAATGATAAAAATAGAATTTTTTATGTGGAATGCTACCTCACATATTCATCATATTCTTTTTTATTTTTAGCATAGGCATATGGACATGTAGATGATGCAAATAAATAGTCTATAGTTTGACATGAAAATTTCAATACTCAAGCATATCAACAAGCAACCAAGTCTTCCAAAAAACAAGGCTAAATAACGTTATTTCTAGCCCCTCGTGCTCTATCATTAATCCATTCATGCAACACACCCAAATATTAAGTATATCCAATGCTCAAGTATGATAATGGTGTTCCTTATTTGGTGCTTTATAAAGGAAGATGGAGACTAATATTCAAAATAAAAATTGCATAAAGTAAATAGACAGGCCCTTCGGAGAGGGAAGGAGGGATTTGTGGAGGTGCCAGAGCTCAAAGTGAAAAACTTGGACATATTTTTTTTGGGTGGTATGCTTTTCCTGTCAACAAAAAAGACTAAGAGTTTCCAATATCCTCCATGATAAACATATTATAGGCCGTTCCAAAATTGAAAATAAAGTTTATTCCTTTTTCCACCATTCCTTTCCACTCCATGGCTAGCCGTATCCACGAGATACCATCCATACCAACACTTACCAAGAAATTTATCATTTGACAACAAAAAATAATTCTTTTTTTCATTTTGGGACTGGGCATCCCTATTACTGTCATACTCTCATGCAATGGAAAATGAATAAACACTCATCTTGAGAATAACCTATTTAACATGAAAGATACCGGCCACCCCTCGCAAAAAAACAGAAAACAGAAAATTATTTTGAACATTAGAGTTGGCACTTGGCAATTTACTTCGAACGACGTTGAAATACCACATATAGGTAGGTATGGTGGACTCATTTGGCACAACTTTGGGTTTAGGATTTGTCTGCACAAGCAGTATTCCCACTTAGTACAAGTGAAGGCTAGCAAATAGATTGAGAAGCGCTCAAGCAAGGAACGAAAATCATCATAATTGAACATTAAACATAACTAACACCGAATAATGCAACACAAGTAGGATGTAATTTCATAGCATAATTATTGACTTCATGTGCATGCATATGGAATCACAACTTTAATACCAATATTCATACTAAAGCATAATTACTCATCAACATAACTCAAATATCACTATCTTCATATCGCAAAACTATTGCAAAGAATCAAGTTTAACATCCAATGATCTTCATGAAAGTTTTTTATTATATCCTTCCTTGATATTTATCACTTTGGGACTAATTTTATTTAAAGAAAATTGTCATTTCAAATAACAAGTTCTTAAACAAATATAAGTGAAGAATGAGAGCACAAGTTTCTTTATAATTTTCAACTCTCAAAATAATATAAGTGAAGCATGAGAGGATTTTTTGGAATTTCTACTAATTCTCAAAATAATATAAGTGAGGCATGAGAGAAAATTTCTTCAAAATAAAAGCACGACCGTGCTTAAAAAGATATAAGTGAAGCGCTAGAGTAATTACATGGCTCTAAAAAATATAAGTGAAGCATAAAGAGCGATTCTAACAAATCATAGCATAATTAAGTTATCTCAAATGGGCATGTCCATCAAAGTTTATTACGACAAACTAACAAGCATTGAAATCAAAGACACAAATGATACAAGACGCTCCAAGCAAAACTCACGATATGGGACGAATAAAAATATAGTTCCAAGTAAAATTACTGATGGTTGTTAGAAGAAAGAGGGGATGCCTTCCGGGCCATCCCCAAGCTTAATTGATTGGTAATCCTAGGATATTACCTTGGGGTGCCATGGGAAATCCCCAAGCTTAGTCTTTTATCAGTCCTTATTCCTTCATCCGTCGTGATCTCACTCAAAACTTGAAAACTTCAATCACACAAAACTCAACAAAACTTTCGTGAGATCAGTTAGTATAAGAAAACCAAGATTTAGTTTACGTGCTGAAAACCTATTCCAATTTTGTTTTTTGCATTATATATACTGTATTATAAATTTACCATGGCTTATACCTCCCGATACAAACCATATAATCATCAAAACAAGCACATAACGCAAACAAAACAGAATCAGCCAAAACATAACACTTTTAAAGATTCGAATTTTACTCATACTTCCGTAACTCGAAAAGTTTATAAGCATTAGTAAAATGTAGAGAATTTGCATATAAATTTTGTGTAAAAAATTAAGACACTTTTCATGCTTCTGTGATTTTTAGGATTTTTTCTACTAGACGCAGAAGTTTCTGTTTTTCAACAGGATTAAAGCAACTAACTCCCCACATGATCCCAAAGTCTGTACTTGCCATAAACACTAAATAATACATAAAAACACAATCATAACAGTAGCATAATTTTGCAAACACTCAAGAATAGAAAGCAAAAGTGAAAAATGAATTTTATTCGTTGGGTTGCCTCCCAACAAGCTCTTCCTTTATAGCCATTAAGATAGGCTTGAGATTTTATTGATGCTCACATGAAAGATAGTAATTGAAATACAAGGAGAGCGTCATGTAGCATAACATAAACACATTTAAGTCTAATATACTTCATGTGCACCAGCATTTCATAATTGACAAATTATCAAGAAAAGAAATACCTAACATATGCATGGAAGAAGAAAGAAAGAATAGTAATCTCAACATGAAGAGAGACAATTTAGTAACATGAATATTTGTATAAGCATAATTTCCTCTCTCATAATAATTACATGTCGAATCATATTCAAATTCAAAAATATAGCTCCGACATAAAATATTCTCTTCATGATCCACATGCATAAAATTCTTATAATCTTCCAAGGTAGTGGCATTAACATTAACTTAAGTCATGACCTCTCCAAACCCACTTTTATCGAAAAATTCAAGAGATAGATAATTCTCCAAAATATTGGGATCATTATTACCTAAATTTGACACTCTTCCAAACCCACTTTCAATACTATTACAAACATTATTATCAATATCATATTCATCATGAGGATTAAATAAGTTTTCAAGATAATAAGAAGCATCACCCCAATCATGATCATTAAAATGAGTAGTGGACATGACAAAATTGGCATCCCCAATCTGGTAGTATTGTCTATTATTAGCAAAATTTACATTACTAGAATTTATAATAACATTATTGCAATCATTCTTATCATTCAAGGATATATCATGAATCACTTTATAAATTTCTTTTTTTAACACTTCATCACAATATTTGGATTCACGATTTTCAAGCAAAACTTCACAAAGCAATCAAGAGCACCCAACTCACTAGCAATTGGTTCAAGATAATTAGATATTTTGAAAAGATTAGCAAGTGGATAAGGATCTATATGTGTTTACTTTTTCTATTTATTTTTCTGTTTTCAAGTGTTGACATGAAGGCAATAGAAGCAAGCAAGCAAGAAGAAGGCAAATAAAAAGGCAAATTTTTGTGAAGTGTGGGAGAGGAAAATGAGAGGCAAATTGCAAATAATGTAATTGCAAAGATATGATGGTTTATGTGTAGGAACCTCATAGATCTTGACTTGATCTTCCCCGGCAACGGCACCAGAAATCTTGACTCCTCGCTGATTGTGTTGGTTTCCCTCCAAGCTTAAAGGGTGATGTGGAAGAATGACGGAAACTTTTTCCCTCGGTTATGAAATCAAGGTATCAATCTAGTAGGAAGATCCACAAGAGTATGTAAGCGACACCTACACAGAAATAACAAATCCTCGCAACTCAACGCATGGAGGGGTTGTCAATCCCTCGTGGGTGAAGTAAGGATTGATTGATAGATGAAATAAGGGTGATAGCAAATAAAATGCAGCAAGCTATTTTTGGGTTTTTTGATAATATAGATCTGCAAATAAAAGAGAAAATAAAATAGAAACGCGACTCGCAAAGTAGAGATTGCAAATAGATGATGTGAAGTAGACCCGCGGGTCGTAGGTTTCACTAGTGGCTTCTCTCGAGAAAATAGCAAACGGTGGGTAGTCAAATTACTGTTGGGCAATTGATAGAAGAGCAAATAATTATGACGATATTCAAGACAATGATCATGTATATAGGCATCATGTCCAAGACAAGTAGACCGACTTCTCCCTGCATCTACTTCTATTACTCCACACATCGACCGCTATCCAGCATGCATCTAGTGTATTGAGTTCATGGAGAAACGGAGTAATGCCTTAAGAACGATGACATGATGTAGACAAGATCTATTCATGTAGGAATAGACCCCCATCGTTTTATCCTTAATAGCAATGGTACATGTGTGTCATGTCTCTTTTTGTCACTGAGATTGAGCACCGCAAGATCGAGCCCATCACCAAGAACCTCTTACCACTGCAAGATAAAAGATCAAGTTGGTCAGACAGAAACCAAATATTGGAGAAGAAATACGAGGCTATAAAAATCAAGCGTGAATACGATTTCATAGATCTGATCATAAACTCACAATTCATCGGATCCCAACAAACACACCTCAAAAGAAAGAGTTACATCATATGGATCTCCAAGAGACCTTTATATTGAGAAACAAAACGAGGGAGAAAGCCATGTAGCTACTGCCTACAGACCCGTAGGTCTAATATGAACTACTCACGCATCATCGGATGAGCACCAATGAGAATGATGACCCCCTCCGTGATCGTGTTCCTCTCTCGAACGGGCTATAGATTGGATTTCGTGGCTTATGGAACTTGCGCCGGTTGAAACAATTTTCCGTCGACTCCCCTAGGATTTTCTAAATATTGGGGTGTTTATAGAGCTCACAGATGGTGGAGGAGACACCCAATGGCCCCACTAGGCACTAGGTCGCGCCAACGGCCCTGGGCGCGCCGTGGTATCTAGTGGGCCACCTGCGCCTCCTCTTGTGATCCTTCTTGGCTCCCAAGTTTCCTTCTGGTCCAAAAAATCTCCGTAAAGTTTCTGCGAAGTAAAAAAGCAAAAAAATACAGTAATTGGCACTATGCACTATGTCAATAGGTTAGTCCCAAAAAATGATATAAAGTTGCTATAAAATGATCATAAAAATCCAAGAATGATAATATAACAACATGTAACCATCAAAAATTATAGATACATTGAAGACGTATCGCTTGCCAGTGGCTCGACCCATCCGTGCACGTCAGCCCAACCCAAAAGTCCATGGGCTAGAGTGGTGTGACTGCGAGTCACCTACTTATATCTTCGGTTGCATGTGTGAAGGGTTATCGAGTGGATCACGGCTCGGAACCTGCTGCGGCTCTCTCTCCCCTTGCTCCTTCTTCCTCAATTCATGTATCCAGAGATTATAACCTGAATTGCTACTTGAATGTGTGAGCTATTGAAATAGATCGAGAGAGATATTGATAGGTTGCTAACATCTAGTATTCAGAGCCAGGTTGTGCTTGCACTCGTGCATCTCGTGGAGACCCGATTGTAAAAATCGGTACGCAATCGCATCAGCGCCATGGAGCTCCAACACGGGCATGCCATGACGACCAGTAAGGAGTTGGTGGCTATGGCCGCCAAAACAGTGTCAATTGTACCGCCAGCGCCTCCGCGTGACCACATCGGCACCAATCAGGATGCGGAGGATGTTTCCCTCGAGCTTCAAGGCCACGTAGATGGTGTGATTCCATGGGGCATTGCACCCACGTCCGTATCGGTGTTTACCAATGGTCAGTGTGTCCCTCATTCCATCTTGCATCACTTCCATCCCCGTTTGCACATGCCATCCAGATCATGGCAGGAACCGAGCAATCCCACCCCTCCATCGGGTTTCCCCAGTTCACAGGCGAGAACCCACGCTTGTGGAAAACCTTGTGCGAGCAGTACTTTCATATGTTTGGCATTCACGGGAAATTTTGGGTCCCTATGGCTACCCTAAATTTTTCGGGCTCTACTTCGATTTGGCTTCAGTCGGTTCAGAAGAAGCTAGCAGAGTTTAACTGGGGATCCTTTGCCACCTTGCTTTGCAGATGATTTGGGCACGATCGCCGCCAATTACTTAATCTCCCATTCTACACCATCTCTCAAAAATCTATTATAGCTGAATATAAAGAGCAGTTTGAGCTCATCATTAGTCATTTATCTCCTTATTCGGAATCGATTCGTCCTTAGTATTACCTCACTCGTTTTCTGGAGGTTCTACGAGCCGATATCCGGGTGGTCGCCCTGGTACAGAGGCCCCCAGACATTGACACGACATGTGCACTGGCGTTACTTCAGGAGGAGGTAACTGATAGCGCCCACATCGAGTCGGCATGTTCATGGCTTATGCGCGGAGCCGAGACATCTTCAAGGCCATCAGGCATGGCGGTGGAGCTGCCTCCACCACCTCCTCCGGGACGACCCCCTACGATACAGGCGAGCAGCAATCACCACGACATCAACACCGCTTGCACCAAAGACAACAAGATCAAGGCCTAGCATGAATACAAGATGCGCACAACCTCTATTTCAAGTGTGGCGAGCGTTGGGCGGACGATCATACCCAAAGTTGTCGGAATCGCGACTCAAGTCTTAGAATATTATTTTTTTGAAAATAAAGGGGTTGCCCCCCTGCCCCATCTTATTAGAACAAAGCAGCAGAAAACAACGTAGTCCACATCCACCCATCACCACGCAAGACTACCATCCACCACATCACGCATAACACACAGGTAAATGACCTGAAAATGGCTACCAGCATCACACATAAAAGCTACCACACTACTGGACAAGGCCTGCAAATCAGTTCAAGAAACCTAGCTTTATTACAGGCCATATCAATCAGACGTCCATGCTATTCGAAGAAGTTCGCCTCGATGCTTGTCCAGCAGCAGGACAAATCTTCTCAGCACCTCCGCTTGTGCAGCGTCGCAGAGCACCATCCATTTTTTCAAATTCCCTTTTAACTTGGTAAAGCCGCATCCGAGACCCCTCCATGAACGTCCCTGGAAGCAAAAATCGTTTCTCAATGTCCAAATACTCCACAAGGAGGCAACAATGATCATATTAAGCATAATTCTCTTTTTTTTACTTTCCACATGGAAGATATATCATCAAAACATTTAATATTTCTTATCATAAAAAACTCAGAAACAATAGACCAAATATGCTCAGCATTGATACAATCAAAAAATAGGTGTTGTACAGATTCCATTTCACTACAAAACACGCAAGTTAAGTCATCCACATTTTTCCTCTTAGGCACATTGTCTCTAGTCAGAATTTTGTTATACAAACACAGCCAAAGAAAAACATGAATGTTCTGGGGTCAAAGAACCTTCCATAAGGTATCTCCATAAGGAGAGCTCACCCCACCAAAATTGATGCACATGTAAAATGTTCTAACTAACTAACATCCATTATGCTCTAGCACCCATATAGGTAAATCATGATTATTAGATAAGGGAAAAAATTTAATATGTTCAATGAGATTTTCCCACTTATTCATCAAATCTAGGTCTACATATCTTCTCAAAGTGAGCCTGAGATTATTTCCATCCCAAACCTGGGACACCACACACTCTTGCTGATTACAAATTTCAAACAAGCCCCAAAATCTGACTTTAAGGGAACAATCCCCAGCCCATTTATCATGCCAAAATCTAATATTGTTACATTACCAATCTTCCAATCATAAAAAGTTCTAGAAGCTTGGAGAGCCCAAGAAATACTCTTCCAAAAGGGGGATCCCCCTTGTTGCCTGGACCAAAAAATATTTGGACTATCAACATTATATTTAAATACAAGCAGTTTCTTCCAGTCACGGTAACTATTGTTATAAAACCTCTTCCCCCAGGAGGCTAACAAGGCCATATTATACTTTCTAATATTTGGTATACCGAAACCACCAAATTCCTTCTTCCTAGAAACCAGCCCCCAATGAGCCAAATGCTATTTGTGCTGGTCTCCCATGTTCCCCCATAGGAAATGAGCCATCTGAGTGTTGATAGCATTAATGGCTCATTTAGGGAATTTCAATACTGCCATCAAGTAACCAGGAATACTAACCACACATGCACAAAGCAGGATAATCTTCCCTTTATATGTAAGATATCTACCCAGCCACCCAGAAATGCCCTTGATAATCCTATCAATGATAGATTGGAGATCCTCTCTTCTCAACTTATCATAATGCAGGGGCACCCCCAAATACTTAATGGAGAAGGAACCCATGTTACAGCAGAAAATCTGGGCAAATATTTTTGCTCTCTCTTCATCCACATTTATGGTAATAAGATCACTTTTATGAAAATTGATTTTCATACCAGAAATACTTTCAAAACATGTCAGAATCCATTTAAAGTTCTTTGCTTTCTTATAGGAATCCTCCAAAAAGAGGAGCGTATCATCTGCATATTGAAGGCTAACAATCCCTCCTGGGATAACATTATTTAGCACCCCACAGATCAACTCCTGTCTACCAGCCTTAGTAAGCATCTTAGTGAATACATCTGCTACCAGATTAAAGAGAATCGGGGATATAGGATCCCCTTGTTTGAGACCTTTCCCCCCTACAAAGTAGGGACCCGTGGTATCATTAATTCAAACACTAAAGGTCCCCTCGAACAGTAATTTCTTAATCCAGGAAATCCATTTAGAGCCAAAACCTCGAGATTCAAGCATTTCAAACAAAAGTTCCCAACTAACTCGATCATACGCTTTTTCATAATCCAGTTTGAGCACAAGCCCAGTATTATTGGGTTTTTTCACCTCATGAATCACTTCATGAGCTAGTACCACACTCTCTAAAATATATCTACCTTTAATAAAGGCAGTCTGATTAGGAGAAATCAGCCTATAACTAATGGGGGATAGCCTATTAGTTAAAACTTTAGAGAAAATCTTAACAGCACAATTGCTCAGACTAATTGGCCTAAATTTCTTCATAATATTGGCATCAGGCTCCTTAGGAATTAAAATGATCAAAGCAAAATTTAGTCTATGAATGTCCAAATTACCCTCCTCGAAGTCCCTAACCATTGCCATAAAACCAGCTTTGATCAGATCCCAAAATGTTTGGTAAAACACAAACGAGAGGCCATCCAGCCCTGGGGAACCATTGGCATACGAGCCAAAAATGGCTTCCTTCACCTCCGACTCTGAGAAGGTCTTTTGAAGATTATCATTTTCAGAAAAGGTAATTAACTCATCATCCTCCCAAAAGGCAGGACCCAAATGAATATTATGCCTCTCCTCATGACCAAATAACTCTTTGTAAAAGGACGTCGCCACCTCCAGCATTTCATTAGAGGAATAAACAGGACCATGTTCACCAACAAGCTCGGAAAGATGATTTTTCCAGTGTCGATGATTCGCTAACGCATGGAAATAAGCATTATTTCTATCACCTTCCCTAATCCTACGATCTCTGGATCATTGCCACAAGGCAATCTCCTCTTTCCTCATAATCTCTTCCAGTTCCGCTTTAACATCTTTCATACGTTTATTGTCAGCATCCGTAACACAATTGGACTCAACAAAGACTTCTGATATATCAAATTCCATTATAAGGTCCCTCCTTTTCTTTTTAACATCACCTTCGATATTAATACTCCACCCCTTAATCTTTTTTCTAAGTCGTTTGGATTTAGCAATCCAAATATCAATAGGGGATCTGCCTAAAATTGGGGCATTCCACACTGCTTCGACAATATCTTTAAAGTCAGGTTGCTCCAACCACCATTTTTCAAATCTGAACAATTTAGGGGAGGTAACCCTCCGAGCCATTGTATCTAGCATGAGGGGGGTATGGTCACTACCAATTCTGGGCAAAGCCCTAAGAATTGATAGAGGAAACATAGCATCCCAAGAAGGGGAAACAAGCGCTCTATCAATAGTGGAATAAATGGGGTCCTCCTGGTTATTACACCAGGTGTACTTCCTATTTGCTACATTGATTTCGATCAGCCCCCACTTATTGATCCAATCATTAAACAGGAAAGAAGTGGAATGATTCACATTACCATTACTCTTATCAGAGTCTGATCTGGTCAAGTTAAAGTCCCCACCCAAAATAATTGGATAGGAGGCTTTCTCAATAACCTCATGCAAATCTGCAATAAAATCCATCTTGGGTTCACTATAGGCAGTGCCATAGATAGCAACAAACTGCCAGATATATTTATCAGTTTTATTCCTTACTGTAGCTGTTACACATAACTCTTGATTCACAAAACCAACAATTTCAAAAAGATCCCCATTAATGCCCACAAGGACACCACCAGCTGTTCCTCGAGCAGGCAATTGATGCCACACGAAATTCTTATTACCCGCAATCCTATCTAGGAACTTACTGTCAATGTTTTCCTTCTTGGTTTCAGAGAAACCCACAAAATCCACATTATTAATCCTCAAGAAATCATGTAGGCGTTGACTTTTTCCAGGTTGTCCTAGACCACGGATATTCCAAAAAGCTCCTATCATGAAATTTTAAAAGGGTGGGATAGGCTACAGAGCCTCCTCGCATTAATCAGGTTTGGACATGTACTACCAGATACATCAACGCCTACTACTCTGGTTTGTATCATGTCCTTACCACAAGGAGAACCCTTAGTATTTTTATTCATAGGTGTGTACAGGTCATCAGGCAGTACAATTTCAGGATTGGAATCTGCAAATTCCAGACACCTAAGACTTTCCCTAAGGACCAAATCCTGAATGATATCCCCTGTTCCTTATCACTATTTCCTACACATATATCAATTCTAGCAATTTGATCAACAAGTATTTGAGTATCATTAGCAGCAAAAGATTTACCTTGGAAGGAAGCAGGAATCTCCAGATTCTTCTTCTGTAGGTATGCAGTAGCTTTTTCCATAATCTTGATATTACCATGTTGCCTTGTAATAGGTCTGGTGGAAAGCACATGCCCCCATTTCTTCTCTTTATCTGAATCTTCTTTCCTTCTCTTATCCATTTCCTCCATCTCAAGGGACTCTAGTAAGGATATCTTAGCTGATCCAAAGCTTGTAACTATATGTTCAGGAAGGCACACCATCTCAGGGAGGATGATTTCATCTTCACCTTCAGAATCAGCCACCTCAATCTTCCTCAGCTGGGCAGAGCAGTAATCCATGTGAGAACCAATGTCCATATCTTGATTCAGTTCCTCAAATTCCTCCTCAGATGTCTCCATTTGAGCAACAGGAGTTTTGCATTCAGCTTCCACCAGAAACTACTCATGTATCCCATTCATCAGCATCTCAGGATGAAAGCTAGCAGCAGAAGTGCAGGCCACTTCCACCTTGTTCCCAGAACCAACACTTTTTCGCTTGGAGAAATTTGCTTTATCTAATTCATCTATAGGTTCATCAGCATCCCCATCCATATACTCCTTAGTCTGATCAAACTCTTCATCCCCTTTATCTTCATCTTCAACATCCAAATCAGGGTCATCCCCATCTCCCTCGGAACCTTCTCCCTCTTGATCAAATCCTTCCATAGTAAAGAACAAGATGTACAACTTATTTTTCATCTCCACCAGTCTCTCATATGGAATCTTGGTTGGGTCTCTACAAGCTACCTTGATTCTGACTTTTTCATAGAAGCTCTTGAAAATTCCATTCCAGTCCACATCAACTAGGATACCAAAGCAGGAGGCTATTTGGGCAAAAACATTCCATGCACACCATCTTGGGGGAATGCCCTCCACTTGGATCCACACTTCAGTCAGCTCACCATAAGGTTCTAGCATCCCAGCCCATTCACATATCTTAACAGAAACTCCATCAATGGGAAGATCAAAGGCAGGAAATTCAATGAGATCCTCCACTTTCTTCCAAGGTGGGAATCTCAATAGAAACTTCTTTTCTTCTAACTCCCTAACTTTCCAAGGCCACTCTTTTCCTTTACAGAATATCCCATTTAGATGCACAATCAGATCAGAAGCAGAAACCTCTCCTTTGAACACCTTCAAGACTGCACAATTTTTGTAGTTCAACCGGTTGGACTCAGCTGCCACAGGGATATCAATATGATAAAATCCAAGTCCCACTGCTGCACTACCAAAGTACTCAGCAGTGGGTTGTAGACATGCCCATGCAATGCAATTATTGACATTATGAGTACCAGCATAGATAAAGCACCTCTTTGGTTCCACACAATTTCCCACATAGTGCCCAGGCCAACTACAGTTGAAACATATCATGTCCTTATATCTGGGGTCTAAGGCTTGCACGACAGGGATTGGAACTAGGGTTGGGGCTGGAGCAGGGAATGCATTTTGAACAACTGGGGCACTCTTACCAGTGTTACCTGATTGCTTTGGTATTGCCACTGCCCCCTTAGCTACAGGATCCCCAGGGGGTGGAGGAAGGACCCCCTGACCACCTTTCTTGGGGGGGGGTCTTCTTGGGCCTCTGTTTCCCCCTGGGATCCATGATCCCCTTCACCACAGATGCAAAAGAAGCTCTCCTAGCTCCACCTTCCTCATAGATCCGAAACCTTGTGGGGATAGGATCAAAGCGGCCAGGATGGATAATAGGATGGCAATCTTCAGGAGAGAAGCATCCAGATCTCAGCAGGTTTTTCTTGATCCAGAATAGGTGGCTGCCTATGGTCGATCTAGGGTTTGGGGGAGGAGGGCGATATTTGTGGCTGGTCTATCAATGGTTGGGGAGGGAATGACCCACAACTGTCCATAAAACTCCTCCACCTCTTCTTATTTTCTATCAACATAGCCAGAACGCGTCTTCCTCTTTACCGCTTTTCTTTCCACCACTGATCCATAGATCACTGGTGGTTTGTTATCCTGGGCCCTCAAAGGAGGTCAACACTTGATTGTATCTTCACTGTGTTCATTTGACCCAGCCCCACCACCAACTAGCCGTGGTCTCACCACAGGTTGGACCATGGACACAAATCCATCAACACCCCGAGAATTACTATGGGAATCCCCATCGCTCTCCAACTCTGGAGCCCCAATTATCTCTTCCTCATCTTGATTAATCTTAGGAACCAAATCTTTATTAGACCCCCCTATGCAAACATTGCTGGAATCTAAACAGGAACTGATGAGGGATGCAGAACTAGACACAAGTCCATTGGAATTAACTATATGGATGAGAGCTTCATCCCTATCTCCAGATTCTATAGCTAACCCCTCAATCCCCCCAATATGAATTTGAGGAACAATCCTCGACTCCCCAAACCTAAATCCATCATCCCCAACTTCTACACAAGCAGGAAAACTGTATTTTAGAGAAGATTTGCGTACCTTAATAGCATCCAGTGGGATCTCACCCCTACCCCCCATCCATGGGGAAAGCTCATGAAGATGAGCCCCCAAAAGACGCCCGCGACGTGCTCCCTGGCCACGTCCACGGGCACCACCCATCAGGGATGGCGGGGTGGGCTGACTCCCTGCGGTAGGTACTCCAGCAGGATGTTGGCCAGCTCCATGATAGATGGTGGTCGGATGTTGAGCCGCGACGGACTTGTGGACTTGAAGAGCCTCCATCTCTCCGCCTGGATCGGATGAGATTACTCCGCCTCCTGGATGGCCCAGAAGATGATGTCGTAGTCCATCCCTCCCTCATCGTCGGCGAATCGGCAGCGCTCCGCGAATGTGGTGCTCTTGATTGTTGGGTAACGTAGCATAAATTCAAAAATTTCCTACGCATATTCAGATCTTCCTATGGAGAGACTGTTGGAATCATGCCCTAGAGGAAATAATAAATATAGTTATTATTATAATTCCTGTATCAAGATAATCGTTTATTATCCATGCTATAATTGTATTGAATGAAGACTAATTTACATGTGTGGATACATAGACAAAACACTGTCCCTAGCAAGCCTCTAGTTGGCTAGCCAGTTGATCAAAGATAGTCAGTGTCTTCTGATTATGAACAAGGTGTTGTTGCTTGATAACTGGATCACGTCATTAGGAGAATCATGTGATGGACTAGACCCAAACTAATAGACGTAGCATGTTGATCGTGTCATTTTGTTGCTACTGTTTTTCTGCGTGTCAAGTATTTGTTCCTATGACCATGAGATCATATAACTCACTAACACCGGAGGAATACTTTGTGTGTATCAAACGTTGCAACATAACTGGGTGACTATAAAGATGCTCTACAGGTATCTCCGAAGGTGTTCGTTGAGTTAGTATGGATCAAGACTAGGATTTGTCACTCCGTGTGACGGAGAGGTATCTCGGGGCCCACTCAGTAATACAACATCACACACAAGCCTTGCAAGCAATGTGACTTAGTGTAAGTTGCGGGATCTTGTATTACGGAACGAGTAAAGAGACTTGCCGGTAAACGAGATTGAAATAGGTAGCGGATACTGACGATCGAATCTCGGGCAAGTAACGTACCGAAGGACAAAGGGAATGACATACGGGATTATATGAATCCTTGGCACTGAGATTCAAACGATAAGATCTTCGTAGAATATGTAGGATCCAATATGGGCATCCAGGTCCCGCTATTGGGTATTGACCGAGGAATCTCTCGGGTCATGTCTACATAGTTCTCGAACCCGCAGGGTCTGCACACTTAAGGTTCGACGTTGTTTTATGCATATTTGAGTTATATGGTTGGTTACCGAATGTTGTTCGGAGTCCCGGATGAGATCACAGACGTCACGAGGGTTTCCGGAATAGTCCGGAAACAAAAATTGATATATAGGATGACCTCATTTGATTAGCGGAAGGTTCTCGGAGTTAGCGGGAATGTACCGGGAATGACGAATGGGTTCCGGGAGTTCACCGGGGGGGCAACCCACCCCGGGGAAGCCCATAGGCCTTGGGGATGGCACACCAGCCCTTAGTGGGCTGGTGCGACAGCCCAAAAAGGCCCTATGCGCCATAGGAAGAAAATCAAAGAGAAAAGAAAAAAAAGGAGGAGGTGGGAAAGGGAAGAAGGACTCCACCCACCAAACCAAGTTGGACTCGGTTTGGGGTGGGAGACCTTCCCCCCTTGGCTCGGCCGACCCCCTTGAGGCTCCTTGAACCCCAAGGCAAGGCTCCCCCTCTTCCCCCTATATATACGGAGGTTTTAGGGCTGATTTGAGACGACTTTTCCATGGCAGCCCGACCACATACCTCCACAGTTTTTCCTCTAGATCGCGTTTCTGCGGAGCTCGGGCGGAGCCCTGCTGAGACAAGATCATCACCAACCTCCGGAGCGTCGTCACGCTGCGGGAGAACTCTTCTACCTCTCCGTCTCTCTTGCTGGATCAAGAAGGCCGAGATCATCATCGAGCTGTACGTGTGCTAAACGCGGAGGTGCCGTCCGTTCGGCACTAGATCGTGGGACTGATCGCGGGACGGTTCGCGGGGCGGATCGAGGGACGTGAGGACGTTCCACTACATCAACCGCGTTCACTAATGCTTCTGCTGTACGGTCTACAAGGGTATGTAGATCACACATCCCCTCTCGTAGATGGACATCACCATGATAGGTCTTCGTGCGCGTAGGAAATTTTTTGTTTCCCATGCGGCGTTCCCCAACAGTGGCATCATGAGCTAGGTTCATGCGTAGATGTCTTCTCGAGTAGAACACAAAAGTTTTTGTGGGCGGTGATGCACGTTTTGCTGCCCTCCTTAGTCTTTTCTTGATTCCGCGGTATTGTTGGATTGAAGCGTCTTGGACCGACATTAGTCGTACGCTTACGAGAGACTGGTTTCATCGCTACGAGTAACCCCGTTGCTCAAAGATGACTGGCAAGTCTCAGTTTCTCCAACTTTAGTTGAATCGGATTTGACCGAGGAGGTCCTTGGATGAGGTTAAATAGCAACTCATATATCTCCGTTGTGGTGTTTGCGTAACTAAGATGCAATCCTACTAGATACCCATGGTCACCACGTAAAACATGCAAAATAGAGGACGTCTAACTTGTTTTTGCAGGGTATGCTTGTGATGTGATATGGCCAATGATGTGATGTGATATATTGGATGTATGAGATGATCATGTTGTAATAGATAATATCGACTTGCACGTCGATGGTACGGCAACCGGCAGGAGCCATAGGGTTGTCTTTATACTAACGTTTGTGCTTGCAGATGCGTTTACTATTTTGCTAGGATGTAGCTTTAGTAGTAATAGCATGAGTAGCACGACAACCCCGATGGCGACACGTTGATGGAGATCATGGTGCACGCCGGTGACAAGAAGATCGTGCCGGTGCTTTGGTGATGGAGATCAAGGAGCACGTGATGATGGCCATATCATGTCACTTATGAATTGCATGTGATGTTAATCCTTTTATGCACCTTATTTTGCTTAGAACGACGGTAGCATTATGAGGTGATCTCTCACTAAAATTTCAAGACGAAATTGTGTTCTCCCCGACTGTGCACCGTTGCTACAGTTCGTCGTTTTGAGACACCACGTGATGATCGGGTGTGATAGACTCAACATTCACATACAACGGGTGCAAAACAGTTGCGCACGCGGAACACTCGGGTTAAGCTTGACGAGCCTAGCATGTGCAGACATGGCCTCGGAACACATGAGACCGAAAGGTCGATCATGAATCATATAGATGATATGATTAGCATAGGGATGCTTACCACTGAAACTATGCTCAACTCACGTCATGATCGTACTTGAGCTAGTGTAAGTGGATCATGAACCACTCAAATGACTAGAGAGATGTACTTTTTGAGTGGGAGTCTAGCGAATAATTTGATTAAGTTAAACTCTACTTATCTTGAATATAGTCTAAGTCCACTTTGAATATATTTGTGTTGTACATCATGGCTCACGCGATAGTCACCCTGAATTTTAATACGTTCCTAGAGAAAGCTAAGTTGCAAGATGATGGAAGCAACTTTGTAGACTGGGCTCGTAATCTTAAGCTAATCTTACAAGCTGGGAAGAAGGATTATGTCCTTAATGCTGTGCTAGGAGATGAACCACCCGCTACGGCTGATCAGGATGTTAAGAACGCTTGGTTAGCACGTAAGGAGGACTACTCAGTAGTTCAATGTGCAGTCTTGTATGGCTTAGAACCGGGACTTCAACATCGCTTTGAGCGTCATGGAGCATTTGAGATGTTCCAGGAGTTGAAGTTTATCTTTCAGAAGAACGCCCGGATCGAGAGCTATGAGACCTCCGATAAATTCTATGCTTGCAAGATGGAGGAGAACTCGTCTGTCAGTGAACATGTGCTCAAAATGTTTGGGTACTCAAACCGTCTAGCTGAGCTGGGGATTGAACTCCCGCAAGAGGCTATCACTGACAGAATCCTTCAATCACTGCCGCCAAGCTATAAAGGCTTTGTGTTGAACTACAACATGCAAGGGATGAACAAGTCTCCCGGCGAGTTGTTTGCGATGCTGAAAGTCGGAGAGTCTGAACTCCGTAAAGAGCATCAAGTGTTGATGGTGAATAAGACCACTAGTTTCAAGAGAAACGACAAAGGCAAGAAGGGTAATTCAAAGAAGAGCGGCAAGCCTGTTGCCAATCCGACGAAGAAACCCAAAGCTGGACCTAAGCCTGAAACAGAGTGTTACTATTGCAAGGGTATGGGTCACTGGAAGCGCAATTGCCCCAAGTATCTGGCTGATAAGAAGGCGGCCAAAGAAAAATCAGGTATATTTGATATACATGTTATTAATGTGTACTTAACCGTCTCTCGTAGTAGTGCCTGGGTATTCGATACCGGTTCTGTTGCTCATATTTGCAACTCGAAACAGGAACTGCGGAATAGACGAAGGCTGGCGAAAGATGAAGTGACGATGCGCGTAGGAAATGGTTCCAAGGTTGATGCAATCGCCGTCGGCACAGTTTCACTTCAGTTACCATCAGGATTAGTTATGAACTTGAATCATTGTTATTTAGTGCCTGCGTTGAGCATGAACATTATATCTGGATCTTGTTTATTGCGAGACGGTTACTCTTTTAAGTCAGAGAATAATGGTTGTTCTATTTCTATGAGTAACATCTTTTATGGTCATGCACCCAATGTGAGAGGATTGTTCATATTGAATCTTGATAGCGATACACACATACATAACATTGAGACGAAAAGAGTTAGAGTTAACAATTATAGCGCCATATATTTTGTGGCACTGCCGCTTAGGTCATATTGTTGTAAAGTGCATGAAGAAACTCCATGCCGATGGACTGTTGGAGTCACTTGACTTTGATTCACTTGACACGTGCGAACCATGCCTCATGGGCAAGATGACTAAAACTCCGTTCTCCGGAACAATGGAGCGTGCAAGTGACTTGTTGGAAATCATACATACCGATGTGTGTGGTCCGATGAGCGTAGAGGCACGTGGCGGATATCGTTATTTTCTCACCTTCACTTACGATTTGAGTAGATATGGTTATGTCTACTTAATGAAGCACAAGTCTGAAACATTTGAAAAGTTCAAGCAATTTCAGAGTGAAGTTGAAAATCATCGTAACCAGAAGATCAAGTTCCTACGGTCTGATCATGGGGGTGAATATCTGAGTTTCGAGTTTGGTGCTCACTTAAGACAATGTGGAATTGTTTCACAGTTGACACCACCTGGAACACCATAGCGTAATGGTGTGTCCGAACGTCGTAATCGCACTTTATTAGAGATGGTGCTATCTGTGATGTCTCTTACCGATTTGTCGTTATCGTTTTGGGGTTATGCATTAGAAACAGATGCATTCACTTTAAATAGGGCACCATCAAAATCCGTTGAGACGACACCATACGAACTGTGGTATGGCAAAAGGCCAAAGTTGTCGTTTCTTAAAGTTTGGGGATGTGATGCTTATGTCAAAAAGCTTCAGCCTGAAAAGCTGGAACCCAAAGCGGAAAAGTGCATCTTCATAGGTTACCCAAAAGAGACAGTTGGGTACACCTTCTATCTCAAATCCGAGGGCAAAGTGTTTGTTGCTAAAACAGAAGCTTTTCTCGAGAAGGAGTTTCTCTCGAGAGAATTGAGTGGGAGTAAGATAGAACTTGATGAGGTTGTCGAACCTCTCATCCCTCTGGATGGTGGCGCAGGGCAAGGGGAAACCTCTGTCGTTGCGACGCCGGTTGAGGAGGAAGTTAATGATAATGATCATGAAACTCCGGTTCAAGTTTCTGTCGAACCACGCAGGTCGACGAGACCACGTGCTGCTCCAGAATGGTACGGTAATCCCGTCTTATCAATCATGTTGTTGGACAACAATGAACCTGCAAATTATGAAGAAGCAATGGTGGGCCCAGATTCCAACAAATGGCTAGAAGCCATGAAGTCCGAGATATGATCCATGTATGAGAACAAAGTGTGGACTTTGGAAGTACTGCCTAAGGGCCGCAAGGCTATTCAGAACAAATGGATCTTTAAGAGGAAGACCGACGCTGACGGCAATGTGACCGTTTATAAAGCTCGACTTGTGGCAAAGGGTTTTTCACAAGTTCAAGGAGTTGACTACGATGAGACATTCTCACCCGTAGCAATGCTTAAGTCCGTCAGAATCATGTTAGCAATAGCTGCATTTTTCGATTATGAAATCTGGCAGATGGATGTCAAAACGGCATTCCTTAATGGTTTCCTTAAGGAAGAATTGTATATGATGCAACCCGAAGGTTTTGTCGATCCTAAGAATGCTAACAAGGTGTGCAAGCTCCAGCGATCCATTTATGGACTGGTGCAAGCATCTCGGAGTTGGAACAAACGCTTTGATGAGGTGATCAAAGCATTTGGGTTTATACAAGTGGTTGGAGAATCTTGTATTTACAAGAAAGTGAGTGGGAGCTCTGTGGTGTTTCTAATATTATATGTGGATGACATATTGCTGATTGGAAACAACGTAGAGTTTTTGGAGAGCATAAAGGATTACTTGAATAAAAGTTTCTCTATGAAGGACCTAGGAGAAGCTGCTTACATTCTAGGCATTAAGATCTACAGGGATAGATCAAAACGCCTGATAGGACTTTCACAAAGCACATACCTTGATAAAGTTTTGAAGAGGTTCAAAATGGAACAGTCCAAGAAAGGGTTCTTGCCAGTTTTACAAGGTACGAGATTGAGTAAGACTCAGTGCCCGGCAACTGATGAGGATAGAGAGCATATGCGCACCGTCCCCTATGCTTCAGCCATAGGTTCTATCATGTATGCAATGTTGTGCACTAGACCGGACGTTAGCCTGGTCATAAGTATGGCAAGTAGGTTCCAGAGTGATCCAGGAGTGGATCACTGGACGGCGGTCAAGAATATCCTAAAGTACCTGAAAAGGACTAAGGAGATGTTTCTCGTGTATGGAGGTGACGAAGAGCTCGCCGTAAAAGGTTACATCGATGCAAGCTTTGACACAGATCCGGACGACTCTAAGTCGCAAACCGGATACGTATTTATTCTTAATGGGGGTGCGGTAAGCTGGTGCAGTTCCAACCAAAGCGTCGTAGCAGATTCTACATGTGAAGCGGAGTACATGGCTGCCTCGGAGATGGCTAAGGAGGGTGTCTGGATGAAGCAATTCATGACAGATCTTGGAGTGGTGCGAAGCGCACGGAATCCAATAACCTTGTTCTGTTACAACACGGGTGCCATTGCCTTAGCAAAGGAACCACGCTTTCACAAGAAGTCCAGACACATCAAACGACGCTTCAACCTCATCCGCGACTACGTCGAAGGGGAGGACGTAAATATATGCAAAGTGCACACGGATCTGAATGTAGCACACCCGCTGACTAAACCTCTTCCATGGGCAAAGCATGATCAACACCAGAACTGTATGGGTGTTAGATTTATTACAATGTAATTCGCATGATGATGTGAGGGCTAGATTATTGACTCTAGTGCAAGTGGGAGACTGTAGGAATTATGCCCTAGAGGCAATAATAATTATAGTTATTATTATAATTCCTGTATCAAGATAATCGTTTATTATCCATGCTATAATTGTATTGAATGAAGACTCATTTACATGTGTGGATACATAGACAAAACACTGTCCCTAGCAAGCCTCTAGTTGGCTAGCCAGTTGATCAAAGATACTCAGTGTCTTCTAATTATGAACAAGGTGTTGTTTCTTGATAACTGGATCACGTCATTAGGAGAATCACGTGATGGACTAGACCCAAACTAATAGACGTAGCATGTTGATCGTGTCATTTTGTTACTACTGTTTTTCTGCGTGTCAAGTATTTGTTCCTATGACCATGAGATAATATAACTCACTAACACCGGAGGAATACTTTGTGTGTATCATACGTCGCAACGTAACTGGGTGACTATAAAGATGCTCTACAGGTATCTCCGAAGGTGTTCGTTGAGTTAGTATGGATCAAGACTGGGATATGTCACTCCGTGTGACAAAGAGGTATCTCGGGGCCCACTCGGTAATAGAACATCACACACAAGCCTTGCAAGCAATGTGACTTAGTGTAAGTTGCGGGATCTTGTATTACGGAACGAGTAAAGAGACTTGCCGGTAAACGAGATTGAAATAGGTATGTGGATACTGACAATCGAATCTCGGGCAAGTAACGTACCGAAGGACAAAGGGAATGACATACGGGATTATATGAATCCTTGGCACTGAGGTTTAAACGATAAGATCTTCGTAGAATATGTAGGATCCAATATGGGCATCCAGGTCCCGCTATTGGATATTGACCGAGGAGTCTCTCGGGTCATGTCTACATAGTTCTCGAACCCGCTGGGTCTGCACACTTAAGGTTCGACGTTGTTTTATGCGTATTTGAGTTATATGGTTTGTTACCGAATGTTGTTCGGAGTCCCGGATGATATCACGGACGTCACGAGGGTTTCTGGAATAGTCCGGAAATGAAGATTGATATATAGGATGACCTCATTTGATAGCGGAAGGTTTTTGGAGTTACCGGGAATGTACCGGGAATGACGAATGGGTTCCGGGAGTTCACCGGGGGGGCAACCCACCCCGGGGAAGCCCATAGGCCTTGGGGGTGGCACACCAGCCCTTAGTGGGCTGGTGGGACAGCCCAAAAAGGCCTTATGCACCATAGGAAGAAAATCAAAGAGAAAAGAAAAAAAAGGAGGAGGTGGGAAAGGGAAGAAGGACTCCACCCACCAAACCAAGTTGGACTCGGTTTGGGGAGTGGAGACCTTCCCCCCTTGGCTCGGCCGACCCCCCTTGGGGCTCCTTGAGCCCCAAGGCAAGGCTCCCCCTATTCCCCCTATATATACGGAGGTTTTAGGGCTGATTTGAGACGACTTTTCCACGACAGCCCGACCACATACCTCCACGGTTTTTTCTCTAGATCGCGTTTCTGCGGAGCTCGGGCGGAGCCCTGCTGAGACAAGATCATCGCCAACCTCCGGAGCGCCGTCACGCTGCCGGAGAACTCTTCTACCTCTCCGTCTCTCTTGCTGGATCAAGAAGGCCGAGATCATCATCGAGCTGTACGTGTGCTGAACGCGGAGGTGCCGTCCGTTCGGCACTAGATCGTGGGACTGATCGCGGGACGGTTCGCGGGGCGGATCGAGGGACGTGAGGACGTTCCACTACATCAATCGCGTTCACTAACGCTTCTGCTGTACGGTCTACAAGGGTACGTAGATCACACATCCCCTCTCGTAGATGGACATCACCATGATAGGTCTTCGTGCGCGTAGGAAAATTTTTGTTTCCCATGCGGCGTTCCCCAACAGAGACCAGCAACGAGAGAGGGGTAAGAGCATATTCATACCTTTGAAGATCGCTAAGCGGAAGCGTTGCTAGAACGCGGTTGATGGAGTCGTGCTCGCAGCGATTTCGATCTAGTGCCGAACTACGGCACCTCCGCGTTCAACACACGTGCAAACCGGTGACGTCTCCCGCACCTTGATCCAGCAAGGAGGAGGGAGAGGTTGGGGAAGAACTCCAGCAGCACGACGGCGTGGTGTCGATGGAGAGACGAGGTCTCCCGGCAGGGCTTCGCCAAGCACCGGCAGAGAGGAGGAGGAAGAAGGGCAGGGCTGTGCCGAGAGAGAGGGAAAACCGTGTCTCTCAATGGCCAAAACCCCTCTCTATTTATAGGAGGAGGGGGGAGGGCTGCGCCACCCCTAGGGTTCCCTCCCTAGGGGCCGGCGGCCACCAGATGGGAGAGGGGGGCGGCGGCTAGGGTGGGAGGGGGTGTGGCGCACCACCTGGTGGGCCTAAGGCCCACCTGCGCCTAGGGTTGCCCCCTCTCCCCACCACTTGCGCATTGGGCTGGGTGTGGGAGGCGCACCAGCCCACCTAGGGGCTGGTTCCCTCCCGCACTTAGCCCATCTAGCCTCTCGGGGTCGTTGCCCCCCTTCGGTGGACCCACGGGGCCACCTCCGGTGGTCCCGGTGGTCCCAGTACATTATCGGTGACGCCCGAAACACTTCCGGTGTCCGAAACCATCCGTCCTATATATCAATATTTACCTCCGGACCATTCCGGAGCTCCTCGTGACGTCCGGGATCTCATCCGGGACTCCAAACAACTTTCGGTAACCTCGTATAACAATTCCCTATAAGCCTAGCGTCATCGAACCTTAAGTGTGTAGACCTTACGGGTTCGGGAGACAGGCATACATGACCGAGACACCTCTCTGGCCAATAACCATCAGCGGGGTCTGGATACCCATGGTGGCTCCCACTTGCTCCTTGATGATCTCATCGGATGAACCACGATGTCAAGGATTCAATCAATCCCGTATACGATTCCCTTTGTCTGTCGGTATAGAACTTGCCCGAGATTCGATCGTCGGTATACCTATACCTTGTTCAATCTCGTTACCAGTAAGTCTCTTTACTCGTTCCGTAGCACGTCATCGTGTGACTAACTCCTTAGTCACATTGAGCTCATGATGATGTTCTACCGAGTGGGCCCAGAGATACCTCTCCGTCACACGGAGTGACAAATCCCGATCTCGATTCGTACCAACCCAACAGACACTTTCGGAGGTACCGGTAGTGCACCTTTATAGTCACCCAGTTACGTTGTGACGTTTGATACACCCAAAGCACTCCTACGGTATCCGGGAGTTGCACTCCTACGGTATTGACTAACGAGCTAGCCAACTAAAGGCTTGCTAGGGACACATTGTGATCTATTTATTCACACATGTATTACTGTTTCCTGTTAATACAATTATAACATGAACAATAGACGATTATCATGAACAAGGAAATATGATAATAACCATTTTATTATTGCCTCTAGGGCATATTTCCAACATTGATGACCTCGGCGCAGATTTCCGGCCACTTCCCGCGCAGCGGAAATCTCTCCATCACCACCCGCAGAATCTCCTCCCTCGCCTCTGGCGAGCGCGAGTCGATCTGCGGGCGCATCTCCACCGACACCAGCAACGCTTCCTGGATCACCACCGGCGGCACCACCTGCGTCTGTGGTCGCACTCGACGAATCCGTCTCCTCCATCGCGGATTCGTCATCTGCGCACCGAGAGGAGAGATTGGGGCGAACAAGAAGCGGTGGAGACTGCAATCCCTTCGCGCACTCGATGCGGTGGGCGGAGTAACTCTAGTGCGTGGGTAGGTGTGGGGGTGGGTGGCCATTAATGGCGGTTGTGGCTCGCTCGGTCATCGCCCGCAGCGTACCCGTGTCACCTAACGTGTCGGCCATCATGATGATCAATAATTTCGCTTTTACCGAAATGTGCTTAGAATTTTAATACTTACGATCCAAACTATCCCCTCCGATTATATGATTTTGCTCAAAGAATCTAAGTTTCTACTATCCTAGTAGTTATGATTCTATGACTCACGATCCTACCGATGGAGCTCTGATTCGATTCAGAATCGCGATTCTGACAACTTTGATCATACTGCCCAACCAGCATGAAGCTCCACGTCATGGAAGAACTCTTGGAGCTGTTCGTCCTCGACAATGCCATCGGCCTCCAAGTACCTCCAGCACTAACATTCCAGGAGGAAACATTCATGGAAATCTTGCGACACGCCCTTACGGCTGGCACTCCGGCAAAGGCGATCAAACTTCATGTGTGGCTTATGCTCGTGGATTCAAGAAGCTCCACTTCTTTAATTGATGAGCAGTTGGCAAGTTCACTCACAGGGGTCGTTCCCTTGCCAAGACCGTGCCATGTCAAGGTGGATGGCGGAGGGAAACTGCATCGCGTGTCTCATATTTCATGCTATCACTGGTTCTCTCAGGACACATGAGTTTGTCATCGACATGAAGGTGGTGCAACTTGGAGCCTATGATTCCATACTTGGCATGGACTAGCTGGAAGACCATAGCTCGATGCACGTAGACTGGCATGGCAAGGAATTACTGATCTCAATGGTAGTAGGGCCAGCTCGGTTGATGGGACATGATTATAATATCTAGCAGTGCAACACTACCAACTTCCTGCAATTATCGAGCCTTTAGCGCCAAGGAGCCTTATCTGAAGTGGTTCAACTGTACGAGTCTCTGATGACACTTCAACCCCGGATTGCCTTCAGCAGGTTTTGGATGAGTCCAAGGAAGTATTTGGAGAACCAACAGAACTTCCACCACGAAGGGTATGTCATCACCGCATCCCTCTTATGCCTGGAGCACAGTCAGCCAACATGACACCATACTAACACAAGTCAGAGCATAAGACAAAGATTGAAGCGCAGATAAAAGAAATGCTTAAGGCATGAGTAATTCAGAAAAGCCTTAGCAATTTCTCCTCTCCGGTACTTTTGATGAAGAAAAAAGATGGTAGATGGCGTTTATGCGTGGATTGTCGTCAGTTAAATGTCGTGATGATAGTGAGCAAGTTACCGGTGGCGGTTATTAAGGAGTTGCTCGATGAATTACATGGCGCGAAGTGGTTTTTGAAACTGGACCTACGCACAGGTTATCATCAGATTCGTATTGCTGAAGGGGATGAATTCAAGACTATATTCCAAACACACTTTGGGTACCTTGAGTTCAAGGTCATGTCATTCGGATTGGCTGGGGGTCCTTCTACGTTCAATCGAGCCATGTGGGTCGCTCTCCAACCATTGAAATGAGTGTGCGTTTTGGTTTTCTTCGATGATACAGTAATCTTCAGCAAAACTCTCGAAGATCATGTGCAACATGTCCATAAAGTGTTGGAGCTGCTCCGGAAGGATCAATGGTTGATGAAGTTTAACAAGTCTGCATTTGGGCAGCATCATATCGTTTATTTGGGACATGTGCTCGGTGTTGACGAGGTCGCCACCCATCCCTCGAAGATCAGAGTCGTAGAATAGTGGCCCTCACCATAGAATGTGAAATAAGTGCGTCGTTTCCTGGGACTAGTTGGTTACTGCCGGTGATTCATCCAGCAATTTGGCTTAATTTCTCGTCCCCTGTTCAACTTGTTGAAAAAGGGAGTTCCATTTGTGTGGATAGATAACACGGAACGTAGCTTCCAGGCTCTCAAGTACAGTTTGATCATTGCACGTGTCTTGGCCCTGCCAGACTTCAAGAAATCGTTCGTGGTTGAAATGGATGCGTGTGACACATGGATTGGGGCTATCTTGCAGCAAGACGAGCACCCAATCACCTTCATGAGAAAGTCTGTGAGCCTTAAGTATCGTGGCCTCTCAACTTACGAGAAATGATACTTTGCTGTCATCGCGGTAGTGACCACTTGAGACCTTACTTGCAAAATGAGGAGTTCATCATTTAGACTGATCAACGAAGCCTGATCCACCTGGAGGAGCAACGGCTCATGACACCTTGGCAACAACGTGCTTTCACTAAGCTGCTCAGGCTTCAATGTTGCATAACTTACAAAAAGGGAGTTGGCAGTGGAGTAGCGGATGCCCTGTCCCTTGCCCCTCTACTTGAGGTAGCAATGGTGATCACTTTCAGGCAACCAGCTTGGCTCGATGACATTCTAAATAGTTACAATGTTAACCCATAGGCTCAACGCCTCCTAGAACAACTAACGATATGCCCAAACCCCAAAGGTCGTTTCTCTCTGGTGCAAGGTATCATCAGGTTCAGGGGCAGGATATGGTGGGTGGTAGCACTTTTTTACAGCAGCAGATTATCGCAGATTTCCACGACAGTCCCATGGGGGCACTCTGGATTTCAGGCAACCTACAAGAGCATCAAGAGACTATTCGCTTGTCCCAAGATGAAGGTTCACGTGCTAAAGTACGCCAAATGCTGCCAAATATGTCAACAGGCCAAGCCAGAGCGAGTGGCGTACCCGGGACTCCTCCAACCCCTTCCAGTGCCTCGGGAATCATGGGAAACGATCTCCATCAACTTCATCGGAGGCCTTCCTCAATCAAGTCAGGTGAATTGCATCTTTTTATTCGTTAAACTCACCAAATTTGCACATTTCCTTCCTCTTGCGTACCCCTGTACTACTGCCAAGGTTGCCATTCTCTACGTGCACCGCATCTACACTCTCCACAGCTTCCCCGGCGCCATCGTCTCGGATCGCGACTCGATCTTCACAAGTCATTTTTGGCAAGAACTCTTCAAGTATGCCGACACTGAGCTTCGGATGGGCACGACAAATCACCCCAGACAGACGGGCAAACTAAGCGTGTGAATCAGTGTCTTGAGAAAATTATGCGGTGTTTCACTCATGCGTGCCCGTGACGATGGAGTCACTAGCTACCGCTTGCGCAATTCTAGAACAATACAGCTGACCATTCGACCAACGGGATGTCGTTGTTCTGCGCGATGTATGGACACGAACCATGCCATTGGGACCTCACTACCTCCAAGTGATGCACCATGCCAGCACGGAGGTCGTGGCTGGACAGGCATGTAGTGGTCCAAGATCTCCTACAACAGCACTTGCAGCGTGCGAGACTCACGATGAAGCAAAACGCTGACAAGAAACGCTCATTTTGTGCCTTCGAAGTGGGCAATGAGGTGTTCCTAAAGTTGCAGCCCTACGTGCAAACATCTGTAGCCCGACGCGCCAACCACAAGCTCTCATTCCACTACTATGGGTCGTACCCGATCATTGAGAAGATCAACGATGTCGCCTACAATTTGCAGTTACCAGAGGGCGCGGACGTTCACCCAGTGTTCCATGTCTCGCAACTGCATCTCTCTCGTCTCATAAATATTCCAGTTGCTCTACTGACTGTGGTGGATACCAGATGGATAAAGAAAGGTGGACACATGATGGGACATATGCCCATTCGTTGTTCAGACAACGCATTGGTCGCTGACACTTGGGAAGACAAAGCCGCCCTACACACGCGCTTTCTGGAAGTAGAGGCTTGGGGGAAAGCCTCTTCACAAAATAGGGGGATGCCAGTGGTGCTGGCATGTCGAACCCACCTGAAGCCAGACCAACGGCTTCGCGAGCGGCTCGGCCCATCCATGCATGTCAGCCCAACCCAAGAGTCCATGGCCCAGAGTGGGTGTGACTGCCACCCTGCTGCGGAACTCCTTCTCAGGGATGGGCACCTCCCTCGGTCTCTTGATGGTCACAACGGTGACACTGCCCTCCAGCGTGATGCGGTATGTCATACAAAGCGAGCCCTTCTCAACAGCGGGCGCGGTCAGTGTTGTTGTCGGTATAATTCTGGCAAATTTGCAGAAAACCCCTCAATTGCACTCCTACTAATGGTGATATATAGGAAGTCCTGTTTTGGTCTCCGAAAAAGTTTCAGGCTCATTGATAGTGTACCGGGAGTGCCGGAAGGGTACCACGGGACCACCGGGATGGGTGTGACGACCCAAGGGTTTCATGGGCTGTGAGAGGAGGCAGACCAGCCCCTGGTGGGCTGGCCGAAGCCTCCCCTAAGGGCCCATGTCACGCCCAAGATGCGACCCTATCCTCAATTTGGCACGAAGGCCTCGTCAGGGATAGAAGCGCATCTCGTCGTGTCGCAAGAATGGATATCGTTACAAGTACATGTACTGAAAAGATGAGATATATATAGAATTGGCTTACACTCGCCACAAGCTACATCAGAGTCACAACAGTACAATACATAATCATCATGAAGAAGAGCAGGGTCCGACTATAGACGAAAACAAACGAGAAAAGAAGAACGACGTCCATCCTTGCTATCCCAGGTTGCCGGCCTGGAACCCATCCTAGATCGATGAAGAAGAAGAAGAAGAAGCAACTCCAAATGAACAATCAATGCGCTTGCATCAAGTAACCTTTACCTGTACCTGCAACTGATGTTGTAGTAATCTGTGAGCCACAAGGGACTCAGCAATCTCATTTCCAAAGGTATCAAGACTAGCAAAGCTTAATGGGTGAGGTATGGTTAAGTGGTGAGGTTGCAGCAGCGGCTAAGCATATATTTGGTGGCTGAACTTACGAGTACAAGAAATAAGAGGGGGAAGATCTACGCATAGCGGACGTGAACTACGGATGATCAAATGAATGATCCTGAACACCTACCTACGTCAAACATAACCCCACCGTGTCCTCGATCGGAGAAAGAACTCACGAAAGAGACAGTCACGGTTACGCACACAGTTGGCATATTTTAATTAAGTTAACTTCAAGTTATCTAGAACCAGTGTTAAACAAAGTTTCCATGTTGCCACATAACCGCGGGCACGACTTTCCGAAAGATTTAACCCTACAGGGGTGCTCCAACTAGTCCATCACAAATTACCACAAGCCGCATAGAAATCCTCAATCACGAAGCTCGCGATCTCGTCGGATTCCTTAGTGGAAAACCTCAACTCTGAGATTACCCAAAGCAACACCGGAATCCCGATGCACAAGATATCTCGTCAAAGGTAAAACTAATCCAGCAAGGCCACCCGACGTGTCGACGATCCCGATAGGAGCCGCGTATCTCGTTCTCAGGACACGACGGATAAACGAAGCGTACGATGGCCTGATAGAAATCTCCCGAGTTGCCCCGGGTTGGCCCCGCACGGTGCTCTGTTTTGGACCAGCACCATCAACACTGGCCCTCCCTGTATTATGTAGAATTACTCCTCGGGTAGCGCTAACTCCCTATGCATTTCAATTTAACAGAATTATTATGTTGGGCAAATGTAGTACCAATGTTGGGCCTTGTCAAACCAGCTTTAATCTAAAACGAATTATCAAGGGGGTCCCCATAACAACCCCGATCGTGTTAGGAGCGCTCAATTATGGAACATAACACCGGTAGCCGAAACTAAGGGGGAAAAGGTGGAACAAAACACCAGGCTAGAAAGGTCGAGCCTTTCACCTTTTACCAAGTATATAGGTGCATTAAAATAGATAGCATTTAATAGGGTGATATAACAAGGAACCCATGTTTTCACATGGAAGCAACTGCACCTGCAACTAGAAACGCTAACACAGGGTTAAGCAAGCGGTAACATAGCCAATCAGTGGTTTGCTAGGTCAAACAGGTTGAAGGTTATCATGGCATTGTTGAGAGGCTGATAGTTAACATGTGGTAGGCAACGAGACATAAACGATAGAAGCGGTAAAACTAGCATGGCAATGATAGTAATGGTATCTGGGGAAATGGTCATCTTGCCTGAGATCCCGCTTGGAAGAAGAATGCCTCTGTGAAGCAGACGAACCGACGTAGTCGAACGGGTCCTCACAATCCGACACGCTTGCGGAACTCTAGCGAGACGAAGGAATCCGGAAACAAGAATCAACACACGATATTCACCACACGATGCACAACACAAAAGATGCATGAGCAGCTGAATACATGCAAGTCACGGCATGACAATTCACACAATCAAACACTACACGTTAAGTGAAGTTCAATATGCAACGAGTTGCATATTGACGAAACTCCACGTTTATTTATTTAGTCCTATCCCGATTAGATACACGGCAATATTAAATGTGTTAAACATGGCAAGAGGTGAAGCGTAATTAAACTGTCTATCTAGGCATTTTAAATGAGGTCGGAAATGACTTATAGCACCTCCGAAACGACCTCATAAGTTAATTTACAATTCTGTTGAGATCTGAACTAACACATTTAATTAGTTGTTAAACACCAAAACAAATAGGTTCACGTGATTCTGCGCGTCGTTACAAGCAATCTACACATAGAGAACATCTCCAACGGAGCTACGGATCAAAAGTTACAAGCACCGCAAGATATGTTGGCATGAATGCAATATGTGTGCAACGACGGTCACGAGCACTTCAAAACACACAACCAGAAAGGGAAAATGAAACTACATGAGATTCTAAGCAAGTTTCATATAGGACACGATCAAATCGGAGCTACGGATCAAAAACTACGAGCAAAACAAGAAATCACTACAATCTGCCAAAATCAGCCACATAGCATTTTCTACGCCCCACAACTACGAGCTACACAACTCCGATATGCTCAAGCAAGACATGACACGAAATAGGGAAAGAAGCACTACTACAAACAACTAACAAAAAATAGCATGGCAGCAAGGAACACTAGGAAAAGAAGTCACAAAATGGCATCTCACACACTATTTCAGACTTAGTGAAAATAACACTTCATGGAAGTGCAGTTTTCGATCTGAAGCCATATTGACAGCAGCAAAACCTATAGCTACAAGACTCCAAATGGCATGAAAATTCACAGCATGCTAGAGAAACACAAGGGCTACAACTAACTCCATTGCACCAACCTCAAAAGAGCTACAGATCACAAGATACAAGCAAGACAAGACAGCAACAAAATATAACAGATCTCAGACTTAGAAATATTTCAGCTCCTCCAAATCAGCACTATTTCTAGCAACTTGAGAGCAATCAAACCACACCTAAACATGCATTTCTATTGCAACCAAAAATACCAGGGGCTAGTCTAAACACCCAAAAACAACTCCCTAGTTGACAACTTAATCAAACGGAGCGCGGAATAAATCCTACGAAATAAACAAGAGGGCAACATGACAAAATATCACGCGAACTAACTTGCTCAAAAGCTAAAACTAATTGCACAGAAAAATCCCATGGATTTTTCTACCCCGAAAACATATAAAACATGTGGGGTTGCAACACAAAAATAATGCCATACATAAATGCGAGATAATAACCTATACACGGATAAATAAACTAGCGGCAATCCCTATACGCAAAAGTACCAATGACCGCTCTAAAATACATGGAAAATAGGTTCCTAAAACATGGGCATTTTATCTATGGCATACGAGCAACCCGGACACGCGCGAAAAATAGCTACGGGCAATATCCTATTGGAACAGCACGCTAATCTATGCATTCAACAAGTCAAACAACGTCAAATAATTATGCAAGTTTTATAAACAGATTCTACACGCAAAACTACATGAAAAACATATCTAATTCATCCCGATCGGACTAAAGGATTAAAAGATACGCGCGTTTAAATATACGGTTATTTTCTGGAATTTATCTAATTCCGAAAATGACCTAAATTAACTAACGGGCCGGGCTGGGCGTGATATAGCAAAATGCGCTCAGGGCGAGGGAATTGAGCTCGGGATCACCTCGCTGGCGGGAGTTGGGCCTCGCAGCTTGGGCCGAGGAGAGGCGAGGCGGAGGGACGCTGGTGCGGGCCGGCTACGGGGAGGCCGAGCTGGGCCTTCTCGAATCCCGCTGGGCCGCGGTCGGTGGCGATCCTGGCGAGGGCAACGCCTGGCGCTGGACGCCGTCGTTCTCCTACGCAGGGCTCATGGCAGCGCAGCAGGGAGCAGACAGAGGGGCTCCAGGCTCCGGTGACTGCCGGACCTGGGGCGGGGGCGAGGGCGGCTGCCAGATCTGGCCGGATCCATGCACGGGAGGTCCAATCCCGGCGGCCGCGCGAGCTGTGGCAGAGGCACGCGGGACTCCGGCGAGTTGCAGGGCGGCTGCTGCGAGGCGGCCGGCGGGGAGCGCGCAAGGCGGCGGGGCCGACGAGGCTGCGGGAGGCGTTGCTCGGTGGCCCTGGCACGGGAGCACGGGAGGCAGCGCATGGAGCACGGGCACAGTAGGTGGCTGCCATGGGAGGGAGCTCGGGCAGGAGGAGGGAGACGCCCTGGGCCGTTGGATCCGAGATCCGACGGTCTAGATCGGGAGCTCAGCTGGATCATATCTGGGGAAGAGAGATGGCTGCTAGGGTTTCGGGAATTGCACGCTTTTCGAGGCAGGGTTAGGGGAGACCTAAAATGGAAGGGAGTGTGTTTAAGTAGGAAAGGGGGGCTAACTTAACCGGAATTTCGTTCCGGATCCAACCGTGGGGTCGGATTCGGATAATTCCGAATGCGGGAATGGTTACGAGGCCGTGTAGAGGGGATATCCGGAGACAAGAGGGAGAACAGGCGGCACGGCAACGATTTATAAAACACCGACAACCGTCCGACGAATAACCGAAGACGGTGCCGCTACGGTCGACCGTTCGGGTACCAGACGGAGTCCGATCGCGACGAAATTCGACAGGCGGCCTAGCTATATCTAATTACGACCGCATGCCAAGTTTCACCCCGATTAGAGAAAGTTTTACGCACACTTTTGAAAACAAGATTTAAACGATGCCGCGGGCGCGTGCGAGTGCGGTCGGGCTCAGAACGGACAACGACGAGAACCGACAACTAACAACGGATGCAACTTTGAAAACTGGCGGCAACGAAGATGCCGATGCAATGCAGATGATGCGCATGATGCGATGATGATGCGACAAAAGTAAATAGACACACGACGAAAACGGAATAGAAGGGGAATCTTCTGGGGCGTCGGTCTCGGGCTGTCATAGCCCATGCGGCCGGAGTGGAGGGATAAGGCAAAAAGCCAAAAGGTGGAAAGAGTTTCCAAATTAGAAAGGAGTCCTAATAGGATTCGGGAGGTGGATTCCTCCCTTGTTTGGTTCAGTCGAACCTCCTTGGAGTAGGGGCCAAGGCTGCCTCCTCTCCCCTTCCTCCTATATATATTGAGGGATTTTGAAGGCAGCCCCAAACCCTAATTGCCACGTGCTGCCCTCTTCTTCCTCTAGATCGGTTCTCTTCTAGATTTGTTCGATATAGCTTAGCGAAGCTCTGTCGGATCAGCTCCATCACCACCAACACCACGCTGCCGTGCTGGAGAACTCATCTACCTCTCCGCCCATCTTGCTGGATCAAGAAGGCGTTGATCGTCATCGAGTTGTACGTGTGCTGAACGCAGATGTGTCGTCCGTCCGGCACTAGATCGGAATGGATCGTGATGGGATCGCGAGACGGATCGTGATGAGATCGTGGGATGGGTTGCGATTTGGACCGCGAAGATGTTCCACTACTTCAACCACGTTATATACGCTTTCGCTTAGTGATCTACAAGGATATGTAGATACACTCTCCCCTCTCGTAGATGATCATCACCATGGATAGGTATTGCGTGTGCGTAGGAATTTTTTTGTTTCCCTTGCAACGTTCCCCAACACCAGAGTTGGTGTAACTGCCAATCAGCTACTTATCTCTTCGATTGCACACGTGAAGGGTTATCCAGTGGATCACGGCTCGGAACCGATGGTGGCTCTCTCTCCCCTTCCTCCTTCTTCCCCAATTCATGTATCCAGAGATTGTAACCTGAATTGCTACTCGAATTCGTGAGCTATTGCAATAGATCGAGAGAGATATTGTTAGGTTGGTAACAAGCCTTTGGCACTCACGAGTCATCAAGTCGTAGAAGATGATCTCTTCCTCCTTGTTGTAGAACTACGAGCGCAGCGGCACCATGTTCTCGTGGCGGAGCATGCCGAGCGTGGCCGCCGTGTCGTGGAACTCCTTCTCAAGGATGGGCACTTCCCTCGGTCTCTTGATGGTCACGATGGTGACACTGTCCTCGAGTGCAGTGCGGTACGTACTACAAAGCCATTCCTTCTCAAAAACTGGCGCAGACAGTATTGTCGTCGGTATAATTTTGATAAATTTGCATAAAACCCCTTAATTGCACTCAAATTAATGTTGTTCTCATGACATATCCAGTCAACGCCAAGTGAATCTAGTGGACCAGAGCCAAATTAGCAGATGCGTAAATAAAATCGTATTTGAAACCGTACATGAATCCCTTTGACAAGTTAAGGGACCGTATTTCGGGTATTTTAAAGTAGGGGTACTAAAATGAGTTCCGGCTCAAGTTCAGGGACCGTGCGTGATTTTTTTCTCTTTCCATTGCGCGACATGGACTCTCGCTCTCAGCAATGCCTGCTGCCGCCGCCGCCGCAGCCGAAGAAGAAGAAGAAGAAATCCCCGCCACCCGCTCCCACCACCATATGCGCCCTCGGCGACGACCTCCTGCGCGAGGTATTCCTCTGCCTCCCGTCCCTCCCGAGCCTCGTCCGTGCTTCCCTCGCCTGCCGTCCCTTCCTCGGCGCCGTCCGTTTGTCACCTGCATTCCGCCGCCAGTTCCGTGAGCTCCACCCGCCCCCGCTCCTAGGAATCTTCCTCAACATCCACGACCCCGCCTTGCCAGTCTTCGCGCCCACCCGCCGCCGCCATCCGCGGCGCCGATGTCTTTTTTACCCTGCTCCCTGAAGACGATAAGGACCCCGATCCGGAGTGGACAATAGAAGGGTGCGGCGATGGATATGTCATTCTCGTCAACTACCAAACCAAGCAAATGGCCGTCTACGATCCCCTCACGCGGGCTCTGGATCTCTTCGCCGTGCCACAGGACGAGGTCTGCAGCGACATGTACGTCGAGTTCCACATGCTCGCCTCTGAATGCCGCAGGCAGTTCCGCATCGTCTCTGTCGCTCATGATGTGCGGGGGTCGCAAGCTGCCGTGTTCTCATCAGAAACCAGAGAGTGGCAGGTTTTCCCGTTTTCAGAGGATGCCAGCCAGCCGGACGATGGTTTGGGTGGTACAAACCGTACAATGGTGAATGGGTTTGTTTACTGGACATTTGCAAGCGGATCCAATATCCGTGTGCTCAACACTGCCACACTGCAATTCTCGCAGATGAATCCGCCGGTGCATATGGAAGGGCAAGGGGAATTTAAGCCTGGTGAGACCAAGGATGGGAAGCTCTGTTTGGTCTGCGCAGTTAAGCTCACGCTTGTTGTTTGGATCTGGACACACGATGATGACGGTGTTGATAGATGGATCCTGGACAAGACATTTTCGCTGCGGGGTGGTCTGTATGGTGATATTGCTCTCAATATTGTGGCGATTATCAGTGGTTTTGTGTATTTTTCTACTTTTTCTGAGATGGATCAGGATTCTTGCTTGTTCATGTCCTTCTGCCTTGAAACATACCAGCTGAATAAGCTCTGCCCTGTCACTCACTCTCATCATTCCCATCCCTACATCATGGCGTTCCCTCCTTCATTGCTATGCAGTAAGGAAGGTGAAGCCTCTATCTGAAGAGGCTTGACTGGACCGAAGAAGAAAACTGGACCAGAGAATGTTACTTTCTTGCTAGAGTAAGACCAGGATGCCCCATTGACCATTGTTGTTGGGAATTGTTAGTCATTTCTGTAACCCCATTATATATCATTGTAGCTGACATGGTATTGTTTTTGTAACTAGAAAGTAGCTGAAACTTACTTCTATGCTTGGAAGAAGTATTCTATGGGGATTAACAATGTTTTATTAATGCCAAATGGGAACTCAGATGGTTCTCAGTTACTCTTTAGCTAGATTCTTAAATTCTCTTCCGTGCATATACAACAACAACAACGCCTTTAGTCCCAAACAAGTTAGGGTAGGCTAGAGGTGAAACCCATCTCGCGACCGAGTCATGGTTCTGGCACATGGATAGCAAGCTACCACGCATCCTTGTCCATAGCTAGTTCTTGCGTGCATGTACATGAAAAAAATATCTTCAATTAGCTCTCTGTCCTTTGTAGAAAAAATGCTAATAGTGTAAATGTTAAGCAACGTGTTGACCTAGCTATGTATTTGTAAGTTGTAACCTTCACTGTATCAATATAATTAGGCAAAAATACAACTTGCAAAGATCAGTTTATAATTCAGATAAATGAAGCTAGATTTTATTTTGCTCAAGTATACATAGCTAGATCCCATCAGTGCAACTGGTCATTTGGAAATACTGTGTCGGACTAGCTATTTGGAGCAAGTCCAGGTTTGCAGTTCTGATGATCAAGGGCCAGGTTAAGCATCTTCTAAGAACGCCATGCTGCACGAGGAATGATATTGCAGCTTGAAACCCTCATTTGAAATTTGCTCAAGCTACTGCTGCGCAATCAACCCCAAGGATATGCGGCCCACTTCCTGAAAATACCGCTGCCTCCTGACCATGAATCACTCGGTATGCAACTGCCTGATGCTGTATAGATGGAATTCATGTAGAATGTCGTGACATTGGGATTCCTAGTTACAACGCTAATGCCCCATTTTGCATCTCCAGTTACATGCCATGCAATGGTTTTCATGCCAACCGCAGTGCCTGCTCTGCTAAGCTGAACCGTTTTGTTGTATGCCAGTTTTATCTTGGCCTAATTTCAAGAACTTGCAGAACTAATCGCATGGTTGAACATAGGTGGTGTTTCTTTGCCCAGGGACTAGACTAAAAAGTCCCTTTTAGTCTCTATGTAAAGAAACAGGAGGGACTTTTCTTTAAGGGACTACAAAAAGACTCTATTGGAGGGACTTTTTTCTTTAGTCTCTGGGACTAAAAAAAAGTCTAGTCTCTGGGAAAGAAACACCATCATAGTTGATTGATCTTTCAGGTCAATGGTACACATATTTTTGAAATGTTTTCTGTGTGGTGTAGACTATTGATAGACTGCAATGTGAACACTGTAAGCTGCCGCTGCACCTGAAAGGGCAAGTGTAGTTTATGGCTGGTGAGACCAAGCGCAGGAAGCCATGTAATGCTTGTGTTTTTCACTGAAGAAAAATAGCATACTATGACAAGATAGTGCAGCCATTAAAACTGTCATACAACTACAGATGTCTTTACTGATGTCCTACGTTTTTTACTGATGTCTTTTGGTTCTGTAGATGCGTTCCTTGTTAGATTTACTCATTTAGTATAGAACAATAAATCAACACCACCTCTGCTATCAGCGCACGATGGATGGCATGTTACAGTATTTTGGATTTTGAAACTACCTGGTGTTATCGCACTGCTGACACCCGTATGCTACATGTGGACTTCGTTTTCGTTGACAAACAAGCCCAGGTCTCCAAACTTCTCCCTGTGTGTACTGGAAGTGCTGTATGCACTCTGATATTTGCGATTTCTCAGCAGAAAGACTAACTGAATTTTCCACACCAAACAGTACTAGGCTTCTGGTTAACATTATTATGGGAGAAACCGATTCAATGTTAATGGTTAACATTACCAGATCATGTAATAATTAGTATAATTTCATCTTGCCAGTTTTTTTTCTTTCTGATGATCAATCTTGTGGGTCAAACACTTAGTCTAAATTCGTCATGTTCTATTTGCAAAGCGGAATATTGTGCTTTTAGTCCGAGAAGTCAAACTGGATTTCGGCTTATGTGGAGCCCATTTTTTACTTTAAAACTATGAAATGGTCCTTTGGAACCTTACAAAATAATGAAAAAAATTGCACGTGCATAAAGATGTGTACTATGTACACACAAAATAGTTATCAATATATGTGGATTAACATGCAGTTATCTTTCCCTAAAAAACATACTGTTATCTTTTGCTTTTCTTGGATCTGCAAATTTGACATTTTTTTGTGTAGCTTACAATTTTTGTAATTTTATATATCTGAAACCTCTAAATATTTTCTTTCCACTTTTTAAATACTGGGATCTATGGAGCCCAGGAGCTAGATTGATATTCCTGCTTTTAACCTTCATTATCTTGATCACATTGCTGCATAACCAAAGATATACAATATGAAATGTACAACCAATTAGTTTTCACCACCACAAAGATTGTGGTGTTCCTCTGTTGGCCATTTTATTGTTTTCAAATTAATTCCAGACATAGTCAGGGAGTCCCACTTTGGCTCTTTCCACAACCGTGATTTCCTCTTCCCTTTGACCGACTATAGTGTTTTGCGATGTGATGGTGTTGTGCTTCTGGCTTGGCGTTCTCCGTGCTCCCTTGAAGGCAGTTGTGATTCTTTCACCCTTCCTTGGATCATGCTGCATTGCTTGATTGTTGGAGTGCACCAGGAGGTCGCAATGTGGAGTGGTTCTCCTTCGATGACATCCATTGATGGTTGGGCACGTTGATCGTACGTTTTTGTTTCAAGTTTCCACTGCTAGGTCAGCCAATGCGGAGTTTGCCCCTTTTGCATATGGTTTTCCCCACTTTTCTCTAGTTAATAGGGTAACTTTCTTCTTCTCCAATAAAATGCAGGAACTCCCAACCTTTTTGGGATTAACTCCAGACATACTCCCCCCGTTCCTAAATATAAGTCATTTAAAATATTTCACTGGATGACTACATACAGAGCAAAATAAGTGAATCTACATCCTAAAATATGTCTATATACATCCGTATGTAGTCTTTTAATGAAAACTCGAAAAAGACCTATATTTAGGAACGGAGGGAGTAGAATACTCAATTGCATGGACTAATCAAGTACAAGCACTTTCATAGATAGAAAAAAAAAATCTACGAACTCTTTCATCTTACATAGAGTTTGAGCTGTATTACCTTAATTATTCTTTGTGCCATCTATGTGAGCAATATCACTTTATACTGCCACTCCTAGCTAGCCCCATATGGATCCAAAGTACCGCCGAGAGGCAGCTGCCCTGCCGCACAAGCTTATTGATTCATTTTGCTCATGACAGTGTTCTTGAAAATTCAAGAAGCAGCTGCATACTTCTTTCGTTTTAAAATAAGTGTCTTAAAACTTAGTACAATTTTGTACTAGAGGTCGTACAAAGTTGAAACAATTATTTTGAGACAGAAGAAGTATTGCTCATGATAGTGTTTATGAAAATTCAAGAAAAGCTAAACTTTGCCTTCGTGTCCCCTCCCCCGAGAACTATTCTCTGACGGGATTTCTAATCTGTCAAGCGAGAATTCCTATTCTCATTTGCTTTTGAAATGTCAACTTTTTTTGAGAATTGTTGTGGGGACCTCGGCTTATAAGTCGTGGTTACTCAATGTACGTGCTCAGTGACCCCAGAGATCAATACTTGAACACACAGAAACTGAACACAAGGGCCTTACATCCATACATACCGTCTGATACAAATAATGACCATTACGGTCAAGTCTTACATAGATAGGGCCTTGAAGGCCAACACACCTAACTCAACTAATAGCGGAAATCTTGGTTGAAAGCGTGAACCCATGCCATTAGCCTTAACCTACAGGCATTCTGACCGAGAAGCGTCCTAACTCGAAGGAACGTCACGAAGGTATTCTACACCATCTCCTGTTCTCTCTTACCTGGTCAATGAAATAACCAGTGGAAAGTCAATGAGTACTTTGAATGTACTCGCAAGCAACCCATGTTGTGGAACAAGACAATAATGAAACATGATATAACACTGGTATGCTGTTTTTGCGTAAAGCAAGTTTTCCCCTAGTGCAATAACATGATCAAATTCTTTTGCGACATGCATCACAAGCATCATGCCAAGCATCACCTTTCTCATATCACCATGTTTTTCTCATACTCACCCCCACACACTTGGTTTATGCGGAAACAACTGGACGTAGTTTAAGTAGGATTACCCAACTGTCCTTGACCGTGGACACGACTATTTGAATAGTTTTACACTCTGCAGAGGTTGCACGCTATACCCACAAGACTCATGGAACTTCAGTGTCATCCATGACTCGCGGTATTTAACATACCCGAGGTAAGCACCCGAACAATGCCTTTCCCCTAGCGACACTAAACAAAGAGTCCACTCGTTTGGTACACAACCCACATGATGTACATCGTACGAGCCTCTCTCTAGATCGTATCATCCATGCAGGGACCAACGGTGTGCCCGAAATGTGTAAAAATAGCATAGTCATCCTAAGTGGCACGACCCCGTCTTGAGAGTGACCACGTTACTCCCGTCCCTAGTAATGCGGGCTCTCTGCTAGCATCGACCAAAGTAACCAACAAAGCCCCGTCCCATAAGGGGTATCGTGGTCGCACATGTAAGGTTGGGACGGTTGACAAATCTTAAATCTAATCCTGTTTTCGAAACCACTCACACAAAACCATTCTTGGTACACCACTTCTTTCTCAAGTGGTCATCCATCTCAACACCATCACCCTCAGGCATTAGTGGCACCCGACGGGTTTTTTGAAAAGCTTTTGTAAACATTCCCTTCTTTGTCACCATGCATGTTCCCATCCCTCCTTGTGTAGCAACTACTAGCAACTAACTACATCCCACATGCACAACCCTTATAGGTGGTAGGGTCATGTTCGAATGCAGGTTTGAACGAGGTGTTCTTTGGGGACAACCCAACAAAGGGGGGTCTCTGATCCAACATGAATATGTGCATAAGTAAGGTATCATATGCCATGCAAATAAAAGTTTCTTAGGCATGGTCAAGGGGCTGCATGCCTTGCTCAAATAGGTTTTCGGGGTCCTCGAGGTCTTCTGGTCCAACTCCGAGTACTCCGTTTGTTTCGCCAACTATCGTCGGAAACAACAACGATAAGCCACACAACAAGCAGAAATACAAAGTGATATATAAATAGGAGTTTGATTTTTCTTGGACATCTCTAGTCATAAGAAAAAAAATCCTAAAGCTTGTTCTAAGGGACACTAGTAGGAAAAGGCCCATTTGTCCCAGTTCCAGAGGCCCATTAGCCACGGTTCTGGAACCGGGACTAAAGGGTCGGGACTAAAGGCCCAAACCTTTAGTCCCGGTTGGCTTACGAACTGGGCCCAAAGGAGCTCCACGTGGCCGCTGCGGGAAGCCTAGGCAGGAGGAACTTTAGTCCCGGTTGGTCACACCAACCGGGACCAAATGGCATCCACGCGTCAGCATCTGGCCGGAGCTGGGGTTTTTGTTTTGTTTTTGAATGGCGTGGGTGAGTGGGGGGTTTTGGAGGGTTAATTTAGTGGTTTCATATTGTGTTAGCTAGCTAATAGAGAGAAGTGTCCTCTCTTTCTCCGTGCTTGATCGAGGCTAGCTACTATACATATAGAAAGAACTTGACGCTAGCTAGTAAGAAAATCAAGGAAACCATTTACAATATAACATCTTTTACAATATAACATCTTTTACAATCCCTAACATCGTCTACCTAAGATCCAATCACAAATCCGAATGGTATTCTCCGTCTTTAGGTATGACGTGGTCAAGAAAGAATCCCGCCAATTCCTATTGAATTGCTCGTATGCGATCATGTGTTAGGAGTTCATCCCGCATCTGCCAGATCTAATTTAAAGAAGGGGGTCAATACATGCATATATATGAATAAAACTCAACACAATTGATGATAATATATAAAATAAAATTGTGAATATTATTTACGTACTTGATATTGTTTCTCAGATAAGCCCCCCCCCCCGCGCGCGCTCAGAGGTCGAGAGGCGAATGAGCTCGCATACGTAGTATGCACATAATTCAGTCCAACTGTCCTGGTACAAGCACTTTACGAGAATAGAGATCAATCAAACTGATAAGGAAGCATGGTAATGATATATTGATGAAAATTTGAATCAATTAGAGATGCGCGAAACTAGCTAGTACTACTTACTTTGGGGTTCGTAAATTGCAACTCTTTGTTTAGACCGAGAGTCTTTTTGGTGAAATTCTTCCAAACCCTGCCACACAAAGAAAATGATTACTTGATATCAGGAAATTAACGAAAGTTGCACGCCGATGTGGTCTCGGTATTTACTGAACTTACGTCTTGAGCATTGCAGTCATGTCCGCATAATACTCGGGATCTTTACGTCTCGAGTCTAAGACAGTTACTTTTGCCACGTCAAGCTTAATGGATAGCAGAATATAGTGGTAACTGCGCACGCATATATAACCCATCAATTACATTACTTAACCTCGAGTAAGCGAAACCGAGTATACAGAGAATACAACAACACTCACTTGAAGTTGTAAGGAAATATTATTTCCCTTTTGTTTTGATTTACAAGGAACGACTTTAGCAAGTTGTCCTCGGTCTCTTTGGTTGAGTATCGTACCGACCATACATTTACGACATCTGGGTTAATGAACCAACGTCGAAGATTCCTGCTTTTTTAATTCGACGATCTTCAATCTGCATATCATATATATAGTGAGGATAATTATATATATACATGCAATGAACGAGCTGATCTGGAGACTTAACTATAGAAGTAATACTTACAAACAGTAGGAAGTCACGAGTTGTTTGTCGAGGGCTAGTTGATTGTATAACTGAAATAACTCCACAAATTCAACAGGCATTACTGGAGCTCCAATGAATTCGTGCTCTGGTTTCACTTCCATATAGATAGTGTCTTTCCCAGAATACAGGCAGGTATTCATGTACCACTCATGCAATTTGTGCATCAACGGTGTTAGAGGAGGATGACCAGGTTTGACAAGAGGCTTCCCGTGCATGTACTTATATTTTTCTTCTGTTACCTCAGCCATTTGAAAAAAATATATCATCCCCCAAGTAATCACCAGGATTAGTACCGGGCACCATCCCGAGAGGATTAGCGACGTTATCGCTAGACACCTTGAGCGGGGGGCACAATTGCTTCTCTTGTTGGCCGAGCTGGGGAATTGTTTTCCCACTTCTTCGTTTTGCTAACCTTGCATCATTGCTAGCCGCCAGAGCGGCGGTGTCTCTCTTCCACTTGATATAAGGAGGATGAGGAGGAGGATGACGAGTGCCCTGATCACTCGCTGGAGGAGGAGGAGGACGAGTGCCCTGATCACTCGTCAGAGGAGGAGGTCGAGTGCCCTGATCACTCGCCGGAGGAGGAGGATGAGTGCCCTGATAACTCATCGGACGAGGAGGAGGCGGAGTGCCCTGATCGCTCGCCGGAGGAGGAGGAGGAGGAGGAGGCGGAGTGCCCTGATCGCTCGCCGGAGGAGGAGGCGGAGTGCCCTGATCACTCACCGGAGGAGGAGGAGGAGGCGGAGTGCCATGACTCACCGAAGGCGTCCAGTTTGGAAGCTTGATATACTCCTTCTGCCATAGATCATCTTTCCGCCTATCAGTGACATAATCACCTTGAGGCACGTCGTCGCCCTTAGGCTTATTCCATTGCTTGATGCTAGTCGAGATGTTGTCCCTAACAATAGCTCCGCACTGAGCAGAAATGCGTCCTTGGTCCGCTTGGGTAGAATCGGTTGGCCATCGTCCGTGAGTGCTCTGATTGTGAACTTTTCATCCTTGCGCAACCTTCTCTTTGGGCCTCGTCTCGTAACCGAAGTTTGGCTCGATCCGGACTTTGCAACAGCTCCCTCCTCCGTTCGGTCACCGAAGCCGTCATCATGGTCTCCTTCTTCCTCCGACATTCGGTCACCGGAGCCATCATGGTCATGTCGTGGATTATCCTCTCCTTCTAGATCATCAGTGTCGTTGAGATAGAAAGAGATCTCAGCTCCGTCGCGGATTATCTCACCCAACAATTGTTCTTCTTCCAAGTTTCTTGGATCCATAGTTTGTGTAAATATTACAACCTCGCAATTAATATACAAACATGAATGACTGACGTCCGGAACGCCTCTCTCATGAATGTAAAACAACAGATTCTATACAAAAAAAATTCTTCTATAAACAAAAAACTTTCTTCTATGAACAAAAAACATTTGATATTAAACCCGCAGTACATATTCACCGTTTTTTTAAATATCCATATCTTCTAAACCGTAACTCCAAATTTAACATGTTATATATGGAATTTGACAAGAAATGTATGTAGAAATTGAATATGATGTTATTTTATCTATTAAACATTTAATAAAAATACTATCTCAGATGCAATCTTAATAAATAATTCATTATTGGATTGGAGAAATTGAATATTTACATAGCGCCGGCTCGGGGTGGCGCGAGCGATGACGACGACGGGCTCTAGGAGCAGGCGCGGGCCGGCGGCAATGGGCTCGGGGCGGCGATGACGGGCTTGGGGGCTCTGGGCGACGGCGATGGGCTCTGGGCGACGATGACAGCGATGGGCTTGGGGGCGCGGCGATGGCGATGGGCTCGGGGCACCGACGGGCTTGGGGCGACGACGACGGCAATGGGCTCGGGGGCGACGGCGATGGCGACGACGATGGGCTCAGGGGTGACGGTGACGATGGGCTCGGGACGACGGCGGCGGCGACATGCTCGGGGGGCGACGACGACGACGATGGGCTCGGGGCGACGATGGGCTCGGGGGTGACGGCGATGGTCTCGGGGTGACGTTGGGCTCAGGGGCGGCGGCGGCGACGGGCTCGTGGAGGATGCGCGGGCCGACGGTGACGGGCTCATGGCAGCGACGGCGAGGACGAGGAGAGAAGAGAACGGGGGAAATGGGAGTTGGTGGAAATTTCGACAATTCCTGCCTATATGCGAACACCTTTGGTCCCGGTTGGTGGCTCCAACCGGCACCAATGCCACCCATTCGTCCCGGTTGGAGCCACCAACCGGGACTAATGGTCAATTTTCAGCAGCCCAAAAGGGCGGGAGGAAGAGACTTTTTGTATCGGTTGGTGGCTCCAACCGGGACGGAAGGGTCGTATTGGTTCCGGTTAGAGCCACCAACCGGGACCAAAGTGTGGTGCTGCCCGGGGCCAAACTTTTAGTCCCACCTCGCTAGCCGAGAGAGCTCGCGAGTGGTTTATAAGCACTGATGTGAACACCCTGTGGAGCTCCTCTCAACTGCACGCTTTCGGGCCTAATCTGTCACTACCTGTGGCCTATTGTGCCTTCTGCGGGTCTGAATCCTGGCCCAACCAGCTGGATGGGTTTCTAGTCGTATTCAGGCCGTGGTGGCCGAGTAGGTGGCATTTTTAAAAAAAATTCTAGTTTTTTGTTTTGTTTTTTACTTTATTTATTTTATTTTGTTCTTACTTACTGTTTTTCAGTGATTCCTTTTGCTATTAGGTCACAAAAAATTTCAAAATGCACCATTCAAAGCCACATCATCAATTTTCAACAAATTCTGACTTCATTTGGTATTTTTCATGCATTTGCTTATTTTTTTTAGCTAAATGACCCTTAAATTGAAAAGCACTACAAATGAACTCTGAAAATGTTGAAAGTTGGAATGGTATCATCATTTCACCCACATAGCATGTGGTAAAAAGTTGAGAGGGTTACGGCAAAAACTGGATACACTTCGTGTACAAAACGAACAATCTCTTTCGAAGTATCAGGGTTTCATACGAAAAGTCATCTGTTACAAAAGGCATTTCATTTCTTCACTTTTTCTTCCCTTGTGTTCTTTTCTTATTGCGTCGTAACCATGTATAATCTTGATCGTTTAACAGGGTGCTTGGGTCAGCCTTGACTTTGAAGGGAGGAATTTCATGAAACTTTTCATAATCTTCAGACATGTTTGTCTTGCCCTCCAATCCCACGAAGTCTCTTTTTGCTGAAAGAACTATGTGGCGCTTTGGCTCATCATATGATGTATTCGCTGCCCTATATTTTTTTTCGGTTTAGTAGACTTGTCCTTCATATAGAAAACATGCGACACATCATTGGCTAGGACGAATGGTTCGTCTGTGTACCCAAGATTGTTCAGATCCACTGTTTTCATTCCGTACCGTGGGTCTATCTGTACCCCGCCTCCTGACAGATTGACCCATTTGCACTAAAACAAAGGGACCTTGAAATCATGTCCATAGTCAAATTCCCATATGTCCACTATGTAACCATAATATGTGTCCTTTTTCACATTCTCGTCTGTTGTATCAAAGCGGACACCGCTGTTTGGTTGGTGCTCTTTTGATCTTGGGTGATCGTGTAAAATGTATTCCCATTTATCTCATACCCTTGGTAAGTCAATACAGTCTAAGATGGTGCCCTTGCTAACGAGTATAGCTCGTCAGAAATAGTGTTGTCACCTATGAGACGTTTTTGCAACCAACTGCCAAAAGTCCTGATGTGTTCATATATAATCTAGTCGTCACACTGCTCTAGGTGTTTGGAGCGCAGAATATTCTTTTGTTCATCGACATACGGGGTCACCAAGGTAGAATTCTGTAGAACTGTGTAGTGTGCTTGAGACCAAGATTGCCCGTCCGTACATATTATTGAGCCCGCTCCTAGTGTGCCTTTTCCAGTCAGTCTCCCCTCATACCGCGATTGAGGGAGACCAATCTTCTTAAGGTCAGGAATGAAGGTCAGGAATGAAGTCAACACAAAACCCAACGACATCCTCTGTTTGATGGCCCATGGAGATGCTTCCTTATGGCCTAGTGTGGTTACAAACATATTTCTTTAAGACTCCCATGAACCTCTCAAAGGGGAACATATTATGTAGAAATACAGGGCCCAAAACGACAATCTCGTCGACTAGATGAACTAGGACGTGCGTCATGATATTGAAGAAGGATGGTGGGAACACCATCTCGAAACTAACAAGACATTGCACCAAATCACTCCTTAACCTTGGCCGGATTTCTGGATCGATCACCTTCTGAGAGATTGCATTAAGGAATGCACATAGCTTCACAATGGCTAATCGAACGTTTTCCGTTAGAAGCCCCCTCAATGCAACCGGAAGCAGTTGCGTCATAATCACGTGGCAGTCATGAGACTTTAAGTTCTCAAACTTTTTCTCTGCCATATTTATTATTCCCTTTATATTCGATGAGAAGCCAGAGGGGACTTTCATACTGAGCAGACATTCAAAGAAGATTTCCTTCTCTTCTTTGGCAAGAGCGTAGCTGGCAGGACCTTCATACTACTTCGTATGCATGCCGTCTTTTTCATGCACACGTTGATGTTCCTCCCGTGCCTCCGGTGTATCTTTTGTCTTCCCATACACTCCCAAGAAGCCTAGTAGGTTGACGCAAAGATTCTTCATCACGTGCACCACATCGATTGCAGAGCGGACCTCTAGGTCTTTCCAATAGGTTAGGTCCCAAAATATAGATTCTTCTTCCACATGGGTGCGTGTCCTGCATAATCATTCGGAACAGATAGTCCGTCAGGACCCTATCCAAAGATTACTTGTAAATCATTGACCATATCAAGTATGTGATCAACAGTACAGAGGGCAGGCTTCTTCCGGTGATCTGCCTCACCTTTGAAATGCTTTCCTTTCTTTCGACATTGATGGTTGGTCGGAAGAAATCGACGATGCCCCAGGTACACATTCTTCCTACATTTGTCCAAATATATACTGCCGGTGTCATCTAAACAGTGTGTGCATGTGTTGTATCCTTGTTTGTCTGTCCTGAAAGGTTACTAAGAGCAGACCAATCGTTGATGGTTACAAACAACAATGCATGTAGGTCAAATTCCTCGTGTTGGTTCTCATCCCACACACGTACACCATTTCCATTCCATAGTTGTAAAAGTTCATCAACTAATGGTATTAGGTACACATCAATGTCATTGTCGGGTTGCCTAGGGCCTTGGATGAGAACTGGCATCATAATGAACTTCCGCTTCATGGACAACCAAGGAGGAAGGTTATACATACATAGAGTCACAGGCCATGTGCTATGCTTGTTGCTCTGCTCCCCAAAAGGATTAATGCCATCTGCACTTAAACCAAACCATACGTTCCTCGGGTCACGTGTAAAGTCGCTCCACTTTCTCTCGATCTTTCTCCACCGCGACCCGTTAGCGGGTGCTCTCAACTTCCCATCTTTCTTACGGTCTTTTATGTGCCATTGCATCAACTCGGCATGCCTTTTTGTTTCTGAATAGACGTTTCAATCGTGGTATTATAGGAGCATACCACATCACCTTGGCAGGAACCATCTTCCCGGTGCGCTGGCCCTCAACATCACCAGGGTCATCTCTTCTGATCTTATACCGCAATGCGCCGCATACCGGCCATGCGTTCAAATCCTCGTACACACCACAATAGAGGATGTAGTCATTAGGGCATGCATGTATCTTCTGCACCTCCAATCCTAGAGGGCATAGAACCTTCTTTGCTTCGTACGTACTGTCGGGCAATTCGTTATCCTTTGGAAGCTTCTTCATTATTTTCAGTAGCGAACTAAATCCCTTGTCAGATACACCATTGTCTGCCTTCCATTGCTGCAATTCCATTGTGTACCGAGCTTTGTGTTGTCATCTTCGCAATTTGGGTACAACCCTTTTTTGTGATCCTCTAACATGTGATCGAACTTCAACTTCTCCCTTTCAATTTCGCATTCTCTATGTGCATCAACAATGACCCGACGAAGATCATCATCAGGAACATCGTCTGGTTCCCCTTGATCTTAAGCTTCCCCCATTGCAGCATCACCGTATTCAGGGGGCGGGTAGTTGTCATCCTTTTCTTCTATGTTCTCTTCCATCATAACCCCTCTTTCTCTGTGCTTGGTCCAAACATTATAGTGTGGCATAAAACCCTTCTGAAGCAGGTGGAAGTGAAGGGTTTTATAGTCGGAGAAAGCCTTCGTATTCCCATAGACAGTACATGGACAATGCATAAAACCATTCTGCTTGTTTGCCTAAGCCGCTTCGAGACAATTATGCAGGCCCTTAATATACTCGGAGGTGCGTCGGTCATCGTACATCCATTGCCAGTTCATCTGCGTGCGTTATATAATAAAGTGTATTAAAAACCATTACAACATATCATGAATAGAAAAGTGACTAAATTAATATAAATTCATCATCACATTAAAGCCAAAGTACAGCAGTGACTAAAATAAATACATAACGTTCATACATAGTTCTCATTAATGAACAACATATAGCTCTCTAGAGCATCTAATTAGAACATACATTGAAACTTTAGAATTTAAATGCAACAACAAATGCGATCATAACCTCAACTAAGGTACCAATTGATCCAACGGCATAATGATACCAAGCCTGAGTATGAATGCCATATTTTCTAATCTTTCTGATCTTCAAGAGCATTGCATCCATCTTGATGTTGTGATCGTCGACGACATCGGCAACATACAACTCCAATATCATATTCTCCTCTTCAATTCTTTGTAATTTTTCTTTCAAGTAATTGTTTTCTTTTTCAACCAAATTTAACTTCTCGGCAAGAATTTCTATGTCAGTTGGAATTTCTGGTTCACATACCTCCTAGATGAAAAAAAATCTATGTCACGTTGGTCAGCATAATTGTCATAAACACTAAATAAAACAAATAGTTATAAAAAATAATATATACCACATCCGAATCATAGACATGACGAGAGCCGACGGAGGCGGATACCAAAACCGTCGCACTATATAATAAGAAACAATAATAGAAGTAAGAAAATTACATAAGTATCTATCTAAATCATATAAGTAAGAACTTTTTTCTTTTAGAAAAAAAGATAAGAAGAAGAGACTAACCACGGTGGTGCCGGCGCCGAGATGGGCGAGGGCGATCGACGGCGGTGAGGACGTGGACGGGACAGGATGGACCGCCAAAGCTACACAAAACTTGAGGAAAATGGAGCTTGGACAAGGAGATTCGAGAGGAGAAAGCTTAAGTGTGGCTCGAGCATTTCATTGAACACCTCATGTGCATAGGAGGTGAGCTAGAGCACCACAAAGCTCTCCCACGACCAGGCAAAAAAAAACAGAGTAGTGCACCGCTCTGCTCGCGGGCAGGGGGTATATATAGGCCAACCATTTGTCTTGGTTTGTGGCTGGAACCGAGACTAAAGTTCAACATTTGGTCCCAATTCCAGCCACAAACCGGGACTAATGGTTGTGGGCCAGGAGCGAGGCACATTGGTCCCGGTTCATGTCTGGAACTGGGACCAAAGGGGTCATACGAACCGGGACCAATGACCCACGAGGCCCGGCCGGCGCACTGGCCTCACGAACCGGGACCGATGCCCCCATAGGTCCCGGTTTGTGAGTGAACCGGGACTAATGGGATTTCATCAAGTGGGCCAAAGCTCTCTTTTCTACTATCGGGAGTTGGATCACCAAAGATTTTTGAACAGTGGAAATGGAGGCATCACTGGCCTCACAAGAAGTATATAGAAAACATTTTATTAAAAATGAGTGGAGGCACCCATTTAATAGGGCATAAATTTAGAAACATTAAGGAAGTGGTTTCATTGGATTTGAAGTTGGTATGAATTTTCTATGGATTTCCCAACATGGAATAAATAGAAATATGTGTTATTTATTTGACACAACACAAATATGGTAGAGAAGAATGTTGACAAAGGCTAGAAAACTAGAGCATGACTTTATGAGTCTGTGGAAATTGAAATCACTCCACGTGGAGCTGAATTTAGCTCCCTAGATTTTTGCAAGGTGGGGTTTCAAATATGCAAATATGTATTTGAATATTAATACTACAGAATAGTTTATTGGAAAAAATGTGCAAGGCGTATATTTGGTTAGAACATGATTTTAGGAACTTGTAGGAATTTGAATCATCAAATTTGGATGTCATATGAATTTTCTAGGATTTAATTACCCTCTGTGGAAAATAAGAAAAGGAAAAAGGGAATCACCTCGGTGGGCCTAAGCCACGCACTGGGCTGGTACGTCTCCAACGTATCTATAATTTTTTATGGTTCCATGCTATTATCTTGTCAAACTTTGGATGTTTTGTATGCCTTTTATATCTTTTTTGGGACTAACTTATTAACTCAGTGCCAAGTGCCAGTTCCTGTTTTCCGTGTTTTTGACCCTTTTAAGAGGAGAATTTTAAACGGTGTCCAAACAGAATAAAACTTCCGAAAAGATTTTTTCCGGAACAGAAGATACGCACGGGACGTGAGAACCAAGGCAGAGGCCACGAGGGGAGGCCACAAGCCCCCTAGGCGCGGCCAGGGGACGCGCCTAGCAGGCTTGTGGGCCCCTGTGGCTCGTCTACCCTACCTCTTCCGCCTATAAATTCCCGAAAAATTCAAAACTGCATGAGAGATCCACGAAAATACTTTTCCGCCGCCGCAAGCTTTTGTCTCCGCTAGATCCTATCTGGGGCACGTTCTGGTGCCTTGCCGGAGGGGGGATTCGGATACGGAGGGCTTCTTCATCAACACCAAGGCCTCTCCGATGATGCGTGAGTAGTTCACCATAGACCTTCGGGTCTATAGATAGTAGCTAGATGGCTTCTTCTCTCTGTTGGATCTTCAATACAAAGTTCTCCATGATCTTCATCGAGATCTATCCGATGTAATCTTCTTTTGCGATGTCTTTTTCGAGATCCGATGAATTGTGGATTTATGATCAGATTATCTATGAATCTTATTTGAGTTTCTTCTGATCTCTTATATGCATGATTTAATATCCTTGTAATTCTCTTCGAGTTGTGGGTTTTGTTTGGCCAACTTGATCTATGATTCTTGCAATGGGAGAAGTGCTTGGTTTTGGGTTCATACCGTGCGGTGACCTCACCCAGTGACAGAAGGGGTAGCGAGGCACACATTGTGTTGTTGTCATCAAGGGTAAAAAGATGGGGTTTACATCATTGGTTTGAGTTTATCCCTCTACATCATGTCATCTTGCTTAAGGCGTTACTCTGTTCGTCATGAACTCAATACACTAGATGCATGCTGGATAGCGGTCGATGTGTGGAGTAATAGTAGTAGATGCAGAAAGTATCGGTCTACTTGTCTCGGACGTGATGCCTATATGTATGATCATTGCCTTAGATATCGTCATGACTTTGCGCGGTTCTATCAATTGCTCGACAGTAATTTGTTCACCCACCGTAATATTTGCTATTTTGAGAGAAGCCTCTAGTCAACACTATGGCCCCCGGGTCTACTTCACATCATATTTTTAGCCTTACACTTTTACTTCGTTGCACTTTCCGCCTTCAGATCTCACTTTGCAATCAATCTTGAAGGGATTGACAACCCCTTTATAGTGTTGGGTGCAAGCTTGTTTGTGTTTGCGCAAGTACTCTGGACACTTGGCTTGATTCTCCTACTGGATTGATACCTTGGTTCTCAAAACTAAGGGAAATACTTACTGCTACTGTGCTGCATCACCCTTTCCTCTTCAAGGGAAATCAACGCAAGCTCAAGAGGCAACAGAAGGATTTCTGGCGCCGTTGCCGGGGAGGATCAAGTCAAGAATAGTCTCCTGTCAACGTGTCAATTTCTGGCACCGGGGATTATTCTAGGTGAAGCTCATCCAAGTAAGTGTCGCAAACTCATCTCTTGCATTTATTTGTTTGCCTCTCGTTTTCCTCTCCCCCACTTCTGGAAAACAAAAATTTACAAAAATATTTGCCTTTTTCGTTCGCCCTTTTCTCTCGCTTGCTTTCTGTTCGCTTGTGTGCTTGTTTGCTTGCTGAAGTCACCATGACTGAAAACACTAAACTTTGTGACTTCTCGAATACTAATAATAATTATTTTATTAGTACTCCGATTGCTCCCGCCACTAGTGCGGAATCATATGAAATCAATGCTGCTTTGCTGAATCTTGTTATGAAAGAGCAATTCTGCGGCCTTCCTAGTGAAGATGTCGCATCCCATCTTAATACCTTCATTGAGCTTTGCGGTATGAAAAAGAAGAAAGATGTGGATAATGATGTGATTAAACTGAAGCTTTTTCCGTTCTCGTTGCGAGATCGCGCAAAAACTTGGTTTTCATCTTTGCCCAAAAATAGTATTGATTCTTGGAACAAGTGCAAAGATGCTTATATATCCAAGTATTTTCCACCAGCTAAGATTATCTCTCTCCGTAATGATATCATGAATTTTAAGCAACTTGATCATGAACAGTTGCACAATCTTGGGAGAGGATGAAGTTGATGATTAGAAATTGTCCCGCTCATGGCTTGAGTCTTTGGATGATTATACAAATCTTCTACGCTGGTTTGAATTTCACTTCTAGAAATATCTTGGACTCCGCCTCAGGTGGAATGTTCATGGAAATCACATTAGGAGAAGCCACAAAACTCCTAGACAATATCATGACAAACTACTCTCAGTGGCACACTGAAAGGTCACCTACTAGTAAGAAGGTACACACTATAGAAGAAATTAACTCATTGAGTGCTAAGATGGATGAGTTAATGAATTTGGTTGCTAGTAGAAGTGCTCCTTTAGATCCTAATGATATGCCCTTGTCTTCCTTGATTGAGAGTAGCAATGCGAGCTTGGACGTTAATTTTGTTGGTAGGAATAATTTTGGCAACAACAATGCTTTTAGAGGAAACTATGTTCCTAGGCCTTTTCCTAGTAACCCCTCTAATAACTTTGGCAACTCCTACAACAATACTCATGGAAATTACAATAAATTACACTCTGATCTAGAGAGTAATATCAAAGAGTTTATCAACTCGCAAAAGATTTTCAATGCGTCCATAGAGGAAAAACTACTCAAAATTGATGATTTGGCTAGGAGCATTGATAGAATGTCTATTGATATTGATGCTTTGAAAGTTAGATGTGCTCCTCCAAAGATCAATATGGATGAAACTTTGAAAGCTATGCGTGTTTCCATGAATGAGAGCAAAGAAAGAACCGCCCAAATTCGTGGTAGACATGAATGGCTTAAAAAGGCGTGTTCCCGTGATAAGAATCACGAAGATCTTAAAGTGCTTGGTGTGACTCCCATTGAATCTTTGTTTTCTTGTGACAAACTTAATGATGATGGGGCTGGATATGAATCCACTTTGGTTAAAAAATTCCCCAACGATTCGGAGTCCATCTATCTTGATGCTAAAAGCATTGAAAGTGGAGTAGAAGATATTAAAACTTTGAGTAGTAATGCAACCACTACTTTGGATTTCAAGGAATTCAATTACGATAGTTGCTCTTTGATTGAATGCATTTCCTTGATGCAATCCATGCTAAACTCTCCACACGCTTATAGCCAAAACAAGGCCTTTACCGATCATATCGTCGATGCTATGATAAAATCTCTTGAAGAGAAACTTGAGTTGGAAGTTTCTATTCCTAGAAAGCTTCATGATGAGTGGGAACCTACTATTAAAATCAAAATCAAAAACTATGAATGCAATGCTTTGTGTGATTTGGGTGCTAGTGTTTCCGCGATTCCAAAGTCTTTATGTGATGTTCTAGGCTTTAATGAGATTGAGGAGTGTTCTCTTAATTTGCATCTTGCGGATTCTACTGTCAAGAAACCCATGGGAAGGATCAATGATGTTCTTATTATTGCAAATAGGAACTATGTACCCGTGGATTTCATTGTGCTTGATATTGATTGCAATCCTACATGCCCTATTATTCTTGGTAGACGTTTCCTAAGGACTATTGGTGCTATCATCGATTTGAAGGAAGGGAATATTAGGTTTCAATTTCCTTTAAAGAAGGGAATGGAGAATTTTCCTAGAAATAAAATAAGATTGCCTTATGAATCCATGATGAGGGCTACCTATGGTTTGAGCACCAAAGACGACGATACATGATTCTATTGCCTTATGCCTAGCTAAGGGCGTTAAACAATAGCGCTTGTTGGGAGGCAACCCAATGAATTTATCTTTTTCTTTCTGTTTTGTTGCGTCCACATCATAATAATTCTGTTATGATTGTGTTTTTTGTGTTTCTTTTTGTGTTTGATCCAAGCAAAACCTTTATGACTAGTTTTGGTGATGGTTGTTTGATCCTGCTGGAAAAAGACAGAAATTGTTCGCTCACGAAATTATTTTTCATTTTTATTGAGAAAGAGATTTTGAGTTTATTATTTTTCTGCTGGTTCGTATGCCTTTTTCCCAGGCTGTCGTAAGTTTTCAGAATTTTCGAGATACCAGAAGTATACGAAGTATACAGATTGCTACAGACTGGTCTGTTTTTGACAGATTCTGTTTTTGTTGTGTTGGTTGCTTGTTTTGATGAAACTATGGATACTAGCGGGGGGTACTAGCCATGGAAAAGTGAGAATACAGTAATCTAACACAAATATAAATATAAATTAAGGTTGCTACAGTACCTCAAGAGGTGGTAGTTTGTTTTCTTGTGCTAATGTTATCACGAGTTTCTGTTTAAGTTTTGTGTTGTGAAGTTTTCAAGTTTTGGGTGATGTTCTCATGGACAAAGGGATAAAGAGTGGAAAGAGCTCAAGCTTGGGGATGCCCAAGGCATCCCAGGCTAAATTAAAGGACACCAAAAAGCCTAAGCTTGGGGATGTCCCGGGAAGGCATCCCCTCTTTCGTCTTCAATCCATCGGTAACATTACTTGGAGGTATATTTTTATTCACCACATGATATGTGTTTTGCTTGGAGCGTATTGTATCGTAGGAGTCTTTTCTTTTTGTTGTGTCACAATCATCCTTGCTGCACACCTTTTGAGAGAGACATGCACTCATCATGAATTTCCTAGAATACTCATTGTGCTTCACTTATATCTTTTGAGCTAGACCATTTTGCTCTATGTGCTTCACTTAGATCTTTTAGAGCACGGCGGTGTGTAACTTGGTAGTTGGCTTGTTCTATGAAAGTAGTCCCAAAGGTGATAGGTACCCAAAGAGGATACACTAAAACTTCCATCTTCATGTGCATTGATTAGAAAGAGATGTTTGATTCCTTTCAATTAGTTTTGAGACATGGATTTGGTAATATTAAGAGTTATGTTAGTAGGGTGTTGTGAATCTAGAAATACTTGTGTTGAAGTTAGTGATTCCCGTAACATGCACGTGTGGTGAACCGCTATGTTAGGAAGTCGGAGCATAATTTATTTATTGATCGTCATCCTTTGTGTTGCGGTCGGGATCGCGCGATGGTTAACACTACCAACCCTTCCCCTAGGAGTATGCGTTTAGCACTTTGTTTCGATTACTAATAAAAACTTTCACAACAAGTATGTGAGTTCTTCATGACTAATGTGAGTCCATGGTATAGATGCACTTTCACCTTCCACCATTGCTAGCCTCTCTAGTACCGCGCAATTTTCGCCGGTGCACAAACCCACCATATGCCTTCCTCAAAACAGCCACCATACCTACCTACTATGGCATTTTCATAGCCATTACGAGATATATTGCCATGCAACTCCCACCGTTCCGTCTCATGACTTGTGGCGTCACTCTCATATTGCCATTGCATGATCGTAAGATAGCTAGTGAGATGTTTCAACGTCATACGCCAAGCTAGATCGTTGCACATCCCGGTACACTACCGGAGGCATTTCCTATAGAGTCATCATCGTTCTAAGCTTTGAGCTGTGAGTAAGTAAAATTGTGATGATCATCATTATTAGAGCATTGTCACATGTGAGGAAAAAAAGAGAGAGATATGGAAAGAGGCCAAAGAGCCCAAACAAAAAAAGAGAAAAAGAGAGAAGGGACAATGCTACTATTTCTTTCCACACTTGTGCTTCATAATAGCACCATGTTCTTCATGATTGAGAGCCTCTCGTTTTGTCACCACCGTATACTAGTGGGAATCTTTATTATATAACTTTACTTGTATATTCCAATGATGGGCTTCATCAAAATTGCCCTAGGTCTTCGTGAGCAAGCAAGTTGGATGCACACCCACTAGTTCTCCTTTTGAGCTTTCACATACTTATAGCTCTAGTGCATCCTTTGTATGGCAATCCCTACTCATTCACATTGATATCTATTAATGAGCATCTCCATAGTCCTTTGATACGCCGAGTCAACGTGACCATCTCCTCCTTTTTGTCTCACAAACCTCCACCACACTCTATTCCACCATAGTGCTATATCCATGGCTCACCCTCATGTATTGCGTGAGAGTTGAAAAAGGTTTGAGAAAGTAAGAGTGCGAAAACAATTACTTGGCCAATACCGGGGTTGTGCATGATTTAAATTAGTTGTGTGGGGATGATGAAGCATAGCCAGACTATATGATTTTGTAGGGATAACTTTCTTTGGCCTTGTTATTTCGAAAGTTCATGATTACCTTGCTAGTTTGCTTGAAGTATTATTGTTTTCATGTCAATAGCAAACTATTGTTTTGATTCTTATGGATCTGAACATTCATGTCACATGAAAGAAGTTACAAAAGACAACTATGCTAGGTAGCATTCCACATCAAAAATTCAGTCTTTATCACTTCCCTGCTCGAGGACGAGCAGGAGTTAAGCTTGGGGATGCTTGATACGTCTGCAACGTATCTATAATTTTTGATGGTTCCATGCTATTATCTTGTCAAACTTTGGATGTTTTGTATGCCTTTTATATCTTTTTTGGGACTAACTTATTAACTCAGTGCAAGTGCCAGTTCATGTTTTTTCCATGTTTTTTGACCCTTTTTAGAGGAGAATTTTAAACGGTGTCCAAACGGAATAAAACTTCCGAAAAGATTTTTTTCCGGAACAGAAGATACGCAGGGGACGTGAGAACCAAAGCACAGGCCTCCAGGGGAGGCCACAAGCCCCTAGGCGCGGCCAGGGGGCCCGCGCCTAGCAGGCTTGTGGGCCCCCTGTGGATCGTCTGCCCTACCTCTTCCGCCTATAAATTCCCGAAAAATCCAAAACTGCGTGAGAGATCCACGAAAATACTTTTCTGCCGCTGCAAGCTTCTGTCTGCGCAAGATCCCATCTGGGGCACGTTCTGGTGCCCTGCCGGAGGGGGAATTCGGATACGGAGGGCTTCTTCATCAACACCATGGACTCTCCGATGATGCATGAGTAGTTCACCATAGACCTTCGTGTCCATAGCTAGTAGCTAGATGGCTTCTTCTCTCTCTTGGATCTTCAATACAAAGTTCTCCAGGATCTTCATGGATATCTATCCGATGTAATCTTCTTTTGCGGTGTGGTTGTCAAGATCCGATGAATTGTGGATTTATGATCAGATTATCTATGAATCTTATTTGAGTTTCGTCTGATCTCTTATATGCATGATTTCATATCCTTGTAATTCTCTTCGAGTTGTGGGTTTTGTTTGGCCAACTTGATCTATGATTCTTGCAATGGGAGAAGTGCTTGGTTTTGGGTTCATACCGTGCGGTGACCTCACCCAGTGACAGAAGGGGTAGCGAGGCACGCATCGTGTTGTTGCCATCAAGGGTAAAAAGATGGGGTTTACATCATTGGTTTGAGTTTATCCCTCTACATCATGTCATCTTGCTTAAGGCGTTACTTTGTTCGTCATGAACTCAATACACTAGATGTATGCTGGATAACGGTCGATGTGTGGAGTAATAGTAGTAGATGCAGAAAGTATCGGTCTACTTGTCTCGGACGTGATGCCTATATGTATGATCATTGCCTTAGATATCGTCATGACTTTGCGCGGTTCTATCTATTGCTCGACAGTAATTTGTTCACCCACCGTAATATTTGCTATTTTGAGAGAAGCCTCTAGTGAACACTATGGCCCCCGGGTCTACTTCACATCATATTTTCAGCCTTACACTTTTACTTCATTGCACTTTCCGCCTTCAGATCTCACTTTGCAATCAATCTTGAAGGGATTGACAACCCGTTTGTAGCGTTCGGTGCAAGCTTGTTTTTGTTTGCGCAGGTACTCTGGACACTTGGCTTGATTCTCCTACTGGATTGATACCTTGGTTCTCAAAACTGAGGGAAATACTTACTGCTACTGTGTTGCAATACCCTTTCCTATTCAAGGGAAAAACCAATGCAAGCTCAAGAGGCATCATGGGCGCAGCTTAGTGCTGTAGTGCATGGGGCCAGCCTAGTTGCTCGGCCTGGCAGGAAGCAGGAGGTGTGGGAGGCACCTTCCTGGAAATGCGCCTTTTGTGCGTGGGAGGCGGGGAAGATGGGAGGGGACTTCACTTTAATGGAGGGGCCCGGCCGTTGTGCGGCTTACACGTGGGTCCCGCTTGGCAGACCCATTCCCACCTCCCGCTCGAATAGGGGAGAGGCAGGGAAGCCAGGCCAAGCACGCGCCGGCACCCACCTCCGATCGCACCGGCCGTCTCCGGCGAAGCCCTAGCCACCGACGTGCTCGAGGAGGAGAAATCCTTTTTGCTACCTCTTGAGCTTGCGTTGGGTTTCCCTTGAAGAGGAAAGGGTGATGCAGTGAAGTTGATAAGTATTTCCTTCAGTTTATTGAGAACCAAGGTATCAATCCAGTAGGAGGAACAAGCAAGGCCCCAATAATAGTACCTACACAAACAATCAAACACTTGCACTCAACGCTATAAAGGGATTGTCAATCCCTTGAGAGTTATTTGCAAGGTTGAGATCTGATAGGTATATAAGATTGCGGAAACAAAATTAAATGAATTATAGCAAAGTATTTTTGGTATTTTTGGTTTATAGATCTGAAAATATAATATGGAAAATAGATCCCGGGGCCATAGGTTTCACTAGAGGCTTCTCTCAGAAAGGAAAATAATACGATGGGTGAATAAATTACTGTCAAGCAATTGATAGAAAAGCGAATAATTATGAAGATATCTAACGCAATGATTATGCATATAGGCATCACGTCCGTGTCAAGTAGACTGAAACGGTTCTGCATCTACTACTATTACTCCACACATCGACTCACTCTTGCATGCATCTAGAGTATTAAGTTCATGAATAACAGAGTACCGCATTAAGTAAGATGACATGATGTAGAGGGATAAACTCAAGTAATATGATGAAAACCCCATCTTTTTTATCCTCGATGGCAACAATACAATATGTGCCTCGCTACCCCTACTTTGTCAATGGGTGAGGACACCTCAAGATTGAACCCAAAACTAAGCACTGCTCCCATGGCAAGAATTACCAATATAGTTGGCCAAACCAAACCAATAATTCAAAGAGACTTGCAAAGATATGAAAGCATGCATATAAGAATTCATAAGAGACTCAAATAATATTCATAGATAATCTGAACATAAACTCACAATTAATCGGATATTGACAAACACACCGCAAAAGAGTATTACATCGGATAGATCTCCATGAAGATCATGAAGAACATGGTATTGAAGATCAAAGAGAGAGAACAAGCCATGTAGCTACTATCCATGGACCCGTAGGTGTGTTATGAACTACTCACACATCATCGGAGGGGCAATGGAGTTGATGTACATGCCCTCCATTATCAATTCCCTCTCCGGTAGATTACCGGAAAAGGCTCCCAGATTGGATCTCACGGGAACAGAGGCTCCTAGTGGAGTTAAAGTATTTTCGTGGCTCTTTTTGGTGATACGGGAATATTTGGGAATTTATAGGCCAAAGAATAGGGTTAGGAGACCTGTAGGGTGGGACACAAGCAAGGGGGCTACGGCCACCCCCAGGGCGCGCCCTACAAGCTTGTGGCCTCCCGGTAGTTGCCCTGCCCCCTACTCCAAGTCTCCTGGGTGTCTTCTGGTCCAAGAAAAATCTTTTCGGAGATTTTGTTTCGTTTGAACTCCGTTTAATATTCCTTACCTGCAATACTCAAAAACATGGAAAAACAGAAACTGGCACTAGGCTTTAGATTAATAGGTTAGTCCCAAAAATAATATAAAACATCATATTAATGCATATAAAACATCCAAAATAGATAATATAATAGCATGGAACAATCAAAAATTATAGATACGTTGGAGACGTATCAAGCATCCCCACGCTTAATTCCTACTCGTCCTCGAGTAGGTAAATGGTAAAAACAGAATTTTTGATGTGGAATGCTACCTAACATATTTATGCATGTAATATTCTCTATTGTGGCATGAATATTCAGATCCATAAGATTCAAAACAAAAAGTCTAATATTGACATAAAAACAACAATACTTCAAGCATACCAATAAGGCAATTGCTTCCTTTCAAAATAACATGGTCTTAGAAAGTTATCCCTACAAAATTATATGGTCTGGCTATGCTCCATCTTCACCACACAAAGTATCTAAATCATGCACAATCCCGATGAAAATCAAGCAATTGTTTCACACTTTTTTTGTTCTCAAACCTTTTCAACTCTCACGCAATACATGAGCGTGAGACATGGATATAGCACTATAGGTGGAATAGAGTGTGGTGGAGGTTGCAAAAAGAAAGGAAGAAGATAGTCTCACATCAACTAGGCATATCAACGGGCTATGGAGATGCCCATCAATAGATGTTAATGTGAGTGAGTAGGGATTTCCATGCAACAAATGCACTAGAGCTATAAGTGTATGTAAGCTCAAACAAGAAAACTAAGTGGTTGTGCAAAAGATGTAAGCCCACTAGTTATATGGAAGTGACAAAATAGGAGACTACCTATGAAGAGCATGGTGCTACTTTGGAGCACAAGTGTGGAAAAAGATAGTAGCATTGTCCCTTCTCTCTTTCTCTCATTTTTTCTTTTTTTCTTCTTTTTTCCTTTTTTTCTTTGTTTGGATGGGATTCTTTGGCCTCTTTTATTTTTTTATGGGCTTATCTGGCCTCTTTTATTTTTTGTAAACCCCGAAGACTCATTCCAACTTGTGAGGGAATCATAGCTTCCATCATCCCTTTCTCACACGTGACAATGCTCTAATAATGCAAATCATCACACTTTTATTTACTTACAACTCAAAGATTACAATTCGATATCTAGAACAAAATATGACTCTATAAGCAATATGGAAGTGATGGTGCGCGTCATAAAAACGAGATGGTGGTGTTGCATGGCAATATATCTTGGAATGGCTGTGAAAATGCGATAATAGGTAGATATGGTGGCTATTTTGAGGAGGGTGGGTTTAGTGTACCGGCGAGAGTTGCGCGGTACTAGAGAGGTTAGCAAAGGTGGAATGGTGAGAGTGCGTATAATCCATGAACTCAACATTAGTCATAAAGAACTCACATACTTATTGCAAAATACTATTAGTAATCGAAGCAAAGTATTAGACGCATGCTCCTAGGGGAAGGGTTGGTAGGAGTTAACCATCGCGCGGTCCCGACCTCCACACAAAGGTTGACAATCATTAAACAAATCATGCTCCGACTTCATCACATAACGGTTCACCATAGGTGCATGCTACGGGAATCACAAGCTTTGACACAATTATTTCTTCTAATTCACAATTACTTAATAGCATGACTCTCATATTACCATTTTCATATCTCAAAACTATATGCAAGGAATCGAACTTCTCATCATATTCAATGCACTTAATATGAAAGTTTTTATTATATCCCTCTTGGATGCCTATTATACTAGGACTAAATTCATAACCTAAACCAATTACCATGTTGTTTAAAGAACTCTCAAAATAATATAAGTGAGGTATTATAGTTTAATAATTTCTATAAAACACAACACCGTGGTGCTCTAAAAGATATAAGTGAAGTACTAGAGCAACATTACCTAGCTCAAAAGATATAAGTGAAGCACAAAGAATATTCTAATAAATTCAAGATTCAGTGTATCTCTAAGATGTGTGCAGCACGTATGATTGTTTCAAACTAAAAATTAAAGACTCATATCATACAAGACGCTCCAAGCAAAACACATATCATGTGGTGAATAAAAATATAGCCTCAAGTAAATTTACCGATGGATTGAAGATGAAAGAGGGGATGCCTTCCGGGGCATCCCCAAGCTTAGGCTTTTTGGTATCCTTGAATATGGTTTGGGGTGCCTTGGACATCCCCAAGCTTAGGCTCTTGCCACTCCTTATTCCGTAGTCCATCAAATCTTTACCCAAAACTTGAAAACTTCACAACACAAAACTCAACAGAAAACTCATGAGATCCGTTAGTATAAGAAAAATAAATCACCACTTAGGTACTGTTGTGAACTCATTATTTATTTATATTGATGTAATATTTACTGTATTTCAACTTTTCCATGGTTCATACCCCCGATACAACCCATAGATTCAACAAAATAAGCAAACAACACAAAGAAAACATAATCTGTCAAAAACAGAACAGTGTGTAGAAATCTGTTTACTTCGAATACTTCTGTAACTCCAAAAATTATTAATAGTTAGGACGATCTGGAAAGTTTGTAAAACAATCTTGTGTAAAAAATTCATATTAAAACCACGTTCCAGTGAATTTATAAAATTCCTGGACTGAGAGTGAAAGTTTTTGTTTTTCAGCAAAATCAACTTGCAAACACCGTAGAGCATCCCAAAGGTCTTACTTGGCTCAAATACTAATTAAAACAAGAAAATACAATGATTACAGAGGTAATAATGTGTGCAGCACTAAAAAACAGAAGGAAAAACAAAATCAAAACAAATAAATTGGGTTGCCTCCCAACAAACGCTATTGTCTAACGCCCCTAGCTAGGCATAATGCTATAGATCTTGGTATTGTCGTAGTAGTAAGGGAGATTATCAATTCTCTTATCATACTCCCTTCTTTCAGCAGAAAGTTTCCTTTGTGGAAAGCAACGGTAATAAAAAGGGCTGAATTTAATACGATAAGGAACCCTTTTTCTCTTATTAATCAAAAGGGCTGAATTTAATACGATAAAAATATAATCAATTCTCTTATTATTTTTTATAGCGAAATCTTCATTGAGTTCAGAAATTTTATCATCCAAAACCTCAATAGGAACCCTTTTTCTCAAATTTTCATTATAAGCCACATAATCCGAGGACGACAATCTCATTATTTCTTCTTGGTTGAAAATGATCTCCTCAATGGGGGGACATCCTCCATTAATTTTATAATGAGCAAAAATTTCACTAGCCTGTTTTATAATGAATCTAAACTCATGGGCTAGAAATATAGTGGCAGCGCGCTAAACAGAAGCAAGCTGAATATTAGAGAACTCAAGAAAAATCCCTTGTATGCAAGGATGCATATGAACAAATTGTCTCTCAAGTTCAATTATTAGTAGTGTTATGGCGTCCGCAAGACTATTAGTTTTTATGAGGATAGACCCTCCTAAAGTGGGTAGCGTACTGGCACAAGTAAAGAAATCTTGAATAACACATTTTCCAAAGATATTGCCACTACCTATACGGAGTTTTTTTGTATGAATGATAGTAGGTTCTCTATGGGAATCATTATTTTATTAAAAATTATTACTATCCTTTTCAATGTAAACCTCCCCAGATTTAGACATGGTGGCAACGAATAGATCTAGAAGACAAGCCAACGAACAAAAAGACGAACGGAAAAAGGGCGAATAAAAAGGCAAATATTTTTGGTATTTTCTGAAAATCATTTTAGAAGTGGGGGAGAGGAAAATGAGAGGCAAATGGTAAATAAAGTAAATGCAAGAGATGAGTTTGTGATGGGTACTTGGTAGGCGTGATCTTGCTATGTATCTTCCCCGGCAATGGCGCTAGAAATCCTTCTTGCTACCTCTTGAGCTTGCATTGGTATTCCTTTGAAGAGGAAAGGGTGATGTAGCGAAGTAGATAAGTATTTCCCTCAGTTTGTTGAGAAGCAAGGTATAAATCCAGTAGGAGGAACAAACAAGGCCCCAATAGTAGTACCTACACAAACAATCAAACACTTGCACCCAATGCTATAAAGGGGTTGTCAATCCCTTTAGAGTTATTTGCAAGGATGAGATATGATAGAGATAGGTATAAAATATTACGGAAACAAAATTAAATAAATTACAGCAAAGTATTTTTGGTATTTTTGGTTCATAGATCTGAAAATATAATATGAAAAATAGACTCGGGGGCCATAGGTCTCACTCGAGGCTTCTCTCATAAAGGAAAATAATACGGTGGGTGAACAAATTACTGTCGAGCAATTGATAGAAAATAAAGTCATTATGAAGATATCTAAGGCAATGATTATGCATATAGGCATCACGTCCGTGTCAAGTAGACCGAAACGATTCTGCATCTACTACTATTACTCCACACGTCGACCGACTCATGCCTGCATCTAGAGTATTAAGTTCATAAAGAACAGAGTAACGCATTAAGTAAGATGACATGATGTAGATGGATAAACTCAAGCAATATGATGAAAACCCCATCTTTTTATCCTCGATGGCAACAATACAATACGTGCCTCACTACCCCTACTTTGTCACTTGGTGAGGACACCGCAAGATTGAACCCAAAACTAAGCACTTCTCCCATTGCAAGAATTACCAATCTAGTTGGCCAAACCAAACCAATAATTCAAAGAGACTTGCGAAGATATGAAATCATGCATATAAGAATTCAGAAGAGACTCAAATAATATTCATAGATAATATGAATATAAACTCACAAGTATTCGGATCTTGACAAACCCACCGCAAAAGTGTATTACATCAGATAGATCTCCATGAAGATCATAAAGAACATGGTATTGAAGATCAAAGAGAGAGAAGAAGCCATCTTTCTACTTGCTATGGACCCGTAGGTCTGTGGTGAATTGCTCACACATCACCGCAGGGGCAATGAAGTTGATGTAGAGGCCCTCGGTGATCAATTTCCTCTCCGGCAGATTACCGAAAAGGCTCCCAGGTTGGATCTCACGAGAACAAAGGCTCCCGGCGATGTAGAAGTATTTTCGTGGCCCTTTTTGGCGATACAAGAATATTTGGTAATTTATAGGCCAAAGAATATGGTTAGGAGACCTGCAGGGGGCCCACAAGGCAGGGGAGCGCGGCCACCCCCCAAGGCGCGCGCTGCAGGCTTGTGGCCTCCCGACAGTTGCCCTGCCTCCTACTCTAAGTCTCTTGGGTGTCTTCTGGTCCAAGAAAAATCTTTCTGGAGATTTTGTTCCATTTTGACTCCGTTTAATATTCCTTATCTGCAATACTCAAAAGCGTGGAAAAACAGAAACTGGCACGAGGCTCTAGATTAATAGGTTAGTCCCAAAAATAATATAAAACATCATATTAATGCATATAAAACATCCATAATAGATAATATAATAGCATAGAAAATCAAAAAATTAGATATGTTGGAGACGTATCAGGAGGCGAGCCGCACCCGCCGGGGGCTCTAGTCCCACCGGAGAGGCGTCGGGGAAGAGGGGCTACAGCCGAGGCAGAGGCCATGGGAGGTCAGTCGCGGTAGGGGGGGGGGCTCCGGCTGCCGGGAGGAGGGAACGGACATGGGGAGGATTGCGTAGTCTTTGGAGGGTCCAAAAGAAGCTCGGAGGAGAGGAAGGGGAGCCGGGGTATGCCGCTTCCATAGGAGGCCGAAGCGAGCATCTCCGGCCATGGGGGAAGAAGAGGGACACGGGAAGTGCCCTGGGTGGCTCGGGTGATAGCTAGGAGGAAGAGGGAGTGGAGAGAGAGCGGCATGGACTCGGGGGAGGCCTCAAATGGAGGGGCGGTCGAGGGGAGCTCTGATACGTCTCCAACGTATCTATAATTTTTTATCGTTCCATGCTATTATATTATCAACTTTGGATGTTTTATATGCATGAATATGCTATTTTATATTATTTTTGGGACTAACCTATTGACCTAGAGACTAGTGCCGGTTCATGTTTTTTCCTTGTTTTTGACCTTTTTGAGATAGGAATATCAAACGGAGTCCAAACGGATTAAAACTTTCGCCGTGATTTTTTATGGAAAATATAAAAATTACCAGAAGAAAAAGATACCAGAGGGGAGTCCCGAGGAAGCCACGAGCCAGGGAGGCATGCCCACCCCCTTGGGCGCCTGGGGTGCTCGTGACTCCCTCGTGCGTCCCCCTGACTTGTTCTCGATGCCATCTGGTCTTATAAATACAAAAACCTCCAGAAATAAACATAGATCGGGAGTTCCGCCGCCGCAAGCCTCTGTAGCCACCAAAAACCAATCGGGAGCCCATTCCGGCACCCTTCCGGAGGGGGAATCCATCTCCGGTGGCCATCTTCATCATCCCGGCGATCTCCATGACAAGGAGGGAGTAGTTCTCCCTCAGGGCTGAGGGTATGTACAAGTATCTATGTGTTTGATCTCTCTCTCTCTCGTGTTCTTGAGATGTCATGATCTCGATGTACCGCGGGCTTTGCTACTATAGTTGGATCCTATGATGTTCTTCACCCTCTCCCTTCTTGTAATTAATTGAGTTTCCCCTTTGAAGTTATCTTATTGGATTGAGTCTTTAAGAACACTTGATGTATGTCTTGCACGTGTCTATCTGTGGTGACAATGGTATATTCATGTGAATACTTGATGTATGTTTTGGTGATCAACTTGAGGGTTTCGTGACATCGGGAACCTATGCATATGGGTTGGCACACGTTTTGACTCTCTCGTAGAAACTTTGGGGCACTCTTTGAAGTTTTATGTGTTGGTTGAATAGATGATTCTGAGATTGTGTGATGCATATCGTATAATCATACCCACGGATACTTGAGGTGACAATGGAGTATCTAGGTGACATTAGGGTCTTGGTTGATGTGTGTCTTAAGGTGTTATTCTAGTACGAACTCTAGGATAGATTGAACGGAAAGAATAGCTTTGTGTTATTTTACTACGGACTCTTGAATAGATTGATCAGAAAGAATAACTTTGTGGTGGTTTCGTACCCGACAATAGTCTCTTCGTTTGTTCTCCGCTATTAGTGACTTTGGAGTGACTCTTTGTTGCATGTTGAGGGCTAGTTATATGATCCAATTATGTTATCATTGTTGAGAGAACTTCACTAGTGAAAGTATGAACCCTAGGCCTTGTTTCCATGCATTGCAATACCGTTCGTGCTCACTTTTATTATTAATTACCTTGCTGTTTTTATATTTTCAGATTACAAAAAACTCATATCTATTACCCATATTGCACTTTATAACCATCTCTCCGCCGAACTAGTGCACCTATACAACTTACCATTGTATTGGGTGTGTTGGGGACACAAGAGACTGTTTGTTATTTGGCTGCAGGGTTGCTTGAGAGAGACCATCTTCATCCTACGCCTCCCACGGATTGATAAACCTTAGGTCACCCACTTGAGAGAAAATTGCACTTGGAGGCTCAACAACGTCTACAAGGAGAAGGTTGCGTAGTAGACATCAAGCTCTTTTCTGGCGCCGTTGCCGGGGAGGTTAGCGCTTGAAGGTATATCTTTAGATCTTGCAATCGAATCTTTTAGTTTCTTGTTTTATCACTAGTTTAGTCTATAAAATAAAGCTACAAAAAAATGGAATTAAGGTTGCCTCATATGCTTCATCTTTTTAATGTCTTTCGTGAAAATGATGGGAAACAAAATTGTGCTCAAGTGCTAGAAGAAGAATTACATAGAATGCTTGGCATAAAATATGTGAATGATGAGCATGATTGCAATGTTGTTAGTATGAATTCTTTGAATACCCATGATGCTAATGATATGCAAAGCCACAAGCTTGGGGATGCTATGTTTGATGAAGATGATCTTTTTAGTTCCCCCACTTTGAATGATCAAATTTATTATGATGAAAGCATGCCCCCTATTTATGATGATTATTGTGATGATACTTATGCTATAAAGAAGAAAGATGATAAAACTTGTCACAATTATGAGTACCCTTTTACTGAACATTACTCTTTTAATGTGGAAACAATTCGTAGTGTTCAAGTCTTTTACGATACTCCCACTATTAATCATGAGAATAAATTTGCTATTGTGGAGAGTAGTAAAATTTCCATGCTTGTAGATCATGAAAAGAATGTTGTAGGTGCTGGTTATATTGTTGAATTCATTCATGATTCTACTGAAAATTATTATGAGAGAAGATCATATGCTTCTACGTATTGCAATAATATCAAGTTTCCCCTCTATGTGTTGAAATTTTTGAAGCTATGCTTGTTTTGCCTTCCTATGCTAGATGATTCTTACTCCAATAAGTTGTTTGTTCACAAAATCCCTATGCATAGGAAGTGGGTTAGACTTAAATGTGTTAGTCATATGCTTCATGATGCTCCGTTATGTTTCAATTCTTATCTTCTATGTGAGCATCATTGAAATCATCATGCCTAGCTTGAAAGGCATTAAAGAAAAGTGCTTGTTGGGAGACAAACCAATATGTATCCTTACAGTTTTTGTGTGTTCACATGATTAAGCTACTGTATTAATCATGTTTTATTGCCTTAGTTTCAATAAAGTGCCAAGTGAAGCCTATATGATTAGTTGGGGTGATAGTTGTTTGATCATGCTGAAAAAGACAGAAACTTTGTGCTCGCGAAATCATTTCTAATATCTATCAAGAAAGTGATTTTAGGTTGATTCTTTTTGCTTCTGATCGATATACAAATTGCCTTAAGTTTCATAATTTTTTCAGAATTTTTGGAGGTGCAGAAGTATGGTTATCATTCACATCATTACAGAATGTTCTGTTCTTGACAGATTCTGTTTTCAATGCATAGTTTGCTTGTTCTAGTATTTCCATAGATTATGTTAAGTGATATAAATTGTGGAAATGATAATATACAGTAGGAATTGTGTGGGAACATTTATGAATCTTGTTTTGACAGTACCAAAATGAATGATTTGTCTTCATTATACTAACCCATCTCACGAAGTTCCGTTAAGTTTTGTGTTGTGAAGTTTTCAAGTTTTGGGTAAAGTTCGGATGGACAAAGGAACAAGGAGTGGAAAGAGCCTAAGTTTGGGGATGCCCAAGGCATCCAAAGACACATTCAAGAATACCAAAAAGCCTAAGCTTGGGGATGCCCCGGGAAGGCATCCCCTCTTTCGTCATCAATCCATCGGTAACTTTACTTGGGGCTATATTCTTATTCACCACATGATATGTGTTTTGCTTGGAGCGTCATTTTATTTTATTTGTATTTTCTTTCTGTTATTTATATTAATGTTTTTCATAATTTAGTTCAATAAAAATGTCAAGGATAGCCTTTACCATGCTTAATTTGCAAGTATAGGAGTTGCTGTTCCAAAACAGAAAGTTTGCTTGCAGTGCAAAAATTCCCTAGAATTTTCTGTATTTCAGAATAACTTGAAATTTGGACACAGTATGCTCTTGTGAATTATCTACAGCGTGGTATTTTTTCAGATATTTTGGAGTTAACTAAGTATGGATCTTGCTGCATTCTTTTTAGACTGTTCTGTTTAGGCAGATTGCTGTTATGTTTGCATTGTTTGCATATGTTTGCTTGTTTAATGATCCTATTTGAGGATAGGAGTTTTAAATATGCAGAGGAATTTAGTATGAAATGTAAAATAATAATTTTAGTGATTTACTACAGTAGAGGATGATAAAGTTTTGCATTGATTTATACTAACCTATCTCACGAGTTCTTGTTGAGTTTTGTGTGGATGAAGTTTTTAAGATTTTTGAAACCACCATATGAGAGGAATTAAGGAGACACAAAAGCTCAAGATTAGGGATTCCCAAGGCATCCCCAATTAATATTTCAAGAAGTCTCAAGAACCTAAGCTTGGGGATGCCCCGGATGGCATCCCACCTTTCTTCTTCAAACAATTATCGGTTAGTATCGGTTGAACCTAAGTTTTTGCTTCTTCACATGATTCCTGCTATCCTTGAAGTGTCATTTTATTTTGTTTGAATAAGGTACTTAAGATTTTAAATTATTAGATGGGAGAGTATTCACATAGCCAAATAATTATTCAACTACTCATTGATCTCCACTTATATCTTTTGGAGTAGTTTGTCTTTTGCTCTAGTGCTTTACTTATATCTTTGTAGATCATTGCGATAGTTTTATTTTATAGAAATAGTTGAACTCTCATGCTTCACTTATATTATTTTGAGAGTCTTAAACAGCATGGTAATTTTTTTAGGTTATGAATCTAGTCCTAATATTATGGGCATCCAAGAGGGATATAATAAAAACTTTCATATAGAGTGCATCGAACACTATGAGAAGTTTGATTCTTTGCAAATAGTTTTGAGATATAAGGATGGTGATATTAGATTCATGCTAGTGAGTAATTATGGATTGGTAGAAAAAATTGTGTTAGAGTTTGTGATTCCCATAGCATGCACGTATGGTGAACCGTTATGTGACGAAGTCGGAGCATTATTTATTTATGGAGTGTCATCCTTTGTGTGGAGGTCGGGATCGTGCGATGGTTAACTCCTACCAACCCTTCCCCTAGGAGCATGTGTCTAACACTTAGTTTCGATAACTAATAAAACTTTTACAATAAGTATGTGAGTTCTTTATGACTAATGTTGAGTCCATGGATGATACGAACTCTCACCCTTCCACCATTGCTAGCCTCTCTAGTACCGCGCAACTTTCGCCGATGCATACACCCACCATATATCCTTCTTCAAAACAGCCACCATACCTACCCATCATGGCCTTTCCATAGCCATTCCGAGATATATTGCCATGCAACTTCAATCGTTCCGTTCATTATGACACACATCATCATTGCCATATTGCTTTGCATGATCATGTAGTTGACATCGTATTTGTGGCAAAGCCATCGTTCATATCTTTCATACATGTCATTGCACATCACGGTACACTGCCGGAGGCATTCATATAGAGTCATATCTTTTGTTCTAAGTTTCAAGTTGTAAGTAAATAAAAGTGTGATGGTCATCATTATTAGATCATTGTCCCATGTGAGGAAAGGACGAAAGCTATGATTCCCTCACAAGTTGGGATGAGACTCTGGACTTAAAATAAAAATAAAAGAAAAGAGGCCAAAGAGCCCACCAAAAAAATGATGAATGAAAAAAAATGAAAAAAAGAGGCGAAAGAGCCCAAAAAAAGAGAGAAAAAGAGAGAAGGGACAATGCTACTATCCTTTACCACACTTGTGCTTCAAAGTAGAACCATGATCATCATGAGAGAGAGTCTCTTGTTTTGTCACTTTCATATACTAGTGGAAATTTTCATTACAGAACTTGGCTTGTATATTCCAATGATGGGCTTCCTCAAAATGCCCTAGGTCTTCGTGAGCAAGCGAGTTGGATGCACACCCACTTAGTTTCTTTTTGAGCTTTCATACACTTATAGCTCTAGTGCATCTGTTGCATGCCAATCCCTACTCACCTCACATTGATATCTATTGATGGGCATCTCCATTGCCCGTTTATATGCCTAGTTGATGTGACCATCTCCTCCTTTTCGCCTCACAACCTCCACCATATTCTATTCCACCTATAGTTCTATGTCCATGGCTCACGCTCATGTATTGCGTGAAGAGTTGAAAAGGTTTGAGAAAGTAAAAGTGTGAAAACAATTGCTTGACTAAGACCGGGGTTGTTCATGATTTAAATACATTGTGTGGGGAAGATGGAGCATAGCTAGACTATATGATATTGTAGGGATAACTTTCTTTGGCCATGTTATTTTGAGAAGACATGATTGCTTTGTTAGTATGCTTGAAGTATTATTGTTCTTATGTCAATATTAAACTTTTTTGCTTTGAATCATATGGATACGAATATTCATGTTACAATATATGTTAGGTAGCATTCCACATCAATTTTTTTATTTTTATCATTTACCTGCTCGAGGACGAGCAAGATACGTCTCCAACGCATCTATAATTTTTTATACGTCTCCAACGTATCTATAATTTTTTATCATTCCATGCAATTATATTATCAACTTTGGATGTTTTATATGCATGAATATGCTATTTTATATTATTTTTGGGACTAACCTATTGACCTAGAGCCCAGTGTCAATTCATGTTTTTTCTTGTTTTTGACCTTTTTCAGATAGGAATATCAAACGGAGTCCAAACGGAATAAAACTTTCGCCGTGATATTTATGGAAAATATCAAAAATACCAAAAGAAAAAGATACCAGAGAGGAGTCCCGAGGAAGCCACGAGCCAGGGAGGCGCGCCCACCCCCCTAGGCGCGCCTGGGGGGCTCGTGACTCCCTCGTGGGCCCCCTGACTTGTTCTCGATGCCATCTGGTCTTATAAATACAGAAACCTCTAGAAATAAACCTAGATTGGGAGTTCCGCCACCGCAAGCCTGTGTAGCCACCAAAAACCAGTCGGGAGCCCGTTCCGGCACCCTGACGGAGGGGGAATCCATCTCCGGTGGCCATCTTCATCATCTCGGCGATCTCCATGACGAGGAGGTTGTAGTTCTCCCTCGGGGCTGAGGGTATGTACCAGTAGCTATGTGTTTGATCTCTCTCTCTCTCTCTCTCTCTCGTGTTCTTGAGATGTCATTATCTCGATGTACCACGGGATTTCCTACTATAGTTGGATCCTATGATGTTCTTCCCCCTCTCCCTTCTTGTAATGAATTGAGTTTCCCCTTTGAAGTTATCTTATCGGATTGAGTCTTTAAGAACACTTGATGTATGTCTTGCAAGTGTCTATCTGTGGTGACAATGGGATATTCATGTGAGTACTTGATGTATGTTTTGGTGATCAACTTGCGGGTTTTGTGACATCGGGAACCTATGCATATCGGTTGGCACATGTTTTAACTCTCCGATAGAAACTTTGGGGCACTCTTTGAAGTTCTATGTGTTGGTTGAATAGATGATTCTGAGATTGCGTGATGCATATCGTATAATCATGCCCACGGATACTTGAGGTGACAATGGAGTATCTACGTGACATTAGGGTCTTGGTTGATGTGTGTCTTATGGTGTTATTCTAGTATGAACTCTAGGATAGATTGATTGGAAAGAATAGCTTCGTGTTATTTTACTACGGACTCTTGAATAGATCGATCAGAAATAATAACTTTGTGGTGGTTTCGTACCGGACAATAATCTCTTCGTTTGTTCTCCGCTATTAGTGACTTTGAAGTGACTCTTTGTTGCATGTTTATGGCTAGTTATATGATCCAATTATGTTATCATTGTTGAGAGAACTTCACTAGTGAAAGTATGAACCCTAGGCCTTGTTTCCACGCATTGCAATACTGTTCGTGCTCACTTTTATTATTAATTACCTTGCTGTTTTTATATTTTCAGATTACAAAAACTTATGTCTATTATCCATATTGCACTCGCATCACCATCTCTTCGCCGAACTAGTGCACCTATACAACTTACCATTGTATTGGGTATGTTGGGGACACAAGAGACTCTTTGTTATTTGGTTGCAGGGTTGCTTGAGAGAGACCATCTTCATCGTACGCCTCCCACGGATTGATAAACCTTAGGTCACCCGCTTGAGGGAAAATTGCTACTGTCCTACAAACCTCTGCACTTGGAAGGCCAACAACGTCTACAAGGAGAAAGTTGCGTAGTAGACATTGATGACCCACAAGTATAGGGGATTGCAGCAGTTTTCGAGGGTAGAGTATTCAACCCAATTTTATTGATTCGACTCAAGGGGAAGCGAAAGAATATTCTCAAGTATTAGCAGCTGAGTTGTCTATTCAACCACACCTGAAAGATTTAGTATCTGCAGCAAAGTATCAGTAGCAAGGTGGTATGATAGCAGCAGTAGCAACAGTAACCAGTAGTACCAGAGTAACAGTAGCAGCAGTGATAGCAGTACGGCAAAGTAACATAGCAAGGACCAGTAGTAAAAGACTCGTAGGCATTGGATCGATGATGGATGATTATGGCGGATGTGATTCATCATGTAACAACTATAACACGGAGAGATAAGTAACTAGCTGCCGTTCGTCAATCTAATGTAGGCATGTATTCCGTATGTAGTCATACGTGCTTAGGGAAAAGAACTTGCATGACATCTACTGTCCATCCCTCCAGTGGCAGCGGGGTCCTAATGGAAATTACGGGATATTAAGTTTCTCCTTTTAATAAAGAACCGGACCAACGCATTAACAGTTGGTGAATACATGAACTCGTCATACTATGGTCATCTCCGGGAGTGGTTCCGCCTATTGTCACTCCGGGGTTCCCGGGTCATAACACATAGTAGGTGACTACAACTTGCAAGATATGATCTAAAACACACATATATTGGCGACAACATAATAGGTTCAGATCTGAAATCATGGCACTCGGGCCCTAGTGACAAGCATTAAGCATGGCAAAGTACTAGCAACATCAATCTCAGAACATAGTGGATACTAGGGATCAATCCCAGTCAAAACTAACTCGATTACATGATAGATCTCATCCAACTCATCACCGTCCAACAAGCCTACAATGAGATTACTCACGAACGGTGAAGAGCATCATGGAGTTGGCGACGAAGGAAGGTTGATGATGACGATGGCGACAATCTCCCCTCTCCGGAGCCCAGAACGGACTCCAGATCTGCCCTCCAGATGAAGAACAGGAGGTGGCAGCGCCTCCGTATCGTAAAACGTGATGAACTCTTCTCCTTGATTTTTTTCCGGGCGAGACGAAGTAAATAGAGCTGAGTTTGGAGGCGGTGGAGCTCTATGGGCCCCACAAGCCTGGTACGCGCGGCCTGGGGGGGGGGGGGGGGGGGGTGGTCGCGCCCCCTGGGCTTGTGGCCCACTGGCTCACCTCCTCCAGTGGATCTTTGTGCAGATATTTTTCATTAATTCCAGAAAAGTTCTACGTAAATTTTCAGGTCATTCCGAGAACTTTTATTTCTACACAAAAACAACACCATGGAAATTCTGCTGAAAACAACGTTAGTCCGGGTTAGTTCCATTCAAATCATGCAAATTAGAGTCCAAAACAAGGGCAAAAGAGTTCGGAAAAGTAGATACGACGGAGGCGTATCAACTCCCCCAAGCTTAAAGCCTTGCTTGTCCTCAAGGAATTCAGTTGACAAAATGAAAGAGACAAAAGAAAAACTTTGACGAACTCTATTTGATCTTGTTGTTGCAACTATGCCTAACTCATATCCAGAGTTTCAGCAAGATCACAAGCAAACCACATAAGCAAATGACATCTAGGTCTCACGGGAAACTCATATCAATGGTATAATCAACTAGAGAGCAAATAATAATAAGTCTCAAACGTCAACACTTCAATCAAAACAATCATGAAGCAATACGAATAGATGGTATCTCGCTAGCTCTTTCTGAGACCGCAAAACATAAATGCAGAGCACCTTCAAAGACCAAGGGCTGACTAAACATTGTAATTCATGGCAAAGAAGATCCAATCATAGTCATACTCAACACAGTTAAAAGCAAAGCATAAAAATGACACATGTGCTCTCTAATTGGTGCTTTTATAAGAGGAGGATGACTCAACAAGAACATAAATAGACAGGCCCTTCACAGAGGGAAGCATTGATTTGCAGAGGTGCCAGAGCCCAAGCTTTGAAAATAGAGATAATAATTTTGGGTGGCATGCTTTCATTGTCAACGCAATGACTAAGAGTTCTCAACATCTTCCATGCTACACATGCTATAGGCGGTTCCCAAACAGAAAAGTAAAGTTTTGACTCCCCCACAACCAATCAATCACAATCCACGGCTAGCCGAATCCTCGGGTACCGTCCATACCAACATCAATCTAGGGGGAGTTTTGTTTGCAATTATCTTTTCGATTTGAGCATGGAACTGGGAATTCCAATTACCGGCCCCTTTCTCGTGAATGATAGTGAATAAACACATATCGAGGATAACACGCCTAGCATGGAAGATACTAATGGCCCCCTGTCACCACATGAGCTGTTCGGCCATGCAAAACAGATTATTTCTTGAAGGTTTAGAGAGTGGCACATGCAAATTTACTTGGAACGGCAGGTAGATACCGCACATAGGTAGGTATAGTGGACTCATATGGAACAACTTTGGGTTTATGGAAGTGGATGCACAAGAAGTATTCCCGCTTAGTACAAGTGATGGCTAGCAAAAGACTAGGAAGCGATCAACTAGAGAGCGACAACAGTCATCGAAATGCATTGAGATTAACTAACATTGAGTGCAAGCATGAGTAGGACATAAATCACCATGAACATGAATATCATAGAGGCTATGTTGATTTTGTTTCAACTACATGCGTGAACATGCGCCAAGTCACGCCACTTGAAACATTCAAAGGAGGATACCATCCTATCATACTACATCATAGTCATATGAAAATTCATGTTGGCAACCAAGGCAAACCATTATAAGCTCCTAGCTAATTAAGCATGGCATCAGAAACTATGATCTCTAAGTTGTCATTGCAAACATGTTTCTCTCACAACAAATCTGAACTAGGAACAATGAGCTAGTCATATTTACAAAAACAAAATAGATCGAGTTCATACCAGCTTTTCCAGGCTCAGTCACTTCATCATATATCGTCATTATTGCGTTTCACTTGCACGATCGAACGATGTGAACAATAATAAGAGTGCTCGTGCATTGGACTAAAGCTGGAATCTGCAGGCAAACACAAAGGAGAAGACAAAGTAATATGGCTCTATGACAGCTAAACAGGTATGCATGCGGGAGCCACTAAACAGCGTAACCATGGTCTTCTACCTTGACCCAAAGAAAAAGAAAACTATTTACACGGGAAAGCTCCCAACAAGCAAAAGAAGAAAAAGAAAATCTTTTTGGGTTTTCTCAAACTAGACAAACACATGAAAAGAAAACTAGAAAAAGAAAATAAACTAGCATGAATGATAAAGTGGCAAAGTGTGAACACCGACGAACAAAGTGAAAGCATAAGGAAGAATGTAATGTCGATGAGAAACACGTACTCCCCCAAGATTAGGCTTTTGGCCTAAGTTGGTCTACTCCCAAGGATGGTCTGGGCGATACCCAAAATCATAATGAGGGTTGTACGGGAGCGCTGAAGCCACTGCCTGAATAGCTGCCTCACGGAGACGAGCAGCCTTTGCCTCCCTCTCATACTCTTGTGCCTCTTCTCTGGTTATGTAATATCTCCGTTTTACCTAAAAGTCAAAGAAGGCAGGAGCAGGAAGTGTAATATGGAAAACACGCTGTCGGTTAAATATCAAACGATATAGGAGGGATTCATCATCCCTCTCAAGGAACTGATAGCGTGTCAAAGCGGTGCGATCAAGGAAAGCTGTATGAAGCGGGGGATATCCTTCGCGGATGGGTACTCCCAGAAAATTTGCTATGCGAGTGGCATAGATCCCACCAAAGAAATCCCCTTCATTAGCATTATTATTCAGCCTCCTTGCTATAATAGCTCCCAAGTTGAAACTTTTATCACCCGTTACTGCGCTCTTAAGAATACTAAGGTCGGGTGCGCAGAGGTGACAATGCTCAATCTTCCCATTAATGCATCTGCCTATGAAGAGGGCAAAATAATGCAAGGCAGGAAAATGAATGCTTCCCATGGTAGCCTGTGTAATATCTCTAGTTTCTCCGACAGTTATACCAGAGAAAAAAAATCTCTAACCGAAGATTTAGGAGGATCATTGAGACTACCCCAGATAGGTATCTTGCAAATTCTATTGAAATCCTCTAAATCCATGGTATACAATTTGTCATAGAGATCAAACAGTATAGATGTATCACGACCAACTGAAAATTTGAATCTACGAACAAAAGAGGCAGTGAGAGCAACATACTGTTCACATTTATCGGAGATGAATTCTTAGAGTCCGACATTGTGAACAAGTGTATGAAACTCATCTTTGAAACCTGCCTCAATCATAAATTCATCAGAAGTCCATTCACATGGTTGTACCTGTGCGTTCCTCGGTTGGTAAGGATCGGGTTCCCGAATCGCAAGACGGGGACCTCTCTTGCTTGAGGAACCACCATGATAGTTTCTCCTGAACATCTTCCTTTTCTGAAATTTTCAGTGACCCAAAGGAAAAGTGAACAAGGCTCAACAAAACTCATAGCAACTACTCCCACAAGTGCCTAGAGGCCATATTACGCATCAAAACTACTTGGGGCCAGCTAAAATTAGCATGCAAAGCTCAAGAACAGGGTCACCAAGGTAGCAAAAATACGCGAAGTATAAGGCACTAGAGCAAAAACTAATTGGACCACTGGAGGAGTCACTTACCAAGGAGTAATTTCCCCAAAATAGTTCGGAGAATGGTGCTTTGAGCAAGGAGATCGAAAATCCCAGCAAGAAGAGCAAGAACACGGGTTTGAGCTGCGAAACGATTTTTTCTGGAGGTAGGAGAAGCATATGGGAGCTAGAATGAGTGGAGGGGTGCACGTGGCCCCCACAAGCCAGGTAGGCATGGCCAGGGGGGTGCCCACACCTCCAGGGCTGGTGGCCCACTGGTGCAGCCCCCAGACTAGCTCTTCATCCCAGTATTTTTCAAAATTTCCAGAAAAAATCATACTTGATTTTTAGGACGTTCGGAGAACTTTTATTTTCGGGGTACTTTTCCACGGGACGCTAAAACAGAAAACAGGGAAAACTAAACTAAATCTATCATTTTTCTTCTAAGCAACCTAAGGTGAAAGCTTGGAACAGAGGTTTGTGACTCCTCGATTCATCCATCTCATGGTCATCGAAAGAAATCCGTCAATGAGGTTGATCAAGTCTCCTTGACAAACCTTTTCGAATTGCAAAAAAGAACGGAGAATTTTCGAATAGTCACTAGGTCACCTCAATGGGGATGTGTATCTGAGGAATAGGGCATTCAAAGCTCCCAATAAGAATCGATGAAGTTTTTTCGATAGCATTGATGCAATGTACTCGATATTGTTTCTTCAGAAAGTGCACCTTATACTCATTACCATTGACATGGAAAGTGACATTGCCTTTGTTGCAATCTATAACAGCCCCTGCAGTGTTTAGAAAGGGTCTTCCGAGGATGACCGCCATGGCATCGTCCTTAGGAATATCCAGAATAACAAAGTTTGTTAAGATAGTGACGTTAGCAACCACAACAGGAACATCCTCGCAAATGCCGATAGGGAAAGCAATTGATTTGTTGGCCATTTGCAGAGAGATTTCAGTGGGTGTCAACTTATCCAGTTCAAGCCTACGATAAGGAGAGAGAGACATAACACTAACACCGGCTGCAAGGTTGCAAAAAGAAGTTCTAACGTAGTTGCCTTTACCGGAGCAAGGTATAGTGGGCACACCGGGAACACCTAGTTTCTTAGTAGTTCCACCCTTGAAGGTATAATTAGCGAGCATGGTGGAAATCTCAACCTCAGGTATCCTCCTCTTATTAGTCACAATATCTTTCATGTACTTAGCATACGGAGACATTTTGAGCATATCTGTCAAATGCATTTGCAGAAAGACAGGTCTGATCATTTCAACAAATCGCTCAAAATTCTCATCATCCTTTTTCATGGAATGTTTTGGAGGAAAGGGCCTAGGTTTCTGAACCCATGGTTCCCGTTCTTTACCATTCTTCCTAGCAGCAAAGTCATTCTTATCATATCTCTTATTCTTAGGATGTGGGTTATCAAGATCAACAGGTTCAATCTCCACATCCTTATCATTGCTAGGTTGAGCATCAACATGCGCATCACTATTGATATCATCATTAGGCTCATGTTCATCACCAGATTGTGTTTCGGCATCAGAAACAGAGACATCGTTTGGACTCTCAGGTGTAGCAGCAACAGGGTTGCTAGCGTGCAAGTTCCTATCATCTTTCTTCTTCTTCCTAGGATAACTAGGTGCATCAGTGCTAACTCCTTGAGAATCTTGTGCAATTCTCTTCGGATGACCCTCAGGATACAGAGGTTCCTGGATCATTCTACCGCCTCTAGTGACGACTCTGACATAATTATCATTCAAATCATTGAGCAAGTCATTCTGAGCTTTAAGTACTTGTTCTACTTGAGTAGTAACCATAGAGGCATGTTTACTCAAGAGCTTAAGATCATTGACATTTCTATCCACACAAGCACTTAAATGACTGAGCATACGAGCATTCTGTTCCAATTGTCTGCTAACATAATCATTGAAACTTTGTTGTTTGGCAACAAAGTTATCAAATTCATCCAGGCATAAGCTAGCAGGTTTATCAAAAGGAATATCACTCTCATCAAACCTACGCAGAGAATTTACTTCTACTACCTGTATCGGGTTATCAAGACCATGGATCTCTTCGATAGGTGGTAGATTTTTGACATCTTCAGATTTAATGCCTTTCTCTCGCATAGATTTCTTAGCTTCTTGCATATCTTTAGGACTAAGGAATAGAATACCACTTTTCTTCGGAGTTGGCTTAGGAGGTGGTTCGGGAATAGTCCAAGCATTCTCATTGCACAAGATGTTATTCAATAGAATCTCAGCTTGTTCTATGGTTCGTTCCCTAAAAACACAACCGACACAACTATCTAGGTGGTCTTTGGAAGCGTCGGTAAGTCCATTATAGAAGATATCAAGTATTTCATTCTTCTCAAGAGGGTGATCAGGCAAAGCATTCAGTAGCTGGACGAGCCTCCCCCAAGGTTGTGGGAGACTCTCTTCTTTAGATTGAGCAAAGTTGTATATTTCCTGCAAGGCAGCTTGCTTCTTATGGGCAGGGAAATATTTTTCAGAGAAGTAGTAGACCATATCCTGGGGGCTACGCACACAACCAGGAGCAAGAGAAGTGAACCAGGTCTTAGCATCATCCTTTAGGGAGAAAGGAAACAACTTGAGGATATATTAGTGGCAGATTTTTTCCTCACTAGTGAATAGGGTGGCTAAATCGTGCAGTTTGGTAAGATGGGATACAACCGTTTCAGACTCATAACCGTGAAAAGGATCAGATTCGACCAGAGTGATTAACTCAGGGTCGACAGAGAATTCATAATCCTTATCAGTCACAAAGATAGGCGAAGTGGCAAACTTCGGGTCGTATTTCATCCTAGCGTTCAGAGATTTTTCTTTCCACTTGCGCAACAATTTCTTAACATCATAGCTATCCTTACACGCAAGAAAATCCTCAGCTATCTCTCCCTCCATAACATAACGCTCAGGCATATTAGGCAATTCAGGCATAATAGTAGGTTCTACTTCAATAGTATCAACAGTTTCACAAGTATCATCACATCTAGCAGCAAGCCTAGCAATTTGTGCATCAAGGAATACACCTAGTGGCAAAGCAGTATCAAGCATAGCACCATCAGGCAAAGATGTATCAAGCATAGCACCATCAGGCAAAGATGTATCAAGCATAGCATCATCATAAGCATCATGGGAAGCAGAAGTAGCATCATCAAGCACATGCGACATATCAAGATTTCTAGCTGGAGGTGGTGTCACAAACTTACTCATAACTGAAGGTGAATCAAGTGCAGAGCTAGATGGCAGTTCCTTACCTGTCCTCGTAGTGGAGGGCAAGACTTTAGTTCTTGGATCTATCGTACTCCTCATAGTGACCAGCAGACGTAAATCCCAAGTGACTCAGAGAATATAGTTGTGCTTCCCCGGCAACGGCGCCAGAAAAATGTCTTGATGACCCACAAGTATAGGGGATCGCATCAGTTTTCGAAGGTAGAGAATTCAACCCAAATTTATTGATTCGACTCAAGGGGAAGCGAAAGAATATTCTCAAGTATTAGCAGCTGAGTTATCAATTCAACCACACCTGAAAGATTTAGTGTCTGCATTAAAGTATCAGTAGCAAAGTGGTATGATAGCAGCAGTAGCAACAGTAACCAGTAGCAGCAAAGTAATAGCAGTAGCAACAGAGTAACAGTAGCAGCAGTGACAGCAGTAGCGGCAAAGTAACATAGCAAGAACGAGTAGTAAAAGACTCGTAGGCATTGGATCGGTGATGAATGATTATGCCGGATGTGATTCATCATGTAACAGCTATAACACGGAGAGATAAGTAACTCGCTCCCGTTCGTCAATCTAATGTAGGCATGTATTCCGTATGTAGTCATACGTGCTTAGGGAAAAGAACTTGCATGACATCTATTGTCCATCCCTCCCGTCGCAGCGGGGTCCTAATGGAAACTACGGGATATTAAGGTTATCCTTTTAATAAAGAATCGGACCAACGCATTAACACTTGGTGAATACATGAACTCCTCATACTATGCTCATGTTCGGGAGTGGTTCTGGCTGTTGTCACTACGGGGTTGCCGGGTCATAACACATAGTAGGTGACTACAACTTGCAAGATAGGATCTAAAACACACATATATTGGCGACAACATTATAGGTTCAGATCTGAAATCATGGCACTCGGGCCCTAGTGACAAGCAATAAGCATGGCAAAGTAGTAGCAACATCAATCTCAGAACATAGTGGATACTAGGGATCAATCCCCGTCAAAACTAACTCGATTACATGATAGATCTCATCCAACTCATCACCGTCCAGCAAGCCTACGATGAGATTACTCACGAACGGTGAAGAGCATCATGGAATTGGCGATGAAGAAAGGTTGATGATGACGATCTCCCCTCCCGGAGCCCAGAACGGACTCCAGATGTGCCCTCCAGATGAAGAACAGGAGGTGGCGGCGCTTCCGTATCGTAAAATGCGATGAACTCTTCTCCTCGATTTTTTTCCTGGCGAGACGGACTAAATAGAGCTGAGTTTGGAGGAGGTGGAGCTCTGTGGGCCCCACAAGACTGGTAGGCACGGTCTGGGGGGGGGGGGTGATCGCGCCTCCTGGGCTTGTGGCCCACTGGCTCACCTCCTCCGGTGGATCTTTGCGCATGTATTTTTCATTAATTCCAGAAAATTTCTCCGTAAATTTTCAGGTCATTCCGAGAACTTCTATTTCTGCACAAAAACAACACCATGGAAATTCTGCTCAAAACAACGTTAGTCCGGGTTAGTTCCATTCAAATCATGCAAATTAGAGTCGAAAACAAGGGAAAAAGAGTTCGGAAAAGTAGATACGATGGAGGCGTATCATACATCAAGCTCGGACGCTCCTCGGGTGCTCTGGGAGGGTGGGCACGTGGCGTGAGTAGTTTTGGAGCTTTGCTGGAATCGTGGAGGGGGCAAGGGTGGATAGAGGAGCCCTCTAGCATGCTGAGACTTGCTGCCGCTGCTGAACACGACCTACAAAAGAAGACAAGGTGCAGAGAGCCATTATTGCATGCACCCGGCCTGGTCACCATGCTACACCTTGTCCAGGACCACCCTTTGGCCAGGACAAGGTGTCTAGCATGCAAGAAAATCAGTGCAATCGAAACTGCATTGGTGCTACCGAGTTTGGGTGACCAACATTCTGTTGCCAAGATACACAAAATTGGAATTTCCGAGTTTGAGTATTAGTGCCACCGAGTTTGGCCATCTGACCGTTAGTCACCTTTTTGGTGCCACCGAGTTCTATATATCGGTCTCACCGAGATTCAAAAGTTCACACCTTTGAGCTAATCGGTACCACCGAGTTGTCCACTTCGGTGTCACAGAGTTTGCACTTTTGTGTGTAACGGTTAGATTTTGGCTACTGCCTATATATACCCCTTCACCCACCTCTCATTCATGGGAGAAGCACTCAGAACACAAACTTCATTTCCAGATCAATTTTCTGAGAGAGAACCACCTACTCATGTGTTGAGACCAAGATATTCCAATCCTATCATTTGAAACTTGATCTCTATCCTCCCGAAACTGCTTTCCACCAAATCAACCTCTCCTAACCATTCATATCCTGCGAGAGAGAGATTTGTGTTGAGGAGACTATCTTTAGAAGCACAAGAGCAAGGAGTTCATTGATCTACCCCATTTATTACCTTTTGGAGGGTGGTGCCTCCTAGATTGGTTAGGTGTCGCTTGGGAGCCTCCTACTTTGTGTTGTGGAGTTGAACCAAGATGTTTGTAAGGGCAAGGAGATTGCCTACTTCGTGAAGATCTACCGTGAGTAAGGCTAGTCCTCCGTGGACGTAAGTCGGGGTGGGATAGACAAGGCCGATTCTTTGTGGACCCTATGTGGGTGGAGCCCTCTATGGACTCTCGCAACCGTTACCCTCTATGTGTTGAAGTCTCCACTAACATGGATGTACGATAGCGCCACCTATCGGAACCATGCCAAAAATCACTGTGTCAACCCCTTGTGTTTGATTTCCTAAACTCTACTTCTTTACATGTGCAAAGTCTTTACTTTTCCGCTGCCATATATGTTGACTAGCATGTGTAGGGTGCTTCAGACTTGTTAGAGCTGCTAGATTTATGCCCTCCATGAAATTGGGTTAGGCTAGAAATTTTATCTTGACAAGTAGTCTATTCACCCCCCCCTCTAGACACATCTTCTATCGATCCCTCGATTGGTATCATATCAATGTCTCCAAAACCTTGGTTTAACAGCCATTGGAGGAAGATGAATGTGACTAGTTCCTAGATTTTTAGTTGTAGAGTACCTTTTCTTGATGGGGAGTACTTTAGACAATGGAAAGATGAAATGCTTGCTATATTTGATGAGTTCCATTTGTGCAAGTATATTGAATATCCCTATGCGCCTCCCATTGACCCCATACATCCTTCTCATGATGATGAAGTTGATATGCTTGGTAACCTTAACACTGTCAATCTTATCATGAGAGGTTTACCAAGAAATGTGCTTAATCAGTCAGTTACAAAACTTTGAGTGTGGTCATACTTTGTGGAAAGATTGATAGAAAAGATATCCAAATTATTCCTTGAAAAATCTTGATATCATTTTCCACAAATGCATTGCTTTTCACAAAATGAAGTCAACCGATCCTAACTTCGATAAATGCCTATTTGAGCTTCGTGACCTCATGCGCGCTAAAGGAGATGTCATTACTATTAACAATATCATTGTTGAAGCCATTCGAATGCATAAACTTGAACATTGTCATAGTCAAATTTCCGATGAAATTATTGTTTCTTATGATGAGGGAACTTCATCCGATGATGACAATGTGGAGCATGGCTACTACAGTGAAGATCAAGAATTTGACATCGAGTATGAGAAGACCATGAAGAGTCTTAGTCTTATGGCTAACCTTAAAGACTACATGGCTGGTGGTAAGGAGTGGGTTCTTGACAGAGGATGCACGGATCACATGACCGGTGATAAAGACATGTTCCATGAGATTACACCAAATCGTGGACCTCGGAAGTATGTGACTTTTGGAGACAACTCCAAAGGTAAGGTACTTGGTCTTGGTAAGGTGGACGTATCCGTGACAGTTCTATTCAGAATGTCATGCTTGTTGAATCCCTTGGCTACAATATTCTTTCTGTATCTAGACTAGCAGACTTTGGTTTCGATGTGCTATTTACGGAAGTTGAATGCCGAGTGTTTCGTAGCGACAATCATAACATCGTCTTTCTGGTTTCCGCAGGGGTGAGCTATACAGTGTTGATTTCTCTAAGATATCCAAACCTCATACATGCCTTGTTGCAAAATCTTCTAAAGGTTGGTTATGGCATAGAACGCTTGGACATGTTGGAATGCGTAATCTTGACAAGCTTATCAAAGGTGATCATATTCTTGGTGTTTTGCAAGTGTTATCTTTGACAAAGATAGACTTTGTAGTGCGTGTCAAGAAGGAAAACAGGTTGGATGAAGTAATCCCATGAAGAACATCACGACCACAAGAACACCCCTCGAGCTGCTTCACATGGATCTCTTTGGTCCCAATGCTTACAAGAGCCTCGGTGGAAATTCTTATGGTCTAGTTATTGTTGATGATTTTTCCAGATTTACGTGGGTGTTTTTTCTCAATGATAAGTCGCAGGTACAGATGATCTTCAAGTACTTCGCTCGAAAGCCCAAAACCAGTTTGAAGTGAAGATCAAGAAGGTTCGGAGCGACAACGGAACATAGTTCATAAACACTAATGTGGATACTTTTCTTCATGAATAAGGTATGTCACATGAGTTCTCGGCGACGTACACACCTCAACAAAATGGAGTTGTTGAGAGGAAGAACCAGGCGCTCATAGAGATGGCGAGAACGATGCTTGACGAATACAAGACTCCAAGACACTTTTGGGAAGAAGCCGTGGAAACAGCTTGCCATGCCATAAACTGAATCTACCTGCACAAGCTTCTAGGTAAAACGACATACGAGCTACTCACCAGTAACAAACCCCAAGTTGGATACTTTCGAGTATTCGGCTCTAAGTGCTATATTCTTGATAAGCATCGTCGATCTAAATTTGCACCTAAATCTTATGAAGGTTTCCTTCTTGGTTACGAATCAAACTCTCACGCCTACCGTGTCTACAACAACTTCACTCAAAAAGTTGAAGAGACGGTAGATGTGAAGTTTGATAAGACTAACACTACTGCAATTTATAATTTTTCCTTCTGCCATGGCTGACGGCAAAGGGGGGAACCATGGATGGCAAAGGCTTTTCCATCCGTCAGCAGACGGCAAATTTTTTTCCGGTGAAGAGGTTCTTTGCCGTCTGCTTTTGTAAAGCGGACGGCAAAGAATATTTTCCATGAGGGGGCAGACAACAAATTAAATGGGACGGCAAATCCACCAACGGTCCCGTTAAGTGTTAACGGCAGGCCTCCTCTCTTTGTCGTCTGCCCTCCCCCCTTTGCCGTCAGGGGGCGGACGGCAAAGGGGGGAACCAGCCCCTCTCTCTCCCCTCTTTGCCGTCTGCCCTCCCCCCTTTGCCATGAGGGGGCTGGCGGCAAAGGGGGGAACCAGCCCCTCCCTCTCCCCTCTTTGCCGTCTGCCCTCCCCCCTTTCCCATGTGGGGGCAGACGGCAAAGGGGGGACCCAGCTCCTCTCTCTCCCCTCTTTGCCGTCTGCCCTCACCCCTTTGCCATGAGGGGGCAGACAGCAAAGGGGGGAACCAGCCTCTTTTTATTTTATTTCTTATTATATCCATCAATTTTCACAATAATCAGGATATATATATATATATATATATATATATATTTGACAAAAATAAATTTGTTTCCGTACTCATAAGCATATTAAAATAACTTTCATCCATAGTACATACATATTATGCAAGTTGCATCCGTACCAAACCATATATTACACCAGTTTCATCCACATGCATACAAAGTTTCATATATATATCCATATACTACAATAGTTTCAATACAAGCTTCCATGAAGCCATGGTACAAGAAATCATCTTCAAGCATTCCATCAATATAATCCAAGCTTCCCGTGAAGTGAATGTAATATGCAAAATAACAAATAAGAAAGTTAGAAGAATAATACTAGATGAAGAAGTATATATAGGTTATTTCGGGGAGAACTTAGCTAAGTATAGGCCATTTAATAGCTAAGTTAGGTGGAATAGGTCATCTTGGAGCTACATAGCCTTATTATGTCATTTAGGAGAGAACTTAGGTAAGTATAGGTCATTCTAGAGCTAACTTGGATAAAATATGTCATTTTGTAGCCAACTATGATTATTAATCAATTTTGACCTTATTATGTCATTTTGGAGCTAAATTAGTCATTTTAATGAGATAACCAAGGTTCTTATGATGTTTTTACCTAACTATGCTAATTATGTCATTTTGGAGGATAATTAGCTTAGTATGTCTTTGTTGGGGAAAATAACCTACGTAGAAGAAGAAAGAGAAGAAGCAAGAAGAGAACAAGAAGGAGAAGAAGAAGAAGAAGAAGGAGGAGGAGGAGAAGGAGGAGCAGAAGGAGAAGTAAGAGGATAATAAGAAGAAAATAAGAAGGACAAGAAGAAGGAGAAGAAGGAGGAGAAGAAGGAGAAGGAGCTCCTCTCCTCCTTCTCCTTCTCCTTCTTCTTCCTCCTTCTCCTTCTTCTTCTCTTCTTCTTCTTCTTCTTCTTCCTTCTTTTCATTTTTCTTCTTTCTTCTCCTCTTGTCCCCTTCTTCGGGCTAAATTAGCTGATTATGCCTTTTTGGAGCTAATTATGTCATTTTGAGGATAATTAGGTAAGTATAGGTCACGTTTTATTAAATAGACCATTTCGGAGCTGAGTAAGCTAATTATGTCATTTAGGTGGAAGCCTAGCTAACTATAGGTCATTTCGGAGCTACTTGGGTAAAATATGTCATTCCGGAGCAAACTATGCTTATTAAGCCATTTTGGATCTAGCTAAGCTAATTATAGGCCATTTAACTGTTGGTGAACGTCGCATGGGAAATAAAAAATTTCCTACGCGCACGAAGACCTATCATGGTGATGTCCATCTACGAGAGGGGATGAGTGATCTACGTACCCTTGTAGATCGTACAGCAGAAGCGTTAGTGAACGCGGTTGACGAGTGGAACGTCCTCACGTCCCTCGATCCGCCCCGCGAACAATCCCGCGATCAGTCCCACGATCTAGTACCGAACGGACGGCACCTCCGCGTTCAGCACACGTACAACTCGACGATGATCTCGGCCTTCTTGATCCAGCAAGAGAGACGGAGAGGTAGAACAGTTCTCCGACAGCGTGACGGCGCTCCGGAGGTTGGTGATGACCTTGTCTCAGCAGGGCTCTGCCCGAGCTCCGCAGAAACGCGATCTAGAAGAAAAACCGTGGAGGTATGTGGTCGGGTTGCCGTGGAAAAGTCGTCTCAAATCAGCCCTAAAACCTCCGTATATATAGGTGGGAGGGAGGGGACCTTGCCTTGGGGCTCAAGGAGCCCCAAGGGGGTCGTCCGAGTCCAAGGGGGGAAGGCTCCGCCCCCCAAACCGAGTTGGACTTGGTTTGGTGGGTGGGAGTCCTTCCCTTCCTTCCCACCTCCCTTTTTTTTCTTTCTCTTTGATTTTTATCTCTATGGCGCATAGGGCCCTTTTGGGCTGTCCCACCAGCCCACTAAGGGCTGGTGCGCCACCCTTATGGCCTATGGGCTTCCCCGGGGTGGGTTGCCCCCCCGGTGAACTCCTAGAACCCATTCGTCATTCCCAGTACATTCCCGGTAACTCCGAAAACCTTCCGGTAATCAAATGAGGTCATCCTATATATCAATCTTCGTTTCCGGACTATTTCGGAAACCCTCATGACGTCCGTGATCTCATCCGGGACTCGGAACAACATTCGGTAACCAACCATATAACTCAAATACGCATAAAACAACGTCGAACCTTAAGTGTGCAGACCCTGCGGGTTCGAGAACTATGTAGACATGACCCGAGAGACTCCTCGGTCAATATCCAATAGCGGCACCTGGATGCCCATATTGGATCCTACATATTCTACGAAGATCTTATCGTTTGAACCTCAGTGCCAAGGATTCATATAATCCCGTATGTCATTCCCTTTGTCCTTCGGTATGTTACTTGCCCGAGATTCGATCGTCAGTATCCGTATACCTATTTCAATCTCGTTTACCGGCAAGTCTCTTTACTCGTTCCGTAATACAAGATCCCGCAACTTACACTAAGTTACATTGCTTGCAAGGCTTGTGTGTGATGTTGTATTACCGAGTGGGCCCCGAGATACCTCTCCGTCACACGAAGTGACAAATCCCAGTCTTGATCCATACTAACTCAACTAACACCTTCGGAGATACCTGTAGAGCATCTTTATAGTCACCCAGTTACGTTGCGACGTTTGATACACAAAAAGCATTCCTCCAGTGTCAGTGAGTTATATGATCTCATGGTCATAGGAATAAATACTTGACACGCAGAAAACAGTAGCAACAAAATGACACGATCAACATGCTACGTCTATTAGTTGGGGTCTAGTCCATCACGTGATTCTCCTAATGACGTGATCCAGTTATCAAGCAACAACACCTTGTTCATAATCAGAAGACACTGACTATCTTTGATCAACTGGCTAGCCAACTAGAGGTTTGCTAGGGACGGTGGTTTGTCTATGTATCCACACATGTAAATGAGTCTTCATTCAATACAATTATAGCATGGATAATAAACGATTATCTTGATATAGGAATTATAATAATAACTATATTTATTATTGCCTCTAGGGCATAATTCCAACAGTCTCCCACTTGCACTAGAGTCAATAATCTAGCCCTCACATCACCATGTGAATTACATTGTAATAAATCTAACACCCATACAGTTCTGGTGTTGATCATGCTTTGGCCGTGGAAGAGGTTTAGTCAGCGGGTCTGCTACATTCAGATCCGTGTGCACTTTGCATATATTCACGTCCTCTCCCTCGACGTAGTCGCGGATGAGGTTGAAGCGTCGTTTGATGTGTCTGGTCTTCTTGTGAAACCGCGGTTCCTTTGCTAAGGCAATGGCACCCGTGTTGTCACAGAACAAGGTTATTGGATTCAGTGCGCTTGGCACCACTCCAAGATCCGTCATGAATTGCTTCATCCAGACACCCTCCTTAGCCACCTCCGAGGCAGCCATGTACTCCGCTTCACATGTAGAATCTGCTACGACGCTTTGCTTGGAACTGCACCAGCTTACTGCACCCCCATTAAGAATAAATACGTATCCGGTTTGCGACTTAGAGTCGTCCAGATCTGTGTCAAAGCTTGCATCGACGTAACCTTTTACGGCGAGCTCTTCGTCACCTCCATACACGAGAAACATCTCCTTAGTCCTTTTCAGGTACTTCAGGATATTCTTGACCGCTGTCCAGTGATCCACTCCTGGATTACTCTGGAACCTACCTGCCATTCTTATGGCCAGGCTAACATCCGGTCTAGTGCACAGCATCGCATACATGATAGAACCTATGGCTGAAGCATAGGGGACGGAGCGCATATGCTCTCTATCTTCATCAGTTGCTGGGCACTGAGTCTTACTCAATCTCGTACCTTGTAGAACTGGCAAGAACCCTTTCTTGGACTGTTCCATTTTGAACCTCTTCAAAACTTTATCAAGGTATGTGCTTTGTGAAAGTCCTATCAGGCGTTTTGATCTATCCCTATAGATCTTAATGCCTAGAATGTAAGCAGCTTCTCCTAGGTCCTTCATAGAGAAACTTTTATTCAAGTAACCTTTTATGCTCTCCAAAAACTCTACGTTGTTTCCAATCAGTAATATGTCATCCACATATAATATTAGAAACGCCACAGAGCTCCCACTCACTTTCTTGTAAATACAAGATTCTCCAACCACTTGTATAAACCCAAATGCTTTGATTACCTCATCAAAGCGTTTGTTCCAACTCCGAGATGCTTGCACCAGTCCATAAATGGATCGCTGGAGCTTGCACACCTTGTTAGCATTCTTAGGATCGACAAAACCTTCGGGTTGTATCATATACAATTCTTCCTTAAGGAAACCGTTAAGGAACGCCGTTTTGACATCCATCTGCCAGATTTCATAATCGAAAAATGCAGCTATTGCTAACATGATTCTGACGGACTTAAGCATCGCTACGGGTGAGAAAGTCTCATCGTAGTCAATTCCTTGAACTTGTGAAAAACCCTTTGCCACAAGTCAAGCTTTATAAACGGTCACATTACCGTCAGCGTCCGTCTTCCTCTTAAAGATCCATTTGTTCTGAATGGCCTTGCGGCCCTCAGGTAGTACCTCCAAAGTCCACACTTTGTTCTCATACATGGATCCTATCTCGGACTTCATGGCTTCCAGCCATTTGTTGGAATCTGGGCCCACCATTGCTTCTTCATAATTCGCAGGTTCATTGTTGTCTAACAACATGATTGATAAGACGGGATTACCGTACCACTCTGGAGCAGCACGTGGTCTCGTCGACCTGCGTGGTTCGACAGAAACTTGAACTGGAGTTTCATGATCATCATCATTAACTTCCTCCTCAACCGGCGTCGCAATGACAGACGTTTCCCCTTGCCCTGCGCCACCATCCAGAGGGATGAGAGGTTCGACAACCTCGTCAAGTTCTATCTTCCTCCCACTCAATTCTCTCGAGAGAAACTCCTTCTCGAGAAAAGCTCCGTTTTTAGCAACAAACACTTTGCCCTCGGATTTGAGATAGAAGGTGTACCCAACTGTCTCTTTTGGGTAACCTATGAAGACGCACTTTTCCGCTTTGGGTTCCAGCTTTTCAGGCTGAAGCCTTTTGACATAAGCATCACATCCCCAAACTTTAAGAAACGACAACTTTGGCCTTTTGCCATACCACAGTTCGTATGGTGTCGTCTCAACGGATTTTGATGGTGCCCTATTTAAAGTGAATGCAGCTGTTTCTAATGCATAACCCCAAAATGATAACGGCAAATCAGTAAGAGACATCATAGATCGCACCATCTCTAATAGAGTACGATTACGACGTTCGGACACACCATTACGCTGTGGTGTTCCAGGCGGTGTTAACTGTGAAACAATTCCACATTGTCTTAAGTGAGTACCAAACTCGAAACTCAGATATTCACCCCCACGATCAGACCGTAGGAACTTGATCTTCTTGTTACGATGATTTTCCACTTCACTCTGAAATTGTTTGAACTTTTCAAATGTTTCAGACTTGTGCTTCATCAAGTAGACATAACCATATCTACTTAAATCGTCAGTGAAGGTGAGAAAATAACGATATCCGCCGCGTGCCTCCACGCTCATCGGACCACACACATCGGTATGTATGATTTCCAACAAGTCACTTGCACGCTCCATTGTTCCTGAGAACGGAGTCTTAGTCATCTTGGCCATGAGGCATGGTTCGCACGTGTCATGTGAATCAAAGTCAAGTGACTCCAAAAGTCCATCGGCATGGAGTTTCTTCATGCGCTTTACACCAATATGACCTAAGCGGCAGTGCCACAAAAATATGGCGCTATCATTGTTAACTCTAACTCTTTTGGTCTCAATGCTATGTATATGCGTATCGCTATCAAGATTCAATATGAACAATCCTCTCACATTCGGTGCATGACCATAAAAGATGTTACTCATAGAAATAGAACAACCATTATTCTCTGACTTAAAAGAGTAACCGTCTCGCAATAAACTAGATCCAGATATAATGTTCATGCTCAACGCAGGCACTAAATAACAATGATTTAAGTTCATCACTAATCTTGACGGTAACTGAAGTGACACTGTGCTGACGGCGATTGCATCAACCTTGGAACCATTTCCTACGCACATCGTCACTTCATCTTTCGCGAGCCTTCGTCTATTCCGCAGTTCCTGTTTCGAGTTGCAAATATGAGCAACAGAACCGGTATCGAATACCCAGGCACTACTACGAGAGCCGGTTAAGTACACATCAATAACATGTATATCAAATATACCTGATTTTTCTTTGCCCGCCTTCTTATCTGCCAAATACTTGGGCCAATTGCGCTTCCAGTGACCCATACCCTTGCAATAGTAACACTCCGTTTCAGGCTTAGGTCCAGCTTTGGGTTTCTTCGTCGGATTGGCAACAGGCTTGCCGCTCTTCTTCGAATTGCCCTTCTTGCCTTTGCCGTTTCTCTTGAAACTAGTGGTCTTATTCACCATCAACACTTGATGCTCTTTACGGAGTTCAGACTCTGCGACTTTCAGCATCGCAAACAACTCGCCGGGAGACTTGTTCATCCCTTGCATGTTGTAGTTCAACACAACGCCTTTATAGCTTGGCGGCAGTGATTGAAGGATTCTGTCAGTGATAGCTTCTTGCGGGAGTTCAATCCCCAGCTCAGCTAGACGGTTTGAGTACCCAGACATTTTGAGCACATGTTCACTGACAGATGAGTTTTCCTCCATCTTGCAAGCATAGAATTTATCGGAGGTCTCATACCTCTCGATCCGGGCGTTCTTCTGAAAGATAAACTCCAACTCCTGGAACATCTCAAATGCTCCATGACGCTCAAAGGGACGTTGAAGTCCCGGTTCTAAGCCATACAAGACTGCACATTGAACTATTGAGTAGTCCTCCTTACGTGCTAACCAAGCGTTCTTAACATCCTGATCAGCCGTAGCGGGTGGTTCATCTCCTAACGCAGCATTAAGGACATAATCCTTCTTCCCAGCTTGTAAGATTAGCTTAAGATTACGAGCCCAGTCTACAAAGTTGCTTCCATCATCTTTCAACTTAGCTTTCTCTAGGAACGTATTAAAATTCTGGATGACTGTCGCGTGAGCCATGATCTACAACACAAATATATTCAAAGTGGACTTAGACTATGTTCAAGATAATTATAGTTTAACTTAATCAAATTATTCGCTAAACTCCCACTCAAAAAGTACATTTCTCTAGTCATTTGAGTGGTTCATGATCCACTTACACTAGCTCAAGTCCGATCATCACGTGAGTTGAGTATAGTTTCAGTGGTAAGCATCCCTATGCTAATCATATCATCTATATGATTCATGATCGACCTTTCGGTCTCATGTGTTCCGAGGCCATGTCTGCACATGCTAGGCTCTTAAAGCTTAACCCGAGTGTTCCGCGTGCGCAACTGTTTTGCACCCGTTGTATGTGAACGTTGAGTCTATCACACCTGATCATCACGTGGTGTCTCAAAACGACGAACTGTAGCAACGGTGCACAGTCGGGGAGAACACAATTTCGTCTTGAAATTTTAATGAGAGATCACCTCATAATGCTACCGTCGTTCTAAGCAAAATAAGGTGCATAAAAGGATTAAGATCACATGCAATTCATAAGTGACATGATATGGCGATCATCACGTGCTTCTTGATCTCTATCACCAAAGCACCGGCACGATCTTCTTGTCACCGGCGCCACGCCATGATCTCCATCAACGTGTTGCCATCGGGGTTGTCGTTCTACTCATGCTTTTACTACTAAAGCTACATCCTAGCAAAATAGTAAACGCATCTGCAAGCACAAACGTTAGTATAAAGACAACCCTATGGCTCCTGCCGGTTGCCGTACCATCGACGTGCAAGTCGATATTTCTATTACAACATGATCATCTCATACATCCAATATATCACATCACATCGTTGGCCGTATCATATCACAAGCATACCCTGCAAAAACAAGTTAGACGTTCTCTAATTTTGTTGTTGCATGTTTTACGTGGTGACCAAGGGTATCTAGTAGGATCGCATCTTACTTACGCAAACACCACAACGGAGATATATGAGTTGCTATTTAACCTCATCCAAGGACCTCCTCGGTCAAATCCGATTCAACTAAAGTTGGAGAAACCGACACTTGCCAGTCATCTTTGAGCAACGGAGTTACTCGTAACGATGAAACCAGTCTCTCGTAAGCGTACGAGTAATGTCGGTCCAAGCCGCTTCAATCCAACAATACCACGGAATCAAGAAAAGACTAAGGAGGGCAGCAAAACGCACATCACCGCCCACAAAAACTTTTGTGTTCTACTCGAGAAGACATCTACGCATGAACCTAGCTCATGATGCCACTGTTGGTGAACGTCGCATGGGAAACAAAAATTTTCCTACGTGCACGAAGACCTATCATGGTGATGTCCATCTACGAGAGGGGATGAGTGACCTACGTACCCTTTTAGATCGTACATCAGAAGCGTTAGTGAACGCGGTTGATGTAGTGGAACGTCCTCACGTCCCTCGATCCGCCCCGCGAACAATTCCGCGATCAGTCCCACGATCTAGTACCAAACGGACGGCACCTCCGCGTTCAGCACACGTACAGCTCGACGATGATCTCGGCCTTCTTGATCCAGCAAGAGAGACGGAGAGGTAGAAGAGTTCTCCGGCAGCGTGACGGCGCCCCGGAGGTTGGTGATGACATTGTCTCAGCAGGGCTCCGCCCGAGCTCCGCAGAAACGCGATCTAGAGGAAAAACCGTGGAGGTATGTGGTCGGGCTGCCGTGGAAAAGTCATCTCAAATCAGCCCTAAAACCTCCGTATATATAGGTGGGAGGGAAGGGACCTTGCCTTGGGGCTCAAGGAGCCCCAAGGGGGTCGGCCGAGTCCAAGGGGGGAAGGCTCACCCCCCCAAACCGAGTTGGACTTGGTTTGGTGGGTGGGAGTCCTTCCCCTCCTTCCCACCTCCTTTTTTTTTCTTTCTCTTTGATTTTTATCTCTATGGCGCATAGGGCCCTTTTGGGCTGTCCCACCAGCCCACTAAGGGCTGGTGCGCCACCCTTATGGCCTATGGGCTTCCCCGGGGTGGTTTGCCCCCCCGGTGAACTCCCGGAACCCATTCGTCATTCCCGGTACATTCCCGGTAACTCCAAAAACCTTCCCGTAATCAAATGAGGTCATCCTATATATCAATCTTCGTTTCTAGACTATTCCGGAAACCCTCGTGACGTCCGTGATCTCATCCGGGACTCGGAACAACATTCGGTAACCAACCATATAACTCAAATACGCATAAAACAACGTCGAACCTTAAGTGTGCAGACCCTGCGGGTTCGAGAACTATGTAGACATGACCCGAGAGACTCCTCGGTCAATATCCAATAGCGGGACCTGGATGCCCATATTGGATCCTACATATTCTACGAAGATCTTATCGTTTGAACCTCAGTGCCAAGGATTCATATAATCCCGTATGTCATTCCCTTTGTCCTTCGGTATGTTACTTGCCCGAGATTCGATCGTCAGTATCCGTATACCTATTTCAATCTCGTTTACCGGCAAGTCTCTTTACTCGTTCCGTAATACAAGATCCCGCAACTTACACTAAGTTACATTGCTTGCAAGGCTTGTGTGTGATGTTGTATTACCGAGTGGGCCCCGAGATACCTCTCCGTCACACGGAGTGACAAATCCCAGTCTTGATCCATACTAACTCAACTAACACCTTCGAAGATACCTGTAGAGCATCTTTATAGTCACCCAGTTACGTTGTGACGTTTGATACACACAAAGCATTCCTCCGATGTCAGTGAGTTATATGATCTCATGGTCATAGGAATAAATACTTGACACACAGAAAACAGTAGCAACAAAATGACACGATCAACATGCTACGTCTATTAGTTTGGGTCTAGTCCATCACGTGATTCTCCTAATGACGTGATCCAGTTATCAAGCAACAACACCTTGTTCATAATTAGAAGACATTGACTATCTTTGATCAACTGGCTAGCCAACTAGAGGCTTGCTAGGGACGGTGTTTTGTCTATGTATCCACACATGTAAATGAGTCTTCATTCAATACAATTATAGCATGGATAATAAACGATTATCTTGATACAGGAATTATAATAATAACTATATTTATTATTGCCTCTAGGGCATAATTCCAACATTAATACCTAAATTATGGGGAATAGGTTATCTTGGAGCTACGTAAGCCTTATTATGTCATTTAGGAGAGAACTTAGCTAACTATAGGTCATTTTTTATTAAATAGGTCATTTTGGAGCTAACTAAGCTAATTATGTCATTTAGGTGGAAGCCTAGCTAACTATATGTCGGTTTGGAGCTAACTTGGGTTAAATATGTCATTTTGGAGGATAATTAGCTAAGTATATGTCATTTTGGAGCTAATTATGTCATTTCGAGGATAATTAGCTAAGTATATGTCATTTTTATTAAATAGACCAATTTGGAGCTAAGTAAGCAAATTATGTATTTAGGTGGAAGCCTAGCTAACTATAGGTCATTTCGGAGCTAACTTGGGTAAAATAGGTCATTCCGGAGCAAACTATGCTTATTAGCCATTTTGGATCTAGCTAAGATAATTATAGGCCATTTAATACCCAAGTTAGGGGGACTAGGTCATCTTGGAGCTACCTAAGCCTTATTATTTCATTTAGGAGAGAACTTAGCTAAGTATATGTAATTTTTATTAAAACACTAGAAATAACATACCATTATCGTTATCACGGCGGTGAAGCACGGTGGCTCTGGCTTGTTTCACCTGAAGAAGGCTGCCTTGGAGAAGGCTCCACTATAGAAGGGTCGTGCGATGCGTTTCGGGAGATATTCTACACCAAACATCGTTTGCAATGTGTCGTTAGCATGAGGACACTCTTAAGATCACTGCACTGAAATGAAACTCACCGTCCCCGCCATGTGAATGACTGGCATCGCCGGAGGGACTTGGCCGGTCTTCTCGCACATAGACTGTACATTTGGTTTCGACAAGTCAAAATTTTTAGTTATTAATGAAACAGACATTTCGAGCTAATTATATGTCATTTTGGAGCTAATTATGTCATTTCGAGGATAATTAGCTAAGTATATGTCATTTTGGAGTTAATTATGTCATTTCGAGGATAATTAGCTAAGTATATGTCATTTTTATTAAATAGACCATTTTGGAGCTAACTAAGCTAATTATGTCAATTAGGTGGAAGCCTAGCTAACTATAGGTCGTTTTGGAGCTCACTTGGGTTAAATATGTCATTTAGGAGCTAACTATGCTTATTAAGCCATATTGGAGCTAAATTGGCTAATTATATCATTTAGGTGGAAGCCAAGCTAAGTATATAATATTCATGAGCTAACCAAGGTTCTTATGCCATTTTGATCTTATTATTTCGTTTTTAGCTAAATTGGTCATTTTAATGAGCTAACCAAGGTTCTTATGATGTTTTCACCTAACTAAGCTAATTATGTCAGTTTGTAGGATAATTAGCCAATTTAGTCTTTGTTGGATGAGTCTAAGCTACGTAGAAGAAGAGAAAGAGAAGAAGCAATAAGAGAAGAAGAAGTAAAAGAAGAAGGAGGAGGAGGAGGAATAGGAGAAGAAAAAGAAAAGAAGAAGGACAAGAAGAAGGAGAAGAAGGAGGAGAAGAAGGAGGAGGAGCTTCTCTCCTCCTTCTCCTTCTTTTTACTCCTTCTCCTTCTCCTTCTCCTTCTTCTTCTCTTCTTCTTCTTTTCTTCTTCTTCTTTTCTTCTTCTTCTTTTCTTCTTCTTCCTTCTTTTCATTTTTCCTCTTTCTTCTCCTCTTGTCCCCTTCTTTGGGCTAAATTAGCTAAGAATGCCTTTTTGGAGCTAATTATGTCATTTCGAGGATAACTAGCTAAGTATAGGTCATGTTTTATTAAATAGACCATTTTGGAGCTAGGTAAGCTAATTATGTCATTTAGGTGGAAGCCTAGCTAACTATAGGTCATTTCGGAGCTAACTTGGGTAAAATAGGTCATTCCTGAGCAAACTATGCTTATTAAGCCATTTTGGATCTAGCTAAGCTAATTATAGGCCATTTAATACCTAAGTTAGGGGGAATAGGTCATCTTGGAGCTACGTAAGCCTTATTATGTCATTTAGTAGAGAACTTAGGTAACTATAGGTCATTTTTATTAAATAGGTCATTTTGGAGCTAACTAAGCTAATTATGTCATTTAGGTGGAAGCCTAGCTAACTATAGGTCGTTTCGGAGCTCATTTGGGTTAAATAAGTCATTTAGGAGCTAATTATGCATATTAAGCCATATTGGAGCTAAATTGGCTAATTATATTATTTAGGTGGAAGCCAAGCTAAGTATATAATATTCATGAGCTAACCAAGGTTCTTATGCCATTTTGAGCTTATTATTTCATTTTTAGCTAAATTGGTCATTTTAATGAGCTAACCAAGGTTCTTATGATGTTTTCACCTAACTAAGCTAATTATGTCATTTTGTAGGATAATTCGCCAATTTAGTCTTTGTTGGATGAGTCTAAGCTACGTAGAAGAAGAGAAGGAGAAGAATCAAGAAGAGAAGAAGAAGTAAAAGAAGAAGGAGGAGGAGGAGGAGAAGGAGAAGGAAGAGGAGAAGAAGAAGAAAAGAAGAAGGAGAAGGAGAAGGAGGAAGAAGAAGGAGAAGAAGGAGAAGGAGGAGCTCCTTCTCCTTCTTCTTGTCCTTCTTCTTCTCTTCTTCTTCTTCTCTTCTTCTTCTTCTCTTCTTCTTCTTCTCTTCTTCTTCTTCTTCCTGCTTTTCATTTTTCCTCTTTCTTCTCCTCTTGTCCCCTTCTTCGGGCTAAATTAGCTAAGAATGCGTTTTTGGAGCTAATTATCTCATTTCGAGGATAATTAGCTAAGTATAGGTCATGTTTTATTAAATAGACCATTTTGGATCTAACTAAGCTAATTATGTCATTTAGGTGGAAGCCTAGCTAACTATAGGTCATTTCGGAGCTAACGTGGGTAAAATGTGTCATTCAGGAGCAAACTATGCTTATTAAGCCATTTTGGATCTAGCTAAGCTAATTTTAGGCCATTTAATACCTACGTTAGGGGGAATAGGTCATCTTGGAGCTAAGTTAGCCTTATTATGTCATTTAGTAGAGAACTTAGCTAACTATAGGTCATTTTTTATTAAATAGGTCATTTCGGAGCTAACTAAGCTAATTATGTCATTTAGGTGGAAGCCTAGCTAACTATATGTATTTTCGGAGCTAACTTGGGTTAAATATGTCATTTTGGAGGATAATTAGCTAAGAATGCGTTTTTGGAGCTAATTATCTCATTTCGAGGATAATTAGCTAAGTATAAGTCATGTTTTATTAAATAGACCATTTTGGAGCTAACTAAGCTAATTATGTCATTTTGCTGGAAGCCTAGCTAACTATAGGTCATTTCGGAGCTAACTTGGGTAAAATGTGTCATCCGGAGCAAACTTTGCTTATTAAGCCATTTTGGATTTAGCTAAGCTAATTATAGGCCATTTAATACCTAAGTTATGGGGAATAGGTCATCTTGGAGCTAAGTTAGCCTTATTATGTCATTTAGGAGAGAACTTAGCTAAGTATAGGTCATTTTTTATTAAATAGGTCATTTTGGAGCTAACTAAGCTAATTATGTCATTTAGGTGGAAGCCTAGCTAATTATATGTCGTTTCGGAGCTAACTTGGGTTAAATATGTCATTTTGGAGGATAATTAGCTAAGTATATGTCATTTTGGAGCTAGTTATGTCATTTCGAGGATAATTAGCTAAGTATATGTCATTTTTATTTAATAGACCATTTTGGAGCTAACTAAGCTAATTATGTCATTTAGGTGGAAGCCTAGCTAACTATAGGTCATTTCGGAGCTAACTTAGGTAAAATAGGTCATTCCGGAGCAAACTATGCTTATTAAGCCATTTTGGATCTAGCTAAACTAATTATAGGCCATTTAATACCTAAGTTAGGTGGAATAGGTCATCTTGGAGCTAAGTTGGCCTTATTATGTCATTTAGGAGAGAACTTAGCTAAGTATATGTCATTTTTTTACTAAATAGGTCATTTTGGAGCTGACTAAGCTAATTATGCCATTTAGGTGGAAGCCTAGCTAACTATATGTCGTTTCAGAGCTAACTTGGGTTAAATATGTCATTTTGGAGGATAATTAGCTAAGTATATGTCATTTTGGAGCTAATTATGTCATTTCGAGGATAATTCGCTAAGTATATGTCATTTTTATTAAATAGACCATTTTGGAGCTAAGTAAGCTAATTATGTCATTTAGGTGGAAGTCTAGCTAACTATAGGTTATTTCGGAGCTAACTTCGGTAAAATAGGTCATTTCGGAGCAAACTATGCTTATTTGCCATTTTGGATCTAGCTAAGCTAATTATAGGCCATTTAATACCCAAGTTAGGGGGACTAGGTCATCTTGGAGCTACCTAAGCGTTATTATGTCATTTAGGAGAGAACTTAGCTAAGTATATGTAAATTTTATTGAAACACTAGAAATAACATACCAGTATCGTCATCACGGCGGTGAAGCATGGTGGCTCTGGCTTGTTTCACCTGGAGAAGGCTGCCCTGGAGAAGGCTCCACTGTAGAAGGGTCGTGCGATACGTTTCGGGAGATATTCTGCACCGAACATCGTTTGCAATGTGTAGTTAGCATGAGGACACTCTTAAGATCACTGCATTGAAATGAAACTCACCGTCCCCGCCATGTTAATGAGTGGCATCGCTGGAGGGACTTGGCCGATCTTCTCGCACGTAGACTGTACATTTGGTTTCGACAAGTCAAACTTTTTAGTTATTAATGAAACGGACATTAAAATGGAAGATCTTAAATAATATGAAGAAGAAACTTACCACGAAGAGCTCATATATGGCCCTGTTAGACGCATCATTCCGTGCCCTCTCCGCCTCCACCAATGCAGTCGTCCTCTCCTCCAGCTCCCTCATCTCCTTATCCTTCTCCGCCATAACTGCCTGCATTGCCTCTCTCTCTCTGTCAGATAGGAGCCTGCAACACAACTCATTGTTAGCATTGTAATCATATTGGTTCCAATGCACAACATAATGCGGAAAGATTGTTGAGTCCATTAAACTAACCTCGATGGCGAGCTCGACTGGCCGTGGACGAGGTGTTATCTCTGGACAGGAGCTCGTTTGGCGTGCCTTTATCTGCCGGAGAGTACTAGGACAACGTATAAGGCCGTCTCCAATGGCGATCGAGCCATGGGGCCTCGTGTTGCCAGCTATCATCACCAGCTCTGGATCAATAGGCCGCTCGCTCGGGTTAAAGTCCTCCCCTTTCCTCGCCTTCCCGTGATCTCTGTACTTCACGAGCTTGTGGTTGGAGGAGATGTTGGTGAAGTTTTCTGGATGCTCGTGGTCAGACTTTGAGAATGCCTTGACATTCTTGTATGAGGCAGTATGGGCCATCGCATACATGTCGTACATCTGTGGCACCCCCGTCTTATTGTGACGCGCCTAAAAGAGAGAGAGAGGAAAATTGTATTAGTAAAGGGCTCAAGATAGCATTCAGAATGAATTGCACGAGGCATGAAGCAAACCACATACCCAATTCTCGCCAAATTGGATTAAGTTGACGCTCCCTTGATGGTGTGGCACACCAACCATTTTGCCACGCCTCTCCTTGGCGTTGTTGTGGCTGGCCTCCCACGTTTCGGAGCACCACTGATCCACCAAGGCCTCCCAACAATCCATCTTATCCACACACCATCTCGGGGGCACCTAAGTTCATAAAGAGAAATTTGAGCGCGTAAGAACCAAATCAAGGAAACTAACTACAAAGCCTTAATAATATGTAATTACCTTCATGATGCTCCTTCTCCATCTTAGAATCACGGTACTTCGCCTTGTCCTTCCTAATACGCCGCGTGGCATAGTAGTCTCAAACAGCCTGCACACGAGTCTCGTGCCGAAAGTTTTGAAGTAGGCGGCGACATTCGGTTTCAATAACCTTTGCCGCGTCCTCCTCGTATCCCTCCTCACACTTGTAGTAGGTCTGCAAATGAGACAACACCGATTAGTACAATAACTAGCTATGGTTGATTTATAATTGTGTGAAGGAGAAATAACCCATAACTGTCGGATCACCATGTCGGCCCTCGTTTGGCACAAAACACCATCGATCTCCACCTCTGGCGGTGCCGGGGCATCGAAGTTGTGCTCTGATAACCCACAAGTGTAGGGGACAGCAACAGTTTTCGAGGGTAGAGTATTCAACCCAAATTTGTTGATTCGTCTCAAGGGGAAACGATAGAATATTCTCAAGTATTAGCAGCTGAGTTTGTCAGATTCAACCACACCTGAAAGATTAGTGTGTGCAAGCAAAGTATTAGTAGAAAATTAGTATGACAGCAACGGTGCCAGAAACAGATCTGTTGACGGCAGACTATTCGTAACTGTTGTATCAATGGCGCCAGTAAGTTGCACATGGACGTGTAACGATTCTTTCCCGGCAACGGGGTCGGAAAAGGATCTTGCAACAAGTAACAAAAAAGTAGCAAGGAACAACAGTAGCAGCAGTAGCAGAGTAACAACAATAGCAACAGTAGTAGCAGCAAAGTGGCCCAATCCCTTTTGTAGCAAGGGACAAGCCTGGACAAAGTAACGTAGCAAGGACCAGTAGTAAAAGACTCATAGGCAGTGGATCGGTGACGGATGAGTATGACGGATGTGATTCATCATGTAACAGCTATAACACAGAGAGATATGTAACTAGCTCCCGTTCGTCAATCTAATGTAGGCATGTATTCCGTATGTAGTCATACGTGCTTAGGGAAAAGAACTTACATGACATCTATTGTCCATCCCTCCCGTGGAAGCAGGGTCCTAATGGAAACTACATGATATTAAGGTTCTCCTTTTAATAAAGAACCGGACCACCGCATTAACACTTCATGAATACTTGAACTCCTCATACTATGGTCATCTCCGGGAGTGGTTCCGACTATTGTCACTCCGGGTTGCCGGGTCATAACACATAGTAGGTGACTACAACTTGCAAGATAGGATCTAAAACACACATATATTGGCGACAACATAATAGGTTCAGATCTGAATTCATGGCACTCGGGACCTAGTGACAAACATGAATCATGGCAAAGTAGTAGCAACATCAATCTAAGAACTCGATTACATGATAGATCTCATCCAACTCATCACCGTCGAGCAAGCCTACGATGAGATTACTCACGAACGATGAAGATCATCATGGAATTGTCGATGGAGGAAGGTTGATGATGACGATGGCGACGATTTCCCGTCTCCGGAGCCCCGAACGGACTCCCGATATGCCCTCTAGATGAAGAACAGGAGGTGGCGGCGCCTTCGTATCATAAAACGCGATGAAACCTTCTCTCTGATTTTTTTCCGGGCAAGACGGAAGATATAGAGCTGAGTTTGGGGGCGGTGGTGCCATGTGGGCCCCACAAGCCCTCACGGCGCGGCCTAGGGGGGTGGCCGCGGCCTGTGGGCTTGTGGCCCACTAGCACGCCCCCTCCGGTGGATCTTTGCGCAGGCATTTTTCTTTTATTCCAGAAAAATTCTCCGTAAATTTTCAGGACATTCCGAGAACTTTTATTTCTGCACAAAAACAACACCATGGCAATTCTGCTGAAAACAGCGTTAGTCTGGGTTAGTTCCATTCAAATCATGCAAATTAGAGTCCAAAACGAGGGCAAAAGAGTTTGGAAAAGTAGATACGACGGAGATGTATCTACTCCCCCAAGCTTAAAGCCTTGCTTGTCCTCAAGCAATTCAGTTGACAAACTGAAAGAAAAAACTTTGGCCAACTCGGTTTGATCTTGTTGTTGCAACTATGTCTAACTCATATCCAGAGTTTCAACAAGATCACAAGCAAACCACATAAGCAAATGACATCTAGGTCTCATGGTAAACTCATATCAATGGCATAATCAACTAGCGAGCAAATAATAACAAGTCTCGAACGTCAACACTTCATTCAAAACAACAAGAAGCCGTACGAATAGATGGTATTCCGCTAGCTCTTTCTGAGACCGCAAAACATAAATGCAGACCACCTTCAGAGACCAAGGACTGACTAAACATTGTATTTCATGGCAAAGAAGATCCAGTCACAGTCATACTCAACACAGTTAAAAGCAAAGCATAAAAATGATAGAGGTGCTCTCTAATTGCTGCTTTTGTAAGAGGAGGATGACTCAGTAGGAACATAAATAGACAGACCTTCGCAGAGGGAAGCATCGATTTGCAGAGGTGCCAGAGCTCAAGCTTTGAAAACAGAGATAATAATTTTTGGTGGCATGCTTTCATTGTCAATGCAATGACTAAGAGTTCTCGACATCTTCCACACTACACATGCTATAGGCGGTTCCCAAACAGAAAAGTAAAGTTTTGACTCCCCCAACCACCAATCAATCACACTCCACGGCTAGCAGAATCCTCGGGTACCATCCATACCAACATCAATCCTGGGGGAGTTTTGTTTGCAATTATCTTTTCGATTTGAGCATGGAACTGGGAATTCCTATTACCGGCCCCTTTCTCGTGAATGATAGTGAATAAACACATATCGAGGATAACACGCCTAGCATGAAAGATACCAATAGCCCCCTGTCACCACATGAGCGGTTCAGGCATGCAAAACAGATTATTTGTTGAAGATTTAGAGAGTGGCACATGCAAATTTACTTGGAACGGCAGGTAGATACCGCACATAGGTAGGTATGGTGGACTCATATGGCAAAACTTTGGGTTTATGGAAGTTGATGCACAGGGAGTATTCCCGCTTAGTACAAGTGAAGGCTAGCAAAAGACTGGGAAGCGACCAACTAGAGAGTGACAACAGTCCTCAAAATGCATTGAGATTAACTAACATTGAGTGCAAGCATGGGTATGACATAAATCACCAAGAACATGAACATCATAGAGGCTATGTTGATTTTGTTTCAACTACATGCGTGAGCATGCACCAAGTCAAGCCACTTGAATCATTCAAAGGAGGATACCATCCAATCATCCTACATCACATTCATCTCAACATTCATGTGGGCATCCAAGTCAAACCATTATAATCTCCTGGCTAAGTAAGCATGGCATAAGCAACTATGATCTCTAAGTTTTCATTGCAAATATGTTTCTCTCACAACAAAGCTGAACTAGTAACACTGAGCCAGTCATATTTACAAAAACAAAATAGATCGAGTTCATACCAGCTTTTCCAGGCTCAGTCACTTCATCATATATCGTCATTATTGCCTTTCACTTGCACGACCGAACGATGTGAACAATAATAAGCGTGCTCGTGCATTGGACTAAAGCTGGAATTTGAAGGAAAACACAAAGGAGAAGACAAAGTAATATGTCTCTTTGAAAGCTAAACATGTATGCATGCAAGAGCCACTAAACATTGTAACCATGGTCTTCTACCTTGACCCAAAGAAAAAAGAAAACTATCTACACGGGAAAGTTCCCAACAAGCAAAAGAAGAAAAAGAAAATATTTTTGGATTTTTTCTCAAACTAGACACACACACAAAAAGAAAACTAGAAAAAGAAAATAAACTAGCATGGATGATACAATGGCAAAGTGTGAACACCGGCTAACAAAGTGAAAGCATAAGCAAGAATGTAAAGTCGGTTAGAACACGTACTCCCCCAAGCTTAGGCTGTTGGCCTAAGTTGGTTTACTCCCAAGGAGGGAAATAACCAGCTCCGGGGTACTCCGGAGTGGACTGAGGATGCCACTCTTGTGTGAGCTCCTCTGGCTCCCACTGATAAACTAGCGTCTGGTACTCGACTGGTGGCTCGGGCACGGGCACCTGTGGTTGGGCTAAGCCCTAATATGCGTAGATGTCCGAGGGCATAATAATGTACCTGCGTGCATGAAGATTGAACAAAGAAGGAGCAGACAAAGTAATAGTCTCACGAGTACCCTGACTAAATACCAGGTTATAAATCATCCTTGTATTTATATCTCTATCAAGAAAGTCATGGTGAACCATGCTATCGTAATCTAGATATATCTTGGGAAGAAGAATCTCTTCTTCCTCGTCCAGTCTAATAGGTATCTCAAAGTGTGTGGCAAGACGGGTAGCATAGATACCTCCATAGACAAACACCTTTAGAACGATTCAGGTTCAACCGTTGAGCTACTATAGCGCCTGATACGTCCATTTTGCATCATGCTTTCATGTTGATATTTATTGCTTTATGGGCTGTTATATTACTTTGTGGTACCATATTCATGCCTTTTCTCTCTTATTTTGCAAGGTTTATTTAAAGAGGGAGAATTCAGGCAACTAGAATTCTGGACTGGAATTCTCTCTTATTTTGCCTTTTCTCTCTTATTTTGCAAGGTTTATTTGCAAGTTATAAATATTTCATGCCTTTAGTCCACTATTCTGCGCATCTCCAAATACCCTGAAAAGTTACGTGGATTTTTTTTGGATTATATAAAAATACTAGGCGAAAGAAGTACAGGATGGGGGCTGCCAGGGCGCCACAAGCCCTGCCACCACCACCCCCTGGTGGCGGAGTGGGGGCTTGTGGGCTCCCTGACGACCCACTAGCTCCCCCTTTTGCTATATGAAGGTTTCGTTCCAGAAAAATCAATCGGGAGATTTTTCGTGGTTTCACCGCCGCCATGAGGCGGAACTTGAGCAGATCCAATCTAGAGCTCCGGCAGGACGATCCTGCCGGGGAAACTTCCCTCCCGGAGGGGCAAATCATCGCCATCGTCATCACCAACACTCCTCTCGTCGGAGGCGAGGCATCTTCATCAACATCTTCATCAGCACCATCTCCTCTCCAATCCCTAGTTCATCTCTTGTAATCAATCTCCGTCTCACGACTCCGATTGGTACTTGTAAGGTTGCTTGTAGTGTTGATTACTCTTTGTAGTTGATGCTAGTTGGATTACTTGGTGGAAGAGTTTATGTTCAGATCCTTGATGCTATTCATTACACCTCTGATCATGATTATGATTATGATTTGTGAGTAGTTACTTTTATTCCTGAGGACATGGGATAAGTCATGCTGATAATAGTCATGTGAATTTGATATTCGTTCGGTATTTTGATATGTTGTATGTTGTCTTTTCCTCTAGTGGTGTTATGTGAACGTCGACTACATAACACTTCACCATATTTGGGCCTAGAGGAAGGCATTGGGGAGTAGTAAGTAGATGATGGGTTGCTGGAGTGACAGAAGCTGAAACCCCAGTCTATGCGTTGCTTCGTGAGGGGCTGATTTGGATCCACTAGTTTAATGCTATGGTTAGACTTTGTCTTAATTCTTCTTTTGTAGTTGCGGATGCTTGCGAGAGAGGTTAATCATAAGTGGTATGCTTGTCCAAGTAAGGGCAGTACCCAAGCGCCGGTCCACCCCCATATCAAACTATCAAAGTAACGAACGCGAATCATATGAACATGATGAAACTAGCATGACAGAAATTCCCGTGTGTCCTCGGGAGCGTTTTTCCTCCTATAAGACTTTGTTCAGGCTTGTCCCTTGCTACAAAAGGGATTGGGCCACTTGCAGCACCGTTGCTACTACTTGTTACTTGTTACTTTTTTCTTGCTCCGTTTCACCTCGCTACACAATCACTTGTTACCGCTACTTTCAGTGCTTGCACTTATTACCTTGGTGAAAACCGTTTATTAGAGCCTTCTGCTCCTCGTTGGGTTCGACACTCTTACTTATCGAAAGGACTACGATTGATCCCCTATACTTGTGGGTCATCAAGACTCTTTTCTGGCGCCGTTGCCGAGGAGTGAAGCGCCTCTAGTAAGTGGAAATTGGTAAGGAAACATTTTTATACCGTGTTGAAATTTATTGTCACTTGTCACTATGGAAATTGTTCCTTTGAGGAGTTTGTTCGGGGCATCTTTACCACGAACGGAAGCACGAGGAGTTGGTCCTCAACCTGAGGTACCTACTGAAAATATCTTTTATGAAATTCCTTCGGGTATGCTTGAGAAACTGCTGGCTAATCATTTTACAGGAGATGGATCTTCACATCCAGACTTGCATCTAATCTATGTAGATGAAGTTTGTGGTTTATTTAAGCTTGCAGGTTTGCCCGAGGATGAGGTAAAGAAGAAAGTCTTTCCTTTATCTTTGAAGGATAAGGCGTTGACATGGTATAGGCTATGTGATGATACTGGATCATGGGGCTACAATTGGTTGAAATTGGAATTTCATCAAAAGTTTTATCCTATGCATTTAGTACATCGTGATCGGAACTTTATTTATAACTTTTGGCCTCGTGACAGGGAAAGCATAGCTCAAGCTTGGGGGAGGCTTAAATCAATGCTATATTCATGCCCCAATCATGAGCTCTCGAGAGAAATCATCACTCAAAACTTTTATGCTCGGTTTTCTCATGAAGATAGTACCATGCTTGGCACTTCTTGTACTGGTTCTTTTATGAAGAAGGATACTGATCACAAGTGGAATTTATTGGAGAGAATCAAACGCAACTCGGAAGATTGGGAGCTGGAGGAAGGTAAGGAGTCCGGTATGAATTTCCAGTTTGATTACGTTAAATCTTTTGTTGAGACAAACACTTTTAGAGATTTTAGCGCTAAGTATGGATTTGACTCTGAGATAGTAGCTTCTCTATGTGAATCTTTTGCTGCTCATGTTGATCTTACCAAAGAGAAGTGGTTTAAATATCATCCTCCTGTAGAAAGCAACATAGCCAAAACCAATCTAGTTGAGGAGAAAATCATTGCTTTTAGTGATCCTGTTGTTCCTTGTGCTTACACTGAGAAACCACCATACCCTGCTAGGATAAAGGATTATTCTAAAGCTCCAACTGTGATACGTACGGGTTACATTAGACCACTTGCACCCCCTATGGAGATTAGAGTTGAACCTAGTGTTGCTATTATCAAAGATCTCTTAGCCGAAGACATAGATGGGCATGTTATCAAATTCTGTGAGGACTCCGCTAGAATTGCTAAACCTCACGCGAAAGACAAACACGGACTTGTAGTTGGCATGCCCGTTGTTTCTGTCAAGATAGGAGATCACTGTTACCATGGTTTATGTGATATGGGAGCTAGTGTTAGTGCAATACCCCGTTCTCTATAAGATTGCACCTGCTGAGTTAGAACCCATTGATGTCACTATTACGCTAGCTAATAGAGACACTATATGTCCTTTGGGAATTGTGAGAGACATAGAAGTCCTGTGTGGTAAGACGAAGTATCCTACTGATTTCCTCGTCCTTGGTACTACACAAGATAGCTTTTGTCCCATCATATTTGGTATACCCTTTCTCAACACTATCAATGCTCACATTGATTGCATTAAGCAGACCGTCACAGTTAGTTTCGAGGGTGTGTCTCATGAATTTAACTTCTCCAAGTTTGGAAGACAACCCCATGAAAGAGAGTCGTCTGGTAGGGATGAAATCATTGCTCTTGCTTCTATTGCCGTACCTCCTACAGATCCTTTAGAGCAATATCTGCTTGAGCATGAAAATGATATGCATATGGAGGAGAGAGATGAGATAGATAAAATTGTCTTAGAACAATATCCTATTCTCAAGAATAATCTGCGTGTTGAGCTGCTTGGGGATCCTCCCCCACCAAAGGGTGATCCTGTGTTCGAGCTTAAACAGTTGCTTGATACTCTTAAGTATGCCTATCTTGATGAGAAGGAGATATATCCTGTCATTATTAGTGCTCTCCTCTCAGAGCACGAAGAGAAGAAGTTACTAAGAACTCTGAGGAAGCACCATGCTGCTATTGAATATACTCTTGATGATCTTAAGGGTATTAGTCCTACTCTATGTCAGCACAAGATTAAAACCGATCCTGACTTTAAACCAGTTGCTGATCATCAAAGGAGATTAAATCCTAAGATTAAAGAGGTCGTTAGAAAAGAAATATTAAAGCTTCTGGAAGCAGGAATCATTTATCCTGTTTCTCATAGTGATTGGGTAAGTCCAGTACATTGCGTACCTTAGAAGGGAGGTATCACCATCGTTCCTAATGATAAGGATGAACTAATCCCACAAAGGATTATTACCGGCTATAGGATGGTGATAGACTTCCGGAAACTGAACAAGGCAACCAGGAAAGATCATTATCCTTTGCTGTTTATCGACCAAATGCTAGAAAAGCTATCAAAGCACACATACTTGTGCTTTCTAGACGGTTATTCAGGTTTCTCGCAAATACCTGTTGCACAATCTGATCAAGAGAAAACCACTTTCACCTGCCCCTTCGGTACCTTTGCCTATAGACGTATGCCTTTTGGCTTATGCAATGCACCTGCCACCTTTCAAATATGTATGATGGCTATATTCTCTGACTTTTGTCAAAAGATTGTCGAGGTTTTCATGGATGACTTCTCCGTTTACGGGTCTTCCTTTGATGATTGCCTCAGCAACCTTGACCGAGTCTTACAGAGATGCAAAGATTCCAACCTCGTCTTGAACTCGGAGAAGTGCCACTTTATGGTTAATGAAGGCATCGTCTTAGGACACAAAATTTCTGAGAGAGGCATTGAAGTTGATAAGGCTAAGGTTGATGCAATTGAGAAAATGCCTGGCCTCACAGATATCAGAGGTATACAAAGTTTCCTAGGTCATGCTGGTTTCTATAGAAGGTTCATTAAAGACTTCTCTAAGATTTCTAGGCCTCTTACGAACCTCTTGCAGAAGGATGTTCCTTTTGTTTTTGATGAGGATTTTGAGGAAGCCTTCGAAATACTTAAGAAGGCTTTGATAACCGCACCTATTGTTCAACCACCTGACTAGAACTTTCCCTTTGAAATCATGTGTGATGCTAGTGATTATGATGTTGGTGCTGTTCTAGGACAAAGAGTTGATAAGAAGTTGAATGTTATTCACTACGCTAGTAAAACTCTAGATAGTGCCCAAAGAAACTATGCCACTACAGAAAATGAGTTTTTAGCAGTCGTGTTTGCTTGTGAAAAGTTCAGATCTTACATAGTTGACTCCAAAGTCACTATTCACTCTGATCATGCTGCTATTAAGTACCTTATGGAGAAGAAGGACACTAAGCCTAGGCTGATCAGATGGGTTCTCCTGCTACAGGAATTTGATTTGCATGTTGTTGACCGAAAGGGTGCTGATAACCCTGTAGCAGATAACTTGTCTAGGCTAGAGAATGTCCTTGATGACCCACTACCTATTGATGACAGCTTTCTTGATGAGAAACTAAATGTCATCCGCACTTCACATAGTGCACCGTGGTATGCCGATTATGCAAATTATATCGTAGCCAAATACATACCACCCAATTTCACCTATCAGCAAAAGAAGAAATTCTTCTTTGATTTGAGACACTACTTTCGGGATGATCCTCACCTTTATAAGGAAGGAGTAGATGGTGTTATTAGACGTCGTGTGCCTGAACATGAACAGGGACAGATCTTGTAGAAGTGTCATTCCGAAGCCTACGGAGGACACCACGCTGGAGATAGAACTACCCATAAGGTATTGCAATCAGGTTTCTATTGGCCCACTCTCTTCAAGGATGCCCATAAGTTTGTCTTGTCTTGTGACGAATGCCAAAGAATAGGGAATATCAGTAAGCGTCAGGAAATGCCTATGAACTATTCACTTGTCATTGAACCATTTGATGTCTGGGATTTCATTATATGGGACCCTTCCCGAGTTCCAATGGGTACACTCACATCTTAGTTGTTGTGGATTACGTCACTAAGTGGGTAGAGGCTATCTGTCACGCCCAAGATGCGACCCTATCCTCAATTTGGCACGAGGGCCTCGTCAGGGATAGAAGCGCATCTCGTCGTGTCGCAAGAATGGATATCGTTACAAGTACATGTACTGAAAAGAATAGATATATATAGAATTGGCTTACACTCGCCACAAGCTACATCAGAGTCACATCAGTACATTACATAATCATCAAGAGTAAGAGCAGGGTCCGACTACGGACGAAAACAAACGACAAAAGAAGAACGACGTCCATCCTTGCCATCCCAGGCTGCCGGCCTGGAACCCATCCTAGATCGATGAAGAAGGAGAAGAAGAAGCAACTCCAAATGAACAATCAACGCGCTCGCGTCAAGTAACCTTTACCTGTACCTGCAACTGGTGTTGTAGTAATCTGTGAGCCACAGGAGGCTCAGCAATCTCATTTCCAAAGGTATCAAGACTAGCAAAGCTTATTAGGTGAGGCATGGTTAAGTGGTGAGGTTGCAGCAGCGGCTAAGCATATATTTGGTGGCTAACTTACAAGTACAAGAAATAAGAGGGGGAAGATCTACGCATAACGGACGTGAACTACGGATGATCAAATGAATGATCCTGAACACCTACCTACGTCAGGCATAACCCCACCGTGTCCTCGATCGGAGAAGGAACTCACGAAAGAGACAGTCACGGTTATACACACAGTTGGCATATTTTAATTAAATTACTTCAAGTTATCTAGAACCAGTGTTAAACAAAGTTTCCACGTTGCCTCATAACCGCGGGCACGGCTTTCCGAAAAGATTTATCCCTGCAGGGGTGCTCCAACTAGTCCATCACAAATTACCACAAGCCGCATAGAAATCCTCAATAACGAAGCTCGCGATCTCGTTGGATTCCCTAGTGGAAAACCTCAACTCTGAGATTACCCAAAGCATCACCGGAATCCGGATGCACAAGATATCTCGTCAAAGGTAAAACTAATCCAGCAAGGCCGCCCGACGTGTCGACGAACCCGATAGGAGCCTCGTATCTCGTTCTCAGGACACGACGGATGGAAAAGCCTACAGGTACGAAACCTCGAGTTGCCCCGTGGTGGCCCCGCGGTCTGTCCTTTTGGGACCAACACCATCAGCACTGGCCCCGCCTGTTTATGTAAAATTACTCCTCGGGTAGCGCTAACTCCCTATGCATTTCAGTTTAACAGAATTATTATGTTGGGAAAATGTAGAACCAATGTTGGGCCTTGACAGACCAGCTTTAATCTAAAACAAATTATCAAGGGGGTCCCCATAACAACCCCGCTCGTGTTAGGAGCGCTCAATTATGGAACATAACACAGGTAGCCTAAACTAAGAGGGAAAGGTGGAACAAAACACCAGGCTAGAAAGGCCGAGCCTTCCACCTTTTTCCAAGTATATAGGTGCATTAAGTTAAATAGCAATTAATATGGTGATGTGATAAAGAACCCATGTTTTCACATGGAAGCATCTGCACCTGCAACTAGAAATGCTAACACAAGGTTAAGCAAGCGGTAACATAGCCAATCAGTGGTTTGCTAGGTTGAACAGGTTGAAGGTTAACATGGCATTGTTGAGAGGCTGATATTTAACATGTGGTAGGCAACGAGACATAATCGATAGAAACGGTAATACTAGCATGGCAATGATAGTAATGGTATCTCGGGAAATGGTCATCTTGCCTGAGATCCCGCTTGGAATAAGAATGCCTCCGTGAAGCAGACGAACCGATGTAGTCGAACGGTCCTCACATATGACATGCTTGCGGAACTCTATCGAGACGAAGCAAACCGGAAACACAAATCAACACATGATATTCACCACACGATGCACAACACATATGATGCATGAGCAGCTGAATACATGCAAGTCACGGCATGACAATTCACGACAAACAATCACTACACATTAAGTGAAGTTCAATATGCAACAAGTTGCATATTGACGAAACTCCACGTCTAATTGTTTAGTTCTATCCCGATTAGATACATGGCAATATTAAATGTGGTTAAACATGGCAAGATGTGAGGGGTAATTAAACTATCTATCTAGGCATTTTTTAAATGAGGTCGGAAATGACATATAGCACCTTCGAGACGACCTCACGTGTTAATTTACAATTCTGTCCAGATCTGAACTAACACATTTAATTGGTTGTTAAACAGCAAAACAAATAGGTTCACGTGATTCTACGTGTCGAGACAAGCAATTTACACATAGAGAACATCTCCAACGGAGCTACGGATCAAAAGATACAAGCACCGCAAGATATGATGGCATGAATGCAATATGTGTGCAATGACGGTTACGAGAACTTCAAAACATACAACCAGCAAGATAAAATGAAACTACATGAGATTCTAAGCAAGTTTCATGTAGGACACGATCAAATCGGAGCTACGGTTCAACAACTACGAGCAAAACAAGAAATCACTACAATCTGTCAAAATCAGCCACATAGCATTTACTACACCCCACAACTACGAGCTAATCAACTCAAATAAACTCAAGCAATGCATGAAATGAAATAGGGCAAGAAGAACTACTACAAACAACTAACAACAACTAGCATGGCATCAAGGAACACTAGGAAAAGAAGTCACGAGATGGCTTCTCACACACTATTTCAGACTTAGTGAAAATTACACCTCATGAAAGTGCAGTTTTCGATCTGAAGCCATATTGGCAGCAGCAAAACCTATAGCTATAGGAATCCAAATGGCACGAAAATTTACAGCATCCTAGAGAAACACAAGGGCTACAACTAACTCCATTGGACCAACCTCAAAAGAGCTACAGATCACAAGATACAAGCAAGACAAGACAACAACAAAATATAACAGATTCCAAACACCCAAGAACAACTCCCTAGTAGACAACTCCGTCAAACGAAGCACGGAATAAATCCTACGAAATAAACAAGAGGGCAACATGACAAAATATCGCGCGAACTAACTTGCTCTAATGCTAAAACTAATTGCACAGAAAAATCCCATGGATTTTTCTACCCCGGAAACATATAAAATATGAGGGGTTGCAACAACAAAATATTACCACACGTAAATGCGAGTAAATAACCTAAACACGGGAAAATAAAATAACGCAATACCCTACACGCAAAAATTCAAATGACTGCTCTAAAATACATGGAAAAATGGTTCCTAAAACATGGGCATTTTATCTAAGGCATTCGAGCAATCCGGGCACGCGCGAAAAAAATATCTACGGGACGAAACAATATAGACAACACGTTAACCTATGCATACGACACGTCAAACAACGTCACACAATTAAGCAAGCTGTGTCAACGTATTCTACGCAAGAAACTACATGAAAACCATATACAACTCGCTCCAATCCGACATACGGATTAAAATCTACGAACGTTTTAATATACGTATATCTACTGGAATTATTATAAATCTAAAACTAACACAAAAAACACTATTGGGCTTCACAGGGGGCGCAGGTTAAAACTAGCGCATAGTGTGCGTTATAGGCTACAGAGGGGGGTCTCACCTTTGCGGGCTTGGCCCAAGCGAAGGAGAAGGCACTGGGCCGAAGGGGAGGAGCCGGCGGGGAGGCGCGGGACCTGGGCCGAAGTGGAGGCGCGGCCCACCTGTCGGCGGAGTGCTCGGGCTGGCCTCGTCCCGATCCCGAATGGGACGAGGGGAGGCAGGAGCTCTTCTGGCGGCAGGACTCGATCGAGGCAGCAGGGACGCGGTGCCAGGGCGGTGGCGGGACGACCCGATCTGGATCCCCAGATTGCGGGAAGGGGTGGCGCTGGCGCGATCCACAGGCGCGGGGAGGTTGGCTGCCTCGGTCAACGCGGCCCGACCAGATCTTCCAGATCGAGCGGGAAGCGTCTCGATTGGGGAGGCGGCAGGGACCCGTGCGGGAGGGCTGGCGGCAGGGAACGGCGCTAGAACGAGGAAGGCAGCTGCGGCCACTGCCTTGGACAGGGGCGCTATCGCGACGAGGGGGAGGTTCAAGGTGGGGGGCTGTGTACGCCAGGGTTAGGTCTAGATTGACTATAAACAGTAATTGGGTTAGACTAAATGGCATCTGGACCCTCCGATTAAATTGGACGATCGGAAATAGCTGGGTTAGGGAGTTCAATGGACAAACCGATGATGGTTTGCAGTAAAACGGGGTTGATCCGGATCCAACGATCACGACCGCCGGGTTCGGGTTCCGGGAGGTTTTCAGACTGGGCTGCGAGCAGGGCCGGTGCACTGTGTAGAGGGGCTAGGGGGGGATGAGAGGGAAAACGGGCGACGCGGCAACGTATTTTAAAACACCGACAAACGTCTGACGATAGACCGAATACGGTGCCTCTACGCTCGACCGTTCGGGTACCAGACGGACTCCGATCGCGACGAAATTCGACAAGCGGTCTAGCTATAACTAATCACGACCGCATGCCAAGTTTCACCTCGATCAGAGAAAGTTTTAAATGCACTTTTAAAACAGGGTTTCGACGATGCCGTGGGCGCGTGCGTGGGTGGTCGGGCTCGGAACGAACAACGACGAGAACCGGCAACTAACAATAGATGCAACTTTTGAAAACTGGCGGCAACGGGATGCCGATGCAATGCTGATGATGCGCAAGATGCGATGATGACGCGACAAAATAAAATAGACACATGAAGAAAACGGAATAGAAGGGGAATCTTCTGGAACGTCGGCATCGGGCTGTCACACTATCCCCACTAAAAATGCTGATCACCACACCTCTATTAAGATGCTTAAAGAAGTCATTTTCCCAAGATTTGGAGTCCCTAGATATTTGATGACTGATGGCGGTTCACACTTCATTCATGGTGTTTTCCGCAAGATGCTAGCTAAGTATGATGTCAACCATAGAGTTGCATCTCCTTATCATCCTCAGTCTAGTGTTCAAGTGGAGTTGAGTAATAGGGAGATCAAGTTGATCCTGCAAAAGACCGTCAATAGATCTCGAAAGAACTGGTCTAGCAAACTTTACGATGCACTATGGGCTTATAGGACTGCTTATAAGAATCCCATGGGCATGTCACCGTATAAAATGGTTTACGGTAAGGCCTGTCATTTACCTCTTGAGCTGGAACACAAAGCTTATTGGGCAATGAAAGAGCTCAACTTTGATTTCAAACTTGCCGGTGAGAAGCAGTTGTTTGATATCAGCTCGTTAGATGAATGGAGGGCCCAGGCATATGAGAATGCCAAGCTGTTCAAGGAAAAGGTCAAGAGATGGCACGACAAACGAATACAGAAACGAGAGTTCAATGTAGGTGATTATGTCTTGCTATACAATTCTCGTTTGAGATTCTTTGCAGGCAAGCTTCTCTCTAAATGGGAAGGTCCCTATGTTATCGAGGAAGTATATCGTTCTGGTGCCATCAAAATCAATAACACGGAAGGAAATTTTCCTAGAGTGGTAAATGGGCAAAGAATCAAGCATTACATCTGTGGTACTCCCATAAATGTTGAGACCGATATCATCAATGTCATATATCCAGAGGAGTACATAAGGGATGTTTATCAGCCTATTTCAGACCGCGAAAACGAAGAGGTATCTGTTTTGGTAAGAAATTGGACTCCGATGCTTTTCCAATAGGAAATTTCCTCCATTTTGGAATTTTAGGAAAATTAGAAAAAAAAGCAGTCCGAAGAGCGAACGAGGCGGCCACAAGCCCTGCCACCGCCCCCTACCCCCCTGGTGGCGGAGGGCAAGCTTGTGGGCACCTCGTGTGCCTCTTGGACTCCGTTTTCTTGCGGAGCACTCCTTCTGGTCCAGAAAAAATCAATATATACTGGCTCGAAGGTTTTGATCTCCGTATCGCGCAGTTTACCTCTGTTTTCGTTTCGAGCTTGTTGTGTGCCCTAGATTTAGAGCAAAGATGTCTCAGGAATCTGTTGGGGAGAATGATCTTCACCAAGTTCATGAGGAAGTAGATGCTGATCTGAAAAGAGTAGAAGTCACGGAAGCCAGGGACCAAGCTAAGGAGAAAACCCAAGCTAGGGAGGAAGTTTAACCTATGTTCAACATTGAAGACGTTGAAGGAGTAGATTTTCTCCAACCCTTCCTCCACGTGTTGTCTCCATCCTTGATTGAACTCTTGAGGTTTTGCGAAACAACTCGTGCTCGCAATATTTTGCTTTCTCGTGAAGTTGTTTTGCTGGAAAACCATGTCACAGATCTCAAAGGTATAAATCAAAGATATATAGCTCTCTTGGAATCAAAGGCGACAACTCCACCACCATCACCACCAAAGGAAGACAACTAAGCATTGGTATGGGCAATCCCCTTGGCTTCGGCCAAGCATGGGGGAGTTGCCCTGGTATCATATCACCTTTATATCTTTTGCTTTTACCTTTGTTTTAGTTCTTTCCTTTTCAGTTTTTATTTCTTCTCTTAGAGGAATAAGTCTTTAGTATTTAGTTTGAGTCTTTTGCTTTTGTCTCTCCCCCGATGTATTCGAGCTTACGAGCTATATAATAAAGAGTATCTTAGTCAAGGGCTTTGCTTTGAGCCATGATCAAAAGTATGAAAAGAACGATAGCATGAAAGATCATGAGACGATCTTATGGAAAGTGATAACTTCACTTATGACACGTATGATGATTGAAACTTGTTGAGAATAAATCAACATAGACCTCAGTCATTGTTGCAATTAATAAGAAGTAATAAGGAAAGACACTTTTTACAATTGAGAGCACTCACCAAACTATTACATGCTTAGGAGTAGATGTTGGACAAGGAAGACAACATGATGAATTGTGTTTGCTTGGTTCCAAACAATGTTATATGATTAGAGATCCCTTAGCATGTGACGATTGCTTCCACCTCATATTAGCCAAAACTCCCGCACCAAGTAGAGATACTACTTGTGTATCCATAAACCTTCAACCCAGTTTTGCCATGAGAGTCCACCATAGCTACCTATGGATTGAATAAGATCCTTCAAGTAAGTTGTCATCGGTGCAAGCAATAAAAATTGCTCTCTAATATGTATGATCTATTAGTGTGTGGAAAATAAGCTTTGTACGAATCTCTGATGAGGAAGACATAAAAGCGACAAACTGCATAATAAAGTTCTTTATCACAGGAGGCAATATAAAGTGACGTTCCTCCGCACTAAGAGGACACGCATTCAAACCTCAAAAGCGCATGACGACCTCTGCTTCCCTCTGCAAAGGGCCTATCTTGTACCTTTACTTTTTTCCCTTGTAAGAGTCATGGTGATCTTCACCAATTCACTATTTTTGCCTTAGTCTTGGCTACCGTCACATGCTTGGGAAAGATCTATATTCATATATCAACTTGGAGTTGAGTACTTATGCTTTATTATTGTTAACTTTACCCTTACGGTAAATGGTTGGGAGGCAAAACTATAAGCCCCTATCTTCCTCTGTGTCCAGTTGAAACTTTGACACCATGAGTACCACGTGAGTTGTAACAATTGTGGAAAACAAAGAGATGATTGAGTATGTGGGTTTTCCTTACAAGCTCTTATTTGACTCTTTCTGATGTTGTGATAAATTGCAATTGCTTCAATGACTATGGACTATTGTTGGTTACTTCTCGGTAAGGTTTTTGCTTCATGCTTTGCTTTGTGAAGGAATTGTTACTTTCCCATAAGAATCTTTATGATGTATTGATGTTCTATGTGTGATCATGATGCCCTCATGTCCGTATTATGTTTTATCGACACCTTCGTCCCTAAACATGTGGACATGTTTATGGAACTTGGTTTTCGCTTGAGGACAAGCGAGGTCTAAGCTTGGGGGAGTTGATACGTCAATTTTGCATCATGCTTTCATGTTGATATTTATTTGTTTATGGGCTGTTATATTACTTTGTGGTAGCATATTCATGCCTTTTCTCTCTTATTTTGCAAGGTTTATTTGAAGAGGGAGAATTCAGGGAGCTGGAATTCTAGACTGGAAAAGGAGCAAATCTTAGTTCATTATTCTGCACATCTCCAAATGCCCTGAAAATTTACATGGATTTTTTTTGGATTATATAAAAAATACTGGGCGAAAGAAGTACCGGAGGGGGGCTGCCACGGCGCCACAAGCCCTGCCGCCGCCACCCCCTGGTGGCGGAGTGGGGGCTTGTGGGCTCCCTGTCGGCCCACTAGCTCCCCCCTTTTGCTATATGAAGGGTTTCGTTCCAGAAAAAAAATCAATCGGGAGCTTTTTCGTGGTTTCGCCGCCGCCACGAGGCGGAACTTGAGCATATCCAATCTAGAGCTCCGGCAGGACGATCCTGTCGGGGAAACTTCCCTCCCGGAGGGGGAAATCGTCGCCATCGTCATCACCAACACTCCTCTCGTCTGAGGGGAGGCATCTTCATCAACATCTTCATCAGCACCATCTCCTATCCAATCCCTAGTTCATCTCGTGTAATCAATCTCCGTCTCACGACTCCGATTGGTACTTGTAAGGTGGCTAATAGTGTTGATTACTCTCTGTAGTTGATGCTAGTTGGATTACTTGGTGGAAGAGTTTATGTTCATATCCTTGATGCTATTCTTTACACCTCTGATCATGATTATGATTATGCTTTGTGAGTAGTTACTTTTGTTCCTGAGGACATGGGATAAGTCATGCTGATAATAGTCATGTCAATTTGATTTTCGTTCGGTATTTTGATATGTTGTAGGTTGTCTTTTCCTCTAGTGGTGTTATGTGAACATCGACTACATAACACTTCACCATATTTGGGCCTAGAGGAAGGCATTGGGGAGTAGTAAGTAGATGATGGGTTGTTGGAGTGACAGAAGCTTAAACCCCAGTCTATGTGTTGCTTCGTGAGGGGCTGATTTGGTTCCACTAGTTTAATGCTTTGGTTAGACTTTGTCTTAATTCTTCTTTTGTAGTTGCGGATGCTTGTGAGAGAGGTTAATCATAAGTGGGATGCTTGTCCAAGTAAGGGCAGTACCCAAGCGCCGGTCCACCCACATATCAAACTATCAAAGTAACGAACGTGAATCATGTGAACATGATGAAACTAGCATGACAGAAATTTCCGTGTGTCCTCGGGAGCGTTTTTCCTCCTATAAGACTTTGTTCAGGCTTGTCCCTTGCTACAAAAGGGATTGGGACACTTGCTGCACCGTTGCTACTACTTGTTAATTGTTACTTTTTGCTTGCTACGTTTCACCTCGCTACACAATCACTTGTTACCGCTACTTTCAGTGCTTGCAGTTATTACCTTGCTGAAAACCATTTATCAGAGCCTTCTGCTCCTCGTTGGGTTCGACACTCTTACTTATCGAAAGGACTATGATTGATCCCCTATACTTGTGGGTCATCAGCGCCCAAGCTATAAGTTTTATCGTTATAAAGGGCTTCGTGCAAGACCGCAAGATCTGGGGAACTAAGTGGCCCAGCTTTCCCATGACCAATCAAACATTTTCCCACAAATAATGAGAAGTACCGAAGCACGGGAAAATGAATGCTAGCAGCTCTAGCGCAATACACTCCTCTCTCCTCTCCTACAGAATTTGTATCGATGAAAGCCTCCAAGTCCCGTGGACAAGGTTCATGAATATCCCCAACAAAAGGCAATTTGCAAACATTGCAAAAATCTCGAAGTGACATGCGCTGGGGGATATCACAAAGTTTAAACTCAACCATAGGAGGATTCTTCCTTGGATAGAAGTGAAAGCTTTGTACGAAGATATTATCGAGGAGGAGGTATTGCGGACACTTATCTTCAACGAAGGTGGTAAGGCCTGCGTTCTCCACCAAGTGATAAAAGTCCTCATAAATTCCAGCGGCGCGTAAGAACACGTCGCTTGGCCACTCGCATGCTCGAACTTCTACAACTCGAGGGACCAAATACTTGGGCTTCTTCTCACTCCCATCATCCTTGGGGTCATGGCTTGATGAGCCTCTTAAGAACCTCCTCATCTTTTCCCTTTCTTATCTCTAAAAATTTCTGAAATTTTTAGTGATTCTAAGGAAAAGTGAACAAGGCTCAACTAAACTCGTAGCAACTACTCCCACAAGTGCCTAGAGGCCATATTACGCATCAAAACTACTTGGGACCAGCTAAAATCAGCATGCAAAGCTCAAGAACATGGTCACCCAGGCAGCAAAAATACGCGGAATATAAGGCACTAGAGCAAAAACTAATTGGACCAATGGAGGAGTCACTTAGCAAGGAGTAATTTCCCCAAAACAGTTCGGAGAACGGTGATTTGAGCAAAGAGATCGAAAAGCCCAGCAAGAGGAGCAAGAACACGGGTTTGAGCTGCGAAACGATTTTTCTAGAGGTAGGAGAACCAGATGAGAGCAAGAATGAGTGGAGGGGGTGCCTGTGGGCCCCACAAGCTTGGGTAGCGTGACCAGGGGGGTGCCCGCGCCGTCAGGGATTGTGGCCCACTCGTACAACCCCCAGACAAACTCGTTGTCCCAGTATTTTTCAAAAATTCCAGAAAAAATCATACTTGATTTTCAGGACGTTCGGAGAACTTTTATTTTCGGGGTACTTTTCCTCCGGACGCTAAAACAGAAAGCAGGGAAAACTAAACTAAATCTATCATTTTTCTTCTAAGCAACCTAAAGTGAAAGCTTGGAACAGAGGTTTGTGACTCCTCGATTCATCCATCTCATGGTCATTGATGACCCACGAGTATAGGCGATCAATCGTAGTCCTTTCGATAAGTAAGAGTGTCGAACCCAACGAGGAGCAGAAGGCTCTGATAAACGGATTTCAGCAAGGTAATAACTGCAGGCACTGAAAGTAGCGGTAACAAGTGATTGTGTAGCGAGGTGAAACGTAGAACGCAAAGAGTAACAAGTAACAAGTAGTAGCAACGGTGCAGCCAGTGGCCCAATCCCTTTTGTATCAAGGGACAAGCGTGAACAAAGTCTTATAGGAGGAAAAACGCTCCTGAGGACACACGGGAATTTCTGTCATGCTAGTTTCATCATGTTCATATGATTCGCGTTCGTTACTTTGATAGTTTGATATGTGGGTGGACCGGCGCTTGGGTACTACCCTTACTTGGACAAGCATCCCACTTATGATTAACCTCTCTCGCAAGCATCCGCAACTAAAAAAGAAGAATTAAGACAAAGTCTAACCATAGCATTAAACTAGTGGATCCAAATCAGCCCCTCACGAAGCAGCGCATAAACTAGGGTTTAAGCTTCTGTCACTCCAGCAACCCATCATCTACTTACTACTTCCCAATGCCTTCCTCTAGGCCCAAATATGGTGAAGTGTTATGTAGTCGACGTTCACATAAAATCACTAGAGGAAAATAACATACAACATATCAAAATACCGAACGAATATCAAATTCATATGACTATTATTAACATGACTTATCCCATGTCCTCAGGAACAAAAGTAACTACTCACAAGACATAATCATAATCATGACCAGAGGTGTAATGAATAGCATCAAGGATCTGAACATAAACTCTTCCACCAAATAATCCAACTAGCATCAACTACAAAGAGTAATCAACACTACTAGCAACCTTACAAGTACCAATCGGAGTTGCGAGACGAAGATTGGTTACAAGAGATGAACTAGGGATTGGAGAGGTGATGGTGCTGATGAAGATGTTGATGAAGATGCCTCCCCTCCAACGAGAGGAGTGTTGGCGATGATGATGGCGACGATTTCCCCCTCCGGGAGGGAAGTTTCCCTGACAGGATCGTCCTGCCGGAGCTCTAGATTGTATCTGCTCAAGTTCCGCCTCGTGGCGGCGGCGAAACCACGAAAAAGCTCCCGACTGATTTTTTCCAGACCAGGATGCTTCATATAGCAAAAGAGGGGGGCTAGTGGGCCTTTAGGCAGCCCACAAGCCTGCCCTGCGCCACCAGGGGGGTGGTGGCGGTGGGCAAGCTTGTGGGGCCTTGGTGGCCCCCCTCCGGTAGTTCTTTCACCCAGTATTTTTAATACATTCCAGAAAAAATCCACGTAAATTTTCAGGGCATTTGGAGATGTGCAGAATAGTGGACTAGGATTTTCTCCTTTTCCAGTCCAGAATTCCAGCTGCCTGAATTCTCCCTCTTCAAATAAACCTTGCAAAATAAGAGAGAAAAGGCATAAATATGGTACAACAAGTAATATAACAGCCCAAAAAGCAATAAATATCAACATGAATCATGATGCAAAAGGGACGTATCAACTCCCCCAAGCTTAGACCTCGCTTGTCCTCAAGCGAAAACCAAGTTCCATAAACATGTCCACATGTTTGGGGACGAAGGTGTCGATAAAACATAATAAGGACATGAGGGCATTATGATCACACATAGAACAACAATATATCATAAAGATTCTTATGGGAAAGTAACAATTCCTTCACAAAGCAAAGCATGAAGCAAAAACCTTACCGAGAAGTAACCAACAATAGTCCATAGTCATTGAAGCAATTGCAATTTATCACAACATCAGAAAGAGTCAAATAAGAGCTTGTAAGGCAAACCCACATACTCAATCATCTCTTTCTTTTTCCACAATTGTTACAACCCACGTGGCACTCATGGTGTCAAAGTTTCAGCTGGACACAAAGGAAGATAGGGGCTTATAGTTTTTCCTCCCAACGGTTTACCTCAAGGGTAAAGTCAACAACAATAAAGCATGAGTACTCTACTCCAAGTTGATATATGAATATAGATCTTTCCCAAGCATGTGACGGTAGCCAAGACAAAGGCAAAAAGGGAATTGGTGATGATCACCATGACTCTTACAAGGGTAAAAAGTAAAGGTACAAGATAGGCCCTTTGCAGAGGGAAGCAGAGGTTGTCATGTGCTTTTGAGGTTTGAATGCGTGTCCTCTTAGTGCGGAGGAACGCCACTTTGTATTGCCTCCTGTGACAAAGAACTTTATTATGCAGTCTGTCGCTTTTATGTCTTCCTCATCACCGGTTCTTACAAAGCTTATTTCCCACACACTAATAGATCATACATATTAGAGAGCAATTTTTATTGCTTGCACCGATGAGAACTTACTTGAAGGATCTTATTCAATCCATAGGTAGGTATGGTGGACTCTCATGGCAAAACTGGGTTGGAGGTTTCTGGATGCACAAGTAGTATCTCTACTTGGTGCGGGAGTTTTTTCTAATATGAGGTGGAAGCAATCGTCACATGTTAAGGGATCTCTAATCATATAACATTGTTTGGAACCAAGCAAACACAATTCATTATGTTGTCTTCCTTGTCCAACATCTACTCCTAGGCATGTTATAGTTTGGTGAGTGCTCACAATTGCAAAAAGTGTCTAAGATGATATATTTATATGTGAACCTCTCTTTCCTTATTAATTCTTATTAATTGCAACAATGACTGAGGTCTATGTTGATTTATTCTCACCAAGTTTCAATCATCATACGTGTCATAAGTGAAGTTATCACTTTCCATAAGATCGTCTGATAATCTTTCATGCTATCATTCTTTTCATACTATTGATCATGGCACAAAGCAAAGCCCTTTGACTAAGACACTCTTTATTATATAGCTCGTAGGCTCGAATACATCGGGGGAGAGACAAAAGCAAAAGACTCAAACTAAAAACTAAAGACTTAATCCTCTAAAAGAAGAAATAAAAACTGAAAAGGAAAGAAGTAAAGCAAAGGTAAAAGCAAGAGATATAAAGGTGATACGATACCAGGGCAACTCCCCCAAGCTTGGCAGAAGCCCAGGGGATTGCCCATACCAATGCTTAGTTGTCTTCCTTTGGTGGTGAAGGGGGTGTTGTTGGAGCAGTATTGAGCTTGTTTAATTTCCACTTGAGCAAAAAGTTCTGCTCCCTTAGATCGTCGTTTTCCTCCTCAAGTTTCAAAACTCTATGGCAAAGCTCCTGCTTACTCTCCTGCAAGAAACGAGAAGGGATAAACAAGGTCTTAGGCTTCTTCCTAAGGTCAGGGAGGCTTGACTTCTTGAACTCCACATGGGTGTTGGCAGGTTGAGGTAGAGGAGCCTCCTCTTCATCGGAACTCGTTTGCTCCTTCCCTTTGGGCTCATAGTCCTCTTCCTCATCAGTGGTCCCGCCATATGGTTCCAAGTCCCCATTAATCCTAGAGTTAGCATGATCATCGGCCACAAAGATCTCTTCTTCTGAATCTTGAGAAGACATCTTGAGCTAAATCTGCGGCAGACAACAAGCTCGAAACGAAAACAGAGGAAAAATGCGCGATACGGAGATGAAAACCTTCGGGCGACTATATATTGATTTTTTTTGGGCCAAATGGAGTCCTCCGCAAGAAAACGGAGTCGAGGAGGCACACGAGGTTCCCACAAGCTTGCCCACCGCCACCAGGGGGTGGTGGCGGAGTGGGCCCTTGTGGCTGCCTCGTTTGCTCTTCGGACTGCCATTTATTTTTCTAATTTCCCAAAAATTCCAAAACTGAGGAAATTTCCTATTGGAAAAGTATCGGAGTCCGATTTCTTGCCGAAACAGATACATCTTCGTTTTCAAGGTCTGAAACAGGCTGATAAACATCCCTTATGTACTCCTCTGGAGTTATGACATTGATGATATTGGTCTCAACATTTATGGGAGTACCAGAGATGTAATGCTTGATTCTTTGCCCATTTACCACTCTAGGAAAATTTCCTTCCGTGTTATTGATTTTGATGGCACCAGAACGATATACTTCCTCGATAACATAGGGACCTTCCCATTTAGAGAGAAGCTTGCCTACAAAGAATCTCAAACGGGAATTGTATAGCAAGACATAATCACCTACATTGAACTCTCGTTTCTGTATTCGTTTGTCATGCCTTCTCTTAACCTATTCCTTGAACAACTTGGCATTCTCATATGCCTGGGCTCTCCATTCATCTAACAAGCTGATATCAAACATCCGCTTCTAACCGGCAAATTTGAAATCAAAGTTGAGCTCTTTGATTGCCCAATAAGCTTTGTGTTCCATCTCAAGAGGTAAATGACAGGCCTTAATGTAAACCATTTTATACGGTGACATACCCATGGGATTCTTATAAGCAGTCCTATAAGCCCATAGTGCATCGTAAAGTTTGCTAGACCAGTTCTTTCGAGATCTATTGACGGTCTTTTGCAGGATCAACTTGATCTCCCTATTACTCAACTCCACTTGAACACTAGACTGAGGATGATAAGGAGATGCAACTCTATGGTTGACATCATACTTAGCTAGCATCTTGCGGAAAACACCATGAATGAAGTGTGAACCGCCATCAGTCATCAAGTATCTAGGGACTCCAAATCTTGGGAATATGACTTCTTTAAGCATATTAATAGAGGACTGGTGATCAACATTTTTAGTGGGGATAGCTTCTACCCACTTAGTGACGTAATCCACAGCAACTAAGATGTGAGTGTACTCATTGGAACTCGGGAAGGGTCCCATATAATCAAAGCCCCAGACATCAAATGGTTTAATGACAAGTGAATAGTTCATAGGCATCTCTTGACACTTACTAATGTTCCCTATCCTTTGGCATTCGTCACAAGACAAGACAAACTTACGGCCATCCTTGAAGAGACTGGGCCAATAGAAACCTGATTGCAATACCTTATGGGTAGTTCTATCTCCAGCATGGTGTCCTCCGTAGGCTTCGGAATGACACTTCTGTAGGATCTATCCCTGTTCATGTTCAGGCACACAACGTCTAATAACACCATCTACTCCTTCCTTATAAAGGTGAGGATCATCCCAAAAGTAGTGTCTCAAATCAAAGAAGAATTTCTTCTTTTGTTGATAGGTGAAACTGGGTGGTATGTATTTGGCTACGATATAGTTTGCATAATTGGCATACCACGGTGCACTAAGTGAAGTGCGGATGACATTTAATTGCTCATCAGGAAAGCTGTCATCAATAGGTAGTGGGTCATCAAGGACATTCTGTAGCCTAGACAAGTTATCTGCTACAGGGTTATCAGCACCCTTTCGGTCAACGACGTGCAAATCAAATTCCTATAGCAGGAGAACCCATCTGATTAGCCTATGCTTAGCATCCTTCTTCTCCATGAGGTACTTAATAGCAGCATGATTAGAGTGAATAGTGACTTTGGAGTCAACTATGTAATATTTGAACTTTTCACATGCAAACACAACTGCTAAAAATTCCTTCTCCATAGTGGCATAGTTTCTTTGGGCACTGTCTAGAGTTTTACTAGCGTAGTGAATGACATTCAACTTCTTGTCAACTCTTTGTCCTAGAACTGCACCAACAGCGTAATCACTAGCGTCGCACATGATTTCAAAGGGCAAGTTCCAGTCAGGTGGTTGAACAATAGGTGCGGTTATCAAAGCCTTCTTAAGTATTTCGAAAGCTTCCTCACAATCCTCATCAAAAAAAGGAACATCCTTCTGCAAGAGGTTGGTAAGAGGCCTAGAAATCTTAGAGAAGTCTTTAGTGAACCTTCTATAGAAACCAGCATGTCCTAGGAAACTTCGTATACCTCTGATATCTGTGGGGCAAGGCATTTTCTCAATTGCATCAACCTTAACCTTATCAACTTCAATGCCTCTTTCAGAGATTTTGTGTCCTAAGACGATACCTTCATTAACCATAAAGTGGCACTTCTCCCAATTTAAGATGAGGTTGGTTTCTTCGCATCTCTGTAAGACTCGATCAAGGTTGCTGAGGTAATCATCAAAGGAAGACCCGTAAACGGAGAAGTCATCCATGAAAACCTCGACAATCTTTTCACAAAAGTCAGATAATATAGCCATCATACATCTTTGGAAGGTGGCAGGTGCATTGCATAAGACAAAAGGCATACGTCTATAAGCAAAGGTACCGAAGGGGCAGGTGAAAGTAGTTTTCTCCTGATCAGATTGCGCAAGAGGTATTTGCGAGAAACCTGAATAACCTTCTAGAAAGCAGAAGTGTGTGTGTTTTGATAGCCTTTCTAGCATTTGGTCGATGAACGACAAAGGAAAATGATCTTTCCTGGTTGCCTTGTTCAGTTTCCGGAAGTCTATCACCATTCTATAGCCGGTAATAATCCTTTGTGGGATTAGTCCATCCTTATCATTAGGAACGATGGTGATACCTCCCTTCTTAGGTACACAATGTACTGGACTTACCCAATCACTATGAGCAACAGGATAAATGATTCCTGCTTCGAGAAGCTTTAATATTTCTTTTCTAACGACCTCTTTCATCATAGGATTTAATCTCCTTTGATGATCAGCAACTGGTTTAAAGTCAGGATCGGTTTTAATCTTGTGCTGACATAGAGTAGGACTAATACCCTTAAGATCATCAAGAGTATATCCAATAGCAGCGCGGTGCTTCCTCAGAGTTTTTAGTAACTTCTTCTCTTTGCGCTCTAAGAGGAGAGCACTAATAATGACAGGATATATCTCCTTCTCATCAAGATAGGCATACTTAAGAGGATCAGGCAACTGTTTAAGCTCGAACACAGGATCACCCTTTGGTGGGGGAGGATCCCCAAGCAGTTCAACATGCAGATTATTCTTGAGAATAGGATGTTGTTCTAAGACAATTCTATCTATCTCATCTCTCTCCTCCATATGCATATCATTTGCATGCTCAAGCAGATATTGCTCTAAAGGATCCGTAGGAGGTACGACAATAGAGGCAAGAGCAACGATTTCATCTCTACCAGACGACTCTCTTTCATGGGGTTGTCTACCAAACTTGGAGAAGTTAAATTCATGAGACACACCCTCGAAACTTACGGTGACAGTCTGCTTAATGCAATCAATGTGAGCATTGACAGTATTGAGAAAGGGTCTACCAAATATGATGGGACAAAAGCTATCTTGTGCAGTACCAAGGACGAGGAAATCAGTAGGATACTTCGTCTTACCACACATGACTTCTACGTCTCTCACAATTCCTAGAGGGCGGATAGTGTCTCTATTAGCTAGCGTAATAGTGACATCAATGGGTTCTAACTCAGCAGGTGTAATCTCATCTTTGATTTCATCATAGAGAGAACGGGGTATTGCACTAACACTAGCTCCCATATCACATAAACCATGGTAACAGTGATCTCCTATCTTAACAGAAACAACGGGCAGGCCAAATACATTTCCATGCTTGTCTTTCGCGTGAGGTTTAGCATTTCTAGCGGAGTCCTCACAGAATTTGATAACATGCCCATCTATGTCTTCGGCTAAGAGATCTTTGATAATAGCAATACTAGGTTCAACTCTAATCTCTTCAAGGGGTGCAAGTGGTCTAATGTAACCCCTACGTATCACAGTTGGAGATTTAGAATAATCCTTCATCCTACCAGGGTATGGTGGTTTCTCAGTGTAAGCACAAGGAACAACAGGATCACTAAAAGCTATGATTTTCTCCTCAACTAGATTGGTTTTGGCTATGTTGCTTTCTACAGGAGGATGATATTTAAACCACTTCTCTTTGGGAAGATCAACATGAGCAGCAAAAGATTCACATAGAGAAGCTACTATCTCAGAGTCAAGTCCATACTTAGCGCTAAAATCTCTAGAAGTGTTTGTCTCAACAAAAGATTTAACGCAATCAAACTGGACATTCATACCTGAGTCCTTACATTCCTCCAACTCCCAATCTTCAGAGTTGCGTTTGATTCTCTCCAATAAATTCCACTTGTGATCAATATCCTTCTTTATAAAAGAACCGGCACAAGAAGTGTCAAGCATGGTACGATCTTCATGAGAAAACCGAGCATAAAAGTTTTGAGTGATGATTTCTCTCGAGAGCTCATGATTGGGGCATGAATATAGCATTGATTTAAGCCTCCCCCAAGCTTGAGCTATGCTTTCCCTATCACGAGGCCAAAAGTTATAAATAAAGTTCCGATCACGATGTACTAAATGCATAGGATAGAACTTTTGATGAAATTCCAATTTCAACCGATTGTAGCCCCATGATCCAGCATCATCACATATCCTATACAATGTCAACGCCTTATCCTTCAAAGATAAAGGAAATACTTTCTTATTTACCTCATCCTCGGGCAAACCTGCAAGCTTAAATAAACCACAAATTTCATCTACATAGATTAGATGAAAGTCTGGATGTGAAGATCCATCTCCTGTAAACGGATTAGCCAGCAGTTTCTCAAGCATACCCAAAGGAATTTCATAAAAGATATTTTCAGTAGGTACCTCAGGTTGAGGAGCAACTCCTCGTGCTTCCGTTCGTGGTGAAGATACCCCGAACAAACTCCTCAAAGGAAGAGTTTCCATAGGGACAAGTGACAATAAATTTCAGCACAGTATATAAATGTTTCCTTACCAATTTCCACTTACCAAAGGCGCTTCACTCCCCGGCAACGGCGCCAGAAAAGAGTCTTGATGACCCACAAGTATAGGGGATCAATCGTAGTCCTTTCAATAAGTAAGAGTGTCAAACCCAACGAGGAGCAGAAGGCTCTGATAAACGGATTTCAGCAAGGTAATAACTGCAAGCACTCAAAGTAGCGGTAACAAGTGATTGTGTAGCGAGGTGAAACGTAGAAAGCAAAGAGTAACAAGTAACAAGTAGTAGTAACGGTGCAGCAAGTGGCCCAATCCCTTTTTTAGCAAGGGACAAGCCTGAACAAAGTCTTATAGGAGGAAAAACGCTCCCGAGGACACACGGGAATTTCTGTCATGCTAGTTTCATCATGTTCATATGATTCGCGTTCGTTACTTTGATAGTTTGATATGTGGGTGGACTGGCGCTTGGGTACTGCCCTTACTTGGACAAGCATCCCACTTATGATTACCTCTCTCGAAAGCATCCGCAACTAAAAAAAAATAATTAAGACAAAGTCTAACCATAGCATTAAACTAGTGGATCCAAATCAGCCCCTCACGAAGCAGCGCATAAACTGGGGTTTAAGATTCTGTCACTCCAGCAACCCATCATCTACTTACTACTTCCCAATGCCTTCCTCTAGGCCCAAATATGGTGAAGTGTTATAGCCAACGTTCACATAACACCACTAGAGGAAAAACAACATACAGCATATCAAAATACCGAACGAATATCAAATTCACATGACTATTATTAACATGACTTATCCCATGTCCTTAGGAACAAAAGTAACTACTCACAAGACATAATCATAATCATGACCAGAGGTGTAATGAATAGCATCAAGGATCTGAACATAAACTCTTCCACCAAATAATCCAACTAGCATCAACCACAAAGAGTAATCAACACTACTAGCAACCTTACAAGTACCAATAGGAGTTGCGTGACGAAGATTGGTTACAAGAGATGAACTAGGGATAGTAGAGGAGATGGTGCTGATGAAGATGTTGATGAAGATGCCTCCCCTCTGAAGAGAGGAGTGTTGGTGATGACGATGGCGTTGATTTCCCCCTTCGGGAGGGAAGTTTCCCCGGCAGGATCATCCTGCCGGAGCTCTAGATTGGATCTGCTCAAGTTCCGCCTCGTGGCGGCGGCGAAACCATGAAAAAGCTCCCGATTGATTTTTTTTCCAGACCAGGACACTTCATATAGCAAAAGAGGGGGGCTAGTGGGCCTTCAGGCAGCCCACAAGCCTGCTCTGCGCCACCAGGGGGGTGGTGGCGGTGGGCAAGCTTGTGGGGCCCTGGTGGCCCCCCTCCGGTAGTTCTTTCGCCCAGTATTTTTAATATATTCCAGAAAAAATCCACGTAAATTTTCAGGGCATTTGGAGATGTGTAGAATAGTGGACTAGGATATGCTCCTTTTCCAGTCCCGAATTCCAGCTACCTGAATTCTCCCTCTTCGAATAAACCTTGCAACATAAGAGAGAAAAGGCATAAATATGGTACCACAAGTAATATAACAGCCCAAAAAGAAATAAATATTAACATGAAAGCATGATGCAAAATGGATGTATCAGTGATCGAAACAAATCTGTCAATGGGGTTGATCAAATCCCCTCGACAAAAAATTTCGAATCGCAAAAGAAGACGGAGAATTTTCGAACAGTCACTTGGTCACCTCAATGGGGATGTGTATCTCCCCAACAAGCAAATCATACTTCGTCTTGACACGAGGAATAGGGCACTCAAAGCTCCCAATAAGAATCGATGAAGTTTTTTCGATAGCATTGATGCAATGTACTCGATATTATTTCTTCGGAAAGTGCACCGTCTGCTCATTACCGTTGACATGGAAAGTGACATTGCCTTTCTTGCAATCAATAACAGCCCCTGCAGTGTTTAAAAAGGGTCTTCCAAGGATGATAGCCATGGCATCGTCCTCGGGAATATCCAAGATAACAAAGTCTGTTAAGATAGTGACATTAGTAACCACGATAGGCACATCCTCGCAAACGCCGATAGGGAAAGGAGTTGATTTGTCGGCCATTTGCAGAGAGATTTCAGTGGGTGTCAACTTATCCAGTTCAAGCCTACGATAAAGAGAGAAAGGCATAACACTAACACCGGCTCCAAGGTCGCATAACGCAGTTCTAACGTAGTTGGCTTTAATGCAGCAGGGTATAGTGGGCACACCGGGATCACCTAGTTTCTTCGGAGTTCCACCCTTGAAAGTGTAATTGGAAAGCATGGCGGAGATCTCAAGATCAGGTATCCTCCTCTTATTAGTAAAAATATCCTTCATGTACTTAGCATACGGAGACATTTTGAGCATATCTGTCAAACGCATTTGTAGAAAGACAGGTCTGATCATTTCAACGAATCACTCAAAATCCTCATCATCCTTTTTCTTGGATGGTTTGGGAGGAATGGGCATTGGTTTCTGAACCCATGGTTCCCGTTCTTTACCATGCTTCCTAGCAGCAAAGTCATTCTTATCGTATCTTCTATTCTTAGGATGTGGGTTATCAAGATCAACAGGTTCAATCTCCACATCCTTTTCATTGCTAGGTCGAGCATCAACATGAACTTTGCTATTGATATTATCATTAGGCTCATGTTCATCACCAGATTGTGTTTCAGCATCACAGACAGAGGCGTCTTTTGGACTCTCAGGTGTAGCAGGAACGTTGCTAGCGTGTAGGTTCCTATCATCTTTCTTCTTCTTTCTAGGATGACTAGGTGCATCAGTGCTAACTCCTTGAGAATCTTGTTCAATTCTCTTCGGATGACCCTCAGGATACAAAGGTTCCTAAGTCATTCTACCGCCTCTAGTAACGACTCTGACGGAATTGTCATTCAACTCATTGAGCAAGTCATTTTGAGCTTTAAGTACTTGTTCTACCTGAGTAGTAACCATAGAGGCATGTTTACTCAGAAGTTTAAGATCATTGACATTTCTGTCCACACAAGCACTTAAATGACTAAGCATACGAGCATTCTGTTCCAATTGTCTGCTAACATAATCATTGAAACTCTGTTGTTTGGCAACGAAGTTATCAAATTCATCCATGCATAGGCTAGCAGGTTTATCAAAAGGAATATCACTCTCATCAAACCTACGCAGAGAATTTACTTCTACTATCTGTATCGGGTTATCGAGACCATGGATCTCTTCGATAGGTGGTATATTTTTGATATCTTCAGATTTAATGCCTTTCTCTCGCATAGATTTCTTGGCTTCTTGCATATCTTCAGGACTGAGGAATAGAATACCTCTTTTCTTCGGAGTTGGCTTAGGAGGTGGTTCGGGAATAGTCCAAGCATTCTTATTGCACAAGATGTTATTCAACAGAATCTCAGCTTGTTCTAAATTCCGTTCCCTAAAAACACTACCGGCACAACTATCTAGGTGGTCTTTGGAAGCATCAGTAAGTCCATTATAGAAGATATCAAGTATTTCATTCTTCTCAAGAGGGTGATCAGGCAAAGCATTCAGTAGCTGGATGAGCCTCCCCCAAGCTTGTGGGAGACTCTCTTCTTCAGCTTGAGCAAAGTTGTATATTTCCTGCAAGGCAGCTTCTTCTTATGGGCAGGGAAATATTTTTCAGAGAAATAGTAGACCATATCCTGGAGGCTACGCACACAACCAGGAGCAAGAGAAGTGAACCAGGTCTTAGCATCATCCTTTAGCGAGAAAGGAAACAGCTTGAAGATATAGTAGTGGCGGATTTTTTTCCTCACTAGTGAATAGGGTGGCTATATCCTGCAGTTTGGTAAGATGGGCTACAACCGTTTGAGACTCATAACCGTGAAAAGGATCAGATTCGACCAGAGTGATTAACTCAGGGTCGACAGGGAATTCATAATCCTTATCGGTCAAAGATAGGCGAAGTAGCAAACTTCGGGTCGTATTTGATCCTAGCGTTCAGAGATTTTTCTTTCCACTTGCGCAGTAAATTTTCAACGTCATAGCTCTGCTTATAGGCAAGAAAATCCTCAGCTATCTCTCCCTCCATAACATAACACGTATCAGGCATATCAGGCATAGTAGCAGGTTCTACTTCAATAGTATCAGCAGTTTCAGAAGTATCATCACATCTAGCAGCAACTCTAGCAATTTGTGCATCAAGGGCACCTAGTGGCAAAGCAGTATCAAGCGTAGCATCATAGGCATAGTATCAAGCATAGCATCATGAGGCATAGTATCAAGCATGGCATCATCATGTATAGTATCAAGCATAGCATCATCAGACATAGTATCAAGCATAGCATCATCACGCATAGTATCAAGCATAGCATCATGGGCAGCAGAAGTAGCATCATCAAGCACATGCGACATATCAAGATTTCTAGTAGGAGGCGATGTCGCAAACTTACTCATAACTGAAGGTGAATCAAGTGCAGAGCTAGATGGCAGTTCCTTACCTCTCCTCGTAGTGGAAGGCAAGACTTTAGTTCTTGGATCTTTCGGATTCCTCATAGTGATCAGCAGACATCAATCCCAAGTGACTCAGAGAATATAGATGTGCTTTCCCGGCAACGGCGCCAGAAAAAGGTCTTGATAACCCACAAGTGTAGGGGATCGCAACAGAATATTCTCAAGTATTAGCAGCTGAGTTTGTCAGATTCAACCACACCTGAAAGATTAGTGTCTGCAAGCAAAGTATCAGTAGCAAAGTAGTAAGATAGCAACGGTGCCAGAAACAGATCTGTTGACGGTAGACTATTCCGAACTGTTGTATAAATGGCGCCGATAAGTTGCCCATGGACGAGTAACTATTCTTTCCCGGCAACAGTGTCGGAAAAGGATCTTGCAACAAGTAATAGCGAAGTAGCAAGGAACAGTAGTAGTAGCAGCAGCAGAGTAACAGCAGTAGCAACAGTAGTAGCAGCAAAGTAAAGTAGCAAGGACCAGTAGTAAAAGACTTGTAGGCAGTGGATCGGTGATGGATGAGTATGACGGATGTGATTCATCATTTAACAGCTATAACACGGAGAGATATGTAACTAGCTCCCGTTCGTCAATCTAATGTAGGCATGTATTCCGTATGTAGTCATACGTGCTTAGGGAAAAGAACTTGCATGACATCTATTGTCCATCCCTCCCGTGGCAGCGGGGTCCTCATGGAAACTACATGATATTAAGGTTCTCCTTTTAATAAAGAACTGGATCAACGCATTAACACTTGGTGAATACATGAACTCCTCATACTATGGTCATCTCCGGGAGTGGTTCCGGCTATTGTCCCTTCGGGGTTACCGGGTCATAACACATAATAGGTGACTACAACTTGCAAGATAGGATCTAAAACACATATATATTGGCGACAACATAATAGGTTCAGATCTGAAATCATGGCACTCGGGCCCTAGTGACAAGCATTAAGCATGGCAAAGTAGTAGCAACATCAATCTAAGAATATAGTGGATACTAGGGATCAATCCCCGTCAAAACTAACTCGATTACATAATAGATCTCATCCAACTCATCACTGTCCAGCAAGCCTACGATGAGATTACTCACGGACGATGAAGAGCATCATGGAATTGTCGATGGAGGAAGGTTGATGATGACGATGGCGACGATTTCCCCTCTCCGAAGCCCCGAACGGACTCCCGATCTGCCCTCGAGATGAAGAACATGAGGTGGCGGCGCCTCTGTATCGTAAAATGCGAGGAAACCTTCTCTCTGATTTTTTTTCTCCGGGCGAGACGGAAGATATAGAGCTGAGTTTGGGGGCGGTGGTGCCACGTGGGCCCCACAAGCCCTCACAGCGCGGCCTAGGGGGTGGCCGCTGCCTGTGGGCTTGTGGCCTAGTGGCACGCCCCCTCCGGTGGATCTTTGTGCAGGTATTTTTCTTTTATTCCAGAAAAATTCTCCGTAAATTTTCAGGACATTCCGAGAACTTTCATTTGTGCACAAAAACAACCCCATGGCAATTCTGCTGAAAACAGCGTCAGTCCGGGTTAGTTCCATTCAAATCATGCAAATTAGAGTCCAAAACAAGGGCAAAAGAGTTCGGAAAAGTAGATACGACAGAGACATATCATGCTCCCAGGTCATTCCTACCTCTCGCTCCCGATCGGGCAACGTAACAAACCCTAGGAACTTTTGACGACAAAGCACACCAAGGACGCTGTTGGGCTTGCGGACACCCTTGGCAACAATCCAACCCCTACGGTATGACAAATTAAAGCCAAAACATTAGATATTTGAGAAAACGTGAAGGCAAAAGGTTAAATAAGAGTAAATTAGCTTACTTGTCCCCATTTGGCTTAATCGACCACCTCTGCTCGCGGGTCGCCGGCACGAGCGGGAGCCTCGAACTACCACGTTGGTAGATGGTAGCCCCCTCACCCAGCTCCTCGTCGCTACCAGCATGGCCACTTGGCTCGGCCGAGGTATCCCACTGGGTCTCTGGGGAGGTACCCTCATCCCTGCTTTGCTCCGGAGTCGCGTGGAACGAAGCCTCTGGGACATGAGTCTCGTGGGTCGAAGGCTCATCGACCTGAGGCTCATCGACCCGAGGCTCGTGAACCGGAGACCGTGTAGCCTCCACCTTAGACAAATCCACCCTATAAGTCCTGTGCTCAAGAGAATCAGCTTGGGGTGGTGGCGGAGACCGTGTAGCCTCCACCTCAGAAGGCGTGGCAGTCACCGCCCTACCTCTCCCGCGGCCACGTGTACCTTTAGTACAACATAAATACCAACATGAGTAATAAAATGTATATAAATACCAATATGCATACAACATGAGTACAACATAAATACCAACATGAATACAACGTATACCTTTAGTACCTCTCAGCTTTGCGGGGGGTCGACCTCCTCTGACGGGGGGCACTCCTTGCAAACTAGATAGCAACGCTCTCCGAAGAGGCGAGGCAGGAATGGAAGTACCCATCCCACCACCGGCCGACGAAGAAGGAGCCGCGGAGTGCTTTCAACCCTTTCCCACCATCTTTCCACACATGTCATCACAAAGAGTAAATGAAATTAGTACAACATAAATATCAACATGAGTAATAAAATGTATATAATTTAAGTGTATCATCGTCATAAATACCAACATGACTAATAAAAATTGAATACCTAACATGAACTCAAAATTTATATATAGTAATAGTTGAATACCTAACATGAACTAATAACAATTGTGCTCGTCTATATATGCTTCGAGTCAATAAATGCATCATGATCATCACTATCATCAATAAATGCATCATCATCACTATCAGGAAGAACATGTGGAAGACCACCATTATGTAATCGGTCAAGAAGTGACAGGGCATCCGCAACAGTAACCTCTTCTTCTTCCACCTCTTCCTGTTCGGGCTCAGGGGTTAAGACGGATTCACTGTCGTTGTCTACTTCAATGTTCTGGGGTGAAGTAGAGCGGTTCTTGAAACGTTTCTTGGACATACGTGTTTCTTGGAAGAATTCTCCTTCATATGTGTCTGGGTTAATGTGAGGTTCGTAATCCTCTTCATTGAGGGTAGGTGGTCTAAAATGTGGTGGCACTTCATAAACGACATCCCAACCTTTGAGATTTGGATCAGTTTGGCAGGCCCACGGTAGATAGAAAACTTGTGTCGCCTGTTGAGTCGTAATATAGACATCGGGAACATCTAAGTGGGTGTTTTGGTTGATTTCGACTAGTCCTATATGTTCATGAGTCCTTCTAGTCTCCCTCGGCTCAAACCAATTACATTTGAAGACTACGACGGTCGGTGGGTTTTCACCATAGAATAGAAGTTCATAAATTGCTTCAACTCTTCCATAATACTCGGTGCCTCCTTCGCTGATAGCAGAGACAAAACAATTTGTAGTCTTTAGGTCGGGCATAGATAGCTCTTTGCCAAAGGTATGAAAGTGATACCTGTTGATGTTGTATTTGTCAAATGAACGGACCTTATAGTCAAAACCATTAGCGACTTGTCTCAACTCGGCGTCCATAGACTCTGCATCAGCCTACAAGTTTAATACGAAAGAATGGATGCATTGGCCGCAAATTAGACCAAGAAATCAAATGGGCCCTTAATGGTAATTAATTACCCTTTGTTTGAACCAAGAGATGAAACCGGGATAGTCGCCTCCATGCTTTGCGAGAAGCTCATACTCTTCGACGGTTCCTTTTCGATGACCGATCCATCCGAGAATTCGGAGACGTATCGACTATATCAAATATCCGGGAATAAGAATAGTTCAAAGCAATTAGAAGTTGCGGAACAATAATTTACCGAGAACTTACTCGATGTACGGCCGCACTTCTGTTAGGTTGGTGAAGATATACAATGAAATGGTCCGCCATTCTTCGACATCCAACGATTTCCGTTTCGAAGCACCGGATGGTGCGAGCTTACCTTTGAATAGGTTGAGGTTGGATCAAACTTTTTTTGGATCGCCATCATTGTACCGAGGCTTCGGGTTATGCAAATGATGATTTTTGGTTTCGTAGTGTGCTGTCACGAAGTTTGCCGCCTCCTCGGTAATGAATGCCTCGGCCATCGATGCTTCAATTCTACGTTTATTTTTAAACTTAGCTCGAAGCGTCTTCTACATCCTCTCAGTTGAGTCAACGACACCAGGAATCCTTCAGCTACGGCTACGCCTTAAGGAACTTCCTAAGCAAGTATGCAAAGGATTTCCCCCGTGGACTTGGAGCCTTGCGTTGGTGTTACCTCGAAGCAGAAAGGGTGATGTAGCACAGCGACGGTAAGTATTTCCCTCAGTTTGAGAACCAAGGTATCAATCCGGCGGAAGAGTATCTCAAGATCCTACACAAACACAAAATCTTGCACCCAACGCTATGAAGGGGTTGTCAATCCCTTATAGATTGTTTGCCAAGTGAGAACTGAAAGCAACAAAGTAACAAAGCAAAGTAAAAGCGGAGGTGTAAACGAGGGATGTGAATAGACCCGGGGGCCGTAGTGTTTACTAGTGGCTTCTCTCATGAAAGCAAGTAGACGCTGGGTGAACAAATTACTGTCGAGCAATTGATAGAACCGTGCAAAGTCGTGAAGATATCTATGCAATGATTATTTCTATAGGCATCACGTCCAAAACAAGTAGACCGATACTTTCTGCATCTACTATTATTACTCCACACGTCGACCGCTATCCAGCATGCATCTAGTGTATGAAGTCCATAAGAACAGAGTAACGCCTTAAGCAAGATGACATAATGTAGAGGGATAATCTCAAACCAATGATAAAACCCCCATATTTTTACCCTTGCTGGCAACTACTTGATGTGTGCCTTGCTGACCCTACTGTCACTGGGAAAGGTCACCACATGGCAGAACCCAAAACCAAGCACTTCTCCCATTGCAAGAATCATAGATCTAGTTGGCCAAACAAAACCCAAGACTCGGAGAGACTTACAAGGATATCAAATCATGCATATAAGAAATCAGCAAAGACTCTAATATATATCATACATAATCTGATCACAAAGCCACAATTCATCGGATCTCGACAAATACACCGCCAAAGAAGATTACATCGGATAGGTCTCCATGAAGATCATGGAGAACTTTGTATTGAAGATCCAAGAGAGAGAAGAAGCCATCTAGCTACTAACTACGGACTTGTAGGTCTGAAGTGAACTACTCACGAGTCATTGGAGGGTCGATGATGATGATGAAGAAGCCCTCCAACTCCAAAGTCCCCTCCGGCAGGGCGCCGGGAAGGGTCTCCAGATGAGATCTCACGGAAACGGAAGCTTGCGGCGGCGGAAAAGTACTTTCGAGGCTCCCCTGATTTTTTGCGGAATATTTGGGAATTTATAGGCCAAAGACCTAGGTCAGGGGGCGGCCAGGGTGGACACAAGCTTGCCCACCACCGCCTCCCCCTGGTGGCGTGGTGGGAGCTTGTGGGCTCCCTGGAGCCCAACTGGCTTGGCCCAAAGGCCCCCTGGTCTTCTTCCGTTCGGGAAAAAATCATTTCGGGGTTTTTATTCCGTTTGGACTCCGTTCCAAAATTAGATCTGAAAAGAGTCAAAAACACGGAAAAAAAAAACAGGAACTGGCACTTGGCACTGAATTAATAAGTTATTTCCAAAAAAGATATAAAAGGTACATAAAACAACCAAAGAAGACAAGATAACAACGTGAAACCATCAAAAATTATAGATACGTTTGAGACGTATCAAGCATCCCCAAGCTTAACTCCTGCTCGTCTTCGAGTAGGGAAGTGATAAGAATGAATTTTTGATGCTTTCATGCTACCTAGCATAGGTGTCTTTTGTAATTCCTCTTATGTGACGTGAATGTTCAGATCCATTAGATTCAAAACAATAGTTTGTTATTGACGTGGAAACAATAATAATTCAAGAAAACTAGCAAAGTAATCATGAACTTTCAAAATAACAAGGCCAAAAGAAAGTTATCCCTACAAAAGCATATAGTCTGGCTATGCTCTATCATCATTGCACAATGAATTTAAATCATGCACAACCCCGGTATTGGCCAAGTAATTGTTTCACACCTTTATTTTCTCAAACCTTTTCAACTCTCAAGCAATACATGAGCGTGAGCCATGGTTATAGCACCATAGATGGTGTGGAATGTAGTGGAGGTTGCAAGACAAAAAAGGAGAATATAGTCACATTAACTAGGCATATCAATGAGCTGTTGAGATGCTCATCAATAGATATCAGTGTGAATGAGTAGGGATTGCCATACAAATGATGCACTAGAGCTATGAGTATGTGAAAGCTCTTAAAGAAAACTAGTGGGTGTGCATCCAACTTGCTAGCTCACGAAGACCTAAGGCAATTTTGAGGAAGCCTATCATTGGAATATACAAGCCAAGTTATATAATGAAAATTTCCGACTAGCTATATGGTGGTGACAAAACGAGAGACTCTCAATCATGAAGATCATGGTGCTTAGTATGCACAAGTGTGGAAAAGGTGCTAGCATTGTCCCTTCTCTCTTTTTCTCTCTTTTTTTGGTGGGCTCTTTGGCCTCTTTTTTTTTCTGGGCTTCTTTGGCCTCTTTTATTTCCTCACATGGGATAATGCTCCATTAATGATGATCATCACACTTTCAACTCAAAACTTAGAGTAACGATGACTCTATATGGAATGCCTTCGGTAGTGTACCGTGGCAATGATCTAGCATGTCATACACATCAATGGAAACATCATGCTAGCTATCTTACGATCGTGCAAAGGAAAAGTAGACGTGGTGGCACATGTCATGGTGGTAGGTGCATGGCAATATATCTCGGAATGACTTTGAAAAAGCCATAGTAGGTAGGTATGGTGGCTGTTTTGAGGGAGGCTAATGGTGGGTTTTGTGCACCGCGAAAGTTGCACAACACTAAGAAGATAGTGATGGTGGAAGGTGAAAGTGCATCTAAACCATGGACTCAACATTAGTCATGAAGAACTCATATACTTGTTGCAAAAGTTTTATTAGTAATCGAAACAAAGCATTCGACGCATACTCTTAGGGGAAGGGTTGGTAGGTATAAACCATCGCGCGATCCCGACCGCCACGCAAAGGATGACAATCAATAGAATAATCATGCTCAGATTTCATCACATAGCGGTTCACCATACGTGCATGCTACGGGAATCACTAACTTGAACACAAGTATTTCTAGATCCACAACACCTTACTAGCATGACTTCAATATTACCATAACCACAACTCAAAACTAATTGAGATAAATCAAACTTCTCTAACTATTCAATGCACATGAAGGTGGAAGTTTTCGTATCCCTTTGGATAACTACCCCTTTTGAGACTACTTTCAAAGCATAGATCAACTACCAAGCCACGCACCGCTGCGCTCTAAAAGATATAAGTGAAGCACATGTAGCAAAAGTATCAAGCTCAAAAGATATAAGTGAAGCTCTACAAAATCACGGCGTGTGCATGTCTCTCTCTCTAGGTGTGTAGCAAGGATGATTGTGACACAACAACAAAAAAATACTCCTACGATACAATACGCTCCAAGCAAAAACACATAACATGTGGTGAATAAAAATATAGCCCCAAGTAACGTTACCGATGGATTGAAGACGAGAGAGGGGATGCCTTCCCGGGGCATCCCCAAGCTTAGGCTTTTACGGCATCCTTGAATCTCTTGGGGTGCCTTGGGAATCCCCAAGCTTGAGCTCTTGACATTCTTTTTCTCTTTGTCCATAAGAACTTCACCCAAAACTTGAAAACTTCACAACACGAAACTTAAACAGAAACTCGTGATAACATTAGTACAAGAAAGCAAACCACCACTTCCTTAGGTACTGTAGCAAACTAAAATTATACTTTTGCTGATGTTGGTTTACTGTACTTTCAATCTTCCATGGCTAATACCCCCTGATACTATCCATAGTTTCATCAAAATAAGCAACCAACACAACAAAAACAGAATCTGTTAACAGCAGACCAGTCTATAGCAATCTGTATATTTTGTATACTCTGGTACATCAAAAATTCTGAACAATTACGACAGTCTGAAGAATTTCCGTAGTAATCAGAAGCAAAAAGAATCAACTGAAAATCTCTTACAGAACAAAAATGAAAATTCTTTTTGTGAGCAGAAAGTTTCTGTCTTTTCAAGCATGACCAAATGATCATCCCCAAGACTAATCATAACGGTTTTGCTTGGCACAAACGCAAAAAGAAACACAAAAACCACAATCATAACAGAATTATGAAAGTGTGGAAAACACAAAACAGAAATAAAAAGGATAGATTCGTTGGGTTGCCTCCCAACAAGCTCTTTTGTTTAATGCCCTTAGCTAGGCATTCAATGATGCTCTCACAAAAGACAAGAATTGAAGCACAACGAGAGCATCCTAAAGCATGTGAAAATCACATCTGAGTCTAACATACTTCCTATGCATAGGAATTTTATAGAAAAATAGATTATCAAGACAACCAATAGTTGCCATATGCAAGGAAGAAGAAAGAGACAATAGCAATCTCCACATAACGAGAGGTAATTTGGTAACATGAAAGTTTCTACCACAATATTTTCCCCTCTCATAGCAATTACACGTGGGATCATATTCGAATTCAACAATGTAACTATCACATAGGATATTCTTTTCATGATCCACATGCATGCAAAGTTGACGCTCTTCAAAAATAGTGGGATTATCATCAACTAAAGTCATGACGTCTCCATACCCACTTTCAATATTATTGCAAATATCATATTCATCATGAGGTTTGAACAAATTCTCAAGACCATAAGAAAGATCATCACCCCAATCATGATTATTGCAATAAGTAGTGGTCATAGCAAAACTAGCATCCCCAAGCTTAGGGTTTTGCATATTTTTAGCATGATTGTCACTAATAGGATATATATAGTGAAATCATTGCAATCATGCTTTCATCCAAGGAGCCCTCGTGAATCACTTCATGAATTTCTTGCTCACAATTTTCAGATTCACGCATCTTACACAAAACTCCAAAGAAATAGTCAATTGCCCTCAACTCACTAGCAATTTGTTCCACACAAGTGGGTCTCTTAAAGAGACTAGCAAGTGGATGAGGATCCATATCACTAGATTTTCAGCAAGCGAAGATGCAAGCATATTGAGGGCACATGGCACACAAGCGAACAGAAAGCAAGCGAGAGAAAAGGGCAAACGAAAAAGACAAAGGAGAAAGGCAAATGAAAACGGCAAAAGTGAAGTGGGGGAGAGGAAAACGAGATGCAACTGGCAACAAAAGTAAATGCAAGAGAAGAGTTTGTGAGATCTACTTGGATAGATCTTGATTTCTCCTCCCCAGCAATGGCGCCAGAAATACTTCTAATGTTTGCTATGTATCCCTTGCAACGACGCCAGAAATAGTTGTGTCGACGGCACCAGGAATCCTTCAGCTACGGCTATGCCTTAAGGAACTTCCTAAGCAAGTATGCAAAGGATTTCCCCCGTGGCCTTGGAGCCTTGCGTTGGTGTTCCCTCGAAGCAGAAAGGGTGATGTAGCACAGCGACGGTAAGTATTTCCCTCAGTTTGAGAACCAAGATATCAATCCGGCGGAAGAGTATCTCAAGATCATGCACAAACACAAAAGCTTGCACCCAACGCTATGAAGGGGTTGTCAATCCCTTATAGATTGTTTGCCAAGTGAGAACTGAAAGAAACAAAGTAACAAAGCAAACAAAAAGCAGAGGTGTAAACGAGGGATATGAATAGACCCGGGGGTCGTAGTGTTTACTAGTGGCTTCTCTCATGAAAGCAAGTAGACGGTGGGTGAACAAATTACTGTCGAGCAATTGATAGAACCGCGCAAAGTCGTGACGATATCTATGCAATGATTATTTCTATAGGCATCGCGTCCAAAACAAGTAGACCGATACTTTCTGCATCTACTACTATTACTCCACACCTCGACCGCTATCCAGCATGCATCTAGTGTATTAAGTCCATAAGAACAGAGTAACGCCTTAAGCAAGATGACATGATGTAGAGGGATAATCTCAAACCAATGATAAAAAACCCCATCCTTTTACCCTTGATGGCAACTACTTGATGTGTGCCTTGCTGCCCCTACTGTCACTGGGAAAGGTCACCACATGGTAGAACCCAAAACCAAGCACTTCTCCCATTGCAATAATCATAGATCTAGTTGGCCAAACAAAACCCAAGACTCGGAGAGACTTACAAGGATATCAAATCATGCATATAAGAAATCAGCAAAGACTCAAATATATATCATAGATAATCTGATCACAAATCCACAATTCATCAGATCTCGACAAACACACCACCAAAGAAGATTACATCGGATAGATCTCCATGAAGATCATGGAGAACTTTGTATTGAAGATCCAAGAGAGAGAAGAAGCCATCTAGCTACTAACTACGAACCTGTAGGTCTGAAGTGAACTACTCACGAGTCATTGGAGGGTCGATGATGATGATGAAGAAGCCCTCCAACTCCAAAGTCCCCTCCGGCAGGGGCGCCGGGAAGGGTCTCCAGATGAGATCTCACGGAAACGGAAGCTTGCAGCGGTGGAGAAGTACTTTCGAGGCTCCCCTGATTTTTTGCGGAATATTTGGGAATTTATAGGCCAAAGACCTAGGTCAGGGGGCGGCCAGGGTGGACACAAGCTTGCCCACCACCGCCTCCCCCTGGTGGCGTGGTGGGAGCTTGTGGGCTCCCTGGAGCCCAACTGGCTTGGCCCAAAGGTCCCCTGGTCTTCTTCCGTTCGGGAAAAAATCATTTCGGGGTTTTTATTCCGTTTGGACTCCGTTCCAAAATTAGATCTGAAAAGAGTCAAAAACACGGAAAAACAGGAACTAGCACTAGGCACTGAATTAATAAGTTAGTCCCAAAAAAGATATAGAAGGTACATAAAACAACCAAAGAAGACAAGACAACAGCGTGAAACCATAAAAAATTATAGATATGTTTGAGACGTATCATTGAGTAGCACCATCGATTTTGAACGCCCCCCCCCCCCCCCCATTCTTGCCTCGGTCGGGAGATGCAAAATCAAATGTTGCATTGGACTAAAGAAGCCCGATGGAAAGATCTTTTCTAATTTGCAGATCAACTCCGCCGCCAACTCTTCCATTTCATCTAGCACGCCAAGCGATAGTTCTTTCGCACAAAGAGAACGGAAGAAATAGCTCAGCTCTGCCAGTACTAGCCATTCATCCTCAGGGATAAAGCCACGCAACATCACCGACATTACCCGCTCAATCCATATGTGCCAATCATGACTCTTGAGACCAAATATTTCAATTTCTCAAGACTTGCTCCCCTCTTTAGATTCGCAGCATACCCATCGGGGAACATCAACCGCATTTTCACCCACAATAGCATTTCCCTCATAGCTGGCCTTTCAAGATTGAACCATCCATTTGGCTTCGCTATGCTTTGCTTTCCTTTCCTTTGTCGCAAGTTTTGCAACGGTCTATCACATAGAGCCTCCAGGTCAATTCTAGCCTTTGGATTATCTTTTGACTTCCCCTCTATGCCGAACAATGTACCAAAAATGGCCTCCACAATATTCTTTTCAGTGTGCATCAAGTCGATATTGTGTGGGCAAAGGAGGTCTTTGAAGTAAGGCAGATCCCATAAGCATGACTTGTGAGTCTAGGCGTGTTCCGTATTATACCCTTTGAAGTATCCTGGAGGCAAAGGATCGGGATCGGGAGCGTTTAACTGATCAAGGGTCTGTTGGCCTGTCAACGCAGCTAGTGCAGTGTTTTTGACAACTCTACCTTTGCTGAAATTCTTCTTGTCTTTTCTGAACTTATGGTCAGGATCCAGGAAATGTCTATGCATGTCGAAGCAAGAAAACTTGCGACCAGCCTGCAGCCAACGGAACTGAAGATCTGCCTTGCATGTGGTGCACGGGAACCTTCCATGCACACACCAGCCAGCGAATAGTGCAAACGCGTGATAATCATGCGTCGAGTGAATGTACCACACATGCATTTTGAAATTTGTTTTGGTAGCCGCGTCGTAGGTCTTGATCCCATTATCCCAGGCTTCTTGCAACTCATCCTTAAGCGGCTGTATGTACACATTCATATTCTTCCCCGGATAGTTGGGCCCTAGAATTATCAACGTCAGGAAAATGTTCTTTCTTTTCATAATCTCTCCGGGTGGAAAATTGAGTGGAATGACAAATAAAAGCCAACAATTGTATTGTGTTGCCGTCATACCATACACATTGAACCCATCCGTGTTGATGGCAACTCTAGGTTGCCTTGGATCTTCCGATTTATCCTTACGTAATGCATCGAAGTGCCTCCACGCAAAACCATCTGAAGTGTGTACCAGCATCTTGTTCCCATTCGCATCTAGTTCGGTTCTTTTGCCCAATTTGTGCCATCTGTTTGGCCGTCTCTTCGACCATGAAAAGACGTTGAAGTCTTGGTACGATTGGCAGATACCAAATAACACTAATGGGGACTTTGGTCTGATTCTTCTCACCCATACCGTTGTCTACCACAATATACCTCGAAGAATTGCAAATGGGGCAATAGTTCAAGGCCGCATACTCAAGCCTAAATAAGGCACATCCATTCTCATAGGCATGTATCTTCTCATAGGGCATCTTAAGTACACGGAGGATTTTCTCTGACTAGTACAGGTTTGCAGGCAGTACATGGCCTTTGGGTAGAAAGTGTCCAAATATCGTCATCGTCGCGTCGTAGCATTCTCTGCCTAGGTTGAATTGAGCCTTCAGAGCCATTACTTGCGCGATGGCATCCAGCTGACAAAGCTCAGTCTGCTCGTGGAGAGGATGTTTTGAAGACTCCAACATTTCATAGAAGGCCTTTGCAGATTCCTCCATATCATCGTCCGAATCCCGAGCATCATCATAGTCTTGCACCATGTCTTCAATCCCGGTACCATGCTCGTCGGTGCGATGACGAATCACCTCATCTCTGGCACGTTAGTCAGACTCACCATGAAAAGTCCACACCGTATAATTAGGCGTAAAACCCCACTTCTGCAGGTGTTTACCCATTTCAAACTCTGTCTGCTCTTTCTAGTTGTCGCAGTTGGGATAGGGGCACCATGTTTTTTGGTGGCCATTTGCAAATGCGGCTCTCACAAACCCCCTGGTTTTTGTTAACCATTCATGGGTCATGTCTTTGTGACTAGGGTGACCAGTGTACATCCAAGCACGATCACTCATGTTGCCTAGCTACCTATGGGTGCACAAGAAATAAATATATAATTCATCATCTATATTCATACGCTAATCAAGTTTGTCAGTTTTATTACGTCCATGCAACCTACACGCTAATAGGTAAAGATAGGTCCTAATCCCACCCGAGTATGTGTAGAGTGGGTTCGTTTTCCCATGCTCTGCTCCAGATGCGATGCGGAATTTCGGCAGCACCTCCCCGCTGTTCTCCTGATACACGTCTCGGCAATAAGCAGAGATGATGTGTACCCGTAGAACAACAGGGAGGCACTGACGAAATTCTGCATCAGATCCAGAGCACAGCATACGGGAAAATGAACCCAATCTACACATACTCGGGCTGTCCATGGATAATGTTGAACAATTCGATAGGATGGCGGTTATAAATATGCAAAGAAATGCATATTTATAGATGTCGCCCTTTCGAACGGGAGACGCATACTGGTCACGCATACTCATGATTGAAGAAACCTATAGCTAGGAAGTTTCATCGGCACGAAGACCGGGACAGAGCAAATTAAGGGGGTAGGAGGAGAAGTCATTTGTGCTCACCAACAAACGCAGGGGCGGAGCTCGTCCAACGCACGTGGAGGTCGTCGAACAACTGCACATTGAAATTCACACGATCAACACAAATATGATGTTTTTATAATTAACATAATCGGAAAATATGTGACCTAACTCATAATTTACAAAACTATGACCCCGTGGGCCTCTAGAAGGCCGAAAAGCACCTTCTCGTTCAACAGTAAGTAGAAAAGGTGTCGGGGGTCGGGGCTTAGTGGCTTCCAGGGTCGGTGGTGTCGGGTGTTGGTGGTCGGGAGTCGGGTTAAATGCGTCGATGGTCGGAGGTCAGTGTCGTCGGGGGTCGAGGGTCACTAGCGTTGGGGGTTGGGGTCTTTTCGATCAACAAGAGGCCAAAGAGGTGTCGAGGGTCCGGGGTTGGGGGTTAGTGGCGTCGGGGGTCGGGGTCGGGGGTCGGGGGCAGAGGGTCGGTGGCGTCGGGGTTCGGGGGTCGGGGGTCGAGGGTCGAGGGTCAGTGGCGTCGGGAGTCGAGGGTCAGTGGCGTCGGGCATCGGGGGTCGGGGGTCGAGGGTCAGTGGCATCGGGAGTCGAGGGTTAGTGGCGTCGGGCGTCAGGAGTCGGGGGTTAGTGGAGTCAGGGGTCGGGAGTCGGGGGTCGAGGGTCGGGGGTCAGTGGTGTCGGGCGTCGGGGGTCGGGAGTCGGGTGTTAGTGGCGTCGGGGTCGGGGGTCGAGGGTCCGGGGTTGGTGGCGTCGGGCGTCGGGGGTTGGTGGCGTCGGGCGTCGGGGGTCGGGAGTCGGGTGTTAGTGGCGTCGGGGTCGGGGGTCGAGGGTTGGTGGCGTCGGGCGTCGGGGGTTGGTGGCGTCGGGCGTCGGGGGTCGTGGGCGGGGGGGGGGGGGGGGGGTCGGGGTCCTCTTCTTTCTTCTTCTCCTCTCTCCTCTTTTTCTTCTTCTTCTTTATCATCTTATTACTATTATTATTATTCTTTTTTCTCCTCCTCCTCTTCTAAGAGTAACCTAATTAACACTAAACTAATAGTAACCTAATTAACCTAAACTAACAATAACCTAATTAACACTAAACTAATAGTAACCTAATTAACCTAAACTTACATTAACCTAATTAACACTGACAGTAACCTAAACTAACAGATGCAATGAAATGAAAAAAAGAAAAAAATGAAAGAAAACGAACTCACTAGGAGATGTGGTGGTGGGGGAGGAGGGCCGTAGTGATGGGAGGGCCGCGGGGAGGGGGTCGCCGCGGGGAGGGGCTCGCCGTGGGGGTGGTGGAGGAGGGCTGCAAGATGGAGGGGAGGGCGGTGGGGGCGAGTGGGGTGAGGGGAGAGAGACAGTGGCCGGGGGGGAGAGAGAGACAGTGAGCGACGAGGGGGTTGACGGCCGTTATAGGGTCGGCCCCTTTGCCATCCGCCCCCCAGCGGCAAAGGGCCCCATGGCGAACGACAAAGGCCCCCGGATGGAAAAGTTTGCCTTCCGTCGAACACGGCAGGCATGGGACCCACCCGTCCTCTTTGCCGTCTGCCATGGGTCTCTTTGGCGTCCGCTGGCAGACGACAAAGGGCCGACACATGGTAAATAGTATGTTTGCCATCAGTCAGCCCTTTGTCGTCTGCCTTGTGTCAAATGACAGTAAAGAGGTTCTTTGCCATCAGCCAACAGACAACAAAGAACTGGCTGACGGCAAAGAACTGGATTCCAGTAGTGTAACGGTTTGCAAGTCGAACAATTGCCAATTGATATAGGAGATAAGGAACCTTCGGAAGCTATCAAAGATTTTTCCATTGGCAAGATTCGTCCCATGTAGGTGAAGGAAATAACTTCATCAACTCAAGTGGAAGCTCCTACTTCGCGTCAAGGCGAATCGCAAAATGACATGGAAGCATACACAAGCGGAACACGACATAATGAAGAAGAGGAAGAAGTACATCATGATGATCCACCTCAACCTTCCTCACCATCACCTCAAGGAGAAGACGACGCCAACAACAATGCTCAAGATGATGATGAAGAAGAAGAAGCTCCTCCACCAAACAAGAAGAAGCTGTCAAGAGTTAGAGCAAGAGTGGACAGAGATCATACGCTGAAACGAATCTACAGCGACATAAACAACGGATGAATCACTCGCTCTAAATGTTGGTTAGCTAACTTTTGTGAGCATTATTCTTTCATATCTAGCATTGAACCCTTGAAGGTAGAAGAATCTCTCCAAGATTCAGATTGGGTGAATGCCATGCATGAAGAGCTACACAATTTCAAGAGGAACCAAGTTTGGACACTTGTTGAAAAACCAGAAGGTGAGCAGAATATCATTGGTACAAGATGGGTGTTTCCGAACAAGCAAGATGAAGACGGACAAGTTGTACACAACAAAGCATGTCTCATAGCCCAAGGATACACGCAAGTCGAAGGTATGGACTATGGTGAGACTTATGCGCCTATTGCTAGACTTGAAGCCATTCGTATTCTTCTAGCTTATGCCAATCAACATGATATAACTCTCTACAAAATGGATATTAAAAGTGCCTTTGTCAATGGAGAAATTCAAGAGGAAGTTTGTGTTAAACAACCTCCTGGTTTTGTGAACCCTAAGAAACCTGATCATGTTTACAATCTTCGCAAAGCTTTATATGGCCTTAAACAAGCACTTAGAGCTTGGCACAAATGTCTAACAAAGTTTCTCATTGAAAAGGGTTTTGCGATTGGAAACATTGATGCAGCCATATTCATTGAAAGAGTAAATGGCGAACTATTTGTTTCTCAAACATATGTGGACGATATTATCTTTGGTTCTACTAACCTACAATTTAGTGAAAAGTTTGGAAAGATGATGTTAGAGACGTACGAGATGTCCATGATGAGTGAACTGAAGTTCTTCCTTGGATTACAAATCAAACAGTCGAGAGAAGGTAGATTCACCTCTCAAACCAAGTACACCAAGGACTTGATCAAGAAGTTCAACTTGCAAGAATGCAAAGGTATGAGAACCCCCATGCCTACTACTGGACATCTTGACATCACTAAGGATGATGCACCCGTTGATCAAAAGGTTTATCGATCAATGATAGGATCATTGTTATATCTATGTGCCTCTCGTCCTGATATCATGCTAAGTGTATGCATGTGTGCCCTCTATCAACCAGCACCTAAATAATGTCATTGTGAGAACCTGGAATTTACTTCCAGACCCTCCTGTGTATATTTGTCAACCCCAGGATCATTGTTGACAACGCAACGAAATGCTATCATTGCACAATACGTAAAATTATTTTTAATACATATTGCCACAAGGCATACATTTACAAATGTCTCATGACATTTATTACAATCAGAAAACAACGGAAAATACAATGCATAGCGACTCCATCTCAGCCACAGGCAGTCGATGTAGTCCACGTGTCCTCACTCCTATGGATCGCCATAGTAGTCGTAGTTATCATCTTCATCTTCATGTAACTCTGTTGTCAACAAAACTATTGCCATGAGTACATTAGGTACTCAACATGCCTCCCTCGGAGAAGGTCCTAATAGTTACATGTGGCTTCAAAGGAAGGCTATATGGCTCATTTGCATAAAAGCTAATTTTATTTGAAAACAATAGGTTTTGGATAAAAGCAGTTTGTGATGAAAACATGTTTATATCTAGAGTAACTTCCATCAAAGTGAGGATCCTCGATCAACTCACACTCCTCATAGGTTCTAACAATTGGGGTAAAGAGGGAATAAGCAAGACAGGTCTTGTATGTCAAGAAAGATTCATGTGTCGTCCATGACCGTGGACACGACTATTCGAATAGTTTTACACTCTGTAGAGGTGATACACTTTACCCACATGACACAATCTCGTCTTGATGCCACCAGTGGCCGCTGGTAAAGTACACCATTTGGTATACCGGCAGGGAGATTGTGATGAGGTCTTTAGACTAGATCCCCCAAAGATGTGACATGTCCACCGGGTCTGGCGCAGGGAACTGAGAGTACGTCCTCAAACCGGTCCCCCCATCGGTGCCGAGGATACTCCTCGCAAGGCAGCTATCCCCTCTACGGTACGGCAATGTCGACGCCTAAGGCTGACTAGCTTACTTGACAAAGCCAGTGCCCATATAGCATGTGGTTGTACTGTTTACACAATCTTCAAATCCAAGACTTATTAGGCCTCATGCGGCACGGACGACTGATTGCTCCCTTCACCTTGGGCAGTCAATCGCTCCTTCAATCCTTGATTCAGTTGTCACCCGCGCCAGTATTCAGATGGTAAGTTTCACCCAGAGTAGAAGAGGATAGAGAATGTCACCAAGGCCAACTGGCCAGCTCAGTTACAAGTTTCAAGTGTCAATGACTCAAAGGTCATTCAACAAGCAGCTTGTAACGACCAAGATGCGGTCCTTTCCGATCTGGGGGTTGAGGCCCCCGTATAGGAAAGAAGCACATCTAAGCGTTTCGCAAGCAAGTAACATAGCACAAATAATAATAAAAGTAGACAATTCGGGATTCAACTGTCTTCTCATTAATAACTCAGGGTACATCACAGATACAATCAAGGTAGTTCCGCTACGGACTACAAAACATGAAAATGCTATGCTACCCTGCCTGCAGGCCCATGATCACGACCATGCCTCAGTCCTCTGGATAGTTCACGTAGAGGCGGTCTGTCTCCTCGTCGTACTTCCACGCCAGCTGGGTGCCGTCGGGATCATCTGTCTCTGGGGTACCTGTACCTGTTGAGAGTTTCGGAGGAATCCGTGAGCCACGGGGACTCAGCAATCTAAGACCTTGGTGCGAGAACTAGCCATGTTATTAGGAAGGGTAAGGGTGAAGTGTATAAGGTTGCAGCACACTAAGCTTGTTTTAGTGGCTAACTTACGCAAAGTAATTGTGAAAGTGGTCTACACTAATGGTCGGGATTACTTGATCACTAAGTGATCCTGAACACCAACCTACAGCATTCATAACCCCACCGTGTTCCCGATCGAAGAGAGATCTTCGAGGGGACAGTCACGGTTACGCACACAGTTGGCAATTTTATTAGCTTATGTTTAAGTTCTCTAATACCGGATGTTAACAAAGTATTCCAAGTTGCCACATAACCGCGGGCACGGCTTTCCGAAAGATTAAACCCTGCAAGGGTGCTCCAACTAGTCCATCACAAACGTACACAGGCCGCAAAGGCATCCTCTATCACGAATCTCGTGATCTCGTCGGATTCCTTAGAGGAAAACCTCAACTCTGGGGGAAACCAAAGCTTCACCGGGATTCCTATACGCAAGATATACCGCGAAGGTAAGACAAGGGTAGCAGGACCTCATGTCGTGTCGACGACCCCAATAAGAGCCACGTATCTCAGTCTCAGGACACGACGGATGAGCGACGCGTACAGTTTCCTGATAGAAATCTCTCAAGTTTCCCTGAGTTGGCCCCGCACAGTGCTCTAGTTTGGACCAACACTCATGAGGAGCACTGGCCCGGGTTGTTGATTAAAATCCTCGGGGTAGCTATTCCCTATGCAGTTTATTATTAAGTGATTAGCAAATTAACACCAATGTTGGGTCCTGCCGGACAAGCCTTAGCACTACGCGATTTATCAAGGGGGTCCCCATAACAACCCCGAACGTGTTAGGAGCGATCAATATGGAATCAAACACCGGTAACCGGTAACTAAGGCGGCAATAATGGAACAAAGCACCCAGCAAAAGGCTAGGCCTCCCGTCATTTACCAAGTATATAGGTGCAAATTAAATAACCGAATTTAAGATAATGATATCAAGCTCATGTTATCACATGAGTCAAGGCACCTGCATCTAGCAACGCTATCATTAGTAGCTGAGCAAAGCCTACTTAGCCATACAAGTTTTGCTAGGAAGGGGAACGGTGTTTGGGCTCATGGCATATGAAGAGGCAATTTAATTTCAGTGGTAGGCAGCGATCAATATGACAAGGAAACGAAACTAGCATAACAAGTCTAGAGATGGAATCAAGGTCATATCATCTTGCCTGTGATATCCTCAGCTTGGAATGGTTCTGGTTCGTCCTGCACGTACTCTCCTGACTCCACGTATTCGTTCTCCAATCCCGGTTCTACCCAACATAAGAATAACAACCAATGAACAGCAGCACCACAAGATGCAACAAGCACATGATGCATGAGATGAAAAATGAGCATGCATCACTATTTCTATCACTAGCACAAGCAAAACAAACTACTGCATGTTTCTGGATAGAACTGTACACTAAGCTATTTTGACATGCATGAGAATGACATGATCAGACTCGGCTCGTGAAAACAATGCAAAACCATATAAATAACATTACAATCGGAGCTACGGATCAACGGGAGTCAACGAAACAAGATATGAAGCTCTACGTGGAAGAATCAACACCACACTCACAATTGGCACAAATCTGGTATTCCCAGGTTGCCAAGACATATAACAACCCAACATGAATGGATTGGAGCAAGGAAGAACACCACAACATCAACTAAGCACACACAATGATCAAAATGACTATACAACTCAATCTGCCCCAATCTGCATCTTAGCTCTTTGTGAGCTACATGCAACTTAGCTACAGCCCTCCAAATATGGAAAATAATATATGTGGTTGTAGCCAACCAAGAACACTACAAGCACCAGCAAGAATCACAGCAAAAGAAATTAAACTCTAGAAGATACAAGGCCACAAACTTTCCCAAAACCATAAGATCTCAGGGACTTAGTGAAAATTCACGCACTTGACTTTCTGTCTTTGTTCTGAAGCTTTTTTACAGCAATCAAAACACAACCTACTGGACTCCAAATGAGATAGAATTTGACAGGGAGCTTCACAAACATATCAGGTCCAAAATCCTAGCACTGAACTAAGGCTAGTTCTCAACACAATGACCAGCACATACTCATCTATAGGAGAAGAAAATGTTTCTAGAATTCCCAGACTTAGTGAAATTTCAGATTTCACTAAGCTGGACTTTTTCAGCCACATGCCCACTTTGTCTAGGCATAGTTTGCATGCAAATAACACCAAGTGATAAATGACGCCACTATGGTGTAGAGCAAAACCCCTACTTCTATCACACAAAAACACATGCCCTTGGGCTCCACCTATTCCATGGAAACCAAGATCAAACTTGCAACAAATCTGAATATGTCCACTCCATAAAGTATCCCAATGGCAAAACTAACTTCACCACTGGATTCCTTGGGAGTTTCTACCCTAAAAACAGATATAAAATGTGGGCATCTACTTGGATCAAATGACCACAATTTAAGGGAGAGGGAACTACTCCAAATCATGCCTAGGGAATGGGCATCATTTCATGTAGTTCCTGCTAAAATAACAACTACAAAGGTTGAGATCATGTGCACAATGAAAAAGTGACATGGGGGTTTGAACCCCATGTTTGTGTCATGCACATCAACTTCACAACCACTTCTACCAAGCTATCCACACATACAAATCACCATGCCCTCTCACATGTGGACATGTGGAGGTGCATAGTTTTGCTGCAAAGGTGGGGTGCTTCTCACACACACATCTACTCCACATCACCCACAACCACATCATGCTCTTGATCAAACACATACCTACACAATCTATCATAGCAAGCATCTCTAGAACAAGCCCAAACATACCAAGATATATGTGGTGAGGGGGAAACCCTCCACACACACAAACACACTCCTCTAAAACTTATAAGATCACTACACAAGAAATAGGGTGCAGCACACATGAGCAAGCTAGGCTTGCATTCCTACTAACTTAAAAAAACATACACAACCCTACTCAAAGCATCTACATACACACTCAAAGCATCAGCACCATGTATGTGCACAACTCACACGTGTAAGAACCACACCACTGATGCATTGCAGGAAAGTAAAATAGATGCACTCCTATTAATGCTCATAATATAGGCACAAGAAGTAGCACAAGAAAATAGCAAGGAAACAAAAAAATGAGAAAGAAAGAAAAAGAAATAACAAAAGGGCTGGTCAGGGATCGAACCCCAGACCTCATGTTTCAAGCCACAGGCCCAAACCACTCTCCTACCATGCACTAGCTCGATAGCGAAGGATGGTTAAGCAGGTTAAACTGCTCTGCTGCTGCAATGCTATTGTTCTGAAATAAACCAACAAAAAGGGGGAGGCTTCTCCTGGGATCGAACCCGCAACCTCTCGAGTGCAACCACTACTGCACACCACTGCGCTATGGAACGTTTCCTAACAAAGGAAAGGACTGAATCTAGTTAAGCAACTTCTATGTGCGCCCTGCTCTGCACCGAGATGCAACGGCGACAGGGAGGTTGCCGGGCTTGCCTCGCCGTTGCTGCTGCTGCTGCGCCAAGGAGACCTACCCCTTGCTACTGCTGCGCCTGCTATGCCTCCTCTACAAGCCACTACAACAAGCTACTGCTACTGCACCAACCTGCACCACCGCATCAACTACTACACCGAGCAAGCCATCAGCATACAGGCACAGCCACCACGGCTTCTGCTCGGGACAGGGGCGCGCCGCTACTACTCTTGCCGGATCTACTCGCGGGAGAGGGGAGGAAGGTTGGCTCACCTTGGGGAAGGAAGGGAAGGTACCGATCGGAGGAGAGGGCGATGGAGAGGAAGAAGATCAGCGACGAAGACGCTCCTGGATGCAGAACCAAAGCAGAACGAAGGGGCTCCGGGTCCGCGGCAAAGACGAGCTCCTAGTCGATGGTGAGGACGCTCCTCGGCCTCAACGAGGACAAAAATGGGGCGCGGGCACCATCCTCGTGCCCCTGGACATGACCGCTGGCGCTTCTCGACGGAGACGACGGGGTAGACGGTGGCGGGGCTGCTCTCTCTCTCTCTCTCTGCTAACTCCTACAAAGGCTTACCAGGAGGGGGAAAGAGAGAAGGAGGAAGGTGGCGGCGTACTGGAGGAAGGAGAGGGAAACCTAGGGAAGGAGGAGGGTTCCCTGCGTCTTATGTTACCTCGGGGGAGGCGCTTGAGCCACAGGATCGAGGCCATGGAGAATCGGTGGAGGAGGGGGAGTCGTACACAGTGACGTCGACGGAGGAGGAAGAGGGACGCGGGATGGTCTGCGTTGCTCACTAGAGGAAGACAAATGGGCCTCTCTGGTGGGAGGAAGCCCACCAGAGCGCATCTTAAAAGGAAAATGCCACAACAACTATTCCTATTTAATAAACAACAGGACAAGGAAAAAGGCCACAGAGTAAACCACAAAAGATAAAAATAAAAGGAAAATGTCCCTGGGCCTGAAATTTAGCAAGCTATTTGACTAAAATAACAGAATGATTTGTTGGGGCATATGAAATAAATACAAAACAGCAATATTGGCAGCTGTTTTGTGTTTATTCTAGCACCTTTAGCACCCAAGACAAATCACCAAACTAGCACATATTTATTCCCAAAATATTTCCTAAACCCTGAACATTTTAAATTCAGGTTAGGAACAAGTTGGAATTGCACTTGTGGAATAAAAGAGAGAGGGGGTCTTGCACATAACTAGAGGGGGTTTGAAAATAATGCCAAGCACCATACTCCACTACTTCACACTGTTGGAATTATGCCCTAGAGGCAATAATAAATGTATAGTTATTATTATAATTCCTGTATCAAGATAATAGTTTATTATCCATGCTATAATTGTATTGAATGAAGACTCATTTACATGTGTGGATACATAGACAAAACACCGTCCCTAGCATGCCTCTAGTTGGCTAGCCAGTTGATCGATGATAGTCAGTGTCTTCTGATTATAAACAAGGTGTTGTTGCTTGATAACTGGATCACGTCATTGGGAGAATCACGTGATGGACTAGACCCAAACTAATAGACGTAGCATGTTGATCGTGTCATTTTGTTGCTACTGTTTTCTGCGTGTCAAGTATTTATTCCTATGACCATGAGATCATATAACTCACTGACACCGGAGGAATGCTTTGTGTGTATCAAACGTCGCAACGTAACTGGGTGACTATAAAGATGCTCTACAGGTATCACCGAAGGTGTTAGTTGAGTTAGTATGGATCAAGACTGGGATTTGTCACTCCGTATGACGGAGAGGTATCTCAGGGCCCACTCGGTAATACAACATCACACACAAGCCTTGCAAGCAATGTAACTTAGTGTAAGTTGCGGGATCTTGTATTACGGAACGAGTAAAGAGACTTGCCGGTAAACGAGATTGAAATAGGTATGCGGATACTGACGATCGAATCTCGGGCAAGTAACATACCGAAGGACAAAGGGAATGACATACGGGATTATACGAATCCTTGACACTGAGGTTCAAACGATAAGATCTTCGTGGAATATGTAGGATCCAATATGGGCATCCAGGTCCCGCTATTGGATATTGACCGAGGAGTCTCTCGGGTCATGTCTACATAGTTCTCGAACCCGCAGGGTCTGCACACTTAAGGTTCGACGTTGTTTTATGCGTATTTGAGTTATATGGTTGGTTACCGAATGTTGTTCGGAGTCCCGGATGAGATCACGGACGTCACAAGGGTTTCCGGAATGGTCCGGAAACGAAGATTGATATATAGGATGACCTCATTTGATTACCGGAAGGTTTTCGGAGTTACCGGGAATGACGAATGGGTTCCGGGAGTTCACCGGGGGGGCAACCCACCCCGGGGAAGCCCATAGGCTTTGGGGAGACACACCAGCCCTTAGTGGGCTGGTGGGACAGCCCCAAGGGGGCCTATGCGCCAAGAATAAGAAATCAAAGGAAAAGAAAAAAAAGAGGGAGGAAGTGGGAAGGGAGGGGGACTCCTCCCACCAAACCAAGTCCAACTCGGTTTTGGGGGGGGGGGAGTCCTCCCCCCCTTGGCTCGGCCGACCCCTTGAGGGTCCCTTGGACCCCAAGGCAAGGTCCCCCTCCCTCCTCCTATATATATGGAGCAATTAGAGCTGATTTGAGACGACTTTCTCACGGCTGCCCGACCACATACCTCCATAGTTTTTCCTCTAGATCGCGTTTCTGCGGAGCTCTGGCGGAGCCCTGCTGAGACAAGATCATCACCAACCTCCGGAGCGCCGTCACGCTGCCGGAGAACTCTTCTACCTCTCCGTCTCTCTTGCTGGATCAAGAAGGCCGAGATCATCGTCGAGCTGTACGTGTGCTGAACGCGGAGGTGCCGTCCGTTTGGTACTAGATCGTGGGACTGATCGCGGGATTGTTCGCGGGGCGGATCGAGGGACGTGAGGACGTTCCACTACATCAACCGCGTTCTCTAACGCTTCTGCTGTACGATCTACAAGGGTACGTAGATCACTCATCCCCTCTCGTAGATGGGCATCACCATGATAGGTCTTCGTGCGCGTAGGAAAATTTTTGTTTCCCTTGCGACGTTCCCCAACAGTGGCATCATGAGCTAGGTTCATGCGTAGATGTCTTCTCGAGTAGAACACAAAAGGTTTTGTGGGCGGTGATGTGCGTTTTGCTGCCCTCCTTAGTCTTTTCTTGATTCCGCGGTATTGTTGGATTGAAGCGGCTTGGACCGACATTACTCGTACGCTTACGAGAGACTGGTTTCATCGTTACGAGTAACCCCCTTTGCTCAAAGATGACTGGCAAGTGACGGTTTCTCCAACTTTAGTTGAATCGGATTTGACCGAGGAGGTCCTTGGATGAGGTTAAATAGCAACTCATATATCTCCGTTGTGGTGTTTGCGTAAGTAAGATGCGATCCTACTAGATACCCTTGGTCGCCACGTAAAACATGCAACAACAAAATTAGAGGACGTCTAACTTGTTTTCGCAGGGTATGATTGTGATGTGATATGGCCTATGATGTGATGTGATATATTGGATGTATGAGATGATCATGTTGTAATAGAAATATCGACTTGCACGTCGATGGTACGGCAACCGGCAGGAGCCATAGGGTTGTCTTTATACTAACGTTTGTGCTTGTAGAAGCTGGGAAGAAGGATTATGTCCTTAATGCTGCGCTAGGAGATGAACCACCCGCTACGGCTGATCAGGATGTTAAGAACGCTTGGTTAGCGCGTAAGGAGGACTACTCAATAGTTCAATGTGCAGTCTTGTATGGCTTAGAACCGGGACTTCAACGTCGCTTTGAGCGTCATGGAGCATTTGAGATGTTCCAGGAGTTGAAGTTTATCTTTCAGAAGAACGCCCGGATCGAGAGGTATGAGACCTCCGATAAATTCTATGCTTGCAAGATGGAGGAAAACTCGTCTGTCAGTGAACATGTGCTCAAAATGTCTGGGTACTCAAACCGTCTAGCTGAACTGGGGATTGAACTCCCGCAAGAATCTATCACTCACAGAATCCTTCAATCACTGCCGCCAAGCTATAAAGGCTTTGTGTTGAACTACAACATGCAAGGGATGAACAAGTCTCCCGGCGAGTTGTTTGCGATGCTGAAAGTCGCAGAGTCTGAACTCCGTAAAGAGCATCAAGTGTTGATGGTGAGCAAGACCACTAGTTTCAAGAGAAACGGCAAGGGCAAGAAGGGCAATTCGAAGAAGAGCGGCAAGCCTGTTGCCAATCCGCCGAAGAAACCCAAGGCTGGACCTAAGCCTGAAACGGAGTGCTTCTATTGCAAGGGTATGGGTCATTGGAAGCGCAATTGCCCCAAGTATCTGGCAGATAAGAAGGCGGGCAAAGAAAAATCAGGTATATTTGATATACATGTTATTGATGTGTACTTAACCGGCTCTCGTAGTAGTGCCTGGGTATTCGATACCGGTTCTGTTGCTCACATTTGCAACTCGAAACAGGAACTGTGGAATAGACGAAGGCTGGCGAAAGACGAAGTGACGATGCGCGTAGGAAATGGTTCCAAGGTTGATGCAATCGCCGTCGGCACAGTGTCACTTCAGCTACCATCGGGATTAGTGATGAACTTAAATCATTGTTACTTAGTGCCTGCGTTGAGCATGAACATTATATCTGGATCTTGTTTATTGCGAGACGGTTACTCTTTTAAGTCTGAGAATAATGGTTGTTCTATTTCTATGAGTAACATCTTTTATGGTCATGCACCGAATGTGAGAGGATTGTTCATATTGAATCTTGATAGCGATACGCATATACATAAAACTGAGACCAAAAGAGTTAGAGTAAACAATGATAGCGCCATATTTTTGTGGCACTGCCGTTTAGGTCATATTGGTGTAAAGCGCATGAAGAAACTCCATGCTGATGGACTTTTGGAGTCACTTGACTTCGATTCACTTGACACGTGCGAACCATGCCTCATGGGCAAGATGACTAAAACTCCGTTCTCCGGAACAATGGAGCGTGCAAGTGACTTGTTGGAAATCATACATACCGATGTGTGTGGTCCAATGAGCGTAGAGGCACGCGGCGGATATCGTTATTTCCTCACCTATACTGACGATTTAAGTAGATATGGTTATGTCTACTTGATGAAGCACAAGTCTGAAACATTTGAAAAGTTCAAGCAATTTCAGAGTGAAGTGGAAAATCATCGTAACAAGAAGATCAAGTTCCTACGGTCTGATCGTGGGGGTGAATATCTGAGTTTCGAGTTTGGTGCTCACTTAAGACAATGTGGAATTGTTTCGCAGTTAACACCGCCTGGAACACCACAGCGTAATGGTGTGTCCGAACGTCGTAATCATACTTTGTTAGAGATGGTGCGATCTATGATGTCTCTTACTCATTTGCCGTTATCATTTTGGGGTTATGCATTAGAAAAAGCTGCATTCACTTTAAATAGGGCACCATCAAAATCCGTTGAGACGACACCATACGAACTGTGGTATGGCAAAAGGCCAAAGTTGTCGTTTCTTAAAGTTTGGGGATGTGATGCTTATGTCAAAAAGCTTCAGCCTGAAAAGCTGGAACCCAAAGCGGAAAGATGCGTCTTCATAGGTTACCCAAAAGAAACAGTTGGGTACACCTTCTATCTCAAATCCGAGGGCAAAGTGTTTGTTGCTAAGAACGGAACTTTTCTCGAGAAGGAGTTTCTCTCGAGAGAATTGAGTGGGAGGAAGATAGAACTTGACGAGGTTGTCGAACCTCTCATCCCTCTGGATGGTGGCGCAGGGCAAGGGGAAACCTCTGCCATTGCGACGCCGGTTGAGGAGGAAGTTAATGATGATGATCATGAAACTCCAGTTCAAGTTTCTGTTGAACCACGCAGGTCGACGAGATCACGCGCTGCTCCAGAGTGGTACGGTAATCCCGTCTTATCAATCATGTTGTTAGACAACAATGAACCTGCGAATTATGAAGAAGCAATGGTGGGCCCAGATTCCAACAAATGGCTAGAAGATATGAAATCTGAGATAGGATCCATGTATGAGAACAAAGTGTGGACTTTGGAGATACTACCTGAGGGCCGCAAGGCTATTCAGAACAAATGGATCTTTAAGAAGAAGACGGACGCTGACGGTAATGTGACCGTTTATAAAGCTCGACTTGTGGCAAAGGGTTTTTCACAAGTTCCAGGAATTGACTACGATGAGACTTTCTCTCCCGTGGCAATGCTTAAGTCCGTCAGAATCATGTTAGCAATAGCTGCATTTTTCGATTATGAAATCTGGCAGATGGATGTCAAAACGGCGTTCCTTAACGGTTTCCTTAAGGAAGAGTTGTATATGATGCAACCCGAAGGTTTTGTCGATCCTAAAAATGCTGACAAGGTGTGCAAGCTCCAGCGATCCATTTATGGACTGGTGCAAGCATCTCGGAGTTGGAACAAACGCTTTGATGAGGTGATCAAAGCATTTGGGTTTATACAAGTGGTTGGAGAATCTTGTATTTACAAGAAAGTGAGTGGGAGCTCTGTGGCGTTTCTAATATTATATGTGGATGACATATTACTGATTGGAAACAACGTAGAGCTTTTGGAGAGCATAAAAGGTTACTTGAATAAAAGTTTCTCTATGAAGGACCTAGGAGAAGCTGCTTACATACTAGGCATTAAGATCTATAGGGATAGATCAAAACGCCTGATAGGACTTTCACAAAGCACATACCTTGATAAAGTTTTAAAAAGGTTCAAAATGGAACAGTCCAAGAAAGGGTTCTTGCCAGTTCTACAAGGTACGAGATTGAGTAAGACTCAGTGCCTAGCAACTGATGAAGATAGAGAGCATATGCGCTCCGTCCCCTATGCTTCGGCCATAGGTTCTATCATGTATGCGATGTTGTGCACTAGACCGGATGTTAGCCTGGCCATAAGTATGGCAGGTAGGTTCCAGAGTAATCCAGGAGTGGATCACTGGACAGCGATCAAGAATATCCTGAAGTACCTGAAAAGGACTAAGGAGATGTTTCTCGTGTATGGAGGTGACGAAGAGCTCGCCGTAAAAGGTTACGTCGATGCAAGCTTTGACACAGATCCGGACGACTCTAAGTCGCAAACCGGATACGTATTTATTCTTAATGGGGGTGCAGTAAGCTGGTGCAGTTCCAAGCAAAGCGTCGTAGCAGATTCTACATGTGAAGCAGAGTACATGGCTGCCTCGGAGGCGGCTAAGGAGGGTGTCTGGATGAAGCAGTTCATGACAGATCTTGGAGTGGTGCCAAGTGCACTGGATCCAATAACCTTATTCTGTGACAACACTGGTGCCATTGCCTTAGCAAAGGAACCAAGGTTTCAGAAGAAGACCAGACACATCAAACGACGCTTCAACCTCATCCGCGACTACGTCGAGGAGGAGGACGTAAATATATGCAAAGTGCACACGGATCTGGATGTAGCAGACCCGCTGACTAAACCTCTTCCACGGCCAAAACATGATCGACACCAGAACTGTATGGGTGTTAGATTTATTACAATGTAATTCACATGGTGATGTGAGGACTAGATTATTGACTCTAGTGCAAGTGGGAGACTGTTGGAATTATGCCCTAGAGGCAATAATAAATGTATAGTTATTATTATAATTCCTGTATCAAGATAATAGTTTATTATCCATGCTATAATTGTATTGAATGAAGACTCATTTACATGTGTGGATACATAGACAAAACACCGTCCCTAGCATGCCTCTAGTTGGCTAGCCAGTTGATCGATGATAGTCAGTGTCTTCTGATTATAAACAAGGTGTTGTTGCTTGATAACTGGATCACGTCATTGGGAGAATCACGTGATGGACTAGACCCAAACTAATAGACGTAGCATGTTGATCGTGTCATTTTGTTGCTACTGTTTTCTGCGTGTCAAGTATTTATTCCTATGACCATGAGATCATATAACTCACTGACACCGGAGGAATGCTTTGTGTGTATCAAACGTCGCAACGTAACTGGGTGACTATAAAGATGCTCTACAGGTATCACCGAAGGTGTTAGTTGAGTTAGTATGGATCAAGACTGGGATTTGTCACTCCGTATGACGGAGAGGTATCTCAGGGCCCACTCGGTAATACAACATCACACACAAGCCTTGCAAGCAATGTAACTTAGTGTAAGTTGCAGGATCTTGTATTACGGAACGAGTAAAGAGACTTGCCGGTAAACGAGATTGAAATAGGTATGCGGATACTGACGATCGAATCTCGGGCAAGTAACATACCGAAGGACAAAGGGAATGACATACGGGATTATACGAATCCTTGACACTGAGGTTCAAACGATAAGATCTTCGTGGAATATGTAGGATCCAATATGGGCATCCAGGTCCCACTATTGGATATTGACCGAGGAGTCTCTCGGGTCATGTCTACATAGTTCTCGAACCCGCAGGGTCTGCACACTTAAGGTTCGACGTTGTTTTATGCGTATTTGAGTTATATGGTTGGTTACCGAATGTTGTTCGGAGTCCCGGATGAGATCACGGACGTCACGAGGGTTTCCGGAATGGTCTGGAAACGAAGATTGATATATAGGATGACCTCATTTGATTACCGGAAGGTTTTCGGAGTTACCGGGAATGTACCGGGAATGACGAATGGGTTCCGGGAGTTCACCGGGGGGGGCAACCCACCCCGGGGAAGCCCATAGGCTTTGGGGAGACACACCAGCCCTTAGTGGGCTGGTGGGACAGCCCCAAGGGGGCCTATGCGCCAAGAATAAGAAATCAAAGGAAAAGAAAAAAAAAGAGGGAGGAAGTGGGAAGGGAGGGGGACTCCTCCCACCAAACCAAGTCCAACTCGGTTTGGGGGGGGGAGTCCTCCCCCCCTTGGCTCGGCCGACCCCTTGAGGGTCCCTTGGACCCCAAGGCAAGGTCCCCCTCCCTCCTCCTATATATATGGAGCAATTAGGGCTGATTTGAGACGACTTTCTCACGGCTGCCCGACCACATACCTCCATAGTTTTTCCTCTAGATTGCGTTTCTGCGGAGCTCGGGCGGAGCCCTGCTGAGAAAAGATCATCACCAACCTCCGGAGCACCGTCACGCTGCCGGAGAACTCTTCTACCTCTCCGTCTCTCTTGCTGGATCAAGAAGGCCGAGATCATCGTCGAGTTGTACGTGTGCTGAACGCGGAGGTGCCGTCCGTTCGGTACTAGATCGTGGGACTGATCACTGGATTGTTCGCGGGGCGGATCGAGGGACGTGAGGACGTTCCACTACATCAACCGCGTTCTCTAACGCTTCTGCTGTACGATCTACAAGGGTACGTAGATCACTCATCCCCTCTCGTAGATGGACATCACCATGATAGGTCTTCGTGCGCGTAGGAAAATTTTTGTTTCCCTTGCGACGTTCCCCAACACACACCACATCATCACATGTGCATCAACACATGAATTCACAAGTCTCCACACTAAGACATGGCAAGGTATAGAAGCAAACAAAACAAGGCATGGTAAGAATGGTATGGCATGGATGCATGCATGCAAAAGAAGAATACAAGGTGACACATGAAATCATACATGCATAGATAGCTCTCATCACAATGTCAAGGTGGTCCCACATGGAAGGTTACAAAAAAGGGGAAAGCTTTACACTTGGGGCACTACACACCTATAGGGTAATAAGCATGGCTAAGCATTTCTACTCTACCGAAATACTATATACTTCTACTCAGGTGTCAAATGGATAGGCGATAAGCGGATCAAGGTAATGTGTCAATCGACACGCTAGATATGAGATTAAAAACATGCATGGTGCAACCATAAAACTCAATGCAATTTATTAAATATAGTATAAGCATGATCTAAGAAGGAGGCATGCCTTCATTGTTGAGTCCTTCTTGAGTAACCTCTTTATCCCCATGTCCAACATCGTCACTCCCTACTCATCGTAATGATAGCAAATGGAAAATGAATAAATACCAAAGAAAAAGTAAATCCAAATAACATCCAGAATAAATTAAGAATGGAAGGATAGCAAGATATTGATCGGATGGAGATTCCAAAATGAGGTATCATGATAGCGAAGGTGAGAGATAGGATTCAACGAAGTGATAGGGTTAGGTTGACACTGCTAAGGAAGGTTTGGTGGTCAAGACTAACGTTTTAATGGGAACTACGATACTGACGATTAGTACTACCCACTACACAACTCGGTTAACTATATAGGACTACTACATGATGAACCCGATGAAGTTCAGCACACATGGAATGGAATCAACATATGCATTCTTACTACACAATCTCAACATAACATGGTAGATTTAAACGTTAACCACAAATAAATATTCAGATATAATATAAATATTTAGAATGGTAACTACAAGCAAAATAAAAAATCAACCATAACAAACAATGATTTCTAGAACAAAAGATAAACCAATACTATGGTAGAACCAATTAGGTAACTTAATAATAAGATGCATCTCACGCAAGCCATGTGAGTATAGGATAAAGATGCATTAACTAATAACACAAGCATCAAACATACAAGTGATCATGAGAAATAATTAAACTAGGAGATGCTCTTTATGAAATAACAAATATCCAATTAACTACTAACAACAAGATTATACCCACATGCTTGTAATAGCATGGCAAACTAAGCACACTAAGCATATGAGAAAGGCACAAGTCAACTAACGAAAGGTAAACTATCCAATCATGTAATGAACTAATGAAAAAGTATTATACACTCATAATACTAAAATGGTACAATGTCAAACATCTATACAAAGGAACTAAGTAGGCAACTATAACACACAAAACATCATGAGGCATGAAAGATGTCTAAGCATAGAATAACGCAATAGCTAGGTAAACAAATATAACATCTAAACATGGATGATCATCACATGAGATACCACACTAGGCTACCAATAGAATACAACTCGTAACTATGAGATAACTTAGTTGATAACAACTATCACGAAGATCAAGCATGGCACTAGCATGCAATCTCACATTCTAGTCATGACATGTAAGAACACGAAATCATGGAATAAGCACACAATCCTATCATGTTAGTTAATACAGCTAAGCACGTTCATAGAGAGTAATGAGCATGTAGGCAAGTAAACAACTCACTACAGGAATCAGCTATTTTGATGATAGGTATAATCTTTGCCGTCAACAAATCGTCGCGGCAGACGGCAAACGAGAAGTTTGCCGTCATGGACAGACGGCAAAGAGTTACTATCGTCAAAAATCACGAAAAATAGACATAAAAAAAACCACACGGAAAAAAATAGTCTTGTCGTCAACTATTTGGGTAGATTACGGCAAAGGCACGATTTTTGCCGTCTACTTATGCTACGGATGACGGCAAAACAAGATGTCCACGCTCCTGTTAACTGACCCAAACGGCAGGCAGTTTTGCCGTCTTGGATTAGCAAGAGAAGACGGCAAAAATTAGTCTTTGCCGTCAGTTACGTCGTATAGAAGACGACAAAGAGTAAAAACACAGCTGCCCTACCTCCCGCGAGTGGAAAAAGAACATATCGGATAAAAAAAACGAGCGCAACAGCCCCTCCCTCTCGTGACTCGTGGTTCCCTCCTCTAGGGTTCACAGCGTGCCTCCCAGCCGCCGCCGGGCCCTCCCCGGCCGCCGCCGCCAGTGCCCTCCCCGGCCGCCGTCGTCCGTCTGCGCGACATGGCGGGAGGGTAGGCCACCTCCGGTCCGGCCTCCCTCCACCACACCTCCGGTCGGGCCTCCCTCCACCACCGCCAGTGCTCTCGTCGGCTGACGCCGCCGGTGCCCAGCCGCCGTCGGACCTCCCTACCTGTCTCTGGTCGCCACCAGCACCCTCCTCCCATTTGGTAACCAGTGACCAAAGTGTTTCAGATCGTGCGCGCCGCTGCCTCCCTCTCGAACGTCCACTGTGCATGACGCGGTGGCAGCGAGGGCGAGTCATCCTGGAGTGGTGGATTCTTTCTGTTACTTTCAAGTACGTATTTTCTTGAGGGAGATTTATACTCTACATAACACAATACTGGTACTTTGATTGCACTTCAGTTTTGCTCTCTCTTAATGTATATCGTACATTTAAGTTTTCCCAAACCTGCATGATTTTTCAGTAGTCCGGGATAGGGTTCTAAGATTGATATCACGCTAACTAGGTGTTTTCTGTGTTGCACTCATCTTTTCTCTGCTATTTAACATTGTCTTATTTTTGCTGAAGTTGGTGGGAAAAACTCTTGGCAAAGGAGTCGGAATAACATGGGAAGAAGCTAGGATTCAGGTTAGTTGAAGCAATTAGTTTTCCCACTTTTCGGGTTCTACGTTCATTTTGAATATTAGTGCGTACAAAAAGTTTGGATATGTAACCATACTTATGTCTCACAGTTAAATTTTTCTGTTCCAAACGAATTGTATTTTTTGTTTATTTCTTGAAACTTGAGAATGTTCTTATAATCTTTTTAGAAGATGAGACTTTAAGCAATACGTACTTTATATGGTTCGGTTTCATTATATCACTACCACATGTTGTATATCTGAATTAAGTTTACACATACTGGTGTACAAGATTTCCTGACATCTGACACTGAAAGCAAAAGGAGTAGAACCACTATGGTTCCTGCCATTCCTCATCTCACGGGCTTCTCTTTAATTGCCCATAATGCGCTCCCATTTTTAAAGCTCAAAACACCGTATTGGAATATTTTGCTTATGTCAGGTTAGTTTTTTAGGCCTTTGTCTATAAATTCAATTTTCTTGGCGGTTTTTACCATTTCAATCTGAATGCATAGCAGTTGTTTGAATCTATAGATGTTATTGGTCTAATTACTACCCTTACTACTCATTGACTTTGTGCTTCTCGGGTACCAAGATGCCAAATCTTCATCACAGACAAACAGTATACATTTTTACCATAATTGTCATATTATGTATTTTCTATATGATACCATTTGCATTTAGCTGAATAAGTGTGATGTGACTTCCAGTCTGAATGTCCGAAGAATTTTTTGATTCATGGAAGGTCCAACTCATTTATTTTTCTTCCATTAACACAATGATTCGTGCAATGGACTACATGTTGAAAAAGCAGCACTGTGATTCTAATGTTACTCTTTTTTTAGATGATTCTTATGTTACCCTTAAGAGGCATGTGCTCATGTTCAATGATCTTAATTTCTGAAAGTAGAATAAAATCAATGGAATGGACTTTAGTAATATTATGTTGCGCATATGTCAAACTATTATTGGAAATTGATTTCATATATTGTCGCAGTAAAATTGCCTATGCTGCTGGAGCCTGTTCGACCAATGTTTGTGGGTGGATCTCCATCGGATGAGGGTGGCGAGATGCTAGGGACTGTACTATTGTGATTGTTGCTGGCGCTGGTTGAGGTCAGGTCAACAGCGGCGGTGGTGCAATTCAGGTTATTTGAGTGTTGCCAATCTTTATATTACTGCTCTTCACTGATCTTCCCTGTATTTTTACTAATTTATACATTGGATTTTCAGAAAACACAAACTGCTCTGCTTTACTAAAAGTTGGATCTCTCTAAGTCATCTTATTTAACCGGTTATTCCTAAGTAGCAATAAACTAAACACTTGTGTAGTAGAAAATATCATAAATGATAAACGTGCATGGCTACAAGTGCTTTCTCTTTGGCACTAAGCCATCTACAAATATTCTGCCTTAATTTCATTATGTATTTGAATACAATTAAAACATGTTACAAAATGTAAGCATTGTTTGGCTCTACATGCATTTGTCTCATGATCACCTTCGCTTGCAGTTATATTTCATTTTCCTTGGAAGTATTGAATCTTTGGGTTTTACTAGACTGTTATTCTATGACTCACCCTCGTTCATCTTACTGAACATCACTTTTGTTACTGTAGTTTATACGGCACAATTTGTTGCTCTATTTATCAGCGGAAACTGTTTGGAGATGCAGTCATGTAATGCCTACTTGTCACAATCTACACGTGGCATGAGGTCACTACTACGGAAACAGGTCAGTCCTTCATTTTGTTTTTCCGACCTCATCATTGTTTTCACATTTCTATTTAAAATCCCTATTAAAGTGCCACATTTCTGTTACGGACAAACAATTATGTACATTACTGCCTGCAACTTCTAAATTCTAATTATTTCAATTAAGTAGATCAACTTATTGGTTGACAAGTACTCATTTCTTCATTTCTTCACGTAAAAGAGTATATTCCAAATTTCTTCATTTCCCTCTTTCATTTTTTGGGGACTTACGGCATATGAGTTACAACATCATACTGGTTTCACATGTGAATAAAGCATCTTTAATACTTTCGTGATTAACCCAATGCTTATTCTATTTTTTTGCCCATTTTGCTGAAAGAAATATTTTGGTTGTTGAAGTCAATTTTCTACCCTTATTTGGTACCATAATAGGAATGAAATATTGACTTGTTATATTGGTCTCTAGGGCATTGAATTGCTCCAAGCTAATCCAAGCTGTGTTGATTTAAATCTTTGTACTGGGTTAAAATATCATTGTCACTTACAATCATATTGTGTGACCATGTGGCTACATTGTTGCAGGGTGTTTGCTTTTCTATGCCCCTTTGCAAGGCTGAAGTGGAGGAGGCTACCGAAGACGACCTGCTTGAGTTCTCAAAAATCCGAACACTCGACCTGGGCCAGGTTCTATTTGATTGTTCAACTTTCCCTTATTTGCTTTAGACAGACTGCAGCTACCGGACTAACTGGGATTGTTTTCTATTGGATGGGCAGATACTTCATGTAGATGCTTTGTCTGAGGTTGACAATACCACGCAGTCGCTCCTTTCGTTTACTGGCAATAAGAGCGTTCATGGATTATATGAAGGTATTTATTAAATTTGTACTGATCTACAACCATTCTTTTTTTCTCAAAAGGTATTTAAAATTTATAAGTAGATAGCCATTCCAACATTAACAAGAACATAAGGAAGAAAAGTAACAAGAACCAAATACACTAATCAGTTTTGAAAGTACGTGGATGTCGCCTAGAGGGGGGTGAATAGGCGCTTTAAAATAATTAAGGTTTAGGCTTCAACAAATGCGGAATAAAACTAACGTTTAATATGTCAAGCACAAAACCTACAAACAACTAGGATCACCTATGTGCACCAACAACTTATGCTAAGCAAGATAAATAACTAAGTGATAGCGAGATATGTTACAATAAACAATATGTCTATCACAAAGTAAAATGCATAAGTAAAGGGTTCGGGTAAGAGATAACTGAGGCACGGGGAGACGATGATGTATCCCGAAGTTCACACCCTTGCGGATGCTAATCTCCGTTAGAGCGGTGTGGAGGCACAATGCTCCCCAAGATGCCACTAAGGCCACTGTAATCTCCTCACGCCCTCGCACAATGCAAGATGCCGTGATTCCACTAAGGGACCCTTGAGGGCGGTCACCGAACCCGTACAAATGGCAAACCTTGGGGGCGGTCACCGAACCCGTACACGTGGCAACCCTTGGGGGCGGTTACCGAACCCGTACAAATTGCTCGGGGCAATCTCCAGAACCTAATTGGAGACCCCGACGCTTGCCCGGAGCTTCACACCACAATGATTGAGCTCCGAGACACCACCGAGCTTCTAGGACGCCAAAGCATCCGCGAAGAACAATATCTAGGGTACTAAGTACCAAAGGTAATAAGCTTCTCAAACTTCACTTCCACGTATCACCGTGGAGAACTCAAACCGATGCAACTAATGCAATGGCAAGAACACACGAAGTGGTCAAGTCCCTCACACTCAAATCCCTCCACAACAACAAAAGCTATGGAGAAATATGAGAGGAAGAACAAGGAGCTCACAAAGAACTCCAAGATCAAGATCCAAGGGCTTCCCCTCACATAGAGGAGAAAGTGATTGGTGGAGATGTGGATCTAGATCTCCTCTCTCTTCTCCCTCAAGAACAAGCAAGAATCATTGGAGGGATTGAGAGTAAGCAAGCTCTAAGAATGTCAACAATGGAGGTAGAACAAGAGCTCAACGAATGGATAAGACCAAGGGGGAAGAAGACCCCCTTTATATAGTGGGGGAAGGAATCAGACCGTTACCCCCACTCTCTGCCCGAGCTCCAGCGGTACTACCGCTGGCTGCAGAGGTACTATCGCTGGCACTCCAGCGGTACTACCGCTGACTGCAGCGGTACTACCATTGGCTGCAGCGGTACTACCGCTGGGCCCCTGGTAGTGCAAAGGCACTACCACCGCCAAGAAAGTCTTCGCAAAAAGGTCCGTCCACGAACAACCGCTAGGCAGGCAGTACTAAGCTCCTGGAGCGGTACTACCGCTGACCAGGGGCGGTACTACCACCAACTCTAGCGGTACTACCGCTAGGTCCAGTGGTACTACCGCTAGGTCCAACAGTACTACCGCTCGCCACTGAAACAACCATAACTTTCGCATACGAGCTCCAAATCGAGCAAACCCAAGCTTGTTGGATTCAGGACGACAAGGGCTCTCCAAACAGAGAAAACTCTAAGAATATGCGGTTATGAATATGCCAATGATATAAATATGTGAGTCCTCTAAGAATGAAGAACCGGCAAAAACTCCAACATCGAAAACATCATAGTAGTTGCATATGGACTCCGTTTTCGATGAACTCGAGCTTGTCATGAAGATGACCATAAGCTCTAAAGCTCACAAAGAGAAACACCAAATAAGACCCAAGGAGTATGATGCAAGGATGCAAATGGTTTGAGCTCTCAACGAACGATACGATCAAGCTACTCACTTGAGAGCCCCCCTTGATAGTACATCAATCTATCCTAAACATAAAACCTATCAAGGGAAAACCTATACCTTGCACCTTGTCCTCTTGAGCTAGATGATGATGATCTTGGCTTCCTCAAGATGGACCACCTTTCTTGATTGTGTTGGCTTGATGAAGACTAGTTGAGTGCTCCCCCATACTCACTATGGGTGAGCCACTCTTCAGCATATCTTCACAAGTCCATTGCCACCACAATGGACGGCAAGCTTCAAGCATGATATCTTCGTGTTGATCCACTTGAACTTGCACATCGCAATCTTGATGACTATCACAACTTGACATCATACTTCATGGGTTGTATGAGATCTTCCCTTTGACGCAAGCCCATGGAAACACACCTAACCCCCACATAGAACTCCCACGAAGACCATGGGTTAGTACACAAACACGTAATGGACAATGCTTACCATACCATGGGATCACTTGATCCCTCTCGGTACATCTTGTACGCTTTGTGTGTTGATCATCTTGATTTACTCCTTGTCTGAGATCTTGATCAACCTTGTGTCTCTATGACCATTCTTTGGATAATACCTTGAATACCACCTTGGTCATCATATAAACTCCTTGAACCCAACAGATGGACTTCAAGAAGTGCCTATGGACAAATCCTATAAATATAACTTAAGGCAACCATTAGTCCATAGGAATTGTCATCAATTACCAAAACCACATATGGAGATATATGCTCTAACAAGTTTCAAATTTGTGCAGCCTATAAGAATTTAATAAATACCTTTTAGAAATTATGACCCAGCTACTTTGGTCCAGCCCAATACAAATTAACATGCAGGCTGGGGCCCCCTTGCGTTCAGGGGCCGGGCCTGTCCTTAAGTATTTTCATGCTAGATATAAAGAGGCACGTGTTTTATTGGTTCTTGTAGATAAGTACGTACCATATACTATGGCTATAACTCTCAGACATGATAATCAGGTCCTTATACTTTACCTCGTATCTTTGGTAGTGGCTCCAACGGGGATTTCATCACGCATCTAGCTAGTGAAAAAAAAATCAGAACTCTTAGTGTGAATCTATAACTATTGACTGGCGACAAATTTCATTTAGGTACAAATGATTTAGCGCACCTTATTTTGTTGTTATGGACATGAAAACCTTTATTTATTGTGTGCCAAAATCTGACATGTGCATGACTTCATTTTGTAGGTTGTCATACGGATGTCCTTTGAACTACGATATTGACATGAAGACATTTATCGTAATGCCAAATTTTATGTAGTAATGCCAAATATTATGACATGGATGTGCTATGGATTACGCTATATATATATATGGATGTGCTATGGATTACGCTATATATACATGGATGTGCTATGGATTACGCTATATATACATGGATGTGCTATGGATTACGCTATATATACATGGATGTGCTATGGATTATGCTATATATATATAGATGTGCTATGTATTATGCTATATATATATATGGATGTGCTATGGATTAAGGATGTTATATATATGATGTATGGATTATGGATGTGTTATATGTTGTATGGACTAAGGATGTTATATATATGATGTATGGATTAAGGATGTTATATATATGATGTATGGATTACGGATGTGTTATGTACTGTATGGATTACGAATGTTATATATATGTTGTATGGATTATGTTATATTTATATATATGTTGTATGGATTATGTTATATATGTATATATATGTTGTATGAATTATGTTATATATATATATATGTTGTATGGATTATGTTATATATATCACTGACGGCAAACATTTTGTCGTCTGCTCTGTCGGATGCTGACGGCAAAGATACCCTTTGCGGGCACATGGTCTGACAACATTATTTGCCAACATGGGCTGACGGCAAAAATTTTGCCGACTGTAATTCGCTCTTTGCCGTCTATAGCGTCCTGACGGCAAAATGCTCGATTCCTGTAGTGACTAGATCATATAATCAACTAATCAACATGCATTATACAACACGAATAACATGATGGCATGCGTTTCTAAATAGTACAATGATAACCCACAAGTGTAGGGGATCGCAACAATTTTCAAGGGTAGAGTATTCAACCCAAATTTATTGATTCGACTCAAGGGGAAGCGAAAGATATTCTCAAGTATTAGCAGCTGAGTTGTCAATTCAACCACACCTGAAAGATTAGTATCCGCAAGCAAAGTATCAGTAGCAAAGTGGTATGATAGCAATGGTGCCAGAAAAGGGTCTGTTGACGGCAGACTATTCCTAACTTGTTGTATTAATGGCGCCAGAAAAGTCTTGCAGCAGGTAACAGCAAAGTAACAAGTAACAGCAGTAGTGAAAGAAGTAGCAAGGAACAGCAATAGTGACAGCAGTAGCAAGTAATAGCAGTAGCGGCAGCAGTAGCAAGTAACAACAGTAATGACAGCAGTAGCAAGTAACATCAGTAGCGGCAAAGCAACGTAGCAAGGACCAGTAGTAAAAGACTTGTAGGCATTGGATCGGTGATGCATGATTATGCCGGATGTGATTCATCATGTAACAGCTATAACACGGAGAGATATATAACTAGCTCCCGTTCATCAATCTAATGTAGGTATGTATTCCGTATGTAGTCATACGTGCTTAGGGAAAAGAACTTGCATGACATCTATTGTCCATCCCTCCCGTGGCAGCGGGGTCCTAATGGAAACTACGGGATATTAAGGTTCTCCTTTTAATAAAGAACTGGACCAACACATTAACACTTGGTGAATACATGAACTCCTCATACTATGGTCATCTCCGGGAGTGGTTCCGGCTATTGTCACTCCGGGGTTGCCGGGTCATAACACATAGTAGGTGACTACAACTTGCAAGATAGGATCTAAAACACACATATATTGGCGACAACATAATAGGTTCAGATCTGAAATCATGGCACTCGGGCCCTAGTGACAAGCATTAAGTAAGGCAAAGTAGTAGCAACATCAATCTCAAAACATAGTGGATACTAGGGATCAATCCCCGTCAAAACTAACTCGATTACATGATAGATCTCATCCAACTCATCACCGTCCAGCAAGCCTACGATGAAATTACTCATGAACGGTGAAGAGCATCATGGAATTGCCGATGGAGGAAGGTTGATGATGACGATGGCGACGATTTCCCCTCTCCGGAGCCCAGAACGGACTCCAGATCTGCCCTCCAGATGAAGAACAGGGGGTGGCGGCCCCTCCGTATCGTAAAACGCGATGAATCCGTCTTCCTGGTTTTTTTCCAGGCAAAACGGAATATATAGAGCTGAGTTTGGAGGCGGTGGCGCCATGTGGGCCCCACAAGCCTGGTTGGTGCGGCCTGGGGGGTGGTCGCGCCCCCTGGGCTTGTGGCCCACCGGCTCACCCCCTCCGGTGGATCTTTGCACACGTATTTTTCATTAATTCCAGAAAAATTCTCCGTAAATTTTCAGGTCATTCCGAGAACTTTTATTTCTGCACAAAAACAACACCATGGCAATTCTGCTGAAAACAGTGTTAGTCCGGGTTAGTTCCATTCAAATCATGCAAATTAGAGTCCAAAACAAGGGCAAAAGAGTTCGGAAAAGTAGATACGACGGAGGCGTATCAACTCCCCGAAGCTTAAAGCCTTGCTTGTCCTCAAGCAATTCAGTTGACAAACTGAAAGAGACAAAAGAAAAACTTTGACGAACTCTGTTTGATCTTGTTGTTGCAACTATGTCTAACTCATATCCAGAGTTTCAGCAAGATCAAAAGAAAACCACAAAAGCAAATGACATCTAGGTCTCACGGTAAACTCATATCAATGGCATAATCAGCTAGCGAGCAAAAAAATAATAAGCCTCAAATGTCAACACTTCAATCAGAACAACATGAAGCAGTGCGAACAGATGGTATCTCGCTAGCTCTTCCTGAGACCGCAAAACATAAATGCAGAGCACCTTCAAAGACCAAGGGCTGACTAAACATTGTAATTCATGGCAAAGAAGATCCAGTCACAGTCATACTCAACACAGTTAAAGGCAAAGCATAAAAATGACAGAGGTGCTCTCTAATTGGTGCTTTTATAAGAGGAGGATGACTCAACAGGAACATAAATAGACAGGCCCTTCACAGAGGGAAGCATTGATTTGCAGAGGTGCCAGAGCTCAAGCTTTGAAAATAGAGATAATAATTTTGGGTGGCATGCTTTCATTGTCAACGCAATGACTAAGGGTTCTCATCATCTTCCATGCTACACATGCTATAGGCGGTTCCCAAACAGAAAAGTAAAGTTTTGGCTCCCCCAATCACCAATCAATCACACTCCACGGCTAGCCGAAACCTAGGGTACCGTCCATACCAACATCAATCTTGGGGGAGTTTTGTTTACAATTATCTTTTTGATTTGAGCATGGAACTGGGAATTCCAATTACCGGTCCCTTTCTCGTGCATGATAGTGAATAAACACATAACGAGGATAACACGCCTATCATGGAAGATACTAATAGCCCCCTGTCACCAGATGAGCGGTTCGGGCATGCAAAACAAATTATTTCTTGAAGATTTAGAGAGTGGCACATGCAAATTTACTTGGAATGGCAGGTAGATACCGCACATAGGTAGGTATAGTGGACTCATATGGAACAACTTTGGGTTTATGGAAGTGGATGCACAAGCAGTATTCCCGCTTAGTACAAGTGAAGGCTAGCAAAATACTGGGAAGCGACCAACTAGAGAGAGACAACAATCACCAAAATGCATTGAGTGCAAGCATGAGTAGGAACATGAATATCATAGAGGCTATGTTGATTTTGTTTCAACTACATGTGTGAACATGCGCCAAGTCAAGCCACTTGAATCATTCAAAGGAGGATACCATCCTATCATACTACATCATAGTCATCTCAACATTCATATTGGCAACCAAGACAAACCATTATAAGCTCCTAGCTAAGTAAGCATGGCATAAGCAACTATGATCTCTAAGTTGTCATTGCAAACATGTTTCTCTCACAACAAAGCTGAACTAGGAACAGTGAGCTAGTCATATTTACAACAAAAAAAATAGATCGAGTTCATACCAGCTTTTCCAGGCTTAGTCACTTCATCATATATCATCGTTATTGCCTTTCACTTGCACGACCGAACGATGTGAACAATAATAAGAGTGCTCGTGCATTGGACTACGCTGGAATCTGCAGGCAAACACAAAGGAGAAGACAAAGTAATATGGCTCTTTGAAAGCTAAACAGGTATGCATGCAAGAGCCACTAAACAGTGTAACCATGGTCTTCTACCTTGACACAAAGAAAAAGAAAACTATTTACACGGGAAAGCTCCCAACAAGCAAAAGAAGAAAAAGAAAATCTTTTTGGGTTTTCTCAAACTAAACAAACACACAAAAAGAAAACTAGAAAAAGAAAATAAACTAGCATGGATGATACAGCGGTAAAGTGTGAACACCGACGAACAAAGTGAAAGCATAAGCAAGAATGTAAAGTCGATGAGAACACGTACTCCCCCAAGCTTAGGTTTTTGGCCTAAGTTGGTCTACTCCCAAGGATGGTCCGGGCGATACCCAAAATCATAATGAGGGTTATACGGGAGCGCTGCAGCCACTGCCTGAATAGCTGCCTCACGGAGACAAGCAGCCTTTGCCTCCCTCTCATACTCCTCTGCCTCTCCTCTGGTTATGTAATATCTCTGTTTTACCTGAAAGTCAAAGAAGGTAGGAGCAGGCAGGGTAATATGGAAAACACGCTGCCGGTTAAATATCAAACGGTATAGGAGGGATTCATCATCCCTCTCAAGGAACTGGTAGCGTGTCAAAGTGACGCGGTCAAGGAAAGTTGTATGGAGCGAGGGATCTCCTTCGCAGATGGGTACTCCAAGAAAATTTGCTATGCGGGTGGCATAGATCCCACCAAAGAAATCCCATTCATTAGCATTCTTATTCAGGCTCCTTGCTATTATAGCTCCCATGTTGAAACTCTTGTCACCCGTCACTGCGCTCTTAAGGATACTAAGGTCGGGTGCACAGAGGTGACAGTGCTCGATCTTGCCATTAATGCATCTGCCTATGAAGAGGGCAAAGTAATGCTAGGCAGGAAAATGAATACTCCCCATGGTAGATTGCGTAATGTCTCTAGTTTCTCCAACAGTAATACCAGAGAAAAAATCTTTAACCGAAGATTTAGGAGGATCATTGAGGTTACCCCAAATAGGTATTTTGCAAATTCTATTAAAATTCTCGAAATCCATGGTATACGATTTATCATAGATATCAAACAGTACCAAAGTGTCACGGCCAACTGAAAATTTGAATCTACGAACAAAAGAGGCAGTGAGAGCAACATATTGTTCAGATTTATCGAAGATGAATTCTTCGAGTCCAACGTTGCGAACAAGTGCATCAAACTCGTCTTTGAAACCTGCCTCGAAGGCCATTCACATGGTTGTACCTGCGCGTCCCTTGGTTGGTAAGGATCAGGCTCCCGAATCGCAAGACGGGGACCTCTCTTGCTTGAGGAACCACCATGATAGTTTCTCCTGAACATCTTCCTTCTCTGAAATTTTCAATGACCCAAAGGAAAAATGAACAAGGCTCAACTAAACTAGTAGCAACTACTCCCACAAGTGCCTAGAGGCCATATTACGCGTCAAAACTACTTGGGACCAGCTAAAATTAGCATGCAAAGCTTAAGAACATGGTCACCAAGGCAGCAAAAATACGTGAAGTATAAGGCACTAGAGCAAAAACTAATTGGACCAATGGAGTATTCACTTACGAAGGAGTAATTTCCCCAAAATAGTTCGGAGAATGGTGCTTTGAGCAAAGAGATCGGAAATACCAGCAAGAGGAGCAAGAACACGAGTTTGAGCTGCGAAACAATTTTTTCTGGAGGTAGGAGAACCATATGAGAGCAAGAATGAGTGGAGGGGGTGCCTGTGGGCCCCACAAGCCTGGGTGGCGCGGCCAGAGGGGTGCCCGCGCCCCCTGGGCTTGTGGCCCACTTGTGCATCCCCCTGACAAGCTCTTCGTCTCAGTATTTTTCAAAAAATCCAGAAAAAATCATACTTGATTTTCAGGACGTTCAGAGAACTTTTATTTTCGGGGTACTTTTCTACGAGACGCTAAAACAGAAAACAGGGAAACTAAACTAAATCTATCATCTTTCTTCTAAGCAATCGAAGGTAAAAGCTTAAAATAGAGGTTTGTGACTCCTTGATTCATCCATCTCATGGTCATCGAAAGAAATCCGTCAATGGGGTTGATCAAATCCCCTCGACAAAACTTTTTTCGAATCACAAAAGATGACGGAGAATTTTTGAATAGTCACTAGGTCACCTCAATGGGGATATGTATCTCCCCAACAAGCAAACGATACTTCATCTTGACACGGGGTATATGGCATTCAAAGCTCCCAATAAGAATCGATGAAGGTTTTTCGATAGCATTGATGCAATCTACTCGATATTGTTTCTTCGGAAAGTGCATCGTATGCTCATTACCATTGACATGGAAAATGACATTGCCTTTGTTGCAATCTATAACAGCCCGTGCAGTGTTTAAAAGGGGTCTTGACCGCCATGGCATCGTCCTCAGGAATATCCAAGATAACAAAGTTTGTTAAGATAGTGACATTGTCAACCACAACACGCACATCCTCGCAAATGCCGATAGGGAAAGAAGTTGATTTGTCGGCCATTTGCAGAGAGATTTCAGTGGGTGTCAACTTATCCAGTTCAAGTCTACGATAAAGAGAGAGAGGCATCACACTAACACCGGCTCCAAGGTCGCATAAAGCAGTTCTAACATAGTTGCCTTTAATGGAGCAAGGTATAGTGGGCACACTGGGATCACCTAGTTTCTTGGGAGTTCCACCCTTGAAGGTATAATTAGCGAGCATGGTGGAAATCTCAACCTCAGGTATCCTCCTCTTATTAGTCACAATATCTTTCATGTACTTAGCATACGGAGACATTTTGAGCATATCTGTCAAACGCATTTAAAGAAAGACAGGTCTGATCATTTCAACGAATCGTTCAAAATCCTCATCATCCTTTTTCTTGGATGATTTGGGAGGAAAGGGCATGGGTTTCTGAACCCATGGTTCCCTTTCTTTACCATGCTGCCTAGCAGCGAGGTCATTCTTATTGTATCTTCTATTCTTTGGCTGTGGGTTATCAAGATCAACAGGTTCAATCTCCACATCCTTATCATTGCTAGGTTTAGCATCATCATGAATATCACTATTGATATTATCATTCGGCTCATGTTCATCACCAGATTGTGTTTCAGCATCAGAGACAGAGACATCGTTTGGACTCTCAGGTGTAGCAGCAACAGGGTTGCTAGCGTGCAGGTTCCTATCATCTTTCTTCTTGTTTCTAGGATGACTAGGTGCATCAGTGCTAACTCCTTGAGAATCTTGTTCAATTCTCTTCGGATGACCCTCAGGATACAAAGGTTCCTGGGTCATTCTACCGCCTCTATTGACGACTCTAATAGAATTGTCATTCAACTCATTGAGCAAGTCATTTTGAGCTTTAAGTACTTGTTCTACCTGAGTAGTAACCATAGAGGCATGTTTACTCAGAAGCTTAAGATCATTGACATTTCTGTCCACACAAGCACTTAAATGACTAAGCATACGAGCATTCTGTTCCAATTGTCTGCTAACATAATCATTGAAACTCTGTTGTTTGGCAACAAAGTTATCAAATTCATCCATGCATAGGCTAGCAGGTTTATCAAAAGGAATATCACTCTCATCAAACCTACGCAGAAAATTTACTTCTACTACCTGTATCGGGTTATCAAGACCATGGATCTCTTTGATAGGCGGTAGATTTTTGACATCTTCAGATTTAATGCCTTTCTCTCGCATAGATTTCTTAGCTTATTGCATATCTTCAGGACTGAGGAATATAATTCCTCTTTTCTTTCGAGTTGGCTTAGGAGGTGGTTCGGGAATAGTCCAAGCATTCTCATTGCACAAGATATTATTCAATAGGAGCTCAGCTTTTTCTACAGTTCGTTCCCTGAAAACAAAACCGGCACAACTATCTAGGTGGTCTTTGGAAGCATTGGTAAGTCCATTATAGAAGATATCAAGTATTTCATTCTTCTCAAGAGGGTGATCAGGCAAAGCATTTAGTAGCTGGATGAGCCTCCCCCAAGCTTGTGGGAGACTCTCTTCTTCAGCTTGAGCAAAGTTGTATATTTCCTGCAAGGCAGCTTGCTTCTTATGGACAGGAAAATATTTTTCACAGAAGTAGTAGACCATATCCTGGGGGCGACGCACACAACCAGGAGAAAGAGAAGTGAACCAGGTCTTAGCATCATCCTTTAGCGAGAAAGGAAAGAGCTTGAGGATATAGTAGTGGCGGATCTTTTCCTCACTAGTGAATAGGGTGGATATATCATGCAGTTTGGTAAGATGGGCTACAACCGTTTCAGGCTCATAACCGTGAAAAGGAACTGATTCGACCAGAGTGATTAACTCGGGGTCAACAGAGAATTCATAATCCTTATCGGTCACAAAGATAGGTGAAGTAGCAAACTTCGGGCCGTATTTCGTCCTAGTGTTCAGAGATTTTTCTTTCCACTTGCGTAGTAATTTCTCAACATCATAGCTATCCTTACACGCAAGAAAATCCTCAGCTATCTCTCCTTCCATAACATAATTCTCACGCATAACAGGCAATTCAGGCATAATAGCAGGTTTTACTTCAATAGTATCAGCAGTTTCAGAAGTATCATCACATCTAGCAGCAACTCTAGCAATTTTGCATCAAGGAATGCACCTAGTGGCAAAGAAGTATCAAGCATAGCATCATCAGGCATAGTATCAAGCATAGCATCATCAGACATAGTATCAAGCATAGCATCATCATAAGCATCATGGGCAGCAGAAGTAGCATCATCAAGCACAGGCGACATATCAAGATTTCTAGCACGAGGTGATGTCACAAACTTACTCATAACTGGAGGTGAATCAAGTGCAGAGCTAGATGGCAGTTCCTTACCTGTCCTCGTAGTGGAAGGCAAGACTTTAGTTCTTGGATCTATCGGATTCCTCATAGTGATCAGCAGACGTAAATCCCAAGTGACTCAGAGAATATAGTTGTGCTTCCCCGGCAACGGCGCCAGAAAATAGTCTTGATAACCCACAAGTGTAGGGGATCGCAACAGTTTTTGAGGGTAGAGTATTCAACCCAAATTTATTGATTCGACTCACGGGGAAGCGAAAGAATATTCTCAAGTATTAGCAGTTGAGTTGTCAATTCAACCACACCTGAAAGACTAGTATCTGCAAGCAAAGTGTCAGTAGAAAAGTGGTATGATAGCAACGGTGCCAGAAAAAGGTCTGTTGACTGCAGAATATTCCTAACTTGTTGTATCAATGGTGCCAGAAAAGTCTTGCAGCAGGTAACAGCAAAGTAACAAGTAACAGCAGTAGTGGCAGTAGTAGCAAGGAACAACAATATTGACAGCAGTAGCAAGTAACAGCAGTAGCGGCAGCAGTAGCAAGTAATAGCACCATTCATTAATTCCATAAAAGTTCTCCGTAAATTTTCAGGTCATTCCGAGAACTTTTATTTCTGCACAAAAAAAACACCATGGCAATTCTGCTGAAAACAGCGCTGGTCCGGGTTAGTTCCATTCAAATCATGCAAATTAGAGTCCAAAACAAGGTCAAAGGAGTTCGGAAAAATAGATACGACGGAGGCGTATCATACAACCTCACTTGCAAATACATAGAAGCACAACCAAGGCGTCGTACAACACACGGGTTGGTAGACACATGACATGTAAGTGAACTAAAGTAATAAAGCAGACCCGGATTGGTACAACACAAGGGTTGGTACACACATGATATGTAAGCTACCATCCTAGGCAAACAAGACAGCTAAGATAATTAACAAGAACTAATAAAGTAGGCTATATGCTACAACCTAAACCATATTTAACAATACAAATCTGAAACGTGACATGAAATAACCAACCATGAATAATGTATAGCAAACATCTATAAAACTAGATGATCAACTAGGCGATAATATCTATGCAATGAACTATAATGTAGTTCCCTCCAATAATAAAGCATTTCATTTGATATCTATCATAATTAACATATGCAAAACACATGAAATAATACAACTAACCTGTACTAGACATGCATGACTAAATGTTAGCCGACCAAGATAAATATTTAGATAACTCTTAATATTTGTAAAGATTAAATGACAATTAACTATATGCAACAACCGATGATTAACCTTGTCTTCGTTTTGCTTATAGCAACTCTAAAACAATATCAACTTACTCTAAAATCTAATGTAACATAACATGCTCATGATAACTAGTAAATGGAAATTAAATATATAACACATATGATTAGATAAGCGCTAACCTACAACATGCCATGACTTCACACGTAAACAAATCACATAAACTACATGATTGAGAACGAATATATGGAACAATTTAATATGTTTGCCATATTAAACAAAAATAAATTAAATCAACAAATAAATTATTATATGCGATTAAACAAAGCAAGACAATGAAAATTATATGCAACTATAAGCATGGTGAACATTACCAAAGTTGTGTGCGCATGCACAAGAGAGGACTACAAAACTAAAATAAATAAATAAATAAAATCCTTACAAACATGGTAAGGATTTACAACACGTGTACGCGCATATATCCTACGACTACTTACCGCATCAAAGAAAACTAACTCATGAAATAATATGTTCAACAATTTTCAAAAACTATAACCGGTATAAATAAATAAATCTACCAAGTCACTTGCCACATCAAAAGTTATGAGAGCCATATCACGAACATATAAATTATAACATATTACATCAAAATTCACTTCTAAACTACCACACATGTGATAATTCATAATACCTATTACAAACACATATCACATTATTTAGTAGATCAAACGAAATCTAAACTAAATATACAAAATACTAAACATGCCAAAAATTCATAAAAAAAACTACACAAGCGTAAAACATGAGTATATGTGGTAACACAAATTATCGATCAATACGTACAACTATTTTTATAATTTAAGCAAGAGTCAAGTGAGTCTAGAGAATCATATATTACTTCTACAATGAGAGATAAATCAAAAATATTCCCATACATAACAAGAACATAAAAAAAGTAAAAATAACACCAAGTTCACTACAACCCTATGCGAACTGCTCGAACTCAAAACAACAGGTGGGTTCCTAGGGTCATATAGAACATTTCATCTATCGGTCTCAAGATTAACCGATGAACAAAAACAATGGAAACATGCCGATGCCATCAGATGACATTCGTTCATGCATCGACGCGAACAACGACATAGATATGTCGAATAATGGTGTCTATTGGATACACTAGATGATGAGGAGTACGCGTGCAAATGGAATTTGATAGAGGCTCACCGAGCTTGAGAGGACAGGATGATGAACTCGACGGACGGTGTAGACGGACATGCGGAATTCTTCCTGTGCACTCAACGGAACACATTCTTTCTTCTCTGAATGGAGCTGCGGCATGGAGAATAATCTTCTGGCGCAAGGAATAGGATGGAGATGCTTGGAGTCGTCGGGAATGAGCACTCGCGTCCGTGGAGCAGCAACAGATCGAGGAGGGTTCTTGGAAGAATTAGGAAGCCAGAGAGTAAGGATTGCTACAGAGTTGGAAGAGGAGGTCGAGGCATACGTATATATACTTACGGATTTGGAAACTGTTGAGAGTTAAGGAATTAGAGGAGGAGAAGAGTCATGGCTGTAAGTTCCTCTTGTGTGTAACCCGAGCGCATATATGAGTGGGTGGAGGAGATGAAAAGCTTTGCTGATTATGAAACAGGAAGTGGAGAAAATAATCTCAAGGAAGGAGTCGTCAAGGATAGGAATTAAAGGATGAAGCAGCGTTGATTGTTGGCGTTTCATTTCTGGATGTTCTCTAGTGTATGCATGTTATCTAAGGAAGAATACTAGCGCCTCGCTGGATCGGCTCGTTCACTGGGCTGAGCACCTATGCACCACGCTGGGCCTTGGGTCTGGTTCGCTTAGGTGGCTGTCCAGAATAGTATAGAAAAAATAGAGATGAATAAGAAATGCCATGATTTGGTATGCATATACTCACACGTGAGTGATGTAGACCAGGAATTAGCAAAACGTAACTACCTATAGTAGTCGAAAGAGAAATATAAGAGAGAGTGTATGTGTGCGTGAGAGAGAGAGAGAGAAATGAACTATATTTTTCTAAAAGATCATCCCAGAAGACAAATAGAAGCTCAATCAAAAATCGGATGGATTTCAAAAAAAAATAACCCAAAGGTGCATATTTTAATATGCCTAGGAAAAGAAAACAAGGTCTGACTAAAGGAAAAGAAGAAAACTCAAATTTGACTTAAGTTGGCATTGACTCGAAATAACTCTCAAAATTGTGAAAACCAAATTTAAGTTTTTTTAACACATAAAACAAACAAAATTTTCTGGCTCTGATTTTTTGAAAAAAAAATTCTTAAACATTCCGAGAATCGGGATGTTACAATCATCTATTGGCAGTGAAAAGGATAGTGAGATACTTTATACATACATCAAACTTTGGCATATGGTATCCCAAGGGATCTTCTTTTGATCTTGTTGGCTATTCTGACTCGGATTATGCTGGAGACAAGGTTGATAGAAAATCCATCTCGGATACATGTCAATTTCTTGGGAGATCTCTTGTCTCTTGGACATACAAGAAACAAAACTCGGTATCCTTATCAAGTGCCGAAGTTGAATACATTGTCGCTAGATCGTGATGTGCTCAGTTACTATGGATGTCTCAAACGCTTAAGGATTATGGCATTCATGTTAGAAAAGTCACATTGTTGTGTGAAAATGAAAGTGCAATTTAGATTGCATATAATCATGTGCAACATTCTAGAACTAAACACATCCAAGTGCGACATCATTTCATCCGTGATCATGTTGCCAAAGGAGATATTGATCTCACGCATGTTTGTACTAACAAACAACTGGTCGATATTTTCACCAAAGCACTTGATGAGAAAGTATTGTGTCATTTGAGGAGTGAGTTAAACATCATTGATGTTTCAAACCTGAGCTAGACTCACTCGGATGCATGCAAGGGTATGAGCTTGACTAACTATTCCTTGATGCCATTGATATGACCATCTTATGTCTTGGAAACTATGCTCCCTTGTATTGTATCTAACCTTTTGTAGGTACTTGGATGAAATACACTCCACAAGATTGCAACCAACTCCAAACGAAAGCAATCTTGACATGGCCAAGTATCAACAACCTATTTCTTCGGCGATGAAGAAAGAAGACAACAAAATCATATCCTTGACAACACTATGATTATGAATTTCACTCATGTCATTTGGATATATTATGTTCTTCCTTGCATGACTAACAATTGTAGGGGGGAAGTGAACCAAAACGACATGGATTGCTCCCAACACAAGATGCTCTTCATCAACCTTGAGCATCCACAACAAGTTCACCTACATGCTACGTCAACAAATCATTCAAAGGTATGTACTCATATACTTGATAAAGCTCTACACCAATTAATGGAGTAAAGCAACTCAAGCGATATAAAGACATTGAAATGCTTAATCAAAAATGGTAACCCCATTTCGATCTTAACGATGAGTATGACCTATGATCAAGCATCCTTGCTTGACTCCTCAAGTCAAATACTCTAATATAGGTGACCTAGTCACCGCCCCACCTCTAGCTGGAGAATATCATATGGTTCACATTTGTTCTTTCACATTCTTAGAACCATCCCTCTCTCACCTATATGTGTGTATTTTCAAAAAAACCTTTTGTTTATATTTCTCAGTTGGAATTATCATTCTTTTTACACTGGAGTTTTGAAACAATACTTTCGATCAACCTAGTTTCTGTTAAAGAGTTGCCTATCATTGCAACTCGGTTTCACCAGATTGGGCAACTCGGTCCGACCGATTTATCCGAGAGGCCCAAATATTAATCTCGGTTCTACTGAATCATAATGCCTCGGTGACTCCAATTTTTCTGACTTTGTTGCTCTGATAAATTTCTGCCGGACTATTGTCTTAGGGGGAGACAACTTCTCTAGGGGGAGAAAAATCTCAGTGATCCCATGCAATATAAGAGGGAGAATTATCAAGGATCCCTACCATAGTGGGAGATCATTCAAGGACCTCTTATCCATACCTAAGGGGGAGAACATTCGATGAGCCCTACAAAATATCTAAAGGGGGAGAAAAGCTAAATTCAAGGAACCCTTACAAAAGAGAGAAGTATCCAGGATCCTTATCTCTCAATGAGCCCTTACCCTCTGCCTTTATGTTTGGTAATTATGCCAAAGGGGGAGAAATATCATCAAATCTTCCATTCAGTGAACCTACTTATTGTTGGGGAACGTTGCATGGGAGACAAAAAAATCCTACACACACGAAGACCTATCATGGTGATGTCCATCTATGAGAGGAGATTTGGATCTACGTACCCTTGTAGATCGCACAGCAAGAAGCCTTAAGAAACGCGGTTGATGTAGTGGAACGTCTTCACGACCCTCGATCAGCCCCACGAACCGTCCCGTGATCCGTCCCACGATCCGTTCCGATCTAGCGTCGAACGGATGGCACCTCCGCGTTCAGCACACGTACAGCTCAACGATGATCTCGGCCTTCTTGCTCCAGCAACCAAGACGGAGAAGTAGATGAGTTCTCCGGCAGCGTGACGGCGCGCAGGTGGTGGTGACGATCTACTCGTGCAGGGCTCCGCCGGAGCTCCGTAGAAATACGATCTAGAGGAAGAACTATGGTGTCTAGATCTGAGTTGCACATGGAAAAAGTTGTCTCAAATCAGCCCTAAATCACGACTATATATAGGAGGGAGGGGGAGGAGGGTTGCCTTGAGGACCAAGTCCCCAAGGGGGTGCCGGCCAAGAGTAGAGTAGGATTCCTACTCCAATCCAACTCAAAATAGGATTGGAAAGTGGAGTCTTTCTCTTCCTTCCCACCTCCCCCTTTTTTTTCTTTCTTTGGTTTTCTCTTTATGGTGCCTAGGCCCTCTTGGGCTGTCCCACTGTGATGCCCTCGGTTTAATCGTACGCTAATAATACACGCAAATGCGTACGATCAAACCCAAGGACTCACGGGAAGATATCACAACACAACACTAGACACAAATAAAACAATATCAGCTTCATATTACAAGCCAGGGGCCTCAAGGGCTAAAATACGGAAGCTCAATAAACACACGAGTCAGCGGAAGCAACAATATATGAGTACAGACATAAAACATGGGGTGCCTTAGAGAAGGCTAGCACAAAAGATACAACGATCGAACGAGGCCAGGCCTCCTGCCTGGGAACCTCCTAAATACTCCTGATCATCAGCGGCCTCCACGAAGAAGACACCATCGGGATGGCACACATCGGCAGGCAACTCCGCTCCTGGACTCCATCATCTGGACGCAGCAATGGATCAAGGGGACAAAGGGGGAGCAAAGCAACAGTGAGTACTCATCCAAAGTACTCGCAAGTCTTACATCAGAACTATTCTAAATATGCATCAGTATGAAAGGAGGGGGGTGTTATATGTGGACTGACTACAGCAATGCGAGAATAGAGGGAGAAGGACTAGTCCTATCGAAGACTAGCATCTTCAGGGTCTTGCAGCAATAGACGAGAATAGAACAGGTGTAACACATTAATAGTCATATTGTTGCAGAAATATTAAAGTGAGGTCACGCCTAGAGATCCTCCCTCGACTCTGTGCGCGGAAGCAATCCCGAGGCAAACTAATTCCAGTTAAGTAACCATTGTAGTTGTATAAGATCAGGGCACAACTCCAAGTCGTCCTGTAACCGTGGACACGGCTATTCGAATAGCTAATTTTCATCCCTGCAGGGGTGCACCACATGTCCCGTCACGCTCGATAACACTCTGGCCGGACACACTTTTCTCGGTCCTGCCCGGCCTCGGAATATCGACACGTCGCAGCCCCACCTAAGACTAATCAAAGAGGCTAGCCCGCTGGTCTAACTCCTAAGCACAAAGGGTTCGTGGGCCCAGTTCCCCTTCGCGCTCCTGCACGTGGCGTGGGCGGCCGACGTCAATCCTAGCATCCCTTAATCACAAGCGCGATGCATCTCGGGACGACTCGGGCGCGCGCCGCTACATTGCTGACATCTGAAAAGCTTCGGCTGATACCGCGACGCCGATTACCCATAATTCTTCCCGCGTAGCCGGTTAGTGCGAAAAGGTCTCTGACAAACCCAGATCAAATACCCAAATCCATTAATATTTTAATTAGGCCATCAACATAGTCTCGCGGGAATCCACCCGTATTACAACTAATCACCAATGATGCCAGTATCATGGTCGAGTAACTGTGTGGTTGTAACATCGGGGGGAATCCGAGGTATCACCCTCGTTGGATTCCGAACGATGTATCCGTCAAGGTGGGCTTAGAGGAATCACCCTCGGGGGTCCCACACTTGACGGGTTGAGCGACAGAGGCATCGCCGGGAATGGTGAAAGAGGAATCACCCTTGATAATCACGACCGACTAGCTATACTACAGAGATATCATCAGGAGTACTTAGCGAGGTGTCACCCTCGGTATCCGATAGTGTCTCTGTAGCGTCATACAACTAAGGGGGTGTATGTGTTGTGTCGCGTGTGGCTCATGGATCAGGGATCGAGATTTGAAAACAAGCGGGGCAACTAGACTACGGGGTCAGAGGGGGTGACTGCTCCACCTATACTAAGCATATTAAAGTACAGAGTTGAAAGTAGCAGTTCATCAAAAAGAGGCTATGCATTAGATATAGGAGCTAACTACAATCGTAGCAAAATACTAATGCAAGCAGTAGGAAGAAAGACATAGGCGATATAGGAATGATCAAGGGGGGTTTGCTTGCCTTGCTGCTCTGCGGCAAAGGACTGATCGGCAGGGTCGTAGATGTACCCGGCAGCAGCGTCAGTCTCGGGCTGTACCGGTAAGAAGAGGGGGAAGAAACAATAAATGATAGCAATGGTGCAGCACAATGCACGACATGGCAAGATGCACGCTAGACATGAGCTAACGCAGCAACATCCGTTATAGACGGGTCGGAAGAATATCTGACGATATTTTTCGGGTCTCGGACTACTACCGGACAGATGGAAAAACGATGGAACTCTTCCACGTTTGCTATGCTAGAGACGCGTGACAGACGAATGGACCGTGTATCCGGGTTCGTCTCGTTCTGCTGATCAACTTTCATGTTGAAAATATTTTGATTTGACTTACGGATTATTTTATATTAATTTTTAAAGTTTTATTCAATAATTAAGAATTAAAAACAGATTTACATAATATAATAAAATGCTATTATGACATCAGCATGATGTCATGCTGACATGAACAGTTGACTCGCCAACTAACCAGTGGGTCCCAAACGTCATAGGCACAAGTTTTAATTAACATTAAATATCAATTAATCAAATTAATTTAGTGGGGGACCCACGTGTCATACTCTAATTATTCTAATTATCTAATTAATTAGTTAAATAATATATCTATTTATTTAATAATAAAAACATTATTGTTATTTTTATATTTTAATTTTCCCTTTTCTTTAAAAGAGGTTGTGGGGCCTCCGTGTCATAGACAGCGGGGTGCGTTGGCCCCACCGTTAAGTGGCTTTAGGCCAAATACACATTTTTACTCACACATACATAACCAAACAATTAACGTATTCTCCATATACCTATATACGCAAATACATACATCGTGCATCTCATACATACAAAATACATACACAATACAATATTTATTTCTATTTCTTTCTCACATCTCACATCTCCCACATGTGTGTTAACAGAGAGAACTTCACAATAGAGAGAACATCACAGAGAGAGAGCTACATCTCCACGATCACCTACACGAACCTAACGGCGTCGGATCGGGGCGCCGTTTGCCGGAACGAAACCGGGACGACGCGAGGAATGAGATGGTGGGAGGAGCCCGAGGAGGGGCTCACCGACGTTGACGAGAGGGCCCGGTGAAGCCGAAGTTCTCGTGAGGCGGAGGTGAGGCGAGGATGAGAACGAAGCGGTGACGGTGGTGACGGCGGTGACACGGTTAGGACGGTCGTTGACGGAGAGGCCTCCCGGAGGTGGCCAACCGGCGTGACGAGGAGGAGGTCGGCCGACGGGGTGACAAAGGAGTGCCTCGACCGACGGGGGAACCGGGAGGGCCGGTCGACGGGGCTCCTGGGGCTGGGGCTCGGGAGGGAACCGGAGGGGGGCCGCCGGCGGGAGGCGCGCAGGGGAGGGGCCCGGCCGGCGGTTGAAGGGACCGACGGGAGTGGAGATCTGGGAGGCGCGGTGGGAGGCTCTCGGGGCGAAGGTGGAAGAGATCTGGGGGCTGTTGCGTGGAGTACCGAGAGAGGCTCGGCCTTGATGGGGGGTTGGGAAGTGTCGGTGGGTCTGGGAGAGATAAGATCGGTGGGAGGGGCTCTCTGGGTTGGTGGGTGAGGCGATAGAAGGGGGGATCGAGAGAGTTGGGAAATCGGGCTCGGGGGTTCGGCTCCCGTGGGGAGTCGTACCGAGAGGGAGAGAGGAAGGTTCCTCTCGGTGGGGAAGGGTTGGATCGAGCATGTTAGGTGGGGCGGGAGGGGCCCCCCACGAGGGGGTTGGTGGCGACCGAGGGCGGGAGCCCTCGCGGCGGCGGGGGGAGAGCGAGGGGGGTGCAGGGCGAGCCAGGGGGGTCGCTAGGGTTGCCCCTGCCCCCTGGTTGCGGTTGGGCCTCGATGAGGTGGCCTGGCTGGGCCACTTCTGGCCCAGTTAGGCCAGGGGATCTATTTCCTTTTTTTTAATATATATACTATTATTTCTTTTTACTATTTTTTTATTAATTCTAATTCTTTTTGTTATTCAATTCTATTTACTTTCTTTTATAATTTATTATATGTACTTTTAATTCTTTCTCTTATTTGTTTGTTTTCATTTACTATCTTTCTTTTACTTACCTTGTTTAAAGCTTCACTTCTAAATATATTGGGATTACCAATATTTCCAAAAGTGCCTGATTCATTTTTATGCTTTGCTAGGTAATCTTTATAACTCCCCGACGATTTTATTTTAACAACATAAGACCTTTCTCGTCCGACTTTAATTTTAAGTTTCAAACTTTGATTCGGTTTCAACCAACACGAGACCATTGATATAATCCACGGTGACGTGGCATCATTACCGCGGGATCACTGTCGCTTAATTACAATCATCACTGTAGCAAAAGTCGAGGATGTCACAATTCTCCCCTACTAAAGGGATTTCTCGTCGCAATAATTAAGAGGTAGAAGGAAAGAGCCCGGGGTATTCCTCACGAAGATGATCCTCGCGTTCCCAGGTGGCTTCATCTTCAGGATGATTTGACCACTGCACTTTAAGGAACTTGTTGACTTTGCGACGAGTCTTACGTTCATCTTGGTCGAGAATGCGGACCGGATGCTCTTTTTTAAGAGAGGTCTTGTTGCAGCTCAAGCATATCATGATCCACTGCTCGAATAGGATTCTTGAAGCAGCGGCGGAGCTGAGAAACATGGAAGACATCGTGAACCTGAGAAAGGTTCGCCGGTAGTTCCAATTGATAAGCCACTCTCCCACGGCTTTCGAGAACAGTGAAAGGACCAATATAACGAGGAGCTAACTTGCCCTTGATCCCAAAACGATGAGCACCTCTTATTGGGGTGACACGAAGATAAGCCTTTTCGCCAGGTTGATAGACCATATCTTGATGATGATAGTCATACTGACTCTTCTGACGAGACTGAGCAGCCTTTAGATTGTCTTAGTTAATGCAAACTTGATCTTTAGCATGTTGGATAACATTTGGACCAAGGAGTGATCAGTCCATTGAACGGTGGCTCGGGAATTCCATATGAGCCAAGTGCAAAGGATACTTTGGAGTCAAAGATGTACATGAGAGCCAGGTTTCAATCCTGTGGAATTTTGGGTTATGGGTCCACCATGTGGGCCGGGAGTAGGTAGAGGGGTGACATATTATACGGTCTTGGTAGTAAGACATGTCAGAGGATAACCTATCAGTTATGTTGGAACAACAGCGGTAACAAGGGCAGGGAACGAATAGAACCATTTTCCTGCTCGTCGAAACGAGGCGGACCAATAGGCAAGGTTCTCATCCACCAAAGGTTACCGGAATGTTATCCACAATACTAACGGGGTCTTACTGACAGAGTTGTATACCGAGATTTTTACCTAAGTAGGGAATTAACACTGCTTAGATAAGTTATGCCACAAGAAAGGTCAAACAGACCAATGAGAATGAGAATATGTGCACACACACAAGAATTTAAAGTATACCATTCCCTAGAAGAACATAGAGTATGGTATACATGATATGTCATCAAGTACTTAACCATTTAGACAAAGAGGCAAGAAGAAACATCATGTTTATCCATACCATGCGGTTTGGATAATTGATCAGGAACAATTTAGCATCCGCTTCCAATCTTCCTGTTGAAATTTGGAGTACCACATCCATGCTTCGAGGTAGCATCGACACAATCATCCGATAAAGGTCAGACCAATGGGCACACAAAGAGGATTCATGAGGGTCAACTTATGAAATAAGTCATATAGTTTCCACATGAAAGTATGGCGAATCCTACATATGGGAGAGTTTATAACAATAGGTCCTTCGGCCCGGTGTGCCAGACAAGACATCACCGTACCGGTTACATAAAGGCCAAAGTTATAATTATTGGGAAAATGTCCCAACCATCATATCTGCCCGAGATTCTAATCTGGTTGGTGTTAGGATACCTCGGACTGAAGATGCCTGCGAAGAGAAGATGATGATGTGGGATTCTCAGGACATGAATTACGCAAACAATCCTTGGACCACGAGTTGGATTGTAAGACACATGAACACCATGTCAAAATAGTTGTACCCACGTGGAATTCTTATAACTCAATGCAACCGAGTTCCGTTTTGAGAACTACCACCGAAGATACCAAGGACCATGGTTAAGTCTGAATTAGCTCTTATGAAGGAACTTCTTTTCCTTGATCAAATCAGTCAGTGGCTTCGCGTGCTAGGAGAAATTATATGAAGTGAAGATAACAAATCTTCAAAACATATAACACTTTGCACATGCGTGAATGATTTGGTATTTCCCAAGAGGAAGCGAAACAAAACTTTCACATATTCACGGCGGAAAGAGTGCACATGAACTTTGGGAAAACACTTATTATATCAAACATATCCTCCATGAGCTAGGCACAAAGATAGTGCTTTCAAAAGCTTCATCAGGAACCATGGAGAACTTGAGGGTGCGACCGATGGGCTCAGCAACAATCCCTCAAGATTTTGACAGGGACGAATTTCCAAAATTATAATATCAAGGAGATAGCATTTGTCAAGTCAAATGGTATAATGTCATATGTTCGAGGGATCAACAACAATTAAACATTGGTCAAAGGATTCACCCGGGAATACGGACGGAGTAGCACAACCAATGTCAAAAATGATGAGTCATCACCCAACACACTAAAATTGAAACAATCAGTTGTTAACCTCAAGGCAATAGGGTTGCTAGAGGTATTGGAATCACACATCAGAGTTCACTTGTCGGTATACCGATTATAAACAACACGGGACCAAGAATGAATGGTGATGGCGAGAAGTATTACTATATCAAGAATTCTTAAGAGGTGCAATGATGCTCACAACATTCTTGATAGAAAAGATAGTAATACTCCAAGGTAGAAGATAATCATAAGCTGGATAGCGGGGAACACAAAGGACAACACAAAACATGAACAAGTTGGTGTTGGAGAGAAGACAAACAAGGATGTCGATGATAATGCAAACCATCAAGGGTGCAAGGATGGTATTTCTCATCATGCATTCGATTGATACCCTGCAGGAGCTCGGAATGCTGATGATGATCACGACACGATTGTCGAGAACTTCACGAAGATGTAATCGATCAGCGATGACATCAAGCAAGGAAATGATGAAGCCAGAGGTTGTCGGAATCACAGATAAGACTGCTAGTTTTAGAGTTGAGATTGCCTTTCAGGACAACCAACATGATGTGGAAGGATCGACGTAAGCGTATTGCACGGCTGGATATGTGCTCCGAGGATGTGGGACAGAGATAGCATGGTCAAGCTCTAGCGAGATGATGATGTAGCTTATCATCTTGGAGTGACATGATCGAGTACAAACTCGTAAACAAGGAAGATTACCAAAAGTTGTTGAATCGCAATGCGTACTCGATTTAGTTGTCGATGTACTCGCGTGTCCAACAACTCAAACACGAGGAAGCTGGAATTAATGAAAATATCATAGTTGATGAGGAGCTCACAAGAAGTTATATAGCTCTGTGATATCCTCGAGCTACAAGGAATAATATTCGGAGGTAGATCAACATTAAGGCTTGGACCGATGTATTGATCTGAAGAATACAAGTACTTTAACTCGTCTAAGAATGAAATCAAGGTAGGACAACATGGTCGGAACCACGATTGTAAAGTACAAGAGCACAGATACCAGATCAAATCATATAATGAATGATTATTGCTACGAGAAGTTTCTATGGTAGGATCAACGTCGTTTCCATGGGCATGAACACAAAGTTCAAGGTCGACTCCCACTTCATCAATGCATCACCTGCCATTTATTCCTCGCCTTTGATCGGTTGTAGCTTTGAAAGAATAACCGGCATAACACCAGAAGAGTAAGACTGGAGAAAACTCTTCGGGTCATATTGATTTAGGAAGGTATAGGTTCAACCCATCGGGGCATCTTAGGAACATATACCATAAACTTCAAGAGTAATTACCACATGCTTGAAGGGCATGGCTGACAAATCGTATGGTACAACTTATCAAAGGGAGAAGACACAATTTACCAATGGCATCATGTGTCAAGGGAAGCAATCACAAGAATTTTCTAAAGCAAAGGATGCCGTCGAATAATAACTCAGAATGAGTCTGGCAATCCACAAATGATCTGATGTGAGTATCGGTACTCAATCAGAGGGAGATAGGACGCAATGCATCGGGTTATAGAACAACTAAAAAATATCGATACTTAATGACCAAAGGAATTATGATTCCCAGGTTGGCGTATCATAATCAGATGCTCTGGTCAAATACCAGTAAGTTGGATGGACTTGGATGGACAGACAACCAAAGTTGATTCGTCGAGAACCAGCTCTGTCTGGAAGGACGTCTAAGCCGGAAGATAATTCATGAGTATCTGCAGATGATTGTGTGCATTCACACAAAGGCAGAATCAATAAGATCACCGGAAAATCACAAAGGATTTTAGTGTAGGCTGTTAGACATATGGATTTAACCATAACACCAGCAGGTGAGAAAAGTTAAAAATAATAGGCTACTGCGGATTCCGAAAGATCGACTAGTAATTCGAAGAACTTTCGAAACCCATGACAAGTGATGATGGATGGCTCCTAGATAAAATAATTTGTTGCATCTCGCACAAGCAAGAGCATTTGGAAAGAACATATGAATGCATTTGTATGTAGTCATCCACAAGGGTTGACGGAGGAAAGGAAATCGCAAGAGCGATGGGCACAAGTTCACGAGAGAAAACATCGGAGAGTATCATCGGAGTCTTCTGACGGATTAAGCCATCTTCTGGAATTACGGGGCTCTGTGGGAAGAAATATTTAAAAGAACCTAATGTTAGAGTTAGTAAAACCTTTAACCCGAAAGAGAAGAAAGAGTAGAGCCCGGAGTATAGGAAAGGAGTAAAAGATACTAATACCACCCAATTGAGATGTGGTCCCGTAAGCCACAACATTACTGTTAGTAAAGTTTTTCAAACACTAGACTCAACTTCGGCCAAGGAGTTGGAAAGGGGGATACCTACAGGCAGTCGGCTCTGATACCAACTTGTGACACCCTCGGTTTAATCGTACGCTAATCATACACACAAATGCGTACGATCAAACCCAAGGACTCACGGGAAGATATCCCAACACAACACTAGACACAAATAAAACAATATCAGCTTCATATTACAAGCCAGGGGCCTCGAGGGCTAGAATACGGAAGCTCGATAAATACACGAGTCAGCGAAAGCAACAATATCTGAGTACAGAGATATAACATGGGGTGCCTTAGAGAAGGCTAGCACAAAAGATACAACGATCGAACGAGGCGAGGCCTCCTGCCTAGGAACCTCCTAACTACTCCTCATCATCAGCGGCCTCCACGAAAGAAGACACCATCGGGATGGCAGACATCGGCAGGCAACTCCACTCCTGGACTCCATCATCTGGACGCAGAAATGGATCAAGGGGACAAAGGGGGAGCAAAGCAACGGTGAGTACTCATCCAAAGTACTCGCAAGTCTTACATCAGAACTATTCTAAATATGCATCAGTATGAAAGGAGGGGGGTCTTATATGTGGACTGACTGCAGCAATGCGAGAATAGAGGGAGAAGGCCTAGTCCTATCGAAAACTAGCATCTTCAGGGTCTTGCAGCAATAGACGAGAATAGAACAGGTGTAACACATTAATAGTCATATTGTTGCAGCAATATTAAAGTGAGGTCACGCCTAGAGATCCTCCCTCGACTCCCTACGAGGAAGCAATCCCGAGGCAAACTAATTCTAGTTAAGTAACCATTGTAGTTGTATAAGATCAGGGCACAACTCCAAGTCGTCTTGTAACCGTGGACACGGCTATTCGAATAGCTAATTTTCATCCCTGCAGGGGTACACCACATGTCCCGTCACGCTCGATAACACTCTGGCCGGACACACTTTTCTGGGTCCTGCCCGGCCTCGGAATATCGACACGTCGCAGCCCCACCTAAGACTAATTAGAGAGGCCAGCCCGCCGGTCTAACTCCTAAGCACAAAGGGTTCATGGGCCCAGTTCCCCTTCGCGCTCCTGCACATGCCGTGGGCGGCTGACATCAGTCCTAGCATCCCTTAATCACAAGCGCAATGCATCTCGGGACCACTCGGGCGCGCGACGCTACATTGCTGACATCTGAGAAGCTTCAGCTGATACCGCGACGCCGAGTACCCATAATTCTTCCCGCGTAGCCGGTTAGTGCGAAAAGGTCTCCGACCAACCCAGATCAAATACCAAAATCCATTAACATTTTAATTAGGCCATCAACACAGTCTCGCGGGAATCCACGGGTCTTACAACTAATCACCAATGATCCCAGTATCATGGTCGAGTAACTGTGTGGTTGTAACATCGGGGGGAATCCGAGGTATCACCCTCGTTGGATTCTGAACGATGTGTCCGTCAAGGTGGGCTTAGAGGAATCACCCTCGGGGGTCCCACACTTGAGGGGTTGCGCGACAGAGGCATCGTCGAGAATGGTGAAAGAGGAATCACCCTCGATAACCATGACCGACTAGCTATACTACAGAGATATCATCAGGAGTACTTAGCGAGGTGTCACCCTCGGTAGCCGATAGTGTCTGTGTAGCGTCGTACAACTAAGGGGGTGTATGTGTTGTGTCGGGTGTGGCTCGTCGATCAGGGATCGAGATTTGAAAACAAGCAGGGCAGCTGGACTACTGGGTCAGAGGGGATGACTGCTCCACCTATACTAAGCATATTAAAGTACAGAGCTGAAAGTAGCAGTTCATCAAAAATAGGCTATGCATCAGATATAGGAGCTAACTACAACAGTAGAAAAATACTAATGCAAGAAGTAGGAAGAAAGACATGGGTGATATAGGAATGATCAAGGGGGGGTTTGATTGCCTTGCTGCTCTGCGGCAAAGGACTGATCGGCAGGGTCGTAGATGTACCCGGCAGCAGCGTCAGTCTCGCGGTCTACCGGTAAGAAGAGGGGGAAGAAACAATAAATAATAGCAACGGTGCAACACAATGCAAGACATGGCAAGATGCAGGCTAGACATGAGCTAACGCAGCAACATCCGTTATAGACGGGTCGGAAGAATATTTGACGATATTTTCCGGGTCTCGGGCTACTACGGGACAGATGGAAAAACGATGGAAATGTTCCACGTTTGCTATGCTAGAGACGCGTGACACACGAATGGACCGTGTATCCGGGCTCGTCTCGTTGTGCTGATCAACTTTCATGTTGAAAATATTTTGATTTGACTTACGGATTATTTTACATTAATTTTTAAAGTTTTATTCAATAATTAGGAATTAAAAACAGATTTAAATAATTTAATAAAATGCTATTATGACATCAGCATGATGTCATGCTGACATGAACAGTTGACTGGTCAACTGACTAGTGGGTCCCAAACGTCATAGGCACAAGTTTTAATTAACATTAAATATCAATTAATCAAATTAATTTAGTGGGGGACCCACGTGTCATACTCTAATTATTCTAATTATCCAATTAATTAGTTAAATAATATATCTACTTATTTATTTAATAAAAACATTATTGTTATTTTTTTATTTTAATTTTTACTTTTCTTTAAAAGAGGTTGTGGGGCCTCCCTGTCATAGACAGCGGGGTGCGTTGGCCCCACCGGTAAGTGGCTTTAGGCCAAGTACACAGTTTTACTCACACATACATAACCGAAAAAATAACGTATTCTCCATATACCTATATACGCAGATACATACATCGTGCATCTCATACATACAAAATACATACGCAATACATTATTTATTTCAATTTCTTTCTCACATCTCACATCTCCCACCTCTTTGTTAACAAAGAGAACTTGACAACACAGAGAACTTCACAGAGAGAGAGCTACATCTCCACGATCACCTACACGAACCTAACGGCGTCGGATCAGGGCGCCGTTTGCCGGAACGGAACCAGGACGGCGCGAGGAAGGAGATGGTGGGAGGAGCCCGAGGTGGGGCTCACCGATGTTGACCAGAGGGCCAAGTGAAGCCGGAGTTCTCGTGAGGCGGAGGTGACGGCGAGGATGAGAACGAAGCGGTGATAGGGGTGACGCGGTTAGGACGGTCGTTACCGGAGGGGCCTCCCGGAGGTGGCCAACCGGCATGACGAGGAGGAGGTCGGCCGACGGGGTGACCAAGGGGTGCCTCGACCGACGGGGGAACCGGGAGGGCCGGTCGACGGGGCTCGTGGGGCTGGGGCTCGGGAGGGAGCCAGAGGGGGGCCGTCGGCGGGAGGCGCGCAGGGGAGGGGCTCTGCCGGCGGTTTAAGGGACCGACGGGAGCGGAGATCTGGGAGGCGCGGTGGGAGGCTCTCGGGGCGAAGGTGGAAGAGATTTGGGGGCTGTTGCGTGGAGTACCGAGAGAGGCTCTGCCTTGATGGGGGTTGGGAAGTGTCGGTGGGTCTGGGAGAGAGAAGATCGGTGGGAGGGGCTCTCTCGGTTGGTGGGTGAGGCGAGAGAAGGGGGACCGAGAGAGTTGGGAAATCGGGCTGGGGGGTTCGGCTCCCGTGGGGAGTCGTACCGAGAGGGAGAGAGGAAGGTTCCTCTCGTTGGGGAAGGGCTGGATCGAGCAGGTTAGGTGGGGCGGGAGGGGCCCCCCATGAGGGGGTTGGTGGTGACCGAGGGCGGGAGCCGTGGCGGCGGCGGGGGGGAGAGCGAGGGGGACGCAGGGCGAGCCAGGGGGGTCGCTAGGGTTGCCCCTGCCCCCTGGTTGCGCTTGGGCCTCGATGGGGTGGCCTGGCTGGGCCACTTCTGGCCCAGTTAGGCGAGGGGATCTATTTCCTTTTTTTAATATATATACTATTATTTCTTTTTACTATTCTTTTTTTTAGTAATTCTAAATCTTTTTATTATTCAATTCTATCTACTTTCTTTTATAATTTATTATATGTAGTTTTAATTCTTTCTATAATTTATTTGTTTTCATTTACTATCTTTCTTTTACTTACCTTGTTGAAATCTTCACTTCTAAATATATTGGGATTACCAATATTTCCAAAAGTGTGTGATTCATTTTTATGCTTTGCTAGGTAGTCTTTATAACTCCCCGACGATTTTATTTTAACAACATAAGACCTTTCTCGTCCGACTTTAATTTTAAGTTTCGAACTTTGATTCGGTTTCAACCAACACGAGACCATTGATATAATCCACGGTGACGTGGTATCATTAGCGCCGGATCACTGTCGCTTAATTACAATCATCATTGTAGCAAAAGTCGACGATGTCACACCCACCAGACCACTAAGGCCTGGTGCGCCACCCCTAGGGCCATTGGGCTTCCCCCGGGTGGGTTGCCCACCTCCCGGTGAACTTCCGGAACCCATTCGTCACTCCCGGTACATTCCCGGTAATGCCTGAAATCCTTCCGGTAACCAAATGAAGCCATCCTATATATCAATCGTTGTTTCCGGACCATTCCGGAAACCCTCGTGACGTCCGTGATCTCATCCGGGACTCCGAACAACATTCATTAACCACACATATATAACTCAACTATACTAAAACTTCGTCGAACCTTAAGTGCGCAGACCCTGCGGGTTCGAGAACTATGTAGACATGCCCCGAGGTACTCCTCGGTCAATATCCAATAGAGGGACCTGGATGCCCATATTGGATCTGATAACCCACAAGTATAGGGGATCAATTGTAGCCTTTCTCGATAAGTAAGAGTGTCGAACCCAACGAGGAGCTAAAGGTAGGACAAATATTCCCTCAAGTTTTATCGACCACCGATACAACTCTACGCACACTTTATGTTCGCTTTACCTAGAACAAGTATGAGACTAGAAGTACTTTGTAAGTGTGATAGGATAGGTTTGCAAGAAAATAAAGAACACGTAAATAAAAACTAGGGGCTGGTTAGATAAAGAAACAATTACGTTAGTTTAACGAGTGTGGAAAAATGGTGGTAGGAGTTGCAGAATTGTCCCTAAGCAATTGACAACGTTACTAGACCGATAGCAAGTTTTATGTGGGAGAGCCCACTGCTAGCATGTCATCCCTTACTTGGAATTCTATGCACTTATGATTGGAACTATTAGCAAGCATCCGCAACTACTAACGTTCATTAAGGTAAAACCCAACCATAGCAATAAGATATATTGGTCCCCCTTCAATCCCTTATGCATAAATTTCTATGCTAGGCTGAAGCTTCTGTCACCCTTGCCCTCCAATACATAGTCCTATCAAGATACTACTAACCCTATGGTGTGATCCACGCACGCGCTCATATGATGGGCACCAAAGGACAGCAACATAACCACAAGCAAATTAAACCAATCATAGCAATTCATCAATCACCGATAGGACAACGAAAATCTACTCAGACATCATAGGATGGCAACACATCATTGGATAATAATATGAAGCATAAAGCACCATGTTCAAGTAGAGGGTAAAGTGGGTTGCGGGAGAGTGGACCGCTGAATATAGATGGGGGAAGGTGATCGAGGTGTTGGTGAAGATGACGGAGGTTTTGGTGTAGATCGTCGTCACACGATGATGTCCCGGGCAGCGTTCCGGCGCCGCCGAAAGAGAGGGGGAGAGAGCCCCCCCCCCCCTTCTTCTTCTTCTTCCTTTACCTCCTCCCTAGATGGGAGAAGGGTTTCCCCTCTGTCCATGGTCTCCGTGGCGGTGGAGGGGCGAGAGCCCCTCCGAGATTGGATCTCTCTCTCTCCGTGTGTGTCCTTCTGTTTCTGCGCTCCCCGGTTCTGGCCTTTCACCGTTTCTTAAATTCCCGGAGATCCGTAACTCCGATTGAGGTGTCCTTTTAACACGATTTTCTTCCGGGCCCCAACCGCCTTAGGGGTTGGTCACGAACCTTCCAGGCACGCCTGGGGGGTAGGGCGCGCCTCCTGGGCTCATGACCCCCTCGGGCATCGTTTCGCGTTGATTCTTCTTCCCAAAAATCATAAATACTCCAAAAAAATCCCCATAGGTTTTTTATTGCGTTTGGACTTCGTTTGGTATGGATATTCTGCGGAAAAAACCATGCAACAAACAGGAACTGGCACTAGGCACTGGATCAATATGTTAGTCCCAAAAATAGTATAAAAAGTTGCCAAAAGTATATGAAAGTTGTAGAATATTGGCCTGAAACAATCAAAAAATTTAGATACGACGGAGACATATCAGCATCCCCAAGCTTCATTCCTGCTCGTCCTCGAGTAGGTAAATGATAAAAAAGATAATTTTTTATGTGGAATGCTACCTAGCATAATCTTGATCATATAATCTAATCATGGCATGAATACTAAAACACGAGTGATCCGAAGCAATAGTCTATCATTTGACATAAAGACAATAATATTTCAAGCATACTAACAAAGCAATCATGTCTTTTCAAAATATAATGGCCAAAGAAAGTTATCCCTACAAAATCATATAGTCTGGCTATGCTCCATCTTCCCCACACAACGTATTTAAATCATGCACAACCCCAGTTTTAGCGAAGCAATTGTTTCATACTTTAGTGTTCTCAAACTTTTTCAACTTCCACGCAATACATGAGCGTGAGCCATGGACATAGCACTATGGGTGGAATAGAATATGGTGGTTGTGGAGAAGACAAAAAGGAGGAGATAGTCTCACATCAACTAGGCGTATCAACTGGCTATGGAGATGCCCATCAATAGATATCAATGTGAGTGAGTAGGGATTGCCATGCAAAGATGCACAAGATCTATAAGTGTATGAAAGTTCAAAAAGAAACTAGTGGGTGTGCATCCAACTCGCTTGCTCACGAAGACCTAGGGCAATTTGAGGAAGCCCATCATTGGAATATACAAGCCAAGTTCTATAATGAAAGTGACAACATAGGAGACTCTCTATCATGAAGATCATGGTGCTACTTTGAAGCACAAGTGTGGTAAAGGATAGTAGCATTGTCCCATCTCTCTTTTCTCTCATTTTTATTATTATTATTATTATCCTTTTTTGGTGGGCTTCTTTGGCCTTTTTTTTTATTTGGGCTTCATTGGCCTCTTTTATTACTTCCTCACATGGGACAATGCTCTAATAATGATGATCATAACACTTTTATTTACTTACAACTCGATATTTAGAACAAAATATGACTCTATATGAATGCCTCCGGCGGTGTACCGGGATGTGCAATTATCTAGCGTAGCAATGACATCAAAAAACGGACAAGCCATGAAATCATCATGCTAGCTATCTTACGATCATGCAAAGCAATATGACAATGATGGTGTGTGTCATAATAAACGGAATGATGGAAGTTGCATGGCAATATATCTCGGAATGGCTATGGAAATGCCATAATAGTTAGGTACGGTATCTGTTTGGAGGAAGGGTATATGGTGGGTGTAATGCACCGACGAAAGTTGTGCGGTACTAGAGAGGCTAGCAATGGTGGAAGGGTGAGAGTGCGTATAATCCATGGACTCAACATAGTCATAAAGAACTCACGTACTTATTGCAAAAGTCTATTAGTCATCGAAACAAGGTACTACACGCATGCTCCTAGGGGAAGGGTTGGTAGGAGTTGACCATCGTGCGATCCCGACCTCCACACAAAGGATGACAATCAATAAATAAATCATGCTCCGACCTCGTCACATAACGGTTCACCATACGTGCATGCTACGGGAATCACAAACCTTAACACAAGTATTTCTAAGAATACACAATTACTCACTAGCATGACTCTAATATCACATCTTCATGTCGCAACTATTGCAAGGAATCAAACATATCATATTCACTGATCTACAAGTTTTATGTAGGATTTTATGACTAAACATGTGAATGACCAACTCCTGTTAACTCTCTAAATAGGTATAAGTGAAGCATGAGAGTTTAATTCTTTCTACAAAAGATATTCCCCGCTCTAAGAAATATAAGTGAAGCAAAAGAGCATTCTACAAATGGCGGTTTTCTATGTGTAGGGAAACACGCAATCCAAACTTCAAATGATATAAGTGAAGCACATGAAGCATTCTATAAAGCCATACTCAAAAGATATAAGTGAAGTGCAAAGAGCATTCTATAAATCAACCAAGGACTATCTCATACCAGCATGGCGCATAAAATAAAAAGGAAAAATAAACACAAAATACGCTCCAAGCATTTGCACATATCATGTGATGAATAAAAATATAGCTCCGAGTAAAATTACCGATAGATTGTAGACGAAAGAGGGGATGCCTTCCGGGGCATCCCCAAGCTTAGACGCTTGAGTCTTCCTTGAATATTACCTTGGGGTGCCTCGGGCATCCCCAAGCTTAGGCTCTTGCCTCTCCTTATTCCTTCATCCATCATGGTCTCACCCAAAACTTGAAAACTTCAATCACACAAAACTCAACAAAACCTTCGTGAGATCCGTTAGTATAATAAAGTAAATCACCACTTTAAGTACTGTTGTGAACTCATTCCAAATTCATATTAGCATTATATATACTGTAATCCAACTTCACCATGGTTCATACCCCCCCCCATACTACCCATAGATTCATCAAAATAAGAGAACAATGCATAGAAAACAGGATCTATCAAAAACAGAACAAACTGTAGTAATCTGAACTTATACCATACTTATGATACTCCAAAAATTCTGAAACAATTATGATAATTAAGGCAATTTGTATATAAATCATCAGCAAAAAGAATCAACTCAATAGCGCTCTCCGTATAGAAATAAGAAATGATTTCGTGAGTGCAAAGTTTCTGTCGTTTTCAGCATGATCAAACAACTATCACCCAAACTAATCATAAAGGATTTACTTGGCACATTATTTTTATAATAAAATGGAATTTTACAAGGGGATAATTATTTTTGCGAGAAACTTCCATGAAAAATTCTACAATGTTTCCATCAGCATGAACACAAGTGTTCAAGGTCGACCCTCACTTCCGCAACGAATCACCTTTCAATCGCTTCTCTTTTTTAAAAAGTTTTAAGTTCCCCTCTATATATTTTTTTTCTTTTAAACTATATAAAAGCACTCAACAAAAATAAATGACTCTCTAAAACTTCTGGGTTGTCTCCCAGGCAGCGCTTTCTTTAAAGCCATTAAGCTAGGCATAAAGTGCTCAAGTAATGGATCCACCCGGATCCCAAGGTATATCAAAGCCAATTTTAATTAACAATGATTTGTAATTTAGTAGCGAGCACAAGGTAACATATATCATGAAATGACGAAGTCTAACTCTCTTCCTATGCATTGGCATGTCATAAAAGAACAATTCATGCACATCAAGTAAATGCCAACACATAGCATAAGCAGTTTCTTGCAATTTTATCGTATTGGAAACATAGAGAGGTGGAGATGTAGTTCCTCTCTCATAATAATTGCAAGTAGGAGCAGCAAGCACATGCATATTATATTCATCAAAATCGTCATGTGTAATAGTAGAAGGCAACCCATCTAGGTAATCCCTAATAAGAGCAAACTTCTCCGATATAGTGTAGTTGGGAGATTTCAAAAAGATAATAGGACTATCATAAGTGGGTGCGATAGCAAAAATTTCATGTTTAACATAAGGAACTATAGCAAGTTCATCTTCATAAGCATCATTCATATTGGCATCATGGCCACAAGCATAGCAAGCATCAAGTTCATCAAAAAGGAATATTTCGAACGAATCCAAGGGATCATAGCAATCAACATAGCATTCATCCTTCGGTAAGAACGAAGGGAAATTAAACAATGTATGAGTTGAAGAGTTACTCTCGTTAGAAGGTGGGCACGGGTAGCTAGTCCGCTCTTCCTCCTTTTGTTCTTCGCTCTCCTCGTCATCTTTTTCATCTAATGAGCTCACAGTTTCAGCATTTTCTTCTTCCATAGTTTCCTGCAAAATATTAATGTCTTCTTGGGCAGCGTAGAATTTCTCCATAAATCGATAAATATGGGCATTATATTCATAATTAGTATAACAATAAGGAAGCATAACCAAATTTTCAGATCAGTAAACATCATCATTATCATCACACTTTTTAAACAAAGCTTCAATTTCACAAGCACCCATAAAAGCAACAAACTCTTCTATTTGTTCCACATCATAGTAATCATATATACCATTAGCATAAGAAGCCAAGGTTTCATTAGCATTAAATTTACAAGAAAACGGAAGGAGTTTAGCCTTCATCCTAGAGCAACAAGTAATATCATATCTCGAGCATATTTCCCAAGCATACCATTTCAACATATGAATTTGATCCCATAATAGTTTCCCTTTCTGAGTCAAGCGATAATCCCTAAAGTATTCACGTTGATCCAACGTGTATCCCATTATATAATTCAATGGGGTTTTCTCAGGATTACTAAAGAAGTGCATAATATTTTCCACGTAACGAGCATCGAGGGTTTTAGGAGGTTTCCCTTCTCCATGAGTAGCAAGTACACCTATTTTTTTGGTATTTCATGTTCCATATCCATAACTAAAGATAGAGAACAACTTAGAACAGCAAATAAATCTACTTAGTGATAAAGCAAACAAGCACACACGAGAATAATCACCCCACGCTATCTCGCCCCGGCAACGGCGCTAGAAAAAGGTCTTGATAACCCACAAGTATAGGGGATCAATTGTAGCCTTTCTCGATAAGTAAGAGTGTCGAACCCAACGAGGAGCTAAAGGTAGAACAAATATTCCCTCAAGTTCTATCGACCACTGATACAACTCTATGCACACTTTACGTTCGCTTTACCTAGAACAAGTATGAAACTAGAAGTACTTTGTAGGTGTGATAGGATAGGTTTGCAAGAAAATAAAGAACACGTAAATAAAAACTAGGGGATGGTTATATAAAGAAACAGTTACGTTAGTTTAACGAGTGTGGAAAAGTGGTGGTAGGAGTTGCGGAATTGTCCCTAAGCAATTGACTACGTTACTAGACCGATAGCAAGTTTTATGTGGGACAGCCACTCCTAGCATGTCATCCCTTACTTGAATTCTATGCACTTATGATTGGAACTATTAGCAAGCATCTGCAACTACTAACGTTCATTAAGGTAAAATGCAACCATAGCAATAAGATATATTGGCCCCCCTTCAATCCCTTATGCATCAATTTCTATGCTAGGTTGAAGCTTTTGTCACCCTTGCCCTCCAATACATAGTCCTATCAACATACTACTAACCCTATGGTGTGATCCACGCGCGCGCTCATATGATGGGCACCAAAGGATATCAATATAACCACAAGAAAATTAAACCAATCATAGCAATTCATCAATCACTGGCAGGACAACGAAAATCTACTCAGACATCATACGATGGCAACACATCATTGGATAATAATATGAAGCATAAAGCACCATGTTCAAGTAGAGGGTACAACGGGTTGCGGGAGAGTGGAACGCTGAATATAGATAGGGGAAGGTGATGGAGGTGTTGGTGAAGATGACGGAGGTGTTGGTGTAGATCGCTGTCACACGATGATGTCCCGGGCGGCGTTCAGGCGCCGCCGAGAGAGAGGGGGAGAGAGCCCCCCTTCTTCTTCTTATTCCTTGACCTCCTCCCTAGATGGGAGAAGGGTTTCCCCTCTGGTCCATGGTGTCACGCCAAAGATGCGACCCTATCCTCAATTTGGCACGAAGGCCTCGTCAGGGATAGAAGCGCTTCTCGTCTTGTCGCAAGAATGGATATCATTACAAGTACATGTATTGAAAAGAAGATATATATATATATAGAATTGGCTTACACTCGCCACAAGCTACATCAGAGTCACATCAGTACATTACATAATCATCAAGAGTAAGAGCAGGGTCCGACTATGGATGAAAACAAACGACAAAAGAAGAACGACGTCCATCCTTGCTATCCCAGGCTGCCAGCCTGGAACCCATCCTAGATCGATGAAGAAGAAGAAGAAGCAACTTCAAATGAACAATCAACGCGCTCGCGTCATATAACCTTTACCTGTACCTGCAACTGGTGTTGTAGTAATCTGTGAGCCACAGGGGAGTCAGCAATCGCATTTCCAAAGGTATCAAGACTAGCAAAGCTTAATGGGTGAGACATGGTTAAGTGGTGAGGTTGCAGCAGTGGCTAAGCATATATTTGGTGGCTAAACTTACGAGTACAAGAAGTAAGAAGGGGGAAGATCTACGCATAACAGACGTGTCTACTGATGATCAAATGAATGATCCTGAACACCTACCTACTTCAGACATAACCCCACCGTGTCCTCAGTCGGAGAAGGAACTCACGAAAGAGACAGTCACGGTTACACACACAGTTGGCCTATTTTAATTGAGTTAACTTCAAGTTATCTAGAACCAGTGTTAAACAAAGTTTCCACGTTGCCACATAACCGCGGGCACGGCTTTCAGAAAGATTTAACCCTGCAAGGGTGCTACAACTAGTCCATCACAAATTACCACAAGCCGCATAGAAACCCTCAATCACGAAACTCGCGATCTCGTCGGATTCCCTAGTGGAAAACATCAACTCTGAGATTACCCAAAGCATCACCGGAATCCCGATGCACAAGATATTCCGTCAAAGGTAAAACTAATCCAGCAAGGCCGCCCGACGTGTCGACGATCCCAATAGGAGCCGTGTATCTCGCTCTCAGGACACGACGGATGGAACTAGCTACGGGTGCCAAACCTCGAGTTTCCCCGTGGTGGCCCCGCAGGCAGACCGTTTGGGACCAACACCATCAGCACTGCCCCCCCCCCCCTGGTTATGTAAAATTACTCCTCGGGTTCATGACGCCCTATGCATTTCAGTGTTAACAAATTATTATGTTGGGCAAATGTAGAACCAATGTTGGGCCTTGTCAGGCCGGCTTTAATCTAAAACGAGTTATCAAGGGGGTCCCCATAACAACCCCGATCGTGTTAGGAGCGCTCATTTATGGAACATAACACCGGTAGCCGAAACTAAGGGAGCAAAGGTGGAACAAAACACTAGGCTAGAAAGGCCGAGCCTTCCACCTTTTACCAAGTATATAGGTGCATTAAATTAAATAGCATTTAATATGGTGATATAACAAAGAACCCATGTTTTCACATGGAAGCATCTGCACCTGCAACTAGCAATGCTAACAACAGGGTTAAGCAAGCGGTAACATAGCCAATCAGTGGTTTGCTAGGTCGAACAGGTTGAAGGTAATCATGGCATTGTTGAGAGGCTGATATTTAACATGTGGTAGGCAACGAGACATAATCGGTAGAAGCGATAACACTAGCATCGCAATGATAGTAATGGTATCTGGGGAAATGGTCATCTTGCCTAGATCCCGCTTGGAAGAAGAACAACTCCGAGAAGCAGACGAACCAACATAGTCGAACGGGTCCTCACTTTCCGACACGCTTGCGGACTCTAACGAGACGAAGCAAACCGGAAACAAACATCAACACAGATATTCATCACAGTATGCAGACATGATGCACAACCTACTATGATGCATGATCAGTTCAATGATGCAAGGGATGGCATGGCAATTCACCTCACGCAAACTCTAAACATTAAGTGAAGCTTGATATGCAAAGGGTTGCATATCGACGAAACTCCATGAGTAATTATTTAATTCACTCCCGATTATTTACACAGCAATATTAAATTGTTGTTATCATGGCAAGGGGTGAAGCGAGATCCTACAGTCATCCTAGTCGGTTAACACGCGAAACATAGAACGAAGCTACGGCACAAGAACATGCAACACAAGATAATCATGCCATGAATGCGTCATGCATGAAAGTTACAACATCACGGCAAGAAGGGAAAGAAGCATATGTCGCCACGGCGAGCGAGAGGGAACCATGGCGGCAAATCGGAAACGATGCCACGGCAACGTCCCTTTCCCGATAACTCGTCGAGATATCGGTGCCAACGAACTGGGATCGAGTGCGGGAACGTTAAATAAAGATGAGGTGATCCCGGTTATCAGGATCCCATGTGTCGGGGCACAACATAAGAGGGACAACGTGCAACGGGCAACATACAGTGCAAACATACATACATCTCATACAACACATTTGTTCGTTACACGACACGTCTCATTGATATACCTTCTAAGCATGCGATTCGAAGCGGATCGGTTCATAGCGGACGTCGTGGTCGTCGTGGAAGTAGTTGTACACCGTCTCATCGACGGTAGTCGTTCTCTTGCGTCGGTAGACGGGTCTTCGGCGACGTTAGTCGAACACGCTCCGGGGGTCGTCGAGGACGACGTGGGGCTCGGCGAGCTCGTCGTGGACCCACGGCAGGCGGGAATGGTGCATGCGGCGATGGCAAGCGGCAGCACAAGCAAGCGACACGGCAAACAGGGCAAGCAAGCAACTAAATCTATCTGGCGGCTACAGATAGCAAGCGCAGCAAAAATCTACCTAGCAACAGCAACCTACAGCAGCGGTTACCATCTAGCTAGCAACAAACAACTACGGCAGCTACTAACAGCAACTAACAACCTAGCCTAATCAGCTACAGTTAGCAGCAAGCAAACGGCAGCAGCTCTATGCATCCTAGCAGCAAGCAGCAATAAACAGCAACTAGCATTTGCAGGCAACATGCAAGGCAGCAGAAAAACAGCATCTATAGCCAGCAGCAAAACGACAAGCAGGCAACGGCATGGGCAGCAAGCAGCAACGCAGCGGGCAAGCAACAGCGGCAGCACCATGCATCAGCTCCAGCATACTCGCAGCAACTACAAAACGGCATCGCGGTGACAGCAACTTCACGCAGCAACAGCAAATCGGGACACCAACGGCATCAGCGAGGGGAACCGGAGGCGAGCACGTGCTCCGGCAGCGGAGCTGCGGCCGCTCGGGGCTGGCGAGGCGGAGCAGGCGACGCGGCGGCCAGCTGCTGGCGACGGGGCTGGAGGCGAGCACGCGGGTGAGGGGCGAGGCGGCTGCACGGGGCGTGGGGACGGTGCGGGTTCGAGGAGGAGGGGGCTGCGCGCAGAGGCGGCGAGGCGGCGCGGCGGGGCTGCTGGCACGAAGGCAGGAGGCAGGGGCGAGGCCATGGCGAGCGCGGGGACAGAGGGGATCGAAGCTAGGTCGCTCGGTAGGGGGAGGAAGGAGACGGCGCGCTGGGTTGGATGAGGGACGAGGCGCTACGCGTGCGCTAAGGCAGGGGAGGGGAGGCTTGGGCCTTGGCCGGCTGGGCCTTGGCCTGGGGTCCTCCCCCTTTGTTTTTTTTCTTTAAAACTTTTAAAACAAAAAAATTTAAATAAAGGAAGGCTTTTAACAAAAAAAATGCCTTTGACCCCTTTTGAAAAAAATATTCCCAACTATAGGAAATAGTTGGGCACTTTTTAAAAGAAATAATATAAACCCTTTTGAAGAATTAAAATTAAAACCTTTTTTAAGAATAAAATAAACCTCTTTTATTTAAAGAATAAAATAGAAGCGCTCTAAAAGAGAAAAGAAAATTATACGAATTTAAAAATAAAACAAAAGGAGGAAATAAAGAAAACCCAAGGGGTTGCCCCCACATTTAATAAAAGGATCTTTTATTGAAAAGAAGAAGACGAACCCTTTTAACTAGGGGTTTAAAACGGGAACTTTAGCAAACCGCAAAAACAAATACAATAGGAGAGGAGGGGAGAGGTTCGCGGTGAAACAGGGCTTTGAGGTGGCTCTCACGCACCCACTCTCATCACTCCAAAACAACGCCACTCACAAAGCACTAACACCCAACAACACGACAACAAGCAACACCGACAAATAACATGGATGACATGATGCCATGCATAATGCCATGATGCAAACTACATGATGATGCAACCAACAATATAAAATAGCCACACGACGGAAACGGAATAAAGGGGGGAATCTTCTAGAGCGTCGGTCTCGGGTTGTCACAACTCTCCTACACTACAAGAGGATCTCGCCCCGAGATCCAAGAATGAAAGGGGGGAGAGGATGAGAAAGAACAAGAGGTAAAAACTTAGTCGCTTCTTGATAAAGAAGTGAAACCAACGATCCTTGAAAGTTGCAAAGAGAAGAGGAATGATATGAGAAAGAAGCAAGAATTCACGGAAAATTTCGGCGGCACTTCGGTAGGAAAAAGGGACAAAAAATTCGATAAGAAGACAGAATTACATAATATGCACCACCAACAACTAAGTAGAGCAAGGGAACACCATGATCTTGATAGAACAACATAATAGACCCAAAAGAACAACATCACAATGCCTCCGGAACAAGAGAATATGAACTAGCTCAAGCGAAAGAAGAGAATGAAGAAAAGAATGAAAACTATCATCACAATAGAATTGAAGAGCCTCCGAACAGAGAATTGACGTAGCAATTGGAAAACCAACAACGAAAAGAATAAGATTGTAGTGGGCTTATGAAAATCATCTCAACAAATATGAGGTGACAACCAACCACTAAAAGAAACAAGGATAGCTTGAGAGCAACAAGAAATGAACACTTCTTACATCAAAAGAATACCTTGAGAACTAGGATTAATGAGAAGCACCATGATAATACAATCCATAGGAAAAGCTTTAGGTGAAGTCCAAACCAAGATAGCTCAATGAAGAAATCATGGGTTGAAAATATCTCATGATCCCGGAATTGGTGGGTTTAATTATCTCATTCTTGAAGGAAAAACTCTTCGAGGCTCTTACACTAACAAGAATGCTATAATACCACCTCAAAGGAAGAAGGAACAACAAATGCACAGAAATGCAAGAGAAAGAAAATTTGAGTTTCTCCAATAAGGATCTTGAAGAACACTTGAGAAAAATCACATACTTGAAGAACCACCAAGAAGGACCTCCGTATACAAATGAATGATGCAAAGATATGAAGGAAGAAAGAATAAGATTGAAGCCTTGCAAAGTCTTCGATGAAGCCACTGAAGGAGATACTTGATAGAACTTGGAACTCCAGAAAAGAAAAGATAATAACAGCTGATAAAAAAGGAATTGATATCATGAGCCACTCCGGAAGAAGAATTGAAATCATTTGATGAAACAAGAATAAGAATTATGTTATGCTAATCCTTCATCAAGTTAAATTGACGACAATCAACGGATTTAGCATACAACTTATTCTTCTAGAAATGATTGAGGAGAGAGATAAGCATCACTTGAGGCATGATTGAAGGACGCACCGGTAAGAATTCACAATTAAATGGGAACACCACGAATTAATGGAGATACATGAGAATGAAGAGATCATGAGACACCTGAGAGAAAAACTTCAACAAGGCACCGGAATAAATGAGAGACGAACGAAGAGACAACAATGGAGAAGAATTGAGGATGAAAGCTGAAGCTGAGAACGAAGAATCTTCTAAAATGATGGCCTTCGGAGGAACAAGAATAAAAATACAGAAATGCACCGGATAGCAAGAAAGGGATTACTCATGATTGACAACAATTGAGAGGATACGCGAAGCTGAGATGACAGTCTTCACAAGAATGGAACAAGACTGAGAGAAACACTCCTTCGAATTTGCAAGCTGAGAATGATGACGAGAACAACACCACCAAGAATTAATCAGACACTCCGGGATAAGAATATGCAAGGTTGAGGGAAATGAGAATTAATTCCAATAGATCTTGACGAAGGGGTATGACTGATGAAATTCATACTTACGTCATAGTTGAAAGAATTAGAGATCTCCAGGAAAGATTAAAAGAGCCAGGAAAGATCCTGGGGAAAAACCTGTGGGTTATGGGCCCACTCAAAGAAACCACCGTTAAAAAAAAGATTGCTTGGAAGAGAGATATTGCACCGGTATGAAGAAAAACTAGATGAGGTTGAGAACCTCGAAATAATTAAAATAATTGAAAACTCGAAACTCAGAGATATCTTCAGCACTCCGGATAGGATAGAGAGAACAAACAACAAGATAGGCTGACAAGAAACACCAACATAGGAAAGAATTACAAGGATGAAAAAGGATATGATGAACACGAACAACTGAATTAAATCCACCCAAAAAAGATAACCAGGTTGAAGGAATGATGAACTAGAACTCCTGAGAATATTCACAATGAATCACCGGGTAAGAGAGAAAAGAACAGACGCCGAAGCACCATGAAAAGAAAACTCTTGGATGAAAATCCAATCACTGAAGAAAAGGGTGGGAGGGCGGGGAAAAACAAAGACGACTTGGAACAGATGAGATGAACTCCGGCATAAAAGAGAGAATGATCTTGCAAAATTAGATAAGATTGAATTCAGTTGAAGAGAAGCACACCGGTTAAATAGGAATTAACATGACGACTCCGGTTAACAAGAATTGACAAGACAAATGATTAAGCAAAAGGATTAGCATTCACATAAAAATATGAGAACACCTCTTGGAAAGGTCTGAAATCACCACTTGACATCGAACTAACACAAATTACCATATTCAACAAAACAAAGGATGTGGCTTACAATTATCCAGAAGAAACTCATGAGAAAGATTCCGTCCGATATTTTCATGGATAGGAATCCACTAGATGTCGAACCCCAACCTAACATCATGCATTTGTTGGAAGATTGTCCTATAAGCAACTACTTGAATTCCCACCTAAGAATTCCCGAAATATCTGGTCATGCAATCTGGTACACGGATACAAGGAGTAATATCACACAACTCCTATACTAACCCGTCACCTGTATCACATCCGTCAACACACAACCAGAATCTCGAACCTTCATCTACAATAGACCCTCGTGATCACAACGATACAAAGTATGGCAGTCCTCCCGAACAATCTGCACCAGTACTGGGGACATCGGGGTTATCTCGCCACTACTAATATTGAAGCAATTACAAACATCCTTCGTTCTGAGATACTAACAAATCTGAATGATAACGATGTGCTCAAGAATCCCCTGGAGCTCAACTCCCCTGAAACTCAAAGCAGATAGGAGGCACCAAGACAGAACTCCATCACATCGGCATCATATAGATTCCAAGAATATCCGCGTGATCCTAAAAAAATTGAGTGAGAAGAGGAGTAGAATAAATTATTACGTCCAGATTCCTCACCAGAGCATAGAAGAGGAGAAAAAAGAATCCTACTCTCCGATATATAACTAAGACTCAAATAGTTTTTCACTAGACTCGACTCGGCCAAGTTCGATCAATCAAGGGGGCTCCTAGGTCGGTACTGCTCTGATACCAACTTGTCACACCCAAGATGCGACCCTATCCTCAATTTGGCACGAAGGCCTCGTCAGGGATAGAAGCGCATCTCGTCGTGTCGCAAGAATGGATATCGTTACAAGTACATGTACTGAAAATAAGATATATATATATATATATATATATATATATATATATATATAGAATTGGCTTACACTCGCCATAGGCTACATCAGAGTCACATCAGTACATTACATAATCATCAAGAGTAAGAGCAGGGTCCGACTACGGACGAAAACAAACGAGAAAAAATAAGAAGGACGTCCATCCTTGCTATCCCTGGCTGCCGGCCTGGAACCCATCCTAGATCGATGAAGAAGAAGAAGAAGATTCAACTCCAAATGTACAATCAACGCGCTCACATCAAGTAACCTTTAACTGTACCTGCAATTGGTGTTGTAGTAATCTGTGAGCCACACGGGACTCAGCAATCTCATTTCCAAAGGTATCAAGACTAACAAAGCTTAATGGGTGAGACATGGTTAAGTGGTGAGGTTGCAGCAGCGACTAAGCATATATTTTGTGGCTAACTTACGAGTACAAGAAATAAGAGGGGGGAGATCTACGGATAGCGGATGTGATCTACTGATGATCAAATGAATGATCCTGAACACCTACCTACGTCAGACATAACCCCACCGTGTCCTCGATTGGAGAAGGAACTCACGAAAGAGACAGTCACGGTTACGCACACAGTTGGCAAGTTTTAATTAAGTTAACTTCAAGTTATCTAGAACCAATGTTAAACAAAGTTTCCACGTTGCCACATAACCGCGGGCACGGCTTTCCGAAAGATTTAACCCTGCAGGGGTTCTCCAACTAGTCCATCACAAATTACCACAAGCCGCATAGAAATCCTCAATCATGACACTCGCGATCTCGTCGGATTCCTTAGTGGAAAACCTCAACTCTGAGATTACCCAAAGCATCACCGGAATCCCGATGCACAAGATATTCCGTCCAAGGGAAAACTAATCCAGCAAGGCCGCCCGACGTGTCGACGATCCCGATAGGAGCCGCATATCTCGTTCTCAGGACACGACGGATGGAACTAGCTACGGGTGCCAAACCTCGAGTTTCCCCGTGGTGGCCCCGTAGGCAGACCGTTTGGGACCAACACCATCGGCACTGGCCCCCCTGTTTATGTAAAATTACTCCTCGGGTTCATGACGCCCTATGCATTTCAGTGTTAACAAATTATTATGTTGGCCAAATGTAGAACCAATGTTGGGCCTTGCCAGACCAGCTTTAATATAAAACAAATTATCAAGGGGGTCCCCATAACAACCCCGATCGTGTTAGGAGCGCTCATTTATGGAACATAACACCAGTAGCCGAAACTAAGGGGGCAAAGGTGGAACAAAACACCAGGCTAGAAAGGTCGAGCCTTCCACCTTTTACCAAGTATATAGGTGCATTAAATTAAATAGCATTTAATATGGTGATATAACAAAGAACCCATGTTTTCACATGGAAGCATCTGCACCTGCAACTAGCAACGCTAACAACAGGGTTAAGCAAGCGGTAACATAGCCAATCAGTGGTTTGCTAGGTCGAATAGGTTCAAGGTAATCATGGCATTGTTGAGAGGCTGATATTTAACATGTGGTAGGCAACGAGACATAATCGGTAGAAGCGATAACACTAGCATGGCAATGATAGTAATGGTATTTGGGGAAATGGTCATCTTGCGTGAGATCCCGCTTGGAAGAAGAACAACTCCGAGAAGCAGACGAACCAACATAGTCGAACGGGTCCTCACTTTTCGACACGCTTGTGGACTCTAACGAGACGAAGCAAATCGGAAAGTAACATCAACACAAATATTCATCACACGATGCACACATGATGCACAACCTACTATGATGCATGATCAATTCAATGATGCAAGGGATGGCATGGCAATTCACCTCACGCAAACTCTACACATTTAGTGAAGATCGATATGCAACGGGTTGCATATCGACGAAACTCCACGATTAATTATTTAATTCACTCTCGATTATTTACACGGCAATATTAAATTGTTGTTATCATGGCAAGGGGTGAAGCGAGATCCTACAGTCATCCTAGTTGGTTAACACGCGAAACATAGAACGGAGCTACGGCACAAGAACATGCAACACAAGATAATCATGCCATGAATGTGTCATGCATGAAAGTTACAACATCACGGCAAGAAGGGAAAGAAGCATATGTCGCCACGGCGAGCGAGAGGGAACCATGGCGGCAAATCGGAAACGATGCCACGGCAACGTCCCTTTCCCGATAACTCGTCGAGATATCGGTGCCAACGAACTGGGATCGAGTGCGGTGACGTCAAATAAAGATGGGGTGATCCCGGTTACCGGGTTCCCATGTGTCGGGGCACAACATAAGAGGGACAACGTGCAACGGGCAACATATGGTGCAAACATACATACATCTCATACAACACATTTGTTCGTTACACGACATGTCTCATCGGTATACCTTCGAAGCATGCGATTCGAAGCGGATCGGTTCGTAGCAGACGTCGTGGAAGTCGTCGTCGTCGTGGAAGTAGTCGTACACGGTCTCTTCGACGATAGTCGTTCTCTTGCGTCGGTAGACGGGTCTTCGGCGACGGTAGTCGAACACGCTCCGGAGGTTGTCGAGGACGATGTGGTGCTCGGCGAGCTCGTCGTCGACCCACGGCAGGCGGGAATGGTGCACGCGGCAACGGCAAGCGGCAGCACAAGCAAGCGACACGGCAAGCAGGGCAAGCAAGCAACTAAATCTATTTGGCGGCTACAGATAGCAAGCGCAGCAAAAATCTACCTAGCAACAACAACCCACAGCAGCGGCTACCATCTAGTTAGCAACAAACAACTACGACAGCTACTAACAGCAACAAACAACCTAGCCTAATCAGCTACAGTTAGCAACAAGCAAACGGCAGCAGCTCTATGCATCCTAGCAGCAAGCAGCAATAAACAGCAACTAGCATTTGCAGGCAACAGGCAAGGCAGCAGCAAAACAGCATCTATTGCCAGCAGCAAAACGACAAGCAGGCAACAACATGGGCAGCAAGCAGCAACGCAGCGGGCAAGCAACAGCGGCAGCAACATGCATCAGCACCAGCATACTCGCAGCAACTACAGAATGGCATCGCGGCAATAGCAACTTCACGCAGCAGCAGCAAATCGGGACACCAACGGCAGCAGCGAGGGGAACCGGAGGCGAGCACGTGCTCCGGCAGCGGAGCTGCGGCGGCTCGGGGCTGGCGAGGCGGAGGAGGCGAAACGGCGGCCAGCTGCTGGCGGCGGGGCTGGAGGCGAGCACGCGGGTGAGGGGCGAGGAGGCTGCGCGGGGCGTGGGGACAGCGCGGGCTCGAGGAGGAGGGGACTGCGAGCGGAGGCGGCGAGGCGGCGCGGCGGGGCTGCTAGCGCGAAGGCAGGAGGCAAGGGCGAGGCCATGGCGAGCGCGGCGACATAGGGGATCGAGGCTAGGGCGCTTGGCAGGGGGAGGAAGGAGAAGGCGCGCTGGGTTGGACGAGGGACGAGGCGGTACGCGTGCGCTAGGGCAGGGGAGGGGAGGCCTGGGCCTTGGCCTGGGGTTCTCCCCCTTTGTTTTTTTCTTTAAAACTTTTAAAACAGAAATTTTTAAATAAAGAAAGGCTTTTAACAAAAAATTAAAATAAATGCCTTTGACCCCTTTTGAAAAAAATATTTCCAACTATAAGAAATAGTTGGGCACTTTTTAAAAGAAATAATATAAACCCTTTTGAAGAATTAAAATTAAAACCTTTTTTAAGAATAAAATAAACCTCTTTTATTTAAAGAATAAAATAGAAGCGCTCTAAAAGAGAAAAGAAAATTATACGAATTTAAAAATAAAACAAAAGGAGGAAATAAAGAAAACCCAAGGGGTTGCCCCCACATTTAATAAAAGGATCTTTTATTGAAAAGAAGAAGACGAACCCTTTTAACTAGGGGTTTAAAACGGGAACTTTAGCAAACCGCAAAAACAAATACAATAGGAGAGGAGGGGAGAGGTTCGCGGTGAAACAGGGCTTTGAGGTGGCTCTCACGCACCCACTCTCATCACTCCAAAACAACGCCACTCACAAAGCACTAACACCCAACAACACGGCAACAAGCAACACCGACAAATAACACGGATGACATGATGCCATGCATAATGCCATGATGCAAACTACATGATGATGCAACCAACAATATAAAATAGCCACACGACGGAAACGGAATAAAGGGGGGAATCTTCTGGAGCGTCGGTCTCGGGCTGTCACACATGGTCTCCATGGCGGCGGAGGGGCGAGAGCCCCTCCGGGATTGGATCTCTCTCTCAGTGTCCTTCTGTTTCTGCGCTCCCCGATTCTGGCCTTTCACCTTTTCTTAAATTCCCGGAGATCCATAACTCCGATTGAGGTGTCCTTTTAACACGATTTTCTTCCTGATATTAGCTTTCTTGCGGCAAAAGAAGGGCCCCAACCACCTTAGGGGTTGGTCACGAGCCTGCCAAGCGCGCCTGGGGGGTGGGCGCGCCTCCTGGGCTCGTGACCCCCTCGGGCATCGTTTCGCGTTGATTCTTCTTCCCAAAAATCATAAATATTCCAAAAAATCCCCGTAGGTTTTTTATTGCGTTTGGACTTCGTTTGGTATGGATATTCTGTGAAACAAAAAACAAGCAATAAACAGGAACTGGCACTCGGCACTGGATCAATATGTTAGTCCCAAAAATAGTATAAAATGTTGCAAAAAGTATATGAAAGTTGTAGAATATTGGCATGAAACAATCGAAAATTATAGATACGATGGAGACGTATCAGGATCCTACATATTCTCCGAAGATCTTATCGGTTGAACCTCAGTGTCAAGGATTCATATAATCCCGTATGTCATTCCCTTTGTCCTTCGGCATGTTACTTGTGCGAGATTCGATCGTCGGTATCCGCATACCTATTTCAATCTCGTTACCGGCAAGTCTCTTTACTTGTTCCGTAATACAAGATCATGTGACTTACACTTAGTCACATTGCTTGCAAGGCTTGTGTGTGATGTTGTATTACCGAGTGGGCTCATGTTGTATTACCGAGTGGGCCCCGAGATACCTCTCCGTCACACGGAGTGACAAATCCCAGTCTTGATCCATACTAACTCAATGGACACCTTCGGAGATACCTGTAGAGCACCTTTATAGTCATATGGTTACGATGTTACGTTTGATGCACACAAGGTATTCCTCCGGTGCCAGTGAGTTATATGATCTCATGGTCATAGGAACAAATACTGGACATGCAGAAAACAGTAGCAATAAAATGACACGATCAACATGCTATGTATATAATTTGGGTCTTGTCCATCACATGATTCTCCTAATGACGTGATCCCGTTATCAAGCGACAACACTTGCCTATGGCCAGGAAACCTTGACCATCTTTGATCAACGAACTAGTCAACTAGAGGCTCACTAGGGACAGTATGTTGTCTATGTATCCACATATGTATTTGAGTTTCCAATCAATACAATTCTAGCATGGATAATAAACAATTATTTGAACAAGGAAATATAAACATAACTAATTTATTATTGGCTCTAGGGCATATTTCCAACACTTATATGGGAGACATGTCATCAAGAAGCTTATACAGAAAGAGGGAGAAACAACATTAAGGGGAGAGACTTGTATCAAACCTTACACATTAAGGGGGAGAGAGATAAACGTGGTTTTATTGGGAACTTATTTTCCCCGCCTACTCCCAAGATCTACATGCTATGATTCAGGGGGAGAGGAAACTTTACATATTTATCTTTAGGGCGGAAAGTTCTTACATATTGAAGACATATTTCTTCAATTTCTTGGTATCTTTGAAGTTCTTTGCATCTTTAAAATAGGGTACTCTTGTGTTATCTAACATTTGTTTTCCCAAGTGTACTTCTATGTCAAAACTCTCAAGACTCTCAAGTTAAGTATATGCATCATATCCTTGTTCATGATGGCCTCTTGTTTCTTGCACATATTGTTTGCAAGAGGGAGTCTTGAACATGGAAGCCCTTCATTCACATATGTTTGATGCATATAGCCAAGATCCATATGACTTGTCTTGTCCTTCTACCTTCTGTGTGCTCATGCATTCCAAAGAAACTATCCTTTAAAGTAATTGCACACATTTAGGGGGGGCTTGTACTAGTCATATGTGTGTCAAAGTTGTCATATCCTTATGAGTATCTTTATTTGAAGCTTTGATTGTATGTTGTCATCAATTACCAAAAAGGGGGAGATTGAAAGCACATATGCTCCCTTGGTGATTTTGATAATTCATGACAACATACATTGCCTCTTGGACTAACACTTTTACCTAGATATTTCAGGTTTAGTCCATGAAGAGAAATGGCTTAAGGTTTATGTGGAGATGCCCCTGGATGCAAGAAGGGAATAATATTGGCTCGAGATTCAAGCTAGAAGACTCTTCATTTTATATTTGTGAGAAATCACTTTTGAGTCCATAGGAAAGCCAATACTATTAAAAGGGGGTGAGGTAGTCAAATGAACTGATTGCTCAAATGCTCAAAGTTAGCCACCAAAACTGTCAATCATTTTTCCCACATATCCACTCTGTCAAGTTCAACATATACAAATTTGGTGTCACCAACATTTCCACATCGGACCCACCGAGTTTGAACCTAAGACACAACCCTAGCCATTCCCACAAAATCGGTGCAACCGAAACTGCATCGGTGCTACCGAGTTTGGGTGACCAACATTATGTTGCCAAGATACACAAAATCGGAATTTCCGAGTTTGAGTATCGATACCACCGAGTTTGGCCATCTGACCGTTAGTCACCTTTTTGGTGCCACCGAGTTCTATATATCAGTCTCACCGAGATTCAAAAGTTCACACCTTTGAGCTAATCGGTACCATCGAATTGTCCACTTCAGTGTCATCGAGTTTGCACTTTTGTGTGTAACGGTTGAATTTTGGTTGCTGCCTATATATACCCCTTCACCCACCTCTCATTCGTGGAAGAATCACTCAGGACACACACTTCATTTACATATCCATTTTCTGAGAGAGAACCACCTACTCATGTGTTAAGACCAAGATATTCCAATCCAATCAGTTGAAACTTGATCTCTAGCCTCCCCAAACTGCTTTCCACCAAATCAAACTCTCCTACCCATTCATATCATGTGAGAGAGAGAGATTTGTGTTGAGGAGACTATCTTTAGAAGCACAAGAGCAAGGAGTTCATTGATCTATCCCATCTATTACCTTTTGGAGGGTGGTGCCTCCTAGATTGGTTAGGTGTCGCTTGGGAGCCTCCTACTTTGTGTTGTGGAGTTGAACCAAGATGTTTGTAAGGGCAAGGAGATCGCCTACTTTGTGAAGATCTACCGTGAGTAAGGCTAGTCCTCCATGGACGTAACCCGTGGTGGGATAGGCAAGGCCGCTTCTTTGTGGACCCTCCGTGGGTGGAGCCCTCCGTGGACTCTCGCAGCCTTACCCTTTGTGGGTTGGAGTCTCCACTAACATGGACGTATGATAGCGCCACCTATCAGAACCATGCCAAAAGTCACTGTGTCAACCCCTTGTGTTTGATCTCCTAAACTCTACTCCTTTACATGTGCAAAGTCTTTACTTTTCCGCTGGCATATATGTTGACTAGCATGTGTAGGGTGCTTTAGACTTGTTAGAACTGCTAGATTTCTGCCCTCCTTGAAATTGGGTTATACTAGAAATTTTATCTTGACAAGTAGTCTATTCACCCCCCATCTAGACACATCTTCTATCGATCCCTCACATCCAGAGGAGGTTTCTGAAGAAATCATGGCTCAGTGGCTCAAAGGCATCACTGGAGCCTGCGGCAATCCATTAGGAGCCAAGCGAGGCTTGCCTTTCTCTGCTAAAAACAAGCCAAGGAACATGGTGAGTTATTTCCTTGCCGGTTACTTTCATTTACTTGTCGAGTGATTGAATCTTTGGCCGACTGACTTTGCTATTTTTACATCTTGTAGGAGTGGACAAACATGCATTCGCGTGTGCTGAACTGGGATCAGCTTGACGTTGGTGGGGAAAGCGAAGGTGGTAGTGTCGACAGCGACTATGCTGGGGACAGCGAGGGGAGCGAAGACGACTCGGAGGAGAGTGCAGAAGAGATCCAGCCTCCTTCGCGCATCGAGTCTCAATCCAAGTATCACCATGATCCGGCAACTACCCCAAGCAACACCTTAGTGTCAAGCACTAGGAATGTGAAGCGTGACCGAGTTGCCGCAGTTGAGTTGGCAAAAAAGGCGCCAAACAACCCAAACCTCACGCTCCCAAGCCTCGGAAGGCTCTGCCCCAAATGAGGATTGATGTGTCGGTCGCTTCAACGTGAGTTTTTATCTCTTTCGTTCTTTTTGTCGTTGTGAAATTTCATGCCTTTGATGTGCGAGTGGAATTTGCTTGCCAGAGATGCTACCTCGGTGATGTCGCCTCCTAGAGATGAAGATCCCATGGACTTGGACATTGTGGATATGGCCACCTCCCAACGAGGTATGACAAGTCTTCACTATGTTCTGTTTTCTGGAAATGATTCGTCGATTGGACTAACTGACAATTTCGATTGACAGCTACAAAAGTCATCTACTTAGAGGACGATGAAGAACCGCGGCAGACGACTGCTGAATTAGCTAAAACCATGCCTGGAACGCCGGTGTCGGGTGCTCCTCCAGCCGGTTCGATTGTTGTGCCTACAGCTCCTCCAGCCAGTTCGGTTGTTGTGACTACAGTGTCGACTGCGCCTCTTCTAGTAACTCTTGTTACCTCTACTGCAACGCCGACTCCTTCGATGCTTGCATATCCCCTGCACCGTGTCTCGGAGGACCGTACTGGAGCTACCAAAGAGGCCATGATTTAGGCCGAACAGATGATGATGCTGCATATCAAGGAGGCGTGTGAGGCTAGCAAGTTGGCATACGATGCCAGCTCGGTGCTTCAATCTAACGTCCGAGTAAGTGCAATTGTAAGTTCATTTCCGATTGAATCTTGTCCATCTTGACTTTGCACCTAGTGGGTGTTTTCTTGCGTCATATGGTTGCTTGTTTCTGATCCAGTAGGGGCACGCTGAGTGAACCCATTGGGTGTAGTCCCCAAGACCACTGTCGAGTGCTTGCATCGGCAGGGGTCTGATTGGAAGACATACTCTTCTCTTTTTTTTACTCGGCCAGGCCGGACCTAGTCAAGTGGTTTTGTATCCAGTGGGGGCACGCTGAGTGCACCCATTGGGTGTAGTCCCCGAGACCACTGTCGAGTGCTTGCATCGACAGGGGTCTGATCGGAAGACACACTCTTTTTTTGGACTCGGGCAGGTCGGACCTGGTCGAGTGGTTTTGTATCCAATGGGGCACGCTGAGTGCACCCACTCGGTGTAGTCCCCAAGACTATTGTCGATCGTTTACGAAGGGCAACAGTCTTAAGAACTTGGATGTGGGGTACTTTTTTGTACTTAGAGTACTTGCACCACTCTGTTTGTTGAGTGATTATGTCTCTACCAGTGTGGGTGGGGGCGGCGGGCCGCCATTCGGTCGATTGAACTGCACTTCTACACTCGGGAGTGGAAAATATTAGTGTCGAGTGAAATATTTCCTTGATGTTTTCAGAAAACCTGTGAGATTGGAGTCAAGTATGCCAACTTGGAATTAGAGAATCAGAGAAGAACCAACTTCAGCTGGATCTGGAAGTGACAACCAATGGCGGGAATGTCTTGAAGAAGGCACTCATGGATAAGGATAAGGCCCTCGTAGAGGCTAAGGAGAAATCTGAGGCCGCTCAGGAGATGCTCTTGGCAGTCGGCAAGATAGAAGAAGAGAACGCCAAACTAAAGAAAGAACGAACCGAGTGGGCCAAAAATCTTGAGCAGATGACCAAAAGAGAAAACACCATGGAGAAGTATCTAGGGGACTTCATAAGCAAGATGCTCGGCACGCTTACTGGTACGCTTCTTTCATTAAGTGAATCTCTTCAGACTTTACCGAATGAATTGTGACTGACTTTTCATTTTTCCTTCACACAAAATTCTGCCAGGATTTTGATAAGGAGACTGAAGAAGTGGAGCCGTATCTAAACCCTATCAAGTCACCTGTTTCAGATGTTGTGTCCATGAATATGTTTCGCCTCAATGCCTGTCTCTTGAAGTTCCAAGGGTACGTCGCCAGACTGCGAACCGTGCTGGGGAAGATCGACAAGGAGCTGGGCCTGAAGACACCCTCTAGAGTGATCTGGAGGCAATAATGAGCCGCTTGGACCAGATTCCCAACATGGTGCACGCGTGGAAGAAGTCCGCTGCACGTTGCGGAGCCGGCGTGACCCTTTCCATCGTTGGAGTACATTGCAAGGAAGCTAGGGAAGATAAGCTGAAGGCGCTCCAGGTGGCCAATACGAAGAAGCTCTCGTTTGAGGACTTCATGGAGACCTTCATCGACGTGGCCACTCGCATTGCTGACAGGATCGACCATGACACCTTTGTTGAGCCTATGAGTCCTGGTGAGCCTTAAAAAGAAACTTCGATTGGAGTCCAAATTTTTATTCGCCTCGGTATGCCGAGTGTTAATGTATCCGTTAAAACTTATACCCGAGTACTTTCGTCCGCATAGACAACTTTAATACATGTTGGATATCTTTGAGTTTATCTGCGTTTGGCTGAGTTTGTTTGGTTTTTGAATGTTCTTGACTTAAGCGAAGTCTGATTCGTAGTTAAGTCTCTGAGTGAATAGGTTACTATTCACTCGACGGGGTTTTCTAACTTAGGAGAAAACATGTTCGCAGCTAAGCCCCTGAGTGAGAGGATTGCTCGTCACTCGGAGTAAATTTCAAACTTAGGCAAAAACATGTTTGCAGGTAAGCCCCCGAGTGAGCGGATTGCTCGTCACTTGGAGTGAGTTTTATACTTAGGCGAAGACTGGTTCGTGGCTAAGCATCCGAGTGAATAGGTTGCTATTCACTCGGAGAGGTATTTAACTTAGGCGAAAGCATGTTCGCAGCTAAGCCCCCGAGTGAGAGGATTGCTCGTCACTCAGAGTGAGTTTTATACTTTGGTGAAGACTGATTCGCTGCTAAGTATCTGAGCGAATAGGTTGCTACTCACTCGGAAAGGTTTTTTAACTTAGGCGAAAACATGTTCGCAGCTAATCCCCCCAAGTGAGAGGATTTCTCGTCACTCGGAGTGAGTTTTATACTTACGCGAAGACTCTTTCGCGGCTAACCATCCGAGTGAATGGGTTGCTACTCACTAGGAGAGGTTTTTTAACTTAGGCGAAAGCACGTTCCCAGCTAAGCCCCCGAGTGAGAGGATTGCTCGTCACCCGGAGTGAGTTTTATACTTAGGCGAAGACTGGTTCTCGGCTAATCATCCGAGTGAATATGTTGCTACTCACCCGGAGAGGTTTTTTAACTTAAGCGAAACATGTCTGCAGCTAAGCCCCCGAGTGAGAGGATTGCTCGTCACTCAGACTGAGTTTTATACTTAGGTGAAGACTGGTTCGCAGGTAAGCATCCGAGTGAATAGGTTGCTACTCACTCGGAGAGGTTTTTTAACTTAGGCAGAAACATATCCGCAGCTAAGCCCCCGAGTGAGAGGATTGCTCGTCCCTCGGAGTGAGTTTTATACTTAGGCGAAGACTGGTTCACGGCTAAGCATCCGAGTGAATAGGTTGCTACTCACATGGAGAGGTTTTTTAACTTAGGCGAAAACATGTCCGGAGCTAAGCCCCCGAGTGAGAGGATTGCTCATCACTCGGAGTGAATTTTATACTTAGGCGAAGACTGGTTCGCGGATAAGCATCCGAGTGAATAGGTTGCTACTCACTCGGAGAGGTTTTTCAACTTAGGCAAAAACATGTCCGCAGCTAAGCCCCCGAGTGAGAGGATTGCTCGTCACTCGGAGTGAATTTTATACTTAGGAGAAGGCTGGTTCGCGGCTAAGCATCCGAGTAAATATGTCGCTATTCACTCAAACAGGTTTTTAACTTAGGAGAAAACATGTTCGCAGCTAAGCCCCCGAGTGAGAGGATTGCTCGTCACTCTGAGTGAGTTTTATACTTAGGCGAAGACTGGTTCGTGGCTAAGCATCCGAGTGAATAGGTTGCTACTCACTCGGAGAGGTATTTTTTAACTTAGGCGAAAACATATCCGTAGCTAAGCCCCCGAGTGAGAGGATTGCTCGTCACTCGGAGTGAATTTTATACTTAGGCGAAGGCTGGTTCGCGGCTAAGCATCCGAGTAAATATGTTGCTATTCACTGAGAGAGATTTTTAACTTAGGCGAAAACATGTTCGCATCTAAGCCCCCGAGTGAGAGGATTGCTCGACACTCGGAGTGAGTTTTATACTTAGGCGAAGACTGGTTTGCAGCTAAGCCTCCGAGTGAGAGGATTGCTTGTCACTCGGAGTATATTTTGAATGTGAAATTGCACGATCGGAATCGACACAAACTGTAGGAATCATGACCTTGGCAAGCATCATTGTTCAAAAATTCTCTTATTACATCAAACCAATCGGTTGTCAAGCATAAAAGTGCCGGAGTAGGTGTGTATTCCAAGCACGCAGTTTGTCGATTCTCTTCTTGAGCTTGTAAAGGTGGTAGGCTCCATTATTCAATACTTTGGTGACGACGAAAGGTCCTTCCCATGTGGGCGCAAGATTGTGAGGTTGTTGTTGATCCACTCGGAGCACCAGATCGCCTTTGCAGAATGCCTGACTCCTGACATGCCTCGCATGGAAGCGACGTAGATCCTATTGCCATATTGTCGACCGAATCCAGGCCAGTTCACGCTCTTCTTCCAGGAGGTCTACTCCGTCCTGTCGCACCTATTCAGCCTCAACCTTAGAATATAGATCCGTACGGGGAAATGTGGAGAAGATCACTCGGTAAGACGGCTTCAGCTCCATACACCAAGAAGAAGGGTGTGCGTCCAATCGACCGGTTGGGAGTTGTCCTCAAGCCCCACAGAAGAGACTGTAATTCAGATACCCAAGCCCCAGATGCATGTTCCAAGTCTCGCATGAGTCGAGGCTTCAACCCTTGAAGGATAAGGCCATTTTCCCGCTCAGCTTGTCCATTGGTTTGGGGGTGTGTGACGGACGCATAATCCACCCGGGTGCCTTGAGCAGAGCAAAAGCGTCTGAACTCTTCCGAGTCGAAGTTAGAACCATTGTCTGTGATGATGCTGTGAGGAACTCCGTACCGGAATGTTATTTCCTTCATAAACTTGATGGCGGTGTGTGAGTCCAGCTTCTTTATAGGTTTGGTTTCGATACATTTAGTGAACTTGTCGTCTGCAACAAGCAGGTGTGTTAATCCACTCTGGCCTGTTCGGAAAGGACCGACCATATTCAAACCCCAAACACCAAACGGCAGACGAGTGGGATAGTCTTCAAGGCAGATGCGGGCTTGTGAGACAAGTTAGAGTAGAACTGGCAGCCTTCGCAGTGATCAACGATATCTTTAGCCATCTCATTAGCACGCGGCCAGAAGAACCCAGCTCGGTATGCTTTGGCAACAATAGTCCGAGAGGACGCATGATGACCACAAGTCCCCGAGTTGATTTCCTCCAAGATCAGTCGGCCCTCCGCAGGGGAGATGCACCGTTGAGCTACGCCAGTAACACTTTCTCTGTAAAGTTGATCTCCCATCACAGTAAAAGCCTTTGATCTGCGGACAATTTGCTTAGCTTCAACTTCGTCTTCACGGAGTTCTTGCCTCATAATGTATGCAATGTATGGTACTGTCCAATCGGGCATGATCACCAGAATTTCCATGACTAAATCAACGACTGCTGGAACATCAATGTCAATCAGATTGGAGGTGCTTATCGGTTGTGGGGGCTCTTCAGTGAAAGGATCCTCTTGCACCGAAGGAGTATGTAAGTGTTCCAGGAACACACTGCTAGGGACAGGTTTCCGACTGGAGCCAATCTTGGCCAGCTCGTCAGCTACTTGATTTTTCAATCGGGGTACATGACGGAGTTCCAGACCTTCGAACTTCTTCTCAAGCTTCCTTACTGCATGGCAATACTCAGTCATGGTGGGGTTTCTGACATCCCATTCCTTTATCACTTGATTGACAACCAAATCTGAGTCACCGTACACCATCAGGTGTCGTACGCCGAGTGAGATGGCCATACGCAACCCGTAGAGGAGCGCTTCATATTCAACCTCGTTGTTGGAGGAATCAAAGTGAATATGGAGAACATAGTGAGCTTATCGCCTTTTGGGGACACCAATACCACACCAGCACCGGGCCCATTCAACATTTTGGATCCATCAATGAACATGGTCCAGTGTGCCGAGTGAACTTGAGTTGGCTGCTGTTGCTCCACCCACTCAACCATGAAATCAACAAGTGCTTGGGACTTGATAGATTTCTTTGCTTCGAACTTGATGTCAAAGTATAAGAGCTCGATGGCCTACTTGTCCACGCGACCAGATGCGTCCCGATTGTTAAGAATCTCTGACAATGAGGCATTGCCGACGACTGATACTGAATGATCTTGAAAGTAGTGTGCCACCTTCTTTGCTGATAAATATATTCCATAGAGGAGCTTCTGGTAATGAGGGTACCTTTGCTTCGAAGGGGTCAGTACTTCAGAAATGTAGTAGACTGGACGCTGGACTTTGTAAGCCTTGCCTTCCTCTTCTCGCTCGACAGTCAGAACTGTGCTGACGACTTGATTAGTAGCTGCGATGTATAAGAGCAGGGGTTCTTTGCTGTGCGTAGCAGCAAGCACCGGCTGGGTGGAAAGCATGGATTTTAGCTCGACAAACGCTACTTCTGCCTTGTCATTCCACTCGAACACATTGGACTTCTTCATCAGTCGATACAGAGGCAATGCCTTCTCACCGAGATGAGAAATGAACCAACTCAACGCTGCCAGGCAACTTGTGGGTCTCTGAACATTGTGCACACACACATGGCTTTTTCTTCGGACGATGGCCCCGATCTTCTCGAGGTTGACATCGATCCCATGTTGGGAAACAAGGAAACCGAGTAACTTGCCTCTAGGAACTCCGAAAGTGAACTTAGCTGGATTCAGCTTGATGTCATACCTTCTTAGGTTGGCGAATGTTTCTGCCAAGTCAGTCAGCAGGTCGGAACCTTTGCGAGACTTGACTATGATATCATCCATGTAGGCTTCAATGTTCCGACTGATTTGATCAAGCGGGCATTTCTGGATCATACGCATGAATGTAGCGCCAGCATTCTTCAAACCAAAAGGCATGATGATATAGCAGAAACACCCAAAAGGGGTGATGAAGGCCGTTTTTATTTCATCTCGACCAAACAGACGGATCTGATGGTAGCCAGAGTATGCATCAAGAAAGGATAGACGCTCGCACCCCACAGTCGAGTCAACAATTTGATCGATGCGGGGGAGTAGAAAGTGATCTTTCGGGCAGACCTTATTCATATTATTAAAATCTATGCACATACGAAGGGACTTGTCCTTCTTGGGGACCATGACGATGTTCGCTAGCCACTCGGAGTGGTAAACCTCACGTATGAACTTCGCCTCCAAGAGTCGAGCCACCTCCTCGTCGATTGCTTTTCGTTTCTCTGTTGTAGACCGACACAAATGCTCTTTAACAGGCTTTGCCTTTGGATCCACTCTCAGTTGGTGCTCAGCTAGTTCCCTAGGCACACCCGACATGTCAGCAGGCTTCCATGCAAAGATGTCCCAATTCTCACAGAGGAACTGGATGAGCTCGGCTTCCTATTTGTTGTCGAGTGTTGTTGTGATGTTGGTCGGGGCAGCATTAGGATATGTGTGGTGGATGTCCACTTTTTTGACTTCACCTGCCGACTGAAAAGCGGACTCAGAAGCGGGCTTCTTGGAGCGCATCAGGTCAGCAGGGTCGGTATTCTTCCAGTATTCATCCAGCTCTACCACAGCCATCTGTTGATCAGCGATCTTGGAGCCTTTTTGCAAGCACTCCTCCGCCCTTTGCCGATTGCTTGTGACTGTGATGACGCCATTGGGCCCTGGCATCTTCATCTTTAGATACACGTAACATGGGCGTGCCATGAAACGTGCGTAAGCGGGGCGACCAAGGATGGAATGATAAGCACTCTGAAAATCCACAACTTCAAACGTTAATCTTTCCTTGTGAAAGTTCTGTTGGGGAACGTCCCATGGGAAACAAAAAATTTCCTACGCGCACGAAGACCTATCATGGTGATGTCCATCTACGAGAGGGGATATTCGATCTATGTACCCTTGTAGACCGCATAGCAGAAGCGTTAGTGAACGCAGTTGATGTAGTGGAACGTCCTCACGTCCCTCGATCTGCCCCGCGAACCGTCCCGCAATCAGTCCCACGATCTAGTGCCGAACGGACGGCACCTCCGCGTTCAGCACACGTACAGCTCGACGATGATCTCGGCCTTCTTGATCCAGCAAGAGAGATGGAGAGGTAGATGAGTTCTCCGGCAGCGTGATGGCGCTCCGGAGGTTGGTGGTGACCTAATCTCAGCAGGGCTCCACCCGAGCTCCGCAGAAACGCGATCTAGAGGTAAAACCGTGGAGATATGTGGTCGGGCTGCCGTGGCAAAGTTGTCTCAAATCAGCCCTAAAACCTCTGTATATATAGGGGGAAGAGGGGCAGCCTTGCCTTGGGGTCCAAGGACCCTCAAGGGGTTCGGCCGAGCCAAGGGGGGAGTCCTCCCCTTCCAAACCGAATCCAACTAGGTTTGGAAGGACGAGTCCTTCCCCCTTTTCCCACCTCCTCTTTTTTTTCTCTTTGATTTTCTTCCTATGGCGCATAGGGCCTTCTTGGGCTGTCCCACCAGCCCACTAAGGGCTGGTGCGCCACCCCCAAGGCCTATGGGCTTCCCCGGGGTGGGTTTCCCCCCCCCCCCCCCCCGGTGAACACCCGGAACCCATTCGTCATTCCCGGTACATTCCCGGTAACTCCGAAAACCTTCCGATAATCAAATGAGGTCATCCTATATATCAATCTTCATTTCCGGACCATTCCGGAAACCCTCGTGACGTCCGTGATCTCATCCGGGACTCCGAACAACATTCGGTAACCAACCATATAACTCAAATACGCATAAAACAACGTCGAACCTTAAGTGTGCAGACCCTGTGGGTTCGAGAACTATGTAGACATGACCCGAGTGACTCCTCGGTCAATATCCAATAGCGGGACCTGGATGCCCATATTGGATCCCACATATTCTACGAAGATCTTATCGTTTGAACCTCAGTGCCAAGGATTCATATAATCCCGTATGTCATTCCCTTTGTCCTTCGGTATGTTACTTGCCCGAGATTCGATCGTCAGTATCCGCATACCTATTTCAATCTCGTTTACCGACAAGTCTCTTTACTCGTTCCGTAATACAAGATCCCGCAACTTACACTAAGTCACATTGCTTGCAAGGCTTGTGTGTGATGTTGTATTACCGAGTGGGCCCCGAGATACCTCTCCGTCACACGGAGTGACAAATCCCAGTCTCGATCCATACTAACTCAACGAACACCTTCGGAGATACCTGTAGAGCATCTTTATAGTCACCCAGTTACGTTGCGACGTTTGATACACACAAAGAATTCCTCCGGTGTCAGTGAGTTATATGATCTCATGGTCATAGGAACAATACTTGACACGCAAAAAACAGTAGCAACAAAATGACACGATCAACATGCTACGTCTATTAGTTTGGGTCTAGTCCATCACGTGATCTCCTAATGACGTGATCCAGTTATCAAGCAACAACACCTTGTTCATAATCAGAAGACCCTGACTATCTTTGATCAACTGGCTAGCCAACTAGAGGCTTGCTAGGGACAGTGTTTTGTCTATGTATCCACACATGTATATAAGTCTTCATTCAATACAATTATAGCATGGATAATAAACGATTATCTTGATACAGGAATTATAATAATAACTATATTTATTATTGCCTCTAGGGCATAATTCCAACAAGTTCTTGTCTGTGCCGAATACCAGATCCAGCGCAATCTGGCCGAGTGACTTGGCCTTTTTCCCAGGGATGACCCCGTGGAACTGCATATTGCTTCCACTCAGTCGGGACATCGGAATGCCCATTCCTTTGAGGGTGTCTGCATACAGAATGTTCAACCCACTACCAACATTCATCAACAACTTGCGAAGACAAACGCCTTCCACAACTGGGTCTACCACCAAAGCCTGTCGACCAGGGGTAGCGATGTGAGCAGGGTGGTCCGACTGATCGAACATTATGGGAGTTTGAGACCATTTGAGGTATGAGGGGGTGGTCGGAGCTGCCATGTTGACCTCTCTGTTTATGACCTTCAACCGACTTCTGCTCTCTACATTAGCATGGCATTAACATCTGGAAAGTCTTCTTTGTCTTCTCCATCCTCCTTCTCAGGAGTCTTCTCACTCAACGTATTATCTTTGAATTGTTGGATTAACAATCTGCACTGTCTAGTAGTGTGTTTGGGAATATTAGGTTGCCATCTTCATCTTTCTTCGTGTGGATTGCACACGGTAAATCCAGAACATGTGATTGATTCTTAGACTTCTTCGGGGGAAATTGCCCTTTGGGCTTTCCCTTGAACTGTCCTTGTGCCGCCAGGGCGGATGCTTCTGCTGGAGTGTAACCCTGAGCATTGCGCTTCTGTTTCCGATTGGAATTGCCGCTAGCATCATTGTCGACTACTTTTCCTTTACCACTATGGAGGCGGTCTTCTTCTTCTCCATTGGCGTATCGGGCAGCAATTTCCATCATCTTGCTCATGGACATGTCACCTGTCCGACCGAACTTCAGATATAACTCTCTGTACCTGGCACCAGCCTTGAAAGCGCAGACTGCCTGGTGCTCAGAAACGTTTTCCACTGTATGATGAAGGGTGGTCCAACGCTGGATATAATCTCTCAAGGACTCTTTTGGCTTCTGCACGCAATGCTGCAACTCGAACTAACCAGCAGGGCGCTTGCACGTGCAATCGAATGTTTTGATGAACATCACGGCGAGATCCTCCCAGTAGTAGATGCTAGAAGGAGCCAACTGATTCAGCCACGCCCTGGCCAAACCATCCAGCATCAGAGACAAATGCTTCATGGCGACATTGTCGTTGCCTCCGCCAATCTACACTGCCACTCGGTAGTCATCGAGCCATGTTTCAGGCTTAGGTTCTCCTATAAATTTACTTATTCCAGCCACCAACCTGAAGTTGGGGGGAATATCAGCAGAACGAATTGCTCTACTCAAGCACTCGGGGTCGGAGACCACAGTGCCGCTTCCACTCGGACGATCTTTGACAAAACCATCTTTGTGAGCTCTGCCCCTGTCAATCCTCCTCTAGGCAAGCACATTCCTCGCATTGAACCCAGGACTCCTCTCATCACCGAACAGGCGGCTATCGTCGTAGTGTCGGGACACATACGAACCACTCCACGGAGGAGAATGCACCCGACGACGTTCATCACGGTGGTAACGGGGAGCAAACTGGTTTCGCCCCTGATCTCTGTGCTAATCCTCTCGATAACCTCCGCTTGTGCGGCGCTGAGGTGACCCTGGACTATAAACTGAATGAACTGTATCTTCTCTGGGTGAATTGATGTGCAATCTATGGAGTGACTGTGATACAGCTGAGTTTTGCTGCTGCGTTGCTTGAAGCAAAGTACAAATCTGCTCTAAGCCTCTACTAGCCTCTGAGTTTGATGGCTGAATAGAATCTGCTATCTTAGCGGCAGCTGCAACATTTAGTACCGGAGTATGAAATACCTCGACGTTGTTCCGTGGTTCACTCGGAAACAGCTCTTGCTGACGCCGACTAGAAACTGGAGGACGTCGACAGGCGTGTCCACTCGACGGCTCTCCAACCTCGCGCTCGGTGTGACTGGACCCAGGCGGGCTATCCATAGAACCCTCCATGAAGACCTCCGTCGTAGGATTGGAGCTCTCGCACTCGGAGGGAACATCAGACGGATCTAACGCCGAGTTAAACGCACCGCGAAGGGGTTCGGCGGGCTCGATTGCCGCGATCTGTGGAGATGACGCCTGGCGAGCCACCGCATGTTTCACCCACCGCTGGAGTCGCGAGCGACCGGATCGCTTGTGGCGACGAGAAGCAGGGTGAACAGTCGACACCGAGGTCGATGGCTGCCGAAGGAGTATGCCGCAGGAACTTGCACGGAAGTGCGTTGCCCCGCGGACCGGGAGCGCCTCAAAGTCTAGATGCGCCTCTTGAAGCCATGCCGAATCATCGGCGACGAAGATGAGCGCGGAGAGACGGATCTCGTAGCCCAAGAACGAATCGCAGCCAGAAGACATGACGGAGAATGAAAATCGCAAACTTGCCGGAAGTTGCTTAGACGCCTGCCCCACGGTGGGCACCAACTGTCGTGGGAATGAACCTGACAGTAGAGGTGTAGTGTACGAAAGGAGAGGGCAGAGTCCTAGCTACAGCAAGTTTGTACGCAAGATGTATGAGTTCAGGCCCCTCTCGTGGACGTAACAGCCCTACGTCTCAGTGCTCGGGAGCTCTTGTTGTGTGGAATGCGTGTTACATGCGGTGCAAACCCTTGTGCAACAAGGGAGGGTGGCTTATATAGAGTGCGCTGCCCCTCATCAATACCAGGCAACCAAGGGTTCGATCAATGGAGTTTAAAGGCCTATTGATAACGTAAATAATTAATGTTACTTATGACGACCAGCCGAACGCTTGCTTGTTGGCCTCCCTAGGTGGCTTCTGGTCCTCTACGTCGACTGACTTCTGGTTCTTCCGAGTAAAAGTTGATTGTTGAGTGAAAGGGGGGATCTTTCGAGTGATTGCTTACCGAGTGACTAGGGCGCTATGGCTATCCAGTCGGAGTCCTCCTTGTAGTCTTCAAATCTTTAATGAGCTGCCCTTAGGTAGAACATGTAGATCGGGCCTATGGCCCTGCCCTAGATACATATCCCCATCAGCTTGCTCATATATAGTGGAGAAAAAATCCCAAAAATGAATCAATGATGTGAGGTTCAAACTCGCGACGTCGCGTTAACAAACACGTATTGCTAGCCACTACACCTTATAGCCGATAGCGACATAAGATAGCATGAACCTTTTTTAACTATAACGTGATATTTACTCTAGCACCTATTTAGTGTAGTGTACATATTATTCATATGTTTTCAACACATTTCGAAAACACAAAAACAAAAAATTTAAATATGGAACAAAACATGAAATTTTAAAATAGTTTTAAAATTACAAGAGCGAAGTTTATAATTTCATCAGATTTTGAATTTTTCTAAACATTGTTCATAAAAGAATACAAATTTTGATACATGGGGAAACTTTTTGAAAATTTCGAACAAAATATTGAAAACGCGAATATTTTTTAAAAATTGTAGACATTTTTTATAAACACGGACATTTCTATTATATTGTGAACAAAATTTTAAAAAGAGATATTTTTTGAAAATCCTGGACACATTTTGAAACAGAAACATGTTTATCAAAATCGTGAACAAATTTTGAGAATGAGAACATTTTTTAAACACGAACATTTTTTGAAAATCATTAACTAATTTGGAAAAGGAGAACAATTTCACATCATCTTTTCAAACTATGAGGAAATTTTCAACTTTCCAAACATTTTTTGAATTTGTAAACAAAAGTTGAAAAATGGGACATTAGTTGAAATTATAAACAATTTATATAAACTCATTTTTTCGAAATTTTACTACATTTCTAAAAACGTGAACATTTTTTAAAATTCCAGAACATGAATGGAAAATGTGAACATTTTTTGAATTGGTGAACAAAATTTGAAAACGGGAACAACGTTTTAGATTCAGAATAAAATTTCAGACTAACAACAATCGGAAAATCCTCTTTTTCTTTTGGAATTCGAACATTTCCTATATAGGTGAAAAAAATCATTTGAAACCAAATTTGTTTCAAAACCTTTGAATATTTTTTGAATTGGTTAACAAAATTAAAAAAGACATCTTTTTATTTACGTGAATCAAATTTTGAAAACAGGATTTTATTTTTAAATTTGTGAACAATTTATGAAAAGAGATATATTTTTTGAAATCCCGTTCATTATTTGAAAAGTTCGGAAAACATTAAAAAAATAATCAATTTTTGAAAAGTAACAACATTTCCTAAAATGACCAAACATTTCTTTAAAAATGCACACATTATTTACAATTTATTAAAAAAAATATGTCCATTTTAAAACAATAGATTTTTTTTAAGAATGAACATTTTTTAAGTTTCTGAACCAATTTTGACAAATATGAACAAATTTCGGAAACACAAACATATTTTTAATTTGAGAACGAATTTTGTAATCATGAACATTGAAAATATATATATTTATTTATTTTGTAACTAAAGGAAAAGAAATACAAATCCAAAAAAAATCGGATAAAAAAACTCTCTAGAAGGTTTTCAAAATCGATAAAAACCGGCTTGAATGCTTAGAAGGTTCCTAAAACCTTCTAAAAAGCTACAGGAGATAGAAAAAAAGGTTCATACTTCCACTAAAAAGTCCCGGTTCAAACCGTGCACTATGGTACACTAGAATGGGCTGGTTCAGCCAGAGTTCTCTCCTTGCTGTACTATGCGTTTGATCGACAGTCTGCCAAACGAGCGGCAGATAGGATTTCCCGTCCAACAGCGGCAAGTCGGACAGGGGCGAGCGAACCCAGGCCGGTCCAATGAGCTGTAACGTGTTTTCCTTCTTTGTACGCATGTAAGCAAGCCCTGTAGTATGTCCCAAACAAAACGTAAGAACAAATTTCGAAAAATGAAATTACGAAACTGAAATATTGAACCAATGTTTGGAACAAAATAAAACTTTGAAGCTCCAATTTTTGCGAAAACATGAATAAATTTATTCCAAACTATTTTGAGAAATAATAACTAATCTTTTTTTAACACAATTTAAATTCCAAATTTTTTTTGAAATTGAGAACAATTTTGAAATAAGAAATTTGTTTTTTAATTGAGAAAAAATTTTGAAATAAGGAAAACATTTTGTGAAATAAGCAAGCAAATTTTGAAAATAACAAACATTTTTTATATCTTAAACAAAAAAATAAAGGACAATCAAAAACGTAAAATTTTAGAAAAAATATAACATCAATAAAAATGTAAAACAAATAAATGAAAATAAACAGAAGAAAAGAAACCAAAGAAGAAATGAAACAGAAAAGGGAAAAAAGAAAAAGAAAAACAACACACAAAATAAAACCGGTAAACCGGTTGAAGAAAAAGGTTTCCAAAACCGGTTGCGTCGTTGTGGGGTGTGGGCTGGCCTAAGAGCAACTCTAGCAGACCCTGTATATTCATGACCTGCAAACGTGTTTTGCAGTTCGTCGAAGTGGGGTTTTGCGGGACGAAAAGTTGCGCTGCAGAACAGAACCGCAAAATGAAACTGCATAATTTGAAAAATAAACATTCGCGGGCATGTTCAGAACCACAGTCATGATCATACAACACTACATTCAGTACTAGAGGGGGGCATCACCTACTCAAGCTACTACCTATAATACCGCACTACGCAAAATGGAGCTCACCGGAGTCGAGCTCGTGCAGTAGTAGATAGTCTACATTCAGCTGTCGTCCTCGTCGGAGGAGAGCTCGACGTAGATGCGCTTCTGCGCAGTAGCTTCGCAGCGCCACTCCTCCACCTTGTGGCCGAAGGCGATGACCGACGCGACACCCTGCTCGTAGAGCACGGTGTCGATCTCCTCCTCACTCCGGCGGCGCTGCTGGTCTTCTTCGGCCTCTCGTGCACTCCGCACCAGCAGCACGGACAGGAGGCTACCCGCCTCCGCCGGAGGGAGGAAGTCCTCCGGTCCGACGACGGTCCCAGCACGTCGCTCTGGCACCGCCTCGGCCTCCGGCTCCATCTTCATCGGCGGGAGCTCTTCGAGCTCCCTCTTCATCGGTGGGACGGAGGAGGGCGAGCGGGAGCGTCGCCGATTGAGCTGCTGCCGGAGAAGAGGCGGCCGCGCGCGCAGTCGTACTCCTTTGTCTCCAGACGAAGGAGCGACGGCGGCGGCGTCAGGCCCCAGCGCGTGTACCGGCGGGCGGCGCGCTTACGGGCGGCGTCGGATCTGACGCGACGAGCACTCTCAGGGTCGTCGTCCCTACGGCTACCGGAGCCGGCCATGCGCGGCGGCGGATTGGAGGCGCCGGCGGTGAGGGGGGGGGGGGGCCTTTTCGCGGCGGCGGAGGGATAGGGTTTCGACCCACATCTAGCGGTCGAACCGCAGTTAGAGCATCTCCAACAGGCGCCCAAAAACTGCTCCGCGCGCTAAAAGATTCGTTTTTTGGGCGCCGGGGCTTGCGCGCGCACCAAACTCTGAGCGGTTGCAGATGGGACCGCTGGATCGGACTGGATTGGGAGCCGCAATAGCGCGCGTCTGTTGGAGATGCTCCGGTCCCCGCGTTTCAAAACTACTACAGTGACGTGCTAAAAAATTTATTGGGCGCGGATTTTTTGCGCTGCCGTTGGAGATGCTCTTATACTGGTCGAGGGGTCGCGTTTACGGGTTACCGTAAAAATTTTCAGATCGGGCCACATTTGCAGTGTCCGCTCTAACAGGAAAACGAGTTCAAACCCGTATAGGTCGTTGGATTTTTTGGAGGCCGGCCGTTTTGTGGATCTGCTGGAGTTGCTCTAATTCTCCCGCTCAGGGGATGGCCTGTGCGAAGCCCTGGCAATTTGACGCAAGGAGCGTCAAATAGGAAAATCCCGAGATTAGAGCCCTCATTCACTTTTGCTGTGTCGCGCCATGGCATGCGAGCCGCCGTCCCGCCGCCTCCGAAGAGGCAGAAATCCCCAGCGGCCGCTCCGACCACCATATGCGCCCTCGGAGACGACCTGCTGCGGGAGATATTCCTCCGCCTGCCTTCCCTCCCGACCCTCGTCCGCGCCGCCCTCACCTGCCGCGCCTCTCTCCACGCCGTCCGCTCATCCCCCGCCTTCCGCCGCCGCTTCCGGGAGCTCCACTCGGCCGCACTCCTCGGCGTGTTCCTCGACATCTTCGAGTCCGACACTCCCGCTTTCCGCCCGCTCCGCCTGCACCCTGACCCGGACCTCGCCGCGGCCGTCCGCGGCGGCGATTTCCTGCTCACCCGCCTCCCCGACGAGATCGAGGGCGTCGCCCCCGAGTGGCTAATCCAGGACTGCCACGACGGGCGCGTCGTACTCGTCAGCTACAACTCCGAGCACATGGCCGTCTACGACCCCTTCACACGAGCCCTGGATCTCTTCCCCAGGCCGCCCGGCGAGATCTGCGAGGACATGTACGTCGAGTACCACGTTCTCTCCTCCGACGAAGACCGCGGCCCGTTAAGCGTCGTCTGCGTCTGCCATGAAGCTTGCGGAGCGCAAGCCGCCGTCCTCTCATCAGAGACCGGGGAGTGGCAGGTCTTCCCGTTTGTGGACGCCGCAGCCATGCAGCCTGGGGACGACGGCGAGAAGTCGTCTGGCAACGGGATGCTGGTGAACGGGTCCATCTACTGGACAGACGGGAGCCAATCCCTTGCCCGCGTGCTCAACACCTCCACATTGCACTTCTCTCGGATCGATCTGCCTCCGCGCATCGAAGGGCAAGGAGCACTCACGGCTGGCGGGACCAAGGATGGGAGGCTCTGCATCATCACCACCGTCAAGCTCGCGCTTGTTGTTTGGTTCCGGAGAACAGATGATGATGGTTCTGAGAGATGGACGCTGCAAAAGACATTTCAGTTGGAGCAGGACGTTCATGCGCGCGATCACTGCTTCGGCCATGACCGTATCGCGATGAAGGTTCTGGCGATTGTCAATGGCTTTGTGTACTTGTCTACTTACTGTGAGCCGGATCGCGATTTGCCTGGCCTTTTCCTGTCCTTCTGCCTGGAAACAGCAAAGCTGAATAAGCTATGTACTATCCTTCACATTGACAGTTTGTATCCCTACATCATGGCGTGGCCTCCTTGTTTGGTGCTCAACGAGGTGAGTCCTTGAATCAAGGTCCTTCACAAGCCGTCTTCTGCACAAATGCAAAATCTTCTACTTTTATTGCACCGTTATATCTCATTGAGATCTGGCATGATAGCTTTCCAGGGAATGAATCTAGTTTTTACAATTCTGCAAAACGACCTTTCCAGGGTAGCTGATTGCATCATTTTCTGTGTGTGTGCAGCCCACCAGAAACTACTGAAGCGACATGTGCTCAGTGCGCTGCATCATTCACACAGAAAAAGGAACATCTGTACAAGTTCTTTCATGCTAAAGAGCTTGACGAAACTACTGAAGCAACATGTACTCGGTGCTGCGCTGCGCCATTCATATGCCCTCTGAGGCGTAGAAGAAGAAAATATGTTCAGGTTCTTTCATGCATCATAGCTTGACTGGGCTAGAAGTGGGATTGCAAGTTATGGCTACAACATGCTAGACTTGGGCCAGAACTGGAATTAATTATCTTCTCTTGGAACTATCAATATACTTTAAAAAAAACTTCCAAAGATCTGAGATGAAGTTATGCCATGCCGTTGCTCAATTTTTTGCTGGAAGTAGATATCTTTTGCATTTCATAAGGATAATATTACTTCCTTTGTTCCAAATTGTAAGACGTCTTAGCCTACCGAAAGCAGCTTATAATTTGGGACAGAGATAGTATTTATCTTCTCTTAGAGCATCTCCAGCCCTTCGGGCTCCCCAGGGACTTGAATTAGCGTCGCTTGGGGTGTGTCGGTAAAAAAATCAGCGTAGGGAGGCTCGGGTTCCCATCTGACCCCTCAAGGTTGCCCCCCGGCCGTCGATTTCGGTCCACTTTCGGCGTAAAATTGGATCAATTTCGGCCCAAATTCAACAGATGCTTGTTTTTTATCACATAGTTCATCACATAAATCAATATAGATCATAATAGTTCAACAAATCAATACAAATCAAAATAGTTCAACAAATAAAAACTCATAATTCATCACACATCGAGCTAGGCGTTGCCCTTGAGCCTTCATAGGTGCTCCACCAAATCGTGTTGCAGTTGCTGATACACATGTGGGTCTTGGATCTTCTAACGCATGTTGAGAAAGGCAGTCCAGGTTGCCGGTAGCTGGTGATCAACTTGGGCAAGAGGACCCTGCGTGTAATATGGTTCAATGTTGAAAGGACGTCGATGTCGCCTACGGGGGGTGAATAGGCGCTTGAAAATAATTATGGTTTAGGCTTGAACGAATGCGGAATAAAACTAACGTTTAATTTGTCAAGCACAAAACCTAAAACAACTAGGCTCAACTATGTGCACCAACAATTTATGCTAAGCAAGATAAACAACTAAGTGATAGCAAGATATATGACAAGAAACAATATGGCTATCACAAAGTAAAGTGCATAAGTAAAGGGTTCGGGTAAGAGATAACCGAGGCACGCGGAGACGATGATGTATCCCAAAGTTCACAGCCTTGCGGATGCTAATCTCCCTTGGAGCGGTGTGGAGGCACAATGCTCCCCAAGATGCCACTAAGGCCACCGTAATCTCCTCATGCCCTCGCACAATGCAAGATGTCGTGATTCCACTAAGGGACCCTTGAGGGCGGTCACCGAACACGTACAAACAAGGTTGGGGCAATCTCCACAACTTAATTGGAGGCTCCCAACAACACCACGAAGCTTCACCACAATGGCATATGGCTTCGAGGTGACCACAAATGCTCGGGGCAATCTACACAACTTAATTGGAGACCCCGACGCTTGCTCGGAGCTTTACACCACAATGATTGAGCTCTGAGGCACCACCAAGCTTCTAGGGGTACCAAGTACCCAAGGGTAATAAGCTTCTCACTTCCACGTATCACCGTGGAGAACTCAAACCGATGCACCAAATGCAATGGCAAGGGCACACGGAGTGCCCAAGTCCTTCTCTCCCAAATCCCACCAAAGCAACTAATGCTAGGGAGGAAGATGAGAGGAAGAACGAAGAAGAACACGAAGAACTCCAAGATCTAGACCCAAGGGGTTCCCCTCACTTAGAGGAGAAAGTGATTGGTGGAAATGTGGATCTAGATCTCCTCTCTCTTTTCCCTCAAGAACTAGCAAGAATCATTGGAGGGATTGAGAGTTAGCAAGCTCGAAGAAGGTCAACAATGGGGGAAGAACACGAGCTAAAGAGATGGATAAGTCCAAGGGGGAAGAAGACCCCCTTTATATAGTGGGGGAAGGAATCACATCGTTACCCCCACTTACAGCCAGCACACAGCGGTACTACCGCTGGCGAGGAGCGGTACTACCGCTTGGCCACTGTCGTGGTTATAAGTCTGACAATAGAAAGGGGGTAAGATAACGGAGCATGATCTATCAAGATGCACATGGGTGACACGGTGGTTTTAGCGAGTTCAGGCCTCTCACAGTGGAGATAACAACCCTACGTCTCGTGCTCCGTAGAGGCTTTGTTTTATCTGTCATGGACATGAGTTACATGGTGTAGAGAGAGCCAGAGCTACAGGGAAGGAATGAGCCCGCAGGGGGAGAAGAAGATGATGTCCCTTAGCTATGTGGAGGGGGGTGGCTTATATAGAGTGCGCCACCTCCTCACCTCTTATATTACAAGATGGGGCATTGATGCCACAATGTCAGCCCACTACAGATGTCTTGCCGATTGTTGGTATTTGCATGACCGAGTGAGTCATACGGCCGAGTGGTTGACTTTCATCCGAGTGGATGGAATGTACTTGTCTGAGTGGATCCGTACCGAGTAGATTAGATGTTGTCACGATCCAGTAGGAATTTCCCTTGTAGTCCTTAAACTAATAATGAGGTGCCCTTGGATAGGACGTATTGGTCAGACCTATGACCCTACCCTAGGGCTATATCCCCGTCATTAGCCCCCGAATGGATCAGGGTCCGAGTGGTGAAGGCGTCGATGTAAATCTTGTAGCAGCAGACCGAACTTGAACGTGCTTCAGGGCCTTGTAAAATTATGCGTTGATTGAAGTCTTCATCATTCGCCCTGATCGATTCCGCTGAGTAATACGTCCGAGTGAACTTAAGAATTGAAGTAGATCTGAGTGACCAACAGAATCTTGAGAGTTTGACTGACTGCTGGTAGTCGGTTGGAATCTGTTGAATCTGTTGAACTTGAATGTTGTTGGTGGACCTGACCAAGCAGAATGTTTCTTTTTTGTATTTCTCTTCCTGTGGGGGCATGCTCAGTGCACCCACTGGCTGTAGTCCCCGAGCCTCTGTCGGACTAGATGAGTCTGGCAGAGGGTTTAAGACTTCCAGTGCTTGTCATGTTGAATGTTTGTTGAATCTGCATAAATGATTTCTGGATCAAAGTCAAGTCTCCGAGTGTATTTTTTAACTTAGGCGATACGGGGTCGCAGCTAAGTTCCCCAGTGTGGAGCATGTCTGCATTCGGAGTTGTTTTTAACTTAGGCGATGCGGAGTCGCAGCTAAGCCCCCGAGTGTGGAGCATGTCCGCACTCGGAGTTGTTTTTAACTTAGGCGATACGGAGTCGCAGCTAAGTCCCGGAGTGTGGAGCATGTCCGCACTCGGAGTTGTTTTTAACTTAGGCGATACGGAGTCGCAGCTAAGTCCCCGAGTGTGGAGCATGTCCGCACTCGGAGTTGTTTTTAACTTTAGGCGATACGGAGTCGCAGCTAAGTCCCCGAGTATGGAGCATGTCCGCACTCGGAGTATTTTTTTAACTTAGGCGATACGAAGTCGCAGCTAAGTCCCCGAGTGTGGAGCATGTCCGCACTCGGAGTATTTTTTTAACTTAGGCGATACAGAGTCACAGCTAAGTCCCCAAGTGTGGAGCATGTCCGCACTCGGAGTTGTTTTTAACTTAGGCGATACGGAGTCGCAGCTAAGTCCCCGAGTGTGGAGCGTGTCCGCACTCGGAGTATTTTTTAACTTAGGCGATACGGAGTCGCAGCTAAGTCCCCGAGTGTGGAGCATGTCCGCACTCGGAGTTGTTTTTAACTTAGGCGATACAGAGTCGCAGCTAAGTCCCCGAGTGTGGAGCATGTCCGCACTCGGAGTTGCTTTTTAACTTAGGCGATACGGAGTCACAACTAAGTCCCCGAGTGTGGAGCATGTCCGCACTCGGAGTTGCTTTTTAACTTAGGCGATACGGAGTCGCACCTAAGCCCCCGAGTGTGGAGCATGTCCGCACTCGGAGTTGCTTTTTAACTTAGGCGATACGGAGTCGCAACTAAGCCCCCCGAGTGTGGAGCATGTCCGCACTCGGAGTTGTTTTTAACTTAGGCGATACGGAGTCGCAGCTAAGTTCCCGAGTGTGGAGCATGTACGCACTCGGAGCTGTTTTTTACTTAGGCGATACGGAGTCGCAACTAAGCCCCCGAGTGTGGAGCATGTCCGCACTCGGAGTTGTTTTTTTACTTAGGCGATACGGAGCCGCAGCTAAGTCCCCGAGTGTGGAGCATGTCCGCACTCGGAGTTGCTTTTTAACTTAGGCGGTACGGAGTCGCAGCTAAGTCCCCGAGTGTGGAGCATGTCCGCACTCGGAGTTGTTTTTTACTTAGGCGATACAGAGTCGCAGCTAAGTCCCCGAGCGTGGAGCGTGTCCGTACTCGAAGTATTTTTAACTTAGGCGACACAGAGTCGCAACTAAGCTGAGTGGTGGCGCGCGGGACAGCCGAATGATGAAGACGTGCCACACGGAGTGGCGATGCGCATGGCATCCGAGTGAGGTAGCCGAGTCCGACTAAGTGGCAACGCGCGGAGCGTCCAAGTGATGTATGTCGAGGAGGCGTCCGACCCACTGACGGCATGTGGGGCGGCCGTGTCCACTACGTCATCGAAGGAGCTTCCGTACACGTGAAAACGTATGAATGATCGTTGCGGCGACTGAGCCTGAGCAACGACGAGGATGGCGCATGGATGCGTCGAGTAACCTGTGTATGAAAAAATAGCACAAGCCAGCATAAAAAATTATCAAAGTAATATGATCTTTTCTGAAATAGTTTGTGTAAATAACACCCATAGACACCCACTGGGTCTGCCAGGTGGTTGTACTTGTGCAGGATCCGACTGTACTTATGCAAGTGACGGATTCGACTGAACTCGTTTGAGTACTGGACCAAAACGAAGCGGAAGTGAAGTGTTCCCACATAAAAATAAACAACCGAGTGCAGAGGTACACTTCGGTGGCGTGGCCTCCGAGTGAACGTCATGTGCGATTTCCTTGACACTCGGTAATGATTATTTAATAGAATGCAATCTGTGAAAAAAAATGACTTAGCTGCCTCACGACGCGCGGGGCGGTCGAGCAAAGTAGACACGTCCGGCTGAGTGGCGACGTGTTGGGCGGCCGAGTGACGACGCGCAGAGCAACCAGGTGACGAAGGAGCCTCCAGCCGAGTGACGACACACGAAGCCGCCGAGTGACGAAAGAGCGTCCAATTGAGTGGCGACACGCGGAGCTCCGAGTGACGAAGGAGTCTCCAGCCGAGTGAGGATGGCTTGTCTTGCTGACTGGCGATACGCGAAGCTACTGAGTGCTGACGACGGATCCGAGTGAGGGACGGCGCGCAGGGCGGCTGAGCGGATGCGTCCGACTGTGTGACGGCATGCAGGACGGCCGAGTGATGACGACGCGTCCGACGGAGTGACGACGCGTGGGGCGGACGAGTGCGGACGATGCGTGTCTGACTGAGCGACAGTGTGCAGAGCGGCCGAGTGATGACGACGCGTCCGACCGAGCGACAGCATGTAGGGCGACCGAGTCACTGCATGTTGGTCATCTGTATGCAAAATTCATCTGAAACAATTTCTGTTTGTCATCGTGTTAGTAGCTCGAATGGACATTCCGTCTCAATAAACTATTGTTCGGAGACGTTGACGGACGAGTGGCCATTAGTAGCAAACGTAGCTGTGAATATTTTTGGGTGAACTAAGCGCCATGTGCAGATGTTAAAGTCCAAGGAATAAAGACCACCGTTGGTTATACTTGCATGCATGCAATATTGACCATTTATGAGAATAGTGTGGCGGAAGTTTTGCATGCAACAATTAAGAAATTGATGCGGTCATACCTCACTTTATGAGCCATTTAATGAGGCCATTACCTTAAGAAAATGGTCAGACTATCCCACGGAGGATTATGAGGGACACACCGTTCGGTTACTGTTTTTCCTGCATGCGGTTAATTAATCAAGGGAAAAAACCACGTAATGCATGCACTTACGAGGCATTGAACGGCCACCCCTTACGGGTCGAGGCTGATTTGTAGGTTGTCACTGCAGTGCGCCTCGACGAAGGAGACCCTTGCCGGTGACCGGTGTTGGAAATATGCCCTAGAGGCAATAATAAAATGGTTATTATCATATTTCCTTGTTCATGATAATCGTCTATCGTTCATGCTATAATTGTATTAACAGGAAACAGTAATACATGTGTGAATGAATAGATCACAATGTGTCCCTAGCAAGCCTCTAGTTGGCTAGCTCGTTAGTCAATAGATGATCATGGTTTCCTGATCATGGACATTGGATGTCATTGATAACGGGATCACATCATTGGGAGAATGATGTGGTGGACAAGACCCAATCCTAAGCCTAGCACTAGATCGTATTGTTCGTATGCTAATGCTTTTCTAATGTCAAGTATCTTTTCCTTCGACCGTGAGATTGTGCAACTCCCGGATACCGTAGGAGTGCTTTGGGTGTATCAAACGTCACAACGTAACTGGGTGACTATAAAGGTGCACTACGGGTACCTCCGAAAGTGTCTGTTGGGTTGGCACGAATCGAGATCGGGATTTGTCACTCCGTGTGACAGAGAGGTATCTCTGGGCCCACTCGGTAGAACATCATCATGAGCTCAATGTGACTAAGGAGTTAGTCACACGATGACGTGCTACAGAACGAGTAAAGAGACTTACCGGTAACGAGATTGAACAAGGTATAGGTATACCGACGATCGAATCTCGGGCAAGTTCTATACCGACAGACAAAGGGAATCGTATACGGGATTGATTGAATCCTTGACATCGTGGTTCATCCGATGAGATCATCGTGGAGCTAGTGGGAGCCACCATGGGTATCCAGACCCATTGATGGTTATTGGCCAGAGAGGTGTCTCGGTCATGTCTGCCTATCTCCCGAACCCGTAGGGTCTACACACTTAAGGTTCGATGACGCTAGGGTTATAGGGAATTGTTATACGAGATTACCTAAAGTTGTTCGGAGTCCTGGATGAGATCCCGGACGTCACGAGGAGCTCCGGAATGGTCCGGAGGTAAAGATTGATATATAGGACGGATGGTTTCGGACACCGGAAGTGTTTCGGGCATCACCGGTAACGTACCGGGACCACCGGGACCATCGGAGGTGGTCCCGGGGGACCACCGAAGGGGGGGTGACGACCCCGGGAGGCTAGATGGGCTAAGTGGGGAAGGGAACCAGCCCCTAAGTGGGCTGGTGCGCCCCCCACCCAGCCCATGTGCACCAGAAAAAAGGGGAAGGGGGGGAACCCTAACTAAGGTGGGCCTTAGGCCCACCAGAGGGGTGCGCCACCCCTCCTCCTTGCCCTGGCCGCCACTCCCCCCATCTGGGAGGGCTGCCGCACCCCCTAGGGTGGGAACCCTAGGGGTGGCACCCCCTCTCCCCTTCCCCTATATATAGTGGGCACTTTTGGCCTTTGGAGGACACGATTTTCCCTCTCCCTCGGCGCAGCCCTACACTTCTTCCTCCTCCTCTCTGCCGGCGCTTGGCGAAGCCCTGCCGGGAGACCTCGTCTCTCCACCAACACCACACCGTCGTGTTGCTGGTCTTCTTCCCCAACCTCTCCCTCCTCCTTGCTGGATCAAGGTGCGGGAGACGTCACCGGGCTGCACGTGTGTTGAACGCGGAGGTGCCGTTGTTCGGCACTAGATCGGAATCGCTGCGAGTACGACTCCATCAACCGCGTTCTAGCAACGCTTCCGCTTAGCGATCTTCAAAGGTACGAAGATGCTCTTACCCCTCTCTCGTTGCTGGTCTCTCCATAGGAAGATCTGAACATGCGTAGGAAAATTTTGAATTTATGCTACGTTACCCAACAACCGGCACCAGAGGAGGGAGCACTACGCGTGTGCGCCGCGACGGACCCATGCATCCACCACGGAGGTTACTGCCAAGCGGCTGAGAACACGAAGCTGGAGCTGACGACGAGGCAAACGACTTTGGTGGCTGTGCATGAGGCTCAAGTGCTCGACGACATGGTTGGAGACGACGTTGAGGCGGACGACGCCGGTGGCCGTGCGTGATGACAATGAGGCGGGGGACGCTGGTGGCCGCGCGTGACAACCATGATCGGGACGATGCCGGTGGCCGCACACGATGACCGTGGCGGAGGACGCCGGTGGCCACGCACGACAACGATAAGGCAGCGGACATCGGTGGTTGCGCACGACGGCCATAAGGCGAAGGACGCCGGTGGCCGCACATGACAACCATGAGGCAGACGACGCCGGTGGTTGAAGAAATAACCATATGCATCATGGCTCGATAGATGCCATGCCCCAAGGTGGGCGCCAACTGTCGTGGTTATAAGTCTGACAGTAGAAAGGGGGTAAGATAACGGAGCATGATCTATCAAGATGCACATGGGTGACATGGTGGTTTTAGCGAGTTCAGGCCTCTCACAGTGGAGATAACAACCCTACGTCTCGTGCTCCGTAGAGGCTTTGTTTTATCTGTCATGGACATGAGTTACATGGTGTAGAGAGAGCCAGAGCTACAGGGAAGGAATGAGCCCGCAGGGGGAGAAGAAGATGATGTCCCTTAGCTATGTGGAGGGGGGTGGCTTATATAGAGTGTGCCACCTCCTCACCTCTTATGTTACAAGATGGGGCATTGATGCCATAATGTCAGCCCACTACAGATGTCTTGCCGACTGTTGGTATTTGCATGACCGAGTGAGTCATACGGCCGAGTGGTTGACTTTCATCCGAGTGGATGGAATGTACTTGTCTGAGTGGATCCGTACCGAGTGGATTAGATGTTGTCACGATCCACTAGGAATTTCCCTTGTAGTCCTTAAACTAATAATGAGGTGCCCTTGGATAGGACGTATTGGTCAGACCTATGACCCTACCCTAGGGCTATATCCCCGTCAGCCACTGTAGTAAATATATTACTGTCGGGCCTACCACTGCTTGGAAAAGTATTCAAAAAAGTCTGACCAAGTACAACCTCTCAGAGAGAGGTACTACCGTCCCGAAGCGGTACTACCGCCCACCCGGAGCGGTACTACCGCTTGGCACAAGCAGTACTACCGCTCACCACTGAAACAGCCATAACTTTCGCATACAAGCTCCGAATCGAGCAAACCCAAGCTTGTTGGATTCAAGACGACAAGAGCCCACCCGGAGCGGTACTACCGCTCGCCACTGAAATCTTAAGACCATGCAGATATGAAAATGCCAATGATATAGAGATGTGAGACATCTATGAATGAAGAACCGGCAAAAACTCCAACATCGAGAACATTATAGAAGATGCATATGGACTCCGTTTTTGATGAACTCGAGCTTGTCATGAAGATTACCATAAGCTCTAAAACTCACAAAGAGAAACACCAAACAAGAACCAAGAAGTATGATGCAACGATGCAAATGGTTTGAGCTCTCAACGAACGATACGATCGAGCTACTCACTTGAGAGCCCCCCTTGACAGTACGACAATCTATCCTAAAACAAAAAACCTATCAAGGGCAAACCTATACCTTGCACCTCGTCCTCTTCAGCTAGATGACGATGATCTTGGCTTCCTCAAGATGGACCACCTTCTTGATTGCGTTGGCTTGATGAAGACTAGTTGATTGCTCCCCCATGCACAACATGGGTGAGCCGCTCTTCAACATATCTTCACAAGTCCATTGCCACCATAATGGACGGCAAGCTTCATGCATGATATCTTCGTGCTGATCCACTTGAACTTGCATATCGCAATCTTGATGAGGATCACCACTTGACGTCATCCTTCATGGGTTGTATGAGATCTTCCTTTAGACGCGAGCCCATGAAAACACACCTGACCCCACAATGCACTCTCACGAAGATCATGGGTTAGTACAGAAACACGTAATGGACAATGATTACCATACCATGGGATGACTTGATCCCTCTCGGTACATCTTGTATGCTTTGTGTGTTGATCATCTTGATTTACTCTTTGTCTGACGATCTTGATCAACCTTGTGTCTCTATGACCATTCTTTGGATAATACCTTGAATATCACCTTGGTCATCATATAAACTCCTTGAACCCAACAGATGGACTTCAAGAAGTGCCTATGGACAAATCCTATAAATATAACTTAAGGCAACCATTAGTCCATAGGGATTGTCATCAATTACCAAAACCACATATGGAGAAATATGCTCTAACAAATGTGAAATAGTGGCTCTTCCTGCTCGCTCTCAATGATCATGTTATGCAAGATGACACATCAAGTCATGACTTCCCACATTTGATCTTTCGACCAGATCTGAATGGGGTACCAGACAACAACAAATCGAGATTGGAGCACACCAAATGCTCGCTCGACATCCTTCTTACAAACCTCTTGACACTTGGCAAAGTATGAGTTCTTGCCTCCTGGCACACATGGTTTGAGATAGTCTTTACAAATGTGGACCATCTCGGATAGATGCCATCTGTTGGGTAGTATCCCTTGGTGTAGTGGCGCCTACTAACCTCAAAATTCACCAGAGGAGCATGACCTTCAACAAGCTTAGCAAAGACATTTGAGCACTGCAGTACGTTGATGTCATTATGAGTTCCTCGCATACGAAAGAAGGAGTGTCAAATCCAGAGGTCATGTGTGGCCACTGCCTCAAGTACCACATTGCAAGCGTCTTTGACGCCTTTGTGCATCCCCTGTCAAGAAAATGGACAATTTTTCCATTTCGAATTCATGCAGTCGATACTTCCAAGCATCCCACAAAATCCTCTTCCTGCATTCTATGCTAGGATCCGAGCAGTGTCCTCATCATTGGGTGATCGCAAGTATCGAGGTTCAAACACTGCCACCATTGCCCTGCAGAACTTATACAAGCACTCAATGGTGGTGGACTCGACCATACGTCCATAGTCTTCCAGTATATCTATAACACCCCGGACACACCCGCCGGTGGTCGTTACTCCTGGCGGGATCTAGACTGGCCTCACATATCAATACTAGTCTTTTCTACGCACTTTGTCCTCACTCATGCGCACCCGGGATGAACTTCCCGGTCGGTCACCCATCCTGGAACTACTCCAAGTCGCACTTTGTCCTCACTCATGCGCACCCGGGATGAACTTCCCAGTCGGTCACCCATCGTAGAACTACTCCAAGTCAAGCACGCTTAACTTGGGAGTTCTGTTTGAATGGGCTCCCAGAAAAGAAGGAATTCCTTATTGATATGAGTAGTCTATCATCCCTAATAAGGCAGGCTATCACATACACCACCACTCAGAGGAACCGACGTCCTCGTCGGGCCACACGAGCGTTCCCTCTTAGTACAAACGTCTGTGCATCCAGTCCAGTACATGTACCATGTCGTGTGCCACGACGGGTCACAAACGTCATGAACAACATGACCGCACACCTATCCACAAACATCCGTGTAACTGCGAGGGTCGGCTCTGATACCAACTTGTAACGACTAAGATGCGGTCCTTTCCGATCTGGGGGTCAAGGCCCCCGAATAGGAAAGAAGCGCATCTAAGCGTTTCGCAAGCAGGTAACACAACACAGATAATAATAAAAATAGACAATCCGGGGTTCAATTGTCTTCTCATTAATAACTCAGAGTACATCACAGATACAATCAAGGTAGTTCCGCTACGGCATAAGAAACATAGAAATGCTATGCTACCCTGCCTGCAGGCCCACGATCACGACCACACCTCAGTCCTCTGGATAGTTCACGTAGAGGCGGTCTGTCTCCTCATCGTACTGCCACGCCAGCTGGGTGCCGTCGGGATCATCTGTCTCTGGGGTACATGTACCTGTTGGGAGTTTCGGAGGAATCCGTGAGCCACGGGGACTCAGCAATCTAAGACCTTGGTGCCAGAACTAGTCATGTTATTAGGTAGGGTAAGGTGTTGTGTATAAGGTTGCAACATCCTAAGCTTGATTTAGTGGCTAACTTACGTAAAGCAGATATGAAGGTGGTCTACACTAGCGGTCGTGATTACTTGATCACTAAGTGATCCTGAACACCTACCTACGGCATTCATAACCCCACCGTGTTCCCGATCGAAGAGAGATCTTCGAGGGTGACAGTCACGGTTACGCACACAGTTGGCAATTTTATTAGCTTATGTTTGAGTTATCTAATACCTGATGTTAACAAAATATTCCAAGTAGCCACATAACCGCGGGCACGGCTTTCCTAAAGATTAAACCCTGCAGGGGTGCTCCAACTAGTCCATCACAAACGTACACAGGCCGCAAAGGCATCCTCTATCACGAATCTCGTGATCTCGTCGGATTCCTTAGAGGAAAACCTCAACTCTGGGGGAAACCAAAGCTTCACTGGGATTCCTATACGCAAGATATACCGCTAAGGTAAGGCAAGGCTAGCAGGACCTCCCGTCGTGTCGACGGCCCTGATAAGAGTCGCGTATCTCAGTCTCAGGACACGACGGATGAGCTAGACGTCGGGATGGCTAAACCTCTGGGTGACCAGCGGGGCCCCGGACATCGCTCGGGTGGGACCAACACTCATGAGGAGCACTGGCCCAGGTTGTTGATTAAATTCCTCGGGGTAGCTATTCCCTATGCAGATTATTATGTGATTAGCAAATTAAAACCAAGGTTGGGTCCTGCCGGACAAGCCTTAGCGCTACGCGATTTATCGAGGGGGTCCCCATAACAACCCCGAACGTGTTAGGAGCAATCATTATGGAATCAAACACCGGTGACCGGTAACTAAGGCGGCAATAACGGAACAAAACACCGGCAAAAGGCTAGGCCTTCCGTCATTTACCAAGTATATAGGTGCATTAATTAAAATAATAGAATTTAAGATAATGATATCAAGCTCATGTTATCACATGAGTCAAAGCACCTGCATCTAGCCACGCTAACATTAGTAGCTGAGCAAAGCCTACTTAGCCATTCAAGTTTTTGCTAGGAAGGGATCAGTATATGGGTTCATGGCATATCAAGAGGCAATTTAATTCAGTGGTAGGCAGCGAGCAATATGACATGGAAACGCAAGCTAGCATAACAAGTCTAGAGATGGAATCAAGGTCATATCATCTTGCCTGTGATATCCTCAGCTTTGAATGGTTCTTGTTCGTCCTGCACGTACTCTCCCGAATCCACGTACTCGTTCTCCGATCCCGTTGCTATCCAACATAAGAATAACAACCAATGAACACCAGCACCACAAGATGCAACAATCACATGATGCATGAGATGAAAAATGAGCATGCATCACTATTTCTATCACTAGCACAAGCAAAAGAAACTACTACAAGTTTCTAGACAGAACTGTATACTAAGCTATTTTGACATGCATGAGGATGACATGATCAGATGCGTCTCGTGAAAACGATGCAAAACCATATAAAGAACATTACAATCGGAGCTACGGATCAACGGGAATCAACGAAATAAGATATGAAGCCCTACGTGTCAAAATCAACACCACACACTCAAATGGCACAAATCTGGCATTCCCGGGTTGACAAGACATATAACAACCCAACATGAATGTATTGGAGCAAGGAAGAACACCACAACACCAACTAATCACCCACAATCATCAAAATGACTATACTACATAATCTGCCATAATCTGCATCTTAGCTCTTTGTGAGCTACATGCAACATAGCTACAGCCGTCCAAATATGACAAATAATATATGTGGATGTAGCCCACCAAGAACACTACAAGCACCAGCAAGAATCACAGCAAAAGGAATTGAACACAAGAAGACAGAAGGCTGCAAACTTTCCCAAAACCACCAGATCTCAGGGACTTAGTGAAAATTCCTGCACCTGACTTTCTGTCTTTGTTCTGAAGCTTTTTGACAGCAACCAAAACATAACCTACAGGACTCCAAATGAGATGAAATTTTACAGGGAGCTTGACAAACATATAAGATACAAATTCCTAGCACTGAACTAAGGCTAGATCAGAACACAATGACCAGCACAACCTCATCTATAGGAGAAGAAAATGTTTCTAGATTCCCAGACTTCGTGAAATTCCAGATTTCACTAAGCTGGAATTTTCAGCCACATGCCCACTTTGTCTAGGCATAGCTTGCACACAAGTAACACCAAGTGATAATTGACACCACTATGGTGTAGAGCAAAACCCCTACTACTATCACACAAAAGCTCATGCCCTTAGGCTCCACCTATTCCATGGAAACAAAGAGCAAACTTGCAAAAAATCTGAATATGTAAACTCCATAAAGTATCCCAATGGCAAAACTAACTTCACCACTGGATTCCTTGGGAGATTCTACCCCCAAATCATATATAATATGTGGGCACTTACTTGAAACAAGTGACCACAAATTAAGGGAGAGGAACTACTCCAAACCATGCCTAGTGAATAGGGCATCATTTCATGTAGTTCCACTACATCAACAACTACAAAGATTGAGCTCATGTGCACAATGACAAAGTGACATGGGGGTTTGAACCCCATGTTTGTGTCATGCACATCAACTTCACAACCCCTACTACTAAGCTTCCCACACAAAACAACATACCATGCCCTCTCACATATGGTCATGTGAAGGTGCAAAGCTTGCTTGCAAAGATGGGATGCTACTCACACACAAATCTACTCCACATCACCCACAAGCACATCATGCTCCAGATCAAATCTCATACCTACACATGTTATGAGCAATAAGCACTAGAACAAGCTCACACACACAAGGTATATGTGGCGAGGGAGGGAACCCTTCACTCACACACAAACTTGCACAAGGCCACCATCATGAGGATGACTAGCACCCACATGCTCTAGCCTAGCAAGGCACACAAGTGAACTCACAAGTAAAACACACACTTGCATACTTATACTAGCAACACCTCATGTGTGTGCAACACTCACACACACATGCACATATCTTGCCACCTGTCTAGACACACAAGCAAAAGAACACACACCACCTACACTTGCAACAACTACAATGGAGGCACCACACACACATGCACATTTGGCAAGCATCAAGTGTGTGCACACACACACTTGCACATTCCTCTCACAAGGACACATACACACATCACCTCAAATGGCCATTATATAGCAGTGAAGAAAAACAATAAAATGCCCTCTGCCATCTAAGTTTTATGCACAAACATCAGGCAAGTAAAAGAGCAAAAGGAAACAATAAATAACAGGGGGAAAAATAAAAGGGCACCCTCGGGGTCGAACCCCTGTGCCTCTGGTGTGCAACTCTGCAGCACACCACTTGGCTGAGAGGCCCTGCTCGACGGAGATGACTAACTAAGCAGGATAATCTGCACTGCTGCTGTAAACACTAACTTGTAACACCCCGGACACACCCGCCGGTGGTCGTTACTCCTGGCAGGATCTAGACTGGCCTCACATATCAATACTAGTCTTTTCTACGCACTTTGTCCTCACTCATGCGCACCCGGGATGAACTTCCCGGTCGGTCACCCATCCTAGAACTACTCCAAGCCGAGCACGCTTAACCTGGGAGTTCTGTTTCAATGGGCTCCCGGAAAAGAAGGAATTCCTTATTGATATGAGTAGTCTATCATCCCTAATAAGCCAGGCTATCACAATATCATCTGGAGCTCCGTATGCAAGCATCCTCATAGCTGTCGTGCACTTCTTGAGTGAGGTGAATCCAAGTGTGTCGGTGCAATCGTTCTTGCACTTGAAGTAGTTGTCGAACTCCGTGACGGAATTCACAATCCTGAGGAAGAGCTTCCGGCTCATTTGATAACGGCGCTGAAATACTTTCTCGCCTTGTAGTGGTGCGTCGGAGAAGTAGTCGACGTAGAGCAAACAATAGCCTTCCAGTCGACGCCTCTCCTTTTGAAAGCACATATGGTGGTTTTGATAATTCATGACAACATACATTGTCTCTTGGACTAACACTTTTACCTAGTATATTTCAGGTATAGTCCACAAAGATCTTTGGTTGTAGGATTGTGAGGAGAAACCCTTGATGAAGGAAGGAATAGGATTGGCTCAAGATTCAAGCAAGAAGAAACTACATTTTACATTTGTGAGAAATCACTTTGAGTCCATAGGAAAGCCAATACTATTAAAAGGGGATGAGATATTATGATGAATTGGTTGCTCAAGTGCTTAGAGATAGCCACAAAAAAATACTCGCCCACTTTCCCACAAAATATATCTGTCCCAATCCAAACATGCAAAATCGGTGCCACCAACTTTTCCATACCGATTATACACTTAAACAGATCCTATGCCAAATCCACCATCTCGGTACAACCAACATTCCTATCGGTGCCACCGAGATTGGGTGACCAAGTTTCGGTTAAGATAAGTTCAAGTTTCGGATATTCCAAGTTTGAAGTCAGTCTCACCAAGTTTGGAAATCCAGTTTAGGTCATCGTATCGGTACCACCGAGATTCATATATCGATCTCACCGAGAATTCAAAGTTGCCACATTTAGTGCACTCGGTACCACCGAGTTTAACATTTCGGTGTCACCGAGTTGGCCAATAATGTTCTAACAGTTGGATTGAGGAGATGCGTATATATACCCCTCCACCTGTTGGGGAACGTCGCATGGGAAACAAAAATTTTCCTACGCGCACGAAGACCTATCATGGTGATGTCCATCTACGAGAGGGGATGAGTGATCTACGTACCCTTGTAGATCGTACAGCAGAAGCGTTAGAGAACGCGGTTGATGTAGTGGAACGTCCTCACGTCCCTCGATCCGCCCCGCGAACAATCCCGCGATCAGTCCCACGATCTAGTACCGAACGGACGGCACCTCCGCGTTCAGCACACGTACAGCTCGACGATGATCTCGGCCTTCTTGATCCAGCAAGAGAGACGGAGAGGTAGAAGAGTTCTCCGGCAGCGTGACGGCGCTCCGGAGGTTGGTGATGATCTCGTCTCAGCAGGGCTCCGCCCGAGCTCCGCAGAAACGCGATCTAGAGGAAAAACTATGGAGGTATGTGGTCGGGCAGCCGTGAGCAAGTCGTCTCAAATCTGCCCTAAAAGCCCCATATATATAGGAGGAGGGAGGGGGACCTTGCCTTGGGGTCCAAGGGATCCCCAAGGGGTCGGCCGAGCCAGGGGGGAGGACTCTCCCCCCCCCCCAAACCGAGTCCTACTTGGTTTGGTGGGAGGGAGTCCTTCCCCCTTCCCACTTCTTCCTTTTTTTTCTTTCCTTTGATTTTTTCTCCCTTGGCGCATAGGGGATTGGTGGGCTGTCCCACCAGCCCACTAAGGGCTGGTGTGACCCCCCCCAAATGCCTATGGGCTTCCCCGGAGTGGGTTGCCCCCCTCCGGTGAACTCCCGGAACCCATTCGTCATTCCCGGTACATTCCCGGTAACTCCGAAAACCTTCCGGTAATCAAATGAGGTCATCCTATATATCAATCTTCGTTTCCGGACTATTCCGGAAACCCTCGTGACGTCCGTGATCTCATCCGAGACTCCGAACAACATTCGGTAACCAACCATATAACTCAAATACGCATAAAACAACGTCGAACCTTAAGTGTGCAGACCCTGCGGGTTCGAGAACTATGCAGACATGACCCGAGAGACTCCTCGGTCAATATCCAATAGCGGGACCTGGATGCCCATATTGGATTCTACATATTCTACGAAGATCTTATCGTTTGAACCTCAGTGCCAAGGATTCGTATAATCCCGTATGTCATTCCCTTTGTCCTTCGGTATGTTACTTGCCCGAGATTCGATCGTCAGTATCCGCATACCTATTTCAATCTCGTTTACCGGCAAGTCTCTTTACTCGTTCCGTAATACAAGATCCCGCAACTTACACTAAGTTACATTGCTTGCAAGGCTTGTATGTGATGTTGTATTACCGAGTGGGCCCCGAGATACCTCTCCGTCACACGGAGTGACAAATCCCAGTCTTGATCCATACTAACTCAACTAACACCTTCGGAGATACCTGTAGAGCATCTTTATAGTCACCCAGTTACGTTGCGACATTTGATACACACAAAGCATTCCTCCGGTGTCAGTGAGTTATATGATCTCATGGTCATAGGAATAAATACTTGACATGCAGAAAACAGTAGCAACAAAATGACACGATCAACATGCTACGTCTATTAGTTTGGGTCTAGTCCATCACGTGTTTCTCCCAATGACGTGATCCAGTTATCAAGCAACAACACCTTGTTCATAATCAGAAGACACTGACTATCATCGATCAACTGGCTAGCCAACTAGAGGCATGCTAGGGACGGTGTTTTGTCTATGTATCCACACATGTAAATGAGTCTTCATTCAATACAATTATAGCATGGATAATAAACTATTATCTTGATACAGGGATTATAATAATAACTATACATTTATTATTGCCTCTAGGGCATAATTCCAACAGTCTCCCACTTGCACTAGAGTCAATAATCTAGCCCTCACATCACCATGTGAATTACATTGTAATAAATCTAACACCCATACAGTTCTGGTGTCGATCATGTTTTGGCCGTGGAAGAGGTTTAGTCAGCGGGTCTGCTACATTCAGATCCGTGTGCACTTTGCATATATTTACGTCCTCCTCCTCGACGTAGTCGCGGATGAGGTTGAAGCGTCGTTTGATGTGTCTGGTCTTCTTGTGAAACCTTGGATCCTTTGCTAAGGCAATGGCACAAGTGTTGTCACAGAACAAGGTTATTGGATCCAGTGCACTTGGCACCACTCCAAGATCCGTCATGAACTGCTTCATCCAGACACCCTCCTTAGCCGCCTCCGAGGCAGCCATGTACTCCGCTTCACATGTAGAATCTGCTACGACGCTTTGCTTGGAACTGCACCAGCTTACTGCACCCCCATTAAGAATAAATACGTATCCGGTTTGCGACTTAGAGTCGTCCGGATCTGTGTCAAAGCTTGCATCGACGTAACCTTTTACGGCGAGCTCTTCGTCACCTCCATACACGAGAAACATCTCCTTAATCCTTTTCAGGTACTTCAGGATATTCTTGACCGCCGTCCAGTGATCCACTCCTGGATTACTCTGGAACCTACCTGCCATACTTATGGCCAGGCTAACATCCGGTCTAGTGCACAGCACTGCATACATGATAGAGCCTATGGCTGAAGCATAGGGGACGGAGCGCATATGCTCTCTATCTTCATCAGTTGCTGGGCACTGAGTCTTACTCAATCTCGTACCTTGTAACACTGGTAAGAATCCTTTCTTGGACTGTTCCATTTTGAACTTCTTCAAAACTTTATCAAGGTATGTGCTTTGTGAAAGTCCTATCAGGCGTTTTGACCTAACCCTATAGATCTTAATGCCTAGAATGTAAGCAGCTTCTCCTAGGTCCTTCATAGAGAAACTTTTATTCAAGTAACCTTTTATGCTCTCCAAAAGCTCTACGTTGTTCCCAATCAGTAATATGTCATCCACATATAATATTAGAAACGCCACAGAGCTCCCACTCACTTTCTTGTAAATACAAGATTCTCCAACCACTTGTATAAACGCAAATGCTTTGATCACCTCATCAAAGCGCTTGTTCCAACTCCGAAATGCTTGCACCAGTCCATAAATGGATCGCTGGAGCTTGCACACCCTGTCAGCATTTTTAGGATCGACAAAACCTTCGGGTTGCATCATATACAATTCTTCCTTAAGGAAACCGTTAAGGAACGCCGTTTTGACATCCATCTGCCAGATTTCATAATCGAAAAATGCAGCTATTGCTAACATGATTCTGACGGACTTAAGCATCGCTACGGGAGAGAAAGTCTCATCGTAGTCAATTCCTGGAACTTGTGAAAAACCCTTTGCCACAAGTCGAGCTTTATAAACGGTCACATTACTGTCAGCGTCCGTCTTCTTCTTAAAGATCCATTTGTTCTGAATAGCCTTGTGGCCTTCAGGCAGTATCTCCAAAGTCCACACTTTGTTCTCATACATGGATCCTATCTCGGATTTCATGGCTTCTAGCCATTTGTTGGAATCTGGGCCCACCATTGCTTCTTCATAATTTGCAGGTTCATTGTTGTCCAACAACATGATTGATAAGACGGGATTACCGTACCACTCTGGAGCAGCGCGTGATCTCGTCGACCTGCGTGGTTCAACAGAAACTTGAACTGGAGTTTCATGATCATCATCATTAACTTCCTCCTCAACCGGCGTCGCAATGACAGAGGTTTCCCCTTGCCCTGCGCCACCATCCAGAGGGATGAGAGGTTCGACAACCTCGTCAAGTTCTATCTTCCTCCCACTCAATTCTCTCGAGAGAAACTCCTTCTCGATAAAAGTTCCGTTCTTAGCAACAAACACTTTGCCCTCGGATTTGAGATAGAAGGTGTACCCAACTGTCTCTTTTGCGTAACCTATGAAGACGCACTTTTCCGCTTTGGGTTCCAGCTTTTCAGGCTGAAGCTTTTTGACATAAGCATCACATCCCCAAACTTTAAGGAACGACAACTTTCGCCTTTTGCCATACCACAGTTCGTATGGTGTCGTCTCAACAGATTTCGATGGTGCCCTATTTAAAGTGAATGCAGCTGTTTCTAATGCATAACCCCAAAACGATAACGGCAAATCAGTAAGAGACATCATAGATCGCACCATTTCTAACAAAGTACGATTATGACGTTCGGACACACCATTACGCTGTGGTGTTCCAGGCGGTGTTAACTGCGAAACAATTCCACATTGTTTTAAGTGAGTACCAAACTCGAAACTCAGATATTCACCCCCACGATCAGACCGTAGGAACTTGATCTTCTTGTTACGATGATTTTCCACTTCACTCTGAAATTGCTTGAACTTTTCAAATGTTTCAGACTTGTGCTTCATCAACTAGACATAACCATATTTACTTAAATCGTCAGTGAAGGTGAGAAAGTAACGATATCCGCCGCGTGCCTCCACGCTCATTGGACCACACACATCGGTATGTATGATTTCCAATAAGTCACTTGTACGCTCCATTGTTCCGGAGAACGGAGTCTTAGTCATCTTGCCCATGAGGCATGGTTCGCACGTGTCAAGTGAATCAAAGTCAAGTGACTCCAAAAGTCCATCAGCATGGAGTTTCTTCATGCGCTTTACACCAATATGACCCAAGCGGCAGTGCCACAAAAATATGGCGCTATCATTGTTTACTCTAACTCTTTTGGTCTCAGTGTTATGTATATGCGTATCTCTATCAAGATTCAATATGAACAATCCTCTCACATTCGGTGCATGACCATAAAAGATGTTACTCATAGAAATAGAACAACCATTATTCTCAGACTTAAAAGAGTAACCGTCTCGCATTAAACAAGATCCAGATATAATGTTCATGCTCAACGCAGGCACTAAATAACAATGTTTTAAGTTCATCACTAATCCCGATGGTAGTTGAAGTGACACTGTGCCGACGGCGATCGCATCAACCTTGGAACCGTTTCCTACGCGCATCGTCACTTCGTCTTTCGCCAGCCTTCGTCTATTCTGCAGTTCCTGCTTCGAGTTGCAAATGTGAGCAACAGAACCGGTATCGAATACCCAGGCACTACTACGAGAGCCGGTTAAGTACACATCAATAACATGTATATCAAATATACCTGATTTTTCTTTGCCCGCCTTCTTATCTGCCAGATACTTGGGGCAATTGCGCTTCCAGTGACCCATACCCTTGCAATAGAAGCACTCTGTTTCAGGCTTAGGTCCAGCCTTGGGCTTCTTCGGTGGATTGGCAACAGGCTTGCCGCTCTTTTTGGAATTGCCCTTCTTGCCTTTGCCGTTTCTCTTGAAACCAGTGGTCTTGCTCACCATCAATACTTGATGCTCTTTACGGAGTTCAGACTCTGCGACTTTCAGCATCGCAAACAACTCGCCGGGAGACTTGTTCATCCCTTGCATGTTGTAGTTCAACACAAAGCCTTTATAGCTTGGCGGCAGTGATTGAAGGATTCTGTCAGTGATAGCTTCTTGCGGGAGTTCAATCCCCAGTTCAGCTAGACGGTTTGAGTACCCAGACATTTTGAGCACATGTTCACTGACAGACGAGTTTTCCTCCATCTTGCAAGCATAGAATTTATCGGAGGTCTCATACCTCTCGATCCGGGCGTTCTTCTGAAAGATAAACTTCAACTCCTGGAACATCTCAAATGCTCCATGACGCTCAAAGCGACGTTGAAGTCCCGGTTCCAAGCCATACAAGACTGCACATTGAACTATTGAGTAGTCCTCCTTACGCGCTAACCAAGCGTTCTTAACATCCTGATCAGCCGTAGCGGGTGGTTCATCTCCTAGCGCAGCATTAAGGACATAATCCTTCTTTCCAGCTTGTAAGATTAGCTTAAGATTACGAGCCCAGTCTACAAAGTTGCTTCCATCATCTTTCAACTTAGCTTTCTCTAGGAACGTATTAAAATTGAGGATGACACTTGCGTGAGCCATGATCTACAACACAAATATATTGAAAGTGGACTTTAGACTATGTTCAAGATAATTAGAGTTCAACTTAATCAAATTATATGCTAAACTTCCACTCAAAAAGTACATCTCTCTAGTCATTTGAGTGGTTTCATGATCCACTTACACTATCCCAAGTCCGATCATCACGTGAGTCGAGAGTAGTTTCAGTGGTAAGCATCCCTATGCTAATCATATCAGCTATATGATTCATGATCGACCTTTCGGTCTCATGTGTTCCGAGGCCATGTCTGCACATGCTAGGCTCGTCAAGCTTAACCCGAGTGTTCCGCGTGCGCAACTGTTTTGCACCCGTTGTATGTGAACGTTGAGTCTATCACACCCGATCATCACGTGGTGTCTCGAAACGACGAACTGTAGCAACGGTGCACAGTCAGGGAGAACACAATTTCGTCTTGAAATTTTAGTGAGAGATCACCTCATAATGCTACCGTCGTTCTAAGCAAAATAAGGTGCATAAAAGGATTAACATCACATGCAATTCATAAGTGACATGATATGGCCATTATCACGTGCTTCTTGATCTCCATCACCAAAGCACCGGCACGATCTTGTTGTCACCGGCGCCACACCATGATCATCCATCAACGTGTTGCCATCGGGGTTGTCGTGCTACTTATGCTATTACTACTAAAGCTACATCCTAGCAAAATAGTAAACGCATCTGCAAGCACAAATATGTTAGTATAAAGACAACCCTATGGCTCCTGCCGGTTGCCGTACCATCGACGTGCAAGTCGATATTTCTATTACAACATGATCATCTCATACATCCAATATATCACATCACATCATTGGCCATATCACATCACAATCATACCCTGCAAAAACAAGTTAGACGTCCTCTAATTTTGTTGTTGCAAGTTTTACGTGGTGACCAAGGGTATCTAGTAGGATCGCATCTTACTTACGCAAACACCACAACGGAGATATATGAGTTGCTATTTAACCTTATCCAAGGACCTCCTCGGTCAAATCCGATTCAACTAGTTGGAGAAACCGTCACTTGCCAGTCATCTTTGAGCAAAGGGGGTTACTCGTAACGATGAAACCAGTCTCTCGTAAGCGTACGAGTAATGTCGGTCCAAGCCGCTTCAATCCAACAATACCGCGGAATCAAGAAAAGACTAAGGAGGGCAGCAAAACGCACATCACCGCCCACAAAACATTTTGTGTTCTACTCGAGAAGACATCTACGCATGAACCTAGCTCATGATGCCACTGTTGGGGAACGTCGCATGGGAAACAAAAATTTTCCTACGCGCACGAAGACCTATCATGGTGATGTCCATCTACGAGAGGGGATGAGTGATCTACGTACCCTTGTAGATCGTACAGCAGAAGCGTTAGAGAACGCGGTTGACGTAGTGGAACGTCCTCACGTCCCTCGATCCGCCCCGCGAACAATCCCGCGATCAGTCCCATGATCTAGTACCGAACGGACGGCACCTCCGCGTTCAGCACACGTACAGCTCGACGATGATCTCGGCCTTCTTGATCCAGCAAGAGAGACGGAGAGGTAGAAGAGTTCTCCGGCAGCGTGACGGCGCTCCGGAGGTTGGTGATGATCTCGTCTCAGCAGGGCTCCGCCCGAGCTCCGCAGAAACGCGATCTAGAGGAAAAACTATGGAGGTATGTGGTCGGGCAGCCGTGAGCAAGTCGTCTCAAATCTGCCCTAAAAGCCCCATATATATAGGAGGAGGGAGGGGGACCTTGCCTTGGGGTCCAAGGGATCCCCAAGGGGTCGGCTGAGCCAGGGGGGAGGACTCTCCCCCCCCAAACCGAGTCCTACTTGGTTTGGTGGGAGGGAGTCCTTCCCCCTTCCCACTTCTTCCTTTTTTTTTTCTTTCCTTTGATTTTTTCTCCCTTGGCGCATAGGGGATTGGTGGGCTGTCCCACCAGCCCACTAAGGGCTGGTGTGACCCCCCCAAATGCCTATGGGCTTCCCCGGAGTGGGTTGCCCCCCTCCGGTGAACTCCCGGAACCCATTCGTCATTCCCGGTACATTCCCGGTAACTCCGAAAACCTTCCGGTAATCAAATGAGGTCATCCTATATATCAATCTTCGTTTCCGGACTATTCCGGAAACCCTCGTGACGTCCGTGATCTCATCCGGGACTCCGAACAACATTCGGTAACCAACCATATAACTCAAATACGCATAAAACAACGTCGAACCTTAAGTGTGCAGACCCTGCGGGTTCGAGAACTATGCAGACATGACCCGAGAGACTCCTCGGTCAATATCCAATAGCGGGACCTGGATGCCCATATTGGATTCTACATATTCTACGAAGATCTTATCGTTTGAACCTCAGTGCCAAGGATTCGTATAATCCCGTATGTCATTCCCTTTGTCCTTCGGTATGTTACTTGCCCGAGATTCGATCGTCAGTATCCGCATACCTATTTCAATCTCGTTTACCGGCAAGTCTCTTTACTCGTTCCGTAATACAAGATCCCGCAACTTACACTAAGTTACATTGCTTGCAAGGCTTGTATGTGATGTTGTATTACCGAGTGGGCCCCGAGATACCTCTCCGTCACACGGAGTGACAAATCCCAGTCTTGATCCATACTAACTCAACTAACACCTTCGGAGATACCTGTAGAGCATCTTTATAGTCACCCAGTTACGTTGCGACGTTTGATACACACAAAGCATTCCTCCGGTGTCAGTGAGTTATATGATCTCATGGTCATAGGAATAAATACTTGACATGCAGAAAACAGTAGCAACAAAATGACACGATCAACATGCTACGTCTATTAGTTTGGGTCTAGTCCATCACGTGTTTCTCCCAATGACGTGATCCAGTTATCAAGCAACAACACCTTGTTCATAATCAGAAGACACTGACTATCATCGATCAACTGGCTAGCCAACTAGAGGCATGCTAGGGACGGTGTTTTGTCTATGTATCCACACATGTAAATGAGTCTTCATTCAATACAATTATAGCATGGATAATAAACTATTATCTTGATACAGGAATTATAATAATAACTATACATTTATTATTGCCTCTAGGGCATAATTCCAACACCACCTACCTCTCATTGAGAGAGGAAGCACTCAGAACACACTTACACTTGGCAGATCCATTTTTCTGAGAGAGAGCCACCTACTCATGTGTTGAGATCAAGAGATTCCAATCCAATCATCCGAACCTTGATTTCTAGCCTCCCCAAATTGCTTTCCACAAAATCAATCTCTCTTACCCATGCCAAATCCGTGAGAAAATGATTGAGTGTTGAGGAGACTGTCTTTTGAAGCACAAGAGCAAGGAGTTCATCGTTCTACCACATCTATTACCTTTTGGAGGGTGGTGCCTCCTAGATAGGTTAGGTGTCGCTTGGGAGTCTCCTACTTCGTGTTGTGGCCGGAGTTGAAGCAAGATGTTTGTAAGGGCAAGGAGATCGCCTAGTTCATGAAGATCTACCGTGAGTGAGGCTCGTCTTATGTGGACGGAAGCCGTGGTGGAATAGGCAAGGTCGCTTCTTCGTGGACCCCTTGTGGGTGGAGCCCTCCGTGGACTCTCGCAGCCGTTACACTCCGTGGGTTGAAGTCTCCACTAACATGGACGTACGACTTCGCGACCTATCGGAACCATGCCAAAAATCGTCGTGTCAACTTCTTCGCGTTTGATCTTCCTAAAGTCTACCCCTTACTACATGTGCAAAGTATTTACTTTTCCGCTGTCATATTTGTTGACTAGCATGTGTAGGGTGCACTAGACTTGTTAGAATCGCTAAAATCTGGCAACCATAAAAACACTAGTAGTAGCGCTGGTTTTAGCCTTAGTAGTAGCGCTGGGGCCAGCGCTACTGCTAACGCGCTACAGCTAACTCTTATCGGTAGCGCTGGATTGAAAGCGCTACTGGTATCTACGTTAGCAGTGGCGACGGAATAAGTAGAGCGCTACTGCTAAGCCAGTGCTACTGCTAATATTCCAGCGCTACTGCTAATATTCCCGCTTTTAATATTTAATTCACATTGTATTTATGTCCCCCTATGTATTTGTGCATGCTCTATACAGTGGTTTCATCATATCATAATAAACATGCATAATTTGCATCACATCATACACATAAAGTACTCCCTCCGTCCCAAAATTCTTCTTTGGTATTTGTTTAGATACGAATGTATCTAGTCAAATTTAGTATTTAGATACATCCATTTCTAGACAAAGCTAAGACAAGAATTTTGGGACGGAGGGAGTATCATGTCATATAACTCATCATCATCTTACGTACTCATCTAACAACTCATCATCACCTTAATCATATACCAAGTTATCATATGATACACATAAAGTAAAACAGAGAAACATCATAATAGTCATCATATCCATGCATCCTAATCGATCATGTCAAGTTAATATAAACCAGAATAACTTGTCTCCCATAAGACCTAGTCCTCGCTCTTAGGTATAATGTCATAAAACAGAATAACACCTATGTCTCCATGATGAATCACACAGATCCAACGGTCTCCAACTTGTGGCTTGCGCTCCTTTATTTCTCTCCATGCTTCAATTTGGAGCCTTTTTTATTTTGATTTGAGGTTACTCGAGTATGGAGCATCGAACTCAGCCCTCAGCGGGCTTTTACTTTTCATTTAACCTTTTGGGTGCATCAATAGAGGCACTACATCATGTGACAGTTGCTGTTGAAAAACATAATAATAACCTAGTTAGCAATGTAATCAACACCATTTATGCAATAGTAGAGCGTACTTAATTAGGAAACTCTTACCAAGATATTTTGGCGAATGTCATCCGGCCTCAACCTATGCACTAGTGGCATGTAAAATGTATAATTTTGGCCAATTCCAAAATTATACGGGAAGGTATCCCTAGAAACCAAAACACCAACGAGAAAGTAGAGAAGAACATCCTTCTCCTCCCAAGTTAGATGTGATCCATACGTGTAGTGTGTCGTGTTAATTAATTTCTGTAATTCACTCGAAGAAACGAAATAAGCTGTAAATTATAATTTAACAAATTTAGTATATGGATGAACACCAACTATTTCTAAATATAGAATGTAAATTACTTGACAAATATGGTTGAGGAACTCACATGGAGGTAAAACAGGAAGCATATCGACAATCACCCAAATATCGATGTTGCCTTGCATATTATCTTCAGGACGAAGATCGAAGGTTATTTCCATACCCTCCTGAAATCCATATGCCTTGCAAAGATCTTCCCATTTTGGGCACCCAAATTCTGTTTGAAAAACTGAATTAAATACTTTGATAACAAATGTGTGACCATGTATAGTCCTCAGGTTAGAGCTCCTCGTCTCAATTCTCTCGTGGTCTTCGAAACCAAGCCTCTCCAACACATATCTTCTTGCATGGAAAGGGAGGAACATATCTCCATTCTCGTCAAGCTTGATGCTGAAGAACCTATCGTCCCGCAGGTGAGGCGTGTCGCACATACCCCGACAGTCGCCGCAATATTCACACTCCCAATATTCATCGTTAGACATTTCCTGTTTTAATGTGGTAAATGTGTAAACAACAACCGTGACACTATATCGAAAGAATTGAACATCTATATATATAGAAGCATGAATAATAAAAAGGGAACTATGTTTTGCCGGAATGTTGATTCATTACCCTTTCCGGCAATTCCCAAGCACTCCATATGTCCTAGTTTCTAGCACTAGTCATGACGAAATTCACGGAAATTTTCGGCATGACCTTTGCTAAATAGTGCACATATGGAGCGCCTGAAATTTGCCGGAACGGAAATGAAACAACATTCCGGCAAAACATAGGCCACTCGGACATTCCAGCAAAACTTAGCACAACTTAGCAAGCAAAAGTGAGAAACTCACTACTGTTTTATACATTAACACCAACAAAAGGATGATATTTGTAGGTTAGTGAAATATGTATGTGCCCTTTTTCCTCTCCAAAGTTTAAATAAGTTGTTTGAAACCATTGGTTGTCTAATTCAAACCTAATGTGCCTACTTGCATGAAATTTACAAACAGGATTTTCTTCCTTCTTTCTAGTTAGCCCATCAAAAGATCTTCAACAAACATATCTTGATTTTCTTATTAACATGCATCTCAAGATGACATCTTGAACCGATGGCCCTAAAATCAAAATGGCAGCAGCCTTGGGGTGCCTAGAGCGGGAGGGGAGGGGGGCGGCGGCGCCTGGAGGGGGGTGGGGGGCTTACGGGAGCGAGATGGGGAGGGGGCTTACCGGAGCGGGAGAGGGGAAGGGGGCTTACCAGAGCGGGAGGGGAGGGGGGCAGTGGCGATGGCGAGGGAGGCGGCGACGACGATGACGACGACGATGGCAAGGGAGGCGGCGGCAACGACCACGATGACGGCGGCAAGGGAGGCGGCGACGGCTTGAGATCGAGGAGAGAGGGGAGTGGGGGAGAGTTAGGAAATTTTTAGGCACGACGGGTGTTAACTCAACATAGCAGTAGCGGTGGTTCCGGAGGAGCGCTACTGCTATTGTACTTAGCAGTAGCGCTTTCACCAAGTCGGTGCTGCTACTACAACTATTGCGGTTACGTCATTGGGCCCCCTTTAGCAGTAGCGCTGGATGCTACGCAGCGCTACTGATATTGAACTTAGCAGTAGCGCAAGTTTAGGAACGGCGCTGCTACTATAGCTACTGCGGGTGGCCTCGTTGGTCCCTGTTTATCAGTAGCGCAGATTATAAGGCCAACGCTACTGCTAAGGACATTAGCAGTAGCGTTGTGTTGTGTCCAGCGCTACTGCTAAATAGCAGCAACGCTTTCTACTTTCTAGCGCTACTAATAGGCTCCTACCTATAAGGTTTTTCCTAATAGTGTTGACCTTTTCGACAATTTATGCCAAGGGGGGAGAAATATCAAAGCTTCCAATGAACCTATATAAAGGGGGAGAAATATCACCAATAAGCTTACACAATAGGGGGAGAAATATCAATAAGGGGGGATATATGTTCCTAAAGGAAGGTCTACCTAAGGGAAGATCTACCTAAGGGTAGATATATCTAACCTTACATATTAAGGGAGGAGAGATAAAATTATTGTTTCACATTTATCATTGCTATTCTATCACTATCTTTTGATTGAACTTGTCTTACCCTACCTACTCCCAAGTCCCAATATCTACATGCTATGATTCAGGGGGAGAGAAAATTCTTACTTATTCATCCTTAGGGGAGAAAGTTCTAAATTCTCTTGGAGACATATCTATCATCAAATCCCATTTTCAATATGTCTTCAATATCTTGGTACCTTTGAAGCTCTTTGCATCTTTATAATAGAGTACTCTTGTGTTATCAAACATTTGTTTTCCCAAGTGTACTCCCACCGTTAAGACGCTCAAGAACCTCAAGGTAAGTATATGCATCATATCCCTGTTCATGATGATCTCTTGTCTCTTGCACATATTGTTTGCAAGAGTGATTCATGAACATGGAAGCTCTTCATTCACATATATTTGATGCATATAGCAAAGATCTATATGGCTTGTCTTGTCCTTCTACAATGTGTGTGCCCATGCAGTACAGAGTAATTATCCTTCAAAAGAGATTGCACACATTTAGGGGGAGCTTGTACTAGTTATGTATCTTTCAAAGCTGCCATATTCTAATGCCTATCTTTATTTGAATCTTTAATTGTATGTTGTCATCAATTATCAAAATGGGGGAGATTGAAAGCACATATGCTCCCTTGGTGGTTTTGATAATTCGTGACAACATACATTGTCTCTTGGACTAACACTTTTACTTAGTATATTTCAGGTATAGTCCATAGAGAGCTTTGGCTATATGAGGAGAAGCCCTTGATGAAGGAAGGAATCGGTTTGGCCCAAGCTTTAAGCAAGAAGACTCAACATTTTACATTTATGAGAAATCACTTTGAATCCATAGGAAAGCCAATACTATTAAAAGGGGATGAGGTATTATGATGAATTTCTTGCTCAAGTGCTTAGAGATAGCCACCAAAAAATACTCACCCACTTTCCCACAAAATATATCTGTCCCAAGCCAAACATGCAAAATTGGTGCCACCAACTTTTCCATACCGATTTTACACTTAAACAGATCCTATGCCAAATCCACCATCTCGGTACAACCAACATTCCTATTGGTGCCACCGAGATTGGGTGACCAAGTTTCGGTTAAGATAACTTCAAGTTTCGGATATTCCAAGTTTGAAGTCAGTCTCACCGAGTTTGGAAATCTAGTTTAGGTCATCGTATTGGTACCACCGAGATTCATATATCGATCTCACCGAGAATTCAAAGTTGCCACATTTAGTGCACTCGGTACCACCGAGATTAACATTTTGGTGTCACCGAGTTGGCCAATAATGTTCTAACAGTTGGATTTTATGAGATGCGTATATATACCCCTCCACCTACCTCTCATTCAGAGAGGAAGCACTCAGAACACACTTACACTTGGTAGATCCATTTTTCTGAGAGAGAGCCACCTACTCATGTGTTGAGATCAAGAGATTCCGATCCAATCATCCGAACCTTGATTTCTAGCCTCCCCAAGTTGCTTTCCACAAAATCAATCTCTCTTACCCATGCCAAATCTGTGAGAAAATGATTGAGTGTTGAGGAGACTGTCTTTTGAAGCACAAGAGCAAGGAGTTCATCGTTCTACCACATCTATTACCTTTTGGAGGGTGGTGCCTCCTAGATTGGTTAGGTGTCACTTGGGAGTCTCCTACTTCGTGTTGTGGCCGGAGTTGAAGCAAGATGTTTGTAAGGGCAAGGAGATCGCCTACTTCGTGAAGATCTACCATGAGTGAGGCTAGTCTTGTGTGGACGGAAGCCGTGGTGGAATAGACAAGGACGCTTTTTCATGGACTCTCGCAGCCGTTATCCTCCGTGGATTGAAGTATCCACTAACATGGACGTGCGATAGCGCCACCTATCGGAACCATGCCAAAAATCGTTGTCGTGGGTATAAGCCTGACAGTAGATGTGTAGGGTCCGAAAAGGATGGGCAGAGTCCCAGCTACGGCGAGGTTGTATGAGTTCAGGCCCCTCTACGGTGGAGGTAATAGCCCTACGTCTCAGTGCTCTGGGAGCTTGTTGTCGAGTGGAATATGGAATATAAATGAGTTGCTAACCCCTCTACCAGCGGGGGAGGGTGGCTTATATAGAGTGCGCTGCCCTCCACAACGGTTCCGGTATAGGGGTGGAGTAGTGGCGATTGAATGCGTACGTTACAGGTAACGTACGCCCTAAATGCTAATAGATGCACCTGGAAACGTACGACCGTTTCCCTCCAGGGGGTTACGATGTACCGAGTGGTATCCAGTCGGTTAGCTTGATATCCTCCGAATGCTAGTCTCCGACTGGATGATCGAGGACCTGTTACCGACTGGATGATGGGGACTCCTTAATTCAGTCAGAGCTGACTAAGGGCCTTGTCCTTTGTGAGGGGTAGTCCTTGGGTAGGACCTACACAGCAGGCCTATGACCCTACCCTAGGACTATAACCCCATCATTAGTCCCCGAATGGATTGGGGTTGGAACGACGAAGCGATGTTTGAAGTTTGGATCCGACTGGAGCGGGCTTGGCTTGGGCGTTGCTTGCCTCAATCCATTTTATCTTTTCTGACCAACGATCCGAGTGGAAGTACTCGCGAAGCAGACTGTCGGAAGCCGAGTGCTTCTGCGGCATCTTTTGACGCGACCGATCAACTAACAGCGGCGGATTTTCTGGGATCTCAAATTTCGGGTTCCGCGCTCTCAGCGGGGATGATGCCATCGCGCTCGAGTAGCGGCTGACGCCTCGATTCTCGCGCCTTCAACCTCTCCACTAATATCGCCGCGGTGGGTCGGGGGATAAGGTTTCGGGCCCACCTGCCAGCGACCCAGTCGGAACCCTACTTAAATCTCGGTGGCGAGGGTTCTTCGTTACGCTCGCCGAATCTCTTGCCTTCGCCTGCTCCGTCTCTCTCGCCACCTCCAGCGCCTCTACACTCCTCCCTCCTCCTTCCTCCCGCGGGTTCACAGTTTCCGCCATGACCAAGGGTCAGACCAGCAAGATGGAGGCGAGGAAGAAGAAGAGGAAGGCGGCGGCTCCTGCTCAGCGGCGGCAGCGGCCGCTGCCGGCGGGGTGGATTCAAGGCGACTTCCTCCCCTCCACGGTGACGGAGGGGGATCTGCTGCAGCTGGTTGAGCACGGGATGATCGTGCACAAGTCTTGGAGGTTGCCGGCGGAGAACGAGGTCGAGCCGGCGCCCCGGGAGGGGGAGCGCGTCTTGCTGCTCAGCCACGTCTATCGAGGTTTCTCCTTGCCCCCGCATCCTTTCTTCAAGGGCATCATGAATCACTTCGGGGCACAACTTCACCACTTTCCCCCGAACGCCATTGCTCATCTCTCCGCTTTTATAGTTCTGTGCGAGTGTTTCATTGGCTGTCCTCCCCATTGGGGGATGTTCAAGCACATATTCTCTGCTAGATCCCAAACCATCAAACGACTCAGCTAGTCGGATGATAAAACACATCTTCTCCAGCTCTGCGGGGGCTTAGGTTTCCAGAAAAAGAGTTGGAGCAGTTATCCTGCCCTCCAGCTAAGTGAGTCGGTTAGGAACTGGCAGTCGACGTGGTTCTACTGCCAGGATATCGCTTGTCCGAATGCTTCGACAGGGCTGCCTCCCTTTAGCTTAGATCGGCCTGCCCCACCTAAGCAGCTCGCGCTCACGAGGGCGGAGAAGAACGACATCCAGCCTCTGGTCGAAGCACTCGTAGATGTCGTCAGGAGGGGGGTCACTGGCATAGACTTGCTGGAGGTCTTCCTCGGTCGGCGTATCCAACCTCTGCAGGCTCGCGACCACACCATGTGGCATTATACGGGGCCCGAGGATTCCACTCGGACCAACGTTGTGGGCGCGACTGAGGAGAAGGTGACCTCGTGGGTGCTCCAGATCACAGGCCCCTGCGAGAATCCCAAAGGATCTCGGCGAGTGAAGCCTTTCTGCGCGGATAATCCTCCTCCAAATCAGGTGAGTGGCACTTGTCGAGTGCTCCTAACTGTCTTAATCTTATCGTTTGCTTGAATCTCTGTGTGACGTCTGATGTCGCCGACTGAATTTTATGCAGGAGTGGACCAACTGGTTTTCTCCCGTCTCGAACGGGAACCCGGCCGAGGAGGAGGAAGGCAGCCAGGAAGGCAGCGTGGAGAGCGTTGAGTATGTCTCCGACAGCGGGGAGTCGGAGGAAGAGACTAGCGGGGAAGAGGAGGAAGACGAAGAGCAGGACTCGCCGCCTCCGCAATCAGAGCATCGGACCAAGCGCCGACACGAGCCTGCCGTTCCCTCGGTCCCTCCAGCATCTTCGAGTGCTCCGCCCACTGCCCGGTGGTCCCGAGTGCTCGGAGCACCAAGAGGGCCAGGGATGCTGCCGCTGAGCCTGCGGGTCAGTCTTCCAAGGCGGCCAAACCGAGTGGGTCCAAACCTCGGAAGGCTCTGCCGCGGATGAGGGTTGCTGTCCCCGTCACCTCCACGTAAGTGTATCGATCTTCTAATTTCTTCTGATATCCGAGTGAATTCATGTTCATTGGTCGAATGGATTTCACTCGACAGAGTCGCTACTTCTGCCACCTCTCCGGCGCGCCAGGAGGATGACCCCATGGACACGGACAACGTCGTCTCGTCCCAACCAGGTGCGTTGTAGTGACTTCGAGTGTTTTATCCTATCGCGTCTCGAATTCATCGTAGGTTCTGCCTCTTTCTTTTTCTGAGATCTCGCGCCGTTCGGTCTATCAGGGGCGATTTGCGTGGACGAGGGTGATCAGGGGAGAGCTGAACAAGCTGCGGAGCCTGTCCTTGAGGTTGCTCCGCCTGTTGCTACTCTCGCTGCCGACGTGCTGTCGACTGAGGCGCTGCCGCCGACTGAACCGGCGCTGGTGGTTGAAGAGCTGACCGGAGCGGACCTTGGGATGCCTCAGGAACTTTCGACGATGCCAGGCTCGTCGAATGTCGAGTTCAACATCCAGCGTCTCCCGGAGGAGCAGGTGGGAGCGGCCAAGGGAGCCATGGTGCAGGCGGAGCTGGTGGCTGGAGAAGCCAAGAGGGCCTACGACTCCGTCGCATCCTTGTATCAGCGGAGCTTGGAGCTGCGGGATGATATCCGAGTAAGTGGGCTAGTAAGTATTTACTTTTCTCTTGTAACCCACTGGGTGTTTTTGGATAGCATCTGTTGTTTGCAATGGGTTCACTCTAAGTGAACCCAATGGGTGTAGTCTCCGAGACTTCTGTCGAGTGCTTGCACCGGCAGTTGTCTTTATACATATTGTCTTTGCTTTGATCAGATCTGTAAATAATATGACCGACTGCGAGCAGTTGTGGCACTCGGAGTGCACTTACTGTAAGAGTCCCCGAGAGTAATTTGTACTCAGGTCGGGTAGTATTGGCCTCATAGGCGTAGGTGGTAACATGCATCTCAATAGGGCGGGTCTGCTTGAGTTGCGTGCCAGTGGGGTCACTCTTAGTGAACCCACTGGGTGTAGTCCCCGAGACCGCTGTCGACTTCTTGCGTCGGCAGGGGTCTGAAGAACTTATACTTTTATTGTTGAATTTTCTGATTGTCCCTTGGTGTTTGCTGGCAGAAAACTTGTGAAATGGGAACAGCCTATGAGACTCTCAGGGTGGAGAAGAATCAGTTAGCTGGTGAGCTTGATGCGGCGCTGCTTGCAATGGCTGGCGTGAAGGATGCTCTGGCGGGACGAGAGAAGTCATTGGAGCAGGCTCATGAAGCGAACAAGGTGTTGACTGAGGAAGTTGAAAAGATGGGGAAACAAAGGACTGCTCTGATGGGACAAATGGACGTGTTGAACAAACGGTGCAGAGCACAGGAGAAATACGTCAGCAACTGGGCTCGGCAGATGATGACACGTCTGGCTGGTAAGTCCTGCTTTTTCCGAGTGCTTGTGTTATGCGCGTCACACTCGGCGCTTATTGTTTGCTTGTCCTGTTGTCGCAGATTTTTTCTTTGACGCTGAAGCTGAAGTAGCTGATGTGGAACGGTTGATTCTCGAGAACGTTCCACTCGGCGAGGACGCCAATTGGGATCTGCTCCGTGCGCACATCCGCGTGGGCAAAGTTGGTCCTTTCATCGGTCGACTGAGAGAAGTCGTCGGCCGAATCGACAAGGAGCTTTGGCCAGAAGATGAGTCGCCGCAGGAGATGGAGAACCTGATGGCTCGACTGGAGGAGATTCCGAACCGAGTGCAGTCGTGGAAGAAATCTGCAGCTCGTTGTGGTGCAGATGTTTCTCTGTCCCTGGTCCGAGTCCATTGCAAGGAGGTGCGCGAGGAAAAGCTGAAGACATTGAAGGTCGCCAACACGAAGAAACTTCGATTTGAAGACTTCATGGAAACCTTCCTTGAAAGTGCCACCCGCATCGCCGACGGTATTGATTTGGACACGTTCGTAGAGCCCTCCAGTCCTGGTGTTAATCCAGATGATGTGTAAGAAAACATTATCCTCAGTATGCCGAGTGTCGCTGTGTAAGAAACTTTGGTCACTGCTGTTGGCCGTTACATTCTCGTTTCGGTGTGGGTAAGCTTGATCCACACCGAGGCACTATCTTTGGTTGAACTTTGAATCGAATCTTTTGCTCTTCTGTTGCAATTTTGACTCGAGTTTTTATTTGGCGTTTCTTGGTGAAACCAAAGGCAAACATTCGGAACATGTCAGTTGTCTTGACATCTGCATGAGCCTCATTGAGGGTCCGTAGAATTGCCGATTGGATCTGTATGATCACCGAGTGGATCGGGGGGATCGTCGAAGGCATGTGGGTGCTTAGGCGATTTTGCATCGCATCTAAGTCTCCGGGCGTGGCGTTAAGTGCACACTCGAAGAAAGTTAATACTTAGGCGATTCGTGAGCGCATCTAAGTCCCCTAGTATGACGGTAAGCGCATATTCGGAGAAAGTTAATACTTAGGCGATTCTGGATCGTAGTTAAGCCTCCGAGTGTGACGTTAAGTGCACACTCGGAGAAATGTATTACTTAGGTGATTCTTGATCACAGCTAAGTCCTCGAGTGCGACGTTTAGTGCACACTCGGAGAAAGCTAGAACTTAGGCGATTCTGTATCGCAGCTAAGTCCCCGAGTGCGACGTTTAGTGCACACTCGGAGAAATGTATTACTTAGGTGATTCTTGATCACAGCTAAATCCCCGAGTGCGACGTTTAGTACACACTCGGAGGAAGTTAGAACTTAGGCGATTCTGGATCACAGCTAAGTCCCCGAGTGCGATGTTTAGTGCATACTCGGAGAAATGTATTACTTAAGATCAATCGCCGTGTCAACTTCTTCGCGTTTGATCTTCCTAAACTCTATCCTTACTACACGTGCAAAATCTGTACTTTTCCATTGCCATATTTGTTAACTAGCATGTGTAGGGTGCACTAGACTTTAGAATCGCTAAAATCTGCCAACCACTAAATTGGGAAAAGGCTAGTATTTTAATTATGCAAGTAGTCTATTCACCCTCCCCCCTCTAGACACCTCTTCTATCGATCTCTCAGCTTTGCCTTCAGCCGGCCCGGTGTCGAGACAAATCGTCGAACACCTGGCGGGCGTGGTAGGCGTGCAGGCACCTCTATCCCCGCTTGCATGGCCGGAGCGCCGGAAAAGCTCGCCCAGAAGCAAGGGGGATGATGCCGCTGCGAACCCTCTCTTTCTCGGCGGGGAGATGTCATTTCTAGCGGCGGTAATTAGGTGGGCGACGCCGGGATCGGCACGGCGACGAAAGGTGTAATGGGGGGGAGGGGCGAATCTGGAGGTGGGAAAAACGTTTTTCGCCTGATAGTGGTGGCCCACGCGCCGTTTTTTCTTTCGCCGGAGCCCCCAAGCGCCCCCCTGGTGCACTGGGTTCAGCCTGGGATCACCGGGGTCAAGAAATGGGCCGAACCGGTGAAAATCGGCGTCCTGAGGGCGCGACTGAGGGGTTTTTTCGACGCCGGCGAAAAAAACACGCCTTAAGGGGTCTGTTGCGGGCGTGGCTGGACATGCTCTTAGAACCATTAGTAATACTCCTATATTTTCAGAAAACTCCCAAAGATCTGGGATGCAGTAATGAATGATCACATGAGTACTGAAGTTGCATCAACGCCGTTGCGCACTTTTTCGCTCCAGGAATAGATATATGTTGCGTTTTGGACTTTGGGGGTCATGTAAAGCGAAAAGAGTCAAGAGTTTTCTCTGTGCGCTTGAAGTGTATGAAAGCGAAGGCGGATGCAGCAGACACATTTCTTTCCTTGAGAGCCAACCAAGCACCGCTTTTCATTTTCAGTTACGTACATGCTTTACTAGCTTCTCCACTTTGTCACTATTTCTTTAGACTAAACTTGAAGGAAATCATATTCCAATATGCTCTATCCGGGTTGATCGGTAATGTATATATATATATGCTCTGCCTTTATTTACTCTTGCTTCTTTTCCTGCCCTGTCGGTTTAACCACATCAATCTTCTTTTTTTGACGGCATTAACCGCATCAATCTTTGTAAGGCCTGAGAAGTCACTGGTGCTTAATTACGATTAATTATTCATTAAGTTGACAATACTTTGTGCATGTCCCGTCATGTACAGATGTACTCCTAGCTAGGAGAAGCATATAAAGAGAGAGGAGCGTGAGTGGGGGGAAAGGCCCAAAGGCACGTCACGCAGCATAGACATAGGAGAGGAGAGAAAGAGAGGGAGAGGGGGTTCGTTTATCGATCGGGGTAAAAACTGAAGATGAAGGAGGCCGCGGCGGAGCTTGGGCACCTGCTGGTGTTCGCTTTCCTCTTCTGCCTCGGCGCCTTCATGGTGGTGCCGGTGATCACCGACGTGACGATGGCGGCGCTCTGCCCCGGCGAAGACCAGTGCTCCCTCGCCATCTACCTCACCGGCCTGCAGCAAGCCGTACGCACCCCCATGCGCGCACTCTCTCTCTCTATACCCGTCTCTTGCTTCTTCCTATACGCGTGCAGCTTTTTGAGCTAGAACTTCAGCCGAGTCCAGGTGATCCAGATATGTTTTAGCTCCCGCGTGCTTGCCAGGCGCCGGGCTGCTTGCCGGCCACTCCCTCCGTCCCAAAATACTCGTCGTGATTTAGTTCAAAAGCTGAAAGCATACTTCCCTTTTGGCTAGGAAAAATATCGGATCAATGTGGCTCTAAAGCTTGCTGCGATGATGGATAGCTTCTTCTTGTTTTCGCTTGAGCATTACGTGAGGCTGGTGAGACTGTAGGAAGGAACACGTACGGCCAGGGCCACACGGGAACGGCATGAAGGGGAGAGTGGACGCACCACTACGCACGCTTCCTGCCTTTGCTTCTACTACTAGTTAGCCTCCGCCATCAGATGAAGTTAGCCTCCACCACAGTACCGCCCCATGTGTGTAGAATAGTTGCTTCTGGCCACCGTCTGGAACCTGGGAAACCTCCCCCGATTCCTAGGAAAACTGGCCTAGAATTTCCGTGAGCCATTGAATGTAACAAGTTTGATTTCGTCATCCCGGTGAACGGTGACGGCTCTCTCACCGTCACGTCGGTCGATCGCTCTGGCCTATGCGTATAGCAGTCCACTGTTTCGTCTTGGGTGCGTTCAGTGTGGCCGGTGCGTCACACGGCGATACGACTACGCACCCGCGAGATCTCCCTTTTGTCCACAACCTTCGTGAATGTCGCACACTCGCAAGTCGCACCGACCACGCTCCTTTTACTTTTGGAAACCCGACCACACACTTTTACGAGTAGATCTTGCAGCTCTCCCTGGCGTCAAAAGCTAGCAGCATATATAGCTTCCCGAGTATGGCTCGAGACACAAGAAAAGTCGTTGCCTACACTGACTGCTGCTATTACTACTGCCGGTGTCATCTCATAAACGAATAGACAGGAAAACCAACCCAAGCAGCGTTGCCCACACTGACTGCTGCTAGCCTGCTACTACTACTGCCGGTGTCATCTCATAAACGAATAGACAGGAAAACCAACCCAAGCAGATCAGCCCATTCTTTAGCATCTTCCTCCTATTTTTCTCCCACACACTCAAGGATCATATCGTTCTTTTTCCTCTATGATGCTTGCCCCAAAAGCGGAGGGTGAAAACGAGACACGGGGCCTTTGCACCCGCACCGCCCTACTATGTGCGTGTGACGACACTGAAGATATGGGTCGCTATTTTTTATTTATTTTACGATGAATGTGACTTACTATTAGCACTGTGGTCGGCAGTTAACAGCGGAAAGTTGCTAACAAGATAAGAGCCTGCATTGTGCTGTCTAATGGTAAAATAGTACTAAGAACTAATAGTGCCCATCTGCATCAACGACGCGTGCCCGTAATAATCCTTTTCTGACGCTAACTTGCACCTATGACGGGACGCTCTAGCAGTAGCAGAATATGCGAGTGAGCGCCACAGGACAAGCAGAGGCCGGCGTGCTAAAGGCAGTAAGTACAAGCGACACCGTGAGTGTGAGCCCCTGACAATTCATTATCGCCTGATGCAGATCACAGGGCTGGGTGCGCTCGTGGTGACGCCGGTCATCGGCAACCTCTCCGACAGATACGGCCGCAAGGCGCTGCTCGCTCTCCCGGCGACCTTGTCTGTCGTCCCACTGGGTAATAAGCTCGTGAAATAATCTTTCACGTCACCCACAGCCGCAGGTGCAAGTGAAATTTGTTAATGCTGATCACCTTTTAACTCGTTTCCTTTCGTGTCGATCGGCTAGCCATCATGGCTTTCAACCAGACGAGGCCGTACTTCTACGCCTTCTACGTCGCCAAGACGCTGACGGCGATGGTCTCCGAGGGCGCCATGATGTGCCTCTCGCTCGCCTACGTGGTACGTAACCGGCTCCATCGCCTCTCTCGTCAGCTCTTGCTGCATTTTCCCAACATGTTTCCATGGATGACTGGAGCTCACCTTGATGCAATGCAATGCAATGCATGTATTTGCTCCCTCTTTCTCTCTCCGCGTGATGTGCAGGCCGACAAGGTGCCCGAGGGGCGGCGAGCGGCGGCCTTCGGGGTGTTCTCCGGCGTCTGCACCGCCGGCTTCGTCGGCGGCACCATCGCGGCCCGCTTCCTCTCCGTGTCCTCTACGTTCCAGGTATGTTAACTGTTATAAGTGCGTTCTTATGCCAGTGCGTTTTGCATCATCAGGCACCTACCTTGTTTCTTGATCCGTTGTTATGGCTCTGCAGGTGGCGACGTTGGCGTCGGTTGCCGCGGCGGTGTACCTGAGGGCCTTCGTCCAGGAAACGGACCGGGGAGCATCGCTGCTGCGCGACGAGGAGGCCTCGCGCTTGCTCTTCGCTCCCTCCTCCAGCCCCGAGGAGGCGTCGCCGAGGCTCCCGCCTCTCCGCAAGGCGCCGTCGCTGTCGGAGATGGCCACCCTTCTTACCAGCAGGTCTCACATGCATGCCTTTCTCAGCTTGAAATATTGCAAAATTAGCCTGCTCATTGGCCTGTCAATGAAAAAATGCACTATGATATATGCTCTTCTATGAAAAAAAGGATAGCTTAGTTCCTCCTATCTATCTATTCTCAGACAAGAAAGAAAAATGTACCAAGATGGCAAGATATTAACCTTGGATTACCTGCTGAATGCCTGCAAACCACTTGCAGCTCAACTTTCACGAGGGCGGCGGTCGTCACATTTTTCCACAGCCTTGGTGAAACAGGCCTGCAAACTGCATTATTGGTACTCCATTTTTATCCATCAAAATACTTTTGAGCATACATGTAAACTGCAAATGTCTTAAATTCTACACGAAGGTTCCTCTTTGAAGAGCTCGATAAGCTCAGATCATGGACAATCCATCTCTTGCAGGTTTTTTAACTATACTTCATGGATATCTTTTTTTTTTTAAGAAAAGGAGGATGACCCCCGGTCTCTGCATCTGGGAGATGCATGCGACCATCTTATTGATTATTTCCGAGGACCTTACAAAGTAGTACAACAATATGCCTGAATCCGCCATCTTGGCAACATCTGCCGCTACTCCTATCCATATGATGAAGGGGTGCAAGCTGGACCAAATACCCATACCTCTCACCTAAGCCTAACATCTAAAGCCGGAGGCCGCGACCGAGCCACATACCGGATCCGGGGCACAAACCGGTCTGACGCACTCACATGTGTCGCCGCCACCATCTTCCACCGGTTCATCTTCAGACCAGATTGAGGTGCCAGCCTTGGCAGGTGCCTCCGTCATCGACGTCACCATGACGCCAAACAACGACCTCCACCTACGCGAGTCCATCTCCAAGCAGCGGACGCAGATCCATGCTAGGATAGGGCCGCACCACCGCCGTCGCCCACCACCCACAAGCGCCACCCATCCCCAAGGTTCCCAAAGCGGCGCCTTCAAGAAGGGAACGACGCCGTGAGCGCCGCCGCCGTCCAACAAAGTTAGAGCTTTCGCCCGGGAGACCTAGGGGGAGGGGAAGTGAGGGGATCAGTCCATACCGACGCCTCCAAGGAGGGGAACGGCGCCCTCAGGCGTCGCTGTCGATGCGGCCGGCCAGGCATTTCGCCCGAACAAGATTCCCGCCACCAGCAGCGCCTCCTGTACAGAACCGGCGATCCAAGGAAGCCTGGCCCGACCAGGCTAGCCCGCACGCCGAATAGGGGAGGAGGGGATGCACCAAATCGCGTGCACCGGCCACCGCAGAAGTCGTCGCCGGCCGCCAACGACCACCGGATACCGCCGCCCGCACGGCCGGGGCGCCAGATCCACCGCCCGCACGGCTACTAGCCTGCCGTGCTTCGTCCATGGAGCCGCCACTCCAGATCCGGGGTTCCCCAGAGGCAGGGCAGCCAAGGCCCCGCCGCCACAATCCTTGGCGCCCCGGGCTTGCCCGGCGGCTGCCTCACGCGGCGGCGAGGAAGGGAGGGGGAGGGAGTGGGGCGGCTAGGGTTGGGAGGGGGAGGGGGACCGTGCCCCTCTACTTCATGGATATCTGAAAAATGCTTCTGACTGTTCCATCTTTTGTGATACAATTACAAATTGCAGTATTTCCTGAAGGCCCAATTCCACTATACCAAGAACCAGTATGCTAATTTGTTGCTTATTATTGGCATTACAGGAAGTTTCTCACAGGTACGATATCATTTAGCAATGTATACCTATGACGTCTTCAATTTATGGTCAATTATGTGCTCCATTTCACTTGGTACAGCAAAAGCAGTTTACGTTTTATGATCTATGCAGCTGACCGTGATGCCTCTCTTAGCGCCAAAGCTGGGTGAGAAAAAGCTACTTGTTGTGGCACTTACAGGGAGCTGCGTACATGTAAGGGAATTGTTATGGCATAGTCATGTTAGGTTTTGGAATATAATTCTCCTGCAAGAAGAACTTGCCAATGTGGTTTGATCTGGTGTGCATCTTGCAGGGATTCCTATACAGCATTGCATGGTCATTCTGGGTATGAAAGCGATCAAATGGCGGTATTATGAATGATGGCTATTCTTTTGTATTAGTCATGCTAAATATTATGTTTTGTTGAAGGTTCCTTACCTTGCTGCAAGCTGTGTGATTCTAAGCATTCTGGTCAGCCCTTGTGTGAGTAATATATATCAATATTACCTCTTTTGCTTTCATTTTCGGTCCATGTAACCATGTCAACAGTTTCTTTTCATTGATTCTATTCTTAACAGATACGGAGCATTGTATCAAAAAAAGTAGGGCCTTCTGAGCAGGTACTAATTCTGAGCTAGATGAAATTGCTTATTTTATTTCCCCTAAGATATTAGATACCCTTTGTGAATCAGTTTCTCTTTTGCAATGTTTATTCAAGGGAATGGTTCAAGGCTGTATCACAGGAATCAGCTCAACTGCAAGTGTCATATCTCCTCTAGTTTTTACTCCACTCACAGGCAAGCATCTGTCATTATCTTTGCTGAGCACATCTAAACTCAGAACAAATTATGACTTACATGTCCTTCTTACTTCTTTCATCCCTGGCCCACGAGCTTAGCCAAAGATGTAATTAGCTATAACGTTTTTCCCATTGGTTTGACAGCCTGGTTCCTATCAGAGACAGCACCTTTCAACTTCAAAGGCTTCAGCCTGGCTTGTGCTGGATTTGCTACGGTAGGCTCCCTAATTGAACACTGCTATGGATATGGTTAAAATACTTCTCTGTAGAATTTAAACCTTACTGCACATTTTTTGTTTAGTATATATTTCTTGATTTATGGGTTTCATCTCTAGCCTACCCCAACTTGTTTGGGACTAAAGGCTTTGTTGTTGTTGTTGTTGTTATATATTTCTTGATTTTTATATATGAACTTCTAAGTAGTTGATATTGACTTCTAATTTCTATTGTACATTCTTGCAGTTGGTGGCACTCACAATGAGCATTAATATGAGGCCAGCAGAGCTTCAGACAGATACCAGATAGAAGAACTAGTGAATACATGTCTATATAGATGATAGATGCCTATAATGCTAATACTCTTACTCAGTATCAATAGCCGTTGTCAATTAAGGTAGCTGTTCCATCCTCTGCAGTTGACAAACAGGGACAGCAAATAGTGGTGTAAAGTATCAAAAGTACAATCAGATCCACAGGCTTCAGTTTGTAAATTATAGTATTCGATAACTGACACTACAAGTACAAGGTTGATTCGACATAGCTAATTAGTTGCGAGTGTAAGGCTGGAGTAAACCAACTATGCATAGTTAGCACAATCGTTGTGCAAGAAAGGGACCTTTTTGCACGGGAAATACCCCTTGGTTCTCGGGTGTACATGCACCTGATATGAGGACAAATTAACAATTGCGAAAAGAAGTAAAAAAAATCTGATTTTTTTTCGAAACAAACTTGACATTCTGTTGTGCCGTATAAAAAGTTTCACGAAGGAAAAACTCCCATCGACTTCAGGCCAAAAAAACATAAAATTTTGAGGATAAAAGTGTGAACAGTAACTTGTACATAGTGTTGATTTTATTTTTCACTCAGAATACCATGAAAGTCATTCCTTGGCGAAACTTTTTATATGAGTACAACAGAAGGTCAAGTTTTTTCCAAAAAAGCTTCAGAATTTTTTAAACTTTTTTGCAATTACTAAATAATTTTTCCATATCAGGAATAAAGTAATAATAGTTTTTTCGGAAATAGTAGCCAAGCTAGTTTAGCGTAGGTATCTTCTTAATGCATATTGATGGTACTAGATGTTTTACATTGATTTTTCTGTCACACGTTGTGTCCTAACAAACATAACATTCAAATTAGAGGGATAAAGTTATGTGGGTCACTGACCTGTTAGTGCTGAGGAGTGAGGATTTCTTTTGTCCTTTTTCTTCTCCACAACTGCATTAACATCCAATTGTGTAAATTCATGTTCATTTCTGCCAGCCCATCGTTCTAAGTTGATCTGTTGCAACATTGAAATATCAAGTAAGTAGAAAAAACCTTCAAATTACACATCTACTTCCTCCGTTCCTAAATATAAGACCTTTTAGAGATTCCAATATTGACTACATAAGGAGCAAAATGAGTGAATCAATCTCTAAAATACGTCTATAAACATCCGTATGTAGTCCATATTGAAATCTCTAAAAGGCTTATATTTAGAAACGGAGCGAGTAGCAATTATTCCAAATTGGACCAAATAACAGAGATGAACTTATCAATATCAATTCTCAACATCCTCTTCATCAGACCATTATAGCTTAACAAGCAACGGATATGAATTAAACAAGATGCTTAGCAAGCAAAGTGGAAATGAACCAAACAAGGTTACTCATGCAAACGCAGGACATTATAGATACATAATCACAGATGCAATTTTCCAAAAAAAATAATATTTGAAGTATTTGCTTCTTTCTGTTAAAAAAGTAGTGCCGCCAAAGCTGCTCGGTTGCACATTCTCAAAAGATACTCGCACGCCATGTCCACATTTCAAATTTCTCAACAAAATACCCTTTCTGGAAACACACATATCTATAACATAGATGAGAATCACAAGCTACATACGCACACTAATACTATTATCATCCATAAAAATGGATTAATTATTATCGTATATACAAAATTTTGCAATATCCCCCAAGGACAATTGATCATTGGCCTCTATTTTCCAGAGTCATCAGAGGTTTCCTCATCCTCATCACTCTCATCAGACAAGTTATCTCTGTTTGCAGCTTGCAGTACAAGATTAAGCAGTTCTGTGTTGTCTTCAAGATCCTCAGATGAATCTTCTCCAGCTGCTGGTTGCCTACGTCGTGATGCCAGCACATGCCAGACCAATTCCTCTGGCAAGGCAAATTGCCAGAGCTTTGCTTTCCTCTTTCGGGGCTTCAACTGGAACATACATGTGATGATAAGATAAAGGCAAAAGGTTCCAAGTTAAAATCTACACCAACAAATTAAAATTTTCTTCCTAAGACGAATGAGAACGAAAAGGTAAATTGTTGTCCAATCGTCCAGTAATGACATATTTCAAAGCCTGTGAACTTTGTTGTAGTGGCATACTGGCATGCTTCTGAATCAAAGAATAGTAATGGCATATTTCAAAACTAGAAAGTTTGTGGTGGCATATATCAAATTTACCCTAGAATTTACATCTCAAAGGATAAAGGAAGGTGCTGAATTTTCAAGAGGAATGAATATATAGCCCTGTAAAAAAATTCTACAGATTAAACAAAATGTTTTTTTATCGGTAAAGAACTAATTATCAGTCGGCTCTTGAATTTGTTTATTGATAAATTATGAAGTTAATGTTACATGTAGGATAGAAAATAATAGGTCATTAGAAGTTGAGATGATAAGAGCCGTATAAAATGCTAGGAGGTTTACCTCCTCAACATTAACCACTCGTGCTCGTTCAACGGCAGAGGGAGTCCATAGCTTCACATCATTATCAATTCCACTGCTTGCAATTGTCATAGCATGAGGATGGGGCTCAATACAATTGACTATGCATTCATCACCCTCCATTGCCCGTAAAAAATTCCCATCTCTCTTCCTCCAAATAAATAACCGACCACAGTCTGACCCACTGGCAACATATTCATGATTTGGCCCAATAAAAGTCACACCCTTCACAGTCTCACAATTGCGATGCCCAACATATACCTGAGGCGCAGGTTGATCAACATCTTCACCAGATGCAAATACTGTTGAGTTGGACCCTTCACCGCCTCCAATTTTGGCGGGTGATTTTGGGTCAGGTCCCAGCCCTCCAGTTTTAGGGAAGAGGTAAATATTCTCATCATTGTAAGATACAAGCAACTCACTCTGGTGAGAGAATGCTAACCCTGTTATTCCAACATTCTTATCGCCAATAAGATGTGGTGGACAATAGCAGTCAGATGGCTGAGCGAAATCAGATGATCCGCTCGACTCGCATTTGCGGATGTCGTAGACACGAGCAAAAGAATTGCTTCCTCCAACTGCAAGAAGATTTGGATTCCGTGGATCCGTTGTGATTGCATTAAGATGGACATTAAAGGAGAATCCTGATTTAGCCAGAGATTTTCTGCAAATAAATAATTCTGTGGCTGTATCTGTCCTCAAATCAAACTGCACAGGAACGAAAATGGTCAACTACAAGCATTCAGATACAAAGATAAAATGTTGCATGTGCACGCATGAGAGTGAGAAAGGGCATGTCTTGGGGCTTGGGACCTTACATGTTGAACATGGCCATCTTCGCCACAACTATAGAAAATATAAGGGCTTCCAGGCTCTATAGCCAACTTGTGAGCCCTTCCATCATGTTCACCAAGCAATGAAGTAAGCACATCCCGGCCATCCTGGATCTTGGCAACTCTCACCTGATTGAATTAACAGATTGTAACCTCTGAACTTACTATCACCATCTGAAACATCATGTGAAGTATATGGAAGAGAAATTAACACATCTACCTCGCCATCAGCAGCGCAGGTGACTATGGTGCGATCATTTGTGTAAGGCATGAACCGTGCTTGGAACACATTATCGGCATGGCCCGAATGGAACTGCATTTTAACTGCACCAGTGTCCCAATCCCACAGAATTACCTTCTGATCATCTGAACCAGATACGAGGGTGTCACCAGCGGCATTGAAGCCCACTGTGTTCACACATCCCGTGTGCTTGTTGAGCTTCCTGTGAATCTGGAGGCGCATTACGAGCTCCTGGATGACAGCACTTACATTAGTAAGTAACAGCATTAAATAAATGCACACATGACACATTCAGTCTATTTGCTGCTACTACTTGATAAGGAAGAAGCTAATGACCACTTCAGAATTCAGGTCAAGCTATTCAATTCAGAACCCTTTTGATTGCCAAATCATGAGGTCAAGATACTGCTCTGCATTTAGAAGATTCTGTCACATACAGTACTATAATACCATTATTAACTCATTCCCCGATCAACAAAACCATCATAGTCCAATGTAAGTAGCAATCAATGAACAAAATAATATACGACTGTGATCCCCAAGCACCAATTCGAGAAGCAAATTTGCGTCGGCTAATATCAGCCGTGGTCCAATCCCACCCAACACTAAATCTCAGCTAAATCGGCAAGAAGACCACGGCCCGAACACTGCGCGGAACGATCCACAGCTGGGCGGTGGCACATGGCTGGCTAGTGCCTATGCCTATCCGCACCCGTGATGGATCGATCGAAGCACAAATGGGGGGAGCGAGGCGGGGTGGATGGGGGAGGGAGGGAGGGAGAGGGACCTCGGAGGCGGCGGCGCGGCGAGCGAAGCGGTGGGGGAGGAGGTCGCCGACCTCGCGGAAGCAGAGCTCGGCGGCGCCGTGGCGCGCGGTGGGGTGCTTCCATGGGCGGCGCATGGCGAGGTGCTCCGAGCGACGAGGCGGAGTGCTGCGATTGCGTTTCGTGGTGAACGCGAGCGGGCGAGCAAGTGAGGAGGGGGCACACAGCGAACGGCAGATTGGTGGAGTGCTACCGGAGGTTAACCGCTGCAGACAGGCACACGTGTCGCAGAGAGCGGATCCTTTGCGCCGTAGGCACGCGTGTCGCAGAGAGCGGATCCTTTGCGCCGTAGGCACGCGTGTCAGATAATAACTTTTATCTTGATTTTTTTTAAAACTTATGTCATCTGAACATCACATTCATCTTAAAAACAAAAAAAAAAAAAAAAAATTCTTAAAAAGAAAAAGAAAAAAATATTACCTTATTTTAAAAAGAACTTTAATAAAAATATTACTTTATTTTTAAAAAAAATTTATTACGACCAACAAACATGCATCACGTGGCGTAGCTGATTGACCACCATTCTAGAGATGCTTAATGTGTTTGATATGTAGATCATGCTTCATCGAGTGTACTACTACTGTTTGTGTTGTACTTCTTCTGTAATATTTTCCAAAAACATTAGTGATTTAAATAATTTCATCTTTACCTTAATCTTTATCTAATATAATTTTAATCTATCTCTCTATTTATCTAATATAATTCTAATCTATCTCTCTAACAATAAAGTGGCTACCATTTTTGTCTGTTTTACTGTCGTGGTGATTTTATTAAAAAAAATGTATGATATTAAATAATTAACCCGTAGTCCAAAAAATAAGTGAAAAAAAATATTTCGTCTTTTTGCCCACGTGTTTGACAAAAAAGAAACCCATTCCCGAGTCAAGTGAACACGCCTCCCACCCTTATTTGGACCCGTCGCCGGCCCACATCCTTCATCGTGTTGTCCTCCCGCATTATAGCATGCCTCTCCACCACCCTCCTCGCACCATGACGTGCCTCCTTGATACGTCCATTTTGCATCATGTTTTTCTACTGTTACTTATAATGTTTTTATGCATAATAATGCTTTTGGGAGTATTTCTAATGCATTTTCTCTAATAGTATGCAAGGTTGGCACAAAAGGGAGGAATACCGGCAACTGGAAATCTGGACCTGAAAAAGCTACGTCAAGTTACCTATTCTGCACAACTCCAAATGAGTTGAAACTTCACAAAGATTTTGTGTGGAATATATAAAAAATACTGGAGCAAAGAGCTACGGAGGTGGGCCACCTGGTGAGCACAAGACACCAGGGCGCGCCAGGCCCCCCAAGTGCCCCCTGGTGGGTGGTGCTCAGCCCGGCCCACCTCTGGTGCCCCCCTTCTGCTATATATTTGGTTTTGACCTAAAAAATATAGAGGAGGACTTTCGGGACGAAGCGCCGCTGTCTCGAGGCGGAACTTGGGTAGGAGCACTTTTCCCTCCGGCGGAGCGATTCCGTCGGGGGAACTCCCCCCTCCCCGGAGGGGGAAATCATCGTCATAGTAATCACCAATAACCCTCTAATCTTGGGGAGGCCAATATTCATCAACATCTTCAACAACACCATCTCCTCTCAAACCCTAGTTCATCTCTTGTGTTCAATTTTTGCACCGGAACCTTAGATTGTTGCTTGTGAAGGGCTAGTAGTGTTGATTACATCTTGTAGTTGATTACTATATGGTTTATTTGGTGAAAGACAAAATGTTTATATCCTTTATGAAAATTAATACTCCTCTGATCTTGATCATGTTTATCATTTGTGAGTAGTTACTTTTGTTCTTGAGGCCACGGGAGAAATCATGTTGCAAGTAGTCATGTGAACTTGATATGTGTTCAATAATTTGATGGTATGTATGTTGTGATTCCCTTAGCGGTGTCATGTGAACGTCGACTACATGACACTTCACCATATTTATGCCTAAGGGAATGCATTGTGGAGTAGTTATTAGATGATGGGTTGCTAGAGTGACAGAAGTTTAAACCCTAGTTTATGCGCTACTTCGTAAGGGACTGATTTGGATCCAAAAGTTTAATGCTATGGTTATATATTTATCTTAATGCTTTTCTCATAGTTGCGGATACTTGCGAGGGGGTTAATTATAAGTAGGAGGTTTGTTCAAGTAAGAACAACACATAAGCACCTGTCCACCCACATATCAAATTATCAAAGTATCGAACACGAATTAAGCTATCATGGTGAAAGTGACTAGATGAAATTCTCGTGTGCCCTCGAGAACGTTTTGCTTATTATAAGAAAGCACTTTGGTGTGTCCTTTGCCACTAAAGGATTGGGCTACCTTGCTACAGTTATTGTTACTCTTGCTACTAGTTACTTGTTACAACTATCTTGTTATCAAACAACTTGTTACTGCTATTTCAGTGCTTGCAGAAATTATCTTGCTGAAAACCACTTTTTATTTCCTTCTGCTCGTCGTTGGGTTCAACACTCTTACTTATCAAAAGGACTATGATTACTCCCCTGTACTTTTGGGTCATCAAGACTCTTTTCTGGCACTATTGTCGAGGAGTGAAGCGCTCTTGGTAAGTGAAAATTGGTAAGGAAAATTTATTGCTACGTGCTGAAATTTATTGTCACTTGCTACTATGGAAAACAATCCTTTGAGAGGTTTGTTCGGGGTATCTTCACCTCGATCGAAAGCACAATTAGTTTCCCCTCAACCTACTGCACCTACTGAAAATATTGGTTATGAAATTCCTTTGGGTATGATTGAACAACTGCTAGCTAATCCTTATGCAGGAGATGGAACTGGACATCTCGATAAGCACTTGATATATGTGGATGAAATTTGTGGATTATTTAAGCTTGCAGGTCTACCCGAAGATGATGTTAATAGGAAGGTTTTTCCTTTATCTTTGAAGGGAAAAGCATTGGCATGGTATAGGCTATGTGATGACATTAGATCATGGAACTGGAATTGATTGCAAATGGAATTTCATCAAAAAAATTATCCTATGCATCTAGTTCATCGTGATCGGAATTATATATATAATTTTTGGCCTAGTGACAGAGAAAGTGTCGCTCTATCTTCGGGAGGCTTAATTCAATGCTATATTCATGCCCCAATCATGAGCTCTCGAGAAATTATCATTCAAAACTTTTATGCTCGGCTTTCTCGTAATGATCAAACCGTGCTCGGCGCTTCTTGTACTGGTTCTTTTATGAAGAGGACTATTGAATTCAGGTGGGATCTCTTAGAAATAATTAAACGCAACTCTAAAGATTGGGAACTCGGCGAAGGTAAAGAGTCAGGTATTAAGCTTAAGTATGATTGTGTTAAATCTTTTGTGAATATCGATGCTTTTCAAAAGTTTAGCACTAAACATGGACTTGACTCTAAGATATTAGCCTCATTTTGTGAATCATTTGCTAGTCATCTTGATCTCCCTAAGGAGAAGTGGTTTAAATATCATTCCCCTATTAAAGAATAAATTAGAGAACCAACAATAGCCAAAGAAGAAATTATCATTTATAATGTTGACTCAGTTTCCTCCACCACCGACATTGAAAAACCTCCTTTTCCTGTTAAGATAAAAGAACATGCTAAGGTTTCAAATGTGGTTCACAAAAGTGATATTAAAGCACCTAAACCTTCTAAACAACTTAAGGTAGAACCTAATGTTGCTATGATTAAAGATCTCTTGGAATAAAATATTGATGGGCATGTTATCTACTTCTGTGGTGAAACTGCTAGAATTGCTAACCCTGATGGGAAAGATAAGCATAGACGAGTTGTTGGCATGCCTGTCGTTTTAGTTAAAATAGGAGATCATTGTTACCATGGTTTATGTGATACTTTATATCAAGAAATTATGGATGAAATAGCACCCGCTGAAATAGAAGACATGAATGTTACTATTGAACGTGCTAATAGAGACACCATCACACCACTTGGGATTGTTAGAGATGTTGAAGTCTTGTGTGGGAAAAAATATCCTACCGATTTTCTTGTTCTTGGTTCCCCACAAGATGACTTTTGTCCCATTATCTTTGGTAGACCTTTTTGTGAACACCGTTAATGCTACTATAGATTGTCATAAACAAACTACGGTGTTAATTTTGGTGGTGATTCTCATGAGTTTAATTTTTCCAAGTTTAATAGAAAACATCATAAGAAAGAATTTCCTAATAAATATGAGATAATTGGTCTTTCTTATATTGCCATGCCTCCTACTGATCCTTTTAGACAATATTTGCTAGACCATGAAAATGATATGCATATGCATGAAAGAAATGAAATAGATAACATCTTCTTTGAACAAGAACCTCTGCTTAAGCACAATTTGCCTATTGAAACTCTAGGAGGTCCTCCTCCACCTAAAGGTGATGCTGTGTTTGAATTGAAAAAATTGCCTGATACTTTGAAATATGCTTACCTTGATGAAAATAAGATATATCCTATTATTATTAGTGCTAACCTTTCAGAACATGAAGAAGAAAGATTATTGAAAGTTCTGAAGAAGCACCCAGCTACTATTGGATATACTCTTGATGACCTTAAGGGCATTAGTCTCACTCTATGTCGGCACAAGATTAATATGGAACCTGGTACTAAACCTGTTGTTGATCATCAACTCGGCTGAATCCTAAAATGAAAGAAGTGGTAAGAACTGAAATATTAAAGCTTCTGGAAGCACGTATAATATATCCCATAGATGATAGTAGATGGGTAAGCCTCGTTCATTGTGTCGCTAAGAAAGGAGGTATTACTGTTGTTCCTAATGATAAGAATGAACTTATTCACAAAGAATTGTCACTCGATATAGAATGGTAATTGACTTCAGAAAATTAAACAAAGCAAATAGAAAGGATCATTACCCTCTACCTTTTATCGATCAAATGCTAGAAAGACTCTCTAAGCACACACATTTTTGTTTCCTAGATGGATATTCAGGTTTCTCTCAAATACCTGTTTCACAATCTGATCAAGAGAAAACCACTTGTACTTGTCCTTTTGGAAATTATGCTTATATATGTATGCCTTTTGATTTATGCAATGCACCTGCTACCTTTCAAAGATGCATGACTGCTATATACTCTGATTTTTGTGAAAAGATTGTTGAGGTTTTCATGGGTGATTTTTCTGTTTATGGAACTTCTTTTGATGATTGCTTGATCAACCTTGATCGAGTTTTGCAGAGGTGTGAGCAAACTAATCTTGTCTTGAATTGGGAGAAGTGCCACTTTATGGTTAATGAAGGTATTGTCTTGGGTCATTAAATTTCTGAACGAGGCATTGAGGTGGATAAAGCTAAAGTTGATGCAATTGAGAACATGTCGTGTCCTAAAGACATCAAAAGTATTCGTAGTTTCCTTGGTCATGCTGGTTTCTGTAGGAAGTTTATTAAAGACTTCTCTAAAATTTCTAGGCCTCTTACAAATCTTTTACAAAAGGATGTTCCATTTGTTTTTTATGATGATTTTGTAGAATCCTTTGAAACACTTAAGAAAGCCTTGACCACTTCACCCATTGTTCAACCACCTGATTGGAACTTGTCTTTTGAAATTATGTGTGATGCTAGTGACTATGCTATTGGTGCTGTTCTAGGACAAAGAGTTGATAAAAAAATGTCATCTATTATGCTAGTAAAACTCTAGACAATGCTCAAAGGAATTGTGCTACCACTGAAAAGGAATTTTTAGCAGTTGTGTTTGCTTGTAATAAATTCAGATCTTATATTGTTGATTCCCAAGTAATTGTTCACACTGATCATGTTGCTATAAAATATCTTATGGAAAATAATGATGCTAAACCTAGACTAATTAGATGGGTTCTCTTGCTACCTTTACACATCACTGATAGGAAAGGAGTTGAGAACCCCATTGTTGACAACTTGTCTAGGTTAGAAAATGTTCTTGATGACCGACTACCTATTGATGGTAGTTTCCTTGATGAACAATTAGCTACAATAAATGTTTCTCACAACACACCTTGTTATGCTGACTATGCTAATTTTATTGTTGCCAAATATATACCACCTAGTTTCACATACCAACAAAAGAAAAAAATCTTCTATGATTTAATACATTACTTTTGGGATGACCCGCATCTTTATAAAGAAGTAGTAGATGGTATTATTAGATGATGTGTACCTGAGCATGAACATGAACAAATCCTACGGAAATTTCGCTCTGAAACTTATGGAGGACATCATGCGGGAGATATAACTGCTCACAAGGTATTGCAATCTGGTTTTTATTGGCCTACTCTCTTCAAGGATGCTCGTAAGTTTGTTCTATCTTGTGATGAATGTCAGAGAATTGGTAATATCGGTAAGCTTCAAGAAAACCAGTTGCTGCTCTAATAAAGAAACCCAAGATTGGACCCAAACCCGAGAGTAAGTGATTGTGTTATGAGGGGAACGGTCACTGAGGCGGAGCTACCCTAGATACTTGGTAGATAAGAAGGCTGGCAAAGTTGACAAAAGTATATTAGATATACATGATATTGATGTGTACTTTACTAGTACTCCTATTAGCACGAGGGTATTGGATACCAGTTCGGTTGCTAAGTGATTAGTAACTTGAAATCAAAGCTACGGTATAAACGGAGACTAGCTAAAGACAAGGTGACGATATGTGTTGGAAGTGTCTCCAAGGTTGATGTGATCAAACATCACACACTCCCTGTACCATCGGGATTTGTGTTGAACCTAAATAATTGTTATTTGGTGTTTACGTTGAGCATGAACATGATTGGATCATCTTTGTTGCAATACGATTATTCATTTAAAAGGAATAATAGTTATTCTATTTGCTTGAATAATTACCTTCAATGGTTTATTGAATCTCGACCGTATTGTTACACATGTTCATAATATTGGTGCCAAAAGATGCAAAGTAATAATGATAGGACCACTTAGTTGTGGCACTGCCACTTGAGTCATGTTGGTGTAAAATGCATGAAGATGCTCCATGCTGATGGATCTTTGTACTCACTCATTTTTGAAACGTTTGAGACATGCAAACCACACCTATTGGTATCAAACGCATGAAGAAACTCCATGCGGATGGATCGTTTGGATTCACCTGATTTTTAATCACTTGAGACATGCAAAATCATACCACATGGAACAAGAGAGTGACTTGTTGGAAGTAATGCATTTTTTGATGTGTACAGTCCAATGAGTGCTGAGGCACGCAGTGGATATTGTTATGTTCTTACTTCACTGGCGATTTGAGTAGATACATGAGTATTTACTTGATGAATCACAAGTCTGAAATATTGAAAAGTTCAACGCTATTTCAGAGTGAAGATCGTCGTGACAAGAAGATAAACTGTCTACGATATGATCATAGAGATGAATATCTGAGTTACAAGTTTTTGGTACACAGTTAAGACAATGTGGAAATTGTTTCGCAATTCATGCCACCTAGAACACCATAGTGTGATGGTGTGTTCGAACGTCATAGCCACGCCCTATTTGATATGGTGCATACTATGATGTCTCTTATCGAATTGCCACTATCGTTTTATGGGTTATGCATTAGAGACAACCGCATTCACTTTAAATAGGGCATCGCGTATTTCCATTGAGATGACACAGTATAGGCTATGGTTTGTAGAAACCTAAGCTGTCCTTTCTTAAAAGTTTGGGGTCGCGATGCTTATGCGAAAAAGTTTCAGTCTGATAAGCTCGAACCCAAAACGGAGAAATGCATCTTCATAGGATATCCAAAACAGTTGGATACATCTCCTATCTCAGATCCATAAGCAAAGTTTTTGTTTCTAGAAACGGGTCCTTTCTCGAGGAAAGGTTTCTCTCAAAAGAATTGAGTGGGAGAGTGGTGGAACTTGATGAGGTTAATGAACTGTCACTTCAACCAGTGTGTAGCAGGGCACAGGAAGATGTTCCTGTGGCGCCTACACCAATTGAAGTGGAGTGATGATGGTGATCATTAGAGCTTCAGATCAAGTTATTACAAACCTCGTAGGTCGACAAAGGTCGCGTACTACTGCAGAGTGGTACGGTAACCCTGTCTTGGGTGTCATGTTGGCAAACAACAATGAACCTACGAGCTATGGAGAAGCGATGGTGGGCCCAGATTCTGACAAATGGCTGGAGGCCATGAAATCCAAGAGAGGATCCATGTATGAAAACAAAGTGTAGACTTTGGAAGAACTACTTGATGGTCGTAGGACTATTGAGTAAAGATGGATCTTTAAAAGGAAGAGAGACGATGATGGTGACTATTCACCATTAAGAAAAGCTCGACTTGTCGCAAGGATGTTTCCGACAAGTTCAAAGAGTTGACTATGATGAGACTTTCTCACTCGTAGCGATGCTAAAAGTCCGTTGGAATCATGTTAGTAGTTGATCTATTATTTATGAAATATTGCACATAGGATGTCAAAACATTGTTTCCTCGACGGTTTCCTTGAGGAAAGGTTGTATGTGATACAACCAGAAGGTTTTGTCGATCCTAAAGATACTAAAAAGTATGCAAACTCCATCGATCCTTCTATGGACTGGTGCAAGCATCTCGGAGTTGGAATATACACTTTGATAAGATGATCAAAGCTTTTGGGTTTGTACAAGGTTTATGAGAAACTTGTATTTCCAAAGAAGTGAGTGGGAGCACTATAGATTTTCTCATAAGTATATGTGGTTGACATATTGTTGATCAGAAGTAATGTAGAACTTCTGTAAAGCATAAAGGTTGTTTGAAAGGGTTTTTTGAAAGGAAGACATGGATAGAGCTACTTGAACATTGAGCATCAAGATCTATGGAGATCGATCAAAATGCTAAACAGAACTTTCAAATGAAATGCATGCCTTGACAAGTTTTTGAAGGAGTTCAAAATAGATCAGCACATAAGGAGTTCTTGGCTGTGTTGTAAGGTGTGAATTTGAGTAAGACTCAAAAGCCCGACCACGGCAGAAGAAAGAGAAAGGATGAAGGTCGTCCCCTATGCCTTAGTCGTAGACTCTACAGTATGCCATGTTGTGTACTGCACCTGATGTGTGCCTTGCTACAAGTCTGTTAAGAGGTACACAGAGTGATCTAGGATTGAATCACTGAACAACGGTCAAAGTTATCCTTAGTAACTAATGGACTACGGAATTTTCTCGATTATGGAGGTGGTTAAAGAGTTCGTCGTAAAGGGTTACGTTGATGCAAGCTTTGACACTAATTCGAATAACTATGAGTAGTAAAGCGGATTCGTATGGTAGAGTAGATATTTGGAGTATTTCCGAATAGCACGTAGTAGGAGCATCTATAAGATGAAATAAAGATTTGTAAAGCACACACAAATCTGAAAGATTCAGAACCGTTGACTAAAACCTTTCTCACGAGCAAGACGTGATCAGACCCCAGAACTATATGAGTGTTGGATTCGTTAAAATCACATGGTGATGTGAACTAGATTATTGACTCTAGTGCAAGTGGGAGACTGTTGGAAATATGCCCTAGAGGCAATAATAAATTAGTTATTATTTTTTTTCTTTGTTCGTGATAATCGTTTATTATCCATGCTATAATTGTATTGAATGAAAACATAGATACATGTGTGCATACATAGACAAAACAATTTCCCTCGCAAGCCTCTAGTTGGCTAGCCAGTTGATCAATGATAGTCAAGGTTTTCTGACTATGTGCAAGTGTTGTCACTTGATAACTGGATCACATCATTAGGAGTATCATGTGATGGACTAGACCCAAACTATGAACGTAGCATATTGATCGTGTCGTTTTATTGATATTGTTTTCTGCGTGTCAAGTATTTGTTCCTATGACCATGAGATCATATAACTCACTGGCACCGGAGGAATACCTTGTGTGCATCAAACGTCACAACGTAACTGGGTGACTATAAAGGTGTTCTACAGGTATCTCCGAAGGTGTCCGTTGAGTTAGTATGGATCAAGACTGGGATTTGTCACTCCGTGTGACGGAGAGGTATCTCGGGGCCCACTCGGTAATACAACATCACACACAAGCCTTGCAAGCAATGTGACTAAGTGTAAGTCATCGGACCTTGTATTACATAACAAGTAAAGAGACTTGCCGGTAACGAGATTGAAATAGGTATGTGGATACCGACGATCAAATCTCGGGCAAGTAACATACCGAAGGACAAAGGGAATGACATACGTGATTATATGAATCCTTGACACTGAGGTTCAACCGATAAGATCTTCAGAGAATATGTAGGATCCAATATGGGCATCCAGGTCCCGCTATTGGATATTGACCGAGGAGTACCTCGGGGCATGTCTACATAGTTCTCGAACCCGCAGGGTCTGCACACTTAAGGTTCGATGATGTTTTAGTATAGTTGAGTTATATGTGTGGTTACCGAATGTTGTTCGGAGTCCTGGATGAGATCACAGATGTCACAAGGGTTTCCGGAATGGTCCGGAAACTAAGATTGATATATAGGATGGCTTCATTTGGTTGCCGGAAGGTTTTCGCGCATTACCGGGAATGTACCGGGAATGACGAATGGGTTCCGGAAGTTCACCGGGAGGGGGGCAACCCACCCAGGGGAAGCCCAATGGCCCTAGGGGTGGCGCACCAGCCCTTAGTGGGCTAGTGGGACAACCCAAGAGGGTCTTGGCGCCAAGAAAGAAAAACCAAAAAAAAAGAGAGGTGGGAAGGAAGAGAAGGACTCCACTTTCCAATCCTAGTTGGACTAGGATTTTAGTAGGACTCATCCTCTCCCTTGGACGGTGCACCCTTGAGGGCTTGGCCCTCAAGGCAAGCCTCCTCCCCCTCCCTCCTATATATAGTGGTGATTTAGGGCTGATTTGAGACAACTTTTGCCACGTGCAACTCAGATCTGGACACCATAGTTCTTCCTCTAGATCGTATTTGTGTAGAGCTCGGGCGGAGCCGTGCAGGAGTAGATCGTCACCACCACCGGAGCGCCGTCATGCTGTCGGAGAACTCATCTACTTCTCCGTCTTACTTGTTGGATCAAGAAGGCCGAGATCATCGTCGAGCTGTAGGTGTGTTGAACGCGGAGGTGTCGTCCGTTCGGTGATAGATCGGAATGGATCGTGGGACGGATCGTGGGACGGTTCGTGGGACGGTTCGTGGGGCTGATCGAGGGACGTGAAGATATTCCACTACATCAACCACGTTTCTTAACGCTTCCTGCTGTGCGATCTACAAGGGTACGTAGATCCAAATCTCCTCTCGTAGATGGACATCACCATGATAGGTCTTCATGTGCGTAGGAATTTTTTTATTTCCCATGCAATGTTCCCCAACAAATGATGATCATGGTGCCCCGAAGATGGAGATCAAAGGAGCAAGATGACATTGGCCATATCATGTCACTATATGATTGCATGTGATGTTTATCATGTTTTTCATCTTATTGCTTAGAACGACGGTAGCAAAGATAAGATGACCCCTCATTAAAATTTCGAGATATGTATTCCCCTAAGTGTGCACCGTTTTGAAGGATTGTTGTCTCGAAGAACCACATGATGATCGGGTGTGATAGATTCTAACGTTCGCATACAACGGGTGTAAGCCAGTTTACACACGCAAAACACTTAGGTTGACTCGATGATCCTAGCATGTACAAACATGACCTTGAATACGGGAGACCGAAAGGTCGAACATGAGTCGTATGGTTGATATGATCAGCATGGAGATGCTCACCATTGATTACTAGTCCGTATCACGTGATGATCGGACACGGGCTAGTCGACGTGGATCATGTAACACTTGGATGACGAGAGGGATGTCGATCTAAGTGGGAGTTCATTAGTAATTTGATTAGATGAACTTAATTATCATGAACTTAGTCTAAAATTGTCTTTACAAATATTGTAGATCCAATGGCCAATGCAAATGTCTCATTCAAATTCAACGCGTTCCTAGAGAAAACAACGCTGAAAGATGATGGGAGCAACTACGCGGATTGGGCTCGTAACTTAAAGCTCATCCTCACTACTTCCAAGAAGGCATATGTCCTTAATGCACCGCTAGGTGATCCTCCCGTTCCCGCGGCAACCCAGGACGTTAGGAATGCCTGGCGGTCGCGGAGTGATGACTACTCTCTATTTCAGTACGACATGCTTTACAGTTTAGAACCGGGGATCCAAAGGCGTTTTGAGCAACACAGAGCATATGAGATGTTCGAGGAGCTAAAAATTGTTTTTCAAGCTCATGCCCGGGTCGAGAGATATGAAGTCTCTGACAATTTCTTTAGCTATAAGATGGAGGAGAATAGTTCTGTCAATGAGCACATACTCAGAATGTTTGGGTTGCACAACCGCTTGACATGGCTGGGAGTTGAACTTCCGGATGATGCGGTCATTGACAGAATCCTCCAGTCGTTTGCACCAAACTATAAAGGCTTTGTGATGAATTACAACATGCAAGGGATGGAAAAATACTATTCCCGAGTTGTATTCAATGCTGAAATCCGCAGAGGTACAAATCAAGAAAGAGCATCAAGTGTTGATGGTCAATAATACCATGAGTTTCAAGAAGGGCAAGGGTAAGAAAAGCTTCAAGAAAGACGAAAAAGCAGTTGCCGCGCCCGGTAAACCAGTTGCCGGGAAGAAGCCAAAGAAACGACCCAAGCCCGGGACTGAGTGCTATTACTGCAAGGGAACCGGTCACTGGAAGCGGAATTGCCCCAAGTACTTAGCGGACAAGAAGGTCGGCAACGTCAAAGGTATATGTGATATACTTGTAATTGATGTGTACCTTACCAGCGCTCGTAGTAGGTCCCGGGTATTTGATACAGGTGTTGTTGCTCACATTTGCAATTCTAAGCAGGAATTGTGGAACAAGCGTAGGCTGGCTAAGGACGAGGTGACGATGCGCGTCGAGAATGGTTCCAAGGTCGATGTGATCGCCGTCAACACGCTACCTCTACATCTACCTTCGGGATTAGTTTTAAACCTTAATAATTGTTATTTAGTACCATCTTTGAGCATGAACATTGTATCGGGATGTCTCTTGATGCAAGGTGGCTACTCATTTAAATCTGAGAATAATGGTTGCTCTATTTATATGAGTGGTATGTTTTATGTTCATGCCCTGCTGGTCAATGGTTTATTCCCGATGAATCTCGACCGTGATGTTACACATATTCATAGTGTGAGTACCAAAAGATGTAAGGTTGACAATGATAGTCCCACATACTTGTGGCACTGCCGCCTTGGTCATATCAGCGTAAATCGCATGAAGAAACTCCATACAGATGGACTTTTGGAGTCACTTGATTTTGAATCATTTGACACATGCGAACTGTGCCTCATGGGCAAGATGACCAAGACTCCGTTCTTTGGAACAATGGAGCGAGCAACCAACTTGTTGGAAATAGTACATACTGATGTATGCGGTCCAATGAGCGTTGAAGCTCGCGGTGACTATCGTTATGTTCTCACCCTCACTGATGATTTGAGTAGATATGGGTATGTCTACTTAATGAAGCACAAGTCTGGAACCTTCGAAAAGTTCAAGGAATTTCGGAATGAGGTGGAGAATCAACGTGACAAGAAAATAAAGTTTCTACGATCTGATCGTGGAGGAGAATACTTGAGTCACGAGTTTGGCACACACCTAAGGAAATGTGGAATTGTTTCACAACTCACGCCGCCTGGCACACCACAGCGTAACAGTGTGTCTGAACGTCGTAATCACACTTTATTTGATATGGTGCGATCTATGATGTCTCTTACCGATTTACCACTATCATTCTGGGGATATGCATTGGAAACTGCCGCATTCACTTTAAATATGGCACCATCTAAATCCGTTGAAACGACACCGTATTAATTATGGTTTGGCAAGAAACTTAAACTATCGTTTCTAAAAGTTTGGGGCCGCGATGCTTATGTGAAGAAACTTCAACCAGAGAAGCTCGAACCCAAAGCGGAAAATGCGTCTTCATAGGATACCCTAAGGAAACTATTGGGTACACCTTCTATCTTAGATCCGAAGGCAAAATCTTTGTAGCCAAGAACGGATCCTTTCTAGAGAAAGAGTTTCTCTCGAAAGAAGTAAGTGGGAGGAAAATAGAACTTGATGAGGTAATTGTACCTCCTCTTGAATTGGAGAGTAGCGCAGCGCAAGAAAATGTTTCTGAGGTGCTTGCCCGGCTAGAGAAGAAGTTAATGATGATGATCATGAAACTTCGGATCAAGTTGCTATTGAACCTCGAAGGTCCAGAAGGGTACGTTCCGCACACCATAGTGGTACGGGAACCCTGTCATGGAAATCATGTTGTCGGACAACAGTGAACCTTTGAACTATGAAGAGGCGATGGCGGGATTGGATTCCAACAAATGGCTTGAGGCCATGAAATCTGAGATAGAATCCATATATGAGAACAAAGTATGAACTTTGGTGGACTTGCCCGATGATCGGCGAGCCATAGAAAATAAATGGATTTTTAAGAAGAAGACTGACACGGATGGTAATGTGACCATCTATAAGGCTCTACTTGTCACTAAGGGTTATCGACAAGTTCAAGGGATTGACTACGATGAGACCTTCTCACCCGTAGCGATGTTGAAGTCGGTCTGAATCATGTTAGCAATTGCCGCATTTTATGATTATGAAATCTGGCAAATGGACGTCAAAACAGCATTCCTGAATGGCTTTCTTAAAGAAGAATTGTATATGATACAGCCGGAAGGGTTTTATCGATCCTAGCAATGCTAACAAGGTATGAAAGCTCCAGCGCTCCATCTATGGGCTGGTGCAAGCATCTCGGAGTTGGAACATTCCCTCCGATCCAATGTAAGTGTCGCGGTTTTGAGCTAAGGTTCAATCTTAGTTCAAAACAACAACACTTATTATGGAATGGAGGGAGTATCATACCGGTACATATGCCACAACGTACATGTACTCTGTTAATCATGTATTGTGCACTAGAAGATCTTGAAAAACAATTTTGTGAGCAAAATAGTAACCTTTATCTTGAGTTGTAAATAAATTATTTTAGCCATCCAGTTTCGGTATGATCATACATTGATGAAACCGAAAATTCTTCTGTTATTGGCTTATTTCGGGTTCAACTTGACTCTCCACTTCTGTAGGCATGATTTACTGCATAGGTGGTCAAATCATCACCTCAAATTTGTGATGGCCCGACTTTTGTATTGCGATTCTTGTGGTGGTTAGAACATTGGATAACTCTCACAATGTGTGATATGTATGTAACAAGTAGTATATCGTTTACAAGTTTCCATAAGTGTGAACTAGGTTGTACTTTTGGTATTTTCATTTTTTTCCTGATAACTATTACCCTATTGGATTTAATGTGTGATAATCAATGTATGTTTGTTACAATATCTTTGTTCCACTATCCTTTTTTTATTGCTTTGCACATATTCAAATGCCATGTCGTTAGCAATGTATGATAGCTTTGATAATTCAGAATTTGTCAATGGTTGGAGCAGATTTTTCAAGTAAGACTGCACCTATAAAAGAATTCTTAGAGTTGAAACATGACGAAGAGTCTAGAGTTGAAGAAGACAACATTGTAGCATCAGAGCTACACTAAATTAAGCATGACAACCGTGAAGCAAGCGTTTGTGTGAAAGAAAGCGAGGGTATATGTGAAAAACAACCGACGTTTGACACTAGGATATTCATGGCTTTGTTTCACGTGGAAATGCGCGGACATTAAACTAGTACTAACAAGGTCTCTTAACCTATCCGAGACTCAGATCCCATTATCAAGGTCCATCGAGGCATAAGCGGAACCACAACCATCCCATAGATCTAAGGTGGTCATAGAGTGTGGACTTCGTCTCGGCTTTGAGGAAGAGTAGCAGCAGAAGACATGGATATGTACTATGGTAGAAGGTTTGTTCCATGGAAGGTTCGTTTTCCTTGTTTCAGTGTTTTCTCTTTATCGACCTCACATACGACTCTTATCTTTCCTGCGGCACAGAAGTTGCTGCTTGGCCATAGAGATCCACTCAGTTGGATTCAGGTCGAGGTTGAGGCAATGTACTCTAGGTCTCAGTTCCCGTGGGCATTGTGATCCAGATCGGGGTTGAGGCTGGGCACGTGCTGCTCATCTCGATGGTGGCGGCCGCGGCCGTCCGCGCTCATACATGGTCGGCATGGATGGGTTCTTTGTCTGAAACGTGAACGTGTGTCTGTGTTTTTGTGTGTTGAGAATAAGAAAGAGGTGTCCCTCGTTGTTTGACGAAATGGTATCCTGGTCTGGTGCGTCTCAGCCAAGTAAGTAAACCACGACTCAAGCCAAATTGCCCTTCAAAAGGAAAAACTCCCAAGAGAAATCCAACAGGAAAACACATGTACTGATTGTCTGATGCATAGATTATATATGAATTCGATGCTTTGTCATGTTTTCATGTGACCGTAAAAACCATGAATTGCAATGTAGATTACGATTGATGAATTTTAGTTCTGTTAAGACTGAGGTAGCCAAATAAGTAGAAGAAAAGATTAAACATGCAGTGGCAGCCATAGTGTGGTATATTTTTTCATGTCTTGCTTTCAATTTAACATTTTCTCATTTTGACTGAATTTAATATGTCATATAGTCATAGTAGTTGTACATACGGTACACACAAGGACTGAAGATCCACTCTTCTTTTCCTTTTCTTTGCTCACCTCAAAACTCAGAGATCAACGCACTCGTTAACTCTTTCACTAAGATCGGCACATCATTTGGGTAGAATTGTCCTTAATCCTAGAATTACCTCGACGAAGGGTAAAAGCAGTGTTTAATATTACTAAGGCAACTGGGAAACATATATTTGACTCAGTTAATGTAAGTTTGATTAAAAGTTCTAACATTGTAACCTGAAATTTTGTCTTGTCATTTTATTTCAAATAATAATAACCACTTGCCTATGTTGAAACAGGGAGGAAAGGAAAACAAGCCACTGAGTACGGATAAACTATTTTCTGAGATTCACAAAAAGGGTACATCGTTTGTTGATTCTACAACCTCTCACAAACATGTAAAACTTAATTTAACTATAATAATTTCTATATGACGAACAACAAGTGTACCATTTATGATCTTTCGATGCAGAAATGTAACTCACCTAGGCGGCGTGATTACGTACTTGGCTTTGGTGGTGGCACTAGTGCAAGAGATTTGCAAGGACCAACATTAAGTAAGAGCAAATTGCTCTCTAAAGTTCAATCTTCTAAGCAAGTGAAACAAGTACTTGAAGAAAAATTCAATTGTGTGGTGCAAGAAGTTGACAAAAATTAATCATCTTGTGTCTCGTAGATCTCTAAGTGATAGTTCTGAAGAAAGCCAACATTATCAAATAACTTGTTCTCAGACACTTGATTTATATGCTATTGTACTTTGTGCAATTTTTTTTACAGAGACTGACTTTTATAAACTACTCAACATTTTGTAGGATTGATTGTCCATCGTAATATATAGAAGCATCAGGAGGCATTGTAATGGTTGATGAAGAGTAATATCCATTCAAGCAACGATGGTGTCCATCGATGGAAGATTAATAAATATTACCTTTTCTAGTTGTGTCTTTTTGTAGATAGATATGATCAAGTATGTTGCTCATATGAGGAGTGCCTTTGACTCAGATTTATGGAATGATATTTTCATTTTAGAATTGTATGTCAGAATATTGGTACTTCTATATTAATAAAAAGTCTATGATCCTTCTAATTTTGATTCTCTTGTTTCTATATTAATGTGGATGTAAATATCGAAATGTTGGATGTTACATAAAGTGATCATTGAATGGAAGTTATAATAAATATAAATGAATATGAAGGATATCAAATGTGAAGAGAGTGTTTGGTAATGATACTTTGGCGAGCATGATAATATTATTAGCAATGACAAAAGTGGCCATTAATACTATAATTATGGTCGTTATTACATTGGTATTCGCAACCACACATCAATCCGTCATTAAAACAATAACGACCACATAATATACGTGGTCGTTATACTTTTAACGACGGAGCCTACAAGGACCAACAGATTGTGGTCGTTAATGACCATTAACGACCACAGTATGATCCTTAACAACCACATATACCGTCGTTAAAAATCATTTTTCTAGTAGTGTATGCTCCTCCTATTTTACAAAGATCGCATAGGAGGAACAGAGGAAGCGCCCCCCCTACGATAACAATCAGTAACATTCTTGTGAAAACATCTCTCATCTGTCAAATATGATCGACAATCGCTCAAAATAAAGATGAATACATACAAACTATTACCAAAGTCAATATATAAAAACTACTAAAAAATTACTAGTTACAAACCTACAAAAAATACTACATAAATCAACTACAAAAAACTAATATATTCATTCATAGCACCCATATAACATTCATCTTTAGCATCCATCTAGCATATATCCATATATTATTCATCCAAGCAAACACATAGAATTCATCCAAGCAAACATATATCATTCAGCGAAGCAAACATATATCATTCGTCCATGGAAAAAGCTCACCAAGTGTGGGTACTGGGCACCAGATGGTGGGGTGATGCCATCGACAGGGTGGATGAGGGAGACGAGAGGGTGGGAGGGCGTCGACAGGGTAGAGGAGAGTGCCAGCGGGGAGGGTGTGGCGCGGGGAGGGTGTGGCGCGAGGAGGGGGAGGGGACGAAGGGGGGTGCTGGCAGGGAGGGGCGGCGGGGGGATGTGGCCTCGGTTTAGAGAATAAATGAGAAAAGCTCGATGGAGAAGAAACTTAAGTATCTCAAGGACCTTTCCCGAGAGCCTGTCAGTGCAACACTCGGTAAAGCTCCAACACTATATCTAGGGTTCACCATGTGCCAAGCGTTGCTCTCGATAAAGGTGTAACGACTAAGATGCGGTCCTTTCTGATTTAGGGAACAAGGCCCCAAAAACGAAAGAAGCGCATCTAAGCGTTTCGCAAGCACGATAACATAGCACATAATAGAATGATAAATAGGGGTTCATCTGCCAGCTCATAATAATATCAGAGTTTACATCACACATTATTCAAACAAGGTAGTTCCTCTACGGACTACATAACATGAGAAAAGTCTATGCTACCATGCATGCTTGCCCACGATCACGACCATGCTTTAGTCTTCTGGATAGTTCACATACAAGCGGTCGTTCTCCTCATCGTACTGCCACGCCAGCTGCGTGCCATCGGGATCACCTGTGTCGGGCGTACCTGTACCTGTTGGTGTGTTGAAGTAATCTGTGAGCCACGGGGACTCAGCAATCTATGACCTCGGTGCCAGAACTAGTCAAGTTATTAGGTAAGGAAGGTTCAGTGTTTAGGTTGCAGCATCCTAAGAATTTATGGTGGCTAACTTACGTAGACAAGTTATAGATGGTGGTCTATACTAGCGGGCGAATACTAGCTGATCACTAAGTGATCCTGAACACCTACTTACGTCAATCATAACCCCACCATGTTCTCGATCAAAGAGAGGTCTTCGAAGGGGACAATCACGGTTATGCACACAGTTGCCAATTTTATTAGATTAGGTTCAAGTTATCTAAAACCGGATGTTAACAAATATTCCAAGTTGCCACATAACCGCGGGCACGACTTTCCAAAAGATTAAACCCTGCAAGGGTGCTCCAACTAGTCCATCACAAACGGCCACGGGCCGCAAAGTAATCCTCTATCATGAATCTCGTGATCTCGTCGGATTCCTTAGAGGAAAACCTCAACTCTCGGGAGAACCAAAGCTTCACCGGGATTCCTATACGCAAGATATATCGCTAAGGTAAGAAAAGACTAGCAGGACCTCCCGACGTGTCGACGACCCCGATAAGAGCCGCGTATCTCAGTCTCAGGACACGCCGGATGAGCCCAACGTACAGTGGCCTCATAGACATCTTCCGAGTTGCCCCGTGTTGGCCCCGCACACGACTCTAGTTTGGACCAACACTCATGAGGAGCACTGGCCCGGGTTGTTGATTAATTCCTTGGGGTAGCTATTCCCTATGAAGATAATTATTAAGTGATTAGAAAATTAACACCAATGTTGGGTCCTGCCGGACAAGTCTTAACACTACAGGATTTATCAAGGGGGTCCCCATAACAACCCCGAACGTGTTAGGAGCGATCAGTTATGGAATTAAACATCGGTAGCCAGAAACTATGGCGGCAATAACAGAACAAAACACCCGGCAAAAGGTTAGGCCTTCCGTTATTTACCAAGTATATATGTGCATTAATTAAATATCAGATTTAACATAATGATATCAAACTCATGTTATCACATGAGACAACTGCACCTGCAACTAGCAACGCTAACATTGGTAGCTGAGCAAGCCTACTTAGCCATTCAATATTTGCTAGGAAGGGATAAGTGTTTGGTTTCGTGGCAATATCAGGAGGCAATTATTTCAGTGGTAGGCAGCGAGCATATGACAAAGGAAACATGAATCTAGCATAACAAGTCTAGAGATGGAATCAAGGTCATATCATCTTGCCTGTGATGTCCCCAGCTTGGAACTGCTCTTGTTCGTCCTGCACGTACTCTCCCGGATCCACGTACTCGTTCTCCGATCCCAGTGCTACCCAACATCAAAATAGAATCCAACGAATAACAACACAACAAGATGCAACAAGCACATGATGCATGAGATGAAAATGAACATGCATCTCTATTCTAGTCACTAGCACAATCATGAGAAGAAAATACAAGCTACTGGACATAATTGCACTCTAATCTATCTTGACATGCATGAGGATGACATGCACAGATGAGTCACGTGAAAACAATGCAAAAACATATAAAGAACGTTACGAACGGAGCTACGGATCAACCGGAAACAACAAAACAAGAAATGGAGTCCCGCGGATCAAATCCATCACAACACACTCCAATGGCATACTTATGGTATTCCCAGGTTGCCATATCAGAAAACAAACAAGTATGGATGGGGTGGTGCAAGGAATATCACCACACCATCAACTATACACTCATAAGCATCAAAACATCAAAACTATATGTTCTGTCCTAAACAGCATCATAGCAGTTTGAGAGCTACATGCAAAGCACCTACAGCCACGCAACTGTGCCAAATAGGATATGTGGAAGAAGATATTCAAAAGCTATACAAGCATGAGCAAAAATATAATACAAAGGAGTTTCACACAGAAAGATCTACAGCTCCTAACTTGGACAAAAATATCCGTTTTCAGGGACTTAGTGAAAATCTCAGTTTCTCACTAGCTGTTTATGCTCTAAAGCATTTTGACAGCACCCAAAACAATATCTATAGGAAGCCAAATGGAATGAAAATTGATAGAGAGCTAGACAAACACAAAAGCTACAACTTTCCAGTTGAACGCAGGGGTTGATTCCCAACACATAAACTTCTACAAGCACAACTACAAGGGAAGAAAATAACAACAGTTTCTCAGACTTAGTGAAAATTCACTAAACTGAAATTTTCAGCCACATGCCTACTTTGACTAGGCACAACTTGCACATATGAACTCCTAAGCATGAAACAAAACCAACATGCTATAGAGGGGTTCACTCTCTACTGCCACAACAAGGAATCAACCTCTTGGGCTCATCACATCACATGGAACCAAGCTCTAAACATTGAATCTGAACCCACCATTGGATTCCTGGGATGATTCTACCCCAAAAACATATATAATACATAGGCACTTGCATAGAACAAATGGGCACAAACTTGAAAGGAAAATCTACATGGAATCACATAGAGGTGAATAGTGCATCATCACATGTGCTCCTCACTAGATTATCACCTACACATCCACTTGCACACTATGAACAATACAGTGGTGCACATGAGGGGTAGACCTCATGTTCATGTGCTTTGCACACCACCACACACACACTTACATCAAGCACAACTATCCAACACCTACACATGCTAGTGAGAACACACACACTAGCTTACACCACATCATCTCTCCTACACATACACATCGATGCTTGCACTCAAGTGAATATCAAGGCACACCATGCCTTGGGCATGTGTGTGACAAACACACACAAGCACACACAACCTCACATGAACAACTATACCACACACACATAAGAGCCACTACTCCTACACAACAAAGTATGTGGGGAGGGGGTGAACCCACACACACACACACACTCACACACTTGCACATCATAGTGCACAAGCTTATCACCTATGCACAAGGGTAACCACACAATGCATCACTCTCTAATCTAGTGCAATACACACATGCTAAACACACACACTCACACATACATATGCACTCAAGCCTACACATGCATCACTACTCTTACTAACAAAATAACTAAGCAACCTGCTGGTGGTGAGCTAAAATAAATACCACATGAGGTGATCTAGCACACTGCAGCACTACATAGCAAAACAAATGAAAACAACAAAAGAAAAGAGCAAGAAAATTAAAAGGGTTTGGGGGGAATCGAACCCAAGACCCCCTGCTAACAACACACAACAACACACCACTCTGCTACTGCTCCTCTGCTCGATAGAACAGGGAAGTCAAGCAGGGTAAGCTAACCACTGCGCTACCGTGCCAAATAAATCCATCTATACCTAATAATAAAGCGTCTATTGCTTCCGTCGGAAAACCCACCACGTCATTTTTGTAAAAAAGCCACTGTAATTTTTGTTATTCAACCCGCGCTCCATCATTTATCTGCAACGCAAAAGGAAAAAACGATTCGCTGCAAAAATTGTACCTGTACGCATCGCCTCCTCCCGTCGACCCTGGGCCACCCTGGCCTGTGCCTAGGCCGCCGCCACAACACTCGCCGCTGCGACCGACCTCAACAGCCACCGTTGCCGATCTCAACCCACCCGCCTCCGCTGCTGTACCTCTCCTCGCTCATTGCCCCCGTTGTGGCGCTCGAGCGCATCGCGTCGACCCTGGTCCACCCTGGCCTGTGCCCAGGCCGCTGCCACACCACTCGCCGCCGCGGCTGACCTCAACCACCACTGTTGTCCATCTCAACCCGCCCGCCTCCGCGGTCGTACCTCTGCCCGCTTGCTGCCCCTGTTTTGGCGCTCGAGCACAGCTTCTGGATCAAATCAACGCGACAGCTACAACGACTTGGATGATGCGTCTGCTCGATGCAGAACGGCGGCGGCACGCGGATAAGGCGCGGCGGAGCAAAGTACTTGCAGGTGGAGGTGGACCTCCATGGCTCACACGGGGAACTCCGAGGTTATGGCGCGGCAACAACGACTCCTTATGGCTAGATAGAGGCGCCTAACCCTTGCTCCCCTCATCGTATCCCCTCCTCCGGCAGGAACTCATCATCTGGTGAGATCCCCTCCCCATGCCTCCAACCGTGTGCGAAGCACCGGCAAGAAATTTTGTTTTGTGAGAATTTTTTTGCTGATGAATGAATGTATTGAATGTAAGATTGCATTGTTGTGGAGAGAGAGAATGGAACACCACCTTCAGTTTGTCATCTCATCCCACATTCTCTACCCCATGAGTGAAATAAGATAACAGTCCCTTGATCAATTCAAGTAGCCTCTTTGTTTTGCTTTGCTTGTCCCGTTCAATTTCTCATCATGGTGGAATTAACAATGGATGGGTTGATTTCTCAACAAAATAGGATAGGACTGACTACATTAGTTAGTTAGCTTATTATTTTAAATAAATCAAAATGATTATAAAATATTAAAAGCGTGTGGTATTTTTTTATTCCGTTGCAACGCACGGGCCCTTTTGCTAGTAAAACAAAAGGGTGCGCCAAGGGGTTTCGAACCCACGACCTGCCACTGCATCAAAACACACCTACCACTCTGCTAATGCTTCGGATCTTAACAGAGAAGGGAAGTAATCTCTATTGAGCAACCCCCTCTTGTCCTTCCTTTCCCGACGGTGGCCGGAACAGGGGAAGTACCTCGCGAGTGTTACACGCTAAATTAGTCTACGGCTCGTCGATGGAAGGGAATAAGGGTTCCCAGGGTTCCATTTGCCTAACTAATTCTACTCAGGAAGGCCTATAGCAACGGCTCGATGTTACACGGCGGCGCTGGCGAGAGGGAGAAGAACACAGAACGCTACGGGCTCCTAGGCGCAAGATCTGGTGACAGGGAAGAGGGGGAAAGGATCTAGCTCACCCAATGGACGAGGTTGTCGTGCCTGCCGGAGAGGAGGCAGAGGAAGAAGGGGAAGAAGCCACGGCGGGGAAGTACGTTGGGGAGGAAGCCGCCGTCGTCGAAGAAGGGGAAGCAGTGCCGATCCTCCACTCCTAGCTGCGGGAATGGGTTCCCTAGAGATCCGATGTGCTCGCCGAGGGGTTGGAGAGGATGCACGGGTACGCCAGCGACGGCGAGGACCTTCTCAGGTCACAGACATGGTGGAGAAACTCGTCCCTTACCTGATGCCGTCGACAAAGAGGGAGGAGGAGATGGGAAGAGCTGGCGACGCAAGGGGAGGAACCCTAGGCTTGCACGGACGCCAAGGGGGTTTATATGGAGGAAGAGGAGGCGAGGGACGCGCGCCTCGATGTCCGTGACAACGTTGCTGTTGTCGCCCTGTTCTGTGAAGAAGGAGGGGAAGAAGACGCCGTCTATAGAGCATGGGCTACGCGTGAGAGGAAGGGGGCTCGGCCATGCAGGGGGAGTAAGCCCACTAGGTGGCCCAGATAGGAAAAGAAAATCCTGTGGGGTTTTCTAATTTAAAACAAACAGAGAAAAGAAATAAAGCAAAGGCAAATCTGTTGAGACTAAAAATAAAACAAAAATGCCCCTGGTAATAAGGAATTATGACCTATTTAAATAAAATAGAAAAGAAATATTTGGAGAAAATAAATATTTACAAAACATAATTTATTTGATCTGTTTGTGAATATTTGTACCTTTAAAACTTAGTTTCAAAACAGCAAATTCCTAGCATCCCAACCACCACAAATAATACTAAAGCATGGGCATTTTTGAAATAGGGATGGGGCAAGTGAATCTTGAGCTTAAGATAAAGAGAGGAAGAAGTTTTTAAAACCCTTGTGCAAACCAACATAGTTTCTCCTACTCTCAAATGCACTACTCCACATCATCTCACTTATCAACACATAACATCGCAACACATACCATACGTCACATGGACTCACAAGGCAACAAACACAAAAGACAAGGAAAGAAATAGATGCATGCATGCAAAAGGAACCATGACAAGGTGACATCACATGAAATAACATATGCATTGAGCTCTCATGGCAATGACAAGATGGTCCCACATACGGAAGGTTCCAAATATGGCAAGTTACACTCTTGGGGCATTACAAACTCTCCCACACAACAAAAAGATCTCGACCCGAGATCTAAGACTGAAAGAACTTTGGGAATTCAGAACGGAGGTGATCCTCGTGTTCCCAAGTGGCCTCTTTATTGGAATGGTGTGACCACTGCCCCTTGAGAAATTTGATAGTCTTGTTGCGGGTCTTGCGCTCAGTCGCCTCGAGAACCGCAACTGGATGCTCGCGATAGGATAGGTCAGGTTGAAGGTCGATGTCTTGAAGATGAACAGTGCGCTTGGGAGTCTTGAAGCATCTCCGAAGCTGAGAGACATATATGGACCACGTCATGCACATTTGCAAAGTTTGACGGGAGCTCGAGCTGGTACGCAAGGTCGCCTCTCTTGCCAACAACTCTGAAGGGACCAACGAAACAAGGCGCAAGGTTGCCTTTGATGCCAAAGCGTTGTGTACCCTTCATAGGGGACACCTTGAGATAGACGAAGTCATCAAGCTCATAAGACATGTCACGATGCTTGCTATCATAATAGCTCTTCTGACGAGACTGCGCTGCTCTGAGATTACCCCGAATGACCCGACACATCTCTTCAGCTTCTTCTATCAAGTCATTCCCAAGAATCTGACTCTCGCCGTTCTCGGACTAGTTGAGCGGGGTACGACACTTCCGGCGATAGATAATCTCAAACGGAGCTTTGCCTGAACTAGCTTGATAACTGTTGTTATACGAGAACTCAGCGAAAGGCAGGCAGTCTTCCCACTTCATGCCAAAAGAGATAACACAGGCTCTCAGCATATCCTCAAGGACCTGATTGACTCTCTCCACTTGACCACTAGTCTGAGGATGAAAAGCTGTGCTGAAGCGTATCTTCGTGCCCATCGTAGTCTGAAAAGAGTCCTAGAACTTGGAAGTGATGATACTTCCGCGATCCGAAGAAATCATCATAGGAACGGAGTGCAAAGACACTATCCTGGAAGTGTACAACTCTGCAACCTAAGCTGACGAAATGGATTCCTTGACTGGAAGAAAATGAGCCACTTTACTTAACTTGTCGATGACGACGAAGATGGCATCATTACCCTTCTTGGACTTCGGAAACCCGGTGACGAAATCCATCTCAATGTGGTCGAACTTCCACTCGGGAATGGGCAAAGGATGCAAAAGACCTTTTGGACGTTGATGCTCTGCTTTCACCCTTTGACATACATCACATTCATTTACGAACTGAGCAATCCCACGCTTCATGCGAGTCCACCAGAAGGTCTGTTTCAAGTCCTGATACATCTTGGAGCTTCCTGGATGTATAGAGAGCAGAGAGTTATGAGCTTCTTCCATGATTACCTTTATGAGATCACCTTTTGGAACGATAAGATGATCCTCAAAGAACAACGTGTCTCTGGCATCAACACTGAAGCACTTATATTTGGGAAGTCCCTTTGCCACACCAATCTTTACTTTCTTCACCATTGCATCAAGAAGCTGTACTGCTCGGACCTGATCTTCTAAGGTAGGAGAGATATGAAGATTTGCAAGAAATCCCTGAGGTACTAACTGAAGGTTGAGCTTTCTGAAAGACTCACAAAGGTCAGGCTGGAGAGGCTTCAGAATAAGACTGTTGCAGTAAGCCTTCCTGCTCAAAGCATCTGCCACGACATTAGCTTTGCCTGGCATGTACTCAACGCTCGGATTAAAATCTTGGAGCATTCCACCCAATGAGTTTGCCGGAGATTCAGGTTAGGCTGGGTGAAGATGTACTTGAGACTCTTGTGATCGGTGAACACTTCAACCTTTCGTTCCAACAAGAGGTGTCTCCAAGTCATTAGAGCATGTACCACTTCTGCTAGCTCAAGATCATGCAGAGGATAATTCTTCTCCGCTGGCTTCAACTGCCTGGAGGTATAAGCAACCACTTTCTTCTCTTGCATCAGAACTGCACCAAGACCTTGAAGAGAGGCGTCGCAGAACACTTGGTAAGGTTTGGAATCATCAGGAGGAACCAAGACTGGAGTAGAGGTGAGCTTCTCTTTGAGTGTGTCGAAGGCCAACTGACACTCTGGAGACCAAGCATACTTCACACCCTTCTGAAGAAGATTTGAGAGAGGCTTAGAAATCTTGGAGAAGTTCTCAACGAACCTTCTACAATAGCTTGCAAGCCCGAGAAAGCTTCGAAGCTGCTTCACATTCTGCGGAGGCTCCCACTCAACAATGGCCTGCACCTTCGACGGATCAACTTTGATGCCTTCGGCAGAGATGATGTGCCCAAGATAGGCGACTTCTTTCAACCAGAACTCACACTTGGAAAACTTGGCATAGAATTTGTGCTCTCTCAGCTTATCAAGCACCAGCCTGAGATGTTCTTCATGTTCTTTCGCAGTTTCCGAAAAGACCAGAATATCATCGAGATAAAGCAAGACGAACTCATTCTTGAACGGAGATAATATGTAGTTCATCATTCGACAAAATGTCAGAGGAGCATTTGCTAGACCAAAAGACATGACCATATACTCATACGAGCCAAAACTAGTCTTGAAAGTAGTCTTCGGAATATCCTCTTCGCGAATGCGAATTTGACGGTAGCCCATTATGAGATCGAGCTTGGAGAAGATCTTAGCCCCTTTCAACTATTCGAACAACTCATTTATGTTCGGAAGTGGATACTTGTTACTGATTGTCTTCTTGTTCAATGGACGGTAATCGACATAGAACCGGTCTGTGCCATCCTTCTTCTTGACAAACAAACTCCACAGCCCCACGAAGACGAGCTCGGTCTGATCAAACCCAAACGCTCCTGCTCATCGAGTTGCCTCTTAAGTTCCTTCAACTCTTCTAGACCCAATTTGTACCGCCGTTTGCACATAGGCTCAGTACCTGGTTCAAGCTCAATAACAAATTCAACTTCTCGGTGCGGAGGCATTCCTGGCAGCTCTTCTGAAACACATCTTTATATTCGCATACCACTGGGACTTGCGAAATAGGATTAATCTCACACTTTTCATTCAAAGAGAACAGACGGATTGTATCATCGCACACCCTGAATATAATCACGTCCTCCGAAGAGTGAGTAAGCTTCACTTCTTTAGCTACACAATCAATCGATGCCTTGTTCATGGCGAACCAGTCCATACCAAGGATCAAATCAATGTCGGAATTGCCCAAGACAACAGGACATGCCACAAAGGAATAACTACCCATCTTGACATAAACATTCGGGACCCGACAATTGGAATTCATCAATCTCCCAGGAGAAACTACTGAGACCGGTGCTGCTAGCTACGCCTATAGGGATTTCCTTGGCAAATATGCAAAGGATTCCCCCGCGGCCTTGGAGCCTTGTGTTGGTGTTCCCTTGACGAGGAAAGGGTGATGTAGCACAACGGCGGTAAGTATTTCCCCCAGTTTGAGAACCAAGGTATCAATCCAGTAGGAGGATCGCGTCAAGTCACAAGTACCTGCACAAACACAAAAAGCTTGCACCCAACGCTATGAAGGGGTTGTCAATCCCTTATAGATTGTTTGCAAAGTGATAACTAAAAGCAAAAAGTAAACAAAGCAAAGTAAAAGTAAAAGCGGAGATGATAATTGTGAGTAGACCCGGGGGCCGTAGTGTTCACTAGTGGCTTCTCTCATGAAAGCAAGTAGACGGTGGGTGAACGAGTTACTGTCGAGCAATTGATAGAACCGCGCAAAGTCATGATGTTATCTATGGCAATGATCATACATATAGGCATCACGTCCAAAACAAGTAGACCGATACTTTCTGCATCTACTACTATTACTCCACACGTCGACCGCTATCCAACATGCATCTAGTGTATTGAGTTCATATGAGCAGAGTAACGCCTTAAGCAAGATGACATTATGTAGATGGACAATCTCAAATCTATGATGAAAGCCCATCTTGTTACCCTTGATGGCAACAACACGATGCATGCCTTGCTGCCACTTCTGTCACTCGGAAAGGTCATCGCACGGTATGAACCCAAAACCAAGCACTTCTCCCATTGCAAGAATCATAGATCTAGTTGGCCAAACAAAACCCAAGACTCAGAGAGACTTACAAGGATATCAAATCATGCATATAAGAAATCAGCAAAGACTCGAATATAATTCATAGATAATCTGATCACAAATCCACAATTCATTGGATCTCGACAAACACACCGCCAAAGAGGATTACATCGGATAGATCTCCATGAAGATCATGGAGAACTTTGTATTGAAGAACCAAGAGAGAGAAGAAGCCATCTAGCTACTAACTACGAACCCGTAGGTCTGAAGTAGACTACTCACGAGTCATTGGAGAGGCAATGATGTTGATGTAGAAGCCCTCCAACTCCAAAGTCCCCTCCGGCAGGGAACCGGGAAGGGTCTCCAGATGAGATCTCGTGGAAACGGAAGCTTGCGGCAGCGGAAAAGTGGTTTCATGGACGCCCTTATTTTTTCTGGGATTTTAGGGAATATATAGGCGAAAGAGCTAGGGCAGGGGAGCTCGAGGGGGGCCACAAGCCTGGTAGCCGCGACCCCCTGGCCGCGGCTACATGGCTTGTGGGCTCCCTGTGGGCCTCCTGCCTTGGCCCTCAAGTCTCCCAATCTTCTTGTGTCCTGGAGAAATTCATTTCGGGGATTTTATTCCGTTTGGACTCCGTTCCAAAGTCAGATCTGAAAAGAGTCAAAAACACAGAAAAAACAGGAACTGGCACTTGGCACTGAATTAATAAGTTAGTCCCAAAAAAGATATAAAAGGTATATAAAACATCCAAAGTTGACAAGATAACAACATGAAACCATTAAAAATTATAGATACGTTTGAGACGTATCAACCGACTTAAGCAAATCTTGACAAACAAACTCATGCTTTGCGAAGAATGGACGGGACATGAAGCAATGTGATGCACCAGAATCAAACAACACTTTAGCCAGAATATCATTAGCGAGGAGGTTACCCATGATCACATCTGACGAGTTTTCTGCCTCAGCCGCATTCACCATGTTGACTCGAGCAGACCTCGGGTTGAACTTCACGATAGCATTGCTTGGAGGTTTGCCTGGAGGAGGAGGTGAAAGATGTAGCTGAGAAGTGCACTTGTTGGCATAGTGACCCTTCTGCCCACACTTGTGACAAGTAACAGCTGCTGGCTGATGGTACTGTGTCTGTGGAGGCCCTTCCTTCTGCTGCTGGAATCTCTGCTGGAAAGCTGGGTTGGGTGGGTGGGAAGAACCACGGTCACCAGAATGCTTGAACTGCTGCGTGTGTCGAGGAGGAGGAGGAGGAGACACCCAAAACTTTTGTTGCTTCTGAACCACGTGAGTAGAAGACGAGCTGGAATCTTTGAAGCGCTTCTTAGAATTCTCCACCCTGAGCAAAGCTACTTCAGCCCTGAAAGCTAAGTTGTAGAACTTATCGAACTCCTCAGGATCGTGCAAAGCGAGGGCTAACTGCAAATCTTCTTTCAAGCCACCTCTGAACTGATAAATCTTGCTCTTCTGATCAGGGATATCCTGCAAGGTGTATCGGGCTAGCTCGTGGAACTCGACGTTGTACTTGTACACGTAGTTACCACCTTGCTTCAAGCGCCTGAACGTCTCATGCATTTCCTCCACAAAGCTGGACGGAATGTAGTGGGATCTGAAGTCACGGCAGAACTCATCCCAAGTGACCACTCTAGCACCCCTGGAATCCTTCAACTGTTGCCACCAGATAGATGCTTGCCCCTTCAGCTGGAATGTTGCAAACTTGACGAAATCCTCAGGGCGAACATTGCTGCATTCAAAGTGCTTGTTCATGTCGCGGACCCAATCCTCAGCATCAAACGGCTGGTCACAGGAAGTGAAAGTCTTCGGCTGATTTGACAGGAACTAACTCAGATTAGCAAACTGATTGCCACCATGCTGGAAATTGCCTTGTTGCTGATTAGTCCTCTCTTGCAACAACTGTATCAGCATCTGAGTGTTTGCATTTGTAGCAGCCATCACCGCTTGCCAAGCCTCTGCAGGAGGAGGCGGCAGCGGAGGAGGATTCTCCGGAGGAGGAGGTGGTGGCGGCACATCCTCACGCCCTGGATTCTGACGAGTTGGTGGAGCCATCCTGAAGACGGACAACACATTAGCCCACTGAATAAATTGATGGTATAGCTGAATCAAAAAGGCAGGAATATCTGAACAAGAATATTAGCAATTGCACTCGAAGAAAACAGTAAGAATGCTTCCTCAAAGTGACTGTTGACAAAGTTCTCATTAAGACTACTTGCAAACAAGTATGAGCTAGAACTGCTTGGAACAAACATATGATCCATATTTCATCCGATATCTTCGTGGATAAGATCGCACGGGCTCGAATTTACAGTAGCCATCCTGTACAAGGTAGTGCACACGACTTACGAAGTATCCCCGAGTCCTAGCAAGCTACAAGGACTCTTTAAGACACAACGAGAACCGCTGTAAGACGACCGTGAACAAACATACCCACTGAATATCGAATCCCAACCTCACATCATGCATCTGTAGGAAGATTTTCCTATAAGTTACTACTTGATATCCCACCTATGAATTCCTGAAATATCTGGTCATGCAATCTGGTACACGGATACAAGGAGTAATAATCACACAACTCCTATACTAACCCGTCCACTGTATCACATCCGTCGACACATAACCAGAATCTCAGACCTTCATCTACAATAGACCCTCGTGATCACAACGATACAAAGTATGGCAGTACTCCCGAACAATCTACACCAGTACTGGGGACATCGGGGTTATCTCGCCTCTACTAGTATTGAAGCAATTACGAACATCCTTCATTCTGAGATACTCAGAAATCTGAACAATGGCGATGTGCACAAGAATCCCCTAGGTCTCAACTCCCCGGAAGAAATCAAGGCAGACAGGAGGCACCAAGACAGAACTCCGTCACATTGATATCATATAGATTTCAAAAATACCCGCATGATCCTAAATTTTTTTTTGAGTGAGAAGAGGAGTAGAATTAAGATTTCCTAAGTCGGGAATCTCACCAGAGCATGGAAGAGGATAAAAAAGAATCCTACTCTCCCATATAACTAAGACTCAAAACATTTTACTAGACTCGACTCGGCCAAGTACGATCACACAAAGGCTCCTATGGTCGTAAGGCTCTGATTACCAACTTGTAACGACTAAGATGTGGTCCTTTCCGATTTAGGGAACAAGGCCCCCAAAAGGAAAGAAGCGCATCTAAGCGTTTCGCAAGCACGATAACATAACACATAATAGAATGACAAATAGGGGTTCATCTTCCATCTCATAATAATATCAGAGTTTACATCACGCATTATTCAAACAAGGTAGTTCCTCTACAGACTACATAACATGAGAAAAGGCTACGCTACCCTGCATGCTTGCCCATGGTCACGACCATGCCTCAGTTTTCTGGATAGTTCACGTACAAGCTGTCGTTCTCCTCATCGTACTGCCACGCCAGCTGCGTGCCATTGGGATCACCTGTGTCGAGCGTACCTGTACCTGTTGGTGTGTTGAAGTAATCTGTGAGACATGGGGACTCAGCAATCTATGACCTCGGTGCGAGAACTAGTCAAGTTATTAGGTAAGGAAGGTTTAGTGTTTAGGTTGCGGCATCCTAAGCATTTATGGTGGCTAACTTACGTAGACAAGTTATAGATGGTGGTCTATACTAGCGGGTGAATGCTAGCTGATCACTAAGTGATCCTGAACACCTACTTATGTCAATCATAACCCCACCGTGTTCCCGATCGAAGAGAGGTCTTCGAAGGGGACAATCACGGTTACGCACACAATTGGCAATTTTATTAGATTAGGTTCAAGTTATCTATAACCGGATGTTAACAAATATTCCAAGTTGCCACATAACCGCGGGCACGGCTTTCCGAAAGATTAAACTCTGCAGGGGTGCTCCAACTAGTCCATCACAAATGGTCACGGGCCGCAAAGTAATCCTGTATCACGAATCTCGTGATCTCGTCGGATTCCTTAGAGGAAAACCTCAACTCTGGGGAGAACCAAAGCTTCACCGAGATTCCTATACGCAAGATATATCGCTAAGGTAAGACAAGACTAGTAGGACCTCCCGACGTGTCGACGACCCCGATAAGAGCCGCGTATCTTAGTCTCAGGACACGCCGGATGAGAACAGCGTACAGTGGCCCGATAGACATCTCCCGAGTTGCCCCGGGTTGGCCCGCACACGACTCTAGTTTGGACCGACACTTTGATTAATTCCTCGGGGTAGCTATTCCTTATGCAGATTATTATTAAGTGATTAGAAAATTAACACCAATGTTGGGTCCTGCCGGACAAGTCTTAACACTACACGATTTATCAAGGGGGTCCCCATAACAACCCAGAACGTGTTAGGAGCGATCAGTTATGGAATCAAACACCGGAAGCCGGAAACTATGGCGGCAATAACGGAACAAAACACCCGGCAAAAGGCTGGGCCTTCCGTTATTTACCAAGTATATATGCGCATTAATTAAATATCAGATTTAACATAATGATATCAAACTCATGTTATCACATGAGACAACTGCACCTGCAACTAGCAACGTTAACATTGGTAGGTGAGCAAGCCTACTTAGCCATTCAATATTTGCTAGGAAGGGATAAGTGTTTGGGTTTCATGGCAATATCAGGAGGCAATTATTTCAGTGATAGGAAGCAAGCATATGACGAAGGAAACGTGAGTCTAGCATAACTATTCTAGAGATGGAATCAAGGTCATATCATCTTGATGTGATGTCCTCAGCTTGGAACTGCTCTTGTTCGTCCTGCACGTACTCTCCCGGATCCACGTACTCGTTCTCCGATCTCGGTGCTACCCAACATCAAAATAGCATACAATGAACAACAGCACAACAAGATGCAACAAGCACATGATGCATGAGATGAAAATGAACATGGAGCTCTATTCTAGTCACTAGCACAAGCATGAGAAGAAAATACAAGCTACTGGACAGAACTGCACTCTAAGCTATCTTGACATGCATGAGGATGACATGCACAGATGCGTCACGCAAAAAAATGCAAAAACATATAAAGAACGTTACGAACGGAGCTACGGATCAACTGGAAACAACGAAACAAGAAATGGAGTCCTACGGGTCAAATCCATCACAACACACTCTAATGGCATACTTATGGTATTCCTAGTTTGCCATATCACAAAACAAACAAGTATGGATGGGTTGGTGAAAGGAATATCACTACACCATCAACTATATATACACTCATAAGCATCAAAACATCAAAACTATACGTTCTGTCCTGAACAACATCATAGTAGTTTGAGAGCTACATGCAAAGCACCTACAGCCACCCAACTGTGCCAAATAGGATATGTGGCACAAGCTATTTAAAATCTCTACAAGCATGAGCAAAAATATAGTACAAAGGAGTTTCACACAAAAATATCTACATCTCCTAACTTGGACAAGAATATCAGCTTTCACTGACTTAGTGAAAATCTCAGTTTCTCACTAGTTGTTTATGCTCTGAAGCATTTTGACAGCACCCAAAACAATATCTACAGGAAGCCAAATGGAATGAAAATTGACATAAAGATAGACAAACACAAAAGCTACAACTCTCCAGTTGAATGCAGGGGCTGATTCCCAACACATAAACTTCTACAAGGACAAGTACAAGGGAAGAAAATAACAACATTTTCTCAGACTTAGTGAAAATCACAGATTTTCACTAAACTGAAATTTTCAGCCACATGCCTACTTTGACTAGGCACAACTTGCATATATGAACTCCTAGGCATGAAAAAAAACCAACATGCTATAGAGGGGTTCACTCTCTACTGCCACAACAAGGAATCAACTTCTTGGGCTCATCACATCACATGGAACCAAGCTCTAAACATTGAATAAAACAGAAATATGACATTCCCAGAAAGTGTTCCAAATTGGAATCTGAACCCAGAATTGGATTCCTGGGATGATTCTACCCCAAAAACATATATAATACACATGCACTTGCATAGAACAAATGGGCACAAACTTGAAAGGAAAATCTACATGGAATCACATAGAGGTGAATAGTGCATCATCACATGTGCTCCTCACTAGATTATCACCTACACATCCACTTGCACACTATAAACAATACAATGGTGCACATGAGGGGTAGACCTCATTTTCATGTGCTTTGCACACCACCACACATACACACTTACATCAAGCACAACTATCCAAAACCTACACATGCTAGTGAGAACACACACACTAGCTTACACCACATGATCTCTCCTACACCTACACATCCATGCTTGCACTCAAGTGAATATCAAGGCACACCATGCCTTGGGCATGTGTGTGACAAACACACACAAGCACACACAACCTCACATGAACAACTATACCACACACACATAAGAGCCACTACTCCTACACCACAAAGTATGTGGGGAGGGGGTGAACCCACACACACACACACACACTCACACACTTGCACATCATAGTGCACAAGCTTATCACCTATGCACAAGGGTAACCACACCATGCATCAATCTCTAGTCTAGTGCAATACACCCATGCTAAACACACACACGCACACATACATATGCACTCAAGCCTACACATGCATCACTACTCTTACTAACAAAATAACTAAGCAACATGTTGGTTGTGAGCTAAAATAAATACCACATGAGGTGATCTAGCACACTGGAGCACTACATAGCAAAACAAATGAAAACAACAAAAGAAAAGAGCAAGAAAATTAAAAGGGTTTGGGGGGAGTCGAACCCAAGACCCCCTGCTAACAACACACAACAGCACACCACTCTGCTACTGCTCCTCTGCTCGACAGAACAGGGAAGTCAAGCAGGGTAAGCTACTCACTGCGCTACTGTGCCAAATAAATCCACAAAACAAAAGGGTGCGCCGAGGGGTTTCGAACCCACAACCTGCCACTGCACCAAAACGCACCTACCACTCTGCTACTGCTTTGGATCTTAACAGAGAAGGGAAGTAATCTCTATTGAGCAACCCCCTCTTGTCCTTCCTCTGCCCGACGGTGGCCGGAACAGGGGAAGTACCTCACCGGCGTTACACGCTAAATTAGTCTACGGCTCGTCGATGGAAGGGAATAGGGGTTCCCAGGGTTCCATTTCCCTAACTAATTCTACTCGGGAAGGCCTATAGCAACGTCTCGATGTTGCACGGCGGCATCGGCGATAGGGAGAAGAACACGACATGCTACGGGATTCTAGGCGCAAGATCTAGTGATAGGGAAGAGGGGGAAAGGATCTAGCTCACCCACTTGACGAGGTTGTGGTGCCTGCCAGAGAGGAGGCAGAGGAAGTAGGGGAAGAAGCCACAGCGGGGAAGAACGTTGGGGAGGAAGCCGCCGTCATCAAAGAAGGGGAAGCAGTGCCGATCCTCCACTCCTAGCTGCGGGAATGGGTTCCCTGGAGACCCCGTGTGCTCGCCGAGGGGTTGGAGAGGATGCACGGGTACGCCAGCGACGGCGAGGACCTTCTTAGGTCACGGCCGTGGCGGAGAAGCTCGTCCCTTACCTGATGCCGTCGACGAAGAGGGAGGAGGAGATGGGAAGAGGTGGCGGCGCAAGGGGAAGAACCCTAGGCTTGCACGGACGCCAAGGGGGTTTATATGGAGGAGGAGGAGGCGAGGGACGCGCGCCTCGACGTCCGTGATGGCGTTGTTGTTGTCTCCGTGTTCTATGAAGAAGATTCACGGAGGAAGGAGGGGAAGAAGATGCCATCTACAGAGCATGGGCTACACGCGAGAGGAAGGGGGTTGGGCCACACAAGGGGAGAAAACCCACTAGGTGGCGCAAGATAGGAAAATAAAATCCTCTGGGTTTTCTAATTTAAAACAAACAGAGAAAAGAAATAAAGCAAAGGCATATCTGTTGAGACTAAAAATAAAACAAAAATGCCCCTGTCATAAGGAATTATGACCTATTTAAATAAAATAGAAAAGAAATATTTGGAGCAAATAAATATTTACAAAACAGAATTTATTTGATCTGTTTGTGAATATTTGCACCTTTATTACTTAGTTTCAAAACAGCAAATTCCTAGCATCCCAACCACCACAAATAATACTAAAGCATGGGCATTTTTGAAATAGGGATGGGGCAAGTGAATCTTGAGCTTAAGATAAAAGAGAGGAAGAAGTTTTCATAACCCTTGTGCAAACCAACATAGTTTCTCCTACTCTCAAATGCACTACTCCACATCATCTCACTTATCAACACATAACATCACAACACATACCATACATCACATGGACTCACAAGGCAACAAACACAAAAGACAAGGAAATAAATAAATGCATGCATGCAAAAGGAACCATGACAAGGTGACATCACATGAAATAACATATGCATTGAGCTCTCATGGCAATGACAAGATGGACCCACATACAGAAGGTTCCAAATATGGCAAGTTTCACTCTTGGGGCATTACAAAAGGTCCTAAACCAGATCTAGGGTTTAACTTTTACCGAGAGATGCTATCAGAAAAGGCCACACATACCGAGAGGGACCCCTGGAAAAACATCTAAACGCACACAAACTTTTACCTCACCCTCCACGCATGTCACAAGGACATCACAAAGGATTTTCCATGTAGCTTCATGGCATGATTTCATGGGCCGCCTGGTAGATCTGTAATTTCTAGTGCTGAAACCCTAGCACATCAATAAATGTCTCAAATATTGCAAGCGGGCCGGAAAATGCGGGAGCCTAGCACGTGTCAAGCGATGGACTCCTTTGAGAGCACGGGAAGTTTTAAGGCCAACAGAGCAACATGACACACACTTTCTACACAAATGGGACACGTTCCCTCTCGATATACTGAGACTAGCTCGGAGATGGTGCGGTTTACAAACGGCCTCAAGGGAGACTTATTCAAAATGTGCCCAAAATTTTACCACACCCTATAGGGGACATGTGATGCCACCGTGCCACATCATGAGAAATTCCGGCATTACGATTTTGCAAGGATTCAAACGGTTTCATCAGGCATGTCATCGAAGTACTTCGCCCCTCGGTGGTAGGACATGCCACTCCCTCGTCTGCACAAGGACTACACATGTAACAAAGACATCACCAAGGATTTTCCATATCGCCTGCTCGTATGATTTCATGCGCCGCCTTGCACATTTGCAATTTCCGATGCTGAAACCCTAATACAACACTAAATATCTAAAATATTGCATGCAGGTTTGAAAAATGCGGGGGTCTAACACGTGTCATGTGATGGCCTCCTTTGAGAGCACGAGAAGTTTCGAGGCCAACACAACAACAGGAACCACACTTCATGCACAAACCAAACACGTTCCCTCTCGATATCCAAAGACTAGCTCGGAGAAGGTGTGGTTTACAAGCGGCCTCACGGGAGACATATTCATAACATATCCAAACTTTTACCACACCCTACAGGGTCCATGTGATGCCACCGTGCCACCTCTCGAGAAATTCTGGCATCATAAAATTTTCCAAGAATTTAGACGGTTGCATTAGGCATGCCATCGAAGTACTTTCTCCACTGGTGGCAGGCCATGCCTCTCCCTCATCTGCACAAGGCCTACACATGTCACAAGGACTCCTTTGAGAGCACGAGAAGTTTCGAGGCTAACGGAGCAACAAGACCTGCACTTCCTGCACATGCGTCGACTTGCTAATCTGCAATTTCCGACGATGAAACCCTAGAATAACAATAAGTGACTCAATAATAATAATAATTGAATTAATAAAAAGCATTGACATCCATCATCAGGAAGATGGCCTATCACTTTGAATCTTCTTTGCTAGAGACAAGTGGAGATTCAAAGTGATTGTCCATCTACTTAACAGTAGTGTAATGAATACCAAAGTTTACTGCATCGGACTATCCCCACTATTTAAACAAGTCTTCTTGCTTGTCTCTTGTCGGGATGGGACTAAACATGAGAGCCTTATCTGAGAGCTACACTCGGCAATTGTTTCTCTTCCGAGAGCTGCCCTCGGTACGATTGGATCATATTCTTAATAATGAACACCGATTATTAATGCAATTGGACTATCGGACAATTTAAACATATCTTTCTGTTTGTCGGTAGGCGAGGTTGGACAAAATCTATGCCAAATCATTTTCGAGTACTACTCTCGGTAAAGAAGACAAACCGTGACCGTGTCGTCATCCACCGCCGGATATGCCACGCGGCAACACTTTGTCATGCGGACGCTGCTTGGCTCTCGGCAAATACTACCTTTGCCAACTGTTCCGGTTTTGTCGAGGCCTACTTTTGGCAATATCCTATGTTTGCTGAGATGGCCCTGTTACTGAGGGGGCCTCTCGGCGTATGTTATGTTAGTGAGTGCGTGTGCTTTGGCTCTCGACGAAGAGCATAGTAGTATAGGAAAATTCTAGTAATGCATATTTAATAATAGTACTGTTTATATATTTACAAATATATACCTTAGAAGGCAATATCAACACATCACTTAGGGAAACTAATGCTGACATGATGTCATCTTTGATCGTTTGGAGCCACGGATTTGGTGGAAATTAGTTAATGTTTGGAGATATCAGGCCAAACGGAAAATCAAGCTACTCGAAGCCTGCTTTGACCCTAAAATTTCTTTTATGAGGCGAAAACAAGAGTAAATTATTCTACCATGTAACTTTATAAGTCAAAATGTTACGAAGACGGAGTTAGATCATCTACATCCGGACCCCTCAAACCATCCTCAAACGTCCGGGCAGGCAGCCTGCCCGGTCAGTGCTCGGTCATGAAAAAGCGATCCAGACAGACACCTCAAATGAGCCTCAAACGCCTAGACTCACCGGCACCTCTCATATCCAGCTCAAATGGGGCGGATATGAGGGATCCCGGGCGGGCCCGGGCACGCCTGCCTGGCCCGTAGTGGCCCGCGCTGGTTCACACTACCCCACATATATTCGTCCCCATATGCTCGCCGGAGAAAACCCTAGCCACTTCATTCCACTCTCCTGCACTCCCATCCGCCACCCAAGATCACCTCTGGCATGGGGGGCAGGAGATCTGAGTCCTTCACCACGAGATCCGTCGACCACGAGCTCATCCCACGCGGCCCCGAGGAGGAGATGGACGTCCTGGTTGCACTCCGGCTCTCCCGGGAGGTGATCGCATGACAGGAGCGCTCGGACTCGCAATGCCGAGAATCCATTGCGTCCGAATGACCGGTGCTTGGATTCGGCGTCGCTACCTCACTGGAGGTGGTGCGATCCGTTTGGCGTTCGAACACCATGACAGAAGCGCACCCCCCCCCGTTGGCGCGCCGAGCACAAAGCATGGCCATCCTCGGACGATGTCATGACGCGACGTGCTCGTCGGGCGTGGCAACAGACACGGGATGTGGTGGAGGCCCTCGCGGCGGTGGATGTTGGAGAGGCGAATTCACACTCTCTAGCACCTCGTAGGATGCACCAGTGCAGGCAATGCAACCGCATCATGGTGGACGTCAGATCCTCCCAGGAAGGATCCATCATCGACTTCACGTCGACTGGCAGTGTCCGAGTTACCGGCTCCGACAAGCAAGAGTAGGGCATGGGAGACGGCGGGAGCTCGACTCCCGTGAGCTGGCTACTGTCTCATTTGCTACTCTACCTCGTCGGCGACTGGACCGACACTCTGAGGGGCTCAGCCAGCCGCCAGACATGGGCACGGAGGAGCCTGACGAGCTTCTCTTAGTATTAGGTTTACGTTGCATGTAATAATATGGATTTGAGGTATCTAATTTGATGTATCCGAATGTAGAATGTATTATTTGAGGCGTGACTGGTCAGTGTCCGCGTACACGTCCCGCCACGTCCACGGGTGTTGAGGGGCCAGATTTGCAAGGTCTGTCTGTTGATGCTCTTACCTTCGACCTTTCATGAAATAGGCTTTCGCCCCTCTTTATAGATAAATCATAGGTACCGTACAAGATCATTCCGCATTTAGCGGTAGCAGTCGGGGAAGCGGCACATACTAGCCCAAAAAAGATAAGAGAAATAAGAAAAAAAATCAACCAAGTGGCGGGATAGCCTCACTCCTACATGGCGGTCAGTTGACGCATCGTACCGTGCAGCGCATCGAACATCCCATCTAGCTGATCCCGGTCTCGCTGCCTAGAGAGGGGGTGCCAATGCTGCATGAAAGCAAGAAATTTCAAGAATGTATCATATGCATGGCTCGGGAAAATCCTTTCGATCACCATCTTACTATGGGTCGTCCACAGGGTCCGCGCCATAGCAACAAAGATGAGCCAGAACAGGCGCTGGCGCCGCCCAGTGTGATGTGCCCTGGTTTGTAGGAATTTTGTGAGGTCCTGGGCCTCCGAGTCGGGTCCGAGGGCCTGGCGTAAGAATTACCACATGGCCCTTGCCGTCTTGCAGGTAAAGATGATGTGGTCGTTGAATCCGGGACCGCGCATAAGGGGTACACGCCGTCACTTGGACGTTCCTCTTACACACCTCCGTCCCCGAGGGGAGGCGATTGCGGAGTAACTGCCACACAAAGATTTGGATCTTGAGAGGAAGAGGGGCCTTCCACAATGGCCTGAGCCAAGGTATGATAGGAGCACGACAGAGGGCTTAATATGTTGAACTTACCTTAAAATTCCTCGAGGGGGATAGATGCCAAGACACCAAATCCTGATACTCCATGAGAGTTTGGGCAGGGCATCGAGGAGGCGGTTCCAATCGACAGTTTCTATCAGTCTGAATGATCGCCTGAAGCTAATATCACATTGCCCTCGGCGGTCAGTGTTTGAGACCAGGAGGAATGGTTCAGTGCAGATGGAGAACAGGATAGTGAACCCCACCCCGAGAAGCTCATCCATAACCCAAAGATCCAAGAAGAATTGGGTGCCCTCTCCATTGCCTATATTAAAGGAGATTCCTAGGCAAATCTCCTCCTTTATTTTTTGGATAGCATGCCAGAACTGGAATCCGCCCATGTGGGAATAGGCGAGCAGTGGCTCGCCCCTTAGGTACTTTTCCTAGAGGAGTTGTAACCACAATCCACCCTCATTACGGAGAATCCGCCATATTCAACGGAGAATGAGGGTGGTGTTCATAACACGGGAGGCCGTGAACCCCAACCTACCACGCTCCTTGGGTACGCAGATATCTGCCCATTTGACCATGTGGTATTTCTGACAGCCGCTAGCGCCCTGCCAGAAGAACGTGGGGAGATCCTTATCGAACGAACTGTGAACACTCTCTGGCATGGTGTACATGTACATCCCCATCATAAACATGGGGACGCATGCCATGTTATGGCTGATAAGAACTGTTTTACTTGTTTTGGAAGTAATACGGCCTTGCCACGGCTCAGCCTGTGAAGCGACCTGGTCAACAAGGTGATCAAATCCCATCGCCAGAATCTTCGACTCGGCTAACGACATCCCTAGAAACGATGTGGGGGAATGCCGAGATCTTGAATTTTAGGTTATTAAGAATCCATATATGATCCTCCGACGAGTACCCGAGGACGAAGACCTCACTTTTATCAAAGTTGATCTTCAACCCCAACATCGCTTTGTAGCATAGCAAGAGGAACTTCAAATTCACAATGTCAACGTGCGACCCCTCTACCATGATCATGGTATCGTGTGCATATTCTAGATGGGTGACCCCACCTTCGGGAATCAGGTGGCCGACCACTCCAAAAAGATGGCCGGCTAGGCGTGCTTTGTTTAGGATGCCGACGAGGGCATCAATGGTGAGATCAGGTCCCCCTGCTTCACTCTAGCCGAGGAGGAGAAGTAAGGTCCCACCTCTCCATTAATGTTGATGGTTGTCTTTCTAGACTAGACCATTTGCATAATCCAGGAACACCATTTATCGTCGAAGCCTCAGAGATGAAGCTCCAATCTCAAGAAGGACCAGTCCAAATGGTCATAGGCCTTGTGGAAGTCCAGCTTGAGGAATACGCCCTTATGGCCCCGAGAGTGCACCGCATGTACAATCTCGTGCAGGGCCAGGATCTCGTCATTGATCCATCGGCCCTTCAGGAATGCAATATGAAGGGGATGGTCGAGCCGTTCCGCTACGGGGGCTAGCCGTGTCGCAATACTTTCGAGAATATGGATTCCAGCACATTGGTAACCGTGATTGGTCTAAAGTGCCTAATATCCACCGCCCCAACTATTTGGGGGATCAGGGTAACCATGCCATAATTAATATGTGCCATATCGAAAGTTCCAATGTAGAATTCATGGAACATAGGCATGATCACTAGCTTAATGACGTTCCAGAACTTCTGGAAGAAGACCACACACAGCCCGTCTCGGCCCAGAGAAGAGACCACCATCATAGAGGTGATGGACCCCCGACCTCCTCCTCCAAGAATGGGAGGGTTTACTCCATGTTCTCGCACTACTGGAATCCAGTTCTTTGCCGTCGGCCATGTCTTTGCCGTCAGTTGGCTGATGGCAAAGAACCTCTTTGTCGTCAGTTAACACAAGGCGGGCGGCGAAGGGCTGACAGATGGCAAAAATACTATTTGCCATGTGTCAGCCCTTTGCCGTCTGCCAGTGGACGGCAAAGGGACCAAGTGCAGACGACAAAGAGCACGGGTGGGTCCCATGCCTGCCGTGCTCGACGGAAGGCTAGCTTTGCCGTGTGTCGGCCTTTCCCGTCTGCCGTTGGGGCCTTTGCCGTCGGGGGGCGGACGGCAAAGGGGCCGACCGTGTAACGGCCGTCTTCTCCCCCTCGCGCTCAGTGTCTCTCTCTGTCCCCCTCCCACAGTACTGTCTCTCTCCCCCTCAATCTCACTGTCACTCGCCCCCGCCGCCGCACCGCCTCGCTCCCACCGGCGACCCCCTCCCCGCGGCGCTCTCCTCCCTGCAGCGACCCCCTCCCCGCGGCCACCCCCTCCCCGCGGCCACACCCCTCCCCGCGGCGACCCCTCCCTGCGGCCACCCCCTCCCCGCGGCCACACACCTCCCGGCGACCGCTCCCTGCGGCCACCCCCTCCCCGTGGCCACAACCCTCCCGGCGGCCACACCCCTCCATGCGTCCACCCCCTCCCCGCGGCCACACCCCTCCCGCGGCAACTTCCCTGGTGAGTTCAATTTTCTTTCTTTCTTTTTTTCATTTCAGTGCATGTGACGATGAAGTTTCCTTGTACCTGACTCTAGATAGCTTTAGACGATGAATCCATGAACCCAGGGACGGAGCCAGGAAATAGTGATAGGGGGGCAAGAACTAGAAGCGTCAAAATTATAGTATAGACATTCACAAAATGTGAAAGATCTAGGGTATATGTTTGTATTGTGTTTGTGGTCATCATATCAAACAACAGCACACCAAATTTTGGCGGAGCAAATGGTGGCCTCGCCAAAAATTGGGCTGCACTATAAAGTTGAATAGCAGATGGGGTTAGGATGAGCTAAATAATTTTACCTTAACCAAAACAGAGGCTATATATCATCTGGTCAACCCCGAATTTTTTGGTTGAATGCTTATGTGCTTTGATCCGAACAACCCCCTAGCTAGTTTATATTTGGTCATTCTTCAGTAAACAAAATAAAGATTACATTCCATATTAATATGAAATTTTATTTCCAAGTATTAGTATCAAAGATCAGTAATTTTCAAGCTAATTGTTGATGTCTAGTTCTACCATTACACTGTTATGGTTTGAAAGGCACAAACTAATCTAATGATTTACTCGAAAAAAGGGAACTGGTTCTAGAGATAACTGCAAAAACATGTGGTTTGAAACACACAAACTAATCTAATGCTAAAATCGATCTAACCTTTTTCCGTTCGTTTGGTCGCTCAATGGTCCGGCCGGCCGACCAAAATGTGCCGATGGATCGACATGATGGCGCCTTTGTGCCCCCTTCCTTCTCGGCAAAGAAATACAATAGATCACCATCTAGCAATTGGCCACGGTGACAGGTTCGATCGCAGGAGCAGGTTTTGAACACGATCGCAGGAGCAGGTTGGAAACGAAGTACTTGGATGAGATCTGAATTATTTTTTTAGGGATAACTATTCGTATGGTGTACTTGGCTGGCATCTTTTCTTCCATAATAGTGGGCTGATCTCCTTTTATATTTCCTAGAATTTGGGCCTTTTGCGTCCAGTCATATGTAAAGCAATCCACGGGCCTGGTTAAGGGAGGCACAAGGGGGGCAACACAAGGAACGGACAGTTGCGTAGATGATTTTTTCTAGCGAAAACTACTCGCTATTAGTGGACGACACGATCGATAGGGGGGTCTCGCCCCCCCCTCGCCCCCTTGAATCCGTCCCTGCATGAACCATGGGAGTCCATTTGGATCTGAGGTTGATGTACATTTTCTGATCAGAACAAGAGATGATTCAGTCTCCTAGCTAGGCCTTTTTCTTTCTTCCCACTAACCTTAATTAAATCATATCAAAGCAAAAGTGATTAATCCAAGATGATGTGTTGTCCATTAATTTAGTAATCTGCTGCCACAGGATACATACATGCCACTCGCCGTGTCGATGACAGGTGGGCCCGACCCCGCCTTGTCATGGACACAAAATTTGGAAAATAGAAAATTCCGGTGGCACATATAAGAAATGAAAGTTATCCCGAGATATATGCATCGGTTGCTTCTTTGTGCTTTTGCAATGGTGGTCTCTTCTTTCAAGGAGGAAAGCAAAAATCTAAAACAAACACTAGATTCTAGATAGTTTCCATTTCTAGTAACGGGGTTAATAGAAAGTTAGAGTTATGGAGGCCGAGTGAGGTCACAAGGGATATACAAGAAGAAGAAGAAAAAGAGGAGAGAGGAGAAGAAGAAAGAAAAGGACCCTGACCCCCGACCCCCCGCCCACGACCCCCGACGCCCGACGCCCGACGCCACCAACCCCCAAGGCAAGATGCCACCAACCCCCGACCCTCGACCCCCGACCCCCGACGCCACTGACACCCGACTCCCGACACCCGACACCTGACACCACCTGACCCCCGACACCCGACTCTCGACCCCCGACGCCCGACGCCACCAACCCTCGACGCCCGACGCCACCAACCCCCGACCCTCAACCCCCGACCCCCGACGCCACTGACACCTGACTCCCGACCCCCGACGTCCGACACCATTGGCCCCCGACCCCCAACTCCCGACGCCTGACACCACTGACCCCCGACCCCCGACCTCCAACCCCCGACTCCCGACCCCCGACCCCCGACCCCCGACGCCAATGAACCTCGACCCCCGACCCCCGACGCCACTAAGCCCCAACCCCGGGCCCCCGACACCTCTTTGGCCTCTTGTTGATCAAAAAGACCCCAACCCCCGACGCTAGTGACCCTCGACCCCCGATAACACTGACCCTCGACCATCGACGCATTAAACCCGACTCCCGACCACTGACACCCGACATCACCGACCCTCGACGACACTGACTCCCGACGCCACTAAGCCCCGACCCCCGACACCTCTTCTGCCTTCTGTTGAACGAGAAGGTGCTTTTCGACCTTCTAGAGGCCCACGGGGTCATAATTTTGTAAATTATGAGTTAGGTCACATATTTTCCGATTATGTTAATTATAAAAACATCGTATTTGTGTTGATCGTGTGAATTTCAATGTGTAGTTGTTTGACGACCTCCACGTGCGTTGGACGAGCTCCGCCCTTGCGTTTGTTGGTGAGCACAAATGACTTCTCCTCCTACCCCCTTAATTTGCTCTGTCCCGGTCTTAGTGCCGATGAAACTTGCTAGCTATAGGTTTCTTCAATCATGAGTATGCGTGACCAGTATGCGTCTCCTGTTCGAAAGGGCGACATCTATAAATATGCATTTCTTTGCATATTTATAACCGCCATCCTTTCGAATTGTCCAACATTATCCATGGACAGCCCGAGTATGTGTAGATTGGGTTTGTTTTCCCGTATGCTGTGCTCCGGATCCGATGCGGAATTTCGTCAATGCCTCCCCTGTTGTTCTCCGGGTACACATCCTCTCTGCTTATTGCCGAGACGTGTATCAGGAGAACAACGGGGAGGTGCTGCCGAAATTCTGCGTCGCATCTAGAGCAGAGCATGGGAAAACGAACCCAGTCTACACATACTCGGGTGGGATTAGGACCTATCTTTACCTATTAGCGTGTATGTTGCATGGGCGTAATAAAACTGACAAACTTGATTAGCGTATGAATATAGATGATGAATTATATATTTATTTCTTGTGCCCCCATAGGTAGCTAGGCAACATGAGTGATCGTGCTTGGATGTACACTGGTCACCCTAGTCAGAAAGACATGACCCATGAATGGTTAACAAAAATCAGGGGGTTTGTGAGAGCCGCATTTGCAAATGGCCAGCATAAAACATGGTGCCCCTGTCCCAACTGCGACAACTAGAAAAAGCAGACAGAGTTTGAAATGGGTAAACACCTGCAGAAGTGGGGTTTTACGCCTAATTATACGGTGTGGACTTTTCATGGTGAGTCTGACCAACGTGCCAGAGCTGAGGTGATTCGTCGTCGCACCGACGAGCATGGTACCGGGATTGAAGACATGGTGCAAGACTTTGATGATGCTCGTGATTCGGACGATGAGATGGAGGAATCTGCAAAGGCCTTCTATGAAATGCTGGAGTCTTCAAAACATCCTCTCCACGAGCAGACTGAGCTTTGTCAGCTGGATGCCATCGCGCAAGTAATGGCTCTGAAGGCTCAATTCAACCTAGGAAGAGAATGCTACGATGCGTTGATGACGATATTTGGACGCTTTCTACCCAAAGGCCATGTACTGCCTGCAAACCTGTACCAGTCAGAGAAAATCCTCCGTGTACTTAAGATGCCCTATGAGAAGATACGTGCGTGTGAGAATGGATGTGCCTTATTTAGGCTTGAGTATGCGGCATTGAACTATTGCCCCATTTGCAATTCTTCCACGTATATTGTGGTAGACAACGGCATGGGTGAGAAGAATCAGACCAAAATCCCCATTAGTGTTCTTTGATATCTGCCAATCGTACCAAGACTTCAACGTCTTTTCATGGTCGAAGAGACAGCCAGACAGATGACATGGCACAAATTGGGCAAAAGAACCGAACTAGATGCGGATGGGAACAAGATGCTGGTACACACTTCAGATGGTTTTGCGTGGAGGCACTTCGATGCATTACATAAGGATAAATCGGAAGATCCAACGCAACCTAGAGTTGCCATTAGCACGGGTGGGTTCAATGTTTATGGTATGACGGCAGCACAATATAGTTGATGGCCTGTATTTGTCATTCCACTAAATTTGCCACCCAGAGAGATTATGAAAAGAAAGAACAATTTCCTGACGTTGATAATTCCAGGGCCCAACTATCCGGGGAAGAATATGAATGTGTACATGCAGCCTCTTAAGGATGAGTTGCAAGAAGCCTGGGATAATGGGATCAAGACCTACGATGCGGCTACCAAAACAAATTTCAAAATGCATGTGTGGTACATGTACTCGACGCATGATTATCCGGCGTTTGCGCTATTCGCTGGCTGGTGTGTGCATGGAAGGTTCCCGTGCACCACATGCAAGGTAGCTCTTCAGTTCCATTGGCTGCAGGCTGGTCGCAAGTATTCTTGCTTCGACATGCATAGACAATTCCTGGATCCTGACCATAAGTTCAGAAAAGACAAGAAGAATTTCATCAAAGGTAGAGTTGTCAAAAACACTGCACTAGCTGCGTTGACAGGCCAACAGACCCTTGATCAGTTAAACGCTCTCGAGCCTAATCCTTTGCGTCCAGGATACTTCAAAGGGTATAATATGGAACACGCCTGGACTCACAAGTCATGCTTATGGGATCTCCCTTACTTCAAAGACCTCCTTTGCCCACACAACATTGACGTGATGCACACTGAAAAGAATATTGCGGAGGCCATTTTTGGTACATTGTTCGGCATAGAGGGGAAGTCAAAAGATAATCCTAAGGCTAGAATCGACCTGGAGGCTCTATGTGATAGAGCGTTGCAAAACTTGCGACAACAGAAAGGAAAGCAAAGCATAGCGAAGCCAAAGGCATGGTTCAATCTTGAAAGGCCAGCTATGAGGGAAATGCTATTGTGGGTGAAAATGCGATTGATGCTCCCCGATGGGTATGCTGCGAATCTAAAGAGGGGAGCGAGTCTTGAGAAATTGAAAATATTTGGGCTCAAGAGTCATGATTGGCACATATGGATTGAGCGGGTAATGCCGGTGATGTTGCGTGGCTTTATCCCTGAGGATGAATGGCTAGTACTGGCAGAGCTGAGCTATTTCTTCCGTTCTCTTTGTGCGAAAGAACTATCGCCTGGCGTGCTAGATGAAATGGAAGAGTTGGCGCCGGAGTTGATCTGCAAATTAGAAAAGATCTTTCCACCGGGCTTCTTTAATCCAATGCAACATTTGATTTTGCATCTCCCGACCGAGGCAAGAATGGGGGGGCCCGTTCAAAATCGATGGTGCTACTCAAATGAGAGGATGCAGAAGACGCTTCGAGCTAAGTGTAAAAATAAACGTAGAATTGAAGCATCGATGGCCGAGGCATTCATTACTGAGGAGGCAGCAAACTTCGTGACAGCACACTACGAAGCCAAAAATGATCATTTGCTTAACCCGAAGCCTCGGTACAATGATGGCGATCGAGAAAAAGTTCGATCCAACCTCAGCCTATTCAAAGGTAAGCTCGCACCATCCGGTGCTTCGAAAGGGAAATCGTTGGATGTCGAAGAATGGCGGACCATTTCATTCTATATCTTCACCAACCTAACAGATGTACGACCTGTATGCGATGGCCCATACTGCCTCGTACAAGAAGGTTAAGGCATTCTGTGAGTCTGACCTCGAGCATCCAGAAAACTTCACCAACATCTCCTCCCACGACAAGCTCGTGAAGTATAGAGATCACGGGAAGGCGAGGAAAGGGGAGGACTTTAACCCGAGCGAGGGGCCTATTGATCCAGAGTTGGTGATGATAGCTGGCAACGGGAGGCCCCATGGCTCGATCGCCATTGGAGACGGCCTTATACGTTGTCCTAGCACTCTCCGGCAGATAAAGGCACGCCAAACGAGCTCTTGTCCGGAGATAACACGTCGTCCACGGCCAGTCGAGCTCGCCATCGAGGTTAGTTTAATGGACTCACTACTAGGAAAAGGGCTATAGATGATATAGATACTAATGGCGCACCACACAAGCAGTGCGCCACTACTATATAGTAGTGGCGCACCATGTGAGGTGTGCCATTAGTGTGATGGACACAAATGGCGCACCACACACTCGGTGCGCCACTACTATATATATTTTTTTGCAAAACTACTAATGGCGCACCAGCAGCTGGTGCGCCATTAGTAACCAGGGTTACTAATGGCGCATCTGTTAGTAGTGTGCCACTACTATAAACAAATTTTGAGTTTTTTTTTGCAAACTACTAATGGCGCACCACAGCTAGTGCGCCATTAGTAACCAGTGTTACTAATGGCGCATCTGCTGGTGGTGCGTCACTACTATTTTTTTGCAGAACTACTAATGGCGCACGAGAGGAGGTGCGCCATTAGTAACCATGGTTACTAATGGCGCATATGTAGGTGGTGCGCCACTACTATTTTTTTTGCAAAACTACTAATGGCGCACCACCAGCTGGTGCGCCATTAGTAACCAGGGTTACTAATGGCGCATCTGTAGGTGGTGCGCCACTACTATAATTTTTTTGCCCCACCTGCAGCCCAAACCCTAGCCCTCTTCCTCCCTCCCTCCCCTCCTCTGCTGCGCCCGCCGCCGGACCTCTCCCTCGCTTCAGTTTCGGTCCACCTCCCCGCCCGCCGACGAGGTGACCTCGTCTCCCCCGCTCCCCGCCCCTGATTTGCAAGGCCAAAGCTAGAGGGGCAGGAGCGCCACCGCGAATCACATCCCCATCCCCGCACCGCTGCCGATCTCGCCCGCCCGTAGGACCCCAACCATAGCTCGTTCCCTCCCTCGCACGCATGCACACCCGTCCATCCGTCCGGCCCAGAGGAGCGGAGTGCGCGCGCTCTCCAAGAGGGACCTTGCAGGGGGGACGATTCCGGCGGCTTTGGTGCGACGCGGGAGCTGGGAGGAGAGCCGAAGGGAATGGCGGGCGCACCAAGGAAGAAGATGGTGGGGCGGTACGAGGTGGGGTGGACCATCGGTCACGGGTCGTTCGGCAAGGTGAAGTTCGCCGTCGACGCTGACATGGGCGTCCCCGTCACCATGAAGGTGCTCGACAAGACCACCATCCTCAACCAACGCATGCTGCAACAGGTAGCAGCCCCTCCCTCTCCCTCCCTTGACCCATCCACCCTCAGTTCTTCCCACTAGCACGAATCCAAATCAAACTCCTCAGGTAGTCTATACTTTGTGTTGGGGTTCTTCAAAATTTTGTTCTACTGCTAATATTCCATCAAGAGGAATACCAATTCATTGTTTGATTTATTCTGAATATGTTTTATCATACATGAGTAACTATGTTCAGACACCTGCAGCTAGCTCATTGTTCCTAAAGTTAGAAATGGTGGCACTCTGTCGTTAAATTGGATACTTGCATTCAGAATTGTCATTGGCGGTACAATATGTTGTTCTCTGCATCTATGATTACATAAAATAAGATTACAGTGTGAATTGCTCTCTGAGAAATGTTTTTTGTCTGGCATCAAACATGCTTCCGTTTCAGGCATAAGCTAGATTTGATCAGGCTGGAGGCAAGATTCACCAGTTGCTTGTGTCTTAAAGGGGTGGTATGTGGCAAGATTTGATCAGAGTTGCAGCGCATAAATTACATCAAATCTTAGCTGAGTACTGTCAGGCATACCTGGGTGGAATATACCTCTGGAACAATGCGCACCATATAGTAATGCTAATAGGAGCCTTCATCTGATTGATAAACTATTAATAGGAGCACCTCAAACTTTTCTTTGGAGAAAATATGTCTCTTTTTGTTTGATTTGAGTTCGTACTCCCCTGACTGGGAACATTTATGACACAGTTTTGGAGAACTTTTAGAATAGGAACAGGCCGCCGTCGTATTCAACCAGAGTTCGAGATAATCACTTATTATGTACTAAAATGGATGCTATGTCAAATGAATTTTTTAGAAAGGTGGGGATTCATATGGCATCTCTCTCTTGCCTGCAGGTGCTCCCAGCGGCGTGGCGCGGGCCGTCTGATCGAGAAGGCTTGATCATTTTTGTTGTTGTTGGCGCTGTTGCTTGGAACTGCACCAGCTTACTGCACCCCCATTAAGAATAAATACGTATCCGGTTTGTGACTTAGAGTCGTCAGGATCTGTGTCAAAGCTTGCATCGACGTAACCTTTTACGGCGAGCTCTTCGTCACCTCCATACACGAGAAACATCTCCTTAGTCCTTTTCAGGTACTTCAGGATATTCTTGACCGCTGTCCAGTGATCCACTCCTGGATTACTCTGGAACCTACCTGCCATACTTATGGCCAGGCTAACATCCGGTCTAGTGCACAGCATTGCATACATGATAGAACCTATGGCTGAAGCATAGGGGACGGAGCGCATATGCTCTCTATCTTCATCAGTTGCTGGGCACTGAGTCTTATTCAATTTCGTACCTTGTAACATTGGCAAGAACCCTTTCTTGGACTGTTCCATTTTGAACCTCTTCAAAACTTTATCAAGGTATGTGCTTTGTGAAAGTCCTATCAGGCGTTTTGATCTATCCCTATAGATCTTAATGCCTAGAATGTAAGCAGCTTCTCCTAGGTCCTTCATAGAGAAACTTTTATTCAAGTAACCTTTTATGCTCTCCAAAAGCTCTACGTTGTTTCCAATCAATAATATGTCATCTACGTATAATATTAGAAATGCCACAGAGCTCCCACTCACTTCCTTGTAAATACAAGATTCTCCAACCAATTGTATAAACGCAAATGCTTTGATCACCTCATCAAAGCGTTTGTTCCAACTCCGAGATGCTTGCACCAGTCCATAAATGGATCGCTGGAGCTTGCACACCTTGTTAGCACTTTTAGGATCGACAAAACCTTCGGGTTGCATCATATACAACTCTTCCTTAAGGAAACCGTTAAGGAACGCCGTTTTGACATCCATCTGCCAGATTTTATAATCGAAAAATGCAGCTATTGCTAACATGATTCTGACGGACTTAAGCATTGCCACGGGAGAGAAAGTCTCATCGTAGTCAATTCCTGGAACTTGTGAAAAACCCTTTGCCACAAGTCGAGCTTTATAAACGGTCACATTACCGTCAGCGTCCGTCTTCTTCTTAAAGATCCATTTGTTCTGAATAGCCTTGCGGCCCTCAGGTAGTATCTCCAAAGTCCACACTTTGTTCTCATACATGGATCCTATCTCGGATTTCATGGCTTCTAGCCATTTGTTGGAATCTGGGCCCACCATTGCTTCTTCATAATTTGCAGGTTCATTGTTGTCTAACAACATGATTGATAAGACGGGATTACCGTACCACTCTGGAGCAGCGCGTGATCTCGTCGACCTGCGTGGTTCAATAGAAACTTGAACTGGAGTTTCATGATCATCATCATTAACTTCCTCCTCAACCGGCGTCGCAATGACAGAGGTTTCCCCTTGCCCTGCGCCACCATCCAGAGGGATGAGAGGTTCGACAACCTCGTCAAGTTCTATCTTCCTCCCACTCAATTCTCTCGACAAAAACTCCCTCTCGAGAAAAGTTCTGTTCTTAGCAACAAACACTTTGCCCTCGGATTTGAGATAGAAGGTGTACCCAACTGTCTCTTTTGGGTAACCTATGAAGACACATTTTTCCGCTTTGGGTTCCAGCTTTTCAGGCTGAAGCTTTTTGACATAAGCATCACATCCCCAAACTTTAAGAAACGACAACTTTAGCCTCTTGCCATACCATAGTTCGTATGGTGTCGTCTCAACGGATTTTGATGGTGCCCTATTTAAAGTGAATGCAGCTGTTTCTAATGCATAACCCCAAAATGATAACGGCAAATCAGTAAGAGACATCATAGATCGCACCATCTCTAACAAAGTACGATTACGACATTCGGACACACCATTACGCTGTGGTGTTCTAGGCGGTGTTAACTGCGAAACAATTCCACATTGTCTTAAGTGAGCACCAAACTCGAAACTCAGATATTCACCCCCACGATCAGACCGCAGGAACTTGATCTTCTTGTTATGATGATTTTCCACTTCACTCTGAAATTGCTTGAACTTTTCAAATGTTTCAGACTTGTGCTTCATCAAGTAGACATAACCATATCTACTCAAATCGTCAGTGAAGGTGAGAAAATAACGATATCCGCCGCGTGCCTCTACGCTCATTGGACCACACACATCGGTATGTATGATTTCCAACAAGTCACTTGCACGCTCCATTGTTCCGGAGAACGGAGTTTTAGTCATCTTGCCCATGAGGCATGGTTCGCACGTGTCAAGTGAATCAAAGTCAAGTGACTCCAAAAGTCCATCAGCATGGAGTTTCTTCATGCGCTTTACACCAATATGACCCAAGCGGCAGTGCCACAAAAATATGGCGCTATCATTGTTTACTCTAACTCTTTTGGTCTCAATGTTATGTATATGCGTATCGCTATCAAGATTCAATATGAACAATCCTCTCACATTCGGTGCATGACCATAAAAGATGTTACTCATAGAAATAGAACAACCATTATTCTCAGACTTAAAAGAGTAACCGTCTCGCAATAAACAAGATCCAGATATAATGTTCATGCTCAACGCAGGCACTAAATAACAATGATTTAAGTTCATCACTAATCCCGATGGTAGCTGAAGTGACACTGTGCCGACGGCGATTGCATCAACCTTGGAACCATTTCCTACGCGCATCGTCACTTCGTCTTTCGCCAGCCTTCGTCTATTCCGCAGTTCCTGTTTCGAGTTGCAAATGCGAGCAACAGAACCGGTATCGAATACCCAGGAACTACTAAGAGAGCCGGTTAAGTACACATCAATAACATGTATATCAAATATACCTGATTTTTCTTTGCCCGCCTTCTTATCTGCCAGATACTTGGGGCAATTGCGCTTCCAGTGACCCATACCCTTGCAATAGAAGCACTCTGTTTCAGGCTTAGGTCCAGCCTTGGGTTTCTTTGGCGGATTGGCAACAGGCTTGCCGCTCTTCTTCGAATTGCGCTTTTTGCCTTTGCCGTTTCTCTTGAAACTAGTGGTCTTACTCACCATCAACACTTGATGCTCTTTACGGAGTTCAGACTCTGCGACTTTCAGCATCGCAAACAACTCGCCGGGAGACTTGTTCATCCCTTGCATGTTGTAGTTCAACACAAAGCCTTTATAGCTTGGCGGCAGTGATTGAAGGATTCTGTCAGTGATAGCCTCTTGCGGGAGTTCAATCCCCAGCTCAGCTAGACGGTTTGAGTACCCAGACATTTTGAGCACATGTTCACTAGCAGACGAGTTTTCCTCCATCTTGCAAGCATAGAATTTATCGGAGGTCTCATACCTCTCGATCCGGGCGTTCTTCTGAAAGATAAACTTCAACTCCTGGAACATCTCAAATGCTCCATGACGCTCAAAGCGACGTTGAAGTCCCGGTTCTAAGCCATACAAGACTGCACATTGAACTATTGAGTAGTCCTCCTTACGCGCTAACCAAGCGTTCTTAACATCCTGATCAGCCGTAGCGGGTGGTTCATCTCCTAGCGCAGCATTAAGGATATAATCCTTCTTCCCAGCTTGTAAGATTAGCTTAATATTACGAGCCCAGTCTACAAAGTTGCTTCCATCATCTTTCAACTTAGCTTTCTCTAGGAACGTATTAAAATTCAGGATGACACTCGCGTGAGCCATGATCTACAACACAAATATATTCAAAGTGGACTTAGACTATGTTCAAGATAATTAGAGTTCAACTTAATCAAATTATATGCTAAACTCCCACTCAAAAAGTACATCTCTCTAGTCATTTGAGTGGTTCATGATCCACTTACACTATCCCAAGTCCGATCATCACGTGAGTTGAGTATAGTTTCAGTGGTAAGCATCCCTATGCTAATCATATCAACTATATGATTCATGATCGACCTTTCGGTCTCATGTGTTCCGAGGCCATGTCTGCACATGCTAGGCTCGTCAAGCTTAACCCGAGTGTTCTGCGTGCGCAACTGTTTTGCACCCGTTTTATGTGAACGTTGAGTCTATCACACCCGATCATCACGTGGTGTCTCGAAACGACGAACTGTAGCAATGGTGCACAGTCGGGGAGAACACAATTTCGTCTTGAAATTTTAGTGAGAGATCACCTCATAATGCTACCGTCGTTCTAAGCAAAATAAGGTGCATAAAAGGATTAACATCACATGCAATTCATAAGTGACATGATATGGCCATCATCACGTGCTTCTTGATCTCCATCACCAAAGCACCGGCACGATCTTCTTGTCACCGGCGCCACACCATGATCATCCATCAACGTGTTGCCATCTGGGTTGTCGTGCTACTTATGCTATTACTACTAAAGCTACATCCTAGCAAAATAGTAAACGCATCTGCAAGCACAAACGTTAGTATAAAGACAACCCTATGGCTCCTGTCAGTTGCCGTACCATCGACGTGCAAGTCGATATTTCTATTACAACATGATCATATCATACATCCAATATATCACATCACATCATTGGCCATATCACATCACAATCATACCCTGCAAAAACAAGTTAGACGTCCTCTAATTTTGTTGTTGCATGTTTTACGTGGTGACCAAGGGTATCTAGTAGGATCGCATCTTACTTACGCAAACACCACAACGGAGATATATGAGTTGCTATTTAACCTCATCCAAGGACCTCCTCGGTCAAATCCGATTCAACTAAAGTTGGAGAAACCGTCACTTGCCAGTCATCTTTGAGCAAAGGGGGTTACTCGTAACGATGAAACCAGTCTCTCGTAAGCGTACGAGTAATGTCGGTCCAAGCCGCTTCAATCCAACAATACCGCGGAATCAAGAAAAGACTAAGGAGGGCAGCAAAGCGCACATCACCGCCCACAAAACCTTTTGTGTTCTACTCGAGAAGACATCTACGCATGAACCTAGCTCATGATGCCACTGTTGGGGAACGTCGCATGGGAAACAAAAATTTCCTACGCGCACGAAGACCTATCATGGTGATGTCCATCTACGAGAGGGGATGAGTGATCTAGGTACCCTTGTAGACCGTACAGCAGAAGCGTTAGAGAACGCAGTTGATGTAGTGGAACGTCCTCACGTCCCTCGATCCGCCCCGCGAACAATCCCGCGATCAATCCCACGATCTAGTACCGAACGGACGGCACCTCCGCGTTCAGCACACGTACAACTCGACGATGATCTCGGCCTTCTTGATCCAGCAAGAGAGACGGAGAGGTAGAAGAGTTCTCTGGCAGCGTGACGGCACTCCGGAGGTTGGTGATGACCTTGTCTCAGCAGGGCTCCGCCCGAGCTCCGCAGAAACGCGATCTAGAGGAAAAACCGTGGAGGTATGTGGTCGGGCAGCCGTGAGAAAGTCGTCTCAAATCAGCCCTAATTGCTCCATATATATAGGAGGAGGGAGGGGGGCTTGCCTTGGGGTCCAAGGACCCCCAAGGAGTCGGCTGAGCCAAAGGGGGGAGGACTCCCCCCCCCAAACCGAGTTGGACTTGGTTTGGTGGGAGGAGTCCCCCTTCCTTCCCACCTCCTTCCTTTTTTTTCTTCTTTCCTCTTGATTTTTATTCTCTTGGCGCATTGGGCACTTGTGGGCTGTCCCACAAGCCCACTAAGGGCTGGTGTGGCTCCCCCAATGCCTATGGGCTTCCCCGGGGTGGGTTGCCCCCCCGGTGAACTCCCGGAACCCATTCGTCATTCCCGGTACATTCCCAGTAACTCCGAAAACCTTCCGGTAATCGAATGAGGTCATCCTATATATCAATCTTCATTTCCGGACCATTCCGGAAACCCTCGTGACGTCCGTGATCTCATCCGGGACTCCGAACAACATTCGGTAACCAACCATATAACTCAAATACGCATAAAACAACGTCGAACCTCAAGTGTGCAGACCCTGCGGGTTCGAGAACTATGTAGACATGACCCGAGAGACTCCTCGGTCAATATCCAATAGCGGGACCTGGATGCCCATATTGGATCCTACATATTCTACGAAGATCTTATCGCTTGAACCTCAGTGCCAAGGATTCACATAATCCCGTATGTCATTCCCTTTGTCCTTCGGTATGTTACTTGCCCGAGATTCGATCGTCAGTATCCGCATACCTATTTCAATCTCGTTTACCGGCAAGTCTCTTTACTCGTTCCGTAATACAAGATCCCGCAACTTACACTAAGTTACATTGCTTGCAAGGCTTGTGTGTGATGTTGCATTACCGAGTCGGCCCCGAGATACCTCTCCGTCACACGGAGTGACAAATCCCAGTCTTGATCCATACTAACTCAACTAACACCTTCGGAGATACATGTAGAGTATCTTTATAGTCACCCAGTTACGTTGCGACGTTTGATACACACAAAGCATTCCTCCGGTGTCAGTAAGTTATATGATCTCATGGTCATAGGAATAAATACTTGACACGCAGAAAACAGTAGCAACAAAATGACACGATCAACATGCTACATCTATTAGTTTGGGTCTAGTCCATCACGTGATTCTCCCAATGACGTGATCCAGTTATCAAGCAACAACACCTTGTTCATAATCAGAAGACACTGACTATCATTGATCAACTGGCTAGCCAACTAGAGGCATGCTAGGGACGGTGTTTTGTCTATGTATCCATACATGTAAATGAGTCTTCATTCAATACAATTATAGCATGGATAATAAACTATTATCTTGATACAGGAATTATAATAATAACTATACATTTATTATTGCCTCTAGGGCATAATTCCAACAGGAGGATAAGAAGAAGGAGAAGAAGGAGGAGAAGAAGGAGAAGGAGATCCTCCTTCTCCTTCTTCTTCCTCCTTCTCCTTCTCCATCTTCTTTTCTTCTTCTTCTCCTCTTCCTTCTCCTTCTCCTCCTCCTCCTCCTTCTTTTACTTCTTCTTCTCTTTCTCTTCTTCTACGTAGCTTAGACTCATCCAAGAAAGGCTAAATTGGCTAATTATCCTACGAAATGACATAATTAGCTTAGTTAGCTCCTAAATGGTCTATTTAATAAAACATGACCTATAGTTAGCTAAGTTCTCTCCTAAATGACATAATAAGGCTTACGTAGCTGCAACATGACCTATCCCCCTAACTTAGGTATTAAATGGCCTATAATTAGCCTAGCTAGATCAAAAATGGCTTAATAAGCATAGTTTGCTCCGGAATGACCTATTTTACCCAAGGTAGCTCCGAAACGACCTATAGTTAGCTAGGGTTCCACCTAAATGACATAATTAGCTTAGTTAGGTCCTAAATGGTCTATACTTAGCTAATTTCTATGTGAAATAACCTATATATACACTACTTCATCTAGTATTATTCTTCTAACTTTCTTATTTGTCATTTTGCAGATTACCTTCACTTCACGGGAAGCTTGGAAAATATTGATGGAATGCTTGAAGATGATTTCTTGTACCATGGGTTGTATTGAAACTATTGTAGTATATGAATATATGAAACTTTGTATGCACGTGGATGAAACTGGTGTAATATATGGTTTGGCACGGATGCAACTTGAAAGCTGGATATAAGAGGTTATTTTAATATGGTTATGAGTACGGAAAGAAATTTATTTATGTCAAATATATATATATATATATATATCCTGATTATTGTTAAAAATGCTGGATATAACAAAAAATAAATAAATAAGGGGCTGGTTCCCCTCTTTGTCGTCTGCCCCCACATGGCAAAGGGGTGGGGGCAGACGGCAAAGGGGGGAATCTGCCCCCTCTCTCTTCCCTCTTTGCCGTCTGCCCCCACATGGCAAAGGGGGGAAGGCAGACGGCAAGGGGGGGGGAATCTGCCCCCTCTTTCTCCCCTCTTTGCCGTCTGCCCCCACATGGCAAAGGGGGGAAGGCAGACGGCAAAGGGGGGAATCTGCCCCCTCTTTTTCCCCTCTTTGCCGTCTGTCCCCACATGGCAAATGGGGGAAGGCAGACGACAAAGAGCGGAGGCCTGCCGTTAAGACTTAACGGGGACGTTGCAATATGTGCCATCCCATTTATTTTGCCGTCTGCCCCCTCATGGCAAAGATTCTTTGTCGTCCGCTTTGGGAAAGCAGACGGCAAAGAACCTCTTCACCGTATTTTTTTTTGCCATCTACTTTGTCGTCAGCTGACCGATGGCAAAGCCTTTGCCGTCCGTGGTTGCACCCTCTGCCGTCTGCCTTGGCAGATGGCAAATTTCTGAATTTCAGTAGTGTCGGCATCCAAAACTCTGTCGGTAGGAGACCAGAAGTCGTCGACAAGCGAAACCCCAAAATGGGGTGTCGCTGAGAATAACTCCTTGTAAAAGGAGTATATATGGGACCGAATGTTGTTGTGACGCCCTCGGTTTAATCGTACGCTAATCATACACGCAAGTGCGTATGATCAAACCCAAGGACTCACGAGAAGATATCACAACACAACTCTAGACACAAATAAAATACTACAAGCTTCATATTACAAGCCAAGGGCCTCGAGGGCTAGAATACAGAAGCTCGATAAACACACGAGTCAGCGGAAGAAACAATATCTGAGTACAAACATAAAACATGGGGTGCCTTAGAGAAGGCTAGCACAAAAGAAAACACGATCGAACGAGGGGAGGCCTCCTGCCTGGGAACCTCCTAACTACTCCTATCTTCGGCGGCCTCCACGAAGAAGACACCATCGGGATGGCAGACATCGGCAGGAAACTCCACTCCTGGGCTCCATCATCTGGTCGCAGCAATGGATCAAAGGGACAAAGGGGGAGCAAAGCAACGGTGAGTACTCATCCAAAGTACTCGCAAGTCTTACGTCATAACTATTCTAAGTATGCATCAGTATCAAAGAAGGGGGGTTGGTTATATATATGTGGACTGACTGAAGCAATGCGAGAGAAGAGAGAGAAGGCCTAGTCCTATCGAAGACTATCATCTTCAGGGTCTTGCAGCAATAGACGAGAGTAGAACAGGTGTAACACATTAATAGTCATATTGTTGCAGCAATATTAAAGTGAGGTCACGCCCAGAGATCCTCCCTCGACTCGCTGCGAGGAAGCAATCCCGAGGCAACTAATTCCAGTTAAGTAACAACTATAGTTGTATAAGATCAGGGCACAACTCCAAGTCGTCCTGTAACTGTGGACACGGCTATTCGAATAGTTAATTTTCATCCCTGCAGGGGTGCACCACATGTCCCGACGCGCTCGATAACACTCTGGCCGGACACACTTTTCTGGGTCCTGCCCGGCCTCGGAATATCGACACGTCGCAGCCCCACCTAAGCTCAGCAGAGAGGCCAGCCCGCTGGTCTAAATCCTAAGCACAAAGGGTTCATGGGCCCAGTTCCCCTCCGCGCTCCTGCACGATGCGAGGGCGGCCAACGTCAGTCCTAGCACCCCTTAATCACAAGCGCGATGCATCTCGGGACCACTCGAGCGCGCGCCGCTACATCGCTGACGTGTGAAGAGCTTCGGCTGATACCGCGACATTGAGTACCCATAATTCTTCCTACGCAGACGGTTAGTGCGAAAAGGTCTCCAACCAACCTAGATCAAAAACCCAAATCCATTAACATTTTAATTAGGCCATCGACACAATCTCGCGGGAATCCACCCGTCTTAACAACTAATCACCAATGATCCCAGTAACATGGTCGAGTGACTGTGTGGTTGTAACATCGGGGGGGATCTGGGGTATCACCCTCGTTGGATTCCGAACGATGTACCCATCAAGGTGGGCTTAGAGGAATCACCCTCGGGGGTTCCCACACTTGAGGGGTTGCACGACAGAGGCATCGTCTGGAATGGTGAAAGAGGAATCACCTTCGATAACCATGACCGACTAGCTATACTACAGAGATATCATCAGGAGTACTTAGCGAGGGGTCACCCTCGGTACCCGATAGTATCTCTGTAGCGTCGTACAACTAAGGGGGTGTATGTGATGTGTCAGGTCTGGCTCGTCGATCAGGGATCGAGATTTGAAAACAAGCGGGGCAACTGGACTACGGGGTCAGAGGGGAAAAGACTGCTCCACCTATACTAAGCAGATTTAAAGTACAATACTGAAAGTAGCAGTTCATCAAAAATAGGCTATGCATCAGATATAGGATCTATCTACAACAGTAGCAAAATACTAATGCAAGCAGTCGGAAGAAAGACATAGGCGATATAGGAATGATCAAGGGGGCTTTGCTTGCCTTGCTGCTCTGCGGCAAAAGGCTGATCGGCAGGGTCGTAGATGTACTCGGCAGCAGCGTCAGTTTCGGGGTCTATCAGTAAGAAGAGGTGGAAGGAACAATAAATAATAGCAACGGTGCAGCACAATGCTTGAGATGGCAAGATGCAGGCTAGACATGAGCTAACGTAGCAACATCCATCATAGACGGGTCGGAAGAATATCTGACAATATTTCCGGTTCTCGGGCTACTACCGGTCATACTGGAAACGATCAAAAAGTTTCATGTTTGCTATGCTAGGGATGCGTGACAGACGAATGGACCGTGTATCCGGATTCGTCTCGTTCTGCTGATCAACTTTCATGTTGAAAATATTTTGATCTGACTTACAGATTATTTTATATTAATTTTTAAAGATTTATTAATTATATAGGAATTAAAAACAGATTTAATTAAATTGATTAAAATCAATTATGACATCAGCATGATGTCACGCTCACATCAGCAGTTGACTGGTGAACTGGCCTGTGGGCCCCGCGTGTCATAGACACAATTTATTAACTAAGTTTAAATATTAATAAATCATATTAATTTAGTGGGGGACCCACGTGTCATACCTTATTAGGTTAATTATTTATTTTAATTAACAGATTAACTTATATATCTAATTAACTAATTAACTAGTATAACTAGTTATTCATTTTCTCTATTATTATTATTCTGAGGGACATCGGCCCCGCATGTCATTGAGACAGCGAGTACCATAATCACTAAACGCACACACATCCATAACACCAGATTCATACATAGCACATATTCACATATTTCACATACATACACACCATTTCATACATACATACATACAATTATTTGCATACATACATTCATTTATTTTATTACTTTTGTTTTTGTTTTTGTTCTAAATCAACATAGGGGCTAATCCCCTCGCCTGACCAATAGGAGGAAAACACGGCTCACGGATGAGGAGGCCGACGGCAGCGCGTGGGAACGGGGCCGGATGGGAGTGGAAGGAAGGGGGGCCTCACCCTCCGTGTAGAGGAGGCAGCGGGCGTGGGGAGGATACGGCGTGGTGGAGCGATTGGTGATGGGGAGGCGCCGAGGTGGCCGGCGGCATGGTGAAGGGGGCTCCGGTGGCAGAGGCGCCCGAAGGGCGCCTGCGTCGGTGGTGTTCACCGGCGTGGAGGCTCGACGGCGGGGCGGAGAGGGGCCGACGCTGGATCGCGGAGGAGCTTCGGTCCAGGGAGGCCGTGGGGCGAGGGAGCCGGCCTCCCAGAGAAGGGACCAAAGGGCCGGCCGGAGCTGGAGGCAGGGGCCGCCGTGGGGGAGAAGGGCTCGCCGGGGAGGAGCTCCGGCCGCCGGGCGTGGGTGACGGCCGGCGGGGAGATGAGGTGGGGTCGCCGGCGGGGATGGGGCTTGGCTGGCGCGGGGGGCACAGGGGGGACGGGGGCGAGCTCGAGGGGGATGGGGGAAAGCTCGATGGCGGATGGGGGCTCTCGGTCTCTGGGAGGACGAGGGGAAGGGAACGAGAGGTCGCCGTGGACCATGGGGGTGAGGTGGAGGGGGGGCCGGCGAGATGGGGTGGCTGCCGGCGGGAGGGAGGCCGACGGAAGGTGGGGGTCCTCGGTGGGGAGGGGGGGTTCTGGTGCGGGGGGTCTCGGGAGGGAGCCGAGCGAGGGGGAGATCTGGGGAGGGAGAGAGTACCGAGAGGAGGTTCTCGTGGGGAGGGCTGTCGGTGGGGTTGGGAGCTGAGAGGGAGGGGGCTCGCGTGAGGAGGGAGGCGGACGGGGGTTAGGTGGGAGTGGGTGCGGTAGATGGGGGGGGTCTCGGTAGGTGGTTGGGAGCGCACGAGAGGGTGGGTGGCAGCGGCCAGGGGGGAATGGGAGTTGGTTGCGGGGGCTCGCTGCGTGGCGCTAGGGTTTGAGGTGCGTGGCCGGCTCGGCCAATTTTGGCCTAGTTGGGCCAGGAGCTTTTGTCTTTTTTTTAATAATTTTTTAATTTTTTTTACATATATACATTCTTTTTCATTTATTATTATTTTTAAATACTTTCTTATTTTTTTATCCTTTTATTATTTTTGCATTCGAAACTTTCATCCATTGACTTTAATTTAAATACGATAATTGTTTTGATTTTTATTAAGCGATAATTTATTTTAGATAATCTTGATGAGGTGGAAGAATTAGTGTGCGGTTTACTGTAGCTTAACTACCGGGGTGTCACACTCGTCCGAGAGCTCTAGGAGATTGTCTCCCTCCCAGAGACACGAAATAGCACACCTTCTACGTCTACCGTTCGCAATAGTTTAGAAGTAGGCGGTATTTGCATCGCCTTGAAGGAGCCACTTCTGCCCCCCTCGACGTTGCCAGAAGAGTTCCTCACCCTTTAAGATCTCCATAAGCGAAGCCTCCAAGGAGTATACTTCACCCAGTTGTCTTCCGATAGGCCAGCCAACATGGCCACCACATCGAGAGTCTTAACTGTACCTGAAGCGCCTCTTTACGCGCTCTAGTAGCAGCACCAAGGTTGGCTCCTCAACCCCGCATAAATTGGCAAGTGAGTTTCGAGCAGTAGTGCCAAATATCGGTTGCAAAATATGCCCGTGGAGGGAAGGCCATGGTATCTACCCAGTGGTCTCGCACTAACTCTATGAACTCTGGTTGTCAAGTAGTTTCAAAGTGAAACCACCGCGGTCTAGGGGGGACCTCGCTCCTAGAGGAGAACAACAAAGGGACCTGGTCGGACCCAATACGGGTGATCGCTCGGAGCAAGCAAAGTGGGAACATGACCTCCCACTGCATCAATACTAGGACCCTGTGTAGAACACTCCGGATTGGGTCCACCTGCTTATTGGTCCAAGTGAATCTCGTCCCTACACGAGCAATTTCCCACAGGGCCAGGTCGGCGATGCACTCATTGAACATGCTCATGCGTACCCGGTCCACAGATGGGGATCTCTTATGTGTCACATGGAGAATAAATTAAAGTCTCCGGCCACCACTACACGGGTAGTGGTTTAGTCAACTTTGGCCTTGAGCTCGGCTAGGAACTCAACCAACCTAATATGGTCAGCAGGGCCATAGACAATGATCACCTCCCAGCTGAGGTTCACACGTCTGTCCATGATGGACATACTAAGGAAGAATTCTCCTTGGTCCATATCCTTGACCGAGAAGGAGTCCTCACGAACCCCAAGCAGGATGCCCCTCGAGAGCCCGATTGCGGGCAGCCATTGCCATGCAAACGATTTGTGGGAGAGCTCCTGAAGTTCCTGGATGGATAAGTCATGTCGAATGGTCTCCTGCAACCCAACAATATCAATCCCCTCGTGCCTAATGTACTCGATCAGTTGCCGCTTGTGTCCTAGGTGCCCGAAGCCCTGTATGTTCCAACATAGGAGCTTCATGAGTGAAACATTGCCGGGGTACTAGAGGGCCCTTCAGGGGGGTCGACCTAGTCCGACCACCAATGACAGACCGGGGTATCTGTTTGGTCATTCACCAGCGTTGCCCTTTGTTAGCTAGGGAAACCACGGCGTCACGGTCCCGAGATGGGAGCTCGACACTAGCAGCCTGCACCTCAACCCACTGCTTAGAGGGATGCAGTCGCATGGGTTGTCTGTCCCGCGACACCATGTCTATTGCAGGGTCGCCATGGGCAGGGCGCCCCAGGGCTGGGATACCCGACCTGTCGACGACTTAGGGCTCTATATGCCCAAAGTACTCAACTGTCGGGTTCACCACAGGCGCACTAGAACCAGGGGCGACGAGGCTTCTATCAACTCCGAACCGCGGCTCAGCCCGAGCATGGGCCTAGGCCAGAGCACCATCCAGATGCTCCTTGTCACAAATCTGCTCCATGCGAGAGCCCTTCTCACCGCGGAAAACAATGTCACAATTGAAGGCCACCTCTCCAAGGTGTGAAATTTGGAAGGATCTCAGAATTGCAAACCGAGAACCGGAATAAGAAGGACCAGGGTCAGGAAGGGGCATACGTGGGGCCAGGTCGCGAGGAGGTGCGCGAATTGCCGCCTTCTCCGCAATTGTCGGGACCTGACCGTTTGGTAGCGCCCTAGAGCCAGACAACCGAGCGCTCTGTCATGCCGCCACTGAAGGAGAGGAAGCCATCATGGAGCCAGGGCCAGCCAGCGTGGAGGTCGAGACAGCCGAGGCAAGCCCCATCCCGTGCGGCGGTGAAGTGGCGGCAACCAGAGTTGGGGACCCCTAGGCAGCAGTAGGGGGTCCCGGGTGACCTGGTGTAGGAGACCACCCCGGGGGAGCGACGAGAGTACGGAGGGCATACATCCAAGCCTGGGCTCATGGAGCCCCACTCTGGCAGAGACAGAGGCTGAGAGGCCAGGGCACTAACCGGAGCACCCGATCCCCCAGCACCCGGTGGAGCAGCGGAGAGCGCAGGAGAGCCCTGAAGGGAGCCACCTAAGTCGGAGGCGCTGTCCTCAGACTGATCGTCACGACCCTCCCGACCCGCCTCCATCGTTACCTTCGACCTTAATCTTCTACAATTTTGCGAGGAATTAATTATTTCAATCTGACGATTGTTGTTATGTAAAGGTAATTAATTTTTCCTGTAAGAGTAACTCCAACGGGACGACCCATTTTGTTCGCCTTCGTCTGTTTGGGTCTGCGCGGACAGAAAAGTCAGCCCAACGCGTCGACCAAAATGGGCGCGCGTCCGCTTTTCGCCCGCGTGCGGACCCATTCCCTGCCCAATTTTGAGCCTGATTCGGATCGGCGCGGACACAAAGCGGAAGCAGATGACGCACGCGTACTCCTTCCCCTTGGCCGCCAGTCGATGGCACATTGTTCGTTCTCCAGCCTACCCCAACTAGCCCTTGCCTCGCCCCCACCCCATCACCGCCGCCGCCAAGTTCCGGTACGTGGCCCCCAAACGCTGACACCTACCCACGCCACCGGCCGCATCACCGCCGGGCCACCGTAGCTTTCTTGAGCCCAATCCAACATCGTCGTTCAACTTCGTCATCCACGCCAGCAAGCAGTTCGACAGTTTGCCTCAAGGTACAAATGGATTGCGCCAACGAGTTCTTTTTTCATATTGTTATGTGCGACTCCGACGTTTCCTCATCCGATGATGAGGAGATGCTACTTGCCTTTTGGTCCATGACCACCTTACTAGGCAGCGGTCGTTGTCCCGGAGTTCGATTCCGGGGCATGTTCCGACGTTGAATCGCAACCGAGAGAGCGGCTATTTCCTTATATGGAAGGACTACTTTGACACAACTAATCCGCTGTTCGAACATCAGAATTTTCAGCGGCGTTTTCATATGGCTAGGCATATTTTCAACCGGATTCGAGAGGGGGTGGTCGAATACGATGACTACTTCGAGTGCAAAGAGGATGCCATTTGAAAGATTGGCTTCTCATCTTATCAGAAATGCACTGCAGCTATCCGTATGCTTGCTTACAGAGTACCCGGTGATCTTATTGATGAGTACGTCCGTATGAGTGAGTCTACATGCCTAGAGTCGTTGTACAGATTCTACAAGGCTGTGGTTGCAGTGTTTGGCCCTGAGTACTTGAGAGAGTCGACTGCTGCAGACACAACCCGCTTGTTGGCCACCAATGTCAGTCGGGGCTTTCTAGGGATGCTTGGCAGCATAGACTGCATGCACTAGGAGTGGAAGAACTACCCTTCTGCTTGGCAAGGCCAGTACAATGGCCATGTCAAGGCTTGGACTCTCATACTTGAGGCCATGGCCTCTCAAGATCTCTGGATCTCGCACTTTTTCTTTGGCATGGTCGGATCACACAATGATACGAACGTGTTTCAACGTTCGCCGGTGTTTGCAAGGTTTGCCGAAGGCAACAGCCTGCCGGTCAATGTTAACATCAACGGTCACAACTACAACAAATGATACTATCTAGGCACCCAGAAGTTGTGGGAAGTGATGACTCCTTGTGTGATCATGCACAATATGATTGCACAGGATGAGCGTCCGGAACGTCTCCGCGATCAAGGGTTTGAGTTTCAGAGTGACAATGTGGTGCCTCAGCATGGCCGAGGAGCGGCATCATTTGCACTGTTCATCCAATTTCATCATGAAATGCGTGGATTGAGAAACTCATATTCAGTTGCAAGATGATTTGGTTAAGTATATACGTGGGATCATGTTGCCAACCAACATATGTATCTTTTTAAGACAATTTAATTTTTATAGGACTTGTAAAACTTTGCTATATTTTATTTCGATTATGGAACTATGCTATTTCATTTGATTTTGAAAAATATGCAAAATATTTGTATTTGTTAAAAACCGACGGCTAGCCGGTCATACGGATAAATATGGATCGACACGTTGGGCGCACTGTCAACCTAAATCCTAAAGCAGTCGGACACAGAGCGGGTGGATAACCCAAACGAACGAAAAACGAACAAAAAAACTGTTATTTTGGATTGATCGGTTGAAGTTGCTCTAACGTGCCATCAGCGTAACTGCAGGTGTTCAAAGTTCCCAAATTTCACCCCCAGGCCTAGTGCTTACCTACACTCAAAACGCAGGAGTTGAGTTCGTTTTTCGTTCTGAAACTGTACCTGATCGGAGTAATTTGCAAGGTTCTGTGGTCGTCTGGCTACCGTTTTCTGAAGAAATTAATTGTACTGTCAGTCTGAGAGGATATGCATGAGCGCTCATGGCAAATAGAAGCCGAGGTGTCGAGCTTACTCCATTTCAAATTATTGGGCTGAAATGAATTAAATACAGCATGGAGACATTACTCTCTCTGTGTGTGTTTGTGTGTATAAAGGTCTGTTGCATTTATGGAATCTGGAAGCTGCAGTGATCAGTACCGTGGTATTAATATACGTGGGGATATTTGTATGCATACACGCCATTATGGGCGATGATCCCCTGTGTAAATGCATCACATATGTGAATGTGAAGCAATGGCACATGCATGCGCATGTTACTTTCTCTCAGGAATACCATTATTAGTAGTCCAGTACGAAATTTTTCGTGTAGTTAAGTATAATACATAAAATTACATTCATCTGAATATGCACGAGACCATCAACCAGCAAGCGAGTATGTAACTCCTGAATTTCTTAGTCTTCCCTAATTAATTAATTTTAGGTCTAACCATGTTTTTGTACCATAATCTAGTGACAGGTAGTATTACGCAACGTCACATGGGCGCTCGTACAGAAAATTAGGCACACCAGCAAATAGGACCTGCATTTTGGATGTATCAGCTTGACATCACGTGCTACATACATCTACAATCGATTGCTACAGTCAAAAACATGGGAAGAAAGGCACACGCCCTCACAAGCACAGCTGACATTATGAATTTATACGATCTGCTTGTACGTACACCATCTAAAACAAAATTTCAAATATTTGACCTTTCCCCTATTAAGATTCTATGTATGTATGTCTGCTAGTTTGTCCCCGATTCACCGAATGAAGGAAAACGTCAAGAAAATTAAGCATGCAGTGCCTTCAAAAATTAGTTTCTAACTGATCCCAGCTCCTCATTCCTGGCGTCGTTCTTCGTTATTTCCCCAGCTGACAGAAACTGAACGCACGAAAATTCGAAAAGACAACACCACAAATATCCATAGAACACCAACTGAACTGCATATATGATCCAAATGACAGGAGAGAGAGAGAGAGAGAGAGAGAGAGAGAGAGAGAGAGAGAGAGAGAGAGAGAGAGAGAGAGAGAGATGCATGCAGGAGATCGATGTTGACGACGGTGATCGACCGGTGTACGTACTGATGAAATGGCACTAAGATATTGGCGCGGCTCAATCAGATCATACTGAGAAGCATTGCAGTCATATCTCATATGTATATGCTGCTGCCACACGATGACCTGAGTGAGCCGAGCCAATACCGCAGCTGCAATTTCATTTCGTCTTTGTTTTCTTTCTTCGCTTAGCTAGCTTATGGACGATCGAGAGATGGCCATGAAGCAAAGCAACGTATAGCTAGTCGCGCGACAATGGAGATCGACGCATACGGCCATTAGTTGGTGCGCAGCTTGAGGTAATACTTGGATCAATCGGCGTGGAGTGGATTTCTCGGAATGCAAATGTATGGTGAAGGAGAGCAGCAGGTGATAGCTAGCTAGCTTAGGGTTTGAAGGGAAGGGAAATGCGTTTGGTCGAAGCAGACCGACCCCTGCCGGCCATCTTATATGGACCTTCCGGCCCCTTCCCGGCCCTCACTCTCCTTGTGTTGGTGGCCATTGAATTCCCCCGGCTACCAAGCTACCAAACGCGTATAACATCGACAGGCTGCAGCATTAATAGAAAATTTCTCTCTCTCTCTCTCTCTCTCTCTGGCGCAAAGACATAAATGAGATTCCCTCGATTTCTGTTGGGCGATCGATGGATCGTGGATGGATGCATACGTATGCCCAGTCGTCCAATCGAGCTAGTTATACACTGATACTACGACGTACAGTACATGCTGCGTGCCTCGCAATTTTACCGCTTGAAGCTCTCGAGTCTTGACGACCGATTTTGCCCAGATATACGTGGGTGGCGCGCGCGCCCTGCGTTGATCGGGAGGGGGTGCCTGGGAGCTAGCTCCGGGGTTGGAGGGCAAAAGGGACGGGGCAGGGAGGGCCGGCCGGCCGGTGCTAGTGGCCGTGCCGGTGCGGGTGGACCTCTCTTTCACTGCGGCGCAGGCAGAGGCAGGCCGGGGTTAATGCAAAGGGAATCTCGTCCTGCCGCGCCAACTTATTGCATGTATGCGCGCCCATCCACATCCACTGCATGCGAGTGTGCTGTCTTGAATGCTTCTCGTCCCCATCCTTTTGCATCGGTCCGACGGCGAGCGAACTTTGGTTACGTTGCAACGAAAGAAAAAAAAACCCATACATTCTTAATTTATAGAAAAAATGGTTCATGATCTAAGACTTCGTAGTTACGGCACAAACAGATATAGTCTTACCCTACAAAAGTTTAGTTCAAGATTACACATGTCTTCTATTTTGAGACGGCTTGCATGTAGATTTAATAAATATAAAGAAAGGGAAAGTGACCTTCAATTTCATCTCCAATCCTAATTTTGTTGACGTGTTCATCCTCAATCCGGATTAGTACCGGTATGAAAGAAAGACGAATAACGAATTATTTATTAAAAGTGCACCCTAGATAAATTTTTTTATTAAAATTTTTAACATATAAAATAACATCATATTCAAATTTTAAATATTTTTCTAATCAAATTTCATATATAACATGTTAAATTTAAAGTTACGGTTTCAAAGATATGAGTATTTTTAAAAACATTTAATATATACTGCGGGATTAATGTTAGGAATATCAGTTTTTTTTTTATAAAATAGCAAGACGGTTTGACTGGTAAGAACCCTTTTTTTCCTTTAGGGACGTTCAAAATTTATCGGAGTCTTATTTCTATGGCCTCTTTGATTTAAAGGATTCTAAAATCGCGTTGATAGGAAAAGCATACGATTGAAATGTCATGCTTAGTTCGATCCTACACGATTTTGACCTATTTGATTGCATCATAGGAAAAAGAAAGGATTTTTTAAAGATGTTTAAATGGATGCTAGAGATCCTTACAAAAAAATTCTATAGGATTCAATCCTATGAATCAAACCACCAACATAGAAAACATTCCCAACGATTCTAATTCTCCAAAATCCCATGAAAATCCTTTGCATCAAAGGAGCCCTTAAATGATACTCCCCCATAAAGAAATATAAGAGCGTTCGGATCACTAAATTATTGATCTCAACATTCTTATATTTCTTTACACAGGGAGTATTGGGTTGTCTTGAGCATGCATATTTGAATACGCGTATGCTTTACTATTTTGAATATAGTCTTCTAGGGTTGGCGGAGGGGGGGGGGTAAAGAAGTTGGTGTCATTTGCCGCTCCCTCTTCCCCTGAAATTGGTATCCCTGGCGACCTCCAGACAAAGCAGATGAGACACAGCCGTGGGAGGGGTGGTCATCTCACGGTCACCAAGGGTTAGAAATGGCTAGACCCTGGCGTCGATGCATGTAGACATCACGTAGAGCCAGCTCAAGGCCGAGACTGAGGCGTCGATCAGGACGATGTCCTTGGAGGTGGTGCACGATGATGGTGGAGGAGAGCGGCCCTCAGAGTCCAGGTTGACGATTGGAGTATAGCCCTAAGTCACAGTGTTAGTACAATAGCCACAGTTCTACGCCATACGACCCGAGGTAGGGATGACTGCACTACCGAAAGTCGATGATCCCTAGCAGGATCCACCTTTCTAGCATTTGAGGACACAAGCGCAACACCACGACACCAATCATCACGCCCGCCATGATCACCATAGCTGCCAAACCCATGATGACACAAGTCTCATCCATTGAGGTCGCGACCATCGCCACGTGGTGTCGGTTGTTGTCATCTTGGAGGCGCGACATTGACTTATGTTTTGCATGATGACGGACCTCACCGTCGACAACCCCCATCCTCGAAGTGAACGAATCGATGCACGGACGGCGAAGAACTTGGCCAAAAGCATCCCACTTGTAGTCCTCACGTTGGTTGAGATGCACCACATGCACCCCTTTAGGATGCCATGGCGAATGGTCGTCAATGGAGCACCGTCGATGCTAATAGTCACATGGAGGGGGTTGCGGCGGTGATGCTATGCACCTTAGGTATGGCCAAGGGGTTCTTCGACCAGGCCCAAAGCTCGAGGCAAGTCTCATCTTCATCATGCAGGGTAGAAATTTGAAGTAGTAGACAAATATGTCTCTATCGAGGACTTGCGCTGCCACCATGTGTTGGTGCAATAATTTGCCTCCTTTTCTTTCGGAGATTGTTGTCATAAATAGTGTGGGAATCATATGTTTGCTAGTGCACACAGAGTGTCAAGCCCCCAAACTCATGTCGAGTTTGGAAGAAACTCCAAAGATAATCTCATGCCAGGCAGCAAGGGTTATCACCAAATATTATGTTTATGGAAAAGTAACCCCAAAAAATTATTAACGCAAAGAAATTAGTTCGGTGACTGTCCGAAGAAATTGAGTGCATCCAAGAAGTTTGAAGATGGAGAAAAGACATAATATTTTGTTTTGTTGTTCTTTTTTTTGAGTCATGCGTCAACTATATTAATAAGATGCACTACAGGAATTAGCTTCTTTGCCGTCTGCCATCAGAGACGGCAAAGAGTAAATCCTGGACGGCAAAGAGAATATCACAAACGACAAAGAATTCACGGCCGGCAAAATTTCTGCGTCAGCCTACGACGGCATTGTAGCTTCTTTGCCGTCTGTTTCCCCAAAGCGGACGACAAAGAGCTTTGTCGTCAGCTTCTCATAGGAGCTGTCAACAAAGTGGTCGAGACAGCAGCCGACAAGCGTTGCCTCCGTTAGGGGCTAACGGAGGCTTTGCCGTCTGCCTCCCCCCTCTTCTTTGCCGTCTGCCTCCCCCCTCTTCTGTGCCATCTGCCTCGCCTCTTCTTTGCCGTCAGCCTCCACCTCCTCCACCCCCTCCTCTGTGACCTCTTCTTTGCCGTCTGCCCCCCTGGAAGCAGACGACAAAGATACTATATGGCCAACTGCTACGACCCAGGTTGCACAGCTGGGCGCCACATGGCACCTTTGCCGTCGGCCAGCTGACGCCAAAGGCCTTTGCCATCAGTTGGCAGACGGCAAAGAGCCTATATTGTCACATTTTTGTTTATTTTTTTATTTCACAGCACATATACATATAATTCATAGCACATATATGATAAATAGATCACAACACATATATGATATACATATAAAGCTCATCAATGCCATTTGTTCATCAACATACATCCCATATATCAAAAGAACCAACACATACAAAGTTTCATCCATATATACATACATATAGTTGCACATATATTGTTCATCCATATATACATATACATATAGTTCCACATTGTTCATCAACTCAAATAAAAACGGAAACTAAAGCACTCCAATGCCAGCTTCCATGCATGTAGTACATCCAATCTGCAAAATGGGAATAAGAAAGTCAGAAGAAGAAGAACAACAACATATATATGACAAATAAGCTAAATTGAAGAAGAAAGAGAAGAAGCAAGAAGAGAACAAGGAGAAGAAAAACAAGAAGGAGGAGGAGGAGGAGGAGGGGGGGAAGGGGAAGCAGAAGGAGAAGGAGGAGGAGAAGAAGAAAAAAGAAGAAGAGAAGAAGAAGGAGAAGAAGGAGGAGAAGAAGGAGGAGAGAAGAAGAAGGAGAATAATTGGGGAAGAAGGAGGGCTCCTTCTCCTTCTTCTCCTCCTTCTCCTTCTTCTTCTCTTCTTCTCCTCCTCCTTCTTCTTCTCCTTCTCCTTCTCCTTCTCTTCTTCTTCTCTTATTCTTCTTCTTCTTCTTCTTCCTTCTTTTCATTTCTCCTCTTCTCCTCTTCTTGGAGCTAAATTAGCTAACTATGTCTTTTTGGAGCTAAATGGGCTAATTATGTCATTATAGAGGAAAACAAGATAAGTATATAATATTAATGAGCTAACCAAGGTTCTTATGCCATTTTGAGCTTACAATGTCTTTTAGGAACTAAATTGGCTAATTATGTCATTGTTGGGGAAATTAAGGCAAGGAGAATATGAAAGAGGAGAAGAAAGAGGAGGAGGAGGAGAAGAAGAAATAAAGAAGAAGGAGGAGAAGGAGGAGGAGGAGGAGAAGGACTAGAAGGTCCTTGACCTTCTCCTCCTCCTCCTCCTTCTCTTCTTATTCTTCTTCTTTCTTTTCATTTTTCCTATTTCTTCTCCTCTTCTCCTCTTCTTGGAGCTAAATTAGCTAACTATGTCTTTTTGGATCTACATGGGCTAATTATCCTATTTTAGAGGAAAACAGGCTAAGTATATAATATTAATGAGCTAACCAAGGTTCTTATGCCATTTTGAGGTTATTATGGCATTTTGGAGCTAAATGGGCTTTATGTCATTGTTGGGGAAATTAAGGCAAGGAGAATATGAAAGAGGAGAATAAAGAGGAGGAGGAGGAGAAGAAGAATAAATAAATAAGAAGGAGGAGAAGGAGGAGGAGGAGAAGGACTAGAAGGTCCTTGGCCTTCTCCTTCTCCTCCTCCTCCTCCTTCTCCTTCTTCTCCTCCTCCTTCTTGTCCTTGTCCTTCTCCTTCTCTTCTCTTTCTCTTCTTTTTTGTTCTTCCTTTTCATTTATCCTCTTCTCCTCTTCTTGGAGATAAATTAGCTAACTATGTCTTTTTGGAGCTAAATGGGCTAATTATCCCATTTTAGAGGAAAACAAGCTAAGTATATAATATTAATGAGCTAACCAAGGTTCTTATCCCATTTTGAGGTTATTATGGCATTTTGGAGCTAAATGGGCTAATTATGTCATTGTTGGGGAAATTAAGGCAAGGAGAATATGAAAGAGGAGGAGGAGGAGAAGAAGAAGAAATAAATAAGAAGGAGAAGAAGGAGGAGGAGGAGGAGAAGGACTAGAAGGTCCTTGGCCTTCTCCTCCTTCTCCTCCTCTTCTTCCTCCTCCTTCTCCTTCTTCTCCTTCTCCTTCTCTTCTCTTTCTCTTCTTCTTTTTGTTCTTCCTTTTTTATTTCTCCTCTTCTTGGAGCTAAATTAGCTAACTATGTCTTTTTGGAGCTAAATGGGCTAATTATCCCATTTTAGAGGAAAACAAGCTAAGTATATAATATTAATGAGCTAACCAAGGTTCTTATGCCATTTTGAGGTTATTATGGCATTTTGGAGCTAAATGGGATAATTATGTCATTGTTGGGGAAATTAAGGCAAGGAGAATATGAAAGAGGAGAAGAAAGAGGAGGAGGAGGAGGAGGAGAAGAAGAAATAAAGAAGAAGGAGGAGAAGGAGGAGGAGGAGGAGAAGGACTAGGAGGGCCTTGGCCTTCTCCTCCTTCTCCTCCTCCTCCTTCTTCTCTTCTTCTTCTTCTTCTTCTTCTTCTTTCTTTTCATTTTTCCTATTTCTTCTCCTCTTCTTGGAGCTAAATTAGGTAACTATGTCTTTTTGGAGCTAAATGGGGTAATTATCTCATTTTAGAGGAAAACAAGCTAAGTATATAATATTAATGAGCTAACCAAGGTTCTTATGCCATTTTGAGCTTATTATGGCATTTTGGAGCTAAATGGGATAATTATGTCATTGTTGGGGAAATTAAGGCAAGGAGAATATGAAAGAGGAGAAGAAAGAGGAGGAGGAGGAGAAGAATAAGAAATAAATAAGAAGGAGGAGAAGGAGGAGGAGGAGGAGAAGGACTAGAAGGTCCTTGGCCTTCTCCTCCTTCTCCTCCTCCTCCTCCTCCTCCTCCTTCTTCTCTTCTTCTTCTTCGTCTTCTTCTTCTTCTTTCTTTTCAATTTTCCTATTTCTTTTCCTCTTCTCCTCTTCTTGGAGCTAAATTAGCTAACTATGTCTTTTTGAAGGTAAATGGGCTAATTATGTCATTGTTGGGGAAATTAAGGCAAGGAGAATATGAAAGAGGAGAAGAGAAACTTACCGTAGTGGTCATCAAGGAGGAGAAATACCTGGAGAAGGGTCGTGCGATGTCGCTCGGGAGTTATTCTGCAGAATAGATATTTTGCAATGTCTCAGTTAGCATGATGACACTCAATTATTAATACTAGTTTATAATGGAACTCACCGTGCCAATCAAAGAGAAGACGGGCATCGACGGAGGGACTTGACCGCTCTTCTCGCACAGACCGTGAAGAGTGGGTTGTATTAGTTAGTAATGAAACAGACATTACACACATGATTTGGCTAATGTGAAAAAAAACTTACCACAAAAAGCTCGTACAGGGCCCGTTGACCCGCCTCATTCCGGGACCTCTCCTCCTCAATCAATCGTGCCGTGGTCTGGTCCCTCTCATCAAGAGCAGCCTGACTTGCCAATCTCTCTTTCTCAAGAGCAACCTCAAGAGCAACCTCAAGAGCAGCCTGGCTTGCCAATCTCTCTTTCTCAAGAGGAGTCTGGTTTGCCAATCTCTCTTTCTGAAGAGCAGCCTGAAACACCATTCCTCGTTACCAGAGTAATTATCTATGGTGACACACATAATGAAATGGATGAAAGTGTTCTTAGTCCGTACAACTAACCTCGATGGCAAGATCGACTGGCCGTGGACGACACGTTATCTCAGGACAGCTGCTCGACTGGCGCGCCTTGATCTCCGGGAGAGTGAGTGGACAACATATTATCCCATCTCCAATGGCTATCGAGCCATGGGGACTCTCGCCACCAGATATCATCACCAGCTCTGGATCCAAAGGTTCCTGGCTAGGGTTAAAGTCATCCCCTTTCGTAGCCTTCTCCGCGTCCCTGTATGCCACGAGCTTCTGGTGGGATGATATGTTGGTGAAGTTATTGGGATCATCCAGGTCAGACTTAGAGAATGCCTTCGCCTTCTTGTACGAGGCAGTACGGGCCATGCCATAAAGGTCGTACAAGTGTGGCATCTCCGTCTTATTGTGATGCGCCTAAAAGAGAGGAACAAAATATTAGCATGAAGAATTAATTGCATGAATCATGAAGCAAATCACATACCCAGTTTCGTCCGAACTGAAGTAAGTTGGCGCTGCCTTGATGGTGTGGCACACCAACCATTTGGCTACGCCGATCCTTCGCATTCTCGTGGACGGCTCGCCAGCTGCCTGTGCACCACTCATCAACCAACGCCTCCCAACAATCCATCTTATCCGCACACCATCTCGGGGGCACCTATAATTTTTCAAGACTCGCTCCCCTCTTTAGATTTGCTGCATACCCATCGGGGAACATCAAGTGCATTTTGACCCACAAGATAATTTCCCTCATAGCTGGGCTTCCAAGATTGAACCAGGCCTTTGGCTTTGACCACTTTTGCTTTCCTTTGCCCCCTCGCATGTTTTGTAACGGTCTATGACATAGTGTCTCTTGATTGACTCTAGCCTTAGTATTATCCTTTGTCTTCCCATCTATGTCGAACAATGTACCAAAAATAGCCTCTCCGATATTCTTTTCAGTGTGCATCATGTCGATATTGTGTGGAAGAAGGAGGTATTTGAAGTAAGGCAGATCCCAGAAGCATGGCTTGTGAGTCCAGGCGTGTTTTGAATTATACCCCTTGAAATACCCTGGACGCTCTGGATCAGGCTCGAGGGCGTTTAAGTGATCTAGGATCTGTTGGCCTGTCAACGCAGGTGGTGCCAAGTTTTTGACAACTTTACCTTTGGTAAAGTTCTTCTTGTATTTTCTGAACTGATGGTCAGGATCTAGGAACTGTCTATGCAAGTCAAAGCAAGAATAGTTCCGACCCTCCTGCAACCAATGAAACTGAAGAGCTGCCTTGCATTGGGGGCACGAGAACCTTCCATGCACACACCATCCAGAGAATAGCGCATACGCTGGCAAGTCATGCATAGAGTACATGTACCACACATGCATTTTGAAGTTTTCTTTTCTAGCGGCATCGTATGTCTTGACCCCATTATCCCAAGCTTATTCCAATTCATCCTTAAGCGGTTGCAGGTACACATTCATATTCTTCCCCAGATAATTGGGCCCTGGAATTATCAATGTTAGAAATATGTTCTTTCTTTGCATAATCTGCCCGGGGGGGGGGGATTGAGTGGAATGACAAATACAGGCCAACAACTGTATTGGGTTGCCGTCATGCCGAAGGGATTAAAACCATCCGTGGCGGCACAGACTCGAGGATTCCTTGGATTTGCCGCTTTATCCTGATGCAATCCATCAAAATGTTTCCACGCTTCCCCATCCGATGTGTGTACCACCATCTTATTCCCATCCGCATCTAGTTCGGTTCTTTTGCCTAATTTGTGCCATGTCATCTGTCTGGCTGTCTCTTCGACCATGAAAAGACGTTGAAGTCTTGGCACGATTGGCATATATCGAAGAACACTAACTGCGATTTTGGTCTGCCTCTTCTCACCCATACCGTTGTCTACCACAAGATACCTGCAAGACTCGCAATTGGGACAATAGTCCAAGTGTGCATACTCCTTCCTAAATAAGACACATCCTTTCTCACATGCATCTATCTTCTCATAGGGCATCTTAAGTACACGAAGTATTTTGTCCGACTGGTACAGGTTTGCAGGCATGACATGGCCTTTGGGTAGGAAGCGTCCAAATAGTGTCATCATCGTGTCATAGCATTCTCTTCCCAAGTTGAACTAAGCCTTCAGAGCCATTACTTGTGCAATTGCATCCAGCTAACAGAGATCAGTGTGCTCATGGAGAGGACGTTTTGAAGACTCCAACATTTCATAAAAGGCCTTTGCAGATTCCTCCATCATCAAAGTCTTGCACCATGTCTTCGATCCCGGTACCATGCTCATCCTTGCGACGACGGACCACCTCAGCTCTTGTGCGTTGTATAGACTCACCATGAAATGTCCACACCGTGTAATTAGGCTTAAAGCCCCTCCTCTGCAGGTGTTTAATCATTACAGCCTCTGTCGTCTTTTTATAGTTGTCGCATCCAGGACAGGGGCAATAGTTTCTTTCCTGGCCATTTGCGAATGTGGCTTTCACAAATTCCTTTGTTTTTACAATCCATTCTTTCGTCATCTCATTCTGACTAGGGTGACCGGTATACATCCATGCACGATCACTCATCTTGCCTAGCTACTAAAGACAGAAGAAATAAATTTATATATAATTTAGCATTTATATCCATCGGTTAATCAGGTTCGCCACTTTTATTACGTCCAGGCAACCTACACGCTAATAGGTAAAGATAGGTCCTAATCCCACCCGAGTATGTGTAGATTGGGTTGTTTCCCATGCTCTGCTCCGGATCAAATGCATAATTTTGGCAGCACCTCCCCGTTGTTCTCCTGATACACGTCTCCGCAATAAACAGAGAGGATGTGCATCCGGAGAACAACAGGGAGGCACTGACAAAATTCCGCATCAGATCCACAGCACAGCATACGGGAAAACGAACCCAATCTACACATATTCGGGCTGTCCATGGATAATGTTGGACAATTCGAAAGGATGGCGGTTATAAATATGCAAAGACATGCATATTTATAGATGTCGCCCTTTCGAACGGGAGACGCATACTGATAAATTAATTTAATTGCCTAAATCTAGAAAGTTCCATCCGGAAACCGAGCCACAGTAAATGAAGGGGCGGGGAGGAGATGACATTTGTACTGACCAACGAATGCAGGGGCGGAGCTCGTAGAACGGACGGGCAGGTCTTCGCACAGCAGACCTCACAGCGACGAGACAACTATCACATGTAAATCCACCCGATCAACACAAATATTCTAATTATTTCATTTTAGAGGAAAACAAGTTAAGAATATAATATTCATGAGCTAACCAAGGTTTTTATGCCATTTTGTAGCTAAATGGGCTAATTATCTCATTGTTGGGGAAAATAAGGTAAGGAGAATAAGATAGAGGAGAAGAAAGAGGAGGAGGAGGAGAAGAAGAAGAAATCAAGAAGAAGGAGAAGGAGGAGGGGGAGGAGAAGAAGGAGGAGGAGAAGGTATTCTTCTTCTCTTCTTCTTCTCTTCTTCTTTTCTTCTTCTCCTTCTTATTTTTGTCTTCTCCTCCTCCTCCTCTTCTTCTTCTTCTTCTTCTTCTTCTTTTTCTCCTCCTCCTCCTCTTCTCCTCCTCCTCCTCTTCTTCTTCTTCCTATTATTTCTATTAAGCTAACTAAGCTAACTAACCAAGCTAACTAAACCTATCGCTAGACCTAGATAGCACTAAACAGCAAAAAAATAACAAAAACAGAATCTACCACTATAACAAAAATAGAATCTACCACTATAACAAAAATAGAATCTACCACTAAGTAACTAAAAAAGAATCTAGCTACCACTAAATACCAAACAATAAAAAAATCAACTTCTTCTTCTTTTTTCTCTTCTTCTCCTTCTTATTTTTTTCTTATTCTCTTCTTCTCTTCTTCTTTACTTCTTCTCCTTCTTATTTTTTTCTTCTCTTCTTCTTCTTCTTCTTCTTCTTCTTCTTCTTCTTCTTCTTCTTCTTCTTCTTCTTCTTCTTCTTCTTCTTCTTCTCCTTCTTATTTTTTCTTCTCCTCTTCTTGTTCTTGTTCTTGTTCTTGTTCTTGTTCTTGTTCTTGTTCTTGTTCTTGTTCTTCTTCTTATTTTTCTTCTTCTCCTCCTCCTCCTACTCCTCCTCTTCTTCTCCTCTTCTCGTCGTCCTCCTCCTCCTCCTCTCCTCTTCTCCTCCTCCATCTAACTAACCAAGCTAACTAACTAACCTAACTAAAACTACTAACCTAACTAAATCTACCACTAAAAGTACTAACAATAAAAACTACTAAAACTACTAAAAAATAATAAAACTACTAAAAAATAATGCAGGTGAGGGGGTGGGGGTGGGGGTGTGGGGGCTCATCGGGAGGGGCGGCTGTGGAGGGGCCGGGTGTTGGGGGTGGCGGGGCGGCGCCGGGGGCGCCAGGGGCGTCGACGCGACGGTGGTGGGGCAGCGGCAGTAGGGGCGAGGTGGGGCAACGGCGGGACGGTGGTGGTGGCGCGACGGTGTCGGCGGGGGCGACAGGGCGGCGGCGCGATGGGGGCGGCGGCGCGATGGTGGTGGCGGCAGCCGTTACAGAGAGAGGGGTGCGTGGATTGGGAGAGAGAGAGAGGGGCGCGCGGGGTGACCATTACAGAGAGAGAGAGGGGCGGGGTGGGGGGAAGGAGCCGTTAACGGAGTTAGCGCGTTGCCGTCTGCCTCCGGACTCTTTGCCGTCCGCTAGCAGACGGCAAAGAAGGGACTCCAGTTTAACCTAACCACCCCGCGGTCAGGTGGGACCATCTACATCTTTGCCGTCCGTTAGCAGATGACAAAGATGTGACTGATGGCAAAAACACTCTATGCCATCAGCATGTGCTTTGCCGTCTATTTTGCAGAAGCTAACGACAAATACACTCTTTGCCATCAGCTAGCAGACGGCAAAGACTAGGGAGATGGCAAAAAACTGTTTTCCAGTAGTGATGGGTATAGTGTACAAAACTTATGTTTCTTTGATGCTAAACTGAAAGCTATGAGAGTTGAGAGAAATCTCGTTGTGTACGAACAAATACTTGCCAGCAAGAAACTCTGCTCTTCTTCGTTGGGTGAGATTTGATTCAGACTGAGGAGTTAGCCACTACTAGGAAATACCTTATTGATAGATGCTTAGTTGGGATATATGGGACGTGCTACTACTATTTAGTAGTAATGTGGGGGTATAAACACACACTACTACTAAGTTTATAGTAGTAGCGCGGGCTATAAACCAACGTTGTTACTAAGTGGCCTCCACCGTACCCCCTCGGGACATGCCATAACACTAGTGGAGAAGGGAGCTTTTGTCTCGATTGGCAACAACCTTTCGTCTCGGGTCGCCAATCGGGACTAAAGGGTGGGTACTAAAGGGTCCGACCCTTTACTCCCGATTTGCCACAACTCAGGACTAATGTCTCTCCACGTGGCCGCGAGCGTGCGGCGGGGGGAAGAGGAACTTTATTCCCGATTGGTGTCACCAACCGGGACTAAAGATTTTGCGTTTTTTTGTTTGGGTTAGGGTTTGAGGGTTAGGTTTTATTTTCGTTTTCATTTTGAGTTTTCTATTCAATTCTTTTTCATTTCAAACATATTTTACGCCATACTGTACACGTTGATGCATATATAATATATTTTTTTGTATGACCATACATACATATATATATATATATACAATTTGGTATATGCAATTTCTCCTACAATTTGGAGATCATTACATGCAATGGTATTCTCCGCTTTCAGGTATGACCTTCGTAAGCAAAACTCTCACAATTTCCTCTTGAATTGCTCGTAGGAAGTTCTCTTGTAGAAGCTTGTGTAGAATTTCTTCAATCTTTAAAAAAGAAGATCAATATGAATATGTTAGTTGTATATATATTAGATCATCATAAAAAAATTGTAAATAGTGTTTACGTACCTCAACTTGTTTTGCATCTTTGTGCCATTCGACCGCCATGCGAATACTCTCGCAAATGCAATATGCACATAAATTAGTCCCATGTTTGTGGCTCATGCACTTTGCAAGGATATAATTCAATCAGATAAAAATCAAGCATGATAATGGTATTGAAACTAGAATTAAAGAGATGCGCGGACTTAGCTAGTACCACTTAATTAACTTGACCAGTCGTCAACGCAACTCCGGTTTCCATTCACCGACAACCTCTTTGATGAACCGTTTCCAAACCCTGCCCGACAAAGAAAATGAATAAAGGAGTAATTGATTACTCGATATCAGGAAATGAACGAAACAGGCCGATATACTGTGATAATGATTGAAACTGCCTCTCGAGCATTTTAACCACGTGGTGTGTTATTTAGGGTTTTTACCTAGTGATTCTAGGACTTCAACAGTTCTAGGGTTAACTTTAATCATTAGCAGGATCCAGTGGAACCTGTGCACGTTTATATAAGCATGCATGCATAACTTAACAACTACACTTAACATCGAATAAGCAAAATAGAATTTACGATACAAGACAGTAACACTCATTTGAAGTTGTAAGGAAATAATATTTCTATTTTGCTATTTTATACCTTTAAAAACCTTGGCAAGTTCATCTCCGAGTCTTCGGGGTGGTCTTTTATCATTTTTTCATTAAGGATATATGGGTCAATGAACCCAATGGCATAGAGTCTCTCTCTTTTGCATCGGAAAATATTCATTTTGCATAATAGCGTGCAAAAGAATATAGTAAGGATAATTATAGGCTATGAATGAGCTGAGCTAGAGACTTCAATTATAGAAAGAAATCACTTATACACAATAGCAACTCACGATAGATTTCTCAAGCGAGTCTTGATTGTATAGCTGAAACAATTCGTAAAACTTAATGTATAGCTCGTTTTCATAGAAGTAGTCTCTTTCTTGACTTTCACCATGAGTTACACTCACCCGATGGAACTTCTTTCATGCACCACTAATGCAATCTTCGCATTTGTGTTGATGGCTGCGGGACTTGCTCAGGTCTGACCAGAGATTACCCGGCGACATATCATCGTGCTACTTCAACCACGGGAACTTCCTCGGTGCCTAGGAGTTTATTAACAATTAGACCGATGTTTTTAGGAGTGTCGGTCACCACCTTGAGCGAGGGGGGGGGGTCGATTTCATTGCGTGTTATCCGAGCTGGGAAACTGTTTTCCCGCTTTTTTTACTACATGAACATTTCGACTGCTGCATTTGTTCTTTATATGACATCCTTATAGCGCTGTCATGTGACGGGGGTCGCTCAAAAAATTCCACAAAGTGCTTTACGGTTTTCTCACGTATTATCTCCTTTGGCAGCGGGGGCGGTTTTGGTGCAAAATTGGACTTCAGTTCAGAAACCAGGACCTCGTTGAGTTCCTCACCAGTCATATTGTAAGCTAACTTGTTTTTTGCAGGAGGCTCGCCTTGTATTTCTTATTTGTAGCTTTCTTATGAACAGGATTAGTCATCGATGAAGTGGTGGTCTTTCGATTTTGGCCCTGCTGGGACATAGGGGGTGGAGTCGGCTGACGCGACAGAGAATGACATGGTCTCGCGCTAGGCTTCTTGATCTCTACGTGGGGTGAAGTCGGATGACGCGGCTAAGATTGACATTGACTCGTGCTGGGCTCCATGATGTAGACGTGGGGTGGACTTTGAGGTGTATTCCTACTCCAAGGAGTCGGTGGCCTTCGTTTCGAGTTTGGTAACACAATGCATTCCTTTCTCTATACAATGACACCACGTACGACTTCTCCGAGTGTCTCTGCCCCTTCACCTCCAGGAATGTCAAGCTCTAGTGACTCATATCCCGACGGAACTTCATCAACCCTGACTTTAGCATAGCCATCTGTAATCGGATTGCCATGGATGGTTGCTTCAGGTGCATTAGGTAAAGAAAAGCCGACCACGACATTCATGGATATGTTTTTCATTTTCTAGTGTAGCTCACAATATGTCCTCTCTCTGATATCATCCACGAGGTTGCGAGCCAGCAATGCATCATCGGCCCGGACCCCCGTGGAACCTATGCTGCTTTTCCACATAGATGGGATGGTACAATCGTCCAATGCTGGATCTGCTTGCTCCTGCCGCGCGGATGCACTTTGCTGGCTAATTGTGTCTAGTTTCTCCTGCTGCCGCTTTAATATGCAGTGCAACTTCTCGTTACTTCTTTCTACCCTCTGAATCCGGTCTGCATGCTTTTTTTCTCTAACCACTTCTATAAGTGTCGTTCCACCCTAAAAACCCCTGAACTCACGGAATAACGCCTTTTCCTCTTGTTCATCCTCCGTGTTCAGGATTCTTGAAGGAGTGTGTAAGCTCGTTGTTCTCCTTCTCGGGATGAAACAACCCCTTTCGAGCATAGTCTATTGCTTCAAGTATAGAGTCCGAGGCATTTATAAGATGTTCCTTTGCAATAATCTACCCTGTCGTTGGGTCCAACTTTCCCACATGCACATAAAACCAAGTATTGGACCTCTCAGCCCAATCCGTTGTAGCTGGAATGACCCCTTCTGCAACCATCTTGGCCTCAGCTGCTTCCCACACAGGCAGGGCTCTCTTTTAGCCCATTTGTCCCAAGAATATGGTTATACTGTTTTTTCTCAGTATTTATCTTATTTTTTCTTGACCTTTCCAAAGCTTCATCTGATTCCTTGTACTCCATAAATTGTTTAGAGTGATCTTTTACTTTCTCTAGTGCTCCAATGAATTCTGGAGTCTTGTGTTTTGCCTTGATGTAGTCATCTTATAATCTTCTCTGCTAGCTCTGGAATTGTGTGGCCATTTTATTAAGAGAAAATTGCTTGACTTTCAACCATTCACTATCTATGAGACCATTTGTTAGGTTAAATGTGACATGACCGTATCCCAAAGAAACTCTTTCGATCTTTTCTCGACGTAACTAACTCCTCGATCTACCGTTGGCCTATTCGATTCACAAATGGTGATTGGGATTTGGTCCCTAACAGTAACTTCACATTGATTTATAAACTTACGAGCATTCTCTCGAGGAGCAATCGGTTCAACATCTTTTGGGACTTCATCGATGTTCAACTTTATGTCATCGCCCAACTTTTTGGCTCAGCTTCGTACTCTTCTATATGATTGGCTCAAACCGGAGGGCTAAAATAAGAAAGATTCGTTCATATATATACACAACTCAATTAATACATCTAATGATAACCAACGGCTTAATATATATACCTCGCCGGACTTTGTTACTTGTCTAACGTTTTCTTCGCCATCATTTTCTTCGTCTCTTGGTTCTTGATCAAGTCCCTCACTAGAGTCGTTCAGAAATTCCGAGTCATTATGTCGTTCATTCTGTTGGTTTGGGGATGAGCATATGATGTCGAACATGTCATCTTCATGGTATCTACCGCTATCGTCCGTGGCTTAACTAATCCAGAAGAAAGATAAAACAATTTAGTATTTAAATTAGAATGCATTCAGTAAGGAAACACCGAATCATGGTAGTCAATTTAGTAATTTCCTAAGCATATGCAACCATGCCACATCAACACCTCCGGCAATCGTCGGGGTCTCTTCATCGGCGATCGTCGGGGACTCCTCACAACTTTTAACAACATCATAGAACATACCATTGATACGTCTCCAACGTATATATAATTTTTGATGGTTTCATGCTATTATCTTGTCAAACTTTGGATGTTTTGTATGCCTTTTATATCTTTTTTGGGACTAACTTATTAACTCAGTGCCAAGTGCCAGTTCCTGTTTTTTCCATGTTTTTGAACCTTTTCAGAGGAGGATTTTAAGCGGAGTCCAAATGGAATAAAACTTCCGAAAAGATTTTTTCCAGAACATAAGATACGCAGAAAGCTTGGGAACCAAGGCAGGGAGTCCCAGGGGAGGCCACAAGCCCTCATGGCGCGGCCAGGGGGCGCCTCCCAGGCTTGTGGGATCCCTGGGCCCCCCTGCCCTAGCTCCTTCGCCTATAAATTCCCTAAAATCCCTAAAAAACTCAGTAGATCAATGAAAATACTTTTCCGCTGCCGCAAGCTTCTGTCTCCACAAGATCCTATCTGGGGCATGTTCTGGTGCCCTGCCGGAGGGGGATTCGGATACGGAGGGCTTCTTCATCAACACCATGACCTCTCCAATGATGCGTGAGTAGTTCACCATAGACCTACGGGTCTATAGCTAGTAGCTAGATGGCTTCTTCTCTCTCTTGGATATTCAATACAAAGTTCTCCATGATCTTCATGGAGATCTATCCGATGTAATCTTCTTTTGCGATGTGTTTGTCGAGATCCAAGAATTGTGGATTTATGATCCTATTATCTATGAATCTTATTTGAGTTTCTTCTGATCTCTTATATGCATGATTTCATATCCTTGTAATTCTCTTCGAGCTGTGGGTTTTGTTAGGCCAACTTGATCTATGATTCTTGCAATTGGAGAAGTGCTTGGTTTTGGGTTCATACCGTGTGGTGACCTCACCCAGTGACAGAAGGGGTAGTGAGGCATGCATCGTGTTGTTCCCATCAAGGGTAAAAAGATGGGGTTTTCATCATTGGTTTGAGTTTATCCCTCTACATCATGTAATCTTGCTTAAGGCGTTACTCTGTTTGTCATGAAGTAATAGTAGTAGATGCAGAAAGTATCGGTCTACTTGTCTTGGACGTGATGCCTGTAGGTGTGATTATTGCCTTAGATATCGTCATGACTTTCGCGATTCTGTAAATTGCTCGACAGTAATTTGTTCACCCACCGTAATATTTGCTATCTTGAGAGAAGCCTCTAGTGAACACTATGGCCCCCGGGTCTACTTCACACCATATTTTCAGGCTTACTCTTTTACTTCGTTGCACTTTCCGCCTTCAGATCTCACTTTGCAATCAATCTTGAAGGGATTGACAACCCCATTATTGCGTTGGGTGCAAGCTCTTTTGTGTTTGCGCAGGTACTTTGGACTTGACGCGATTCTCCTACTGGATTGATACCTTGGTTCTCAAACTGAGGGAAATACTTACTGCTCCTGTGCTGCATCACCCTTTCCTCTTCAAGGGAAAAACCAACACAAGCCAAGTCTCCGTCAACGTGCCAATTTATGGCGCTGTTGTTTCAGAAGTAGCAATCATCATAGAACATATCATCATACAACTTTTAACAACATCATAGAACATACATATCATCATATATTCATAATACATATAAACATATTGCAAATTTATCTAGAAAAAAGAAAAACAAAATGCTCGTATGAGCTATCGAGTGGGCGTAGTAGTAGCACATAGCACGACAGCGAGCAGCAACGGTGGGAGCAGTGGGTACTCACCGGCGTGGCCTGGGCGGAGCAGGGCACGTTGGGCGGGGTCAGGGTGGTGGAGCGAGGTGACCGACGAAGGGGCTCGAGCGACGAAGGGGCTAGAGGCGGCGCGGGGGTGGACGCGGGCCGTGTGGCGCAGGTCGGCGGCGGTTCTGTGGCAAGCATGGAGTAGGGACGGCGAGCGGCGATGGCGACGAGCCGTTTAGCGTCGGGGTCGGGCGGCCTGGCAGCGTCGATTTGTTTTCCCAGCTGGTAACTAGCACCGGAGGAACATGAGTTTATATACGCGGGACCTTTAATCCCAGTTCCAACCACGAACCGGGACTAAAGCCCCTTTAGTTCCGGTTGGTATCACCAACTTGGACTAAACGTCCACCTTGTCGGCGAGCTAAATTCCTTGCGGGAAGGTGGACCTTTAGTCCCGGTTGGTGATACCAACCGAGACTAAAAGGTTGCTTTTTCTTTTCTTATTTGTTTATCTAAACAGAACATTTTTTAGCTTTTGAATAACTTTTAGAATATTTAGAGTTTTTTAGTGAATCTTTTTTTCTTTAGGTCACAAAATTTATAAGCTTTGTGTTAGTGCTAGTAGTTTTGAAAGCTGAATAGTTTAAATTTCAATTCTTTGAACTTTGTGTGAATTACTAGTTTGTGAATAACTTTATTTTAAAAATAGATTTTTGATTGATTCTTTTTCGTGTTGTTTAATATTATTGTGTTTTATCAGTATGTTCAATTTGGCAATTTGTAGGATATCTTAAATAGGTGTTTTAGTCAAAAACAGATTATTTTTAGCTCCTTTAGTTTTATACTATTTTCCTTTGTTTTAATTACTTTAGTTTGTATTTTTTTTGCCAAAGTAAATTATGTTTCTATTAGTCAACATGAGGAGTTTTAATTTTCATTTTGAGGAAATTATTTGACAAATTGAAATTAATTCTTGTAAAATGCATAACCTTTGGAAAAATAAACCAAATGAGTTGATTCAAATTTCTACGGATTCATCGTGAAGATTCCTATAAACTATATAGTATCATTTTGAGAGGAAACTGTATAATTAGTGTTGCACTTATTAATTAAATGTTTCAAAGGCCAAAATGCCCCATCTCTTACAAATATTTTGGCGTCAGAAAGGGGTTGCAAAGTGGAACTTTTTTTCTTGCTTGTGATAGGGTAACCCCTAGGAACACCCAAAACACATGTATAACCTAACTCTTATTAGAAAGATTCCCTCTGGTTCGTCCGAAGTGGGACTTTCCAGCTATAAGTCCAGAAAATCACTAGAGAGAAAGTGATGACTGTGAAGCCGGTCACATCCCAGAGTGGGATCTTGGGGTATAAGAATTTTTATTCGCGTATGTACCTTGCTTATGATTGCACCGTAACCATGGGGAATCTTCATCATTTAATAGGATGTTTGGGCCAGTGTTCAGTTTGAAGGGAGGAATTTCATCAAACTTATTATAATCTTCTAACATGTCTGTCTTGTCCTCCACTCCCACGATGTTTCTTTTCCCTCAAAGAACTATGTGGCGCTTTGGATCATTGCATGACGTATTCACTTCATTATCTTTTCTTTTTCTCGGTTTGGTAGACATGTACTTCACATAGAAAACCCGAGCCACATCATTGGCTAGGACGAATGGTTTGTTTGTGTACCCAAGATTGTTGAGATCCACTGTTGTCATTCCGTATTGCGGGTATACCATTACCGTGCCTTGTGTCAGATTGACTCATTTGCACCGAAAAAAGAAACCTTAATAGAACTTCCATAGTCAAGTTCCCATATCTCCTCTATGTAACCATAATATGTGTCCTTTTCCCATTGTTGTATGTTGCATTAAAGCGTACACCACTGTTTTGGTTGGTGCTCTTTTTATCTTAGGTGATCGTGTAAAATGTATTCCCATTTATCTCATACCCTTGGTTAGTCAAAATAGTCGAAGACAGTGACTTGACCAACAAGTAAAACTCATCTTCAACAATGGAGTTATTCATGAGATTTGTTTGCAACCAACCGTCGAAAGTCGGCCATGTGTGTATGTTTAATCCAATAGTCAGACTCCTCCGGGTTCTTGAAGCGTACAATATCCATCTGTTCCTCGATATGCGGAGCCACCAAGGTGGAATTTTGTAGAAGTGTGTTGTGTGCTTGAGTGAAAGAATGCGTGTCCATATATATTATTTCTTTCTTTTGTGGCATGCCTTTTCCACTGAGTCTCCCCTCATGTCGCGATTGAGGAACACCAATCGGGTTAAGGTCTGTAATAAAGTCAACAAAAAACTCAATAACCTCCTCTATTCCATAGCCCTTGGAGATGCTTCCTTCTGGCCTAGCACGGTTATGAACATATTTCTTTAAAACTCCCTTGAACCACTCAAAGGGGAACATAGTGTACAAATACAAGACCCAAAATGATAATATCTTCGACTAGGTGAACTAGGACGTGTGTCATAATATTGAAGAACGATGGTGGGAACACCAACTCAAAACTGACAAGACATTGGACCAAATCATTCTGTAACCTTGGTAGTATTTCTGGATTGATTAACTTCTGAGAGATTTCATTGAGGAATGCGCACACCTTTACAATGGGTACTCGAACATTTTCCGGTGGAATCCCCCTCAATGCAACCGAAAGTAATTGCATCATAATCACGTGGCAGTCATGAGACATTAGGTTTTGGAATTTTTTTCATATTTAGTATTCCCTTTATATTTGACGAGAAGCCGGACTAGACCTTCATACTGCTCAGACATTCAAAAAATATTTCCTTCTCTTCTTTGGTAAGAGCGTAGCTAGCAGGACCTTGATACTGCTTTGGATGCATGCCATTTTTTGTTCATACGTTGCTCGTTCTTCCGTGCCTCCTATGTATCTTTTGTCTTCCCATACACGCCAAAGAAGCCTAGCAGGTTCACGCAAAGATTCTTTGTGACGTGCATCATGTCGATTGCATTGCGGACCTCTAGGAATTTACTGTTGGAAACATGCCCTAGAGGCAATAATAAAATAGTTATTATTATATTTCCTGTTTCAAGATAATCGTTTATTCTCCATGCTAGAATTGTATTGAATGGAAACACAAATACATGTGTAGATATATAGACAAAAGAATGTCCCTAGTGAGCCTCTAGTTGACTAGCTCGTTGATCAAAGATGATTAAGCTTTCTTGGCCATAGACAAGTGTTGTCACTTCATGACGGGATCACATCATTAGGAAAATGATGTGATGGACAAGACCCGAACTATAAACGTAGCAGGTGATCTTGTTATTTTGTTGCTATTGTTTTATGCATGTCAAGTATACAATCATATGACCATGAGATCATGTAACTCACTGACACCGGAGGAATGTCTTGTGTGTATCAAACGTCGCAAAGTAACTGGGTGACTATAAAGGTGCTCTACAGGTGTCTCCGAAGGTGTCCGTTGAGTTAGCATGGATCAAGACTAGGATTCGTCACTCCATATGACGGAGAGGTATCTCGGGCCCCACTCGGTAATACAACATCACAAACAAGCCTTGCAAGCAATGTGACTAAAGAGTTAGCCACGGGATCTAGTATTACGGAACGAGTAAAGAGACTTGCCAGTAACGAGATTGAAATAGGTATGGAGATACTGACGATCGAATCTCGGGCAAGTAACATACCGAAGGACAAAGGGAATGATATACGAGATTAACTTAATCCTTGACATAGAGGTTCAACCGCTAAGATCTTTGTAGAATATGTAGGATCCAATATGGGCATCCATTGACCGCTATTGGATATTGACCAGAGAGTGTCTCAGTCATGTCTACATAGTTCTCGAACCCGCAGGGTATGCACACTTAAGGTTAGGTGATGTTTCGATATAGTTGAATTATTGATGTTGGTAACCGAAGGTTGTTTAGAGTCCCGGATGAGATCCTGGACGTCCCGAGGGTTTCTGGAATGGTCTGGAGACAAAGATTGATATATAGGAAGTATCCATTTGCCTTCCGGAAGGTTTTCGGGCATTACGAGTAAAGTACATGGATGGCGAATGGGTTCCAGAGTTCCATCGGGAGGGGCCACCCACCCGGGAGAGAACCAAAGAGGCTCAAGGGTGGCGCAACAACCCTCAGTGGGCTGGTGGCTGATACGTCCATTTTGCATCATGCTTTCATGTTGATATTTATTGCTTTTTGGGCTGTTATTACACTTCGAGGTACAATACTTATGCCTTTCTCTCTTATTTGCAAGGTTTACATGAAGAGAGAGAATGCCGACAGCTGGAATTCTGGCCTGAAAAAGGAGCAAGTTTGAGATGCCTATTCTGCGCAACTCCAAAAGCCGTGAAAATCAACGTGGAATTTTTTGGGAATATATAAAAAATACTGGGCGGAAGAAGTACCAGAGGGGCACCACCTAGAGGCCACAAGCCTGCCAGGCCCGGCCTACCCCCTGGCGGGGGCTGGAGGGCTTGTGGGCCCCCTGTTGCCCCTCCGGCGCTCATCTTTTGCTATATGAAGGGTTTTATCCGAAAAAAAATCAGAAGGGAGGCTTTTCGTGGATTCACCGCCGCCACGAGGCGGAACTTGAGCAGAACCAATCTAGAGCTCCGGCAGGACGATCCTGCCGGGGAAACTTCCCTCCCAGAGGGGGAAATCGTCGCCATCATCATCACCAACACTCCTCTCATCGAAGGGGACTCATCACCGTCAACATCTTCATCATCACCATCTCATGTCCAAACCCTAGTTCATCACTTGTAACCAATCTCCGTCTCACGACTCCGATTGGTACTTGTAAGGTTGCTAGTAGTGTTAATTACTCCTTGTAGTTGATGCTAGTTAGATTATTTGGTGGAAGAGTTTATGTTCAGATCCTTGATGCTACTCATTACCTCTCTGGTCATGAACATGATTATGCTTTGTGAGTAGTTACTTTTGTTCATGAGGACATGGGATAAGTCATGCTAACAGTAGTCATGTGAATTTGGTATTCGTTCAATATTTTGATGTGTTGTATGTTGTTTTTCCTCTAGTGGTGTTATGTGAACGTCGACTACATAACACTTCACCATTATTTGGGCCTAGAGGAAGGCATTGGGAAGTAGTAAGTAGATGATGGGTTGCTAGAGTGACAGAAGCTTAAACCCTAGTTTATGCGTTGCTTCGTAAAGGGCTGATTTGGATCCACTAGTTTAATGCTATGGTTAGACTTTGTCTTAATTCTTCTTTCGTAGTTGCGAATGCTTGCGAGAGGGGTTAATCATAAGTGGGATGCTTGTCCAAGTAAGGGCAGTACCCAAGCGCCGGTCCACCCACATATCAAACTATCAAAGTAACGAACGCGAATCATATGAACATGATGAAAACTAGCATGACAGAAATTCCCGTGTGTCCTCGGGAGCGTTTTTCCTCCTATAAGACTTTGTCCAGGCTTGTCCCTTGCTACAAAAGGGATTGGGCCACTTTTTTTGCACAGTTGCTACTTTTGTTACTTGTTGATTGCTATGAATCATCTCACCATACAATCACTTGTTACCAATAATTTCAGTGCTTGCAGATATTACCTTGCTGAAAGCCACTTGTCAGATCCTTCTGCTCCTCGTTGGGTTCGACACTCTTACTTATCAAAAGGACTACGATTGATCCCCTATACTTGTGGGTCATCAAGACTCTTTTCTGGCGCCGTTGCCGGGGAGTGAAGCGCCTTTGGTAAGTGGAACTTGGTAAGGAAACATTCATATAGTGTGCTGAAATTCATTATCACTTGTCACCATGGATACTAATCCTTTTAGGGGCTTGTTCAGGGTATCTTCACCCCGAATGGAAGCACAAATATTTTCCCCTCAACCTGCTGCACCTACTGAAAATATTTGCTTTGTATTTCCTTCGGGTATGCTGGAGACACTGCTGGCTAATCCTTTTACAGGAGATGGAACATCACATCCAGACTTGCATCTAATCTATGTATATGAAGTTTGTGGTTTATTTAAGCTTGCCGGTTTGCCCGAGGATGAGGTCAAGAAGAAGGTCTTTCCTTTATCTTTGAAGGATAAGGCGTTGACATGGTATAGGCTATGTGATGATACGGGATCATGGGACTACAATCGGTTGAAATTGGAATTTCATCAAAAGTTTTATCCTATGCATTTAGTACATCGTGATCGGAATTATATTTATAACTTTTGGCCTCGTGACACAGAAAGCATCGCCCAAGCTTGGGGAGGCTTAAATCAATGTTATATTCATGCCCCAATCATGAGCTCTCGAGAGAAATTATCATTTAGAACTTTTATGCTCGGCTTTCTCATGATGATCGCACCATGCTTGATACTTCTTGTACCGGTTCTTTTATGAAGAGAGATATTGACTTCAAATGGAATTTATTGGAGAGAATTAAACGCAACTCTGAAGATTGGGAGCTTGAAGAAGGTAAGGAGTCAGGTATGAATTTCCAGTTTGATTGCACTAAATCCTTTGTTGAAACAAATACTTTTTGTGACTTCAGCGCTAAGGATGGACTTGACTCTGAGATAGTAGCTTCATTGTGTGAATCATTTGCTGCTCATGTTGTTCTCCCCAAAGAGAAGTGGTTTAAATATCATCCTCCTTTAGAAGTCAATGTAGTTAAACCCAATCCAGTTGAAGAGAGAGTCATTGCCTATAATGATCATGTTGTTCCCAGTGCTTACATTGAGAAACCACCTTTCCCTGTTAGGATAAAGGATTGTTCTAAAGCTTCAACTGTGATACGTAGAGGCTACATTAGAACACCTACACCCCTTGAGAAAATTAGAGTTGAACCTAGCATTGCTATTATCAAAGATCTTTTGTCCGACAATGTTGAGGGACATAGTATTCACTTCTGTGAAGATGCTGCTAGAATTGCTAAACCTCACGATAGAGACAAACATAGGCTTGTTGTTGGCACGCCTGTTGTTTCTATTAAGATAGGAGGTCAGTGATATTATGGTTTATGTGACGTGGGTGCTAGTGTTAGTGCAATACCTCAATCCTTATATGATGAAATCAAAGATGAGATTGCACCTATTGAGATAGAGCCTATTGATGTCACTATTCATCGTGCCAATAGAGATACTACCTGCCCTGTGGGAATTGTTAGGGATGTTGAAGTCTTGTGTGGTAAAACGAAGTATCCTGCTGATTTCCTCGTTCTTGCTACCACCCAAGATAGCTTTTGTCCCATCATATTTGGCAGACCTTTTCTCAATACTGTCAATGCTCATATTGATTATGAGAAGCAAACTGTCACTGTTGGCTTTGAAGGTGTGTCACACGAGTTCAATTTCACCAAGTTTGGTAGACAACCTCATGAAAAGGAGTTGCCTAGTAAGGATGAAACTATTGCCTTAGCTTCTATTGCTGTGCCTCCTACTGATCCCTTAGAACAATACTTGCTTGAGCATGAAAATGATATGCATATGGATGAAAGAGATGATATAGATAGAATTGTCTTAGAACAATATCCTATCCTTAAGAATAATATGCCTGTTGAACCGCTTGGGAATCCAACCCCACCAAAGGGTGATCCTGTGTTCGAGCTTAAACAGTTGCATGATACTCTTAAGTATGCTTATCTTGATGAAAAAGAGATATATCCTGTTATTATTAGTGCTAGCCTCTCAGAGCATGAAGAAAAGAAGCTACTAAAAACTCTGAGGAAGCACCGTGTTGCTATTGGATATACTCTTGATGATGTTACACTACTAGGAAAAGGCCTGCTAGTGACGCACTTGTTTTGGCTACTAATGGCGCACTATAGGTGCGCCACTAGCATCACGCCATTATAATTTTTTACTAATGGCGCACCACAGGTGCGCCATTAGTATCTGGTATACTAATGGCACACCAGGCAGTGCGCCATTAGTATAGCCCATGGTGCACCATTAGTATGCCTCCCAGGGGGCCATATTTACCCATGTGCTGTGGCTTACTAATGGCGCACTAGTTGACGATGCGCCACTAGTGTGCTTTTTGCAGTGCACCACTAAAGTGCTGAGTGGTGCGCCACTAGTATGAATATTAGGTATTATTTTGGTAATATATTTACTTTGTCGATAGTTAAATTGTTGGTAAAATGATATGCAGTCAAAACAATATATACTACCATCTCTAAAAATATTCAATTATTATCCTCACACCCACAAGAAGGTTCAAGATAAACACATATTACACCACAATGAAAATATGTTTATAAACATGCACATACATTGAACGCAAGTTGACAAACAAATTAACCTAGAGGAAGCATAGTTTTGACCATCTTAACAATCATCTAGAACACACAAGTCAAAAAAATAAGGACTATTGGTTACTATGAGAGACTTCAGATGGTCCATAACACACAATTTTGTATCTACATGCACAAAGTGCAAGCTCCAAAACACTCGAAACACCAAATGGTCTACAAGACAATAAGGTCCATGATTACAGGTTGGTTGGTCCATAAAAGTTGGAGAGTCATCATGTCCATGTGCATCAATAGGTTGAGTACCTGCAAACATTTTGCACAAATTTGTCAAGAAAGTGGAACCAGATCAAGTTGTTAAAATCTCATATGCATATTAAAAATATTCGATCGAAAGATTATCATCATATCATAGTTAACAATATAGTTTCTATAAAAGTTATAATCATCTCACATGCTATTATATAGAACTATGTTCAAGTGCTTGTAGTTTTATCAACAATGAATGCATTGAGCATCTTAAACAAAGATTGTCATGATATCATAGTTAACAATATCATTTTTATGTGGTTATTTTCACACATTTGTCTTCTACTAATAAGAAACTAACATCTATTATCATGAAGTTCTGGACTGTGTGCTCATCGTAGTAATCATATAAGTATGATGGCACCAAATAATCCAAATTTATGTATATCTGTTTTCCCAAAGCATCACCCATGGGCCATGGTTCCCTTGGTTTATTTGTACCATCAAAAGGCTTCAGTCTGTATGTATGCAATATTTTGGGGAAGTAAACTACAAAATGGTCTAATAGTTCTATTTCTTCACCATCAGGTTCGTATAAGCAGACGGAGAACATCATACTCGCAAGTCAGTGCTTATGAAACTTAAATATTTATACAATACCTAATTGGTAACATTAAGCTTCTATGATCTCCGCACAACCCAAGTCTCTCGCACATGAATTGCATCTTAACTAAACATATTCGAAACAGATACAAGGACATATATCTATGTACAAACTGGCATCAAGGTTTCACAAACTGCCCGGTCTCATAGAAATGGATGTAAGCCACCGATGTCGTCCCTTCTCAAGCTGTGGCAGGAGGGAGAGAGAGAGAGAGAGAGAAATATAGACCTCTGATGGGTCTGATTGGGCAATGGTGCAGGTTCCCCCACGAAATTTTGCAAGGAAAATTGCTGGTGGTACTCCATACTCAAAGCAGTTAAGGGAGCCATTGCCAAGGAAGCAATCCAAGCAGGTGAGTACGACGCCACTATCGTCCAACTAAAAACCACAGTCTGGGAATGTTGGGCACTCTGATGAAGCCCGTGAGATCAGGCCAGAGATGGAGTTTGATGAATCTGAAGAATTGACTTCCTTCTTTCGTGTAAAATGGACCACTTTGCTTCCTCCAACATAAATACCTGAACACGCAATTGGTGGCAACTGGATAAGAAAGTGGCTAACACTAGAAAATTTCTCCATAAGCAATATCCAGTAAAATAGAAACAGATTCAGGGAAAATAGACAGATTGGTATGTGAGTGGGTGAGTGTGGGGCAGGGGATAAGATAGTTTGTCCAAAAAAAACTAACAACGACACTTTATTAAAGCATGAAGATTCTACAGTTTTGACAAATAATGCAACTTTTTCACTCAGGTACCCATGGCATCATGCCCAAAACCTACAACATGTCCCCTCTGCATATGGGCTATGCCCCTCACTGAATGCACAAAATGGAGCACCTCAATAGATAGAACACTGCATCGGCCAATAAAAAGCACTAATCACTTTGGCTCCCTGCGATGAAGCCTCATAGTGAGACGATGTAGAAGCATCCTATATGCTTGCTAAATGCATATCTCTAGTTCATTAAGTACATAGAAACAAAGTTGTTTTTTGCAATAACTAACTACAGCTGGAGGTGAGGATCAAAGATAAAAGGGGTAACTCTGATAAAGTTGGAATAAAACAAATTAAAATTGGTGATACTAGTTTACAGTTACTCCAAAACGAATTAATAAATAAGAAGGCTTGAAGTGCTTATCTCTTGAGACTGTGAGCAATCTGGAATTAACAATGAGAAGGCTACTCCACGAAGACAGCAAAGAGCAGATACAGACAAACAAGTAGGTCAGCAGTAGGTGAGCCGTGAGCAGCAATAAGTGTCATTTGTTCTACCTGTATAGCAGGAAACATGGCATGTGGCATCACAACCATCTGCAAGGATTTGGGGAGCTTGAGTTGAGCTTGGAACCCCTCAATTGGAGCCTCACCATCTGTTGTTTTTGCGGTTACAATGATTTCTCCACGGAAATTAATGATGTGGCAATTTTACACAACATAATACTGAACCCCGGATGAAACAGAGTAGAGATTGTACAATAATTGGGGGGAGGATGCTACAGCTGACAATTTTCCTTGCAAAATTCCGTGGGGGAACCTGTAAATAAAACACCTTTGTAAATCATTGCTGGGAACTTGGTAACAGTATATCTGTATTTCATAGAGGCTGAGAAAAAGAGTAGAATTAGCATCTCGACTATGTCTATAGTACTCCACTAGAAAAAATAGACATCATTACGAAGATCCTTTTGAGCCACGCACACGGTAGTATCAGGCACTAGGGAGTCATAGATAATTGAAATTAGAGGCTGTTCGCAGTGAGCTCTGACCCATCCTAGAAGGAATCCCATGAGGGAAGTGATAATCAGTAGATCCCCAACCCACGACAGATAAAAATCCCATCTTTACGAACGAATCAGAGATAGAGACCCCGGATCGAAAGAAAAAGCCCCAGATCCACAGATCCATAGTCAGAACGTCTAGAAATAGATCTATCACGGTGAAATCAAGAGGACGTGAGCAATTAGTGCATAAAGGCGTCACCTTTATAAAGATCCTTCGCCGGCCGTTGTTCGTCCGCCTAGGCGCAGATCTGGCGACGGCCGAACCGCCTGTGAAAATCATGGTGGGCAGAGAGACGGTTAGCAGAGGTTGGAGAGATAGGACGGGGAGTTGGCGTGGACACGGCACGATGGCCTTGCGTGGCGGCGGTGGTCGTTCGGGCCGGGGGAGGCCATGGTGTGGCGGCGATTGCGATGCGGTGAGGCGCAGGAGGAGAGGATGAGGACGAGAGAGGGCTTGCTAGGTTTGGGGTCGTGGGTGGCAGAGAGATACCTTTTTTGTTTGCAAAACTACTAATGGCGCACCACCTACAAATGCGCCATTAGTAACCCTGGTTACTAATGGCGCACCAGGTGGTGGTGCGCTATTAGTAGTTTTACAAAAAAAATTATAGTAGTGGCGCACTGGGTGAGTGGTGCGCCATTACTAGTTAAACTTGTAATGGCGCACTCTGCCCCGGTGCGACATTAGTACTTTTGAAAAAAAAGTTTGTTAGTAGTGGCGCACCGTGTGTGTGTGGTGCGCCTAGTGTCCATCACACTAATGGCGCACCTGCACATGGTGCGCCACTGCTATATAGTAGTGGCGCACCACTTGTCTGGTGCACCATTAGTGTCTATATTATCTATAACCCTTTTCCTAGTAGTGTTAAGGACATTAGTCCCACTATATGCCAGCACAAGATTAAAACTGATCCTGATTTCAAACCAGTTGCTGATCATCAAAGGAGATTGAATCCTAAGAGGAAAGAAGTAGTAAGAAAAGAAATACTAAAGCTCCTGGAGGCAGGTATTATTTATCATGTTCCTCATAGCGATTGGGTGAGTCCGGTGCATTGCGTCCCTAAGAAGGGAGGCATTACTGTTGTCCCTAATGATAAGGATGAATTGATCCCGCAGAGGATTATTACTGGCTATAGGATGGTGATCGATTTTAAGAAATTGAATGAAGCCACTAGGAAAGATCATTACCCTTTACCTTTTATCGACCAAATGCTAGAAAGACTGTCTAAACACACACACTTATGCTTTCTAGACGGGTTTTCTGGTTTCTCCCAAATACGAGTTGCACAATCTGATCACGAGAAAACCACTTTCACCTGCCCTTTCGGTACCTTTGCTTATAGACGTATGCCTTTTGGCTTATGTAATGCACCTGCCACCTTTCAAAGATGCATGATGGCTATATTCTCTGACTTTTGTGAAAAGATTGTTGAGGTTTTCATGGATGACTTTTTTGTTTACGGGTCTTCTTTTGATGATTGCCTCAGCAACCTTGATCGACCCTTGCCGAGATGTAAATACACCAATCTTGTCTTGAATTGGGAGAAGTGCCACTTTGTGGTCAATGAAGGCATCATCTTAGGACATAAAATTTCTAAAAGAGGTATTGAAGTCGATAAGGCTAAGGCTGATGCAATCGAGAAAATACCATACCCCACATATATCAAAGGTATACGAAGTTTCCTTGGTCATGTTGGTTTCTATAGAAGGTTCATTAAAGTCTTCTCTAAGATTTCTAGGCCTCTTACCAATCTCTTGCAAAAGGATATTCCTTTTGTTCTTGATGATGATTGTGAGGAAGCCTTCGAAATACTTAAGAGGGCTTTGATAACTGCACTTATTGTCCAACCACCTGATTGGAACTTACCTTTTGAAATCATGTGTGATGCTAGTGATTATGCCGTTGGTGCCGTTCTATGGCAAAGAGTTGATAAGAAGTTGAATGTTATTCACTATGCTAGTAAAATTCTAGACAGTGCCCAAAGAAACTATGCTACTACGGAAAAGGAATTTTTAGCAGTTGTGTTTGCATGTGAAAAGTTCAGGTCTTACATAGTTGATTTCAAAGTCACTATTCACACTGATCATGCTGCTATTAAGTACCTCATGGAGAAGAAAGACGCTAAACCTAGACTTATCAGATGGGTTCTCTTGCTACAAGAATTTGATTTGCACGTTGTCGACAGGAAGGGTCCTGATAACCCAGTAGCAGATAACTTGTCTAGGTTGGAGAACATTCTTGATGACCCATGCTACGACAACAAAAGTCCTTCCCCGGCAACGCCAGGAATTCTTCTTGCTACTTGTCTTGTTTGCGTCGGTTTTTCCCTTGAACAGGAAAGGGTGATGCAGAACAGGAGCAGTAAGTATTTCCCTCAGTTTGAGAACCAAGGTATCGATCCAGTAGGAGGGTCTCGTCAAGTCCAGAGTACCTGCGCAAACACAAACGAGCTTGCACCCAACGCTTCAAAGGGGTTGTCAATCCCATCAAGTTTGTTTGCAAAGTGAGATCTGAAGGCGGAAAGTGCAACGAAGTAAAAAGTGTAAGGCTGAAAATATGGTGTTGAGTAGACCCAGGGGCCATAGTGTTCACTAGAGGCTTCTCTCAAAATAGCAAATATCACGGTGGGTGAACAAATTACTGTCGAGCAATTGATAGAACCACGCGAAGTCACGACGATATCAAAGGCAATGATCATACATATAGGCATCACGTCCGAGACAAGTAGACTGATACTTTCTGCATCTACTACTATTACTCCACACATCGACCGCTATCCAGCATGCATCTAGTGTATTGAGTTCATGACAAACAGAGTAACGCCTTAAGCAAGATGACATGATGTAGAGGGATAATCTCAAACCAATGATGAAAACCCCATCTTTTTACCCTTGATGGCAACAACACGATGCGTGCCTCGCTACCCCTTCTGTCACTGGGTGAGGTCACCGCACGGTATGAACCCAAAACCAAGCACTTCTCCCATTGCAAGAATCATAGATCTAGTTGGCCAAACAAAACCCACAACTCGAAGAGAATTACAAGGATATGAAATCATGCATAAGAGAGATCAGAAGAAACTCAAATAAGATTAATAGATAATCTGAACATAAATCCACAATTCATCGGATCTCGACAAACACACCGCAAAAGAAGATTACATCGGATAGATCTCCATGAAGATCATGGAGAACTTTGCATTGAAGATCCAAGAGAGAGAAGAAGCCATCTAGTTACTAGCTATGGACCCGTAGGTATATGGTGAACTACTCACGCATCATCAGAGAGGTCATGGTGTTGATGAAGAAGCCCTCTGTATCTGAATCCCCCCTCCGACAGGGCCCCAGAACGTGCCCTAGTTGGGATCTTGCGGAGACAGAAGCTTGCGGCGGCGGAAAAGTACTTTCGTTGATCTCCTGAATTTTTCTGGGATTTTAGGGAATATATAGGCGCAAAACCTGGGGCAGAGGTGGCCCAGGGAGCCCACAAGCCAGGGGGCGCGTGGGCTCCCCCTGGTCGCGCCATGAGGGCTTGTGGGGTCCCTGCAGGCCCCTACCCTGATTCTCCGGCTTCCCGATCTTTTTGTGTTTCGGAAAAAGTCTTTTTGGTAGTTTAATTCCGTTTGGACTCCGTTCAAAATCCTCCTCTGAAAGGGGTCAAAAACATGGAAAAACAGGAATTGACACTTGGCACTGAGTTAATAAGTTAGTCCCTAAAAATATATAAAATGCATGCAAAACATCCAAAGTTTGACAAGATAATAGCATGAAACCATCAAAAATTATAGATACGTTGGAGACGTATCAAGCATCCCCAAGCTTAACTCCTTCTCGTCCTCGAGTAGGGAAGTGATAAAGACTGAATTTTTGATGTGGAATGCTACCTAGCATAGTTGTCCTTTGCAACTTCTTTCATGTGACATGAATGTTCAGATCCATAAGATTCAAAACAATAGTTTGCTATTGACATGAAAACAACAATACTTCAAGCAAACTAGAAAGGTAATAATGAACTCTCAAAATAACAAGGCCAATGAAAGTTATCCCTACAAAATCATATAGTCTGGCTATGCTCCATCATCCTCACACAACTAATGTAAATCATGCACAACCCCGGTATTGGCCAAGTAATTGTTTTCGCACTCTTACTTTCTCAAAAAATTTATAACTATCACGCAATACATGAACGTGAGCCATGGATATAGCACTATAGGTGGAATAGAGTGTGGTGGTGGTTGTGAGACAAAAAGGAGGAGATGGTCACATTGACTCGGCGTATCAAAGGGCTATGGATATGCCCATTAATAGATATCAATGTGAATGAGTAGGGATTGCCATACAAGGGATACACTAGAGCTATAAGTAGGTGGAAGCTCAAAAGGAGAACTAGTGGGTGTGCATCCAACTTGCTTGCTCACGAAGACTTTGGGCAATTTTTGAGGAAGATTCTCAATCATTATAATGAAGATTCTCACTAGCATATGCTGGTGACAAAGCATATAAGGAATATACAAGCCAAGTTATATAATGAAGATTCTCACTAGCATATGCTGGTGACAAAGCAAGAAGCTCTCAATCATGAAGAACATGGTGCTATTATGAAGCACAAGTGTGGAAAAAGATAGTAGCATTGTCCCTTCTCTCTTTTTCTCTCTTTTCTTTTTTTTCATTTGGGCTCTTAGGCCTCTTCTCTTTTTTTTTCTTTTTTTGGGCTCTTTGGGATTTTTTTTATTTCGTCACATGGGACAATGCTCTAATAATTATGATCATCACACTTTTATTTACTCACAGCTTCAAAGCTCAAAATGATGATGACTCTATAGGAAATGCCTCCGGCAGTGTACCGGGATGTGCAATGATCTAGCATGGAGTATGACGTTGAAACACCTCGCTAGCTATCTTACGATCATGCAATGGCAATATGAGAGTGACGGCACAAGTCATGAGACGGAACGGTGGGAGTTTCATGGCAATATATCTCGGAATGGCTATGAAAATGCCATAGTAGGTAGCTATGGTGGTTGTTTTGAGGATGGCATATGATGGGTTTGTGTACCGGCGAGAATTGCGCGGCACTAGAGAGGCTAGCAATGGTGGAAGGTGAAAGTGCATCTATACCATGGACTCACATTAGTCATGAAGAACTCACATACTTGTTGTGAAAGTGTTTCTTAGTAATCGAAACAAAGTGCTAAATGCATACTCCTAGGGGAAGGGTTGGTAGGTGTTAACCATCGCGCGATCCCGACCTCAACACAAAGGATGACAATCAATAGATCAATTATGCTTAGACTTCCTAACATAGCGGTTCACTATACGTGCATGCTACGGGAATCACCAACTTCAACACAACACCCTACTAACATAGCTCTTAATATTACCAAATCCACGTCTCAAAACTAATTGAGAAGAATCAAGAATTCTCTTTCTACTCAATGCACATGAGGATGGAGGTTTTGTATCCTGTTTGGGTACCTATCACCTTTGGGACTACTTTCATAGCATAAGCCAACTACCAAGTCACGCACCGCCGAGCTCTAAAATATATAAGTGAAGCACATAGAGCAAAAGTATCTAGCTCAAAACATATAAGTGAAGCACTATGAGCATTCTAGCAAAATCACGATGAGTGCATGTCTCTCTCTCTCAAAAAGGTGTGTAGCAAGGATGATTGTCACACAACAAAAAGAAAATACTCATAAGATACAAGACGCTCCAAGAAAAACACATATCATGTGGTGAATAAAAATATAGCTCCAAGTAAGGTTACCGATGGATTGAAGACGAAAGAGGGGATGCCTTCCCGGGGCATCCCCAAGCTTAGGCTTTTTGGTGTCCTTGAATTTGGCTTGGGATGTCTTGGTCTTCCCCAAGCTTGAGCTCTTTCCACTCCTTATCCATTTGTCCATGAGAACATCACCCAAAACTTGAAAACTTCACAACACAAAACTTAAACAGAAGCTCGTGATAACATTAGCACTAGAAAACAAACTACCACTTCTTTTGGTACTGTAGCAAACTTGAATTCCATCTATATTGGTGTTGGGCTACTCTATTCTCACTTTTCCATGGCTAGTACCCCCCGATACTAACCATAGTTTCAGCAAAACAAGCAACCAACTCAACAAAAACAGAATCTGTCAAAAACAGACCAGTCTGTAGCAATTTGTATACTTTGTATACTTCTGGTACCTCAAAAAATCTGAAAAATTACGACTGGCTGGGAAAAAGGCATATAAAACAGCAGCAAAAAGAATCAACTCAAAATCACTTTCTGAATAAAAATGAAGAATCATCTCGTGAGCGAAAAGTTTCTGTCTTTTTCCAGTAGGATCAAACAACCATTACCAAGACTGGTCATAAAGGTTTTGCTTGGCTCAAACACAAAAAGAAACACGAAAAAACACAATCAGAACAGAATTATAATGGTGTGGATGCAACAAAAGAGGAAAAAAAATTCATTGGGTTGCCTCCCAACAAGCGCTATTGTTTAACGCCCTTAGCTAGGCATAAAAGCGATAGAATCATGTATCGTCGTCTTTGTTGCTCAAACCATAAGTGGCCCTCATCATGGATTCATAAGGCAATCTTATTTTCTTTCTAGAAAAGTGTTCCATGCCCTTCCTTAAAGGAAATTGAAATCTAATATTCCCTTCCTTCATATCGCTGATAGCACCGATAGTCCTTAGGAAAGGTCTACCAAGAATAATAGGGCATGTAGGATTGCAATCAATGTCAAGCACAATGAAATCCACGGGTACATAGTTCCTATTTGCAATAATAAGAACACCATTGATCCTTCCCATGGGTTCATTGACAGTAGAATCAGCAAGATGCAAATTAAGAGAACACTCTTCAATCTCATTAAAACCCAGAACATCACATAAATACTTTGGAATCGCAGAAACACTAGCAGCCAAATCACACAAAGCATTGCATTCATAGTTGCTGATTTTGATTTTTATGGTAGGTTCCCACTAATTATGAAGCTTTCTAGGGATAGAGACTTCCAATTCAAATTTCTCTTCAAGAGATTTTATCATAGCTTCGACGATATGATCGGTAAAGGCCTTGTTTTGGCTATAAGCGTGTGGAGTTTAACATGGATTGCATCAAATAAATGCATTCAATCAAGGAGCAACTATCATAATTGAATTCCTTGAAATCCATGGTAGTAATTTCATTACTACTCAAAGTTTTAACATCTTCTACTCCACTTTCAATGCTTTTAGCATCAAGATAGATGGACTCCGAATCATTGGGGCACTTTTCAACCAAAGTGGATTCATATCCAGCCCCATAATCATTAGGTTTGACACAAGAAAACAAAGATTCAATGGGAGTCACACCAAGCACTTTAAGATCTTCGTGATTCTCATCACGAGAACATGCCTTTTTTAATCCATTCATGTCTAGCACGAACTTGGGCGGTTTTTTCTTGGCTCTCAATCATGGAAACACGCATAGCTTTCAAAGTTTCATCTATGTTGATTTTGGGAGGAGCACATCTAACTTTCAAAGCATCAACATCACTAGACATTCTATCAACGCTTTTAGCCAAATCGTCAATTTTGAGTAGCTTTTCCTCTATGGACGCATTGAAAATCTTTTGAGAGTTGATGAACTCTTTGATATTACTCTCTAGATCAGAGGGTAATCTATTGTCATTTCCATGAGTATTGTTGTAGGAGTTGCCAAAATTATTAGAGGAGTTACTAGGAAAAGGCCTAGGAACATAGTTTCCTCTAAAAGCATTGTTGTTGCCCAAGTTATTCCTACCAACAAAATTAACGTCCAAGCTAGCGTTGCTACTCTCAATCAAAGAAGACAAGGGCATATCATTAGGATGCAAAGGAGCACTTCTACTAGCAACCAAATTCATTAACTCGTCCATCTTAGCACTCAACGAGTTAATTTCTTCTATAGCGTGTACCATCTTACTAGTAGGTGACCTTTCAGTGTGCCACTGAGAGTAGTTCTTCATGATGTTGTCTAGGAGCTTTGTGGCTTCCCCTAACGTGATTTCCATGAACGTTCCACCTGAGGTGGAGTCCAAGATATTTCTAGAAGCGGAATTCAAGCCAGCGTAAAAGATTTGAATAATCATCCAAAGACTCAAGCCATGAGCGGGACAATTTCTAATCATTAATTTCATTCTCTCCCAAGATTGTGCAACATGTTCATGATCAAGTTGCTTGAAATTCATGATATCATTACGGAGAGAGATGATGTTAGCCGGCGGAAAATACTTGGATATATAAGCATCTTTGCACTTATCCCCAGAATTGATACTATTTTTTGGCAAAGAAGAAAACAAAGATTTTGCGCGATCTCGCAACGAGAAAGGAAAAGATTCAATTTAATCATGTTATTATCCACATATTTTTTCTTTTGCATATCGCAAAGCACAATAAAGGTATTGAGATGGGATGCGACATCTTCACTAGGAAGGGTAGAGAATTGCTCTTTCATAACAAGATTCAGCAAAGAGGCATTGATTTTGTATGACTCCGCACTAGTGGTGGGAGCAATCGGAGTACTAATAAAATCATTATTATTAGTATTCGAGAAGTCACAAAGTTTGGTGTTTTCATTCATGGTGACTTCGGCAAGCAAGCAAGCACACAAGCGAACAAAGAGCAAGCGAGAAAAAGGCGAACGAAAAGGCAAATGAAAAAGGCAAACGAAAAAGGAAAATTGGTGAAGTGGGGGAGAGGAAAACGAGAGGCAACTGACAAACAAAGTAAATGCAAGAGATGAGTTTGCAACACTTACTTGGATGAGTTTGAAAGTGCGTTATATCGACTAGAGGGGGGTGAATAGGAGATTTTTAGAATTTCATCACTGAGGAAATTCCTTTTGAGGAAATTCCTCACTGATGACTAACTCACAGCGGAAACAGTAAAGGATTAGAAGTGCAAAGTTTCACAACAACAGTTTTTCAGTGTGAGGAATGTCAAAACAGATTGCACAGTGAGCAGGCATGCAGAAATCAGATGAGGATTAACTACCTTGAAGAATTTGGGGTTGAGGAATTTCAGAGAAAGTCTTCAGCAAATTCTTCAAACAGTAACAGTGAAAGTCACCAACACATAATCTGAGGAAAGTAAGGAGTTGAGGAATTAGAACCCGTTTCACAGCGAAGATAGTAGTTGACGACCCAGTTCCAACTGCTGTGACTGTTGTACATCTGGTTTGGAGCGGCTTGGTATTGAAACCAATGGGCACACAGTCCCGGGACACACGGTCTCTACCGTGTTCTCCTTGGGCTAAGAACACACAGTCCTCGCCCAACACTCGTGGTAAGTCCTCAGGGCAGACTTCCAAACCCTCACAAACTTGGTCACCCGATGATCCACAATTGACTGCTGGAAAGCTCTAGACCATAACGCCTAACCGTCTGGAGGATGCACAGTCCTCAAAGTTAAAAGGCTTCAGTCCCACACAGGAACAACTTCTTCAGTGATGCTCAATCACTTGGTTCTAGGGTTGTGGTTTGGTGTTTGGGGTATTTCCTCACTGATGAGTTACTCTCGAAGATCTTGAGGAATTGGGTTGCTCTTATGACAAGTGTCAGTTCCTAACGGAGTAGCCAACCAACTAATGGTTGTGGGGGGCGGCTATTTATAGCCTGGGAGGATCCCGACATGATTTGACACTAATGCCCTTAAATAATATGACCGTTGGTGTGGATAAGACCAATGATGTGGCGTGGCTATCGAAACGGTCGGAACCCTCAACTGTGAGAGTCCTCATGTCACTCGTATTCCTCACTTGAGGCTTTTGGTAGGATTTGGCTTGGGTTGAGCATCACGAGGAAATTCATTCCAAAGTGTAACTTCGACCCCCTTTAACAGTACGGTGTTCCTATTACTCAAGTGTGAAGAAAATAAAACAGAAAGAGTAAATCTTCATTCTTCAAAGTCTTCAAAATGATTTTCTTCAGGACACACCGAATTCCTCAATTTCAATATCTTCATGAGGAATATCGATTTCATCACAGATTCTTCGCGATTCAATTCTTCAGCTTTATACCAATTTCTTCAACCGAAGATATACATTTTTAGGGGTCGATATTCATCAAATATCTCAAACTCCTCAGTGACTTATAGATCCTGTGTACACTCATAAACACATCAGATACTTAACCTATAAGTCTTCAAACCACCAAAATCACTAAGGGGCACTAGATGCACTTACAATCTCCCCCTTTTTGGTGGTTGATGACAATTAGGTTAAGTCTTCAATAGGGTTAACAATATGAAGTGTAAATACTTATTTGAGGAATTTGAAAACAAGATTCAGAGAGACTCCCCTGAAGATGTGCATATCTTGAGGATTTTGCCTTCTACAGCAAATGCACATTGATGATTTATATCATGGAGATCTCCCCCCGAGTCTTGTAAATCATACATACATGCAACATATAGTATGAAGAAAATGAAGATGCATGATGACAAATGGTATCTGACGAATTCCAGCATGCGTGCATTAAAAACTTGAGGAATAAGCATGCGAATAAAAACGTTCAAAAGCGTCAAAGTACCATCGGGCTTAAGTTACAACTCATTACATAAAAAACTTCAGAAGAGCCAAGAGTTTGTAACTTAAATATAGTTCATAAGCCCCAAAATATCCCGCTTGAAGACTAACTCTCAAGTTTCTCCCCCTTTATCATCAAGTGACAATAAGGGACAAACTGAGGACTAACGCCCGTGAAGACTTCACTTCTGGGCGGTTGATGAAGATGCGTGGTGCTTCTTGGGAGTAGTCTTCTTCCTTGGACCGGTGGCAGTGTCGTGTTGTTCTTCATCAGATTCAGCAGTGCGGAATGAAGAAAAGGAACTGTCTTCAAGGTCTGGAATTGGAATTGGCCTGAACTTCTTCTTGGGCGGGCACGACCAGTCAAAGTCTCGCTCAAAGTCCAATTCTTCAAGCTCTGTCTGAGTCTTGAAATGAGCAAGTGTAGCCTAGGTGCGATCAAAAACCTCATGCAGATAGTGATGGTTAAGCTTCATAGACTTCTGTGTTTCAGTGAGGGTTTTCACAATGGCGCCGAACTGGCGTTTGACCCACTTGTGATTTCGATCCACCTTTTGGTGAAGACTGAGGAGAAGCTCTCTTGTATTCATCACGCGAGGAGCAACATGGCTTGCTGGGTGAGTCTCAGTATCACCCCATGAAGAATAAGCTTCCGGCTCTCTGAACTGGCCATCAAGGGGCCTACGGCCTTCATCAATCACTGACTTGCCTTTTCCTTCAACCGGCTCGAAAGTCTTCTTGTTGACCCTGATAGGAGGCATATAACCAACATGGTTGTTGAAATCAGCATGGAAGTTGATGCCTGTCCTTGTCCTGATGAATCTCATGATCCATGGGGCATATATCTTGTGATCAAATGGACACATAGCATTGTCGGCCAAAGTCCTCAAGAAGAAATCATGTATGTTGATAGGAATACCATGGATGATGTTGAAGAGGATATTCTTCATGATGCCTACGACATCTTCTTCATCATCATGGCCTTTGATCGGCGCAAGCACACTGCAGAAGATTCTGTAAACAGACCTTGGTGTATATTTGAGCTCGTGGACAAGGAATGTTTTTCTCGATGATTGCCCTTCAGCTAAAGGCTTCATGAGGACTTCCATCATCCCGTTGGGCAGCTCACGCTCACCGTAAAGCTTCACAGCCTCCTCTAAGGGAATTGATACTGGCAGTTCACGGAGGAGCTCAGTAGCAGGAGCCTTGTAGTGAGTGTTTTGTGTCATCCAGTAAAACACCCAGGTGTTAATGTCTTCAGGATCGCCAGATATGTGAAGAGTGGCATAAAACTGAAGAATGAGCTCACTGTTCCAATCAGAGATGTCTGAGCACATTGGTAGCAGGCCAGCTTCATGAAGAACATTTAGGACTGGAGCTAGGCATGCTATTGCTTCAAGTTCAACGTGAGGAATATGCCTGTGCTGGAATATCTTGTTTCTTCCACACAACACAGAGGCATAGTAATTCAGCTGAGTCCTCGTCCAAAACTTCAGATGACTGATTTGAGGCTTATCATAGGGATTTTCTCCAATGAAGTACATGCGTTCTTCAAAGAAGATCTCGTTTTGAAACTGCGGTCGCTTGGAGAATGGCTGACGCTGCACTGGCTGAAGATTCTGCTGAGGAACTGGAGGGGAGACAACAATTGCAGCCTCTGGGTTTAGCACGACAAAAGCATTTTCTTGGTCTGGTGCATTTTCCTTAGCATTTCCCTCAGGGTGAGGAATTTCATCTGCTTGGGCTTCAGGCTCAGGAGCTTGTTCATGTTGTGCTTCATGTTGAGGAATGGGATCTGGCTGGGCATCAGGCCGAGGAATGTGTTCATTCTGAGCCTCGGTGTGGAGATCTTGCTCAGGTGGAGGAGTTGGGTCAGCCTGTTCCTCATCTTGAGGATTTTTCTCACGACTTTGAATTTCATCAGCATGAGGAATTTCACTTTGCTCTTCCTCAGCTGGCTTGGTGACAGAGGCAGTTTCATCAGCTGGTGCAGCTGATCCATGTGCAGTGTCTTCCTGAGGAATGGAGGGCTGAGGACTGTCGACAATACGAATTTCTTCGTTCGTGTGTTCCTCAGATGCGGCATCCTTCATTTCCTCATCTGTCCCTTTATCTTGGTCTGCAAGGATGACCATTTCATAAGACGGAGCGATGTTGAGGGGCACAGGGCCCACTGGAGCATCATCTTCAAGCGCTTTGAGGCGCTTGGCCTCAGTTTCTTCTTCCGCTGAGGAGGCCTTTCTCTTTTTGGCTTCCTTCTCAGCAGCCCTGGTTTTCTTCATGTCTGATGCAGACGGAGTCATCTTCTTCACCTTTGAAGCTTTTGGTGAAGGGGTTCTCTCGACAGATTCATCAGCTGGCTTTGAGGAACCAGCTGGAGCAGAGTCATTAGCTTGCTTTGATGAAGCAGCTGGGTCAAGGGCAGTCTCACCAGCTGTAGCAGATGCATCAGCTGGATTTTCCATGGTGATTTCTTCAATAGCTGGTACATCCACACGACTTTCTTGGGGTATTTCCTCAGCTTGAGGAGTTGCATCAGCTTGAGGAGATTCGTCGGTTGGCTCTTCAATCAGAGGCTGAGGAGTTGATATTGGAGGGGCAGCCGTCTTGTTGTAGTCATCAACAACTTTAGTGGAAAATTTGATGAAACTGCTTTTGAGACTCTCACGATCAGATAGCTTGGAGTACTTATCTGTCAAAGTCTTCAGCTCAGCCTGTGTTGACACCAGTGCATCAGGCGTCAAGTTGAGGAGATTCTGCTTGAGGAATTTCTCCTTTTGAAGCTTAGCAACCTTGGCTAAATTGGCTTGCTGTTCTTTCCACTTGGCTTCATTGATGAAAGTGGCCACCATGTGGCTGATGCTAGGGGGAAGTTTCAAATCATCAAGCGGATTGTTTGGATCCTCGTACCAAATGTTGATGTAGTCTAGGAGGACCTTGGGGTCCATGGCCAGAGTAATGGCGCTACCAAACACTTGGGCTACCCTCTCCTACTTGTTTCTGATTATAGCTTGCAGGGTTTGATCATCATATTCATCACTACCCTCTAATGCAGACGGGATTGTGATGATTTTGCTAGGGCTTGGTTGTGTTGCTCTTTCAGCAGACAACTGAGTCGTCATAGGAGGTGGTGAAGACTTTGTCTCCGAGCTTGTTATAGCTGGGAGTGAGGAGTTGGATGTAGCGGGCATTGGCTTCATGACCGGCTTTAGTACTGGTTTCTCTTGAGGCTTTGGTGGTGGTGCTGAGGATTTTGGCGCTGAGGATTTTGGCGCTGAGGGTTTTGTAACCGATGCCTGAGTTGGTTTCTCTGGAGGCTTTGGAGCCTTTGTTTTTGACGGCATAGACGTTGGTTGAGGAATTGCTGAACCAGAGGTCTCGGCGGTAGAGGAAGTAGCCGCAGTTGAAGCAGCAGCTGAGGATTCATTGAATTTCCTCACCGCAACATCTGCATGCTTCTTAAGTTTAGCCAAATGCTTGTCCTTTTCATCAGGATAGTCATCAAGTGTCTTGAGGCTTGAGGGGTGTGCTACTTAATGAGCCTCAAGTGGGGCCCGTTTGCCAGGAGGCTTCAGGGCGAATTTCTTCGCATACTTGGCTGTTACAAATCTGTATTCCTTCCACTCTTTTGCCCATCAGCGTTCTATCTTCTGAAGCCGAATCTTTCCCTTCGCCATTGTTTCAGATTCATCAGGCGTGCAATAGTCCAAGTAAATATCCTCAGGTATATCCAAAGCAGTGTTCTGCTCAAGTTTCTTGCCTCCCTTCTGTTTTCTGTCATTCTGCATTTTCTTCAGCTGAGGATTTTGCTGATGAGATGGAATTCTTGAGGATTCTGACGAGACTTGAAGATTTTCTTCAAGAAACGCTGCAAATGAGTTAATGTGATGAGAACCGAGAGATTCATCAGCTGACATGTGTGTACCTGTGAACAGAGTATAGTTGCGAAGAATTTGGAGACTTCATATGCGTTCTCAGATTTGAAGAAAATGAAAAAGTTTGACAGTTGAGGAATTTAACCAGTGGTTGAGGAATTTTCCTAAGCATACTGTTCTTGGGTTCCAGAGTTGTACAGATCTGAAAATTCGCACAATTGAGGAATCTCGTGAAAAACTTAGATGCTTAGTGAAGTTCATCTATGGTGTGGTGATAGGCAGTGTTTGAGGAATCAGGTACATATTGATTCTTCAGGAAAAACAGATTTCACATCGAACATGTAAAATAGTAGATCTAACTTGCTGTAAAAATGGGGTTTTTATTTACCCTTGAAGGCGCGCACGAAGAACACAGAAAAGTTGTAGAGAGAAGCTCTTCGGTGCGTGTCCAATGCGCCCTAACCCGGCAACAGAGGACGTCTCCGGCGGCGGCGGACGAAGATGGTCCGACTCCGGCGTGGTTCCGGCGACGGAGAAGTCGAGGCAGTGAAGCTCTTCTTCGCCGGCGACGAGACTTCTAGCGGTAGCGCTAGGGTTCAGTGCTTTTTGCTGTAGCGGGAGAGCGATGGGGCGAAGAAGTGTTTGCCGAGGGGGATAAGGACACATTTATAGCCAGGCAGTTATTGTTGGCGCGAAGAGTTCTGACCAAACAGCCCCTTCCTCTACGTCTCCACAGGACACGTGTAGTTCCCGAGCAAGGTGGTGGAGATAGAGGAGATCGTGGTTATCCGAACGTGGGAAGTGGGGTTCAGTTACTGTGCATTAAAGAAACATTTTTGAAGAGTTGAGGATTTTGTTACATAATCATCAGCTGTCAAGGACGCAGTGAGGATTTTGAACAAAGTTTCAAGTAGAACGCATATGAAGAATTGAATAGACTGGATTAGAGTAGCAAAGAGGGAAAGTAGGGTCCGATCACATTCAGTTAGATGAAATATCAACTTGAAGAAATAGCTATAAGTGAATGCTGTTGAGGACTTGAAATCATAGTCTATCTAGTCAAACAGAAGTCATCAAGTGTTTTTGAAGATTTGAGTAACTTGAGGATTTTGTGATAAATCGTCACAATGAAGAACAACTGTTTTGAAGAAAAACACATTCTGAGGAAATGGAACATTGAAGAAAATCAACTTGAGGAATTTCATGTTGGGCGGTGGCGTGACCCACCATATAAGAATGTTGATTACAGACGCCGCGTACAATTGTCGTAGGGCCCTGAGAATCAATTTCTTCGTTGCTTTCTTCACATTCAGAGTGATATTCTTCATTAGTTGAAGAAAATCGATTCATCATGTGTTGCACATCTAAGTCATCAATTTTGCATAAGTGTTAGGATGTGTGCATGTTTTTACAAAACATTTGAAGATTCTAAGATATTTAGCTCACACCGCAACTTGCAAAACCTTTTCTCATCCAAGGGGTTAGTGAAGATATCTGCCAGTTGATCATCAGTCTTCACATGGTCGATGAGGATATTGCCCTTGAGGACATGGTCCTGAAGAAAATGATGACGAATCTGGATGTGCTTAGTCTTCGAGTGCTGTACTGGGTTGTATGCAATCTTGATTGCACTCTCATTGTCGCAGTAGAGAGGCACATTCATCATGTTGATGCCGTAGTCCTCGAGGGGTTGCTTCATCCATAGTAATTGAGCACAACATGAACCAACAACAATGTACTCATCTTCGGCAGTGGAGAGTGATATGCAGTTCTGCTTCTTTGAGGACCAGCAAACTAGTGATCTTCCGAGGAAATGACATGTACCAGAAGTTGACTTGCGATCCGCACGATCACCAGCATAGTCAGAATCAGAATATCCTACGAGATGAAGATTGGAGCCCTTGGGATACCATAATCCTAGTGTTAGTGTGTGACCTAAGTAGCGAAGAATATGCTTCACAACCTTATGGTGTGATTCCTTCGGTTTTGCTTGAAAACGTGCACACATGCAAACACTAAGCACTATATCTGGCCTAGATGCACATAGATACAATAAAAAGCCAATCATAGAGCGATATACCTGTTGATCAAATTCTTTACCATTTTCATCAGTGTCGAGATGGCCGTTGGTAGGCATTGGAGTCTTGGCACCTTTGCATTCATGCATGTTGAATTTCCTCAGAACATCCTTGAGGTATTTCTCCTGTGATATGAAGATACCATTGCGTTGTTGACGAATTTGAAGACATAAGAAGAATTTCAGCTCCCCCATCATAGACATCTGATATTCTTCACTCATCATGTAAGCAAATTCATCACTATATCGTTTGTCAGTACAGCCAAATATGATATCATCGACATATATTTGGCACACAAATAGCTCATTATCATAGGATTTAGTGAAAAGAGTTGGGTTGAGTGAACCAGGTTTGAAGTCTTTCTTCATGAGGAATTCCTTCAATGTATCATACCATGCCCGAGGGGCTTGCTTGAGACCATAGAGCGCCTTTTTGAGTCTGAAGACTTTGTCTGGATTCTTTGGATCCTCAAAACCTGGGGGCTGAGCAACATATACTTCTTCCTCAAGCTTACCATTGAGGAATGCACTTTTCACATCCATTTGATATAAGCTGATGTTATGATGATTAGCATAAGCAAATAGTATTCGAATAGCTTCAATTCTAGCAATAGGTGCAAAAGTTTCATCGAAATCTATTCCTTCAACTTAGGTGTAGCCTTGGGCTACAAGTCGTGCCTTGTTCCTCACCACTTGACCGTCCTCATCTTGCTTGTTTCGGAAAATCCACTTGGTACCGATGATGTTGTGCTTGCAAGGATCTGGTCGTTTTACGAGCTCCCATACGTGATTCAGCTTGAATTGAAGAAGTTCGTCTTGCATAGCTTGGATCCACTCCGGTTCCAGAAAAGCCTCAACAACTTTTGAGGGTTCTGTGATATATACAGAGGAAAAATGCCCACAAAAGTAGACTAAGTGTGAAGCTTTTGAGCGAGTGAGAGGACCTGGCGCGTTGATGTCGTTGAGGATTTTGTCAAGTTCTACTTCATTTGCAATCCTCGGATGAGCTGGTTGAGGATTTCGTCTGGGCTGAGGAAGTGGTTCTGGTGCAATTTCCTCAGGAGCATCTTCTTGATTTTCATCAGTGATGGGGATGGTTTCTTCATCAATTTCCTCAGTGGGAACAATGTCTTCAGTAGGTTTGAGCTTTATTGCTTCCTCAGGAGACAACTTATCTGGATCAGAAGGCAATTGCTCTCTTTGCGAGCCATTAGTTTCATCGAACCGCACATCTACAGTCTTAACAACTTTGTTGTGATAGTTGTTGAAGACTCTATAGGTATGCGAGTCCTTTCCATAACCGAGCATAAAACCCTCATGTGCCTTAGGTGCAAATTTTGAGCTATGGTGAGGATCTCTAATCCAAGATTTTGCACCGAAGACTTTGAAATAACTTATCAGTGAGGAGTTCATATGAGGTTTTCTTGAGGAATTTGTGAAGATATACCGTGTTGATGATACGACATGCAGTGTTGATTGCTTAAGGCCAAAAGCGACGAGGAGTCTGATATTCTTCAAGCATTGTTCTTGCCATCTCAACCAGAGTCCCGTTCTTCCTTTCGACGACACCATTCTGCTGAGGAGTATAAGGAGCAGATAATTCGTGAGTAATACCAAGTTCATCAAGATAGTCATCAAGACCAGTGTTTTTGAACTCTGTTCCGTTATCACTCCTGATATGTTTGATCTTGATGCCAAAGTTCGTCGAGGCCCTTGAAGAAAATCGTTTGAAGATTTCCTGCACTTCAGTTTTATATACTATGATATGCACCCATGTATATCTGGAATAATCATCAACTATGACGAAGCCATATAAAGATGCTGCATTGGTTAGTGCGGCATAGTGAGTAGGTCCAAATAGATCCATATGAAGCAATTCGAAGGGACGAGTAGTGGTCATGATAGTCTTCGAGGGATGCTTGGATCTAGTAATTTTCCTAGATTCACATGCACCGCAGAGATGATCCTTGAGGAATTTAACTGATTCGATGCCGATGACATGCTTCTTCTTCGTGAGCGTGTGCAAATTCCTCATTCCTGCATGACCTAGTCTTTGGTGCCACAACCATCCTTCTGTGGTTTTTGCTAGTAAGCAAGTGGCTGGTTGAGGACCTGTAGAGAAATCAACAATGTACAAATCCCCTCTTCTTACACCTTCAAAGACTTTGGATCTGTCAGATTCCATGATGACTACACATCTATATCTACCAAAGATGACAATCATATCAAGATCACAAAGCATCGAGACTGACATGAGGTTAAAACCAAGGGATTCAACAAGCATCACTTTGTCCATATGCCTATCCTTGTTAATAGCCACTTTGTCAAGTCCCAATACCTTGCTTTTACCTTTGTCAGCATATGTGATTTGCTTCAGAGGTGATGGAGTTAGTGGCATATTCATCAGCAAGCTTTTATCACCAGTCATGTGGTGTGTGCATCCACTATCAAAAACCCACTCAGTATTCTTGGGTTTGTCATCCTATAGATGAATTAGTACAGCTTACCATCTCATATGCTTCAGATTTGAAGAATATGATATCAATTTCATCAGATAAGAATTTCATCAGATAAGAATTTCATCACAACAGAATTATAAGGACGTGTGAAATATTTCCATTTCATCAATATTAGCTTGAGTCCTATCAAGCATTTCCTCAGATCTCCAGCAAATTCTTTAGATGATGATTTTCATCTGGAGACCTGACCTGCAGAAGTGATTAGTTCGATTTCTTCACCACCCACATCTGAAGGGGTGGTAAAGCATTCATCATCCTGCGAGCACCATATGAGAAAGGTGGCATTGAAGCTAATGCACTTCTCTTAACAGTAGGGGGGTTAAAGTACTCATATGAATATGCAGAGAACTGGTTTGAGGATTTATGAACATAATGATTTGAAGAGTAACGCTCATATGCATATTCCTTGTAGTTTCCCTGCAAGTTAGACGCATTAGCACGAGAATGAGCATAATTTTGACTAGTTGAGGATTTTGATCCTCTTGAAGACTTTGGTCCTCCAGAGGATTTTGATCTGGGGTTCAGATTCTTCATTGGTGGTGTCATGAGGACATTCACCTAAAGATTTTCAAGACAACTTTTGGGAACCCAGATTTTCCTCAAAGGAGGGCCATTCCTGCAGTTAGTTCCAACATATCGAGCAAATACTTCACCAGATTGATTTTTGAACAGTTTATAGTTGGAGTCAAATGACTCATCTGAGGAATATGATAATTCACATGAAAAGCCAGTTAGATTGGATGGATCAAAAGTAGGCCCAGTAGCAGCAACCCATGAGGTTTTGGGATACTGATCAGGTTTCCAATAAGATCCATCTGCATTTAATTTCCTCTCAAAGGCAATTCCTTCTTTCCTCGAGTTCCTGTTCAAGATCTGCTTATTAAGCACATCACAAAAGGTTTGATGTCCCTTGAGGCTTTTGTATATGCCTGTCACATACAATTCCTTCAACCCTGCATTTTCATCAGTAACATTGGTGTTTTCCTCATGTGAGGAAATAGACACTACAGGTGTAGTTGAAGAATTTGTAGCAATAGAAGCATTTGATGATTCTGGTGAAGAATTAGCAGTTTCGTGTTCAATGCATTTAAGACATGGAGGAATGAATTCAGCTTGAGCAGCGCTGATCTGTTGAGCTAGAAATGAATCATTTTCCATACGAAGATCATCATGAGAAATCCTCAGCTTCTCTAGATCAAGCTTCCTTTGAAGAAATCATAGGAAAGTTTCTCATGATCAGCGAGGAGGGTATTATAACGATCTTGAAGATTATCAAATCTAGACTGAAGACTTTTCACATCTTCAGTGAGGATTTGGGTAAGATTCATTTCATCATTCAACAGATCATCACTTCTATCTAGAAGTTTCTAAAGCTTTTCCACGGCAGTTTGTTGTTTAGTGGCAATGATAGCAAGTTTACTGTAACTGGGTTTTTTATAATCATTAGGTTCACAGTCAATTGAATCAGAGGAGGAAGCATCATTCGGTATCTTTGAACCTTTTGCCATGAAGCAATAGGTTGGAGCAAAGTCATCATCATAGTCATCAGTGTGGATGGTGTTATCATCTTCTTCAAGATTGAAGATTGACTTGCTGACGAAAGTGGTTGCAAGTGCAAGACTAACTTGTCCGGATTCTGAGTCTTCATCAGAATCCTCTTCTTCATCACATTCCTCTGATTCTTCCTCGGAATCCATTTCCTTGCCAATAAGTGCCCGAGCACTTCTGAAACTAGTGTTCTTGTGCGATGAGGGCTTTGAAGATGAGGATTTTGAAGATGAGGAAAGCTCTAGACCATGACGCCTAACCGTCTGGAGTATGCACAGTCCTCAAAGGTAAAAGGCTTCAATCCCACACAGGAACAACTTCTTCAGTGATGCTCAATCACTTGGTTCTAGGTTTGTAGTTTGGTGTTTGGGGTATTTCCTCACTGATGAATTAGTCTCGAAGATCTTGAGGAATTGGGTTGCTCTTATGACAACTGTCAGTTCCTAACGGAGCAGCCAACCAGCTAATGGTTGTGGGGGCGGCTATTTATAGCCTGGGAGCATCCTGACATGATTTGACACTAATGCCCTTAAATAATATGACCGTTGGTGTGGATAAGACCAATGATGTGGCGTGGCTATCGAAACGGTCGGAACCCTCAACTGTGAGAGTCCTCATGTCACTCGTATTCCTCACTTGAGGCTTTTGGTAGGATTTGGCTTGGGTTGAGCATCACGAGGAAATTCATTCCAAAGTGTAACTTCGACCCCCTTTAACAGTACGGTGTTCCTATTACTCAAGTGTGAAGAAAATAAAACAGAAAGAGTAAATCTTCATTCTTCAAAGTCTTCAAAATGATTTTCTTCAGGACACACCGAATTCCTCAATTTCAATATCTTCATGAGGAATATCGATTTCATCGCAGATTCTTCGCGATTCAATTCTTCAGATTTAGACCAATTTCTTCTACTGAAGATATACATTTTTAGGGGTCGATATTCATCAAATATCTTAAACTCCTCAGTGACTTATAGATCTTGTGTACACTCATAAACACATCAGATACTTAACCTATAAGTCTTCAAACCACCAAAATCACTAAGGGCACTAGATGCACTTACAGAGTTCTTGACTTGATCTTCCTCCCCGGCAACGGCTCCAGAAATTCTTCTTCTACGGCAACAAAAGTCCTTCCCCGGCAACGCCAGGAATTCTTCTTGCTACTTATCTTGTTTGCGTAGGTTTTTCCCTTGAAGAGGAAAGGGTGATGTAGCACAAGAGCAGTAATTATTTCCCTCAGTTTGAGAACCAAGGTACCGATCCAGTAGGAGGGTCTCGTCAAGTCCAGAGTACCTGCGCAAACACAAACGAGCTTGCACCCAACGCTTCAAAGGGGTTGTCAATCCCTTCAAGATTGTTTGCAAAGTGAGATCTGAAGGCGGAAAGTGCAACGAAGTAAAAAGTGTAAGGCTGAAAATATGGTGTGGAGTAGACCTGGGGGCATAGTGTTCACTAGAGGCTTCTCTCAAAATAGCAAATATCACGGTGGGTGAACAAATTACTGTCGAGCAATTGATAGAACCACGCAAAGTCATGACGATGTCTAAGGCAATGATCATACAAATAGGCATCACGTCCGAGACAAGCAGACGAATACTTTCTGTATCTACTACTATTACTCCACACATCAACCGCTATCCAGCATGCATCTAGTGTATTGAGTTCATGACGAATAGAGTAACACCTTAAGCAAGATGACATGATGTAGAGGGATAATCTCAAACCAATGATGAAAACCCCATCTTTTTACCCTTGATGGCAACAACATGATGCGTGCCTCGCTACCCCTTTTGTCACTGGGTGAGGTCACCACACGGTATGAACCCAAAACCAAGCACTTCTCCCAGTGCAAGAATCATAGATCTAGTTGGCCAAACAAAACCCAGAACTCGAAGAGAATTACAAGGATATGAAATCATGCATATAAGAGATCGGAAGAAACTCAAATAAGATTCATAGATAATCTGATCATAAATCCGCAATTCATCGGATCTCGACAAACACACCACAAAAGAAGATTACATTGGATAGATCTCCATGAAGATCATGGAGAACTTTGTATTGAATATCCAAGAGAGAGAAGAAGCTATCTAGTTAGTAGCTATGGACCCGTAGGTCTATGGTGAACTACTCACGCATCATCGGAGAGGTCATGGTGTTGATGAAGAAGCCCTCCGTATTCGAATCCCCCTCCGGCAGGGCACCAGAACGTGCCCCAGATGGGATCTTGTGGAGACAGAAGCTTGCGGCGGCGGAAAAGTACTTTCGATGATCTCCTGATTTTTTCTGGGATTTTAGGGAATATGTAGGCGCAAAACCTAGGGCAGAGGTGGCCCAGGGAGCCCACAAGCCAGGGGGGCGCGGGCTCCCCCTGGCCACGCCATGTGGGCTTGTGGGGTCCCTACAGGCCCCCTGCCCTGATTCTCCGGCTTCCCGATCTTTTTCTGTTTCAGAAAAAATCTTTTTGGCAGTTTCATTCCGTTTGGACTCCGTTCAAAATCCTCCTCTGAAAGGGGTCAAAAACATGGAAAAAACAGGAACTGTCACTTGGCACTGAGTTAATAAGTTAGTCCCAAAAAATATATAAAAGGCATGCAAAACATCCAAAGTTTGACAAGATAATAACATGAAACCATCAAAAATTACAGATACGTTGGAGACGTATCAACCCACAACCTATTGATGATAGCTTTCCCGATGAGATATTGAATGTCATCAATGCTTCACGTAGTGCACCGTGGTATGCTGATTATGCAAACCATATCGTTGCCAAATATATACCACCTAGTTTCACATATCAACAAAAGAAGAAATTCTTCTTTGACTTGAGACATTACTTTTGGGATGATCCTCACCTTTATAAGGAAGGAGTAGATGGTGTTATTAGATGTTGTGTACGTGAACATGAACATGGACAGATCCTACAGAAGTGTCACTCTGAGGCCTACGGAGGACACCATGCGGGAGATAGAACTACACACAAGGTATTGCAATCAGGTTTCTATTGGCCCACTCTCTTTAAGGATGCCCGTAAGTTTGTCTTGTCTTGTGATGAATGTCAAAGAATAGGTAATATTAGTAAACGTCAGGAAATGCCTATGAACTTGTCATTGAACCATTTGGTGTTTGGGGTTTTGATTATATGGGACCTTTTCCAAAATCCAACGGGTATACTCATATCCTAGTTGCTGTTGATTATGTCACTAAGTGGGTAGAATCTATCCTCACTAGTAGTGCTGATCACAACACCTCTATCAGGATGCTTAAGGAAGTTATCTTCCCTAGATTTGGAGTCCCTAGATATCTAATGACCGACGGTGGTTCACACTTCATTCATGGTGCTTTTCGTAAAACGCTTGCTAAGTACGATGTCAACCATAGAATTGCGTCTCCCTATCACCCTGAGTCCAGTGGTCAAGTAGAGCTAAGCAATAGAGAGATTAAATTGATTCTGCAAAAGACTGTCAACATGTCTAGAAAGAATTGGTCTAAGAAGCTCGATGATGCACTATGGGCTTATAGAACTGCCTATAAGAATCCCATGGGCATGTCTCCGTACAAAATGATGTATGGTAAAGCATGTCATCTACCTCTTGAGTTAGAGCATAAAGCTTATTGGGCAATCAAATAGCTTAACTTTGATTTCAAACTTGCTGCTGAGAAGAGGTTATTTGACATTAGCTCGCTTGATGAATGGAGAACTCAGGCATACGAAAATGCCAGGTTATTCAAAGAAAAGGTTAAGAGGTGGCATGATAAGAGTGTACAAAAGCGTGAGTTCAATGTAGGTGATTATGTCTTGCTATATAATTCTCGTTTAAGATTTTTTGCAGGCAAGCTTCTCTCCAAATGGGAAGGTCCCTATATTGTTGAGGAAGTATATCGTTCCGGTGCTATCAAAATCAACAACACGGAAGGTAATTGTCCGAGAGTGGTAAACGGGCAGAGAATCAAGCATTACATCTCAGGTACTCCCATAAATGTTGAGAGCAACATTATCAATACCATAACTCCGGAGGAGTACATAAGGGATATTTATCAGCCTGTTTCAGACTCCGAAAACAAGGGGGTATGTGATTTGGTAAGTAAACCGACTCCAAAACTTTTCCCGGAGCAATTTTCCTCCGTTTTGGAATATTTGAAAAAATAGAAAAATTTAAAGCAGTCCAGAAAGTGCCCGAGGAGGCGACAAGCCTACTAGGCCCAGCCTACCCCCCCTGTCTGGGGCTGGAGGGCTTGTGGCCACCTCGTGCGCCTCCCGGACTCCATTTTCGTGTGGAGTACTCCTTCTGGTCTGGAAAAAATCATTATATATTCTCCTGAAAGGTCTGACCTATGTGTCATGCAAATTCCCTCTGTTTTTGTTTCGAGCCTATTTTCTGCCGCAGAATTAGGGCAAGATGTCTTGCCAAGATTCACAGGGGGAGAGCTATGTGGTAGATTACCTTGCTAACCCCAAGGTCTATGGGGACTTGGATCCTTATGGCTGGACCACTGAGGAGGAAGAAGATTATGATCCCAAGGTGAAGGAGCAAACGAGTTTCGATGAGGAGGGGGCTCGTCTACCTCAAATTGGAGACACACATGTGGAGTTCAAGAAGTCGAGCCTCCTCGACTCAAGAAAGAAGCCCAAGACTTTGTTTATCCCTTCTCATTTCTTGCAGGAGAGTAAGGAGGAATTATGCCAAAGGGTGTTGAAGCTTGAAGAGGAAAATGACGATCTGAGGGAGGAAAATTTTATGCTCAAGTGGAAATTAAACAAGCTCAAGACCTCTTCAACAACTCCACCACCATCACCTACAAAGGAAGACAACTGAGCATGGGTATGGGCAATCCCCTTGGCTTGTGCCAAGCTTGGGGGAGTTGCCCCGGTATCGTATCACCATCATATCTTTTCCCTTTACCTTTGTTTTAGTTTGTTCCTTTTCAGTTTTCTCTTTCTCTAGTAGAATAAAAGTCTTAGTGTTTTAGTCTTGAGTTTTGCTTTGTGTCACCCCAATGTATTCGAGCTCGTGAGCCATATAATAAAGAGTATATTAGTTGAAGGGCTTTGCCTCTTGCGATGATCAAAAGATCGAGAAAGAACAAAAGCATGAAAGATCATGTAGTGATCTTATGGGAAGTGATGGCTTCACATATAAAAAGGATGATGATTGAAACTTGTTGAGGGTAGACAAACGTAGACCTTGGTCATTGTTGCAATTAATAGGAAGTGATACAGAAGGAGAGGTTCACATATAAATATATCATCCTTGACACCATCTATGATTGTGAACACTCTCTAAACTATTACATGCCTAGAAGTAGATGTTGGACAATGAAGACAACATAATGAAATATGTTTGCTTGGTTCCGAACAATGTTATATGATTAGAGATCCCTTAGCATGTGATGATTGATTACACCTCATATTAGCCACAACTCCCGCACCAAGTAGAGATACTACTTGTGCATCCATAAACCTTCAACCCAGTTTTGCCATGAGTGTCCACCATACCTACCTATGGATTGAATAACATCCGTCAAGTAAGTTGTCATCGGTGCAAGCAATAAAAATTGCTCCCTAATATGTATGATCTATTAGTGTGTGGATAATAAGCTTTGTACGAACCTGTGATGAGGAAGGCATAAAACTGACAGACTGCATAATAAAGTTCTTTATCACAGGAGGCCATATAAAGTGACGTTCCTCCGCACTAAGAGGACACGCATCCAAACCTCAAAAGCGCATGACAACCTCTGCTTCCCTCTGCGAAGGGCCTATCTTGTACCTTTACTTTTTGCCCTTGAAAGAGTCATGATGATCTTCACCAATTCCTTGTTTCGCCTTTATCTTGGCTCACATGCCAGGGAAAGATCTATATTCATATGTCAACTTGGAGGTAAGTATTCATGAATTATTATTGTTGACATTACCCTTGAGGTAAGCAGTTGGGAGGCAAAACTATAAGACCCTATCTTTCTCTGTGTCCAGCTGAAACTTTGATCTCATGAGTACCACGTGAGTAGTAGCAATTGTAGAGAACGAAAAGATGATTGAGTATGTGGATTTGCTTTACAAGCTCTCATTTGACTCTTTGTGATGTTGTGATAAATTGCAATTGCTTCAATGACTAAAGGCTACCGGTTGTTGATTCTCAGTAAGGTTCTCGATCCATGCTTTACTTTGTGAAGAATTTGTCACTTTAGCATGAGAGATTATATGTTGGTATTGTTGTTCCAATCTTGGTCATGATGCCTGCATGTTCGTATCTTGTTTTGTCGACACCTCTCTCCCTAAACATGTGGACATATTTATTGAGCTAGGCTTTCGCTTGAGGACAAGCGAGCTCTAAGCTTGGGGGAGTTGATACGCCCATTTTGCATCATGCTTTCATGTTGATATTTATTGCTTTTTGGGTTGTTATTACACTTCGAGGTACAATACTTATGCCTTTTCTCTCTTATTTTGCAAGGTTTACATGAAGAGAGAGAATGCCGGCAGCTCGAATTCTGGCCTAAAAAAGGAGCAAGTTGGAGATGCCTATTCTGCGCAACTCCAAAAGCCATGAAAATCAACGTGGAATTTTTTGGGAATATATAAAAAATACTGGGTGGAAGAAGTACCAGTGGGGTGCCACCTGGAAGCCACAAGCCTGCCAGGCCCGTCCTACCCCCTGGCCAGGGCTGGAGGGCTTGTGGGCCCCCTGTTGCCCCTCCGGCGCTCATCTTTTGCTATATGAAGGGTTTCGTCCGAAAAATAATCAGAAGGGAGATTTTTCGTGCATTCGCTGCCGCCACGAGGACCAATCTAGAGCTCCGGCAGGACGATCCTGCCGGGGAAACTTCCCTCCCGGAGGGGGAAATCGTCGCCATCATCATCACCAACACACCTCAAATCGGAGGGGACTCGTCACCATCAACATCTTCATCAGCACCATCTCATCTCCAAACCCTAGTTCATCACTTGTAACCAATCTCCGTCTCACGACTCCGATTGGTACTTGTAAGGTTGCTAGTAGTGTTAATTACTCCTTGTAGTTGATGCTAGTTGGATTATTTGCTGGAAGAGGTTATGTTCAGATCCTTGATGCTACTCATTACCTCTCTGGTCATGAACATGATTATGCTTTGTGAGTAGTTATTTTTGTTCCTGAGGACATGGGATAAGTCAAGCTAATAGTAGTCATGTGAATTTGGTATTCGTTCGATATTGTGATGTGTTGTATGTTGTTTTTCCTCTAGTGGTGTTATGTGAACGTCGACTACATAATACTTCACCATTATTTGGGCCTAGAGGAAGGCATTGGGAAGTAGTAAGTAGATGATGGGTTGCTAGAGTGACAGAAGCTTAAACCCTAGTTTATGCGTTGCTTCGTAAGGGGCTGATTAGGATCCACTAGTTTAATGCTATGGTTAGACTTTGTCTTAATTCTTCTTTTGTAGTTGCGGATGCTTGCGAGAGGGGTTAATCATAAGTGGGATGCTTGTCCAAGTAAGGGCAGTACCCAAGCGCCGGTCCACCCACATATCAAACTATCAAAGTAACGAACGCGAATCATATGAACATGATGAAAACTAGCATGAATAAATTCTCGTGTGTCCTCGGGAGCGTTTTTCCTCCTATAAGACTTTGTACAAGCTTGTCCCTTGCTACAAAACGGATTGGGCCACTTTGCTGCACCATTGCTACTTTTGTTACTTGTTTCTTGCTATGAATCATCTCACCATACAATCACTTGTTACCGATAATTTCAGTGCTTGCAGATATTACCTTGCTGAAAACCACTTGTCAAATCCTTGTGCTCCTCATTGGGTTCGACACTCTTACTTATCGAAAGGACTATGATTGATCCCCTATACTTGTGGGTCATCAGTGGCCGGCCCAAGAAAGGCCACTTCAACCAAAAGAAGGAGAAAGGAAAGGAGAGGAGACCAAACCGAATTGGGGAAGGAGGAGTCCTCCTTCCAAGTTGTGTTGAAGGAGGACTCCTCCCTCTCCTCTTGCGCCGGCCGAACCCTAGGGTTTTTTCCCTAGGGCGCCAACCCTCCCTCCCACCTATATATACTGGAGGTGAGAGAGGCTTTTGGCACCTCAAGCCATAGTGCAGCCCTCTCTCCCTCCACCACTTCGTGACACCCCGTAGCTAGTTCGGTACGGCACAACGTAGAGCTGCGGAGTATCTCCACCATGATCACCGCCAAGCTGTCGTGCTACCGGAGAATTCAGCTACCTCTTCGTCTCTCTTGCTGGATCAAGAAGGCACAGATCATTATCGAGTTGTACGCGTCATGAACGCGCAGGTGCCGTCCGTTCGGTATTAGACCGGGACAGAGTTCGTGGGACGCTTGCGATTCGGATCGCGAATATGTTCGACTACATCAATCGTGTTTCTTAACGCTTTCCGCATAGCGGTCTACAAGGGTATTTGGATCTGATTTCCCCTCTCGTAGATGATCATCACCATGATAGGTCTTGCATGTGTGTAGTATTTTTTTGTTTCCCGTGCAACGTTCCCCAACATTTTTAATAGCGTAGCTCTCAAAATATAGATTTCTTCTTCCACATGGGTGTGTATCCGCTAGCGTCATTAAGAAAATATTGTACGCTAGGACCCTTTCCAAAGATTACTTTTAAATGCTTCATCAATCAAATATATCATCCGCAATACGGTGGCCAGGCTTCTTTCGGTGATCCGCCTCACCTTTGAAATGCTTGCCTTTCTTTCGTAAGAGATGCCTGATCGGAAGAAATCGATGATGTCCCGGGTACACATTCTTCTTAATTTATCCAAATATATACTTTCACCCTGATCTAAATAGTGTGTGCATGCATTGTATCCCTTGTTTGTTTGTCCTGAAAGGTTAATAAGAGCAGGACAATCATTGATGGTTACAAACAGCTACGCTTGTGGGTCAAATTTCTCCTATTTGTGCTTATCCCACACCTTTTTTATCCCACAATTGTAATAGTTCTTCAACTAATGGACTTAGGTACACTTCTATGTTGTTGCCTGGTTTCTTAGGCCTTGGATGAGAAATGACATCATACTGAACTTCCGCTTCATGCACAACCAAGGACGAAGGTTATAGATACATAGAGTCACATGCAAGGTGCTATGACTGCAGCTCTACTCCCCAAAAGGATTCATGTCATTTGTACTTAGAGCAAACCATAAGTTCCTTGCGTCAACTACAAAGTTCGGAAACTCTCTCTCGAATTTTCTCCATCGCGACCAATCAATGGGTACTGTCAACATTGCGTCTTTCTTACGGTCTTCTTTGTGCCATCGCAACAACTTAGCATGCTCTTTGTTTTGGAACAAACATTACAATCGTGGTATTATAGGAGCATACGACATCACCTTGGTAGGAACCCTCTTCCTGGGGCGCTCGCCCTCAACATCACCAGGGTCATCACGGCTGATCTTATAGCGCAATGCACCACATATTGGGCATGCATTCAAATTCTCATACTCCTCACCATCGTATAGGATGCAGTCATTAGTGAAAGTGCGTTATATCGACTAGAGGGGGGGGTGAATAGGAGATTTTTAGAATTTCATCACTGAGGAAATTCCTTTTGAGGAAATTCCTCACTGATGACTAACTTACAGCGGAAACAGTTAAGGATCAGTCGTGCAATCGTTCACAACAGCAGTATTACAGAGTGAAGATTATGAAAACAGATTGCACAGTAAGCAGGCACGCAGAATACAGACGATGATCAACTCAAGTGAAGAATTTGGGGTTGAGGAAATTCAGAGAAAGTCTTCAGCAAATTCTTCAAACAGTCACAGTGAATGTCATCAACACATAATACAGATAATGTAAAGAGTTGAGGAATTAGAACCCGATTCTTGGTGAAGACTGTTGTTGATGACCCAGTTCCAACTGCTGTGACAGTTGTACATATGTTTTGGAGAGGCTTGGTATTTAAACCAAAGGACACCCAGTCCCGGGACACACAGTCCCTACCGTATTCTCCTTGAGCTAAGGACACGCAGTCCTCGCCCAACACTCGTGGTAAGTCTTCAGGGCAGACTTCCAAACCCTCACAAACTCGGTCACCCGGCGATCCACAATTGACTGCTGGATTGCTCTAGACCCTGACGCCTAACTGTCTGGAGGATGCACAGTCCTCAAAGGTAAAAGGCTTCAGTTCCACACAGGAACAACTTCTTCAGTGATGCTCAATCACTAGGTTTGGTTTGTGGTTTCGGTGGGTGGTGTATTTCCTCACTGATGATTTACTCTCGTAGGCTCTGAGGAATTTGGGTTGCTCTTATGACAAGTGTTAGTTTCTAACAGAGCAGCCAACCAGCTAGTGGTTGTGGGGGGCGGCTATTTATAGCCTGGGAGCATCCCGACGTGATTTGACATTAATGCCCTTAAATAATATGGCCGTTGGAGTGGATAAGACCAATGACTTGGCGTGGCTATCGAAACGGTCGGGACCCTCAACTGTGAGAGTCCTCATATCACTCATATTCCTCACTTGAGGCTTTTGGTAGGATTTGGCTTGGGTTGAGCATCATGAGGAAATTTATTCCATAGCGTTACTTTGACCCCCTTTAACAGTACGGTGTTCCTATTCATCAAATGCGAAGAAAGTAAAACAGAAAACTTAAATCTTCACGCTTCAATTTCTTCAGATTGATTTACTTCAAGAACCACCGATCTTCTCGTTATCAATGTCTTCATGAGGAATATCAATTTCATCGCAGATTTCTCGTGATTCATTTCTTCAGCTTCAGACCAATTTCTTCAACTGAAGATATACATTTTTAGGGGTCGATATTCTTTAAATATCTCAAACTCCTCAATGACTTATAGATCCTGTGTACACTTATAAACACATTAGATACTTAACCTATAAGTCTTCAAACCACCAAAATCACTAAGGGGCACTAGATGCACTTACAATCTCCCCCTTTTTGGTTGTTGATGACAATTAGGTTATGTCTTCAACAGGGAATAAAAATGTGAAGTGTAAATACTCAATTGAGGAATTTGAAGACAAGATTCACAGAGAATCCCCGTGAAGATGTGCATACCTTGAGGATTTTGCTTTTATAGCATATGAACATTGATGATTTATATCATGGAGATCTCCCCCTGAATCTTGTAAATCATGCATACATATAACATATCATATGAAGAAAATGAAGATGCATGATGGCAAATGGTATCTGACGAATTCCAGCGTGCGTGCATTAAAACTTGAGGAATAAGCATGCAAAGAAAAACGTTCAAAAAGCGTCAGAGTACCATCGGGCTTAAGTTACAACTCATTACATAAAAACTTCAGAAGAGCCAAGAGTTTGTAACTTAAATATAGTTCATAAGCCCCAAAAATAAATCCCGTTTGAAGACTAACTCTCAAGTTTCTCCCCCTTTGTCATCAAGTGACAAAAAGGGACAAACTGAGGACTAACGCCCGTGAAGACTACATTTCTTGGCGGTGGATGAAGATCCTTGGCGCTTCTTGGGTGTAGTCTTATTCCTTGGGCCTGTTGCGGTGTCGAGCTGTTCCTCATCAGATTCGGCGGTGCGGAAGGACGAGAAGGAGCTGTCTTCAAGATCTGGCACTGGAATGGGCCTGAACTTCTTCTTGGGAGGCCACGACCAGTCAAAGTCCTGCTCAAAGTTCAATTCTTCAACCTCAGTCTGGGTCTTCAGATGTGCAAGGGTAGCCCAGGTGCGATCAAAAACCTCATGCAGATAGTGATGATTAAGTTTCACAGAGTTCTGTGTCTCAGTGAGGGTTTTCACAATGGCACCAAACTGGGGTTTGACCCATTTGTGATTGTGATCCACCTTCTGATGAAGACTGAGGAGAAGCTCTCTGGTGTTTAGCACGCGAGGAGGAACAGGGCTTGGTGGACGAGTCTCATTATCGTCCCATGAGGAATATGCATCTGGCTTTTTAAATTGACCATCAAGAGGCCTGCTGCCTTCATCAATCACAGACTTTCCTTTTCCCTCAATGGGCTGGAAAGTCTTCTTGTTGACCCGGATAGGAGGCATATAACCAACATGGTTCTGGAAGTCTGCATGGAAGTTGATGCCTGTCCTTGTCCTGAGGAATCTCATGATCCATGGTGCATAAATTTTGTGATCATAGGGGCACATTGCATTGTCAGCCAAAGTCCTCAAGAAGAAATCATGGCTATTCATGGGGATACCGTGAATGATGTTGAAGAGGATATTCTTCATGAGGCCGACGACATCTTCTTCATCGTCATGGCCTTTGATGGGCGCGAGCACACTTCAGAGAATGCGGTAGACAGACCGGGGTGTGTACTTGAGCTCATGGACGAGGAATGTGGTTCTTGAGGGCTTTCCTGCAGCCAAAGGCTTCATGAGGACTTCCATCATTCCATTTGGTAGCTCACGCTCACCATAAAGCTTCACTGCCCCTTCTGAAGGAATTGGTACGGGCAGTTCTCTGAGGAGTTCAGACGCTGGAGCCTTGTAGTGAGTGTTTTGGGTCATCTAGTCGAACACCCAAGTGTTGATGTCATCAGCATTGCCCGAGATGTGCAGAGTTGCATAGAACTGAAGAATAAGCTCACTATTCCAATCTGATATGTCGGAGCACATAGGGAGCAAACCTGCATCATGGAGTACACTGAGGACTGGTTCCATGCAGGGAATTTCTTCAAGTTCATCATGAGGAATGTGCCGGTGCTGGAATATCTTGTTGCGTCCACAGAGCACAGAAGCATAGTAGTTCATCTGAGTCCTTGTCCAAAACTTCAGATGCCTCATCTGAGGCTTGTCATAAGGATTCTCTCCGATGAAATACATGCGTTCCTCAAAGAAATTTTCTTTCTGAAACTTGGGCCGCTTCGAGAATGGCTGGCGCTGAACTAGGTGGATAGTGTGCTGAGGAATGGGTGGGGAAACAACCATGGCAGTCTCTGGGTTGAGCACAATGAATTCATTGTCAGGGGCGGGAACATTTTCTTCAGCAGTGTCCTCAGGTTGAGGAATTTCATCAGCTGGTATTTCTTGCTCTGGGTGAGCTTCAGGCTGAGGAATTTCTTCTTCCTCCTCAGCTTGAGGAGTTTGGTCAACCTGTACAGTGGGAGGAGCCTGCTCAGACTGGACATATTCTTCAGCTTGTTTTTCATCAGCTGACTTTGTGGCAGAAGCAGATTCATCAGCTGCTGCAGCTGAAGCTTGAGTAGTCTCTTTCTGAGGAATATGAGGTTGAGGACTGTCATCAATCTGTATTTCTTCATCAGTATGCTCCTCATAGGCAGCATCCTTCATTTCCTCATCTGCCCTTGTAGTTTGGTCACCAATGACGACCATTTCATATGAAGGTGCAACATTTAGAGGCACCGGGTCCAGAGGGGCAGATTCTTCAGTTTCCTTGAGGCGTTTTGCCTCAATCTTTTCTTCTGCTGAGGAAGCTTTTCTCTTCTTCGCTTCCTTCTCAGCAGCTCTTGTCTTTTTCGCGTCTGATGCAGACGGGATTAACTTCTTCACCTTTGAAGCTTTCGGTGAAGGTGTTTTCTCGACAGATTCTTCAGCTGGCAGTGAGGAACCAGCTGGAACAGAGTCATCAGCCTGCTTTGGTGAAGCAGCTTGATCAGTAGCAGTTGCATCATGGGTTGCAGTTTCATCTGTGGTGGTCTTGGTGATGATTTCTTCAATAGCCGGCTCATCAGCTCGGCGCTTGGTGTTGTTTCTCACTTTGAGGAATTTCCTCCTCATCAGGAGATGCATCTTCTGGCTGTTCAACCAGGGGCTGAGGAGTTGGTGCTGGTTGTGGGTGTCGCTTGTTGTAGTCATCAACATCACTAGTGGCTAGCTTGATGAAATTGCGTTTGATGCTTGTGCGGTCTGACAGTTTCTCACACTTGTCAGACAAGACTTGCAGCTCTGCCTGGGTTGACACCAATGCTTCAGGCGTCAGCTTGAGGACATTTTGCCTGAGGAATTTCTCCTTTCTGGCCTTTGCAATCTTTGCCTGCTTGGCCTTCTGTTCCTTCCACTTGGCTTCGTTTATGAAGGTAGCCACCATGTGGCTGACGCCAGGAGGAAGTTTCAAATCATCAATGGGTGTGTTTGGGTCTTGATACCATACATTGATGAAGTCGAGGAGGACCTTGGGGTCCATGGCCAGAGGAATAGCACTGCCTGATGCTTGTGCTACCCGTTCTTGCTTGTTTCTGATGATGGCTTGCAAAGTTTCATCATCATACTCATCACTTCCCTCTGATGCAGATGGGACTGCGATGATTTTGCTGGGGCTGGGCAGAGGGGCAGGTTCAGTAGTTGTCAAAGTCTTCACAAGGGGAGTTGAAGACTTTGTCTCCGAGCTAGTTGCAGCTGGGAGTGAGGAGCTAGAGCTGGTAGTCGTAGTATTCACGACTTTCTTCTGTACTGGCTTTGGAGGTGGAGCTGAGGACTTTGGTGTAGATGAGATGGGTGCTGAGGGTTTTGGCGCTGATGGTTTTGGAGTTGACGGTTTTGGAACCGAGGGTTTTGGAGCTGAGGGTTTTAGAGCTGAGGGTTTTGTGACAGAAGCCTGTCCAGACTTCTCTTGAGGCTTTGGAGCCTTTGGCTTTGATGGCGCAGACTGCTTTTGAGGAATCTCTGAGCCTGAAGTTTCTGCTGCTGAGGAATGAGCAGCACCGGAGGCAGCAGCTGAGGATTCATTAAATTTCTTCACTGCTGTTTCGGCTTGCTTCTTGAGCTTGGCCAGATGCCTTTCTTTTTTATCTGGGTAGTCATCAAGTGTCATAAGACTTGAGGGATGAGCTACTTGATGATCCTCAAGTGGAGCCCTTCTGCCAGGAGGCTTCAAAGCGAATTTCTTCGCATATTTTGGGGTCACAAACCTGTACTCCTTCCACTCCTTTGCCCATCAGCGTTCAATTTTCTGCAGCCTAATCTTTCTTTTAGGCATTGTCTCAGGTTCATCATCAGGCATGCAATAGTCCATGTATATGTCATCAGGAATATCAACAGCTGTGTTCTGCTCCAGTTTCTTTCCTCCCTTCTGTTTCCTTTCTTCCTCCATTTTTTCAGACGAGGAATTTGCTGATGATTTTGAACTCTTGAAGATTCTGATGAGCCTTGAAGAGTTTCTTCCAGAAACGCTGCAAATGAGTTAATGTGATGAGAACCGAGAGATTCATCAGCTGACATGTGTGTACGTGTGAACAGAGTATAGTTGCGAGGAATTTGGAGAGGTCATATGCGTTCTCAGATTTGAAGAAAAAGAAAAAGTTTGACAGTTTGAGGAATATAACCAGTGGTTGAGGAATTTGCTTAAGCATACTGTTCTTGGTTCCAGAGTTGTACAGATCCGAAAATTCGCACAATTGAGGAATCTCGTGAAAATCTTAGATGCTTAGCTAGTTCATCAATGATTGTGGTGATGGATAGTGTTTGAGGAATCATGTGCACATCGTATCTTGAGGAAAAACAGATTTCACATGGGAGAGGTAAAATTTCAGATCTAATCTGCTGTAAAAATGGGATATATTTACCCTGGAAGGTGCGAACGAAGAACACAAAAAGGTGGCGTTGGAGAGGCTCTTCGGTCAAGTGTCCAATGCACCTTAACTTGGCAGCAGAGGACGTCTACGGCGGCGGCGGACGTAGATGTTCCGACTCCGGCGTGATCCTGGCGGCGAGAAGGTTGAGGCAGTGAAGCTCTTCCTTGCCGGCGACAAGACTACCAGCGGTGGCGCTAGGGTTCGGTGTGCTGTGGCAGGAGAGCGATGAGGCGAAGAAGATGATACCGAGGGGGATAAGGACATATTTATAGCCCGAAAGTTACTGTTTGGCGCGAATTTTTCGGACCAAATAACCCTTGCCTCTACGTCTCCGCTGGACACGTGTAGCTCCCGTACGATGCGGTGGAGATAGTGGAGGTCGTGGTTATCCGATCATGGGAAGTGGGGGTTCAGTTACCGTTCCTTTTAAAGAAAACAATTTTTGAAGATTTGAGGATTTTTCTTACAAAATCATCAGCTGACAAGGATGCAGTGAGGATTTTGAACAAAGTTTCAAGTAGAACGCATATGAAGTATTGAATGGACTGGATAAGTAGAGCATAGAGGGAAAGTCGGGTCCGATCACATTCACTTAGCAGAAACATCAACTTGAAGAAATAGCAATAAGTGAATGTTGTTGAGGACTAGAAATCACAGTCTACCTAGGCAAATGAAAGTCATCAAGTGTTTTTGAAGATTTTCCAATAGATCATCACAATGAAGAACAGCTGTTTTGAAGAAAAATGCATTGTGAGGAAATTGATCATTTGAAGAAAATCAACTTGAGGAATTTCACATTGGGCGGTGGTGTTACCCACCATATAAGAATGTTGATTACAGACGCCGCGTACAATTGTCGTAGGGCCCTGAGAATCAATTTCTTCGTTAATTTCTTCACATTCGGAGTGACTTTCTTCATTGGTTGAAGAAAATCGTTTCATCATGTGTTGCACATCTAAGTCATCAACTTTGCATAAGTGTTAGGATGTGTGCATGTTTTACAAAACATTTGAAGACTCTAAGATATTTAACTCACACCGCAACTTGCAAAACCTTTTCTCATTCAAGGGCTTAGTGAAGATATCACCCAGTTGATCATCAGTCTTCACATGGTCGATGAGGATATTGCCCTTGAGGACATGGTCCCGAAGAAAATGATGACGAATCTGGATGTGCTTGGTCTTCGAGTGCTGTACTGGGTTGTAGGCAATCTTGATAGCACTCTCATTGTCACGGTAGAGAGGCACATTCTTCATGTTGATGCCGTAGTCCTTGAGGGTTTGCTTCATCCATAGCAATTGAGCACAGCAAGAACCAACAGCAATGTACTCAACTTCGGCAGTGGAGAGTGATACGCAGTTCTGCTTCTTTGAGGACCAGCAAACTAGTGATCTTCCGAGGAAATGGCATGTGCCAGATGTTGACTTACGATCCACACGGTCACCAGCGTAGTCTGAATCAGAATACCCTACCGGATGAAGATTGGAGCCCTTGGGATACCATAATCCTAGTGTTGGTGTGTGAGCTAAGTATGGAAGAATATGTTTCACAACCTTATGGTGTGATTCCTTCGGTTTTGCTTGAAAACATGCACACATGCAAACACTAAGCATTATGTCTGGCCTAGATGCACATAGATACAATAAAGAGCCAATCATAGAATGGTATACCTGCTGATCGAAATCTTTACCATTTTCATCAGTGCCGAGGTGACCGTTGGTAGGCATTGGAGTCTTGGCACCTTTGCATTCATGCATGTAGAATTTCCTCAGAACATCCTTGAGGTATTTCTCCTGTGATATGAAGATTCCATTGTTTTGTTGATGAATTTGAAGACCTAAGAAGAATTTCAGCTCCCCCATCATGGACATCTGATATTCTTTACTCATCATATAGGCAAATTCATCACTATATCTTTTGTCAGTACAGCCAAATATGATGTCATCAACATATATGTCACATACAAACAGCTCATTATCATAAGATTTTGTGAAAAGAGTTGGATCGAGTGAACCAGGTTTGAAGCCTTTCTTCATGAGGAATTCCTTCAATGTATCATACCATGCCCGAGGGGCTTGCTTGAGGCCATACAGAGCCTTTTTGTGTCTGAAGACTTTGTCTGGATTCTTTGGTTCCTCGAAACCTGGGGGCTGAGCAACATATACTTCTTCCTCAAGCTTACCATTGAGGAATGCACTTTTCACATCCATTTGATATAAGATGATGTTACGATGATTAGCATAAGCAAGTAGAATTCGAATAGCTTCAAGTCTAGCAACAGGTGCAAAAGTTTCATTGAAATCTATTCCTTCAATCTGGGTGTAGCCTTGGGCTACAAGTCATGCCCTGTTCCTCACCACTTGACCGTCCTCAGCTTGCTTGTTTCAGAAAATCCACTTGGTGCCGATGATTTTATGCTTGCGAGGATCTGGTCGTTTGACGAGCTCCCATACGTCATTCAGCTTGAATTGAAGAAGTTCGTCTTGCATGGCTTGGATCCACTCCGGTTCCAGAAAAGCCTCAGCTACTTTTGAGGGTTCTGTGATAGATACAAAAGAAAAATGCCCACAAAAGTTAACTAAGTGTGAAGCTTTTGAGCGAGTGAGAGGACCTGGCGCGTTGATGTCGTTGAGGATTTTGTCAAGTTCAACTTCATTTGCAATCCTCGGATGAGCTGGTTGACGATTTTGTCTGAGCTGAGGAAGTGGTGCTGTTGCAATTTCCTCAGGAGCATCTTCTTGGCTTTCATCAGCGATGGGGATCGTTTCTTCACCAATTTCCTCAGTGGGGACAATGTCTTCAGTAGGCTTAAGCTTTATTGCTTCCTCAGGAGACAACTTATCTGGATCAGAAGGCAATTGCTCTCTTTGCGAGCCATTAGTTTCATCAAACCGCACATCTACAGTCTCAACAACTTTGTTGTGATAGTTGTTGAAGTCTCTGTAGGTGTGCGAGTCCTTTCCATAACCGAGCATAAAACCTTCATGTGCCTTAGGTGCAAATTTTGAGCTATGATGAGGATCTGTAATCCAGCATTTTGCACCGAAGACTTTGAAATAACTTACATTGGGTTTCTTGTCAGTGAGGAGTTCATATGAGGTTTTCTTGAGGAATTTGTGAAGATATACCCTGTTGATGATATGACATGCAGTGTTGATTGCTTCAGGCCAGAAGTGACGAGGAGTCTGATATTCTTCAAGCATAGTTCTTGCCATTTCAACCAGAGTCCTGTTCTTTCTTTCGACGACACCATTCTGCTGAGGAGTATAAGGAGCAGACAGTTCGTGAGTAATACCAAGTTCATCAAGATAATCATCAAGACCAGTGTTTTTGAACTTGGTTCCATTATCACTCCTGATATGTTTGATCTTGATGCCGAAGTTCGTTGAGGCCCTTGAAGAAAATCGTTTGAAGATTTCCTGCACTTCAGTTTTATATACTATAATATGCACCCAAGTGTATCTGGAATAATCATCAACTATGACAAAGCCATATAGAGATGCTGCATTGGTTAGTGTTGCATAGTGACTAGGTCCAAATAAATCCATATGAAGCAATTCAAATGGACGTGTAGTGGTCATGATGGTTTTGGAGCGATGCTTGGATCTGGTCATTTTCCCAGATTCACAAGCACCACAGAGATGATCCTTGAGGAATTTGACTGATTCGATGCCAATGACATGCTTCTTCTTTGCAAGTGTGTGCAAATTCCTCATGCCTGCATGACCTAGTCTTCGGTGCCACAGCCATCCTTCTGAGGTTTTTGCTAGTAAGCAAGTGGCTGGTTGAGGACCTGTAGAGAAGTCAACAATGTACAAATCCCCTCTTCTTACACCTTCGAAGACTTTGGATCTGTCAGATTCCATGATGACTACACATCTATATCTACCAAAGATAACAATCATATCAAGATCACAAAGCATAGAGACTGACATGAGGTTAAAACCAAGGGATTCAACAAGCATCACTTTGTCCATATGCCTATCCTTGGAAATAGCTACTTTGCCAAGTCCCAATACCTTGCTTTTACCTTTGTCAGCATATGTGATTTCCTTCAGAGGTGATGGAGTTAGTGGCATATTCATCAGTAAGCTTTTATCACCAGTCATGTGATGTGTGCAGCCACTATCGAGAACACACTCATTATTTTTGGGTTTGTCTTCCTGCAGATGAATTAGTACAGCTTACCATCTCATATGCTTCAGATTTGAAGAATATGATACTAATTTCATCAGTTCAGTAATTTCATCATAACAGAAATGTAAGGACGTGTGAAATATTTCTATTTCATCAATCATTAGCTTGCGTCCTATCAAGCATTTCCTCAGGTCTCCAGCAAATTCTTCAGATGTTGATTTTCATCTGGAGACCTGACATGCAGAAGTGATTAGTTTGATTTCTTCACCACCCACATCTGAAGGGGTGGCAAAGCGTTCATCATCCTACGAGCACCATATGAGAAAGGTTGCATTGAAGCTAATGCACTTCTCTTAACAGTAGGGGGGTTAAAGTACTCATATGAGTATGCAGAGAACTGGTTTGAGGATTTATGAACATAATGATTTGAGGTGTAGCACTCATAATCATATTCCTTGTAGTTTCCCTGCATGTTAGATGCATAAGCATGGGTACGAGCATAATTTTGACTAGTTGAGGATTTTGATCCTCTTGAAGACTTTGGTCCTCCTGAGGAATTTGATCTCGGGTTCAGATTCTTCAGAGGTGATGTCATGAGGACATTCACTTGAAGATTTTCAAGACAACTTTTGGGAACCCAGATTTTCCTCAGAGGAGGGCCATTCCTGCAGTTAGTTCCAACATATCGAGCAAATACTTCACCAGATTGATTTTTGAGCAGTTTATAGTTGGAATCAAATGACTCATCCGAGGAATAGGATAATTCACATGAGAAGCCAGTTAGATTAGATGGATCAAAAGGAGGCCCAGTAGCAGCAACCCATGAGGTTTTGGGATACTGCTCAGGTTTCCAATAAGATCCATCAGCATTCAATTTCCTCTCAAAGGCAATTCCTTCTTTCCTCGGGTTCCTGTTCAAGATCTGCTTTTTGAGCACATCACAAAGGATTTGATGTCCTTTGAGGTTTTTGTACATGCCTGTCACGTACAATTCCTTCAACCCTGCATTTTCATCAGTGACATTTGTGTTTTCCTCAAGTGAGGAAATAGACACAACAGGTGCAATTGAAGAATTTGTAGCAGTGGTAGCATTTGAAGATTCTGGTGAAGAATTAGCAGTTTCACGATCTATGCATTTAAGACATGGAGGAATAAATTCAACTTGACTAGCTCTGATCTATTGAGCTAGTAATGAATCATTTTCCATACGAAGATCATCATAAGACATCCTCAGCTTCTCAAGATCAAGCTTCCTTTGAAGAAATTCGTAGGAAAGCTTCTCATGATCAGTGAGGAGTGTATCATAACGATCCTGAAGAATATCAAATCTAGACTGAAGATTTTTCATGTCATCAGCGAGGATTTGATTAAGATTCATTTCATCATTCAACAGATCATCACTTTTGTCTAGCAGTTTTTGAAGCTTTTCCAGAGCAGTTTGTTGTTTAGTGGCAATGATGGCAAGTTTACTGTAACTGGGTTTTTTGTAATCATCATGTTCACAGTCACTTGAATCAGAGGAGGAGGCATTATGTGATACCTTTGAACCTTTTGCCATGAAGCAATAGGTTGGAGCGAAGTCATCAGCATAGTCATCAATATGGATGGTGCACTCATTTTCTTCAAGATTGAAGATTGACTTGCTGACGAAATTGGTTGCTAGTGCAAGACTAGCCTGTCCGAATTCTGAATCTTCTCCAGAGCCTTCTTCATCATCACATTCTTCTCATTCTGCCTCGGAATCCATTTCCTTGCCAATTAGTGCCCGAGCCTTTCTGTAGCTAGTCTTCTTGTGTGAGGAGGACTTTGAAGATGAGGATTTTGAAGATTTCTTCTTCTTCTTTGAGTCATCAGAACTGTCATCCTTGTATTTCTTCTTCTTTGATTCCTTTCCCCAGCGAGGACAATCAGCAATGTAATGACCTGATTTCTTGCACTTGTGACAGGTCCGTTTCTTGTACTCCTTAAATGCAGATTCTGATTTCCTCATGTCTCTTCTTGATGATTTACCGAACTGGCCTCGTCGTGTAAATCTCTGGAATTTCCTCACAAGCATTGCAAGTTCCTGACCAAATTCTTCAGGGTCACAACTGCTGTCATCTGTGTCTTCTTCTTCAGATGAGGAAATTGCTCTTGACTTCAGTGCACGTGGTCTGGAATAGCTTTGTCCATATAGATCTCTCTTTTCTTCTAGCTGGAATTCATGAGTATTTAGCCTTTCGAGGATATCAGCAGGATCTAGCATCTTGTAGTCTGGTCTTTCTTGAATCATGAGAACTAAAGTGTCAAATGAAGAATCCAAAGATCTCAGCAGTTTCTTCACAACTTCGTGATCAGTGATGTCTCGAGCTCCCAGTGCTTGTAGTTCATTTGATATGTCAGTGAGGCGATCAAAGGTGTCTTGGCAGCTTTCATTGTCATATCTCTTGAAGCGATTGCGAAGAATATCAACACGAGAGTCGCGTTGGGTTGATACTCCTTCATTTACCTTGCACAGTCTCTCCCAGATCAGTGTTGCAGAGCCTAAGGCACTTACTCTTCCAAATTGGCCAGGGCTCAGATGACCACAGATGATGTTCTTCGCTTGAGAATCGAGTTGCTTGAATTTCTTCACATCAGCTGCAGTGACACTAGCAGAAATGATGGGGACACCATTTTCCACAATATACCAGAGATCATTGTCTATAGCTTGTAGATGCATTTGCATTTTGTTCTTCCAGAAGGGAAAATTCTTTCCCTCGTAGGTAGGACATGCTGCAGTCACCTTAAACATGCCTGCAGTCGACATAACTAAAACTCCAGGTGGTTAAACCAAAATCACACAGAACAAGGGAGTACCTTGCTCTGATACCAATTGAAAGTGCGTTATATCGACTAGAGGGGGGGGGGTGAATAGGAGATTTTTAGAATTTCATCACTCAGGAAATTCCTTCTGAGGAAATTCCTCACTGATGACTAACTTACAGCGGAAACAGTTAAGGATCAGTCGTGCAATCGTTCACAACAGCAGTATTACAGAGTGAAGATTATGAAAACAGATTGCACAGTAAGCAGGCATGCAGAATACAGATGATGATCAACTCAAGTGAAGAGTTTGGGGTTGAGGAAATTCAGAGAAAGTCTTCAGCAAATTCTTCAAACAGTCACAGTGAATGTCATCAATACATAATACAGAGAATGTAAAGAGTTGAGGAATTAGAACCCGATTCTTGGTGAAGACTGTTGTTGATGACCCAGTTCCAACTGCTGTGACAGTTGTACATCTGGTTTGGAGCGGCTTAGTATTTAAACCAAAGGACACCCAGTCCCGGGACACACAGTCCCTACCGTATTCTCCTTGAGCTAAGGACACACAGTCCTTGCCCAACACTCGTGGTAAGTCTTCAGGGCAGACTTCCAAACCCTCACAAACTCGGTCACCCGGCGATCCACAATTGACTGCTGGATTGCTCTAGACCATGGCGCCTAACCGTCTGGAGGATGCAGAGTCCTCAAAGGTAAAAGGCTTTAGTTCCACACAGGAACAACTTCTTCAGTGATGCTCAATCACTAGGTTTGGTTTGTGGTTTCGGTGGGTCGTGTATTTCCTCACTGATGATTTACTCTCGTAGGCTCTGAGGAATTTGGGTTGCTCTTATGACAAGTGTTAGTTTCTAACGGAGCAGCCAACCAGCTAGTGGTTGTGGGGGGCGGCTATTTATAGCCTGGGAGCATCCCGACGTGATTTGACATTAATGCCCTTAAATAATATGACCGATGGAGTGGATAAGACCAGTGACTTGGCGTGCCTATCGAAACGGTCGGGACCCTCAACTGTGAGAGTCCTCATGTCACTCATATTCCTCACTTGAGGCTTTTGGTAGGATTTGGCTTGGGTTGAGCATCATGAGGAAATTTATTCCATAGCGTTACTTTGACCCCCTTTAACAGTACGGTGTTCCTATTCATCAAATGCGAAGAAAGTAAAACAGAAAACTTAAATCTTCACGCTTCAATTTCTTCAGAATGATTTACTTCAGGAACCACCGATCTTCTCAATATCAATGTCTTAATGAGGAATATCAATTTCATCGCAGATTCCTCGTGATTCATTTCTTCAGCTTCAGACCAATTTCTTCAAATGAAGATATACATTTTTAGGGGTCGATATTCTTCAAATATCTCAAACTCCTCAATGACTTATAGATCCTGTGTACACTTATAAACACATTAGATACTTAATCTATAAGTCTTCAAACCACCAAAATCACTAAGGGGCACTAGATGCTCTTACAATTAGGGCATGCATGTAGCTTATGCACGTCTAATCCTATAGGGCAGATGACCGTCTTTGCTTCGTAAATTTTCGCGAGCAATTCATTATCCTTTGGAAGCATCTTCTTTATCATTTTTAGCAACTTTTCAAATCCCTTGTCAGATACACCTTTCTTTGCCTTCCATTGGAGCAATTCTTCTATAGTACCAGCTTTTTCTTGTCATATTCACAATTTGGGTAAAACAATTTCTTGTGATCGTCTAACATGCGCTCCAACTTCAACCTCTCCTTTTCACTTTTGCAGTTTCTCTATGCATACACAATGGCCCGACCAAGGTCATCAGCGGGCTCATTTGATGCCTCTTCTTCAGCTTCCCCATTGTAGTAACATTGTATTCACGAAACCTAGGATAGTTATCATCTCCTCTTCTTCTTCATTGTCTTCCATTATAACCCCTCTTTCTCCGTAATTGGTGTAATAGTTATAGCTGGAGATGAAACCGGACTGAAGCAGGTGGCTGTGAAGGAATTTTGTGGCAGAGTAATCCTTATTATTCTTACATACACCACATGAACAACACACTAAACCATTCCGCTCGTTTGCCTCAGCCACACGCATAAAATTATGAAGGCCATTAATGAACTCGGGAGTGCGTCAATCATCGTACATCCATTGCTGGCTCATGTTCATTACACAACATTGGAGTGACCAAATTAATACAAGTTCATCACATTAAAACCAAAGTAGAGTAGTGACCAAATGTTATTAATTCAAATATATATACATAAATTTCATACATATATACTTGTCATAAAATAACATACAACTATCTAAAGCATTTAAACGCAAAACAAATGCGATTAAAATTGAATTTAACATAATAATTGATCCAACAACATAATGATACCAAGCCTCTTTATTAATGACATATTTTCTAATCTTTCTAATCTTCAAGCGCATGGCATCCATCTTGATCTTGTGACCATCGACGACATCGGCGACATACAACTCCAATTCATCTTGTCTTCTTCAATTCTTTTCAATTTTTCTTTCAAATGATCATTTTCTTTCTCAACTAAATTTAACATCTCGACAAGAGGGTCGGGTGCAATTTCTAGTTCGCATACCTCGTAGATAAAAATATCGATGTCAACTTGATGGGCATAATTGTCCTAAACAAGAAATGAAACAAATAGTTATAAAAGATAATATACCACATCCGAATCGTAAACCGGACGAGGGCCGATGGGGACGAATATCAAAACCATGGTAATATATATATATAAGAAGCAATTATAGAAGTAAGAAAATTATACAAGTAATTATCTAAATCATACAAATTGTTTTTAACAAAAAGGATAAGAACAAGAGGCTCACCAAGGTGGTGCTAGTGACGGGACGACATGGGCGATGGACGTTGGTGCGAATGGGAAGGGACTAACTAAACCACACCTACTCATATGTGTGGAACCGGTTTCTCCCAGATATAAAATTCCGAGTAACAGGCCCTTGTGTTCACCAACCCTAGGATTACTGTTAGCTGGTGGACGTCACTTGATACATAAATTCCAAGAAAAATACAAAATTTGGGGTACAAGACCAGGAAGGTCCATGGGGTATAACAAAACGTCTAGAGGTTGACGGCGGAAGCGACTCGGGGATCTCCAGCATCTATGGGACTCCATTCCCACAGGAACAACTAACCTAGATAACTCATATCTCGCAAGTCTTCTATCATGGACTCCTAGGTTTCGTGGTTGACATCATCGTGCTCCTCTCCAAATACGCAATCTAGCCAAGACAATAGACAGGGACAAGCCAGTGAGTACTTTGAACATACTCGCAAACATCATGAAAACAGATAAGTAAAAGCACATGAGATGCATGTACTACAATTTTTAATAACCTGACATGCCATAAGTTTTAATTTTATAGATGCAATTACGCATGTAAATCATTCGTACCAATTATGTATAATCAATCAAGTAAGGTAGTATTAATAAATTAAATGTGTTGATAGGGCGTCCGAAGCGACACCTCCAAAGGACACGAAATATAAGCCACAATCGGGTGTCTAAGCGACGCCACATAAAAGGACCTATATCAGCATAATAAAAGTAATGCCACAGTCGGTCGTGTGGAGCGACACCGCATAAAGGACTTATAATGAAATATTAACAGGTGTGCCGCACTTGAGCGTTTGGAGCGACACAAAAAAGGGCTTATAAAAATATAATAACGTTGAGTAAGTAAAAACATGTGTGCATAGTGCAGGAGTGATTTATATGCACCTAAATTAATTACGTATATAAATGAGTCATAAGATAAATTCTTAAAAGAAAGTAAGAAAATAATTTATCCATATTGAAGGTAAATAAGCAAGCAATGAATTAAAGTAAAAGTAAAATGCAACATCGGGGGATATTTCTCCCAAAAATACCAAGGAAATAAGGATACTCCGATCAGGTGTGTGAAGCGACGCCTCGAAAGGATAACAATATAAAATGTGCCGCAGTCGGGCGTCTGAGTGGCGTCACCTAAAGGGCTTATATGGAAATAGTAACAGTTGCCACAGTCGGGCGTCTGGAGCGATGCCGCATAAAGGGCTTATGAAGCAATAATAACATCGAGTATCCAGGAGGTAGAACCTTCCAAGGGACACTCAAAAATTCTCATGTAAGGAATGGTTAGTCCACAACAAAATCCACAATCATTATGATCATCCATCACGGTTCATGATCATCATCATGTTTAAATTAATTCCTCCAAAGGCCGACACTCAAACAGACACTTGACCTATTACATACCGTAGTGCTTACCCATGGACACGGCTATTCGAATAGATATTTAACTCTATAGAGGGTGTACTCTTTACCCACGAGAAACATATTTCCTTAGTCAACCAAAAAACGTTGGCTAATTCCGCTTACGGTCTTTAAGTACAAAATACACCTGACGTACACACACCGTCTTAACTTCCCGATGCTAGGAATAACCCAAAGCAATCATGAGGCAAACTATAAGTGGGGATACCACAATCTTGATTAGCATGGGATCGACATATTTTTATTGCACACAAACAGGGGCACTACCACGTTGGTCCAACTGGAACACCCATGGCCCCGGACCAAGTGACATGCCTACCAGTAATCAGTGGTGTCTTTCACTATGGCATCTTTGTAGAGTGTGTGCAAGGAAAGGGGTTGATGACCTACTGAACTTTACCCTACCCATGGCAGGGACAAGTGGTAGCACAAATCAAGTAAGGGGGTTACTCACGCAAGACTTGATCTACGGTCAACTCAGGAGGTTCAACTTTTCCTAAAATGGTTAGCACCACAAAAGTTCTGAATGATATCTGACAGTGTTACCACCATCAGACCCCTATATGCCCTCACTGATCACTCTCGTCACAACGAGATATCAGTTTCACAGTCACACCTTTACCCATGACAAACCTTCCTCCAAGGTTGTTCGGAACAACCCATTAGTTACATGAGGTAGTACCCACTATCATCTGTATTTTACGCTCAATAGAAAATAAACCCATCACATGCATTCATGCATAAGTATTTCCTATATGGAAGTTTTTGTCTTACTAACAAAAACATGCATTAATTTATCGTAGCAAGAAATCACTCAACTTGTGAAAAAATCAATGTTCAAGATGCTTGCCATGGGTATGAAGAAGGGTGGTGTGCACTACAAAATCTTTGAAAGAATTCTTCCCTCCAATTTTCCTATTTTTGAAAATATTGGAATCAACACACATTTCTAAAACAATGTATAAAAGTTGTTTGAACTTTTTTTGAAATTAATCTATAAATAAACTAGATGGAATTTGAGAAAAAATAAAAAGAATCAACTTATTTGGAGTTATGGTTTATAAGCTAGAGTTGGTCAAACTTATGTCAAAATCTGCTTTTAAAAGAAATTATAAAAAGAAAAGCGCTCGGATGGGATTACCATTTCCAAAGAAGAAAAGGTGCCACGAGGATTCTTTGCCTTCACTCAAGGCAGTGGCGGGGGCGAGGTGTCGGTGACAATGGGTCCCGCTACCCACCTGCAGGTTTGACCGGTCTAGCAACCTTTGTCTCCTCTCAGCCGAATGTAGGAGGAGCTCCGCCGATCGACACCGGCAAAATACGATGCCATCCAAGGTTCTGATCATGTTGGCATGATCAGGAGATCGAGAAGAACTTGTTGGTACTCTCCAGGGTTGTAGCGATGGACGGAGTCATCGGCATCGAACTATTTTGAAGAACTCTGGTGGGTCGAAAATGTGGCGCGGGCATATGAGTCATCTTCGACAAAATTGAGGGCGGGGAAAGCTGTGCGAGGTCTATTTGGTCTCCTAGCTCTTGGGTTTTCGAGCTTAGGGAGGGCATAGCGGCGAATTTGGCAGAGTTGCCGCGGCGGCCAACGTCGCCGGAGATGAGAGAGAAGGCCGCTACTGGTCAATTGGCTACTCAGGAGGGCTCTAAGAAGAAGGAGAGATTCTATGGGAGGCTAAGAAAGCAAGGGGGAGGCCTTAAATAGACGTTGGAAGTCTGTTCCATGAGCTACTATTCGCACCAACTCGGCGGCGGCCACTGTTGGTGAACTAGGAGAGGCATGGCTAGCTGGCTAGTCTATCGAGGAGGAGGGCGCATCGTGGATGGGCACGACGAGTTGGAACAATCGGGGAGCATCGGGTGGCTAGGCCGGCAGGGAGCGTAGCAGGCGGTGGTGGCGGCTAGTGCCTCGCGCGGTAGGGGCTCGGCGGGACGCCATAGAGTGGGAGGGGAGGGTCGGTTGGGGTTTGGCTCGATGCGGCGTGGCTGTGCAAGCAGGGAAGGGCCAAGGGGATGCGGGATTGGTGGATGTGGTAGCTCTGATGCGAGCACGTGCAAAACGCGTTCTCTCCTCGCGCTCTAGATGTGCCCACCAAGTGTTCAACGAAACGTCAGACACATGCAATTTCCAAGGGCTAAGCTAATGGGTAAGGCAAGGCTTCTAGACTTGCTATATTGGCCAGGGAAGCAAGTTCCCAAAGCAATCTTTGAACCATGCCAAATATGTCCATGCTCTCTACGTGTTTGATGAAATTCCAATGGCATCTAAAAGACTTTGCTAGCACCCAAACTTTCCATAGTGGGGTCTCTTTGTACACTAAAGGTGATGGTGGGGTTAGGTTGACAAAATAGAAACTTGTTAGTATATTTTTTGGTGAAAAACATTTCTGGATAGAAAATGCAAGTGGTTATTTCATGCACTTAAAATAATCCAGTGGGGCTAAATTCCTGGACTTCAGGGTTTGGTAGGCACGACTTCAAGAAGGAAAAATATCATGGTCAATAGGGAAAGTTAAAATAGGGTTGCAGTTCAAATTCCTAAACTAGACCAGAATGGAAATGGGGTTGATTTGCTCAAATATTTCAAAGACCACAAATGGGTTTTTGCATAAAAGCAAATCACCTCCTTCACTTGAGATCTCCAAATTTTTATAGAATTTTTAAAAGAATTTATGAAGTGGTCTAGTGCAATAGAGGCTCTTAAAAGAATGAAAAAGCCTTTAAAAGAATTTAATTTGGCAATTGTTTGATGAAAATAATTCCCCACTGAATTTATAATAGGAAATACAAATGATTTCAAACCAATACTCAATCCCACAACAATTTTTAGAAGTCTATTTGGAGGGAAGTTTTTGAGGAAAGAGGCTCTGAAATGAGCAAAGAATCAAATTATATTCAAAAGTTTTATTTTAGGCAAAATATTAATTAATAAAAATATGGTTAAATTTTCGGGGCATGACAGACACTACCCTCTTAAAGAATAACTCGTCCTCAAGATTTGGTAAGGAGGAAAAACAAATCACTTCTGAAACATGGAATAAGGTCATTCATATGTAGGTGCAATCAAGACTATCATTTATAACACACAACCACTCATATAGCATCATGCAAATAACTGCTAGACTAACGAACACTCCGATGGGCATTAACAATGAATTACGAGTGATGAGGCTCCAACAAAGTATCCCCGGTCATGGGGGACATGTTCTGCTTATCCTCGGAGGAGCTCGGAGAAGGTGCCCTCTCTGGTCTGGCAATAGCGGTCTATCAGTGTGATCCGGGGATTCACAACAGCAAGAGTGTGTAAATGATCCATGAGTTGCTGGGTCAAATGCTCCTCACGATGACATATTGGACAAGGTTGGTCGGTTATGGGCCTCTCTACATTGGGCTGTGAGGAAACACGGTTTCTACTGTGGGGCTGCGGGGCTCGGGAGTAAAAATTACCCCTTTCACCGTCTCCTAGTGCCGCAAGTCAAGGGAAAATTATTTCTTTGAAGGCAACAACTTCTACGGTCATGCTTGGTGTCTGCAAAGATTTTCCAATGGTGACGACGAGTAAAAAGGGTTACTAGTATGGGTTTAACAGTGGGTCATGCCCAATTGTCCAATATTCCGAGGAACGGTTGGAGATCCTCTATTTGAAAAACTAACACTGGGTGGCAACCCCAAGAATGTTGTGGGTGGAACCTCGCACTATCCTGACCAAGCTGTGAGGGATGCATCTAGGATTTCCAGATGAATCCCAATGGTCAACATGGGGATCGAGGGCTGCGGGGTAGTGCACACGGTAGGGAGTGCTTGGGATGTTCATGGGTGTGGCTTCATACAGTGTGCCTAGTTTATGTGCACACAGTTTGGCACGTGTGTGACCTCGCTTATCGAGTCTTGGGTCTCGGGTATCAATTCCCAAAGTGACACATCACTTGGGTAACTAGGTGGGTGGCTTTGGTGGTCATGCTCAAAAATTTCTTCTAAGGCCAAATGTCAACTAGCTAACGCTGGTTACGCAAATTACCCTTAAAAACAACGACGTACGGGCATCCTACAATTTTATCTAAAACGTCCTTACTACAACTTTGGAAAATACGTGAATATAGCATTACAGGGCAACACGACAACTAGTGTGTGACAACTACTCTTGGGAACTCTCTCCGCCTTCGATGGCCTCTGAGCTGACATGCTCACAAGCCGATGAGGCTTCTTCAGTTTCCATAGCTCTAGGGTAGAGTGGGCCATGGGACGGGGTTGCACGGTTGCGGTGATGACGACGTATGGGACGACGCACCCTAGGCACAACTTCATTGCAGTAAGCATCAGAACTGCGGTGAAGGTTGATATTCCTCACAGATGCGTTGGTCTCCCGCCAAGCTTAAAGGGTGACGTAGGACAGCGACGACAAGTATTTCCCTAGTTAAGAAACCAAGGTATAAATCCAGTTGGAAGATCCACAAGACTGTGTAAGCAGCCCCTGAACACAAATAGCAAATCCTCGCAACCCAACGCGTAGAGGGGTTGTCAATCCCTCGTGGGTAAAGTAAGGATAGATCGATAGATGCAAATAAGAGTGATAGAAAATAGAATGCAACAAGGTATTTTTTTGATAATATTGATTTGAAAACAAAATAGAAAATAAATAGAAAGGCAAATAGCAAAGTAGAGATTGCAAATAGATGATGTGAAGTAGACCCGGGGCGGTAGGTTTCACTAGTGGCATCTCTCGACAAAATTGCAAGCGGTGGGTAGACAAATTACTATTGGGCAATTGATAGAAAAGCAAATAATTATGACGATATTCATGACAATGATCTTGTATATAGCATAACATACAAAATAACTAGACCGACTTCTGCGTGCATCTACTTCTATTACTCCACACATCGACCGCTATCTAGCATGCATCTAGTGTATTGAGTTCATGGAGAAACAGAGTAATGAATTAAGTACAATGGCATGATGTAGACAAGATCTATTCATGTAGGAATAGACCCATTTTTTTATCTTTAATGGCAACAATACATACGTCTCATGTCTCTTTCTATCACTAAGATTGAGCACCGCAAGATCGAACCCATCACAAAGCACCTCTTCCCATTGCAAGATAAAAGATCAAGTTGGCCAGAAAAAAACCAAATATCAAAGAAGAAATACGAGGCTATAATAATCAAGCGTGAATATGTTTTCATAGATCTGATCATAAACTCAAAATTCAGCAGATCCCAACAAACACACCGCAAAAGAAAGAGTTACATCATATGGATCTCCAAGAGACATTGTATTGAGCAACAAAATGAGAGAGAAAACCATGTAGCTACTGCTTACGGACCCGTAGGTCTGACATGAACTACTCACACATCATCGGAGGAGCACCAATGAGGATGGTGAACCGCTTTGTGATCGTGTTCCTCTCCAGAACGGGCTCGAGATTGGTTTTCGTGGGACTCGAACTTGCGGCGGTTGAAACGATTTTTCTTCGACTCCTCTAGATTTTTTGGAATACTGGGATATTTATAGAACTCAGAGGCGGTGGAGAAGCTTCCAGAGGGCCCCACTACACACGAGGCCGCGCCAGGGGCCTCTCGTGCACCTTGGTGTCTAGTGGGCTCCCTGGGCTATGGCTGCTGCTCAATCTTGGCCCCCAAGTTTCCTTCTGGTTCAAAAAAATCTCCGTAATGTTTTGTGGCAACTGGACCTGATCTGATATGGATTTTCTGTGAAGGAAAAAACACCAAAAATAGCAACTCGAACTAGGCACGATGTCAATATGTTAGTCCCCAAAAATGATGTAAGATTGCTATAAAATGAGTATAAAACATCCAAGAATGATAACATAACAATATAGAACAATCAAAAATTATAGATACGTTGGAGACGTATCAGCATCCCCAAGCTTAATTCCTGCTCCTCGAGTAGGTAAATGATAAAAACATAATTTTTTATTATGAAATGCTGCCTCACATGTTCATCATATTATTTTTATTTCAGAATGGACATATGGACTTTTAGATGATGCAAAGCAATAGTCTATAATTGGACATGAAGATTTAAATACTCAAGCATCTTAACAAGCAACTAAGTCTTTCAAAATATCAACGCTAAAGAATGTTATCCCTAGACCATCATGGTCTATCATTGATCCGTTCATGCAACAAACTCAATATTAACTATATCAAATGCTCAAGTGTGATAATGGTGTTCCTTAGTTTGGGGTTTATAAGAGAAGATGGAGACTGGAATTCGAAAATAAAAAATGCATAATGTAAATAGATAGGCCCTTCACAGAGGGAAGCAGGGATTTGTAGAGGTGTCATAGCTCAAAGTGAAAAACTTAGAGATAATGTTTTTTAGGATGGCATGCTTTTCCTATCAATGAGAACGACTAAGGGTTTCCAATATCCTCCATACTAAAACAATTATAGGCAATTCCCAAAGTGAAAATAAAGTTTATTCCTTTTCCACCATTATTTCACATTCCACGGCTAGCCGTATCCATGGGTGCTGCCCATACCAACACTTTCCAAGGAATTTATTATTTGACAACATATTTTTTTTGTTTTCGGACTAGACATCCCTATTATCGCCATACTCTCGTGCAATGGCAAGTGAATAAACACTCATCTTGAGAATAACCTATTTAACATGGAAGATATCGGCCACCCCTCGCCGCTTCATGAGCGGTAGAGTGATGACCCACAAGTATATGGGATCAATCATAGTCCTTTCGATAAGTAAGAGTGTCGAACCCAACGAGGAGCAGAAGGTTCTGACAAGTGGTTTTCAGAAAGGTAAAATCTGCAGGCACTAAAATTGCTGGTAACAAGTGATTGTGTGGGGAGATGATTCGTAGCAAGCAACAAGTAACAAAAGTAGCAACGGTGCAGCAAAGTGGCCCAATCCCTTTTGTAGCAAGGGACAAGCCTGGACTAAGTCTTATAGGAGGAAAAACGCTCTCGAGGACACACGGGAATTTATGTCATGCTAGTTTCATCATGTTCAAATGATTCGCGTTCGTTACTTTGATAGTTTGATATGTGGGTGGACCAGCGCTTGGGTACTGCCCTTACTTGGACAAGCATCCCACTTAAGATTAACCCCTCTCGCAAGCATCCGCAACTACGAAAGAAGAATTAAGACAAAATCTAACCATAGCATTAAACTAGTGGATCCAAATCAGCCACTTACGAAGCAACGCATAAACTAGGGTTTAAGCTTCTGTCACTCTAACAACCCATCATCTACTTACTACTTCCGAATGCCTTCCTCTAGGCCCAAATAATGGTGAAGTGTTATGTAGTCGACGTTCACATAACACCACTAGAGGAAAAACAACATACAACATATCAAAATACCGAACAAATACCAAATTCACATGACTATTATTAGCATGACTTATCGCATGTCCTCGGGAACAAAAGTAACTACTCACAAAGCATAATCATAATCATGATCAGAGGGGTAATCAGTAACATCAAGGATCTGGACATAATCTCTTCCACCAAACAATCCAACTAGCATCAAGTACAAAGAGTAATCAACACTACTAGCAACCTTACAAGTACCAATCGGAGTCGCGAGACGGAGATTGGTTACAAGTGATGAACTAGGGTTTGGAGATGAGATGGTGCTGATGAAGATGTTGACGGTGATGATTTCCCTCTGATGAGAGGAGTGTTGGTGATGACGATGGCGACCATTTCCCCCTCTGAGAGGGAAGTTTCCCCCGCAGGATCATCCTGCCGGAGCTCTAGATTGGTTCTGCTCAAGTTCCGCCTTGTGGCGACGGCGAAACCACGAAAAAGCTGCTCTTTGATTTTTTCCTGGACGAAACCCTCCATATAGCAAAAGAGGGGGTCTAGTGGGTCAGTGGGCTGCCCACAAGTCCCCATGGCGCGGCTTGGGGGGTGGCCACGCCGTGCAGGCTTGTGGGCACCCCCTGGTGCCCCTCCGGCACTTCTTCGGCCCAGTATTTTTTATAAATTGGGAAAAAAAATCTCCGTTTATTTTCACGGTGTTTGGACATGGGCAGAATAGGTATCTCAACTTTGCTCCACTTTCACGCCAGAATTCCAGTTGCCGGTATTCTCCCTCTTCATGTAAACCTTGCAAAATAAGAGAGAAAAGGCATAAGAATAGTACCATGAAGTGAAATAACAGCCAAAGAAGCGATAAATATCAACATGAAAACATGATGCAAAATGGACGTATCAACTCCCCCAAGCTTAGACCTCGCCTGTCCTCAAGCGAAAGCCGAGATCACTAAATATGTCCACATGTTTAGGGAGAGAGGTGTTGACAAAACAATATACGAACATGCATGCATCATGATCATGATCAGAACAACAATACCAACATATAATCTCTCATGCTAAAGTGATAATTCCTTCACAAAGTAAAACATGGATCAAGAACCTTACCGAGAAGTAACTACCGATAGCCTTTAGTCATTGAAGCAATTGCAATTTGTCACAACATCAGAAAGAGTCAAATAAGAGCTTGTAAAGCAAATCCACATACTCAATCATTCTTTCGTTCTCTACAATTGCTACAACTCGCGTGGTACTTATGAGATCAAAGTTTCAGCTGGACACAGAGAAAGATAGGGGCTTATAGTTTTGCCTCCCAACTTCTTACCTCAAAGGTAAAGTCAACAATAATAATTCATGATTGCCTACCTCCGAGTTGACATATGAATATATATCTTTCCCCAGCATGTGATGGTAGCCAAGATAAAGGCGAAACGGGGAATTGGTGAAGATCACCATGACTCTTTCAGGGGTAAAAGGTAAAGGTACAAGACAGGCCCTTTGAAGAGGGAAGCAGAGGTTGTCATGCGCTTTTGAGGTTTAGATGCGTGTCCTCTTAGTGCAGAGGAACGTCAATTTATATTGCCCCCTGTGATAAAGAACTTTATTATGCAGTCTGTCGCTTTTATGTCTTCCTCATCACAGGTTCATATAAAGCTTATTTTTCCACACACTAATAGATCATACATATTAGAGAGCAATTTTTATTGCTTGCACCGATGACAACTTACTTGAGGGACCTTATTCAATCCATAGGTAGGTATGGTGGACACTCATGGCAAAACTGGTTTGAAGGTTTATCGATGAACAAGTAGTATCTCTACTTGGTGCGGGAGTTTTGGCTAATATGAGGTGGAAGCAATCGCCACATGCTAAGGGATCTCTAATCATATAACATTGTTCACAACCAAGCAAACACAATTCATTATGTTCTCTTCCTTGTCCAACATCTACTTCTAGGCATGCAATAGTTTGGTGAGTGTTCACAATCATAGATGGTGTCAGAGATGATATATTTATATGTGAACCTCTCCTTCTTTATCACTTCCTATTAATTGCAACAGTGACCAAGGTCTACGTTTGCCTACCCTCAACAAGTTTCAATCCTCATTCTTTTTATATGTGAAGGCATCACTTCCCATAAGATCATTACATGATCTTTCATGCTTTTGTTCTATTCTCACTCTTTTGATCATGACAAGAGGCAAAGCCCTTCAACTAAGACACTCTTTATTATAAGGCTCACGAGCAAGAATACATCAGGGGTGTCACAAAGAAAAACTCAAGACTAAAACACTAAGACTTTTAAACTACTAGAGAAAGAGAAAACTGAAAAGGAAAACTAAAACAAAGGTAAAAGCAAAAGATGTGATGGTGATACGATACCGCGGCAACTCCCCCAAGCTTGGCACAAGCCAAGGGGATTGCCCATACCAATGCTCAGTTGTCTTCCTTTGGTGGTGATGGTGGAGTTGTTGCAATCTTTGACTCCAAGAGGGCCATTAATCTTTGATTTATACCTTGGAGATCTGCGATATGTTTTTCCAGCAAAACAACTTCACGAGTGAGACAAGTATTGCGAGCACGAGTTGTTTCACAAAACCTCAAAAGTTCAATCAAAGATGGAGACAGTAGATGGAGGTAGGGTTGGAGGAAATCCACTTCTTCAACTTCTTCCTTGTTGAGCACAGATTGCACTTTGTCCCATGCTTGATCCTTCCTCTTAGCTTTGCCCTTGGTTTCTTTAGGTAGCCTTTCCTTAGATTCCATGACCTCCATCCTTTACAGATCAGCATGAACTTCTCCATAGATTTGATGGAGGTTGTTCTCCCCCATAGATTCCTGGGACGACATCTTGACCTAGATGTGCGGCAGAAAACAGGCTCGAAACGAAAAACAGAGGAAATCTGCATGATGCACGGGTCAGACCAAACAGAAGTATATATAATGATTTTTTCCCTAGTGCAGAAGGAGTCTCCTGCACGAAAACGGAGTCCGGGAGGCGCACGAGGTGGCCACAAGCCCTCACAGTGCGGCGAGGGGGTGCGCCCGCGCCGTGCAGGCTTGTCGCCTCCTCGCGCACTTTCCGGACTACTTCCAATTTTTGTATTTTTTTTCAAATATTCCAAAACAGAGAAAATTTCCTACTGGAAAAGTTTTGGACTCTGTTTTCTTACCGAATCACATACCTCTTCGTTTTCGGAGTCTGAAACAGGCTGATAAACATCCCTTAGGTATTCCTCCGGAGTTATGGTTTTGATGATATTACTTTCAACATTTATGGGAGTACCTGAGATATAATGCTTGATTATCTGCCCAATTACCACTCTCGGACAATTACCTTCCGTGTTGTTGATCTTGATAGCACGGGAACGATATACTTCCTCAACAACATAGGGACCTTCCCATTTAGAGAGAAGCTTGCCTGCAAAGAATCTTAAACGAGAGTTATATAGCAAGACATAATTAATCACCTACATTGAACTCGCGCTTTTGTATCCTCTTATCATGCCACCTCTTAACCTTCTCTTTGAACAGCTTGGCATTTTCATATGCCCGAGTTCTCCACTCATCAAGCAAGCTAATGTCAAATAACCTCTTCTCACCGGCAAGTTTGAAATCAAAGTTGAGCTCTTTGATTGCCCAATAAGCTTTATGCTCTAGCTCAAGAGGTAAATGACATGCTTTACTGTACACCATTTTGTACACAGACATGCCCATGGGATTCTTATAGGCAGTTCTATAAGCACACAATGCATCATCGAGCTTCTTAGACCAATTCTTTCTAGACCTGTTGACAGTCTTTTGCAGAATCAGTTTAATCTCTCTATTACTTAGCTCTACTTGACCACTGGACTGAGGGTGATAGGGAGACGCAATTCTATGGTTGACATCGTACTTAGCAAGCGTTTTACGGAAAGCACCATGAATGAAGTGTGAACCACCATCGGTCATTAGATATCTACGGACTCCAAATCTAGGGAAGATAACTTCTTTCAGCATCTTGATAGAGGTGTTGTGATCAGCACTACTAGTGGGGATAACTTCTACCCACTTAGTGACGTAATCAATAGCAACTAAGCTATGCGTATACCCGTTGGATTTTGGAAAAGGTCCCATATAATCAAAGCCCCAGACATCAAATGGTTCAATGACAAGTTAATAGTTCATAGGCATTTCCTGACGTTTGCTAATATTACCTATTCTTTGACATTCCTCACAAGACAAGACAAACTTACGGGCATCCTTGAAGAGAGTGGGCCAATAGAATCCTGATTGCAATACCTTGTGTGCGGTTCTATCTCCCGCATGGTGTCCTCCGTATGCCTCGGAGTGACACTTCTGTAGGATCTGGCCCTATTCATGTTCAGGTACACAACGTCTAATAACACCACCTACTCCTTCCCTATAAAGGTGAGGATCATCCCAAAAGTAATGTCTCAAGTCAAAGAAAAATTTATTCTTTTGCTGGTATGTGAAACTAGGCGGTATATATTTGGCAACGATATAGTTTGCGTAATCAGCATACCACGGTGCACTACGTGAAGCATTGAGGACATTCAATTGCTCATCGGGAAAGCTATCATCAATAGGTTCTAGGTCATCAAGAACGTTCTCCAACCTAGACAAGTTATCTGCTACTGGATTATCAGCACCCTTTCTGTCGACAACGTGCAAATCAAATTCTTGTAGCAAGAGAATCCATCCGATAAATTTTGTAGCGACGATTTCCCCCTCCGGGAGGGAAGTTTCCCCGGCAGGATCTTCCTCCCAGAGCTCTAGATTGGTTCTGCTCAAGTTCCGCCTCGTGGCGGCGGCGAAACCACGAAAAAGCTCCCCTCTGATTTTTTTCCTGGACGAAACCCTCCATATAGCAAAAGAGGGGGCCAGTGGGCCAGTTGGCTGCCCACAAGCCCCCAAGGCGCGGCCTGGGGGATGGCCGCACCGTGCAGGCTTGTGGGCACCCCCTGGTGCCCCTCTGGCACTTCTTCGGCCTAGTATTTTTTATAAATTGGGAAAAAAATCTCCGTTGATTTTCACGGCGTTTGGAGTTGCGCAGAATAGGTATCTCAACTTCGCTCCACTTTCAGGCCAGAATTCCAGTTGCCAGTATTCTCCCTCTTCATGTAAACCTTGCAAAATAAGAGAGAAAAGACATAAGAATAGTACCGTGAAGTGAAATAACAGCCAAAGAAGCGATACATATCAACATGAAAACATGATGCAAAATGGACATATCATAGAGGCACACAAAACAGAATATTATTTTGAATATTAGAGTTGGCACTAGCAAATTTACTTGGAACGACATTGAAATACCACATATAGGTAAATATGGTCGACTCATTGGCACAACTTTGGGTTTAGGATTTGGATGCCCAAGCAGCATTCCTGCTTAGTATAAGTGAATGCTAGCAAATAGATTGAGAAGGGCCCAACCAAGGAACAAAAATTGTCATAAGTGAACATTAAACATAACTAACACTGAATAATGCAACACAAGTAGGATGCCATTTCATATCATAATTATTGACTTCATGTGCATGCATAGGGAATCACAAACCTTAACACCAATATTCTTACTAGAGCATATATAATTACTCATCAACATACTCTCATATTACTATCTTCATATCGCAAAATTGTTGCAAAGAATAAAGTTTAATATCCAATGATCTTCATAAAAGTTTTTATTATATCTTTCATAGAAATCCATCACTTTGGGACTAATTTTCATTTAAAGAAAATTTCCAATGCGGATAACAAGCTCTCAAACAAGTATAGGTGTAGCACGAGAGCACAAGTTTCTTTAAAATTTTCAACTCTCAAAATTATATAAGTGAAGCAAGAGAGGATTTCTTCAAAATTTCAGCAACTCTCAAAATAATCTAAGTGAAGCATGTGAGTAAATTTCTTCAAAATAATAGCACCGCCATGCTCAAAAGATATAAGTTAAGTACTTGAGAAATTCCATGGCTCAAAAAAATTAAGTGAAGCATAATGAGCGATTCTAACAAATCATGGCATAATTTAGCTCTCTCAAATGGTTGTGTCGAGAAAGATTTATTATGACAAACTAACCAGCAAATAATGCAAAGAGACAAATAATACAAGACGCTCCCAGCAAAACTCATGATATGTGTCGAATAAAAATATATCTCCAAGTAAAATTACCGATGGTTTCTAGAAGAAAGAGGGGATGCCTTCCAGGGCATCCCCAAACTTAGCTGCTTGATACTCCTTAGATATTTCCTTGGGGTGCCATGGGCATCCCCAAGCTAAGGCTTTTATCAATCCTTATTCCATCATCCATTGTGATCTCCCTCACAATTTGAAAACTTCAATCACACAAAACTAAACAAAATTTCGTGAGATCCGTTAGTATAAGAAAACCAAACATTACTATAGGTTGAAAACCTATTCCAATTTTGTTTTTTTCTTTATACCTACTATATTCTAACTTTACTATGGCTTATGCCCCTGATATAAACCATAGAATCAGTAAAATAAGCACATAACGCAAACAAAACATAATCTGTTTAAAAGATAACAATTTGTAAATATTCACAATTTATTTATACTTCTGTAACTGAAAACATTCTCAAAATTTAGGAAGACGTAGAGAATTTTTATATAAATCATGTGTCAAAAACTCAGAAAATTTTGACATATCTGTAGTTTTTAGGATTTTTTCTAGTCGATGCAAAAGTTTCTGTTTTACAGCAGGATTAAAGATACTAATACCTCACATGATCCCAAAGGCTTTGCTTGGTACAAACACGAAAAAAATACAATTCTAACAGTAGAATAATTGTGCAAACAGTCAAGAACAGAAAACAAAAGTGAAAATAAATTTTATGCATTGGGTTGCCTCCCAACAAGCGCTATCGTTTTACACCCCTACCTAGGCATATAGGATATATTTTTAAGTATTGTTATCCTTGCTTTCGAGAGATGAATTCTTTTTTGGAGATTTCTCAAACATAACTTGAAATGCATTATCCATATAAATTTTAGCATTTTCAAGGTGCCCATCTGCGTATCCCCTTAGATTACCAGCAACAATCCAACAATATTCTTTATTAACATTGTTGAAAACTTGTTGGATCATATCTAAAACAAGAATTTCCTTTTTAGGATTATCATAAAGATTTTATTATCACCGAGCAAATGTCTCAAAACATAATCAGTATTATAGAGAGTTTCATTTACTACCGGCTTTTCACGGTTCGTACCATAGAAATCAAAGATTTCCCAAGCTTCCCGTAGTCTATGATCAAATTCATCCATAATAACAAGGGTGGCTATCTACTTAGATTTAGGATCCTTTATAACAGGTAGTACATAAAACAATCTTTGCAAAGTAGGATGAGTATAGATAAATCTATTGTCAAGTTTCAGAACTAGTGCTGACATAACTTCCGCATAAGTTTTGGTTCTTTTAAGTGTAGGAGTATTATCACAAGACAAAGTTCCAACACAATTGAAGAATTCTTGGATAGCTTATTTTCCCATAACATTCCTTGTCCCAAAACGAAGGTTTTAGCATCCAGATTACCAGGACGTCCAATTTTAGGAGTCCTGTCATCGTCTGTTTCTGCCATACCAAAATCACTCATGATTACAACCAGCAAAGACACAAGAAAACAAGAGATCCGGCAAGAAAACATCAAACGTCAAGAAGGAAAATAAATAGGATTTTTTTTGTGAAGTTGCAGTAAGGAAAACGAGTGGCAAATGGCAAATAATGTAATTGCAAGGAGATGAGATTTGTGTGTACGAACGAGATAGATCTTGACTTGATGTTCCCCGGCAACGGCGTCAGAAATCTTGACGTTCCTCGCAGGTGCGTTGGTGTCCATCCAAGTTTAAAGGGTGATGTAGCACAACGACGGCAAGTATTTCCCTCAGTTAAGAAACCAAGGTATCAATCGAGTAGGAAGATCCATAAGACTATGTAAGCAGCCCCTACACAAAAATAGCAAATCCTCGCAACCCAACGCATAGAGTGGTTGTCAATCCCTCGTGGGTAAAGTAAGGATAGATTGATAGATGCAAATAAGAGTGGTAGCAAATAGAACACAGTAAGGTATTTTTGGTTTTTTATAGTATAGATCTGAAAATAAAAGAGCAAATAAAGTAGAAAGGCAAATATCAAAGTAGTATTACAAATAGATGATGTGAAGTAGACCTGAGGGCCGTAGGTTTCACTAGTGGCTTCTCTCAAGAAAATTGCAAGCGGTGGGTAGAAAAATTATTGTTGGACAATTCATAGTAAAGCAAATGATTATGACGATATTCATGACAATGATCATGTACATAGGCATCACGTCCAAAATAAGTAGACCGACTTCTACCTACATCTACTTCTATTACTCCACACATCATCCGCTATCCAGCATGCATCTAGTGTATTGAGTTCATGGAGAAATAGAGTAATTCCTTAAGAACGATGACATGATGTGGACAAGATATATTCATGTAGGAAAGACCCCGTCGTTTTATCCTTAATGGAAATGATACATGTGTGTCATGTCTCTTTCTGTCACTGAGATTGAGCACCACAAGATCGAACCCATCACAAAGCACATCTTCCCATTGCAAGATAAAATATCAAGTTGGCCAGACAAAAACAAAATATCGAAGAAGAAATATGAGGCTATAATAAACAAGCATGAATATGTTTTCATAGATCTGATCATAAACTCACAATTCATCGGATCCCAACAAACACACCACAAAAGAAAGAATTACATCATATGGATCTCCAAGAGACCATTGTATTGACAAACAAAACGAGAGAGAAATCCATCTAGCTACTGCCTACGGACCCGTAGGTCTGATATGAAGTACCCACGCATCATCGGAGGAGCACCAATAAGGATGGTGAACCCCTCCGCGGTCGTGTTCCTCTCTAGAACGGGCTCTAGATTGGTTTTCGTGCCTTTGGAAAATGTGGCGGCTGAAATGATTTTTCGTCGAATCCTCTAGGGTTTCTGGAATATTGGGGTATTTATAGAGCTTAGTGGCAATGGAGAAGCTTCCAAAGGGCCCCACTAGAAGCTAGGCCGTGCCTGGGGCCTCTAGCACGCCGTGGTGTCTAGTGCCCCCCTGGGCCTTGGCTGCTACTCAATCTTGGCCCCCGAGTTTCCTTCTAGTCCAAAAAAATCTCTGTAAAGTTTCATGGCAATTGGACCTCATCTGATATGGATTTTCCACGAAGGAAAAAAACACAAAAACAACAACTGGCACTACGCAGTATGTCAACAGGTTGGTCCCAAAACATGATATAAAATTGCCTTAAAATGAGTATAAAACATCCAAGAATGATAACATAACAGCATAAAACAATCAAAAATTATAGATACATTGGATACGTATGAAAGCTCTTCTAGGATGAAGATTGGGTTGTTTAATGGGAAAACTAGGGCAGACCCCAGGTATCCAACAGGTCTTCCAAATAATACTAGTTGGTCGATGGAGACAGTTGCACCTTCACTGCTGGCCAGAGTCCGGCGAGCAAATGACGTGCCATTCACAACCGGGTCAAGGGTGATCTGATCGATCAACGCCTCCTGCTCTCTTAAGTAGCGCACTACCTACACCAATGAGGGTCCATCTCAAGGTCTCTGATGTGTACTTGGATCGAGCTACGATAGCCTTCACAGCTAGGATAGTAGAGGAACGGGTGGCTATTCATCCTTGGCGACAGATGTCACGGCTGGACTATAGCTTCTCGGGCTGCAAGCTCGCGGGCTTGGATTTCGCTAGCGGATGCTCTATGATTGAAATGGTTAGGGTATTCCAAAGAGGAGCTCCCTCCATAGAAGTGCACCGTGACCCAAAAGTGACGGATACTATCAGTGGCAGGCTTCTCATGCACAAATACACCGGGGCCGCTTCTATGCAAAAAACATGGTGGGTGAGGTCGGCAAGGATGGCTACAAAGTCTTCACGCTTGGATGCCGGGGTCTCATTGCAAATGATGGGACCACGCATCCTGGTAGTCTGGGGTTACTCGAGTGATACTTAAGGTTGTGGGCTACTAAGTTGGGGCAAGGCTTTCCTTTATAGACCAAGGGAGTTGTCCATCACATGCTAGGGGATGTGACAACTCCGGTGTCAGTCACGAACACATGGCCTATGGGATGGGCTGACAGGTTTGCCACCGACTGCCAAACATTTGTCGGATGGCCAATGTAGATGACTATTGAGTAGCTTAGGCTGGGATATGGATATATAAATATCTGGGATAGGGATAGCGACATGGCTAAGATAGGATTAACTAATGGTCAGCCTGGCTCTTATACCAATGTTGTCAAGTGCTACTTCTCAAACAACAGCGCCAGAAATTGACATGTTGACTGAGACTTGCTTGCGTTGGTTTTTCCCTTGAAGAGAAAAGGGTGATGCAGCACAGGAGCAGTAAGTATTTCCCTCAGTTTGAGAACCAAGGTATCAATCCAGTAGGAGAATCTCCTCAAGTCCAGAGTACCTGCGCAAACACAAACGAGATTGCACCCAACGCTATAAAGGGGTTGTCAATCCCTTCAAGATTGATTGCAAAGTGAGATCTAAAGGGGGAAAGTGCAACGAAGTAAAAGAGTAAGGCTGAAAATAGGGTGTGAAGTAGACCCGGGGGCCATAGTGTTCACTAGAGGATTCTCTCAAAATAGAAAATAGTACGGTCGGTGAACAAATTACTGTCGAGCAATTGATAGAACCGCGCAAAGTCATGACGATATCTAAGGCAATGATCATACATATAGGCATCACGTCCGAGACAAGTAGACCGATAGTTTCTGCATCTACTACTGTTAGTCCACACATCGACCGCTATCCAGCATGCATCTAGTGTATTGAGTTCATGACGAACAGAGTAACGCCTTAAGCAAGATGACATGATATAGAGGGATAAACTCAGACCAATGATGAAAACCCCATCTTTTAACCCTGATGGCAACAACATGATGCGTGCCTCGCTACCCCTTCTGTCACTGGGTGAGGTCATCGCACGGTATGAACCCAAAACCAAGCACTTCTCCCATTGCAAGAATCATAGATCAAGCTGGCCAAACAAAACCCACAACTCAGAGAATTACAAGGATATGAAATCATGCATATAAGAGATCAGAAGAAACTCAAATAAGATTCAGAGATAATCTGATCATATATCCACAATTCATCAGATCTCGACAAACACACCGCAAAAGAAGATTACATCGGATAGATCTCCATGAAGATCATGGAGAACTTTGTATTGAAGATCCAAGAGAGAGAAGAAGCCATCTAGGTACTAGCTATGGACCCGTAGGTCTATGGTGAACTACTCACGCATCATCGGAGAGGTCATGGTGTTGATGGAGAAGTCCTTCGTATCCGAATCCCCCTCTGGCAGGGCACCAGAACATGCCCCAGATGGGATCTTGCGGAGACAGAAGCTTGCGGCGGTGGAAAAGTACTTTCGATGATCTCCTGATTTTTCCTGGGATTTTAGGGAATATATAGGCAAAAGACCTAGGGCAGAGGAGGTCCAGGGAGCCCACAAGCCTGGGAGCCGCGCCCCCTGGCCACGGCTAGGGGGCTTGTGGGGTCCCTGGTGGCTCCCTGCCTTGGTTCTCATGTCTCCCGATCGTCTTCTGTTTCGGAAAAAATCTTTTCGGAAGTTTTATTCCGTTTGGACTCCGTTCAAAATCCTCCTTTGAAAAGGGTCAAAAACACGGAAAAAATAGGAACTGGCACTTGGCTCTGAGTTAATAAGTTAGTCCCAAAAAAGATATAAAAGGCATACAAATCATCCAAAGTTTGACAAGATAATAGCATGAAACCATCAAAAATTATAGATACGTTGGAGACGTATCAAGCATCCCCAAGTTTCACTCTTGCTCGTGCTCGAGTAGGGAAGTGATAAAGACTGAATTTTTGAGGTGGAATGCTACCTAGCATAGTTGTCCTTTGTAACTTCTTTCATGTGACATGAATGTTCAGATCTGTAAGATTCAAAACAATAGTTTGCTATTGACATGAAAACAATAATACTTCAAGAAAACTAGCAAGGTAATCATGACTTTCGAAATAACAAGGCCAAAGAAAGTTATCCCTACAAAATCATATAGTCTGGCTATGCTCCATCATCCTCACACAACTAATTTAAATCATGCACAACCCCGGTATTGGCCAAGTAATTGTTTTCACACTCTTACTTTCTCAAACCTTTTTCAACTATCACGCAATACATGAGCGTGAGGCATGGATATAGCACTATAGGTGGAATAGAGTGTGGTGGTGGTTGTGAGACAAAATAGGAGGAGATGGTCACATTGACTCGGCATATCAAAGGGCTATGGAGATGCCCATTAATAGATATCAATGTGAATGAGTAGGGATTGCCATACAATGGATGCACTTAGAGCTATAAGTATGTGAAAGCTCAAAAGGAGAACTAGTGGGTGTGCATCCAACTTGCTTGCTCACGAACACCTAGGGCAATTTGAGGAAGCCCATCATTGGAATATACAAGCCAAGTTATATAATAAAGATTCCCACTAGAATATGGTGGTGACGAAACGAGAGTCTCTCAATCATGAAGAACATGGTGCTATTATGAAGCACAAGTGTGGAAAAAAGATAGTAGCATTGTCCCTTCTCTCCTTTTTTTCTTTGGATCTTTAGCCTTTTTTTATGTGGGCAACTTTGGCCTCTTTTTTTTCCTCACATGGGACAATTTTCTAATAATGATGATCATCACACTTTTATTTACTCACATCTCAAAGCTTAGAACGATCTTGACTCTATAGGAAATGCCTCTGGCAATGTACCGGGATGTGCAACGATCTAGCTTAGCGTATGATGTTGAAACATCTCGCTAGCTATCTTACGATCATGCAATGGCAATATGAGAGTGACAGCACAAGTCATGAGACGGAACGATGGGAGTTGCATGGCAATATATATCTTGGAATGGCTATGAAAATGCCATAGTAGGTAGGTATGGTGGCTGTTTTGAGGAAGGCATATGGTGGGTTTGTGTACCGGCGAGAATTGCGCGGTACTAGAGAGGATAGAAATGGTGGAAGGTGAAAGTGCATCTATACCATGGACTCACATTAGTCATGAATAACTCACAAACTTGTTGCGAAAGTTTTTATTACTAATCGAAATAAAGTGCTAAATGCATACTCCCAGGGGAAGGGTTGGTAGGTGTTAACCATCGCGCGATCCCGACCGCAACACAAAGGATGACAATCAATAGATCAATTATGCTCCGACTTCCTAACATAGCGGTTCACCATACGTGCATGTTACGGGAATCACTAACTTCAACACAAGTATTTCTAGATTCACTACACCCTACTAACATAACTCTTAATATTACCAAATCCACGTCTCAAAACTAATTGAGAGGAATCTGACTTCTCTTTCTACTCAATGCACATGAAGATTAAAGTTTTTGTATCCTCTTAGGTTACCTATCACCTTTGGGACTACTTTCATAGCACAAGCTAACTACCAAGTCACGCACCGCCGTGCTCTAAAAGATCTAAGTGAAGCACATAGACCAAAATTATCTAGCTCAAAAGATATAAGTGAAGCACGATGAGCATTCTAGAAAAATCATGATGAGTGCATGTCTCTCTCAAAAGGTGTGCATCAAGGATGATTGTGACACAACAAAAAGAAGAGACTCCTATGATACAAGACGCTCCAAGCAAAACACATATCATGTGGTGAATAAAAATATAGCTCCAAGTAATGTTACCGATGGATTGAAGACGAAAGAGGGGATGCCTTCCCGGGGCATCCCCAAGCTTGAGCTCTTTCCACTCTTTATCCCTTTGTCCATGAGAACATGACCCAAAACTTGAAAACTTCACAACACAAAACTTAAACAGAAACTCGTGATATCATTAGAACAAGAAAACAAACTACCACCCTTTGAGGTACTGTAGCAATCTTTATTTCTATTTATATTGGTGTTAGATTACTGTATTATCACTTCTCCATGGCTAGTACCCCCCGATACTATGCATAGTTTCATCAAAACAAGCAACCAACTCAACAAAAAGAGAATTTGTCAAAAACAGAGAAGTCTGTAGCAATATGTATACTTCGTATACATATGGTACCTCACAAAATATGAAACATTACTACTGCCTGGTCAAAAGGCATATCAACCTGCAGAAAAAAGGATCAACTCAAATCTCTTTCTTAGTAGAAATGAAAAATAATCTCGTGAGCAAAAAGTTTCTGTCTTTTTCCAGTAGGATCGAACAACCATCACCAAGACTAGTAATAAAGGTTTTGCTTGGCTCAAACACAAAAATAAACACAAAAGAAACTATCATAACAGAATTATGATGGTGTGGACGCAACAAAACAGAAATAAAAAGATAAATTCATTGGGTTGCCTCCCAACAAACGCTATTGTTTAACGCCCTTAGCTAGGCATAAAGCAATAGAATCACGTATCGTCGTCTTTGGTGCTCAAACTATAAGTAGCGTGATCACTCATCATCTTAAGGTCTTCATCTTTCTTACTAGATGATTCACCACTATTTTTTAGGAACACAAATAGACTTGGTGGCCTTATTGTGGGCAAAGTTTGGAGTATTCTGCACATCGGCAAAAGCGGAACCCAAGTTGGTTATAACATCCTCTAGTTTGCCAATCCTAGCGGAATTATGACCTAGTTTTTCGTTAACTGTGGGTTCCTTCTCCTTTAAATTTTTCAAAACTATTCCCACCTTGGATCCGTACTGAGTGCTTTGATTATGGATCTTTTTATCCAAATTCTCAATAAGTTCGATCATAGCAACTTTATTTTCAATTATGCCCAACCTACGCATCACATGTTCCAGAGTTAAGGTAGTTCCTTTAACCATGAGTGGGGGTGAGCCTACCAAATTTATTACAGCTCCGTAATTGTCGGGACCCCGATCCTAAGTCATAGGAATCCAGCCTGTAACACATTATATCTCTTTGCGGTCTCACGCACGGTAAACTCCACGGCTATAGCCTTACCTTAGCTCGGACCGTTTGCGTCTTTTGACTCACGTATGCAATAGTGTCGCTAGCATTCCAATGTCAAAGAACCCGGATCGACAAGTCTAGTCACAAACCAAAATGGCAGTACCGCACAAGGACAGGCATACATGACCCAGCAAAGCAGGTGTCGGTCACCAGCGAGTGTAGACGAGTCGTAGCAAGCTACAAGGAATCCATTACATCGTGTGACATTTCCCCAAAGGGGACACACACAGCAGCTAAGAAGGACACATGCCGGTCAACCAATGTGTCCGAAGCAGTAGCGAACTACCAAGGCTCGTTGGATCACGAAGGGCCATTTCTTTGTAAGGAGTGCTACTAAAGTTCACGACTAGGTAATCGAACCCCATACATATCAAGTACGACACACGTACGCATGGCATACCGATATATATAGATACATCGATGGCATAAAAACATAACAATAAACATACAAGCTTTATTTAAGAGGCTCGGAAGAGCCACACACATAATATTACACATTAAGGGTCTCATGACCCATAATAGCAGTCATTCAGTTACAAGCCAGCGGAAGAGTTTAAAACTGTCTGAGTATAGACAGGTGCAACTAAAAGGCACATGGTGTGACTATACTACAAACCCAACGTAGGGCCAGATCGTAGCTGGGACACCAGCTACTCGTCGTCGTCGATGTCTACGAAGAACCCTCCATTAGGGTCATTAGCAACCTCTGCAACATTTATTAAGCAAACATGAGTACGAAGGTACTCAGCAAGACTTTAGGATAACTAACTACTCATGCAATGTATCAATAAGGTATTGTGGGGTTTCATGCGGAAAGCCAGCATTTGACTCGTGGCTAGACAACTTGCATTTTGAAATTATTTTGACAACTTGATTTCTCGCACAGAGTCCACTAACACCAGAACAATACACCATCGCGGAATCATTCCGTCTCCATACGGAAATGCCGTCCACGACACTCACGCTTATCTTGACAATTTTATGAGTAGTCATTTAAGTTATCTATGAACAACATATGTCTCCAAGTAGTCCATATCCGCGGACACGGCTATTTGAATAGTTCATAAGCCTGCAGGGGTGTACTTCGTCACACATGCTCTCGCCACTTATCGCCATGTGCACGTCATGCACCTCGGCAACCTTCAAGCGGAAGCCCAGCGAGGGAGTCGGCCACGACCGTTAACCACACTAGTACCTAGTCCAGGTTTATCGCCTATCTGAGAGTAACCCGTACGGAAGTCCAGCCGGGGTTTCTGCCACGGCCTCAAACGATGTGCGCAAGGTTCCCAAGCCCACCATCCGGGTGCCACATGGTACACCGTGCCACTGCCTACCGCATCATAGCCCACCACTCAGGTCAGCACTATGCAAGGCCTCCAGCATGACTATAAACACCAGAAACTACTTGCAACTCCTGGACCGAGTACTAAGCGATTAATAGGCCGAGCGGGGTCATATTTCAGGTCCAGCATGTGGTAGTATCTAGTCTTGGATTACATACACGGAACTCAGTTCCTAAGGACGGTTTCAATGAAACAACCCGCCATGTACTCCTACACAGCCTTTCACCGGTACCTTTACCAAATCAGATTCAACACACAACCTTTGCTTACCGAACACATTTTCACAATTCTGTTCATCTCCCAGATGACAGACCATACACAACTCTAAGCATAGCATGCATAGCAGGATAAGGCACATCATGGCTCAAGCAACTACCAGGTATGCTAGGTTGCAAGGTTCGGCTATTTAGTGTGACAAGAATAGGTCATGCAAAGGAAGTGGGTTCAACTAACGTGGCAAAAGCACTTGAAACATTTGATCCTAATGCAATAAGTAAGTGCAGGAGCAAGAACATGGGATTTATCGGGATGATCAAAAGGGTTGCTTGCCTTGTTGCTCAGAGGAGTGAAAATATCCGTCAGACGGATATTCGGTGGAATCCGGGGGAGCGGAGCCTACCGTAAGGAATGACAACAATCAATATCAAGCATATGCAATCAAGATGATGCCTGAGCATGGCATGAGAATGCAAGGTGATAAACTAATATAGATAGCATGTATTAGGTTTGAAGTTGATTTGAATCAAATTCAAATATCACTTCAAATGAGGTATTCTCGGATACCATTTTAATTGATTCGACCTGATGCTCAGATCAACTTGATGTTAACATGCATGGGAGGACATGTTAAGTTGCTGGTTTGTTATTAGAACAGTGTTTGATCATGTCAAACAAAAAGAAATTTAAATACTTTCCATATTCCATTTATAAAGTATTTATAAGAATTGACTTATTCATTAATCTACATGTTTGGGTTCTGTAACATTTTCAAACATGATTGAAAATAGCATATTCAGATTCCTTAAATTTTTCTGATACTTTTTCATATATAAATTATTTTCATTGGAGTTACATATTAATCTCTATGAATTTTTGAAGTTTTAAACATTTCTGGAATTATTTCTATACTGGAAAATACTTTTACTGCATCAGCATGACATCAGCAGGTCCAACTAGCCGTTGAAAGTCAAACCTGACCAGTGGGACCCACTGGTCAGTGTCTCTGGTAAATTTTAGATTAGGATTAATCTTAATTAGTTAATTAAACTCACTGGACCCACATGTGAGTGACTTATCAAATTAATTAATTTTATTTTCTTTAATCCTAAACTCCGAGAGGCTGGGCCCACTCGTCAGTGGCTCAGGCCAGCTGAGATCCACCGGCGGCGAGGTCGTCCTCGCCGGCGGGGAGCCTCCGACGAGCACCAGAACGTCGGAGGGGCTCGGAAACGGCGCACAGGGGGCCAAACGCTGCGCGGAGAGCACCAGAAGAATGACACTTCTCCCACGGTTCCATTTCTGCACTTAGCCGGGGCTGATCTGGCCGGAGATGACGCCGGCGACGAGCTTGGCGGCGGCCAAGGTTCGGGTGTCATCGGGGTCATCGATACAGAGGGAGTTGCGCACGGGACTTAGCTCCTACGGCATCTACGCGAGGGCCTGAAGCTGCTGGTGGCCTTAGAAGGACGAGCTGGTTACCGGAGGGCCACGGGCGACGAGCTGCAGCGGCGGATCTCGTCGGGCTCCGATGGAATTAGGCCTAGAGGAGGGGATCAACGGGGAGATCTTAGGGGAAAGACGCGCAAGCTCACGAGGAGTGCAGTGGTGGCGCTAGCTTGCTCGGGGACGGCCTGGAGAGGAAGAACGCCGGCGATGATCTTCGGTGACCCGAGGAAGAAGACGACTGCGTCTTGTCGTTTCACTGCGTCTCGGCGTCGGGCTTGGGGCTAGGAAGCTTCAGGGAGATGCGGCGGACCTAATGCGTGGCTCAGGAGGGAGAAGGGCCGGCTAGAACGACGGCGAGCTCGAGCTCTGCTCGGGCTCCAATGGTAGCAGAAAGGAACGAGGCAGAGGGGGGAGGAATGAGCGCGGGGATGGATAGCTACGAGCTTGGGGAGGTTATCCCCGTGCTTGCCAGTGCGAAGCGGCGGCCAGGCAGCCAGGGAGCTGCATGGAGGCGCGCGGCGACGCGGCGGCCACCTCCTGCTCCTACTGGCGAGGAGGAAGACGATAGGAGGAGGTGGGCTGGGCCGGTTAGGCGACATGTAAGGTTTTGTCATTTTTTTTCTGTTTTGTTTCTGTTTTAAATACTGAAATTGATTTGCTAATTATTTCAGCTCCCAAATGGTTTGTAAAAACTATGTTGAGCACCCTAGAATATTTGTTGGAATATTTCCAACCATTCCTAAAGTTTTCAACATTTTTGAAAGTTTAAAGTTTCTGATTTCAAATTTAAAACTTGAAACCAGTAGCTTTTTGCATTTATTTAAAATGCTTAAAATGTCAAGAAAATGGTTTTCTTCATTGCCCATTTACTTTCATGATTTATCTGGAAGTTTGAACTTTTCTTGAGGCCATTTTGGGTTCATTGATTTTAACTAGTTTGAGATTTCCTTTATTTAAAGAAGTGGCTAGGGTTTTGAGTTTTCCTTCACCACTTTCTTTGTTCTTGTTGAAAATTTCTTAGATGAAATGCAAAGAAAACTTGAGCACAAGGTAACTTGCTTAAGGTGTCAGGGATGTGACTGTAATAATCAACGTTATGGCTACCCAAAAATTTCCGCCAACGATGGTGTCAAGAATATACCTACTCCAAGGAGAAATACCCACATAAAAACTGCGAATCAGGAGAGTAGTAGATTGCTTATGAGTAGATCTACTCTAAGCATTGCAAATCCTATACCAAGCGTCCTTTCAGTTTTCTTCCTCAATTTGTTTGAAATTGAGGACTTCGTTCTCGGGAGTATCGTTCAAAGTGGTGGATCTATCCATGAGGACAGGTAGACTATCCCACACAGACGAACAGAAAGCAAGCGAGAGAAAAGGGCGAATGAAAAAGGCAAATGTTTTTGTAAATTTTTGTTTTTTCAGAAGTGGGAGAGAGGAAAACGAGAGGCAAAAAAGTAAATGCAAGAGATGAGTTTGCGACACTTACTTGGATGAGTTCTTGACTTGATCCTCCTCGGCAACGGCGCCAGAAATCCTTCTGCTACTTCTCAAACAACAACGCCAGAAATTGACATGTTGACGGAGACTTGCTTGCGTTGGTTTTTCCCTTGAAGAGGAAAGGGTGATCCAGCACAGGAGCAGTAAGTATTTCCCTTAGTTTGAGAAACAAGGTATCAATCGAGTAGGAGAATCTCGTCAAGTCCAGAGTACGTGCGCAAACACAAACGAGCTTGCACCCAAGGCTATAAAGGGCTGGCAATCCCTTCAAGATTGATTGCAAAGTGAGATCTGAAGGCGGAAAGTGTAACGAAGTAAAAGAGTAAGGCTGAAAATATGGTGTGAAGTAGACCCGGGGGCCATAGTGTTCACTTGAGGCTTCTCTCAAAATAGCAAATATTACGATGGGTGAACAAATTACTGTCGAGCAATTGATAGAACCGCGCAAAGTCATGACGATATCTAAGGCAATTATCATACATGTAGGCATCACGTCCGAGACAAGTAGACCGATACTTTCCGCATCTACTACTATTACTCCACACATCGACCGCTATCCATCATGCATCTAGTGTATTAAGTTCATGACAAACAGAGTAACGCCTTAAGCAAGATGGCATGATGTAGAGGGATAGACTCAAACCAATGATGAAAACCCCATCTTTTTACCCTTGATGGCAACAACACGATGCGCGCCTCGCTACCCCTTCTGTCACTGGGTGAGGTCACCGCACGGTATGAACCCAAAACCAAGCACTTATCCAATTGCAAGAATCATAGATCTAGCTGGCCAAACAAAACCCACAACTCGAAGAGAATTACAAGGATATGAAATCATGCATATAAGGGATCAGAAGAAACTCAAATAAGATTCTTAGATAATCTGGTGATAAATCCACAATTCATCGGATCTCGACAAACACAACGCAAAATAAGATTACATCAGATAGATCTCCATGAAGATCATGGATAACTTTGTATTGAAGATCCAAGAGAGAGAAGAACCATCTAGCTACTAGCTATGGACCCGCAGGTCTATGGTGAACTACTCACGCATCATCGGAGAGGTCATGATATTCATGGAGGAGCCCTCTGTATCCGAATCCCCCTTCGACAGGGCACAAGAACGTGACCCATATGGGATCTTTCGGAGACAGAAGTTTGTGGCGGCGGAAAAGTACTTTCGATGATCTCCTGATTTTTTCTGGGATTTTAGGGAATATATAGGCGAAATACCTAGGGCAGAGGAGGTCCAGGGAGCCCACAAGCCTAGGAGGCGCAGGCCCCCTGGCCGCGGCTAGGGGGCTTGTGGGGTCCCTAGTGGCCCCCTGCCTTGGTTCTCAAGTCGCCCGATCGTCTTCTCTTTCGGAAAAAATCTTTTTGGAGGTTTTATTCTGTTTAGACTCCGTTCAAAATTCTCCTCTGAAAAGGGTCAAAAACACGGAAAAAACAGGAACTGGCACTTGGCACTGAGTTAATAAGTTAGTCCCAAAAAACATATAAAAGGCATACAAGGCATCCAAAGTTTGACAAGATAATAGCATGAAACCATCAAAAATTATAGATACGTTGGAGACGTATCATCAAGGCATGTTTTTCTGGGATATAAAATTCCCAGTAACACGCCCTTGTGTTCACCAGTCAAAGGATTATAGTCATCTGGTGGATGCTCACTTGATATAGAAATTCCAAGATAAATACAAAATTTGGGGTACAAGATCAGGAAGGTCCATGGGTATAAAAATGTGGAGAGGGTGGCGGCGGAAGTGACTTGGGGATCTCCAGCATCCATGGGACTCCATTCCCATAGGAACAGCTGACCTGGATAACTCCTATCTCGCATGGCTGTTATCCTCGACTCATAGGTTCCGGGGTTGACGCCATGGTGCTCCTCTCCAAATACACAATCTGGCCAAGACAATAGCCAGGGACAAAACAATGAGTACTTTGAATGTACTCGCAAACATCATGAAAACAGATAAGTAAAAGCAGGTGAGGTGCATGCACTAAATTTTTTAATAATGTCTCACATGCCATAAGATTTAATTTCATGGATGCAATTATACAGATAAATCATTCCTACCAGTTATGTATAATCAATATAGAAAGGTAGTATCAATAAATTAAATGTGTCGATCGGGCATCTGAAGAGACATGTCGAAATTACACGCAACATAAGCCATAATCGGGGGACTAAGTGACGCCACATAAAAGGATTTACATCAGCATAACAAAAGTAATGCCACATTCAGGCGTCTGAAGCGACATCGTATATAGGGCTTATAATGACATATTAACATGTGTGCTACAGTTGGGCATCTGGAGTGACACCACAAAAAGGGCTTATAAGAATATAATAACGATGAGTAAGTAATAACATGCATGCATAATGCAATAGTGTTTTATATGCATCTAAATTAATACACACATTAAATTAGTCAAAATATAAATTTTGAAAAGCATGTAAGCAAATAATTTATCCGTATTAAAGGTAAATTAGCAATCAAAAAATGAAAGTAAAAGTAAAATGGAACATCGATCGGTAGTCCTCCAAAAATTCCAAGGAAATAAGAATACTCCGATCGGGTGTCTAAAGCGATGCCTCGAAACAATAACAATATAAAATGTGCCTCAGTCACGCGTGTGAGCGATGGCACATGAAGGACTTATATGGAAATAATAACAGTCGCAACAGTCCGGAGTCCGGAGCGACCCAATATAAAGGGCTTGTAAAGACAATAATAACATCGAGTATCCAGGAGGTAGAACCTTCCCAAGGACACACAAAATTCTTATGTAAGAAATGGTTAGTGCACAGCAAAATCCATAATAATTATGATCATCCATCACGGTTCATGATCATCATCATGTTCCAATTAATTCCTCCGAAGGCTGACACTCAGGCCGATACTTGACCTATCCCAAACTATAGTCCTTACCCGCGGACACGGCTATTCGAATAGATATTTAACTCTACACAGGGTGTAGTCTTTACCCATGAGTAAATAATTTCTTTAGTCAACCAGAAATGTTGGATAATTCTACTTACCGTCTTTGAGTATAAAACAGAGCTGACCCGCACACACCAGCTTGACTTCACGATGCCAGGAATCACCCAAAGCAATCATGAGGAAAATTCTAAGTGGGGAGACCACAATTTCGATTAGCATGGGATCGACATATTTTTACTGCGTGTAAATAGGGGTGCTACTTCCTCGGTCTAACTAGAACACACATGCCCCCGGACGAAGTGACATGCCTACCAGTGATCGCTGGTATCTTTCATTATGGCCTATTTGTATGGTGTGTGCAAGGAAAGGGGTTGACGACCTACTAAACTGTACCCTACCCGTGGCAGGGATAAATGGTAGGACAAATCAAGTATGGTGGCTACTGGCACAAGACTCGATCTATGGTAGACTTAGGAGGTTAAAGTTTTCTTGCAATGGTTAGACCCATAATAATTTTGAATGATATCCAACATAGGAATTCATGACATGACGTAGTACCCATTATCATCTGTAGTTTATTCTCCACAGCAAATAAATACCCATCACATGCTTTCATGCATAAGTATTTCCTATATGGAAGTTTTTGTCTTACTAACATAAACAAGCATTCATTTATCACAACAAGCAAAAACTAAACTTGTGACAAATCGATGTTAAAGATTCTTGCCATGGGTATGAATAAGGGTGGTGTACACTACAAAATCTTTGAAAGAATTCTTCCCCCCAATTTTCCTATTTTTGAAAGTATTAGAATCAACACACATTTCCAATACAATGTATAAAATTTGTTTGAAATAAATATGTAAACAAACTAGATGGAATTTCACAAATAACAGAAAAAGAATCAACTTATTTGGAGTTATGATTTAAAAGTTAGAGCCAGTCAAACTTAGGTCAATATTTTCTTTTAAGAGAAATTATATAAAGAAAAGTGCTTGGATAGGATTACGCTTTCCCACGAAGATAACATACCATGGGGATTGTACGACTTCATTAGGGCAGCATCGGGGGCGAGGAGTCGCTGACAGTGGGTCCTGAGGCCCACGAGTCAGGTCTGACCGGTCCACCCGCCTTCGTCTCGCCTCGACCGAACGGAAGAGGAGCTCCGTCGATTGACGCTGGCTAAATAAGACACCATCCAAGGTTCTCATCACCCGAGCATGATCAGAATCTTGATACAAACCGGTGGGTACTCTCCAGGGTCGCAGCGATGGAAGGAGTCATCGATGTCGAGCTATCCCAAATAACTCCCATGGGTAAAACATGTGGCGCGGGCCTACGAGCCATCTCCCAAAAAATTGAGGGTGGGGAGAGTTCTGCAAGGTCGATTTGGTTTCCTAGATCCTTGGATTTTGAGGTTAGGGAGGGCATAGGGGCAAATTTGGTAGAGTTGCCGCGGCGGCCAACGTAGCAACAGATGAGAGAGACGACGACTACTAGTCATTTGACTACTCGGGAGGGCTCTAAGAAGAAGGACTGGTTCTGCGGGAGGCCTAGAAACAAGCGGGAGGCCTTAAATAGGCTCTGCAAGTCGGTTTCGTGAGCTACTGCTCATACCGACTCGGCAGCGACCACTGGTGGCGAACCAGGAGAGGCGGGGCTCGCTGGCTGGTCTATCATGGAAGAGGATGCATCGGGGATGAGCACGATGAGCTGGGATGCTCGGGAAGCGTCAAGTGGCTAGGTTAGCGGGGAGCGCAGTAGGCTGCTGCGGCGGCTAGTGCTTGGCACCGCAGGGGGCTTGGTGGGACGCTGAAATGTGGATGGGAAGGTCGGTTGTGGTTTGGCTCGGTGTGGCACGGCTCTGCAAGGAGGGAGGGGCCAAGGGGACGCGGGGTTGGTGGACACAGCAGCTCGGACGCGAGCACGTGCAAAACAAGTGCTCTGCTCGCGCTCTGGATGTGCCCACCAAGTGTTCAACGAAACGCGAGGCACAACTAAAGTTCTCTGATGGACATGCAACTTCCCGGAGCCAAGATAATGGGTAAGGCAAGGCTTCTAGACATGCTAGATAGGCCAAGGAAGCAAGTTCCCAAAGCAATCTTTGAACCATGACAAATCCATCCATGCTCTCTAGGTGTTTGATGAAATGCGAGTGGCATCTAAAAGACTTTGCTGGCACCCAAATTTTCCATAGTGGAGTCTCTTTGGACTCTAAAGGTGATGGTGGGGTTAGCTTAGCAAAATAGAAAACTTGTGAGTTGGATTTTTGCTGGAAAAAAAATTCTGGACAAAAAATGCAGGTGCTTATTGCACGCACTTAAAATACTCCAATGGGGTTAAACTCCTGGACTTAAGGGTTTTTTAGGATGGACTTCAAGCAGGAAAAATCTCATGGTCAATAGGGCAAGTTAAAATAGGGTTGCAGTTCAAATTGCTAAACTAGAGCAGAAGCAAAATGGGCTTGATTTGCTCAAAAGTTTCAAAGAACACCAATGGGTTTCCGCATAAAAGTGATCACATGTTTCACTTGACATCTGCAAATTTTTATAGAATTTTTAAAATAATTTATGAAGTGGTTGTTGTGCAATAGAGGTTGTTAAAAATAATGAAAAAATCCTTTAAAAGAATTTAATTTGGCAATCATTTTATAAAAATAATTCCCTAGTGAATTTACAAAATGAAATACAAATGATTTCAAACCAATACTCAAGCCGACAATGAGTTTCAAAAGTCTACTTGGAGGGAAAAAATTTAGGAGAGAGGCTCTGAAATGAGAAAAGAAGCAAATTATATTCAAAAGTTTTATTTCACGAAATTTTTTAATTAATAAAAATGTGGTTAAATTTTTGGGGCATGACAATATTACAAACTAAGAAGTTAATCTGAGCTCAAATTTCATATAAATCAAATAAAACTCTCACATAATTACTCCCAAACTAAAACCCACAAATCACTATACTTATAGAGCACGAAACAAGCTAAACTAGCAATGAGGGATGAAGGATGAAGTTGCTAACCTTTTGGGGTGCCGTCAATCTTGAAAAATCTTGGCAAAAAATGAGAATCAACTCGAGCTTGGGGAAGTAAACGTAGAAGAGAACAAGCTTGGATTCGGGGTGGAAGGAGCACATCTTCATATAGGGAAACCTTTAGTGCCGGTTGGTATGTCCAGCCAGGACTAAAGGTCTATCTTTAGTCCCGGTTGGTGATACCAACCGGGACTAAAGGTGCTCGCACGGGCCCCAGCCTACCGCAACCCCTTTAGTCCCCATCAGTAAAGGTCCCATTTGAACCGGGACTAAAGATGGCCGTGCCCCCCGTAAGCTCCTAGCAGTTGGAACCGGGACTAATGGTCACATTAGTCCCGGGCACAATCCCAACCGGGACTAAAGCTTTGGATGCCAGTATTCTTTTCCACTTGTTTAGTAGTAGTGATGGGTATAAACCCCATGCTACTACTAAGTAGATAGTAGTAGCGCGGGCTATATACCCTCGTTGTTGCTAAGTCGCCTTATCTTCTTTAGTGTCGTGCCCGACCGTCACTCTTCCTTGCACACTCTCTCCCACATCTCTCTCACATTCTCACTCCCACTACTCTCACTTCCATTACTCTGGTTCCCTCTCCATCCAATGCCCCTCATCGTGCCCTCCTCCGGTGCCCCTATCCATCCCATGCCCCTTGTCATGACCCTGTCGATGCCCCTCTCCATCCTGTGCCCCCATCATTGTTCCCCCCCTCCGGTGCCCCTCTACCATCATAGCCCTCCCGGCACGCGGCTGCCCTACCCATGAGCGAAGGTCGGCCCTGCCCACCAGCGTCCCGTTCCTCCCCGTGAGCGTCGGGCGTCCCTGCGCGCCCCCTCTATGGCTCATCCCCGCCCCCACCGCGAGCTCCTTCCTAGATGTAGTCAAATAAGTAGTTTTATGTTTTGTTTTTTTGATGGATGGATTAATTTAGATGGATGGTTAGATGGATGGATGGTTAGATGGTTAGATGGATGGAAGGTTAGATGGTTAGATGGATGGAAGGTTAGATGGTTAGAGGGATGGATGGTCAACTACATGGTTAGATGGATTGATGGATGCATGGATTTAGCATTTGAAGTATAATTTTGCCGGAAACACCTATGAATGCCTATGTTTTGTTGGATTATTGATTCATTTTTGTTCTGGCAAATTTCAGACACTTGATATCATGTCGAAATTTAGTTAATTACTTGATTTATGTAATGTTAAATGATCGATGGTTCGGGTCGACTTCCATTCTGTTGGGACTTCTTGTGTAACATTTAGTGAGGGAGAGGACCGAATGCCATTGTTGTTGTGGAGGTCTCTTCTCCTTTGTTCCCTTGTGCTAGAAATTTTTGTAATACACTCGGGAATGAATGGAGGAGCGACCATCACTGCTGGTCATAATATCAATGTGAGGGAGTGTCCACTATATATATACAGTCAAAACACTAGTGACAAAGAATGCCAATGCCGACTGTTGTTGTGGGGGTTGGTCGTCCTCCTTTTCCTTGTGATAGACCTATTGATAGTGCATGGGGTTAAGGAGACGAGCGACCATCACCGACGGTCCTAATATCAATGTGAGGGAGTGCCCGTCATATACACTACCTGAAATGAGAGTTTTTCAAGGGAGACTTGACAGACTGAAAGACAACCCGTGTTGAATAGTGATCAATTTTTAATATTTTAATTATGATCACACCAAATGGATGATGGTGACAGGTTCCCCAAGTGCGATGACTTTACTGATGAAGGGGGTACGTGCGATAGGCCAGACTTGGATAGCGATAGGAGCTTCTACGTCACCCTTAAGGAGGAGTATGAATATTTTACGGTATATAACTTCAGCGACACATATTTCTTCTTAATTAAGCATGGCTTATTTTTTTGCTTCAAGATGTAATCTTAATTTTTTCATAATTTCACTAGTGCATCCCATGCTATGCAAGGCGGTATGTCTTAGAGAGACTCCCTTTCGCTAACCATGGAAATATGGATAAGAAGAAAGTTTACCTAAATATGAAGCATGGTCTCACTTTTGAGGCTAAAATCTATAATGGAGTAGGTCAAACATATTTGGGTTGTTCGAATTGGAGAGCTTTATGCAAAGCTTATGGATTCGAGGAGGGTATAAAAATATACCTTCGATATTGGCATTCCTCAGTGTGATCCGGTCACTGGTCTTCAATACGTTAAATACATTTGGGTGGATCTTGGCATGATCCCTATTCAACCTATGTGTGAGATTTCCATACAAATTTGTCAAATACTCTATAGTGCCCATTTTAAACTAGTTGTTATTCATCCATGATTACCTTGTTCATATTAATTGACAACTTATTTCCTTCCTTTGAGTGATACACGGAAGATAGTATACAAGACACAATACACTTATGGATCACATCTAACTTGGGAGGAGAAGGATTTCCTTGTCACCTTTGTTAATTGTGTCATGTTTACTAAGGACGACATGTATTATGGAGTTGGCCAAAATTATACACTATACATGCCACTTGTGCATAGGTTGAGCGCTGATAACATTGACGCAAATATCTTGGTAAGTTTGCTAACTACACTACTATTACCTAAATTATATTTCTAATTATGCTACTATTATGTAAATTACATTGCTAACTAGGCTACTATTATGTTCTTCAACAGATACTGTCAACGGATGTTGTGCCTCCGTTGATGCATGGAAAACGTGAGATGGCAATTACTTGCTATACGAGTGTCGCTTTTCTTTTCTCATACTTGATTCAGCGCAAACCATAAGGAAAACTCCAAATTCAAGCATGGAAGGAATAAAGAAGTATCGCAAGGCACAAGTTGGAGACCATTGGATCTCTTTGCTTCATCACAAACACCTAGGTGTTTTTCTGTTTTATGACATTTTACCTAGGAGAGAGGACTAGGTCTTATGAGAGAGGAGTTTTTCTCGTCTATGGCATTATGTAGTAGTGGTTAACTTGGCATTATTAATACGATGATGAGTTGCTAGATGATTAAGAGGAAGATAAGTTTTATGACATATGTCGGGGTACACAAACAGGAGTGTTTATTTCCCCTGACTTGTGCATGGACGATAAGCCTCCGACCCGATGGCCTAAGGCTGTCGGGGAATGCTACTGCCCCATCAAGACGTGGCCCAAGCGAGATAAGCCGCTCTACGAGATATCAAGGAGCGCATCAAGAAGACCAAGAGCCCGGTAGACGCAGCCTCCAATGGCCAACAACGCCAGCAAGACCAATACAACATCCCAGGATGGGCCCAGAATGCGCCAATCACGTCCCCGACGATTGTCGGGGACCAAGGCGCACTCCTCTTCCACAAGACCCGACAAGCTATCCCCCGGTAGGTGTGAGCCGATCAGTCACCGCTCCACCGCATCACAATGCTAGTCACTTGTCAATGCGGTGTTGAGCCCTCAAGTGGCTAAGTGGCTTTTGCTAGGCACGTGGCGACGCGCCGGAAGACAGATTACGACCAGTTGACACCCGTCCAGAGGCATGTCAAGACACCAAGCAACAACCAGCTAAGTGGTGGCAGAAGCTTGCTAGGGACGCACACCTGCTATCTAATCATGTATTTTTGCCACTCTGGACGTGGCTTGAGCTATAAAAGGAGGCCCAAGGCAACCTAGCAAAGGATTCGGACCCTAGAATGTTTTTACGCACGTAGTGGCTCTGTGCAGCAAACCTTGTTGGGGCAGAACACTGTGCGAGCTTCGTCTTCCCCGAATCAATCCACCAAAGCAGGAGTAGTGTTTTATGCTTCTCACCATCCCGAACCTGGGTAAACACCTCGAGTTTCATCATCGTGTTGCCTCATAGTTTATGCTCTTTGTGCAACACGATCTCTCCTCTGAACCACAAAGGGGCCAATGGTCCCATAGGTGATCAAGGGCAGTCTACCCCAACATCTTTACCATGCCGGAAAGGGGGTCGTTCGCGTGCACGAACCCGAGATGGCGAGTGCTTCGTCGACCTTCATCATAATCTCCTCCACCTGGAGCATCGAGGAAGAAGAACATTGACCCTTTATGAGCCTCTTCCTCTCCGAGCCTTGCCATGCGTCACCATCGTGGTGGTGTCAATGGTGATGAGGACCGTAAACACCATGGCTGCTGCGTACGACACGGACAACACGACGACGGTGCTGACTTGGTAGAGAAAGTGGCAGACTAGACGACAACGCCATCCCTATCACAATCATCGAGCTAGGACATCAAACCCCTAGGGAGGTGCAGCTATGATTGGATGTGTAAGTAAAAAAAGGAAAGATACATGACGATACCCTTCCTCTCTTCTCCTTCCCCACCTGTGGTCAATTCTACATCACGGCGGAGGCGCCGATGTCAATGAGTTCGCGTGCGGCCTGGTCCTACATTTGCCCCATGTTGGTAAATATTGGGCCAAATGCTAGAGTGAATCCATTGGTCGGAGACCCCGGCGAACGAGCCACAATGATGTCCCGTTCCCCAACGTTTCCAACGTTATGGTCGTTATGGGACCATTGGGCAAGAAGGAGAAGTAGGAAGGTTTGACCGATCATATTTACTGTTCCTTCCCATTCAGGTAGGTTATGAACACCTACATTGTCCCGGCAAGCCCTTGCGGCAGACCATGCTCATGACTAACATTTACCGTATGTTTCCTCTCTATTCATTTTTCTCTTCCTCCCAGAATAGTGATGGTTTGTACCGTGCACGCGATGGGGAATGCGAAGGGAAGAAGCACCGATGGGGGGAAGGAAGGAACGTCGAATCTGGTCAGACACGCACCAAGATAGAGAAGAAGCCTTAATAAAAGATATGTCGACATGACTGTCAGTTTTTTGTTAAGGCTTGCATTTTGCATATCCCCCTTAGCGACCAAGGTTTTGTATGGTGAATCTGATATGTAATGGAACCTTGGTGTCTTCCTGATCACGCCTTGTTTTGTTTGAAGCCTGCTCAACAAAACACGCGGCAACATCAAAGATTGATGAGGACAAACTTGCCGGCAGCATGTCCTTGCTAGAAGAATGCTAAGGACCTGTTCCTCAAGGAAATCACGGTAGCACATTGTTGGCAGGCAACCAAAGAGCACAAATAAAGTAGACATAGGAATACTGGAAGGGAAGCAAAGGGGGATGGCATAAGATTACATGAAGACACTAGTTCAGCAAAAGGCAAGGATAGTGCATGGTCTAATACGAGATAAGTATTGTGTCTTAAGTACAGGATATCACAACGGCAGGAGTGGGTTAGAGCTAACTCCGGCGGCTTTCCTGGACCCTAGGGATTGCAAGGGACGTGTCGGCAAGAGGACGCACCTTCTTTGCGCCAACGGAGACATCAGCACCCGGGGGCAGCTTCTTGAAACCAGCGGAGAGGTCGAGTTCCGGGTGGAAGAAGGCGAGGTTGCTCACGACCATGAAGAAGGGCAGAGGGAGGGATGTGAATGAGTAGCACCCCGTTTGTGAGATCCATTCTTTATGTATGGGGGCCACACATTGGGGACTGGCTCTTCGCTATTGCTACAGGGAACTACCGTTTATTTACTGGCAGTTCCTCTTTTCTAGTGGTAGTATTCAACGACCCCACGACCTACGGTAAATGCGCAGATTGGACATGGGTTGGGAGGACAACATTTCCACGATACGTGTCCGTGCACTGTTTGGGGCCTAACCCAAAGATGCAAAGTGACACGTATGGCTCAGGCCCGGTGGCTTTTGTCGGGGTACACAAACATGGGTGTTTATTTCCCCCTCACTTGTGCACAGACGATAAGCCTCCGACCCAACGGCCTAAAGCTGTCGGGGAATGCTACTGCTCCATCAAGGCATGGTCCAGCCCAGAGAAGCCTCTCTACGAGAGATCAAGGAGTGCATCAAGAAGACCAAGGCCCCAGCAGACAAAGCCTCCAATGGCCAACAACGTTGGTAAGACCAACACAACAGCCCAGGAGGGACCTAGAACTGGCCAATCACGTCCCCAGTGTTTTCCCGGGACCAAGGTGCACTCCTCTTCTAGAAGACTCGGCAAGCTATCCCCCAGTAGGTGTGAGCCGATCAATCACAGCTTCACCGCATCACAACGCTAGTCGCTTGTCGATGCGGTGTCGAGCCCTCAAGTGGCTAAGTGGTTCTCACTAGGCACGTGGCGACGCGCTGGAAGACAGTTACAAATAGTTGACACCCGTCCAAAGGCGTGTCAAGACACCAAGAAACAACCAGCTAAGCGATGGGAGAAGCTTGCGGGGGATGCACCCCCACACGCGATCTGAGGTTGCATTTATAGCATTTTGTCTTGAGTGCCAGAGTTCGGTATGATAGCACTGTTAGCTATCTAATCATGCCCGTTTGCCACTATGGATGCCCCTTGAGCTGTAAAAGGAGGCTCAAGGCAACCTAGCACATGATTCGGACCCTAGAACATTTTTACACACGTAGTGGATCTCCGCGGCAAACCTTGCCGGGGCAGAACACTATGCGAGCTCCATCTTCCCCGAATCAATCCACCAAAGCAGGAGTAGGGTTTTATGCTTCTCAGCAGCCCAAACCGGGGTTAATGCCTCGAGTCTCATCATCGTGATGCCTTGTAGTTTCTTCTCTTTGTGCAATGCGATCTCCCTGCCAAACCAAAAAGGGGCCAATGGTCCCACAGGTGATCGAGTGCAACCTGCCCCGACAACATATATTAGATTAAAGTAGATAATGAGCTATTATATGACATATATTAGATTAAAGTGGATAATGAGCTGTTATATGGTATATATTAGATTATATTGGATGGATGCAAGTGACCAAGTTGAATTAGTGGAAAATATGATGTTCCGATTCGCAACATCATATTTTCCTCTAATTCAACTTGGTCTCTTGCATCCATCTACTGCAACCTAAATGTTGTTCTTTCACAATTTTTATTGATGTTGTATATTAATATGTATAACCGTGTCAAAATACAATTTAATATAAAAAATAAATACACGCAATTAGTAGTGGCGCGGATTACAGACACGCGCTGCTAATAGTTAGCAGTAGCGTGGTTGAAAAAACATACTACTCATAAATTAGTTAAGAGTAGTGCTGGCCAACCCACGCTACTGCTAATTATTAAATGTTGGACCATAGCAGTAGCGCAAATACTCGTGCTACTCCAACGCCTTTAACCCATGCTACTGCTAGGGTTTTCCGAAATACTCGGCATTAGTTGTCCTTCAAGTAATGTTACCGCTGCTCCAAAATCCGACCGGTGCATACGAGTCGGTTGGACATTAGCTAGCTGTCATGTCCGAAATGGCTTTTCCCCGTTGGAAAGACCACGACTATAAATAGCCACCCCTTCCAATGTGCATCCTTGGCTGCTCCATGTGATTTTTAAAATACTATGTAAGAAATCCCTCTGCCGAGTGATATGAGTTTAAAATCCACCAAGAGAAAACTCGAGAGCCTAAAAATTAGATAGTGGTTTAGCATCACTGGAATCTAACTCAAGTACGCTCCGCGTATTACTCTTGAGAGTAGAAAACTCTCTAGATGGTTAGGTTTCAAGTTGAAAGTGTGTTATATCGACTAGAGGGAGTGAGTAGGTGATTTTTATAAATTCATCACTCAGGCATTCCTTGTGAGGAAAGTCCTCAGTCACGAACTGAGTGCAGCGGAATAAGTACTCACGCAAGTGTGCAAAACAGCGATAGCATAGTCGTGACAGTGAAATGAAACATTCGCATTGCATAGGTGCCATGTTCAGGACATGCACGTGAACAACAAGTTAAGTGAAGAATTTGGGGTGAGGAAATTGAGAAAGTGTTCAGTCAAATTCTTCAAACAGTAACGATCAAAGCCGTCAACATACAACTGAGTAAATGAAAGAGTTGAGGAATTAGAACAAGGTGCTCGATGAAGACAATGGTTTGATGACTGCTACTTCTCAAACAACAGCGCCAGAAATTGGCACGTTGATGGAGACTTGGCTTGCGTTGGTTTTTCCCTTGAAGAGGAAAGGGTGATGCAGCACAGGAGCAGTAAGTATTTCCCTCAGTTTGAGAACCAAGGTATCAATCCAGTAGGAGAATCGCGTCAACTCCAGAGCACCTGCGCAAACACAAAAGAGCTTGCACCCAACGCTATAAAGGGGTTGTCAATCCCTTCAAGATTGATTGCAAAGTGAGATCTGAAGGCAGAAAGTGCAACGAAGTAAACGAGTAAGGCTGAAAATATGGTGTGAAGTAGACCCGGGGGCCATAGTGTTCACTAGAGGCTTCTCTCATAATTGCAAATATTACGGTGGGTGAACAAATTACTGTCGAGCAACTGATAGAACCGCGCAAAGTCATGATGATATCTAAGGCAATGATCATACATATAGGCATCACCTCCGAGACAAGTAGACCGATACTTTCTGCATCTACTACTATTACTCCACACATTGACCGCTATCCAGCATGCATCTAGTGTATTGAGTTGATGACAAAGAGAGTAACGCCTTAAGCAAGATGACATGATGTAGAGGGATAAACTCAAACCAATGATGAAAACCCCATCTTTTTACCCTTGATGGCAACAACATGATGCGTGCCTCGCTACCCCTTCTGTCACTGGGTGAGGTCACCGCACGGTATGAACCCAAAACCAAGCACTTCTCCCAATGCAAGAATCATAGATCAAGTTGGCCAAACAAAACCCACAACTCGAAGAGAATTACAAGGATATGAAATCATGCATATAAGAGATCAGAAGAAACTCAAATAAGATTCATAGATAATCTGGTCATAAATCCACAATTCATCGGATCTCCACAAACACACCGCAAAAGAAGATTACATCGGATATATTTGCATGAAGATCATGAAGAACTTTGTATTGAAGATCCAAGAGAGAGAAGAAGCCATCTAGCTACTAGCTATGGACCCGTAGGTCTATGGTGAACTACTCACGCATCATCGGAGAGGTAATGGTGTTGATGAAGAAGCCCTCCGTATCCGAATGCCCCCTCCGACAGGGCACCAGAACGTGCCCCAGATGGGATCTTGCAAAGACAGAAGCTTGCGACGGCGGAAAAGTTTTTTCGTTGATCTCCTGATTTTTTATGGATTTTAGGGAATTTATAGGCGAAGGATCTAGGGCAGGGGAGGCCCAGGGAGCCCACAAGCCTGGGAGGCGCGGGCCCCCTGGCCGCGCCATGAGGGCTTGTGGCCTCCCTCGGGACTCCCTCCATTGGTTCCAAAGCTTTCTACGTATCTTCTGTTCCGGAAAAAATCTTTTCGGAAGTTTTATTCCGTTTGGACTCTGTTTAAAATCCTCCTGTGAAAAGGGTCAAAAACATAGAAAAAACAAGAACTGGCACTTGGCACTGAGTTAATAAGTTAGTCCCAAAAAAGATATAAAAGGCATACAAAACATCCAAAGTTTGACAAGATAATAGTATGAAACCATCATAAATTATAGATACTTTGTAGACGTATCAATGACCCAGTTCCAACTGATGTGATAGTCGTACGTCTCGTTTGGAGCGGCTTGGTATTTAAACCAAAGGACACATAGTCCAAGGACACACAGTCCTTACCGTATCCTCCTTGAGCTAAGGACACACACTACTCGTCCAACACTCGTGTTAAGTCTTCAGGGAAAACTTTCGAACCCTCACAAACTTGGTCACCGAGTGATCCACAATTCACTGTTGGATTCTCTAGACCATGATGCCTAACCGCTTGGAGGATGCACAGTCCACACATTAACAATCTCTTAAGTGATGCTCAATCACTTTGGGGTTTTTGGGTTTTGGTTTGAGTGTTTGGGGTTTTTCCTCACTGATGATTTTCTCTCAAAGTATTCTAGGAATGGGTTGCTCATAAATGACAAGTGTCAGTTTCTCTCATGAAACAGCCAACCAACTAGTGGTTGTGGGGGAGGCTATTTATAGACGGGGACTGCTACTGCAACAAAAGACCTTCCAATTGCGCCAGAAAAAGGTGTGTCGACGGCACCAGGAATCCTTCTGCTATGGCTACGCCTTAAGGGACTTCCTAGGCAAATATGCAAAGGATTTCCCCCGTGGCCTTGGAGCCTTGCATTGGTGTTCCCTCAAAGCGGAAAGGGTGATGTAGCGTAGCGGTGGTAAGTATTTCCCTCAGTTTGAGAACCAAGGTATCGATCCAGTGAAGGAGTATCACAAGAGCCTGGACAAACACAAAAAAGCTTGCTCCCAATGCTATGAAGGGCTTGTCAATGCCTTATGGATTGTTTGCCAAGTGAGAACTGAAAGCAACAAAGTAACAAAGCAAAGTAAAAGAAAAAGTGAAACGATAGATGTGAATAGACCCGGGGGCCGTAGTGTTTACTAGTGGCTTCTCTCATGAAAGCAAGTAGACGGTGGGTGAACAAATTACTGTCGAGCAATTGATAGAACCGCGCAAAGTCGTGACGTCATCTATGGCAATGATTATATCTATAGGCATCACGTCCAAAACAAGTAGACCAATACTTTCTGCATCTACTACTATTACTCCACACGTCGACCGTTATCCAGCATGCATCTAGTGTATTAAGTCCAAAAGAATGGAGTAACGCCTTAAGCAAGATGACATGATGTAGATGGACAATCTCATATCTACGACAGAGCCCACCTTCTTATCCTTGATGGCAACTACACAATGTGTGCCTTGCTGCCCCTACTGTCACTAGGAAAGGTCACCACACGGTAAGAACCCAAAACCAAACACTTCTCCCATTGCAAGAATCATAGATCTAATTGGCCAAACAAAACCCAAGACTCGGAGAGACTTACAAGGATATCAAATCATGCATATAAGAAATCAGCAAAGACTCAAATATATATCATAGATAATCTGATCACAAATCCACAATTCATCGGATCTCGACAAACACACCGCCAAAGAAGATTACATCGGATAGATCTCCATGAAGATCATGGAGAACTTTGTATTGAAGATCCAAGAGAGAGAAAAAGCCATCTAGCTACTAACTACGGACCCGTAGGTCTGAAGTGAACTACTCACGAGTCATTGGAGGGGCGATGATGATGATGACGAAGCTCTCCAACTCCAAAGTCCCCTCCGGCAGGACACCGGGAAGGGTCTCCAAATGAGATCTCGCGGAAACGGAAGCTTGCGGCGGCGGCAAATTATTTTTTGTGGATCCCTTGGTTTGTTTCTCATTTTTTGGGAATATATAGGCGCAAGATCTAGGCCAGGGGGGCGCGAGGGAGGCCACAAGACTGCCCACCGCGGCCCCCTGGTGGCGGAGTGGGGGCTTGTGGGCTCCCTGGAGCCCTCCAGGCTTGGCCCACAAGCCCCCTGATCTTTTTCCGTCCGGGAAAAATCATTTCGGGGATTTTATTCCGTTTGGACTCCGTTCTAAAATCAGATCTGAAAAGATCCAAAAACACAGAAAAAACAGGAACTGGCACTTGGCAGTGAATTAATAAGTTAGTCCCAAAAAAGATATAAAAGGTACATAAAACATCCAAAGATGACAAGATAACAGCATGAAACCATCAAAAATTATAGATACGTTTGAGACGTATCAGGGAGCAATCCAGACAAGAATGACATAAATACCCCAATGTTATGACTGTTATGTTGATAAGTTTATGGACAGGTGGCGCATGGTGCAACAACGGTCAGAATGATTCAACTGTGAACGTCCTCATGTCACTCATGTTCCTCACTCGTAGGTAATTTACACTGGCGACAACCTAACTCCTCGGTTATAGCAAATTCCTTAGAGACCAGAAGATCTTCGTCTCTGTCACTGAAGAATTTGACTAAGGTGCTAAATATTTCCAAACGCTTCACTCGAACGATTTGTATGTGTAGATTTTGAGACGAGCATCACTTGGAAACTTTTCCTTAGTTTTACCTCGACCCCCTTTAACAGTAGGATGGTCCTATGACACAGAATATAGAAAATGAAACTATGAAAATGAAAGTATTCACGCTTCAAAGTTCTCACATCAATTTCTTAACGGACACACCAATTTACTCACTTTCAAAGTCGTCAAGGAAATACCAAATTCTTCAGCCGAAGACATACATTTTTAGGGGTCGATATTCTTCGAATTTCTCAAACTCCTCAGAGACTTATAGAGCATGTGTACACTCACAAACACATCAGTCTCTCAATCTATGTGTCTTCAATACACCAAAATCACTAAGGGGCACTAGATGCACTTAAATCTCCCCCTTTTTGGTGATTGATGACAAATAGGTTAAGTTTTCAACGGGGATACTAATATTAAGTGTAAGTACAGAGTTTGAGGAATTTGAATGCAAGATATAGCAAAACTCCCCCTGAAGATGTGCATATTGAGGAATTTTATTTGGACTACAAATGCGCACTGAGGATTTATAACATGGAGATCTCCCCCTACTTCTTGTAATCCATGCAGGCATTTGACATATATCATGAGGGAATTGAAATGCATGATGGAAAGTGGAGTCTCACGAATTTTAGCATGCGTGCATTAATCAACATGAGGAATAAGCTTATGAGAAAAAATGGTTCAAAAGTGTCAGACCACCACGGGACATAAGTTTACAACTCATACAACCAAACACTTTAGAAGAACGAGAGTTGAAACTTAAAATATATAGTTCAAAAGCCCATAAAGTAAAAAAGTAGACCCGCTTGGAGACTAACTCAAATTTCTCCCCCTTTTTCATCAAGTGACAAAAAGGGGCGAAACTAAGGACTGACGCCCCTCAAGAATATCAAGTTGTTGGTGGAGGAGGAGCATTGTTGGGTTCGTTTGTCGCAGTTGTGTCATCAAGATCTTCAGCTTCATCAGTTGTGCGTGTTGAGGAATATGAACTAGCCACCAGGGGAGGAACTAGAATTTTCTTGAACTTCTTCTTGGGCGGCCAGGACCAATCAAAATCTTGCTAGAACTCCATTTCAGCAAGTTCCTTAGAGGTGTGGAGATGAGACTGAATGAACCATGCGCGGCCGAAGATCTCATGAAGACAATAGTGATGTTTCTTCACAACATTCTCAATTGCATTCAGATCATGCACAATGGCACTAAATTGACGCTTGACCTACTTGTGGTTGTGATCACCCTTTGGTGAAGACTAATCAAGAGTTCACGATCAGTCATCACATGCGGTGCAGATTCATGAGGGGCTTTACCTCTTGCGGTCGAGTCTTGAGAAGCAGTGTCATCATTTGTGGAATATGATGTAGCTTTGCCAAATTGGCCATCAAGGGGCCGAAATCCTTCATCAATCATAGATTTTCCTTTGCCTTCAATCAGCTCGAAGGATTTCTTGACGACTTCAAGTGGAGGCAAGTAGCTGAGGTGATTCTGGAAATCTGCTGTGTAAGGAATTTAAGATATGGACCTAATGAATTCCATGATCCACGGTGCATAAGGCTTCACATCAAATGGTGGCATAGCATTGTTTGCCAAAGTCCTCATTAAAAAATCATGAAGATTTATTGGAATCCCATGGATAATATTGAACAACAAATTCTTCATGATTCCCACAACTAGGGCTGGGCGTTCGGTTTATATAGTTAATACGGTTCGGTTTATTCGGTTCTATATAATTTCGGTTTTGAAAGAATAGAAATCGAAATAATCATTCAAAATTTAGAAACCGAACCATATTAACCATAATATATTGGTTCGGTTGTTCGGTTAACCGAAAAATCAAAATTAATGCATTTGTCAGTATAAGTGTAATGACTCGAGAGCACTCATTTGGATTGTATAATATGCAAAAAGATAATGAGAAGTTCTAGCAACCTTACGTGTTACATGGAGAAATGTGTGATGCCTCCATATTATTGCACTTTTGGAAACAACGTATTACATGGGGTATCTCACATATCGGTTTGTTCGGTTTATTCGATTTCTGAGCATGAAAAACCAAACAAAAACAAAATACTAAACAACCTTAAAATTTCTCACCGAACCAAAAATCAAACCACCAAATAAACTGACAAATCGGTTAATATGGTTGGGTTCGGTTTGGTTTTTCAGTTTTCGGTTTTATAGTGCCCACCCCTACCCACAACATCTTCTTCTTCAGAGTTATGGCCCTTGATTGGACACAGGGTTTTGGTCAAAATACGATAGACTGTCCTAGGCACATAGAGCAATTCCTTCACGTGGAATGTGGTTCTTGACGGCGTTCCACGAGCCAAAGGCTTCATCGGCACTTGCATCATGTGATTGGGCAGTTCAGTTTCTTCATAGATGCATCTGGCTCCTTCTGAGGGAATTGGAACTAGAACTGCACGAAGTAGGCATGAGCTTTGTAGTGAGTGTTTTGAGTCATCTAGTCCAGAACCGAAGTGTTGACATATGATACTTCACCTAAGATCTGCAAGGTATCATAGAATTGAAGTATGATTTCCTCATTCCAGTCACTGATGTCCATGCAGAATGGCAGTAGTCTAGCATCAAAAAGAACGCGAAGAACTGGACCAAAGCAAGGAATCTTCTCCATATTTCCATGAGGAATTTGGCGATGCTGCAAAACTTTGTTCTTGTTGAAGAGGATAGAACCATAGTAGTTCAACTGAGTGATGGTCCACAATCTGTTGTGCCTTATCCTTGGAGAGTCAAATGGATTTGCACCAATGAAATAGTGATGTTCATCAAAGAATCTCGCCTTGTTAAACTTTGGCCTTCTTGTCCCAGTGTAAGGCTGAAGAGTCTCTGATTGAAGATTTGGCTTCATACGTCCCACAAGTCTTCGAAGATCTTCAGTTTGAGGAATTCTTGCCATGACCACTTGTGACTGAGGATTATCAACATGAGCTTCAGAGGCATTGTATTCACTATATGGAACATGTTCTTCAGCCACACTTTTCTCAAGTTGAGGAATATCCTGTGCAGATTCATCAATTTTTGGTGCAGCGGTTTCCTCAGTAGTTGTTTGATTGGCAGTGTCTTTAGCTGATGCAGCTAATTCAGTCTCTGGGGTGGACATCATCGGATTGTTCTTGTCTTCAGACCATGTATGAATTTCAGTGGCTGCAGGGGACTGTGGAACTTGAGAAAGTGGGGTTGTCAATGGTGAGTTGGGATGTGCCTCTTCCCAGTAGTCGTCATTGATCACCATTGTTGTATTTCCAATTTACACTTCTTCATCTTTTTCTTCATCTCCCACATTTGTGCTATGTTGTGGCTTGTGGAATTGAAGGACTTGGATCTGCTTCAATTTCTTCATCAATTGGTGTGGAAGCAGCAGATTGAGTGTCTTCCATTTCTTCATCCCCTTGTTGGATGACGTGCTCGACATCAAATGGCACCACCACATAATAGGGTGTCGTTTTTATAGGGGTGGCGTCAATGGGTGTTGTTGAGGAACTTGTCAAAGTCCTCAAGCATTTAGCTTTTGAGGACTCTAAGGTCGTTGAAGCCTTTCTCTTCATTGTTGCTTCCTTTTCAGCAGCCTTTGTTTTCTTCACTTCTAATTCTTCTCTAAGGACTCTAAGGTCGTTGAAGAAGGAAGCTTCACATTCTTCACTTGTGAAGATTTTGGAGCTAGAGCAGTTTCTTCAGGCACAGCTGATGGAGTCGTCTTGGGAGCAACAGGTTCTTCAAGCACACCCATTTCTTCAGCTGCCCTAGCAAGTTTTTCAGTTGCAGGAATTTCTTCATCAGGGTCATCAGGCAGTTCAACAGTGTAGCCAACCTCAGGAATTTGAGGTTGCGTTTTTTCAACAACCTATCTGTTGTGGTCAGTGATGACTTTGTTTGCAATGTTGATGAATCTAACTTTGCGCCCTTCTAGTCCGCATGAAAGCAAATGTATTCTTCACTCAGCTTTTTGATCTCAGTTTGAGTAGTGAGGAGATGACTAGGGCTCATAGTCATAATGTTTTTCTTCACAAAGCTCTCTTTTTGAGTCTGAGCCTTTTTGGTTGCTTGGCTTTCTAAACCTTCCATTTTTTCTCATTGATGAACGTTGTCAGCATTTATGTTGGTCCAGGTGGAAGCTTCAAGTCGTCAATCGGTGTTTGAGGATTTTCATACCAGAGATATATGAAGTCTAGTATCACCTTTGGATCCATCATGATGGGAATGGTGGTGCCTTTGGCCTATGCGACCCTTTCTTGCTTGTTTCTGATGATAGGAGCATGTACTTCATCATTAGTTTCTTCTTCTTCTTCTCAACCAGAAGGAACATTAGGGACTTTGCTAGGGCTGGGCCTTCTTCCTCGCCTAGCATTCATCTTCTACTTCACGTTTGCACTTGAATAAGTATGTTGAGATCCAGAAGCACAGGGGGTTGAGGGAATTGAAGTCCCCAGAGTATTCTGACTTGTCCTCAGCTTCAGTGGCGGTGAGGAATGTGTGGCAGCAGCTGAAGACTTTCCTTCCAACTTAGGAGTTGACTAAGGAATTTTCTGCCAGGGATTTGCAGGTGAGGACTTAGGCTTGACAACTGACTTCTTCAGAATAGCTTGCTTTGGAGCAGTTTTAGTACCAGAAGCCACAGCAACACAGGAGGAGGCAGCAGTAGTGACAGCAGCAAATTCCTCATTGAATCTCTTCACTGTGTGTTGTGCAACTTTTTACAATTTGGCATGTTTCTTTGCACATTCTTCAGGATAGTCTTCAATAGTTGCAAGGCTTGTTGGATCATCAACTTGTTGATTGCCCAGAGGAGGCCTTTTGCATGGAGGCTTCAGGGCTAATTTCTTCATGTATTTAGGAGTCACATACCTCTACTCCTTCCATTCATTGGCCCATCTGCTCTCAATTTTCTGGAAGCGTGTTTTGCACTTCTCCTTTGTTTATTTTCCGTTAACTAATTCATTAGGTGTGCAATATTCATCATAGATGTCATCGAGTATCTGAAAAGCAGTGTTGATATCGGCCTTCTTTCCACCCTTCTGTTTCTTCTCTTCAACCATTTTATTCACTTGACGATTATGCACCTTTGAGGAATCTGATGAGGTATGCAAATTTTGTTCAAGAAACACTACAAATGAGTTAAGTTGATGAGAACCTAGTGATTCGTCAGCAGCCATTTTGTACCTGTGAACAGAGTATAGGTGCAAAGAATTTGAAGAGGTCATATGCGTTCTGAGAAGACTTTCAAAAATGACTCAAGTTGAGGAAATTGAAAATACTATTTTTGTGGAATTTTGCTGAGTGTTCTTTTTTTGGGTTCCATAGTTGTGCAGATCCGAAAATTCAAACAATTGAGGAATCTCGTGAAGGATTGAGTAACTTAGTGAAATTTATCGAGTGTTCTAGTCATGGTAGTGTTCATCTAATGAATTGGCTAAGGAATAACACTTTTTGAAGATTTTATGGAAACACAAAATTCTGCATGGCAGTAAAATTAAATTTTAATTACCCTGGTTGAGGAACACGAAGAACACAACAAACTATAGACAATGAAATAGAAGCTCGTCGGTTAAGATTTGCAGCGTCCCTATCTCAGCGGCTGAAGACAATTATGACGGCACCGGAGGAAGGAGATCCACGACCGACGTGAGTACGGCGACGATGAGGTCGAGGCAGTAAAGCTTTTCCTCACCAGTAACGATCATTTCCAGCAGCAGCACTAGGTCTGGCTTCAAGTAGTGAGAAGTGGAAACAAGAGGAAGAAGTGACTCAGGGGTGGAAGTGGGGTATTTATAGCCCAGGTGAAAACGGTCTAGCCCAAAAGTTTTGGACCAGATTTCCCTTCGCCCTTCCTGTCCGCTCGACAGGTGGCACACACATATTAAGTGGTGGAGTTAGTGGAGATCGTGCAAATCATGTTTATCCAATCATGGGTGGTGGTTGTGGTTTGAGTGGTAACGGCTGAATTTTTTTGAAATAAATTTTGAGGACATTGTTCGCAAATTCTTCAGCACACAAGGGTTCAGTGAAGACTTTGAACAAGTTTCAGATAGAACGCATATGAAGAATTTAAGAATACACTGGGTTGAGCTTACCATATAGGGGAAACGGGTCCGATCACATTCACTTAGAAGAAAAACAAAACATGAAGACTTAGCTATAAGTGAATGTTGTTGAGGACTTTGAAAGCTCACAAATAAGTAGATAGTCAATGAAGAACAGATGTTGAAAAGTTTGAAGAATTTGAAGTTTTGAGGAATTTGCAAACTGGAGGAATTTCAAAAACTGAAGACTTTGAAGATTCGAAGAATTTGCAAAAATCTCAGCTTTGAATAATTTCAACTTGAAGAAATTCAAATTGGGTTGGTGGCTTGACCCACCGTATAAGAATGATGATTTCAGGCACCGCGTACAATTGTCGTAGGGTCCTGAGAATCAATTTCTAGATTAATTTCTTCACACTTAGAATGTTATTCTTCATTGATTGAAGGAAAACGTACTTTTTGTATTGCACATCTAAGTAATGAATTTTGTCGAAGTGTTAGGATGTGTGTCCTTTCACAAAACATTTGAAGATTCTAAGATATTTAGCTCTCACCGCAACTTGCAAAATATCTTTTCATCCAATGGCTTAGTGAAGATATCTGCTAGTTGGCCTTTAGTCTTCATGTGGTCGATGATGATGTTGCCCTTGAGATCACGAAGAAAATGATAACAAATCTGGATGTGCTTGGTCTTCGAGTGTTGTATTGGGTTGTATGCATTCTTGATTGCACTCTCATTAATGAAGTAGAGTGGCACATTATTCATGTTGATGTTGTAGTTTTTAAGGGTTAGCTTCATACACAGTATGTGAGCACAACATGAACCAGCAGCAATGTACTCAGCTTCAGCAGTGGAAAGTGACAACAGTTCTGATTCTTTGAGGACTAACACACTAAGGATTGTCCGAGGAAATGGCACGTGCTTGATATTTACTTGCGATCCACACGGTTGTTGTTAATATGCCCTAGAGGCAATAATAAATTAGTTATTATTGTATTTCATTGTTCATGACAATCATTTATTGTCCATGCTAGAATTGTATTGATTGGAAACTGAAATGCATGTGTGGATACATATACAACACACTGTCCCTAGTGAGCCTCTAATGGACTGGCTCGTTGACCAAAGATGGCAAGGTTTCCTAACCATAGACATGAGACGTCGTGCGATAACAAGATCACATCATTAGGAGAATGATGTAATGGAGAAGACCAAAACTATGAATGTGACATATGATCGTGTGAGTTTATTGCTATTGTTTCCTACATGTCAAAGTATTTGTTCCTATGACCATGAGATGATGCAACTCCTAGACACCGGAGGAATACCTTGTGTGTATCAAACGTCACAACGTTTCTGGGTGACTATAAAGGTGCTCTACAGGTATCTCCAAAGGTGTTTGTTGGGTTGGCATGGATCAAGACTGGGATTTATCACTCCGTGTGACGGAGAGGTATCTCGGGGCCCACTTGGTAATGCAACATCACAACAAGCGTTGCAAGCAATGTGACTAAAGAGTTATACACGGGATTTTATATTAAGAAACGAGTAAATATACTTGCCAGTAACGAGATTGAACTAGGTATAGAGATACCGACGATGGAATCTCCGGCAAGTAACATACCGATGGACAAAGGGAATAGTATATGTGATTAACTGAATCCTTAACATAGAGGTTCGACCGATAAAGATCTTCCTAGAATATCTAGGAGCCGATGGTGAAATCCAAATCCTGCTATTAGTTATTGATCGGAGAATGTCTCGGTCATGTCTGCATAGTTCTCGAACCCACATGGTCTGCAAACTTAAGGTTCGGTGACATTTCAGTATAGTTGAGTTATGTATGTTGGTGACCGAAGGTTGTTCAGAGTCTCGGATGAGATCTTGGACGCCACGAGGAGTTCCGGAATTGTCCGGAGACGAAGGTTGATATATAGGAAGAGGGTATTTGGGCTTCGGAATGGTTTTGGGCATTTCTAGTAGTGTACCGGGAATGACGAATGGGTTCCGAGGGTCAATAGGGAGAAGTCCACCCACCTTAGGGGCACATAGGCCTAAGAGGTGGCGCACCAGCCCTTAGTGGGTTGGGAAGACAGCCCCTAAAGGCCCTTGCGCCAAAGAGGTGGGTGAAGGCCAAGTTGGGAGGGACCCCTACGAGGAGTAGGACTCCACCTCCCTTGGTCGAGGAGGATTCCTCCTCTTGGGTGCCGCCAAACAATCCTAGGGGAAACCCCAGGGCGCCACCCCTTCCCCCTCCCTCCCTCCTTTATATACCTGAAGGGAGAGAGGGTAGCCAACACCTTAATCCAAGGCGAAACCCCTCTCCCTCCCTGTAGTTTGTTCTTCCTCCAGATTGGTTTGGCGGTGCATGAAGTCGTGCCGGATCAGCTCCACCACCATCACCGCCACACCGTTAGGTTGTCTAAGAACTCAACTACCTCTCCACCCCCTCTTGCAGGATCAAGAAGGCGGAGATCGTTATCGAGTTATACGTGTGCTCAACGCAGAGGTACCGCCCGTTCGACACTAGATCGGGATTAATCGTGATGGGATGGAGGGACGGTTCGTGATGACATCACGGGACAGATCGTGATGGGGTCGTGGGACGGGTTGCGATTTGGATCGCGAAGATGTTCGTCTACATCAACCACGTTATATGTGTTGGAGAACGTCGCATGGGAAACAAAAAATTTCCTACGCGCACGAAGACCTATCATGGTGATGTCCATCTACGAGAGGAGATTTGGATCTACGTACCCTTGTAGATCGGACAGCAGGAAGCGTTAAGAAACACAGTTGATGTAGTGGAATTTCCTCACATCCCTCGATCCGCCGCGCGAACCCTCCCACGAATAGTCCCGTGATCCGTTCCATGATCCATTCCGATCTAGTGCCGAACGGACGGCACCTCCACGTTCAGCACACGTACAACTCGATGATGATCTCGCCCTTCTTGATCCAGCAACCAAGACGGAGAAGAAGATGAGTTCTCCGGCAGCGTGACGGCGCTCCGGTGGTGGTGAAGGATCTACTCCTGCAGGGCTCCGCCCGAGCTCCGCAGAAATACGATCTAGAGGTAAAACTATGGTGTCAAGATCAGAGTTGCACGTGGCAAAGTTGTCTCAAATCAGTCCTAAATCACCAATATATATAGGAGGGAGGGGGAGGGACTTGCCTTGACGGCCAAGCCCCCAAGGTGCGCCGGCCAAGAGGAGGAGTAGGACTCCTACTCCAATCCTACTCAAAATAGGATTGGAAAGTGGAGTCCTTCTCTTCCTTCCCACCTTTTTTTTCTTTCTTTGGTTTTCTTTACATGGCGCATAGGCCTTATGGGGCTGACCAACCAGCCTACTAAGGGCTGGTGCGCCACCCATAAGTCCTTTGGGCTTCCCCCAGCAGGGTTTCCCCCCTCCCGGTGAACTTCCGGAACCCATTCGTCACTCCCGGTACATTCCCGCTAATGCCCGAAAACTTTTCGGTAACCAAATCAAGTCATCCTATATATCAATCTTCGTCTCTGGACCATTCCGGAAACCCTGGTGACGTCCGGGATCTCATCCGGGACTTTGAACTACATTCGCTAACCACACATATAACTCAACTATACTAAAACATCGTCGAACCTGAAGTGTGCAGACCCTGCGGGTTTGAGAACTATGTAGACATGCCCCGAGGTACTCCTCGGTCAATATGCAATAGCAGGACCTGGATGCCCATATTGGATCCTACATATTCTCCGAAGATCTTATTGTTGGGTAACGTAGCATAAATTCAAAAAATTTCCTACGCATATTCAGATCTTCCTATGGAGAGACCAGCAACGAGATAGGGGTGAGTGCATCTTCAGACCTTTGAAGATCGCTAAGCGGAAGCATTGCTAGAACACGGTTGATGGAGTCGTACTCGCGGCAATTCAGATCGCGGTGTGATTCCGATCTAGTGCCGAACCACGGCATCTCCGCGTTCAACACACGTGCAGCCTGGTGACGTCTCCCGCACCTTCATCCAGCAAGGAGGTGGGAGAGGTTGGGGAAGATCTCCGGCAGCACGACAGCGTGGTGTCGATGGAGAGACGAGGTCTCCGGCAGGGCTTCGCCAAGCACCGTGGGAGAGGAGGAAGAAGGGGGGCAGGGCTGTACCGTGGGAGAGGGAAAACTGTGTATCAAACAGCCCCAAAACCCCCACTATATATAGGAGGAGGGGAGGTGGTGCGCCACCCCTAAGGTTCCCACCCTAGGTGGTGCGGCAGCCCAGATGGTAGAGGGGGGCGGCGGCCAGGGCAGGGAAAGGGGCGGCGGCGCCCTAGGTGGGCCTTAGGCCTCCCCTGTGCCTAGGGTTTCCCCTCCCTCCCTCTCTGGTGCGCATGGGCTAGGTGTGGGGGGCGCACCAGCCCACCTAGGGGCTGGTTCCCTCCCGCACTTGGCCCATGTAGCCCTCCGGGGCTTGTGGCCCTCCCCGATGGGCCTCCGGAACCCTTCCGGTGTTCCCGGTAGTTTGCCGGTGGTGCCCGAAACATTTCCGGCGTCCAAACCCATCCATCCTATATATCAATCTTTACCTCCGGACCATTCCGGAGCTCCTTGTGAAGTCCGGGATCTCATCCGGGACTCCGAACATCCTTCGGTAACCTCGTATAAGAATTCCCTATAACCCTAGCGTTATCGAACCTTAAGTGTGTAGACCCTACGGGTTCGGGAGGCAGGTAGACATGACCGAGACACCTCTCCAGCCAATAACCATCAGCGGGGTCTGGATACCCATGGTGGCTCCCACTTGCTCCACAATGATCTCATCGGATGAACCACGATGTCAAGGATTCAATCAATCCCGTATACAATTCCCTTTGTCTGTCGGTATAGAACTTGCCCGAGATTCGATCGTCGGTGTACCTGTACCTTGTTCAATCTCGTTACCGGTAAGTCTCTTTACGCATTCCCTAGCACGTCATCATGTGACTAACTCCTTAGTCACATTGAGCTCATGATGATGTTTTACCGAGTGGGCCCAGAGATACCTCTCCGTCACACGGAGTGACAAATCCCGATCTCGATTCATACCAACCCAACAGACACTTTCGGAGATACCCGTAGTGCACCTTTATAGTCACCCAGTTACGTTATGACGTTTGATACACCCAAAGCACTCCTACGGTATCGGGGAGTTGCACAATCTCACGGTCGAAGGAAAAGATACTTGACATTAGAAAAGCTTTAGCATACGAACAATACGATCTAGTGCTACGTTTAGGATTGGGTCTTGTCCATCACATCATTCTCCCAATGATGTGATCCCGTTATCAATGACATCTAATCCCATGACCAGGAAATCATGATCATCTATTGACTAACGAGCTAGCCAACTAGAGGCTTGTTAGGGACACATTGTGATCTATTTATTCAGACATGTATTACTGTTTCCTGTTAATACAATTATAGGATGAACAATAGATGATTATCATGAACAAGGAAATATGATAATAACCATTTTATTATTGCCTCTAGGGCATATTTCCAACAGTTTCCCACTTGCACTAGAGTCAATAATCTAGTTACATTGTGATGTATCGAACACCCATAGCATCATGGTGTTGATCATGTTTTGCTCGTGGAAGAGGTTTAGTCAATGGGTCTGCAACATTCAGATCCGTGTGTACTTTACAAATCTCTATTACTCCACTCTGGACATGGTCCTGGATGGAGTTGTAGCAGCGTTTGATGTGCTTCGTCTTCCGGTGAAACCTGGGCTCCTTGGCTATGGCAATGGCCCCAGTGTTATCACAGAAGAGTGTCATTGGACCCGACGCGCTTGGAACCACTCCAAGGTCGGTGATGATCTCCTTCATCCAAATTCCTTCATGAGTCGCTTCTGAAGCATATATGTACTCTGCTTCACATGTAGATGCTGCCACGACTTCTTGCTTGCTGCTACACCAGCTCACTTCCCCACCATTCAAAACATATACGTATCCGGTCTGTGACTTAGAGTCATCCGGATCTGTGTCGAAGCTAGCGTCGACGTAACCCTTTATGACGAGCTCTTCATCACCTCCTTAAACGAGAAACATCTCCTTAGTGCTCTTCAGGTACTTAAGGATATTCTTGACCGCTGTCCAATGTTCCATACCGGGATCACTTCGGTACCTCCCTACCAAACTTATGGCAAGGTTTATATCAGGTCTGGTACAAAGCATGGCATACATTAGAGGGCCTACGGCTGAAGCGTAGGGGACATTACTCATCTTCTCTCTATCTGCTGTCATGGTCGGTGACTGAGTCTTACTCAATCTCATACCTTGCAAAACTAGCAAGAACCCTTTCTTTGAGTTTTCCATATTAAACTTCTTCAATATCTTGTCAAGGTATGTACTTTGCGAAAGACCTATGAGGCGTCTCGATCTATCTGTATAGATCTTGATGCCTAATATGTATGCAGCTTCTCCAAGGTCCTTCATTGAAAAACTCTTGTTCAAATAGGCCTTTATGCTCTCCAACATCTCTATATTATTCCCCATCAATAATATGTCATCCACATACAGTATGAGGAAAGCTACAGAGCTCCCACTCACTTTCTTGTACAAACCGGCTTCTCCATAAACCTGTATGAACCCAAATGCTTTAATCACCTCATTAAAGCGAATGTTCCAACTCCAAGATGCTTGCACCTGCCCATAGATGGAGCGCTGGAGCTTGCACACTTTGTCAACATCCTTAGGGTCGACAAAACCTTCTGGTTGCATCATATACAACTCTTCCTTAAGGTTCCCGTTAAGGAACGCTGTTTTGACGTCCATTTGCCAAATTTCATAATCATAAAAGGCGGCAATTGCTAACATGATTCGGACTGATTTCAGCTTCGCTACGGGAGAGAACGTCTCTTCGTAGTCAATTCCTTGAATTTGTCAAAAACCCTTTGCAACAAGTCGAGCTTTATAAACGGTTACATTACCGTTTGCATTATTCTTCTTCTTGAAGATCCATTTATTTTCTACGGCTCGCCGGTCATCGGGCAAGTCCACCAAAGTCCATACTTTGTTCTCATACATGGATCCTATCTCGGATTTCATGGCTTTAAGCCATCTGTTGGAATCTGGGCCCGCCATCGCTTCTTCATAGTCCGAAGGTTCACCGTTCTCTAACAACATGATTTCCATCACAGGGTTACCGTACCACTCTGGTTCCTTGTGGACCTTCGTGGTTCAATAGTAACTTGATCCGAAGCTTCATGATCATTATCATTAACTTCCTCTTCAGTTGGTGTAGGCGCCACAGGAACAATTTCCCGCGCTGCGCTACTTTCCTGTTCGAGAGGGGGTGTAATTACCTCATCATGTTCTACATTCCTCCCACTTACTTCTTTCGAGAGAAACTCTTTCTCTAGAAAGGATCCGTTCTTGGCAACAAAGGTTTTACCTTCGGATCTAAGATAGAAGGTATACCCAATAGTTTCCTTAGGGTATCCTATGAATACGCATTTCTCCGCGTTGGGTTCGAGCTTTTCTGGTTGAAGTTTCTTCACATAAGCATCGCAGCCCCAAACTTTATGAAACGACAACTTCGGTTTCTTGCCAAACCATAGTTCATACGGTGTCGTCTCAATAGATTTAGACGGTGCCCTATTTAAAGTGAATGCTGCCGTTTCTAATGCGTATCCCCAAAATGATAGCGGTAAGTCGGTAAGAGACATCATAGATCATACCATATCTAATAAAGGGCAATTACGATGTTCAGACACTCCGTTGCGTTGCGGTGTGCCACGCGGCGTCAGTTGTGAAACGATTCCACACTTCCTTAGGTGTGTGCCAAACTCGTGACTCAAATATTCTCCTCCACGATCAGATCGTAGACACTTAATTTTTCTGTCATGTTGATTCTCGACCTCACTCTGAAATTCCTTGAACTTTTCAAACGTCTCAGATTTGTGCTTCATCAAGTAGAACATAACAATAGACGCCGTGAGCTTCAACGTTCATTGGACCACACACATTAGTATGTATTATTTCCAATAAGTCGGTTGCTCTCTCCATTATTCCTGAGAATGGAGTCTTAGTCATCTTACCCATGAGGCACGGTTCTCATGTGTCAAATGATTCAAAGTCAAGAGACTCTAATAGTCCAACAGTATGGAGCTTCTTCATGCGCTTAACACCGATATGACCAAGGCGGCAGTGCCACAAGTATGTGGGACTATCATTATCAACTTTACATCTTTTGGTACTCACACTATGAATATGCATAACATCACGATCGAGATTCATCAAGAATAAACCATTCACCAGCAGAGCATGACCATCACTCATATAAATAGATCAACCATTATTCTCTGACTTAAATGAGTAGCCGTCTCGCATTAAGAAAGACCCTGATACAATATTCATGCTCAAAGCTGGCACTAAATAACAATTATTAAGGTTTAAAACTAATCCCGACGGTAGATGTAGAGGTAGCGTGCCAACGGCGATCACATCGACCTTGGAGCCATTCCCGACGCGCATCGTCACCTCGTCCTTGGCTAGTCTTCGCTTATTCCGCAGTTCCTGCTTTGAGTTGCAAATGTGAGCAACAGCGCCGGTATAAAATACCCAGGAGCTACTACGAGCGTTGGTAAGGTACACATCAATAACATGTATATCACATATACCTTTAACGTTGCCTGCCTGTCGTGGTTTTGTCACGGCAGATATCCTCATGAAAGGACTTAGTACTGGAGCATTCGCACCTTGGTGGCGACTCAAAGGGGTTAAACGGGAGGAACACGGCGATTTACCCAGGTTCGGCCCCTCGAGAGGCGGTAATAGCCTACGTCCTGCTTTTTGTGTATTGATGTGGATTCGATTACAAGGGAGGCGTAACTCGCCTAACCTAGCACTCGATGATTTTCTAACCTCGCTCTCCTCCTTAAGACTCGCCTTTATATATAGGTCGAGGCCTTTATGGTTTACAAGAGTCCCTTCCTCCTTACAAATCGTGACCATTGTAGTCTCTAAGTCGCCGTCCTTCAAAACCCGGAGACCTTCCAGAAATCATAACCGTCCCGCGGCTTTGAACCGCCCAGGCTGAAGCCCAAGTAACCTAAAGGATGAATCGCCTTACAAGTAACCCAGCCCATCTTGGGCGGGTCACTTAATAAGTATTATCCCCAACATTAGGCCCCAGATTGACTTGAACTTTCACGCCAATGGTTCCGCTCAGTTGAAGGTGATTCACTCCTTCGTCTTTCTCCATACGTCATAAATTGTAACTCGCCATCTGGCACCGAAAAAATCTTTGAGTCTCCAAACCATTTCCTGTTGGCATCTTCTTATCCCTCGATTTTCGGGAAAATTAACATAATCCCAACGGATCCTTAGTGCATCGTTATCCCAAAATCTTCGGACGTCATCATGGCGAATCTTTTTATTCCCCAACGGTTCCCGCTCACGGCGCCTCGATTCCAGCGCCCGTCCTGATAAATAGACGGAAGGGACAGAGCTGGCGCTTCCCACCTACCAGTCTCGTCAGTCCCCCCCCCCATTATCACAGCAAAAGGCCTCATCGCTTCCCGAGGGCTCCGCCACCGGCCGCAACTTCCGCCCTCGTCCGAGAAGCTTCAGCGCCACCCGCAAGCCGTTGCCATCGTCAAGCTTCGCACCTCAGACGATCCGTCCGCCGCCATTGTCCATCGCATCATCACCGACCACCTCGTTGCTCGCCTCGAACTCCACCACCGCCGAAGATCTCTTCGTTCGTCGGGACCCCCGCGCTTCTTCAACGATCTCCGTCACCGCCGGCCTTCTTCGATCGAGAGCATCAAGTTAGGCCTTCACTCACCTTCTTAGGAGTAGGTTCATTCCTTGCTCGTGCTTTCGCCATTGCCGTAGTTTCGAAGCTTTTCGCTCACATTTATTCATCTCCCTCGAATCGATTAGTCCAAGCACCGGTAGGGTAGCCAGTGCCCTGAATAATTTTAATTATCCGCTGTACTCGCGAATTTTTGAACACAATGTCTTCACCAAACGAGGGGCGTCACTTGATAATAAATTGTTCGTGCCCAGTTATATTCGTAGGTTTTCACATCTGTTTGGTAGATCCATTCCTCATTTACTGTTTGCGAAAAGCCATTTGTAGCCTTTGTCCCCCCTTAGTGCTTCGGAACGAATAGATTTTACCATCCGCAGAAACGTAGCCTTTGGGAATAACCCTACTTCCATAAGTCGCCATAGCAACCCAACCCGGCCTCTTGATCTAGCGGGTTAAATGAACCGATTCCATCCCATATAGTAGATGTTCAAGACATGTAATATCATACTTTTACCTACTTGTAGCATGGGCGCCGTCTTCAAGAGTGACTGGCTTCCTACCAAGGTCGATGACGCTGTCTTAGCTAATTATGTGAAAGCGTGCTGTTTGGATCCTCAAGATGTCATTGGATGGCGCACCGGGTTGGGAGAAGATCTCCCTAACCCCAAAGAAGGGGAAATAGTAGTTTTTGTTGAACATTTGGAACGGGGTTTTAAGCCGCCCGGATCGAAATTTCTTAGGGACGCTTTGACCTTCATGAACGTCCGACTCCAGGATCTGGGACCCAATTCCATAAGCAATTTGAGCCAGTTCCAAGTTCTTTGCGAAACTTATCTGCGGATCAAGCCTTCTGTCCCTCTATTCTGGCATTTTTTTCATCTGAATCGCCAGACGGAATTCCACAATGGCCCCAGTTTGGAACTCGGCGGCGTCAACGTCCAGCGCCGTAGGGATAGTCCGTTCCCTTGACTCATCATGCCTTGCCATCCCAAGGGCTGGGCGAATCTTGGTTTTATTGTCAAGAGACGTGCCCTGCTGGTGAGAATAAACTTCTGGGTTACAGGCCAACCCGCCTTCCGGTCAACTTCAAGCTCCCAGACAAGCTCACCAAGGAAGAAGAGTCGGAGTTCATCCCAATATTATCTGAACTGAGATCCCTGACGAACAATGGTCTTACCGGGGTTGACCTGATCCGCTGCTAGGTCGAATGGCGGATTCTTCCTCTGAGCCGCCGAGATGGTCTGATGTGTGAGTTTGACGGCACTCTGGATCATCCTCAATGCTACTTTCACACAGCATTAACAGAAAAAGACATTGTTGCCATCATCAAAAAGTTGACCGGCGAGCCTACAGGAAAGTGCGGCCAAATCGGCCTTTAGCCCTTTTGCAAGATTAACCCGGCTCCCAAGGTAACCAAAACTGACCCGCCCTTGGTATTTATCCCTTCTGTTTTATTGCCATCATGATTTCATAATATATATCTTTCCAGAAAGGTGATAAGTTCTGGTCCAGGAGACCTAAAAAGCAAGCCATGAAAACTGCTAAGACGCCCTCTAAGAAAACCAAGGGCAAAGGTAAATCTGCTATGGCTGAGCCATCTGAAGTCGACGAATCTCAAGTCGGCGATGCACTTTCAGAGGTACAAATCTGTCCTCTTTTCACTCGCCACCTATCACTTTTGACCTTTTATTTATATCTTTCTCTCTCCTTGTAATAGAATGAAGATAACGAAAGCCAAGAAGACTCTGTTGAGGTAATTTCTGTTTCCTCCGATTCATCTCCTTCTCCACCTAAGCCGGCCCGGCGAATATGTGGGAATGTCCCCTTCTCACATCCAAATGCTCATTTGGACCCAAATTTCTTACTGAAGAAAACACAGCACGCCTCAAACCGGAAGACACGAAGTCACTCTGGCAATCTGATATCTGGTTTACCTGCAACGAACAAAAGAAAGCCAAGCGAGGTACTTTTATGAGTAACCATTATTCGTGCTTCTTTGGATCACATTTGTAACCCGCCCGTATTATTGATATATAATTCTTGCAGAATTCTCCTCCCACTTCCGGCGACTCAGTGATGTCAACACTTCCACCGATGATTCGAGTTCTGGGGTAAGTCTCTTGCCTTGACTTCTGAGAATAACGATCTTTTCAATTCCTTAACGTGCTTATTCCCTTTTGTTAGGGCACAAGCCAAGAAAAGGAAAACCAGTGGATCAATTCCTGATGCAACTTGAGAACCTCCAAAGGAATCAACTCCGACTCAAGACGATCTGAATCATGCTGAGCCTGCGATTCAAGTGGATCTTCCTGAGTCGCCGAAGGAAACAATGGATGCCTCTAAATCGCCGAACCCATTGATGACAACAGAAGACCCAGATGCTGTAGTCATTACTGGCTCTGGCTTTTCCAAGCCGGCAGCGACAGTTTTGTCCAAACATGTAGCATCCTCCTCTCAGGCCATTCACGAGTCTGGGCTCTCCAAGGAGAAACTTTCCGACTATGCAAATCTGGAGTTTAAGGAACTCTGTTCTGGCTTTGCAAGTCGACTGGAGGCGAGCTATGAGATGGAGAAACTTTGTTATACTTATACTATTCCCAGTAACCCCCAAGGGCCGGGTCATCAGTAAAAAGATGAGCCGGGTCTTGAAAATTTAGAAAAAGCTTCGCGACCAGTAACTCCCAAGGGCCGGGTCATCAATAAAAAAGATGAGCCGGGTCTTGATTTCTGTATAATTTCTCCTAAAAAAATTATACATTGCCCCCAAGTGTCAGGGATATTGCTTTGCATTAATTCTGAGACTTGTCTTTATTTTAAACTTTCAATAGGAAAACCTTGCTTAGAGCGAATTGGCGCTGGGCGATTTAAGGAAAAACTTAGCTGAACAACAAGACGCCCGAACTCAGTCGGAAGAGAAGTATAAATTGGCTCTGGCCGAACTGGAAAAACTCAAAGCCGAGTTAGAAAAAACTCAAGCTGACCAAAATGCCGCTTTGAAGAGAGCAGAGAAAGCTGAAGCGAAGCTGGTGACTATTCAACAGGAGTTATCCGGCTTAAAACGTCATATCTCTACCATGACGCAAGCCATCTTTGGTAAGCCTTACCTAAATCTTCAACCTTATCCCCCCCTTTTTTGTACTGATGTTAAGTCACTAATTATCAAATTCCAGGTCCAAGAGTCGCCAACCTGCAAGAAGACTGTGTGTTGATGCTGAAGGCGATTTATACGCTGACAGAGCAACTGTACACAGGCAGTGTGTTGACCGTCAAAGCTGTGATGGGTGCCAAAGAGCCTATTACTTGGTGAAGGTACTTGGATGTTTGTCCACACTTCCTCCCCAGATTGGCGAGTTAACTCGGTCAGCCGCCCGGAAAGGTGTCCTGACTGCCCTGAGTCGCTGCTTAGCGTATGCCCCGGAGATCAATTTAGAAGAAGTAGCCGCTGGCTTCCCTCAACTTAAAGACGATGGATCGGAATTTGTTGAAGAGGATTACCAAAAAGTTGTCAAGGATTCTCGGCTGGCTGCAACTCGACTCGCCGCAAGCCTTGATTTAACGAAGTACCAGGCGGCTTATGACGGTAAGAATAAGAAAGTCAGCCCGCCAACCTTCGTGGTGACCAACCTAATTCCTCGGCGACCCAAGAATCCTTTCGACTGGGAAGCAGACTTGGCATCAATCTTGACCGGCGAAGAAGACTTTGCTGCTTTAGCCAGGTGCAATTGGGTATTGGGCGATTTACAAATTGAAGTTGGTCAGAGCTCACGCCCGGATTTAGCGAAGTAGATGCTCCTGAATTTGGCCTCCGAGCCATGTAATAGTCAGTACTATTTTTTTATGACATCTCCTGCGAGAAAAAACCGTTATATCACTTTTTAAGGCGACTTGAAATATTTGGCCCGCCTTTATAAGAATCTTCTATAATGCCTAATCCGCCAAGGATGAAACAAATCTTAGCACCCTCCTGTCGTAAACTTTGAAAACATCATCTGTGAAAACAAATGAACTACGGGTAGATTCAACAAGTATGTAGAAAGGGGAAAATCATAATAAAAATAACTTCGTCGGCTCATACGGTCGCGACAGGGGGAGGCGAGTCAGAAAACTCGTGCATCCACCCTAAATGCAAATTTCGTCGGCTCATACGGTCGCGACAGGGGGAGGCGAGTCAGAAAGGTCATGCACCCACCCTAAATGCAAGTTTCGTCGGCTCATACGGTCGCGACAGGGGGAGGCGAGTCAGAAAACTCGTGCACCCACCCTAAATGCAAGTTTCGTCGGCTCATACAGTCGCGACAGGGGGAGGCGAGTCAGAAAGCTAGTGCACCCACCCTAAATGCAAGTTTCGTCGGCTCATACGGTCGCGACAGGGGGAGGCGAGTCAGAAAGCTCGTGCACCCACCCTAAATGCATGTTTCGTCGGCTCATACGGTCGCGACAGGGGGAGGCGAGTCAGAAATCTCGTGCACCCACCCTAAATGCAAGTTTCGTCGGCTTACACGGTCGCGACAGGGGGAGGCGAGTCAGAAAGCTCGTGCACCCACCCTAAATGCAGGTTTCGTCGGCTCATACGGTCGCGACAGGGGGAGGCGAGTCAGAAAGCTCGTGCACCCACCCTAAATGCAGGTTTCGTCGGCTCATACGGTCGCGACAGGGGCAGGCGAGTCAGAAAGCTTGTGCACCCACCCTAAATGCAGGTTTCGTCGGCTCATACGGTCGCGACAGGGGGAGGCGAGTCAGAAAGCTCGTGCACCCACCCTAAATGCAGGTTTCGTCGGCTCATACGGTCGCGACAGGGGGAGGCGAGTCAAAAAGCTCGTGCACCCACCCTAAATGCATGTTCTGTCGGCTCATAAGGTCGCAACAGGATGACACAATTTGCACTTTTTTAATGAAGAAGCCCCCAAGTCGGGGAGTGTTTTATTACTTCATCATGAAACTGAAAAACTTACAAAACGTGGAGCTTTTAAGAGCTCAAGTGTAGTAAGGCCGCAAATGAGCAATATTCCAGGGGCGAGTTGACTCAGCCTCTGTAGTTGGTCGATTAGGCCGAAGATCCATCAAATAATAAGAACCATTGCGGAGGTTTTTACTGACGACGAATGGCCCTTCCCAAGGGGGTGATAGCTTGTGCATACCTGCCCGATCTTGTATCAGACGAAGTACTAAGTCGCCCTCCTGAAAAGTCCGACTCTTAACCCGACGACTATGATAACGCCGCAGATCTTGCTAGTAGATAGCCGAACGAGCCGCGGCCAGGTCACATGCTTCTTCCAAGGCATCCAAGGAATCTTGACACGCCAGCTCATTATCTTGCTCCACATATGCAGCGACTCTAAGAGAATCATGTCTTATGTCGGTAGGGAGGACAGCCTCTGCCCCATAGACCAAAAAGAAAGGAGTGAACCCCGTGGATTGATTCGGAGTGGTCCGAACACTCCACAGTACCGAAGGTAATTCTTCAACCCAACACCCTGGAGTCCTTTCCAGGGGGACCATGAGCCGAGGTTTAATCCCTCCCAAGACTTCCTGATTCGCCCGCTCTGCTTGCCCATTGGACTGCGGGTGAGCAACTGCAGAAACATCAAGCCGGATATGTTCTCGACGACAAAAATCCAGCATCACTCCTTGGGACAAGTTAGTACCATTGTCCGTGATAATACTGTGCGGATACCCAAAATGGAAAATCAGCTTTTTCATAAATTTGACCGTTGTCTCTGCATTGCAAGTTCCAACAGGTTCCGCCTCAACCCATTTAGTGAACTTATCAACTGCCACCAATAAATGCGTTTTCTTGTTAGAGGACATTTTAAAAGGACCGACCATGTCCAGCCCCCAGACCGCGAAGGGCCAAGTAATGGGAATCATCCTCAATTCTTGAGCCGGCATATGAGCCTGTCTCCCATATCGTTGGCACCCCTCGCACCGCCGTACTATGTCTTCCACATCTGCATGAGCCGTCAGCCAAAAGAAACCATGTCGAAAAGCCTTTGATACCAAAGAACGTGACCCGGCGTGATGCCCGCAGTCTCCAGAATGAATGTCATTTAGGATCACGCATCCTTCCTCGGAGGAAACACACCGTTGAAAGACCCCAGAAGCACTCCGTTTATATAACTCGCCATTAATGATGACCATGGATTTGCTACGTCGAACGATCTGGCGAGCCAAAACCTCATCGGTGGGTAATTCACCGCGAGTGAGATAAGCCAGATAAGGAAGAACCCAGTCCGGAGTGACATGGAGAGCCGCCACGAGCTGAGACTCGGGATCTGGTATCGCCAACTCCTCCTCCGTGAGTACAGCCACAGATGGTTTATGCAAGATATCCAAAAAAACATTAGGGGGGACCGGTTTTCTTTGTGAGCCGAGTCGCGAGAGGGCATCAACTGCTTTGTTGAGTCGCCGATCAACATGATCCACCTGATATCCATGAAAATAGCCCGCCACATCAGATACAGCTCGTCTGTAAGCAGCCATCATAGGATCCCGAGAGTCCCAGGTACCCGAAACCTGTTGCGCCACCAAATCTGAATCCCCAAAACATCTAACTCGGGTTAGGTTCATCTCTTTTGCCAGTCGCAAACCGTGAAGCAGAGCTTCATATTCCGCCGCATTATTTGTGCAGGGAAACATGAGTCAGAGAACATAACAGAACTTATCTCCTTGAGGGGATATCAGCACCACACCAGCCCCCGAGCCCTCCAACTGCCTGGATCCATCAAAGTAAATAGTCCAATAGGTAAGGTCAGGCCGATCTTCCGGAACCTGAAGTTCCGTCCAATCGTTAACGAAATCTACTAGTGCCTGGGATTTGATGGCTGTGCGCGGGGTATATTGTATGTGATGAGACCCAAGCTCTATTGCCCATTTAGCGATTCGCCCTATTGCCTCCCGATTTTGGATGACGTCGCCGAGGGGGGCGGAACTGACCACAGTGATCGGGTGCTCCTAGAAGTAATGTTTAAGCTTTCGACTCGCCATGAACACCCCATAGACCAGTTTTTGCCAATGCGGGTATCGCTGTTTGGAAAGAGTTAAAACCTCACTGATAAAGTATACCGGACGTTGCACCGGGTATTCCTTTCCTTCCTCCTTTCTTTCGACGACCACAGCCACGCTGACCGCCTTGGAATTTGCCGCGATATACAGGAGCATAGGCTCCTTTTCAGTTGGGGCTGCCAGGACCGGTGGGTTAACCAATTGATGTTTCAAGGCCTGAAGCGCCTCGTCTGCCTCCTCTGTCCATACGAATCGGTCGGATTTCCTCAACAATTGGTAAAGAGGAATCGCCTTTTCCCCAAGGCGGCTCACGAAATGACTTAGAGCCGCAATGCGGCCCGCCAGTCGCTGAACTTGATTAACATTCGTCGGCTTCCCGAGAGAGGTAACCGCTTCAATTTTGTCCGGGTTAGCCTCGATGCCGCGCTCTGATACCAAGAAACCCAGTAGTTTTCCTGCAGGTACATCAAAAACGCACTTGGTAGGATTTAGCTTCATTTGATATACTCGTAAATTATCAAAGGTTTCCTTAAGGTCTTCCAAAAGTGTCTCCCCCCGGCGGGTCTTGATCACAATGTCGTCAACATAAGCATGGACGTTGCGGCCAATTTGGTTATGAAGACAACTCTGGATGCAGCGTTGATAAGTCGCCCCTGCGCTCTTGAGTCTGAACGGCATGGACACATAGCAAAAGGCCCCGAAGGGGGTTATGAAGGCCGTCTTCTCCTAATCTTCCATGGCCATCTTGATCTGATGATAACCTGAATAGGCGTCCAAAAAGCACAATCGTTCGCATCCCGCCACCGAGTCAATGATTTGGTCGATGCGGGGAAGAGCGAAAGAATCTTTGGGACAAGCTCTGTTGAGATCCGTATAGTCAATACACATATGGAAAGTGCCATTCTTCTTGAGTACTAACACCGGGTTAGCCAGCCATTTGGGGTAAAAAACTTCCACGATGAACCCGGCGGCTAAAAGACGGACGACTTCTTCTCCAATCGCCTTGCATCGCTCCTCGTTAAATCTGCGAAGGTACTGTTGGACAGGTTTGCATTTTGGGTCAATATTAAGATGGTGCTCAGCGAATTCTCTTGGTACACCCGGCATGTCAGAGGGTTTCCATGCGAAGATGTCCCGATTCTCACGGATGAATTCGATGAGCGCGCTTTCCTATTTGGGGTCCAGATCCGTCGCAATGGTGAACTGCTTGGATGAATCGCCAGGAACAAAATTGATTGTCTTAGTATCATCCGTCGGTTTGAACTTGAGGGGAAACTCAGAATCTGTAGTCGGCTTCTTGAGTGGTGACATGTCTGCCGGGTCAACATTGGCCCGATGATGTTTGAGCTCTTCCGCCACACAGGCGACTTCCGCATAAGCCGCATCCCCTTCCTCACACTCCTTTGCGATTCTTCTATCTCCATCAATCGTGATGGGTCCTTTAGGACCAGGCATTTTGAGCTTGAGGTAGACGTAGCACGGGCGGGCCATGAAGCGGGCATAAGCCGGTCGCCCAAACAGCGCATGGTACGGGCTTTTCAGCTTGACCACCTCGAAGATTAGAGACTCCGACCTGTAATTCTCGCAGTTCCAAACGCTACTGAGAGCCTGACCCAGCCTATGGGATAAGCCGACTTGCCCGGGACAATGCCGTGGAAAACCGTGGTTGAAGGCATCAAGTCTTTCTCCAATAGATTCATCCTCCGGAAGGTGTCGAAGTATAGGATATTAATGCTGCTGTCACCATCCATTAATACCTTTGACAGGGTGTAACCCCCCACTTGGGGAGCCACGACTAATGCTAGGTCGCCCGGGTTATCTATTCTTGGCTGGTGATCCTCTCTACTCCATGTTATGGTCTGCTCGGACCAGTGGAGATATCTGGGAATCACTGGCTCAGTTACGCTGTACGCCCGATGATTTACCTTTTTATCACGCCTGCAAGCATTAGTGGTGAAAACGTGGTACTGCCCATTACTTAGCTGTTTGGGATTGTTGCGGAAGCCCCCGCTTTCATCCTGGTCCTGTGGAGCCCCCTGTGGGGGCGGCTGCTGGAAAACTCCCGGCGGGTTGTACCGCCGCTGCTGGTGCACCGGGTACTGGCCGGCGCCTGGTTGCGGGCCTCCCTGAGCCCCCTGTTCGGGAAAGCCGCCGAAGGGGTTCTGCCTTTGGTTGGGCGCGGCGAGTTGGTCCTGGCGCCAGTTCAGATCTTCGTTTTGGCTCTTCTTGATTGCCTCCGCCCGAAATTCTCGCATCACGAAATAGTTCTCCCAAGAGTGGCCCGCCGGGCCGTCGGCCGTGGCGTGGTGCGGGCAAGGGCCTTTGAGTAGCTCTTTATAATTACACGGCCTTTTCCCACTGAAACCTCGATTCTTCTTTTTTTCGTCATTGGCATTGGTGTTGGCAACCAAATCCGAGGGCTCCTCCTATGGCCTATGCTTGCCGTTGGTCCCCTGATTGTGACGGTTGCGGCCCTGGACACGGGTGTGATTTTTTGTCGAATCGCCCTTTTTGGGCGAGTTACCCTTACCATCCTCGTCGGGATTCTTGGTATCATCGGCCTCGGCATACCTAGTGAGGGTGTCCATCAGTTCGCCCATGTCCTAAACTTTCCGTTTGAGTCGCCCCAATTTCTGGACCAACGATTCATAGTGGCAGTTGTGCTCGAGGATAAGCACAGCTTGTGCTGCCGTGATACCATCTGATGAATGAATAATTTCTGCGACCCGTCGTGACCAATGGTGTGCCGACTCATCCGGGCATTGTACGCAGTGTTGTAAGTTGACGATCGTCATCGGTCGTTTACAGGTTCCCCGGAAGTTTTTGATGAAACGCTCTTTCAGCTTGGCCCAGGACTCGATAGAATTGGGAGGTAAGTTTTTCAGCCAAGTGCGCGCCGATCCCTCGAGCATCATGGTGAAATATCTGGCGCAAACCGCCTCATTTACGTCGAGCATGTCCATGGCAATCTCATAGCCCTCGATCCATGACGTTGGTTCGAGATCTGGTGTGTAATGAGGCACCTTTCTTGGTCCACTGAAATCCTTGGGCATTCTTTCGTTCCGAAGGGCTAGGGACAAGCACGGTACCCCAACTCGCCCTCCGGTCCCTGCGAGGGGGGCCTGGGCGTCTTGAATGTAGGGGAGATCTCTGCCCGGCGGGTTCCGCTCGGGCGGGTTGTCCTGCGGGAAGTGTCGCGGGCCACTGTTTACGGCTGGCTGATCCTCCGGCCTACTCCTGGTATAGCTCCCCTGAGGGGTGGAGTGCAATCTCTCAAGGCTGTGTGAGAACTATGCGTTTTGAACCACCGCCGTTTTCAACATCTCGATGGTGTTCCTCGCTTCAATCTCAGCTGGGGTGTTGCCGTGAATCGGAAGAGACTCCAAATGGGGAGTTGCGGAAAGCACGTTATCCACCGGGTTGGAGAAGTGGCCTTGAGGGGTCCGGAAACGAGGAATTTGACCCTCAGTCGGCTGAACCGACAGGTTAGGTGGGCGGCCCGGCCCTCCTGCTGGGGCGGCTCCCATCCCGGGGGTTTGAGGAGTGTCGAACAGGCGGGTCGGGTTGAGGTCATGGGGTAGGCGACCCTGGTGTCTCTGCTGATGGACGGCGTCGGACGCGCACTGCTGTCTTTCGAGCCGCCAGTTGTCAGTGTTCAATCGCATCCTTTCGGCCGTGATTTGGGCTTGTCGAGTCTCGATCCTAGCGGACTCCATCTCAGCATCCTGATGGGCCTTTGCCACCGCCTCTCTCAGCTTTGCTAACTCTGCATTTATCTCCTCTTGGTTCTCTGCCGTGAGGGGAGTTGACATTAGTCTCGTGATTTCCGCCGCTAAATCCACCAGGACTGCGGATGCGCTTCTGGATGTCCCGCCGGTCCCATCGCCTCCGGTGGGCTTTTGTGCGGGTTGAGTTGCCCGAGCCATGTAGATGGCGATCTGGCGGCGGGTTCGATCAAGGAGTTCCGGATCCATGGCCAGTGACAAGCCTCCGAGACCGTCTCCATGGAGAGACCGGATGGAATCTGAATCGCCCATGGATGACTCATCGTCAGAGTTGACCGGGGTAACCTCCTGAGTCGCCACGTGTTCTGGCTCCTCCGATCCCTGCGTGAACCCCACAAAGACCGGGCGAGTTAGATTATGTGTTATGACTGGGCGGACGTACCTGGCCGGCTCGACGATGTCGGTGGACATGTCCGGCTCAGGAACGGATGATCCGATCATGCCGATGAAGATGTTGATCTTGCCGAAGGGGACCCTATAGCCCGATTCGAGAGAATTTGCTTCAGGTCCCCATCGTTGGTTGTCGATGTAGGTTATCCCGCGGCGGCTCCGAGTCATGAGTGCCGTCGCATAACTCCCAAACCCTGGTAGGGCTCCCTTTGAGAACTCAACTCCACCATGCGTAGGCCCCACGGTGGGCGCCAACTGTCGTGGTTTTGTCACGGCAGATGTCCTCGTGAAAGGACTTAGTACTGGAGCCATCGCACCTTGGTGGTGACTCAAAGGAGTTAAACGGGAGGAACAGGGCGATTTACCCAGGTTCGGCCCCTCGAGAGGAGGTAATAGCCTACGTCCTGCTTTGTGTGTATTGATGTGGATTCGATTACAAGGGAGGCGTAACTCGCCTAACCTAGCACTCGATGATTTTCTAACCTCCCTCTCCTCCTTAAGACTCGCCTTTATATATAGGTCGAGGCCTTTAGGGTTTCCAAGAGTCCCTTCCTCCTTACAAATCGTGACCATTGTAGTCTCTAAGTCGCCGTCCTTCAAAACCCGAAGACCTTCCAGAAATCATAACCGTCCCGCGGCTTTGAACCGCCCAGGCTGAAGCCCAAGTAACCTAAAGGGTGAATCGCCTTACAAGTAACCCGGCCCATCTTGGGCGGGTCACTTAATAAGTAATATCCCCAACACTGCCTTCTTGTCCGCTAAGTATTTGGGGCAGTTCCGCTTCCAGTGACCCTTTCCCTTGCAATAGAAGCACTCAGTCTCAGGCTTAGGTCCATTCTTTTTCTTCTTCCCGGCATCTGGCTTACCGAGCGCGGCAACGGCTTTGCCGTCTTTTTTGAAGTACTTCTTACCCTTGCCCTTCTTGAAACTAGTGGTCTTGTTGACCATGAACACTTGATGCTCTTTCTTGATTTCTACTTCTGCAGACTTGTGCATCGAGTACAACTCGGGAATGGTCTTCTCCATCCCTTGCATGTTGTAGTTCAGCACAAAACCTTTGTAGCTTGGTGGGAGAGACTGGAGGATTCTGTCATGTCGGGACCCCGATCCTAAGTCATAGGAATCTAGCCTGTAACACATCGCATCTCTTTGCGGTCTCACGCACGGTTAACTCCACGGCTGCAGCCTTACCTTAGCCGGGACCGTTTGCATCTTTTGACTCACGTATGCAATAGTGTCGCTAGCATTCCAATGTCAAAGAACCCGGATCGACAAGTCTAGTCACAAACCAAAATGGCAGTACCGCACAAGGACAGGCATACATGACCCAACAAAGCAGGTGTCGGTCACCAGCGAGTGTAGACGAGTCGTAGAAAGCTACAAGGACTCCATTACATCGTGTGACATTTCCTCAAAGGGGACATAAACAGCAACTAAGAAGGACACATGCGGGTCAACCAATGTGTCCGAAGCAGTAACGAACTACCAAGGCTCGTTGGATCACAAAGGGGCATTTCCTTGTAAGGAGTGCTACTAAAGTTCACGACTAGGTAATCGAACCCCATACATATCAACTACGACACACGTACGCATGGCATGCCGATATGTATAGATACATCGATGGCATCACAACGTAACCATAAACATACAAGCTTTATTTAAGAGGCTCGGAAGAGCCACACACATAATATTACACATTAAGGGTCTCACGACCCGTAATAGCAGTCATTCAGTTACAAGCCAGCGGAAGAGCTTAAAGCTGTCCGAGTACAGACAGGTGCAACTAAAAGGCACATGGCCTGACTGTACTACAGACCCAACGTAAGGCCAGATCGTAGCTGGGACACCAGCTACTCGTCGTCGTCGATGTCTACGAAGAACCCTTCATTAGGGTCATTAGCAACCTCTGCAACATTTATTAAGGAAACATGAGTAGGAAGGTACTCAGCAAGACTTTAGGATAACTAACTACTCATGCAATGTATCAACAAGGTATGGTGAGGTTTCATGCGGAAAGCCAGCATTTGACTCGTGGCTAGACAACTTGCATTTTTAAATAATTTTGACAACTTGATTTCTCGCACACGAGTCCACTAACACCACAACAATACACCATCGTGGAATCATTCCGTCTCCATACGGAATTGCCGTCCACGACACTCACGCTTATTTTGACAATTTTATGAGTAGCCATTGAAGTTATCTATGAAAAACATATGTCTCCAAGTAGTCCATATTCGCGGACGCGGCTATTCGAATAGTTCATAACCCTGCAGGGGTGTACTTCGTCACACACGCTCTCGCCACTTATCGCCATGTGCACGTCATGCACCTCGGCAACCTTCAAGCGGAAGCCTAGCGAGGGAGTCGGCCACGACCGTTAACAACACTAGTACCTAGTCCAGGTTTAAGGCCTATCTAAGAGTAACCCGTACGGAAATCCGGCCGGGGTTTCCGCCACGGCCTCAAATGATGTGCGCAGGGTTCCCAAGCCCAGCATCCGGGTGCCACTTGGTACACCGTGCCACTGCCTACCGCATCATAGCCCACCTCTCAGGTCAGCACTATGCACTGCCTCCAGCATGACTATAAACACCAGAAACTACTTGCAACTCCTGGACCGAGTACTAAGCGATTAATAAGTCGAGAGGGTCAATTAAGTATCCCAACGTGTGGTCGTATCTAGTCTTGGATTACATACACAGAACTCAGTTCCTAAGGACGGTTCCAATGAAACAACCCGCCATGTACTCCTACACAGCCTTTCACCGGTACCTTTACCAAATCAGGTTCAACACACAACCTTTGCTTACCGAACACATTCTCACAATTCTGTTCATCTCCCAGATGACAGACCAGACACAACTCTAAGCATAGCATGCATAGCAGGATAAGGCACATCATGGCTCAAGCAACTACTAGGTATGCTAGGTTGCAAGGTTCGGCTATTTACTGTGACAAGGATAGGTCATGCAAAGGAAGTGGGTTCAACTATCGTGGCAAAAGCAGTTGAAGCATTTGATCCTAATGCAATAAGTAAGTGCAGGAGCAAGAACATAGGATTTATCGGGATGATCAAAATGGTTGCTTGCCTTGTTGCTCAGAGGAGGGACAATATCCGTCAGACGGATATTCGGTGGAATCCGGGGGAGCGGAGCCTACCGAAGGGAATGACAACAATCAATATCAAGCATATGCAATCAAGATGATGCATGAGCATGGCATGAGAATGCAAGGTGACAAACTAATATAGTTAGCATATATTAGGTTTGAAGTTGATTTGAATCAAATTCAAATATCACTTCAAACGAGGTATTCTCGGATACCATTTTAATTGATTCGACCTGATGCTCAGATCAACTTGATGTTAACTTGCATGGAATGACATGTTAGGTTGCTGGTTTCTATTTAGAACAGTGTGTGATCATGTCATTCATAAAGAAAATTAAATATTTTCCATAATCCATTTATAAAGTATTTATAAGAATTGACATATTCATTAATCTACATGTTTGGGTTCTGTAACTTTTTCAAACATGATTGAAAATAGCATAATCAGAATCCTTGAATTTTTCTGATACTTTTTCATAGATAAATTATTTTCATTGGAGTTACAGATTAATTTTTATGAATTTTTGAAGTTTTAAACATTTCTGGAATTATTTTTATACTGAAAAATACTTTTACTGCATCAGCATGACATCAGCAGGTCCAACTAGCCGCTGAAAGTCAAACCTGACCAGTGGGACCCACTGGTCAGTGTCTCTGGTCAGTTTTAGATTAAGATTAAACTTAATTAGCTGATTAATCTTACTGGACCCACATGTCAGTGACTTATTAAATTAATTAATTTTATTTTCTTTAATCCTAAACTCCCAGAGGCTGGCCCCACTCGTCAGTGGCTTAGGCCAGCTGAGATCCACCGGCGGCGAGGTCGTCCTCGCCGGCGGGAGCCTCCGGCGAGCACCGGTACGTCGGAGGGGCTCGGAAACGGCGCACAGGGGGCCAAACGCTGCGAGGAGAGCACCAGAAGAACGACACTTCTCCCACGGTTCCATTTCTGCACTTAGCCGGGGCTGATCTGGCCGGAGATGACGCCGGCGACGAGCTTGGCGGCGGCCAAGGTTCGGGCATCATCGGGGTCATCGATACAGAGGGAGTTGCGCACGGGACTTAGCTCCTACGGCATCTACGCGACGGCCTGAAGCTGCTGGTGCCCTCAGAAGGACGAGCTGGTCACCAGAGGGCCACCGGCGACAAGCTGCAGCGGCGGATCTCGTCGGGCTCCAATGGAACTAGGCCTAGAGGAGGGGATCGACGGGGAGATCTTAGGGGAAAGACGCGCAAGCTCACGAGGAGTGCAGTGGTGGCGCTAGCTTGCTCGGGGACGGCCGGGAGAGGGAGAACGTCGGCGACGATCTTTGGTGACCCGAGGAAGAAGACGACTGCTTCTCGTCGTTTCACTGCATCTGGGCGTCGGGCTCGTGGCTAGGAAGCTTCAGGGAGATGCAGCGGAGCTAATGCGCGGCTCAGAAGGAAGGAGGGGAGGCTAGAACGACGGCGAGCTCGAGCTCTGCTCGGGCTCCAGTGGCGGCAGAAGGAAACGGGGCAGAGGGGGAGAATGCGCACGGGGATGGATAGGGACGGGCTCGGGGAGCTTATCCCCGTGCTTGCCAATGCGAAGCGGCGGCCAGGCAGCCAGGGAGCTGCGTGGAGGCGCGTGGCGATGCGGCGGCCACCTCCTGCTCCTACTGGCAAGGAGGAAGACGCCACGAGGAGCTGGGCTGGGCCGTGGTGAGCGACAGGTAAGTTTTTTCCCATTTCTGTCTGTTTTAATTGCTGACATTGATCTACTATTTATTTCAGCTCCCAAATAATTTGTAAAAACTATGTTAAACACCCTAGAATATTTGTTGGAATATATCCAACCATTCCTAAAGTTTTCAACATTTTTGAAAGTTTAAAGTTTCTGATTTCAAATTTAAAATTTGAAACCAGTAGCTTTTTGCACTTAAATAAAATGCTTAAAATGTCAAGAAAAAGGTTTTCTTCATTGCTCATTTACTTTCATGATTTACCAGAAAGTTTGAACTTTTCTTGAGGCCATTTTGGGTTCATTGATTTTAACTAGTTTGAGATTTCCTTTATTTAAAGAAGTGGCTAGGGTTTTGAGTTTTCCTTTACCATTTGCTTTGTTCTTGTTGAGAAATTCCTAGATACAATGCAAAGAAAAACATGAGCACAAGCTAACTTGGTTAAGGTGTCAGGGATGTGACAACTCACCCCCACTCAAAAGAATCTCGTCCCGAGATTTAGAAGTCGTCGGGAATAACGCAGGATACTCAAATCGGAGACGATCCTCTCTTTCCCAAGTTGCCTCCTTTTCAGAATGATTTGGCCATTGAACTTTAAGAAACTTGAGGTTTCGACGTCGAGTGGTACGCTCAGCTTGATCAAGAATACGCACGGGGTATTCTCGGTATGAAAGGTTATCTTGGATATCAAGCGTTTCGTGGTCCACTTCACGGATAGGATCCGAAAAGCAACGCCTGAGTTGCGAGACGTGGAAAACATCATGAACCTTGGAAAGATGCGGAGGAAGTTCCAACTAGTAGGCAACTTCTCCTCGTTTGGCAACAATGCGAAAAGGACCAATGTAACGAGGAGCCAACGTGCCATTGATACCAAATCGATGGGTACCCTTCAAAGGTGTAACCCGAAGGTAAGCCTTCTCGTGAACTTCAAAGGTCACAACCTTATGATGACGATCATATTGGCTCTTTTGACGAGACTGGGCTGTTTTCAACTTTTCACGAATAATGCGAACCTGCTCTTCTGCATCCTGGATCATGTCCGGGCCAAAGAGTTGCCTCTCTCCAGTTTCTGACCAATTAAGATGTGTTCGACATCTTCGTCCATAGAGAACTTCAAAAGGGGCCTTGCCCAAGCTTGATTGATAACTATTTTTATAAGCAAATTCGGCGAATGAAAGGCACTTCTCCCACCGAACGATATAACACAAGCTCGGAGCATATCTTCTAGGATTTGATTCACTCTTTCTACTTGACCACTTGATTGGGGATGGAAAGCAGTGCTAAAAGATAAATGAGTCCCCATGGCATTCTGAAAACTTTCCAAGAAGCGAGAAGTAAAGATACTCCCACGGTCCGAGTTAATCTCCAGGGGAACACCATGAAGAGACACTATTCGGGAGATATATAACTCTGCTAGCTGGCTAGTTGTTATGCTCTCACGAACAGGAAGAAAATGAGCCACTTTGGAAAGACGGTCAGTGACCACAAAGATAGCATTATTTCCTTTCTTGGTCTTGGGAAATCCGGTAATGAAATCCATGCTAACTTTATCCCATTTCCATTCAGGAATAGCTAGAGGTTGAAGGGTGCCAGCAGGCCTTTGATGTTCTGCCTTAACTCGACGACAAACATCGCAGTTAGCAACGAACTCAGCAATTTATCTCTTCATCCTAGTCCACCAGAACCTCTGGCGTAGGTCCTGATACATCTTAGTACTACTGGGATGAATGGTGAGAGGAGAATCATGAGCCTCCTTAAGGATCAATTGCCGCAGACGTTTGCTCTTGGGAACCACTAAACGGTTCTGAAAGAACACAACACCTTTCTCATTGATGGAGAAATCCCTAGCGTTGCCGCTAGCAATATTCTCCTTGATCCGGGATATACCCTTATCATAGGCCTGCATGGCTATGATTTGATCCTTAAGAGCAGGCTTCGCCACCAGGGTAGAAAGGAATCCTTGAGGAAACATATGAAGATTCAACTTCCGAAAGTCCTCATGGAGATGTTGTTGACCTTGTTGTAGCGTCAAATTGTTACAATAAGATTTACGACTTAGTGCATCGGCCATAACATTGGCCTTCCCCGGGTGTAAGTTATCCCTAAGTCGTAATCCGAGATCAACTCAACCCTCCGTCTTTGTCTGAGATTCAAATCCGGCTAGGTGAAGATATATTTCAGACTTTGGTGATCAGTGAATATTTCGCAACGATTACCCAGAAGGTAATGTCGCCAGGTTTTTAGTGCATGGACCACAGCTGCAAGCTCAAGGTCATGTGTGGCATAATTATCCTCATGTGGACGCAACTGTCGAGATGCGTATGCGATCACATGACGATCTTGCATGAGAATGCAACCTAATCCCTGTCGCGAGGCGTCGCAATAGATAACAAAGTCCTTAGAAAAATCTGGTGGTAGCAACACAGGTGCGGAAGTCAGGCGTCTTTTCAGTTCCTGAAAACTATGCTCACACTGTGGTGTCCACTCGAACTTTTTATCCTTCTTGAGGAGTTCAGTTAGAGGCTTTGCAACCTTGGAGAAATTCTCGACAAAGCGGCAACAATAGCTCGCTAGACCAAGAAAACTCCTAACTTGCTTAACCGATTCAGGTTGAGTCCAATCAAGGACAGCTTGAACTCTCTCGGGATTGACAGCAATACCCTTACCAGAGATTACGTGACCTAGATAGGTCACTTATGGTAACCAAAAGTCAGATTTTGAAAACTTGGCATAAAGGCGATGCTCTCGAAGTTTCATCATTACCAGCCTTAGATGCTCGGCATGTTCTTGTTCGATCTTCGAGTAGATGAGAATATCATCGAGGTATACCATGACGAATTTATCCAAATACTCCATGAAGATTGAATTCATCAGACGAGAGAAGGTGGCTGGGGCATTGGTTAAACCGAAGGACATGACGGTGTACTCGTATTGGCCATAACGAGTAACAAAATCCGTTTTTGGAATGTCCCCGTTCTTGATCTTGATTTGATGGTATCCCAACCTCAAATCCATTTTGGAGAAGACTGAGGATCCAGCGAGCTGATCGTACAGGTCGTTGATCCTGGGGAGCGGATACTTGTGCTTTATGGTGACCAGATTAACTGGTCGGTAATCTACAACCATCCGATCCGTTCCGTCTTTCTTCTTGACGAAGAGGACGGGACAAGCCCAAGGAGAAGAGCTAGGACGAATGAAACCTTTATTCAAGGCCTCATCTAGTTGCTTCTTAAGTTCGGCTAGCTCCAAGGGTGCCATCTTATATGGTCTCCTGGCTATTGGAACAGTTCCCGGAACAAGATCTATCACGAACTATACATCTCTGTCAGGTGGAATTCCTGGCAGTTCCTCTGGAAAGACATCCGGGAAGTCACGGACTACCTGAATGTCTTCAAGTTCCGGAAGAGGGTTGGCATTTGGCAACTCGAGTAGAGACATTTACTATCTCACCCGAGGGATGGATAAGCTGGACATTTCTAGAATGGGTATCAATCTTGGCATAGTGAGCTGACATCCGGTCCATACCCGAGATGATATTAATATCCGAAGATTTCAATGCTATCAATGAGGCTAGAAAAACTAGCTTGTGTACTAGAATTTCATTGTCATAGGTTATCCTAGAGGTTTGCCATTTACTACCAGGAGTTTGGACAACCAATGGAATTGGCAAATCACAAAAAGACATGTTATGCAACTGTGCATAACTTTTTGAAATGAAGGAATGAGAAGACCCAGTGTCAAAGAGAACGGACGCTGGGTGATGATTAACAAGAAGCGTACCCAGCATGACGTCGGGATCCTCTGCAGCTTCTTCTGCTGACACATAGTTCACACGGCCACGTGCAGGAGTTGGCTTCACATAGTAAGCTTTGCCCGACTTGGCTTGCCCGATGGACTTTCCGAGTTGCTTGGCACCCACATTTTGAGGACACTCACGGGAATATTGCCCTAGTTCTCCACACTTGTAGCATATCACTTGGTTGGCACGTGGTGCAGCATTGCTAGCTGGACCACCATAGGCTTTTGCTGGAGGGTTGGTCTGATTCGTCTGAGGCGCCACGTAGGATGGCCTCGGAGTGTATCTTGGCGGCAGAGAACTGTTCGGAACCCACAGCCTGCGTTTTGGAAACGGGGAACCAGAAGACGAGCCAAAGTCACGGGAGTGCTTCCTTGTGGCTTCAAAGTCAGTATGACCAGTCTCGGCACTGATCGCCTTGTTGACCAGGGCTTGAAAGCTTGCACACTCGTGGAGGCGAAGATCACGACGAAGCTGAGGGCTCAGACCCTTACGGAACCTTGCTTGCTTCTTGGCGTCAGTAGACACCTCCTCTGTTGCATAGCGGGCGAGGTTACCGAACTCGCAGCTATAAGCATCCACGGTTAACTTGCCCTGAGTGAAGGCACATAACTCCTCTCTCTTTCTGTCCATCAGGCCCTCTGGAATATGGTGCAGACGAAAAGCTGCACTGAAGTCTGCCCATGTGGCTGCTGGTTCAGCGGGACGCATTGCTTCAAAATTCTCCCACCACAGATTGGCGGGTCCTTCCAGGAAATACTCCGCAAAGGTCACCTTGTCAGCCTCAGACACATTCGCAGAGCGAATCTTGCGTGAGATGCTGCACAACCAGTCATCAGCGTCGAGGGGATCAATGGAATGATGAAACTTTGGAGGATTCAACTTCACAAAGTCGTTGAGGGACACTGCAGCATTCCTAGGCTGACGAGCCGTATTCTGCTCAATACGCTCTAACAGTCGGTTGGTCTCCCATTTGTTTCTCTCTCCCTCACGCATAACTTCCGCTAGAGAAGGCGGGTGAGGCAAGTTTTCCTGCGACGCTTGACTACCCTCGCCTTGCTCATGACCAGGGGCATGGTTCAACCTGGTGAACACCATCCTGACAAACAAACTCACAACTTAGACCAATATCATATCAATACTAGCTATGCATTAAGAATGTACTGAACACACGAAATGCGGAAATGAATATCCGAACAGCATGGTAACAAGCAACTGCTATATATACACCATGGTTCATACACACCCTTACATGGTTCAGTACAACCTTAACCGAAGAGCAAACTACTGAAATTATGAAACTACTCCTCACAGGCTTACAAGCTTCCTATACATTATTTATCTAGGCCTCCAGAATTCATTTCACATTACAGACATACTTCACAAGTCACGCAGGAATGTGAACGTACCGCTACTACCATACTATCCTTCCGCTCACAGCTCAGGCATCCGCATAGAACATCTCATAGAGATTACCTCCATGACCTGGAAGCTCAACCTGCGGATCAGGAAACACTCTAGCCTGAGATCCCTGGGATCCATAAAGACACGGATGTTGCCTTGGTCCCCTGACTGGTGGTAAGAGGGGCCCCCGAAGAGGGGTGACTCCTCCTATAGCTGGCGAGTCAACGTGGGCCGGAAGATGAGTCCTAACAGGGTTCACCATCTCCATATCTCCGTACCCTGTCTGGACTACCGGTGCGAGCTGCGTCAAAGCAGTCCACAGACGGGCACAGGTAGCATAAAGCTCCATGCGGAGAGCACGAGCATCCTTGTCTCTGTTCTCTAGCATCTCAATAGTCGACTGCAGTAGTGGATCCTCCATAGAAGAATCAAAATAGAATCCACTGAGGTATCCCTCTTCACCAGGCTGAGAGGTCGGAACATAGCAGAACTCTGAATTCTGCAGCAGTGCATGTCTCGCTCTCATAATGGTCAGCATTGAATAGGCAGCATCTTGTACTGCCATGTCAATAGTGACTCCCAACCCATAGGACCAATGGATTGGCTCCTCAGCTCCAGGGTAGTCTGGAAATACCCTAACAGTGCAGATATACTGGCTCTGGTTGAAGTCTGGGTACTGTTCCTCCACTGTGTACTCGGGGTACCAGCGGTAACCGCACACCGACATCACCCTGACCAGCATGGCCGTATGACGCGGTACATCAATGCACCTGGTCAGACGTACCACCTGACGAGAAGGACGGCCAGGCATCTGTAAATAGAGAGTAATGCAAAAGCATTAGAGCTCTGAATGCAAAATTGGGCAGCATAACGGCTGTAAATGCTCAAAAACAAATTTTGAGACAACCCAAAATGGAATAGCGTAACCACTCAACTATCAAGTTCAACTCTCTGATCATCAGACTTACTTCCTTTTTCCTAGGAATGAAAGAAACCCAATATCTCTTGACCCGTAGTCCTATAATCTACCGATTAGAAACACGAGCCTAGAGGAAGATGAGTAACCTAGTCCTTAATTCCCGCAGAAAAGACGAGGATGACCAGAATAGAATAACTTGAGAAGAGAACAAGAGTCTTACGTTCCCTTCCACAAACAATTCCCTTATGTATAACTAAAGCAATTCTAGGCTCAACTTCGACCAGTTTGGCTTAGTAATCCTACAGTCAGTCAGGCTCTGATACCAACGCTGTCAGGACCCCAATCCTAAGTCATAGGAATCCAGCCTGTAACACATCGCATCTCTTTGCGGTCTCACGCACGGTTAACTCCACGGCTGCAGCCTTACCTTAGCCAGGACCGTTTGCGTCTTTTGACTCACGTATGCAATAGTGTCGCTAGCATTCCAATGTCAAAGAACCCGGATCGACAAGTCTAGTCACAAACCAAAATGGCAGTACCGCACAAGGATAGGCATACATGACCCAACAAAGCAGGTGTCGGTCACCAGCAAGTGTAGACGAGTCGTAGCAAGCTACAAGGACTCCATTACATCGCGTGACATTTCCCCAAAGGGGACAGACACAGCAACTAAGAAGGACACATGCCGGTCAACCAATGTGTCCGAAGCAGTAGCGAACTACCAAGGCTCGTTGGATCACAAAGGGGCATTTCCTTGTAAGCGGTGCTACTAAAGTTCACGACTAGGTAATCGAATCCCATATATATCAAGTATGACACACGTACGCATGGCATACCCATATATATAGATACATCGATGGCATTACAACATAACCATAAACATACAAGCTTTATTTAAGAGGCTCGGAAGAGCCACACACATAATATTACACATTAAGGGTCTCACGACCCGTAATAGCAGTCATTCAGTTACAAGCCAGCGGAAGAGTTTAAAGCTGTCTGAGTACAGACAGGTGCAACTAAAAGGCACATGGCCTGACTATACTACAGACCCAACGTAAGGCCAGATCGTAGCTGGGACACCAGCTACTCGTCATCGTCGATGTCTACGAAGAACCCTTCATTAGGGTCATTAGCAACCTCTGCAACATTTATTAAGCAAATATGAGTACGAAGGTACTTAGCAAGAATTTAGGATAACTAACTACTCATGCAATGTATCAACAAGGTATGGTGGGGTTTCATGCGGAAAGCCAGCTTTTGACTCGTGGCTAGACAACTTGCATTTTTAAATAATTTTGACAACTTGATTTCTCGCACACGAGTCCACTAACACCACAACAATACACCGTCATGGAATCATTCCTTCTCCATACGGAATTGCCGTCCACGATACTCACGCTTATTTTGACAATTTTATGAGTAGCCATTGAAGTTATCTATGAACAACATATGTCTGCAAGTAGTCCATATCCGCGGACGCGGCTATTCGAATAGTTCATAACCCTGCAGGGGTGTACTTCGTCACACACGCTCTCGCCACTTATCGCCATGTGCACTTCATGCACCTCGGCAACCTTCAAGCGGAAGCCTAGAGAGGGAGTCGGCCACGACCGTTAACAACACTAGTACCTAGTCCAGGTTTATCGCCTATCTGAGAGTAACCCGTACGGAAGTCCGACCGGGGTTTCCGCCACGGCCTCAAACGATGTGCGCAAGGTTCCCAAGCCCACCATCCGGGTGCCACTTGGTACACCGTGCCACTGCCTACCGCATCATAGCCCACCTCTCAGGTCAGCACTATGCACGACCTCCAGCATGACTATAAACACCAGAAACTACTTGCAACTCCTGGACCGAGTACTAAGCGATTAATAAGTCGAGAGGGTCAATTAAGTATCCCAACGTGTGGTAGTATCTAGTATTGGATTACATACACGGAACTGAGTTCCTAAGGACGGTTCCAATGAAACAACCCGCCATGTACTCCTACACAGCCTTTCACCGGTACCTTTACGAAATCAGGTTCAACACACAACCTTTGCTTACCGAACACATTCTCACAATTCTGTTCATCTCCCAGATGACAGACCATACACAACTCTAAGCATAGCATGCATAGCAGGATAAGGCACATCATGGCTCAAGCAACTACCAGGTATGCTAGGTTGCAAGGTTCGGCTATTTACTGTGACAAGGATAGGTCATGCAAAGGAAGTGGGTTCAACTATCGTGGCAAAAGCAGTTGAAGCATTTGATCCTAATGCAATAAGTAAGTGCAGGAGCAAGAACATGGGATTTATCGGGATGATCAAAATGGTTGCTTGCCTTGTTGCTCACAGGAGGGACAATATCCGTCAGACGGATATTCGGTGGAATCCGGGGGAGCGGAGCCTACCGAAGGGAATGACAACAATCAATATCAAGCATATGCAATCAAGATGATGCATGAGCATGGCATGAGAATGCAAGGTGAAAAACTAATATAGTTAGCATATATTAGGTTTGAAGTTGATTTGAATCAAATTCAAATATCACTTCAAACGAGGTATTCTCGGATACCATTTTAATTGATTCGACCTGATGCTCAGATCAACTTGATGTTAACTTGCATGGAATGACATGTTAGGTTGCTGGTTTCTATTTAGAAGAGTGTGTGATTATGTCATTCATAAAGAAAATTAAATATTTTCCATAATCCATTTATAAAGTATTTATAAGAATTGACATATTCATTAATCTACATGTTTGGGTTCTGTAACTTTTTCAAACATGATTGAAATTAGCATAATCAGAATCCTTGAATTTTTCTGATACTTTTTCATATATAAATTATTTTCATTGGAGTTACAGATTAATTTCTATGAATTTTTGAAGTTTTAAACATTTCTGGAATTATTTTTATACTGAAAAATACTTTTACTGCATCAGCATGACATCAGCAGGTCCAACTGGCCGCTGAAAGTCAAACCTGACCAGTGGGACCCACTGGTCAGTGTCTCTGGTCAGTTTTAGATTAAGATTAAACTTAATTAGCTGATTAATCTTACTGGACCCACATGTCAGTGACTTATTAAATTAATTAATTTTATTTTCTTTAATCCTAAACCCCCAGAGGCTGGCCCCACTCGTCACTGGCTCAAGCCAGCTGAGATCCACCGGCGGCGAGGTCGTCCTCGCCGGCGGGGAGCCTCCGGCGAGCACCACTACGTCGAAGGGGCTCGGAAACGGCGCACAGGGGGCCAAACGCTGCGCGGAGAGCACCAGAAGAACGACACTTCTCCCGCGGTTCCATTTCTGCACTTAGCCGGGGCTGATCTGGCCGAAGATGACGCCAGCGACGAGCTTGGCGGCGGCCAAGGTTCGGGCATCATCGGGGTCATCGATACAGAGGGAGTTGCGCACGGGACTTAGCTCCTACGGCATCTACGCAACGGCCTGAAGCTGCTGGTGCCCTCAGAAGGACGAGCTGGTCACCGGAGGGCCACCGGCGACGAGATGCAGCGGCGGATCTCGTCGGGCTCCGATGGAACTAGGCCTAGAGGAGGGGATCGACAGGGAGATCTTAGGGGAAAGACACGCAAGCTCACGAGGAGTGCAGTGGTGGCGCTAGCTTGCTCGGGGACGACCGGGAGAGGGAGAACGTCGGCGACGATCTTCGGTGACCCGAGGAAGAAGACGACTGCTTCTCTTCGTTTCACTGCATTTGGGCGTCGGGCTCGTGGCTAGGAAGCTTCAGGGAGATGCAGCGGAGCTAATGCGCGGCTCAGAAGGAAGGAGGGGAGGCTAGAATGACGGCGAGCCTGAGCTCTGCTCGGGCTCCAATGGCGGCAGAAGGAAATGGAACAGAGGGGGAGAATGGGCACGGGGATGGATAGGGACGGGCTCGGGGAGCTTATCCCCGTGCTTGCCAGTGCGAAGCGGCGGCCAGGCAGCCAGGGAGCTGCGTGGAGGCGCGCGGCGACGCGGTGGCCACCTCCTGCTTCTACTGGCGAGGAGGAAGACGACAGGAGGAGCTGGGCTGGGCCGGGGTGAGCGACAGGTAAGTTTTTTCCCATTTCTTTCTGTTTTATTTCTGTTTTAATTGCTGACATTGATCTACTATTTATTTCAGCTCCCAAATAATTTTTAAAAACTATGTTAAACACCCTAGAATATTTGTTGGAATATATCCAACCATTCCTAAAGTTTTCAACATTTTTGAAAGTTTAAAGTTTCTGATTTCAAATTTAAAATTTAAAACCAGTAGCTTTTTGCACTTAAATAAAATGCTTAAAATGTCAATAAAAAGGTTTTCTTCATTGCTCATTTACTTTCATGATTTATCAGAAAGTTTGAACTTTTCTTGAGGCCATTTTGGGTTCGTTGATTTTAACTAGTTTGAGATTTCCTTTATTTAAAGTGGCTAGGGTTTTGAGTTTTCCTTTACCATTTGCTTTGTTCTTGTTGAGAAATTCCTAGATGCAATGCAAATAAAAACATGAGCACAAGCTAACTTGCTTAAGCTGTCAGGGATGTGACATGTCAATTATAGGATCATCTAGAAGTTCGACGCCAAGTAAAGTCAGATGACCGTGTAACCCAGACATTTTGAGTATGTGCTCACTGGCAGAACTGTTCTCCTCCATCTTACAACTAAAGAACTTGTCGGAGACTTCATATCTCTCGACACGGGCATGGGCTTGAAAAACTAGTTTCAGCTCTTGGAACATCTCATATGCACCGTGTTGCTCAAAATGCCTTTGGAGCCCCGTTTCTACACTGTATAACATGCCACACCTAACTAGAGAGTAGTCATCACTCCGCGTTTGCCAGACGTTCAGAATGTCCTGGGCTGCTGCAGGAGCGGGAGGGTCACCTAGCGGCGCATCAAGAACATAAGCCATTTTAGTTGCTTCAAGGATGAGCTTCAAGTTGCGAACCCAGTCCAAATAGTTGCTACCATCATCGTTCAACTTGTTTTTCTCTAGGAATGCGTTGAAATTGAGGTTGACGTTGGCCATCTACAATATATATAAAGACAACTTTTAGACTAATTTCATGACAATTAAGTTCATTTAATCAAATTAAGTATGAACTCCCACTTAAATCGACATCCCTCTAGTCATCTAAGTGATACATGATCCATGTTGACTAACCCGTGTCCGATCATCACGTGAGACGGACTAGTCACCATGGTGAGCAACTTCATATTGATCGTATTCAACCATACGACTCATGTTCGACCTTTCGGTCTCTTGTATTCGAGGTCATGTCTGTACATGCTAAGCTCGTCGAGTCAACCTAGGTGATGCGCGTGTGTAAATCCAGCTTACACCCGTTGTATGCGAATGTTAGAATCTATCACACCTGATCATCACGTGGTGCTTCGAGACAACGATCCTTCTCAACAGTGCACACTTAGGGGAATACGTTCTCGAAATTTTAAGAGGGATCATCTTATTATGCTACCGTCGTTCTAAGCAATAAGATGAAAAACATGATAAACATCACAATGCAATCATATAGTGACATGATATGGCCATTATCATCTTTGCTCTTTCGATCTCCATCTTCAGGCATCACATGATCATCATTGTCACCGGCGTGACACCATGATCTCCATCATCGTGTTTCCGTGAAGTCGTCACGCCAACTACTACTATCACTACTACTATAGCTAACCGTTAGCAATGAAGTAAAAGTAGTAAGCACATGGCGTTGCATTTCATACAATAAATTAAGACAACTCCCATGGCTCCTGCCGGTTGTCATACTCATCGACATGCAAGTCATGAAACCTATTACAATAACATGATCATCTCATACATCATACATGCAACATCACAACTTTGGCCATATCACATCACATGTCAAACCCTGCAAAAACAAGTTAGACGTCCTCTAATTGTTGTTGCAAGTATTACGTGGCTGATTTGGGTTTCAAGCAAGAACGCTTTCTTACATACATGATAGCCACAACGATGATATGCCAAAGCTATTTACCCTTCATAAGGACCCTTTTCATCAAATCCAATCCGACTAGAGTAGGAGAGACAGAGACCCGCTAGCCACCTTTATGCACGGTGTGCATGTCTGTCGGTGGAACCAGTCTCACGTAAGCGTACGTGTAATGTCGGTCCGGGCCGCTTCATCCCACAATACCGCCGGAAAATAATAATACTAGTAGCCGCAAGCAATTGACAAATCATCGCCCACAATCTTTTGTGTTCTACTCGTGCATAGAATCTACGCATTGAAAACCTGGCTCGGATGACACTGTTGGGTAACGTCGCATAAATTCAAAAAAATTCCTACGCATAGTCAGATCTTCCTATGGATAGACCAGCAACAGGAGAGGGGTGAGTGCATATTCATACCTTTGAATATCGCTAAGCGGAAGCGTTGCTAGAACGCGGTTGATGGAGTCGTACTCGCGGCGATTCAGATCGCGGTGTGATTCCGATCTAGTGCCGAACCACGACACCTCCGTGTTCAACACACGTGTAGGCCGGTGATGTCTCCCGCACCTTGATCCAGCAAGGAGGAGGGAGAGGTTGGGGAAGATCTCCGGCAGCACGACGGTGTGGTGTCGATGGAGAGACGAGATCTCCCGGCAGGGCTTCCCCAAGCACCGTGGGAGAGGAGGAAGAAGGGGGGCAGGGCTGCGCCGTGGGAGAGGTAAAGCTGTGTATCAAACAGCCCCAAAAACCCCACTATATATAGGAGGAGGGGAGGGGGGTGCACCACCCCTAGGGTTCCCACCCTAGGTGGTGCGGCAGCCCAAATGGGAGAGGGGGGCGGTGGCGAGGGCAGGGAAAGCGGGGCGGCGCCCTAGGTGGGCCTTGGGCCTCCCCTGCACCTAGGGTTTCCCCTCCCTCCCTCTTTGGTGCGCATGGTCTGGGTGTGGGGGGCGCACCAGCCCACCTAGGGGCTGGTTCTCTCGCTCACTTGGCCCATGTAGCCCTCCGGGGCTTGTGGCCTCTCCCGGTGGGCCTCCGAAACCCTTCCGGTGGTCCCAGCACTTTGCCGGTGGTGCCCGAAACATTTCCGGCGTCCAAACCCATCCATCCTATATATCAATCTTTACCTCCAGACCATTCCGGAGCTCCTCGTGACGTCCGGGATCTCACCCGGGACTCCAAACATCGTTCGGTAACCTCGTATAACAATTCCCTATAACCCTAGCGTCATCGAACCTTAATTGTGTAGACCCTACGGGTTCGAGAGGCAGGCAGACATGACCGAGACACCTCTCCGGCCAATAACCATCAGCGGGGTCTGGATACCCATGGTGGCTCCCACTTGCTCCACGATGATCTCATCGGATGAACCACGATGTCAAGGAGTCAATCAATCCCGTATACGAATCCCTTTGTTTGTTGGTATAGAACTTGCCCGAGATTCGATCGTCGGTATACCTATACCTTGTTCAATCTTGTTACCGGTAAGTCTCTTTACTTGTTCCGTAGCACGTCATTGTGTGAGTAAATCCTTAGTCACATTGAGCTCATGATGATGTTCTACCGAGTGGGCCCAGAGATACCTCTCTGTCACACGGAGTGACAAATCCCGATCTCGATTCGTACCAACCCAACAGACACTTTCGGAGATACCCGTAGTGCACCTTTATAGTCACCCAGTTACGTTGTGACATTTGATACACCCAAAGCACTCCTACGGTATCCGGGAGTTGCACAATCTCACGGTCGAAGGAAAAGACACTTGACATTAGAAAAGCTTTAGCATACGAACAATACAATCTAGTGCTACGCTTAGGATTGAGTCTTGTCCATCACATCATTCTCCCAATGATGTGATCCCGTTATCAATGACATCTAATGCCCATGAATAGGAAACCATGATCATCTATTGACAAACGAGCTAGCCAACTAGAGGCTTGCTAGGGACACATTGTGATCTATTTATTCACACATGTATTACTGTTTACTGTTAATACAATTATAGCATGAACAATAGACGATTATCATGAACAAGGAAATATGATAATAACCATTTTATTATTGCCTCTAGGGCATATTTCCAACACTTATCGGTTGAACCTGAGTGTCAAGGATTCATATAATCCTGTAAGTCATTCCCTTTGTCCTTGCGTATGTTACTTGCCCGAGATTCGATCGTCGGTATCCGCATACCTATTTCAACCTCGTTACCAGCAAGTCTCTTTACTCGTTCTGTAATACAAGATCATGTGACTTACATTTAGTCACATTGCTTGCAAGGCTTGTGTGTGATGTTGTATTACAGAGAGGGCCCTGAGATACCTCCCCGTCACAAGGAGTGACAAATCCCAGTATTGATCCATACTAACTCAACGGACACCTTCGGAGATGCATGTAGAGCACCTTTATAGTCACCCAGTTACGTTGTGACGTTTGATACACTCAAGGAATTCCTCTGGTGCCAGTGAGTTATATGATCTCTTGGTCATAGGAACAAATACTTGACACGCAGAAAACTATAGCAATAAAACGACACGATCAATATGCTACATTCATAGTTTGGGTCTAGTCCATCACATGATTCTCGTAATGATGTGATCCAGTTACCAAGTAACAACACTTTGCTCATAGCCAGAAAACCTTGACTATCCTTGATCAACTGGCTAGCCAACTAGAGGCTTGTTAGGGACATTGTTGTGTCTATGTATCCACACATGTATCTACGTTTTCATTCAATACAATTATAGCATGGATAATAACCAATTATCTTTAAACAGGAAATATAATAATAACTATTTATCATTGCCTCTAGGGCATATTTCCAACAATCTTCTACTTCCACTAGATTCAATAATCTAGTCCTCACAATGTCATGCGATTTACATTGTAATAAATCGAACACCCATACAGTTCTGGTGTTGATCGTGTTTTGCCCGTGGAAGAGGTTTAGTCAGGGGGTCTGCTACATTCAGATCCATGTGCACTTTGCAAATATTCACATCCTCTCCTTCGACGTAGTCGCGGATGAGGTTGAAGCATCGTTTGATGTGTCGTGTCATCTTGTGAAACCTTGGTTCCTTTGCTAAGGCAATGGCACCAGTGTTGTCACATAACAGAGTCAATGGATCTAGTGCACTTGGCACAACTCCAAGATCTGTCATGAACTGCTTCGTCCAGAGATCTTCCTTTGCGGCCTCTGAGGCAGCCATGTACTCCGCTTCACATGTAGAATCTGCTACGACGCTCTGCTTGGAACTGCACTAGCTTATCGCACCCCCATTAAGAATAAATACGTATCCGGTTTGTGACTTAGAGTCATCCGGATCGGTGTCAAAACTTGCGTCGACGTAACCTTTTACGGCGAGCTCTTTGTCACCTCCATACACAAGAAACATTTCTTTAGTCCTTTTCAGGTACTTCAGAATATTCTTGACCGCCGTCCAGTGATCCACTCCTGGATTACTCTGAAACCTGCCTGCCATACTTATGGCCAAGCTGACGTCTGGTCTAGTGCACAGCATTGCATACATGATAGAACCTACGGCTGAAGCGTAGGGGAAGGAACTCATTTGTTCTCTATCTTCCGCAGTTGCTGGGCACTGAGTCTTACTCAATTTTATACCTTGTAATACTGGCAAGAACCCTTTCTTGGACTGATCCATTTTGAACTTCTTCAAAACTTTATCAAGGTATGTGCTTTGTGAAAGTCCTATCACGCGTTTTGATCTATCCCTATAGATCTTAATGCCTAAAATGTAAGAAGCTTCTCCTAGGTCCTTCATAGAGAAACTTTTATTCAAGTAATCCTTTATGGTCTCCAAAAGCTCCACGTTGTTTCCAATCAGCAATATGTCGTCCACATATAATATTAGAAACGCCACAGAGCTCCCACTCACTTTCTTGTAAATACAAGATTCACCAACCACTTGTATACCCAAATGCTTTGATCACCTGATCAAAGCGCTTATTCCAACTCCGAGATGCTTGCACCAGTCCATAAATGGATCGTTGGAGTTTGCATACTTTGTTAGCATTCTTTGGATCGACAAAACCTTCGGGTTGCATCATATACAACTCTTCCTTAAGAAAACCGTTAAGGAACGCCGTTTTGACATCCATGTGCCAGATTTCATAATCGTAAAAGGCAGCTATTGAGAACATGATTCGGACAAACTTAAGCATCGCTACTGGTGAGAAAGTCTCATCATAGTCAATTCCTTGAACTTGTGAAAAACCCTTTGCCACAAGTCGAGCTTTATGAACGGTCACATTAGTCATTACCGTCTGTGTCTGTCTTCTTCTTATAGATCCATTTGTTCTGAATAGCCTTGCGGCCTTCAGGTAGTACTTCTAAAGTCCACACTTTGTTCTCATACATGTATCCTATCTCGGATTTCATGGCCTCCAGCCATTTGTTGGAATCCGGGCCCACCATTGCTTCTTCATAATTCACAGGTTCATTGTTGTCCAACAACATAATCGTTAAGACAGGATAACAATACCACTCAGTACGTGATCTTGTCGACCTACGAGGTCCGACAGTAACTTGATCCGAAGATTCATGATCATCATCATCAACTTACTCCTCAACTGGTGCCGCGGGAACAAGGGTTTCCCCTTGCCCCACGGCACCATCAAGAGGAATTAGAGGTTCAAAAACCTCATCAAGTTCTATCTTCCTCCCACTCAATTCTTTCGAGAGAAACTCCTTCTCAAGAAAAGCTCCGTTTTTAGCAACAAACACTTTGCCCTCGGATTTGAGATAGAAGGTATACCCAACTGTCTCTTTTGGGTAACCTATGAAGACGCACTTTTCCGCGTTGGGTTCCAGCATTTCAGGCTGAAGCTTTTTGACATAAGCATCACATCCCCAAACTTTAAGAAGCGACAACTTTGGTCTTTTGCCATACCACAGTTCGTATGGTGTCGTCTCAACGGATTTTGATGGTGCCCTATTTAATGTGAATGCAGATGTCTCTAATGCATAACCCCAAAACGATAACGACAAATCGGTAAGAGACATCATAGATCGCACCATCTCCAATAAAGTACGATTACAACGTTCGGACACACCATTACGCTATGGTGTTCCACGCGGTGTCAACTGTGAAACAATTCCACATTGTCTTAAGTGAGCACCAAACTCGAAACTCAGATACTCACCCCCACGATCAGGCCGTAGGAACTTGATCTTCTTGTTATGATGATTTTCGACTTCACTCTAAAATTGCTTGAACTTTTCAAACGTCTCAGACTTGTGCTTCATCAAGTAGACATAACCATATCTACTCAAATCATTAGTGAAGGTGAGAAAATAACGGTATCCACCGCGTGCCTCAAGACTCATCGCACCACATACATCAATATGTATGATTTCCAACAAGTCACTTGCACGCTCCATTGTTCCGGAGAATGGAGTTTTAGTCATCTTGCCCATGAGGAATGGTTCGCACGTGTCAAGTGAATCAAAGTCAAGTGACTCCAAAAGTCCATCGGTATGGAGTTTCTTCATGCGCTTTACACCAATATGACCTAAGCGGCAGTGCCATAAAAACATGGCGCTATCATTGTTAACTCTAACTCTTTTGGTCTCAATGTTATGTATATGTGTATTATCACTATCATGATTCAATATGAACAATCCTCTCACATTGGATGCATGACCATAAAAGATATTACTCATAGAAATAGAACAACCATTATTCTCTAACTTAAAACGAGTAACCGTCTCGCAATAAACAAGATCCAGATATAATGTTCATGCTTAACGCAGACACTAAATAACATTTATTTAAGTTCATAACTAATCCTGATGGTAACTGAAGTGAAACTGTGCCGACGGCGATTGCATGAACCTTGGAACCATTTCCCTTGCGCATCGTCACTTCATCCTTCGCCAGCCTTCGCTTATTCCGGAGTTCCTGTTTCGAGTTGCAAATATGAGCAACAGAACTGGTATCGAATACCCACGCACTACTACGAGAGCTGGTTAAGTACACATCAATAACATGTATATCAAATATACCTGATTTTTCCTTCGCCGCATTCCTATCAGCCAGATACTTGGGGCAGTTGCACTACCAGTGACCCATAACCTTGCAATAATAGGACTCCGATTTAGTCTTAGGTCCAGCTTTGGGTTTCTTCGTTGGATTGGCAACAGGCTTGCCGCTCTTCTTTGAATTACCCTTCTTTTCTTTGCTGTTTCTCTTGAAACTAGTGGTCTTATTCACCATCAACACTTGATGCTCTTTACGGAGTTCTGACTCTGCGACTTTCAATATCACGAATAACTCGACGGGTGACTTGTTCATCCCTTGGATGTTATAGTTCAACACAAAGCTCTTATAGCTTGGTGCTAGTGATTTAAGAATTCTGTCAGTGATATCCTCTTGCGGGGGTTCAATCCCCAGCTCAGCTAAATGGTTTGATAAACCAGACATTTTGAGCACATGTTCACTGACAGACGAATTATCCTCCATCTTGCAAGCATACAATTTATCGGAGGTCTCATACCTCTCGATCCGGGCATTCTTATGAAAGAAAAACTTCAACTCCTGGAACATCCCATATGCTCCATGACACTCAAAGCAACGTTGAAGTCCCGGCTCTAATCCATACAAGACTGCACATTGAACTACTGAGTAGTCCTCCTTGCATGCTAACCAAGCATTCTTAGCATCTTGGTCAGCCGCGGCGGGTGGTTCATCTCCTAGCGCAGCATTAAGGACATAATCCTTATTCCGAGCTTGTAGGAGCAACTTAAGATTACAAGCCCAGTCTACAAAGTTGCTTCCATCATCTTTCAACTTAGCTTTCTCTAGGAACGTATTAAAATTCAGGGTGACTGTCGCGTGAGCCATTGATCTACAACACAAATATTTTCAAAGTGGACTTAGTCTATGTTCAAGATAATTAGAGTTTAACTAATAAAATTACTTGCTAAACTCTCACTCAAAAAGTACATCTCTCTAGTCATTTGAGTGGTACATGATCCAATTCCACTAGCTCAAGTCCGATCATCACGTGAGTTGAGGATAGTTTCAGTGGTAAGCATCCCTATCCTAATCATATCAACTATATGATTCATGCTCGACCTTTCGGTCTAATGTGTTCCAAGGCAATGTCTGCACATGCTAGGTTCATCAAGCTTAACCCGAGTGTTCCGCGTGTGCAACTGTTTTGCACCTGTTGTATGTGAACGTTGAGTCTATCACACCCGATCATCACGTGGTGTCTCAAAACGACGAACTATAGCAACGGTGCACAGTCGGGGAGAACACAATTTCGTCTTGAAATTTTAGTGAGAGATCACCTCATAATGCTACCGTCGTTCTAAGCAAAATAAGGCGCATAAAAGGATTAACATCACATGCAATTCATAAGTGACATGATATGGCCATGATTGCGTGCTTCTTGATCTCCATCACCAAAGCACCGGCACGATCTTCTTGTCACCAGCGCCACACCATGATCTCCATCAACATGTCGCCATCGGGGTTGTCGTGCTACTTATGCTATTACTACTAAAGCTACGTCCTAGCAATATAGTAAGCGCATCTGCAAGCACAAACGTTAGTTTAAAGACAACCCTATGGCTCTTGCCGGTTGCCGTACCATCGACGTGCAAGTCGATATTAACTATTACAACGTGATCATCTCATACATCCAATATATCACATCACGTCATTGGCCATATCATATCACAAGCATACCCTGCAAAAATAAGTTAGACGTCCTCTAATTGTTGTTGCATGTTTTACGTGGCTGCTATGGGTATCTAGTAGATCGCATCTTACTTACGCAAAAACCACAACGGAGATGTGCAAATTGCTATTTAACCTCTCCAAGGACCGCCTCAGTCAAAACCAATTCAACTAAAGTTGAAGAAATAGACACCCTCCAGTCATCTTTATGCAACGAGGTTGCATGTCAAGCGATGAAACCAGTCTTTCGTAAGCGTACGAATAATGTCGGTCCGGGCCGCTTCAATCCAACAATACCGCCGAATCAAGAGAAGAATAAGGAGGTCAGCAAATCGAACATCACCGTCCACAAAACTCTTTGTGTTCTACTCGAGATTACATCTACGCATGAACCTAGCTCATGATGCCACTGTTGGAGAACGTCGCATGGGAAACAAAAAATTTCCTACACGCACGAAGACCTATCATGGTGATGTCCATCTATGAGAGGAGATTTGGATCTACATACCCTTGTAGATCGCACAGCAGGAAGCGTTAAGAAACGCGGTTGATGTAGTGGAACGTCCTCACGTCCCTCGATCCGCCCCGCGAACCGTCCCGTGAACCGTCCCGCGATCCGTCCCACGATCCACTCCAATCTAGTGCCGAACGGACGGCACCTCCGCGTTAAGCACACATACAGCTCAATGTTGATCTCGGCCTTCTTGATCCAGCAAGCAAGATGGAGAAGTAGATGAGTTTTCCAGCAGCGTGATGGCGGTCCGGTGGTGGTGAAGGATCTACTCTTGCAGGGCTCCGCCCGAGCTCCGCAGAAATACGATATAGAGGTAAAACTATGGTGTCTAGATCTGAGTTGCACGTGGCAAAGTTGTGTCAAATCAGCCCTAAATCACCAATATATATAGGAGAAAGGGGGAGGGACTTACCTTGAGGGCCAAGACCCCAAGGTGCGCCGGGCAAGAGGAGGAGTAGGACTCCTACTCCAATCCTACTCAAAATAGGATTGGAAAGTGGAGTCATTCTCTTCCTTCCCACCTTTTTTTTCTCTGTTTGGTTTTCTTTTCATGTCGCATAGGCCTTATTGGGCTGTCCCACTAGCCCACTAAGGGCCGGTGTGCCACCCGTAAGTCCTTTGGGCTTCTCCTGAGAGGGTTCCCCCCTCTCAATGAACTTTTGGAACCCATTCGTCACTCCCGGTACATTCCCGGTAATGCCCGAAAACTTTCCGGTAACCAAATGAAGTCATCCTATATATCAATCTTAGTCTCCGGACCATTCGGAAACCCTCGTGATGTCCGTGATCTCATCCGGGACTCCGAACAAGATTCGTTAACCATGCATATAACTCAACTATACTAAAACATCGCCGAACCGTAAGTGTGCAGACCCTGCAGGTTCGAGAACTATGTAGACATGCCCCGAGGTACTCCTCGGTTAATATACAATAGCGGGACCTGGATGCCATATTGAATCCTACATATTCTCCAAAGATCTTATCAGTTGAACCTTAGTGTCAAGGATTCATATAATCCCTTAAGTCATTCCCTTGGTCCTTCAGTATGTTACTTGCCCGAGATTCGATCGTCGGTATCCACGTACCGATTTCAATCTCGTTACCAGCAAGTATCGTTCCGTAATACAAGATCCCGTGACTTACATTTAGTCACATTTCTTGCAAGGCTTGTGTTTGATGTTGTATTACTGAGAGGGCCCCGAGATACCTCTCCGTCACACGGAGTGCCAAATCCCAGTCTTGATCCATACTAACTCAACGGACACCTTTGGAGATGCCTGTAGAGCACCTTTATAGTCACCCAGTTACGTTGTGACGTTTCATACACACAAGGCATTCATCCGGTACCAGTCTCATGGTCATACGAACAAATACTTGACATGCAGAAAACTACAGCAATAAAACGACATGATCAATATGCTACGTTCATTATTTGGGTCTAGTCCATCACATGATTCTCCTAATGATGTGATCCAGTTATCAAGCAACAACACTTTGCACATAGCCAGAAAACCTTGACTATCCTTGATCAACTCGCTAGCCAACTAGAGGCTTGCTAGGGACATTGTTGTGTCTATGTATCCACACATGTATCTATGTTTTCATTCAATACAATTATAACATGGATAATAAAATATTATCTTTAAACAGGAAATATAATAATAGCTATTTATCATTGCCTCCAGGGCATATTTCCAACAATATGCACTTCCACTTAGCGATCTACAAGGGTATGTATATGCACTCTTTCCTCTCGTAGATGGTCATCACCATGGATAGATCTTGTGTGCACGTAGGAATTTTTTTCCCATGCGACGTTCCCCAACAATGGTATCATGAGCAACGTCTATGCATGGATAACATCTCGAGTAGGACACAAAGGATTTCTTTTGGGCATTGCTATTTAGATTGCTGCCCTCCTTAGTCTTTTCTTGATTCGGCGGAATTGTTGGATGAAGCGTCCCAGACCAACCTTACTCTACGTTTACGAGAGACCGGTTCCATCGACTGACATTTAACTTGTTTGCATAAAGATGGTTGGCGGGTGTGTGTTTATCCTACTCTAGTTGAATCGGATTTGACAAAGGTGGTCCTTGGAGAAGGTTAAATAGCAACTTGTATATCACCATTGTGGTTTTCCGTAGGTAATAATTGTTCTTGCTGGATACCCATAGCAGCCATGTAAAACATGCAACAACAAATTAGAGGACGTCTAACTTTTTTTGTAGGGTATGATGTGATATGATATGGCCAAGTACATGACGTTATATATTTTATTTATGAGATGATCATGATGTAATAGTTAAATATATACTTGCATGTTGATTCTACGGCAACCTATAGGAGCCATAGGGTTGTATTTAATTTTTTTAGCGCTTGGTGATGCTTTACTTTATCGCTAGTTCAGTAGCTTTAGTAGTACAAGCATAATTGGCGTGAAAACCTCGATGGCAGCACAATGATGGAGATCATGATGATGGAGATCATGGTGTTGTGCCGGTGAAGATGGATATCATGTCGGTGCTTTGGAGATGGAGATCAAAAGCACAAGATCATGGCCATATCATGTCAGTTATGATTTGCATGTGATGCTAATCCTTTTTATGCACCTTCTTTTTCTTAGGATGATGGTTGCATTATAAGATGATACCTCACTAAAATTTCAAGATAAAATTGTGTTCTCCCCGTGTGTGCACCGTTGCGAAAGTTCGTCGTTTCGAGACACCACGTGATGGTCGGGTGTGATAGACTCTATGTTCACATAAAACGGGTGTAAGACATTTTTGCACATGCGGAGCACTCGGGTTAAACTTGACGAGCCTAGCATGTAAAGACATGGCCTCAGAACACTAGACACCGAAAGTTCGAACATGAGCCATATAGTAGATATGATCAACATAGATATGTTCACCATTGAAGCCAACTCATCTCACGTGATGATCAGACTTGGGTTGGTGGATTTGGATCATGTACCACTCGAATGACCAGAGGGATGTCAATTTGAGTGGGAGTTCTTAAGTAATATGATTAATTTAAGTCATTATCATGAACATTGTCAAAATGTCTTTGCAAATTATGTTGTAGATGATTATCTTGCGTTGTAGCTCCCCTGTTTTTGGCAAGTTCCTAGAGAAAATTAAGTTGAAAGAGGATAGTAGAAATTATGCGGACTCGGTTCGTAAACCGAGAATTGTCCTCATTGCTGCACAGAAGGCTGATGCCCTTAATGCACCGCTCGGTGTGCTACCCCCCGAGCATCGTGTGTGGATGTTGCGAACATCTGACTTACACGTTTTGATGACTACATGATAGTTCAGTGAGTCATGATTTATGGCTTAGAATTGAGGCTCCCTAGACATTTTGAACGTCACGGAACATATAAGATGTTCCAAGACCTGAAATTAGGATTTCAGGCTCGTGCCCATCTTGAGAGGTATAAGACCTTGATGACCCACAATTATAGGGGATCAATCGTACTCCTTTCGATAAGTAAGAGTGTAGAACCCAATGAGGAGAAGAAGGCTCTGATAAACGGTTTTCAGCAAGGTAATAACTGCAAGCACTGAAAGTAGCGGTAACAAGTGATGGTGTAGTGAGGTGAAACGTAGCAAGCGAAAAGTAATAATTAATAAGTAGTAGCAATGGTGCAGCAAGTGGACCAATCCCTTTTGTAGAAAGGGACAAGTCTGAACAAAGTCTTATTGGAGGAAAAATGCTCCCGAGGACACACGGGAATTTCTGTCATGCTAGTTTCATCATGTTCATATGATTCGCGCTCGTTACTTTGATAGTTTGATATGTGGGTGGACCAGTGCTTGGGTACTTCCCTTACTTGGGCAAGCATCCCACTTATGATAAACCTCTCTCTCAAGCATCCGCAACTACAAAAGAAGAATTAAGACAACGTCTAACCATAGCATTAAACTAGTGGATCCAAATCAGCCCCTTACGAAGCAACGCATAGACTGGGGTTTAAGCTTCTGTCACTCCAGCAACCCATCATCTACTTACTACTCCCCAGTGCCTTCCTCTAGGCCCAAATATGGTGAAGTGTCATGTAGTCGACGTTCACATAACACCACTAGAGGAAAAGACAAGATACATCATATCAAAATACCGAACGAATATCAAATTCACATGACTATTATCAGCATGACTTATCCCATGTCCTCAGGAACAAAAGTAACTACTCACAAAGCATAATCATAATCATGATCAGAGGTGTAATGAATAGCGTCAAGGATCTGAACATAAACTCTTCCACCAAGTAATCCAAATAGCATCAACTACAAAGAGTAATCAACACTACTAGTAACCTTACAAGTACCAATCGGAGTCGCGACACGAAGATTGGTTACAAGAGATGAACTAGGGATTGGAGAGGAGATGGTGCTGATGAAGATGTTGATCAAGATGCCTCCCTTCCGACGAGAGGAGTGTTGGTGATGACGATGGCGACGATTTCCCCCTCCGGGAGGGAAGCTTCCCCGGCAGGATCGTCCTGCCGGAGCTCTAGATTGGATCTGCTCAAGTTCCGCCTCGTGGCGGCGGCGAAACCACGAAAAAGCTCCCGATTGATTTTTTTCTGGAACGAAACCCTTCATATAGCAAAATAGGGGGGCTAGTGGGCCGTCAGGGAGCCCACAAGCTTGCCCTCCGCCACCAGGGGGGTGGCAGTGGCAGGGCTTGTGGCGCCCTGGTAGCCCCCCTCCGGTACTTCTTTTGCCCAGTATTTTTTATGTAATCCCAAAAAAATCCACGTAACTTTTCAGGGCATTTGGAGATGTGCAGAATAGTGGACTAAGATTTGCTCCTCTTCCAGTCCAGAATTCCAGCTGCCTGAATTCTCCCTCTTCAAATAAACCTTGCAAAATAAGAGAGAAAAGGCATAAATATGGTACCACAAAGTAATATAACAGCCCATAATGCAATAAATATCAACATGAAAGCATGATGCAAAATGGACGTATCAGACCTCCTTCAAGATTCTTTGCCTGCAAAGTAAGGGAGAAAACCTCAATCGTTGAGCATGTGCTCAAATTGTTCTAGTCCTACAATTTCTTGAATCAAGTGGGAGTTGATCTTCCACATAAGATGGTGATTGACATAGTTCTCCAAAGTCACTGCCACCAAGCTACTGAGCTTCGTATGAACTATAACATATCAGGGATAGAGATGATGATCTTTGAGCTATTTGTGATGTTCGACACCGCGAAGGTAGAAATCAAGTAGGAGCATCAAGTGTTGATGGTTAGTAAAACCACTAGTTTCAAGAAGGAGAAAGGGGATGAAGGGTAAATTTGAGAATGAAAAGTCATTTGTCAGTAAATGAAGAAACTCAAGGTTGAACCCAAACCCAAGACTAAGTGCTTCTATGATGAGGGAAATGATCACTGAGGCGGAACCGCCCTAGACATTTGGTAGATAAGAATGGTGGCAACGTCAACAGAAGTATATTGGATATACGTGTTTTTGATATGTACATTACTAGTACTCATAGTAGCACATGGGCATTAGATACTGGTCTAGTTGCTAAATGTTAGTAACTCAAAATAAAAGCTACGGAATAAACGGAGACTAGCTAAAGGCGAGGTGACGATGTGTGTTGGAAGTATTTCCAAGGTTGATGTGATAACCATGGAACGCTCCTTCTACCTTCGGGATTAGTGTTAAACCTAAATATTGATTGGTGTTTGCGTTGAGCATGAACATGACTGGATCATGTTTATTGCAATATGGTTATTCATTTAAAGGCAATAATGGTTACTCTATTTACTTAAATAAAACCTTTCAATGGTCATGCACGTGATATGTAACATCTCAATTTTCCTAATTGGGAATGTTTTACATTGTAGCTAAGCATCTATGCATATTGATTGAAATAAATTTAGCACTTGAATTCCTTCGTCTTTTTGATTTGCATTTCCATCTTTTTCCTCGCCCGAGAAATGCCCGGGGAAATACTCTCTTGCACGCAAGAGAGAGAGCGGAGGAAAATGACCCTCCAAAGTACGGGCATTTCTGAAATATTTGAGCCCAGAAATACAAAGATCATTTGCAAAAATAATTGCAAAAAAGAAAATAAAGCATTTTGAGGAATTTCTAAAAAAAACATTTTTTTAAAGTTTTTATTTTTGCTTTGGAAAAATGTTATTCGGGTAGAGGATATTTTTGTGATTTTTTTGGTATATAATACTCTATATTAAATATTTGATTTATTTCCTTTTTATTCAATTTTATTTTCTGATTCGGAAAAGGATTTAAAATTAGGAAAGTTCTTTTTTTGGAAGCCGCCGCCCCGAGCGCATTATAAGGCCATGGGCTGAATCCCCAGCCGCCAGGGACCGAATCCCTTACATTGCGGCCGACCGACCCTGCCCAGACCCCCTCTCTCCCATTGCCCGGCGAGCCCCACCGACCGACTCCCTCCACCCCGCGGTCATCCCTCTCCTCCCCTTCCAAACTTCTGCCCGACCCGGACCCCGAGCCCGAGACAGAGCCAGCACCAGGAACTCGGGATCCTTCCCCGATCCCCTCTTCCCCTTCCTTCCCCAACCCCTCCCTGGCCTATAAGTACCCCCGCCCCCGGCCGCCCTCGTTCCCACCCTCGCCGCCACCCTGCCCCACCCCTCGCCGCCTGCCGAGACCTCGCCGGCAGCAGCCGGGCTGCAGCCTTCGGCCCCCTCCTGGAACAGCACCCCGAGCCTCCCTCCGCTCCGCCCGACGCCCCTCCTCGGTGGAGGACTGCCGCCGCCGCCTCCCCGTCCTCTCCACCGCCCCCCGGAGCCCTCCCCTCGCCGGCGACCACCTCTCCCCCGCCGGAGTAGCCTCCCAGCCACGGTAGCTTCCCCATTCTCTCTGTTGTTTTCTTTTCTTGTTTTGTAGCCCTTAGATCTTTATTCAATGGTTTAGATTAGTTCTTAGAATACCCTTTCGGTTTAGACTAGAAATACCCGCGGTTTTATTTCACTTATTCATTTAGCCAGCAAGTTTTGTTAGCCTTCGGCCGTTTGTTTATAACGTTGCAACAAACACCCCCGCAGCCTATCACAACACGCCACGTGTACCCCCCTGTTAGTTACTAGTTAGCTTCATTTTTTCTGCCTATTTGCAAAAACAGAAAAGTTTCTGTTTTGTTTTGGCCACAACGTTTGATCCCGAAGTCCAATGACATTGATTCTTGTTCTAGTAGACTCCAAGTTTTCTGTAGTTTTTAAAAACATATAATTTGTCTATGTGTAAAATTTTCAAATATAAGTTAGACCATATTTAGTTTAAACCTTGTTTTGCCTATTCCAGGAGTTTAATAAATGATTTTTAGTTCATTCTTTTTGCTACTCATTCCTAGTGATTAATTCTTACTGTGCTAGAAGTTTCAAAAAATCTAAAGTATTTTTACTGGTGTTTTCAATAGAAACAAGTTTCTGCCTTAATAACGCGCGTATTCTTTTACTTAGGCTTTAGCAACTCCTTACTTGTGATGTTATTTTTACTTGTGGCTTGATTGAAGTGCTTATGGTTTGTCTTGTGTTTGTATCGGTAGATCATCCGGAGTGCGAAGCGTGTTACTTAGAAGCGCTCGAGCAAGACAACTATCATCAAGGAAGTCATTTTGATCATGTTATTTTACCTATCTTTTCGATGCATGGTAGATCACCTTTCTTTGCCCAATTGCATGCTGCCTAGGTACTTGGAAACTTTAGTATAAGTTGTAGTATCATGTGGTAGGAACACAACAACCCCGATATTTGGCCCCGGGACGACAATTTCTTAATGTTATGCTTGAGTAGACGGGTTTTCGGTTGAGTGTATATCACGAGTGATGCGAGGTTGATTAAATAAGCAAGACCGGTTAAGACAAGATTTTTAAGACCTCGGACGCAATGCAACTCTGGGTGAAGGACGGTTGATCGGCTCCCTGGAGAACCCAGTGGATGCCCGAGATGCTGGAGAGGCCATTCATCCTGCGGAAAGCTTCACCCAGGCTCGAAGAGACGGACGGAGACTTCAAGACTCAAGGCTTACCTGCACAGCCACAAGTCATTATGGGCTCTGGCTTGGTTGGACAACGCGGCGACTCTGGAGAGGCGGTGCTAGCAGATGTAGAAGAACGGTAGGAATGGATGGGCACCGACAGGGATTCAGAGGGACCCGCTGAAAGACCATGTTTTGATCATCCGGTATTCAAACACCCTGAAGTGCGAGGACAAACCCAGAGGCGATCAAATCTTGTGGGGAACGTGTGCAAAACTCTACAGAGTGCCCAACCTAATCGATTAGCCATGTCCACGGTCATGGACAACTTGAGCCGAAGGCATTGAATTTCCCCTGAACTCTCGACACAACTGAATAATGATGTGGGTGTTAACAATTATTCGGGTACGAGAATTGGTTGGCGGAACCATCTCGTTAACAACAAACAATGTAGTAATATTTTGCTTCCAGCCCCTCTTGTTGTAGGATAAAACTGGCTTTATGCAAAACCTAGCCCCACCGGCCAAATATGTATGTAGAGATAGTTGATTATTATTTTACTCCTCTCTTTGATGACTTGCCGGCATATTCAATATGCTGACCTACACGGCTGCAACGTATCATGTTGCAGAGTACTTTTCCAACCAGGAGTGAGGCTATGATCTATGCTCAGCGACATGCCCTTGGAGTCGGATGGACTCGTCTACCTGATGCTTCCGCTAGTCTTCGTTACATATCTCATGAGTTGGCCTTCAGCCACTTTATTGTAATCCTTTATTGTAATAAAGTACTCTTTATGAGATTTCGATTAATAAAGCTGTGTGATTGAACTCTTGAATATATACATTATGTACTGTGTGTGTACCAGCATGATCTTGGGATGGTACGGAAACACCAGAGGCTTGACTCGTCTTGAGTCGGGTCGCTACAGAAATGGTATCAGAGCACACGCTGACCTTAGGACGTAACCTCTAGGAATGGAAAAGCCTTAGGAAGAAAACTATTTTCTCTTATGCCTATAAATCTTCTATTTCCTCTCTGGTCATTTCTGACTTCTCTCCGATTTTGCAATGTTTAGATGGCCACCTTCATCCCTGTTAAGTTCACGGAGTTTTGCCAGCCCGACGCCACTATGCCGTTCGGAAAGGAGCTGGTGCAGATCGCCAAGGACTTGAGGATTACTCGCCGACTATCACAGGGAAGCCAACTTCGTCTTACCCGGAGGATTCACGCTACAGGATCGAGGTGCACATTCTCGGAAGGACATTTCAGCCGCGCACTGAGCCGATGGATTTCAAGTTCATCGCACCCAACTGGATTCTCGGAAGGGACATGGCGATCCATTGTGCACTCGGACGTATCAAGGAAGAATACAAAGGCTGCCCTATTTCTCCAGACCTGTTCACCGTATCCCGGAGAAACGAAGACGGAGATATCATCTCAAGCAAGACCATGGACGCTCTCTTGTCTTATGCCCAGACCTTGGAGAAGCACAGCGGGACTCTGGAGCATCACGTGATCAAGGACGCCAGGAAAATCAAGCAACTGTCACTCCGCGAGCTTGAACTTGAAGATGCAGCCCGGGAAGCCCACTATGAGCATGAGCTGGAGGTGAAGGACTTTCTGGAGCGGATCGAGAAGCTGAAGACTCGAGTTGCATACCTGGAGGAGGAACTGGACATGGGCGAGAACCTTCATCCCGAAGGAGACGTAGCCCTCTTGATTAGCAACGACGAGGACTATGAAGAAAGCTCCACCTAAGGACCCGTCACCATGCTTTTCTGAGGAGGACACTTAGACTAGACCACCAAATTTACTTTATCGTTATACGTTTTAGGCCGATGTTTAGGATTATCGAATTTTGTATCCCCGTGTGAACCTTGTGATGATATTGAATAAAATGTGTGGTGTGATACTTGTGTGTTGCATTCATATGGGTAGTGTAATTACTCTTAGACCATTGTTCTATGCTAATCTCACCCCTCTACAAACATCAGATGCCTCCAAGACGCGCCCTTGAGTCCAACTTTCCGCCGGAACTCACCCAGTTGATCCAGCAACAAAACACCGTGATGCAGCTGATCACCCAGAACCAGAACAATAACAACAACCATCATCCACCCCAGGCTGACAATCTCACCCGTTTCCGGAGGTTGAACCCTCCAACTTTCTCCAGCAGCATTGAGCCCATTGTGGCAGATGATTGGCTCCGCAAGATGGAGCGTGAACTTATCACTGCTGGTTGTACTGAAGCTGAGAAGGTGCGCTTTGCCACGCATCAACTTGAAGGCCCGGCAGCTTCTTGGTGGGAGAACTACACCACCACTTATCCCATTGCTGGAGTCACTTGGGAGCAATTCAACAAGCCTTCCGCACCGCGCATGTCTCAGCTGGTGCAATGAGTCTGAAGAAGCGTGAGTTTCGCAACTTACGCCAGGGGAATCGCTCTATGGCCCAGTACGTCGATGAATTCAGCATGCTCGGCCGTTATGCACCTCGAGATGTGGCCGATTATGCGGCCAAGCAGGAAAAGTTCTTGGAAGGACTCAATGATGAGCTGAGCATTCAGTTGACTGTAGCCACCTTCAACAACTACCAGGAGCTGGTTGATAAGGCCCTCATCTTGGAGGGGAAACACCAGCAGATGGAGAACCGCAAGCGAAAGTATGGGGTTGGAAAGTTCAACTCCGGCACTCAGCAGAAGCCTCGCTACACCCCCTATTCAGGGAATACCGGGACTGGATCCGGTTAGTTTGGAGGACACGTTCAGCATAACCACGCGGTGCACAACCATGGGGGCCACAACCATGGAGGAAATGGGAACCACCGCAACAACAGCAACTTCAAGAATGGCGGTACTGGCACTCAGCAGCATTCAGCTCCAGTTCAGAAGGATCTGAATCACATCACTTGCTTCAAGTGTCAGAAGACGGGACACTATGCCACTAAATGTCCCTAGAACAATCAGGGAAATGGAAACGGCAACGGCAACTCTGCAGCAAAGAAGCCCAATCCTTTTCCTCGAGCTCAGGTGAACCACATTGATGTTGAAGAGGTCTATGATCACCCCGATACTGTGGTTGGTAAGTTTTTGCTAAATTCACGTCCAGTATTGGTACTTTTTTATTCTGGTGCAACACATTCATTCATATCAAGGGTAGTTGTGGAAAAGTATAGTTTGCCAACTAGAACCCTCAGCCAGCCTATTAAGGTCAGTTCCCCAGGAGGCATGATGACAGCCGGGATAGGATGCCATGCTTGGAGTCTCAACATCGGGAACCATAATTTTCCCACCGACCTCATTGTATTAGAGTCCCAGGGATTGGATGTAATCCTAGGCATGGATTGGTTGGCCAAGTATGAAGGGAATATCGATTGTGCCCTTAAGTCTATTTTTCTCACCACCCCCGAGCAGAAGCGGATTAAGTACGTGTCTCAGCGCCCGACACGGATTAAGCGAGTAAACTCTCTCACGGGAGTAGTCCAGGAGGAAGTACCGATTGTACAGGAGTACCCAGATGTATTTCCGGAGGAATTGCCGGGCATGCCACCCGATAGAGAGATTGAGTTCTTCATTGAGCTCTTACCCGGAACAGCCCCGATATCCAAGAGACCCTATCGGATGCCCGCAAATGACTTGATAGAAATCAAGAAGCAAATTAAGGAGTTATTGGACAAAGGGTATATTCGCCCAAGTTCTTCACCTTGGGGAGCCCCAGTGCTCTTGGTGGAAAAGAAGGACAAGTCCTTGAGAATGGTTGTCGATTATCGTGCATTGAACGATGTGACTATCAAGAACAAGTACCCCTTGCCGATGATCAATGATCTGTTTGATCAGTTAGTTGGAGCACGCGTATTCTCAAAGATCGATCTTCGATCCGGGTATCATCAGTTGAAGATTCGTGAACAGGATATACCCAAGACAGCCTTCACCACTCGGTACGGCTTGTATGAGTACACGGTCATGTCATTTGGACTGACTAATGCTCCGGCATATTTTATGAATCTGATGAACAAGGTATTTATGGAATACTTGGACAAGTTTGTCGTGGTGTTCATCGATGACATACTGATATTCTCCAAGAACGAAGAGGAACACAAGGAACACCTGCGTCTAGTTCTGGAGAAGCTTCGAGAGCATAAGCTATATGCAAAGTTCAGCAAATGTGAGTTTTGGTTGAAGGAAGTCGGATTCCTCGGACACGTCATTTCAGGACAAGGAATAGCAGTGGACCCTGCCAAGGTCGCAGCAGTCACCGAATGGGTAGCACCCACTTCACTCAAGGAGATCCGCAGTTTCCTCGGACTTGCCGGATATTACCGGAGGTTCATTGAGAATTTCGCAAAGATTTCCAAGCCCATGACAGAGTTATTGAAGAAGGAATCCAAGTATGTTTGGACTGAGGAATGTGAAACCAGTTTTCAAGAGCTGAAGAAACGTCTTGTTACAGCTCCAGTGCTGATATTGCCGAACATTCGGAAGGATTTCCAGGTTTACTGTGACGCTTGTCGTCAAGGACTCGGAGGAGTGCTCATGCAAGAGGGCAAAGTTGTAGCCTATGCATCCAGACAGCTCAGACCTCATGAGTTGAGTTATGCCACACATGACTTGGAACTAGCAGCCGTAGTGCACGCTCTCAAGACCTGGAGACATTTCCTGATCGGAAATAGTTGTGATGTTTACACTGATCACAAGAGCCTGAAATATATCTTCACGCAGAAGGAGTTGAACCTCAGACAGAGGCGATGGCTAGAGTTGATCAAGGACTATGACATGAGATTGCATTATCACCCAGGCAAGGCAAATGTTGTAGCCGATGCGTTGAGCCGCAAAAGTTATGTGAACACACTCACAGCGGGAGGATTACCCCAGGAGTTAGTCGATGACCTCCGAGAGCTCAAATTGGAGATAGTTCCAAGAGGATTTGTTGCCACTCTGGAAATTCAGTCTACTTTGACAGAAAAGATCCGCGAAGCACAGAAATCAGACAAGGAGATAGCTGAGATTAAGCAGAAAATGGAAGATGGGAGGGCTAAAGGTTTTTGTGAGGATGAACACGGAACTTTATGGTTTGAGGATCGCATCTATGTGCCCAATGATCCCGAACTCAGGAAGTTGATACTTCAGGAGGCCCATGACTCCCCGTACTCGATACACCCCGGCAACACCAAGATGTATCTGGATCTGAAAGAAAGTTTCTGGTGGACAGGATTGAAGAAAGACATTGTCGAGTTCGTAGCAATATGCGATGTTTGTCAGCGAGTAAAAGCCGAGCATCAGAAGCCAGCAGGTTTGCTCCAACCTCTGCCGATACCCGAGTGGAAATGGGAAAAGCTTGGTATGGACTTCATCACAGGATTACCTCGGACCCGTTCTGGCTATGATTCTATTTGGGTTGTGGTCGATCGTTTGACCAAGGTAGCTCACTTCATCCCGGTGAAGACTACTTACACGAGTGGCAAGCTGGCCAAGATATATATGACGAGGATCGTATGTCTGCACGGAGTACCGAAGAGCATTGTGTCAGATAGAGGGACTCAGTTCACATCAAAATTTTGGCACCAACTGCATGAAACCTTGGGGACGAGATTGGAGTTCAGTTCAGCTTTTCACCCACAGACAGATGGACAGACCGAGAGAGTCAATCAGATTCTGGAGGACATGTTGAGAGCTTGCGCACTAGACTATGGGTCTAGTTGGGATGAAAATTTACCGTATGCCGAGTTCTCATACAACAACAGCTACCAGACCAGTCTGAAGATGGCCCCTTACGAAGCTTTATACGGAAGGAGGTGCAGAACACCGTTGATGTGGGATGGAGTTGGAGACCGACAACTTTTTGGTCCCGACCTTATCCGAGATTCTGAAGAGAAGGTCAAGCTAATTCGTGACTGACTCAAGATAGCTCAGTCCAGGCAGAAGAGTTATGCTGACAGCAAACGCAAGGAAGTAATGTACGAAGTGGGAGACCGAGCATATCATCGGGTGTCTCCACTTCGAGGAATCAAGAGATTCGGTGTGAAAGGAAAATTAGCACCTCGTTTCATTGGCCCCTACAAAATTCCAGAGCGTAGAGGCGAAGTTGCATACAAACTAGAACTGCCGGAAGGATTCTCCGGAGTTCATGATGTCTTCCATGTTTCCGAGTTAAAGAAATGCCACGCTGAGATGGCCGATGTTCCGTTAAGATATACAGTGCCCCTAGAGGCCATACAGCTTGACAGTGATCTGACGTATGAGGAGAAACCCGTCAGGATTCTCGAGACTGCCAACAGAGTTACCCGCAGCAAGATCATCAAGTTCTGCAAGGTGTTGTGGAGCCACCACACCGAGGAAGAAGCCACCTGGGAACGAGAAGAGGATCTTCGTCGAGACCACCCGCACCTGTTTTCTAGCCAACCCGAATCTCGAGGGCGAGATTCATCATAAGGTGGGTAGGTTTGTAACATCCCAATTTTCCTAATTGGGAATGTCTTACATTGTAGCTAAGCATCTATGCATATTGATTGAAATAAATTTAGCACTTGAATTCCTTCGTCTTTTTGATTTGCATTTCCATGTTTTTCCTCGCACGAGAAATGCCCGAGAAAATACTCTCTTGCACGCAAGAGAGAGAGCGGAGGAGAATGACCCTCCAAAGTACGGGCATTTCTGAAATATTTGAGCCAAGAAATACAAAGATCATTTGCAAAAATAATTGCAAAAAATAATAAAGCATTTTGAGGAATTTCTGAAAAAAAAAATTTATTAAGTTTTTATTTTTGCTTTGGAAAAATGTTATTCGGGTAGAGGATATTTTTCTGATTTTTTTGGTATATAATACTCTATATTAAATATTTGATTTATTTCCTTTTTATTCACTTTTATTTTCTGATTCGGAAAAGGATTTAAAATTAGGAAAGTTCTTTTTTTGGAAGCCGCCGCCCCGAGCGCATTATAAGGCCATGGGCGAATCCCCAGCCGCGAGGGACCGAATCCCTTACATTGCGGCCGATCGACCCTGCCCAGACCCCCTCTCTCCCACTGCCCGGCGAGCCCCACCAACCGACTCCCTCCACCCCGCGGTCATCCCTTTCCTCCCCTTCCAAACTTCTGCTCGACCCCGACCCCGAGCCCGAGATCGAGTCAGCACTAGGAACTCGGGATCCTTCCCCGATCCCCTCTTCCCCTTCCTTCCCGACCCCTCCCTGGCCTATAAGTACCCCCGCCCCTGGCCGCCCCGTTCCCACCCTCGCCGCCACCCTGCCCCACCCCTCGCCGCCTGCCGAGACCTCGCCGGCAGCAGCCGGGCTGCAGCCTTCGGCCCCCTCCTGGAGCAGCGCCCCGACCCTCCCTCCGCTTCGCCCGACGCCCCTCCTCGGTGGAGGACTGCCGCCGCCGCCTCCCCGTCCTCTCCACCGCCCCCCGGAGCCCTCCCCTCGCCGGCGACCACCTCTCCCCCGCCGGAGTAGCCTCCCAGCCACGGTAGCTTCCCCATTCCCTCTGTTGTTTTCTTTTCTTGTTTTGTAGCCCTTAGATCTTTATTCAATGGTTTAGATTAGTTCTTAGAATACCCTTTCGGTTTAGACTAGAAAAACCGGTGGTTTTATTTCACTTATTCATTTAGCCAGCAAGTTTTGTTAGCCTTTGGCCGTTTGTTTATAACGTTGCAACAAACACCCCCGCAGCCTATCACAACACGCCACGTGTACCCCCCTGTTAGTTACTAGTTAGATTCATTTTTTCTGCCTATTTGCAAAAACAGAAAAGTTTCTGTTTTGGTTTGGCCACAACTTTTGATCCCGAAGTCCAATGACATTGATTCTTGTTCGAGTAGACTCCAATTTTTCTGTAGTTTTTAAAAACATATAATTTGTCTATGTTTGAAATTTTCAAATATAAGTTAGATCAGATTTAGTTTAAACCTTGTTTTGCCTATTCCAGGAGTTTAAAAGATGATTTTTAGTTGATTCTTTTTGCTACTGCTTCCTAGTGATTAATCCTTACTGTGGTAGAAGTTTCAGAATTTGTAAAGTATTTGTACTGGTGTTTTCAACAGAAACAAGTTTCTGCCTTAATAACGCGCGTATTCTTTTACTTAGGCTTTAGCAAATCCTTACTTGTGATGTTATTTTTACTTGTGGTTGATTGAAGTGCTTATGGTGTGTTTTGTGTTTGTATCGGTAGATCATTCGGAGTGCGAAGCGTGTTACTTAGAAGCGCTCGAGCAAGACAACTATCATCAAGGCAAGTCATTTTGATCATGTTATTTTACCTATGTTTTCGATGCATGGTAGATCACCTTTCTTTGCCCAATTGCATGCTGGCTAGGTACTTGGAAACTTTAGTATAAGTTGTAGTATCATGTGGTAGGAACACAACAACCCCGATACTTGGCCCCGGGACAACAATTTCTTAATGCTATGCTTGAGTAGACGGGTTTTCGGTTGAGTGTATATCACGAGTGATGCGAGGTTGATTAAATAAGCAAGACCGGTTAAGGCAAGATTTGAAGACCTCGGACGCAATGCAACTCTGGGTGAAGGACGGTTGATCGGCTCCCTGGAGAACCCAGTGGATGCCCGAGATGCTGGAGAGGCCATGTCATCCTGCGGAAAGCTTCACCCAGGCTCGAAGAGACGGACGGAGATTTCAAGGCTCAGGGCTTACCTGCACAGCCACAAGTCATTATGGGCTCTGGCTTGGTTGGACAACGCGGCGACTCTAGAGAGGCGGTGCTAGCAGATGTAGAAGAACGGTAGGAATGGATGGGCACCGACAGGGATTCAGAGGGACCCGTTGAAAGACCATGTTTTGATCATCCGGTCTTCAAACACCCTGAAGTGCGAGGACAAACCCGGAGGCGATCAAATCACGTGGGGAACGTGTGCAAAACTCTGCAGAGTGCCCAACCTAATCAATTAGCCGTGTCCATGGTCATGGACAACTTGAGCCGAAGGCATTGAATTTCCCGTGAACTCTCGACACAACTTAATAATGATGTGGGTGTTAACAATTATTCGGGTACGAGAATTGGTTGGCGGAACCATCTCGTTAACAACAAACAATGTAGTAATATTTTGCTTCCAGCCCCTCTTGTTGTAGGATAAAACTGGCTTTATGCAAAACTTAGCCCCACCGGCCAAATATGCATGTAGAGATAGTTGATTATTATTTTACTCCTCTCTTTGATGACTTGTGGGCATATTCAATATGCTGACCTACATGGCTGCAACGTATCATGTTGCAGAGTACTTTTCCGACCAGGAGTGAGGCTACGATCTACGCTCAGCGACATGCCCTTGGAGTCGGATGGACTCGTCTACCTGATGCTTCCGGTAGTCTTCATTAGATATCTCATGAGTTGGCCTTCAGCCACTTTATTGTAATCCTTTATTGTAATAAAGTACTCTTTATGAGATTTCGATTAATGAAGTTGTGTGATTGAACTCTTGAATATATACATTATGTATTGTGTGTGTACCAGCATGATCTTGGGATGGTACGAAAACACCAGAGGCTTGACTCGTCTTGAGTCGGGTCGCTACATGATATGAATGGTTTATTGAATCTCGATCGTAGTGGTACAAATATTCATAATATTGATGCCAAAAGATACAAAGTAGTAATTATAGTAACACTTACTTGTGGCACTGTCGCTTGAGTCATATTGGTATAGAACGCCTGAAGAAGATCCATGCAGATGGATCTTTAGACTCACTCGGTTTTGAATTGTTTAAGACATACGAACCATCCCAATTGGTGTAAACACATGAAGAAACTGCATGCAAATGGATCATTTGGACTCACTTGATATTGAATCACGTGAGATATGGAAATCATGCCACATGGGCAAGATGACTGAAGACCTCGTCTTCCTTTGATGGAACGAGCAAGAAACTTATTGGAAATAATACATTTTGATGTATGCGGTCCAATGAGTGGTTAGGCACGCAATGGATTTCATTATGTTCTTACTTCACTGATGATTTGAGTAGATACATGTATATTTGCTTGAGGAATCACAAGTCTGAAATATTAGAAAGTTCAAGCAATTTTAGAGTGAAGTTGAATATTGTCGTGACAAGAGGATAATATGTCTACAATGTCATCGTGGAGGTAAATATATATGTGAGTTGCGAGTTTGGTGTACATTTAAGACAATGTAAAAATTGTTTCACAACTCATGCCACCTAGAACAACATAGAGTGATGGTGTCTTCGAACATCGTAGCTGCGTCCTATTGGATATGGTGCATACTATGATGTCTCTTATCGAATTATGACTATCGTTTTGGTGTTAGGAATTAGAGACAACCACATTCACTTTAAATAGGGCACCACATAATTCCGTTGAGATAACACCGTATGAACTATGGTTTGGAGACACCTAAGTTATCATTTCTTAAAGTTTGGGGATACGATGCTTATGTCAAAATGCTTCAGCCTGATAAGCTCGAACCTAAACCGGATAAATGCATCTTCATAGGATACCCAAAACAGTTGGGTATACCTCCTATCTCAGATCATAAAGTAAAGTGTTTGTTTCCAGAAACGGGTCCTTTCTCGAGAAAGAGTTTCTCTCAAAAGAACTTAGTGGGAGTGCTACCTCTTGAGCTTGTGTTGGTTTTCCCTTGAAGAGGGAAGGGTGATGCAGCAAAGTAGATAAGTATTTCCCTCAGTTTGTTGAGAACCAAGGTATCAATCCAGTAGGAGGAGCTAGAAAGGCTCCAATAGTAGTACCTATACAAATAATCAAACACTTGCACCCAATGCTATAAAGGGGTTGTCAATCCCTTCAAATTTATTTGCAAGGATGAGATCTGATAGACATAGGTATAAAATAGTGATAGATCTGAAATTAAACAGAAGTAAAAAAATTGCAGCAAGTTATTTATGGTATTTTTGGTTTATAGATTTGAAAATATATTATGGAAAATAGACCTGGGGGCCATAGGTTTCCCTAGAGGCTTCTCTCATGTAGGAAAATAATATGGTGGGTGAACAAATTACTGTCGAGCAGTTGATAGAAAAGAAAATAATTATGAAGATATCTAAGGCAACGATTATGCATATAGGCATCACGTCCGTATCAAGTAGACCAAACCGATTCTACATCTACTACTATTACTCCACACATCGAACGACTTCTGCCTCCATCTAGAGTATTAAGTTCATGAAGAACAGAGTAACGCATTAAGCAAGATGACATGATGTAGAGGGATAAGCTCAAGCAATATCAATACAATACCTGCATCGCTACCCCTACTATGTCAATGGGTGAGGACACCGGAAGATTGAACCCAAAACTAAGCACTTCTTCCATTGCAAGAATTACCAATCTAGTTGGCCAAACAGAATAAATAATTCAAAGAGACTTGTAAAGATATGAAATCATGCATATAAGAATTCAGAAGAGACTCAAATAATGGTCATGGATAATCTGAACATAAACTCACAATTCATCGGATCTCGACAAACACACTGCAAAAGACTATTACATCGGATAGATCTCCATGAACATCATGAAGAACATGGTATTGAAGATCAAAGAGAGAGAAGAAGCCATCTAGCTACTAGCTATGGACATGTAGGCCTGTGGTGAACTACTCACACATCATCGGAGGGGCACTGGAGTTGATGTAGATGCCCTCCGTGATCAATTCCCTCTCCGTCAGATTACCGGAAAAGGCTCCCAGAGTGGATCTCTCGGGAATAGAGTCTCCCGGCAGCCTAAAATTATTTTTGTGGCTCTTTTTTGGCGATACGGGAATATTTGGAAATTTATAGACCAAGAATTAGGGTTAGGAGACCTGTAGGGGGGCCACAAGCCAGGGACCGCGGCCACCCCCCAAGGTGCGCCATGCACGCTTGTGGCCTCCCGACAATTTCCTTGCCCCCTCTCCAAGCCCATTGCGTCTCTTCTCGTCCAGAAAAAAATCTTTCCAGAGATTTTATTCCGTTTGTACTCCGTTTAATATTCCTTATCTGCAATATTCAAAAATGTGGAAAAAAATAGAAATTAGCACTAGGCTCTAGATTAATAGGTTAGTCCCAAAAATAATATAAAACAACATACAAATGGATATAAAACATCCAAAACAGATAATATAATAGCATGGAACAATACAAAATTATAGATACGTTGGAGACGTATCAGCATCCCCAAGCTTAATTCCTGCTCGCCCTCGAGTAGATAAATGATAAAAACAGAATTTTTGATGTGGAATAGTACCTAACATATTTATCCATGTAATATTCTCTATTGTGGCATTAATATTAAGATCCATAAGACTCAAAACAAAAGTCTATATTGACATAAAAACAATAATACTTATAGCATACTAATAAGGTAATTGCTTCTTTTCGAAATAGCATGGTCTTAGAAAGTTATCCCTACAAAATCATATGTTCTGGCTATGCTCCATCTTCACCACACAAAGTATCTAAATAATGCACAACCCCGATGAAAATCAAGCAATTGTTTCACACTTTTTATGTTCTCAAATCTTTTCAATTCTCAGGCAATACATGAGCGTGAGCCATGGATATAGCACTATAGGTGAAATAGAATGTGGTGGAGGTTGCAAAAGAAAGAGGAGGAGATAGTCTCACATCAACTAGGCATATCAACAGGCTATGGAGATGCCCATCAATAGATATTAATGTGAGTGAGTAGGGATTGCCACGCAACAAATGCTCTAGAGCTATAAGTGTATGAAAGCTAAAAAGAAAACGAAGTGGTCGTGCAAAAGATGTAATTCCACTAGTTATATGAAAGTGACAAAGTAGGAGACTCTCTATGAAGAACATGGTGCTACTTTGTAGCACAAGTGTAGAAAAAGATAGTAGCATTGTCCCTTCTCTCTTTCTCTCATTTTTCTCTTTTTCCTTTTTTATTTTTGTTTTTCTTTTTTTGGTGGGCTTCTTTGGCCTCTTTTATTTTGTATGGGCTTCGCTGGCCTGTTTTATTTGCAAAGTCTGGATACTCATCCCAACTTGTGAGGGAATCATAGCTTCCATCATCATTTTCTCACACGGGACAATGCTCTACTAATGCAAATCATCACACTTTTAATTACTTACAACTCAAAGATTACAACTCAATAGCTAGAACAAAGTATGACTCTAAAAGCAATATGGAAGTGATGGTGTGTGTCATAAAAAAACAGGACGGTGGTGTTGCATGGCAATATATCTCAGAATGGTATGGTGGCTGCTTTGAGGAAATTATATGGTGTATATTTTGAGGAAGGTGGGTATAAGGTACCGACAAAAGTTACGCGGTACTAGAGAGGCTAGCAAAGGTGGAAGGGTGAGAGCGCATATAATCCATGAACTCAACATTAGTCATAAAGAACACACATACTTATTGCAAAAGCCTATTAGTTATTGAAGCAATGTATTAGACGCATTCTCCTAGTGGAAGGGTTGGTAAGAGTTAACCATCGCGTGATCCCGACCTCCACACAAAGGTCGACAATCATTAAACAAGTCATGCTCCGACTTCATCACATAACGGTTCACCATACGTGCTTGCTACGGGAATCACCAACTTCAACACAAGTATTTTTTTCTAATTCACAATTACTTACTAAAATGACTCTCATATTACCATCTTCACATCTCAAAACAACATGCAAGGAATCAAACTTCTCATCATATTCAATGCACTTAATATGATTTTTTATTATATGTCTCTTGGATGCCTATTATATTAGGACTCAATTCGTAACCTAAACCAATTACCATGTTGTTTAAAGAACTCCCAAATAACATAAGAGAGGTACGAGAGTTTAATAATTCCACAACACCGTCGTGCTCTAAAAGATATAAGTGAAGTACTATAGCAACACTACCTAGCTCAAAAGATATAAGTGAAGCATAAAGAGTATTCTAATAAATTCACGATTCGGTGTGTGTGTCTCTCTCAAAATATGTTTGCAGCAAGGATGATTGTGGAAAACTAAAAAGTAAAGACTCATATCATACAAGACGCTCCAAGCAAAACACATATCATGTGGTCAATAAAAATATAGCCTCAAGTAAATTTACCGATGGATTGAAGACAAAAGATGGGATGCCTTCCGGGGCATCTCCAAGCTTAGGCTCTTTGGTATCCTCGAATATGACTTGGGGTGCCTTGGGAATCCCTAGGCTTAGGCTTTTGCCACTCTTTATTCCATAGTCCATCAAATCTTTACCCAAAACTTGAAAACTTCACAACACAAAACTCAACAGAAAACTCATGAGATCCGTTAGTATAAGAAAAATAAATCACCACTTTAGATATTGTTGTGAACTCATTCATTTTTTATTGATGTAATATTTACTGTATTCCAACTTCTCTATGGTTCATACCCCGTGATACAACCCATAGATTCATCAAAAGAAGCAAACAACACAAAGAAAGAGAATATGTCAAAAACAAAACAGTCTGTAGCAATCTGTTTACTTCGAATACTTCTGTAATACGAAAAATTCTGGAAAATTAGGAAAATATGGGGAATTTGTAAAAAATCTTGTGTAAAGAAATCAGATCAACATCACGTTCCAATGAATTTATAAAATTCCTGGACTTAGAGCAAAAGTTTCTGTTTTTCAGCAAAATCAACTTGCAAACACCATAGACTATCCCAAAGGTTTCACTTCGCTCACACACTAACTAAAACAAGAAAACACAATTATTACGGAGGTAATAAAATGTGCAACACTCAAAAATAGAAACAAAAACAAAAATAAAAGCAAAACAAGTAAAATTGGGTTGCCTCCCAACAAGCGCTATTGTTTAACACCCCTAGCTAGGCATAATGCAATAGATCTAGGTGTTGTCTTCTTTGGTATACAACCCCTGAGTTACACACTTGTGAACCCTAGGAGATCCTTTGGTTTTGTCAATAATCATACTCCTATGTGGGAAATCCAGAATTGCACTAGCAGTAATAAGTTCCTCAATAGAGATACACTACAGGAATCTGAGAATTTGCCGTATGCCATGGTTGACGGCAAAGGGGGGAACCCCAGACGGCAAAGGCTTTGTCGTCCGTCAGCTGACGGCAAACTAGACGGCAAAAAAATCCGGTGAAGAGGTTATTTGCCGTCTGCTTTTGTAAGGTGGACGACAAAGAATGTTTTCCATGAGGGGGTAGACGGCAAATAAAATGGGACGGCAGATCCAGAGACGCTCCCGTCAAGTGCTAATGGCAGGCTTCTCCTCTTTGCCGACTGCCCTAACCTCTTTGCCATCAGCCATGTTTAGGGACAACGACAAAGGGAGGCACCCATCCCCTCTCTCCCTCCCACCTTTGTTGTCAGCCCTCCTCCCTTTGTCGTTTGCCCTCCTCTCCTTGCCGTCAGCCATATTTGAGGCCGACGGCGAAAGGGGCACCCAACACCTCTCTCCCTCCCGTTATGGGGTCGGAGGGGGTGTGTGGTGGGCCGCCCCGTGCTCTTTGCCGTCTGCCCTCCTGCTCTTTGCCATGCACCAGCAGACGGCAAAGATAGTACTGATGGCAAAGAGTATCTTTGCCATCAGTCCGCTATTTGCCGCCCGTCTTTTGGTGACTGGCGGCAAATAGGGTCTTTGCCATCAGCTAGCAGACGGCAAAGACAGTACTGATGGAAAAGAGTATCTTTGCCATCAGTCCGCTATTTGCCATCCGTCTTTTGGTGACTCGCGGCAAATAGGGTCTTTGCCATCAGCTAGCAGACGGCAAAGAAGAGGCTGACGGCAAATAACTGAATTCCAGTAGTGATAGGGTGAATGCTTATCATCTTAAGATCTTCATCACATTTTTAGACGATTCACCCTTATTTTTAGGTACATAAACAAACTTGGCAACCTTTGGTAATAATGTCCTCAAGCTTTCTAATTCTAGAAGAATCTTGATCCAATTTTTCGTTAACTATGGGTTCCTTTTCACTTAAGTTTTTTAAAGTAACTCCTACCTTAGATCCATATTGGGTAATACGATTGTGGAATTGTTTGTCCAGATTTTCAATGAGCTCAACGGTAGCAACTTTATTTTCAATAGCATCAAGCCTACGCGTCACATGTTCCAAAGTTAAGATTGTTTCATTAACCATGAGTAGGGGTGAACCTACCAGATTTCTCATAGCATTATAAGAATCAAAGATGTGGCTACCCAAGAAGTTTCCTCCCATGATGGTATCCAAAACGTATCTATTCCAAGGAGAAACACCCACATAGAAATTGCGAAGGAGAACGATAGTAGATTGCCTACGAATAGATCTATTTTGAGCATTGCAAATTCTATACCAAGCATCCTTTAAGTTTTTCCCTCCCTTTGCTTAAAATTAAGAACTTCCTTCTCATGAATACTAGCGATAGTAGCAAGGCTAGCCATGAGTTTAAGCGATCTAACACCTAAGCAAAAGAGAAGCAAACAAAAAGACGAACGGAAAAAGGGCGAATAAAAAGGAAAATATTTTTGGTATTTTCTGAAAATTGTTTTATAAGTGAGGGAGAGGAAAATGAGAGGCAAATGGCAAATAAAGTAAATCTTTTTGGTAAGCGTAATCTTGCTATGTATCCTCCCCGGAAACAGTGCTAGAAATCCTTCTTGCTACCTCTTGAGCTTGCGTTAGTTTTCCCTTGAAGAGGAAAGGGTTATGCAAGGAAGTGGATGAGTATTTCCCTTAGTTTGTTGAGAACCAAGGTATTAATCTAGTAGAAGGAACTAACAAGGCTCCAATAGTAGTACCTACACAAATAATCAAACACTTGCACCCAACGCTATGAAGGGGTTTTCAATCCCTTCAGAGTTATTTGCAAGAATGAGATATGATAGATATAGGTATAAAATAGTGATAGATCTGAAAGTAAAACAAATGTAAATAAATTGCAGCAAGGTATTTTTGGTTTATAGATCTGAAAATATATTATGGAAAATAGACTCGGGGGCCATAGGTTTCACTAGAGGCTTCTCTCATGTAGGAAAATAATACGGTGGGTGAACAAATTACTGTCGAGCAATTGATAGAAAAGCAAATAATTATGAAGATATCCAAGGCAATGATTATGCATATAGGCATCACATTTCGTATCAGGTAGACTGAAACGATTCTGCATCTACTACTATTACTCCACACATCGACCCACTCCTGCCTGCATCTAGAGTATTATGTTCATGAACAATAGAGTAACGCATTAAGCAAGATGACATGATGTAGAGGGATAACTCAAGAAATATGATGAAAACCCCATCTTTTAATCCTTGATGGCTACAATACAATACGTGCCTTGCTATCCCTACTATGTCACTGGGAGAGGACACCGCAAGATTGAACCCAAAACTAAGCGCTTCTCCCATTGCAAGAATTACCAATCTAGTTGGCCAAACAAAACAAATAATCCGAAGAGACTTCCAAAGATATGAAATCATGCATATAAAAATTCAGAAGAGACTCAAATAATATTCATGGATAATCTGAACATAAACTCACAATTCATCGAATCTCGGCAAAAGACCGCAAAAGAGTATTACATCAGATAGATCTCCATGAAGATCATGAAGAACATGGTATTCAAGATCAAAGAGAGAGAAGAAGCCATCCAGCTACTAGCAATGGACTCGTAGGTCTGTGGTGAACTACTCACACATCATCAGAGGGGCAATGGAGTTGATGTAGATTCCCTCCGTGATCAATTCCCTCTCCGGCAGATTACGGGAAAAGGCTTCCAGATTGGATCTCTTGGGAACAAAGGCTCCCGGCAGCGTAAAAGTATTTTCGTGGCTCTTTTTTGGCGATACGAGAATATTTGGGAACTTATAGGCCAAGAATTATGGTTAGGAAACCTGAAAGGGGGCCACAAGCCAGGGGGGCGGCCACCCCCAGGGTGCACCTTGGAAGCTTGTGGTCTCCCGGCAACTTCCTTGCCCCCTACTCCAAGCATGTTGCGTGTCTTCTGGTCCAGAAAAAAATATTTCCGAAGATTTTATACCATAGACATGAGATGTCGTTTGATAATGGGATCACATCATTAGGAGAATGATGTGATGGACAAGACCCAAACTATGAATGTGGCATATGATTGTGTTAGTTTATTGCTACTGTTTTCTGCATGTCAAAGTATCTGTTCCTATGACCTTGAGATCATGCAACTCCCAGACACCGGAGGAATACCTTGTGTGTATGAAACATCACAACGTTACTGGGTGACTATAGAGGTGCACTATAGGTATCTCCAAAGGTGTTTGTTGGGTTGGCATGGATCAAGACTCAGATTTGTCACTCCATGTGACGAAGAGGTATCTCGGGGCCAACTCGGTAATGCAACATCACAACAAGCCTTGCAAGCAATGTGACTAAAGATTTAGTCACGGGATTTTGTATTATGGAATGAGTAAAGATACTTGCTAGTAATGAGATTGAACAAGGTATAGAGATACCGATGATCGAATCTCGAGCAAGTAACATACCGATGGACAAAGGGAATAGTACATGGAATTAACTGAATCCTTGACATGGAGGTTCGACCGATAAAGATCTTCGTATAATATGTAGGAGCCGATATGGGAATCGAGGTCCCACTGTTAGTTATTGAACAGAGAGTGTCTCGGTCATGTGTGCATAGTTCTCGAACCCGCAGGGTGTGCACACTTAAGGTTCGGTGACATTTCGGTATAGCTGACTTATGTATGTTGGTGACCGAAGGTTGGTTGGAGTCCCAAATGAGATCTCGAACATCATGAGGAGTTCCGGAATGGTCCAGAAACGAAGATGGATATATAGGAAGAGGGTTTTTGGGCTCCAAAATGGTTTCAGACTTTTTTGGTAGTGTTGAGAGAATAACGAATGGGTTCCGGGGGTCCATAGGGAGAAGTACACCCACCCCAGGGGTCACATGGTCCTAAGAAGTGGCGCACTAGCCCTTAGTGGGTTGGCAGCCAGCCCTAAAGGCCCTTGTGCCAAAGAGGTGGGAGGAGGCCAAGTTGGGAGGGACTCCTACTATGAGTAGGACTCCACCTCCCTTGGTGGAGGAGGATTCCTCCTCTTGGGTCCGGCCGGCCAACCCTAGGCGAAACCCTAGGGCGCCACCCCTTCCCCCTCCATTCTATATATACTAGAGGGGAGAGAGGGCAACCAACACCTTTATCCAAGGCGCAGCCCCTCTCCCTCCCTCTAGTTCGTTATTCCTCAAGATTAGTTTGGCAGTGCACGACGACGCCCTGTCGGATCAGCTCCACCACCATCGTCGTCTTGCTGTTAGGCTATCGGAGAACTCAGCTACCTCTCCACCCCCTCTTTCTGGATCAAGGAGGCGGCGATCTCCATTGAGCTGTACGTGTGCTGAACGTGGAGGTTCCATCCATTGGGCACTAGATCACGATCAATCGTGATGAGATCCCGAGACGGTTCGTGATGAGATCGCGGGACGGATCATGATGGGATCGCGGAACGGATTGCGATTTGGATTGCGAAGATGTTCGACTACATCTACTGCGTTATATACGCTTCCGCTTAGCGATCTACAAGGGTATGTAGATGCACTCTCTCCTCTCTCGTAGATGGTCATCACCATGGATAGATCTTGTGTGCACGTAGGAAATTTTTTGTTTCCCATGCGACGTTCCCCAACAACGGTCACCAGCATAGTCAAAGTGAGAGTATCCAATGAGATCAGGATTTGAGCCCTTGGGGTATCATAATCCAAGTATTGGTGCGTGAGCTAGATATCGAAGAATATGCTTGACAGCCTTATGGTGTGGTTCCTTCGGTGTTGCTTGGAAATGGGCACACATGCAAACACTAAACATAACATCTGGCCTAGATGCACATAGGTACAATAAAGAGCCAATCACAAAGCGATATACCCGCTGATCAAAATCTTTACCATATTCGTCACTGCAGAGGTGGTCGTTGGTAGGCATGGGAATTTTGACGCCTTTGCGTTCACGCATGCCGAATTTCTTTAGGACATCCTTGAGGTATTTCTCTTGAGAAATGAAGATGATATTGCGTTGTTGACGAATTTGTAGTCCTAGGAAGAATTTCAGCTCCACCATCATGGACATTTGGTATTCTTCGCCCATCATATAGGCAAATTTGTCACTATAACATTTGTCAGTACAACCAAAGATGATATCATCCACATATATTTGGCACACAAATAGTTCATTGTGATAGGATTTTTTTAAAAGAGTAGGGTCGAGTCAACCGGGTTTGAAACCTTTCTTCATGAGGAATTCCTTCAATGTGTCATACCACGCCCGAGGGGCTTGCTAGAGGCCATAGAGAGCCTTGTTGAGTCTGAAGACTTTGTCGGGATGCTTTGGGTCTTCAAAACGTGGGGGGTGAGCAACATATACTTCTTCCTCAAGCTTACCATTGAGGAATGCACTTTTCACAGCCATTTGATACAATGTGATATTGTGATGGTTAGCATAAGCAAGCAATATACGAATAGCTTAGAGTCTAGCAATAGTTGCAAAAGCTTCATCAAATTCAATTCCTTCAACCTGTGTGTAGCCCTCGGCTACAAGTCATGCCTTCTTTCTCACTACCTGACCATCTCCGTCTTGCTTATTTCGGTAGATCCACTTGGTACCGATGACATTGTGCTTGTGAGGATCAGGCCACTTGACAAGTTTCCACACATTATTAAGCTTGAATTGATGAAGTTCTTCTACATAGCTTGAATCCACTAAGGTTCCATGTTGGCTTCATCGACTTTTGAGGGTTCTGTGATAGACACGAAGGAATAATGCCCACAAAAGTTAATCAAATGTGAACCTTTTGAGCGAGTGAGGGGACCTGGCGCATTGATGTCATTGAGGATTTTGTCAATTTGCACTTCATTAGAAATCCTTGGATGTGCGGGTTGAGGACTTCGATCGGGTTGAGGAATTTGATCTGGAGCAATTTCCTCAGGCGCACCAGCCCGAATTTCTTTGTTTTTTGGGATGACTTGTTCAACAGGAGGTTGTTCTTTAGCAGGAAAGATATCTTCAGTAGCCTTGATCTTAATAGCTTCCTCGGGAGGCATTTCATCTACAACAGGAGGCAGGTGCTCTCTTTGTGAGCCATTAGTCTCATTGAACCGCACATCTATTGTTTCAACAAGCTTGTTGTGGTAGTTGTAGAAGACTCTATAGGTGTGGGAGTCCTTTCCGTAACCAAGAATAAAATCCTCATGTGCTTTCGGTGCAACTTTGAACTATGGTGAGGATTTCTAATCCAGCATCTTACACCGAAGACTTTGAAATAACTTACATTTGGTTTCTTGTTAGTGAGGAACTCGTATGAAATCTTATTGAGGAATTTGTGAAGATATACTCCATTGATGATGTGGAAGGCAGTATTGATTGCCTTAGGCCAGAAGCAATCAGGAGTCTGATATTCTTAAATCATAGTCCATGCCATCTCAACCAGAGTCCTGTTCTTGCACTCCACGACGCCATTCTGTTGAGGAGTATAAGGAGCAGACAACTCATGAGTAATACCATGTTCATTAAGATTGTCATCAGGACAAGCGTTCTTAAACTCTGTCCCATTATCACTCCTCATGTGCTTGATCTTGATGAGGAAGTTCATCGAGGCCCTTGAGGAAAATTGTTTGAAGACTTCCTGCACTTCAGTTTTGTAAAAAATAATATGCACCCAAGTATAACGAGAATAGTCGTCAATGATGGCAAAGCCATATAGAGATGCTGCATTGGTTAGAGTAGCACAATGAGTAGGTACAAAGAGGTCCATGTGAAGCAATTCAAAAGGACAAGAAAGGTGATTCTTGAGGAATTTGACACTTTCGATGCCAATGACATGCTTCTTCTTCGCCTAAGTGTGGAGATTCATCATGCCTAGATAACCAAGTCGTCGATGTCATAGCCAGCCCTCTGAGGCTTTTGTAAGTTGACACGTGGCCGACTGTGGACCTGTAGAGAAATCAACAATGTACAAGTCTCCTCTCCTAAAGCCTTTGAAGACTTTTGATTTGTCAGAGTCGATGATGACTATGCATCGATATTTGCCAAAGATGACAATCATATCAGGATCATAAAGCATTGAGACTAACATGAGGTTAAACCAAAGGGATTCGACAAGCATGACTTTATCCATGTGTCTATCCTTACAAATAGCCACCTTACCAAGTCCCAATACCTTGCTTTTACCTTTGTCTGCATAGGTGATATGCTTTAGTGGTGATGGAGTCGGTGGGATATTAATCAGTAAACTCTTGTCACCAGCCATGTGATTTGTACACCCACTCTCAAGAACCCATTCTATGGTTTTGGGTTTATCATCCGGTAGATGAACTAGTACTGCCTACCATCTCATATGCTTCAGAGTGAAGAATATGATATCAAATTCGTCAAACTTCAATTTCATCACATAAAATAGAATTAAGACATAATGAGGATGTGTAAATGAAAAACATTTCATCATGATTAGCTTGCGTCCTTTCAAGTAATTCCTTAGGTCTCCAACATATTCTTTAGATGATGACTTTCATGTGGAGACCTGACCCGCAGAAGTAATTAGTTCAATTTCTTCACCACCCACATCTGAAGGGGTGGCAAAGATTCCATCATCCTTTGAGCACCATAAGAAAATTGAGGCATTGTACCTAATGCACTTCGTTTACTAGGAGGGGGTTAGAGTACTCAAATGAATAAGCGGAGAAATTCTTGGAGGAACTATGAACATAGTGATTTGAGCAATAGTGCACATATTCATATCCCTTGTAGTTTCCTTGCATGTTAGAAGCATTAGTGTGAGTACGAGCAAAGTTTTGACCATATGAGAAATAGATCCTCGTGAAGACTTTGGTCCACTTGAGGAATTTGATCTTGGGTTCCTATTCTTCACCGGTGGTGTCATGAGGACACTCACCTAAAGAGTTTCCACGCTGCATTTGGGAACCCAGATTTTCCTCAAGGGTGGTCCACTCCTTCAGTTAGTTCCAACATATCTATCAAATACTTCACCATTCTAATTTTTGAACAGTTTATAGTTTGAGTCAAGTCATTCATTAGAGGAATATGAAGTTTCACATGCAAATCCTGATAGAGTAGATGGATCAGCACGAGGTCCTTTAACAGCAACCCATGAGGTTTTGGGATACTAATGATGTTTCTAGTATGACCCATCAACATTCAATTTCCTCTAAAATGCAAATCCCTCTTTCCTAGGGTTTCTGTTCAGAATCTGCTTTTTGAGCACATCGCAAAGGTGTCACACCCTGTTTTTTACTACCAGTTCTCTGTATTGTGAAAATTTGAGCTTGTTAAAACTTTTTCAAAACTAATGTTGTGAGTGCCATGATTTTCATTGTATGCTTGTGTGTTTGATCATGTGAGATAAAAACCCTATTTCACAATATTGATTTATTTCCAAAAACCTTTACTTGTTTCTCATCAAGGTAAACCCCTACTTTGAGTTGCACTACATGCCCTTGATGGCAAGAAGTGTTTCTACTCAAGGTTGGTGATCTAATTTTAACTTGTCTTTATATTCCAAAACCACAAAAATAATTATTTTTATAATTATTTTCCCAATTAAATTACATGTCCATTTCTGAGGCCAGAATTGGTATTCCTACTCGGAAAAATACTTATCTATCATAGAAAAATCTGATTAAATTTGGAGATAATGAGAAGGACATATATTTTCCATACGTAAGATTTTAAACCCCTATATTTATTATAATTATTTGAGTAAAACTGTGAAAACCATTTGTGTCTGTTTTGACCTATTGAAATATTTCCGAAGGAAATATTCTCGATAAAATCCTAGAAAATTCCAGTAATATCCCTAAGCCATATTTGGTGTCCACATAAAGTTTCACCTTGATCAAAGGTGATGAAGTACCCCAAATAACCCTAAAACACCTTCTGTCCAGATTGAAGTTAGAGCAACTCTACATAGGAAAGTTTATCCAATGACGCTGAAACTTTGCAGGAGTGCCTAATACCTCAAATGAGGGTTCCACACCAAAAATGGGATTCGTGAGACTTAGTTTTCCCACACTCTCTTTGGAGGGGACAAATCTTGTCAAATTGAAGTGTTTTCAAGTTTACAAAGCTAAACTTGCCCTATGGAGCTCAAACTTGGTGAAACCCCATGTTTGAGCACCAAACACAAACCTGTTAAGTTGCATCACCACTGGTGGGGTGAAACCCCCTCAAACCACTGTCGAGCACCTTTTGACAGATAGGGAAAAGCCACCTTAGCCACAGCTAAATCCAACCCCTTTGCTCCAAACACATAGATTAGGTGGCCAGTATCCATATCTAACCCCAGTCAACTGGCCCCTCAATGGTTCAAAGTGGAAAGGCCAAAAACTTCAATTTAGGCTTCAGTTCAAGGCTGACAACACCAGTATTTCTTGTCTCCCTTGACCAGCTGAAGCTCCCACGAGACACAAACGGCTAGTCACACTCCAAGCCAGTGCCAGGACATGCTAGACATGTCCAAAGTGCCTCGGAGGGCACCAGCATGGCGTGGCATGCCAAAACTGCGCTCTCGGCGTGCTACAGGAAGCCACCATGGTGGGAGCGACTTTCCCGGCCAGTTCCAGCCCCTCCCGAGGTGTCCAACCTCTTCCCCGACAACCCCTCTGCGCCGAGCAACCCTTAGGGCCCCTCCTTCCCCGCGCTAGAGCTCGTGCGACACATGCCCGCGCGCACCAGAACCGGCCAAGGTTGCGCGGCCACGGATGCTCGACTCCTCCCTCTATCCCTCTACAGCAGATGGTTCTGGCGGTCCAAAACCATGTCCTAATACCGTGGTTTCGACCCAAGTTCCTCCCTGCACCCCCATGCCCGCCATGGTGAGTCACCAGCGCTCCCGAATCGGCTCACCTTGGCGGGCCTATAAATATCCCACCCCTTCGCTCCAGCACCCCTAAGATAGCTTCACCACGACAACTAGCACTTCCCTAGCCACCCCAGCAAGCTAGCAGAGCCCCGGTGCTTGAGATCGACCGAGGCCCCTCCGCCTCGGATCTCTGGTCGATCTCCGGCTACATGATGACTCCTGCGCCCCTCGACCCACAAAACTGATCCCCTTATCCCCAGGAAGCTTTCCCCCAACTCGCCCGAGCATTTTCATGCATCTAGCCACCTCCTCGACCACCTCCGGAAACTCCTCCGCCACGGCCTCCTCGTTGCCGGCGAACCCCTACCTCTCTGACGCTATTCCGACCACCAGCAGGTAGGCGACGTCATGGCAAACCCATTCTAGTCCTTGTTGGGGCTTGAGAGCGTCGGCAGCCTCGTCGGCGTGCTCCTCCTCCTCTTTGGCGAGAGGTAGGAAATGACCCTGACAGGTGTGCCCAACCTGTCGGTGGCCCAGCCTCCCCCACGGTGTCCACAGCCACTGACCGCAGGGCCCCGTATGTCAGGTTCAAACCTAACGGCGCGCGCGCCTGGGCAGGCTGTCGGTTGGCCATGGGCCAACCCAGTTCTAGGCCGAGCTAGGCCAGGAACTTAACCCATTTTTCTTTTATTTTAAAAACTTGATTTCAAAGATTTTTATAAAAACATTTAACCAGTGTAAAAATATAATTTTTCCACTATTATTCTTCTAAAAATATGTTATATTTAATAATATGATTGGGAGAATGTTTCTACAACTATTCTGTTTAGCAATAATAAAAAGGACTAAATTGGAATAGTTTTGCTTCTGTTTGGTTAATTTTAAAAATGTTCCTTCAAGAGAAATTAAGGCAAATATTTTTTTTAAATGACAACTTAGATTTATCAGTAATGAAGAACATTTTTAAAATGACTTTGTGATCAGTTTCTATGTGAGCTATTTCTTATTTATTGTTTATCGATGATAGAAAATCCGTGTGACGAGGGAATCGAAGCGGAAGACCTCGAAGACCCCGGATACCTAGCTGACCAAGGCAAGCAGCCCTTTGACCATGACTGAGCACATGTTATATTGCATGTGAAAATAGGAAGTTTTTCCGTTGCATCTGATCATAAGTGTCGGTAAATCATTCGATGTGATGTTACCGATGGCTCCTCCGGAGCACATGCATTGAGCTTGATCCTACCCCTTTTGAGGATCATGCTAGTATCAGGTTGACAAGTAATGGTAGAGTAGACAAGCATGAGCATGTCGTTGTCATAAAACAAAGGTTTATGAAAACCCCGTCGGGTGCCACTAATGCCCGAGGGTGATGATGAGTTAGGTGGCCACTTTTGGTGAAGTCGTGCACCGGGTATTTTGAGTAAGTATGGTTTCGGAAATGGGATTAGATTTATGATGTGTCAACAGTCCCAACCTTACCAGTACGGCCACGTTACCCCTTATGGGACGGGGCTATGTTGATTACTCTGGTCGGTGCTAGCAAAGAGCCACATTACTAGTGGCGGGAGTGATGTGTGGTCACTCTCGTGATGGGCTTGTGCCAGGTAGGACGACTATGCCATTTTTATGAGTTCCAGGCACACCGTTGGTCCCCTCATGTTTGACACTGTCCAGAGTCGGTGCTCGTAAGACGTACAACATGTGGGCTGGGTACCAATCGAGTGGACCTCTTTGTCTAGTTTCGTCAGGGGAACGACATTTATCGGGTACTTACCTCGGGTATGTTATATACTGCGAGTCGTGGATGACATGGAAGTTACCCAGATCTCGTGGGTCTAGCATACTACCTCTGCAGAGTGTAAAACTATTTGAATAGCCATGTCCATGGTCAAGGACAGTTGGGTAATCCTGCTTAAACTAAGTCCAGTTATATCCGCATAAACTAAGTGTGTGTGAGTTGTGTCGGAAAAAAGGTGTTGTTATGAAAGTAATGATATGACCAAGTTTGGTGACTTGGCATATAGCGTGAGCCCGGATGGTTCAGCCCTCGACATATATATTGATATCTATAACCTGTTCTTCAAAAGTAATTCTTTAATTTAATGCATAGTCATGATCATCCCACCAAGAGTAGTTCCACCAAAGATGCATGTTATTGCTATCCTTCACTTTCATTTGTTCATGTCATGGGCTGTTTGCGAGTACATTCAAAGTACTCATTGGCTTTCCACTGGTTATGTTATTTACCAGACATGGAAGGACCGGAGTTTGGAGATGAGTATGTCTTCCGAGACGCCCCTGCGAACTAGGACGCTTCCAAGTAAGAATGATTGTCGGTGTAGGCTTGATGGCATGGGCACCCGCTTAGCCCCTAAGATTTCCGCTTCTAGTTGTATTTGAGTGATTTGGCCTTAGACCCTGCCTTGTGAACCTGACCATTCGATCTTGTGTTGTAATAATCGGTATTTGGATGTAAGACTCTCTTATTCGGTATCTGTGTTCGGTGAGCATTGATCTCTGGGATCAGTGAGCACGGCGATCTCGACTCATAAGTCGGGGTCCCCACAGAGATAGTATCAGAGCCATCCTCACTATAGGAAGCCTTACGTAGCATGGACGATAACTGAGACGATTAGTGCACATAGACCTTAACCTGAGGTTCTGCACGCACTAAAAACTTCCTAATCTCTCCTCTACATCTTGTAGATGGCCACCGTACCTGGGATGCTTCTGGAGACGGGCTTTCCTCTGCTTTTGAGTGATAGCCTCAAGAAGCATCAAGTATGCCGCATGCCAATCTTCCTCTACCACGAGCACTGGGTCAATGCCGACACTAAGGAATATCATGTGGACGTGATAGTGAAGGCTAATGACTCCCCGACTAGTTGGTTCTTTGAAGGGCCATGGATGGATGATCTGATGTTGGCAGTGGAGACCGCAGCACGAGAGGCGTTCGTGCGACTCCGCGACCTCCATCCCGAGATGGCTAACGAGCCAGCTACTCGTCACCTACGTTTTGTTAAGGATGGGGTAAACGAGAGTTGGACACTCAACCCATCTTCCGAGGACGGGACGCCACTGAGGTTTCAGACCTACTTCAGTCTCTCCTCCGACACTTGGACGCACCTTTTGATCAAGGAGTCAACGATGATTCGCCAGGAGCTACACCAAGTCAAGGACCTGCTTCGCACGGAGAAGATCAAGAACCGCAAGGTGAAGAAGGAAGGAGCACCCGTAGGACCACCTGGTTTTTCCTTCCGAGGAGGAATACCACCGCTTCAGGCCACTCCTCTTCAGAGTCGTCGCTTGACCACGGAAGACTACACCATACTCTTCGCTACCTCGTCAACCAAGAGACGCCGTGATGGTCTGCTTCCTTATCCTACTCCTTCAAAGAAGGGAAGCACTAATGAAGACGAAGATGAAGATGAAGATGAGGACGAAGATCCCGCGGAACCCGCTTATGAGCCGCGCATTCGGCCGCTTAACTTTAGAAGTGTAGGCAATTAGGATGTACCCCCGAGCGTAGGAGTTCTTGTATCGGTTTGTATGAACCATGAGTGTGGTGTAAGCATGTTGGATGCAAGTCGCATTCTGCCTTAGGCAGCTTGTGAGCGACTACATCGCTTGTTTTTAATCTAATGCAATAGCTCTTTCAAAACCATGGGCTTAAATTTTGCACACTAGCACAAGACCAGACCCCCTCTTTACTAGAGCATCATCCCTTATGATTTCAGCGAATTTGGCAAATTGACCTGTCTACTCCCCTGACAGGATGGTGAATGCAACTCGCAACAGCACCTTCAGCAACCCCAGCTCTGCCTCTTCAGCTTAGCAGCATGGAACCGGAGGGGAAGCTCAAGTTGGAGATCACCACGAGCAGCAAGACGATGTTCCACCGCCACCACCTCCTCCTGAAAGCTTGACTATGGCTCGGTTCCTTCAAGCTCTTCGAGAGGAGCGTCAAGCCAACAATGTCGCTATTCAGCAGGTGGCTCAAACCTTGGTGAACAACCCATCGCAGAACGGGAATGGCGATGATCGCTCTACTCTCTCTGAGTTTATGCGAACTACGCCACACATATTCACGGAGACGACTGAATCATTGGATGCCGATGACTGGATCCGTACTATCGAAGACCTCCTGTAGGGACCCCGACTTACTAGTCGAGTATCGCCATGCTCAGTGATCCCAGAGATCAATGCTCACCGAACACAGATACTAAATAAAGAGTCTTACATCCAAGTACTGATTATTACAAAACGTGACCGAAAGGTCGAGTTCACAAGACAGACCTAAAGCCAAATCACACGAATACACTAATAGCGGAAAACATAGGGCTAAGCGGGTGCCCATGCCATCAAGCCTACACCGACAGGCATTCTGACTCGGAAGCGTCCTAGTTCGCAGGGGTGTCGCCGAAGACATACTCATCTCCAAACTCCGGTTCGTCCATGTCTAGTCAATAACATAACCAGTGGCAAGACAATGAGTACTTTAAAAAATATCATTTAAAAAATATTTGCCTATTACTGATTAATCTAAGATATCATTTAAAAAATATTTGCCTTAGTTTTCCCTTGAAGAAATATTTTTGAAAACAACCAAGCAGAAGCAAAACTATTCCATTTTAGCCCTTTTTAATATTATAAAATAGAATAGTTGTTGGAAAAATTCATCTAAGCATTTCATTAAATACTACACATTTTTAGAAAAACAACAGTGGAAGAATTATATTTTTACACTTGTTAAATGTTTTTATAAAAATCATAGAAATCTAGGTTTTGAAAAAAAAAAGAAAACAAACCACCTCCTGGCCTGGCTCGGCCCAGAGCTGGGCTGGCCCATGGCGAGCAGACGGCCTGCCCAGGCGTGCGTGCCGTCAGGTTTGAATCTGACGTGCGGGGCCCTGCGGTCAGTGGCTGAGGCCAGCGCGGGGGTGGAGGCTGGGCCACCGACAGGTGGGGCACACCTGTTGGGGTCATTCCCTACCTCCAGCCAGAGAGGGGGAGGAGGACGCCGATGAGGTTGCCGACGCGCTCAAGCTCCAATGAACACGGGAATGGGTCTGCGTGACCGTCGCCTACCTGCTCGTGGTCGAAACGACGACGGGGAGGTAGGGGTTAGCCGGCGACGAGGAGGCCGTGGTGGAGGGGTTTCGGGAAGTGGTCGAGGGGGTGGCTAGAAACACGGAAAATCTCGGGCGAATTGGGGGAAAGCTTCCTAGGATCAAGGGGGTCAGTTTGGTGGGTCGAGGGGCGCAGGAGCCATCGTGTAGCCGGAGATCGACCGGAGCTCCGAGGCAGAGGGGCCTCGGTCGATCTCGAGCACCGGGGCTGTGTTGGTTTAATGGGGTGGCTAGGGAGGTGCTAGTGGATGTGGCGAAGCTATCTGAGGGGTGCTCGAGCGAGGGGGAGGGCTATTTATAGGCCCGTGATACGTCCATTTTGCATCATGCTTTCATGTTGATATTTATTGCTTTTTGGGCTGTTATATTACTTGTGGTACCATATTTATGCCTTTTCTCTCTTATTTTGCAAGGTTTATTTGAAGAGGGAGAATTCAGGCAGCTGGAATTCTGGACTGGAAAAGGAGAAAATCCAAGTCCACTATTCTGCACATCTCGAAATGCCATGAAAAGTTACGTGGATTTTTTTGGGATTATATAAAAAATACTGGGCGAAAGAACTACTGGAGGGGGCCTACCAGGGCGCCACAAGCCCTGACACCGCCACCCCCCCTGGTGGCGGAGTGGGGGCTTGTGGGCTCCCTGACGGCCAACTAGCCCCCCTCTTTTGCTATATGAAGCGTCTTGGTCCAGAAAAAAATCAGACGCAAGCTTTTTCATGGTTTCGCCGCCGCCACGAGGCGGAACTTGAGCAGATCCAATCTAGAGCTCCGGCAGGACGATCCTGCCGGGGAAACTTCCCTCCCTAAGGGGGAAATCATCGCCATCGTCATCACCAACACTCCTCTCGTCAGAGGGGAGGCATCTTCATCAACATCTTCATCAGCACCATCTCCTCTCTGATCCCTAGTTCATCTCTTGTAACCAATCTCCATCTCATTGCTCCTATTGATACTTGTAAGGTTGCTAGTAGTGTTGATTACTCTTTCTAGTTGTTGCTAGTTGGATTACTTGGTGGAAGAGTTTATGTTCAGATCCTTGATGCTGTTAATTACACCTCTGATCATGATTATGATTATGTTTTGTGAGTAGTTACTTTTGTTCCTGAGGACATGGGATAAGTCATGTTAATAATAGTCATGTGAATTTGATATTCGTTCGGTATTTTGATATGTTGTATGTTGTCTTTTCCTCTAGTGGTGTTATGTGAACGTCGACTACATAACACTTCACCATACTTGGGCCTAGAGGAAGGCATTGGGAAGTCGTAAGTAGATGATGGGTTGCTGGAGTGACAGAAGCTTAAACCCTAGTCTATGCGTTGCTTCGTGAGGCGCTGATTTGGATCCACTAATTTAATGCTATGGTTAGACTTTGTCTTAATTCTTCTTTTGTAATTGTGGATGCTTGCGAGAGAGGTTAATCATAAGTGGGATTCTTGTCCAAGTAAGGGCAGTACGCAAGCGCCGGTCCTCCCACATATCAAACTATCAAAGTAACGAACGCGAATCATATGAACATGATGAAACTAGCATGACAGAAATTCCCGCGTGTCCTCGGGAGCGTTTTTCCTCCTATAAGACTTTGTTCAGGCTTGTCCCTTGCTACAAAAGGGATTGGGACACTTACTGCACCGTTGCTACTACTTGTTACTTGGTACTTTTTGCTAGCTACGTTTCACCTCGCTACACAATCAATTGTTACCGCTACTTTCAGTGCTTGCAGTTATTACCTTGCTGAAATCCGTTTATCAGAGCCTTCTGCTCCTCGTTGGGTTCGACACTCTTACTTATCGAAAGGACTACGATTGATCCCCTATACTTCTGGGTCATCAAGACTCTTTTCTAGCGCCGTTTCCGGGGAGTGAAGCGCCTTTGGTAAGTGGAAATTGGTAAGGAAACATTTATATACTATGCTGAAATTTATTGTCACTTGTCACTACGGAAACTGTTCCTTTGAGGAGTTTGTTCGGGGTATCTTCACCATGAACAGAAGCATGAGGAGTTGTTCCTCAACCTGAGGTACCTACTGAAAATATCTTTTATGAAATTCCTTCGGGTATGCTTGAGAAACTACTAGCTAATCCTTTTACAGGAGATGGATCTTCACATCCACACTTGCATCTAATCTATGTAGATGAAGTTTGTGGTTTATTTAACCTTGCAGGTTTCCCCGAGGATGAGGTGAAGAAGAAAGTATTTCCTTTATCTTTGAAGGATAAGGCGTTGACATGGTATAGGCTATGTGATGATACTAGATCATGGGGCTACAATCGGTTGAAATTGGAATTTCATCAAAAGTTCTATCCTATGCATTTAGTACATCGTGATCGGAACTTTATTTATAACTTTTGGCCTCGTGACAGGGAAAGCATAGCTCAAGCTTGGGGGAGGCTTAAAGCAATGCTATATTCATGCCCCAATCATGAGCTCTCGAGAGAAATCATCACTCAAAACTTTTATGCTCGGCTTTCTCATGAAGATCGTACCATGCTTGACACTTCTTGTATCGGTTCCTTTATGAAGAAGGATATTGATAACAAGTGGAATTTATTGGAGAGAATCAAACGCAACTCTGAAGATTGGGAGCTGGAGGAAGGTAAGGAGTCATGTATGAATTTCGAGTTTGATTGCGTTAAATCTTTAGTTGAGACAAACACTTCTAGAGATTTTAGAACTAAGTATGGACTTGACTCTGAGATAGTAGCTTCTCTATGTGAATCTTTTGCTGCTCATGTTGATCTTCCCAAAGATAAGTGGTTTAAATATCATCCTCTTGTAGAAAGCAACATAGCAAAAACCAATCTAGTTGACGAGAAAGTCATTGCTTTTAGTGATCCTGTTGTTCCTTGTGCTTACACTAAGAAATCACCATACCCTGCTTGGATAAAGGATTATTCTAAAGCTCCAACTGTGATACGTAGGGGTTACATTAGACCACTTGCACCCCGTGAAGAGATTAGAGTTGAACCTAGTGTTGCTATTATCAAGGATCTCTTTGCCGAAGACATAGATGGGAATGTTATCAAATTCTGTGAGGACTCCGCTAGAATTGCTAAACCTGACGCGAAAGACAAACACGGACCTGTAGTTGGCCTGCCCGTTGTTTCTGTTAAGATAGGAGATCACTGTTACCATGGTTTATGTGATATGGGTGCTAGTGTTAGTGCAATACCCCGTTCTCTATATGATGAAATCAAAGATGAGATTGCACCTGCTGAGTTAGAACCCATTGATGTCACTATTACGCTAGCTAATAGAGACATTATCTGCCCTCTAGGAATTGTGAGAGACGTAGAAGTCCTGTGTGGTAAGACGAAGTATCCTACTGATTTCCTCGTCCTTGGTACTGCACAAGATAGCTTTTGTCCCATCATATTTGGTAGACCCTTTCTCAACACTGTCAATGCTCACATTGATTGCACTAAGCAGACCGTCACAGTTAGTTTCGAGGGTGTGTCTCATGAATTTAACTTCTCCAAGTTTGGAAGACAACCCCATGAAAGAGAGTCTTTTGGTAGAGAAGAAATTATTGCTCTTGCCTCTATTGTCGTACCTCCTACAGATCCTTTAGAGAAATATCTTCTTGAGCATGAAAATGATATGCATATGGAGGAGAGAGATGAGATAGATAAAATTGTCTTAGAACAATATCCTATTCTCAAGAATAATCTGCCTGTTGAACTGCTTGGGGATCCTCCCGCACCAAACGGTGATCCTGTGTTCGAGCTTAAACAGTTGCATGATACTCTTAAGTATGCCTATCTTGATGAGAAGGAGATATATCCTGTTATTATTAGTGCTCTCCTCTCAGAGCACGAAGAGAAGAAGTTACTAAGGACTCTAAGGAAGCACCGCGCTGCTATTGGATATACTCTTGATGATCTTAAGGGTATTGGTCCTACTCTATGTCAGCACAAGATTAAAACCGAGCCTGACTTTAAACCAGTTGTTGATCATCAAAGGAGATTAAATCCTAAGATGAAAGAGGTCATTAGAAAAGAAATATTAAAGCTTCTGGAAGCAGGAATCATTTTTCCTGTTGCTCATAGTGATTGGGTAAGTACAGTACATTGCGTACCTAAGAAGGGAGGTATCACCGTCGTTCCTAATGATAAGGATGAACTAATCCCACAAAGGATTATTACTGGCTATAAGATGGTGATAGACTTCCGGAAACTGAACAAGGCAACCAGGAAAGATCATTATCCTTTGTCGTTTATTGACCAAATGCTAGAAAGGCTATCAAAACACACACACTTTTGCTTTCTAGATGGTTATTCAGGTTTCTCGCAAATACCTGTTGCACAATCTGATCAAGAGGAAACCACTTTCACCTGCCCTTTCAGTACCTTTGCCTATAGACGTATGCCTTTTGGCTTATGTAACACACGTGCGACCTTTCAAAGATGTATGATGGCTATATTCTCTGACTTTTGTGAAAAGATTGTCGAGGTTTTCATGGATGACTTCTCCGTTTACGGGTCTTAGTTTGATGATTGCCTCAACAACCTTGATCGAGTCTTACCGAGATGCGAAGAAACCAACCTCGTCTTGAATTGGGAGAAGTGCTACTTTATGGTTAATGAAGGTATCGTTTCAGGACACAAAATCTCTGAAAGAGGCATTTAAGTTGATAAGGCTAAGGTTGATGCAATTTAGAAAATGCCTTGCCCCACAGATATCAGAGGTATACGAAGTTTCCTAGGTCATGCGGGTTTCTATAGAAGGTTCATTAAAGACTTATCTAAGATTTCTAGGCCTCTTACCAACCTCTTGCAGAAGGATGTTCCTTTTGTTTTTGATGAGGATTGTGAGGAAGCCTTCGAAATACTTAAGAAGGCTTTGATAACCGCACCTATTGTTCAACCATCTGTCTGGAACTTGCCCTTTGAAATCATGTGCGACGCTAGTGATTATGTTGTTGGTGTTGTTCTAGGACAAAGAGTCACTACTGGAATCCAGTTCTTTACCTTCAGCCAGTTCTTTGTCGTCGGCTGGCTGACGGCAAAGAACCTCTTTGCCATCAGTTGACACAAGGCAGACGGCAAGGGACAGACACATGGCAAAAATACTATTTGCCATGTGTCGGCCCTTTGCCGTCTGCCAGCGGACGGCAAAGAGACCCATGGCAGACGGCAAAGAGGACGGGTGGGTCCCATGCCTGCCATGTCCGAAATCCGGGGTCCTTTGCCATCCGCGGTCCTTTGACGTCTGCCGTGGGGCCCTTTGCCGTTAACCCCCTCGTCCTCACTGTCTCTCTCTCCCCCCGCCACTCCACGGCGAGCCCCTCCCCGCGGCGAGCCCCCCCCCCCATGGCGAGCCCCTCCCCGCGGTGACCCACCCCCGTGGCGAGCCCCTCCCCGCGGCGAGCCCCCTTCCGCGCGACCCCTGCCCCCTTGTCGTCGTCCACCACCGCTCCCTACCGTCGTCCACCGCGGTGAGTTCTTATTCTTCTTTTTCTTTTTAAAAAAGTTAATTACTTTAGTTAGTTTATTAGGTTAGTTTTTTATTATATATAGGGTCATTTAGTTAGTTTATTTGGTTAGATTATTAGGCTAATTAGGTTAGTTAGTTAGGTTAGAAGAAAGAAAAGAGGAAAAGCAGAAGGAAAAAAATGAAAAAGAAAAAAGGAAAAGAAGAAAATAATTAGAAGAAGAACGAAAAGAAGAAGGATAAGAAGAAGAACAAGAAGAACAAGAGGAGGAGGAGGAGGAGGAGGAGGAGAAAAAAGAAGAAGAAGAAGAAGAAGAAGAAGAAGAAGAAGAAGAAGAGGAGGAGGAGGAGGAGGAAGAAGAGGAGGAGAAAGAAGAAGAAGAAGCAGAAGAACAAGAACAAGAAGAAGAAGAAGAAGAAGAAGAAGAAGAAGAAAAATAATAGGAGGAGAAAAAGAGGAGGGGGAGTAGGAGGAGAAAAAAGAAGAAGAAGAAGAAGAAGAAGAAGAAGAGAAGAAGAAGAAGAAGAAAAAGAGGAGAGAGGAGAAGAAGAAAGAAGAGCAAAAGGGAACCCCGGTACCCCGAAACTGACCCTCGACCCCCGACCCCTGACGCCCGACGACACTGACCCCCGACCATCGACCCCCGACGCCACTGACCCCCGACCCCCGACCCCCGACGCCACTAACCCTCGACCCCCGACGCCACTGACCCCCGACCCAGACCCTCGGCCCACGACTCCCGACCCCCGACGCTCGACGCCACCAACCCCCGACCCCCGACGCCACTGACACCCGACGTCACTGACCCTGGACCCCCGATGCCACTAACCCCCCACAACCGACGCCACTAACCCCCCGACCCCTGATGCCACCGACACCCGACACCATCGACCCTCGACGGCACTGACTCCCGACGCCACTAAGCCCCGACCCCGACACCTCTTCTGCCTTCTTTTGAACGAGAAGGTGCTTTTCGCCATTCCAGAGGCCCACGAGGTCATAGTTTTGTAAATTATGAGTTAGGCCACATATTTTCCGATTATGTTAATTATAAAAACATCGTATTTGTGTTGATCGTGTGAATTTCAATGTGCAGTTGTTCGACGACCTCCATGTGCGTTGGACGAGCTCCGCCCTTGCGTTTGTTGGTGAGCAAAAATGACTTCTCCTCCTACCCCTTAATTTGCTCTGTCCCGGTCTTCGTGTCGATGAAACTTGCTAGCTATAGGTTTCTTCAATCATGAGTATGCGTGACCAGTATGAGTATCCCGTTCGAAAGGGCGACATCTATAAATATGCATTTCTTTGCATATTTATAACCGCCATCCTTTTGAATTGTCCAACATTATCCATGGACAGCCCGAGTATGTGTAGATTGGGTTTGTTTTCCCTTATGCTGTGCTCCAGATCTGATGCAGAATTTCGTCAATGCCTCCCCTGTTGTTCTCCGGGTACACATCCTCTTTGCTTATTGCCGAGACGTGTATCAGGAGAACAGCGGGGAGGTGCTGCCGAAATTCTGCATCGCATCTGGAGCAGAGCATGGAAAACGAACCCAATCTACACATACTCGGGTGGGATTAGGACCTATCTTTACCTATTAGCGTGTAGGTTGCATAGACGTAATAAAACTAACAAACTTGATTAGCGTATGAATATAGATGATGAATTATATATTTATTTCTTGTGCCCCCTTAGGTAGCTAGGCAACATGAGTGATCGTGCTGGGATGTACACTGGTCACCCTAGTCAGAAAGACATGACCCATGAATGGTTAACAAAAACCAGGGGGTTTGTGAGAGCCGCATTTGCAAATGGCCAGCAAAAAACATGGTGCCCCTGTCCCAACTGCGACAACTGGAAAAAGCAGACAGAGTTTGAAATGGGTAGACACCTGCAGAAGTGGGGTTTTACCCCTAATTATATGGTGTGGACTTTTCATGGTGAGTCTGACCAACGTGCCAGAGCTGAGGTGATTCTTCGTCGCACCGACGAGCATGGTACCGGGATTGAAGACATGGTGCAAGACTTTGATGATGCTCGGGATTCGGACGATGAGATGGAGGAATCTGCAAAGGCCTTCTATGAAATGTTGGAGTCTTCAAAACGTCCTCTCCACGAGCAGACTGAGCTTTGTCACCTGGATGCCATCGCGCAAGTAATGGCTCTGAAGTCTCAGTTCAACCTAGACAGAGAATGCTACGACACGACGATGACGATATTTGGACGCTTTCTACCCAAAGGCCATGTACTGCCTTCAAACCTGTACCAGTCAGAGAAAATCCTCCGTGTACTTAAGATGCCCTATGAGAAGATACATGCCTGTGAGAATGGATGTGCCTTATTTAGGCTTGAGTATGCGTCCTTGAACTATTGCCCCATTTGCAATTCTTCCAGGTATATTGTGGTAGACAACGGCATGGGTGAGAAGAATCAAACCAAAATCCCCATTAGTGTTCTTCGGTATCTGCCAATCGTACCAAGACTTCAACGTCTTTTCATGGTCGAAGAGACGGCCAGACAGATGACATGGCACAAATTGGGCAAAAGAACCGAACTAGATGGGGATGGGAACAAGATGCTGGTACACAGTTCAGATGGTTTTGCGTGGAGGCACTTCGATGCATTACATAAGGATAAATCGGAAGATCCAAGGCAACCTAGAGTTGCCATCAGCACTGATGGGTTCAATGTGTATGGTATGACGGCAGCACAATACAGTTGTTGGCCTGTATTTGTCATTCCACTAAATTTGCCACCCGGAGAGATTAAGAAAAGAAAGAACATTTTCCTGACGTTGATAATTCCAGGGCCGAACTATCCAGGGAAGAATATGAATGTGTACATGCAGCCGGTTAAGGATGAGTTGCAAGAAGCATGGGATAATGGGATCAAGACCTACGACGCGGCTACCAAAACAAATTTCAAAATGCATGTGTGGTACATGTACTCGACGCATGATTATCCGGCGTTTGCGCTATTCGCTGGCTGGTGTGTGCATGGAAGGTTCCCATGCACCACATGCAAGGCAGCTCTTCAGTACCGTTGGCTGCAGGCTGGTCGCAAGTATTCTTGCTTCGACATGCATAGACAATTCCTGGATCCTGACCATAAGTTTAGAAAAGACAAGAAGAATTTCATCAAAGGTAGAGTTGTCAAAAAAACTACACCAGCTGCGTTGATAGGCCAACAGACCCTTGATCAGTTAAATGCTCTCGAGCCTGATCCTTTGCGTCCAGGATACTTCAAATGGTATAATACAGAACACGCCTGGACTCACAAGTCATGCTTATGGGATATGCCTTACTTCAAAGACCTCCTTTTCCCACACATGACGTGATGCACACTAAAAAGAATATTGCGGAGGCCATTTTTGGTACATTGTTCGGCATAGAGGGGAAGTCAAAAGATAATCCTAAGGCTAGAATCGACCTGGAAGCTCTATGTGATAGACCGTTACAAAACTTGCGACAACGGAAAGGAAAGCAAAGCATAGCGAAGCCAAAGGCATGGTTCAGTCTTGAAAGGCCAGCTATGAGGGAAATGCTATTGTGGGTGAAAATGCGGTTGATGTTCCCCGATGGGTATGCTGCGAATCTAAAGAGGGGAGCAAGTCTTGAGAAATTGAAAATATTTGGCTCAAGAGTCTTGATTGGCACATATGGATTGAGCGGGTAATGCCGGTGATGTTGCGTGGCTTTATCCCTGAGGATGAATGGCTAGTACTGGCAGAGTTGAGCTATTTCTTCCGGTCTCTTTGTGCGAAAGAACTATCGCCTCGCGTGCTAGATGAAATGGAAGAGTTGCCGCCGGAGTTGATCTGCAAATTAGAAAAGATCTTTCCACCGGGCTTCTTTAATCCAATGCAACATTTGATTTTGCATCTCCCGACCAAGGCAAGAATGGGAGGGCCCGTTGAAAATCGATGGTGCTACTCAACTAAGAGGATGCACAAGACATTTCGAGCTAAGTGTAAAAATAAACATAGAATTGAAGCATCGATGGTCAAGGCATTCATTACCGAGGAGGCGGCAAACTTCGTGACAGCACACTACGAAGCCAAAAATCATCATTTGCATAACCCGAAGCCTCGGTACAATGATGGCGATCGAAAAAAAGTTCGATCGAACCTCAGCCTATTCAAAGGTAAGCTCGCACCATCCGGTGCTTCGAAAGGGAAATCATTGGATGTCGAAGAATGGCGGACCATTTCATTGTATATCTTCACCAACCTAACAGAACTGCGGCCGTACATCGAGTAAGTTCTCGGTAATTTATTGTTCCGCAACTTCTAATTGCTTTGGACTACTCTGATTCCCGGATATTTGATATAGTCGATACGTCGCCAAATTCTCGGATGGAGCGGTCATCGAAAAGGATTGCGTCGAAGAGTATGAGCTTCTCGCAAAGCATGTAGGCGACTGTCCCGGTTTCATCTCTTGGTTCAAACAAAGGGTAATTAATTACCGTTAAGGGCCCATTTGATTTCTTGGTCTAATTTGCGGCTAATGCATCCATTCTTTCATATTAAACTTGTAGGCTGATGCAGAGTCTATGGACGCCGAGTTGAGACAAGTCGCTAATGGTTTTGACTATAAGGTCCATTCATTTGACAAATACAACATCAACGGGTATCACTTTCGTACCTTTGGCAAAGAGCTATCTATGCCCGACCTAAAGTCTACAAATTGTTCTGTCTCTGCTATCGGCGAAGGAGACACCGAGTATTAACACCCACTTAGATGTTCCCGATGTCTATATTACGGCTCAACAGGCGACACAAGTTTTCTATCTACCATGGGCCTGCCAAATTGATCCAAATCTCAATGGTTGGGATGTCGTTTATGAAGTGCCACCACATTTTAGACCACCTACCCTCAATGAAGAGGATTACGAACCTCACATTAACCCAGACACATATGAAGGAGAATTCTTCCAAGAAACACGTATGTCCAAGAAACGTTTCAAGAACTGCTCTACTTCACCCCAGAACATTGAAGTAGACAGCGATATGAATCCGTCTTAACCCCTGAGCCCGAACAGGAAGAGCTGGAAGAAGAAGGGGTTACTGTTGCGGATGACCTGTCACTTACTGACTGATTACATAATGGTGGCCTTCCACATGTTCTTCGTGATTGTGATGATGATGATGCATTTATTGATGATAGTGATGATCATGATGCATTTATTGACCCCGAAGCATATATAGACGAGCACGATTATTATTAGTTCATGTCAGGTATTCAACTATTATACTATATATAAATTTTAAGTTCATTTTAGGTATTCAATTTTTATTAGTCATGTTGGTATTTATGATGATACACTTAAATTATATACATTTTATTAGTCCTGTTGGTATTTATGTTGTACTAATTTCATTTACTCTTTGTCATGACAGGTGTTGAAAGATGGTGGGAAAGGGTCGAAAGCACTCCGCGGCTCCTTCTTCGTCGGCGGGTGATGGGATGGGTACTTCCATTCCTGCCTCGCCTCTTCGGAGAGTGTTGCTCTCCACTATGCAAGGAGCGCCCCCCGTCAGAGGAGGTCGACCCCCGCGAAGCCGAGAGGCACTAAAGGTACACGTTGTATTCATGTTGGTATTTAGGTCGTACTCAAGTTGTATGCATATTGGTATTTATATACATTTTATTACTCATGTTGGTATTTATGTTGTACTAAAGGTACACGTGGCCGCGGGAGAGGTAGGGCGGTGGCTGCCACGCCTTTCGAGGTGGTGCCTACACGGTCTTCGCCACCACCCCAAGATGATTCACCTGAGCACAGGACTTCTAGGGTGGATTCGTCTGAGGTGGAGGCTACACGGTCTCCGGTTGACGAGCCTCAGGTCGACGAGCCTCAGGTCGACGATCCTTCGACCCACGAGACTCGTGTCCCAGAGGCTTCATTCCAGGCGACTCCGGAGCAAAGCAGGGATGAGGGTACGTCCTAAGAGACCAAGTGGGATACTTGGGCTGAGCCAATTGGCCATGCTGGTAGCAACGAGGAGCTGGGTGAGGGGGCTACCGTCTACCAGCGTGGTAGTTCGGGGCTCCCGCTCGTGCCAGCGACCCCCGAGCAGAGGTGGTCGATTAGGCCAAATGGGGACAAGTAAGTTAATTTACTCTTATTTAACCTTTTGCCTTCGCGTTTTCTCAAATATCTAATGTTTTGGCTTTAATTTGTCATACTGTAGGAGTTGGATTGTTGCCAAGGTTGTCCGCAAGCGTCCTTGGTGTTCTTTGCCGTAAAAACTTCCCAGGGTTTGTTGTGTTGCCCGGTCGGGAGCGAGAGGTAGGAATGACCTGGGAGCACTACTTGGGTGCCCCTGCCCCGCCGGAGGTGGAGATCGATGGTGTTTTGTGCGACACAAGGGCGTACATAGTGATCCGAAAGTTCTGGGTAATTTCTCCTTCACACAATTATAAATCAACCATAGCTATTTATTATACTAATCGGTGTTGTCTCGTTTGCAGACCTACTACAGGTGTGAGGAGGGATACGAGGAGGACGCGGCAAAGGTTATCAAAACCGAATGTCGCCGCCTACTTCAAAACTTTCGACACGAGGCTCGGGTGCAGGCTGTTTGATACTACTATACCACGCGGCGTATTAGGCTTGACAAGGCGAAGTGCCGTGATGCTAAGATGGAGAAGGAGCATTACATGAAGGTAATTACATATTATTAAGGCTTTGTAGTTAGTTTCCTTGATTTGGTTCTTATGCGCTCAAATTTCTCTTTATTAACTTAGGTGCCCCCGAGATGGTGTGTGGATAAGATGGATTGTTGGGAGGCCTTGGTGGATCAGTGGTGCTCCAAAACGTGGGAGGCCAGCCACAACAACGCCAAGGAGAGGCGTGGCAAAATGGTTGGCATGCCACACCATCAAGGGAGCGTCAACTTAATCCAATTTGGCGAGAACTGGGTATGTGGTTTGCTTCATGCCTCATGCAATTCATTCTTAATGCTATCTTGAGCCCTTTACTAATACAATTTTCCTCTCTCTCTCTTTTAGGCGCGTCACAATAAGACGGAGGCACCACAGATGTACGACCTGTATGCGATGGCCCATACTGCCTCGTACAAGAAGGTCAAGGCATTCTCTGAGTATGACCTCGAGCATCCAGAAAACTTCACCAACATCTCCTCCCACCACAAGCTCGTGAAGTACAGAGATCACGGGAAGGCGAGGAAAGGGGAGGACTTTAACCCGAGCGAGGGGCCTATTGATCCAGAGTTGGTGATGATAGCTGGCAACGGGAGGCCCCATGGCTCGATTGCCATTGGAGACGGCCTTATACGTTGTCCTAGCACTCTCCGGCAGATAAAGGGACGCCAAACGAGCTCTTGTTCGGAGATAACACGTCGTCCATGGCCAGCTGAGCTCGCCATCGAGGTTAGTTTAACGGACTCAACTATCTTTCCGCATTATGTTGTGCATTGGAACCAATATGATTACATTGCTAAGAATGAGTTGTGTTGCAGGGTGCTATTCAGAAAGAAAGAGAGGCAATGCAGGCGGCTATGGCGGAGAAGGATAAGGAAATTAGGGAGCTGGAGGAGAGGACGACTGCATTGGTGGAGGCGGAGAGGGCACGGAATGATGCGTCTAACAGGGCCATATACGATCTCTTCGTGGTAAGTTTCTTCTTCATGTTATTTCAAATCTTGCATTTGAATGTCCATTTCGTTAATAAATAAAAAGTTTGACTTGTCGAAACCAAATGTAAAGTCTATGTGCGAGAAGAACGACCACGTCCCTCCGTCGATGCGAGTCATTAACTTGGCGGGGACGGTGAGTTTCATTTCAGTGCAGTGATCTTAAGAGTGTCCTCATGCTAACTACACATTGCAAACGATGTTTGGTGTAGAATATCTCCCGAAACGCATCGCACGACCCTTCTATAGTCGAGCCTTCTGCAGGCCAGCCTTCTCGAGGTGAAACAAGCCAGAGCCACCGTGCTTCACCGCTGTGATGACGATAATGGTATGTTATTTCTAGTGTTTTAATAAAAAAATAGCTAGACTTCCATCTAAATGACATAATTAGCTTAGTTAGCTCCAAGAAAGGTTAAATTGGCTAATTATCCTACGAAATGACATAATTAGCTTAGTTAGCTCCAAAATGACCTATTTAATAAAAAATGACCTACAGTTAGCTAAGTTCTCTCCTAAATGACATAATAAGACTTACGTAGCTGCAAGATGACCTATTCCCCCTAACTTAGGTATTAAATGGCCTATAATTATCCTAGCTAGATCCAAAATGGCTTAATAAGCATAGTTTGCTCCGGAATGACCTATTTTACCCAAGTTAGCTCCGAAACGACCTATAGTTAGCTAGGGTTCCACCTAGATGACATAATTAGCTTAGTTAGCTCCTAAATGGTCAATTTAATAAAACATGACCTATAGTTAGCTAATTATCCTCGAAATGACATAATTAGCTCCAAAAAGGCATTCTAAGCCAATTTAGCCCGAAGAAGGGGACAAGAGGAGAAGAAAGAGGAAAAATGAAAGGAAGGAAGAAGAAGAAGAGGAGAAGACGAAGAAGGAGAGGGAGGAGGATAAGAAGAAGGAGAAGAAGGAGGACAAGAAGGAGAAGGAGCTCTTCCTTCTCCTTCTTCTTCCTCCTTCTTCCTCCTTCTCCTTCTCCTTCTTATTTTCTTCTTCTCCTCCTCTTCCTTCTCCTTCTCCTCCTCCTCCTCCTCCTCCTCCTCCTTCTTTTACTTCTTCTTCTTTTACTTCTTCTTCTCTTTCTCTTCTTCTACGTAGCTTAGACTCATCCAAGAAAGGCTAAATTGGCTAATTATCCTACGAAATGACATAATTAGCTTAGTTAGCTCCAAAATGACCTATTTAATAAAAAATGACCTACAGTTAGCTAAGTTCTCTCCTAAATGATACACTACAAGAAATATGCTCATATGTGATGTTTTTTAAAATGTCGTTGACGAATTCGTCATAAATCTATGACGATTTCATCCGAGATCATCGTAAACCGTTTGAGGGGATGAAATCTACATATAAATTACGACGATGTGAGTCAAAACGTCGTAACCGCATAAGATGAGATCGTCATAACTTTTACGAGATTGTAAAAATGTCGTAACATGTTCTAACTATGTTGACATGTGACTCGTGGGTCCATTTTATCCCACCTAATCCTAGTTTGTGAAGCAACCTACTATTCTATCATTCCGAAAATTCTCGAAAAAATCTCATAAATACTTTGGACTATATATTTCTCAAATATGTGAAAACCCTCCCTTCCATAGTTCAAAAATAATTCAAAAATATTCATTTTCCTATTCTGTTCAGAATAGCACTTTGTGAAGGAAGTGCTATTTCTATTTCTTTGATTACCCTCATATTGTTTGGGCACTCTTTCCTATCCAAATCATTGCCTCATGAAAACTTTCGTGACGATTTGCCTAGTAAATCTTTCTCAGCAAATTTCCAAAGTTTGTGTTCAGCTAACAGCTTTGTGAAGGAATTACTAGATAGGAATATCCTGATGAGTTGAATTTTTTCCACATCATCTATGTGCCCAAAACGTAGCTCTCCATAAAATTTTAGCCACATCTAACAATTCATGTGAGCTCATCATCCAATCTTTGTTTTTGGTAATATTTTCATTTTGTGAAGCAACTATGTTTTATATTGCTTTATAGTTGATGAAAAATTTACCACGGGATGATACTGACCATATAACCTCACTGCACACCAAATTTTAGCTCATTTAATTCAGCCAGTTTCTCTCAATATTTTTCCCAGTATTCTATTTAGTAGAGAGCATTGTGAAGGAAGTACAATTTTTGTTTATCCAAATTTTATGAATTTTTTACAGTACCTTAATGTGCCCAAATTATCATCCTCCTCCAAATTTAAGCTCAATCCAATCATCTATGTGAGCCCAACTTTAATTACCATTATCTGTCCAGATTGGCACATTGTGAAGGAAGTGTCACTTTGGCATGTCCAAATGGTATAATTTTTATACAGTGCCTTCATATGCCCAAATTAACATCATACACCAAATTTCAGGTCAATCCATTCATTCATTTGATCCTAACTTCAACATCCATATTTCTGCACAATGTGTTACTTTGCAAAGCAAGTGCCACCTAGATTCATCCATTTGAGATAAAAAAATTCCAAGAGAGCCTCCTTAGTAGATGATCATCCTCAGCCAAAATTTAGGCCCATTGTCTATGTGAATTACCCGCACCGCTAATCAAACACTTGGCTGCTAATTCATGTTTGTGCTTAGTTCAGTCTCCTCATGAGATTATTCTATTGTATTATTCTTGCTAACACCTATCGAGGGATTGTCCAACCCACCAGATATGACTATTCCACCTAGAACGCGTGGCAATGCAACGGTTAGGCGGTGACCATGCGACTGGCATGCAAGTTCACGCACTCTGGAGTTGAGGCCCTCGACCACCATGCAAACCTCGACGTCAAGGCACCACACCATGTATTTATGATTAAATAGATACTTATATACCTATAAATGATTTTTGGGAAAAATAAATAGCAAACTATAATGCAGCTGCAGTTCAAATTTGACCCGCTTCCACCTGAATCGACATAAATTTTTCTTTTTCACGAGAGGTGAATAAAATCTTTTAACACCCAACCATTTTGTCAATTGTACATTAAATATGGACTAGTATTTTATAAAAATGATTTGGTCCAATTTGAAAACAAATATATGGTAGGTCCTTCACAAAACAACTCATTTTGATCACTTGAAAAATGGAAAATAATTTTTTCATACAAGGAAAATGAAAACTTCCTTAATCAACATTGTTTGCCATTCCGATATGCACCCTTGTGCATAATATTATATCATTTTTACAAACTATGTCATTAATGTGGCCATAAGATTGATAATTTGGCTTGAAAGCCATGAATCTTCACACATGATAGCTCATTTCTAAGAACACTTGTTTAAAATAATTGTCGTATTACAAGTTTATTATTTTTCCTGGTAACTTTGTCACATATAATGACACAATGCAATGGTTTTCCATTTTTTTGAATTTTTTTTGAATTTTCCATGGCCATTTCAAAACGCGGTCAAAATAGCGGGTATGACCGTTCATACCTAGTGGTTGAATCTTGGAAATGTTTTGATGTTTCTATGATTAAATAGATACTTGTGTACCTAGAAATTATTTTTCGGAAAAATAAAGATCAAATTATAATGTAGCTGCAGTTCAAATTTGACCCGCTTTCAGCTGATTGTACGAAAATTTGTCTTTTCCACGAGAGCCGATAATATAGCTACAGTAACCTATGTAATTAACTTTTCAAAATTTGTATGGTGCACTTTTGCAAAATGTTTTTGATAGATGCTTCATAAAATTCCTCTATTTTTAGTACTTGAAAATTATTTTAAATCATTGATTTTTTGAAGGGAAATTTGAAGATTTGCCACAAGTTTGTTTACACTTTGAGGATTTACCCCTGTTTTTCTTGTTACTAATAATTAGCCACACCTTATAGCTTCTAGTTCTATGGGTGCGTAGAGAGGTCGGTATTAGTTCATGAGGGTGCAAGTTTGTGCGAGGTCTTATAGCAGTATTAGATATAATGTGTTTCAAATTCAGTTACATGACTGCTACTAAGGCCGTAGTGCCCGGGGTATGGACTATGGTCTATGTAGGCCGTATGCTTCGATTATTTTTACATAAGAGGGAATCATTTGGTCAATTTGTACATAAAACAGGTCGCTTATTTTTGAAAATTGTTGCGGTTCACTTTTGTAACTAATATTTGATAGATTCTTCATATAGGTAAAAACAAATAAGAGAAACAAAAAAAGATAAACACATTTACATAAGCTTTATTCTCATTGGTGGAGATGTTTGTGCCATGGATTGATGACATGGCACACATCCATCCATCCATCCACGACCGAACCCTAACTCCCATCTGCCCTCACCTTGGCGTTTTTCCTTCTACACCCCCGCCTCCCTTTCTTTCTTTCCTTCAACGCACGATCTCCTCTCTCCCCAACGCTCTCCCTCTCCCCCCACCCCCACTCCACTACGATCCCCCGCCCCGCACCGCCGCCCCCAGATCCGCCCCAACCCTAGCATCGCCGTCGCCCCCCTCCCCGGCCCCGCCGCCGCTGCCGCCATTACAGGTCCGTACCCACCCTCTCCGCCACGCTCGCCGGGATTCCCGGGGTTTCCGTTCGAGCGCACCCGCGGCGCGCGTTGAGCCGAGACGAGGCCCGGGCCCAGCCGCGGCGGATCGATCTGCGGCATTGCCTAGTTCATTCCTCTTGGGTTTATTCTCGTCGGCGCGAACTAGTTCGATCTGACGCGGCTCGTCGGCGCAGGGTGATCGAGGAGGGAGAGGGGGAGAAGCGCGGCTGATCGCTCGGTCAGGGTGGGGACCAAGGAGCGGAGGATGTCGAGGAGGGCGGTGAATCCCGGCCGCCGGGCCTCGGACGGGGGCCTGCCCACCGTCGCCAGCCTGCTCCACCACAAGTCCCGCTCGCCGTCCGTGCTCACCATCGCCCTGCTCCTGTTGGTAAACCGCCTCTACACCCTCGCACGAGTGCCGGCGCTGCTGCTCATTGGGATTCTAGACTCTGACGACGCTTCTGCTGCCGGTTGTTTGTTTGCAGGGGTGATTATTCTGATCGTCTATTTCAACAGCGGCTCAGATGGGTTGCAAATTCTGTTCGTGCATGGCATGGATGTAGTTAGCAGTTAGTGGCAGGGAGTTCGAGGGCATCTTCCTCGACTACGCGATTGGCAGGGAGTTCGAGGGCGTCTTCCTCGATTTGCATCATGTCTTTCATGAGTATGTAATCTCAAAAGTTGCCTCGGTTTGTTAGGTACTTTCACATCACACGTCTAATCTGAATTTGACCAAGTCTGTGCTATATGAAAAATATCCCACCTCATGCAATGGATATCTGTTTTGATTTGCTTTCTTGGTGATCGCACAAATATATAGGAAATTATCATATTAGGAACTTATGCATTAATATTGCTTATATGATCCAAAAATCCTCAATGCATCACACGTGACATCTTCACACGCATGTGCATATGCAGTTGAGCAGTTATGCTGGAACATTTATTTTGATAACTGTCATTATGATTTGTGGATAGTGTCAAGATCCCAAGCATGGAACGTTAGGCAAAAACTGCTTGACATTTCTGTACATTATTATTTAGACATATTTACTACCGCCATCCATCATAATTAATGAACCTATCTTTTCAGGCTATTTTTATGTGTCTCTTGTTTCCATTCTTGTCAAAGTTATGGGGCACACCGTTCCATCTACTGCCAACATACATCAGAGATGGTGCAGCCTGCTTTCTAAATATGGGCTCGTTATCTGCTGGTAATTTTTCCCCAAGTTTCTCAGGCTTCTTCTCGGTCTCTTGAGTTCTCTTCGTAATATTTGTCTTGATCTTTCTGGTGCATGCAATAATTTGCTTATTGGGTCTCTTGATCACTTGTCTCAGTTTGTGGTGCTAGATGTTACTAGGGGGATAAATGCAGTTATCTCTTAAGAAAAGAAGTTAATAACTGTTGATTAACTACCATGCATTATTCAGTTTCTGAAATTAGCACTTAATAAAAGAAAATATCTTAACTTGGGTTCCTACAACTACCTTGGTTTTGCTGCAGCAGATGAGTACTGCACTCCTCGTGTTATCAAGTCACTCAAGAAATAATCTGCCAGTACTTGCAGTGCCTGAGTTGATGGTGGTAGGTAGGTGCTTGTTCTGTGATTAGTAACAAAAACTGTAGTTCCTTTGCATGCTAGAACTGTTACTTGTGTCATATATAGTACTGAAGTTCACTGCTAGAAATAGTTGTGCATCACCTAATGTTGTCTTGTAATTGCAGGCAACTCTGGCGACAGAGACCCCCATGCCTGAAGCCTATTCACTGTAGTCTCTCATGTATGGTCAAGCAATCATGCAATTCAGACAATCACCATAGTATCTCGTTTGCTAACTTAATTGCTAAAAATAAATTCTGTTTTGAACCAATCTGTCTCGAATTAAAATCAAGATAATTCTGTTATTTGATTGACCCAATCCCAAACGTACTGTTGAATTCGGCATGGTTTCTTAGATACTAGATTTTCCGTTAAGGTGTCAGATGACTAGCTTGAAGAATACAGAGCCAAAGAATTAGCTTTGCCTTGTTAAGCTAGCTCCCTTAATGTGTAATGTTTATGTCATCTCATGCCATGACAGTCACTATTCATAATGGGGCAACCAGCATCATCCGTCAGTGTGTCATTTAGTTTGCCAAATTGCATGGAGTTCGCACCTTAATCCTTAAACATCCTGTGTCACAAGTACATATGCTATCAATAATACTACAAGTGTCTTAGGTTGCTGCATGGTCATGACTGTTTTCTTAGTATTAGCATACTCCTTGCTCCACCGCCCACCTCCTCAACTCCATCAGGCAAGTGCAAAGAAAACCATCCATATATAGCATCTCTTCTCTGTTGGCTACCAAGTTGGGGTCATTGTTGCAACAAGAGTAAAAGTTGTGGAGATTCAACTAATCAAGATTAGCGAGATATTGTTAGAAATACTCTTAATCTAGTTACCCACCGTGTTTCTAAATATAAGCATTTTAAGAGGTTTCAATACGGATTACATACTCTAAGATATGTGTATATACATCCGCATGTACGTAGTTCGTATTGAAATATTAAAAAATGCTTATATTTAGAAATGGAGTGAATAGTTTCTGTGTCAAACAGCTGCTATTAATCGTACGTGTGTTAGTAGCACCCTGAAATCCAGTGGTTCGTACTAGTTGTAGCTGAGTAGGTTCATGATAACAGTGTACACGTACCAAGTTCAGTTTAATTCTGAGTCTGAGATATTTGATACTCCCTCCGATCCATACTAAGTGTCGATGTACTCCCTCAGTAAGAGATTTGAACTTCCTGCTATATGTTACTACCACTTCTTTTCTGTAAGTGTTAGTACCACTGTCCATCCATTTATTAATATCAATTGTTGTATTGTAGACTTAATTGTGTTGGTTCCTCTTTTGCAGAAGCTCAAGTATGAAGTGTGAAGCCGTGAAGTGTGAACCCAAGTGTGAAGCTGTGAAGTCTTACTCAGTTTAGAGTAGCATATTGTAGAACATATGTGTTGTGAAGATTGTAATAGATTTATTTAGTTGTATATTTGATCAATTTTATATGTTCTTAGTTCTATTTGGAATTCATTTTTGGATTGAAAGTGATCAAAAAGACAATATATTAGTATTAAATTTAGCTTGATTCTAAGTTTGTGCTGTCACCTGTATTGGATCACATATATTTGTGCCTTCATAATGCTACAGATCAAAATGTAAAAATCTCGACGCCCAAAATTTTGAGATCAGCATGACATGTTGGACCAGTACAAAAATAAAATGGCCAAAAAAGAAAATCAATAGGAAGTAAAAGGCCACAAACCAAAATTCGATTTTTTTTACTAAAGTGGCTGTAAATAGGCCAAGGCCCAAAAACAAGCCCAATAAGAAAAACCCAAAAAAAAATAAAACGAGCCCATGTGATCATTTGAAATGGGTTGGGCTGATTTCAGCCATGACGTTTTGATTTCGTCGTAATTTTGCCACGTAGGACTGGGTTTGATTGTCAGCGATGATTTAGGATCGTCATAAAGGTTACGACAATCCAGGAATTGTCGTAAAGTTACGACGATTTTGATCAAAACGTCGTTGCTGTTCATTTCTGACGCTCCGTTTCCAACGCTTGGTTTTTCGTCGTGAGATCGTCGTAAACTAAAAACCGTGACGATGTAGCGACGAAAACATAGCGTCGTGTACTAGCATATTCCTTGTAGTGATATAATAAGGCTTACGTAGCTGTAAGATGACCTATTCCGCCTAACTTAGGTATTAAATGGCCTATAATTAGCCTAGCTAGATCCAAAATGGCTTAATAAGCATAGTTTGCTCCGGAATGACCTATTTTACCCCAGTTAGCTCCAAAACGACCTATAGTTAGCTAGGCTACCACCTAGATGACATAATTAGCTTAGTTAGCTCCTAAATGGTCTATTTAATAAAACATGACCTATACTTAGCTAATTATCCTCGAAATGACATAATTAGCTCCAAAAAGGCATTCTTAGCCAATTTAGCCCGAAGAAGGGGACAAGAGGAGAAGAAAGAGCAAAAATGAAAGGAAGGAAGAAGAAGTAGAAGAGAAGAAGGAGAAGGAGAAGGAGGAGGATAAGGAGGACAAGAAGGAGGAGAAGAAGGAGAAGGAGCTCCTCCTTCTCCTTTTTCTTCCTCCTTCTTCCTCCTTCTCCTTCTCCTTCTTCTTTTCTTCTTCTTCTCCTCTTCCTTCTCCTTCTCCTCCTCCTCCTCCTCCTACTCCTCCTTCTTTTACTTCTTCTTCTCTTTCTCTTCTTCTATGTTGCTTAGACTCATTCAAGAAAGGCTAAATTGGCTAATTATCCTACGAAATGACATAATTAGCTTAGTCAGCTCCAAAATAACCTATTTAATAAAAAATGACCTACAGTTAGCTAAGTTCTCTCCTAAATGACATAATAAGGCTTACGTAGCTGCAAGATGACCTATTCCCCCTAACTTAGGTGTTAAATGGCCTATAATTAGCCTAGCTAGATCCAAAATGGCTTAATAAGCATAGTTTGCTCCGGAATGATCTATTTTACCCAAGTTAGCTCCAAAACGACCTATAGTTAGCTAGGGTTCCACCTAGATGACATAATTAGCTTAGTTAGCTCCTAAATGGTCTATTTAATAAAACATGACCTATACTTAGCTAATTATCCTCGAAATGACATAATTAGCTCCAAAAAGGCGTTCTTAGCCAATTTAGCCCGAAGAAGGGGACAAGAGGAGAAGAAAGAGGAAAAATGAAATGAAGAAAGAAGAAGAAGAAGAAGAAGAAGAAGAAGAGAAGAAGAAGAAGGAGAAGGAGGAGGAGAAGGAGAAGGAGAAGAAGGAGGAGAAGAAGGAGAAGGAGCTCCTCCTTCTCCTTCTTCTTCCTCCTTCTTCCTCCTTCTCCTTCTCCTTCTTCTTTTCTTATTCTTCTCCTCTTCCTTCTCCTTCTCCTCCTCCTTCTTTTACTTCTTCTTCTCTTTCTCTTCTTCTACGTAGCTTAGACTCATCCAAGAAAGGCTAAATTGGCTAATTATCCTACGAAATGACATAATTAGCTTAGTTAGCTCCAAAATGACCTATTTAATAAAAAATGACCTACAGTTAGCTAAGTTCTCTCCTAAATGACATAATAAGGCTTACGTAGCTTCAAGATGACCTATTTCCCCTAACTTAGGTATTAAAATGCCTATAATTAGCCTAGCTAGATCCAAAATGGCTTAATAAGCATAGTTTGCTCCGGAATGACCTATTTTACCCAAGTTAGCTCCAAAACAACCTATAGTTAGCTAGGGTTCCACCTAAATGACATAATTAGCTTAGTTAGCTCCTAAATGGTCTATACTTAGCTAATTTCTCTCCGAAATAACCTATATATACACTACTTAATCTAGTATTATTCTTCTAACTTTCTTATTTGTCATTTTGCATATTACCTTCACTTCACGGGAAGCTTGGATTGTATTGATGGAATGCTTGAAGAAGATTTCTTGTACCATGGCTTGTATTGAAACTATTGTAGTATATGGATATATATGAAACATTGTATGCATGTGGATGAAACTAGTGGAATATATGGTTTGGTACGGATGCAACTTGCATAATATGTATGCACTATGGATGAGAGTTATTTTAATATGGTTATGTGTATGGAAAGAAATTTATTTATGTCAAATATATATATATATCCTGATTATTGTTAAAAATGCTGGATATAATAAAAAATTAAAATGGGGCAGGTTCCCCTCTTTGCCGTCTGCCCCCACATGGCAAAGGGGGGTGGGCAGACGGCAAAGGGGGGGGATCTGCCCCCTCTATTTCCCCTCGTTGCCGTCTACCCCCACATGGCAAAGGGGGGTGGGCAGACGGCAAAGGGGGGAATCTTCCCACTCTGTTTCCCCTCTTTGTCGTCCACCCCCACATGGCAAAGGGGGGTGGGTAGACGACAAAGGGGTGAATCAGCCCCCCCTCTCTCCCCTCTTTGTCGTCTGCCCCCACATGGCAAAGGGGGGGGACGCGAGACGGCAAAGAGAAGACGCCTACCGTTAACACTTAACGGGGCCGTTGCAGTATATGCAGTCCCAGTTAATTTGCCGTCCGCCCCCTTATGGCAAAGATTCTTTTCCGTTTGCTTTACAAAAGCACACGGCAAAGAACCTCTTCATCGGATTTTTTTACAATCTAGTTTCCCGTCTGGTGACCGACGGCAAAGCCTTTGCCGTCCGTGGTTCCCCCCTTTGCCATCTGCCATTGCAGACGGCAAATTTCTGAATTTCAGTAGTGAGTTGACAAGAAGTTGAATGTCATTCACTACGCTAGTAAAACTCTAGACAGTGCCCAAAGAAACTATGCCACTACGGAGAAGGAATTTTTAGCAGTTGTGTTTGCATGTGAAAAGTTCAGATCTTACATAGTTGACTCCAAAGTCACTATTCACTCTGATCATGCTGCTATTAAGTACCTCATGGAGAAGAAGGACGCTAAGCTTAGGCTGATCAGATGGGTTCTCCTGCTACAGGAATTTGATTTGCACGTCGTTGACCGGAAGGGTGCTGATAACCCTGTAGCAGATAACTTGTCTAGGCTAGAGATGTCCTTGATGACCACTACCTATTGATGATAGCTTTCCTGATGAGCAACTAAATGTCATCCGCACTTCACATAGTGCACCATGGTATGCATATTATGCAAACTATATCGTAGCCAAATACATACCACCCAGTTTCACCTATCAGCAAAAGAAGAAATTCTTCTTTGATTTGAGACACTACTTTTGGGATGATCCTCACCTTTCTAAGGAAGGAGTAGATGGTGTTATTAGATGTTGTGTGCCTGAACATGAACAGGGACAGATCTTGCAGAAGTGTCACTCCAAAGCCTATGGAGGACACCACGCTGGAGATAGAACTGCTCATAAGGTATTTCAATCAGGTTTCTATTGGCCCACTCTCTTCAAGGATGCTCGTAAGTTTTTCTTGTCTTGTGACGAATGCCAAAGAATAGGGAACATCACTAAGCATCAGGAAATGTCTATGAACTATTCACTTGTCATTGAACCATTTGATGTCTGGGGCTTTGATTATATGGGACCCTTCCCGAGTTCCAATTGGTACACTCACATCTTAGTTGCTGTGGATTACGTTACAAAGTGGGTAGAAGCTATCCCCACTAAAAATGCTGATCACCACACCTCTATTAAGATGCTTAAAGAAGTCATATTCCCAAGATTTGGAGTCCCTAGATACTTGATGACTGATGCGGTTCACACTTCATTCATGGTGTTTTCCGCAAGATGCTAGCTAAGTAAGATGTCAACCATAGAGTTGCATCTCCTTATCATCCTCAGTCTAGTGGTCAAGTGGAGTTGAGTAATAGGGAGATCAAGTTGATCCTACAAAAGACCGTCAATAGATCTCGAAAGAACTGTTCTAGCAAACTTGACGATGCACTATGGGCTTATAGGACTGCTTATAAGAATCCCATGGGCATGTCACCGTATAAAATGGTTTACGGTAAGGCCTGTCATTTACCTCTAGAGCTGGAACACAAAGCGTATTGGGCAATCAAAGAGCTCAACTTTCATTTCAAACTTGCGTGTGAGAAGCAGTTGTTTGATATCAGCTCGTTAGATGAATGGAGAACCCAGGCATATGAGAATGCCAGGTTGTTCAAGGAAAAGGTTAAGAGATGGCACGACAAACGAATACAAAAACGAGAGTTCAATGTAGGTGATTATGTCTTGCTATACAATTCTCGTTTGAGATTCTTTGCAGGCAAGCTTCTCTCTAAATGGGAAGGTCCCTGTGTTATCGAGGAAGTATATTGTTCCGGTGCCATCAAAATCAATAACACGGAAGGAAAATTTCCTAGAGTGGTAAATGGGCAAAGAATCAAGCACTACATCTCTCGTACTCCCATAAATGTTGAGACCAATATCATCAATGTCATAACTCTAGGGGAGTACATAAGGGATGTTTATCAGCCTGTTTCAGACCTTGAAAACAAAGATGTATCTGTTTCGGTAAGAAATTGGACTCCGATGCTTTTCCAATAGGAAATTTTCTCCGTTTTGGAATTTTTGGAAAATTAGAAAAATAAAAAGCAGTCCGGAGAGCGAACGAGGCGGCCACAAGCCCTGCCACCGCCCCCTACCCCCTGGTGGCGGAGGGCAAGCTTGTGGGCACCTCGTGTGCCTCCCGGACCCCGTTTTCTTGCGGAGGACTCCTTCTGGCCCAGAAAAAATCAATATATAGTCGCCCGAAGGTTTTGATCTCCGTATCGCGCAGTTTTCCTCTGTTTTCGTTTCGAGCTTGTTGTCTGTCGTAGATTTAGAGCAAAGATGTCTCAGGAATCTGTTGGGGAGAATGATCTTCACCAAGTTCATGAGGATAGATGCTGATCTGAAAAGAGTAGAAGTCACGGAAGCCAGGGACCAAGCTAAATAGAAAAACCAAGCTAGGGAGGAGGTTCAACCTATGTTCAACATTGAAGACGTTGAAGGGGTAGACATTCTCCAACCCTTCCTCCACTTGTTGTCTCCATCTTTGATTGAATTCTTGAGGTTTTGTGAAACAACTCGTGCTCGCATTATTTCCCTTTCTCGTGAAGTTGTTTTGCTGGAAAACGATGTCACATATCTCAAAGGTATAAATCAAAGATTGATAGCTCTCTTGGAATCAAAGGTGACAACAACACCACCATCACCACCGAAGAAAGGCAACTAAGCATTGGTATGGGCAATCCCCTTGGCTTTTGCCAAGCTTGGGGGAGTTGCCCTGGTATCGTATCACCTTTATATCTTTTTCTTTTACTTTTGTTTTAGTTCTTTCCTTTTCAGTTTTTATTTCTTCTCTTAGAGGAATAAGTCTTTAGTGTTTAGTTTGAGTCTTTTGCTTTTGTCTCTCTCCCGTTGTATTCGAGCTTACGAGCTATATAATAAAGAGTGTCTTAGTCAAGGGCTTTGCTTTGTGCCATGATCAAAAGTATGAAAAGAACGATAGCATGAAAGATCATGAGACTATCTTATGGGAAGTGATAACTTCACTTATGACACATATGATGATTGAAACTTGTTGAGAATAAAACAACATAGACCTCAGTCATTGTTGCAATTAATAGGAAGTAATAAGGAAAGAGAGGTTCACATATAAATATATCATCTTAGACACTTTTTACAATTGTGAGAACTCACCAAACTATTACATGCTTAGGAGTAGATGTTGGACAAGGGAGACAACACAATGAATTGTGTTTGCTTGGTTCCAAACAATGTTATATAATTAGAGATCCCCTAGCATGTGACGATTGCTTCCACCTCATATTAGCCAAAACTCCCGCACCAAGTAGAGATACTACTTGTGCATCCATAAACCTCCAACCCAGTTTTGCCATGAGAGTCCACCATACCTACCTATGGATTGAATAAGATCCTTCAAGTAAGTTGTCATCGGTGCAAGCAATAAAAAATGCTCTCTAATATGTATGATCTATTAGTGTGTGGAAAATAAGCTTTGTATGAAACTGTGATGAGGAAGACATAAAAGCGACAGACTGCATAATAAAGTTCTTTATCACAGGAGGCAATATAAAGTGACGTTCCTCCGCACTAAGAGGACACGCATTCAAACCTCAAAAGTGCATGACAACCTCTGCTTCCCTCTGCGAAGGGCCCATCTTGTACCTTCACTTTTTGCCCTTGTAAGAGTCATGGTGATCCTCACCAATTCCCTATTTTTGCCTTTGTCTTGACTACCGTCACATGCTTGGGAAAGATCTATATTCATATGTCAACTTGGAGGTAAGCATTCATGAATTATTATTGTTGTTGACATATATTCATATGTCAACTTGGAGTTGAGTACTTATGCTTTATTGTTGTTGACTTTACCTTTGAGGTAAATGGTTGGGAGGCAAAACTATAAGCCCCTATCTTCCTGTGTGTCCAGCTGAAACTTTGACACCATGAGTACCACGTGAGTTGTAACAATTGTGGAAAACAAAAGAGATGATTGAGTATGTGGGTTTGCCTTACAAGCTCCTATTTGACTCTTTCTGATGTTGTGATAAATTGCAATTGCTTCAATGACTATGGTTTATTGTTGGTTACTTCTCGGTAAGGTTTTTGCTTCATGCTTTGCTTTGTGAAGGAATTGTTACTTTCCCATAAGAATCTTTATGATGTATTGATGTCCTATGTGTGATCATGATGCCCTCATGTCCGTATTTTGTTTTATCGACACCGTCGTCCCTCAACATGTGCACATGTTTATGGAACTTGGTTTTCGCTTGAGGACAAGCGAGGTCTAAGCTTGGGGGAGTTGATACGACCATTTCGCATCATGCTTTCATGTTGATATTTATTGCTTTTTGGGCTGTTATATTACTTGTGGTACCATATTTATGCCTTTTCTCGCTTATTTTGCAAGGTTTATTTGAAGAGGGAGAATTCAGGCAGCTGGAATTCTGGACTAGAAAAGGAGCAAATCCTAGTCCACTATTCTGCACATCTCCAAATGCCCTGAAAAGTTACGTGGATTTTTTTGGGATTATATAAAAAATACTGGGCGAAAGAACTACCGGAGGGGGCTGCCAGGGCGCCACAAGCCCTAACACCGCCACCCCCTGGTGGCGGAGTGGGGGCTTGTGGGCTCCCTGACGGCCCACTAGCCCCCATCTTTTGCTATATGAAGCGTCTTGGTCCAGAAAAAAATTATACGGGAGCTTTTCGTGGTTTCGCCGCCACCACGAGGCGGAACTTAAGCAGATCCAATCTAGAGCTCCGGTAGGACGATCCTGCCGGGGAAACTTCCCTCCCGGAGGGGGAAATCGTCGCCATCATCATCACCGACACTCCTCTCGTCGGAGGGGAGGCATCTTCATCAACATCTTCATCAACACCATCTCCTCTCCGATCCCTAGTTCATCTCTTGTAACCAATCTCCGTCTCACGACTCCGATTGGTACTTGTAAGGTTGCTAGTAGTGTTGATTACTCTTTGTAGTTGATGCTAGTTGGATTACTTGGTGGAAGAGTTTATGTTCAGAGCCTTGATGCTATTCATTACACCTCTGATCATGATTATGATTTTGTTTTCTGAGTAGTTACTTTTGTTCCTGAGGACATGGGATAAGTCATGTTAATAATAGTCATGTGAATTTGATATTCGGTCAGTATTTTGATATGATGTATGTTGTCTTTTCCTCTAGTGGTGTTATGTGAACATCGACTACATAACACTTCACCATACTTGGGCCTAGAGGAAGGCATTGGGAAGTAGTAAGTAGATGATGGGTTGCTGGAGTGACAGAAGCTTAAACCCCAGTCTATGTGTTGCTTCATGAGGGGCTGATTTGGATCCACTAGTTTAATGCTATGGTTAGACTTTGTCTTAATTCTTCTTTTGTAGTTGCGGATGCTTGCGAGAGAATTTAATCATAAGTGGGATGCTTGTCCAAGTAAGGGCAGTACCCAAGCGCCGGCCCACCGACATATCAAACTATCAAAGTAACGAACGCGAATAATGTGAACATTATGAAAGTAGCATGACAGAAATTCCCGTGTGTCCTCGGGAGCGTTTTTCCTCCTATAAGACTTTGTTCAGGCTTGTCCCTTGCTACAAAAGGGATTGGGCCACTTCCTGCACCATTTCTACTACTTGTTACTTGGTACTTTTTGCTCGCTACATTTCACCTCGCTACACGATCACTTGTTACCGCTACTTTCAGTGCTTGCAGTTATTACCTTGCTGAAATCCGTTTATCAAAGCCTTCTGCTCCTCGTTGGGTTTGACACTCTTACTTATCGAAAGGACTACGATTGATCCCCTATACTTGTGGGTCATCAGCCCGCGACGGTGTGCAGATTCGGGAGCTCCGGTGACTCACCGTGGCGCGCATTGGGGCGCAGAGAGAGGTCGGGGTTGAAACCACGGTCTCAGGACGTGGTATTAGACCGCCCGAACCATCTGCAGCAGAGAGAGGGAGAGAGAAGGAGAGCATTCATGGCCGCACAAGCTTGGCCGGTTCTGGAGCGCGCGAGCACGCGTCGCGCGAGCTCTAGCGCGAGAGAGGAGGGGCCCTAAGGCTTGCCCGACGCAGAGCAGCTGTCGGGGTGGAGGTTGGACATCTCAGGGGAGGCTGGAACTGGCCGAGGGCATCGCCCCCACCTCGGTGACTCCCTGTAGCGCGCCGAGAGCATAGTTTTGGCATGCCACAGCATGCTGGTGCGCTCTGAGGCACTTTGGACGTGTCTAGCATGTCCTGGCACTTCCTGGGGGTGTGGCTAGCCGTTTGGTTTTAGTGGGAGCTTCGGCTGGTCAAAGGAGGCAAGAAATACTGGTGTTGTCAGTCATGAACTGAGGCCTAAATTGGGGTTTTGGCCTTTCCACTTTGAACCAGTGAAGGGCCAGTTGGCTGGGGTTAGATATAGGTGTTGGCTACTTAATCTAAGAGTTTGAAGCAAAGGAGTTTGGTTTAGCTGTGGCTAAGGTGGCTTTTTCCTATCTGTCAGAAGGTGTTCGACACGGGGCACAGGGGGTTGCACCCCACCGCTGGTGCTGAGACTTAACAGGTTTGTTTTTGGTGGTAAACCATGGAGTTCCACCAAATTTGAGCTCCAAAGGACAAGTTTAGCTTTGTAAACTTGAAATCACTCCACTTTGATCAGATATGTTCCTTCCAAAGGGAGTATGGGCAAACTAAGTTCCACAAGTCCCATTTTTGGTGTAGAACCCTCATTTGAGGTATTAGGCGCTCCTGCAAAGTTTTAGCCTCATTGGACAAACTTTACTATGTAGAGTTGCTCTAACTTGATTCTGGACAGACAGGGTTTTTGGGTTATTTGGGGTCCTTATCCACCTTTGATCAACGTGAATCATTATGTGGACACCAAACAAGGATTAGGGATATCACTGGAATTTTCTAGGAATTTATTGAGAATATTTCCTTTGGAAATATTTCAAAATGCCAAAACAGACAGAAATATCTTTTATAGTTTTAATCAATAAATATAATATAAAATGGGGTTTAAAATCCTATGTATGGAAAATATATGTCCTTCTGATCATCTCTAAATTTAATCAGATTTTTCCAAGGCAGAAAATTATTTTTCCATGCTGGAATACCAATTCTGACCTTTGAAATGGACAGGTTATTTAATTAGGAAAATAATCACAAAAATAATTATTTTTGTGGTTTTGAATATAAAGATATGTAAAAATCAGATTACCAAATATGAGTAGTAGCACTGCTTGCTATCAAGGCCATGTAGTGCAACTCAAGGTGGTATTACTTTGGTTATCAAAGGTTTTTGGAAATTTGTAAAATACCAAGGAATTCAGGGTTTTAAAACTACACATGATCACGCATACAAGCATACATTGTCAATGATGGTACTCACATCATTAGTTTGGAAAAAGTTTTAACAAGCTGAGAATTTTACAATAAAGACAAGTGATAGCAAAAACAGGGCGTGACACCTCCTCGCGCTGGTCAAGTGCACTGATGATCGTGAGAAAGTTCTCTATGTTTCTCACTGTCTCGGAGGCACAATCAGAGCTTGGTGGGATGGGTTTCAGATCATGCGAGCAGGGCAAGTCATCACTTGGGTTGTGTTCAAGGATGGATTCTGCGCTGCTCACATTCCTCCCGGAATGATGACCATTAAGAAGCGGGAATTCCGAGCCTTAAGGCAAGGCAGTGGACCCGTCAAGGAATATTTGCAGAAGTTCAACCTCCTGTCAAGGTACGCGCCTGAGGACGTCAACACCGAGGCCGCCAAAGTGGAACGCTTTATGGAAGGACTACATGAGTCACTCCAGTATCAGCTAGTTGTTTGCGAATGTCGGACCTTCAGCGATCTGGTTAATAAGGCACTTATGTTGGAAGACAAGCGTCGTGCTATGGACGACACCCATAAGCGCAAGCTAATGGGTAATGGAGGACCGAGTAACACGAAGCCCCGACCATGGCAGTCAGCTCCAGCAAGACCCAACTATCAGCAGAAGCAATACAAGTATCCAACATTTCGCGAGAACTACCAGCCTCAGCAGCAAGTCAACACCAAGCCAGCAAGCAATCCGCCGAACAACGGTGGAGTCAATACCAATCTTCCAGGGCAAGTTACCTGTTTCGATGTGGACAAACAGGGCACTATTCCAGGCAGTGCCCCAACAAGAAACCCGACGCTACGCTCCCCAATGCGCCAAATCCAGGCCAAGGAGCACCAGGCAGGAATCAGGCTCCCCGCAATCAGCAGTATCACAGCAAGGGGCGTATTAATCATATTTCCGCAGAAGAGGCACATGAAGACCCGGACTGCATTCTGGGTACGTTCCTCGTCAACTCTACCCCAGCAACAGTATTTTTTGATTGTGGTGCTTCGCATTCTTTTGTTACGCAAAGGTTTGCAGAAAAATGTGGTTTAGAACCTACCTTGCTTCATGGGCATATGGCAATTCAAACCCCAGGAGCAGTTTTGAGGACCAACCTAGGGTGTAGGAAGGTCGGGATAGTTATCAATGGGACGAGCTTCTCAGCGGATCTCATTGTGCTTAAGTCGCAAGGCCTAGAAGTAATTCTCGTCATGGATTGGTCGGCCAAGAATCAAAGGATCTTGGACTGTGCCAACAGGGCCATTACCATGACAAGCGACCAAGGGGTCAAAGTCAAGTATGTCTCTGAGCCAGTACCCGCTCGAGTGCCACGGGTTAATAGCCTTTCACGGGTAGAACTCGATCGAGTGCCAATAGTGTGTGAATACCCGGACGTATTTCTTAATGAGCTACCAGGGATGCCTCGTGACCGATACATCGAGTTCATCATTGAGCTCATGCCCGGATCGAGGCCTATCTATAAGAAGCCTTACAGGATGGGACCTGAAGAGCTAGCGGAGTTGAAGAAGCGATTGGATGAGCAACTCAAGAAAGGGTTTATTCGTTCGAGTGCGTCACCTTGGGTATCACGTGTTCTCTTCGTGTCCAAGAAGGATGGAACCATCAGACTCTGCGTCGATTACCGTTCTCTCAATGAGGTCACGATCAAGAACAAGTACCCACTCCCCAAGATTGAAGACTTGTTGATCAGCTAAATGGAGCTAAGGTGTTCTCCAAGATCGACCTCCGATCTGGATATTACCAACTGAAGATCCGACCCGAGGACATACCCCAGACTGTGTTCGTGACCCGATACGGTCTGTATGAATGCACTTTCATGTCTTTCGGGTAGACTAATGCCCTGATGACCCACAAGTATAGGGTATCTATCGTAGTCCTTTCGATAAGTAAGAGTGTCGAACCCAACGAGGAGCAGAAGGATCTGACAAGTGGTTTTCAGGAAGGTAAAATCTGCAAGCACTGAAATTATGAGTAACAAGTGATTGCGCGGTGAGATGATTCATAGCAAGTAGCAAGTAACAAAAGTAACAACGGTGCAGCAAAGTGGCCCAATCCCTTTTGTAGCAAGGGAGAAGACTGGACAATGTCTTATAGGAGGAAAAACGCTCCCGAGGACACACGTGAATTTTTGTCATGCTAGTTTTCATCATGTTCATATGATTCGCGTTCGTTACTTTGATAGTTTGATATCTGGGTGGACCGGCGCTTGGGTACTTCCTTACTTGGACAAGCATCCCACTTATGATTAACCCCTCTCGCAAGCATCCGCAACTACAAAAGAAGAATTAATACAAAGTCTAACCATAGCATTAAACTGGTGGATCCAAATCAGCCCCTTACGAAGCAACACATAAACTAGGGTTTAAGCTTCTGTCACTCTAGCAACCCATCATCTACTTACTACTTCCCAATGCCTTCCTCTAGGCCCAAATAATGGTGAAGTGTTATGTAGTCGACGTTCACATAACACCACTAGAGGAAAAACAACATACAACACATCAAAATATCGAACGAATACCAAATTCACATGACTAGTTATAGCATGACTTATCACATGTCCTTAGGAAAAAAAAGTAACTACTCACAAAGCATAATCATATTCATGACCAGAGAGGTAATGAGTAGCATCAAGGATCTGAACATAAACTCTTCCACCAAGTAATCCAACTAGCATGAACTACAAAGAGTAATTAACACTACTAGCAACCTTACAAGTACCAATCGGAGTCGCGAGACGGAGATTGGTTACAAGTGATGAACTAGGGTTTGGAGATGAGATGGTGCTGATGAATATGTTGATGGTGATGAGTCCCCTCCGATGAGAGGAGTGTTGGTGATGACGATGGCGACGATTTCCCCCTCCGGGAGGGAAGTTTCCCTGGCAGGATCGTCATGCCGGAGCTCTAGATTGGTTCTGCTCAAGTTCGGCCTCTTGGCGGCGACGAATCCTCCGAAAAGCCTCCTCTTGATTTTTTCGAGACCGAAACCCTTCTTGTAGCAAAATAGGGGGCCAGTGGGCCAGCAGGGAGCCCACAAGCCCCTAGGCGCGGCGAGGGGGTGGCCGCGCCTAGCAGGCTTGTGGCCATCTGCTGGAGCCCCTCTAGCACTTCTTCGTCCCTATATTTTTTTAAATCCCAAAAAAAATCCACGTTGATTTTCACGGCTTTTGGAGTCGCGCAGAATAGGCATCTCAAACTTGCTCCTTTTTCAGGCCAGAATTCCAACTGCCGGCATTCTCCCTCTTCATGTAAACCTTGCAAAATAAGAGAGAAAAGGCATAAGTATTGTACGGTGAAGTGAAATAACAGACCAAAAAGCGATAAATATCAACACGAAAGCATGATGCAAAATGGATGTATCATGCCCCAGCTTACTTCATGTACCTCATGAACAAGGTCTTCATGGAATACCTAGACAAGTTTGTCGTCGTATTCATTGATGACATATTAATCTTTTCCAAGTCCGAAGAAGATCATGAGAAACACTTGAGGTTAGTATTGGAGAAGCTTCGAGAGCACCAACTTTATGCCAAGTTCAGCAAATGCCAATTTTGGCTGAATGAAGTTGGATTCTTGGGTCATACCATGACAGCAAGCGGATTGGTAGTTGATCCCTCCAAGGTTATTACAGTAACCAACTGGGAATCGCCAATTGATGTGAAGGAAGTCAGAAGCTTCCTTGGACTCGCGGGATATTACCGCAAGTTCGTAGAAGGATTCTCCCCCATCGCTCGACCCATGACTCAGCTCTTGAAGAAGGGCAAGAAGTTCGACTGGACGCCGGAGTGTGAAGCGAGCTTCCCAGAATTGAAGAAGAGATTAACCACCGCACCAGTATTGGCCAATCCAGATATCAGCAAGGATTTTGTGATATATTCTGATGCCTCCAGGACCGGGCTCGGTGGGGCTCTAATGCAGGATGGCAGAGTCGTGGCGTATCTGTCACGGCAACTGCGCCCGCATGAAGAGAACTATGCCACCCATGATCTCGAGTTGGCAGTAGTAGTGCACGCCCTGAAGACATGGCGACATTACCTTCTTGGAAAGCGATGTGAAATATACACTGACCACAAGAGTCTGAAGTATATCTTCACCCAAAGGGAATTGAATACGAGGCAACGAAGATAGTTGGAGTTAATCAAAGACTACGACCTCAGCATTCAATATCACCCCGGTAAGGCCAATGTAGTGGCTGATGCCTTATGCCGGAAGACCAGCACCTTGAACGTCATGCTCAAGGAAAGGCAACCCGCCTTGTATGAAGAATTGGAAAACTTCGGGTTGAAGCTAGTGGAATCAGGATTCCTAGATAACCTCGAAGTCAAACCAACGCTGGTGGACGACATCAAGGAGGCCCAGAAGGGTCATAAGAGCATTGAAGGCTTCAGGAAGAAGATTCAAGAAGGCAAGGCCCTAGGATTCTCGGTGGATGAACAAGGAGTTGTGTGGTTTGGGCAACGATTATGTGTACCCAACGAGACTGAAATCAAGGACATGATCCTACAGGAAGCACATGATACACCCTACTCAATTCACCCCGGTTTTACCAAGATGTATCAAGACCTCCGAGAAAGATTCTGGTGGCATGGCATGAAGAGGGAAATAGCAACTTATGTTGCCAAGTGCGACGTGTGCCAACAAGTCAAGGCTGAGCATCAGCGACCTGCAGGACTGCTAGAACCTCTCAAAGTGCTAGAATGGAATTGGGACAAGATAGGCATGGACTTTGTTACCGGCTTACCAAGGTCTAGCAGAGGCCATGACTCTATATGGGTTATTGTCAACCATTTGACCAAAGTGGCCCATTTCATTCCTGTCAACACCACTTATGATGGAAACAAGTTGGCTAGTCTCTATATTGAGCGTATTGTAAGCCTCCATGGAGTTCCCAAGGAGATTGTATCTGACCGAGGCACGCATTTCACCTCAAGATTTTGGAAAAAGTTCCAAGAAGCCCTCGGAACCAAGCTCTCTTTCAGCACTGCCTTCCACCCGCAAACGGACGGACAAACGGAAAGAGTAAATCAGATACTCGAAGATATGCTCCGTGCATGTGTCTTGGCGCATGGAGACAAATGGGAAAACTGTCTGCCGTTCGATGAGTTTTCATACAACAACAGCTACCAGTCCAGTCTCCAGATGGCCCCGTTTGAAGTGTTCTATGGACAAAAGTGCCGCACTCCGCTCAACTGGTCCGAAACAGGAGAAGGACTGATTTTTGGGCTGGAAGTTTTGCACAAAGCAGAAGAGAAGGTGCAACTGGTCCGAGAGAATCTAAAGGCAGCCAAATCACGGCAAAAGAGTTATGCGGATTCTCACCGCAGGGATGTGGAGTTTATTCCCGGAGACCTGGTGTACCTTCGTGTCACACCTCTCAAGGGAACCAAGCATTTCCACGTTAAAGGGAAACTCGCTCAAGGTTCATTGGACCTTTTAAGATCACGGCAAGGCGTGGAGAAGTTGCTTATCAGTTGGAGCTACCTCTGGAACTTTCGGGTGCGCACAACGTCTTCCATGTGTCACAACTCCGGTAGTGTATTCAAGCGCCAAATAGTCCCGATCTTTACAAGGACATTGACCATCAAGCCATTGACTTCAGCCTGATCTCACCTACCGCGAGAAGCCGATCCGGATTCTCGAAGCTGAGCATTGCACCAGAAGCTGCACCATCAAGTATTTCAAGGTTCAATGGAGCAACCACACCGAAGCAGAAGCAACATGGGAGCGTGAAGACTATCTTCGATCTAAGTTTACGGACCTTTTTAACACCTAGCTTAGGAATCTCGGGGACGAGATTCTTGTAAGGGGGATAGGTGTGTCACACCCTGTTTTTACTACCACTTCTCTGTATTGTGAAAATATGAGCTTGTTCAAACTTTTTCAAAACTAATGTTGTGAGTGCCATGATTGTCATCGTATGCTTGTGTGTTTGATCAGGTGATGATAAAAACCCTATTTCACAATATTGATTATTTCCAAAAACCTTTACTTGTTTCCGATCAAGGTAAAACCCTACTTTGAGTTGCACTACATGCCCTTAATGGCAAGAAGTGTTTCTACTCAAGGTTGGTGGTCTGATTTTAACTTGTCTTTATATTCCAAAACCACAAAAATATTTATTTTTATAATTATTTTCCCAATTAAATTACATGTCCATTTGTGAGGCCAGAATTGGTATTCCTACTTGGAAAAATACTTTTCTGCCTTAGAAAAATCTGATTAAATTTGGAGATGATGAGTAGGACATATATTTTCCATACATAAGATTTTAAACCCCTATTTTTATTATAATTATTTGAGTAAAACCCTGAAAACCATTTATGTCTGTTTTGACCTTTTGAAATATTTCCAAAGGAAATATTCTCAATAAAATCCTATAAAATTCGAGTAGTATCCCTAAGCCATATTTGATGTCCACATAAAGTTTCACCTTAATCAAAGGTGATTAAGTACCCTAAATAACCCTAAAACCCCTTTTGTCCAGATTGAAGTTAGAGCAACTCTACATAGCAAAGTTTATCCAATGATGCTGAAACTTTGCAGGAGTGCCTAATACCTCAAATGAGGGTTCCACACCAAAAATGGGATTTGTGGGACTTAGTTTGCGCACACTCTCTTTGGAGGGGGCAGATCTTGTCAAATTGAAGTGTTTTCAAGTTTACAAAGCTAAACTTGCCCTATGGAGCTCAAACTTGGTGAAACCCCATGTTTTAGCACCAAACCAAAAGCTTTTAAGTTGCATCACGAGTGGTGGGGTGCAACCCCCTCAAACCACCGTCGAGTACCTTCTGATAGATAGGGAAAAGCCACGTTAGCAACAGCTAAACCCAACCCCTTTGCTCCAAACTCATAGATTACGTGGCCAGTATACATATCTAACCCCAGTCAACGGGCCCCTCACTCATTCAAAGTGGAAAGGCCAAAAACATCAATTTAGGCTTCAGTTCAAGGGTGACAGCACCAGTATTTCTTGTCTCCCTTGACCAGCCGAAGCTCCCACGAGACCCAAACGGCTAGCCAAACTCCCAACCAGAGCCAGGACATGCTAGACACGTCCAAAGTGCCTCAGAGTGCACCAGCATGCCGTGGCATGCCAAAACTGTGCTCTAAGCATGCTAGGAAGCCACCAAGGTGGGGGCGACGCTCTCGGCGAGTTCCAGCCTCCCCCGAGGTGTCCAACCTCTTCCCCGACAACCCCTCTGCATCGAGCAACCCTCAGGGCCCCTCCTTCCCCACGCTAGAGCTCGTGCGACGCGTGCCCGCGCGCAACAGAACCGGCCAAGGTTGCGCAGCCACGGATGCTCGACTCCTCCCTCTCTCCCTCTGCAGCAGATGGTTCTAGCGGTCCAAAACCATGTCCTAATACCGTGGTTTCGACCCCAGCTCCTCCCTGCACCCCCCATGCGTGCCACGTTGAGTCACCGGCGCTCCCGAATCGGCTCACCTTCGCGGGCCTATAAATAGCCCCCCCCTCGCTCTAGCACCCCTTAGATAGCTTCACCACGACCACTAGCATCTCCCTAGCCACCCCAGCAAGCTAGCAGGGCCCAGTGCTCGAGATCGACCTAGGCCCCTCCGCCTCGGAGCTCCGGTCGATCTCCGGCTACACGACGGCTCCTGCGCCCCTCGACCCACCAAACTGATCCCCTTAACCCCAGGAAGCTTTCCCCAACTTGCCAGAGCATTTCCGTGCCTCTAGCCACCTACTCGACCAACTCCCGAAACTCCTCTGCCACAGCCTCCTCGTCGCAGGCGAACCCGTGTCTCTCTCACGTTGCTCCAACTACTAGCAGGCAGGCGACGTCATGGCAAACCCATTCCAGTCCTTGTTGGGGCTTGAGAGCATCGGCAGCCTCGCTGGCGTGCTCCTCCTCCTCTTTGGCCAGAGGTAGGAGACGACCCCGATAGGTGTGCCCCACCTGTCGGTGGCCCATCCTCCCCCCCCCCCCCGCATTGTCCACATCCACTAACTGCAGGGACCCGCACGTCAGGTTCAAACCTGACGGCGCGGGCACCTGGGCAGGCCGTCGGCTGGCCATGGGCCAGCCCAGTTCCAGGCCAAGCCAGGCCAGGAACTTAGACCGTTTTTCTTTTATTTTTAAAACCTGATTTCTAAGATTTTTATAAAAACATTTAATAAGTGTAAAAATATAATTTTTGCACTGTTATTCTTCTAAAAATATGTAATATTTAATAATATGATTGGGTGAATTTTTCAACAACTATTATGTTTTGCAATAATAAAAAGGACTAAATTGGAATAATTTTGCTTCTGTTTGGTTAATTTTAAAAATGTTCCTTCAAGAGAAATTAAGGCAAATATTTTTCAAAATGACAACTTTGATTTATCAGTAATAAAGAACATTTTTAAAATGACTTTGTGAGATGTTTCTGTGTGAGCTATTTCTTATTTATTGTTCTATCGATGATAGAAAATCCGTGTGACGAGGGAATCGGAGCGGAAGACCTCGAAGACCCCGGATACCTCGCTAACCAAGGCAAGCAGCCCTTTGACCATGATTGAGCACATGTTATATTGCATATTAAAATAGCAAGTATTTCCGTTGCATATGATCATAAGTGTCGGTAAATCATTCGATGTGATGTTACCGATGGCTCCTCCGGAGCACATGCATTGTGCTTGATCCTACCCCTTTTGAGGATCATGCTAGTATCATGTTGACAAGTAATGGTAGAGTAAACAAGCATGAGCATGTTGTTGTCATAAAACCCTGTTCGGTGCCACTAAAGCCCGAGGGTGATGATGAGTTAGGTGGCCACTTTTGGTGAAGTGGTGCACCGGGTATTTTGAGTAAGTATGGTTTCAGAAATGGGATTAGATTTATGATGTGTCGACTGTCCCAACCTTACCAGTACGACCACGTTACCCCTTATGGGATGAGGCTATGTTGATTACTCTGGTCGGTGCTAGCAAAGAGCCACATTACTAGTGTCAGGAGTGATGTGTGGTCACTCTCGTGATGGGGTCGTGCCAGGTAGGACGACTATGCCATTTTTATGAGTTCCAGGCACACCGTTGGTCCCCGCATGGTTGATACTTTCCAGAGTCGGTGCTCGTAAGACATACAACATGTGGGCTGGGTACCAATCGAGTGGACCTCTTTGTCTAGTATCGCAAGGGGAAAGGCATTGATCGGGTACTTACCTCGGGTATGTTATATACCGCGAGTCGTGGATGACACGGAAGTTTCCCGGATCCCCACAAAAGGGTTTGATGCCCTTTGAGGCTTTTGTAAACATTTCTCACATAAAATTCCTTCAACCCTCCATTTTCGTCAGTGACATTTGTGGTTTCCTGAAGTGAGGAATTTGTAACCACACATAGAGTTGAAGAATTTGTAGCAACAGAAGCATTTGAAGTTTCAGGTGAAGAATTAGCAGATTCGCGTTCGATGCATTTCAAGCATGGTGGAATGAATTCTTCCTGAGCGGTACTGATTTGTTGAGAAAGCAAAGAATCATTTTCAATTCTAAGATCATCGTGAGACGCCCTTACCTTCTCAAGATCTTGCTTTCTTTGAAGAAATTCACAAGAAAGCTTCTCATGATCGGCCAAGAGGGTAACATGATGATCTTGAAGACTATCAAATATAGACTAAATACTTTTGACATCATCAGTCAATATTTGAGTCTGATCCATTTCCTCATTCAACAGGTCATCACATTTGTCTAGCAGTTTCTGAAGCTTTTCAATAGCAGTTTGTTGCTTAGTAGAAATTTTATCAAGCTTGTAGTACGTGGGTTTTTGATAGTCATTAGGTTCACGGTCACTAGAGTAAGAAGAGGAAGAGTGGATGGGTACCTTAGAACCTTTTGCCATGAAGCAATAGGTGGGAGCAAAGTAGTCATCACAGTCATCAGTGTTGTTGACGTTGTCATTTTCTTCAAGGTCGAAGATGGACTTGCTGACGAATGTGGTAGCAAGAGCTAATCTTATGATATTGGACTCTGATTCCTCTTCATCACATTCTTCCAATTCTTACTCAAAATCCATTTCCTTGCCAATAAGTGATCGAGCCTTTCTGAAGCTATTCTTCTTGTGCGTTGAAAACTTTGATGATGAGGACTTTGAAGATTTATTCTTTTTCTTCGGTCATCAGAATTTTCATCCTTATATTTGTTCTTCTTTGATTCCTTCACCCAGTGAGGACAATCAGCAATATAGTGTCTAGATTTCTTACATTTATGGCAGGTTCTCTTCTTGTAGTCCTCAGATGAAGATTCTGATTTCCCTATATCTCTTCTTGAAGACTTTTCGAACTGGCCTCTGCTACTGCAACAAAAGATCTTCCAATGGCACCAGAAATAGGAGTGTTGCTTGATACTCCCGCGCCAGAAATACTTCTGCTGCGGCTACGCCTTAAGGGACTTCCTAGGCAAGTATGCAAAGGATTTCCCCCGTGGCCTTGGAGCCTTGCGTTGGTGTTCCCTCGAAGCGGAAAGGGTGATGTAGCATAGCGGTAGTAAGTATTTCCCTCAGTTTGAGAACCAAGGTATCAATCGAGTGGAGGAGTATCACAAGATCCTGCACAAACACAAAAGCTTGCACCCAACGCTATGAAGGGGTTGTCAATCCCTTATAGATTGTTTGCCAAGTGAGAACTGAAAGCAACAAAGTAACAAAGCAAAGTAAAAGCGGAGGTGTAAACGATGGATGTGAATAGACCCGGGGCCGTAGTGTTTACTAGTGGCTTCTCTCATGAAAGCAAGTACACGGTGGGTGAACAAATTATTGCCGAGCAATTGATAGAACCGCGCAAAGTCGTGACGATATCTATGCAATGATTATTTCTATAGGCATCACGTCCAAAACAAGTAGACCGATACTTTCTGCATCTACTACTATTACTCCACACGTCGACCGCTATCCAGCATGCATCTAGTGTATTAAGTCCATAAGAACAGAGTAACGCCTTAAGCAAGATGACATGATGTAGACGGACAATCTCATATCAACGATAGAGCCCATCTTGTTACCCTTGATGGCAACTACTTAATGTGTGCCTTGCTGCACCTACTGTCACTGGGAAAGGTCACCACATGGTAGAACCCAAAACCAAGCACTTCTCCCATTGCAAGAATCATAGATATAGTTGGCCAAACAAAACCCAAGACTCGGAGAGACTTACAAGGATATCAAATCATGCATATAAGAAATCAGCAAAGACTCAAATATATATCATAGATAATCTGATCACAAATCCACAATTCATCGGATCTCGACAAACACACCGCCAAAGAAGATTACATCGGATAGATCTCCATGAAGATCATGGAAAACTTTGTATTGAATATCCAAGAGAGAAGAATCCATCTAGCTACTAACTGCGGACCCGTAGGTCTGAAGTGAACTACTCACGAGTCATTGGAGGGGCGATGATGATGATGATGAAGCCCTCCAACTCCAAAGTCCCCTATGCCAGGACGCCGGGAAGGGTCTCCAAATGAGATATCACGGAAACGGAAGCTTCCGGCGGCGGAAAAGTATTTTCAAGGCTCCCCTGATTTGTTTCTGAATTTTTGGGAATATATAGGCCAATAATCTAGGTCACGGGGCGGCCAGGGAGGCCACAAGCCCTCACACCGCCGCCTCCCCTCTGGTGGCGGAGTGGGAGCTTGTGGGCTCCCTGGAGCCCACCTGGCTTGGCCCAGAGGCCACCTCATCTTCTCCCGTTTGGGAAAAAAATCATTTTGGGGTTTTTATTCCGTTTGTACTCCGTTCCAAAATCAGACCTGAAAAGAGTCAAAAACACGGAAAAAACAGGAACTGGCACTTGGCACTGAATTAATAAGTTAGTCCCAAAAAAGATATAGAAGGTACATAAAACATCCAAAGATGACAGGATAACAACATGAAACCATCAAAAATTATAGATACGTTTCAGACGAATCAGCCTCGTCTTGAGAACTTGTGGAATTTCCTCACGAGCATAGCGAGTTCCTGACCAAGTTCTTTAGGATCACCTAGACTGCAATTAGTGCATTTTTCTTTAGATGGGGAAACGGCCTTTGCCTTCAGCGCGCGAGGTCTTCCATATCTTGATCCGTAAAGTTCACTTTTCTCAGCTTGATGGAATTCATGACTATTGAGTCTCTCAAGAATATTAGCATGATCAAGTGCCTATTAGTCTCTTCGTTCTTGAATCATCACAACTAGTGTATCGAATGAAGAATCAAGATATCTCAGCAGTTTTTTCACCACCTCATAGTCAGTGATGTCTCTAGCTCCAAGAGCATGTAACTCATTGGACATGTTAGTGAGGCGATCGAAGATTTCTTGGCAGCTTTCATTATCAAGTCCCTTGAAGCGGTTGAAGAGATTGCAAAGAACATCAACTCAAGAGTCACGTTAAGTGGACACTCCTTCATTGACCTTGGACAACCTTCCCAAGATTTTCTTCACAGAGCCCAAAGCACTCACTCTGCCATACTTATCTTTGCTCACATGGCCACACATGATATTCTTCGCTTGAGAGTCGAGTTGCTTGAATCTCTTCACTTCAGCAGTATTGACAGTTTCAGACACAATGGGAACACCTCTGTCCATGATATACTAGAGATTGTTGTCAATTGCTTCAAGGTGCATGCACATCTTGTTATTCCAGTAGGGGAAGTCCTTTCCTTCAAAGGTAGGACAAACCACAATGACCTTGATCATACCTGCGGTCGACAAAATTAAAACTCTAGGTGGTTAAACCAAAAGCACACAGAACAAGGGAGTAACTTGTTCTGATACCAATTAAAAATGCGTTATATCGACTAGAGGGGGTAAATAGACGATTTTTATAAATTCGTCACTAAGGAAATTCCTTGTGAGGAAAGTCCTCGGTCACGAACTGAGTGAAGTGGAATAAGTACTCATGCAAGTGTGCAAAACAGCGATAGCATAGTCGTCAGAGTGAAATGCAACATTCGGTTTGCATAGATAGTCTGTTTAGGACATGCAGATGAAGAACACGTTAAGTGAGTAATTTGGGTGAGGAAACTGAAAAGGTCTTCAATCAAATTCTTGAAACAGTAATGACCAAAGTCATCAACATACAACTGAGGAAATGAAAGAGTTGAGGAATTAGAACCAGGTGCTCGATGAAGACAATGGTTTGATGACCCAGTGCTAACTGTTGTGACAGTTGTACGTCCCGTTTGGAGCAGGTTGATATTTAAACCAAATGACAAAAAGTCCTTACCATATTCTCCTTGAGCTAAGGACACACAGTCCTCGCCCAAGACTCGTGGTAAGTCTTCAGGCTAGACTTCGAGACCCTCACAAACTTGGTCACCCGACGATCCACAATTCACTATTGGATGCTCTAGACCATGATGCCTAACCGTTTGGAGCATGCAGACTCCTCAAAGGTAACAAGCATCGGTTCCACACAGGAACAATCTCTTCAGTGATGCCCAATCACTTTGGGGTTTTTTGGTTTTGGTTTGGGTGTTTGGGGTTTTTCCGCACTGATGATTTTCTCTCTAGGCAAGGAATGATTTGCTCTCAAATGACAAGTGTGAGTTTCTCTCCCGGAGCAGCCAACCAACTATTGGTTATGGGGGCGGCTATTTATAGTCGGGGAGCAATCCCGATATGAATGGACATAAAGTTAGGGATAGGTGGCTCGTGGCGCCGCAATGATCGGAATGTTTCAACTGTGAAAGTCCTCATGTCACTCATGTTCCTCCCTCCTAGGTAATTCAGACTGGTGAAAACCTAACTCCTTAGTTAGAGAAAATTCCTCAGAGACTAGAAGATCTTCGTCTCTGTCACTGAAGAATTTGACTAAGCTGTTGAAGCTTTCCAAAGGCTTCACTCTAAGGATTTGTATGTGTAGGTTTCGAGACGAGCATCACTTGGAAACCTTTCCTTAGTTTTACCTCGACCCCCTTTAATAGTATAGTGGTCCTATCACACAGAATACAGAAAATGAAACTATGAAAATGAACGTCTTCATCCTTCAAAGACCTCTCATAAAATTCTTCACGGACACACCAATGTCCTCACTTTCAAAGTATTCAAGGAAATACTAAAGTGTTCAGCCGAAGACATGCATTTCTAGGGGTCGATATTCTTTGAATAATTCAAACTCCTCAGCGACTCATAGAGCGTGTGTACTCTCACAAATACATCAGTCTCTTAACCTATATGTCTTTAATACACCAAAATCACTAAGGGGCAGTAGATGAACTTACACAAGTTCTTGAGTGACCAAGGGTAATTGTGCTTCATGAAGAAGAATTATGTGGAGGTTTGGAGATTTCCTCAAGCATCTACCATCAACCTTGCTTGACAAATTAGTTGTTTATATTATGTGTTCAATCGAAAGTGCCCCCAATGAGATATAGGTCTTTTTTAGAAGACTGAACTGGTCAAACAAATATTCTGTCGGGATCGAGCATCGCGGGTTAAATTTGCACCTCATTTACTTTCAGTTCTTTATCAAGAATTATGCTTCGACCATGTGATTGTAATTAGATACACATTCTGGTTTCCCTTCAATAGTAGTTTTCCATGATCAGTTCACTCTTTTTTATCTTTTTCATGCTTGGTTTTGAAAGATTTGAAGTTTCTGAAAGAAATATCAAATCTCACAGTAACCGCCTCTGGTAGACGTAGTTCATTCCTAGAATTGTTATCAGAACGGAGTTCTCATTGTCTCTGCATTTAAGGTCTAACCATCTTGGAGTTTAAGTATGTTTTCAATGAACTACAAATCCAAGTTGAAGATTCCCATCTTTGTGGGATGGACTATCCCTTCTGGAATGACAAGATGAAGATCTGTCTCCGAGCTATTGATGATGACATGTGGCATGTTGTTCAACATGGCTACATGATAGACGCCCCTACCTACCTTACACGATGGGAGAAAAGGATAGTTCAGATGGATGCTCAAGCTAAGGATCACTACCAAAAAAGAAACTTCCGTGATATTGTGGCATGAATGAACACTTCTTCTGTCATGGATATGACACTACCATGACGGTAATTGTGAAAAAACACATATCATCATATATGTGGTGGGTTACTACATCCATAAAAAAACATTATGACACAAAATGGGCTTTTCGTCCTGGGCAGGCCGGAGATGCACCTACATGACATTCTTTGGGATGTCCATGACGTAAAAAAAAGTGGAAGAAGTGAGGGCGAAGAAATTTTCGGGGATTTCTAAGATATGTGGGCAATTGGTGGGTGGTCGGGGCCAACTGTTGCAGTGTGGTTTGCGTGTTTCTCTCGTATACGTTCGCTAGCTTGCTAACTGAACTCGAGTGAGGTGTTCACTTACTGAACCCAAGAGATTGATCGATCCCTCACACTACATATTGAACACAAGCGATCGATCCCTCGCACACGTAGAAGATCCAATCGATGCCCTTCGCTCGTAACTGAACCTGAGCAATTCCTTTTCTGCTAACTTAACCTGGGCGATCAATCTCTTAGCTGCAGCTTATCACCAAACCCAACCAATTGATCGATGCAAACCCCGTGCGAGCCATGAGTTGAGCTAGTCGGTTGGTTGCCTCTCAATGAACATTATCTGTTGTTGACGCGTGTGCGATACATGTAGTAGAACAAGTCTAGACTTGCATTGATGGAACGAGACCCTTGTGCGAGACGTGGTGAGTTGAAAGAGAGATTGGTTGCCTGTGTATGAATAGTTCCCTTTATTTTCGCTTGCTCGTACACCCCACCACAGCCGGTTGGGTTTGGTGCTGGATGAACAGGACCCCGAGGAGGCCGGCCATGTTGTGGTACGCCATACCTCATCCAGTGGTGGGGTGGATGAACAGGACTCCGTGGAGGTTGGAGGAAGTAGACGGTGTAACAACAGTAGATCGTGGAGGCTGGAGGAAGTCGACGATGGATGAACAGCAGCCCTGGTGTCCGTTTTCTTGTACGTCACACCCATGGACACCCATTTAGATTGTAGTCAATTGAACAAAATTTTGTTTCCTCTGTTTTGTGGTACGTTATAGACCTCCCAATGAACACGGTCCCCTTTCAAACATAGGCAATTGAATTGAAGTCAATCTCCTTCAGTTTGCGGTACGCCACATCCCCGCCGATGAACACGACCCCATTTCAAACTTAGTTGATTGAATAGAAGTTCGTTTACTCCATTTTTCGGTATGCCACAGGGGACACAAGAACACCATGTGCCTCCACACGTATAAAGGGGTGAAGCGGGGACTATTGCAACAAGGAACGAAGCAACATATCAGTACTGGTCCCATTTTTGTTCTCTTTCCACCTGCTCTTTCATAGGCAAGGGCAACAAATCTAGTCCTACACAAACTCTACTGTATTGTCCCGCACCCCCCGTTTTATTTACATTTTGAACAAAGATATGAATTCATTACAAATGTGTGGACCACGCTGCACCTTCCCCCCCTTTTCGACCAACATAGCGGTTCGATAGCCAGTTTGTACTCCTATTCGCCGTTCCTTTCCTCTTTGAACCACTGATATGTCTCCAACATATCTATAAGTTTTGGTTGTTTCATGCTACTCCAATATTATATCATAAATCTTGGATGCTTTGTATGCAATTATATGTTATTTTATATCATTTTCTAAAACAAACCTATTAACTCTATGTCGAGTGCTAGCTTGTTTTTTTGCGTGTTTTTGACGTTTTCAAAGAAATATTACCAAACGAAGTCCGAACACGATGAAACTTTACGGGGGTTATTTTTGTACATGAAAATATCCAAGACGATTTGGGAGGTGTCCATAAGAGCCATGAGGGAGCGACGAGCCCGCATGGCATGTCCAGGTGGATTAGGGTGTGTCGTGCAGGCTCGTGAGTCCCTTGGCCACCCTCCTTACCATATACCACTTCTATATATTTTCAAATACCCTAAAACCAACATAGATCCACCAAAAATACCGTTTTCACCCTCGCAAGCCTCTGCTCTGTAGCGATCCCATATGCACGCCTTTTTGGTAATCTGTCGGAGGGGGAATCGATCACGGAGGCCTTCTTCATCAACTTTGTTGCCTCCATGATGATGTGTGACTAGTTCACCATAGACCTATATGTGTCCATAGTTAGTAGCTAGATTACTTAGTCTCTCTTTTTAATCTTCAATACAATGTTCTACTCGATCTCCTTGGAGTTCTATCCGATGTAATTTTCTTTTGTAGTTTGTTTGTTGTGATCCAATGAATTGTGGATTTACGATCAGATTATTCATTGAAAGTAAATCAAATCAGAACTTTATTTTGCATGATTTTTATAGCTTCATATTTCTCTCCGATCTATCTATTTGTTTTGGCCAACTAGATTGATTTATCTTCAGTGGGAGTGGTGCGTTGTAATGGGTTTAATCTTGTAGTGCTCTACATCCATGTGACAAAAGGAGACAAGAAAAGTATTTTTGTTGTTTCCATTAAGGGTAGAATGATGGGGTTTATTCATATTGATTGGGTTTACTTTGTCTCCATCATGTCATCTAGCGTAAAGCGTTACTGTTTTTTTTATGAACTTAGTACCATAGATGCATGCTAGATAGCGCTCGATTGGTGGAATAATAGTAGTAGATGCAGCCAGGAGACAGTCTACTTTGTTTATGGACGTGATGCATATATACATGATCATTGTCGTGAAGAACATCATAACTATGTGCTTTTCTGACAATTGTCCAACAATAATTTGTCAACGCACCATATGCTATGTGTTGAGAGAGAGAAAACTCTAGCGAAAACTATGCCCCCGAGGTCTACTTAATCATATTGCTAAGAACCTAAACACCTTGCTGCAATTTCATTACGTTGTGTTTACTTTTATTTTTATCACGTACTTACATAAAAACTATCATCCACTTGTTCTACCTTTTATTTGCTTCTCTTATTTTCCTTTTTATTTGCATCTCTTTTTCATCTCCCTCCACTTCTATAAGAAATCCTAATGATGTGCCACTATCTATTTTTATTAAGACAAATAATGATGCTATAGATGTGAACTTTGTCTCTAGAATAATTTCAACAACAATGCTTATAGAGGGAATTTCAATCCTAGGCCATATCCACGTAACCCCTCTAATAATTATGGCAATTCCTATGGTAATTCATAGAGCCATATTAATAGGATGCCCTTTGATCTTTAGAACCAAATTAAAGAATTTATTAGTTCTCAAAATACTTCCAATACTATGCTAAAATAAAAAGTACATAAATTTAATGATTTGGCTAGAAACATGGATGGAATTGCGCATGATGTGAAAACTCTTAGAAGTAAAAAAATTCACATAAGCATGATATAAGTGAGTGCATTAAATCTATTCAAGTATCCATTAATAAAAGCAAGGATATAAACGCTAGGTTTAGAGCTAAGCAAGAATTCCTAGAAAAGGCAATTCCATCTAATTTTTACCATATCATAATGAAGATATTAAAATGATTGATGTTTCACCTATTATCGTTGTTTACTAATATAAAGCTTGATGAAGAAGGGATAGAAGATAAGTAAACTTTAGATAGAATGAGTCCCTAATTTTCACCGGGTGACGATCTTAACGATAAAATTAATAAAAGTGGGTTTGAAGAGGTTTAAACTTTTAATAGTGATATGCCCACTACTTTGGATAGCAAGGACTTTAATACTGATAGTTCTTTGATTGAATGTATTCCCTTGTTGCAATCCATGATAAATTCACCTAATGCTTATTAACAAAATAAAGCTTTTACTAGGGGCGTGTTCGGATCTCCTCCCGCTCCACGCTTCACAAATTCCTGGAGTGGAGTCGAGCCGAACAAAAAAGCACCAAGAAGCTGGCTACGGGAAGCTCTGGTGGTTGGTAGTGCAAAAATCTGGAGCAGCTTTGGTCCAGCTCCACTAAAACAAGAATCTGGAGTTCACATATATTACAACCAATATGCCACCGCCTAAGAAAACGTTTGAGTTGAGCTCCTCCACGTACAGAAAAGAATCACTCAATCGAACCGTTTTTCTCTCCTCTCTGCCTTGTTCGCTGAGTTGGGTTGCCTCCAGTTGGGATGCAAAGCTACCAGAAGCTCTCGATGGACCGTTTCTGCGATCGCTGCTAGAGTTAGAAGCAAGGAGGAGAAGCTGGATATGGGAAGTTCTGAGAAGCTAGAGGAGATCCAAACAAGCCCTTAACTTATTTTGGAAGCTATGATAAAAGCTCATAGAGAAAAGCTTGATCTAGAAGTATCAACACCTAGAAAGTTAAGTGATGAATGTGAACCTACTATTAAAATTATGAGACTTTTATATTTGTGTCCCTAACTTGAAGTCACTACTCAGATTTGTCCTAATTTCGAACCATGCTCCAATTTGCCACTCTCTCGTTAGGTTTGTTTAGAGAAATGCCCTTCTATGCCGTTAGCGTCGAGTCAAAGTTATTTTATGAAAAATTGTATGTATCCAGTCTTATTCTCATGGTGGCATCATACATATGTAACGTTACAGTTCTCCGATTTCAAGTGGTAATCATGCACATTACTATTCGATCGAGGGTAAAATAAAAAACATTTTTTTAAAAGAATGAATTAGTGGAATTGGTACTACCAATTAAGAAGAAAAATGAAATTCATGAAAAAATTAGTACACAAAAAATACCGTTTTTATAATCTGCAAGATTAAGGATATAATAGTGTATTTTTACAAAAAATAATTTTTGTAAGAAGAAATGAATTAGTACTTAAGAAAAAAGAATCTAAAAACATATTCACAGAAATATGCAAAAAATTACACCTAATTTTTACATAAATTGTATTTATCTATAATATTCAAGGAAAAGCATATAACGGTTGAATTTCACAACATAAAGTTTTGTAAGAAGAAATGAATTAGTTGCATTGATACTACCAATAAAAAGAAAAAAAGAAAAAAAATAATAGAATAAAATAATAAAGTTTTATAGGAAGAATGAATCAAAGGCATTAGTATAATTTTTACACGAAAAGAAAGGAAAAAATCAAATGACAAAAAACATTGCACACAATTTTTTATGAAATTGTGTTTTCCTAAAATAAGCAACAATAAGCAAATAATACTGAAATTTTGCAGAAAATAATTTTCGTAAGAAGGAATGAATAAGTGTTATAGCTATCAACCTTAAATGAGAAATAAAATGACACAAATTTAAAATAAAACTAGAATAATGAAAATTTCAAAGGAAGAATGAATTAGTGGTATTAGTATTACCCAAATAATAAAGAAAAATATATAAAAACTCAAATAGAATCAAAATAATGAAGTTTTCTAAGGAAAAAAATTGTTGGTATGGCTTTTACGCTTTGATTAAACAAGAAACTAAAAAATGCTTATACAAATAAAGTCAAAATTTGCAAACAAGTTACACATAAATTGCACTTTTTAATAATATTCAACATAAGCATATAATAGTGAAATATCGCAAAAATGTAATTTCACAAGTAGGAAAGAAGCAATGTCATTGGAATTACCATTAAAATGAAATAAATACTAAAACAGAATCGAAATAATGAAAAGAAATTAAATAAATTATGGCAAAATTTGCACACAATTTGCACATTGCACTTAATACTAATAGTGGAATTTCACAAAAAGAATAAAAAAAGTTGAATAAGTGGAATTTGTACTATCCTTAATAAAGAAGAAAGAAAATGAAACAAAAATGGAAAAAGTCAAAATAATTAAAAGAATAGCACACAAAAAGTCAAAATAATTAAAAGAAAAGTCAAAATATACCGCAAAAGTTTTTTTTGTAAGAATGAATTAGTGGCATTGGTGTTACTCCTCAAGGAGAGAGAAAATGAAAGTCAAATTAAGCAAATAATTAATAGAAGAGCATACAATTTACACAAAAATTATTATTATTTATAATATACAAGAATAAGTATATTATAGTGGGATCAACACAAGCTTATGCAGAAATAATGAATTGGTGGACAGCTTTCAAATACATTAAGTACATTTTTTATAAATACATCTTTGGAACACTTTTTTGAAAACATTGTAATTTTCTTCTGTTTTACTCTTTTGAATAATATACAATTGCATTTTCTCTTTTACCTTTTCCTTTCATTTTTATTTATATCTTCTAAATAAGAGAATTTTACAAAGTGTTTTGAAAGATGTTCATAATATTTTCAAACACTGTTCATTAATTTATTTAAGTGGTCACATGTTCTGAAAAATGTTCAGAGAAATTTGAAGTGTTAATGAAGTTTATTGATAGTACATCATATTTAGAAGCGTTCATGAAATTTTAAAAAGTGCTCAAGTTTAAGGTGTGTTTGTAGAATAAAAAATAGTCATGTATTTCAATGAATTTCCAAATCATTAAAAAGATTATACATTTAAATGGGGCGAAGCTAGCGAACTTTCAAAGCCTGGGCAACCTGTAAACTAAAGTAGTTCAGTATGATCGACCAAGAAAAATATTTAATTAAATACTGTATAATATATGTACTATTTTTCATAAATTATAAATGTACAAAATGCGAGTTGCAATAATAAAGAACTAGAATTCCTAGTATCAAATAAAAGTCTCACTAATTGTGATAAATAAAACGAGACAAAATCAGTGTTTATTGCAGATTTTTTCAATAAACTAGAAGATAACCCGTGCTTTGAGGCGGGATAGTAGGATGAAAATACGGATAATTCGGTTGATGGCATGAATAATGATGCGAATTAATTACGATCTAATGGAAATGGTAGCCATGCATAATTTGTTGATGTCAATGGGTTGCATTCATGGATAAAATAGTTAGTGGGATGGTAGATTAATGACGTAACGCACAAGCATGGTTGGTTGATGTGGAAGCTCTCTATGCTTAGAAAATATAGTTAGTGGGTTACAATTACTTAAAAATAGAAGATTACTTAGAATGTTAACCTTTGTCTTGCGTCATCGGTTTTTTTGTCTACGTATGCGGTTGGGATTCCGATCAGGCTGCTACTGCAAGCGGTAGCGACGAGGATCCTCGCGAGTGACTCTCGAGGGAATTATTCTCGGTGGGCAATGGATCGTTTGTTCGATTAACATCGGTGGTCGTGAGGATCCAATTTACACAGGATTAGGACCAAAAGATTGCAAGCAACAACTAAGGCCCCGCTTGAATTCAGTGTAAAAAAAGTTGAAGCGTGGTTCCTTAGGGCTTGATTCATTAAAAATGTCAAAGAGAATTGCTCGGTTAATTAATGGAATCCCGGGCAAAAAACATTACAACACGTCCACAGGAAATGACACACACCGACCTGGCTACCCACATGACCCACACACACCGTCGAGGAGAGGACACCATCGAAGTTGCCTACAATGTCATCGTCATCACTTCTCCTCGAGCAAGCGACTCCGACTTCTTCATGAGCAACCCAACAAGACCACTTCGAACGAACGGCACATCAGAACCAAGTCGGCCTCTGCCAAAGAGTTGGCCAAAAGCATCAAGGACTAGGCAGCTACGACTTTGGCCGCAGACTCGCAGAAGAAAGAAGCACGTCGTGCACCAACATGGCCAAACGTTCACATCAGTCGGCGTAGTTCCCGCCACATTGCCCCACAACACTATAACTCCGACTTCACACTAAAATACATGTCGAACAGTCGATGATAAACTTCTAGCCGCGACTCTGCTCCTCGTTCCACCGAGAGCGAGGCGGTTGCCCCACCACCTGCACTAGCATCGCTAGTCATGCACCTGCCTACCGTGAAGCAGTGCACGTCCAGCCGAGGAAAGCGCGATGGGAATCGATGACCTTTAAGGCAACGCCTCCAAGAGGGTAGCTGATGAACCACAAGTATAGGGGATCAATCGTAGTCCTTTCGATAAGTAAGAGTGTCGAATCCAATGAGGAGCTGAAGGATCTGACAAGTGGTTTTCAGCAAGGTAAAATCTGCAAGCACTGAAATTATCGGTAACAAATAGTTGTGTGGTGAGATGATTCGTAGCAAGCAACAAGTAAAAAAAGTAGCAACGGTGCAGCAAAGTGGCCCAATCCCTTTTGTAGCAAGGGACAAGCCTGGACAAAGTCTTATAGGAGGAAAAACGCTCCTGATGACACACAGGAATTTCTGTCATGCTAGTTTTCATCATGTTCACATGATTCGCGTTCGTTACTTTGTTAGTTTGATATGTGGGTGGACCGGCGCTTGGGTACTGCCCTTACTTGGACAAGAATCCCACTTATGATTAACCCCTCTCGCAAGCATCCGCAACTACGAAAGAAGAATTAAGACAAACTCTAACCATAGCATTAAACTAGTGGATCCAAATCAGCCCCTTACGAAGCAACGCATAAACTAGGGTTTAAGCTTCTGTCACTCTAGCAACCCATCATCTACTTACTACTTCCCAATGCCTTCCTCTAGGCCCAAATAATGGTGAAGTGTTATGTAGTCGATGTTCACATAACACCACTAGAGGAAAAACAACATACAACACATCAAAATACCCAACGAATACCAAATTCACATGACTACTATTAGCATGACTTATCACATGTCCTTAGGAAAAAAAAGTAACTACTCACAAAGCATAATCATATTCATGACCAGAGAGGTAATGAGTAGCATCAAGGATCTGAACATAAACTCTTCCACCAAGTAATCCAACTAGCATCAACTACAAAGAGTAATTAACACTACTAGCAACCTTACAAGTACCAATCGGAGTCGCTAGACGGAGATTGGTTACAAGTGATGAACTAGGTTTTGGAGATGACATGGTGCTGATGAAGATGTTGATGGTGATGAGTCCCCTCTGATGAGAGGAGTGTTGGTGATGACGATGGCGACGATTTCTCCCTCCGGGAGGGAAGTTTCCCCGGCAGGATCGTCCTACCGGAGCTGTAGATTGGTTCTACTCAAGTTCCGCCTCGTGGCGGCGGCGAATCCACGAAAAAGCCTCCTCCTGATTTTTTTCCGGACGAAACCCTTCATATAGCAGAAGAGGGGGCCAGAGGGACAGCTGGGTGCCCACAAGCCCCCTAGGCGCAGCCAGGGGGGTGGTCGTGCCTAGCAGGCTTCTGGCCACCTACTGGCGCCCCTCTGGCACTTCTTCGGCCGAGTATTTTTTGTAATTCCCAAAAAAATCATCATTGATTTTTACGGCGTTTGGAGTTGCGCAGAATAGGTATCTCAAACTTGCTCCACTTTCAGGCCAGAATTCCAGCTGCCGGCATGCTCCCTCTTCATGTAAACCTTGCAAAAATAAGAGAGAAAAGGCATAAGTATGGTACCGTGAAGTGAAATAACATCCCAAAAAGCGATAAATAACAACATGAAAACATGATGCAAAATGGACGTATCAACTCCCCCAAGCTTAGACCTCGCTTGTCCTCAAGCGAAAGCCTAGCTCAATAAATATGTCCACATGTTTAGGAAGAGAGGTGTCGACAAAAGAAGATACAAACATGCAGGCATCATGATCATGATCAGAACAGCAATACCAACATATAATCTCTCATTCCAAAGTGATAATTCCTTCACAAAGTAAAGCATGGATCAAGAACCTTACCGAGAAGTAACAACCGATAGCCTTTAGTCATTGAAGCAATTGCAATTTATCACAACATCAGAAAGAGTCAAATAAGAGCTTGTCAAGCAAATCTACATACTCAATCATGCTTTCGTTCTCTACAAGTGCTACAACTCACGTGGTATTCATGAGATCAAAGTTTCAGCTGGACACAGAGAAATATAGGGACTTATAGTTTTGCCTCCCAACTGCTTACCTCAAGGGTAATGTCAACAATAATAAGTCATGAATACTTACATCCAAGTTGACATATGAATATAGATCTTTCCCAAGCATATGACGTTAGCCAAGATAAAGGCAAAACAATAAATTGGTGAAGATCACCATGACTCTTTCAAGGGAAAAAAGTAAAGGTACAAGATATGCCCTTCGCAGAGGGAAGAAGAGGTTGTCATGCGCTTTTGAGGTTTGGATGCGTGTCCTTTTAGTGCGGAGGAACGTCACTTTATATTGCCTCCTTTTAGTGAGGAAGAACTTTATTATGCAGTCTATCGCTTTTATGTCTTCCTCATCACAGGTTCGTACAAAGCTTATTTTCCACACACTAATAGATCATACATATTAGAGAGCAATTTTTATTGCTTGCACCGATGACAACTTACTTGAGGGATCTTATTCAATCCATAGGTAGGTATGGTGGACTCTCATGGCAAAACTGGGTTGAAGGTTTATGGATGCACAAGTAGTATCTCTACTTGGTGCAGGAGTTTTTGGCTAATATGAGGTGGAAGCAATTGTCACATGCTAAGGGATCTCTAATCATATAACATTGTTTGGAACCAAGCAAACACAATTCATTATGTTGTCTTCCTTGTCCAACATCTACTTCTAGGCATGTAATAGTTTAGTGAGTGTTCACAATCATAGATGGTGTCAAAGATGATATATTTATATGTGAACCTCTCCTTCTTTATCACTTCCTATTAATTGCAACCATGACCAAGGTCTACGTTTGTCTACCCTCAACAAGTTTCAATCATCATTCTTTTTATATTTGAAGCCATCACCTTCCATAAGATCATTACATGATCTTTCATGCTTTTGTTCTTTTCTCAATATTTTAATCATGGCAAGAGGCAAAGCACTTCAACTAAGACACTATTTATTATATGGCTCACGAGCTCGAATACATCGGGGGTGACACAAAGCAAAACTCAAGACTAAAACACTAAGACTTTTAATCTACCAGAGAAAGAGAAAACTGAAAAGGAACAAACTAAAGCAAAGGTAAAGGCAAAAGATGTGATGGTGATACGATACCGGGGCAACTCCCCCAAGCTTGGCACAAGCCAAGGGGATTGCCCATACACATGCTCAGGTGTCTTCCTTTGGAGGTGATGGTGGTGGAGTTGTTGCAACATGAGTTTGATCCTCCGTCTTCCAAGGCATAGGTGCTCCATCATGGAAAGATGAACGAGTCTTCGGAATCCTCAAATCTGCAGCCAACCGTATTGATTTAAATCTATACTCATACTCACAGTTTTGGTTTTGCAGCTCATAGATCTGGGCCTCGAGTTGATCAATCGTTTCATAGAGCCTGGAGAGGTGCTTCCCAATGTCATTGGCATCAATCCTATGCTTGTTGGTGAACTCCGTGATTATCATGTGGTTGGCGTTGAGTCCACGCTCCACCATCCCTTGGCACTTGAAGAAATGTTGCTCCATTGCTTCGAGTCTCGTCTCCATGCTTCTGGTTTTCTTGGGCCCCTCAACATCACGGATGTGCAACATCCCCTCACGCATCTCAATAGATTGAGGGTGTTTCAGCACTCCCGTGAGGTAGGGATTGATGACCTTCTCGAAGATCTTATCCTTCGGAGCTTTTGGGGAAGTCATACCGATCTAGATCTGCAACAGAAACAGGCTCGAAACGAAAACAGAGGAAATATACGTCATACAAGGGTCAGACATCACGGGAGAATATATAATGATTTTTTTCCAGACCAGAAGGAGTACTCCGCACGAAAACGGAGTCCAGGAGGCTCACAAGGTGGCCACAAGCCCCCCAGGCGCGGCCAGGGGGTGGGCCCACGCCTGGCAGGCTTGTCGCCTCCTCGCATGCTTTCCGGACTACTTCCAATTTTTGTATTTTTCAAATATTCCAAAACGGAGAAAAATTCCTACTGGAAAAGTTTTGGAGTCTGTTTTCTAATAGAATCACATACCTCTTTTTTTTCGGAGTCTGAAACAGGCTGATAAATATTCCGGAGTTATGGTATTGATAATATTGCTTTCAACATTTATGGGAGTACCTCAGATATAATGCTTGATTCTCTGCCCATTTACAACTCTCGGACAATTACCTTTTGTGTTGTTGATCTTGATAGCACCGGAACGATATACTTCATCAACAATATAGGGACCTTCCCATTTAGAGAGAAGCTTGCCTGCAAAGAATCTTAAACGAGAGTTATATAGCAAGACATAATCACCTACATTGAACTCACGCTTTTGTATCCTCTTATCATGCCACCTCTTAACCTTCTCTTTGAACCACTTGGCATTCTCATATGCCTAAGTTCTCCATTCATCAAGCAAGCTAATGTCAAATAACCTCTTCTCACCAGCAAGTTTGAAACCAAAGTTGAGCTCTTTATTGCCCAATAAGCTTTATGCTCTAGCTCAAGAGGTAAATGACATGTTTTTCCGTACACCATTTTGTATGGATACATGCCCATGGGATTCTTATAGGCATTTCTATAAGCCCAAAGTGCATCATCAAGCTTCTTAGACCAATTCTTTCTAGACCTGTTGATAGTCTTTTGCAGAATCAGTTTAATCTCTCTATTGCTTAGCTCTACTTGACCACTGGACTGAGGGTGGTAGGGAGACGCAATTCTATGGTTGACATCGTACTTAGCAAGCATTTTACGGAAAGCATCATGAATGAAATGTGAACCACCGTTGGTCATTAGATATCTAGGGACTCCAAATCTAGGGAAATTAACTTCTTTAAGCATCCTGATAAAGGTGTTGTGATCAGCACTACTAGTGGGGATAGCTTCTACCCACTTAGTGACATAATCAACAACAACTAAGATATGAGTATACCCTTTTGATTTTGGAAAAGGTCCCATATAATCAAAGCCCCACACATCAAATGGTTCAATGACAAGTGAATGGTTCATAGGCATTTCTTGAGTTTACCGATATTACCTATTCTTTGTCATTCGTCTCAAGACAATACAAGCTTACGGGAATCCTTGAAGAGAGTGGGCCAATAGAAACCTGATTACAATACCTTGTGTGCTGTTCTATCTCCCGCATGGTGTCCTCCGTAGGCCTCGGAGTGACACTTCTGTAGGATCTGTCCCTGTTCATGTTCAGGTACACAACGTCTAATAACACCATCTACTCCTTCCTTATAAAGGTGAGGATCATCCCAAAAGTAATGTCTCAAGTCAAAGAAGAATTTCTTCTTTTGCTGGTATGTGAAAACTAGGAGGTATATTGTGACAGCCCGAGACCGACGTTCCAGAAGATTCCCCCTTCTATTATGTTTCCGTCGTGTGTTATTTTTATTGGTTGCATCATCATGTAGTTTGCATCATGGCATCATGCATGGCATCTTGCATCATCTGTCGCATGTGGTGTTTTGAGTGTGTGTGCTTCGAGTGCTCACCGAGTCTTAGTGCGATAGGAACTCCCCCTCTCTTTCCACTTATTTCGTTTTTGTGGTTGTGCTAAAGTCTTTGTTTAAACCCCTATTTAAAAAGGTTCGTCTTCTTTTAATAAAAGTCCTTTTATTAAATGTGGGGGCAACCCTTGGGTTTTATTTTATTTCTCCTTGTGTTTTATTTTAAAACCGTCTCATTTTCTTTTCTCTTTTAAAGAGCTTTTATTTTATTCTTTAAATGAAAGAGGTTTTATTTTATTCTTCAAAGGGGTTTGATTTTATTCTTTTGTAAAAAAGGGGTTTTATTTTGATTCTTTAAAAAAGGTTTCATTTTCATTTGTTTAAAAATGCCCAATCTATTTTATAGTTGGGGTTTTTTTTTCAAGGAGCCAAAATCATTTTTTTATGTTGTTAAAATCATTTTCTTTTAGAGTGTGATTTCTGTTTTTAAAAAGGGATAAAAAATATAAAGAGAGAGGAGGAGGCCCACTTGGGCCAAGGCCCAGCCGACCCCTGCCTAGACCTAGCGACATGGAGCCTCGCCCGATCCCCTCCTCGGTCCCCTGCGCGTCGTCCTCCTCCCCGGGCTCGAGCACCTCCTCCCGATAGCCGCTGCTCCTCCCGAGCCGCGCCGCCTCGCCGCCTCCCCGCGTGCCCTCGCCACCGGCGACCCTCGCGACCTTCGCCAGGGATCCCCTCGCCACGCCGTCGTGGGGCCTCGCTGGACCGAGCTGCGCACCCCCCAATCGCCCAGGTTCTGCGCCGGCCCGAGGTCGCCCCTGTTGTAGCCTCTCCAGCGCCGCCCCGTGGCTTCCCCGGCGACGTCGTGCTCCTCTCGGTGCGCCGCGCCCTTGGCCTCCCGCGCTGCCCTGCGCGCCATGGAGCTCCCCCAAGCTGCTTCCGCCGATGCATGTTGCCCGCTGCCATCGCCGCTGTGCCTGCTAGCTACTGTCGTCGATGCTAGCTTGTTGTTGCTGTTTGCGTGCCATTTTGTTGTTGTTTGCTTGAAGTCGTTGTCGAAGGCTGTAGCCTGCTGCCCTGCTGTTGCATTGCTAAGCTCCTGCTCCTGCTGCCGATTGCTTTGCTAGCTGCTTGCTGCTAATGCTAGCCGCCGCTAGTTGCTGCTAGTGCTGTTGGTTGTTGTGTCGTATAGCTGCGTGCATGCTGGTTGTCGTTGCTTATTGCTGTTGCGGGTTGCTGCTTGGAGATGCTCTTGTTGCTGCCTGCCGCTGCCGAGTTACCTGCTGCCCGTTGCCGCATTGCGTTTTGCTGCTGCTAGCTGTATCTGCTAGGCTGCTCCTGGTTGTTTATTGTCGCCGTGTTGATCCTGCTATAGCTAGTGTTGTTGTTGTTGCTTTGCTTTGCTTGCTAATAGATGTGTTGATGCTAGCTATTGTTGCTAGGTTTCTAGCTGAGGCATGCTAGCTTGCTTTGCTTGCTTGAGTGTTGCTGTAGTTAGTTGCTGCTGCTAGGCTAGGTTGTCGTGCTTGCTGCTTGCCGAGGTAGCTGCTAGACTAGTTGTTGCTGCCGCTTGCCGTCGCCGAAGTTCGCAAGGACCATCCCCTCCTTCATGGGACCGACAAGATCGATGGGTACAACGACGTCGTCGACGAACCCCGAACATCGACGGAGACATGATCGACTACCGACGCCGAAGACCCGAGAACCACGACGCCGAGCGAACGACTACCGTCGACGAGACCGGTACCACGACTTCCACGACGTCCACGACGACCGTTGTTCCACTTCACCTTCACCGAACCGCTCCAATTTGCACGCTTCGAAGGTATACCGATGAGACGTGTTGTGTAACAAACGCATATGATGTATGAGATGTATTGTCTGTTTGCGCCTTATGTTGCCCGTTGTTTGTTGTCTTCCTTTTCTTTGTGCCCTCGACACATGGGAACCCGGTAGCGGGATCACCCCATCTTTATTTAACGTTCCCGCACGCGCTTCCTAAACGTTGGCACGATATCTCGAGGAGTATCGAGATAGGAACGTTGTCGTGGCTTCATTTCCGTCTTGCCGCCAAGGTTCCCTCTCGCTCGCCGTGGCAACACCTATTTCTTTCCCTTCTTGCCCGTGTTATGAACTCGCATGCATGAGGCATTCATGGCATAATATTTTTGTGTTGCTTGTCTCTTGTAACGTAGCTCCATTCTAGGCTCCGCGTGCTAACCGACTAGGAGGACTTGTAGGATCCCCGCTTCACCCTTGCCATGTTAAACAACATTAAACATTGGCGTGTAAATAAACAGGAGTGAATTAAACAATTAAGCGTGAAGTTTCGTCGATATGTAACTCATTGCATATCGAGCTTCACTTAATGTGTAGAATTTGTGTGAGGTGAATTGCCATGCCATCCCTTGCATCATTGATCTGTTCATGCATCATATTAGGTTGTGCATCATGTTGTGCATCGTGTGGTGAATATCTGTGTTGATGTTTGTTTCCGGTTTACTCCATCTCGATAGAGTTCCGCAAGCGTGTCGGAATGTGAGGACCCATTCGACTACGTTGGTTCGTCTGCTTCACCGAGTTGTTCTTCTTCCAAGCGAGATCTCAGGCAAGATGACCATTTCCCCAGATACCATTACTATCATTGCCATGCTAGCTTTATCGCTTCTATCGTTTATGTCTCGTTGCCTACCACATGTTAAATATCAGCCTCTCAACAATGCCATGATAACCTTCAACCTGTTCGACCTAGCAAACCACTGATTGGCTATGTTACCGCTTGCCTAACCATGTTGTTAGCGTTGCTAGTTGCAGGTGTAGTTGCTTCCATGTGATTACATGGGTTCCTTGTCATATCACCATATTAATTGCTATTTGATTTAATGCACCTATAGACTTGGTAAAAGGTGGAAGGCTCGGCCTTTCTAGCCTAGTGTTTTGTTCCACCTTTGCCCCCTTAGTTTCGTCTACAGGTGTTATATTCCATAAACGAGCGCTCCTAACACGATAGGGGTTGTTATGGGGACCCCCTTGATAATTCGTTTTAGATTAAAGCTGGTCTGGCAAGGCCCAACATTGGTACTACATTTCCCCAACATAATAATTTTGTTAATACTGAAAGCATAGGGCGTCATGAACCTCAGGAGTAATTTCACATAATACAGGGAGGGCCAGTGCTGATGGTGCTGGTCCAAAATAGAGCATTGTGCCGGGCCAACCCAGGGCAACTTGGGTGATTTCTATCAGGCCACCGTACGCGTCGCTCATCCGTCGTGTCCTAAGAACGAGATACGCGGCTCCTATCGGGATCGTCGACACGCCGGGCAGCCTTGCTGGATTAGTTTTACCTTTGACGAGATATCTTGTGCATCGGGATTCCGGTGATGCTTTGAGTAATCTCAAAGTTGAGGTTTTCCACTAGGGAATCCGACGAGATCGCGAGCTTCGTGATTGAGGATTTCTATGCGGCTTGTGGTAATTTCTGATGGACTAGTTGGAGCACCCCTGCAGGGTTAAATCTTTTCGGAAAGCCATCCCGTGGTTATGTGGCAACGAGGAAACTTTGTTTAACACTGGTTCTAGATAACTTGAAGTTAACTTAATTAAAACTTGTCAACTGTGTGTGTAACCATGATTGTCTCTTTCGTGAGCTCCTGCTCCGATCAAGGACACAGTGGGGTTATGTCTGACGTAGGTAGGTGTTCAGGATCATTCATTTGATCATCAGTAGTTCACGTCCGTTATGCGTAGATCTTCCCCATCTTATTTCTTGAACTTGTAAGTTAGCCACAAAATATATGCTTAGCCGCTGCTGCAACCTCACCACTTAACCATACCTCACCCATTAAGCTTTGCTAGTCTTGATACCTTTGGAAATGAGATTGTTGAGTCCCCTGTGGCTCACAGATTACTACAACACCAGTTGCAGGTACAGGTAAAGGTTATTTGACGTGAGCGTGTTGATTGTTCATTTGGAGTTGCTTCTTCTTCTTCTTCTTCATCGATCTAGGCTGGGTTCCAGGCTGGCAGCCTGGGATAGCAAGGATGGACGTCGTTCTCCTTTTCTCGTTTGTTTTCGTTCGTAGTCGTACCCTGCTCTTATTCAGGATGATTATGTACTGTACTGCTGTGACTCTGATGTAGCTTGTGGCGAGTGTAAGCCAATTCTATATATATATCTCTTCTTTTCAGTACATGTACTTGTAACGATATCCATTCTTGCGACACGACGAGATGCGCTTCTATCCCTGACGAGGCCCTCGTGCCAAATTGAGGATCGGGTCGCATCTTGGGCGTGACATATATATTTGGCAACGATATAGTTTGCATAATCAGCATACCACGGTGCACCGCGTGAAGCATTGATGACATTCAATTGCTCATCACGAAAGCTATCATCAATAGGTTTTGGGTCATCAAGAACGTTCTCCAACCTAGACAAGTTATCTGCTACTGGGTTATCAGCACCCTTCCTGTCGACAATGTGCAAATCAAATTCTTGTAGCAGGAGAACCCATCTGATAAGTCTAGGTTTAGCGTCTTTCTTCTCCATGAGGTACTTAATAGCAGCATGATCAGTGTGAATAGTGACTTTGGAATCAACTATGTAAGACCTGAACTTTTCACATGCAAACACGACTGCTAAATATTCTTTTTCCGTAGTTGCATAGTTCCTTTGGACACCGTCTAGAGTTTTACTAGCATAGTGAATAACATTCAACTTCCTATCAACTCTTTGCCCTGGGACAACACCAACAGCATAATCACTAGCATCACACATGATTTCAAAAGGTAAGTTCCAATCAGGTGGTTGAACAATAGATGCAGTTATCAAAGCCTTCTTAAGTATTTCGAAGGCTTCCTCACAATCATCGTCAAAGACAAAAGGAATAACCTTTTGGAAGAGATTGGTAAGAGGCCTAGAAATCTTAGAGAAGTCTTTAATGAACCTCCTATAGAAACCAGCATGACCAAGGAAACTTCTTATACCTTTGATATCTGTGGGGTATGGCATTTTCTCGATTGCATCAACCTTAGCCTTATCGACTTCAATACCTCTTTCAGAAATTTTATGTCCTAAGACGATGCCTTCATTAACCATAAAGTGCCACTTCTCCCAATTCAAGACAAGATTGGTATCTTTACATCTCTGCAAGACCCGATCAAGGTTGCTAAGGCAATCATCAAAAGAAGATTCGTAAACGGAGAAGTCATCCATGAAAACCTCAACAATATTTTCACAAAAGTCAGAGAATATAGCCATCATACATCTTTGAAAGGTGGCAGGTGCATTACATAAGCCAAAAGGCATACGTCTATAAGCAAAGGTACCGAAAGGGCAGGTGAAAGTGGTTTTCTCCTGATCAGATTGTGCAACTGGTATTTGGGAGAAACCAGAATAACCGTCTAGAAAGCAGAAGTGTGTGTGTTTAGACAACCTTTCTAGCATTTGGTCGATAAAAGGCAGAGGGTAATGATCTTTCCTAGTGGCCTTATTCAATTTCCTAAAATCGATCACCATCCTATAGCCAGTAATAATCCTTTGTGGGATCAATTCATCCTTATCATTAGGGACAACGGTAATACCTACCTTCTTAGGGACGCAATGCACCGGACTCACCCAATCACTATGAGCAACAGGATAGATAATACCTGCTTCTAGGAGCTTTAGTATTTCCTTTCTTACTACCTCTTTCATCTTAGGATTTAATCTCCTTTGATGATCAGCAACAGTTTTGGAATCAGGTTCAGTTTTAATCTTGTGCTGGCATAGAGTGGGACTAATGCCCTTAAGATCATCAAGAGTATATCCAATAGCAGCACGGTGCTTCCTCGGAGTTTTTAGTAACTTCTTTTCTTCACGCTCTAAGAGGCTAGCACTAATAATAACAGTATATATCTCCTTTTCATCAAGATAGGCATACTTAAGAGTATCATGCAACTGTTTAAGTCCAAACACTAGATCACCCTTTCGTGGTGGTGGATCCCCAAGCAGTTCAACAGGAAAATTATTCTTAAGGATAGGATATTGTTCTAAGACAACTCTATCTATTTCATCCCTTTCATCCATATGCATATCATTTTCATGCTCAAGCAAGTATTGCTCTAAGGGATCAGTAGGAGGCACGGCAATAGAAGCTAAGGCAATAGTTTCATCCCTACTAGGCAACTCCTTTTCATGAGGTTGTCTACCAAACTTGGAGAAGTTGAACTCATGTGACACACCTTCAAAGCCATTAGTGACAGTTTGCTTCTCACATTCAATATGAGCATTGACGGTATTGAGGAAGGGTCTGTCAAATATGATGGGACAAAAGCTATCTTGAGCGTTAGCAAGAATGAGTAAATCAGCAGGATACTTCGTTTTACCACACAAGACTTCAAGATCCCTAACAATTCCCACAGGGCAGATAGTATCTCTATTGGCAAACTTAATAGTGACATCAATAGGTTCTATCTCAATAGGTGCAATCTCGTCTTTGATTTCATCGTATAAGGATTGAGGTATTGCACTAACACTAGTGCCCACGTCACATAAACCATGATAGCAATGATCTCCTATCTTAACAGAAACAACAGGCGTGCCAACAACAGGCCTATGTTTGTCTCTAGCGTGAGGTTTAGCAATTCTAGCAGCATCTTCACAGAAGTGAATATTATGTCCCTCAACATCGTCAGACAGAAGATCTTTGATGACACCAATGCTAGGTTCAACTCTAATTTGCTTAGGGGGTGTAGACGATCTAATGTAGCCTCTACGTATCATAGTTGAAGCTTTAGAATGATCCTTTATCCTAACAGGGAAAGGTGGTTTCTCAATGTAAGCACTCGGAACAACAGGATCATTATAGGCAATGACTCTCTCTTAAACTAGATTGGGTTTAACTACATTGACTTCTAAAGGAGGATGATAATTAAACCACTTCTCTTTGGGGAGATCAATATGAGCAGCAAAGGATTCACACAATGAAGCTACTATCTCAGAGTCAAGTCTATACTTAGCGCTAAAATAAAAAAAAGTATTTGTTTCAACAAAGGATTTAACGCAATCAAACTTGAAATTCATACCTGACTACTTACCTTCTTCAAGCTCCCAATCTTCAGAGTTGCGTTTAATTCTTTCCAATAAATTCCAGCTGAAGTCAATATCTCTCTTCATAAAAGAACTGGTGCAAGAAGTGTCAAGCATGGTGCGATCATCAGGAGAAAGCCGAGCACAAAAGATCTGAATGATAATTTCTTTCGAGAGCTCATGGTTGGGGCATGAATATAACATTGATTTAAGCCTCCCCCAAGCTTGAGCGATGCTTTCTTTGTCACGAGGCCAAAAATTATAAATATAATCCCGATCACGATGTACTAAATGCATAGGATAAAACTTTTGATGAAATTCCAATTTCAACCGATTGTAGTCCCATGATCCAGTATCATCACATAGCCTATACCATGTCAACGCCTTATCCTTCAAATATAAAGGAAAGACCTTCTTCTTGACCTCATCCTCGGGCAAACCTGCAAGCTTAAATAAACCACAAACTTCATATACATAGATTAGATGCAAGTCTGGATGTGATGTTCAATCTCCTGTAAAAGGATTAGCCAGCAGTTTCTCAAGCATACCCGAAGGAAATTCAAAGAAAATATTTTCAGTAGGTGCAGCAGGTTGAGGAGAAACTCTTTTTGCTTCCGTTCGTGGTGAACATACCCCGAACAAGCCCCTCAAAGGATTAGTATCCATAGTGACAAGTGACAATAAATTTCAGCACACTATATGAATGTTTCCTTACCAATTTCCACTTACCAAAGGCGCTCCACTCCCCGGCAACGGCGCCAGAAAAGAGTCTTGATGACCCACAAGTATAGGGGATCAATCGTAGTCCTTTCGATAAGTAAGAGTGTCGAACCCAACGAGGAGCAGAAGGATCTGACAAGTGGTTTTCAGCAAGGTAAAATTGCAAGCACTAAAATTATCGGTAACAAGTAGTTGTGTGGTGATTGCAATTCCTGTCAACGGCGCCAGAAAAATGCTGATTGCAATCCCCAACAACGGCGCCAGAAAAATGCTTGATGTCAACTGTTCTTCCCCTTGCAACGGCACCAGAAGAATGCTGCTAGCACTCTCCGGCAATCGAAACTAGAGGAATGTTGTTGACGCCCACCAGCGCGTGGGATCGTAGCAGTTTTCGAGGGTAGAGTATTTGACCCACATTTGTTGATTCACACGACGGGAGGTGAGAGAATACTCTCAAGTATTAGCAGCTGAATTTATTAGATTCAACCACACCTGAAAGATTAGTATCTGCAACCAAAGTAGTAACAGCAAAGTAGCGAGTAACGGCAGTGGCAAGGAACAACGGCAGTGACAGCAGTAGCAAGTAGCAACAGTAGCAAGCGATAGTAGTAGCAACAGTAGCAGCAGAGCAAGTCAAGTAATGACAGTAGCAATAGTAGTAGCAGCAGCAGCAGAGCAAGACAAGTAATAGCAGTAGCAACAGTAGTAGCAGGAGCAGTAGGACAAACTCGTAGGCAATGGGCCGGTGATTTGTTTGGATGATATTCATCATGCAACAGCTATAACACGGAGAGATATGTGGCTAGCTCCCGTTCGTCAATGTGATATAGGCATGCATTCCATGTGTCGTCCTACGTGCTTAGGGAAAAGAACTTGCATGACATCCATTGTCCATCCCTCCCGTGGCATCGGGGTCCAAGAGGAAACTACGGGATATTAAGGTTCTCCTTTTAATAAAGAACCAGACCAACGCATTAGCACTTGGTGAACACATGAACTCCTCAAACTATGGTCATCACTGGGAGTGGTTCTGGTTATTGTCACTCCGGGGTTGCCGGATCATAACACATAGTAGGTAACTACAACTTGCAAGATCGGATCTAAAACACACATATATTGGTGACAACATAATAATTTCAGATCTGAAATCATGGCTCTCGGGCCCTAGTGACAAGTATTAAGCATGGCAAAGTAGTAGCAACATCAATCTCAGAACATAGTGCATACTAGGGATCAATCCCCATCAAAACTAACTCGATTACATGATAGATCTCATCCTACTCATCACCGCCCAGCGAGCCTACGAATAGATTACTCACGAACGACGAAGAGCTTCATGGAATTGGAGAGGGAAGAAGGTTGATGATGACGATGGCGACAATTTCCCCTCTCCGGAGCCCAAGACGGACTCCAGATCTGCCCTCCAGATGAAGAACAGGTGCTGGCGGCGGCTCCGTATCGCAAACGCGACGAAAACTTCTCTTTTTATTTTTTTTGGGACAAAAGGGAACTTATAGACCTGAGATTAGGGGCGACAGAGCCGTGTGGGCCCCACAAGCCTGCCCACCGCCACCAGGGGTGGTGGCGGAGCCAGGGCTTGTGGCCCACTGGCCCACCCCCTCAGGTGGAACTTGGCGCAGATATTTTTTATATTTTCCAAAACTGCTCCCCGTAGATTTTCAGGACGTTTGGAGAACTTTGATTTCTGCACAAAAATAACACCAAGGCAATTCGGCTGAAAATAGCGTCAGTCCAGGTTAGTTCCATTCAAATCATGCAAATTAGAGTCCAAAACAAGGGCAAAAGAGTTTGGAAAAGTAGATACGATGGAGACGTATCATGTGGTGAGATGATTCGTAGCAAGCAACAAGTAAAAAAAGTAGCAATGGTGTAGCAAAGTGTCCCAATCCCTTTTGTAGCAAGGGACAAGCATGGACAAAGTCTTATAGGAGGAAAAACGCTCCCGAGGACACACGGGAATTTCCTTCATGCTAGTTTTCATCATGTTCATATGATTCACGTTCGTTACTTTGATAGTTTGATATGTGGGTGGACCAGTGCTTGGGTACTTCCCTTACTTGGACAAGCATCCCACTTATGATTAACCCCTCTCGCAAGCATCCGCAACAACGAAAGAAGAATTAAGACAAAGTCTAACCATAGCATTAAACTAGTGGATCCAAATCAGCCCCTTACGAAGCAACGCATATACTAGGGTTTAAGCTTCTGTCACTCTAGCAACCCATCATCTACTTACTACTTCCCAATGCCTTCCTCTAGGCCCAAATAATCGTGAAGTGTTATCTAGTCGACGTTCACATCAAAATACCGAACGAATACCAAATTCACATGACTACTATTAGGAAGACTTATCCCATGTCCTCAGGAACAAAAGTAACTACTCACAAAGCATAATCATATTCATGACCAGAGAGGTAATGAGTAGCATCAAGGATCTGAACGTAAACTCTTCCACCAAGTAATCCAACTAGCATCAAGTACAAAGAGTAATTAACACTACTAGCAACCTTACAAGTACCAATCGGAGTCGCTAGACGGAGATTGTTTAGAAGTGATGAACTATGGTTTGGAGATGAGATGGTGCTGATGAAGATGTTGATGGTGATGAGTCCCTTCCGATGAGAGGAGTGTTGGTGATGACGATGGTAACGATTTCCCCCTCCGGGAGGGAAGTTTCCCCGGCAGGATCGTCCTGCCGGAGCTCTAGATTGGTTCTGCTCAAGTTCCGCCTCGTGGCGGCAGCGGATCCACGAAAAAGCCTCCTCCTAATTTTTTTTCGGACAAAACCCTTCATATAGCAGAAGAGGGGGGCCAGAGGGCCAGCTAGGTGCCCACAAGCCCCCTAGGCGCGACCAGAGAGGGTGGCCGCGCCTAGCAGTCTTGTGGCCACCTGCTGGCGCCCCTCTGGCACTTCTTCGACCCAGTATTTTCTATAATTCCCGAAAAAAATCATCGTTGATTTTTACGCCGTTTGGAGTTGCGCAGAATAGGTATCTCAAACTTGCTCCACTTTCAGGCCAGAATTCCAGCTGTCGGCATTCTCCCTCTTCATGTAAACCTTGCAAAATAAGAGAGAAAAGGCATAAGTATTGTACCGTGAAGTGAAATAACAGTCCAAAAAGCGATAAATAACAACATGAAAACATGATGCAAAATGGACGTATCAGTAGCAACATAGTAAACGACGCCCTGACTCATGTCGGAGTCTTAGGCTTTCGCTTGAAGGTCATGGTCAAAAGGTGCCGCGCGAAGAGAAGCTCCACAATGCGTCCAAGGAGGAAAATGAAGTCCACGGACGCCATGTCATCTAGGCTTTCTCTCGGAGCCACCTGTCCAACACCCCCATGCAACCAGTGGTGCAACAACACCAGTCCGCAAACCTGCTGGCCCATACACCTCCTACGCGGCGACAATGTCGTCATTACGTAGGAGTCACCATCTTCACCGCCAACAACTTCCAGTGAGCCGGAGTAGGTCAAAATGACCAGATCTAGCGCCCACCATTGTGCTGCTAGAGAAACAAACAAGCTTCACAAGAGCAGGAAGGTGGGCTGTCACCCCACTAGTACACGCCGGAGAGAACGCGTGGCAGAAGCCTCTCGAGCCCATCGATGTCGCAAGAAGCGCTGCCAAGATCTGCGGAGATGTCCACTAGCATAGCCGATGGAAGCTGAGCCTCCCCCATCATCCACCATACCACCAGCCACGCCGGGCCAGCATGCCGACTAGAACCACAACACCAAGATAGGAGGGAGGGTTGACACCCCACCCCATCCCGTCTAGCAGAGAAGCTGGCTGAGGACCGCGCGTCCCATCGAAGCACTGCAACACAAGGGGGCGATGTCGAACAGTAGGTAGCCGCCCACTCGACTGCCACCTACTGGATCCGCACTGCAAGGAGCCATCGGAGCGCCGCCAGAGGATGAATCTACGCGTGGGAGGGTCGCGGAGCATCCACCGACACAAAGCACTCGTGCCCTTCTCCACCATCAAAGCGCGCGGGGGGAATAGATCCCGCCGGCGGCGGCCACTACGGGGCTTTGCTCGCTGGCGTGCGTCAGCGGCAGGAAGAGTAAAGGGGAGGATCTCGGCAAGGAGGCGCCGACAGTGAGGTTCCAGCCATGCCGCTCCTGGGAGCGACGAGGGGGCATTATCCTCTTGGTAGTGGGGTTTGAGACTTTGTTGTAAATTTTTACACCCGAATTAGATCTACAGGTGTATATTACCGGCCGCTGCATTATTTCTGTCTGGAATGAAAATGACGACACGAGTTTTGTATTTATTAGGGATGTATTTAGGAGCAAACCGACAATCTAAGTAGGGCCTAACTCTTGGCCTCTCCCCGGCCGGCTGGCGGTGCTCGGTCGGTCCCTGCTAGGGCACGCAGTTAGAGCGATATGACAAAATGCGCTCGTGATCTAAGCCACACATGCAACCACAAAACAAAATGCATTCTACATCCGGATACCTCAAATCCATACTATTACATGCAGGGTAAACCTAATATTAAACGGAGCTCGTCCGGCTCCGCCGTGCCCATGTTCGACGGCTCGCTGCTCATACGTCTCCAAAGTATCTATAATTTTTGATGGTTCCATGCTATTATCTTGTCAAACTTTGGATGTTTTGTATGCCTTTTATATCTTTTTGGGACTAACTTATTAACTGAGTGCCAAGTGCGAGTTCCTGTTTTTTCCATGTTTTTGACCTTTTTCAAAGGAGAATATTAAACGGGGTCCAAACGGAATAAAACCTCCGAAAAGATTTTTTTTCTGGGACAGAAGATACGCACGGAGCTTGAGAACCAAGGCAGAGGGCTCCAGGGGAGGCCACAAGCCCCCTAGCTACGACCTGGGGGGCGCGCCTAGCAGGCTTGTGGGCCCCCTGTGCCTCCTCTGTCCTACTTCTTCCGCCTATAAATCCCCGAAATATGCAAAACCACGAGAGAGAGCCACGAAAATACTTTTCCGCCGCCCCAAGCTTCTGTCTCCACAAGATCCCATCTAGGACACGTTCTGGTGCCCTGCCGGGGGGGATTCGTACACGGAGGGCTTCTTCATCAACACCATTGCCTCTCCGATGATGCGTGAGTAGTTCACCATAGACCTTCGGGTCCATAGCTAGTAGCTAGATGGCTTCTGCTCTCTCTTGGATCTTCAATACAAAGTTCTCCATGATCTTCATGGAGATCTATCCGGAGTAATCTTCTTTTGCGGTGTGTTTGTCGAGATCCGATGAATTGTGGATTTATGACCAGATTATCTATGAATCTTATTTGAGTTTCTTCTGATCTCTTATATGCATGATTTCATATCCTTGTAATTCTCTTAGAGTTGTGGGTTTTGTTTGGCCAACTTGATCGATGATTCTTGCAATGGGAGAAGTGCTTGGTATTGGGTTCATACCGTGCGGTGACCTCACCCAGTGATAGAAGGGGTAGCGAGGCACGCATCGTGTTGTTGCCATCAAGGGTAAAAAGATGGGGTTTATATCTATTGCATGAATTTATCCCTCTACATCATGTCATCTTGCTTAAGGCGTTACTCTGTTTGTCATGAACTCAATACAGTAGATGCATGCTCGATTGCAGTCGATATGTGGAGTAATAGTAGTAGATGCAGAAAGCATCGGTCTACTTGTCTCGTACGTGATGCCTATATGTATGATCATTGCCTTAGATATCGTCATGACTTTGCGCAGTTCTATCAATTGCTCGACAGTATTTCGTTCACCCACCGTAATATTTGCTATCATGAGAGAAGCCTCTAGTGAACACTATGGCCCCCGGGTCTACTCCACATCATATTTTCATCCCTACACTTTTACTTTGTTGCACTTTCCGTCTTCAGATCTCACCTTGCAATCAATCGTGAAGGGATTGACAACCCCTTTGTAGCGTTGGGTGCAAGTTTGCTATTTTTGCGCAGGTACTTTAGGAACTTGGCTTGATACTCCTACTGGATTAATACCTTGGTTCCAAACTGAGGGAAATATTTACTGCTACTGTGCTGCATCACCCTTTCCTCTTCAAGGGAAAAACCAACGCAAGCTCAAGAGGTAGCAAGAAGAATTTCTGGCGCCGTTGCCGGGGAGCATCAAGTGAAGCTTATCCAAGTAACCGTCGCAAACTCATCTCTTGCATTTATTTTTTTACCTCTCGTTTTCCTCGCCCCCACTTCTGATAAACAAAAAATTTCAAAAATATTTGCCTTTTTCGTTTGCCCTTTTCTTTCGCTTGCTCTTTGTTCGCTTGTGTGCTTGTCTTCTTGCTGAAGTCACCATGACGAAAAACACCAAACTTTGTGACTTCAAGAATACTAATAATAATGATTTTATTAGTACTCCAATTGCTCCCGCCACTAGTGTGGAATCATATGAAATCAATGCTGCTTTGCTGAATCTTGTTATGAAAGAGCAATTCTCTGGCCTTCGAAGTGAAGATGTCGCATCCCATCTTAATACGTTCATTGAGTTATGCGATATGCAAAAGAAGAAAGATGTGGATAATGATGTGATTAAATTGAAGCTATTTCCATTCTCATTGCGAGATCGATTAAAAACATGGTTTTCATCTTTGCCCAAAAATAGTATTGATTCTTGGAACAAGTGCAAAGATGCTTATATATCCAAGTATTTTCCACCGGCTAAGATTATCTCTCTCCGTAATGATATCATGAATTTTAAGAAACTAGATCATGAACATGTTGCACAATCTTGGGAGAGAATGAAATTGATGTTTAGAAATTGTCCCGCTCATGGCTTGAGTCTTTGGATGATTATACAAATCTTCTATGATGGTTTGAATTTTGCTTCTAGAAATATCTTGGACTCCGCCTCTCGTGGAACTTTCATGGAAATCACATTAGGAGAAGCCACAAAACTCCTAGACAATATCATGACAAAATATTCTCAGTGGCACACTGAAAGGTCACCTACTAGTAAAAAAGTACACGCTATAGAAGAAATTAACTCGTTGAGTGCTAAGATGGATGAGTTAATGAAATTGTTTGCTAGTAAAGGTGCTCCTTTAGATCCAAATGATATGCTCTTGTCCTCCTTGATTAAGACTAGTAATGAAACCTTGGATGTTAATTTTGTTGGTAGGAATAATTTTGGCAACAACAATGCTTTTAGAGGAAACTATATTCCTAGGCCTTTTCCTAGTAATCCATCTAATAACTTTGGAAACTCCTACAACAATGCTCATGGAAATTACAATAAATTACCCTCTGATCTAGAGAGTAATATTAAAGAGTTCATCAACTCGCAAAAGATTTTCAATGCGTCCATAGAAGGAAAACTACTCAAAATTGATGATTTGGCTAGGAGTGTTGATAGAATGTCTCTTGATATTGATGCTTTGAAAGTTATATGTGCTCCTCGCAAGATCAATATGGATGAAATTTTCAAAGCTATGCGTGTTTCCATGAATGAGAGTAAAGAAAGAACCGCCCAAATTCATGCTAGACATGAATGGTTTAAAAAGGCGTGTTCTCGTGATGAGAATCACGAAGATCTTAAAGTGCTTGGTGTGACTCCCATTGAATCCTTGTTTTCTAGTGTCAAACATAATGATGATGGGGCTAGATATGAATCCACTTTGGTTGAAAAACACCCCAATGATTCGGAGTCCATCTATCTTGATGTTAAAAGCATTAAAAGTGGAGTAGAGGATATCAAATCTTTGAGTAGTAATCAAACTAGTACTTTGGATTCCAAGGAATTCAGTTATGATAGTTGCTCTTTGATTGAATGTATTTCCTTGATGCAATCCATGCTAAACACTCCACACGCTTATAGCCAAACAAGGCCTTTACCGATCATATCGTCGATGCTATGATGAAATCTCTTGAAGGGAAACTTGAATTGGAAGTATCTATTCCTAGAAAACTTCATGATGAGTGGGAACCTACTATCAAAATCAAGATCAAAAACTATGAATGCAATGCTTTGTGGGTGCTAGTGTTTCCGCGATACCAAAGTCTTTATGTGATGTTCTAGGCTTCGATGAGATTGATGAGTGCTCTCTTAATCTGCATCTTGCGGATTCTACTGTTAAGAAACCTATGGGAAGGATCAATGATGTTCTTATTATTGCAAATAGGAACTATGTACCCGTAGGTTTCATTGTGCTTGATATTGATTGCAATCCTACATGTCCTATCATTCTTGGTAGACCTTTCCTAAGGACTATTGGTGCTGTCATCGATATGAAGGAAGGGAATATTAAATTTCAATAGCGCTTTTTGGGAGGCAACCCAATGAATTTATATTTTGTTTTTGCTTTCTGTTTTGTTGCGTCCACACCATCATAATTCTGTTATGATTGTGTTTTTTGTGTTTCTTTTTGTGTTTAAGCCAAGTAAAACCTTTATGACTAGTTTTGGTGATGGTTGTTTGATCATGCTGGAAAAAGACAAAACTTTTCGCTCACGAAATTATGTTTCATGTTTATACAGAAAAGAGCTTTTGAGTTGATTCTTTTTTCTGCTAGTTTATATGCCAATTTCCCAAATTTTCGTAATTTGTCAGAATTTGTGAGATACCGGAAGTTTACGAAGTATAAAGATTGCTACAGACTGGTTTGTTTTTGACAGATTCTGTTTTTGTTGTGTTGATTGCTTATTTTGATGAAACTATGGATAGTATCGGGGTACTAGCAATGGAAAAGTGAGAATACAGTAATATAACACCAATATAAATAGAAATCATGTTTGCTACAGTACCTAAGAGGTGGTAGTTTGTTTTCTTGTGCTAATGATATCACGAGTTTCTGTTTAAGTTTTGTGTTGTGAAGTTTTCAAGTTTTGGGTGATGTTCTCATGGACAATGGGATAAAGAGTGGAAAGAGATCAAGCTTGGGGATGCCCAAGGCATCCCAAGACAAATTTAAGGACACCAAAAAGGCTAAGCTTGGGGATGCCCCGGGAAGGCATCCCCTCTTTCGTCTTCAAATCCATCGGTAACATTACTTGGAGCTATATTTTAATTCACCACATGATATGTGTTTTGCTTGGAGTGTCGTGTATTATAGGAGTCTTTTCTTTTTGTTGTGTCACAATCATCCTTGCTGCACACCTTTTGAGAGAGACATGCACTCATCGTGAATTTGCTAGAATACTCATTGAGCTTAACTTATATGTTTTGAGCTAGATAACTTTGCTCTATGTGCTTCAGTTATATCTTTTAGAGCACGGCGGTGTAATATTTTGGAGAAATAAGAACTCTCGATCTTCACTTATATCTTTTTGAGAGTGCTCTCTCTGAGTAACTTGGTAGTTGGCTTGTGCTATGAAAGTAGTCCTAAAGATGATAGGCGTCCAAAGAGGATACAATAAAACTTCCATATTGTTGTGCATTGATTAGAAAGGGAAGTCTGATTCCTCTCAATTAGTTTTGAGACATGGATTTGGTAATATTAAGAGTCATGTTAGTAAGGTGTTGTGAATCTAGAAATACTTGTGTTAAAGTTAGTGATTCCCGTAACATGCACGTATGGTGAACCGCTATGTTAGGAAGTCGGAGCATAATTGATTTATTGATTGTCATCCTTTGTGTTGCGGTTGGGATCGCGTGATGATTAACACCTACCAACCCTTCCCCTAGGAGTATGCGTTTAGCACTTTGTTTCAATTACTAATAAAAACTTTCGCAATAAGTATGTGAGTTCTTCATGACTAATATGAGTCCATGGTATAGATGCACTTTCACCTTCCACCATTGCTAGACTCTCTAGTGTCATGCAACTTTCGCCGGTACACAAAACCACCATTGATCTTCCTCAAAACAGCCACCATACCTACCTATCATGGCCTTTTCATAGCCATTCCGAGATATATTGCCATGCAACTCCCACCGTTCCGTCTCATGACTTGTGCCGTCACTTACATATTGCCATTGCATGATCGTAAGATAGCTAGCGAGATGTTTCAATGTCATACGCCAAGCTAGATCGTTGCACATCCCGGTACCGTGCCAGAGGCATTTCCTATAGAGTCATCATCGTTCTAAGCATTGAGCTGTGAGTAAATGAAAGTGTGATGATCATCATTATTACAGCATTGTCCCAAGGGAGGAAATAAATAAATAAAAGAGGCCAAAGTTGCCCACAATATATATATATATATATAGAAAGAGGCCAAAGAGCCCAAACAAAAAAAAGAGAGAGAAAAAGAGAGAAGAGACAATGATACTATCTTTTTCCACACTTGTTCTTCATAATAGCACCATGTTCTTCATGATTGAGAGTCTCTTGTTTTGTCACCATCATATACTAGTGGGAATCTTCATTATTCAACTTGGCTTGTATATTCCAATGATGAGCTTCCTCAAAATTGCCCTAGATCTTCGTGAGCAAGCAAGTTGGATGCACACCCACTAGTTCTCTTTTTGAGCTTTCACACACTTATAGCTCTAAGTGCATCCATTGCATGGTAATCCCTACTCTTTCACGTTGATATCTATTAATGGGCATCTCCATAGCCCTTTGATATGCCGAGTCAATGTGACCATCTCCTCCTTTTAGCCTCACAACCTCCACCACACTCTATTTCACCTATAGTGCTATATCCATGGCTCAAGCTCATGTATTGCGTGAGAGTTTAAAAAGGTTTGAGAACGTAAGAGTGCGAAAACAATTACTTGGCCAATACCGGGGTTGTGCATGATTTAAATTCGTTGTGTGGGGATGATGGAGCATAGCCAGACTATATGATTTTGTAGGGATAACTTTCTTTGGCCTTGTTATTTCGAAAGTTCATGATTACCTTGCTAGTTTGCTTGAAGTATTATTGTTTTCATGTCAATAGCAAACTATTGTTTTGAATCTTACGGATCTGAACATTCATGTCACATGAAAGAAGTTACAAAGGAAAAATGTGCTAGGTAGCATTCCACATCAAAAAATCAGTATTTATCACTTCCCTACTCGAGGACGAGCACGAGTTAAGCTTGGGGATGCTTGATATGTCTCCAACGTATCTATAATTTTTGATGGTTCCATGTTATTATCTTGTCAAACTTTGGATGTTTTGTATGCCTTTTATATATTTTTTGGGACTAACTTATTAACTCAGTGCCAAGTGCCAGTTCCTGTTTTTTCCGTGTTTTTGACCTTTTTCATAGGAGAATATTAAACGCAGTCCAAACGGAATAAAAGCTCCGAAAACATTTTTTTTCCGGAACAGAAGATACGCAGGGAGCTTGGGAACCAAGGCAGAGCGTGCCAGGGGAGGCCCCAAGCCCCCTAGCTGCGACCTGGGGGGGCGCGCCTAGCAGGCTTGTGGGCCCCCTGTGGTTCCTCTTCCCTACTTCTTCCGCCTATAAATCCCCGAAAATTCCAAAACCATGGGAGAGAGCCACGAAAATACGTTTCCGCCGCCGCAAGCTTCTGTCTCCGCAAGATCCCATCTGGGGCACATTCTGGTTCCCTGCCGGAGGGGGGATTCGGACATGGAGGGCTTCTTCATCAACACCATTGCCTCTCCGATGATGCGTGAGTAGTTCACCATAGACCTTTGGGTCCATAGCTAGTAGCTAGATGGCTTCTTCCCTCTCATGGATCTTCAATACAAAGTTCTCCATGATATTCATGGAGATCTATCCGATGTAATCTTCTTTTGCGGTGTGTTTGTCGAGATCCGATGAATTGTGGATTTATGATCAGATTATCTATGAATCTCATTTGAGTTTCTTTTGATCTCTTATATGCATGATTTCATATCCTTGTAATTCTCTTAGAGTTGTGGGTTTTGTTTGGCCAACTTGATCTATGATTCTTGCAATGGGAGAAGTGCTTCGTTTTGGGTTCATACCGTGCGGTGACCTCACCCAGTGACAGAAGGGGTAGTGAGGCACGCATCGTGTTGTTGCCATCAAGGGTAAAAATATGGGGTTTATATCTATTGCATGAATTTATCCCTCTAGATCATGTCATCTTGCTTAAGGCGTTACTCTGTTTGTCATGAACTCAATACACTAGATACATGCTGGATAGCGGTCGATGTGTGGAGTAATAGTAGTAGATGCAGAAAGTATCGATCTACTTGTCTCGGACGTCATGCGTATATGTATGATCATTGCCTTAGATATCGTCATGACTTTGCGCGGTTCTATGAATTGCTCGACAGTAATTCATTCACCCATCGTAATATTTGCTATCATGAGAGAAGCCTCTAGTGAACACTATGGCCCCCGGGTCTACTTCACATCATATTTTCAGCCCTACACTTTTACTTTGTTGCACTTTCCGTCTTCAGATCTCACCTTGCAATCAATCGTGAAGGGATTGACAACCCCTTTGTAGCGTTGGGTGCAAGTTTGCTGTTTTTGCGCAGGTACTTTAGGAACTTGGCTTGATACTCCTACTGGATTGATACCTTGGTTCTCAAACTGAGGGAAATACTTAGTGCTACTATGCTGCATCACCCTTTCCTCTTGAAGGGAAAAACCAACGCAAGCTCAAGAGGTAACAAGAAGAATTTCTGGCGCCATTTCCGGGGAGCATGAGGTGAAGCTTATCCAAGTAACCGTTGCAAACTCATCTCTTGCATTTATTTATTTTGCCTCTCGTTTTCCTCTCCCCCACTTCTGAAAAACAAAAATTTACAAAAATATTTGCCTTTTTCGTTTGCCCTTTTCTTTCCCTTGCTCTCTGTTCGCTTGTGTGCTTGTCTGCTTGCTGAAGTCACCATGACTGAAAACACCAAACTTTGTGAATTCTCGAATACTAATAATAATTATTTTATTAGTACTCCGATTGCTCCCGCCACTAGTGCGGAATCATATGAAATCAATGCTGCTTTGTTGAATCTTGATATGAAAGAGAAATTCTCCGGCCTTCCCAGTGAAGATGACGCATCCCATCTTAATACGTTCATTGAGTTATGCGATATGCAAAAGAAGAAAGATGTGGATAATGATGTGATTAAATTGAAGCTATTTCCCTTCTCATTGCGGGATCGAGCAAAAACTTGGTTTTCATCTTTGCCCAAAAATAGTATTCATTCTTGGAACAAGTGCAAAGATGCTTATATATCCAAGTGTTTTCCAACGGCTAAGATTATCTCTCTCCATAATGATATCATGAATTTTAAGCAACTAGATCATGAACATGTTGCACAATCTTGGGAGAGAATGAAATTGATGATTAGAAATTGTCCCGCACATGGCTTGAGTCTTTGGGTGATTATACAAATCTTCTATGATGGTTTGAATTTTGCTTCTAGAAATATCATGGACTCCGCCTCCGGTGGAACTTTCATGGAAATCACATTAGGAGAAGCCACAAAACTCCTAGACAATATCATGACAAGCTATTCTCGGTGGCACACTGAAAGGCACCTACTAGTAAAAAACTACACGCTATAGAAGAAATTAACTCGTTGAGTGCTAAGATGGATGAGTTAATGAAATTGTTTGCTAGTAAAGGTGCTCCTTTAGATCCAAATGATATGCCCTTGTCCTCCTTGATTGATAGTAGTAATGAAAGCTTGGATGTTAATTTTGTTGGTAGGAATAATTTTGGCAACAAAAATGCTTTTAGAGGAAACTATATTCCTAGGCCTTTTCCAAGAAATCCCTCTAATAACTTTGGCATCTCCTACAACAATGCTCATGGAAATTACAATAAATTACGCTCTGATCTAGAGAGTAATATTAAAGAGTTTATTAACTCGCAAAAGATTTTCGATGCGTCCATAGAAGAAAAACTACTCAAAATTGATGATTTGCCTAGGAGCGTTGATAGAATGTCTCTTGATATTGATTCTTTGAAAGTTAGATGTGCTCCTCCCAAGATCAATATGGATGAAACTTTGAAAGCTATGCGTGTTTCCATGAATGAGAGTAAAGAAAGAGCCGCCCAAATTTGTGCTAGACATGAATGGCTTAAAAAGGCAGGTTCTCGTGATGAGAATCACGAAGATCTTAAAGTGCTTGGTGTGACTCCCATTAAATCCTTGTTTTCTAGTGTCAAACCTAATGATGATGGGGCCGGATAAGAATCCACTTTGGTTGAAAAACGCCCCAATGATTCGGAGTCCATCTATCTTGATGCTAAAAGCATTGAAAGTGGAGTAGAGGATATCAAAACTTTGAGTAGTAATGAAACTAGTACTTTGGATTTGAAGGAATTCAATTATGATAGTTGCTCTTTGATTGAATGTATTTCCTTGATGCAATCCATGCTAAACTCTCCACACGCTTATAGCCAAAACAAGGCCTTTACCGATCATATCGTCGATGCTATGATGAAACATCTTGAAGAGAAAGTTGAATTGGAAATTTCTATTCCTAGAAAACTTCATGATGAGTGGGAACCTACTATCAAAATCAAGATCAAAAACTATGAATGCAATGCTTTGTGTGATTTGGGTGCTAGTGTTTTCGCGATTCCAAAGTCTTTATGTGCTATTCTAGGCTTCGATGAGATTGATGAGTGCTCTCTTAATTTGCATCTTGTGGATTCTACTGTTAAGAAACCTATGGGAAGGATCAATGATGTTCTTATTATTGCAAATAGGAACTATGTACCCGTAGATTGCATTGTGCTTGATATTGATTGCAATCCTACATCTCCTATCATTCTTGGTACACCTTTCCTAAGGACTATTGGTGTTGTCATCGATATGAAGGAAGGGAATATTAGATTTCAATTTCCATTAAAGAAGGGCATGGAACATTTTCCTAGAAAGAAAATAAGATTGCCTTATGAATCCATGATGAGGGCTACTTATAGTTTGAGTAACAAAGACGACGATACGTGATTCTTTCGCCTTATGCCTAGCTAAGGGCGTTAAACAAAACGCTTGTTGGGAGGCACCCCAATGAATTTATCTTTGCTTTTTGCTTTCTGTTTTGTTGCGTCCACACATCATAATTCTTTTATGATTGTGTTTTTTGTGTTTTAGCCAAGTAAAACCTTTATGACTACTTTTGGTGATGGTTGTTTGATCAGGCTGGAAAAAGACAGAAACTATTCGCTCACGAAATTATTTTTCATTTTATCCAGAAAGAACTTTTGAATTGATTCTTTTTTATGCTGGTTGATATGCCAATTTACCAAATTTTCGTAATTTTTCAGAATTGTTTGGATACCAGAAGTATACGAAGTATACAGATTGCTACAGACTGGTGTGTTTTTGATAGATTCTGTTTTTTTGTGTGTTGATTGCTTATTTTGATGAAACTATGGATAGTATCGGGGGGTAATAGCCATGGAAAAGTGAGAATACAGTAATATAACACCAATATAAAAACAAATCAAGTTTGCTACAGTACCTAAAGAGGTGGTAGTTTGTTTTCTTGTGCTAATGATATCACGAGTTTCTGTTTAAGTTTTGTGTTGTGAAGTTTTCAAGTTTTGGGTGATGTTCTCATGGACAATGGGATAAAGAGTGGAAAGAGCTCAAGCTTGGGGATGTCCAAGGCATCCCAAGCCAAATTCAAGGACACCAAAAAGCCTAAGCTTGGGGATGCCCCGGGAAGGCATCCCCTCTTTCGTCTTCAAATCCATCGGTAACATTACTTGGAGCTATATTTTTATTCACCACATGATATGTGTTTTGCTTGGAGTTCGTGTATTATAGGAGTATTTTCTTTTTGTTGTGTCACAGTCATCCTTGCTGCACACCTTTTGAGAGAGACATGCACTCATTGTGAATTTGCTAGAATACTCATTGAGCTTCACTTATATCTTTTGAGCTAGATAACTTTGCTCTATGTGCTTCACTTAGATCTTTTAGAGAATGGAGGTGTCATATTTTGGAGAAATAAGAACTCTCGATCTTCACTTATATCTTTTTGAGAGTGCTCTCTCTGAGTAACTTGGTAGTTGGCTTGTGCTACGAAAGTAGTCCTAAAGATGATAGGCGTCCAAAGAGGATACAATAAAACTTCCATATTCTTGTGCATTGATTATAAAGAGAAATCTGATTCCTCTCAATTAGTTTTGAGACATGGATTTGGTAATATTAAGAGTCATGTAAGTAAGGTGTTGTTAATCTAGAAATACTTGTGTTAAAGTTAGTGATTCCCGTAACATGCACGTATGGTGAACCGCTATGTTAAGAAGTCGGAGCATAATTGATTTATTGATTGTCATCCTTTGTGTTGCGATCGAGATCGCGCGATGGTTAACACCTACCAACCCTTCCCCTAGGAGTATGTGTTTAGCACTTTGTTTCGATTACTAATAAAAACTTTCGCAATAAGTATGTGAGTTCTTAGTGACTCATGTGAGTCCATGGTATAGATGCACTTTCACCTTCCACCATTTCTAGCCTCTCTAGTGCCGCGCAACTTCCGCCGGTACACAAAACCACCATAGATCTTCCTTAAAACAGCCACCATACCTACCTATCATGGCCTTTTCATAGCCATTCCGAGATATATTGCCATGCAACTCCCACAGTTCTGTCTCATGACTTGTGCCATCACTTACATATTGCCATTGCATGATTGTAAGATAGCTAGCGAGATGTTTCAACGTCATACGCCAAGCTCGATCGTTGCACATCCCGGCACCCTGCCGGAGGCATTTCCTATAGAGTCATCATCGTTCTAAGCATTGAGCTGTTAGTAATTGAAAGTGTGATGGTCATCATTATTAGAGCATTGTCGCATGTGAGGAAATAAAAAAAAGAGGCCAAAGTTGCCCACAAATATATATATATATATATATATATATATATATATATATATATATATATATATATATATATATATATATATATATATATATATATATATATGGAAAGAGGCCAAAGAGCCCAAAAAAAGAGATAAAAAGAGAGAAGGGACAATACTACTATCTTTTTCCACACTTGTGCTTCATAATAGCACCATGTTCTTCATGATTGAGAGTCTCTTGTTTTGTCACCATCATATACTAGTGGGAATCTTCATTATGTAACTTCGCTTGTATATTCCAATGATGGGCTTCCTCAAAATTGCCCTAGGTCTTCGTGAGCAAGAAAGTTGGATGCACACCCACTAGTTCTCTTTTTGAGCTTTCACACACTTATAGCTCTAAGTGCATCCATTGCATGGTAATCCCTACTCTTTCATATTGATATCTATTAATGGGCATCTCCATAGCCATTTCATATGCCGAGTCAATGTGACCATCTCCTCCTTTTTGCCTCACAACCTCCACCACACTCTATTTCACCTATAGTGCTATATCCATGGCTCACGCTCATGTATTGCATGAGAGTTGAAAAAGGTTTGAGAAAGTAAGAGTGCGAAAACAATTACTTGGCCAATACCGGGGTTCTGCATGATTTAAATTCGTCGTGTGGGGATGATGGCGCATAGCCAGACTATATGATTTTGTAGGAATAACTTTCTTTGGCCTTACTATTTCGAAAGTTCATGATTATCTTGCTAGTTTGCTTGAAGTATTATTGTTTTCATGTCAATAGCAAACTATTGTTTTGAATCTTACGGATCTGAACATTCATGTCACATGAAAGAAGTTACAAAGGACAAATATGCTAGGTAGCATTCCACATCAAAAATTCAGTCTTTATCACTTCCCTACTCGAGGACGAGCAGGAGTTAAGCTTGGGGATGCTTGATACGTCTCCAACGTATCTATAATTTTTGATGGTTCCATGCTATTATCTTGTCAAACTTTGGATGCTTTGTATGCCTTTTATATATTTTTTGGGACTAACTTATTAACTCAGTGCCAAGTGCCAGTTCCTGTTTTTTCCGTGTTTTTGACCTTTTTCAGAGGAGAATATTAAACGGAGTCCAAACAGAATAAAACCTTCGAAAATATTTTTTTTCCGAAACAGAAGATATGCAGGGAGCTTGAGAACCAAGGCAGAGGGCACCAGGGGAGGCCACAAACCCCTATCCGCGGCCTGGGGGGCGCGCCTAGCAGGCTTGTGGGCCCCCTGTGGCTCCTCTGCCCTACTTATTCCGCTTATAAATCCCCGAAAAATCCAAAACCACGGGAGAGAGCCACGAAAATACTTTTCCGCCGCCGCAAGCTTCTGTCTCCGCAAGATCCCATCTCGGGCACGTTCTTGTGCCCTGCCGGAGGCGGGATTCGGACACGGAGGGGTTCTTCATCAACACCATTGCCTCTCCGATGATGCGTGAGTAGTTCAACATAGACCTTCGGGTCCATAGCTAGTAGCTAGATGGCTTCTTCTCTCTCTTGGATGTTTAATACAAAGTTCTAAACGATCTTCATGGAGATCTATCCGATGTAATCTTGTTTTGCGGTGTGTTTGTCGAGATCCGATGAATTGTGGATTTATGATCAGATTATCTATGAATCTTATTTGAGTTTCTTCTGATCTCTTATATGCATGATTTCATATCCTTGTAATTCTCTTCGAGTTGTGGGTTTTGTTTGGCCAACTTGATCTATGATTCTTGCAATGGGGGAAGTGCTAGGTTTTGGGTTAATACCTTACGGTGACCTCACCCAGTGACAGAAGGGGTAGCGAGGCACGCATCGTGTTGTTGCCATCAAGGGTAAAAAGATGGGGTTTATATCTATTGCATGAATTTATCCCTCTACATCATGTCATCTTGCTTAAGGCGTTACTCTGTTTGTCGTGAACTCAATACACTAGATCCATGCTGGATAGGGGTCGATGTGTGGAGTAATAGTAGTAGATGCAGAAAGTATCGGTCTACTTGTTTCGGACGTGATGCCTATATGTATGATGATTGCCTTAGATATCGTCATGACTTTGCGTGGTTCTATCAATTGCTCGATAGTAATTCGTTCACCCACCGTAATATTTTCTATCATGAGAGAAGCCTCTAGTGAACACTATGGCCCCCGGGTCTACTTCACATCATATTTTCAACCCTACACTTTTACTTTGTTGCACCTTCCGCCTTCAGATCTCGCCTTGCAATCAATCGTGAAGGGATTGACAACCCCTTTGTAGCGTTGGGTGCAAGTTTGCTGTTTTTGCTCAGGTACTTTAGGAACTTGGCTTGATACTCCTACTGGATTGATACCTTGGTTCTCAAACTCAGGGAAATACTTACTTCTACTGTGCTGCATCACCCTTTTCTCTTCAAGGGAAAAACCAACGCAAGCTCAAGAGGTAGCAGCTGCGCCCCTCACAATACCGGTCTGGTCGTCGGCGAGGAAGAGTAGGACATGTGACAGTAGCTGGCTCATGGGAGTCGAGCTCCTGCCGTCTCCCATTCCCCACTCTTCCTCATCGAAGCCCATAACCCAGACATTGATAGTCAACATGAGACTTATGACAGATACTTCCTCGGAGGAGCCGACTTCCACCATGACGCGGTTGTGTTTCCCGCACTGGTGCACCCTACGAGGCGTTGGAGAGTGTGACTCTGCCTCTCCAACATCCACTGTCACGAGGGCCTCTGCCGCATCCATGCCCGCTACCTCGCCCAGCAGTCACGCCACGCCATGACATTGTCCGAGGACAGCCATGCTTCGTGCTCGATGCGCCAACAGAGGGGTTGCGCTTCCGCCACGGTGTTCGGATGCCAGACGGGCCACACCGCCTCCGGTGAGGCAGCGACACCGGATCCAAGGACCATTTGTGTGGACGCAATGGATTCCCGGTGTTGCAAGTCCGAGCGCTGTCGTAGTGCGACCGCCTCCCAGGACCATCAGTTGGATTTTTCCTCACTGATGATTTTCTCTCAAAGTCCTCATAGGATGGGATGCCCTTAAATGAGAACTGTCAAGATCTCTCTCGGAGCAACCAACCAGCTAGTGGTTATGGGGGCGGCTATTTATAGCCAGGGAGCAATCCTAGCTTGATTTGACATAAATGCCCCAATGATATGACCGTTATGTGGATAAGGTTTGGGGACAGCTCGCGCTTGGCGCGGCAATGTCGGCACTTTCAAGCTATGGAAGTCCTCATGTCTCACATCTTCCTCACTTGTAGGCAATTTTCCTTGGCAAAATCCTAACTTCTCACTTCAGAGAACATAAGACCTTCGTCTCTGTCACTCAAGAAATTGACTAAACTGTAAAAGATTTCCAAAGGCTTCACTCGAAGGATTGGGTATGTGTAGGCTTTGAGGTGAGCATCACTTGAAAACTTTTCCTTAGTATTACCTCGACCCCCTTTAGCAATACGGTGTTCCTATGACTCAAAAGAAAGGAAATGAAAATACGAAAACAAAAGTCTTCACGCTTCAAAGTCATTGCATCAATATCCTCAAGGACACACCAATTTTCTCACTTTCAAAATCTTCACGAAAGTATCAAAGTCTTCACTTGAAGACATTCATTTTTAGGGATAGATATTCTTTGAATAACTCAAACTCCTCAACGACTTATAGAGCCTATGTACACTCACAAACACATTAGTCTCTTAACCTATAAGTCTTCCATACATCAAAATCACTAAGGGGCACTAGATGCACTTACACGTGGCGAATGAGAGTGGGGGGAGTGGAGGAGAGGGGAGTGAAGTGCCTAGGGTTTGGTCTGCCGAGCGGATGAGGACGGATATATGTGGGATAGATGCGGGCCAGACGGTCGTGCCTGGGCGCACCCGGCTCCCCCATATCCGCCCCATATTTGGGCTGGAAATGAGGGGTGCCGACCAGCACAGGTGTTTGAGGCCGGTTTGAGGGGTCCGTCTGGGTCGCTTTTTCGTGACCGATCAGTAATCGAGCGGCTTGTCCGGACGTTTGACGAGGGTTTGAGCGAAATCATTAATTGAGGAGTACACCTTTTAAAGATCACTCCCACCTCCTAGGTTGCGACACGTGACTCATTGCATGCGTGCGAGTTGTCACAACCGCGAGTTTTCCCTTTTTTTGTAGATCCGTATTTTAAAACCGTTTAATCTACTACACTATGTGTCCAAATCTCGAACCGTTTTCATCGTTGGGCTTCTCGCGTCGAAATCTTCAAAACTAGATCCCATATTGATAGGTTTTGGCGAACTTTTTTTCACGAAAAAACGGACCAAAAAACCGTGCCTCTCGCGTTAAAAAAACAAAAAAAGTGTTATTTTGCGTTTTCCCTTTCCGGGAGGCATGGTCGTAGCTCTGGCGAAAAAAACACGCGTTTTCCCTTTTCGAGAGGCACATGCATGCCTCTCATGAAGGCAAAACCGTGCCTCTCGCAGAAGCAAAACGCGCCTCTCACAAAGAAAACAGAAAACACGTTTTTGCCTTACCAAGAGGCATGACCGTGCCCCTCGCGAAGGAAAAACCTTGCCTCTCTCGAAAGCAAAACAGTGCCTCTCGCTAAAGAAAAATCGTGCCTCTCGCAAAAACACTTTTTTTTTAATTCCCGAGGGGCACGGGCGTACCTCTCGTGAAGGTAAAATTGTGCCTCCCGCGAAAGCAAAATTGTGTCTCTTACGTAAAAAAAACAGAAAACACATTTTTCACGCAATTTTTTCATCAAAAAGCTCAGAAAGACCGGTGAAAAACCGAAACACCAAAAAGAATCGAAAAAACCTATCTAAAAAGCCAAAAAACACGTGCGAAAAAAATCGAAGGGAAGCGCTTATAACTCGACATGTGGTGGTGGTTGAAAACGCGTAAGTGGTGTCACGTGAGAATGCTCGTTAAAAGGCTTTTGAAGTAGCGCTCGCTAACTAGTTGCTTTCGGGTTTGAGGGGTTCTGTTGTAGATGATCTCATGGAGCAAACATCAAACTAAGGGGGTCTGCTGCTGGCTGCGACTAGTTAAGATTAAGGCTTAGCTAGCCCATTCAAAGAAAATGTTTTCCTTTTTGTGTGTTGATCGCTGTTCTCAATTATTCCAGGGGCTTTGATCGCACTAGACAATTGTTAGCGCAGTTCTAATCTTTTTATATGTTTCATAAAATATGTTCGTGACAATCAAAAAATGTTCATGTATTTCACAAAAATGTATGCAACTTATAATTTTTTTTGAATATAATGTAACAAAATGATTGATTAATATAGATTTTTTAATTTAACTAAAAATGTAAGCAAAATTTTATAAAAAGACTACCAAGTTCCAAAAAAATATTTATGATATTTTAAAAAATGTTCTATACTCTACTAGAAATTTGTTCACGTAAGTTAAAAACATATTTATCTCTTAAAATAATGTACGTGAAATCATAAAGTAATAACCATGCGTAGCAAAACAAAAGTCCATTAATTTATAAAACTATTTATAAAATGTAAAACATGTTTTACTAGTTTAGAAATCTTTGAATAATATTTTAAAATTGTACAACATGTATTTTATTTTTTATGGTGTATTAAAAAGTGTTCAAATCAGGTATTTTTGAAAGAAATGAAAATGCCCAATATGAATCAGAGAGATGTCTCAGGTATGCTCTAAAAATGAAAAACTATGAAAAAGTAGAAATGTGTTAACCTATAAATTGTTTGAAAAATGCCTGACATGAAACAAAAAAAATGAAAAAGGGAGAAGAAAACCAAGAAAAAAAACAAAGAAAACCAAAGTACACAGAGAATGAAAGTAAGAACGAAATAACCAGTGAGAAAACAAAGAAGCCAAACAATGAAGTATCCCACGAAAAGTAAAATGAAGAACAATAGAAAAACCATAGGAAAAAAAGGAGAAAACCCCGACACCGAAACAATTCGAACCTACTAGATCCTAGCTAGGAACCGGACTAATGGAGCCCGTTATGCATCGCTCGTAAGCGACTCCCATTAAAAATCGATACGGGCGATATGTAATGTAACTATGCCGAGCAGAGAGGCTTTGACGCGGGCCGTATCCGAGAGCAGCCGGTGCGCCCCCAAGAAAAGCTGTGGCCGCGATATGGTCCAGGCCTTTCGTCAGACTGCAGGCAGATCCACGGAAAGAGTAAAGAGCTGTCAAACATCAGTCATTAGTCAGTACAGTACAGTACACGATGATGCTTTACCTTGATGGACGCCACTGCATCTGATACTAAAAACCTGTCAGCGTGCATGCAGATTCGGGGCAGCTAGTGCTACGACACGAATATATTCAGAACTTACAATCATAGGATTAGTATAACGTAGCCAATATCTTTAATGTGGTATTGTATGACTTGTCTATTTGTTGCTACTACATTCTTTACCCGTTTCAGATCTTGCTCACGATAGGTTTACCTACAAAAAGCAGAAGTGTCACATCTGTACTATTAGGACTTGTCTAGAAGTTTGGAGGATTTTTCTTCCTTAACCCTAGATGCTAGGGCAAACTTTTCCTCCAAACTTCACAAGTAAGTCCGTAGATTCGTCTCACCTCTGCCTGTGGTTTCGACGGCCGGTGGCGCGAAGGAAATCCTTTTGTTCTCTCTCTGGTTAGTAATTTAGGTTAGGATTTTTTAGTCCTTGCGGGTGCAACGTTTTGATGGATGGTGACGCTTCTGCTTTGAGTTTGTTTTCTAGGCTTCGATTCTTTTTGAGGTTGTCCGTCTGGACATAGTTGACGGTGCTCTAGCGTAGATTTATGTCATCTCCTTGGACGATGAGGTTAGGATTTTTTGTCATGTGGACGGATTTGGTGTCACATGCTTCAGGTTTATGCAAGGGTTTAATGAAAAAGACTGTGGCTCCAGGGCGCTTGTCCTTAGGGTTGTTGAGTATATGAGCAAACTACTACAAGATTTAATCCAAATTAACAGTAAATAAATCATGACGACAATAACAAAGATTGAACTAATCATGCGGACTAGCATAGTAGATGAATAGATCAAATCTACGACACAAACTAGATACAAAAATTCTAGCATTACCTCAAACAAAGAGGATAAGATTGCATATGGTGTAGCGGGAGCAGAACCGCCAGTGTTGGTGTTGTCTGCCATGATAAAGAGGTTGCGAGATCGGGGAAGAAGTCGTCGTCCGGGAAGTAGTTGCTGCCAGCAGTCGCACGAGTGCGCTCCCCAAAAACCCGATCTCCCCTCTCCCGTACAGGACCATGAGAGGTGGGGTTCCGGAGGCCTGCTATCCTTTCTCATGGAGCATGCCAAAAGGAGGGATGGAGAAGACTTGGGTGGCGGCGCAATGACCTGGAACGGTGCGGAGTCATATGATGTGACGTCCGCTATGGTTGGCAGGGACCTCACGTATATACATGCGCGTCTGGATGGAGAGATGTGGACTGGACCCACGTCCGAGTCGGTAATAGCCCACGATCCGATGTCTCAGATCATGGCGTGTCTGTTACGGATTCTTCATTCCTGACCAGCAAAAATAAGCGCGTAGGTATGAGTTCGGTTCGGCTCAATCCTGTGACGAGGCGAGCGAGGAGAAGGAGCGCGCATGTAGGTCTCCTCTTCTCATGCTCGTACAAGTGCTAGAAGAGCCCACCTTATAAGATGATGCAACTCTCTTGCAACTAACGGTATGAGACTAAACATTAGTTTCACTCACACTACACACAAAACCTAGCAAAAATGGAATTTAGATTTTAGTTGGGCTTTGGGCCAAAGGCCTATTAGCAAAATTCTAACAAGGGGCACATGCACGTAGACTTTCCGGCTGTCATCGACATGATCAAATCGACTCCGATAGAAGAGCATGACAGCGGTGCATCGGCGACTCGTTCACATGACAGTAGTGGGTTCGATAGTCTTGAATCTCAATGCATTTTTATTATGTCTGAGAAGCTTTGTACTTCCGATGAGTTTTTATAATAGATCTGATCTTTTTGGAACGAAAAATCTATCCAAAGATATGCTAGGGATATATATGGTTAATTACCATGAATATATTTTTGACTAATCGTCAGTTGTTCCAACACAGCACAATCGAAGACGTTTACATATGTACATAGACACATTTTTTTATGAATGCACATACGCATACTTTAACTCTATATAAGTATTGATATTGAGCCTAGTAACATATTAAGATTGATGAAGTTAGGGCAGGCAGACGGCTACAAGATAAAAACGAGCACCGGTGCAAGTCTAGGACTTGAACCACAATGGGCTGATTCTAGAAAAAAAGCTAACCATCTGATCTACTCTCAGTTCGGGACTAATATCCAGTTGTTAATGCTCTTTACATGGTAGAGATTACGCTTTAATGCTAGTTCAGTTTCTTCTCCCAGGATTCCTTGTGGACGACATGATACATACTCACACTTTGAGCGCTTTTGCTCTTTAGTTTTTGCTTTCTCTTTTGCATGAACCTGTCGCGAAGCAAGGTATTGCTCCCAGTCCCACGCTCCCGGCTACACAACCTTCCAGCATTTGCTATATATATGGCCATTATAGACCGGTCCTAAAAAACAACAACGAGATCTGCCACACATCACCCGTCCTCCATCGATCAACGATCAACTGAGCAGCAGAGTAGAGGGAGTGACCGGCGACGACGATGCCGGGAGCCGTGAAGGTGTTCGGGTCGCCGACGTCGTCGGAGGTCGCCCGCGTCCTGACGTGCCTCTTCGAGAAGGATGTCGAGTTCCAGCTCATCCGTGTCGACTCCTTCCGCGGCCCCAACCGCATGCCCCAGTACCTCAAGCTGCAGCCGCACGGCGAGGCGCTCACCTTCGAGGACGGCAACGTCACCCTCGTTGGTAAGCAACGCAACAATGTCAGTAGATTTTGATCTCCGTGACGCACACTAGTATATGTTGATGAAATGTGTCATGTGTGGATGATGCGCGTGGGCGTAGAGTCGAGGAAGATCCTGAGGCACATCGCCGACAAGTACAAGAGGCAGGGGAACCCGGACCTGATCGGGATGGGGGCGCTGGAGCGCTCGTCCATCGAGCAGTGGCTGCAGACGGAGGCGCAGAGCTTCGACGTGCCCAGCGCCGACATGATCTACAGCCTCGCCTACCTGCCGCGCACCATGCCGCTCGACGGCAGAAAGGACGGCGGCGCCGGCGCCGGCCGCGACTCTGCCAGGCAGCAGCAGCAGCAGCAGCGGGACATTATGATGAGTCCGGCCCACATGCAGAAGGTGGAGGAGATGAAGCAGCTGTTCGAGAAGAGCAGCAGGGATCTGAGCAAGGTGCTGGACATCTACGACCAGCGGCTTGAGGAGGCCGAGTACCTCGCCGGCGACAAGTTCACCCTCGCCGACCTCTCCCACATGCCCAACGCCGACCGCCTCGCCTCCGACGAGCGCACTGCCCGCCTCATCCAGTCCCGCAGGAACGTCAGCCGCTGGTGGACTGCCGTCTCGAGCCGCGGGTCCTGGGTGTACGTCAAGAGCCTGCAGCGCCCGTCGTCCGCCGAGGCGCCATTCTGATCTCCATGCGCGATCGCCGTCGAGAAGGTGCTGCCCACAGCTCCATCAACACCATATCCGTGGCATTTCCGTTCCTGCGCTTCACAGTTTCGATTGATATCTTTGCCCTTTCCGTTGTTCTGAATAATCTCGTATACGTTGCGTTCTTCTTCATCGGCATGGGTGTTTCGCCCCTGCCTTCCTGCTGTTGCCGTCGAAAGATCATTTGAATCGTGTAATAATAAGCGTAATAAAATGCTTTCCCCTGTCTTTTTTTTATTGTAGTTCGGATACTGCACTAGCATGCACGAACACGGAAATTTCTGTTCGCACAGCTCCACTGCGTACACGATCTGCACTGGTCTTTTTTTAGTAAGACAGCAGGAGATCTGCTCTGATTCTATTAAGAAGGAGAAAGGCCGACGGCCAAATACAATGTTATGTCAGATCAAGTGTACACTGGAAAAAAGACAACTGTTGCCGGCTTTGTCACGCAACAAAGGGATCGAATAGTGTGATTTCAGCCTAGATCAAAAATAATTGGGCAGCCCCAAGTTTTCAGGCTGCAGCTTCATATTTAATAGGGGTAATCAACATTGAAACCGGAAGCTCTTTTTTCTGAAAAATCCTACGGTTTCGTTCAAGCCAAAGCTCCAAGCAGATCAACATTGCAAGTGCATGTGCTCCTTTCCTTCGTCCTGCGTCTAAACCAGGAGGACTTAGAGTTTGAAACCATTCGCTGAGGGATCCCTCAGCCATCCAGGTAGCAGATTTTAAGGATGGCAAACATGTGAAGACAGCCATTGCATCCCAAACCTTCCTCGACCATAATCATTCAGAGAGGAGATGCGCGGTTGTCTCGAGACAACGGATACAAAGAGGGTAGAAATAATTATTGTCCCAACCTCGCAAAAGCAACACGTCTGCGGTGAGGATCTTGTTTTGCATGGCCATCCAGAGGAATATCTTGCACTTGGGAAGCGCCCAGGTCCGCATACCGAGGTGTATAGTTTGTAGTTGATCATATCCTCGAATTGAAAGTGATAGGCTGACCTGGCAGAGTATGTACCATCAGTTGTCAACTTCCATGCAATGGAGTCACTAACCGTCGGGCTCAGATGAGTTTGATTTAAAATATTGGAGAGGTTAATAAGCTCATCAATCATATCATCACGCCAGTTGCGCTCGAGATCGTGGACCCAGTTATCCCGCGACAGTGCATCATGGACAGTTCTTCCTTTCCTGGATGAGCCCTCAAACAATTTTGGTGCAACATCCCTTGGTGCCATCCCATGTAGCCATGCATCCTTCCAGAAAAGTGTTGTTTTTCCATCTCCTATGATGACTTTAGTAGCACCGGAAAATATAGCGAAATCTCTATCATCACATAGTCCTCCCGCGCCAGCAATCGGAATTTTGGCATCGGTCCATCGTAGCCAAATCCATCTTAACCTGAGTGCACGTGCAAAATTTTCCATGTCATGCATCCCAAGAGCTCCAAGCTGTTTTGGGCGACAGATGACGTCCCATCTTACCCTGCATTGCCCTCCATTGCATTTTTCTTCGGCACACCAAAACCAAGCCCTAGTGTGCTGGTCAAACCAGTTTAGGAGTCATTTTGGAGGTTTATGCGATGAGAGCATGTAGACAAGCAGGGATTGAAGAACCGCTTTCGCTAGGATCATCCTATCCCCCTTGGACATTAGCTTGCCTTTCCATCCCGCCATTTTGTTGTCAAACTTGGACATGATGTTGAGGTAATGAATTTTCTGTAGCTTCTTGACAGAAAACGTCATCCCAAGGTAGGTAGAAGGAAATTCGGGCGTGACGATGTTGAGACTGGAGCATATGTCGGTGAAGGATGCATTGGGGAGCCCTTTCGTGAAGATATTAGCAAATTGCGCACTCGTTGGAACATGTAGAACTCGAACCTCGCCAACAGCCACCTTCTCATGAACAAAGTAGATGTCGATCTCAATGTGCTTCGTGCGACGATGCTGAAGTGGATTAGATGCGAGATAGACTGCTGAAATGTTGTCGCAGTAAACAATGGTAGCATGCTCGAGTGGTCGATGAAGCTCCACGAGGAGTTGTTGAAGCCAGACGGCCTTGGCTACAGCATGTGCAACAGCCCGATACTTAGATTCAGCGGAGTACATGGAAACTGTATCCTGCCTTTTCGAAGATCAAGAAACAACATTATCACCCAAATAAACACAATAGCTGGATGTGGATCATCGAGTGTCGGGACAACCTGCCCATTCTACATCAGAATATACTGTCAATACTGTTGGAGAGGAAGACTTAATAAGGAGGTCGTGGTCTAGAGTACCTTTGAGATAGCGAAGAATGCGTCTAATATGAGCAAGATGAGGAGCACGAGGGTCGTGCATAAAAAGACAGGCTTGTTGAATAGAGTAGGAATATCAGGACGAGTGAGAGTATCATATTGAAGGGCACCGGTAATGCTACGATAATAAGTGGGATCGGGAACGTGGTCGCCATCAGCCGATAATTCGGCACCATTGTCAGCAGGTGTTCGACAAGGTTGACAATCAGACATGCCGGCACGGGAGAGAAAATCTATAACATATTAGCGTTGGGAGATAAAAAGAGTAGAGGGAGTACGAGAAACATTAATACCAAGAAAATGATGTAGAGGACCAAGATTAGTCATAGAAAATTCATGATTGAGAGAAGATATTATTTGGTATAGGAAAGTATTGGAAGAAGCGGTTAGAATAATATCATCTACATATAATAAGAGATAGGAGGTGTGATTGGAGGAATGAAAAACAAAGAGAGAGGAGTCAGATTTAGAAGGGACAAAGCCAATGGTATGAACGAAGGTAGCAAAACATTGGAACTAGGCTCGAGGAGCCTGCTTCTGACCATACAACGATTTGTTAAGAAGACAAACGAGATTCGGGGAGGAGGGATTTTCAAAACCAGAGTGTTGCTGGCAGTACACAGTTTCATTCAGTGTTCCATGGAGAAAAGCATTTTTGACATCCAATTCAAGAATGGTCCATGAAGAGGAGACCGCAAGACTAAGAACAACACGGATGGTGCTAGGTTTTACCACAGGAGAAAAGGTCTCATCAAAATCAATGTCGTGCTGCTGTGAAAAACCACGACAAACCCAGCGGGCTTTGTAGCGGCCAAGAGAACCATCGACATGAAACTTGTGGCGAAAAACCCATTTGCCAGAGACAATATTAACAGCAAGAGAACCATCGGCACCAAACGGGATCAAGAAGAGCTTGTTTGTATGAGGTGGGTAGAGGGGAGTAGTCGGTGTGGCCGTGAGATTAAGACGACGAGTAGGGAGATGGAAACCATGTTTGCCATGAGTACACATGACATGATCATTTGTGGGTGGTGGAATGGGTACGGAGTTGGGTGGGAGGGGTAATTGGACCGGTGCCAGGCTTGCCATGCTTGCTGGGCTTGCCGTGCTTGCCGGGCTTGCTGGTGCCAGGCTTGCCGGTGCGGGGCTTGCCAGTGTTGGGCTTGCCAGTGTCGGGCTTGCCGGGCCGGCCGGCTGCATCAGGCTAGCCGGCCTCGCCGTGGGAGAGGGAGAGGTCGCAACAGAGGTGGCGGTGGTTTGCCGGTGATTGGGTAATGTCGGTGAGGTGGCGGTGATTTACCGTTGACTAGAACCTCTCTCACGAGCAAGACGTGATCAGACCCCAGAACTATATGGGTGTTGGATTCGTTAGAATCACATGGTGATGTGAACTAGATTATTGACTCTAGTGCAAGTGGGAGACTGTTGGAAATATGCCCTAGAGCCAATAATAAATTAGTTATTATTATATTTCTTTGTTCATGATAATCGTTTATTATCCATGCTATAATTGTATTGATTGGAAACACAATACTTGTGTGCATACATAGACAAAACACTGTTCCTAGTAAGCCTTTAGTTGACTAGCTCGTTGATCAAAGATGGTCAAGGTTTCTTGACCATAGGCAAGTGTTGTTACTTGATAACGGGATCACATAATTAGGAGAATCATGTGATGGACTAAACCCAAACTAATGAACGTAGCATGTTGATCGTGTCATTTTGTTGCTACTGTTTTTCTGTGTGTCAAATACTTATTCCTATGACCATGAGATCATATAACTCACTCGCACCGAAGGAATGCCTTGTGTGTATCAAACGTCACAATGTAACTGGGTGACTATAAAGATGCTCTACAGGTATCTTCGAAGGTGTCCGTTGAGTTAGTATGGATCAAGACTAGGATTTGTCACTCCGTGTGATGGAGAGGTATCTCTAGGCCCACTCGGTAATACAACATCACACAGAAGCCTTGCAAGCAATGTGACTTATTGTATATCACGGGATCTTGTATTACGGAACGAGTAAAGAGACTTGCCGGTAAACGAGATTGAAATAGGTATACGGATACCGATGATCGAATCTCGGGCAAGTAACATACTGAAGGACAAAGGGAATGACATATGGGATTATATGAATCCTTGGCACTGAGGTTCAACCGATAAAGATCTTCGGAATATGTAGGATCCAATATGGGCATCCAGGTCCCGCTATTGGATATTGACCGTGGAGTCCCTCGGGTCATGTCTACATAGTTCTCGAACCCGCAGGGTCTCCACACTTAAGGTTCGGCGATGTTTTATGCGTATTTGAGTTATATGGTTGGTTACCTAATGTTGTTCACGAGGGTTTCCGGAATGGTCTGGAAACGAAGATTGATATAAAGGATGACCTCATTTGATTACTGGAAAGTTTTCGGCATTATCGGGAATGTACCGGGAGTGACAAATGGGTTCAGGATGTTCCCCCTGGGGGGGGGGAGCCCACCCGGGGGAAGCCCATAGGCCTTAGGGCTGCCGCACCGGCCCTTAGTGGGGAGGTGGGACAGCCCAAGAGGCCCTATGCGCAGGAGAAGAAAAAATCAAAGAGAAAAGAAGGGAAAGTGGAGAAGGACTCCACCTTCCAATCCTAGTTGGACTAGGATTGGAGGAGGACTCCTCCCCCCCCCCCCTTCGGCCGACCCCTTGAGGCTCCCTTGAGCCTCAAGGCACGTACCTCCCCCTCCCTCCTATATATACTAAGGTATTAGGGCTGATTTGAGACAACTTTGCCACGGCAACCCGACCACATACCTCCACGGTTTTTCCTCTAGATCGTATTTCTGCGGAGCTCGGGCGGAGCCCTGCTGAGATAGATCACCACCAACCTCCGGAGCGCTGTCACGCTGCCGGAGAACTCAACTACCTCTCCATCTCTCTTGCTGGATCAAGAAGGCCGAGATCATCGTCGAGCTGTACGTGTGCTGAACGCGGAGGTGCCGTCCGTACGACACTAGATCGGAGCGGATCGTGGGACGGATCGCGGGACGGTTCGCGGGGCGGATCGAGGGACGTGAGGACGTTCCACTACATCAACCGCCTTTCTTAACGCTTCCTGCTGTGCGATCTACAAGGGTACGTAGATCGGAAATCCCCTCTCGTAGATGGACATCACCATGATAGGTCTTCGTGCGCGTAGGAAATTTTTTGTTTCCCGTGCGATGTTCACCAACAGTGGCATCATGAGCTAGATTCATGCGTAGATGTTATCTCGAGTAGAACACAAAAGTTTTTGTGGGCGGTAATGTGCGATTTGCTGCCTTCCTTAGTCTTTTCTTGATTCCGCTGTATTGTTGGATCGAAGCGGCTCGGACCGACATTACTCGTACGCTTACGAGATACTGGTTTCATCGCTATGAGCAACCCCGTTTCTCAAAGATGACTGGCGAGTGTCGGTTTCTCCAACTTTAGTTGAATCGGATTTGACCGAGGAGGTCCTTGGAGAGATATTAAATAGCAATTCATACATATCCGTTGTGGTGTTTGCGTAAGTAAGATGCGATCATACTAGATACCCATGGCAACCACGTAAAACATGCAACAACAATTAGAGGACGTCTAACTTGTTTTTGCAGGGTATGCTTGTGATGTGATATGACCAACGACTTGATGAGATATATTGGATGTATGAGATGATCATGTTGTAATAGTTAATATCGACTTGCACGTCGATGGTACAGCAACCGGCAGGAGCCATAGGGTTGTCTTTAAACTAACGTTTGTGTTTGCAGATGCATTTACTATATTGCTAGGAAGTAGCTTTAGTAGTAATAGCATAAGTAGCACGACAACCCCGATGGCGACACGTTGATGGAGATCATGGTGTGGCGCCGGTGACAACTAGATCGTGCCGGTGCTTTGGTGATGGAGATCAAGAAGCACATGATGATGGCCATATCATGTCACTTATGAATTGCATGTGATGTTAATCCTTCATGCACCTTATCTTGCTTAGAACGACGGTAGCATTATGAGGTGATCTCTCACTAAAATTTCAAGATCAAATTGTGTTCTCCCCCACTGTGCACCGTTGCGACAGTTCGTCATTTCGAGATACCACGTGATGATCGGGTGTGATAGACTCAACGTTCACAAACAACGGGTGCAAAACATTTGCACAGGCGGAACACCCGGGTTAAACTTGACGAGCCTAGCATGTGCAAACATGGCCTCGGAACACAAGAGACCGAAAGGTCGAGCATGAATCATATAGTTGATATGATTAGCATAGAGATGCATACCACTGAAACTATTCTCGACTCACGTGATGATCGGACTTGAGATAGTGGATTTGGATCATGTACCACTGAAATGACTAGAGAGATGTACTTTTTGAGTGGGAGTTCTTAAGTAATACGAGTAATTGAACTAATTATCATGAACATAGTCTAATGGTCTTTGCGAATTAAGATGTAGCTTGCGCTATAGCTCTACTGTTTTTATATGTTCCTAGAGAAAAGTTAGTTGAAAGTTCATAGTAGCAACTGTGCGGACTTAGTCCGTAAAACAGAGGATTGTCCTCATTGTTGCGCAGAAGACTTATGTCCTTAATGCACCACTCGGTGTGCTGCACCTCGAGCGTCGTCTGTGGATATTGCGAACATCTGACATACACGTTCTTGATGACTACGTGATAGTTCAGTGCGCAATACTTTATGGCTTACAAGCAAGGCGCCGAAGACGTTTTGAAAACGTCGCAGAACATAAGAGATGTTCAAAGAGATGAAATTGAGATTTCATGATCGTGCCCTTGTTGTGAGATATAAGACCTCCGACAAGATTCTTTGTCCACGAAGTAAAGGAGAAAAGCTCAATCATTGAGCGTGTGCTCAGATTGTCTGAGTACGACAATCACTTGAATCAAGTGGGAGTTAATCTCCCAGATGGGATAGTGATGGTTCTCCAAAGTCACTGCCACCAAGCTGTGAGAGCTTCCTGATGAACTATAACATATCAAGGATAGATACAATGATCCTTGAGCGATTCGCGATGTTTGACAATGCGAAAGTAGAAATCAAGAAGGAGCATCAATAGTTGATGGTTAGTAAAACCACTAAGTTTCAAGAAAGGCAAGGGCTAGAAGGGATACTTCATGAAACGGCAAAACAGTTGCTGCACTAATGAAGAGACCCAAGATTAAACCCAAACCCAAGACTAAGTGCTTCTGTTATGAGGGGAACGGTCACTGAGGCGGAGCTACCCTAGATGCTTGGTAGATAAGAAGGCTGGCAAAGTCGACAGAAGTATATTTGATATACATGATGTTGATGTGTACTTTACTGGTATTCCTAGTAGCGCGAGGGTATTGGATACCGGTTCGGTTTCTAAGTGATTAGTAACACAAAATGAAAGCTACGGTATAAACGAAGACTAGCTAAAGGCGAGGTGACGATAAGTGTTGGAAGGGTTTCCAAGGTTGATGTGATCAAACATCGCATGCTCCCTCTATCATCGGGATTGGTGGTAAAACCTAAATAATTGTTATTTGGTGTTTGCGTTGAGCATGAACATGATTGGATCGTGTTTATTGCAATACAATCATTCATTTAAAGAGAATAATAGTTATTCTATTTGCTTGAATAAATACCCTCAATGGTTTATTGAATCTCGATCGTAGTGTTACACATGTTCATAATATTGGTGCCAAAAGATACAAAGTAATAATGATAGTACCACTTAGTTGTGGCACTGCCACTTGAGTCATGTTGGTATAAAATGCATGAAGAATCTCCATGCCGATGGATCTTTGTACTCACTCATTTTTGAAATGTTTGGGACATGCAAACCATACCTGTTGGTATAAAATGCATGAAGAAACTCCATAGAGATGGATCATTTGGACTCACTTGATTTTGAATCACTTGAGACATGCAAAACATGCCACATGAAACAAGAGAGTAACTTGTTGGGAGTAATGCATTTTTGATGTGTGCAGTCCAATGAGTGCTAAGGCACGCAGTGGATATCGTTATGTTCTTACTTTACTGACGATTTGAGTAGATACAAGAGTATTTACTTGATGAATCACAAGTCTGAAATATTGAAAAGTTCAAAGCATTTTCAGACTGAAGATCGTCGTGACAAGAAGATAAACTGTCTATGATATGATCATAGAGATGAATATCTGAGTTACGAGTTTTTGGTACGCAGTTAAGACAAAGTGAAAATTGTTTCGCAATTCATGCCACCTGGAACACCATAGTGTGATGATGTGTCTGAACGTCATAGCCACGCCCTATTAGATATGGTGCATACTATGATGTCTCTTATCAAATTACCACTATCGTTTATGGGTTATACATTAGACAACCGCATTCACTTTAAATAGGGCACCGCGTATTTCTGTTGAGATGACACATTATAGACTATGGTTTGGAGAAGCCTAAATTGTCGTTTCTTGAAAGTTTGGGGCTGCGACGCTTATTTGAAAAAGTTTCAGTCTGATAAGCTCGAACCCAAAGCGGATAACTGCATCTTCAGAGGATATCCAAAGCAGTTGGGTGCATCTCCTATCTCAGATCCGGAAGCAAAGTGTTTGTTTCTAGAAACGGGTCCTTTGTCGAGGAAAGGTTTCTCTCGAAAGAATTGAGTGGGAGATTGATAGAACTTGATGAGGTTATTGAACTATCACTTCAACTAGTGTGTAGCAGTGCGCAGGAAGATGTTCCTGTGGCGCCTACACCAATTGAAGTGGAAGCTGATGATAGTGATCATGGAGCATCAGATCAAGTTACTACAGACCTCGTAGGTCGACAAAGGTCACGTACTACTACAGAGTGGTACGGTAACCCTGTCTTGGAGGTCATGTTGTTGAACAACAATGAACCTACGAGTTATCGAGAAGCAATGGTGGGCCCGGATTCCGACAAATGGCTGGAGGCCATGAAATCCGAGAAAGGATCCATGTATAAAACAAAGTGTAGACTTTGGAAGAACTACTTGGTGGTAGTAAGACTATTAAGTAAAGATGGATCTTTAAAAGGAAGACAGACGATGATGGTGATAAGTCACTATTAAGAAAAGCTCGACTTGTCGCAAAGATGGTTTTGACAAGATCAAAGAGTTGATTATGATGTAACTTTCTCACTCATAGCGATGCTAAAAGTCTGTTGGAATTATGTTAGTAGTTACTGCATTATTAGTGAAATATTGCACATAGGAAGTCAAAACATTGTTTCCTCGACGGTTTCCTTGAGGAAAGATTGTATGTGATACAATCAGAAGGTTTTGTTGATCCTAAGGATACTAACAAGTATACAAGCTCCAGCGATCCTTCAATGGACTGGTGTAAGCATCTCGGAGTTGGAATATACGCTTTGATGAGATGATCAAAGCTTTTGGGTTTGTGCAAGGTTTATGAGAAACTTGTATTTCCAAAGAAGTGAGTGGGAGCACTATAGAGTTTCTTATAAGTATATGTGGTTGACATATTGTTGATCAGAAGTAATGTAGAATTTCTATGAAGCATAAAAGGGTTGTTTGAAAGGAGTTTTTCAAAGGAATACCGGGATTGAGCTACTTGAACATTGAGCATCAAGATCTATGGAGATAGATCGAAACGCTTAATAGAAGTTTCAACAAGATGCATGCCTTGACAAGTTTTTGAAGGAGTTCAAAATAGATCAGCAAAGAAGAAGTTCTTGATTGTGTTGTAAGGTGTGAATTTGAGTAAGACTCAAAACCCGACCACGACAGAATAAAGAGAATAGACGAGGGTCGTCTTTTATGCCTTAGCCGTAGACTCTAAAGTATGCCATGCTGAGTACCGCACCTGGTGTGTGCCTTGCAGCAAGTCTGTTAAGAGGTATAGAGAGTGATCCAGGATTGAATCAATGATCAGCGGTCAAAGTTATCCTTAGTAACTAATGGACTAAGGAATTTTTCTCGATTATGGAGGTGGTTAAAGAATTCTTCGTAAAGGGTTACGTCGATGCAAGCTTTGACACTAATCCGAATAACTATGAGTAGTGAAACGGATTCGTATAGTAGAGTAGATATTTGGAGTATTTCCGAATAGCACGTAGTAGCAGCATCTATAAGATGACATAAATATTTGTAAAGAACACACGGATCTGAAAGTTTCAGAACCATTGACTAAAACCTCTCTCACGAGCAAGACGTCATCAGACCCCCGAACTATATGGGTGTTGGATTCGTTAGAATCACATGGTGATGTGACATAGATTATTGACTCTAGTGCAAGTGGGAGACTATTAGAAATATGACCTAGAGGCAATGATAAATTATTTATTATTATATTTCTTTGTTCATGATAATCGTTTATTATCCATGCTATAATTTTATTGATTGGAAACACAATACTTGTGTGGATACATAGACAAAACACTGTCCCTAGTAAGCCTCAAGTTGACTAGCTCGTTGATCAAAGATGGTCAAGGTTTCCTGACCATAGGCAAGTGTTGTTACTTGATAACGGGATCACATCATTAGGAGAATCATGTCATGGACTAGACCCAAACTAATGAACGTAGCATGTTGATCGTGTCATTCTGTTACTACTGTTTTTCTGTGTGTCAAGTATTTATTCCTATGACCATGAGATCATATAACTCACTGGCACCAGACGAATGCCTTATGTGTATCAAACGTCACAACGTAACTTAGTGAATATAAAGATGCTCTACAGGTATCTCCGAAGGTTTCCGTTGAGTTAGTATGGATCAAGACTGGGATTTGTCACTCCGTGTGACGGAGAGGTATCTCGGCGCCCACTCGGTAATACAACATCACATACAAGCCTTGCAATCCATGTGACTTAGTGTATGTCACGGGATCTTGTATTACGGAACGAGTAAAGAGACTTGCCGGTAAACGAGATTGAAATAGGTATGCGGATACCGATGATCGAATCTCGGGCAAGTAACATACCGAAGGACAAAGGGAATGACATACGAGATTATATGAATCCTTGGCACAGAGGTTCAACCGATAAAGATCTTCGGAATATGTAGGATCCATTATGGGCATCCAGGTCCCACTATTGGATATTGACCGAGGAGTCCCTTGGGTCATGTCTACATAGTTCTCGAACCCGTAGGGTCTCCACAATTAAGGTTCGGCGATGTTTCATGCGTATTTGAGTTATATGGTTGGTTACCGAATGTTGTTCGGAGTCCCAAATGAGATCACGGACGTCACGAGGGTTTCCGGAATGGTCTGGAAACGAAGATTGATATATAGGATGACCTCATTTGATTACAGGAAAGTTTTCGGTATTACCGGGAATGTACTGGGAGTGATGAATGGTTTCCGGATGTCCACCGGGGGGGGGGGGGGGGGCAGCCCACCCGGGGGAAGCCCATAGGCCTTAGGGGTGCTGCACGAGCCCTTAGTGGCCTGGTGGGACAGCCCAAGAGGCCCTATGCGCAAGAGAAGGAAAAATCAAAGAGAAAAAAAAGGAAAGTGGAGAAGGACTCCACCTTCCAATCCTAGTTGGACTAGGATTGGAGGAGGACTCCTCCTCCCCCCCTTCGGCCGACCCCTTGAGGCTCCCTTGAGCCTCAAGCCAGGTCCCTCCCCCTCCCTCCTATATATACTGAGGTATTAGGGCTGATTTGACACAACTTTGCCACGGCAGCCCGACCACATACCTCCACGGTTTTTCCTCTAGATCGTATTTCTGCGGAGCTCGGGCGGAGCCCTGCTGAGATAGATCACCACCAACCTCCGGAGCATCGTCACGCTGCCAGAGAACTCAACTACCTGTCTGTCTCTCTTGCTAGATCAAGAAGGCCGAGATCATCGTCGAGCTGTACGTGTGCTGAACGCGGAGGTGTCGTCCGTTTGACACTAGATCGGAGCGGATCGTGGGACGGATCGCGGGACGGTTCGCGGGGCGGATCGAGGGACGTGAGGATGTTCGACTACATCAACCGCGTTTCTTAACACTTCCTGCTGTGTGATCTACAAGGGTACGTAGATCGGAAATCCCCTCTCATAGATGGACATCAGCATGATAGGTCTTCGTGCGCGTAGGAAATTTTTTGTTTCCCGTGCGACGTTCCCCAACAGCAGCAGATCAAGGCTGCGGTGGCCGGTAGATGATTTTTTTCCCCAATAGTAAGGGCAAGGGTGCCAGCCTGGAGGAGCCGAAGGAGTCGATAGAGGCGATGCACACGGTGCGGCGGGCCTGGCGACGTGAAACAGCAGGGGAGGACGTGTCGCCTTGCGCGCCTGTTTCTATGCCTCGAGGTGCAAGATGGAGCGGACCTCCGTGAACGAGGGGTAGGGGCGCAACATAGGGATGAAGGCGACCTGCTTCTCGAACTGCTCCTCGAGGCCGACGAGGAGAGCATTGATGAGAGTCTGATCATCAAAGTGATCATCAAGCTCACGAAGTTCGTCGCCGATTGCCTTGATGCGTTTTCAATAGACGGTGACCGAAGAATTGCCTTGGATGCTGGCGCGGAGCTCGATATGAAACGCGTTAACACGCACATCAGAGTTGTCCTGTAAGAGATGTTGAAGAGAGGACCATAGTTGAGCGGCGGTTGCATCGTCGTTGGAGACGAGGTTGGAGAGCTCGGTTGAGATTCGAGTATATATCCATTGAATGACGGTGAGATCATCCTTGATCCAGCGAGGGTCGGTCAGCCGTGGGGGAGCGGCTGGATGGATGTCATGACAGAGACCGCAGCGGCGGAGGTGGACATGGAAGAGATGGCGCCAACGGTAGAAGTTGTGGGCGGCAAGGTCTAGGGTTATCGAGATGAATGATGAAACATCGGCGATTGTATCGGAGAGGGAGATCTGAGGTGGTTGGAATGGAGCAGGATTTTGGGTAGGGGTTGAGCAAGAGTTAGGATCCGCGTGGGCGGCGCGAAACTCGGTGGTGGTGAAGAGCCGTCGCGGCGGCAGCGAGGGAGGAGTTGGCGGCGAAGCCATGCCGAGGCCAGAAACCTAGGCGTATGATACCATGATATTTGATAATAATTGTGTGCTTATTGATGCCTCAATGGGCTGCTTATATAATTAAAAAGTCTTGGATTCCAAGTATAGAAGAGATAGATTAGAATTCTAACTACCAAAACTAAACCGATCGAATATACTCTAATACTACTAGCAACAACATTATTGGATTTAGCTTTAGCATTGGTGTTACTAGAAGAAGAAACTTTCTTGCCTTTGTTACCAATGTTCCTAGGTTTAACTTGTGGAACAAAATTATACACTAGCAAACATTTGGCTAGATAAGAAGAACTCTTCTTTTGAAATCATCATTGATCGCTTTTAGGAACTCATGCTCTTGCTCCAAATTGAGCTTCTCGAAGCGTAGCTTCTCATGGGTTTTGGCAAGCTCTCTGTGATCTTCTAGAGTAGTCTCTAACTTAAGAGTTTTTAATTCTTGAGTTAGTCGTTCAATTTCTTTATTATCATCATCACTCGATTTCTTTTAACTAGCATGATAATTAGCAAGTTCATTTTGATTGTAGTCACTAGTTTTATCAAAGAGCAAGTCATCTTATCCTAACAAGTCATCCTCATCACTATTAAAATCAAGATACTCATGGCGTGATACCTTGGGGCCTTTAGCCATGAAGCAGTTTCCGAACCCCTCATTTGGTGAATCAAATAGGCCATAGTAGTTGGAGGAAAAAAATGTAATGCCAGCAACACCTTCATATTGACTGTAGTCGGAGTTGGAGTGATAGATTCTCTCGGAGTGGTGGTCAGACTCAGATCCAGAAACCCATTCACAAACATGAGCTTGATGTCTTCTTCTTGAGCTGCTCTTGGTGTATTTTTCCTTCTTCTCTGATTCCTTCCCTCTCCGTGAGAGTCTTCATTCATAGTGATCTTCTCTACTCCTTCTCTCTCTTTGAGGTGACACATCTCTTGAGCTTTGTCTTCGAGGTGACTCTTCTCTTCGCTTTTAGGGAGCTGAGCACTCATTGGACTAGTGTCCGGGCTTCCCACAATTGTAGCAGTTTCGGTCACGACTGGACGAACACTTCTCATCATGTCTTGAGCTTGAGCTTCTCTCTTTGCCTCTACTCTTGTAGTAATTGTTGAATTTTCTGACCATGAGGCTTATCTCTTCATCGGTGACAAGAATGTCCTTTGATGTATCGGGAGCATCGCATGAAGCTTTGTAAGAACCGCTTGACTTGTTGTGCAGATCATCTTTGTCCTTGAATGACATATCATGAGCAACAATCCTACCAATGACTTCAGTTGGCTTGAGATCTTTGTAGTTTGGCATCATTTGGATCAATGTGCACACTGTGTCATAGTTTCCATCAAGAGCTCTAAGTGTCTTCTTGATGATGAATTTGTCGGTCATCTCTTCGCTTCCTAAGCTGGCAATCTCATTGGTGATGAGAGCTAGCCTAGAGTACATTTTAGCGACACCTTCACCATCCTTCATCTTGAACTTGTCAAGCTGACTTTCAAGCACATCCAACTTAGATTCTCTGATAGCATCAGTACCTTCGTGCATATCAACCAAAGTATCCCAAATTTCTTTTGCACTCTCAAGACGACTGATTTTGTTGAATTCTTCAAGGCATAGATAGTTGAAGATGATGTCGCAGGCTTGAGCATTGAGTTGCAACATCTTCGGTTCATCAGTTGTCACATCATGATCAGGTTCATGCCCTTCTCCAAAGAAGTTACCTTGCACACCAACAAGAATAACAACTCAAAGATGAGGGTTAAAATCAAGAATATGCATTTTCATCTTATGCTTCCAACTAGCAAAATTAGAGCCATTGAAATATGGACCTCTACGGTGATAATTTCCCTCACTAGATGTCATACTCTCCTCAGTTGTGAAACCAATGCAATGGAGACCAAAGCTCTGATACCACTTGTAGGATCGAAAGTATGTCTAGAGGGGGGTGATTAGACTACTTGACAAGATAATTGTTCTGCCTTTTCCCAATTTTAGTCGAGAGGCAGCTTTGCGAGTTATAGCAAGTCAAGTATACCCTACACATGGAGTTCTAAGAGTGCAACAGCAGAATGTAAAAATGCAAGTGTAAAGTAAAGGAGTAAGGTAGGGAGATCAAACGCATGAGGTTGACACGTTGATTTTTGGCATGCATCCGACAGGTGGCGCTATCGTACGTCCATGTTAGTGGAGACTTCAACCCACGAAGGGTAATGGCTGCAAGAGTCCACGGAGGGCTCCACCCACAAGGGGTCCATGAAGAAGTGGCCTTGTCTATTCCACCACGACTTCCGCCCACGAAGGACTAGCCTTACTCACGAAAGATCTTCACGAAGTAGGCGATCTCCTTGCCCTTACAAACATCTTGGTTCCACTCCACAACATGAAGTAGGAGGCCCCCAAGCGACACCTAAGAAATCTAGGAGGCACCACCCTCCAAAAGGTAATAGATGTGGTAGATCAACAAACTCCTTGCCCCTGTGCTTCTAAAGATAGTCTCCTCAACACAAAATCACTCTCTCACAGAATATGCATGGGTAGAAGAGATTGATTTGGTGGAAAGCAGTTTGGGGAGGCTAGAGATCAATTTTCAAATGGTTGGATTGGAATATATTTGTCTCAACACATGAGTAGGTGGTTCTCTCTCAGAAAATCGATCTCGCAATGAAGTGTATGTTCTGAGTGCTTCTCCCACGAGTGAGAGGTGGGTGAAGGGGTATATATAGGGAGCACAAAAAATCCAACCGTTACACCTAAAATGGCAAACCCGTGACACCAAAGTCATATATTCGCTGGTACTGATTGATGACCCACAAGTATAGGGGATCAATCGTAGTCCTTTCGATAAGTAAGAGTGTCGAACCCAACGAGGAGCAGAAGGATCTGACAAGTGGTTTTCAGCAAGGTAAAATCTAAAGGCACTAAAATTGTCGGTAACAAGTGATTGTGTGGTGAGATGATTCGTAGCAAGCAACAAGTAACAAAAGTAGCAACGGTGCAGCAAAGTGGCCCAATCCCTTTTGTAGCAAGGGACAAGCCTGGACAAAGTCTTATAGGAGGAAAAACGCTTTCGAGGACACACGGGAATTTTTTTCATGCTAGTTTCATCATGTTCATATGATTCGCGTTCGATACTTTGATAGTTTGATATGTGGGTGGACCAGCGCTTGGGTACTGCCCTTACTTGGACAAGCATCCCACTTATGATTAACCCCTCTCGCAAGCATCCGCAACTACGAAAGAAGAATTAAGACAAAGTCTAACCATAGCATTAAACTAGTGGATCCAAATCAGCCCCTTATGAAGCAACACATAAACTAGGGTTTAAGCTTCTGTCACTCTAGCAACCCATCATCTACTTACTACTTCCCAATGCCTTCCTAGGCCCAAATAATGGTGAAGTGTTATGTAGTCGACGTTCACATAACACCACTAGAGGAAAAACAACATACAACATATCAAAATACCGAACGAATACCAAATTCACATGACTACTATTAGCATGACTTATCCCATGTCCTCAGGAACAAAAGTAACTACTCACAAAGCATAATAATATTCATGACCAGAGAGGCAATGAGTAGCATCAAGGATCTGAACATAAACTCTTCCACCAAATAATCCAACTAGCATCAACTACAAAGAGTAATCAACACTACTAGCAACCTTACAAGTACCAATCGGAGTCGCGAGACGGAGATTGGTTACAAGTGATTAACTAGGGTTTGGAGATGAGATGGTGCTGATGAAGATGTTGATGGTGACGAGTCCCCTCCAATGAGAGGAGTGTTGGTGATGACGATGGCGATGATTTCCCCCTCCAGGAGGGAAGTTTCCCCGGCAGGATCGTCCTGCCGGAGCTCTAGATTGGTTCTGCTCAAGTCCCGCCTCGTGGCGGCGGCGAAACCACGAAAAAGCTCCTCCTTGATTTTTTCCTGGACGAAACCCTTCATATAGAAAAAGAGGGGGGCTAGTGGGCCAGCAGGCTGCCCACAAGCCCTCATGGCGCGGCTTGGGGGGGGGGGGGGTGGCCGCGCAGTGCAGGCTTGTGGCCAATGCCTGGCGCCCCTCTGGCACTTCTTCGGCCCAGTATTTTTGATAAATCAGGAAAAAAATCCTCGTTGATTTTTACGGCGTTTGTAGTTGCGCAGAATAGGTATTTGAACTTTGCTCCACTTTCAGGCCAGAATTCCAGTTGCCGGCTGATACGTCTCCAACGTATCTATAATTTTTTATGGTTCCATGCTATTATCTTGTCAACTTTGGATGTTTTATATGCATGAATATGCTATTTTATATTCATGCCTAGGAGGTCTACCATGGAAGCCATCTTCTTGGTACGACAGCTGATGGAGAGATACAGGGAGCAAAAGAAGGACCTTCATATGGTGTTCATTGATTTGGAGAAGGCCTATGATAAGATACCTCGGAATGTCATGTGGTGGGCCTTGGAGAAACACAAAGTCCCAATAAAGTACATTACCCTCATCAAGGATATGTATGATAATGTTGTGACAACTGTTCGAACAAGTGATGGCGACACCGATGACTTTCCGATTAGAATAGGGCTACACCAAGGGTCGGACTTGAGCCCTTATCTTTTTGATTTGGTGATGGAGGAGGTCACAAGGGATATACAAGGAGATATCCCATGGTGTATGCTCTTTGCGGATGATGTGGTGCTAGTCGATGATAGCCGAACGGGGGTTAATAGAAAGTTAGAGTTATGGAGGTGGACTCTAGAATCGAAAGGTTTTAGGCTTAGTAGAACTAAAACTAAATACATGAGGTGCGGTTTTAGTGCTACTAGGCACGAGGATGGAGAGGTTAGCCTTGGTGGGCAGCTGGTACCAGAGCGGGACACGTTTCGATATTTGGGGTCCATGTTGCAGAAGGATGGCGATATCGATGAAGGCGTGGGCCACCGAATCAAGGCTGGGTGGATGAAGTGGCGCCAAGCTTCTGGCGTACTCTGTGACAAGAGAGTGCCACAAAAGCTAAAAGGCAGGTTTTATGGGACAGCTATCCGACCCGCGATGTTGTATGGCGCGGAGTGTTGGCCAACCAAGAGATGACATATCCAACAGTTAGGTGTAGCAGAGATGCGCATGTTGAGATGGATATGTGGCCACACAAGGAAGGATCGGGTACGGAATGACGATATACGAGAGAGACTTGGGGTAGCACCAATTGAAGAGAAGCTGGTCCAGCATCGTCTCAGATGGTTTGGACATATTCAACGGAGGCCATCGGAAGCACCGGTGCATAGCGGACGGATAAAGCGTGCTGAGAATGTTAAGAGGGGTCGTGGTAGACCAAACTTGCCATGAGAGGAGTCCGTTAAGAAAGACCGGAAGGTTTGGAATATCGACAAAGACTTAGCCATGGACAGGGGTGCGTGGAAGTTAGCTATCCACGTTCCAGAGCCATGACTTGGTTTCGAGATCTTATGGGTTTCAACTCTAGCCTACCCCAACTTGTTTGGGACTGAAAGGCTTGGTTGTTGTTGTTGTTGTTGAAAAGAGATCCCCGAAGCTTTGGAAGAAGGCCAGATGGGCCACGAGGGAGTCACAAGCCCTCACGCCGCAGCCACCCCCCGATGGTGGCGAGCAGGCTTGTGACCTCCTCGTGGGCCCAACTGACGCAATTCCACCGCCATAAATTCCTATAAATTCAGAAACCCCCAAAAAGAAACCTACATCGGGAGTTCCGCCGCCGCAAGCCTCTGTAGCCACCAAAAACCAATCTGGAGCCCGTTCCGGCACCCTGTCGTAGGGGGAATCCATCTCCGGTGGCCATCTTCATCATCCCGGTGATCTCCATGACAAGGAGGGAGTAGTTCTCCCTCGGGGCTGAGGGTATGTACTAGTAGCTATGTGTTTGATCTCTCTCTCTCTCGTGTTCTTGAGATGTCTTGATCTCGATGTACCATGGGCTTTGCTACTATAGTTGGATCTTATGATGTTCTTCCCCCTCTCCCTCTTGTAATGAATTGAATTTCCCCTTTGGAGTTATCTTATCGGATTGAGTCTTTGAGAACACTTGATGTATGTCTTGCACGTGTCTATCTGCTATGATCAACTTGCGGGTTTGTGACAATTGGGAACCTATGCATATGGGTTGGCACACGTGAATTCATGTGAGTACTTGATGTATGTTTTAGTGATCAACTTGTGGGTTCGTGACATTGGGAACCTATGCACAGGGTTGGCACACGTTTTGACTGTGTGGTAGAAACTTTGGGGCACTCTTTGAAGTTCTATGTGTTGGTTGAATAGATGATTCTGAGATTATGTGATGCATATCATATAATCATGCCCACGGATACTTGAGGTGACAATGGAGTATCTAGGTGACATTAGGGTCTTGGTGGATATGTATCTTAAGGTGTTATTCTAGTACGAACTCTATGATGGATCGATCAGAAATAATAACTTTGTGTTGGTTTCGTACCCGACAATAATCTCTTCGTTTGTTCCCGGCTATTAGTGACTTTGGAGTGAATCTTTGTTGCATGTTGAGGGCTAGTTATATGATCGAATTATGTTATCATTGTTGAGAGAACTTCACTAGTGAAAGTATGAACCCTAGGCCTTGTTTCCACGTATTGCAATACCGTTCGTGCTCACTTTTACCATTTGTTACCTTGCTGTTTTTGTAATTTCAGATTACAAAAACCTATATCTACCACCCATATTGCACTTGTATCACCATCTCTTTGCCGAACTAGTGCACCTATACAACTTACCATTGTATTGGGTGTGTTGGGGACACAAGAGACTCTTTGTTATTTGGTTGCAGGGTTGCTTGAGAGAGAACATCTTCATCCTATGCCTCCCACGGATTGATAAACCTTAGGTCACCCACTTGAGGGAAAATTGCTACTGTCCTACAAACCTCTGCACTTGGAGGCCCAACAACGTCTACAAGGAGAAGGTTGCGTAGTAGACATCACCGGCATTCTCCCTCTTCATGTAAACCTTGCAAAATAAGAGATAAAAGGCATAAGAATTGTACCATGAAGTGAAATAACAACCAAAGAAGCGATAAATATCAACATGAAAACATGATGCAAAATGGACGTATCAACTCCCCCAAGCTTAGACCTCGCTTGTCCTCAAGGGAAAGCGTAGCTCAATAAATATGTCCACATGTTTAGGTAGAGAGGAGTCGACAAAAAAAGATACGAACATGCATGCATCATGATCAAGATCTGAACAGCAATACCAACATATAATCTCTCATGCTAAAGTGATAATTCCTTCACAAAGTAAAGCATCGATCAAGAACCTTAGCGAGAAGTAAAAACCGATAGCCTTTAGTCATTGAAGCAATTGCAATTTATCACAACATCGAAAGAGTCAAATAAGAGTTTGTAAAGCAAATCCATATACTCAATCATTCTTTCGTTCTCTACAATTGCTACAACCCACGTGGTACTTGTGAGATCAAAGTTTCAGCTGGACACAGAGAAAGATAAAGGCTTACGGATTTGCCTCCCAACTGCTTACCTCAAGGGTAATGTCAACAATAATAATTCATGAATACTTACCTCCAAGTTGACATATGAATATAGATCTTTCCCAAGCATATGACGGTAGCCAAGATAAAGGCGAGATAAGGAATTGGTGAAGATCACCATGACTCTTTCAAAGGAAAAAAGTAAAGGTACAAGATAGGCCCTTCGCAGAGGGAAGCAGAGGTTGTCATGCGCTTTTGAGGTTTGGATGCGTGTCCTCTTAGTGCGGAGGAACGTCACTTTATATTGCCCCCTCTGATAAAGAACTTTATTATGCAGTCTGTCGCTTTTATGTCATCCTCATCACAGGTTCGTACAAAGCTTATTTTCCACACACTAATAGATCATATATATTAGAGAGCAATTTTTATTGCTTGCACCGATGACAACTTACTTGAGGGATCTTATTCAATCCATAGGTAGGTATGGTGGACACTCATGGCAAAACTAGTTCGAAGTTTTATGGATGCACAAGTAGTATCTCTACTTGGTGCGAGAGTTTTGGCTAATATGAGGCGGAAGCAATCGTCACATGCTAAGGGATCTCTAATCATATAACATTGTTCGGAGCCAAGCAAACAAAATTCATTACGTTGTCTTCCTTGTCCAACATCTACTTCTAGGCATGCAATAGTTTGGTGAGTGTTCAAAATCATAGATGGTGTCAGAGATGATATATTTATATGTGAACCTCTCCTTCTTTATCACTTCCTATTAATTGCAACAATGACCAAGGTCTACGTTTGCCTACCCTCAACAAGTTTCAATCCTCATTCTTTTTATATGTGAAGCCATCACTTCCCATAAGATCATTACATGATCTTTCATGCTTTTGTTCTATTCTCACTCTTTTGATCATGACAAGAGGCAAAGCCCTTCAACTAAGACACTCTTTATTATATGGCTCACGAGGAAGAATACATCAGGGGTCACACAAAGAAAAACTCAAGACTAAAACACTAAGACTTTTAATCTACTAGAGAAAGAGAAAACTGAAAAGGAAAACTAAAAGAAAGGTAAAGGCAAAAGATGTGATGGTGATACGATACTGGGGCAACTCCCCCAAGCTTGGCAAAAGCCAAGGGGATTGCCCATACCAATGCTCAGCTGTCTTCATTTGGTGGTGATGGTGGTGGAGTTGTTGAAGAGGTCTTGAGCTTGTTTAATTTCCACTTGAGCATAAAATTCTGCTCCCTCAGATCATCATTTTCCTCTTTAAGCTTCAACACCCTTTGGCATAATTCCTGCTTACTCTCCTACAAGAAATGAGAAGGGATAAACAAGGTCTTAGGCTTCTTCCTTGAGCCAGGGAGGCTCGACTTCTTGAACTCCACATGAGTGCGTCCAGGTTGAGGTAGAGGAGCCTCCTCTTCATCGGAACTTGTTTGTTCCTTCCCCTTGGGATCATAGTCTTCTTCCTCATCAGTGGTCCAGCCATATGGATCAAAGTCCCCATAGACCTTGGGGTTAGCAAGGTAATCATCCACATAGCTCTCCCGCTCTGAATCCTGAGAAGACATCCTGACCTAGATCTACGGCAGAAAACAGGCTTGAAACAAAAAACAGAGGAAATCTGCGTGATGGAGGAGTCAGACCAAACGAACGTATATATAATGATTTTTTCCAGACCATACGGAGTACTCCGCACGAAAACGGAGTTCGGGAGGCGCATGAGGTGGCCACAAGCCCTCACGGCACGGCCAGGGGGTGGGCCCGCACCGTGCAGGCTTGTCGCCCCCTCGCGCACTTTCCGGACTACTTCCAATTTTTGTATTTTTTAAAATATTCCAAAACAGAGAAAATTTCCTACTGGAAAAGTATTGGACTCTGTTTTCTTACCGAATCACATACCTCTTCGTTTTCGGAATCTGAAACAGGCTGATAAATATCCCTTAGGTATTCTTCCATAGTTATGGTATTGATGATATTGCTTTCAACATTAATGGGAGTACCTGAGATATAATGCGTGATTCTTTGCCCATTTACCACTCTCGTACAATTACCTTCCGTGTTGTTGATCTTGATAGCACCGGAACGATATACTTCCTCAACAACATAGGGACCTTCCCATTTAGAGAGAAGCTTGCCTGCAAAGAATCTTAAACGAGAGTTATATAGCAAGACATAATCACCTACATTGAACTCATGCTTTTGTATCCTCTTATCATGCCACCTTTTAACCTTCTCTTTGAACAGCTTGGCATTCTCATATGCCTGAGTTCTTCACTCATCAAGCGAGCTAATATCAAATAACCTCTTCTCACCAGAAAGTTTCAAATCAAAGTTGAGCTCTTTGATTGCCCAATAAGCTTTATGCTCTAGCTCAAGAGGTAAGTGACATGCTTTCCAATACACCATTTTGTACGGAGACATGCCCATGGGATTCTTATAGGTAGTCCTATAAGCCCACACTGCATCATCGAGCTTCTTAGACCAATTCTTTCTAGACCTGTTGAGAGTCTTTTGCAGAATTAGTTTAATCTCTCTATTACTTAGCTCTACTTGACCACTGGACTTAGGGTGATAGGGAGACAGAATTCTATGGTTGACATCATACTTAGCGAGCGTTTTACGGAAATCACCATGAATGAAGTGTGAACCACTGTCGGTCATTAGATATCTAGGGACTCCAAATCTAGGGAAGATAACTTCTTTCAGCATCTTGATAGAGGTGTTGTGATCAGCACTACTAGTGGGGATAGCATCTACCCACTTAGTGACTGATGGGGTTATAGTCCCAGGGTAGGGTGATAGGTGTGCCCTATAGGTCCTACCCAAGGACTACCCTTCATAGGGGACAAGGCCCTTAGACAGTTCCGACTGAACTAAGGACGCCCCCATCATCCAGTCGGCAACGGTCCACTCAGAGCATATCTAATGTGCCGACTGGAATCCACTCTGTACATCGTAACCTCCCAGGAGGGCAACGGTCATACGTTTTCATACACCATAACTAGCATTTAAGGCTTACGTTACCAGTAACGCCAGCATTTACTCGCCACTACTCCACCCCTGTCCACCGGACCATTATGAAGGGCAGCGCACTCCATATAAGCCGCCCTTCACCACTGGTACATGGGTTGGCACTTGCTGTAATCTCTTAATACACTCCAAAGCTCCCAAGAGCACTGAGAGTAGGGCTTTTACCTCCACCGTAGAGGGGCCTGAACTCATACATCCTCGCCGTAGCTAAGGCTCTGCCCATATACTTTCGTACCCCATACTTCTATTGTCAGACTTGTACCCACGACAGTTGGCGCCCACCGTGGGGCAGGCGTCTAAGCGATTTCCGGCGAGTTTGCGATTTCATCTTTTCGTCGTGTCATCCGGCGGAGATCTGTGCATGGGTCATGAGATCCTCTTCGGTGCACTCTCCTTCATCGCCGATGATCCGGCATGGCTTCAGGATGCGCCCCTCGACATCGAGACGCTTCCGAGTCGCGGGGCTACGCACTTCCGTGCCAGTTCCTGCGGCGTTCTTCTTCTCCAGCCATCGACCCCTGTGTCGATCTTCGCCCCCGTCACGCACCGCAACAAGCGATCCGGTCATTCATGGCTCCAGCGTCGGGTGCGACACACCCTAGCGCGACAAAACATGTCCTCTCAAGTGGCGGTGCTCGAATCGGTAGTGGTCCCGCGGTCATCCCAGTGCTTGGAGTCAGTTCCGACTGAACTACCTTCCGAGTATCAGGGTCACGGGCCTGCAGCCGAAGTACTCATGGCCGATTCCCACGAAAGTCCCTCCGGGACTGGTCGGAACAAGCGTGAGACCGGAGAATCATCCGGCGCTCACCGTCAGCACCCTCGTTCTTCCAGTCGACGCGCTCGCCAGAGCAACGTCGAGGTGTTCCGCACACCCATCCTCAACTTGGCTGCAGCCACCAGGATCGCTAATTCTCTCCAGCCGACTGATTCGGAGGCTGGTAGAGGAATCGAGCAACAGCAAAACTTGGCGGTCTCCCGGTCGCACAACAAGATCCACAATAGTTCCGTTCAAGCAAACACACATCGGTCGGTTTTCAGTCCTCGCTCTCACCAGCGTCGCAGCGGGGGCAGCCTCTGGAACGATCGTTCCAGGGACCAGAGTCGGAATCCGCTTTCCATTCGGTCCCATCCCAAAGATCGTCGCTGTTCGCATACTCCTTCGCGGAGTGGGCCTTTCAGACCCCGGCATTATGATGATCATCGTTCGGGCAGTGACGCGCATGATCAAAGGCCTGATGCAAGAGGGTATATCACTCAGAAGAAGGTTGATAGAAGCCGAGCCCACCGTGATGGTCACGATAGAGATCATCCGAGTGGAATCAGGACCGTTGTTTCTCGTCCCGAGTGTTTCAGTCGGGCCATTCGCTCGGCTGACATCCCTCCCAACTTCCGATTTGCGACAGGAATCAGCAAATTCACAGGAGAGTCCAAACTAAAAACTTGGTTAGACAAATACAGAGTGGCGGTCCAGATCGGTGGCGGAGATGACCATGTCGCCATGAAACATCTCCCACTGATGCTCGACGGTTCGGCTCGAGCTTGGCTAAACCAGTTAGCTCCATAAGGCATTTACAGTTGGGCAGATCTGTCCCGAGTCTTTATCAGGACCTTCGAGGGTACGTGTAAATGCCTTGCTGGTCTCACAGAGCTTCAGCACTGTGTCCAGAAGCAAAACGAGCCCTTGCGTGATTTCATCCAGCGCTGGACAACCCTCTACCACACGGTCGAGAATGTTACAGAACACAAAGCAGTCTGCGCCTTCAAGCCAGGCGTTCGGTACAGAGATCTATACCTGAAGTTTGGTCGGACATGCGACATCTCCATGAGCAAGATGATGGAGATAGCCGCGCGCTATGCGAATGGCGAAGAGGAGGACCGCATACGTAGCGGCAAGCATAAGTAAGTCGCCAACGGAGATGGGAGCAGCAGTCGGAAGCAGAAACAGAAAGCCCAATCCACTCCGCAAGCAGATGCACAGTCGTTACAAACGCTAAGTCCAAAGGCAAGGGGAAACCACAGTACACCCCCAAGAAGAAACAGTCAGGAAATTCCATCCTAGATCAACCGTGTCCAATCCACACGAAGACGGATGAAGAAGGCAATGTCATATTGCCGAAACATACCACTCGGTAGTGTCGCCTCCTGATCCAAGGATTTGGTGAAGGACAGCCGAGTGAGAAAGACATCGAGCAAGATGATGAGGACAAAGGGGATCCGTTCCCTCAAGTCCATGCAACGTTAATGATTTTTGCTGATGTAGAAAGCAAAAGTCGACTGAAGCTGGTCAACAGGGAGGTAAACATGGCAACCCCATCCACTCCCACGTTCCTCAAGTGGTCATAGACTGCAATCACTTTTGATCAGTCAGACCACCCAGCACACGTACCCACCCCAGGGAGGCAAGCTCTGGTCATCGATCCGGTGGTGGAAGGAGTTAGGCTGCGCAAAGTCCTCATGGACGGCGGCAGCGACTTGAATATCATGTACTCCGATACTCTCAAGGGAATGAGCATTCCGATGTCCAGACTTAGCGAGAGCAGTATGCAATTCCATGGAGTCGTCCCAGGAAGAAAGGCCAAATCACTCGGCCAGATTGCGTTGGATGTCGTTTTCGGCTCTGACAAGAACCTCCGCAAAGAGAAGTTAACATTCGAGGTGGTAGACTTCCAGAGTGCATACCATGCCATTCTGGGCCGTCCGGCATACGTATGTTTCATGGCCCGTCCATGTTACGTATATTTGAAGCTGAAGATGCCTGGTCCCAAAGGCATGATTACTATCACAGGCAATCGGCAGCGGGCCGAGGAGTGTCTGCAGCAGGGGTCGAGAATTGCAGACCATCAGATGGCTGTACTCGAGTTGGATGAGTACAAGAAGATTGCCGACCCCCGTCCAAGAACACCTGCGTCGGTCCGCCGCGCACAAGAGAAAAGCAATCGGAGAGGAGGTAGCTAAACTTCTGGCAGCCAACTTCATTCGCGAGGTACACCACTCCGAGTGGCTCGCTAATGTTGTCATGGTACCCAAGAAGGACAAGTCTCTCTGTATGTGCATCGATTTCAAGCACCTTAATAAGGTCTGTCCTAAAGACCACTTCCCGCTCCCCCGCATTGATCAAATCGTTGATTCGACTGTGGGTTGCGAGCGCTTATCCTTCCTTGATGCCTATTCGGGCTATCATCAGATCCGTCTGTATGGTCCAGATGAATTAAAAACATCTTTCATCACCCCATTCGGGTGCTTCTGTTACATCACTATGCCATTCGGTTTGAAAAATGCAGGAGCAACTTTTATGCGAATGATCCAAAAATGCCTCCTAGACCAGATTGGTCGAAATGTGGAGGCATATATGGACGATATCGTAGTCAAGTCACACAAAGGTTCCGACCAGTTGACTGACTTGGGAGAAACATTCACCAACCTACGTAGGTACGATATCAAGCTCAACCCAGCCAAGTGTTCATTCGGCGTTCCCAGCGAGAAGTTACTCGGTTTCTTCGTTTCTGAACAAGTGATCGATGTCAACCCTGAAAAGATCGGGACCATTGTTCGAATGGAGCGGCCGGTAAGAGTACATGACGTACAAAAGCTCACAGGTTGCCTAGCGGCTCTGAGCAGGTTTATCGGTCGACTCGGCGAGAAGGCGTTACCTCTGTACCGACTCATGAAGAAGTCGGATACCTTCGAGTGGACAGACGAAGCCCAAACCGCATTTGACGACCTCAAACCCCTGCTTTCCACCCAGCCGGTTCTTACTGCCCCGCTCAGTAAAGAACCCCTTCTTCTGTACATCGCGGCTACAAATCAAGTCGTCAGCATCGTTCTGACAGTCGAACGCGAAGAAGAAGGCAAAGCGTACAAGGTTTAGCGGCCAGTATATTATGTTTCCGAAGTCCTGACTCCTTCCAAGCAGAGGTATCCCCATTATCAGAAGCTTATTTATGGGATCTACATGACTGCAAAGAAGGTGGCTCATTATTTCCAAGACCACTCAGTATCTGTCATATTTGATGCTCCGTTGTCGGAAATTCTCCACAATCGGGACGCATCAGGCCGAGTGGCAAAGTGGGCAATGGATATGCTATACTGCGACATCAAGTTCGAAGCCAAGAAAGCTATAAAGTCTCAAGCTCTTGCTGACTTCATAGCAGAATGGGTAGAAAAATAGCAACCGACTCACATCTACTCGGTTCATTGGACCATGTTCTTCGATGGGTCCAAGATGTTGAATGGCTCCGGCGCCGGCGTAGTGCTCATATCCCCGAAAGGTGATAAACTCAAGTATGTGTTGCAGATCCATTTTGATTCTTCCAACAACGAAGCACAGTACGAAGCTCTCCTTTACGGGTTGCGCATGGCCATCACACTCGGCGTCCGTCGCCTGATGGTCTATGGCGACTCAGATCTAGTGGTTAATCAAGTAATGAAGGAGTGGGATGTAAGGAACCCCACCATGACTTCATACTACAACGCAATAAGAAAGCTCGAAAAGAAGTTCGAAGGTCTGGAACTTCACCATGTTCCCCGACTAAAAAACCAAGCAGCAGATGAATTGGCATAACTTGGATCCACACGGAGACCTGCCCCGAGTGATGTATGCCTCGAGCACCTACACCTCCCCTCGGTAAAAGAAGATTCTTTTACATAGGAACCTGTGCAACCGAAGAGCTCAACAGATCAGACTGAAGTCGAGGTTCCCGTTGTGGTTGACCTGGTCATGGAGATTCTAGCTGTCATTCCCGAATGGATTGTGCCATTCATTGCGTACATCCTGAGGCAAGAGTTACCGGAAGACGAGGTCCAAGCTAGACAGATCATTAGCAGGTCGAAGTCCTTCACCGTTGTTGACGACCAGTTATACAGAAAAAGTGTTTCAGGCTTCCTTCAGCGGTGTATCTCTCCTGAGGAGGGTCGGTTAATTTTGGAAGAAATTCACTTGGGAACCTGCGGCCATCATGCCTCCTCAAGGGAAATCGTCGCCAAAGCATTCAGAGCTGGTTTCTTCTGGTTGCAGGCGAATGAAATGGCAAAAGATATAGTCGACCATTGCGAAGGTTATCAGTTCTATTCAAACAAGTCCCACAAGCCAACGTCCGCGCTGAAGACAATTCCCCTTTCTTGGCCATTCGCCGTGTGGGGATTAGATACAGTCGGACCATTCAGAACAGGGCAAGGAGGATTCACCCATCTGCTGGTAGCAGTCGACAAGTTTACCAAGTGGATTGAAGCCAAGCCAATCAAGAAGCTTGACGCCCTTACGACCATCAAATTTATCACAGACATCATCGCCAGATACGGGGTTCCACACAGCATAATCACCGACAATGGCACAAACTTTGACTCGGATGAGTTCAAAGGTTTTTGCGCAGGCCAAGGTATCCAAGTGGATTTTGCATCCGTTGCGCACCCCCAAACAAATGGACAAGCGGAGCGGGCGAATGGACTCATTCTTCAAGGGTTGAAGCCTCGACTCCTGCGGGAAGTTGGACATGCCGCCGGCGCATGGGTCACCGAGCTGCCTTCGATGCTGTGGGGCCTCCGAAAAACTCCGAATAGATTGATAGGACGATCCCCGTTTTTACTTGTTTATGGAGCAGAGGCAGTCCTTCCGAGTGACTTGCTTCACAACTCTCCACGAGTCGAACTCTTCTCCGAACCCGAAGCAGAGCAAGCCAGGCAAGACGGAGTAGAACTTTTAGAAGAGGAGCGCGAGATGGCATTGATCCGTTCAGCAATTTATCAGTAAGATCTGCGGAGATTTCATGCGCGGCACGTCAGGAACCGCACGTTCCAAGCAGGCGACCTGCTGCTCCGAGTGGATCAACAGAGACCACACAAGTTGGCTCCCCCCTAGGAAAGACCGTTCATCATTTCTAAGGTAGTGCTGAACAACGGAGCGTATCGACTCTACAACCTCGACAAGGAGACGGACGAGCCGCGAGCATGGAATGGAGATCTACTGAAGCGCTTCTACACATAACCGCCGACAGAGACAATGTAAAGAACAAATGTCATCGAAGAAATACAAAGCGGATTAATTTCTTGCCGATTCAAAATTCTTCCGCGTTTCCAGACTCCGTCTAAAAAACAAACTCCGAGTGTGCACCAAAAGTCACACTCGGAGACTTAGCTGCGACCCAGAGTTGCCTAAGTAAACAACTTGCTCCGAGTGTGCACCAAAAGTCACACTCGGAGACTTAGCTGCGACCCAGAGTCGCCTAAGTAAACAACTTGCTCTGAGTGTGCACCAAAAGTCACACTCGTGGACTTAGCTGCGACCCAGAGTCGCCTAAGTAAACAACTTGCTCCGAGTGTGCACCAAAAGTCACACTCGTGGACTTAGCTGCGACCCAGAGTCGCCTAAGTAAACAACTCGCTCCGAGTGTGCACCAAAAGTCACACTCAGGGACTTAGCTGCGACCCAGAGTCGCCTAAGTAAACAACTTGCTCCAAGTGTGCGCCAAAAGTCACACTCGGGGTCTTAGCTGCGACCCAGAGTCGCCTAAGTAAACAACTTGCTCCGAGTGTGCACCAAAAGTCACACTCGGGGACTTAGCTGCGACACAGAGTCGCCTAAGTAAACAACTTGCTCCGAGTGTGCACCAAAAGTCACACTCGGGGACTTAGCTGCGACTCAGAGTCAGCTAAGTAAACAACTTGCTCCGAGTGTGCACCAAAAGTCACACTCGGGGACTTAGCTACGACCCAGAGTCGCCTAAGTAAACAACTTGCTCCGAGTGTGCACCAAAAGTCACACTCGGGGACTTAGCTGCGACCCAGGGTCGCCTAAGTAAACAACTTGCTCTGAGTGTGCACCAAAAGTCACACTCGGGGACTTAGCTGCGACCCAGAGTCGCCTAAGTAACCAACTTGCTCCGAGTGTGCACCACAAGTCACACTCGGGGACTTAGTTGCGACCCAGAGTCGCCTAAGTAAACAACTTGCTCCGAGTGTGCATTTAAAGTCACACTCGGGGACTTAGCTGCGACCCAGCATCGCCTAAGCAAACAACTTGCTCCGAGTGTGCATTTCAAGTCACACTCGCGGAGTTAGCTGCGAACCAGAGTTGCCTAAGTAAAGAGCTTCCTCTGAGTGGGCACACAAGTTACACTGGGAGTCTTAGCTGAGTCGCCTAAACAAAAACCACGAGCCAAAATCGTGTAAAAAAACTCAGCGAAAGAAGAGCAAAAGATCCGGTTCGAATTCGAATAGAGTTCAACGATCAGTCGGCTCGGAGTGAATCAAGTTTATCCACACTGAGCCACGAATGTACCGGCCAACAAAAGTTGCCAAAGTTTAATACAAACTCCACTCGGCATACCGAGGTAAATGCGCGTTCAGCATAAAGTCAATCAAGCATCGCCGGGGCTGGCAGGCTCCACGAAGGTGTCGAGGTCGATTCCATCTGCAATCCGAGTGGCCGTGTCGAGGAAGGTCTCCATGAAGTCTTCAAATCGAAGCTTCTTGGTGTTGGCGACCTGCAACGTCTTTAGCTTGTCTTCACGGGCTTCCTTACAATGCACTCGGACCAGAGACAGCGCCACGTCCGTGCCACACCGAGCGGCAGACTTCTTCCATGCCTGCACTCTCCTTGGAACATCCTCTAGTCAAGTCATCAACCCCTCTATCTCATTCCGGGAGTCATCTTCAGGCCACAGCTCTCTGTCAATTCGGCCGACAACTTCTCTCAGGCGACCAACGAAAGGACCCACCTTGTTAAGGCGGGAATTCAGTCGGAACATGTCCCGGTTAGCTTCATCACCGAGTGGAAAATTCGGTTGCCCAAGCGCCGGTTCAATTTCGGCGGTCTCGGCTTCAACGTCCCGACATAAATTTGCAAAGAAAAGACAGGGTGAAAATAAGCGCGGAGTGAACTCCAAAGTCAAAGAGCACTCGGCAAGCAACTTACCACCAAGCAGTGCGACCATCTTCTTCGCCCAGTCGCCGACGTATTTCTCCTGCGCTTTGCACCGAGCGTTCATTGACTTCAGCTGGCCCACCCATTCAGATCTCTCCTTCTTCATATTTTCTAACTCGGCTAACAGTGCCTTGTTAGTCTCCCGAGATTCCTCCAGAGATATTTCTCGTTCAGCGAGACCCTTCTTCATGCCAACCATATCATTCGGAGCTACCTCTAAGTCGGGAGCAAGTTGAGTCTTCTCAGCCATCAGAGCAGTATAGGCCGATCCCACTTCACAAGTCTCCTGTCAAAGAGACACAAAGGGAGGATCAGCCAGATTGAACAAGAAAAAAGTCTCGACAGATATGACAAAACAATCAAAACTCAAGATTCTTCAGACCCCTGCCGATGCAAGCAATCGACAGCGGTCTGAGGAACTACACCCAGTGGGTTCACTGAGAGTGACCCCACTGGTATGAAGCTCAAATAGGTCGGTCCCATTGAGCTCCATAGCAAACCAACAACACTATGAGACTACTATTACTCGACCCGAGTAACACTACTCTCGGGGACTACACCTAGTGGGTGCACTCGGCGTGCCCCCACTGGTACCATTCGGGCAGATTAGCTCTGATCTGTAGAGATTATGGAAAATACATATAAAGACAACTGTTGTTGCAAACACTCGACAGAAGTCTCGGGGACTACACCCACTGGGTTCACTCGGAGTGAACCCACTGGAAAATTAACCTACTGTGTCCGAGTATCTCGCCAAAACCCCCAGTGGGCACCAAGAGGAATGTAAACACTTACTAGCGCACTTACTCGGATATCATCCCAAAGCTCCAAGCTCTTCTTGTACAGGGATGCAACGGAGTCATATGCTCCCTTGGCTTCGCCCACCATCAGCTCCACTTGTACCATGGCGTCCTTGGCGGCTCCTACTTGATCTTCCGGGAGGCGTCGGGCATCATAGTGAACAGTCGACGGACCCGGCGTGGAAGAAGGCGCCCTAGGCATCCCGAGCTCCCTGGCATCCCGAGCTCTGCTCCAGTCGGTTCCGCCGTGAAGGCCACCGTCTCAGTCGGCGGCACGCTCATGGCGGGGCTGGCAGTAGGTTGGATAACCCCAGGGACATGCGCCAAAGCTGGTTCCGACCCCCTTTGGTCGTCATCGTCCAGATGGATCACCTTCGAAGGAAGCCCGACTGAACAAAATAAAAATACAGAAAAAGATCAAGATCAAAGACACCACTCGCGAAACGGTAATACAGCTCTCGGAGTCGTGACAACGTACCTTGCTGGGACGTGGCGGCGTCATCAGTGTCCATGGGATCGTCACCCTGACGCGGCAGAGAGGTGGCGGAGGTAGCAACTCTATTGAGTGAAATCCATTCAACGGATAAACATGAATTCCCAAAAAGAAGAGTCCAATCGGATACTGAAGGAAGATGGAAGAGCAAAGATACTTACGCTGAGGCGACCGGAACAACGAATCTCATCGGGGGCAAAGCTTTCTGAGGTTTAGACCCGCTGTGTTTAGCCACCTTGGACGGCTGATCCACGGGCTCGGCAGAAAAACCCCTGGTTCTCTTCACACTCCAAGCACTCGGGGCCACGGGAGGAGCCGGCAGAACAGCGGGCTCATGACGGTGCTTGGTTCGGCGTTCTGGTGATGAGGGTGACGAGCTCTGCTCTTCACTCTCCTCCTCCTCCTCTTCTATTTCCTCCTCTGTCTCCCTACTGTCAGAGACGTACACGACACTATCCACGCTACCCTCCATGCTGCCTTCTTCTTCCTCGACCGGATCCCCACTTGAGACTGTAGAATGCCAGTTCGTCCACTCCTGCACAAAACACAGTCGGCAACGTCAGTCGGCGAGACAGGAAAAGCAATAAAACTTAGAAGGTTAAAAGCACTCGACAACATGTACTCACCTCATTCAGAGGAGGATTTTGGGCGCGGAAGGCCTTCACCCGCCAAGCTCCCACGGGGTTATCACATGTGCCCGTGATGCTGCGGACCCACGCACCCACGGTCTCCTCGCTCACGTCTTCAGGATGGGACCGAGTGGTATCCGAAGGCCCCGTGTAATGCCACATTGCGTGGTCTCGGGCCTGGAGCGGCTGGATGCGTCGACCCAGAAAAGTCTCCAACAAGTCCATGCCGGTGACTCCGTTCCGGACGACGGTTATCAGCGCGTCGATCAAAGGCTGGATCTGGGATTTTTCTCCCTTAGAGAGCGCTAGCTTCCTTGGATGGCCCAGAGGGTCTAAACTAAAGGGTGGTAACCCACTCGGAGCATTCGGGCAGGCATTGTCCTGGCAATAGAACCAGGACGATTGCCAGTTCCTAACCGACTCGGATAGCTGAAGGGAGGGATAACTACTTTTCATTTTCTTCTGAAATCCTAAACTCCCGCAGAGCTGGAGGATGTGTGTCTTGTCATCAGACTGGCTAAGTTTCTTAACCGTTTGAGATCTAGCAGAGAAAACATATTTGAAGAGCCCCCAGTGGGGAGGACATCCTATGAAACACTCGTAGAGGGTGATGAATGCGGAAAGATGAGCTATCGCATTCGGCGGAAAGTGATGGAGCTGCGCCCCGAAGTAGTTCATAATACCTCGGAAGAAAGGATGGGGAGGCAGGGAGAAACCTCTGGCCACGTGGCTGAGCAGCAGGATGCGCTCTCCCTCCCTCGGCGCCGGCTCCATCTCACCTTCCGGCAGCCACCAAGACTTATCGACGACCATGCCATGCTCCACCAGCTCCAGCACGTCGGTCTTCCTCACCGTGGAGGGGAGGAAGTCCCCCTGGATCCAGCCCGCCGGCAACGCCCGCTTCCGCCGCTCAGTGGAGGCCGCCCCCTTCTTCTTCTTCTTCGCCTCAAGTTTGCTGGTCTGCCCCTTCTTCATGGCGAGGGCGACGGATCCGCAGAGGAGGAGGGGAAGGAGGTGCCTAGAGGTGTGCAGGGAGTTGCGGGGAGGCGAGATCAATGGGAGGAAGACGAGCATCGCAACAGGAAGGTCCGCCAGGAAGGCTTTAAAAGGCCTCCGACTGAGTCACCTACAGGTGGGCCCAAGATCTTATCCTCCCAACCGGCTGCTGCAATATTAGTGGAGAAGATCGCGGCATGGTAATCGAGGAGGCGAAATCTACTCGATGGCGATGACGTCATCCCGGCTGAGCGCGCGGCAACCGGAATTTGAGAATCCCGGAAAATCCGGTGCTTTCAGTATGACCGGTCTCGTCGAAAGATTCCGCGGAAGCAATCGGTCCCTTACGGTTCGTTTCGCTTGCATATTCACTCGGATCACTAGCCGCAAAGATAAAATGGATCGAGGCAGACAACGCTAAGATCACCTCAATACCAGTCGGCTCCAAACTCCGGACATCACTTCATCGTTCCAGCCCCGATCCATTCGGGGACTAATGATGGGGTTATAGTCCCAGGGTAGGGTCATAGGTCTGCCCTATAGGTCCTACCCAAGGACTAGCCTTCATAGGGGACAAGGCCCTTAGACAGTTCCGACTGAACTAAGGACGCCCCATCATCGAGTCGGCGACGGTCCACTCGGAGCATATCTAACGTGCCGACTGGAATCCACTCTGTACATTGTAATCTCCCAAGAGGGAAACGGTCATACGTTTTCATACACCATAACTAGCATTTAAGGCTTATGTTACCAGTAACGCCAGCATTTACTCGCCACTACTCCACCCCTGTCCACCGGACCATTATGAAGGGCAGCGCACTCTATATAAGCCGCCCTTCACCACTGGTACAGGGGTTGGCAGTTGCTGTAATCCCTTAATACACTCGACACAAAGCTCCCAAGAGCACTGAGACGTAGGGCTTTTACCTCCACCGTAGAGGGGCCTAAACTTATACATCCTCGCCGTAGCTAAGGCTCTGCCCATATACTTTCGTACCCCGTACTTCTACTGTCAGACTTATACCCACGACAGTGACATAATCAACAACAACTAAGATATGCGTATACCCGTTGGATTTTGCAAAAGGTCCCATATAATCAAAGCCCCAAACATCAAATGGTTCAATGACAAGTGAATAGTTCATAGGCATTTCCTGACAGTTGCTAATATTACCTATTCTTTGACATTCTTCACACGACAAGACAAACTTACGGGCATCCTTGAAGAGAGTGGGCCAATAGAAACCTGATTGCAATACCTTGTGTGCAGTTCTATCTCCCGCATGGTGTCCTCCGTAGGCCTTGGAGTGACACTTCTGTAGGATATGTCCCTATTCATGTTCAGGTACACAACGTCTAATAACACCATCTACTCCTTCCTTATAAAGGTGAGGATCATCCCAAAAGTAATGTCTCAAGTCAAAGAAGAATTTCTTCTTTTGCTGGTACGTGAAACTAGGTGGCATTTATTTGGCAACAATATAGTTCGCATAATCAGCATACCACGATGCACTACGTGAAGCATTGATGACATTCAGTTTCTCATCTGGAAAGCTATCATCAATAGGTTGTGGGTCATCAAGGACGTTCTCCAACCTAGACAAGTTATCTGCTATGGGGTTATCAACACCCTTTGTGTCGACAACGTGCAAATCAAACTCTTGTAGCAAGAGGACCCATCTGATAAGTCTAGGTTTAGCGTCCTTCTTCTCCATGAGGTACTTAATAGCAGCATGATCAGTGTGAATAGTGACTTTGGAATCAACTATCTAAGACCTGAACTTTTCACATGCAAACACGACTTCTAAAAACTCCTTCTCCGTAGTAGCATAGTTTCTCTCGGCACTTGATACGTCTCAAACGTATCTATAATTTTTGATGGTTTCACGCTGTTATCTTGTCATCTTTCGATGTTTTATGTACTTTTATATCTTTTTTGGGACTAACTTATTAATTCAGTGCCAAGTGTCAGTTCCTGTTTTTTCTGTGTTTCTGACTCTTTTTAGATCTAATTTTGGAACAGAGTCCAAACGGAATAAAAACCCCGAAATGATTTTTTTTCTTGAACGGAAGAAGATCAGGGGGCCTCTGGGCCAAGCCAGGTGGGCTCCAGGGAGCCCACTAGCTCCCACTCCACCACCAGGGGGGAGGCGCTAGTGTCAGGGCTTGTGGCCTCCCTGGCCGCCCCCTGACCTAGATCCTTGGCCTATATATTCCCAAAAATTCAGCAAAAAATCAGGGGAGCCTTGAAAATACTTCTCCGCCACCGCAAACTTCCGTTTCCGCGAGATCTCATCTGGAGACCCTTCCCGGCGCCCTGCCGGAGGGGACTTTGGAGTTGGAGGGCTTCTTCATCATCATCATCGCCCCTCCAATGACTCGTGAGTAGTTCATTTTAGACCTACGGGTCCATAGTTAGTAGCTAGATGGCTTCTTCCCTCTCTTGGATCTTCAATACAAAGTTCTCCATGATCTTCATGGAGATCTATCCGATGTAATCTTCTTTGGCGGTGTGTTTGTCGAGATCCGATGAATTGTGGATTTGTGATCAGATTATCTATGATATATATCTCAGTCTTCGCTGATTTCTTATATGCATGATTTGATATCCTTGTAAGTCTCTCCGAGTCTTGGGTTTTGTTTGGCCAACTGATGTTTGCTGTGTATCCCTTGCAACGGTGCCAGAAATAGTTGTGTCGACGACACCAGGAATCCTTCAGCTGCGGCTACGCCTTAAGGGATTTCCTAGGCAAGTATGTAAAGGATTTCCCCCGTGGCCTTGGAGCCTTGCATTGGTGTTCCCTCGAAGCGGAAAGGGTGATGTAGCACAGCGACGGTAAGTATTTCCCTCAGTTTGAGAACCAAGGTATCAATCCGGTGGAAGAGTATCTCAAGATCCTGGACAAACAGAAACGCTAGCACCAAACGCTATGAAGGGGTTGTCAATCCCTTATAGATTGTTTGTCAAGTGAGAACTGAAAGCAACAAAGTAACAAAGCAAAGTAAAAGCGGAGGTGTAAACGATGGATGTGAATAGACCCGGGGGCCGTAGTGTTTACTAGTGGCTTCTCTCATGAAAGCAAGTAGATGGTGGGTGAACAAATTACTGTCGAGCAATTGATAGAACTGCACAAAGTCGTGACGATATCTATGCAATGATTATATCTTTAGGCATCACGTCCGAAACAAGTAGACCGATACTTTCTGCATCTACTACTATTACTCCACACGTCGACCGCTATCCAACATGCATCTAGTGTATTAAGTCCATTAGAACAGAGTAACTCCTTAAGCAAGATGACATGATGTAGAGGGATAATCTCAAACCAATGATAAAAACCCCATCTTTTTACCCTTGATGGCAACTACTTGATGTGTGCCTTACTACCCCTACTGTCACTGGGAAAGGTCACCACATGGTAGAACCCAAAACCAAGCACTTCTCCCATTGCAAGAATCAAAGATCTATGATTCTTGCAATGGGAGAAGTGCTTGGTTTTGGGTTCTACCATGTGGTGACCTTTCCGAGTGATAGTAGGGGCAGCAAGGCACACATTAAGTAGTTGCCATCAATGGTAAAAAGATGGGGTTTTCATCATTGGTTTGAGATTATCCCTCTACATCATGTCATCTTGCTTAAGGCGTTACTCTGTTCTTATGGACTTAATACACTAGATGCATGCTAGATAGCGGTCGACGTGTGGAGTAATAGTAGTAGATGCAGAAAGTATCGGGTCTAATTGTTCTGGACGTGATGCCTATATATATAATCATTGCCATAGATATCGTCACGACTTTGCGCGGTTCTATCAACTGCTCGACAGTAATTTGTTCACCCACCGTCTACTTGCTTTCATGAGAGAAGCCACTAGTAAACAATACGACCCCCGGGTCTATTCACATCCATCGTTTACACCTCCGCTTTTACTTTGTTGCTTTCAGTTCTCACTTGGCAAACAATCTATAAGGGATTGACAACCCCTTCATAGCGTTGGGAGCAAGCTTTTGTGTTTGTGCAGGATCTTGAGATACTCCTCCACTGGATTGATACCTTGGTTCTCAAACTGAGGGAAATACTTACCACCGCTACGCTACATCACCCTTTCCGCTTCGAGGGAACACCAACGCAAGGCTCCAAGGCCACGGGGGAAATCCTTTGCATACATGCCTACGAAGTCCCTTAAGGCGTAGCCGCAGCAGAAGGATCAAGCCAAGTATTCTCCCGTCGAAGTGCCTATTTCTGGCGCCATTGGAAGGTCTTTTGTTGCAGTAGCAGAAGTATTTCTGTCACCGTTGCCGGCGAGGAGAGATCAAGATCTATCCAAGTAGGTCTCACAAACTCATCTCTTGCATTAACTTTTTTTCCAGTTGCCTCTCGTTTTCCTCTCCCCCACTTCACATTTGCCGTTTTCATTTGCCTTTCTCCTTTCTCGTTTTCATTTGCCTTTTTCCGTTCGCCCTTCTTCTGCTCGCTTCCTGTTTGCTTGTGTTACCATGTGCCTTCTTTTAGCTTGCATCTTTGCTTGCTAAAAATCCATTGATATGGATCCTCATCCACTAGCTAATCTCTTTAAGAGACCCACTTATGTGGAACGAATTGCTAGTGAGTTGAGTGCACTTTACTATCTTTATGGAGTTTTGCTTGAGATGCGTGAATTTCAAAATTGTGAGGAAGAAATTTATGAAGTGATTCACGAGGTCTCCTTGGATGAAAAGCATGATTGCAATGGTTTCACTATAAATTCTATTAGTGATAATCATGCTAAAATTATGCAAAACCCTAAGCTTGGGGATGCTAGTTTTGCTATGTCCACTACTTGTGGCAGTAATCATGATTGGGGTGATGATCTTTCTTATGATCTTGAAAATTTGTTCAAACCTCATGATGAATATGATATTTGCAACAATATTGAAAGTGGGATTGGAGAAGTTATGACTTTAGTTGATGATAATCCCACCATTTTTGAAGAGCGTCAACTTTGCATGCATGTGGATCATGAAAAGAATATCCTATGGGCTAGCTATATTGTTGAATTTGAATATGATCCCACATATAATTGCTATGAGAGAGGAAAATATTGTGGTAGAAACCTTCATGTTACCAAATCACCTCTCGTGATGTTGAGATTGCTCTTGTCTTTTTCTTCTTCCTTTCGTGGCAGCTATTGGTTGTCTTGACAATTTGTTTTCCTATAAAATTCCTATGCATAGAAAGTATGTTAGACTTAGATGTGATTTTCACATGCTTTAGGATGCTCTCGTTGTGCTTCAATTCTTGTCTTTTGTGAGAGCATCATTGAAAGCCTAGCTAAGGGTGTTAAACAAAAGCGCTTGTTGGGAGGCAACCCAACGAATCTATCCTTTTTCTTTCTGTTTCATGTTTTCCACACTTTCATAATTCTGTTATGATTGTGTTTTTTGTGTTTATTTTTGCGTTTGTGCCAAGCAAAACCGTTATGATTAGTCTTGGGGATGATCGTTTGGTCATGCTGGAAAAGACAGAAACTTTCTGCTCACGAAAAGAATTTTAATTTTTTTTCTGTAAGAGCTTTTGAGTTGATTCTTTTTGCTGCTGATTTCTACGAAAATGCTTCAGACTGTAGTAATGTTTCAGAATTTTTGAAGTACCAGAGGTATACGAAATATACAGATTGGTACAGACTGGTCTGCTGTTAACAGATTCTGTTTTTGCTGTGTTGGTTGCTTATTTTGATGAAACTATGGATAGTATCGGGGGGTATTAGCCGTGGAAGATAGAAAGTACAGTAACCCAACATCAGCACAAGTAGAATTTAAGTTTGCTACAGTACCTAAGGAAGTGGTGGTTTGCTTTCTTGTACTAATGTTATCACGAGTTTCTGTTTAAGTTTCGTGTTGTGAAGTTTTCATGTTTTGGGTGAAGTTCTTATGGACAAAGAGATAAAGAGTGGCAAGAGCTCAAGCTTGGGGTTTCACAAGGCTCCCCAAGATATTCAAGGATGCCGTAAAAACCTAAGCTTGGGGATGCCCCGGGAAGGCATCCCCTCTCTCGTCTTCAATCCATCAGTAACGTTACTTGGGGCTATATTTTTATTCACCACATGTTATGTGTTTTTGCTTGGAGCGTCTTGTATCATAGGAGTCTTTTATTTTTGTTGTGTCACAATCATCCTTTCTGCACACCTAGAGAGAGAGACATGCACACACCGTGATTTTGTCGAGCTTCACTTATATCTTTTGGTAGACAATTCAGCTCACATGTGCTTCACTTATATCTTTTGAGCTAGATACTTTTGCTCTATGTGCTTCACTTATATCTTTTAGAGCGTAGCAGTGCGTTGCTTGGTAGTTGATCTATTTTTGAAAGTATTCTCAAAAGGGGTAGTTATCCAAAGGGATACGAAAACTTCCATCTTCATGTGCATTGAATAGTTAGAGAAGTTTGATTCATCTCAATTAGTTTTGAGTTGTGGTTATGGTAATATTGAAGTCGTGCTAGTAAGGTGTTGTGGATCTAGAAATACTTGTGTTGAAGTTAGTGATTCCCGTAGCATGCATGTATAGTGAACCGCTATGTGATGAAACCTGAGCATGATTAGTATATTGATTGTCATCCTTTGCGTGGCGGTCGGGATCGCGCGATGGTTTATACCTACCAACCCTTCCCCTAGGAGTATGCGTTGAATGCTTTGTTTCTATTACTAATAAAATTTTTGCAACAAGTATATGAGTTCTTCATGACTAACATTGAGTCCATGGTTTAGATGCACTTTCACCTACCACCATCACTATCTTCTTAGTGTCGTGCAACTTTCGCCGGTGCACAAAACCCACCATTAGCCTCCCTCAAAACAGCCACCATACCTACCTACTATGGCTTTTTCAAAGTCATTCCGAGATATATTGCCATGCAACTACCACCATGACATGTGCCACCACGTCTACATTGCCATTGCATGATCGTAAGATAGCTAGCATGATGTTTCCATTGATGTCTATGTCATGCTAGATCATTGGCACGGTACACTACCGAAGGCATTCCATATAGAGTCATAGTTGCTCTAAGTTTTGAGTTGAAAGTGTCATGATCATAATTAATGGAGCATTGTCCCATGTGAGGAAATAAAAGAGGCCAAAGAAGCCCACCAATAAAAATAGGCCAAAGAGCCCACCAAAAAAATGAGAGAAAATGAGAGAGAAAGAGAGAAGGGACAATGCTACCACTTTTTCCACACTTGTGCATATTAAGCACCATGATCTTCATGACGGAGAGTCTCTCGTTTTGTCACTACCATATAGCTAGTGGGAAATTTTCATTATATAACTTGGCTTGTATATTCCAATGATAGACTTCCTCAAAATTTCCTTAGGTCTTCATGAGCAAGCAAGTTGGATGCACACCCAGTAGTTTTCTTTAAGAGGTTTCACATACTCGTAGCTCTAGTGCATCATTTGTATGGCAATCCCTACTCATTCACATTGATATCTATTCATGAGCATCTCCACAGCTCATTGATATGCCTAGTTAATGTGACTATCTTCTCCATTTTTGTCTTGCAACCTCCACCACATTCCACACCATCTATAGTGCTATAAACATGGCTCACGCTCATGTATTGCGTGAGAGTTGAAAAGGTTTGACAAAGTAAAGGTGTGAAACAATTACTTGGCCAATACCGGGGTTGCGCATGATTTAAATTCGTTGTGCAATGATGATAGAGCATAGCCAGACTATATGCTTTTGTAGGGATAACTTTCTTTTGGCCTTGTTATTTTGAAAGTTCATGATTACCTTGCTAGTTTGCTTGAATTATTATTGTTTCCACGTCAATAGCAAACTATTGTTTTGAATCTAATGGATCTGAACATTCACGTCACATAAGAGGAATTACAAAGGACACCTATGCTAGGTAGCATGAATGCATCAAAAAATCATTCTTTATCACTTCCCTACTCGAGGACGAGCAGGAGTTAAGCTTGGGGATGCTTGATACGTCTCAAACGTATCTATAATTTTTTATGGTTTCACGTTGTTATCTTGTCATCTTTGGATGTTTTATATACCTTTTATATATTTTTTGGACTAACTTATTAATTCACTGCCAAGTGCCAGTTCCTGTTTTTCTGTGTTCTTGACTCTTTCCAGATCTGATTTTGGAATGGAGTCCAAACGGAATAAAAACCCCGAAATGATTTTTTCCCGAACAGAAGAAGATCAGGGGGCCTCTCGGCCAAGCCAGGTGGGCTCTAGGGAGCCCACAAGCTCCCACTCCGCCACCAGGGGGGAGGGGCGGTGTCAGGGTTTGTGGCCTCCCTGGCCGCCCCCTGACCTAGATCCTTGGCCTATATATTCCCAAAAATTCAGCAAAAAATCAGGGGAGCCTCGAAAATACTTTTCCGCCGTCGCAAGCTTCCGTTCTCGCGAGATCTCATCTGGAGACCCTTCTCGGCGCCCTGCCGGAGGGGACTTTGGAGTTGGATGGCTTCTTCATCATTATCATCGCCCCTCCAATGACTTGTGAGTAGTTCACTTCAGACCTACAGGTCCGTAGTTAGTAGCTAGATGGCTTCTTCTCTCTCTTGGATCTTCAATACAAAGTTCTCCACGATCTTCATGGAGATCTATCCGATGTAATATTCTTTGGCGGTGTGTTTGTCGAGATCCGATGAATTGTGGATTTGTGATCAGATTATCTATGATATATATTTGAGTCTTTGATGATTTCTTATATGCATGATTTGATATCCTTGTAAGTCTCTCCGAGTCTAGGGTTTTGTTTGGGCAACTAGATCTACGATTCTTGCAATGAGAGAAGTGCTTGGTTTTGGGTTCTACCATGTGGCGACCTTTCCTAGTGACAGTAGGGGCAGCAAGGCACACATTAAGTAGTTGCCATCAAGGGTAAAAAGATGGGGTTTTCATCATTGGTTTGAGATTATCCCTCTACATCATGTCATCTTGCTTAAGGCATTACTCTGTTCTTATGGACTTAATACACTAGATGCATGCTGGATATCGATCGACGTGTGGAGTAATAGTAGTAGATGCAGAAAGTATCGGTCTACTTGTTTTGGACGTGATGCCTATAGATATAATCATTGCCATAGATATCGTCACGACTTGGCGCGGTTCTATCAATTGCTCGACGATAATTTGTTCACCCACCGTGTACTTGCTTTCATGAGAGAAGCCACTAATAAACACTATGGCCCCCGGGTCTATTCACATCCATCGTTTACACCTCCACTTTTACTTTGCTTTGTTACTTTGTTGCTTTCAGTTCTCACTTGGCAAACAATCTATAAGGGATTGACAACCCCTTCATAGCGTTGGGAGCAAGCTTTTGTGTTTGTGCAGGATCTTGAGATACTCCTCCACTGGATTGATACATTGGTTCTCAAACTGAGGGAAATACTTACCACCGCTACGCTACATCACCCTTTCCGCTTCGAGGGAACACCAACGCAAGGCTCCAAGGCCACGGGGGAAATCATTTGCATACTTGCCTAGGAAGTCCCTTAAGGCGTTGCCGCAGCAGAAGGATCAAGCCAAGTATTCTCACGTCGACGTGCCTATTTTTGGCGCCATTGGAAGGTCTTTTGTTGCAGTAGCATCATTGTGCGGAGTTTTACTAGCGTAGTGAATAATATTCAACTTCTTGTCGACTCTTTGCCCTAGAACAACACCAACAGCATAATCACTAGCGTCACACATGATCTCAAAAGGTAAGTTCCAATCAGGTGGTTGAACAATAGGTGCAGTTATCAAAGCCCTCTTAAGTATTTCGAAGGCTTCCTCACAATCATCATAAAAAACAAAAGGAATATCCTTATGCAAGAGATTGGTAAGAGGCCTAGAAATCTTAGAGAAGTCTTTAATGAACCTTCTATAGAAACCACCATGACCAAGGAAACTTCTTATACCTTTGATATCTGTGGGGTATGGCATTTTCTCGATTGCATCAACCTTAGGCTTAACGGCTTCAATACCTCTTCTGAAATTTTATGTCCTAAGACGATGCCTTCATTAACCATAAACTGACATTTCTCCCAATTCAAGACAAGATTGGTGTCATTACATCTCTGTAAGACTCGATCAAGGTTGCTAAGGCAATCATCAAAAGAAGACCCGTAAACGGAAAAGTCATCCATGAAAACATCGACAATCTTTTCACAAAAGTCAGAGAATATGGCCATCATACATCTTTGAAAGGTGGCAGGTGCATTACATAAGCCAAAAGGCATACGTCTATAAGCAAAGGTACCGAAAGGGCAGGTGAAAGTGGTTTTCTCCTGATCAGATTGTGCAACTGGTATTTGGGAGAAACCAGAATATCCGTCTAGAAAGCAGAAGTGTGTGTGTTTAGATAGCCTTTCTAGCATTTGGTCGATAAAAGGCAGAGGGTAATGATCTTTCCTAGTGGCCTTATTCAATTTCCTAAAATCGCTCACCATCCTATAGCCAGTAATAATCCTCTGTGGGATCAATTCATCCTTATCATTAGGGACAACGGTAATGCCTCCCTTCTTAGGGACACAATGCACCGGACTCACCCAATCGCTATGAGCAACAGGATAGATGATACCTGCTTCGAGCAGCTTTAATATTTATTTTCTTACTACTTCTTTCATCTTAGGATTCAATCTCCTTTAATGATCAACAACTGGTTTGAAGTGAGGATCAGTTTTAATCTTGTGCTGGCAGAGGGTAGGACTAATGCCCTTAAGATCATCAAGAGTATATCCAATAGCAGCACGGTGCTTTCTCAGAGTTTTTAGCAACTTCTTTTCTTCATGCTCTGAGAGGCTAGCACTAATAATGACACGATATATCTCCTTTTCATCAAGATAGGCATACTTAAGAGTATCAGCAGCTGTTTAAGCTCGAACACAGGATCACCCTTTGGTGGGGGTGGATCCCCAAGCAGTTCAACAGGAAGGTTGTTCTTAAGGGTAGGATATTGTTCTAAGACAACTCTATCTATTTCATCCCTTTCATCCATATGGATATCATTTTCATGCTCAAGCAAGTATTGCTCTAAGGGATCAGTAGGAGGCACGTCAATAGAGGCTAAGGCAAAAGTTTCATCCCTACTAGGCAACTCCTTTTCATGAGGTTGTCTACCAAACTTAGAGAAATTGAGCTCATGTGACACACCTTCAAAGCCAACAGTGATAGTTTGCTTCTCACAGTCAATATGACCATTGACGGTATTGAGAAAAGGTCTGCCAAATATGATGGGACAAAAGCTATCTTGTGCGGTAGCAAGAACGAGGAAATCAGCAGGATACTTCGTTTTACCACACAAGACTTCAACATCCCTAACAATTCCCACAGCGCATATAATATCTCTATTGGCAAGCTAAATAGTGACATCAATAGGTTCTATCTCAACAGGTGCAATCTTGTCTTTGATTTCATCGTATAAGGATTGAGGTATTGCACTAACACTAGCACCCACATCACATAAGCCATGATAACAATGATCTCCTATCTTAACAGAAACAACATGCATGCCAACAACAGGCCTATGTTTGTCTCTAACGTGAGGTTTAGCAATTCTAGCAGCATCTTCACAGAAGTGAATATTATGTCCCTCAACTTCTTCAGACAGAAGATCTTTGATAATAGAAATGCTAGGTTCAACTCTAATTTGCTCAGGGGGTGTAGGTGTCCTAATATAGCCTCTACGTATCACAGTTGAAACTTTAGAATGATCCTTTATCCTAACAGGGAAAGGCAGTTTCTCAATGTAAGCACTGGGAACAACAGGATTATTATAGGCACTGACTTTCTCTTCAACTGGAGTGGGTTTAACTACATTGACTTCTAAAGGAGGATGATATTTAAACCACTTCTCTTTGGGGAGGTCAATATGAGCAGCAAAGGATTCACACAATGAAGCTACTATCTTAGAGTCAAGTCCATAGTTAGCGCTAAAGTCACTAAAGGTATTTGTCTCAACAAAGGATTTAACGCAATCAAACGTGAAATTCATACCTGACTCCTTACCTTCTTCAAGCTCCCAATCTTCAGAGTTGCGTTTAATTCTCTCCAATAAATTCCATTTGAAGTCAATTTCTCTCTTCATAAAAGAACCGGTACAAGAAGTGTCAAGCATGGTGCGATCATCATGAGAAAGCCGAGCATAGAAGTTCTGAAGATAATTTCTCTCGAGAGCTCATGATTCGGGCATGAATATAACATTGATTTAAGCCTCCCCCAAGCTTGAGCAATGCTTTCTCGATTGTAGTCCCATGATCCAGTATCATCACATAGCCTATACCATGTCAACGCCTTATCCTTCAAAGATAAAGGAAAGACCTTCTTCTTGACCTCATCCTCGGGCACACCTGCAAGCTTAAATAAACCACAAACTTCATCTACATAGATTAGATGCAAGTCTGGATGTGATGATCCATCTCCTGTAAAAGGATTAGCCAGCAGTTTCTCAAGCATACCCGAAGGAAATTCAAAGCAAATATTTTCAATAGGTGCAGCAGGTTGAGGAGAAACTCTTTGTGCTTCCGTTTGAGGTGAAGATAACCCGAACAAGCCCCTCAAAGGATTAGTATCCATAGTGACAAGTGACAATAAATTTCAACACACTATATGAATATTTCCTTACCAAGTTCCACTTACCAAAGGCGCTTCACTCCCCGGCAACGGCGTCAGAAAAGAGTCTTGATGACCCACAAGTATTGGGGATCAATCGTAGTCCTTTCAATAAGTTAGAGTGTCGAACCAAACGAGGACCAGAAGGATCTCACAAGTGGTTTTCAGCAAGGTAAAATCTGCAGGCACTGAAATTGTCGGTAACAAGTGATTATGTGGTGAGATGATTCGTAGCAAGCAACAAGTAACAAAAGTAGAAATGATGCAGAAAAGCGGCCAAATCCCTTTTGTAGCAAGGGACAAGCCTAGACAAAGTCCTATAGGAGGAAAAACGCTCTCGAGGACACACAGAAATTTCTGTCATGTTAGTTTCATCATGTTCATATGATTCACGTTCGTTACTTTGATAGTTTGATATGTGGGTGGACCGGCGCTTGGGTACTGCCCTTACTTGGACAAGCATCCCACTTATGATTAACCCCTCTCGCAAGCATCCGCAACTATGAAATAAGAATTAAGACAAAGTCTAACCATAGCATTAAACTAGTGGATCCAAATCAGCCCCTTACGAAGCATCGCATAAACTAGGGTTTAAGCTTCTGTCACTCTAGCAACCCATCATCTACTTACTACTTCCCAATGCCTTCCTCTAGGCCCAAATAATGGTGAAGTGGTATGTAGTCGACGTTCACATAACACCACTAGAGCAAAAAGAAAATACAACATATCAAAATACCGAACGAATACCAAATTCACATGACTACTATTAGCATGACTTATCCAATGTCCTCAGGAACAAAAGTAACTACTCACAAAGCATAATCATATTCATGACTAGAGAGGTAATGAGTCGTATCAAGGATCTGAACATAAACTCTTCCACCAAATAATCCAACTAGCATCAACTACAAAGAGTAATCAACACTACTAGCAACCTTACAAGTACCAATCGGAGTCGTGAGACGAAGATTGGTTACAAGTGATGAACTAGGGTTTGGAGATGAGATGGTGCTGATGAAGATGTTGATGGTGAAGAGTCCCTTCCGATGAGAGGAGTGTTGGTGATGACGATGGCGACGATTTCGCCCTCCAGGAGGGAAGTTTCCCCGGCAGGATCGTCCTGCCGGAGCTCTAGATTGGTTCTGCTCAAGTTCTGCCTCGTGGCGGCGGCGAAACCACGAAAAAGCTCCTCCTTGATTTTTTCCTGGACGAAACCCTTCATATAGCAAAAGAGGGGGGCCAGTAGGCCAGCAGGCTGCCCAAAAGCCCTCATGGCGCGGCCTGGGGGGGTGGCCGCGCCGTGCAGGCTTGTGGCCAACCCCTAGCGCCCCTCTGGCACTTCTTCAGCCAGTATTTTTGATAAATCAGGAAAAAATCCTTGTTGATTTTTACGGCGTTTGTAGTTGCGGAGAATAGGTATCTCAACATTCCTCCAGTTTCAGGCCAGAATTCCAGTTGCCGGCATTCTCCCTCTTCATGTAAACCTTGCAAAATAAGAGATAAAAGGCATAAGAATCGTACCGTGAAGTGAAATAACAGCCCAAGAAGCGATAAATATCAACATGAAAACATGATGCAAAATGGACATATCACCGATTAGCACAAAAGGCGGAACTTTTGAATCTCGGTGAGACCGATATACACAACTCGATGGCACCGAAATGGTGGATACCGGTCAATTGTCCAAACTCGGTGGCACCAATACTCAAACTCGGAAATTCAGATTTTCAGTACCGAGGCAACAGAATGTTGGTCACATTGAACTCGGTAGCACCGATATGGATTCGGTTGCACCGATTTGGTGGGAATGGCTAGGGTTTCTGTCTGAGGTCAAACTCGGTGGGTCCGAAATGTGGGAGTTGGTGACATGAATTCGAGTATGTGGAATTTGACAGAATGGATATGTGGAAAAATGACTGAGTATTTTGGTGGCTAACTTTGAATACTTTGAGTAATCAGTTCATTTTACTACCTCACACGTCTCCAACGTATCTATAATTTTTCATGGTTTCATGCTATTATCTTGTCAAACTTTGGATGTTTTGTATGCCTTTTATATATTTTTGGGACTAACTTATTAACTCAGTGCCAAATGCCAGTTCCTGTTTTTTCCATGTTTTTGACCACTTTCAGAGGAGAATTTTGAACGGAGTCCAAACGGAATGATACTGCCAAAAAGATTTTTTTCGGAACAGAAAAAGATCGGAGAGCCGGAGAATCAGGGCAGGAGGCCACCAGGGATCCCACAAGCCCACACGGCCCGGCCAGGGGGGCCCTCGCCCCCCAGGCTTGTGGGCTCCCTGAGGCTCCTTTGCCCTAGGTTTTGCGCCTATATATTCCCTAAAATCCCAAAAAAATCAGGAGATCATCGAAAGTACTTTTCCGCCGCCGCAAACTTCTGTCTCCGCAAGATCCCATCTGGGGCAAGTTCTTGAGCCCTGCCGGAGGGGGGATTCAGACATGGAGGGCTTCTTCATCAACACCATGACCTCTCCGATGATGCATGAGTAGTTCACCATAAACCTACGGGTCCATAGCTAGTAACTAGATGGATTCTTCTCTCTTTTGGATCTTCAATACAAAGGTCTCCATGATCTTCATGGAGATCTATCCGATGTAATCTTGTTTTGCGGTGTGTTTGTCGAGAACCGATGAATTGTGGTTTATGATCAGATTATGTATGAATCTTATTTGAGTTTCTTCTGATCTCTCTTATGCATGATTTCATATCCTTGTAATTCTCTTCGAGTTGTGGGTTTTGTTTGGCCAACTAGATATATGATTCTTGCAATGGGAGAAGTGCTTCGTTTTGGGTTCATACCGTGCGGTGACCTCGCCCAGTGACGGAAGGGGTAGCGAGGCACGCATCGTGTTGTTGCCATCAAGGGTTAAAAGATGGGGTTTTCATCATTGGTTTTAGATTATCCCTCTACATCATGTCATCTTGCTTAAGGCGTTACTATGTTCGTCATGAACTCAATACACTAGATGCATGCTAGATAGCGGTCGATGTGTGGAGTAATAGTAGTATATGCAAAAAGTATCGGTCTACTTGTCTCAGACGTGATGCCTATGTGTATGATCATTGCCTTAGATATCGTCATGACTTTGCGCGGTTCTATCAATTGCTCTACAGTAATTTGTTCACCCACCGTAATACTTGCTATTTTGAGAGAAGCCTCTAGTGAACACTATGGCCCCCGGGTCTACTCCAAACCATATTTTCAGCCTTACACTTTTCCTTCATTGCAGTTTCCGCCTTCAGATCTCACTTTGCAAACAATCTTGAAGGGATTGACAACCCCTTTTTAGCATTGGGTGCAAGCTCTTTTGTGTTTGTGCAGGTACTCTGGACTTGACGAGATTCTCCTACTGGATTGAGACCTTGGTTCTCAAACTGAGGGAAATACTTACCGCTCCTGTGCTGCATCACGCTTTCCTCTTCAAGGGAAAAAACCGACGCAAACAAGAGAAGTAGCAAGAAGAATTCCTGGCGTTGCCGGGGAAGGACTTTTGTTGCCGTAGCAGAAGAATTTCTGGCGCCGTTGCCGGGGAGGATCAAGTCAATAACTCATCCAAGTAAGTGTCACAAACTCCTCTCTTGCATTTACTTTGTCTGCTAGTTGCCTCTCGTTTTCCTCTCCCCCAATTCACCAATTTGCCTTTTTCGTTTGCCTTTCGCCTTTTTCGTTCGCCCTTTTTCCTCGCTTGATCTTTGTTCGCTTGTGTGCTTGCTTGCTTGCTGAAGTCACCATGACTGAAAACACCAAACTTTGTGACTTGTCGAATACTAATAATAATGATTTTATTAGTACTCTGATTGCTCCCGCCACTAGTGTGGAGTCATACGAAATCAATGCCGCTTTGCTGAATCTTTTTATGAAAGAGCAATTCTCTGGCCTTCCTAGTGAAGATGCCGCATCCCATCTCAATGCCTTCATTGAGCTTTGCGATATGCAAAAGAAGAAAGATGTGGATAATGATGTGATTAAATTGAAGCCTTTTCCATTCTCGTTGCAAGATCGCACAAAAACTTGGTTTTCTTGTTTGCCCAAAAATAGTATCGATTCTTGGGATAAGTGCAAAGATGCTTATATTTCCAAGTATTTTCCGCCGGCTAAGATCATCTCTCTCCGTAATGATATCATGAATTTCAAGCAACTTGATCATGAAAATGTTGCACAATCTTGGGAGAGAATGAAATTGATGATTAGAAATTGTCCCGCTCATGGCTTGAGTCTTTGGATGATTATTCAAATCTTTTACGCTGGCTTGAATTTCGCTTCTAGAAATATCTTGGACTCCGCCTCAGGTGGAACATTCATGGAAATCACGTTAGGGTAGGCCACAAATCTCCTAGACAATATCATGATGAACTACTCTCAGTGGCACACTCAAAGGTCACCTACTAGTAAGAAGGTACACGCTATAGAACAAATTAACTCGTTGAGTGCTAAGATGGATCAGTTAACGAATTTGGTATCTAGTAGAAGTGCTCCTTTAGATCCTAAAGATATGCCCTTGTCTTCTTTGATTGAGAGTAGCAACGCTAGCTTGGACGTTAATTTTGTTGGTAGGAATAATTTTGGCAACAATAATGCTTTTAGAGGAAACTATGTTCCTAGGCCTTTTCCTAGTAACTCCTCTAATAACTTTGGCAACTCCTAAAACAATACTCATGTAAATTACAATATATCACCCTCTGATCTAGAGAGTAATATCAAAGAGTTTATCAACTCACAAAAGATTTTCAATGCGTCCATAGAGGAAAAACTAGTCAAAATTGACGATTTGGCTAAGAGCGTTGATATAATGTCTAGTGATGTTGATGCTTTGAAATTTAGATGTGCTCCTCCCAAGATCAATATGGATGAAACTTTGAAAGCTATGCGTGTTTCCATGATTGAGAGCAAAGAAAGAACCTCCCAAATTCATGGTAGACATGAATGGCTTAAGAAGGCGTGTTCTCGTGTTAAGAATCACGAAGATCTTAAAGTGCTTGGTGTGACTCCCATTGAATCTTTGTTTTCTTGTGACAAACCTAATGGTTATGGGCCTGGATATGAATCCACTTTGGTTGAAAAGAGCCCCAATGATTCGGAGTCCATCTATCTTGATGCTAAAAGCATTGAAAGTGGAGTAGAAGATATTAAAACTTTGAGTAGTAATGAAATTACTACCTTGGATTTCATGGAATTCAATTATGATAGTTGCTCCTTGATTGAATGCATTTCCTTAATGCAATCTATGTTAAACTCTCCACACGCTTATAACCAAAACAAGGCCTTTACCGATCACATCGTCGAAGCTATGATAAAATCTCTTGAAGAGAAACTTGAATTGGAAGTCTCTATCCCTAGAAAGCTTCATGATGAGTGGGAACCTACTACCAAAATCAAAATCAAAAAATATGAATGCAATGCTTTGTGTGATTTGGGTGCTAGTGTTTCCGCGACTCCAAAGTATTTATGTGATGTTCTGGGTTTTAATGAGATTGAAGAGTGTTCTCTTCATTTGCATCTTGCGGATTCTACTGTCAAGAAACCCATGGGAAGGATCAATGATGTTCTTATTATTGCAAATAGGAACTATGTACCCATGGATTTCATTGTGCTTGACATTGATTGCAATCCTACATGCCCTATTATTCTTGGTAGACCTTTCCTAAGGACTATCGGTGCTATCATCGATATGAAGGAAGGGAATATTAGATTTCAATTTCCTTTAAGGAAGGGCATGGAACACTTTTCTAGAAATACAATAAGATTGCCTTATGAATCCATGATGAGGGCCACTTATGGTTTGAGCACCAAAGACGACGATACGTGATTCTATCGCTTTTATGCCTAGCTAAGGGCGTTAAACAATAGCGCTTGTCGGGAGCCAACCCAATGAATTTATATTTTTTTCTTTCTGTTTTGTTGCGTCCACACTTTCATAATTCTGTTGTGATTGTGTTTTTTGTGTTTCTTTTTGTGTTTGAGCCAAGCAAAACCTTTATGACTAGTCTTGGTAATGGTTGTTTGATCCTGCTGGAAAAAGACAGAAACTTTTCGCTCATGAGATGATTTTGTGGTTTTATTCAGAAGGAGCTTTTGAGTTGATTCTTTTTGCTACTGGTTGATATGACTTTTTCCCAGGCAGTCGTAATTTTTCAGAATTTGTGAGGTACCAGAAGTATACGAAGTATACAGATTGCTACAGACTGGTCTGTTTTTGACATTCTATTTTTGTTGAGTTGGTTGCTTGTTTTGATGAAACTATGGTTAGTATCGGGGGGTACTAGCCATGGAAATGTGAGAATACAGTAGCCCAACACCAATATAGATAGAATTCAAGTTTTCTACAGTACCAAAAGAGGTGGTAGTTTGTTTTCTTGTGCTAATGTTATCACGAGTTTCTGTTTAAGTTTTGTGTTGTGAAGTTTTCAAGTTTTGGGTGATGTTCTCATGGACAAAGAGATAAGGAGTGGAAAGAGCTCAAGCTTGGGTATTCCCAAGGCATCCCAACCCAAATTCAAGGACACCAAAAAGCCTAAGCTTGGGGATGCCCCGGGAAGGCATCCCCTCTTTCGTCTTCAATCCATCGGTAACATTACTTGGAGCTATATTTTTATTCACCACATGATATGTGTTTTGCTTGGAGCGTCTTGTATCGTAGGAGTATTTTCTTTTTGTTGTGTCACAATCATCCTTGCTGCACACCTTTTTGAGAGAGAGAGAGAGAGAGACATGCACTCATCATGATTTTGCTAGAATACCCATAGTGCTTCACTTATATCTTTTGAGCTAGATAATTTGCTCTTTGTGCTTCACTTATATCTTTTAGAGCACGGCGGCGCGTGACTTGGTAGTTGGCTTATGCTATGAAAGTAGTCCCAAAGGTGATAGGTACCCAAAGAGGACACAAAAACCTCCATCTTCATGTGCATTGAGTAGAAAGAGAAGTCTTGATTCCTCTCAATTAGTTTTGAGACGTGGATTCGGTAATATTAAGAGTTATGTTAGTAGGGTGTTGTGAATCTAGAAATACTTGTGTTGAAGTTAGTGATTCCCGTAGCATGCACGTATGGTGAACCGCTATGTTAGGAAGTCGGGGCATAATTGATCTATTGATTGTCATCCTTTGTGTTGAGGTCGGGATAGCGCGATGGTTAACACCTACCAACCCTTCCCCTAGGAGTATGCGTTTAGCACTATGTTTCGATTACTAATAAAAACTTTCGCAACAAGTATGTGAGTTCTTCATGACTAATGTGATTCCATGGTATAAATTCACTTTCACCTTCCACCATTTCTAGCCTCTCTAGTGTCGCGCAACTTTCGCCGGTACACAAACCCACCATATGCCTTCCTCAAAACAGCCACCATACCTACCTACTATGGCATTTCCATAACCATTCCGAGATATATTGCCATGCAACTCCCACCGTTCCGTCTCATGACTTGTGTCGTCACTCTCATATTGCCATTGTATGATCGTAAGATAGCTAGCGAGATGTTTCAACGTCATACGCCAAGCTAGATCGTTGCACATCCCAGTACACTGTCGGAGGCATTTCCTATAGAGTCATTTCTAAGCTTTGAGCTATGAGTAAATAAAAGTGTGATGATCATCATTATTAGAGCATTGTCCCATGTGAGGAAATAAAAAAAATAGGCCAAAGAGCCTAAATAAAAAAAAGAAGGAGAGAAAAAGAGAGAAGGGACAATGCTACTATCTTTTTCCACACTTGTGCTTCATAATAGCACCATGTTCTTCATGACCGAGAGCATCTTGTTTCGTCACCACCATATGCTAGTGGGAATCTTCATTATATAACTTGGTTTGTATATTCCAATGATGGGCTTCCTCAAAATTGCCCTAGGTCTTCGTGAGCAAGCAAGTTGGATGCACACCCACTAGTTTTCCTTTTGAGCTTTCACATACTTATAGCTCTAGTGCATCCTTTGTATGGCAATCCCTACTCATTCACATTGATATCTATTGATGGGCATCTCCATAGCCCTTCGATACGCCGAGTCAATGTGACCATCTCCTCCTTTTTGTCTCACAACTACCACCACACTCTACTCCACCTATAGTGCTATATCCATGGCTCACTCTCATGTATTGCGTGATAGTTATAAAAAGTTTGAGAAAGTAAGAGTGTGAAAACAATTACTTGGCCAATATCAGGGTTGTGCATGATTTACATTAGTTGTGTGAGGATGATGGAGCATAGCCAGACTATATGATTTTGTAGGGATAACTTTCATTGGCCTTGTTATTTTGAAAGTTCATGATTACCTTGCTAGTTTGCTTGAAGTATTATTGTTTTCATGTCAATAGCAAACTATTGTTTTGAACCTTCGGATTTGAACATTCATGTTGCGTGAAAGAAGTTGCAAAGGACAACTATGCTAGGTAGCATTGCACATCAAAAATTCATTCTTTATCACTTCCCTACTCGAGGACGAGCAGGAGTTAAGCTTGGGGATGCTTGATACGTCTCCAACGTATCTATAATTTTTTATGGTTTCATGTTATTATCTTGTCAAACTTTGGATGTTTTGTATGCCTTTTATATATTTTTTGGGACTAACTTATTAACACAGTGCCAAGTGCCAGTTCCTGTTTTTTTTCCATGTTTTTGACCCCTTTCAGAGGAGGATTTTGAACGGAGTCCAGACGGAATGAAACTGCCAAAAAGATTTTTTTTCGGAACAGAAAAAGATCGGGAAGCCGGAGAATTAGGGCAGGGGGCCACCAGGGACCACACAAGCCCTCATGGCGCGGCCAGGGGGGCCCACGCCCCCCAGGCTTGTGGGCTCCCTGAGGCTCCTTTGCCCTAGGTTTTGCTCCTATATATTCCCTAAAATCCCCAAAAAAAATAGGAGATCATCGAAAGTACTTTTCCGCCGCCGCAAGCTTCTGTCTCCGCAAGATCCCATCTGGGGCACGTTCTGGTGCCCTGCCGGAGGGGGGTTCGGACACGGAGGGCTTCTTCATCAACACCATGACCTCTCCGATGATGCATGAGTAGTTCACCATAGACCTACGGGTCCATAGCTAGTAACTAGATGGCTTCTTCTCTCTCTTGGATCTTCAATACAAAGTTCTCCATGATCTTCATGGAGATCTATCCGCTGTAATCTTCTTTTGCGGTGTGTTTGTCGAGATCCGATGAATTGTGGATTTATGATCAGATTATCTATGAATCTTATTTGAGTTTCTTCTGATCTCTCTTATGCATGATTTCATATCCTTGTAATTCTCTTCGAGTTGTGGGTTTTGTTTGGCCAACTAGATGTATGATTCTTGCAATGGGAGAAGTGCTTGGTTCTGGGTTCACACCGTGCGGTGACCTCACCCAGTGACAGAAGGGGTAGCGAGGCACGTATCGTGTTGTTGCCATCAAGGGTAAAAAGATGGGGTTTTCATCATTGGTTTGAGAGTATCCCTCTACATCATGTCATCTTGCTTAAGGCGTTACTCTGTTCGTCATGAACTCAATACACTAGATGCATGCTGGATAGCGGTCGATGTGTGGAGTAATAGTAGTAGATGCAGAAAGTATCGGTCTACTTGTCTCGGACATGATGCCTATATGTATGATCATTGCCTTAGATATCGTCATGACTTTGTGCGGTTCTATCAATTGCTCGACAGTAATTTGTTCACCCACCGTAATACTTGCTATTTTGAGAGAAGCCTCTAGTGAACACTATGGCCCCCGGGTCTAATCCAAACCCTATTTTCAGCCTTACACTTTTCCTTCGTTGCACTTTCCGCCTTTAGATCTCACTTTGCAAACAATCTTCTAGGGATTGAGAACCCCTTTTTAGCGTTGGGTGCAAGCTCTTTTGTGTTTGTGCAAGTACTCTTGACTTGACAAGATTCTCCTACTGGATTGATACCTTGGTTCTCAAACTGAGGGAAATACTTACTGCTCCTGTGCTGTATCACCCTTTCCTCTTCAAGGGAAAAACCGACGTAAACAAAAGAAGTAGCAAGAAGAATTCCTGGCGTTGTCGGGGAAGGACTTTTGTTGGCGTAGCACTACCTCACCCCCTTTTAATAGTATTGGATTTCCTACGGACTCAAAAGTGATTTCTCACAAATATAAAATGAAGAGTCTTCTAGCTTGAAGCTTGAGCCAATATTATTCCTTTCTTGCATCAAGGGGCATCTCCATATAAGCCTTTAGCCATAGCATCTTTTGAACTTTTTTAAAATATACTTGGAAAACATATTAGTCAAGTGATGCATATGTTGTGATCAATTATCAAAACCACCCTAGGTAGCAATTTTGCTTTCACTCCTCTTTATGTGTATCTCGTGGAACTACTCAACACTTGATGTTTACGTGTCGTATGTCTCAAGTGATTTTGAGATCCGTCAGGGTGTCGCTGGGTACTGATTTGTGTCCAAACAACCAATGAAAACATTTCTCTTGGTGTCATGGTTTCACCCCTGGTGAAGAGAGCTTTTATGTTGTTGGTTTAGCACCTATTACCTTGGCTATATGGCTGGCTAGAGCTACGTTTGAGAAAAAAAATCTCCTTTCGAGATTGCCTTCATTTCCTATTCTTTTTACTATACTGGGTAGGTCTTCAACCCGACAAGGAAGCTTTAAGATGCGAAGCGGGACACAGATGATTCAAGAAGACACCATGGCACTGATGAGGATCTGTGATGCAGCAAAAAAAATTGTCTAGAGCGCAAGTACTTGGAGAGGTGGTAGATCATTTGTGGATTGTGGGAGCTTTTGCATTATGAGATTTGTTCCTGAATGAATTTTCTTATTATTTTGTTTTCTCTGGTTTGAACTTGTGGTTGTCTGCCTGGTTTGTAATTGGGTAGTACTCTCAGCTAGGTGTCACCATGTTTTAGCCCCATAGTAGCCGTTTTGATGTCGAGTGGTTGCGGTAGGTTTTCTGGTGATGCTCAAACTAGATTTCCTCCTTTCCCTCCCAATTTCCTTTGGAACTGATGTATTTCCGTTCATTGCAATGGAAAGGGGCCAGCCCGATTTGAGAAAAAAAGGAGGCCCTAGTCACGCGCGTGCTCAAGCAATCAGCAATTGGTGCGGAGCAAGAACACACGGGGAGTGGTCTCGTGTAGTCGCGCTCCTCTTTGACTCCGCGCTGATTCCAGGCAGCGATCTCGGCCACTGGCGGATTCTTGCCGGATCCAGGCGGCCGATGGTGCCGAATGATGCATCTCCCTTCATGGAGGTAGATCGAGTTCCAGCAGGGCGGCTCGCCGGTGTTGGGGTGGCTCAACGGGATTAAGCTTCGGCGACGGTGCAGGATATGGTTGTGGCCAAGCTTTTTTCGGGAATAAAGGGGAAGAAGAGATGTTTCTGACAGATGGGGCCTTGGGCCGACTCAGCGAATTATCCATGTAGGCAGGCCACGTTAGCCCGATAGTTTGAACCAACTTATCGGCTTCATTGTTTTCATGGGCAAAGTGCTTCGCGTTACACAGTAGAGCATTTCCAACACACACGACCATGCGGCGCGCTAAAACCTTTTTTTGAGTGCGGAAATAACTGTTTTTTGCGCGCGACAGAGCGCTAGCTTCAGCGACCGCTGCAAAATATGGCCCGCGCGAGCAGCTCCAGCGCGCGCGCTAACTTTACATCGTGCGCGAGCAGCCGGCGCGCTAACTTTACAGCGTGCGTGAGCAACCGACGCTTGCAAATAAGATTTTACATGTCCATTTTAACAATATGATGATGTTTCAAACATTAAAAAAATGTGCAAAACAAATGCTTGGAGAGGGGATAACGTGGCTTCATAACGGGCGTCGGCGCGACTCCATCTGGCGAGGTCGTCCGTGGCACCATGAAAAGGCCACACACGAGGCCGGTGCTTGGAGGAGGGCTGGCGGTTCAATTCCGTGCTACGGTTTGCGCAGGCGGCGGAGGTGTCGCGGGTGTAGGGAGCGGTGGGGGGATGTTGGCGCGGCCTTCCATCGGTCGAATTACGTCGGTGGCGGCGCGGGCGGGGCGAAAACGGGGCAGCCGGAGAGGGTGGTGGCTGTGGGTCGCGGGCGCTCGAGTGTTCAGCATGTGGGAGCAGGCACACGAAATAAGCGACGCGCGATGTCGTTTTGCTCCGCGTGCTGAACCACCTATATTGAGTGCACATTTTTTACGCGTCCATTCAAGTGCCTTGAACTGCTGCGCGTGCGCAAAGAAGACGATTTTTCAGGTGCGGCGCTAAAATTGTGCTCCTATTGAAGATGCTCTTAGACATATTCCTATAGTTTTTTGTGCACTGACTTAAATGTGATACTAAGTTGTTATCATAGCCCTAAATGTAACGGTTTTGGATAAAAATAACTCAAGCCCTACATGAAAGTATGATAAGATGGGGAGGTCGAGGTGTGAGTGTGTGTTTGTGTGTGTGTTGGGGGTTGTGGGGTGACGACATCATGAAAAGGGCATATACGAGTACTCATCGGAGATGTTGTTGATAATTATTATTTTTTGTTGCTCAAAACCACTCAAGAGATGGTAATATTTTTCACGAAGATGCTCAAGAGACAATTAAGTAAAGGAAGGTCTTCAACATATAACTAAAGTATTCAATAAAAGTTTTGCATGTTAAATGGGTGAAACACTCTTAAGCTTTAGTGGCCGCGTGCGTGTGCTCTCTCTCATCTTTCACACCCAGTTTAAGCTGCTTAATATAATTTTTATGAGCGATTTCACTCGGACTAGTAAGACCGACATTTGTACATATTCTTATATTGATCCCTCCTTTCCCCTTGTCCTCCCTCGTCGTCCCTGCACGGCAACGAGGAGGAACACTAGCCGCTGCCCCAGAACCTCCTCCTCCGGCCTCTTCCTCCCTCGCCGTCGCCGAGAGCCATCGTCGCGCGAAGCAGGTCGAAGTGGGCGGCGGCGGGGTTGCTCCTTCCCCTCCTTGCGGACCCCGTGCCGGTGCGGGACGGCTAGCCGTCGGAGGCGTCGGGCTATGGCGGGGTTCGGCGGCGTAGATCCGAGCGGATGACGACGATTCGTCGGATTCGTGGGCTCTTGTGGTGGAGCGGTGGCTGCCATGAAGGGGCTCTCCTAGCGCGGATCGCGGTTGGCCGGCGGCCAGATATGGATCTAGGCGGCATGGGATGTGGGCGTTGAGGGCGGCTGCTCGGGGGAGATTTCGGGCTCCCGATGATTGCAGATGGTCGTCCCGTCGCGGTCGCGCGGCGGTGCTCCTCGCGCAGTGACGGTTCCAACGGTGGCGCTGCTTCGGATGGTGAGGAGGTTGTGGCGCTGCCACTTGGCTGTTGGTTGGCACGGCGGGTGGAGGCGGCGTCTTCTCGGCCCAGATCTAGGCTCTTTGGGCCCCATCTGGGTCGGGGTGGGCCTGGCTCAGCTCCGCCAGCGTCGACTCCGACGGACGGGGGGGGTGGCTCGTGTGAGGGGTTGCGGAGATGGCAGCACACCCACTGCAGCGCGATAACGTGGGCTTCACGATATGTTAAGGACTCGAGTGGGCCTACATATCCCGTGTGCTCCCCCAGCTGCGTTCGGCCGATGACTGCCGAGGGCGGTGGAGGTTGTCCCCTCTCGTGTTGGCTGCTGACTCTCCCGCTCCTCGTTTTTGGTTGTTCTCACTCGGGCCCGTCGGTCCCGCTTCACTCTCCATGGTGAGACGGCGATGGTGTCTCCATGATTGTGGTAGCGCATGTTGGTGACAGCATGTTTGGTGGAGCGTGACGGGTCGGTTGGGATGGGGTTTGTGGTGGACGGGAGAAACCCTTGTCGGCGTGGCTAGTCCTTCCTTCCCGAAGGGCGTCGGGTATCCCACTCCTTCCTGAAGGGTGTCGGGTATCCCACTCACCCACGCCCCTCCGCGTACGGGGGAAACGAGCAATCCAGACAGCAGCGTCATCACCGTCACATTCCTTCCTGAAGGTGTTGCTTGTTATATGGTTGTGCGAAGTGCTAGGAACGTGATGGATTTCTTTGGAAGACGCAACGATTTACGGTCATCCTCGTTTTTGTCGAGCCAACTCTCTTGTCATTCTTTTTTTATTTTATTTTTATTTTCCTTGTTTTGGGCATTCTTGTGCTGCATGCCTCAGCATTAGAATTTTTGATGTATCGGATGGTTGCTACATTTTCATATAACAGGGCGAAAGTTTATTTGGAGAGACATATTCTTATATTTCAATAAAAAATATACCGTACAACTATTGTTCTATGGTTTGGGACTAAAGAAAAAAAGGTAGACAGACTAATAATCAGTCAACGACTATGCGAAGCAATGGAGGTACTGCTTGAAATGCTTCCCCGTCTTCCTTCTTTCACAGGTGTGCAACGTATGCCTTCCTATACTTCCTTAATTCTTCAGTGCTGCTTTGCTCACCCCGTCGCCTTGCTAACATTGCTAAGATGCACGGCCATTGTCATTCTTTGCTCGTAGACTGGAGGTGGACTCACGTCTTGGTCAGCGCCTCGGTCACGATCTCCCCTTGCAGCATCGATCTCCACCATCTGCAACCGAGCTGCTCTGGTCTCTGGACTGGACATCAGTTCCTTGCATGTACTAGGCCCAGAATCAACGTCCCGATCGAGTAGAAAATCGACCGCGGAAGGCCAAAAGAAGCCAGATGCAAATAACGTGCCGCGGCCATGTCATCTATCGGGCAATTTTATTCAAGCACGTCCCTCTGCTGAATGCAAGCTAGGGCTTGAGCATACTCTCAGCGTCTTCAACCTCTTGGTCAGCGCCTCGGTCCCGTCGGCGTGCTCAGCTTGATCCGGCCGGGCGACGGCGGCCTCTTGGAGCGGGCAGCGCCGCTTCTGGAGTCTCCTGCGGTTGACGGCGTCGAGGTCCATCTCGTTCCTCATCTCCCCTAGAACCTTGAAAACCTCGCTGATCTCGGCGACCTTCGGGGACGAGCCGCACTTGGCTGCGCTCGCCTTGATGAGAAGCTCGCGCTCCTCGCCCATCGCGGTGTCCAGGCGCCACATGATGGCGTCAAGTATCGCGAGCTCCCGCCGGCTGCTCTCGACTTGGTCGACGCGGCTCCTGTAGCCCCCGGCGAGATGCCGATCGTGGACGCGGGCCAGGTGGAGCGTGCCCGTCGAGATGCTGATGGTGACCCGGTCGAGGCAGTGGGTGGGACTGCTCTTCCCCCTCGGGCAGGTGTATCTTAGGAACGCCTCCGCGTCGCCGCGCGTGTTGTTGAAGGCGATGCAGCAGTGGCTGGCGCCGGCATGGACGGTCAGCACCGGCGAGTCCGGGTCCGCGGGGTCGATGGGCCGGGCGAGCTTCTCGACGCCGCGATCGGCACCGGCCGCCTCGTGCTGCGTGCCACCGACGATCTGGAGGGCCGCGGCATAGGTGTCGTCGATGATCGCGATGGCCGTGTCCTGCAGTTCTTCCCACGGGCGGTGCCGCTTGAGCAGCACCGTCACGGGCGGGGCCATCGGGCCGTCGTCCGCCGGCTGCATCTGCATGGTTCGGGCGAGGGCAGGGCGCTGTAGGACGAAAACCTTGTAGCGCACACCGGGGGAAACTCGTTGGGGCGACGGCGCTGCGTGCTCTCCTTGATATACACGGCTGCGGACGGGGCCGAGGCGGACTCGAATTCCAAGAGGACAACGCGCCTACGGGGCTGGGAATTAAAAAAAAAATCGATTTGGACTATTTTTTTGACAGACAACCACTTTATTCATATCATAAGGTTATAAGGGGTACAAAGGTTGTCAAGAGGGCGGTCAAACCATAGATGACGGCCTAAAGCTAGGGTAGTGGCCATCCTTGTTAGGTTATGCGCCTCCCCGTTACTCTTACGCTGCTCGTGAACGAATTCGCAACTCTGAAAGCCAGACTTCCTCCCGTGAATATCATTTAAGATCATGCAATATGCGCCCCGGTGTGCTTGCCCCTTCAGTTCATTAACGACTCTCAGACAGTCAGATGCGATACGAACTTTAGTGATCATCATATCTTCCGCTAGGGCAATAGCTTCTCGGCAAGCATGCGCCTCGAGCACAGCCGAATCGGTCACTCCGTTAAACACCACTGCTGACGCTTCGAGAAAAATTCCCTATGCACTGCCACAAATCACCCCAACAGCCCCAGTATTTGATGACTTTGCCACAGCTCCATCCACATTCATTTTCGTTTCTCCGATCGCCAGTGGAATCCACCGCGGGACTGGTATTGTCGTGCGCTTTCCGTTCCGCTTTGTCGTTGCTGGCAGTCCTTTTATTTCATGAAGATAGCGCTCGATGAAGAGGTGTGTTGACAGAGGACTCTGGAACTCCTTCTCGTGGACCGCCTTACGCCGTGCCCACCAGATCGCCCAAAGCGTGGTGAGCACAGCAACGAACCGTTCCCCGCTCAATGTGTTGCAGAGATTGTGCAACCATAGCCGAGGGTCGTCCGTCTCGTCGCCATATACGGGCAGCAAGGAGTCATCGTCATCATCTCGCAGAGACCAGACGCTCTTCGCCATGTTACAGTCGAGCAGCGCATGTCTCCAACTATCTGTGGCTGGATTGCATATCGGGCATACTGCCTCGGTTGTCATGTGGCGCCTCTCCCTCTCCTGCCCCGTCGGCAAGGACGCGCGGGCAAGTCACCGGGCAAACATGCAGAGTTTGGCCGGAACCTGAACCCCCCACAACTTCTTTCAGTTATTTTCCTCCCAAGCCGTATTTGATGATCCTGTTTCTCCACAACTTCGATTTGGACTACTGTTTGCAGTCGGCCAAGCTGGGCTGAAAGCGTAGGCAGGTGCGGTTTGCTCTCCATGCCGATGGACCGAGAGCCTTACCTGCTAGTACTAGTTTCAGGCATTTTTATTCTAGCGCGGCCCTTAGGACTATGCTCACTTTCCTACACCCTCAAAAAAAATTTTACTTTCATTTTTGTATTAAAAGAGATGTGCCATTTTCTTTTCCTAAACAAGATCTGCCATTTTTTTGCGAACCTTTCTATTTTGTGATTATACAAATCTTTATTAAGAAAGAGGTTTGCTCTCGATGCCGATGGACCGAGAGCCTTACCTGCTACGAGTTTCAGGCCTTTTTGTTCTAGCGCGGCCCTTAGGACTATGCTAAAAAAAAGGGCCTCCGTCTGTCACTTTCTTACCCCCTCAGAAAAAATAAACTGTTACTTTCATTTTTGTATCAAAAGAGATGTGCCATTTTCTTTCTTAAACAAGATGTGCCATTTTTTTGCGAACCTTTTCTATTTTGAGATTATACAAATCTTTATTAAGAGACTGTCTTTTCCAAGTCGCACGGTCAGGTTGTCGCAACTCACACAAATGTGCATGTCAAATGATCACATACCATCCAAGGAATAATATCAATTACCGATTAAGTCTTTTCACACCTCTTTGCATTTCTTAAAGAGTGTGAATAAAATAAACTACAACGAGTTAAAAAAATATTATGAAAGAAAAACTAGAGACAAAATTACATAAAAGAGTGCACAGTCGCAACCAATATAAAGTAAAGAAAATAAATAAATAAAGTGAGTGCAATAGTACACAAAAAGTCACAATTGCAACCAATACAAAAAACTAACAAAAAGTGAAAGTGTAGTTGCACATAGAAAAAGTTGCAATGTCAGCAATATGAAACAAAGAAAATAAGTAAATAAAATACCGAACTTGCCCACATGCATTTCTTTTAGCATTTTCGGATCTTTTTTGGGAATAATATTTCTTTGATAATGTTTTGTAAAATGAACACGAGTACATTTTAAAATATGATTGGGAGTAAGTCACATGATGGGGTAGAGTTTCTCGTCTGTCAACATGCTTGTCACAAGTTTTCTTTGGTTACATTTTGGTGTTTCCATGACATTGTTCCAATAGAGATATTGTCTACAATACAAGTCCTTAGGCTCTAATCCATTTTCGGCGACGCTTGCTTGATCGTTACCAAGGGGCTTGACAGTTTGAACCTCCACTGATCATCATGGACAATGGGTTGGGCCTTGTTATTGTTCGTCGGCATGCATACATGAGCACTGACAACAACAACACTTTCTTCTTAACCAACATCTTCTATTAGCCTTTGTAAGCAAGGTTGTCGGTCTAATATGGTGATGTTGGAGAGGATGCATGCCTAGATAGGGATGTTGCCCCCGCCGATATGCTTAACGCTACCAATAATCTCTATTCGGTGTTGTGTTCTACTATTATGGAAGTTCAACGAGGTTTGGTTCTCTAGGGTTTTTGTGTCTATTTCCATGGCTAGATTTCTGATTTGGCTACGACTTTGGCGAGATTTTTGAGGCATAGTCTCATGTAATTGGGTTGATGAACCCTTGTATTTTGTTGTGCGATGAAGGCTCGTATAAATGTAAATGATCTAACCTGAATATGAAAATCAATATCACTAGCCATATTAGCACTCTCGAAAAACAAGCATATGTCTTGTTTTACTTGGCACTTCATTATCTCAAAGTACAAAGAAGCATATGTCTAGTTTTACTTGGCAATTTATATTCTATTATGGGATTATAATCAAACACAAACTTTCACAAACGTCTAAGAATCCACATGAATTGTGAAACCGTCTAAGCTACAAACCTAAAAACTATCAAAGCTGGTAAAGTTTCAACCCTACCCTCTCCTCAAACAAGTTTTTGATGCGTTGAAGTGGTTTTAACCAGTTGAATGCCCAGTCAAATGCCATGTCACAAGAAATGAAAGTATCAAAAAGAAATTCAGAAAATCCTATAAAACTACACTACCATGGCAATCATTTTGGTATATTGTCTATTATTTTTGCCAAACGCATTGAAAAAACAAGCAAAATCATATTCAACCTTTTTTGGTCAAAATTTGTCTTTTAAGTGTCCACAAAGAAACTATTCCGCAAAATCTAAAGTACCATGGTGATCATTCTTGAAAAGTTTCAAACTTTTTGCCAAATATATAATAACACAAGTAGAAAACTTATTCAGGCCCTTTTTGGTTCAAAGTTTGACCCAAAAAAATGAAAGTGTCTAGAAAACTTAGAAAACATTATGTAAAGTGAACACCACCGTCGTGACCATTCTAAGAAAGTTCCAAACCTTTTTGCGAGACCAATGGAAAAAACAGAAGAAAAATACATATTCTACCCATTTTTAATTTGATAAAAAAATGAGAGGGTTTAGAAAAAATGAAACAATTATGTAAAACCGACATTACCATGATGATCAATTCGGGGAAGTTATAAACTTTTTTTTCCAAACATATTAAGCAATACAAGAGAAATACATATTGAACAAAAATAATATGTGATGTGGTAGCTCACTAGGCAGCTGTGTTGGAAATATGTCGTAGAGGCAATAATAAATAAGTTATTATTATATTTCATTGTTCGTGATAATCGTTTATTATCCATAATATAATTGTATTGAATGAAAACATAGATACATGTGTGGATACATAGACAAAACAATGTCCCTAGAAAGCCTCTAGTTGGCTAGCCAGTTAATCAATGATAGTCAAGGTTTTCTGACTATGTGCAAGTGTTGTCACTTGATAACTGGATCACATCATTATGATAATCATGTGATGGACTAGACCCAAACTATGAACGTAGCATATTGATCGTGTCGTTTTATTGCTATTGTTTTCTGCGTGTCAAGTATTTGTTCCTATGACAATGGGATCATATAACTCACTAGCACCGGAGGAATGCCTTGTGTGCATCAAACATCACAACGTAACTGGGTGACTATAAAGGTGTTCTACAGGTATCTCCGAAGGTGTCCGTTGAGTTAGTGTGGATCAAGATTGGGATTTGTCACTCCGTGTGACGGAGAGGTATCTCGGGGCCCACTCGGTAATACAACATCACACACAAGCCTTGCAAGCAATGTGACTAAGTGTAAGTCACGGGATCTTGTATTACGGAACGAGTAAAGAAACTTGCCGGTAACGAGATTGAAATAGGTATGCGGATACCGATGATCAAATCTCGGGTAAGTAACATACCGAAGGACAAAGGGAATGACATACGGGTTATATGAATCCTTGACAGTGAGGTTCAACCGATAAGATCATCGAAGAATATGTAGGATCCAATATAGGCATCCAGGTCCCGCGATTGGATATTGACCGAGGAGTGCCTCGGGGCATGTCTACATAGTTCTCGAACCCGCAGGGTCTGCACACTTAAGGTTCGATGATGTTTTAGTATAGTTGAGTTATATCTGTGGTTACCGAATGTTGTTCGGAGTCCCGGATGAGATCACAGACGTAACGAGGGTTTTTGGAATGGTCCGGACATGAAGATTGATATATAGGATGGCTTCATCTGGTTACCAGAAGGTTTTCGCGCATTACCGGAAATGTACCGGGAGTGACGAATGGGCTCCGGAAGTTCACCGGGAGGGGAGAAACCCACCCGGGGGAAGCCCAATGGCCCTAGGGGTGGCGCACCAGCCCTAAGTGGGCTGGTGGGACAGCCCAAGAGGGCCTAGGCACCATAAAGAGAAAACCAAAGAAAAAAAGGGGAGGTGGGAAGCAAGAGAAGGACTCCACTTTGCAATCCTATTTTGAGTAGGATTGGAGTAGGAATCTTACTCTCCTCTTGGCTGGCGCCCCTTGGGGACTTGGTCCTCAAGGCAAGCCTCCTCCCCCTCCCTCCTATATATAGTGGTGATTTAGGGCTGATTTGAGACAACTTTTGCCACGTGCAACTCAGATCTAGACACCATAGTTTTACCTCTAGATCGTATTTCTGTGGAGCTCGGGCGGAGGCCTGGAGGAGTAGATCCTTCACCACCACCAGAGCGCCATCAGGTTGCCGGAGAACTTATATACTTCTCCGTCTTGCTTGCTGGATCAAGAAGGCCGAGATCATCGTCGAGCTGTACGTGTGCTGAACGCGTAGGTGCCATCCGTTCGGCACTAGATCGGAACGGATCGTGAGATGGATCGCAAGACGGTTCGTGCAACGGATCGCGAGACGGTTCGTGGGACGAATCGCGGGACGGTTCATGGGACGGATCGCGGGACGGTTCGTGGGACGGTTCGCAGGGCGGATCGAGGGACGTGAGGACGTTGCACTACATCAACCGCGTTTCTTAACCTGCTGTGCGATCTACAAGGGTACGTAGATCCAAGTCTCCTCTCATAGATGGACATCACCATGATAGGTCTTCGTGTGCGTAGGAATTTTTTTGGTTACCATGCAACGTTCCCCAGCAGTGGCATCATGAGCTAGGTTCATGCATAGATGTAATCTCGAGTAGAACACAAAGGGTTTTGTGGACGATGATGTTCGATTTCCTGCCATCCTTAGTCTTTTCTCGATTCGGCGGTATTGTTGGATTGAAGCGGCCCGGACCGACATTATTTGTACGCTTATGAAAGACTGGTTTCATCGCTTGACATGCAACCTCGTTGCATAAAGATGACTGGCGGGTGTCGGTTTCTTCAACTTTAGTTGAATTGGTTTTGACCGAGGCGGTCCTTGGAGAGGTTAAATTGAAATTTGCACATCTCCGTTGTGGTTTTTGTGTAAGTAAGATGCGGTCTACTAGATACCCATAGCAGCCACGTAAAACATGCAAAACAATTAGAGGACATCTAACTTATTTTTGGAGGGTATGCTTGTGATATGATATGGCCAATGACGTGATGTGATATATTGGATGTATGAGATGATCATGTTGTAATAGTTAATATCGACTTGCACGTCGATGGTACGGCAACCGGCAGGAGCCATAGGGTTGTCTTTAAACTAACGTTTGTGTTTGCAGATGCGTTTACTATATTGCTGGAACGTAGCTTTAGTACTAATAGCATAAGTAGCACAACAACCCCGATGGCGACACGTTGATGGAGATCATGGTGTGGCGCCGGTGACAAGAAGATCGTGCCAGTGCTTTGGTGATGGAGATCAAGAAGCACATGATGATGGCCATATCATGTCACTTATGAATTGCATGTGATGTTAATCCTTTTATGCACCTTATTTTGCTTAGAACGACGGTAGCATTATGAGGTGATCTCTCACTAAAATTTCAAGACGAAATTATATTCTCCCCGACTGTGCACCGTTGCGACAGTTCATCATTTCGAGACACCACGTGATGATCGGGTGTGATAGACTCAACGTTCACATAGAACGGATGCAAAACAGTTGCACACGCGGAACACTCGGGTTAAACTTGACGAGCCTAGCATGTACAGACATGGCCTCAGAACACAAGAGACCGAAAGGTCGAGCATGAATCGTATAGTTGATATGATTAGCATAGAGATGCTTACCACTAAAGCTATACTCAACTCACGTAATGACCGGACTTGAGTTAGTGGATTTGGATCATGTACCACTCAAATGACTAGAGAGATGTACTTTTTGAGTGGGAGTTCTTAAGTAATATGATTAGTTGGACTAATTATTATGAACATAGTCTAATGGTCTTTGCAAATTACGATGTAGCTTGCACTATAGCTCTACTGTTTTTATATGTTCCTAGCGAAAATTTAGTTGGAAGTTGATAGTAGCAACTTTGCGGACTGAGTCCGTAAAACTGAGGATTGTCCTCATTGTTGCGCAGAAGGCTTATGTCCTTAATGCACTACTCGGTGTGCTGCACCTCGAGCATCGTCTGGGGATGTTGCGAACATATGACATACACGTTTTGATGGCTACATGATAGTTCAGTGCATAATACTTAATAGCTTAGATGCAAGGCGCCGAAGACGTTTTGAAACGTCGCGGAACATATGAGATGTTCTGAGAGATGAAATTGAGATTTCATGCTCGTGCCCTTGTTAAGAGGTATGAGACCTCTGACAAGATTCTTTATCTAAAAAGTAAAGGAGAAAAGCTCAAATCGTTGAGCATGTTCTTAGATTGTCTGAGTACAACAATCGCTTGAATCAAGTGGGAGTTAATCTTCCAGATGAGATAGTGATGGTTCTCCAAAGTCACTGCCACTAAACTGCTTGAGCTTCATGATGAACTATAACTATCAAGGATAGATATGATGATACTTGAGCGATTCGCAATGTTTAACACTGCGAAAGTAGAAATCAAGAAGGAGCATCAATTATTGATGGTTAGTATAACCACTAGTTTCAAGAAGGGAAAGGGCTAGAAGGGATACTTCATGAAACGGCAAACCACTTGCTGCTCTAATGAAGAAACCCAAGATTGAACCCAAACCCGAGACTAAGTCCTTCTGTTATGAGGGGAACGGTCACTGAGGTGGAGCTACCCTAGACACTTGGTAGATAAGAAGGCTAGCAAAGTCGACAGAAATATATTTGATATACATGAAATTGATGTGTACTTTACTAGTACTCCTAGTAGCACGAGGGTATTGGATACCGGTTCGGTTTCTAAGTGATTAGTAACTCGAAATGAAAGCTACGGTATAAACGGAGACTAGCTAAAGGCGAGGTGAAGATACGTGTTGGAAGTGTTTCCAAGGTTGATGTGATCAAACATCGCACGCTCCCTCTATCATCGGGATTGGTGGTAAAACCTAAATAATTGTTATTTGGTATTTGCTTTGAGCATGAACATGATTGGATCGTGTTTATTGCAATACGATTATTCATTTAAAGAGAATAATAGTTATTCTATTTTGCTTGAATAATCACCCTCAATGGTTTATTGAATCTCGATCGTAGTGTTACACATGTTCATAATATTGGCGCCAAAAGATACAAAGTAATAATGATAGTACCACTTAGTTGTGGCACTGCCACTTGAGTCATGTTGGTATAAAATGCATGAATCAACTCCATGCTGATGGAGCTTTGTACTCACTCATTTTTGAAACGTCTGAGACATGCAAACCATACATGTTGGTACAAATGCATGAAGAAGCTCCATAAAGATGGATCGTTTGGACTCACTTGATTTCGAATCACTTGAGACATGCAAATCATGCCACATGAAACAAGAGAGTAACTTGTTGGGAGTAATACATTTTGATGTGTGCAGTCCAATGAGTGCTGAGACACGCAGTGGATATCGTTATGTTCTTACTTCACTAACGATTTGAGTAGATACGGAGTATTTACTTGATGAATCACAAGTCTGAAATATTGAAAAGTTCAAAGCTATTTCAGAGTGAAGATCGTCGTGACAAGAGGATAAACTGTCTACGATATGATCATAGAGATAAATATCTGAGTTGCCAGTTTTTGGTACACAGTTAAGACAATGTGGAAAATGTTTTTCAATTCATGCCACCAAGAACACCATAGTGTGATGGTGTGTCTAAACGTCATAGCCATGCCCTATTTGATATGGTGCATACGATGATGTCTCTTATCAAATTGCCACTATCATTTATGGGTTATGCATTAGAGACAACCGCATTCACTTTAAATAGGGCACCGCGTATTTCCGTTGAGATGACTCAGTATAGACTATGGTTTGGAGAAATCTAAGCTGTCGTTTCTTGAAAGTTTGGGGCTGTGACGCTTATGTGAAAAAGTTTCAGTTTGATAAGCTCGAACCAAAAGCGGATAAATGCATCTTCATAAGATATCCAAAATAGTTGGATACATCTCCTATCTCAGATCCGGAAGCAAAGTGTTTGTTTCTAAAAACGGGTCCTTTCTCAAGGAAAGGTTTCTCTCGAAAGAATTGAGTGGGAGGGTGGTGGAACTTGATGAGGTTAGTGAACCGTCACTTCAACCAGTGTGTAGCAGGGCGCATGAAGATGTTCGCGTGGCGCCTACACCAATTGAAGTGGAAGCTGATGATGGTGATCATTAGAGCTTCGGATCAAGTTACTACAAACATGTAGGTCGACAAGGTCACGTACTACTACAGAGTGGTACGGTAACCCTGTCTTGGAGGTCATATTGTTGAACAACAACGAACCTACAAGCTATGGAGAACCGATGGTGGGCCCGGATTCCGACAAATGGCTGGAGGCCATGAAATCCAAGAGAGGATCCATGTATGAAAACAAAGTGTATACTTTGGGAGAACTACTTGATGGTCGTACGACTATTAAGTAAAGATGGATCTTTAAAAGGAAGACAAACGATGATGACTATTCACCATTAAGAAAAGCTCGACTTGTCGCAAAGATGTTTCTGACAAGATCAAAGAGTTGACTATGATGAGACTTTATCACTCGTTGCGATGCTAAAAGTCTGTTGGAATTATGTTAGTAGATTCTGCATTATGAAATATTGCACATAGGATGTCAAAACATTGTTTCCTCGACGGTTCCCTTGAGGAAAGGTTGTATGTGATACAACCAGAAGGTTTTGTCGATCCTAGGGATAGTAACAAGTATGCAAGCTCCAGCGATCCTTCAATGGACTGGTGCAAGCATCTCAGAGTTGGAATATACACTTGATGAGATGATCAAAGATTTTGGGTTTGTACAAGGTTTATGAGAAACTTGTATTTCCAAAGAAGTGAGTGGGAGCACTATAGAATTGCTGATAAGTATATGTGGTTGACATATTGTTGATCGGAAGTAATGTAGAATTTATGTGAAGCATAAAAGGTTGTTTGAAAGGAGTTTTTCAAAGGAAGACCTGGACAGAGCTATTTGAACATTGAGCATCAAGATCTATAGATATAGATCAAAACGCTTAATAGAACTTTCAAATGAAATGCATGCCTTGACAAAATTTTGAAGGAGTTCAAAATAGATCAGCAAAGAAAGAGTTCTTGGCTGTGTTGTAAGGTGTGAATATGAGTAAGACTCAAAAGCCCGACCACGGCAGAAGAAAGAGAAAGGATGAAGGTCGTCCCCTATGCGTTAGCCATAGGCTCTAAAGTATGCCAAGTTGTGTACCGCACCTGATGTGTGCCTTGCCATGAGTCTGTCAAGGGGTACAAAAGGTGATCCAGGAATGAATCACTGAAACAGCGGTCGAAGTTATCCTTAGTAACTAGTGGACTAAGGAATTTTTCTCGATTATGGAGGTGATTAAAGAGTTTGTCGTAGAGGGTACGTCGATGCAAACTTTGACACTAATCCGAATAACTATGAGTAGTAAAACGGATTCGTATAGTAGAGTAGATATTTGGAGTATTTCCGAATAGCACGTAGTAGCAGCATCTATAGGATGACATAAAGATTTGTAAAGAACACACGGATCTGAAAGTTTCAGAACCATTGACTAAAACCTCTCTCACGAGCAAGACGTGATCAGACCCCAAAACTATATGGATGTTGGATTCGTTGAAATCACATGGTGATGTGAACTAGATTATTGACTCTAGTGCAAGTGGGAGACTGTTGGAAATATGCCCTAGAGGCAATAATAAATTAGTTACTATTATACTTCTTTGTTCGTGATAATCGTTTATTATCCATGCTATAATTGTATTGAATGAAAACATATATACATGTGTGGATACATAGACAAAACAATGTCCCTAGCAAGCCTCTAGTTGGCTAGCCAGTTGATCATTGATAGTCAAGGTTTTCTGACTATGTGCAAGTGTTGTCACTTGATAACTGGATCACATTATTAGGAGAATCATGTGATGGACTAGACCCAAACTATGAACGTAGCATATTGATCGTGTCGTTTTATTGCTATTGTTTTCTGCGTGTCAAGTATTTGTTCCTATGACCATGAGATCATATCACTCACTGGCACCGGAGGAATGCCTTGTGTGCATCAAACGTCACAACATAACGGGGTGACTATAAAGGTGCTCTACAGGTATCTCCGAAGGTGTCCGTTGAGTTAGTGTGGATCAAGACTGGGATTAGTCACTCCCTGTGACGGAGAGGTATCTCGGGGCCCACTCGGTAATACAACATCACACACAAGCCTTGCAAGCAGTGTGACTAAGTGTAAGTCACGGGATCTTGTATTACGGAACGAGTAAAGAGACTTGCCGGTAACGAGATTGAAATAGGTATGCGGATACCGACGATCAAATCTCGGGCAAGTAACATACCGAAGGACAAAGGGAATGACATACGGGATTATATTAATCCTTGACACTGAGGTTCAACCGAAAAGATCTTCAGAGAATATGAAGGATCCAATATGGGCCTCAAGGTCCCGCTATTGGATATTGACCGAGGAGTGCCTCGGGGCATGTCTACATAGTTCTCGAACCCGCAGGGTCTGCACACTTAAGGTTCGATGATGTTTTAGTATAGTTGAGTTATATGTGTGGTTACCAAATGTTGTTCGGAGTCCCAGATGAGATCACGGACGTCACGAGGGTTTCCGGAATGGTCCGAAGATGAAGATTGATATATAGGATGACTTCATTTGGTTACCGAAATGTTTTCGGGCATTACCGGGAATGTACAGGGAGTGACGAATGGGTTCTGAAAGTTCACCGGGATGGGGGCAACCCACCCGGAGGAAGCCAAATGGCCCTAGGGGTAGCGCACCAGCCCTTAGTGGGCTGGTGGGACAGCCCAAGAGGGCCTACGCGCCATAAAGAGAAAACCAAAGAAAAAAAGGGAGGTGGGAAGGAAGAGAAGGACTCCACTTTCCAATCCTATTTTGAGTAGGATTGGAGTGAATCCTACTCTCCTCTTGGCCGGCGCCCCTTGGGGACTTGTTCATCAAGGCAATCCTCCGCCCCCTCCCTCCTATATATAGTGGTGATTTAGGGCTCATTTGAGATAACTTTTGCCACATGCAACTCAGATCTAGACACCATAGTTTAACCTCTAGATCGTATGTCTGCGGAGCTCGGGCGGAGCCCTGCAAGAGTAGATCCTTCACCACCATCGGAGCGTCGTCACTCTGCCGGAGAACTCATCTACTTCTCCGTCTTGCTTGCTGGATCAAGAAGGCCGAGATCATAGTCGAGTTGTACGTGTGCTGAATGCGGAGGTGCCGTCCGCTCGGCACTAGATCGGAACAGATCGTGAGATGGATCGCAAGACGGTTCGTGCAACGGATCGTGAGACGGTTCGTGGGATGAATCGCGGGACGGATCGCGGGGCGGTTCGTGGGACGGTTCGCGGGGCGGATCGAGGGACGTGAGGACGTTCTACATCAACCACGTTTCTTAACGCTTCCTGTTGTGCGATCTACAAGGGTACGTAGATCCAAATCTCCTCTCGTAGATGAACATCACCATGATAGGTCTTCGTGTGCGTAGGAAATTTTTTGTTTCCCATGCAACGTTCCCCAACAAGCTGACTAAGAGATCAACTCGTGAAAACCACTTCAACTCACCAAAACCGTTTTGAAAAGAGAGCAGGGTTGAAACTTGACCTGTTTCGACAGTTTAGCATTGTAACCTAGACGATTTCAAATTTTAGTGTTGATTCTTAAACATTTGTGACAATTTAAGGTTGAAATGTGGACTTCTTTCTTATACTATTTATATTTACCAAATATTATATAACTATGTAATGATCAAACACAATAAATCATGTGCATTTTTAGTTTTAATTCTCATGTTAGGGCATGTCTAACCAATCCCATATCCAACGTTAGAGGAGAAAAGTTGATTTTACTCCTCTCACACGCACTCCACAATCGCCGTAAGGGAGTGAAAATTATACCCCGATGCTTCTCATTTTCGTAAATACAGTCCACGAAAACGGGCCAAAGTAAAAAAAAATGTTGCTCCCTCGCTCATGTACCCCCCTCGTCATCCACCCCCTCCCCTTGCTCACGTTGGTCGCGCCGACCATCTACGCATATATGGACGGTGTCACTAGGGGTCGTGCTCGTGCTCATGCTCCCCGAGGACTGCTCGTCCGGGTTCTAAGTACCGTAGCTTCAATGCCTAGTCAACCACTCTATGTGCATATGTGCACGACAAGCGTTTGATGAAATGCTTCAACCAAAAGTAAGTTTTCTCCGTGGGATCTGTTAGGTCCGGCTAAAACTTAGTAAAGTAAATACACTTCATTAATGATTTACTTCACCAAATACTCCACTATTTGTAGGGGATCATTTAGACATGCCCTTATTACTCCAAATATTTATGTTCCATACAATTGTATATTAGTGTAATATACTTATATCAATAATTTCCTTAGGATTGAAGGCCTTACAATCAATTGAGGTCTTCAATTGAAATTTGGTCATCCAATTTTAGGTGGGTCAACAATTTCTCAAGAAGCCCTTCTATTTAATTCTTTTAATTTACTATGCTCCTTAATTTCGAAGCATTCTGATTCGAATGAGGTATTCAATTTGGGATTGGGTTCAAGATTTTGACTTGGTCAATGATTTTTAAAATTAATCAAAAGCAACCGACTTATAATAATATATCAATCCCATGCATCCCTCCTCACCTAGAAATATATTATTATAACATCAATATAGTACATGCACAGAGTGATACGAAATTTTTTCCAACGTAAATACCGGTTGATTAACACATAACACAGAATCACAACACGAAAGATCCATCAAAATACCGCATTATATATAAAATAAAATAAACATAGGTCATCGCCTCTCAGAGTAGCAAAATCAAATTCTCCGTCGGTTCCAAGATGTAAGGTGTATTTATTTCCTTGGAAAGTCAAATTTATTTAACTTTGACTAAGTTTGGAGTAAAAAATATCGGTATCCACAATACTACTGAATAAGTAAAATATAAAAACTCATTTCATGATGAATTTAATGATCACAACTTGATATTGTGAATATTAATATAGGTCTCCATAAATTTGATCAAACTTGAAGAACTTTAACTTTTTAAAAATCTAACACACTTATATTTTAAAGATAAAAGTTAATCTTATTTATAAAAACAAAACAAAATCAACGACATAGCAACACGCGCTTCATCCGTCTAGTATACTGTCTAGTATACTACTATGTTGCAAACCATTTCCACAGCAAGTGTGGCTATTATCTACCACTTCCTGCATTCCATAATACTCCCTCCGTCCCAAAATAACGGTCTCAACTTTGTACTAGCTCTAGTACAAAGTTATATTAAGCTTAAGACACTTATTTTGGGACGGAGGGAGTATAAGAATATTTTTAAGTCTCAGAAACATTCTTATATTACGAACGAAGTACATCTCCCCTAATTATAAAGCATCGATGGCTTCTGCCGTCCGTCGTGGCAGTTTTGTAAAAACGCCCCCTTTTTTTCAAAAATCAACCCGCGGTCCTTCAATAAGTGAAAAAAACGTTTCGTCTTTAAAAAAAACTCTGTCCTCCACCGGTCCAGGGATTGGGTGGATCCGATCTGGTTGAGGAGGCCGGTCCGTCGACGGCGGCTCCGGCGATGGCGAGCGTCGCGGCGGTGGTCAGAGGTTGAGGCAAGGCCGAGGGGCGCGTGGGGCCCGGCGACGGCAACCCGCCCATCTTCCTCCCCTGCCAGCCCGCCGCCTCTCCGCTCCTTGCCCTCGACATCGGAGGTAAACTCGTGGTACCACAGCTCCCCGGCTTCTTCTGTATCCTGGTTCCGTCCTCGCTGGTCTTTATGCGGATGGATGTGGCCTGTGAGCGGTGACATTAACATTCACATCTGGAAGATTTGGGGCAGCATTTGCAGGCTTTGTTGGTTCTTCCTGGCGGAATATCTAATAACCATATGGTAAACTTTTAGTCAAACAAGCTATTCCAGTAGTTATTTTTTCAATAACCGGCATAGTTGTTGTGATAATCATCTCATTTTAGTTGATAAAAGTTCAAACATATGAACAGGAGAGCATAAGACTTGACGGTTCAACAGGATGTGGCAGAACATCTAAATTGACAAATATTGAGACATGTCCTATGCATGTATATGATAATACTTCATCAGGCAATAAGAAAACAGAAGAACATGGTCGACTCTGCATTGACCATCCATTCAAGCAAATGGTGATATACAAGCTGAATGAACTGTAACAGAAGACTGAATGTACAGAGCTTTCCTGCAGGGGAGACACAACACAACACACATATGTACCATCATGTACCTGTTCTTGAGTCTTTGTCTTCCTGAATCCCATGACCAGCTTCCCTTCTGGATCTATTCGGCTGAAGCTTACTGGACAATATCACATGGCATCAGTTATAATAGCAAAACAAGTGGCCATTTTCTTAAGAAAAAAGGTGCATCGCATATGGAGAAGGGAAAAAAGACCATTGCAGCTTTCATCTATTCCCAAAATCCTTTTCAACCTAAAACTGTTTCGATGTAATCTCAGGTTCTTAAAACCATTGACTTTACCCCTTTTGTCCCATTCCAAAGTGGTTGTCATTGACAGCGGTGGTCTTTACTAACATGGTGGCCCTCCTGTCGAGGCCTGCCTGAAAGCAGATGCTCAAGGCCAAGCCAACATAGCTCCACTGGAAAATACAGTATGTAGGATAGGGTGTCAAGGTGCTAGCTAGGCTTGATCAGCGGCTGTTACTTGCTCGTGAGCTAGGGTGTTCTTCGGAGCATTCTGAAGTCTTTTGCTGTCGACTTGTGGCTCATGATCGATTCTAGGAAGAGGGGATTCTAGAATTTAACTGTTGACAGCGATTAGCGGTATTTGCAGTCACTCTTTTCTGGGATGCAAACATAGTGTTTTACTCTGTTTTCAGTGTGTCAAGTTTCAGTTTCTGCCCAACTCAAAAATAAAAAGGTTTCAACTTCTTTTGTTTTATGATTTAGTTATGTGTTGGAGTTTTATCTTTGTCGTGGGTTAAAGTGTAGCATTTTCATGCGAGGGACAACAACAGGGTCAAGCAAAGAAATCATGACACTGAAGGTATGATTTTTTCTCGTGTTACTACGCACCGATGACCTTATGGGCTTATGACCCAAAAGATGAATACATTAATGCAAACGGAGACCATTTATGCAGTTAGCAATTGGAAGTGCTCCTCTATTTATTTGTAGTAACATGTATGGCATGCTTCACCTCTTCTTTAGCCAAAATATGAAATTTCAAATGATACATTCATTCTGTGCGTTGCCGTGGACAGTTACATGGGATTTCAATTAATCGATTACCATTTTTTATTACGTGCTCCTGTCAACATCCACCAAAGTCATTCTTACTATTTACAATTTATTATTAAAAATAATTCTTGAAATTAATTTTCATGGACTCATCCTATCACTAATAAATACTCCTGAAGAGTTGCAGGAATGAATTTTTGTCGCCAAGCAACAGATTGTAACTGTTTGTGGCGCATTTAGGAAACATAGATTTTGCCCCTATAGTTGAAACTTATGCATACTTTCTTTGGGTAGTTTATATAATATGGTGTGGAAGAATTGGATGCACATCCACTATTTCCCCCCTCTGAATTTACTGCAATGCATATTTACCTAGAGCTAGCATCACATATTGTATGTCAAGTGCCAAGTCAGTTTTCACTACATACGAATTAAAAAAAAAATATGAATCTTTTCATTAGCTTTGGCTACACGTTTCGGATAATGCCAATATCAATATCTGCAAGTACTCCTATGAACTCATATGATGCATCTCCCACTTTTTTATTTGTGAGGTACGTGACATAGCAGTGTTTGGAAAGAACTTATTTCTGGTAGTAATTTCTCCATTGTGAAACTACTTTCGACTGCAGTAGCTCGAGGACAATGTGAGCTACTACAAGACCAAGACATGCATTAAAAGATGATTACATTTAGTAGTGAATGGTAAAGAAGGTTCTGATTTTCTTCAAACTGGAAATTATTTATTCATGTTCATAGAATGTGCCTCTAGATGCTTATGTAGAAAATAGTTCATCCTGCACATTTTTCTCGACAAACTGGAACCTCCAGTTATACTTGTTGTATATTTATAGGTTGTAGACTTATAGTTGAAATTTTCAAAAGATCAGATGTTTTTGTAGTTGTAGTTCGATAAGTGCCTAAAACTGAAGTCTGCACATCTTGATTTCTCCTATGAGATGTAGAATGTTTATTTTTGGAGTGTTGTTGTAGTTTCCTTTTTTGCCGTAGCTGCTTATCTATCAAATTTATTTTGCATAGTATCTATGCATGTGCGGGCTATGTTTCACTCTCTATCCTATAAATAATATGGATTCTTTCAGTTAGTTCATTGTTTTGGAACTTGGCCCATGCCGCACGGCATAGTTCCTCGACACCAGGTCATTCCTGGATTATAACAACATCGGAAGTCTGAACCATGTAGTCTACTTATTCGTAGTGAACCACATGTGCGAATCATGCATTCTGAACACGATCAACCGTATTTCCCCGTAGGTCGACGAAATATGAGTCGGAGCATGTCTTAGGTTGTGGAAATGTGAGCGGAACTAGGAAGGAGTCTTAAGTTACTAAGGACATCTCTTTCCATTTCTCCCGTTGCAACGCACGGGCATTTTTATCTCCCCTAATAATAAAGCATCGATGGCTTCCGCCGTCCGTCGTGGCAGTTTTGTAAAAACGCCCCCTGTTTTTCCAAAATCAACCCGCGGTCCTTCAATAAGTGAAAAAAACATTTCGTCTTTAAAAAAAACTCTGTCCTCCATTGGTCCAGGGATTGGGTGGATCCGATCTGGTTGAGGAGGCCGGTCCGTCGACGGCGGCTCCGGCGCCGGCGAGCGTCGCGGCGGTGGTCAGAGGTTGAGGCAAGGCCGAGGGGTGCGTGGGGCCCGGCGACGGCAACCCGCCCATCTTCCTCCCCTGCCTGCCCGCTGTTGGAATTATGCCCTAGAGGCAATAATAAATATGGTTATTATTATAATTCCTGTATCAAGATAATCGTTTATTATCCATGCTATAATTGTATTGAATGAAGACTCTTTTACATGTGTGGATACATAGACAACACACCGTCCCTAGCAAGCCTCTAGTTGGCTAGCCAGTTGATCAAAGATAGTCAGTGTCTTCTGATTATGAACAAGGTGTTGTTGCTTGATAACTGGATCACGTCATTAGGAGAATCACGTGATGGACTAGACCCAACCTAATAGACGTAGCATGTTGATCGTGTCATTTTGTTGCTACTGTTTTCTGCGTGTCAAGTATTTATTCCTATGACCATGAGATCATATAACTCACTGACACCGGAGGAATGCTTTGTGTGTATCAAACGTCGCAACGTAACTAGGTGACTATAAAGATGCTCTACAGGTATCTCCGAAGGTGTTAGTTGAGTTAGTATGGATCGAGACTGGGATTTGTCACTCCGTGTGACGGAGAGGTATCTCGGGGCCCACTCGGTAATACAACATCACACACAAGCCTTGCAAGCAATGTAACTTAGTGTAAGTTGCGGGATCTTGTATAACGGAACGAGTAAAGAGACTTGCCGGTAAACGAGATTGAAATAGGTATACGGATACTGACGATCGAATCTCGGGCAAGTAACATACCAAAGGACAAAGGGAATGACATACGGGATTATATGAATCCTTGGCACTGAGGTTCAAACGATAAGATCTTCGTAGAATATGTAGGATCCAATATGGGCATCCAGGTCCCGCTATTGGATATTGACCGAGGAGTCTCTCGGGTCATGTCTACATAGTTCTCGAACCCGCAGGGTCTGCCCACTTAAGGTTCGACGTTGTTTTATGCGTATTTGAGTTATATGGTTGGTTACCGAATGTTTTTCGGAGTCCCGGATGAGATCACGGACGTCACGAGGGTTTCCGGAATGGTCCGGAAACGAAAATTGATATATAGGATGACCTCATTTGATTACCGGAAGGTTTTTGGAGTTACCGGGAATGTACCGGGAATGACGAATGGGTTCCGGGAGTTCACCGGGGGGGCAACCCACCCCGGGGAAGCCCATAGGCCTTGAGGGTGGCACAGCAGCCCTTAGCGGGCTGGTTGTGCAGCCCAAAAGGGCTCTATGCGCCCAAAAGGAAATATCAAGAGAGAAAAAAAAGGAGGAGGTGGGAAGGAAGGGGGACTCCCTCCCACCAAACCAAGTCCAACTCGGTTTGGGGGGGGGAGTCCTCCCCCCTTGGACTCGGCCGACCCCCTTGCGGCTCCTTGAGCCCCAAGGCAAGGTCCCCTCCCTCCCACCTATATATACGGGAGGTTTTAGGGCTGATTTGAGACGACTTTTCCACGGCAGCCCGACCACATACCTCCACGGTTTTTCCTCTAGATCGCGTTTCTGCGGAGCTCGGGCGGAGCCCTGCTGAGACAAGGTCATCACCAACCTCCGGAGTGCCGTCACACTGTCGGAGAACTCTTCTAATTCTCCGTCTCTCTTGCTGGATCAAGAAGGCCGAGATCATCGTCGAGCTGTACGTGTGCTGAACGAGGTGCCGTCCGTTCGGTACTAGATCGTGGGACTGATCGCGGGATTGTTCGCGGGGCAGATCGAGGGACGTGAGGACGTTCCACTACATCAACCGCGTTCACTAACGCTTCTGCTGTACGATCTACAATGGTACGTAGATCACTGATCCCCTCTCGTAGATGGGCATCACCATGATAGGTCTTCGTGCGCGTAGGAAATTTTTTGTTTCCCATGCGACGTTCCCCAACAGTGGCATCATGAGCTAGGTTCATGCGTAGATGTCTTCTCGAGTAGAACACAAAAGTTTTTGTGGACGGTGATGTGCGTTTTTCTGCCCTCCTTAGTCTTTTCTTGATTCCGCGGTATTGTTGGATTGAAGCGGCTTGGACCGACATTACTCGTATGCTTACGAGAGACTGGTTTCATCGTTACGAGTAACTCCGTTGCTCAAAGATGACTGGCAAGTGTCAGTTTCTCCAACTTTAGTTGAATCGGATTTGACCGAGGAGGTCCTTGGATGAGGTTAAATAGCAACTCATATATCTCCGTTGTGGTGTTTGCGTAAGTAAGATGCGATCCTACTAGATACCCATGGTCACCACGTAAAACATGCAACAACAAAATTAGAGGACGTCTAACTTGTTTTTGGAGGGTATGCTTGTGATGTGATATGGCCAACGATGTGATGTGATATATTGGATGTATGAGATGATCATGTTGTAATAGAAATATCGACTTGCACGTCGATGGTACGGCAACTGGCAGGAGCCATAGGGTTGTCTTTATACTAACGTTTGTGCTTGCAGATGCGTTTACTATTTTGCTAGGAAGTAGCTTTAGTAGTAATAGCATGGGTAGCACGACAACCCCGATGGCAACACGTTGATGGAGATCATGGCGTGGCGCTGGTGACAAGAAGATCGTGCCGGTGCTTTGGTGATGGAGATCAAGAAGCACGTGATGATGGCCATATCATGTCACTTATGAATTGCATGTGATGTTAATCCTTTTATGCACCTTGTTTTGCTTAGAACGACGGTAGCATTATGAGGTGATCTCTCACTAAAATTTCAAGACGAAATTGTGTTCTCCCCGACTGTGCACCGTTGCTACAGTTCGTCGTTTCGAGACACCACGTGATGATCGGGTGTGATAGACTCAACGTTCACATACAACGGGTGCAAAACAGTTGCGCACGCGGAACACTCGGGTTAAGCTTGACGAGCCTAGCATGTGCAGACATGGCCTCGGAACACATGAGGCCGAAAGGTCGATCATGAATCATATAGATGATATAATTAGCATAGGGATGCTTACCACTGAAACTATACTCAACTCACGTGATGATCGGACTTGAGCTAGTGTAAGTGGATCATGAACCACTCAAATGACTAGAGAGATGTACTTTTTGAGTGAGAGTTTAGCGAATAATTTGATTAAGTTAAACTCTAATTATCTTGAACATAGTCTAAGTCCACTTTGAATATATTTGTGTTGTAGATCATGGCTCACGCGACAGTCATCCTGAATTTTAATACGTTCCTAGAGAAAGCTAAGTTGAAAGATGATGGAAGCAACTTTGTAGACTGGGCTCGTAATCTTAAGCTAATCTTACAAGCTGGGAAGAAGGATTATGTCCTTAATGCTGCATTAGGAGATGAACCACCCGCTACGGCTGATCAGGATGTTAAGAACGCTTGGTTAGCACGTAAGGAGGACTACTCAATAGTTCAATGTGCAGTCTTGTATGGCTTAGAACCGGGACTTCAACGTCGCTTTGAGCGTCATGGAGCATTTGAGATGTTCCAGGAGTTGGAGTTTATCTTTCAGAAGAACGCCCGGATCGAGAGGTATGAGACCTCCGATAAATTCTATGCCTGCAAGATGGAGGAAAACTCGTCTGTCAGTGAACATGTGCTTAAAATGTCTGGGTACTCAAACCGTCTAGCTGAGCTGGGGATTGAACTCCCACAAGAAGCTATCACTGACAGAATCCTTCAATCACTGCCGCCAAGCTATAAAGTCTTTGTGTTGAACTACAACATGTAAGGGATGAACAAGTCTCCCGGCGAGTTGTTTGCGATGCTGAAAGTCGCAGATTCTGAACTCCGTAAAGAGCATCAAGTGTTGATGGTGAATAAGACCACTAGTTTCAAGAGAAACAGCAAAGGCAAGAAGGGAAATTCGAAGAAGAGCGGCAAGCCTGTTGCCAATCCGACGAAGAAACCCAAAGCTGGACCTAAGCCGGAAACGGAGTGTTACTATTGCAAGGGTATGGGTCACTGGAAGCGCAATTGCCCCAAGTATCTGGCAGATAAGAAGGCGGGCAAAGAAAAATCAGGTATATTTGATATACATGTTATTGATGTGTACTTAACCGGCTCTCGTAGTAGTGCCTGGGTATTTGATATCGGTTCTGTTGCTCATATTTGCAACTCGAAACAGGAACTGCGGAATAGGCGAAGGCTGGCAAAATATGAAGTGACGATGCGCGTAGGAAATGGTTCCAAGGTTGATGCAATCGCCGTCGGCACAGTGTCACTTCAGTTACCATCAGGATTAGTGATGAACTTAAATCATTGTTATTTAATGCCTGCGTTGAGCATGAACATTATATCTGGATCCTGTTTATTGAGATACGGTTACTCTTTTAAGTCAGAGAATAATGGTTGTTCTATTTCTATGAGTAACATCTTTTATGGTCATGCACCGAATGTGAGAGGATTGTTCATATTGAATCTTGATAGCGATACGCATATACATAACATTGAGACCAAAAGAGTTAGAGTTAACAATGATAGCGCCATATTTTTGTGGCACTGCCGCTTAGGTCATATTGGTGTAAAGCGCATGAAGAAACTCCATGCTGATGGACTTTTGGAGTCACTTGACTTTGATTCACTTGACACGTGCGAACCATGCCTCATGGGCAAGATGACTAAGACTCCGTTCTCAGGAACAATGGAGCGTGCAAGTGACTTGTTGGAAATTGAAAGTGCGTTATATCGACTAGAGGGGGGGTGAATAGGAGATTTTTAGAATTTCATCACTGAGGAAATTCATTTTGAGGAAATTCCTCACTGATGACTAACTTACAGCGAAAACAGTTAAGGATCAGTTGTGCAATCGTTCACAATAGCAGAATTACGGAGTGAAGATTATGAAAACAGATTGCACAGCAAGCAGGCACGCAGAATACAGATGATGATTTACTCAAGTGAAGAATTTGGGGTTGAGGAAATTCAGAGAAAGTCTTCAGCAAATTCTTCAAACAGTCACAGTGAAAGTCATCAACACATAATACAGAAAATGTAAAGAGTTGAGGAATTAGAACCCGATTCTTGGTGAAGACTGTTGTTGATGACCCATTTCCAACTGCTGTGATAGTTGTACATCTAGTTTGGAGCGGCTTGGTATTTAAACAAAAGGACACCCAGTCCCGGGACACACAGTCCCTACCGTATTCTCCTTGAGCTAAGGACACACAGTCCTCGCCCAACACTCGTGGTAAGTCTTCAGGGCAGACTTCCAAACCCTCACAAACTCGGTCACCCGGCGATCCACAATTGACTGCTGGATTGCTCTAGACCATGACGCCTAACCGTCTGGAGGATGCACAGTCCTCAAAGGTAAAAGGCTTCAGTCCCACACAGGAACAACTTCTTCGGTGATGCTCAATCACTAGGTTTGGTTTGTGGTTTCGGTGGGTAGTGTATTTCCTCACTGATGATTTACTATCGAAAGCTCTAAGGAATTGGGTTGCTCTTATGACAAGTGTTAGTTTCGAACGGAGCAGCCAACAAGCTAGTGGTTGTGGGGGGCGGCTATTTATAGCCTGGGAGCATCCCGACATGATTTGACATTAATGCCCTTAAATAATATGACCGTTGGAGTGGATAAGATCAGTGACTTGGCGTGGCTTATCGAAACGGTCGGGACTCTCAACTGTGAGAGTCCTCATGTCACTCATATTCCTCACTTGAGGCTTTTGGTAGGATTTGGCTTGGGTTGAGCATCATGAGGAAATTCATTCCATAGTGTTACTTTGACCCCCTTTAACAGTACGGTGTTCCTATTCATCAAATGCGAAGAAAGTAAAACAGAAAACGAAAATCTTCACGCTTCAATTTCTTCAGAATGATTTTCTTCAGGAACCACCGATCTTCTCAATATCAATATCTTCATGAGGAATATCAATTTCATCGCAATTTCTTCGCGATTCATTTCTTCAGCTTCAGACCAATTTCTTCAACTGAAGACATATATTTTTAGGGGTCGATATTCTTCAAATATCTCAAACTCCTCAATGACTTATAGATCCTGTGTACACTTAAAAACACATTAGATACTTAACCTATAAGTCTTCAAACCACCAAAATCACTAAGGGGCACTAGATGCACTTACAATCTCCCCCTTTTTGGTGGTTGATGACAATTAGGTTAAGTCTTCAACAGGGATAAAAAATATGAAGTGTAAATACTCATTTGAGGAATTTGAAAACAAGATTCACAGATACTCCCCCTGAAGATGTGCATACCTTGAGGATTTTGCTTTTATAGCATATGCACATTGATGATTTATATCATGGAGATCTCCCCCTGAATCTTGTAAATCATGCATACATATAACGTATCATATGAAGAAAATGAGGATGCATGATGGCAAATGGTATCTGACGAATTTCAGCATGCGTGCATTAAAACTTGAGGAATAAGCATGCGAAGAAAAACGTTCAAAAGCGTCAGAGTACCATCGGGCTTAAGTTACAACTCATTACATAAAAACTTCAGAAGAGCCAAGAGTTTGTAACTTAAATATAGTTCATAAGCCCCAAAAATAAATCCCGTTTGAAGACTAACTCTCAAGTTTCTCCCCCTTTGTCATCAAGTGACAAAAAGGGACAAACTGAGGACTAACGCCCGTGAAGACTTCATTTCTTGGCGGTGGATGAAGATCGTTGGCGCTTCTTGGGTGTAGTCTTCTTCCTTGGGCCTGTTGCGGTGTCGAGATGTTCCTCATCAGATTCGGCGGTGCGGAAGGACGAGAAGGAGCTGTCTTCAAGATCTGGCACTGGAATGGGCCTGAACTTTTTCTTGGGAGGCCACGACCAGTCAAAGTCCTGCTCAAAGTTCAATTCTTCAAGCTCACTCTGGGCCTTCAGATGTGCAAGGGTAGCCCAGGTGCGATCAAAAACCTCATGCAGATAGTGATGATTTAGCTTCACACTGTTTTGTGTCTCAGTGAGGGTTTTCACAATGGCACCAAGCTGGCGTTTGACCCATTTGTGGTTGTGATCCACCTTCTGATGAAGACTGAGAAGAAGCTCTCTGGTGTTTAGCACGCAAGGAGGAACTGGGCTTGGCGGACGAGTCTCAGTATCATCCCATGAGGAATATTCATCTGGCTCTTTAAATTGACCATCAAGAGGCCTGCTTCCTTCATCAATTATAGACTTTCCTTGTCCCTCAATAGGCTCGAAAGTCTTCTTGTTGACTCGGATAGGAGGCATATAACCAACATGGTTCTGGAAATCTGCGTGGAAGTTGATGCGTGTCCTTGTCCTGAGGAATCTCATGATCCATGGTGCATAAATTTTGTGATCATATGGGCACATTGCATTGTCAGCCAAAGTCCTCAAGAAGAAATCATGGATATTCATGGGGATACCGTGAATGATGTTGAAAAAGATATTCTTCATGAGGCCGACGACATCTTCGTCATCATCATGGCCTTTGATTGGCGCTAGCACACTGCAGAGAATGCGGTAGACAGACCGGGGTGTGTACTTTAGCTCATGGACGAGGAATGTGGTTCTTGAGGGTTTTCCTGCAGCCAAAGGCTTCATGAGGACTTCCATCATTCCATTTGGCAGCTCACGCTCACCATAAAGCTTCACTGCCCCTTCTGAAGGAATTGGTACGGGCAGTTCTCTGAGGAGTTCAGACGCTGGAGCCTTGTAGTGAGTATTTTGGGTCATCCAGTCGAACACCCAAGTGTTGATGTCATCAGCATTGCCCGAGATGTGCAGAGTTGAATAGAACTGAAGAATTAGCTCACTATTCCAATCTGATATGTCGGAGCACATAGGGAGCAAACCTGTATCATGTAGTACACTGAGGACTGGTTCCATGCAGGGAATTTCTTCAAGTTCAGCATGAGGAATGTGCCTGTGCTGGAATATCTTGTTGCGGCCACAGAGCACAGAAGCATAGTAGTTCATCTGCGTCCTTGTCCAAAACTTCAGATGCCTCATTTGAGTCTTGTCATAAGGATTCTCTCTGATGAAATACATGCGTTCCTCAAAGAAATTTTCTTTCTGAAACTTTGGCCTCTTCGAGAATGGCAGGCGCTGAACTGGATTGAGATTGTGCTGAGGAATGGGAGGGGAAACAACCATGGAAGATTCTGGGTTGAGGACAATGAACTCATTGTCAGGGGCGGGAACATGTTCTTCAGCAGTTTCCTCAGGGTGAGGAATTTCTTGCTCAGGCTGAGCATCAGGCTGAGGAATTTCTTCTTCCTTCTCAGCTTGAGGAGTTTGATCAGCCTGTTCAGTGGGAGGAGCCTGCTCAGACTGGACATTTTCTTCAGCTTGATTTTCATCAGCTGACTTTGTGGCAGACGCAGACTCATGAGCTGCTGCAGCTGAAGCTTCAGTAATCTCTTTCGGAGGAAAATGAGGTTGAGGACTGTCATCAATTTGTATTTCCTCATCAGTATGCTCCTCAGAGGCAGCATCCTTCATTTCCTCATCTGCCCTTGTAGTGTGGTCACCAACGACGACCATTTCAAATGAGGGTGCAACATTAAGAGGCACCGGGTCCAGTGGGGCAGATTCTTCAGTTTCCTTGAGGCATTTTGCCTCAATCTTTTCTTCTGCTGAGGAAGCTTTTCTCTTCTTCGCTTCCTTCTCAGCAGCCCTTGTCTTTTTCGCGTCTGATGTAGACGGGATTAACTTCTTCACCTTTGAAGTTTTTGGTGAAGGTGTTTTCTTAACAGATTCTTCAGCTGGCAGTGAGGAACCAGCTGGAACATAGTCATCAGCCTGCTCTGGTGAAGCAGCTGGATCAGTAGCAGTTTCATCAGGGTTTGCAGTTTCATCAGGAGCAGTCTCAGTGATGATTTCTTCAATGGTCGGCTCATCAGCACGGCGCTCTTGGTGTTGTTCCTCAGCTTGAGGAATTTCCTCCTCAACAGGAGATGCATCTTTTGGTTGTTCAACCAGGGGCTGAGGAGTTGGTGCTGGTGGGGGGTGACGTCTGTTGTAGTCATCAACAGCACTAGTGGTTAGCTTGATGAAATTGCTTTTGATGCTTGTGCGATCTGACAGTTTCTCACACTTGTCAGTCAAAACTTGCAGCTCTGCCTGGGTGGACACCAATGCTTCAGGCGTCAGCTTGAGAACATTTTGCCTGAGGAATTTCTCCTTTCTGGCCTTTGCAATCTTTGCCTGCTTGGCCTTCTGTTCCTTCCACTTGGCTTCGTTTATGAAAGTAGCCACCATGTGGCTGACACCAGGAGGAAGTTTCAAATCATCAATGGGTGTGTTTGGGTCTTCAGACCACACATTGATGAAATCGAGGAGGACCTTTGGGTCCATCGCCAGAGGAATAGCACTGCCTGATGCTTGTGCTACCCTTTCTTGCTTGTTCCTGATGATGGCTTCCAGAGTTTCATCATCATATTCTTCACTGCCCTCTGATGCAGACGGGACTGTGATGATTTTGCTGGGGCTGGGCAGAGGTGCAGGTTCAGTTGTTGTCAAAGTCTTTACATGGGGTGTTGAAGACTTTGTCTCCGAGCTAGTTGCAGCTGGTAGTGAGGAGCTGGAGCTGGCAGTCGTAGTCTTCAAGACTTTCTTCTGTAGTGGCTTTGGAGGTGGAGCTGAGGACTTTGGTGTAGATGCGATTGGTGCTGAGGGTTTTGGCGCTGATGGTTTTGGTGTGGACGGTTTTGGAACCGAGGGTTTTGGAGCTGAGGGTTTGGTGACAGAAGCCTGTGCAAATTTTTCTTGGGGTTTTGAAGCTTTTGGCTTTGCTGGCACAGACTTTGGTTGAGGAATCTCGGAGCCTGAGGTTTCTGCTGCTGAGGAATGAGCAGTCCCGGAGGCAGCAGCTGAAGATTCATGAAATTTCTTCACAGCTGTTTCTGCTTGCTTCTTGAGCTTGGCCAGATGCCTTTCTTTTTCCTCTGGGTAGTCATCAAGTGTCATAAGACTTGAGGGATGAGCAACTTGATGATCCTCAAGCGGGGCCCTTCTGCCAGGAGGCTTCAAAGCGAATTTCTTCGCATATTTTGGAGTCACAAACCTGTACTCCTTCCACTCCTTTGCCCATCTGCGTTCAATTTTCTGCAGCCTAATCTTTCTTTTAGGCATAGTCTCAGGTTCATCATCAGGCGTGCAGTAGTCCAGGTATATGTCATCAAGAATGTCCACAGCTGTGTTCTGCTCCAGTTTCTTTCCTCCCCTCTGTTTCCTTTCTTCCTCCATTTTCTTCAGACGAGGAATTATCTGAGGATTTTGAACTCTTGAGGATTCTGATGAGCCTTGAAGGGTTTCTTCCAGAAACGCTGCAAATGAGTTAATGTGATGAGAACCGAGAGATTCATCAGCTGACATATGTGTACCTGTGAACAGAGTATAGTTGCGAGGAATTTGGAGAGGTCATATGCGTTCTCAGATTTGAAGAAAATGGAAAAGTTTGACAGTTCGAGGAATATAACCAGTGGTTGAGGAATTTGCTTAAGCATTCTGTTCTTGGGTTCCAGAGTTGTACAGATCCGAAAATTCGCACAATTGAGGAATCTCGTGAAAATCTTAGATGCTTAGCTAGTTCATCAATGGTTGTGGTGATGGATAGTGTTTGAGGAATCATGTGCGCATCGTATCTTGAGGAAAAACAGATTTCACAGGGGAGAGGTAAAATTTTAGATCTAATCTGTTGTAAAAATGGGATATAGTTACCCTGGAAGGTGCGAACGAAGAACACAAAAAGGTGGTGATGGAGAGTCTCTTCGGTCAAGTGTCCAATGCACCCTAACTTGGCAGCACAGGACGTCTACGGCTGTGGCGGACGTAGATGTTCCGTCTCCGGCGTGATCCTGGTGGCGAGAAGGTTGAGGCAGTGAAGCTCTTCCTTGCCGGCGACAAGACTACCAGCGGTGGCGCTAGGGTTCGGTGTGTTGTGGCAGGAGAGCGATGAGGTGAAGAAGATGATACCGAGGGGGTTAAGGACATATTTATAGCTCGAAAGTTACTGTTTGGCGCGAAAGTTTCGGACCGAATAGCCCTTGCCTCTACGTCTCCGCAGGACACGTGTAGCTCCCGTACGATGCGGTGGAGATAGTGGAGATCATGGCTATCCAATCGTGGGAAGTGGGGGTTCAGTTACTATTCCTTTGAAGAAAACAATTTTTCGAAGATTTGAGGATTTTCGTTACAAAATCATCAGCTGACAAGGATGCAGTGAGAATTTTGAACAAAGTTTCAAGTAGAACGCATATGAAGAATTGAATAGACTGGATAAGTATAGCATTGAGGGAAAATAGGGTCCGATCACATTCACTTAGCAGAAACATCAACTTGAAGAAATAGCAATAAGTGAATGCTATTGAGGACTAGAAATCACAGTCTACCTAGGCAAATGAAAGTCATCAAGTGTTTTTGAAGATTTAGCAATAGATCATCACAATTAAGAACAGTTGTTTTGAAGAAAAATGCATTGTGAGGAATTTGATCATTTGAAGAAAAATCAACTTGAGGAATTTCACATTGGGCGGTGGCGTTACCCACCATATAAGAATGTTGATTACAGACGCCGCGTACAATTGTCGTAGGGCCCTGAGAATCAATTTCTTCACATTTAGAGTGATTTTCTTCATTGGTTGAAGAAAATCGTTTCATCATGTGTTGCACATCTAAGTCATCAACTTTGCATAAGTGTTAGGATGTGTGCATGTTTTTACAAAACATTTGAAGACTCTAAGATATTTAGCTCACACCGCAACTTGCAAAACCTTTTCTCATCCAAGGGCTTAGTGAAGATATCAGCCAGTTGATCATCAGTCTTCACATGGTCGATGAGGATATTGCCCTTGAGGACATGGTCCCGAAGAAAATGATGACGAATCTGGATGTGCTTGGTCTTCGAGTGCTGTACTGGGTTGTAGGCAATCTTGATAGCACTCTCATTGTCACAGTAGAGAGGCACATTCTTCATGTTGATGCCGTAGTCCTTGAGGGTTTGCTTCATCCATAGTAATTGAGCACAGCAAGAACCAGCAGCAATGTACTCAGCTTCGGCAGTGGAGAGTGATACGCAACTCTGCTTCTTTGAGGACCAGCAAACCAGTGATCTTCCGAGGAAATGGCATGTGCCAGATGTTGACTTGCGATCCACACGGTCACCAGCATAGTCTGAATCAGAATACCCTACCAGATGAAGATTGGAGCCCTTGGGATACCATAATCCTAGTGTTGGTGTGTGAGCTATGTATCGAAGAATATGTTTCACAGCCTTATGGTGTGATTCCTTCGGTTTTGCTTGAAAACGTGCACACATGCAAACACTAAGCATTATGTCTGGCCTAGATGCACATAGATACAATAAAGAACCAATCATAGAACGGTATACCCGCTGATCGAAATCTTTACCATTTTCATCAGTGCCGAGGTGACCGTTGGTAGGCATTGGAGTCTTGGCACCTTTGCATTCATGCATGTCGAATTTCCTCAGAACATCCTTGAGGTATTTCTCCTGTGATATGAAGATTCCATTGCTTTGTTGACGAATTTGAAGACCTAAGAAGAATTTCAGCTCCCCCATCATAGACATCTGATATTCTTCACTCATCATATAAGCAAATTCATCACTGTATCTTTTGTCAGTACAGCCAAATATGATATCATCAACATATATTTGACATACAAACAGTTCACTATCATAAGATTTTGTGAAAAGAGTTGGATCGAGTGAACCAGGTTTGAAGCCTTTCTTCATGAGGAATTCCTTCAATGTATCATACCATGCCCGAGGGGCTTGCTTGAGACCATACAGAGCCTTTTTGAGTCTGAAGACTTTGTCTGGATTCTTTGGATCCTCAAAACCTGGGGGCTGAGCAACATATACTTCTTCCTCAAGCTTACCATTGAGGAATGCACTTTTCACATCCATTTGATATAAGATGATGTTATGATGATTAGCATAAGCAAGTAGGATTCGAATAGCTTCAAGTCTAGCAACAGGTGCAAAAGTTTCATCGAAATCTATTCCTTCAACCTGGGTGTAGCCTTGGGCTACAAGTCGTGCCTTGTTCCTCACCACTTGACCGTCCTCATCTTGCTTGTTTCGGAAAATCCACTTGGTGCCGATTATGTTATGCTTGCGAGGATTTGGTCGTTTGACGAGCTCCCATACGTCATTCAGCTTGAATTGAAGAAGTTCGTCTTGCATGGCTTGGATCCACTCCGGTTCCAGAAAAGCCTCAACTACTTTTGAGGGTTCTGTGATAGATACAAAAGAAAAATGCCCACAAAAGTTAACTAAGTGTGAAGCTTTTGAGCGAGTGAGAGGACCTGGCGCATTGATGTTGTTGAGGATTTTGTCAAGTTCTACTTCATTTGCAATCCTCGGATGTGCTGGTTGAGGATTTTGTCTGGGCTGAGGAAGTGGTGTTGTTGCAATTTCCTCAGGAGCATCTTCTTGTCTTTCATCAGCGATGGGGATTGTTTCTTCACCAATTTCCTCAGTGGGAACAATGTCTTCAGTAGGCTTAAGCTTTATCGCTTCCTCAGGAGGCAGCTTATCTGGGTCAGAAGGCAATTGCTCTCTTTGCGAGACATTAGTTTCATCGAACCGCACATCTACAGTCTCAACAACTTTGTTGTGATAGTTGTTGAAGACTCTGTAGGTGTGCGAGTCCTTTCCATAACCGAGCATAAAACCTTCATGTGCCTTAGGTGCAAATTTCGAGCTATGATGAGGATCTCTAATCCAGCATTTTGCACCGAAGACTTTGAAATAACTTACATTGGGTTTCTTGTCAGTGAGGAGTTCATATGAGGTTTTCTTGAGGAATTTGTGAAGATATACCCTGTTGATGATATGGCATGCAGTATTGATTGCTTCAGGCCAGAAGCGACGAGGAGTCTGATATTCTTCAAGCATAGTTCTCGCCATTTCAACCAGAGTCCTGTTCTTTCTTTCGACGACACCATTCATCTGAGGAGTATAAGGAGCAGACAATTCGTGAGTAATACCAAGTTCATCTCGGTTCCATTATCACTCCTAATATGTTTGATCTTGATGCCGAAGTTCGTCGAGGCCCTTGAAGAAAATCGTTTGAAGATTTCCTGCACTTCAGTTTTATACACTATGATATGCACCCAGGTGTATCTGGAATAATCATCAACTATGACAAAGCCATATAGAGATGCTGCATTGGTTAGTGTTGCATAGTGAGTAGGTCCAAATAAATCCATATGAAGCAATTCGAATGGACGTGTAGTGGTCATGATGGTTTTGGAGGGATGCTTGGATCTGGTCATTTTCCCAGATTCACAAGCACCGCAGAGATGATCCTTGAGGAATTTGACAGATTCGATGCCAATGACATGCTTCTTCTTTGCAAGTGTGTGCAAATTCCTCATGCCTGCATGACGTAGTCTTCTGTGCCACAGCCATCCTTCTGAGGTTTTTGCTAGTAAGCAAGTGGCTAGTTGAGGACCTGTAGAGAAGTCAACAATGTACAAATCCCCTCTTCTTACACCTTCGAAGACTTTGGATCTGTCAGATTCCATCATGACTACACATCTATATCTACCAAAGATAACAATCATATCAAGATCACAAAGCATCGAGACTGACATGAGGTTAAAACCAAGGGATTCAACAAGCATCACTTTGTCCATATGCCTATCCTTGGAAATAGCTACTTTGCCAAGTCCCAATACCTTGCTTTGACCTTTATCAACATATGTGATTTGCTTCAGAGGTGATGGAGTTAGTGGCATATTCATCAGTAGGATTTTATCACCAGTCATGTGATGTGTGCAGCCACTATCGAGAACCCACTCAGTATTTTTGGGTTTATCATCCTGCAGATGAATTAGTACAACTTACCATCTCATATGCTTCAAGTTTGAAGAATATGATACTAATTTCATCAGTTCAGTGATTTCATCATAACAGAAATGTAAGGACGTGTGAAATATTTCTATTTCATCAATCATTAGCTTGCGTCCTATCAAGCATTTCCTCAGGTCTCCAGCAAATTCTTCAGATGATGATTTTCATCTGGAGACCTGACCTGCAGAAGTGATTAGTTTGATTTCATCACCACCCTCATCTGAAGGGGTGGCAAAGCGTTCATCATCCTGCGAGCACCATATGAGAAAGGTGGCATTGAAGCTAATGCACTTCTCTTAACAGTAGGGGGGTTAAAGTACTCATATGAGTACGCAGAGAAATGGTTTGAGGATTTATGAACATAATGATTTGAAGAATAGCGCTCAAAATCATATTCCTTGTAGTTTCCCTGCATGTTAGACGCATAAGCACGGGTATGAGCATAGTTTTGACCAGTTGAGGATTTTGATCCTCTTGAAGACTTTGGTCCTCCTGAGGAATTTGATCTGGGGTTCAGATTCTTCAGAGGTGATGTCATGAGGACATTCACTTGAAGATTTTCAAGACAACTTTTGGGAACCCAGATTTTCCTCAGAGGAGGGCCATTCCTGCAGTTAGTTCCAACATATCGAGCAAATACTTCACCAGATTGATCCTTGAACAGTTTATAGTTGGAATCAAATGACTCATCAGAGGAATAGGATAATTCACATGAGAAGCCAGTTAGATTAGATGGATCAAAAGGAGGCCCAGTAGCAGCAACCCATGAGGTTTTGGGATACTGCTCAGGTTTCCAATAAGATCCATCAGCATTCAATTTCCTCTCAAAGGCAATTCCTTCTTTCCTCGGGTTCCTGTTCAAGATCTGCTTTTTGAGCACATCACAAAGGATTTGATGTCCTTTGAGGCTTTTGTACATGCCTGTCAAGTACAATTCCTTCAACCCTGCATTTTCATCAGTGACATTTGTGTTTTCCTCAAGTGAGGAAATAGACAGAACAGGTGCAGTTGAAGAATTTGTAGCAGTTGTAGCATTTGAAGATTCTGGTGAAGAATCAGCAGTTTCACGATCAATGCATTTAAGACATGGAGGAATAAATTCAACTTGACTAGCGCTGATCTGCTGAGCTAGTAATGAATCATTCTCCATACGAAGATCATCATAAGACATCCTCAGCTTCTCAAGATCAAGCTTCCTTTGAAGAAATTCGTAGGAAAGCTTCTCATGATCAGTGAGTAGTGTATCATAACGATCCTGAAGAATATCAAATCTAGACTGAAGATTTTTCATGTCATCAGCGAGGATTTGATTAAGATTCATTTCATCATTCAACAGATCATCACTTTTGTCTAGCAGTTTTTGAAGCTTTTCCAGAGCAGTTTGTTGTTTAGTGGCAATGATGGCAAGTTTACTGTAACTGGGTTTTTTTGTAATCATCATGTTCACAGTCACTTGAATCAGATGAGGAGGCATTATGTGATACCTTTGAACCTTTTGCCATGAAGCAATAGGTTGGAGCGAAGTCATCAGCATAATCATCAGTATGGATGGTGCACTCATTTTCTTCAAGATTGAAGATTGACTTGCTGACGAAATTGGTTGCTAGCACAAGACTAGCCTGTCCGGATTCTGAATCTTCTCCAGAGCCTTCTTCATCATCACATTCTTCTGATTCTGCCTCGGAATCCATTTCCTTGCCAATAAGTGCCCGAGCCTTTCTGAAGCTAGTCTTCTTGTGTGAGGAGGACTTTGAAGATGAGGATTTTGAAGATTTCTTCTTCTCCTTTGAGTCATCAGAACTGTCATCCTTGTATTTCTTCTTCTTTGATTCCTTTCCCCAGCGAGGACAATCAGCAATGTAATGACCTGATTTCTTGCACTTGTGACAGGTCCGTTTCTTGTAGTCCTCAGATGCAGATTCTGATTTCCTCATGTCTCTTCTTGATGATTTACCGAACTGGCCTCGTCGTGTAAATCTCTGGAATTTCCTCACAAGCATTGCAAGTTCCTGACCAAATTCTTCAGGGTCACAACTGCTGTCATCTGTGTCTTCTTCTTCAGATGAGGAAATTGCTCTTGCCTTCAGTGCACGTGGTCTGGAATAGCTTTGTCCATATAGATCTCTCTTTTCTTCGAGCTGGAATTCATGAGTATTTAGCCTTTCAAGGATATCAGCAGGATCTAGCATCTTGTAGTCTGGTCTTTCTTGGATCATCAGAACTAAAGTGTCAAATGAAGAATCCAAAGATCTCAGCAGTTTCTTCACAACTTCGTGATCAGTGATGTCTCGAGCTCCCAGTGCTTGCAGTTCATTTGATATGTCAGTGAGGCGATCAAAGGTGTCTTGGCAGCTTTCGTTGTCATGTCTCTTGAAGCGATTGAAGAGATTGCGAAGAATATCAACACGAGAGTTGTGTTGGGTTGATACTCCTTCATTTACCTTGCACAGTCTCTCCCAGATCAGTGTTGCAGAGCCTAAGGCACTTACTCTTCCAAACTGGCCAGGGCTCAGATGACCACAGATGATGTTCTTCGCTTGAGAATCGAGTTGCTTGAATTTCTTCACATCAGCTGCAGTGACACTAGCAGAAATGATGGGGACACCATTTTCCACAATATACCAGAGATCATTGTCTATAGCTTGTAGATGCATTTGCATTTTGTTCTTCCAGAAGGGAAAGTTCTTTCCCTCGTAGGTAGGACATGTTGCAGTCACCTTAAACATGCCTGCAGTCGACATAACTAAAACTCCAGGTGGTTAAACCAAAATCACACAGAACAAGGGAGTACCTTGCTCTGATACCAATTGAAAGTGCGTTATATCGACTAGAGGGGGTGAATAGGAGATTTTTAGAATTTCATCACTGAGGAAATTCCTTTTGAGGAAATTCCTCACTGATGACTAACTTACAGCGAAAACAGTTAATGATCAGTTGTGCAATCGTTCACAATAGCAGAATTACAGAGTGAAGATTATGAAAACAGATTGCACAGCAAGCAGGCACGCAGAATACAGATGATGATTTACTCAAGTGAAGAATTTGGGGTTGAGGAAATTCAGAGAAAGTCTTCAGCAAATTCTTCAAACAGTCACAGTGAAAGTCATCAACACATAATACAGAAAATGTAAAGAGTTGAGGAATTAGAACCCGATTCTTGGTGAAGACTGTTGGTGATGACCCAGTTCCAACTGCTGTGACAGTTGTACATCTGGTTTGGAGCGGCTTGGTATTTAAACCAAAGGACACCCAGTCCCGGGACACACAGTCCCTACCGTATTTTCCTTGAGCTAAGGACACACAGTCCTCGCCCAACACTCGTGGTAAGTCTTCAGGGCAGACTTCCAAACCCTCACAAACTCGGTCACCCGGCGATCCACAATTGACTGCTGGATTGCTCTAGACCATGACGCCTAACCGTCTGGAGGATGCACAGTCCTCAAAGGTAAAAGGCTTCAGTCCCACACAGGAACAACTTCTTCAGTGTTGCTCAATCACTAGGTTTGGTTTGTGGTTTCGGTGGGTAGTGTATTTCCTCACTGATGATTTACTCTCGAAAGCTCTGAGGAATTGGGTTGCTCTTATGACAAGTGTCAGTTTCGAACGGAGCAGCCAACCAGCTAGTGGTTGTGGGGGGCGGCTATTTATAGCCTGGGAGCATCCCGACATGATTTGACATTAATGCCCTTAAATAATATGACCGTTGGAGTGGATAAGATCAGTGACTTGGCGTGGCTTATCGAAACGGTCGGGACTCTCAAGTGTGAGAGTCCTCATGTCACTCATATTCCTCACTTGAGGCTTTTGGTAGGATTTGGCTTGGGTTGAGCATCATGAGGAAATTCATTCCATAGTGTTACTTTGACCCCCTTTAACAGTACGGTGTTCCTATTCATCAAATGCGAAGAAAGTAAAACAGAAAACGAAAATCTTCACGCTTCAATTTCTTCAGAATGATTTTCTTCAGGAACCACCGATCTTCTCAATATCAATATCTTCATGAGGAATATCAATTTCATCGCAATTTCTTCGCGATTCATTTCTTCAGCTTCAGACCAATTTCTTCAACTGAAGACATATATTTTTAGGGGTCGATATTCTTCAAATATCTCAAACTCCTCAATGACTTATAGATCCTGTGTACACTTAAAAACACATTAGATACTTAACCTATAAGTCTTCAAACCACCAAAATCACTAAGGGGCACTAGATGCACTTATAGAAATCATACATACCGATGTGTGTGGTCCGATGAGCGTGGAGGCACGCGGCGGATACCGTTATTTTCTCACCTTCACTGACGATTTAAGTAGATATGGTTATGTCTACTTGATGAAGCACAAGTCTGAAACATTTGAAAAGTTCAAGCAATTTCAGAGTGAAGTGGAAAATCATCGTAACAAGAAGATCAAGTTCCTGCGGTCTGATCGTGGGGGTGAATATCTGAGTTTCGAGTTTGGTGCTCACTTAAGACAATGTGGAATTGTTTCACAGTTAACACCGCCTGGAACACCACAGCGTAATGGTTTACCGAACGTCGTAATCGTACTCTATTAGAGATGGTGCGATCTATGATGTCTCTTACTGATTTGCCGTTATCATTTTGGGGCTATGCATTAGAAACAGCTGCATTCACTTTAAATAGGGCACCATCAAAATCTGTTGAGACGACACCATACGAACTGTGGTATGGCAAAAGGCCAAAGTTGTCATTTCTTAAAGTTTGGGGATGTGATGCTTATGTCAAAAAGCTTCAGCCTGAAAAGCTGGAACCCAAAGCGGAAAAGTGCGTCTTCATAGGTTACCCAAAAGAGACAGTTGGGTACACCTTCTATCTCAAATCCGAGGGCAAAGTGTTTGTTGCTAAAAACGGAGCTTTTCTCGAGAAGGAGTTTCTCTCGAGAGAATTGAGTGGGAGGAAGATAGAACTTGACGAGGTTGTCGAACCTTTCATCCCTCTGGATGGTGGCGCAGGGCAAGGGGAAACCTCTGTCATTGCGACGCCGGTTGAGGAGGAAGTTAATGATGATGATCATGAAACTCCAGTTCAAGTTTCTGTCGAACCACGCAGGTCGACGAGACCACGTGCTGCTCCAGAGTGGTACGGTAATCCCGTCTTATCAATCATGTTGTTAGACAACAATGAACCTGCGAATTATGAAGAAGCAATGGTGGGCCCAGATTCCAATAAATGGCTGGAAGCCATGAAGTCCGAGATAGGATCCATGTATGAGAACAAAGTGTGGACTTTGGAGGTACTACCTGAGGGCCGCAAGGCTATTCAGAACAAATGGATCTTTAAGAGGAAGACGGACGCTGACGGCAATGTGACCGTTTATAAAGCTCGACTTGTGGCAAAGGGTTTTTCACAAGTTCAAGGAGTTGACTACGATGAGACATTCTCACCCGTAGCGATGCTTAAGTCCATCAGAATCATGTTAGCAATAGCTGCATTTTTCGATTATGAAATCTGGCAGATGGATGTCAAAACGGCGTTCCTTAATGGTTTCCTTAAGGAAGAGTTGTATATGATACAACCCGAAGGTTTTGTCGATCCTAAGAATGCTAACAAAGTGTGCAAGCTCCAGCGATCCATTTATGGACTGGTGCAAGCATCTCGGAGTTGGAACAAACGCTTTGATGAGGTGATCAAAGCATTTGGGTTTATACAAGTGGTTGGAGAATCTTGTATTTACAAGAAAGTGAGTGGGAGCTCTGTGGCGTTTCTAATATTATATGTGGATGACATATTACTGATTGGAAACAACGTAGAGTTTTTAGAGAGCATAAAGGATTACTTGAATAAAAGTTTCTCTATGAAGGACCTAGGAGAAGCTACTTACATTCTAGGCATTAAGATCTATAGGGATAGATCAAAACGCCTGATAGCACTTTTACAAAGCACATACCTTGATAAAGTTTTGAAGAGGTTCAAAATGGAACAGTCCAAGAAAGGGTTCTTGCCAGTTCTACAAGGTACGAGATTGAGTAAGACTCAGTGCCCAGCAACTGATGAAGATAGAGAGCATATGCGCTCCGTCCCCTATGCTTCAGCCATAGGTTCTATCATGTATGTGATGTTGTGCACTAGACCGGATGTTAGCCTGGCCATAAGTATGGCAGGTAGGTTCCAGAGTAATCCAGGAGTGGATCACTGGACAGCGGTCAAGAATATCGTGAAGTACCTGAAAAGGACTAAGGAGATGTTTCTCGTGTTTGGAGGTGACGAAGAGCTCGCCGTAAAAGGTTACGTCGATGCAAGCTTTGACACAGATCCGGACGACTCTAAGTCACAAACCGGATACGTATTTATTCTTAATGGGGGTGCAGTAAGCTGGTGCAGTTCCAAGCAAAGCGTCGTAGCAGATTCTACATGTGAAGCGGAGTACATGGCTGCCTCGGAGACGGCTAAGGAGGGTGTCTGGATGAAGCAGTTCATGACGGATCTTGGAGTGGTGCCAAGCGCACTGATCCAATAACCTTGTTCTGTGACAACACTGGTGCCATTGCCTTGGCAAAGGAACCACGGTTTCACAAGAAGACCAGACACATCAAACGACGCTTCAACCTCATCCGCGACTACGTCGAGGGAGAGGACGTGAATATATGCAAAGTGCACACGGATCTGAATGTAGCAGACCCGCTGACTAAACCTCTTCCACGGCCAAAACATGATCAACACCAGAACTGTATGGGTGTTAGATTTATTACAATGTAATTCACATGGTGATGTGAGGGCTAGATTATTGACTCTAGTGCAAGTGGGAGACTGTTGGAATTATGCCCTAGAGGCAATAATAAATATGGTTATTATTATAATTCCTGTATCAAGATAATCGTTTATTATCCATGCTATAATTGTATTGAATGAAGACTCTTTTACATGTGTGGATACATAGACAAAACACCGTCCCTAGCAAGCCTCTAGTTGGCTAGCCAGTTGATCAAAGATAGTCAGTGTCTTATGATTATGAACAAGGTGTTGTTGCTTGATAACTGGATCACGTCATTAGGAGAATCACGTGATGGACTAGACCCAACCTAATAGACGTAGCATGTTGATCGTGTCATTTTGTTGCTACTGTTTTCTGCGTGTCAAGTATTTATTCCTATGACCATGAGATCATATAACTCACTGACACCGGAGGAATGCTTTGTGTGTATCAAACGTCGCAACGTAACTGGGTGACTATAAAGATGCTCTACAGGTATCTCCGAAGGTGTTAGTTGAGTTAGTATGGATCGAGACTGGGATTTGTCACTCCGTGTGACGGAGAGGTATCTCGGGGCCCACTCGGTAATACAACATCACACACAAGCCTTGCAAGCAATGTAACTTAGTGTAAGTTGCGGGATCTTGTATTACGGAACGAGTAAAGAGACTTGCCGGTAAACGAGATTGAAATAGGTATACGGATACTGACGATCGAATCTCGGGCAAGTAACATACCGAAGGACAAAGGGAATGACATACGGGATTATATGAATCCTTGGCACTGAGGTTCAAACGATAAGATCTTCGTAGAATATGTAGGATCCATTATGGGCATCCAGGTCCCGCTATTGGATATTGACCGAGGAGTCTCTCGGGTCATGTCTACATAGTTCTCGAACCCGCAGTGTCTGCACACTTAAGGTTCGACGTTGTTTTATGCGTATTTGAGTTATATGGTTGGTTACCGAATGTTGTTCGGAGTCCCGGATGAGATCACGGACGTCAGAGGGTTTTCGGAATGGTCCGGAAATGAAGATTGATATATAGGATGACCTCATTTGATTACCGGAAGGTTTTCGCAGTTACCGGGAATGTACCGGGAATGACGAATGGGTTCCGGGAATTCACCAGGGGGGGGCAACCCACCCCGGGGAAGCCCATAGGCCTTGAGGGTGGCACACCAGCCCTTAGTGGGCTGGTTGGGCAGCCCAAAAGGGCTCTATGCGCCAAGAAGGAAAAATCAAGAGAGAAAAGAAAAAAAAAGGAGGAGGTGGGAAGGAAGGGGGACTCCCTCCCACCAAACCAAGTCCAACTCGGTTTGGGGGGGGGAAGTCCTCCCCCCTTGGACTCGGCCGACCCCCTTGGGGCTCCTTGAGCCCCAAGGCAAGGTCCCCTCCCTCCCACCTATATATACGGAGGTTTTAGGGCTGATTTGAGACGACTTTTCCACGGCAGCCCGACCACATACCTCCACGGTTTTTCCTCTAGATCGCGTTTCTACGGAGCTCGGGCGGAGCCCTGCTGAGACAAGGTCATCACCAACCTCCGGAGCGCCGTCACGCTGCCGGAGAACTCTTCTACCTCTCCGTCTCTCTTGCTGGATCAAGAAGGCTGAGATCATCGTCGAGCTGTACGTGTGCTGAACGCGGAGGTGCCGTCCGTTCGGTACTAGATCGTGGGACTGATCGCGGGATTGTTCGCGGGGCGGATCGAGGGACGTGAGGACGTTCCACTACATCAACCGCGTTCACTAACGCTTCTGCTGTATGATCTACAAGGGTACGTAGATCACTCATCCCCTCTCATAGATGGGCATCACCATGATAGGTCTTCGTGCGCGTAGGAAATTTTTTGTTTCCCATGCGATGTTCCCCAACACCCGCCGCCTCTCCGCTCCTCGCCCTCGACATCGGAGGTAAACTTGTGGTACCACAGCTCCCCGGCTTCTTCTGTATCCTGGTTCCGTCCTCGCTGGTCTTTATGCGGATGGATGTGGCCTGTGAGCGGTGACATTAACATTCACATCTGGAAAATTTGGGGCAGCATTTGCAGGCTTTGTTGGTTCTTCCTGGCAGAATATCTAATAACCATATGGTAAACTTTTAGTCAAACAAGCTATTCCAGTAGTTATTTTTTCAATAACCGGCATAGTTGTTGTGATAATCATCTGATTTTAGTTGATAAAAGTTCAAACATATGAACAGGAGAGCATAAGACTTGACGGTTCAACAGGATGCGGCAGAACATCTAAATTGACAAATATTGAGACATGTCCTATGCATGTATATGATAATACTTGATCAGGCATTAAGAAAACAGAAGAACATGGTCGAATCTGCATTGACCATCCATTCAAGCAAATGGTGATATACAAGCTGAATGAACTGTAACAGAAGACTGAATGTACAGAGCTTTCCTGCAGGGGAGACACAACACAACACACATATGTACCATCATGTACCTGTTCTTGAGTCTTTGTCTTCCTGAATCCCATGACCAGCTTCCCTTCTGGATCTATTCGGCTGAAGCTTACTGGACAATATCACATGGCATCAGTTATAATAGCAAAACAAGTGGCCATTTTCTTAAGAAAAAAGGTGCATCGCATATGGAGAAGGGAAAAAAGACCATTGCAGCTTTCATCTATTCCCAAAATCCTTTTCAACCTAAAACTGTTTCGATGTAATCTCAGGTTCTTAAAACCATTGACTTTACCCCTTTTGTCCCATTCCAAAGTGGTTGTTCTTGACAGAGGTGGTCTTTACTAACATGGTGGCCCTCCTGTCGAGGCCTGCCTGAAAGCAGATGCTCAAGGCCAAGCCAACATAGCTCCACTGGAAAATACAGTATGTAGGATAGGGTGTCAAGGTGCTAGCTAGGCTTGATCAGCGGCTGTTACTTGCTCGTGAGCTAGGGTGTTCTTCGGAGCATTCTGAAGTCTTTTGTTGTCGACTTGTGGCTCATGATCGATTCTAGGAAGAGGGGATTCTAGAATTTAACTGTTGACAGCGATTAGCGGTATTTGCAGTCACTCTTTTCTGGGATGCAAACATAGTGTTTTACTCTGTTTTCAGTGTGTCAAGTTTCAGTTTCTGCCCAACTCAAAAATAAAAAGGTTTCAGCTTCTTTTGTTTTATGATTTAGTTATGTGTTGGAGTTTTATCTTTGTCGTGGGTTAAAGTGTAGCATTTTCATGCCAGGGACAACAACACGGTCAAGCAAAGAAATCATGACACTGAAGGTATGATTTTTTTCTCGTGTTACTACGTACCGATGACCGTATGGGCTTATGACCCAAAAGATGAATACATTAATGCAAATGGAGACCATTTATGCAGTTAGCAATTGGAAGTGCTCCTCTATTTATTTGTAGTAACATGTATGGCATGCTTCACCTCTTCTTTAGCCAAAATATGAAATTTCAAATGATACATTCATTCTGTGCGTTGCCGTGGACAGTCATATGGGATTTGAATTAATCCATTACCATTTTTTATTACGTGCTCCTATCAACATCCACCAAAGTCATTCTTACTATTTACAATTTATTATTAAAAATAATTCTTGAAATTAATTTTCATGGACTCATCCTATCACTAATAAATACTCCTGAAGAGTTGCAGGAACGAATTTTTGTCGCCAAGCGACAGATTGTAACTGTTTGTGGCGCATTTAGGAAACATAGATTTTGCCCCTATAGTTGAAACTTATGCATACTTTCTTTGGGTAGTTTATATAATATGGTGTGGAAGAATTGGATGCACATCCACTATTTCCCCCCTCTGAATTTACTGCAATGCATATTTACCTGGAGCTAGCATCACATATTGTATGTCAAGTGCCAAGTCAGTTTTCACTACATACGAATTAAAAAAATATATGAATCTTTTCATTAGCTTTGGCTACACGTTTCGGATAATGCCAATATCAATATCTGCAAGTACTCCTATGAACTCATATGATGCATCTCCCACTTTTTTATTTGCGAGGTACCTGACATAGCAGTGTTTGGAAAGAAATTATTTCTGGTAGTAATTTCTCCATTGTGAAACTACTTTCGACTGCAGTAGCTCGAGGACAATGTGAGCTACTACAAGACCAAGACATGCACTAAAAGATGATTACATTTAGTAGTGAATGGTAAAGAAGGTTCTGATTTTCTTCAAATTGCAAATTATTTATTCGTGTTCAAAGAATGTCCTCTAGATGCTTATGTAGAAAATAGTTCATCCCGTACATTTTTCTCGACAAACTGGAACTTCCAGTTATACTTGTTGTATATTTATAGGTTGTAGACTTATAGTTGAAATTTTCAAATGATCAGATGTTTTTGTAGTTGTAGTTCGATAAGTGCTTAAAACTGAAGTCTGCACATCTTGACTAGAAGCTATACTCACTAGCTTGATTTCTCCTATGAGATGTAGAATGTTTATTTTTGGAGTGTTGTTGTAGTTTCCTTTTTTGCCGTAGCTGATTATCTATCAAATTTATTTTGCAGAGTATCTATGCATGTGCGGGTTATGTTTCACTCTCTATCCTATAAATAATATGGATTCTTTCAGTTAGTTCATTGTTTTGCAACTTGGCCCATGCCGCACGGCATAGTTCTTCGACACCAGGTCATTCCTGGATTATAACAACATCGGAAGTCTGAACCATGTAGTCTACTTATTAGTGAACCACATGTGCGAATCATGCATTCTGAACCCGATCAACCGTATTTCCCCGTAGGTCGACGAAATATGAGTCGGAGCATGTCTTAGGTTGTGAAAATGTGAGCCGAACTAGGAAGGAGTCTTAAGTTATTAAGGACATCTCTTTCCATTTCCCCCGTTGCAACGCACGGGCATTTTTACTAGTATACCTCATACAACAATAAAGTATCACGATGTTTACCATCAGAAGGAACAATTAATCAATCCAGAGAGGATGAGTGGACCGTCCTAGCTAGGCTTCGATGGGTAATTTGGTGAGGTCGACCCTGCTGATGTACGAGCTTGCCAGCGACCCGTAGTAGAGGTAGTCCCCGACCTTGAGCGCGCCGGTGGCGAGCGCGAGTCCCGGATCGGTGTACATGGTCACCGGCTCCCCGTTTAGAGCCACGCTCATCGTTCCCGAGTCCCTCAGGCCCTGCGGCACCGCCGTCACGTACTTCTCCACCATGTACACGAGCTTCCGCACCAATGGCGACCACATCAACACGTCCGACTGCAGCGTCCTCCCCTGCACGCACGCACGCGCGATTTTGATTAGTTTCGCCATGCTGGTTTCAAGAAATATGCGGTGGTACGGCAAAGAATTTTGGTTGCAATGGCGCGTACCGACGAGAGCGCGATCCAGTACCGGCCCTCCCCGTCGTATCGGATGTTATCCGGCATCCCCGGCAGGCTGTTGATGAAGCTCTCCACCGTGCCTGCCTTGTCGCCCCTGATGTGGTACCTCGAGCACCTCCTCCTGTGGCCAATGGCGTGGCGTCAGCCGGTCAGATCGCCGCGTTCAAGCTTCATATATACTACGTGCAACGGGCGCGTGCATGCTTACATGATTGTCTCACAGAAGATGAGCGAGTCCTGGTCCGGCGCGACGGCGACGCCGTTGGCGAAGTAGAGGTCGCGGGCGAGCACGGTGGTCCGGTGCGTGGAGGGGTCGAAGCTCATGAGCCGGCCGTGGGGCCGTGCCTCGAGCACGTCCAGCATGTACTTGGCGAGGCTGTACTTGTACGAGGCGTCCGTGAAGTAGATGGTGCCGTCGGCGGCGATGTCCACGCCGTCGGTCAGGGCGAACTTGAGGCCCTCCGCCGCGTCCGTCAGCAGCTGCACCGTCTTGTCCGGCCTCACCTTCAGCAAACCCTGCCAATTGGCGATCCAACGAATCTTCAGTAATTTTCCGATACATGAATGCTGATTAGCTTGGTTACTGGTTAACCAACTGATTTCCTTATTATGGAAGTCAATTCATGCCTGTGATGTGATGCTTCTCGTTAGTCATGTGGCCATTGAGCTGTACCACGATGGAGCTTAAATGCTTAATAGAGAATCAGAATCAGTTGATTGCCTCGTGCAATTTGATGGGCCATTCTGTAGATGATAACAATGTTCTCTATTCTTTTTTATCCAAATAACTGTAGTTAGAGAAAACTAGACAAGTTTTTTTCAACTATAATTTTTTATATACAACATATCGTTTCTTTCCATCTACAGAGAAGAGAGCGCATTGGCGACTCCCTTGCCCGTAGCTGGAGAGGGCTCCGCCGTCGCCATCGCCTGATCTCCCGTCTCCGGTCGGACACCTCCTTCACAACAGAGACTAGATCCGAAACCCTCTTATAATTCTCTTCCCATCCAGTCCGAAGTTCAGCGTTCTCAGGCGACTCGGGGACGACCGTCCTCCCACCATCGACATAGCCACCTCCTCGCCCTCCCGCCCTCGCCTCCGCATGAGGCTGGCGCGGGCAAGCCCGTGGCGCAGCCGGGGACTGCGGCCGCGTGGCACTTGCTGCTCTGCCTTGCACTTGAGAGCGATTGGATCTGGGGCGGCAGCACTTCCGGCGAGGCTCCTCCGTGCTGCGGCGAGTGGTGGGGCTGGCGTGGTGCCGATGGTCTGGTCGGACAGCCGATGTATCTTGGGTGGACCAGGGGCCTGGCGTGGCTACTCTGGCGGCAGGAAGCGCCTGATCTAGCCGTTGTCATCCGGCCTTGATCGGTGTGCTTCTCTCCTGTGGGTTCCTGGAGGTGCCGGCGTGGCTTGCCTGGACCTTGGCCGGTGGCCGCGGGTGAAGCTGGTGGAGGAGATCCACATTCGGAGAAACCTCCTTGGTTGGCCCCGGCCGACCGCACCGACGACGACGCTCAAGGGCGCAAATTTTTTCTTGGAGACGCCGGTCTTCGTCTGCTCCTCCACTTCCCTCCTACCCGCCTCTCAGGTGAAAACCCTAACTCTAGTGGGCGGCGGCGGCGTCTTTGACGTCATGACCTTTCTGAAGGTGTCGCCTTGATGGCTGAATGGTGGTGTGCACTGTGTGGGTCCTTGATGGTTGCTGATGGTGGACATTGCTTCGGGGGAACCCTAGGATCTGGTCTTTCAGATTGGACGATGGCGGCACTGCGTTGTCATTTCTCTTTTGGGAGCATCGTTTATGGAGCAGTGCTGGAAGACACATGTAGGAGGTAGAGCGACTTTGTCTTGCACGGAGCTTTGGTGGAGCTGTCAAGTCATGCCTGGCGGGACAGGTGCTACGCTGAGTCGTACCTGGTTGGCAGGTGCTACATACGACAGTTCTTCTAGAGTCTTTGCGTCTGGACAGATGAGCTCACGGCGGTGGCGTCGTTGGACGTCGTGGTGGCGTCAACGGATGTCCTGACTCGTAAAGATGATGCTGATCTCCCTCTTGAAGATGATTCAGTGATCTAATGATGATGACGGCTTCTAAAATGTATGCGTATGGTGTGCGCTTTAAGTCTGCTACATCGGCTGTTGGTCCCGATACGTTATGTGGATGGATTGACGACGACACCGTTTTAGACATGAGGAGTGAGAGCACTTAACCTTTTCAAGTTTGTAGGGATGAGTGATGGCTTCACATGAATTGATGTATGTATTTATCAGATTTTCATAAAATAATTAATAAAGATAACTGCATGCGTCGATTAATGTAAAGACCGAGGAACCTCCTTTTTTCTAAAAATAAATGTGAAGTTTCATCTCAACATAACTAGATTTTGCCAAGGATCTCTTTACATGCCTAAAGATTGCTGTGACCAAGTGAGGAAAGGTTCTGATTTCCGAAGATTATCAATAACTCAACATACATAGTTCATGGATTAACCACCTCAATCCAACGAGAGGAAGCCCGAAAAAATAGCGACTCTTTTGTCTCCACTCTCGAGATCGAGGAAGAATTATATTATAAAGAAGCAAAGTCGACAAGCAAACAAGCCGTAGGAGGAGGTGAGGCTCGAGCAGTTGACTCACCTTATCCGCGTCGGCCACGATGATGCCACCCTCGCCGGCGAGCACGACGCCGAGGGGCCGGCCGCCGGTGTAGGCCCAGTCCTCCACGTCCCCGCCAGGCACGCTCACCCGGCGAACCCACCCGTCGGCGCACCCCGTGTACAGCCACCCACCGGCGGCGTCGTACGCCAGGTCCTCGGGGCCCGGGAGCAGCCCCTCCCCGATCCGCTCGCTCGCGGCCAGCACGCGCGCGTCGTGCCGCGGCGCCGAGACGTCGCCGCCGAAGCTGCTGTACTCGGGCGGCAGCGCCGCGGGAGAGAAGTCCTTGGGGCTGTACAGCGCCACGGAGATCACCACCGGCGCCAGCACCAGCAGCACGGCCTTCGCGGCGACTCCTAGCCCCGTCGCCATGGCTGGCAGAGCTGGGAGCCTGGGAGGGGCACCTTGCACAGTTGCACTGCACGAATGACGTGCCGAGGCAGTGGGACCTTGCACTTGTCTGAGCTGGCTTGGGCGCGGAAGCTTCTGTATTTATGTATAGACAGAGCATTTGCTTTCCAGGACGTGGATTGTTTCCGCGGGAAGCGGACGAACAAGACTCGGGCTCGCTTGATCTTTGTTTGTCGACATGCTTTTTCCGTGACTTGGCCGTGATCTGTGTGGACAGGTTTCTTTTGTTGAAAATACGTGACGTGCAGATCAACACGTGATCTCGTAGAGAAGCCCCGTGGTAGAAATGATGGAGAAAAACAAGAGAGGAACATCAACTACGGGGCAAAGTAAGAAACACACAAAGAGTATGCGTGTACATGTGAAGATTGACTGAAAGTTATGGAGCATAGATGGATCTCTAGTGTAATAGCCTGAAACCCCACGCTTTGGAAGATTCAATTTTTATTCCGTTATCGTCATATGATTCGTTTATTTGTCACATTCATCATCACATAGTATCGACACTCCGTTGTCTTTTTTTTCAAAACTTGCATCCGTTATTAGTTACCGGTTCTCTTTGTTCTCGTCGTTGCCCGTCCGTGATATTGTTAAAAATATTATTTTTTAAAAGTGTATAAAAATTTCTAGCAATGGGTTGAAACTTGACGTGCGGTGTTAATATAATATAGATAGACCGCCTACCAAATATCGTCACATTCGGATGTCGTTTGATAACAAACCGTTAAACCTAGAGAGGCATTTAGCCGGTTAAATTAACAGTCGTTTTCGGTTTTAAAACTTCATTGTCGGGCCATAAACCTCACTCTCTTCTCAGCCTAAGACACTCTGCACAACCCACCTACCTTACCCCGCGATCGGAGCCGTCCAATAACTATCAGAGGGTCCGAAAACATGCAACCCCCCTAAATCTAGTTACCCCGCCTATATAAAGGGAGTTAGCCCACCGTGCCTAGCCTAGCCCCGTATCGAAATCCATGCCACGCCAACCCTAGAACCGCTAGCCAGCCGCAGCCTCCACCCTTCTCTCTCCTCCAGCAGTCGGCCCGCTCAGGCCTGGAAACGCCGCTGCTCGCCCGCAGACCCGCACCTCCGCCGCCCGAGAGCTCCCCTGCCCGAGCTCCCTCCTGCGCGCCCGCCTCCCCGCCGGCCCCGCCGCCAGGCCACGTGGACTCGCCGCCGGCGAGAGCGCCACCTCCTCGCCTTCGCCTGTCGCCTCGACGTGCACCAGCCGTGTCGTCCTCTGTGTTGGAAATATGCCCTAGAGGCAATAATAAATTAGTTATTATCATATTTTCTTGTGCATGATAATCGTTTATTATCCATGCTATAATTGTATTGATTGGAAAGTCAAATATATGTGTGGATACATAGACAACAAAGTGTCCCTAGTAAGCCTCTACTAGACTAGCTCGTTGATCAAAGATGGTTAAGGTTTCCTAGCCATAGACACGAGTTGTCATTTGATAATGGGATCAGATCATTAGAAGAATGATGTGGTGGACAAGACCCAACCGTAAGCATAGCATATGATTGTTTTAGTTTATTGCTACTTCTTTGTCCATGTCAAGTATTTGTTCCTACGACCACGAGATCACGCAACTCCCTGTCACCGTAGGAATGCCTTGTGTGCATCAAACTTCACCACGTAACTGAGTGACTATAAAGGTGCTATGCACGTATCTTCGAGGGTGTTTGTTAATTTGGCTGACCTGGATCGAGACTGGGATTTGTCACTCCGTATGACGGAGAGGTATCTTTGGGCCCACTCGATAATACAACATCACAAGAAGCTTGCAAGCAATGTGACTAAGGAGTTAGTCACGGGATCTTGTATTACAGAACGAGTAAAGAGACTTGCGAGTAACGAGATTGAACTAGGTATGGAGATACCGACGATCAAATCTTGGGCAAGTAACATACCGACGATCAAATCTACTTCTCAACCTTCTCTTGCTGGATCAAGAAGGAGGAGATGTCATCAAGCCGCATGTGTGCTACACTCGGAGGTGTCGTCCGTTCGGTGCCACATCGGTTTGGATTTTGATTGGATCGCAAAGAGTACGACTACATCAACCGTTATGTATGCTTCCGCTTTCGGTATACAAGGTTATGTAGACACGCTCTCCTCCTCGTTTCTATGCATATCCATAGATAGTTCTTGGTAAACATTATGTTTTCCATATTTCATTCCCTAATAGCTATTTTGTCAGTTGTCCAATAATAACGTGTTTACCTACCGTACGCTATATTCAAGAGAGAAGCCTCTAACAAAACCTATCACCCCCGTGTCTACTTAAAAATATTTACTAAAACCCTAAAAATACATTCATGCAATCATATTACTTGTTTTTACTTATCTATATCTATCAAAATTAATCCTTGCAAGTAAAGAGTTTAAGGGGATTGATCACCCTCTTGCCCGTGTTGGGTGCAAGTGTTTAGTTTTGTGTCTGTAGGTGTTGATGACGAGAGTTTATCGTGATTCTCCCACTAGTTCCATAACCTTGTTTCTCATTGAGGGAAATACTTATTGCTACTATATTTCTTCACGCTTCCTCTTGAAGGAAAAACCCAACGCAACTTACAATTAACAACGGACTAGATTTCTTGCGCATGGTTTATGGGCAGCCTATAAATTTTCCACTGGGCTGACCCGACCAACGTGGCCTCTAGGTGGTTGATTGGGTCATTTATTCGGTGTTAGCAGGCTTATTTAGGTGTTCAGGGCCCATAAGAATTAGCAAGTGATTGGGGACTTGAATAAAAGAGAAGATTCCCGTTGGACTCATGTCGCATTAGGTTGCTTACGGGTCGTCTTCCCCGCCGGTACTCTTAATCGCCATTTTTAGAGCATAGTTCTCTGTATGTGGTTTTGGTAATTGATGGCAATACCTATGGACTAATGGTTGCCTTAAGCTATATTCGAAGGATTTGTCCATAGGCAGTTCTTGAAGTCCATTTGTTGGTTTCAAGGAGTTTATATCATGACCAAGGTGGTATTTAAGGTATTATCCAAAGAATGGTAATAACGACACAAGGTTGATCAAGACTAAGACAAAGAGTAAATCGAGTTGATCAACACACAAAGCGTACAAGATGTACCGAGAGGGATCAAGTGATCCCATGGTATGGTAAGCATTGTCCATTACACTTTTTTTACTAACCCATGTCTTCGTGAGATTTCTATGTGGGGTTAGTTGTGTTTTCATGGGCTTGCGTCAAGAGGAAGATATCATACAACCCATGGAGGATGACTGCAAGTGGTGATCGTCATCAAGATTGCGGTGTGCAAGTTCAAGTGGAGCATCATGAAGATATCATGCTTGAAGCTTGCCATCCATTGTGGTGGCAATGGACTTGTTAAAATATGTTGTAGAGTGGCTCAGCCATAGTGGAGTATGGAGGAGTAATTTACAAGTCTTCATTGAGCCAGCGCAATCAAGAAATGTGGTCCATCTTGAGGATGTCAAGATCATCATCATCTAGCTCAAGTGGACTATGTGCAAGGTATAGGTTTGTCCTTGACATGTTTTCTATTTTAGGATAGATTGTCGTAGTGTCAAGGGGGGTTCTCAAGTGACAAGCTTGATCGTATCATTCGTTGAGAGCTCAAACCATTTGCATCCTTGCAGCATCTTTCTTGGTTCTTGTTTGGTGGTTCTCTTTGTGAGTTTTAGAGCTTATGGTCATCTTTATGACAAGCTCGAGTTCATAAAAAATGGAGTTCATGTGCATCTTCTATGATGTTTTCGATGTTTTTGCCAATTCTTCATTCATAGAGGTTTCACATATCTATATCATTGGCATTTTTCTTAACTGCCTTTCTTCTTAAGATTTCTTAACTGTCGCTGTTGGATAGCTCTTGTCATCTTCAATCCAACAAGCTTGAGTTTGCTCAATTCAGAGCTCATATGCGAAAGTTGTGGTAGTTGAGGGGAGGCTTTCACTCTCAAGCGGAAGTACTGCTGGGGCATAGCGGTAGTGCCTCTCTGGCGGTACTGCCGCCATCCCCTGCCAGCCTCTCTTCTACTTATATTTTTCTTCTGGCATCTGTGGGGTCTTTTCCATTTTGAGCGGTAGTACCGCTTGGAGGGAGCGGTAGTACCGCTCCAGCGGTAGTACCGCTGGGGCGAACGGTTGTACCGCTCCGGCAGCACTACCGCCCCGAGATCTTTGCCGTTTGCACATTTTTATTGAAACTTCCGTTCCAGCGGAACTACCGCTGGCGTGAGCAGTACTACCGCTTGTGCAGTGACTGAGTGCATAACGGTTCGATTTGGGGAGGCCTATAAAAGGGGGTCTTCTTCTCCAATGGTTTTCTATCAGTTAAGCTCGCGTTCTCCCCCCATTGTTGATCTTCTTCGAGCTTGCTAACTCTCAATCCCTCCAATGACTCTTGCTAGTTCTTGAGGAAAAATATAGAGGAGATCTAGATCCACATCTTCACCAATCAGTTTCTCCTCTATGTGAGGGGAACCCCTTGGATCTTGATCTTGGAATTCTTTGTGAGCTCCTTGTTATTCCTCGCATATTCCTCCATAGCTTTTGTTGTTGTGGAGAGATTTGAGTGTGAGGGACTTGACCACTTCGTGTGTTCTTGCCATTGGATAAGTTGCATCAGTTTGTGTTCTCCATGGTGATACGTGGAAGTGGAAAGTTGAGAGCTTATCACTCTTGGGTGCTTGGTACCTTAGAGCTTGTTCTTCTTGGGTGCTTTGGTGTCCTAGAAGTTTGGTGGTGCCTCGGAGCTCAATCATTGTGGTTTAAAGCTCCGGGCAAGCGTTGGGGGTCTCCAGTTAGGTTGTGGAGATTGCCCCGAGCATTTGAGGAAACCTCAAAGCCATATTCCATGGTGGTGATGCTTCGTGGTGTTGTTGGGACAAGTTAGTCCCAAAAAAGATATAAAAGGCATACAAAACATCCAAAGTATGACAAGTTAATAGCATGAAACCATAAAAAAATATAGATACATTGGAGACGTATCACCCCCACTGTCAGCACGCCCCTAGCAGTACTACCGCTTAGGGGAAGCCGTACTACCGTTGTCCCTAGCGGTACTACCGCCTGGAGGGAGCGGTGATACGTCTTCGTCGTATCTACTTTTCCAAACTCTTTTGCCCTTGTTTTGGACTCTAATTTGCATGATTTGAATGGAACTAATCCGGACTGACGCTGTTTTCAGCAGAATTGCCATGGTGTTGTTTTTTGCGCAGAAATAAAAGTTCTCGGAATGACCTGCAAATCTTCGAGGATTTTTTGTAGAATATATAAAAAATACTGGTGCAAGAATCAACTAGAGGGACGGAGCCAGGAGCTCACAAGCCCACCAGGCCCCCCCTCCTGGTCGGGCCTGGCAAGCTTGTGAGCCCCTCGGGGCTCCGCCGCCCCCAATTCCAGCTCTATATATCCTCTTTCGTTCGGAAAAAAATCAAGGAGAAGAGTTCATCGCGTTTTACGATACGGAGGCGCCGCCACCTCCTGTTCTTCATCTGGAGGGAAAATCTGGAGTCCGTTCTGGGCTCCGGAGATCGTCGTCATCGTCATCATCAACCTTCCTTCATCGCCAATTCCATGATGCTCTTCACCGTTCGTGAGTAATCTCATCGTAGGCTTGCTGGACGGTGATGGGTTGTGTTAGAGCATATATCTCCATATGTGGTTTTGGTAATTGATGACAATTCCTATGGACTAATGGTTGCCTTTAGTTATATTTATAGGATTTCTCCATAGGCACTTCTTGAAGTCCATCTGTTGGGTTCAAGGAGTTTATATGATGACCAAGGTGGTATTCAAGGTATTATCCAAAGAATGGTCATAGAGACACAAGGTTGATCAAGATCTCAGACAAAGAGTAAATCAAGATGATCGACACACAAAGCGTACAAGATGTACCGAGAGGGATCAAGTGATCCCATGGTATGGTAAGCATTGTCCATTACGTGTTTGTGTACTAACCCATGGTTTTCGTGAGAGTTCTATGTGGGGGTTAGGTGTGTTTCCATGGGCTTGCGTCAAAGAGAAGATCTCATACAACCCATGAAGTATGACGTCAAGTTGTGATCGTCATCAAAATTGCGATGTGCAAATTCAAGTGGATCAGCACGAAGATATCATGCTTGAAGCTTGCTGTCCATTGACAAAGAGTAAATCAAGATGATCGACACACAAAGCGTACAAGATGTACCGAGAGGGATCAAGTGATCCCATGGTATGGTAAGCATTGTCCATTACATGTCTGTGTACTAACCCATGGTCTTCGTGAGAGTTCTATGTGGGGGTTAGGTGTGTTTCCATGGGCTTGCGTCAAAGAGGAGATCTCATACAACCCATGAAGTATGACATCAAGTTGTGATCGTCATCAAGATTGCAATGTGCAAGTTCAAGTGGATCAGCACGAAGATATCATACTTGAAGCTTGCTGTCCATTGTGGTGGTAATGGACTTGTGAAGATATGCTGAAGAGTGGCTCACCCATAGTGAGTATGGGGGAGCAATCAACTAGTCTTCATCAAGCCAACGCAATCAAGAAAGGTGGTCCATCTTGAGGAAGCCAAGATCATCATCATCTAGCTCAAGAGAACGAGGTGCAAGGTATAGGTTTGCCCTTGATAGGTTTTCTGGTTAGGATAGATTGCTGTACTATCAAGGGGGGCTCTCAAGTGAGTAGCTTGATCGTATCGTTCGTTGAGACCTCAAACCATTTGCATCCTTGCATCATACTTCTTGGTTCTTGTTTGGTGTTTCTCTTTGTGAGTTTTAGAGCTTATGGTCATCTTCATGACAAGCTCGAGTTCATCGAAAACGGAGTCCATATGCATCTACTATGATGTTTTCGATGTTGGAGTTTTTGCCGGTTCTTCATTCATAGAGATATCACATCTCTATATCATTGGCATTTTCATATCTGCATGGTCTTAAGATTTCCATGCGAAAGTTATGGCTGTTTCAGTGGCGAGCGGTAGTACCGCTGGACCTAGCGGTAGTACCGCTAGAGTTGGCGGTAGTACCGCTTGCCCTAGCGGTAGTACCGCTGGCTGGCGGTAGTACCGCCCCTGGTCAGCGGTAGTACCGCTCCAGGAGCTTAGTACCGCCTTCCTAGCGGTTGTTCGTGGACGGACCTTTTTGCGATGACTTTCTTGGCGGTGGTAGTGCCTTTGCTCTACCAGGGGCCCAGCGGTAGTACCGCTGGGGCCAGCGGTAGTACCGCTGGAGCTCCGGGAGAGAGTGGGGGTAACGGTCTGATTCCTTCCCCCACCATATAAAGGGGGTCTTCTTCCCCCTTGGCCTTATCCATCTGTTGAGCTCTTGTTCTACCTCCATTGTTGACATTCTTAGAGCTTGGTTATTCTCAATCCCTCCAATGATTCTTGCTTGTTCTTGAAGGAAAAGAGAGAGGAGATCTAGATCCACATCTCCACCAATCACTTTCTCCTCTATGTGAGGGGAACCCCTTGGATCTTGATCTTGGAGTTCTTTGTGAGCTCCTTGTTCTTCCTCTCATATTTCTCCATAGCTTTCGTTGTTGTGGAGGGATTTGAGTGTGAGGGACTTGACCACTTCGTGTGTTCTTGTCATTGTATTAGTTGCATTGGTTTGAGTTCTCCACGGTGATACATGGAAGTGAAGTTTGAGAAGCTTATTACCTTTGGTACTTAGTACCCTAGATATTGTTCTTCGCGGATGCTTTGGCGTCCTAGAAGCTTGGTGGTGTCTCGGAGCTCAATCATTGTGGCGTGAAGCTCCGGGAAAGCGTTGGGGTCTCCAATTAGGTTGTGGAGATTGCCCCGAGCAATTTGTACGTGTACCGGTAACCGCCCCCAAGGGTTGCCACGTGTACGGGTTCGGTGACCGCCCCCAAGGTTTGCCATTTGTACGGGTTTGGTGACCGCCCTCAAGGGTCCCTTAGTGGAATCACGACATCTTGCATTGTGCGAGGGCGTGAGGAGATTACGGTGGCCTTAGTGGCATCTTGGGGAGCATTGTGCCTCCACACCGCTCTAACGGAGATTAGCATCCGCAAGGGTGTGAACTTCGGGATACATCATCGTCTCCCCGTGCCTCGGTTATCTCTTATCCGAACCCTTTACTTATGCACTTTACTTTGTGATAGACATATTGTTTATTGTAATATATCTTGCTATCACTTAGTTGTTTATCTTGCTTAGCATAAGTTGTTGGTGCACATAGGTGAGCCTAGTTGTTCGTAGGTTTTGTTCTTGACATATTAAACGTTAGTTTTATTCCGCATTTGTTCAAGCCTAAACCTTAATTATTTTAAAGCGCCTATTCACCCCCCCTCTAGGCGACATCCACGTCCTTTCAATTGGTATCAGAGCTAGGTCTCTCTTTATTAGGTTTAACCACCTAGAGAGTAAGGATGGCGACTAGGGGTTTAGGATTCACTGACACTCTTAGTTTCGATGGCACAAATTTTGATGATTGGGTAATTCGCATGCTTAATCACTTTAGGGTCATGGACCCAAATTTAGAGCAAATTGTAGATATGGGTTTTTCTCCTCCAAAGGATTCTCAAAGTATATCTTTAGAGGATGAGAAAAACTCTTATCTCAATGCTCAAGCTTCTAATGTGCTTTTTGATGCTTTGAGCAATGTAGTTATATTTCAACTCATGCCATTCCGGGATGCTCATGAGTTGTGGACAAAGCTTCAAGATAAATATGGTGTGTCCCAGATTTGCAGGGATGATTGTTCTCCCTCCACCTCCGGTCGTGTGGTCTTCTCAACTTCATCTACTTCACCTACATGTGGATTGCCACAAGGTAATGATATGGTGAGTAGTGGTGACCATTGCAATAATGAAAGTGGGTTTATTGTTAATGATCCTTCATCACTATATTATTGCAATGCTTCATCTTTGGGCGTTAACACTTCGAGCACTCTAAATGTTTCACATGCTTGTGTTGATAGTCCTTGCATATCATGTAAAAACTACCTGCCTAAATTTCATGATGATATGCCTCCTATATCTTGTTGCCATGATAAAAATGTATATATTTCCTCGAGTTGTTGTGCTAACAATGTAGAGGAAATTCATCACTCCATGGAACAAGATGTGGCCTTGAATTATGCTTCAAGGGATCCCACATCATCATCTATTGTGACTCACTTTTGCCTTATGGCTAAGGCTTCAAAGGTATCTCCTACTTTGAATTCCAATATATCCCATGATGATGATGTTGATGATAATGGGGATGAGGATAATGATAAATAGAGTGATAATATTGCATCCTTAAAAATTAAGGGTGAAATGATTTTTAAATCTCTTTATAAGAATAAACTTGCTCGTTCCAACTTCTTGGAAATCATGTCTATTGCCACTGCGGGCAAGAAATACATTTAGGAGTTGGAAGCTCATCTTGAGGAGCATGAGGCCACCATTGAGACAATGCAAGGTCATGAGCGTGATTACGCTAATGAGATCGCTGAGCTATCTCAAGCTCTTGATAATGAACAAACCACCAAGGAATCCCTTGAGGAAACCTTTGCTCTAGAATTATCTAGATTAAAGGGATCCTATGATAGAGCTCTCGAGGTGGCTAATGATTTTAGAACTAAAAATTATAAGCTTCAAGTTGCTCATGCTAAACTCCTTGAGGACTATGAGCACCTCGGAAATGGCTCAAGGGCTATTAAGAGCTCGCTCATCGAACTCACCGAGTCTCATGCTCAACTTGAAGCTTCGTACGCTAAAGAGCTTGCCAAGGTGCCTTCTCCTCTTATTTCTAATGAAGATGCTTGTGCTACTAACTCTACTTCTTGTGAAGCATCCATTTTTAAGGAGAATGTTGAGCTAAGGGCTCAACTTGAGTTGCTATCTAGCAATTATGGGAAATTGGAAGAAAGTCATGTAATGCTCACAAGCTCTCATGATGATCTTCTAGCATCCCATAATGTGCTAAAATTAGCTCATGAGGCTATTACTACCGAGGTAACATCGAGTGAGCCTCATGTGGACATTAGCACTACTTCTAGTCAAAAAGCTATATTGCCATGTGCTAGTCCTTGTAATTCATCTACTCATAATGCTGCTACATCTTGTGATGAATTACTTTCCATGCCTTGTTGCTCTAACAATGAAGCTTATACTTCCTCTAGTACTTGTGTTGATACTAACCATGTAGAGGAAATCAAAGAGCTCAAGGCCCAAGTCACTTCCTTGAAGAAAGACTTGGAAAATAGGCATGGAGGGATGTCCACACTCAACAATGTCTTGTGTGGAAAAAAATCCCCGAATGATAAGAATGGACTTGGATTCAACTCCAACAAGAAGAAGAAGTCCAAAAGCTTCAAGAATAAGGGCCAAGAACAAGTCAATAATTAGGCCAAGATTATTTGCTTCAAGTGCAAAATTGAAGGGCACCATGTTAGATCTTGCCCACTAAAGAAGAAGCCCCAAAGTCACAAGCAACAAGGGAAGAGGCCACAAGTGCACTCACATACTCAAATACAAGTTGAAGAAAGGCCCCTTCCGAAGAAGACCCAAGCCAACACTCCTCATGTTGAGAAATCAATAGGGAAGAAATTAAAGGGTAGATGTTGCTACTTATGTCGTGAGAAGGGTCACTTTGCTTCTTCTTGCACGAGCTGTAATTTATCCAACCCAATCATTATTGATGATATCTATTCTCTTGGGAAGGATAAGGTTGACAATGTGTTTGCCAAGTTTGTTGGTACTCAGAGTGGTGTCAAGAAAAGTACCATTTGGGTTGCCAAGCCTATTGTGACTAACCTCTTAGGACCCAACGTGGTTGGGGACCAACAAGCTCAAACTTGATCAATAGGTGAATATGGAGGACATTAGAGACTTGGATACATAATGAATAATTAAGGGGTCTTCATCATTCATATTTTCTCAAGCCAAGTCATTTGGATTATCGAGTTTCTATCTTATATCCAATGTGCCTCCTTACGGTAACTTGTACTTAAACTGTTTACATTGTTAGTTGCTTGCCCCTTTGCATGTTGTGGTTTTGTACCTTGCATGTGTTTGTACATGTTATTCTTCCAACTTGCTTATGTTGAATAACCAAGTATGTGTATGTTGGTTTGCATATCATGTACATGTGAATTTTGTATTGAGCCTTATTGCATCTTGTTTGTATCTTTGATTGGCTCTTGTGAGAGATTAATGGATTATTTCATTATGGGGGAGTGATGTGCTTTGCACACCTCACTATCCTATAAATGTGTATACATGGGGAATACCACTTAGTATTGATATTTCAAGATTATCTAGTTTCTATGTGGTATGTCTTACTCATGAGAAATTCAAATTCTAAATGGTCCATTAATTATCCCTTGTTGGTTTTTCGTTTGCCACTTGTTAATATTGTTGGGTTATCACATTATGGGGGATTAATATGCTATGTGCATATTACAAGCCTAGAGAATGTGTACATTTGAGGTATTGCCACTTAATGTTGATATTGTAAATTATCTTGTTCCTAGGTGGCATGTTTGCTCTACAAGTGTCATTTGCTTGTGTTTTATGGGTAAAGATGATCTTGGATATATTTGCGATCTACCAATGAGTATCATTTCCAAAATACTTCTTGTCCTTGACAATTTGTATTCCCATCATGTGGTAGGAATTGCTAATCGTCTTTACATTGGATTTTGTGTTTCGTTTGTCTTCCTTGCCTCTTGTGGATCTATTTTAACTTGTCTAGTGTTTATATAAATATAGAGAAAGTGATGATCCCATCTTGTGCATTTTGTATTTAAATGCAAATTCTATAAAATGCACAACCCTTGGGGGAGCTATCCTATTTTCTTTAGAACACTCTCTTTATGCGCCCATCATAAAATCTTTTGATCCCCATCAAGTGTATGTTGATGGGAGGCAAGTCTTGCTCTTTATGATGCTTTGTGCCATCATGAAAATTTGTCGAGGGTTTGGTTTGTTGGAACCTAGCTCTCTTTTGGAAACTAGATACCTCGTGTTTGTTTTCCTTCAATTGGCATGTGTCAATGGATATCTCATTCCTTGTTGTATATTTTAATTGATATCCCTCAAGTGATAGTTTTTCATTTGCTATCTTATTATCACTTGATACCTTGTCTTTTGGTATCTTATCAACTATATGTTGATTGTATTCTTGAAAGCCATAAGCATGCATATTTACTATATGTATTTCCTTTGGCATGCTTTCTTTCTTTGACCCAATATATAGGGGAAACTCCACCTTGTCATAAAATGGCTAACGTGTGCATGAAATTCAAATTCATATCTATATGCACATATGTATGTGGAGTTTGTCCTATGTATTGTCGGTTTTTCTAACTCTTTGGTCCCAATGAGTTTGGGCACCATTTTGTTTGTTTTGTTGTTCCAGGAACAATGAGAGATGCATTGGATGCTCGGCTCACCTATAAGGAAGGTGTTGAGACCATGTGATTATTGAAGCCAAGTTAGGATGATCAAAGAACAACTATCTACTACATCAATCCAATGTTGTCTTGGTAACAAGTATCTACTTCATGCATTATCTTCTTGCAAAGGCCCCTGTCTTTTCTTTGCAGGTTGCATCATGGCATGAATCTCTTGATTCGTTCTTGTAGTACTTGTTTCCTTTCTCAAAGCATCCTAACGATGATGTCTTATTACTAGTTGGGATGTCTTTGATGTTCGTATGTTGGAAGTTCATATTGTACAATAAGAAAATATTAGGCCATGTGCTATGCTTCCAAGCAAAAAGATCTTATTGATATATTTATGACTTCCTTTTGTATATCTAGTTTGTACCTTCTTGTAACCATTTCGTGTGTACATTCTTCTTTGTGGATATATATCATCATGATTGTCTTCTACTTAGAATCTTTTACACTTGAGACAAGTTACATCTCTAATTGATATCCTCTTTTCTTTTACGTCCACCGTTGCATTTCCTTTTTAAGTTCTTGGTGGCTTCGTGAAAGGATTTGTCTTGAGTGTGTATCTTACTTTACTACATCTTGATGCACTCTTTGGCCGTGAAGATTATTTTTCCTCATGCCTGTCTTGATGAGGGTTTTGCCATTTCGATTGGTATCCCTCCTCTCTTGACAAGGTTCTTATTTCCTATCTTCACCATGGGTTGTCACAAGCGTTGGTTCTTATTTTGTTTATTAGTAAGCTTGTGAACCCATTTTCTAGTATGTGTGTGTGGGAATGATATGTCTTGCACTTTGTGTCTCATTTCATCAAGACTATGATGATGAGTAATGTTCATCCTTATCTTAGTCTTCTCAAGTGCCTTGCCATGACTCACACACATTATTTTGGTTGAGCCTAATCTTAAGTTGCTTCTTTTACATGTTGCTCAACCACTTGTTTTGTGCAAGAGATTTGCTTATTGTCTCATCTTTCTTATTGCACCCGTTGTGTGTTTTTATTAATTTTGGGGGAGCAATGATCCAATTTTGTGCACTTGTATCATATACAAAAATCTCTTATTAGTGCACAAATCATGGGGAGCTTCTCTAGTTTTGATAAAAACACTCCGTTGCTTTTATCATAATATCTTTTATTCATGTGGTTCGAAGGACCATATGATTGTTTGTTCCATCCGGTATCTTTTGATTTCTTGCCTCTATTTTGGTATGTCCTTGTGGCATACGATTCCTTTATTTGCAATCTTTGGGTCCTCAATATAGTTTGTTTTCCTCCAACTACTTATCATTGTATTTGTGTATTTCTTTGCACTCATTTGCTGAGAAGTACACACTTTTTGGAGGACCACCAAATATATTGGCTTTCTAAACTTTTCGTCCATTTTGGCAATCGATGCCAATGGGGGAGAAGTTTAGAGAGTTTAGTTTACTTTGGATATGTTTAGAGGGTTTGCTTTTATTGCGTAAGCATTCACATCTTGCACGCATGCATTATTGCTTTGTATGTGTGCGGTTGGTTATGCTTAGTTATGCTTATTTCCTTACATAAACTCTCTTGAAGTAGTTGTCATCAATTACCAAAATGGGGGAGAATGTTAGAGCATATATCTCCATATGTGGTTTTGGTAATTAATGACAATTCCTATGGACTAATGGTTGCCTTAAGTTATATTTATAGGATTTGTCCATAGGCACTTCTTGAAGTCCATCTGTTGGGTTCAAGGAGTTTATATGATGACCAAGGTGGTATTGAAGGTATTATCCAAAGAATGGTCATAGAGAAACAAGGTTGATCAAGATCTCAGACAAAGAGTCAATCAAGATGATCGACACCCAAAGCGTACAAGATGTACCGAGAGGGATCAAGTGATCCCATGGTATGGTAAGCATTGTCCATTACGTGTTTGTGTACTAACCATGGTCTTCGTGAGAGTTCTATGTGGGGGTTAGGTGTGTTTCCATGGGCTTGCGTCAAAGAGAAGATCTCATACAACCCATGAAGTATGACGTCAAGTTGTGATCGTCATCAAGATTGCGATGTGCAAGTTCAAGTGGATCAGCACGAAGATATCATGCTTGAAGCTTGCTGTCCATTGACAAAGCGTAAATCAAGATGATCGACACACAAAGCGTACAAGATGTACCGAGAGGGATCAAGTGATCCCATGGTATGGTAAGCATTGTCCATTACGTGTTTGTGTACTAACCCATGGTTTTCGTGAGAGTTCTATGTGGGGGTTAGGTGTGTTTCCATGGGCTTGCGTCAAAGAGAAGATCTCATACAACCCATGAAGTATGACGTCAAGTTGTGATCGTCATCAAGATTGCGATGTGCAAGTTCAAGTGGATCAGCACGAAGATATCATACTTGAAGCTTGTTGTCCATTGTGGTGGCAATGGACTTGTGAAGATATGCTGAAGAGTGGCTCACCCATAGTGAGTATGGGGGAGCAATCAACTAGTCTTCATCAAGCCAACGCAATCAAGAAAGGTGGTCCATCTTGAGGAAGCCTAGATCATCATCATCTAGCTCAAGAGGACGAGGTGCAAGGTATAGGTTTGCCCTTGATAAGTTTTCTGGTTAGGATAGATTGCTGTACTATCAAGGGGGGCTCTCAAGTGAGTAGCTTGATCGTATCGTTCGTTGAGAGCTCAAACCATTTGCATCCTTGCATTATACTTCTTGGTTCTTGTTTGGTGTTTCTCTTTGTGAGTTTTAGAGCTTATGGTCATCTTCGTGACAAGCTTGAGTTCATCGAAAACGGAGTCCATATGCATCTAGTATGATGTTTTCGATGTTGGAGTTTTTGCCGGTTCTTCATTCATAGAGATCTCACATCTCTATATCATTGGCATTTTCATATCTTCATGGTCTTAAGATTTCCATGCGAAAGTTATGGCTGTTTCTGTGGCGAGCGGTAGTACCGCTAGAGTTGGCGGTAGTACCGCTGGGCCTAGCGGTAGTACCGCTGGCTTGTGGTAGTACCGCCCCTGGTCAGTGGTAGTACCGCTCTAGGAGCTTAGTACCGCCTGCCTAGCGGTTGTTCGTGGACAGACCTTTTTGCGAAGACTTTCTTGGCGGTAGTAGTGCCTTTGCACTACCAGGGGCCCAGCGGTAGTACCGCTGCAGCCAGCGGTAGTACCGCCAACGGGCGGTAGTACCGCTGCAGTCAGCGGTAGTACCGCTGGAGTGCCAGCGGTAGTACCGCTGCAGCCAACGGTAGTACCGCTGGAGCTCGGGCAGAGAGTGGGTGTAACGGTCTGATTCCTTCCCCCCCTATATAAAGGGGGTCTTCTTCCCCCTTGGCCTTATCCATCTATTGAGCTCTTGTTCTACCTCCATTGTTGACATTCTTAGAGCTTGCTTACTCTCAACCCCTCCAATGATTATTGCTTGTTCTTGAGGTAAAAGAGAGAGGAGATCTAGATCCACATCTCCACCAATCACTTTCTCCTCTATGTGAGGGGAACCCCTTGGACCTTGATCTTGGAGTTCTTTGTGAGCTCCTTGTTCTTCCTCTCATATTTCTCCATAGCTTTCGTTGTTGTGGAGGGATTTGAGTGTGAGGGACTTGACCACTTCGTGTGTTCTTGCCATTGCATTAGTTGCATCGGTTTGAGTTCTCCACGGTGATACGTGGAAGTGAAGTTTGAGAAGCTTATTACCTTTGGTACTTAGTACCCTATATATTGTTGTTTGCGGATGCTTTGGCGTCCTAGAAGCTTGGTGGTGTCTCGGAGCTCAATCATTGTGGCGTGAAGCTCCGGGCAAGCGTTGGGGTCTCCAATTAGGTTGTGGAGATTGCCCCGAGCAATTTGTACGGGTCCCGGTAACCGCTCCCAAGGGTTGCCACGTGTACGGGTTCGGTGACCGCCCCCAAGGTTTGCCATTTGTACGGGTTCGGTGACCGCCCTCAAGGGTCCCTTAGTGGAATCACGACATCTTGCATTGTGCGAGGGCGTGAGGAGATTATGGTGGCCTTAGTGGCATCTTGGGGAGCATTGTGCCTCCACACCGCTCTAACGGAGATTAGCATCCGCAAGGGTGTGAACTTCGGGATACATCATCGTCTCCCCGTGCCTCGGTTATCTCTTACCCGAACCCTTTACTTATGCACTTTACTTTGTGATAGACATATTGTTTATTGTAATATATCTTGCTATCACTTAGTTGTTTATCTTGCTTAGCATAAGTTTTTGGTGCACATAGGTGAGCCTAGTTGTTCGTAGGTTTTGTGCTTCCCATATTAAACGTTTGTTTTATTCCGCATTTGTTCAAGCCTAAACCTTAATTATTTTAAAGCGCCTATTCACCCCCCCCTCTAGGCGACATCCACGTCCTTTCAGGTTGGATGAGATCTATCCTGTAATCGAGTTAGTTTTGACGGGAATTGATCCTAGTATCCACTATGTTCTAAGATTGATGTTGCTACTACTTTGCCATGCTCAATGCTTGTCACTAGGGACCGAGTGCCATGATTTCAGATCTGAACCTATTATGTTGTCGCCAATATATGTGTGTTTTAGATCCTATCTTGCAAGTTGTAGTCACCTACTATGTGTTATGACCCGGCAACCCCGGAGTGAGAATAGCCGGAACCACTCCCGGAGATGACCATAGTATGAGGAGTTCATGTATTCACCAAGTGTTAATGTGTTGGTCTGGTTCTTTATTAAAAGGAGAACCTTAATATCCCGTAGTTTCCATTAGGACCCCGCTGCCACAGGACGGATGGACAATAGATGTCATGCAAGTTCTTTTCCCTAAGCACGTATGACTACATACGGAATACATGCCTACATAAGATTGACGAACTGGAGCTAGTTACTTATCTCTCCGTTTTATAACTGTTGCATGATGAATAGCATCTGGCATAATCATCCATCACCGATCCAATGCTTACGAGTTTTTCCTACTGGTCCTTGCTATGTTACTTTGCCACTACTGTTGTCACTGCTGCTACTGTTACTCTGCTGCTGCTACTGTTACTTTGGTGCTACTGGTTACTGTTGCTACTGCTGCTATCATACTACCTTTCTACTGATACTTTGCTGCAGATACTAAATATTTCAGGTGTGGTTCAATTGACAACTCAACTGCTAATACTTGAGAATATTCTTTGGCTTCCCCTTGAGTCGAATCAATAAATTTGGGTTGAATACTCTACCCTCGAAAACTGTTGCGATCCCCTATACTTGTGGGTTATCAAGACCTTTTTCTGGCGCCATTGTCGGGGAAGCACAACTATATTCTCTGAGTAACATGGGATTTACGTCTGCTGGTCCCTATGAGGAATCCGATAGATCGAAGAACTAAAGTCTTGCCCTCAACTACGAGGACAGGTAAGGAACTGTCATCTAGCTCTGCACTTGATTCACCTTCAGTTATGAGTAAGTTTGTGACACCACCTCGTGCTAGAAATCTTTATATGTCGCGTGTGCTTGATGATGCTACTTCTGCTGCCCTTGATGCTTATGATGATTCAATGCTTGATACTGCTTTGCCTGATGATGCTATGCTTGATACTGCTTTGCCACTAGGTGCATTCCTTGATTCACAAATTGCTAGAGTTGCTGCTAGATGTGATGATACTTCTAAAACTGCTGATACTATTGAAGTAGAACCTGCTATTTTTCCTGCTAGAACTAGCTCTCCTAGACATGAATTGCCTGATATGCCTGAGTGTTATGTTATGGAGGGAGAGATAGCTGAGGATTTTCTTGCGTGTAAGGATAGCTATGATGTTGAGAAACTACTGCTCAAGTCGAAAGAAAAATCTCTGAACGCTAGGATGAAATATGACCCGAAGTTTGCTACTTCGCCTATCTTTGTGACCGATAAGGATTATGAATTCTCTGTTGACCCTAAGTTAATCACTCTGGTCGAATCTGATCCTTTTCATGGTTATGAGTCTGAAACGGTTGTAGCCCATCTTACCAAACTGCACGATATAGCCACCCTATTCACTAGTGAGGAAAATATTCGCCACCACTATATCCTCAAGTTGTTTCCTTTCTCGCTAAAGGATGATGCTAAGACTTGGTTCACTTCTCTTGCTCCTGGTTGTGTGCGTAGCCCCCGGGATATGGTCTACTACTTCTCTGAAAAATATTTCCCTGCCCATAAGAAGGAAGCTGCCTTGCAGGAAATATACAACTTTGCTCAAGTTGGAGAAGAGAGTCTCCCACAAGCTTGGGGGAGGCTCGTCCAGCTACTAAATGCTTTGCGTGATCACCCTCTTGGGAAAAATGAAATACTTGATATCTTCTATAATGGACTTACCGATGCTTCTAGAGACCACCTAGACAGTTGTGCCGGTTGTGTTTTTAGGGAACGAACTGTAGAACAAGCTGAGATCCTATTGAATAATATCATCTGCAATGAGAATGCTTGGACTATTCCCGAACCACCTCCTAAGCCAACTCCTAATAAAAGAGGTATTCTATTCCTCAGTCCTGAAGATATGCAAGAAGCTAAGAAATCTATGAAAGAGAAAGGTGATAGATCTGAAGATGTCAAAAATCTACCACCTATCGAAGAGATCCATGGTCTCGATAACCCAATACAGGTAGTAGAAGTAAATTCTCTGCGTAGGTTTGATGAGAGTGATATTCCTTTTGATAAACCTGCTAGCCTATTCCTGGATGAATTCGATAACTTTGTTGCCAAACAACAGAGTTTCAATGATTATGTTAGCAGACAATTGGAACAGGATGCTCGTATGCTTCGTCATTTAAGTGGTTGTGTGGACAGAAATGTCAATGATCTTAAGCTTCTGAGTAAACACGCCTCTATGGTTACTACTTAGGTAGAACAAGTACTTAAGGCTCAGAATGACTTGCTCAATGAGTTGAATGATAATTCTGTTAGAGTCGTCACTAAATGCGTTTGACAGATATGCTCAAAATGTCTCTGTATGATAAGTACATGAAAGATATTGTGACTAATAAGAGGAGGATACCTGAGGTTGAGATTTCCACCATGCTCGCTAACTATACCTTCAAGGGTGGAACTCCTAAGAAACTAGGTGATCCCGGAGTTCCCACTATACCTTGCTCCATTAAAGGCAACTACGTTAGAACTACTTTATGCGACCTTGGAGTCAGTGTTAGTGTTATGCCTCTTTCTCTTTATCGTGGACTTGAACTGGATAAGTTGACACCCACTGAAATCTCTCTGCAAATGGCCGACAAATCAACTGCCTTCCCTATCAGCATTTGCGAGGATGTGCCTGTTGTGGTTGCTAACATTACTATCTTAACGGACTTTGTTATCTTGGATATTCCCAAGGACGATGCCATGGCGGACATCCTCGGAAGACCTTTTTTAAACACTGCAGGGGCTGTTATAGATTGGAACAAAGGCAATGTCACTTTCCATGTCAATGGTAATGAGCATACGGTGCACTTTCCAAAGAAACAATATCGAGTACATTGCATCAATGCTATCGAAAAAACTTCATCGATTCTTATTTGGAGCTTTGAATGCCCTATACCTCCTGTCAAGACGAAGTATGATTTGCTTGTTGGGGAGATACACATCCCTATTGAGGTGACCTAGTGACTATTCGAAAATTCTTCGTTCTCTTTTGTGATTCGAAAAAAGTTTGTCAAGGAGACTTGATCAACCTCATTGACGGATTTCTTTCGATGACGATGAGATGGATGAATCGAGGAGTCACAAACCTCTGTTCTAAGCTTTCACCTTCGGTTGCTTAGAAGAAAAATGATAGATTTAGTTTAGTTTTCCCTGTTTTCAGTCTTAGCGTCCCATAGAAAAGTACCCCGAAAATAAAAGTTCTCCGAACATCCTGAAAATCAAGTATGATTTTTTCTGGAATTTTTGAAAAATACTAAGACGAAGAGCTAGTCTGGGAGATGCGCCAGTGGGCCACTAGCCAAGGAGGCCCGGCCACCCCCTTGGCCGGGCCTGGCAGACTTGTGGGGCCCACATGCACCCCCTCCACTCATTCTAGCTCTCATCCACTTCTCCTATCTCCAAAAAAATCTTTTCGCAGATCAAACCCGTGTTCTTGCTCCTCTTGTTGGGATTTTCGATCTCCTTGCTCAAAGCACCATTCTCCGAACTATTTTGGGAAAATTACTCCTTGGTAAGTGACTCCTCCATTGGTCCAATTATTTTTCGCTCTAGTGCCTTATACTTCGCGTATTTTTGCTGCCTTGGTGACCATGTTCTTGAGCTTTGCATGCTAATTTTAGCTGGTCCCAAGTAGTTTTGATGCTTAATATGGCCTCTAGGCACTTGTGGGAGTAGTTGAAAGGACGTGGATGTCGCCTAGAGGGGGGGGGGGTGAATAGGCGCTTTAACATAATTAAGGTTTAGGCTTGAACAAATGCGGAACAAAACTAACGTTTAATATGTCAAGCACAAAACCTACAAACAACTCGGCTCACCTATGTGCACCAACAACTTATGCTAAGCAAGATAAACAACTAAGTGGTAGCAAGATATATTACAATAAATAATATGTCTATCACAAAGTAAAGTGCATAAGTAAAGGGTTCGGGTAAGAGATAACCGAGGCACGGGGAGATGATGATGATGCTAATCTCTGTTGGAGCGGTGTGGAGGCACAATGCTCCCCAAGATGCCACTAAGGCCACCGTAATCTCCTCACGCCCTCGCACAATGCAAGATGCCGTGATTCCACTAAGGGACCCTTGAGGGCGGTCACCGAACCCGTACAAATCGCAACCCTTGGGGGCGGTCACCGAACCCGTACACGTGGCAACCCTTGGGGGCGATTACCGGTACCCGTACAACTTGCTCGGGGCAATCTCCACAACCTAATTGGAGACCCCGACGCTTGCCCGGAGCTGTACACCACAATGCTTGTGCTCCAAGACACCACCAAGCTTCTAGGACGCCAAAGCATCCACGAAGAACAATATCTAGGGTACTAAGTACCAAAGGTAATAAGCTTCTCAAACTTCACTTCCACGTATCACCGTGGAGAACTCAAACCGATGCAACCAATGCAATGGCAAGAACACACGAAGTGGTCAAGTCCCTCACACTCAAATCCCTCCACAACAACGAAAGCTATGGAGAAATATGAGAGGAAGAACAAGGAGCTCACAAAGGACTCCAAGATCTAGATCCAAGGGGTTCCCCTCACATAGAGGAGAAAGTGATTGGTGGAGATGTGGATCTAGATCTCCTCTCTCTTTTCCCTCAAGAACGAGCAAGAATCATTGGAGGGATTGAGAGTAAGCAAGCTCTAAGAATGTCAACAATGGATGTAGAACAAGAGCTCAACAGATAGATAAGGCCGAGGGGGAAGAAGACCCCCTTTATATAGTGGGGGAAGGAATCAGACTGTTACCCCCACTTACAGCCCGAGCCCAACGGTACAACGCTGACCCTCCGGCGGTACTACCGCTGAGCCCATGGTAGCGCAAAGATACTACCGGGCCAAACACCGCCTAGAAAGTCTTCGCAAAAATGCAGTACAACCGCAAAGATGATGGTACTAAAAACTTGGAGCGGTACTACCGCTTGCCAGGGGCGGTACTACCGCTGGGACAACGGTACTACCGCCAGCTCTAGCGGTACTACCGCTAGGGCCAATGCTACTACCGCTAGGTCCAGCGGTACTACCGCTCGCCACTGAAACAACCATAACTTTCGCATACGAGCTCCGAATCGAGCAAACCCAAGCTTGTTTGATTCAGGAAGACAAGAGCTATCCAAACAGTGATGTGAAAATGCAGATATGAAAATGCCAGTGATATAGAGATGTGAGTCCTCTATGAATGAAGAACCGGCAAAAACTCCAACATCGAAAACATCATAGTAGATGCATATGGACTCCGTTTTCGATGAACTCGAGCTTGTCACGAAGATGACCATAAGCTCTAAAACTCACAAAGAGAAACACCAAACAAGAACCAAGAAGTGTGATGCAAGGATGCAAATGGTTTGAGATCTCAACGAACGATCCGATCAAGCTACTCACTTGAGAGCCCCCCTTGATAGTACAGGAATCTATCCTAAACAGAAAACCTATCAAGGGCAAACCTATAGCTTGCACCTCGTCCTCTTGAGCTAGATGATGATGATGATCTTGGCTTCCTCAAGATGGACCACCTTTCTTGATTGTGTTGTCTTGATGAAGACTAGTTGCTTGCTCCCCCATACTCACTATGGGTGAGCCACTCTTCAGCATATCTTCACAAGTCCATTGCCACCACAACGGACGGCAAGCTTCAAGCATGATATCTTCGTGCTGATTCACTTGAACTTGCACATCACAATCTTGATGACGATCACAACTTGACGTCATACTTCATGGTTTTATGAGATCTTCCCTTTGACGCAAGCCCATGGAAACACACCTAACCCCCACATAGAACTCTCACGAAGACCATGGGTCAGTACACAAACACGTAATGGACAATGCTTACCATACCATGGGATCACTTGATCCCTCTCGGTACATCTTGTCCGCTTTGTGTGTTGATCATCTTGATTTACTCTTTGTGTGAGATCTTGATCAACCATGTTTCTCTATGACCATTCTTTGGATAATACCTTGAATACCATCTTGGTCATCATATAAACTCCTTGAACCCAACAGATGGACTTCAAGAAGTGCCTATGGACAAATCTTATAAATGTAACTTAAGGCAACCATTAGTCCATAGGAATTGTCATCAATTACCAAAACCACATATGGAGATATATGCTCTAACAGTAGTTGCTACGAGTTTAGTTGAGCCTTGTTCAGTTTTCCTTAGAATCACTGAAAAATTCAGAAAAGGAAGATGTTCAGGAGAAACTATCATGGTGATTTCTCAAGCAAGAGAGGTCCTCGTATTGCGATTCGGGAGCCTGACCCTTACCAACCAAGGAACGCACAGGTACAACCATGTGAATGGCCTTCTGATGAATTCATGATTAAGGCAGGTTTCAAAGACGAGTCTGATACACTTGTTGACAACTCCGGACTCGAAGAATTCATCTCCGATAAATGTGAACATTATGTTACTCTCACTGCCTCTTTTGTTCGTAGATTCAAATTTTCAGCTAGCCGTGATACATCTGTACTGTTTGATCTGTATGAAAAATCGTATAACATGGATTTAGAGGATTTTAATAGAATTTGCAAGATACCTATTTGGGGTAGTCTCAATGATCCTCCTAAGTCTTTGGTTAGAGATTTTTTCTCTGGTATAACTATTGAAGAGACTAGAGATATTACACAGGCTACCATGGGAGCATTCATTTTCCTCACTTGCATTACTTTGCCCTCTTCATAGGCAGATTCATTAATGTCAAGATTGATCATTGTCACCTCTGCGCACCAGACCTGAGTATTCTCAAGAGCGCAGTAACGGGTGATAGAAGTTTCAACATGGGAGCTATAATAGCAAGGAGGCTGAATAATAATGCTAATGAAGGGGATTTCTTTGGTGGGATCTGATACGTCTCAAACGTATCTATAATTTTTGATGGTTTCATGCTGTTATCTTGTCAACTTTCGATGTTTTATGTACCTTTTATATCTTTCTTTTGGGACTAACTTATTAATTCAGTGCCAAGTGCCAGTTCATGTTTTTTCTGTGTTTTTGGCTCTTTTCAGATCTGATTTTGGAACGGAATCCAAACGGAATAAAATCCCCGAAATAAAATTTTCCAGAACAGAAGAAGATCGGGGACTTGAGGGCCAAGGCAGGAGAGCTACACGGGGCCCACAAGCCCTGTAGCCGCCACCAGGGGGGCGGCGGCTACCAGGCTTGTGGCCTCCCTGGCCCTCCCCTGCCCTAGCTCTTTCGCCTATATATTCCCTAAAATCCAGAAAAAAAATCAGGGCATCCACGAAAACACGTTTCCACCGCCGCAAGCATCCGTTTCCATGAGATCTCATCTGGAGACCCTTCCCGGTGCCCTGGCGGAGGGGACTTTCGAGTTGGAGGGCTTCTACATCAACATCGTCGCCTCTCCAATGACTCGTGAGTAGTCCACTTCATACCTACGGGTCCGTAGTTAGTAGCTAGATGGCTTCTTCTCTCTCTTGGATCTTCAATACAAAGTTCTCCATGATCTTCATGGAGATCTATCCGATGTAATCCTCTTTGGCGGTGTGTTTGTCGAGATCCGATGAATTGTGGACTTGTGATCAGATTATCTATGAGTTATATTTGAGTCTTTGTTAATTTCTTATTTTCATGATTTGATATCCTTGTAAGTCTCTCCGAGTCTTGGGTTTTGTTTGGCCAACCAGATCTATGATTCTTGCAATGGGAGAAGTGCTTGGTTTTGGGTTCATACCGTGTGGTGACCTTTCCCAGTGACAGAAGGGGCAGCAAGGCACACATCATGTTGTTGCCATCAAGGGTAACAAGATGGGCTTTTATCTTAGATATGAGATTGTCCATCTACATCATGTCATCTTGCTTAAGGCGTTACTTTGTTCTTATGAACTTAATACACTAGATGCATGCTGGATAGCGGTCGGCGTGTGGAGTATTAGTAGTAGATGCAGAAAGTATCGGTCTACTTGTTTTGGATGTGATGCCTATAGATATAATCATTGCCATAGATGACGTCATGACTTTGCGTGGTTCTATCAATTGCTCGACAGTAATTCGTTCACCCACCGTCTACTTGCTTTCATGAGAGAAGCCACTAGTGAACACTACGGCCCTCGGGTCTATTCACAACTATCGTCTCCACTTTCTATTTTACTTTAATTTGTTTACTTTTTGCTTTCAGTTATCACTTTGCAAACAATCTATAAGGGATTGACAACCCCTTCATAGCGTTGGGTGCAAGCTCTTTGTGTTTGTGCAGGTACTTGTGACTCGACACGATTCTCCCACTAGATCGATACCTTGGTTCTCAAACTGAGGGAAATACTTACCGCCGATGTGCTACATCACCCTTTCCTCTTCAAGGGAACACCAACGCAAGGCTCCAAGGCCACGGGGAAATCCTTTGCATATTTGCCAAGGAAGTCCCTATAGGTGTAGCCCATGACAGAAGGATTCCTGGCGCCGTTGCCAAGGAAGGTCTGTTGTCGCCGTAGCAGAAGGATTTCTGGCGCCGTTGCCGGGGAGGTGGATCGCTTGCCGAGTAGAGATGAAGTCAAGATCTATCCAACTAGGTGTCTGATACGTCTCAAACGTATCTATAATTTTTGATGGTTTCACACTGTTATCTTGTCTTCTTTGGATGTTTTATATCTTTTTTGGGACTAACTTATTAATTCAGTGCCAAGTGCCAGTTCCTGTTTTTTCCGTGTTTTTGACTCTTTTTAGATCTGATTTTGGAACGGAGTCCAAACGGAAAGAAACTCCAAAATGATTTTTTTCCCAAACGAAAGAAGACCAGGGGCTTTTGGGCCAAGCCAGGTGGGCTCTAGGGAGCCCACAAGCCCCCCACTCCGCCAGCAGGGGGAGGCGGCGGTGGGCAGGCTTGTGGCCTCCCTGGCCGCCCCCTGACCTAGGTCTTTGGCCTATAAATTCCCAAATATTCTGCAAACAACTAGGGGAGCTGATACGTCCATTTTGCATCATGCTTTCATGTTGATATTTATTGCTTTTTGGGCTGTTATATTACTTGTGGTACCATATTATGCCTTTTCTCTCTTATTTTGCAAGGAGTTTTTGAAGAGGGAGAATTCAGGCAGCTGGAATTCTGGACTGGAGAAGGAGCAAATCCTAGTCCACTATTCTGCACGTCTCCAAATGCCCTGAAAATTTACATGGATTTTTTCTGGAATATATTAAAAATACTGGGCGAAAGAACTACCGGAGGGGGGCCACCAAGGCCCCACAAGCCCTCACTCCGCCACCCCCCTGGTGGAAGTGGGCAAACTTGTGGGCTGCCTGAAGGCCCACTAGCCCCCCTCTTTTGCTATATGAAGCATCCTGGTCTGGAAAAATAAATCAATCGGGAGCTTTTTTCGTGGTTTCGCCGCCGCCACAAGGCGGAACTTGAGTAGATCCAATCTAGAGCTCCGGCAGGACGATCCTGTCGGGGAAACTTCCCTCCCGGAGGGGGAAATCGTCGCCGTCGTCATCACAAACACTCCTCTCGTCGGAGGGGAGGCATCTTCATCAACATCTTCATTAGCACCATCTACTCTCCAATCCCTAGTTCATCTGTTGTAACCAATCTTCGTCCCGCAACTCCGATTGGTACTTGTAAGGTTGCTAGTAGTGTTGATTACTCTTTGTAGTTGATGCTAGTTGGATTACTTGGTGGAAGAGTTTATGTTCAGATCATTGATGCTGTTCATTACACCTCTGGTCATGATTATGATTATGTCTTGTGAGTAGTTACTTTTGTTCCTAAGGACATGGGATACGTCATGCTGATAATAGTCATGTGAATTTGATATTCGTTCGGTATTTTGATATGTTGTATGTTGTTTTTCCTGTAGTGGTGTTATTTGAACTTCGACTACATAACACTTCACCATATTTGGGCCTAGAGGAAGGCACTGGGAAGTAGAAGTAGATGATGGGTTGCTGGAGTGACAGAAGCTTAAACCCCAGTCTACGCGTTGCTTCATGAGGGGCTGATTTGGATCCTCTAGTTTAATGCTATGGTTAGACTTTGTCTTAATTCTTCTTTTGTAGTTGCGGATGCTTGCGAGAGAGGTTAATCATAAGTGGGACACTTTTCCAAGTAAGGGCAGTATCGAAGCGCCGGTCCACCCACATATCAAACTATCAAACTAACGAACGCGAATCATATGAACATGATGAAACTAGCATGACAGAAATTCCCGTGTGTCCTCGGGAGCGTTTTTCCTCCTATAAGACTTTGTTCAGGCTTGTCCCTTGCTACAAAAGGGATTGGGCCACTTGCTGCACCGTTGCTACTACTTGTTACTTGTCACTCTTTGCTTGCTACATTTCACCTCGCTATACAATCAGTTGTTACCGCTACTTTCAGTGCTTGCAGTTATTACCTTGCTGAAATCCGTTTATCAGAGCCTTCTGCTCCTCGTTGGGTTCGACACTCTCACTTATCGAAAGGACTGCAATTGATCCCCTATACTTGTGGGTCATCAAGACTCTTTTCTGGCGCCGTTGCCGGGGGGTGAAGCGCCTTTGGTAAGTGGAAATTGGTAAGGAAACATTTATATACTGTGCTGAAATTTATTGTCACTTGTCACTATGGAAACTCTTCCTTTGAGGAGTTTGTTCGGGGTATCTTCACCACGGACGGAAGCACGAGGAGTTTCTCCTCAACCTGAGGTACCTACTGAAAATATCTTTTATGAAATTACTTTGGGTATGCTTGAGAAACTGCTGGCTAATCCTTTCACAGGAGATGGATCTTAACATCCAAACTTTCATCTAATCTATGTAGATGAAGTTTGTGGTTTATTTAAGCTTGCAGGTTTGCCCGAGGATGAGGTAAAGAAGAAAGTCTTTCCTTTATCTTTGAAGGATAAGGCGTTGACATGGTATAGGCTATATGATGATGCTGGATCATGGGGCTACAATTGGTTGAAATTGGAATTTCATCAAAAGTTCTATCCTATGCATTTAGTACATTGTGATCGGAACTTTATTTATAACTTTTGGCCTCATGACAGGGAAAGCATAGATCAAGCTTGGGGGAGGCTTAAATCAATTCTATATTCATGCCCCACTCATGAGCTCTCGAGAGAAATCATCACTCAAAACTTTTATGCTCGGCTTTCTCATGAAGATCGTACCATGCTTGACACTTCTTGTGCCGGTTGTTTTATGAAGAATGATATTGATCACAAATGGAATTTATTGGAGAGAATCAAACGAAACTCTGAAGATTGGGAGCTGGAGGAAGGTAAGGACTCAGGTATGAATTTCCAGTTTGATTGCATTAAAGCTTTTGTTGAGACAAACACTTCTAGAGATTTTAGCGCTAAGTATGGACTTGACTCTGAGATAGTAGATTCTCTAGGTGAATCTTTTGCTGCTCATGTTGATCTTCCCAAAGAGAAGTGGTTTAAATATCATCCTCCTGTAGAAAGCAACATAGCCAAAACCAATCTAGTTGAGGAGAAAATCAAAGCTTTTAGTGATCCTGTTATTCCTTGTGCTCACACTGAGAAACCACCATACCCTGCTAGGATGAAGGATTATTCTAAAGCTCCAACTATGATACGTAGGGGTTACATTAGACCACTTGCACCCCCTGAGGAGATTAGAGTTGAACCTAGTGTTGCTATTATTAAAGATCTCTTAGCCAAATAGATAGATGGGCATGTTATCAAATTCTGTGAGGACTCCGCTGGAATTGCTAAACCTCACGTGAAAGACAAACACAGACCTGTAGTTGGCCTGCCCGTTGTTTCTGTTAAGATAGGAGATCACTGTTACGATGGTTTATGTGATATGGGATCTAGTGTTAGTGAAATACCCCGTTCTCTATATGATGAAATCAAAGTTGAGATTGCACCTGCTGAGTTAGAACCCATTGGTGTCACTATTACGCTAGCCAATAGAGACACTATCTGCCCTCTGGGAATTGTGAGAGACGTAGAAGTCCTGTGTGGTAAGACGAAGTATCCTACTGATTTCCTCGTCCTTGGTATTGCACAAGATAGGTTTTGTCCCATCATATTTGGTAGACCCTTTCTCAACACTGTCAATGCTCACATTGATTGCATTAAGCAGACTATCACAGTAAGTTTCGAGGGTGTGTCTCATGAATTTAACTTCTCCAAGTTTGGAAGACAACCCCATGAAAGAGAGTCATCCGATAGAGATGAAATCATTGCTCTTGCCTCTATTGCCGTACCTCCTACGGATCCTTTAGAGCAATATCTGCTTGAGCATGAAAATGATATGCATATGGAGGAGAGAGATGAGATAGATAGAATTGTCTTAGAACAACATCCTATTCTCAGGAATAATCTGCCGGTTGAACTGCTTGGGGATCCCCCCACCAAAGGGTGATCCTGTGTTCGAGCTTAAATATTTGCCTGATACTCTTAGGTATGTCTATCTTGATGAGAAGGAGATATATCCTGTCATTATTAGTGCTCTCCTCTCAGAGCGCGAAGAGAAGAAGTTACTAAAAACTCTGAGGAAGCACCGCGCTGCTATTGGATATACTCTTGATGATTTTAAGGGTATTAGTCCTAGTCTATGTCAGCACAAGATTAAAAGCGATCCTGACTTTAAACCAGTTGCTGATCATCAAAGGAGATTAAATCCTAAGATGAAAGAGTTCGTTAGAAAAGATATATTGAAGCTTGTGGAAGCAGGAATCATTTATCCTGTTGCTCATAGTGATTGGGTAAGTCCAGTACATTGCGTACCTAAGAAGGGAGGTATCACCGTCGTTGCTTATGATAAGGATGAACTAATCCCACAAAGGATTATTACCGGCTATAAAATGGTGATAGACTTCCAGAAATTGAACAAGGCAACCAGGAAAGATCATTATCCTTTGCCATTCATCGACCAAATGCTAGAAAGGCTATCAAAGCACACACACTTCTGCATTCTAGACGGTTATTCAGGTTTCTCGCAAATACCTGTTGCACAATCTGATCAAGAGAAAACCACTTTCACCTGCCCTTTCGGTACCTTTGCCTATAGACATATGCCTTTTAGCTTATGTAATGCACTTGCCACCTTCCAAAGATGTATGATGGCTATATTCTCTGACTTTTGTGAAAAGATTGTCGAGGTTTTCATGGATGACTTCTCCGTTTACGGGTCTTCCTTTGAGGATTGCCTCAACAACCTTGATCGAGTCTTACAGAGATGCGAAGAAACCAACCTCGTCTTGAATTGGGGGAAGTGCCACTTTATGGTTAATGAAGGTATCATCTTAGGACACAAAATTCTGAGAAAGGCATTGAAGTTGATAAGGCTAAGGTTGACGCAATTGAGAAAATGCCTTGCCCCACAGATATCAGAGGTATATGAAGTTTCCTAGGTCATGCTGGTTTCTATAGATGGTTCATTAAAGACTTCTCTAAGATTTCTTGGCCTCTTACCAACCTCTTGCAGAAGGATGTTCCTTTTGTTTTTGATGAGGATTTTGAGGAAGCCTTTGAAATACTTAAGAAGGCTTTGATAACCGCACCTATTGTTCAACCACCTGACTGGAACTTGCGCTTTGAAATCATGTGTGACGCTAGTGACTACGCTGTTGGTATTGTTCTAGGACAAAGAGTTGACAAGAAGTTGAATGTCATTCACTATGCTAGTAAAACTCTAGACAGTGCCCAAAGAAACTATGCCACCAAGGAGAAGGAATTTTTAGCAGTCGTGTTTGCATGTGAAAAGTTTAGATCTTACATAGTTGACTCCAAAGTCACTATTCACTCTGATCATGCTGCTATTAAGTACCTCATGCAGAAGAAGGACGCTAAGCCTAGGCTGATCAGATGGGTTCTCCTGCTACAGGAATTTGATTTGCACGTCGTTGACCGAAAGGGTGCTGATAACCCTATAGCAGATAACTTGTCTAGGCTAGAGAATGTCCTTGATGACCCACTACCTATTGATGATAGCTTTCCTGATGAGCAATTAAGTGTGATCCGCACTTCACTTAGTGCACCGTGGTATGCCGATTATGCAAACTACATCGTAGCCAAATACACACCACCCAGTTTCACCTATCAACAAAAGAAGAAATTCTTCTTTGATTAGAGACACTACTTTTGGTATGATCCTCACCTTTATAAGGAAGGAGTAGATGGTGTTATTAGACGTTGTGTGCCTGAACATGAACAGGGACAGATCCTGCAGAAGTGTCATTCCGAAGCCTACGGAGGACACCATGGTGGAGATAGAACTGCCCATAAGGTATTGCAATCAGGTTTCTATTGGCCCACTCTCTTCAAGGATGCTCGTAAGTTTGTCTTGTCTTGTGACGAATGCCAAAGGATAGGGAACATCAGTAAGCGTCAAGAGATGCCTATGAACTATTCACTTGTCATTGAACCATTTGATGTCTGGGGCTTTGATTATATGGGACCCTTCCCGAGTTCCAATGGGTACACTCACATCTTAGTTGCTATGGATTACGTTACTAAGTGGGTAGAAGCTATCCCCACTAAAAATGCTGATCACCACACCTCTATTAAGATGCTTAAAGAAGTCATATTCTCAAGATTTGGAGTCCCTAGATACTTGATGAATGATGGCGGTTCACACTTCATTCATGGTGTTTTCCGCAAGATGCTAGCTAAGTATGATGTCAACCATAGAGTTGCATCTCCTTATCATCCTCAGTCTAGTGGTCAAGGGGTGTTGAGTAATAGGGAGATCAAGTTGATCCTACAAAAGACCGTCAATAGATCTCGAAAGAACTGGTCTAGCAAACTTGACGATGCACTATGGGCTTATAGGACTGCTTATAAGAATCCCATGGGCATGTCACCGTATAAAATGGTTTACGGTAAGGCCTGTCATTTACCTCTTGAGCTGGAACACAAATCTTATTGGGCAATCCAAGAGCTCAACTTTGATTTCAAACTTGCCGATGAGAAGCGGTTGTTTGATATCAGCTCGTTAGATGAATGGAGAGCCCAGGCATATGAGAATGCCAAGTTGTTCAAGCAAAAGGTTAAGAGATGGCACGACAAACGAATACAGAAACGAGAGTTCAATGTAGGTGATTATGTCTTGCTATACAATTCTCGTTTGAGATTCTTTGCAGGCAAGCTTCTCTCGAAATGAGAAGGTCCCTATGTTGTCGAGGAAGTATATCGTTCTTGTGCCATCAAAATGAATAACACGGAAGGAAATTTTCCTAGAGTGGTAAATGGTCAAAGAATCAAGCATTACATCTCTGGTACTCCCATAAATGTTGAGACCAATATCATCAATGTCATAACTCCAGAGGAGTACATAAGGGATGTTTATCAGCCAGTTTCAGACCTTGAAAACGAAGATGTATCTGTTTCGGTAAGAAATTGGACTCCGATACTTCTCGAATATGAAATTTCTTCCGTTTTGGAATTTTAAGAAAATAAGAAAAATAAAAAGCAGTCCGGAGAGCGAACGAGGCCGCCACAAGCCCTGTCACCGCCCCTACCCCCTGGTGACGGAGGGAAAGCTTGTGGGCACCTCGTGTTCCTCCCGGACTCCGTTTTCTTGCGGAGGACTCCTTCTGGCCTAGAAAAAATCAATATATAGTCGCACGAAGGTTTTGATCTCCGTATCGTGCAGTTTTCCTCTGTTTTCGTTTCGAGCTTGTTCTGCCGCAGATCTAGGTCAAGACGTCTTCTCAAGATTCAGAGGGAGAGATCTATGTGGCTGACTACCTTGCTAACCCCAAGGTCTATGGGGACTTGGAACCATATGGCTGGACCACTGATGAGGAAGAGGACTATGAGCCCAAAGGGAAGGAGCAAACGAGTTCTGATGAAGAGGAGGCTCCTCTACCTCAACCTGCAAACACCCATGTGGAGTTCAAGCAGTCAAGCCTCCCTAACCAGAGGAAGAAGCCTAATACCTTGTTTATTCCTTCCCGTTTTTTGCAGGAGAGTAAGAAGGAGCTTTGCCATAGAGTTTTGAAACTTGAGGAGGAAATGACGATCTAAGGGAGCAAAACTTTTGGCTCAAGTGGAAATTACACAAGCTCAAGACTGCTCCAACAAAAACACCATCACCACCAAAGGAAGACAATTAAGCATTGGTATGGGCAATCCCCTTGGCTTCTGCCAAGCTTGGGGGAGTTGCCCCAGTATCGTATCACCTTTGTATCTTTTGCTTTTACCTTTGTTTTAGTTCTTTCCTTTCCAGTTTTTATTTCTTCTTCCAGAGGAATAAGTCTTTAGTTTTTAGTTTGAGTCTTTTGCTTTTGTCTCTCACTACTGGAATATGCTGGTTTGCCGACAGACAGAGCTGACGGCAAAGGACAGTTTAACTAATGGCAAAGGCTTTGCCGTTAGTGTGCTGCCGACAAAGGTACCGGCCAAGATTTTATCGGCAATCACCTTCTTTGCCGTCAGCTGAAGGTCGACCGACGGCAAAGACTTTGCCATCAGCTTTGTGGCACGGGCTGACGGCAAAGAGCAATGGCGGCAACGTCGCAGGCCGAGCCCCGTTAGAAGGTTAACGGCAGGCTTTTCCCACGACCGTAGCAAAGCTGATGGCAAAGCCGAAACCCCTGGGTCCCCTAGGTCCCCTCTTTGCCCAGAGCCGTAGGAAAGCTGACGGCAAAGCCGAAACCCCTGGGTCCCCTTGGTCGCCTCTTTGCCGACAGCTGGAGCACAGCTGACGGCAAAGCCGAAAATCTGGGAAAATTTGGTATTCCCAGAGTTGCCAGGATACACAGGCTGCCGCCACATTTCTTCTTTGCCGTGAGTCCACCGAAGGCAAAGCCATTGCCGTCAGTAAGCTGTAGGCAAAGACCCTCTCTGCTTTTTTTTCATATTTGTTTTCTGTTAATTCCCTGCATTTGCAAAACATAGATACAAACAGCAACATATATATATATATATATATATATATATATATATATATATATATATGCCCAGCCCCTAAACTGCACCACAAGTGCATCACAAAGTGCAAACAGCACAACACAAGTGCAAACAACACGAATATATGTAATTAAAGTGCAAACAAGATCACAAAGTATTACAAAGCATCACAAGTGCATCCACAAATACAAGTGCATTACAAATTTCATCTAAGACTACACAAGTGCATTACAAAGTCCCTCGAGCATCCATCCATATGCCATGCTGCTTTATCAAAATCTGCATAATGAGAAAGAAGTTAGAAGAAGAATACAATAAGAAAGAAGTTATCTAAATTAAGCTAAGCAATTAGAACAAGAAGTGTAAGAAGAAGAAGAAGAAGAAGAAGAAGAAGAAGAAGAAGAAGAAGAAGAAGTGGAAGAAGTGGAAGAAGAAGAAGAAGAAGAAGAAGAAGAAGATGGAGAAAAAGAAAGAAGAGAAGTTATCTTTTTCTCCTCTTTCTTCTTCTCTTATTTCTTCATATCTTGTTTGTTCTTCTCTTCTAGTTTCTTTTAAAACTTTCTAAACTAATTATGTCATTTTTGAGCTCGAATATCAACTAGAATTTACTAAGCTAACTAAAGCATGGCTAATATCAACTAGAATTTACTAAGCTAACACAAGCATGGCATAATCTAAGTTGATCTAAACAATAAGAAGAATAAGAAGGAGAGGAATAACTTACCGAATGCCAAGAAATGGAGGAGAAGCTCCATATCCGTTGGTCGCTGGGTTTCTAGGGCTCTCACCAGGAGAAGTAAAGGGATTGTGGGATTCAACTCTGGAATGATGCTGCAACAAGGCAAGAGTTAAAATATGTGGTTAGCACGGCGACAGACAATGGTATAAGACCGTGCAAGGTTGGTCATTGAAAGGGAACTCACCGTTCCCATCGGAGAAGGCATCGGCGGAGGGGGCGGCAAACCTTGCTTCTCACACATAGCCTGCAAATTAGTTTTCGAGGAGTCAAAGAAATAGCCTTGTTGCGTCTCACACATAGCCTTGCTTCTCACACAACTGACTTACCGCAACGAAGTCGTGCATGGCCTTCGCATGGGCATTATTGCGTGCCCTCTCCTCCTCAAGCAACCTCTGCGTATTCCGGTCCCTCTCCTCCAACAAGAGCCTGGTGGCCTCCCTCTCCTTCATAAGTGCAGCCTGCAACCACTCCTCAAAAGGAATTTTCATAATTCATCCAGGGACAAAATAACGAAAGAAATAATGAAGAAAACTAACCTCGATGGCAAGATCAACTGGCCTCGCGCGTTACCGTATTACAGGAGCGGAGCTCGTTTGCCTCGCCTTGATCTGAGATAGAGTCTCAGTGATAGGGACGAAGCCATCACACATGGCCAGCGTGCCATGACTCTTACCGCCACCAGAGATCATTAACACCTCTGGATCGATAGGATTCTGGCTCGGGTCAAAGTCAGGCCCGCGCAGCTGTTTGACCACCTCAGAATTAGACGTCATCTTGTTGTAGGCGGACAGGCTTGTGTACGCCGACGGCCCGTCCACTTAGAATATGCCTTCGCCGTCTTGTACGAGCCCTTATGGGCCATGCTAAACGCGGCGTATCCCTCAGGCTCGGGATGGTTATTGTGTTTGGCCTACACGAAAAGACAAAGAATTAGTACAACAAAAATCATGAACAAATGAATTATTGATGAAACAAAACAAGGCACACATACCCATTTTTTGGCGTATTGCTTGATGTTGGCATTGCCTTGGTGGTGTGGCACACCAACCAATTGGACATGATGGTCCTTGGCCATAGTGTGGGTGCTCAACCAAGCCTCTGTGCACCACCTGTCCATTATCATCTCCCAACAATCCATTTTATCGGCCAACCATCTCGGGGGCACCTATGAATGTAAGTTAATGAAGAATGAAACTAAGTATTATAACTAAATAGACCTAACTAGCCCTAAGAATTGATCTTTGGAATGTACATACCTCCATGTACTCGGTCTTATCAAGGAAAATCTTTCTACATTCAGTCTTTGTCTTCAGCTCCGCTTTCTTGGGGTACCAATCTTGAACAGCCTGAACACGCAGCTCGTGCCTCGTGTTATTCAATAAAGTCTTGCACTCTTTCACGAGGTTGTTCTTGGCCGCCTCCTCCATCCCCTCCTTGACCGTAAAGTAACTCTACAATTATGCCAAATAGATGCACAGATGAATAGTGAAATGATTTGGAAGGAAATAACAATATATAACATTGTATACTTTTTATTGGGTAAAATAATAGTTACCCAAAAATCATCCAACACCTTGTCGGCCACGCTCACGCAAACAACACCATTGACATGTGTGTTTTCCGGGAGCAGAGCGGCTTGGTAGTGCTCCCACTTGAGTCCTGGCTCGGGAACCATACCCTCACCGGGCAACTGCACTATCCCGGGGAAGTGCTCCCTAAGTAAAGCACCAAGGAGGCAGTTTGGATTCCGGGTATTCTGCGGGTAATCCCACCCCCTACATAATGATAAGGCAAAGACGTTAGCTACTTGGTGAAATATAATGATATAAGGTACACAATATATATCAACTTACTTCTCGCCATCTGGCTTAATGAACGCCCTGTGCTGCAACTCCAATCGGTCTGGAACTCGTGTCATACCACGTTGGTAGACCGACTTGCTGGCAGCCCCCTCAGCCTCTGCCTTAGCCCCCTCCGCCTCAGCCTCCGCCTCAGCACCCTCTGCCTCAGCCTCCGCCTCAGCACCCTCCGCCTCAGCCTCCGCCTCAGCACCCTCCGCCTCAGCCCCCTCCGCCTCAGCACCCTCTGCCTCAGCCTCCGCCTCAGCCCCCTGCATCGGTGTCTGCTCCTAGACGGGAGGATCCCGCACCGGTGACACCCTCGTCTGCAAGGGTGAAGTGGCTGAGACAGAAGTAGCCGAGGGTGGTGGCGACTGGTACCAACATCGGAACTCCGTGTTCATCCAATTCTTTCCTAATTCCATGTTTGTGCCATGTCATCTGTTTTGTTGTTTCTTCGAGCATGTAAAGTCGTTGAAGTCTTGGTAGGATCAGCAGATACCGTAGGACACTCACGGGGATTTTTCTCTGCTTCTTCTCACCTTCACCGTTTTCTACCTCAACATATCTGGAGGACTTGCAAAATGGACAATATGTTTCGTCCGCATACTCTTTCCTAAATAAGGCACATCCCTTCTCACAAGCATGTATCTGCTCATACGGCATCTTGAGTGCACTAAGGATTTTGTCTGACTCATATAGGTTTGAAGGCATAATATGACCTTCTGGTAGAAAGCGCCCAAATAGGGTCATCACTTAGTCAAACAGGTCTCTTCCAATGTTGAACTGGGCTTTTAGAGCCATTACTTGTGCGATGGCATCTAGCTGAGAAATCTTAGTGTGCTCGTGAAGAGGACGTTTTGAAGACTCCAACATGGCATAGAAGGCTTTCGCGGATTCCTCCATCTATTCGTCCTTGTTCCGAGCATCATCAAAGTCATTCACCATGTCTTCAATCCCTGTACCATAATCATCGGTGCGCCGACGCAACACCTCGTCTCTGTTACGTTGGGCCGACTCACCATGAAATGTCCACAAGGTATAGCCGGGAGTAAAACCACGTGATGGGGTCATAGTCCTAGGGTAGGTCATAGGCCTGCCATAGAGGTCCTACCCAAGGACTACCCCACACAAAGGACAAGACCCTATGTCTACCCCGACTGAATTAAGGAATCCCCATTATCCAGTCGGCAACAGGTCCTATATCATCCAGTCGGATACTAGCATTCGGAGAATACCAAGCTAACCGACTGGATACACTCGGTACATCGTAACCTCCCTGGAGGGAAACGGTCATACGTTTCCGGGTGCATTTATTAGCATTTAGAGCATACGTTACCTGTAACGTATGCATTCAATCCCCACTACTTCGCCCTTATACCGGAACCGTTGTGGAGGGCAACACACTCTATATAAGCCGCCCTCCCCCACTGGTAGAAGGGTTAGCAAACCATTGTATTCCATATTACACTCGGTAACAAGCTCCGAGAGCACTGAGATGTAGGGTTGTTACCTCCACGGCAGAGGGGCCTGAACTCATAAAACCTCGCCGTAGCTAGGACTCTGCCCATCTCATTCGTACCCTACACATCTACTATCAGGCTTATACCCACGACAGTTGGCGCCCACCGTGGGGCAGGCGTCTAAGCGACTTCCGGCGAGTTTGCGATTTCTTCCTTTCGTCATGTCGTCCGGTGGAGATTCGAGCATGGGTCACCAGATCTTCTTCGGCGCTCTCTCCTTCACCGTCGACGATTCGGCGTGGCTTCGGGAGGCACCTCTCGACGTCGAGGCGCTTCCCTGTCACGGGGCCACACACTTCCGTGCCGGCGCCCGCGGCGTTCTTCTTCTCCAACAATCGGCTCCATTCTCGACCTGCACCTCCATCATGCGCCGCAACAAGCGGTCCCGCCGTCCGTGTCTCCAACGTTGGGTGCGGCATGCCCGAGCGCGTTAGATCGCGTCTTCTCAAGTGGCAGTTCTGGAGTCTGTTGTGGTTGCCCCGTCGGCCCAGCACTCGGACTTGGTTCCGACTGAGTTTCCTTCCGAGTATGCGGGTCACGGGCCCGCAGCAGAAGTACACATGGCCAACTCCCACGAAGATCCCCGTCAGGCTGGCCGGAACGAGCGTGAGATCGGCGAAACGTCCGGCGCACGTCGTCCACCTCGCCGTTCTGCTAGTCGGCACACTCGGCGGAGCAACGTGGAGCTGTTCCGCACACCTCTTCTCAACTTGGCTGTAGCTGCCAAAATAGCCGATTCCCTCCAGCTGACTGATTCAGAAGCTGGCAGAGGGATCGAGCAGATCCGAGCCCTGTTGCACACGGCGCAGCAGCAGAATTCGGCAGTCTCCCAGTCGCACAACCGGATCTATAACAGCTCCGTCCACGCGAACACGCATCGGTCGGTTCACAGCCCTGGATCCCATCAGCGCCACACGGGAGGCAGCCGTTCCGTGATCCATGAAGATCGCCGCCGCTCACGCACCCCTCCGCGGGGTGGACCCTATGGGTCCCGACATCATGATGATCGGTGTTCAGTCGGCGACACTTACGACCCAAGACCCGACGCAAGAGGATGGATCGCCCAGTGAAGAGTCGATAGAGGTCGAGCCCACCGCGATGGTCGCGATATGGACCGTCCGAGTGGAAGCAGGGGCATCGTGTCTGGTCCCGAGTGTTTTAGTCAAGCCATCCGCTCGGCCGACATCCCGCCCAACTTCCGATTGGCGGCGGGAATCAGTAAGTTTACAGGAGAGTCCAAGCCGGAAACATGGCTGGATGACTACCGAGTGGCAGTCCAGATCGGAGGAGGGGACGACCATGTTGCCATGAAGCACCTCCCTTTGATGCTCGACGGCTCGGCGCGAGCGTGGCTGAACCAGTTGGCCCCCTCAAGCATCTACAGTTGGGCAGATCTGGCCCGAGTGTTCATCAAGACCTTCGAAGGGACGTGTAAGCGCCCTGCTGGCCTTGTGGAGCTCCAACACTGCGTCCAGAAGCAGAACAAGCCCATGTGTGACTTCATCCAGCGCTGGACAACTCTCTACCACACGGTGGAGAACGTCACCGAGCATCAAGCAGTCTGCGCCTTCAAGGCAGGCGTACGGTACCGAGAGCTGTACCTAAAGTTCGGTCGAACGGGGGACATCTCCATGAGCAAGATGGTGGAGATAGCGGCTCGCTATGCAAACGGCGAAGAAGAAGACCGCATCCGGAGCGGCAAGCACAAGACAGTCGGCGATGTTGACGGAGGTAACACTGGGAAGCAGAAATAGAAAGCTCCGCCCACACCGCAAGCAAGAGCTGCAGCCGTGACCAATGCCAAGTTCAAGGGCAAAGGGAAGGCGCAGTTTACCCCCAAGAAGAAGCCGTTCAACAATCCCATCCTGGACCAGCCTTGTTCGGTTCACACGAAGATGGACGAAGAAGGCAACCCCATATACGCAAAGCATACCACTCGACAGTGTTGTCTCCTGATCCAGGGGTTCAGCGAGGGACAACCGAGTGAGAAGGATCCTGAACAAGATGAGGAGGATAAGGAGGATCCGTTCCCCCAAGTCCATGCAACCCTGATGATCTTTGCTGACGTCGAGAGCAAGAGCCGACTGAAGCTGGTGAACAGAGAGGTGAACATGGCCACCCCTTCCAACCCCAAGTTCCTCAAATGGTCCCAGACTGCGATCACCTTAGACCAGTCGGATCACCCGGCACATGTACGCACCCCGGGAAGACAGGCCCTGGTTGTCGACCTGGTGGTAGAAGGAGTCCGACTGCGCAAAGTCCTCATGGATGGCGGCAGCGGCTTGAACGTCATGTACGCCGACACCCTCAAGGGGATGGGCATCCCGATGTCCAGACTCAGCGAGAGCAGCATGCAGTTCCACAGAGTCGTTCCTGGACGGAAGGCCAAATCACTCGGCCAGATCGTGTTGGACGTCGTTTTCGGATCCGACAAGAACTTCCGCAAGGAGAAGCTGACGTTCGAAGTGGTTGACTCCTAGAGCGCTTATCACGCAATTCTGGGTCGCCCTGCGTACGCGCACTTCATGGACCGTCCATGTTACGTGTACCTGAAGCTGAAGATGCCAGGCCTGAAAGGCATGATCACCATCGCAGGCAATCGGCAACGGGCTGAAGAGTGTCTACAACAGGGATCAAGAATCGCCGACCAGCAGATGGACGTCCTCGAGCTGGACGAGTACAAGAAAACAGTCGACCCCGCCGACCTGATGCGCTCGAAAAAGCCTGCTTCAGAGTTTGCATTTCAGTCGGCAGGAGAGACGAAGAAGGTCAGCATCCACCCGACGGACGCCACTGCTGCCCCAACGAACATCTCCACCACCCTCGATCCTAAATAGGAAGCCGAGCTCACCCAATTCCTCCGTGAGAACTGGGACATCTTCGCATGGAAACCCTCCGACATGCCCGGTGTACCCAGGGAGTTGGCTGAGCACCGACTGCACGTGGATTCCACGGCTCGGCCTATCCGAGAACGTCTGCGCCGGTCCGCCGCGCACAAGAGGAAGGCAATCGGGGAAGAGGTGGCCAAGCTGTTGGCAGCCAACTTCATTCGCGAGGTTCACCACTCCGAGTGGCTCGCCAATGTCGTCATGGTGCCCAAGAAGGACAAGTCGCTCCGAATGTGCATCGACTTCAAGCATCTCAATAAGGTCTGCCCGAAAGACCATTTTCCGCTCCCCCGCATAGATCAAATTGTCGATTCGACTGCGGGTTGCGAGCGTCTGTCGTTTCTCGATGCCTACTCGGGCTATCATCAGATCCGTCTATATTGTCCCGATGAGTTAAAGACAGCCTTCATCACCCCATTCGGGTGCTTCTGCTACATCACTATGCCTTTCGGTCTGAAGAATGCAGGAGCTACCTTTATGCGCATGATCCAAAAATGTCTCCTCGACGAGATCGGTCGCAATGTGGAGGCATATATGGATGATATCGTAGTCAAGTCACGCAAAGGTTCTGAACTGCTGACTGACTTGGCAGAAACATTCGCCAACCTTCGTAGGTACGATATCAAGCTCAACCCAGCCAAATGTTCATTCGGTGTTCCCAGCGGAAAGTTACTCGGTTTCTTCGTTTCCGAACGAGGGATCGACGTCAACCCCGAAAAGGTCGGGACCATCATCCGAATGGAGAGGCCGGTCAGAATACACGATGTTCAATGGCTCACAGGTTGCCTAGCGGCTTTAAGCAGGTTCATCAGTCGACTCGGTGAAAAAGCACTTCCTCTGTACCGACTCATGAAGAAATCAGATACCTTCGAGTGGACAGACGAAGCCCAAGTCGCATTCAACGACCTCAAAGTCCTACTTTCCACTCAGCCGGTTCTTACTGCTCCGCTCAGTAAAGAGCCCCTTCTTCTTTATATCGCGGCCACAAATCAAGTTGTCAGTACTGTTCTTACAGTCGAGCGAGAAGAAGAAGGCAAAGCATACAAAGTTCAGCGGCCAGTGTACTACGTCTCCGAAGTCCTGACCCCGTCCAAGCAAAGAGACGCATCAGGCCGAGTGGCGAAGTGGGCAATGGAGATGTTGTACTGTGACATCAAGTTCGAGGCCAAGAAAGCTATTAAGTCTCAAGCCCTGGCTGACTTTATAGCAGAATGGGTAGAACAACAGCAACCGACCCACATCTACTCGGCTCATTGGACAATGTTATTCGATGGGTCTAAGATGTTGAATGGCTCCGGCGCTGGTGTTGTGATCATATCACCAAAGGGCGACAAGCTCAAGTACGTGCTGCAGATACACTTTGATTCCTCCAACAACGAGGCAGAATATGAAGCTCTCCTCTATGGATTGCGCATGGCCATCTCACTCGGCGTCCGTCGCCAGATGCTCTACGACGATTCGGATTTGGTGGCCAATCAAGTGATGAAAGAGTGGGACGTCAGGAACCCCACCATGACCACATACTGCAATGCAGTGAGGAAGCTGGAGAAGAAGTTTGAAGGTCTAGAGCTCCACCATGTTCCAAGACTGAAGAACCAAGCAGCTAACGAGTTAGCAAAACTCGGATCCACTCGGAGACCAGTCCCGAGTGACGTCTGCCTCGAGCACCTCCACCTCCCCTCAGTCAAATAACATCCTTTCACAGAGGAACCGATACAACCCAAGAGCACAACAGATCCGACTGAAGTCGATGTACCTACTGTGGTTGATCTGGTCATGGAGATTCTGGCTGTCATTCCCGATTGGACTGTGCCGATCATGGCATATATCTTGAGGCAAGAACTTCCAGAAGACGAAGTCCAAGCCAGGCAGATAGTCCGCAGATCGAAGTCATTCACTGTCATTGAAGGCCAATTGTACAAGGAGAGTATCTCAGGCGTTCTTCAACGATGCATCTCCCCAGAGGAGGGGCAGCTGATTCTGGAGGATATTCACTCGGGGACCTGCGGTCATCACGCCTCTTCGAGAGCAATCGTAGCCAAGGCATTCAGGGCTGGCTTCTTTTGGCTGCAGGCTAACGAGATGGCTAAGGATATGGTTGATCGATGTGAGGGCTGCCAGTTCTACTCCAACAAGTCCCACAAGCCAACGTCCGCGTTGAAGACGATCCCTCTGGTGTGGCCGTTTGCAGTGTGGGGATTAGATACAGTCGGCCCGTTCAAGACAGGCCAAGGTGGATACACGCATCTGTTGGTGGCAGTCGACAAGTTCACGAAGTGGATCGAAGCGAAGCCTATCAAGAAGCTCGACGCTTCGACAGCCGTCAAGTTTGTCAGGGACATCATCTTCAGATTCGGTGTACCTCACAACATAATTACGGACAACGGGACAAACTTTGACTCGGACAGATTCAAAGGGTTCTCCACAAGCCAGGGCATCCGAGTGGATTTTGCTTCCGTAGCACATCCTCAGTCCAATGGACAAGCAGAGCGGGCGAACGGGCTTATTTTGCAAGGATTGAAGCCCCGACTCCTGCGAGAGATAGGACATGCCGCTGGTGCTTGGGTTACCGAGCTACCTTCAGTGCTTTGGGGACTTCGAACAACCCCGAACAGATCTACAGGGCGATCACCGTTCTTCCTCGTTTATGTAGCAGAAGCGGTCCTTCCGAGTGACTTTCTACACAATGCGCCACGAGTCGAACTCTTCTCCGAAGCCGAAGCAGAACAAGCAAGGCAAGACGGAGTGGATCTTCTGGAAGAGGAGCGCGAGATGGCGTTAACTCGCTCGACCATTTATCAACAAAATCTGCGGCGTTTTCATGCACGCCACGTCAGAAGTCGGATGTTCCAAGCAGGCGACCTGGTGCTCCGAGTGGATCAACAAAGACCCCACAAGTTGGCTCCGGCCTAGGAAGGACCCTTCATCATCTCCAAGGTGCTGAACAACGGAGCATACAGACTCTACAACATTCAGAGGGAGACAGATGAGCCGCGCGCATGGAACGGAGACCTCCTGAAGCGCTTCTACACGTGACCGTCGACTGAAGCGATGTAAAGAACAAGTATTGGCGAAATAATATAAAGCAGATTGAGTTTTTTGCAGGTTCAAAGTTCTTCCGCGGTCGCAGACTCCGATCCCAAAAAAAAAACTTAGCTGCGATCCAGAATCGCCTAAGTATTAACTTTCTCCGAGTGTGTACTTAACATCACACTCGGGGGCTTAGCTGCGATCCAGCATCGCCTAAGTATTAACTCTCTCCGAGTGTGCACTTAACGTCACACTCGAGGGGCTTAGCTGCGATCCAGAATCGCCTAAGTATTAACTTTCTCCGAGTGTGTACTTAACGTCACACTCGGGGGCTTAGCTGCGATCCAGCATCGCCTAAGTATTAACTCTCTCCGAGTGTGCACTTAACGTCACACTCGGGGGCTTAGCTGCGATCCAGCATCGCCTAAGTATTAACTCTCTCCGAGTGTGCACTTAACGTCACACTCGGGGGCTTAGCTGCGATCCAGCATCGCCTAAGTATTAACTCTCTCCGAGTGTGTACTTACCGTCACACTCGGGGGCTTAGCTGCGATCCAGCATTGCCTAAGTATTAACTCTCTCCGAGTGTACACTTAACGTCACACTCGGGGGCTTAGCTGCGATCCAACATTGCCTAAGTATTAACCCTCTCCGAGTGTGCACTTAACGTCACACTCGGGAGCTTAGCTGCGATCCAGCATTGCCTAAGTATTCACTCGCTCCGAGTGTGCACTTAACGTCACACTCGGGGGCTTAGCTACGATCCAGCATCGCCTAAGTATTCACTCTCTCTGAGCGTGCAATTAACGTCACACTCGGGGGGCTTAGCTGCGATCCAGCATCGCCTAAGTATTAACTCTCCCTGAGCGTGCACTTAACGTCACACTCGGGGGGCTTAGCTGCGATCCAGCATCGCCTAAGTATTAACTCTCTCCGAGTGTGCACTTAACGTCACACTCGGGGGCTTAGCTGCCATCCAGCATCGCCTAAGTATTAACTCTCTCCGAGTGTGTACTTACCGTCACACTCGGGGGCTTAGCTGCGATCCAGCATCGCCTAAGTATTAACGCTCTTCGAGTGTGCACTTAACGTCACACTCGGGGGCTTAGCTGCGATCCAGCATCGCCTAAGTATTAACCATCTCCGAGTGTGCACTTAACGTCACACTCGGGAGCTTAGCTTCGATCCAGCATCGCCTAAGTATTCACTCTCTCCGAGTGTGCACTTAACTTCACACTCGGGGGCTTAGCTGCGATCCAACATCGCCTAAGTATTCACTCTCTCCGAGCGTGCACTTAACATCACACTCGGAGGGGCTTAGATGCGATCCAGCATCGCCTAAGTATTAACTCTCTCCGAGTGTGCACTTAACGTCACACTCGGGGGCTTAGCTGCGGTCCAGCATCGCCTAAGTATTAACTCTCTCCGAGTGTGCACTTAACGTCACACTCGAGGGCTTAGCTGCGATCCAGCATCGCCTAAGTATTAACTCTCTCCGAGTGTGCACTTAACGTCACACTCGGGGGCTTAGCTGCATCCAGCATCGCCTAAGTATTCACTCTCTCCGAGTGTGCACTTTACGTCACACTCGGGGGCTTAGCTGCGATCCAGCATCGCCTAAGTAATAACCATCTCCGAGTGTGCACTTCATGTTACACTCGGAGGGAGCTTAACAGCGATCCAGCATCGGCCGTTTGCCTTTGGCTTCACCAAGAAACGCCAACCAAAAACTCGAATCAACATTGCAACAGAAGAGCAAAAATCGGATTCCAAAATTCTCGCAAAGATAGCTAACTAGATGCGGATCAAGTTTACCCGCACCGATTTAAAAGTGTGACAGCCAACAGAAGTGGCCAAAGTACCTTACAGATAAACACTCGACATACCGAGGATAAAGTTTCTTACGCGTCAGCTGGGCCGGCACCAGGACTGGAGGGCTCCACGAAAGTGTCCAAGTCGATTCCGTCGGCGATCCGGGTAGCACTCTCAAGGAATGTCTCCATGAAGTCTTCGAATCGAAGCTTCTTCGTGTTGGCGACCTTCAGCGTCTTCAGTTTTTCCTCACGCACCTCCTTGCAATGGACTCGGACCAGGGACAGAGCAACATCGGCACCGCAACGAGCTGCAGATTTCTTCCACGACTGCACTCTGTTGGGAATCTCCGCCAGTCGAGTCATCAGGTTCTCCATCTCCTGCCGCGACTCATCTTTTGGCCAAAGCTCCTTGTCGATTCGGCCGACGACTTCTCTCAGTCGACCGATGACAGGACCAACTTTGCCCACGCGGATGTGTGCACGGAGCAGATCCCGATTGGCGTCGTCGCCGAGTGGAACGTTCTCCAGAATCAAACGCTTCACGTCAGCCGCTTCAGCTTCGGCGTCAAAGCAAAAATCTGCGACAATAGGACAAACAGACAATAAGCGCCGAGTGCTACGCGCATACCACAACCACTCGGAAAAATAAGGACTTACCAGCCAGACGCGTCATCATCTGCCGAGCCTAGTCGCTCACATATTTCTCTTGTGCTCTGCATCGTTTGTTCAGCACGTCCATCTGACTCATCAGCGCAGTCCTGTGCTTCCCCATCCTTTCCACCTCCTCAGTCAACACCTTGTTCACTTCACGCGCCTGCTCCAATGACTTCTCCCGCTCCGCCAGAGCTTCCTTCATGCCAACCATTGCAAGCATGGCCGCATCAAGTTCACCAGCGAACTGATTCCTCTCCGCCTTCAGAGCCTCATAGGCCGTCCCCATTTCATAGGTTTTCTGCCAACAAGAAACAAGGGACAATCAGAAAGTTCAACATTTAACATTCTAAGTTCTTCAGACCCCTGCCGACGCAAGCAGTCGACAGCGGTCTCGGGGACTACACCCAGTGGGTTCACTGAGAGTGACCCCACTGGCATGCCCCTCAAGCAGGCCTGCCCTATTGAGATGCATGTTATCAACTACGCCTCCGAGGCCAATACTACCCAACCTGAGTACAACTTACTCTCGGGGACTCTTACCGTAAGTGCAATCCGACTGCAACAACTACTCGCACTCAGTACTCCTATCTACAGACACAACCAAACTCAAAGCAACATGTATAAAGACAACTATCGGTGCAAGCACTCGACAGAAGTCTCGGGGACTACACCCACTGGGTTCACTCAGAGTGAACCCATTGCAAACAACAACTGCTATTCAACAACACCCAGTAGGTTACAGGGGAAAAGTAAATACTTACTAGACCACTTACTCGGATGTCATGGCGCAGCTCCAAGCTCCGCTGGTACAAGGCCGCAATGGAGTCATAGGCCCTCTTGGATTCTCCAGTCATCAGCTCCGCCTGCACCATAGCCCCCTTGGCCGCTCCCACCTGCTCCTCCGGAAGACGCTGGATGTTGGATTCAGCATTCGACGAACCTGGAATCGTCGGAGGTTCCTGAGGCATCCCAAGGTCCGCCCCAGTCGGCTCCTCCTCCACCAGCACTGGTTCAGTCGGTGGCGGCGCCTTTGTCGGCAGCACGTCAGCGGCGAGAGCGGTAGCGGGAGGAGCAGCCTCAAGAACAGGCTCCACAGCTGGGTCGGCTCTCCCCTGGTTGCCCTCATCCAGGCAGATCGCCCCTGACAGGACGAATGACACGAGGTCTCAGAAAAAGAAAGAAGCACCTGGCTGGGACGCGATGATATAAAACACTCGACGTTCCTACAACACACCTGGCTGAGACGAGACGACGTTGTCCGTGTCCATGGGGTCGTCTTCCTGACGCGCCGGAGAGGTGGCAGAAGTAGCGACCCTGTCGAGTGAGATCCATTCGGCCAGTAAACAGAAGTTCACTCGGACATCAGCTAAAAACTAAAAGCTGAGCACACTTACATGGAGGTGACGGGGACAGCGACCCTCATTCGCGGCAGAGCCTTCCGAGGTTTAGGCCCACTCGGCTTGGGCGCCTTAGAAGATTGGCCCGCGGGCTCAGCGGCGGCATCCCTGGTCCTCTTAGCGCTTCAGACACTCGGGACCGCTGGAGCAGTAGGCGGAGCACTCGAAGACGCGGGAGGAGCTGAGGGGACAGCGGGCTCGTGTCGGCGCTTAGTCCGATGCTCCAGTTGTGGAGGTGGCGAGTCCTGCTCCTCGTCTTATTCCCCTTCCTCGCTGGATTCTTCCTCCGACTCCCCACTGTCGGAGACATATTCAGCGCTCTCCAAGCTGCCTTCCTGGCTGCCCTCCTCCTCCTCGGCCGAGTTCCCGTTCGAGACGGGAGAAAACCAGTTGGTCCACTCCTGCATAAAATTCAGTCGGCGACATCAAACATCACACAGAGATTCAAGCAAATGACAAGATTAAAACAGTTAGGAGCACTCGACAAGAGTCTCTCACCTGATTCGGCGGAGGATTATCCGCGCAGAAGGGCTTCACTCGCCGTGATCCTTTGGGATTCTCGCAGGGGCCCGTGACCTGGAGCACCCACGAGGTCACCCTCTCCTCAGTCACCCCCACAACATTGGTCTGAGTGGAATCCTCGAGCCCCGTAGAATGCCACATGGCATGGTCGCGAGCCTGCAGAGGCTGGATCGGCCGACCAAGGAAGACTTCCAGCAGGTCTATTCCGGTGACCCCCTTCCTGACGACGTCCACGAGTGCCTCAACCAAGGGCTGGACGTCGTTCTTCTCCGCCTTCGAGAGCGCGAGTTGCTTAGGCGGGGCGGGCCGGTCTAGACTAAAAGGAGGCAGACCAGTCGACGCATTCGGACAGGCGATATCCTGGCAGTAGAACCACGTCGACTGCCAGTTCCTAATCGACTCACTTAACTAGAGAGTAGGATAGCTACTCCGACTCTTCTTCTGGAATCCTAAACCCCCACAGAGCTGGAGGAGGTGCGTCTTATCATCCGACTGGCTAAGTCGTTTGATGGTTTGCGATCGGGCGGAGCAGATGTGTTTGAATAAACCCCAATGGGGAGGGCAGCCGATGAAACACTCACATAAGACTATGAAGGCAGAAAGGTGCGCGATGGCATTCGGAGGGAAATGATGAAGTTGGGCACCGAAGTGATTCATGATGCCCTTGAAGAAAGGATGCGGGGGCAAAGAAAAACCTCGATTGACGTGGCTGAGGAGCAAGACGCGCTCCCCCTCCCGAGGCGCTGGCTCGACCTCGTCCTCCGCTGGCAGCCTCCAGGACTTGTGCACGGTCGCCCCGTGCTCCACCAGCTGTAGTAGATCCCCCTCCGTCACCGTGGAGGGGAGGAAGTCGCCCTGGATCCATCCCGCCGGCAGCGGCCGCTGCCGCCGCTGGGCAGGCACCGCCGTCTTCCCCTTCTTCTTCCTCGCCTCCATCTTGCTGGTTTGGCCCTTGGTCATGGCGGCGGCTTCGAGCCCTCGGGAGGAAGGAGAAGGGAGGAAGATAGGAGCGCTGGAGGTGGCGAGAAGGACGGGGCAGGCGAGAGCGAAAGATTCGGCGAGCGTAACGAAGAAGCCTCGCCGCCCAGATTTAAATAGGGTTCCGACTGGGTCACTGGCGGGTGGCCCCGAAACCTTATCCGCCCAACCGGCCGCGGCGATATCAGTGGAGGACTTGAAGGCATGAGAATCGAGGCGTCAGGCGCTACTCGAGTGCGCTGACGTCGTCCCCGCTGAGCGCACGGAACCCGAAATTTAAGATCCCGGAAAATCCGTCGCTGTCAGTTGACCGGCCGCGTCAAAAGATGCCGCGGGAACACTCGGCTCCCGACAGTCGGTTTCGCAAGCACTTCCACTCGGATCGTTGGTCAGAGAAGGTAAAATGGATAGAGGCAAGCAACACCCAAGCCGAATCTAATCCAGTCGGATCCGAACTTCAAGCACCGCTTCGTCGTTTCAACCCCAATCCATTCGGGGACTAATGATGGGGTCATAGTCCTAGGGTAGGGTCATAGGCCTGGCATACATGTCCTGCCCAAGGACTACCCCACACAAAGTACAAGACCCTAAGTCTACCCCGACTGAATTAAGGAATCCCCATTATCCAGTCGGCAACAGGTCCTATATCATCCAGTCGGATACTAGCATTCGGAGAATACCAAGCTAACCGACTGGATACACTCGGTACATCGTAACCTCCCTGGAGGGAAACGGTCATACGTTTCCAGGTGCATTTATTAGCATTTAGAGCATACGTTACCTGTAACGTATGCATTCAATCCCCACTACTCCGCCCTTATATCGGAACCGTTGTGGAGGGCAGCGCACTCTATATAAGCCGCCCTCCCCCACTGGTAGAAGGGTTAGCAAACCATTGTATTCCATATTACACTCGGTAACAAGCTCCGAGAGCACTGAGACGTAGGGCTGTTACCTCCACCGCAGAGGGGCCTGAACTCATACAACCTCGCCGTAGCTAGGACTCTACCCATCTCATTCGTACCCTACACATCTACTGTCAGGCTTATACCCACAACACCACGCATGTGCAGGTGTTTACCCAGTACATCCTTTGTCTGTCGCGAATAATTCTTGCACTTAGTGCAGGGGCACCATGTTTTTGGCTGGCCTTTAGAAAACGCCGTTTCCACGAATTCATAGGTTTTGCTCAACCATTCATCGGTCATATCTCTCTGACTATGGTGACCGGTGTACATCCATTCACGACCAGTCATTCTGGCAAGCTAGCTACATAGTATCCACATATAAAACAATATAAATTATCAGTTCATCAAGTATGTTAAATTAATTATGGCCATTTCTTAATCATGGTTAATACATTGGGATGCACGGCATGCACACCTACCAGCTACTAGGTAAAGATGGGTCCTAATCCCACCCGAGTATGTGTAGATTGGGTCATTTCCCCATGCTCTGCTCCCGACCCAACGCAAAATTTTGGCAGCACCTCCCCGATGTTCTCCTGATACACGTCTCGGCAACTAACCGAGAGGATGTGTACCCGGAGAACAACAAGGAGGAGCTGTCGAAACTTTGCATGGGATTCGGAGCAAAGTGTGGGAAACGACCCAATCTACACATACCCGGGCTGTCCATGGATAATGTTGGACAATTCTAAAGAATCACCGTTATAAATATGCAAATGCATGCATATTTATGACAGGAACCCTTTCGAACGGGAGACGCATATTGGTTACGCAACAACTTTGCATTTTACTACTAAAAATACCTAGCTAGATAGTGTCGTCAGCACGAAGGCCGGAACAGAGCAAAATAAAGGGGGTGGAGGAGGAGTTAAAAAATGTGCTCACTTTCGAATGGAGGGGAGGTCTTCGAAAACCAATCCCTCGCGGAGAAGCTACTGCACATTTAAATGCACACAAATACGCACTCGCGGTAATTGAATAATTGCTAACTAAATTTAACTTTTCTCCCCCTTCTACTTTCTCCTTTTCCTTTTCTTCTTCTTCTTTCTCTTTTTCTACTCGCGGTAATTAAATAATTGCTAACTAAATAATTCTCCCCCTTCTTCTTTCTCTTTTTCCTTTTCTTCTTCTTCTTCTTCTCTTACAACGTGTTTTGTTGGGGGAGTTGGAGGTAGGGAATGGGAGTTTAAGATTAACGAGACTAAAAATCTGTTGATTGGTTCAGGGACTTGGGATTTAACCAGGGAAGGGGAAGGGGAATTACTAGGGCCAACTCCCATCGATCTCTACCCTGGGGAGCCATGGTAATTCAGCGAAGGAATGGGAGTTGACGTCTGAAAACATATTGTTACTTATTTTGTGGCCCATCTCCAGAAGCAAAAGAAAGAAAAAACTACAAAGAAACTAGCTAAATGCATGCGGCAGCATAATTTCTCCTCTAAACAAACCGGCCAACGCTAACTACTTCCTAATCTACGTCAAATAGGAGCCCATCTCTCGTAACCTACCCTTCCTTTCTTTGTTCATGAGAATTATTCCCACGGATAATTCCCAACCAATACCAAACGCTGGATTGGGACTAAATAGTCCACTACCCATGTAAATCCCTCGACCAACTCCCTCTCACAAATTCACAGTCCCTTTCCCATAAACTACCAAACACGCTAAGTATCTCCTCCTAATTGCTAACTAAATTTAACTAAAAATCTACCACTAAAAATCTACCATTAAGTAATTGCTAACTAAATTTAACTAAAAATCTACTACTAACAGATCTAACTAACATAGAAAAATAAACTAAAAAAGAAAAAAAGGGAGGAGGAGCTCACCGGCGAGTCGGGCGGGGATGGCTCGGGGCAGCAGCGGGGCGGGGTTGGCGCGGGGTGGGGCTGGGCTGGGCCAGCGCGGGGCGGCGTGGGGCGGGGCTGGCGCGGGGCGGCGTGGGGTGGGGCTTGTGCGGGGCGGCGCAGCGGGGCGGCGCGGGGTGGGGCTGGTGCGGGACGGCGCGGCGGGGCGGCGCGGCGCGGGGTGGGGCTGGTGCGGGACGACGGCTGTGGGTCGGGAGAGAAGGGAGAGTAGGGAGAGCAGGGAGAGAGAACCGTTATGGCATGCAGTTAGGTCGTGTGCACGGGGGAAACAACCAAGCTATGCCGTCAGCTAGCTGTCGGCAAAGACAACTGTTAGGCTTTGCCGTCAGCTCGCTGTCGGCAAAGCGGTGCCCCGTTAAGCCGTGGTCGGACGTGGGACCGGGGAGCTCCCTATGCCGTCAGCCTCCCTATGACGTCAGTGTTTTTCGCCTTTGCCGTCAGCTGGCTGACGGCTTAGACAAAGCGGACGACATAGATTATCTATGTCGTCAGCCTCTCCTATGCCGTCAGTACTTATTTTGGCTGAGGGCAAAGTCTATTTGCCGTCAGCCCCATGAAATTGCTGACAGCAAAGCTGAAAGCTGTCGGCAAATTATGTTTTTTCCATTAGTGTCTCCCCCGATGTATTCGAGCTTACGAGCTATACAATAAAGACTTTCTTAGTCAAGGGCTTTGCTTTGTGCCATGATCAAAAGTATGAAAAGAACGATAGCATGAAAGATCATGAGACGATCCTATGGAAAGTGATAACTTCACTTATGACACGTATGATGATTGAAACTTGTTGAGAATAAATCAACATAGACCTCAGTCATTGTTGCAATTAATAAGAAGTAATAAGGAAAGAGAGGTTCACATATAAATATATCATCTTAGACACTTTTTACAGTTGTGAGCACTCACCAAACTATTACATGCCTAGGAGTAGATGTTGGACAAGGAAGACAACATAATGAATTGTGTTTGCTTGGTTCCAAACAATGTTATATGATTATAGATCCCTTAGAATGTCACGATTGCTTCCACCTCATGTTAGCCAAAACTCCCGCACCAAGTAGAGATACTACTTGTGCATCCATAAACCTCCAACCCAGTTTTGCCATGAGAGTCCACCATACGTATCTATGGATTGAATAAGATCCTTCAAGTAAGTTGTCATCGGTGCAAGCAATAAAAATTGCTCTCTAATATGTATGATCTATTAGTGTGTGGAAAATAAGCTTTGTACGAACCTGTGATGAGGAAGACATAAAAGCGACAGACTGCATAATAGAGTTCTTTGTCACAGGAGGCAATATAAAGTGACATTCCTCCGCACTAAGAGGACACGCATCCAAACCTCAAAAGAGCATGACAACCTTTGCTTCCCTCTGCGAAGGGCCTATCTTGTACCTTTACTTTTTACCCTTCTAAGAGTCATGGTGATCATCACCAATTCCCTATTTTTGCCTTTGCCTCGGCTGCCGTCACATGCTTGGGAAAGATCTATATTCATATATCAACTTGGAGTTGAGTACTTATGCTTTATTTTTGTTGACTTCACCCTTGAGGTAAACCGTTGGGAGGAAAAACTATAAGCCCCTATCTTCCTCTGTGTACAGCTGAAACTTTGACACCATGAGTACCACGTGAGTTGTAACAATTGTGGAAAACAAAAGAGATGATTGAGTATGTGGGTTTGCCTTACAAGCTCTTATTTGACTCTTTCTGGTGTTGTGATAAATTGCAATTGCTTCAACGACTATGGATTATTGTTGGTTACTTCTCGGTAAGGTTTTTGCTTCATGCTTTGCTTTGTGAAGGAATTGTTACTTTCCCGTAAGAGTCTTTATGATATATTGCTGTCCTATGTGTGATCATGGTGCCTTCATGTCCGTATTATGTTTTATCGACACCTTCGTCCCTCAACATGTGGACATGTTTATGGAACTTGGTTTTCGCTTGAGGACAAGCGATGTCTAAGCTTGGGGGAGTTGATATGTCCATTTTGCATCATGCTTTCATGTTGATATTTATTGCTTTTTGGGTTGTTATATTACTTGTGGTACCATATTTATGCATTTTCTCTCTAATTTTGCAAGGATTATTTGAAGAGGGAGAATTCAGGAAGCTGGAATTCTGGACTAGAAAAGCAGCAAATCCTAGTTCACTATTCTGCACATCTCCAAATGCCCTAAAAATTTACGTGGATTTTTCTAGAATATATTAAAAATACTGGGGGAAAGAACTACCGGAGGGGGGCCACCAGGGCTCCACAAGCCCCCACTCCGCCACCACCCTCCTGGTGGCGGTGGGCAAGCTTGTGGGCTGCCTGAAGGCCCACTAGCCCCCCTCTTTTGCTATATGAAGCGCCCTGGTCTGAAAAAAAAATCAATCGGGAGCTTTTTCGTGGTTTCACCGCCGCCACGAGGCGGAACTTGAGCAGATCCAATCTAGAGCTCCGGCAGGACGATCCTGCCGGGGAAACTTCCCTCCCGGAGGGGGAAATCGTCGCCATCATCATCACCAACACTCCTCTCTGTTGGAATTATGCATTAGAGGCAATAATAAATATAGTTATTATTATAATTCCTGTATCAAGATAATCGTTTATTATCCATGCTATAATTGTATTGAATGAAGACTCATTTACATGTGTGGATACATAGACAAAACACTGTCCCTAGCAAGCCTCTAGTTGGCTAGCCAGTTGATCAAAGATAGTCAGTGTCTTCTGATTATGAACAAGGTGTTGTTGCTTGATAACTGGATCACGTCATTAGGAGAATCACGTGATGGACTAGACCCAAACTAATAGACGTAGCATGTTGATCGTGTCATTTTGTTGCTACTGTTTTTCTGCGTGTCAAGTATTTGTTCCTATGACCATGAGATCATATAACTCACTAACACCGGAGGAATACTTTGTGTGTATCAAACGTCGCAACGTAACTGGGTGACTATAAAGATGCTCTACAGGTATCTCCGAAGGTGTTCATTGAGTTAGTATGGATCAAGACTGGGATTTGTCACTCCGTGTGACGGAGAGGTATCTCGGGGCCCACTCGGTAATACAACATCACACACAAGCCTTGCAAGAAATGTGACTTAGTGTAAGTTGCGGGATCTTGTATTACGGAACGAGTAAAGAGACTTGCCGGTAAACGAGATTGAAATAGGTATGCGGATACTGACGATCGAATCTCGGGCAAGTAAAATACCGAAGGACAAAAGGAATGACATACGGGATTATATGAATCCTTGGCACTGAGGTTCAAACGATAAGATCTTCGTGGAATATGTAGGATCCAATATGGGCATCCAGGTCCCGCTATTGGATATTGACCGAGGAGTCTCTCGGGTCATGTCTACATAGTTCTCGAACCCGCAGGGTCTGCACACTTAAGGTTCGATGTTGTTTTATGCGTATTTGAGTTATATGGTTGTTTACCGAATGTTGTTCGGAGTCCCGGATGAGATCACGGACGTCACGAGGGTTTCCGGAATGGTCCGGAAACGGAGATTGATATATAGGATGACCTCATTAGATTACCGGAAGGTTTTCGGAGTTACCGGAAGGTTCCGGGAGTTCACCGGGGGGGGCAACCCACCCCGGGGGAGCCCATAGGCCTTGGGGGTGGCACACCAGCCCTTAGTGGGCTGGTGGGACAGCCCAAGAAGGCCCTATGCGCCATAAGAAGAAAATCAAAGAGAAAAAAAGGAGGAGGTGGGAAAGGGAAGAAGGACTCCACCCACCAAACCAAGTTGGACTCGGTTTGGGGGGGGGAGACCTTCCCCCTTGGCTCGGCCGACCCCCTTGGGGCTCCTTGAGCCCCAAGGTAAGGCTTCCCCTCTTCCCCCTATATATACGGAGGTTTTAGGGATGATTTGAGACGACTTTTCCACGGCAGCCCGACCACATACCTCCACGGTTTTTCCTCTAGATCGCGTTTCTGCGGAGCTCGGGCGGAGCCATGCTGAGACAAGATCATCACCAACCTCCGGAGCGCCGTCACGCTGCCGGAGAACTCTTCTACCTCTCCGTCTCTCTTGGTGGATCAAGAAGGCCGAGATCATCGTCGAGCTGTACCTGTGCTGAACGCGGAGGTGCCGCCCGTTCGACACTAGATCGTGGGACTGATTGTGGGACGGTTCGCGGGGCGGATCGAGGGACGTGAGGACGTTCCACTACATCAACCGCGTTCACTAACGCTTCTGCTGTACGGTCTACAAGGGTACGTAGATCACACATCCCCTCTTGTAGATGGACATCACCATGATAGGTCTTCGTGCGCGTAGGAAATTTTTTGTTTCCCATGCGACGTTCCCCAACAGTGGCATCATGAGCTAGGTTCATGCGTAGATGTCTTCTCGAGTAGAACACAAAAGTTTTTGTGGGCGGTGATGTGCGTTTTGCTGCCCTCCTTAGTCTTTTCTTGATTCCGCGGTATTGTTTGGTTGAAGTGGCTTGGACCGACATTACTCGTACGCTTACGAGAGACTGGTTTCATCGCTACGAGTAACCCCGTTGCTCAAAGATGACTGGCAAGTGTCAGTTTCTCCAACTTTAGTTGAATCGGATTTGACCGAGGAGGTCCTTGGATGAGGTTAAATATCAACTCATATATCTTGTTGTGGTGTTTGCGTAAGTAAGATGCGGTCCTACTAGATACCCATGGTCACCACGTAAAACATGCAACAACAAAATTAGAGGACGTCTAACTTGTTTTTGCAGGGTATGCTTGTGATGTGATATGGCCAACGATGTGATATGATATATTGGATGTATGAGATGATCATGTTGTAATAGATAATATCGACTTGCACGTCGATGGTACGGCAACCGGCAGGAGCCATAGGGTTGTCTTTATACTAACGTTTGTGCTTGCAGATGCGTTTACTATTTTGCTAGGATGTAGCTTTAGTAGTAATAGCATGAGTAGCACGACAACCCCGATTGCGACACGTTGATGGAGATCATGGTGCGGCGCCGGTGACAAGATGATCGTGCCGGTGCTTTGGTGATGGAGATCAAGGAGCACGTGATGATGGCCATATCATGTCACTTATGAATTGCATGTGATGTTAATACTTTTATGCACCTTATTTTGCTTAGAACGACGGTAGCATTATGAGGTGATCTCTCACTAAAATTTCAAGACGAAATTGTGTTCTCCCCGACTGTGCACCGTTGCTACAGTTCGTCGTTTCGAGACACCACGTGATGATCGGGTGCTATAGACTCAACGTTCACATACAACGGGTGCAAAACAGTTGCGCACGCGAAACACTCGGGTTAAGCTTGACGAGCCTAGCATGTGCAGACATGGCCTCGGAACACATGAGACCGAAAGGTCGATCATGAATCATATAGATCATATGATTAGCATGGGGATGCTTACCACTGAAACTATGCTCAACTCACGTGATGATCGGACTTGAGCTAGTGTAAGTGGATCATGAACCACTCAAATGACTAGAGAGATGTACTTTTTGAGTGGGAGTTTAGCGAGTAATTTGATTAAGTTAAACTCTAATTATCTTGAACATAGTCTAAGTCCACTTTGAATATATTTGTGTTGTAGATCATGGCTCACGCGACAGTCACCCTGAATTTTAATACGTTCCTAGAGAAAGCTAAGTTGAAAGATGATGGAAGCAACTTTGTAGACTGGGCTCGTAATCTTAAGCTAATCTTACACGCTGGGAAGAAGGATTATGTCCTTAATGCTGCGCTAGGAGATGAACCACCCGCTACGGCTGATCAGGATGTTAAGAACGCTTGGTTAGCACGTAAGGAGGACTACTCAGTAGTTCAATGTGCAGTCTTGTATGGCTTAGAACCGGGACTTCAACGTCGCTTTGAGCGTCATGGAGCATTTCAGATGTTCCAGGAATTGAAGTTTATCTTTCAGAAGAATGCTCGGATCGAGAGGTATGAGACCTCCGATAAATTCTATGCTTGCAAGATGGAGGAGAACTCGTTTGTCAATGAACATGTGCTCAAAATGTCTGGGTACTCAAACCGTCTAGCTGAGCTGGGGATTGAACTCCCGCAAGAGGCTATCACTGACAGAATCCTTCAATCACTGCCGCCAAGCTATAAAGGCTTTCTGTTGAACTACAACATGCAAGGGATGAACAAGTCTCCCGGGGAGTTCTTTGCGATGTTGAAAGTCGCAGAGTCTGAACTCCGTAAAGAGCATCAAGTGTTGATGGTGAATAAGACCACTAGTTTCAAGAGAAACGGTAAAGGCAAGAAGGATAATTCAAAGAAGAGCGGCAAGCCTGTTGCCAATCCGACGAAGAAACCCAAAGCTGGACCTAAGCCTGAAACAGAGTGTTACTATTGCAAGGGTTTGGGTCACTGGAAGCGCAATTGCCCCAAGTATGTGGCAGATAAGAAGGCGGCCAAAGAAAAATCAGGTATATTTGATATACATGTTATTGATGTGTACTTAACCGGCTCTCGTAGTAGTGCCTCGGTATTCGATACCGGTTCTGTTTCTCATATTTGCAACTTGAAATAGGAACTGCGGAATAGACGAAGGCTGGCGAAAGATGAAGTGACGATGCGCGTAGGAAATAGTTCCAAGGTTGATGCAATCGCCGTCGGCACAGTTTCACTTCAGTTACCATCAGGATTAGTTATGAACTTGAATCATTGTTATTTAGTGCCTGCGTTGAGCATGAACATTATATCTGGATCTTGTTTATTGCGAGACGGTTACTCTTTGAAGTCAGAGAATAATGGTTGTTCTATTTCTATGAGTAACATCTTTTATGGTCATGCACCCAATGTGAGAGGATTGTTCATATTGAATCTTGATAGCGATACACACATACATAACATTGAGACCAAAAGAGTTAGAGTTAACAATGATAGCGCCATATTTTTGTGGCACTGCCGTTTAGGTCATATTGGTGTAAAGCGCATGAAGAAACTCCATGCCGATGGACTTTTGGAGTCACTTGACTTTGATTCACTTGACACGTGCGAACAATGCCTCATGGGCAAGATGACTAAAACTCCGTTCTCCGGAACAATGGAGCGTGCAAGTGACTTGTTGGAAATCATACATACCGATGTGTGTGGTCCGATGAGCGTAGAGGCACGCGGCGGTATTCGTTATTTTCTCACCTTCACTGACGATTTGAGTAGATATGGCTATGTCTACTTAATGAAGCACAAGTCTGAGACATTTGAAAAGTTCAAGCAATTTCAGAGTGAAGATGAAAATCATCGTGACAAGAAGATCAAGTTCCTACGGTCTGATCGTCGGGGTGAATATCTGAGTTTCGAGTTTGGTGCTCACTTAAGACAATGTGGATTTGTTTCACAGTTGACACCGCCTGGAACACCACAACGTAATGGTGTGTTCGAACGTCGTAATCGTACTTTATTGGAGATGGTGCGATCTATGATGTCTCTTACCGACTTGCCGTTGTCGTTTTGGGGTTATGCATTAGAAACAGCTGCATTCACTTTAAATAGGGCACCATGAAAATCCGTTGAGACGACACCATACGAACTGTGGTATGGCAAAAGGCCAAAGTTGTCGTTTCTTAAAGTTTGGGGATGTGATGCTTATGTCAAAAAGCTTCAGCCTGAAAAGCTGGAACCCAAAGCGGAAAAGTGCGTCTTCATAGTTACCCAAAAGAGACAGTTGGTACATCTTCTATCTCAAATCCGAGGGCGAAGTGTTTGTTGCTAAAAACGGAGCTTTTCTCGAGAAGGAGTTTCTCTCGAGAGAATTGAGTGGGAGGAAGATAGAACTTGACGAGGTTGTCGAACCTCTCATCCCTCTGGATGGTGGCGCAGGGCAAGGGGAAACCTCTGTCGTTGCGATGTCGGTTGAGGAGGAAGTTAATGATGATGATCATGAAACTCCGGTTCAAGTTTCTGTTGAACCACGCAGGTCGACGAGACCACGTGCTGCTCCAGAGTGGTATGGTAATCCCGTCTTATCAATCATGTTGTTGGACAACAATGAACCTGCAAATTATGAAGAAGCAATGGTGGGCCCAGATTCCAACAAATGGCTAGAAGCCATGAAGTCCGAGATAGGATCCATGTATGAGAACAAAGTGTGGACTTTGGAAGTACTGCCTGAGGGCCGCAAGGCTATTCAGAACAAATGGATCTTTAAGAGGAAGACGGACGCTGACGGCAATGTGACCGTTTATAAAGCTCGACTTGTGGCAAAGGGTTTTTCACAAGTTCAAGGAGTTGACTACGATGAGACATTCTCACCCGTAGCGATGCTTAAGTCCGTCAGAATCATGTTAGCAATAGCTGCATTTTTCGATTATGAAATCTGGCAGATGGATGTCAAAACGGCGTTCCTTAACGGTTTCCTTAAGGAAGAATTGTATATGATGCAACCCGAAGGTTTTGTCGATCCTAAGAATGCTAACAAGGTGTGCAAGCTCCAGCGATCCATTTATGGACTGGTGCAAGCATCTCGGAGTTGGAACAAACGCTTTGATGAGGTGATCAAAGCATTTGGGTTTATACAAGTGGTTGGAGAATCTTGTATTTACAAGAAAGTGAGTGGGAGCTCTGTGGCGTTTCTAATATTATATGTTGATGACATATTGCTGATTGGAAACAACGTAGAGTTTTTGGAGAGCATAAAGGATTACTTGAATAAAAGTTTCTCTATGAAGGACCTAGGAGAAGCTGCTTACATTCTAGGCATTAAGATCTACAGGGATAGATCAAAACGCCTGATAGGACTTTCACAAAGCACATACCTTGATAAAGTTTTGAAGAGGTTCAAAATGGAACAGTCCAAGAAAGGGTTCTTGCCAGTTTTACAAGGTACGAGATTGACTAAGACTCAGTGCCCAGCAACTGATGATGATAGAGAGCATATGCGCACCGTCCCCTATGCTTCAGCCATAGGTTCTATCATGTATGCAATGTTGTGCACTAGACCGGACGTTAGCCTGGCCATAAGTATGGCAGGTAGGTTCCAGAGTAATCCAGGAGTAGATCACTGGACGGCGGTCAAGAATATCCTGAAGTACCCGAAAAAGACTAAGGAGATGTTTCTCGTGTATGGAGGTGACGAAGAGCTCGCCGTAAAAGGTTACGTCGATGCAAGCTTTGACACAGATCCGGACGACTCTAAGTTGCAAACCGGATACGTATTTATTCTTAATGGGGGTGCGGTAAGCTGGTACAGTTCCAAGCAAAGCGTCGTAGCAGATTCTACATGTGAAGCGGAGTACATGGCTACCTGGGCGGCGGCTAAGGAGGGTGTCTCGATGAAGCAATTCATGACCGATCTTGGAGTGGTGCCAAGCGCACTGAATCCAATAACCTTGTTCTGTGACAACACGGGTCCCATTGCCTTAGCAAAGGAACCACGGTTTCACAAGAAGTCCAGACACATCAAACGACGCTTCAACCTCATCCGCGACTACGTCGAAGGGGAGGATGTAAATATATGCAAAGTGCACACGGATCTGAATGTAGCAGACCCGCTGACTAAACCTCTTCCACGGGCAAAGCATGATCAACACCAGAACTGTATGGGTGTTAGATTTATTACAATGTAATTCGCATGATGATGTGAGGGCTAGATTATTGACTCTAGTGCAAGTGGGAGACTATTGGAATTATGCCCTAGAGGCAATAATAAATATAGTTATTATTACAATTCCTGTATCAAGATAATCGTTTATTATCCATGCTATAATTGTATTGAATGAAGACTCATTTACATGTGTGGATACATAGACAAAACACTGTCCCTAGCAAGCCTCTAGTTGGCTAGCAAGTTGATCAAAGATAGTCAGTGTCTTCTGATTATGAACAAGGTGTTGTTGCTTGATAACTGGATCACGTTATTAGGAGAATCACGTGATGGACTAGACCCAAACTAATAGACGTAGCATGTTGATCGTGTCATTTTGTTGCTACTGTTTTTCTGCGTGTCAAGTATTTGTTCCAATGACCATGAGATCATATAACTCACTAACACCGGAGGAATACTTTGTGTGTATCAAACATCGCAACGTAATTGGGTGACTATAAAGATGCTCTACAGGTATCTCCGAAGGTGTTCGTTGAGTTAGTATGGATCAAGACTGGGATTTGTCACTCCGTGTGACGGAGAGGTATCTCGGGGCCCACTCGGTAATACAACATCACACACAAGCCTTGCAAGCAATGTGACTTAGTGTAAGTTGCGGGATCTTGTATTACGGAACGAGTAAAGAGACTTGCCGGTAAACGAGATTGAAATAGGTATGCGGATACTGACGATCGAATCTCGGGCAAGTAACATACCGAAGGACAAAGGGAATGACATACGGGATTATATGAATCCTTGGCACTGAGGTTCAAATGATAAGATATTCGTGGAATATGTATGATCCAATATGGGGATCCAGGTCCCGCTATTTGATATTGACCGAGGAGTCTCTCAGGTCATGTCTACATAGTTCTCGAACCCGCAGGGTCTGCACACTTAAGGTTCGACGTTGTTTTATGCATATTTGAGTTCTATGGTTGGTTACCAAATGTTGTTCGGAGTCCCGGATGAGATCACGGACGTCACGAGGGTTTCCGGAATGGTCCGGAAACGAAGATTGATATATAGGATGATCTCATTTGATTACCGGAAGGTTTTCGGAGTACCGGGAATGTACCGGGAATGACGAATGGGTTCCGGGAGTTCACCGGGGGGGGACCCACCCCGGGGAAGCCCATAGGCTTTGGGGGTGGCACACCAGCCCTTAGTGGGCTGGTGGGACAGCCCAAGAAGGCCCTATGCGCCATAAGAAGAAAATCAAAGAGAAAAGAAAAAAAGGAGGAGGTGGGAAAGGGAAGAAGGACTCCACCCACCAAACCAAGTTGGACTCGGTTTGGGGGGGAGACCTTCCCCCCTTGGCTCGGCCGACCACATACCTCCACGGTTTTTCCTCTAGATCGCGTTTCTGCGGAGCTCGGGCGGAGCCCTGCTGAGACAAGATCATCACCAACATCCGGAGCGCCGTCACGCTGCCGGAGAACTCTTCTACCTCTCCGTCTCTCTTGCTGGATCAAGAAGGCCGAGATCATCGTCGAGCTGTACGTGTGCTGTACGCGGAGGTGCCGTCTGTTCGGCACTAGATCGTGGGACTGATCGCGGGACGGTTCGCGGGGTGGATCAAGGGACGTGAGGACGTTCCACTACATCAACCTCGTTCACTAACGCTTCTGCTGTACGGTCTACAAGGGTACGTAGATCACACATCCCCTCTCGTAGATGGACATCACCATGATAGGTCTTCGTGCGCGTAGGAAAATTTTTGTTTCCCATACGACGTTCCCCAACACTCTCGTCGGAGGGGAGGCATCTTCATCAGCACCATCTCCTCTCCAATCCCTAGTTCATCTCTTGTAACCAATCTTGGTCTCGCAACTCCAATTGGTACTTGTAAGGTTGCTAGTAGTGTTGATTACTCTTTGTAGTTGATGCTAGTTGGATTACTTGGTGGAAGAGTTTATGTTCAGATCCTTGATGATATGCATTACACCTCTGGTCATGATTATTATTATGTCTTGTGGTTACTTTTGTTCCTGAGAACATGGGATAAGTCATGCTGATAATAGTCATGTGAATTTGATATTCGTTCGGTGTTTTGATATGATGTATGTTGTTTTTCCTCTAGTGGTGTTATGTGAACATCGACTACATAACACTTCACCATATTTGGGCCTAGAGGAAGGCACTGGGAAGTAGTAAGTAGATGATGGGTTGCTGGAGTGACACAAGCTTAAACCCCAGTCTATGCGTTGCTTCGTGAGGGGCTGATTAGGATCCACTAGTTTAATGCTATGGTTAGGCTTTGTCTTAATTCTTATTTTGTAGTTGCGGATGCTTGCAAGAGAGGTTAATCATAGGTGGGATGCTTGTCAAAGTAAGGGCAGTACCCAAGCGCCGGTCCACCCACATATCAAACTATCAAAGTAACGAACGTGATTCATATGAAGATGATGAAACTAGCATGAAAGAAATCCCGTGTGTCCTGGGTAGCGTTTTTCCTCCTATAAGACTTTGTTCAGGCTTGTACCTTGCTACAAAAGGGATTGGGCCACTTGCTGCACCGTTGCTACTACTTGTTACTTGTCACTCTTTGCTTGCTACGTTTCACCTCGCTATACAATCACTTGTTACCGCTACTTTCAGTGCTTGCAGTTATTACCTTGCTGAAATCCATTTATCAGAGCCTTCTGCTCCTTGTTGGTTTCGACACTCTTACTTATCGAAAGGACTACGATTGATCCCCTATACTTGTGGGTCATCAGGAGCTTCGTAAATACTTTTCCGCCGCCGCAAGCTTCCGTTTCCGCGAGATCTCATCTGGAGACCCTTCCCGGCGCCCTGCCGGAGGGGACTTCGGAGTTGGAGGGCTTCTTCATCATCATCATCGCCCCTCCAATGACTCGTGAGTAGTTCACTTTAGACCTACGGGTCCGTAGTTAGTAGCTAGATGGCTTCTTCTCTCTCTTGGATCTTCAATACAAAGTTCTCCATGATCTTCATGGAGATCTATCCGATGTAATCTTCTTTGGCGGTGTGTTTGTCGAGATCCGATGAATTGTGGATTTGTGATCAGATTATCTATGATATATATTTGAGTCTTTGCTGATTTCTTATATGCATGATTTGATATCCTTGTAAGTCTCTCCGAGTCTTGGGTTTTGTTTGGCCAACTAGATCTATGATTCTTGCAATGGGAGAAGTGCTTGGTTTTGGGTTCTGCCATGTGGTGACCTTTCCCAGTGACAGTAGGGGCAGCAAGGCACACATCAAGTAGTTGCCATCAAGGGTAAAAGGATGGGGTTTTTATCATTGGTTTGAGATTATCCCTCTACATCATGTCATCTTGCTTAAGGCGTTACTCTGTTCTTATGGACTTAATACACTAGATGCATGCTGGATAGCGGTCGACGTGTGGAGTAATAGTAGTAGATGCAGAAAGTATCGGTCTACTTGTTTTGGACGTGATGACTATACAAATAATAATTGCATAGATATCGTCACGACTTTGCGCGATTCTATCAATTGCTCGGCAGTAATTTGTTCACCCACCGTCTACTTGCTTTCATGAGAGAAGCTACTAGTAAACACTACGGCCCTCGGGTCTATTCACATCCATCGTTTACACCTTCGCTTTTACTTTTCTTTGTTACTTTGTTGCTTTCAGTTCTCACTTGGCAAACAATCTATAAGGGATTGACAACCCCTTCATAGCGTTGGGTGCAAGCTTTTGTGTTTGTGCAGGATCTTGAGATACTCTTCCGCCGGATTGATACCTTGGTTGTCAAACTGAGGGAAATACTTACCGTCGCTGTGCTACATCACCCTTTCCGCTTCGAGGGAACACCAACGCAAGGCTCCAAGGCCACGGGGGAAATCCTTTGCATACTTGCCTAGGAAGTCCTTTAAGGCGTAGCCATAGCTGAAGAATTCCTGGTGCCGTCGACACAACTATTTCCTGGCACCGTTGCAAGGGATACACAACAAACATCAGAAGTATTTTTGGCGCCGTTGCCGGGGAGGAGAAATCAAGATCTATCCAAGTAGGTCTCACAAACTCTTCTCTTGCATTTACTTTTGTTGCCAGTTGCCTCTCGTTTTCCTCTCCCCTACTTCATATTTGCCGTTTTCATTCGCCTTTCTCCTTCGCCGTTTTCTTTTGCCTTTTTGCTGTCTTCTTTTGCACGTTTCACTCTCTCTTCCTACTCGTTTGTGTGTGAGATAGTCCATCAATGGCTAGACCCACCACTCCAAACGACACCCCTGAAAATGAAGTTCTCAATTTCAGGCAAAATGAGGAAGAAAATTTGAATGACGCTTGGTACACGATTTGCAATGCTCAAAGTAGATCTACTCGTAAGCAATCCACTACCGTCCTCCTTCGCAGTTTCTATGTTGGAATTTCTCCTTGGAATAGGTATATCCTTGATACCATTGTAGGTGGGAACTTTTTGGGGAGCCATACTGTTGACTCCTATAGAGCTATCATTAATTTGGTAGGCTCACCCCCGCTCATGGTTAATGGAACTATCTTGACCTTGGAACACGTTATGCAAAGGCTTGACGCTATTGAAAACAAAATTGCCACAGTTGAACTTATTGAGGGTTTGGATAGAAAGATCCACAATCAAATTACTCAGTATGGATCCAAAGTGGGAAACTTTTTGAAAAATTTAAAGGAGAAGGAACTTATAGTTAATGATTCTTCTAGAATTGGCAAATTAGAAGATGTCATAACCAACTTGGGTTCCGCTTTTGCCTCTGTGGAAAATACTCCAAATCTTACTCTCAAAAAGACCGTCAAGCCTGTTTTTGTTCCTAGATCTAGTGGTGAGTCATCTAATAAAGATGAAAATCTTAAGATGATAAATGATCACGCTACCTATGGTTTGAGCACCAAAGATGACTATACGTGATTCCATCACTTTCGCCTAGCTAAGGGCGTTAAACAAAAGCGCTTGTTGGGAGGCAACCCAACGAATTTATCCTTTTTATTTCTGTTTTGTGTTTTCACACTTTCATAATTATGTTATGATTGTGTTTTTTGTGTTTCTTTTTGCGTTTGTGCCAAGCAAAACCATTATGATTAGTCTTGGGGATGATCATTTGGTCATGCTGGAAAAGACAGAAACTTTCTTCTCACGAAAAGAATTTTCATTTTTTTTCTGCATGAGATTTTGAGATGATTATTTTTGCTGCTCATTGCTACACAAATTCTTCAGACTGTCGTAATTGTTCAGAAGTTTTGAAGAACAGAGGTAGACGAAATATACAGATTGCTACAGACTGGTCTGCTGTTAACAGATTCTGTTTTTGTTGTGTTGGTTGCTTATTTTGATGAAACTATGGATAGTATCGGGGGGTATTAGCCATGGAAGATTGAAAGTACAGTAACCCAACATAAGCACAAGTAGAATTTAAGTTTTCTACAGTACCTAAGGAAGTGGTGGTTTGCTTTCTTGTACTAATGTTATCACGAGTTTCTGTTTAAGTTTCGTGTTGTCAAGTTTTCAAGTTTTCGGTGAAGTTCTTATGGACAAAGATATAAATAGTGGCAAGAGCTCAAGCTTGGGGATTCCCAAGGTACCCCAAGAGATTCAAGGATGCCGTAAAAGCCTAAGCTTGGGGATGCCCCGGGAAGGCATCCCCTCTCTCGTCTTCAATCCATCGGTAACGTTACTTGGGGCTATATTTGTATTCACCACATGTTATGTGTTTTTGCATGGAGCGTCTTGTATCGTAGGAGTCTCTTATTTTTTTTTGTGTCAGAATCATCCTTGCTGCACACCTAGAGAGATATACATGCACACACCTTGATTTTGTTGAGCTTCACATATATCTTTTGGTAGACAACTTAGCTCACATGTGCTTCACTTATATCTTTTGAGCTAGATACTTTTGCTCTGTGTCCTTCACTTATATCTTTTAGAGCACAGCGGTGCGTGGCTTGGTAGTTGATCTATGCTTTGAAAGTAGTCTCAAAAGGGGTGGTTATCCAAAGGGATACGAAAACTTCCACCTTCATGTGCATTGAATAGTTAGAGAAGTTTGATTCATCTCAATTAGTTTTGAGTTGTGGTTATGGTAATATTGAAAGTCATGCTAGTAAGGTGTTGTGGATCTAGAAATACTTGTGTTGAAGTTAGTGATTCCCGTAGCATGCACGTATGGTGAACCGCTATGTGATGAAATCTGAGCATGATTAGTATATCGATTGTCATCCTTTGCGTGGCGGTCGGGATCGCGCGATGGTTCATACCTACCAACCCTTCCCCTAGGAGTATGCGTTGAATGCTTTGTTTCGATTACTAATAAATCTTTTGCAACAAGTATATGAGTTCTTCATGACTAATGTTGAGTCCATGGTTTAGATGCACTTTCACCTTCCACCATCACTATCTTCTTAGTGTCGTGCAACTTTCGTCGGTGCACAAAACCCACCATTAGCCTCCCTCAAAACAGCCACCATACCTACCTACTATGGCTTTTTCAAAGTCATTCCGAGATATATTGCCATGCATCTACCACCATGACATGTGCCACCACTTCTACATTGCCTTTGCATGTTTGTAAGATAGCTAGCATGATGTTTCCATTGATGTCTATGCCATGCTAGATCATTGCCACGGTACACTACCGAAGGCATTCTATATAGAGTCATCGTTACTCTAAGTTTTGAGTTGAAAGTGTGATGATCATCATTAATGGAGCATTGTCCCATGTGAGGAAATAAAAGAGGCCAAATAATCCCACAAAAAAAAGAGGCCAAAGAGCCCACCAAATAAAAAAATGAGAGAAAAAGAGAGAAGGGACAATGCTACCACTTTTTCCACACTTGTGCATATTAAGCACCATGATCTTCATGATTGAGAGTCTTTCGTTTTGTCACCAACATATAGCTAGTGGGAAATTTTCATTATATAACTTGGCTTGTATATTCCAGTGATAGGCTTCCTCAAATTTGCCTTAGGTCTTCGTGAGCAAGCAAGTTGGATGCACACCCACTAGTTTTCTTTAAGAGCTTTCACATACTCGTAGCTCTAGTGCATCATTTGTATGGCAATCCCTACTCATTCACACTGATATCTATTGATGAACATCTCCACAGCTCATTGATATGCCTAGTTAATGTGACTATCTTCTCCATTTAGTCTTGCAACCTCCACTACATTCCACACCATCTATAGTGCTATAACCATGGCTCACGCTCATGCATTGCCTGAGAGTTGAAAATGTTTGAGAAAATAAAGGTGTGAAACAATTACTTGGCCAATACTGGGGTTGTGCATGATTTAAATTCGTTGTGCAATGATGATAGATCATAGCCAGACTATATGCTTTTGTGGGGATAACTTTATTTTGGCCTTGTTATTTTGAAAGTTCATGATTACTTTGCTAGTTTGCTTGAATTATTATTGCTTCCACGTCACTAGAAAACTATTGTTTTGAATCTAATGGATTTGAACATTCATGTCACATAAGAGGAATTACAAAGGACACCTATGCTAGGTAGCATGAAAGCATCAAAAATTCATTCTTATCACTTCCCTACTCAAGGACGAGCAGGAGTTAAGGTTGGGGATGCTTGATACGTCTCAAACGTATCTATAATTTTTTATGGTTTCACGCTGTTATCTTGTCTTCTTTGGATGTTTTATGTACCTTTTATATCTTTTTTGGGACTAACTTATTAATTCAGTGCCAAGTGCCAGTTCCTGTTTTTTTTCATGTTTTGACTCTTTTCAGATATGATTTTGGAACGGAGTCCAAATGGAAGAAAAACTCCGAAATGATTTTTTCCCGAACGGAAGAAGACCACGGGGCTTTTGGCCCAAGCCAGGTGGGCTCGAGGGAGCCCAGAAGCCCCCACTCCGCCACCAGGGGGGAGGCGGCGGTGGGCAGGCTTGTGGCCTCCCTGGCCGCCTCCTGACCTAGGTCTTTGGCCTATAAATTCCCAAATATTCCGCAAAAAATCAGGGGAGCCTCGAAAATACTTTTCCGCCGCCGCAAGCTTCCGTTTCCGCGAGATCTCATCTGGAGACCCTTCCCGGCGCCCTGCCGGAGGGGACTTTGGAGTTGGAGGGCTTCTTCATCATCATCATCACCCCTCCAATGACTCGTGAATAGTTCACTTCAGACCTATGGGTCCGTAGTTAGTAGCTGGATGGCTTCTTCTCTCTCTTGGATCTTCAATACAAAGTTCTCCATGATCTTCATGGAGATCTATCCGATGTAATCTTCTTTGGCGGTGTCTTTGTCGAGATCCGATGAATTGTGGATTTGTGATCAGATTATCTATAATATATATTTGAGTCTTTGCTGATTTCTTATATGCATGATTTGATATCCTTGTAAGTCTCTCCGAGTCTTGGATTTTGTTTGGCCAACTAGATCTATGATTCTTGCAATGGTAGAAGTGCTTGGTTTTGAGTTCTGCCATGCGGTGACCTTTCCCAGTGACAGTAGGAGCAGCAAGGCACACATCAATTAGTTGCCATCAAGGGTAAGAAGATGGGGGGTTTTATCATTGGTTTGAGATTATCCCTCTACATCATGTCATCTTGCTTAAGGCGTTACTCTGTTCTTATGGACTTAATACACTAGATGCATGCTGGATAGCGGTCGACGTGTGGAGTAATAGTAGTAGATGCAGAAAGTGTCGGTCTACTTGTTTCGGACGTGATGCCTATAGAAATAATCATTGCATAGATATCGTCACGACTTTGCGCGGTTCTATCAATTGCTTGGCAATAATTTGTTCACCCACTGTGTACTTGCTTTCATGAGAGAAGCGACTAGTAAACACTACGGCCCCGGGTCTATTCACATCCATCGTTTACACCTCCGCTTTTACTTTGCTTTGTTACTTTGTTGCTTTCAGTTCTCACTTGGCAAACAATCTATAAGGGATTGACAACCCCTTCATAGCGTTGGGTGCAAGCTTTTGTGTTTGTGCAGGATCTTGAGATACTCTTTCGCCGGATTGATACCTTGGTTCTCAAACTAAGGGAAATACTTACCGTCGCTGTGCTACATCACCCTTTCCGCTTCAAGGGAACACCAACGCAAGGCTCCAAGTCCACGGGGGAAATCCTTTGCATACTTTCCTCGGAAGTTCTTTAAGGCATAGCCGTAGCTGAAGGATTCCTGGTGCCGTCGACACAACTATTTCCTCGCACCGTTGCAAGGGATACACAGCAAACATGAGTGTCACAAACTTATCTCTTGCATTTACCTTTTTTGCCAGTTGCGTCTCGTTTTCCTCTCCCCCACTTCACATTTGCGGTTTTCATTTGCCTTTCTCCTTTGCCGTTTTCTTTTGCCTTTTTGCCGTTTTCCGTTGCCAGTTTTCTTGCTTGCTTGTGTTCTTGTTGGTTTGTTGAAGTCATCATGGCTGAAAACACCAAACTTTGCGACTGCTCGAGTACCAATAATAATGATTTTATTAGTACTCCGATTGCTCCCGCCACTAGTGCGGAATCGTATGAAATCAACGCTGCCTTGCTGAATCTTGTTATGAAAGAGAAATTCTCTGGCCTTCCTACACTACTGGAATCCAGTAATTTGTCGTCTGCCTGATCTTTGCCGTCTGCTGGCCGATGGCAAATAGACTCTTTTCCATCAGTTGCTAGCAAAGAGACGGCAAAGAACTGGATGATGGCAAAGATAACCTTTACCATCAGTGCGACAAAGATGGAATAAGCAGAGGGTAAAGACACGGCTGATGGTAAAGATGGTCCAGACAGACGGCAAAGAGTCACGGCAACTGAAGCCATCCCCTTTGACGTCTGTCTCGACCCCTTTGCCTTCAGGGTGATCCCCAGGCGGACGACAAAGGGAACGGCCTTCTAACAGCTGCCGCCCCATCTCCCCCACCCCCATCTGCCCTCTCCCTCGGTCCCCATTCTCTCTCTTCCAGATCCACACCCCTCTGCCTCTCCTCCCCACCACCCTGATGGATGGAACCTCACGGAGGAGGAGAAGGGATGGATCCCCCACACCACAAGATGGAGGAGCATAGTGCGTGCGTCTTCCACAGATCCACCCCTCTTCTCCATGGATCCACGATGGAGGAGCAAATTCGCCTCGATTCGCCGCCATTTCATCCGATTCCAGTCCGCCTCGCGTGGATCCGGCCCTTGCGCTCGCTGATTTTGTGTTTGCTCGGCAGGAACTAGCCGCTGCGGAGGAAGAAGCAATGCGCTCACCGCCGCCCTTCACCGCGTCCCCTGCCTCCTCTCACTCCGGCGCCGCGAGCCGCCTCACCGTCCGGATACCCTCGATCTGGACATGTCTCTGCTACATCCCTACAAACACGTCATCGCCCAGGCCCAGTACGGCACCGGCAAGACCTCCATGATCTCCCTCTCCGTCTGCCAGGTCATCGATACCAACGTCCACGAGTAAGGCCTCGCTCCACTCACATTAATCCGCGTTACGAATTCTGTGGACGGATTCAACTCTGGTTTCGGCGCGGATTTCTGGACTCTGTTAGAAACATTGGGAGTAAATCTTCCCTCGGCAATTTAATTGATGTTAATATTTTGATTTGGTAGGGTGTAGACGCTGATACTGTCGCCAACTAGGGAGCTTGCAGCACAAACAGACAGGGTCATGCAGGCTGTTGGTAGCTTCATGAGCGTCTATGTGCACGCGTGTGTTGGTGGCAAGAGTATCGACAAGTATATTAGGAAGCTCGAGTCTGGAGTGCATGTCATGTCGGGAACCCCGGTCCGAGTATGTGATATGATCAAGAGAAGGACCTTGCGCACACGAGCCATCAAGCTCCTAGTCCTGGCAAGTTTGCTCTTGTCATGCTACATTTGTTTTCTTTTGAAATATGAATTTGGTCAAGTTCAACGATTCTAACATGATTGATTTCATTACAGGACAAAGTCGATGAGATGTTGAGCAGAGGTTTCAAGGATCAGATATATGATGTCTACAGATATCTTCCCCCAGAACTTCAGGTCCCTCTTTGAACTATTCTTTTGTGTAGTTTATCAGTCTATCCTGTCACGCTTTTCACTGCAGAGTTCAATTTGTCACCGGACTGTATTTTTTTTCTACATATATCACCTTTCTGACTTGATTTTTTCATTGAGCAAGACCAATGTTTTACAACGTTTTCTACTCTAATCATCTTGCTATAGCTAGCAATGCATGTCATTGTTATTCACTGGTTAGTTGCGCGTGCGTTGCTATGAAAGATGAATTTTGTGAGTCATCAAGCTACTTTGTGAGTCATCAAGCACACACTTGTTGGATTCTTAAATGCCCCTTTTTATCTCTAGCCTCTAGTTACTTCCTCCATGCATATTTTTTACCTCTGCTCTTCGTCTACCCTCTACCATGGTGGCAATATTATGGCAAAATCTTGTTTGCAAAAATAGTAGACTTCTACTTCTAATTGAACTATTGCCATACACCTAACAACTGCTTGCCCCTGAAATAAGGACAATAATGGGCCAAGGGCAGGGAACTGCATCATACAGTAAAGATTAAGGCATATACTTCAATGACAATCACGATCAAAAAACTATTCCATGCTGACGAGGAAACATAAGGTGTCACTTCTGTTACTACATGTAGACAATATATGGAAACTCACGAGGAAATGAAAGAACTAACTAAATTTGTTTATACCGCAGAGAATAGAGCTCTTACTCCCATAATTAATTTACTTAATTCGGGGATTTTACCCATTGTCCGTGTGTATCTCCCTTATCTGATACCCATACAACAATTCCTCTCTCGGGACCTCATGAGGCAAAAAAAAATGAGTAACTACCAACAACATTAATCTACAGATATGATGGTTACCCGCTAATACAACTATAGACATGTAAGTCAGCCCAAAGAATTTTAATGAGCTATTCTAACAGCAGGATGTTTAATACCAAGGTATCAACTTACAAACTTCAAGTCTTGGGCTGAGCAGTTGCTCATTGCAGCTACTTGTATTACTGGGCAGTTGCTCATTGCATCTACTTGCTATGTACGATTAAAATATTCCACCAAAAACATGGGTGACGTACAACCATTCTTGGAGGGGTTAGCTTATGCGATTAATTTCAACACCGTCTACACACGCCCCCCTCTCTCGCTCTCTATTAAGCATCTCTCTATGTGTATGTGTGTCACACACGTGTGATAAGCCTATCTAACTAATTGCTACCGAGACCAGCCAAGCTGTCCTCACTTGAACGTGCCGGTGATCTACGCTGCCTCGCTACGGGCCATGGTTTACTTTAGTCTTATCTTTGTACTACAACGTTCTAGAGGCCATCCATATATATTTAATATTTTGACAATAAAATTTGGAAGTTTGCTATACTATTTTTAAGCTGCCCGTAGTTTTATCTAAGCCATACCATTTTTTATGTTGGTTTCTCTATTTTTGGACATTGATTTTTTTGACGATGCTTTACTTTGGATCCTCCTAATTCATATTTTTAATTAATTAAACATTCATGCATTGTTGTGTGGTCATTCCTAAAATATTTAAAATGTGAAACTTAAACTGCATTTTCAACTTTAACAATTTTGAGTTTTTAATGTGTGTCGCTACTATTAAATATATTTTTTGTAATTAATTAAGCATTCTGCATAGTTGTTCAATTATTCTTATAATATCTTAAATCTGAAACTTAAGCTAGATGACCTCCCTTGTGAAATTATCAGATCTCCATTATTGTTTGATTCTTTAATAATTTTAGGATTTTTCTACATATACTTGGAGCATATATTGAATAGAAAATGCACAGATTTTATAAAAATATTTTCAGAAACACTATGTGCATCACATGCAAATTTGGGAGTATATACGTATGTTTGACAAACATGATTGTTATAGCATACACATATATGCATTTTGGTATTGTGTGTGCTGATTTTTGGATGAGAATAATTAGTTCACATGTTGTACAACACACTTAGGTATATACTAGCAAAATGGCCCGTGCGTTGCCACGGAAGAAAAAAAACATAATCTTCAGTGATGGTGACCACATTATGTTCACATATCATCGCTTGATTTAGAAATTTTGTGCACAAATGCAAGAAAATATTTCTTCTTTTAAATTTATTCACAAGTTGAAGCAATTTTTACATTTTCAAAAAATATATATCATGGTTGTCAAAAATCTTGGTAACTCAAAGATTTATTCAGAATTTCAAGAATTTTTTTAGAAAACATACAATAATAATCCGATACATCCAACAGTTAATTCTACAAAATTCGCACAGGTATATTGTCACAAAGAATTCGAGGCACTAATGTTTAACTACATACATTAGATCTTTCGTGAACAATTTTACAAATATGGGAATAATTTTAAAATCGAGAACATTTCTTACAATTCGCAAACATTTACTAAAAATCGTGAATATTTTTTATATTTCGAACGGGTTTAAATATTTTCTTTTGAATTGGCGACCAATTCAAGAAAAGACGAACATAATTTCTGATATTGGAGGATTTTATTTTAAATTCACAAACATTTTTTGAAACGCATGAAGTTTTTCTGAATAAACAAACATTTTTATAAAGTAGTCATATATTTATTAAATTCATGGAGATTGTTTTGGAATTTGCAAAAAAAATATAAAATCCGGCGCTTTTTTTGAATCCTATTTTTAATTCAAAATAAAAAGTCATGAGCATTTTATTTCAAAATTCATATTTTTTAATATGCAAAAGTTTTTGTAATTCTAAATTATTTATATTATAAATTAAAAAAATGGAAAGGAAAATTTTAAATTAAAAAAAAGAAACTATCAAAACAGGCATTATCTATTTTTAAAATTTTAGGACATTATTTAAATGCATTAACATATTTTGAATTAGAAATCATTTTGTTAAATGCCTTTAATAATTTTAATACATGGAATTGTATTTGAGATCATGGAATTTTCTTATTGTACAAACATTTTTTTCTAAAATTGCAAACATTTTTTTAAAAATTGCAAACAGTTTATTGTATATGCGAGCATTTTTTACCAAATTTCGAGCAATTTTTGAAGTCACAAACATTTTAATTTTTTAAATATGTTAATTTATAATTTTTAGTTTATTAAAATTTAAAAAATTATATGAAATTCTAAATTATTTAAAATAGAAAAATAAAATGAAAACTAAAAATAAATAAATAAACGGAACTAAAAGCACGCGCCTGTGCATGGACCGGCCCATACAGTGTGCTGAATATTCTCCTAGCGTGCAGAGCGTAATATAGGAGGTTTTTACATGGGCCGGCCCAGTCCAAGATTTTTCGCTTTGTGAAATGTTTTCTATTACTTACCGGTGGCATGGTGGGTAATTTGTGCAAACTTTAAGGATAATTTCCAAAACGGATGACCAGAAACCGTATCTGCTTTATTATAGCAAAAGGGCTCGTGCGTTGCAACGGGAGAAAAAAATACCACACGCTTTTAATTGATTTATTAAAATAATAAGCTAACTAACTAATGTAGTCAGTCCTATCCTATTTTGTTGAGAAATCAACCCGTCCATTGTTAATTCCACCATGATGAGAAATTACGCGGGACAAGCAAAGCAAAACAAAGAGGCTACGTGAATTGATCAATGGACTGTTATCTTATTTCACTCATGGGGTAGAGAATGTGGGATCAGATGACAAACTGAAGGTGGTGTTTCATTCTCTGTCTGTACAACAATACAATCGTACATTCAATACATTCATTCATCAGCAAACAAATCCCCACAAAACAAAAATTCTTGCCGGTGCTTGGCACACGGTTGGAGCCATGGGGGGGATCTTACCAGATGATGAGTTCCTGCTGGAGGAGGGGATACGATGAGGGGTGCAAGGGTTAGGCGCCTCTATCTAGCCATAAGGAGTCGTCGTTGCCGCGCCATAACCTCGGAGTTCCCCGTGTGAGCCATGGAGGTCCGCCTCCACCTGCAAGTACTTCGCTCCGCCACGCCTTATTCGTGCGCCGCCGCCGTTCTGCATCGAGCAGACGCATCATACCCAGTCATTGTAGCTGTCGCCTTGATTTGATCCAGAAGTTGTGCTCGAGCGCCGATACGGGGGCAGCAAGCGAGCAGAGATACGACCGCGGAGGCGGATGGGTTGAGATCGACAACAGTGGTGGTTGAGGTTGGCCGCGGCAGCGAGTGGTGTGACAGCGGCCTGGGCACATGCCAGGGTGGACCAGGGTCGATGCGTTGCGCTCAAGCGCCGCAACAGGGGCAGTGAGCGGGAAGAGGTACGGCCGCGGAGGCGGGTGGGTTGAGATCGTCAGCGGAGGCGGTTGAGGTCGGCCGCGGTGGCGAGTGGTGTGGCGGCGGCTATATGTGTTGGTTGTGATGTATATACCAGTGCATAGCTCTCAGCTGGGCGCTTGGGACGTGTGTAAGAGAGAACTCATCCTGCCTGATTTTGCGGACGTGTATACGCATGATAGCGGGCGAGCGTCATGCATCTATGTTTACCTGACAATGACGAACTGCAAGAAAACATGGAGCATGTCTTACGCACAAAAAAAGGAGCCGTGTTATATTTCAGGCCGGCCTTCATGTTCTCCGCCAGATCACTGAGCATCATGACCTGCTAATGACGTCGGTCAGCAGGACAGATGGATGTGTACGCAGGTGGTCGCCGGATAGCTGCGTACGTAGGGAGTCCCCAACTGCACGTCTTGTAGTTTGTGAGTCCTCGTATTCTCTGCTAGAGTGCTGACTATTATATGAAGGGCATGATGACCTGTTAATGGCGCCAGTCATCGGATGGTCACTCGGCTGCCTAGCTCATATACAGAAGGGTCTTCGCCACCAATCGCCAGGCTCTGTACCGATGAATATTATATAGTTTTTGCAGCGAATCATTTTTTTCCTTTTGCGTTGTAGATAAATGATAGAGCGCGGGTTGAATAACAAAAATTACAGGGGCTTTTTTATAAAAATGCTGCGGTGGGTTTTCCGACGGAAGCAATAGCCGCTTTATTATTAGGTATAGACTTGTGTGTCACGGCTGGATGTGTAGGACCTTGACAAAAAATAAAAGTTTAGTAATTTTCTATGTAATGTCACTTTCCACGTTCACCTAGTGTAACACACATGGACTCTTGGGCTGATCCAATCTGCCTTGTAACATAAGGACCTCTTCCTTCAAAAACGTACGCTCGTTCAACCCCACACATAGAATTATGATCTGATGGTTATTTGTATATTTTCTTCTAGGATTAACGTGAAGGCTCGAAGGAGGCTACCTTTTTTTTTAAGAAAACGATGGTTGCTTACTTTTTTTTGTTTCAGTAATATTAAACGTGTCAGCTGCCTTTTTTATGTGAACAGTGTTACGTAAGTTTTGTTTCATCTCTAGCATTAATTATCTAATCCAAGGGTGTAATTAATTTCAATGGTGTAATCTTATTTGGCACTTACATTTTCCATGTTATGTTTGTAGGGCATCAAACAATTCTTTGTTGCTGTTGAGAAAGAGTAATGGAAGTTTGATACACTATGTGATCTTTATGAAACTATTGTAATATATGGATATGAAACTTTGTATGTATGGATGAAACTATTGTAATATATGGTTTGATACGGATGAAACTTGCATAATATGTATGTATGTATGGATGAAACTTATTTTAATATGGTTATCAGTATGGCAACAACATTATTTCTGTAATATATATATATATATATATATATATATATATATATATATATATATATATATATATATATATATATATGACTCCTTTTATATACTCCTGGGTGTATGTACTCCCACATTTAATATACCTCACATACGAGTGTATTATACCCCTTCTTTATTTTTTATATACCTAATTAATTATTTCAAGATACCTCAGTACAAATACTGTCAAAAAATATCAATAGAATTATCAGTTTTTTCAATATACCATTTTCACGTACAAAAAAGCAGTATATGTGCAAGTACAAGAAAATATTGATATTCAAATGAGATTTTTCACATAACTCACTTCGGGGTATCTACTATTCAATAATGAAGTATATTAAAAATGATAAATAGGTATAGTCAGGTCATCTATGTGGTATATTAAACGTGAGAGTACGTACACCCAGGAGTATGGAGCCATTTTCCTATATATATATATATATCCTGAAACTATTGTAGTATATGGATATATATGAAACTTTGTATGCATGTGGATGAAACCGGTGTAATATATGGTTTGGTACGGATGAAACTTGCATAATATGTATGTACTATGGATGGAAGTTATTTTAATATGGTTATGAGTACGAAAACAAATTTATTTTTGTCAAATATATATATATATATCCTGATTATTGTGAAAAATGCTGGATATAATAAGAAATAAAATAAAAAGGGGCTGGTTCCCCCCTTTGCCGTCTGCCTCCACATGACAAAGGGGGGATGGTAGACGACAAAGAGGGGAGAGAGAGGGGCTTGGTTCCCCCCTTTGCCGTCTGCCCCCACATGGCAAAGGGGGGATGGCAGACGGCAAAGAGGGGAGAGAGAGGGGCTTGGTTCCCCCCTTTGCCGTCTTCCCCCACATGGCAAAGGGGGGAGGGCAGACGGCAAGGAGAGGATGCCTGCCGTTAACACTTAACGGGACCGTTGGTGTATCTGCCGTCCCATTTAATTTGCCGTCTGACCCATCATGGCAAAGATTCTTTGCCGTCCGCTTTAAAAAAGCAGACGGCAAAGAACCTCTTCACCGAATTTTTTTGCCGTGTACTTTGCCGTCTGCTGACCGACGGCAAAGCCTTTGCCGTCCGTGGTTCCCCCCTTTGCCGTCAGCCATGGCAGATGGCAAAATTATAAATTCCAGTAGTGCTAGTGAAGATGCCGCATCCCATCTCAATACCTTCATTGAACTTTGCGATATGCAAAAGAAAAGAGATGTGGATAATGACGTGATTAAGTTGAAGCTTTTTCGTTTCTCGTTGCGAGATCGCGCAAAAACTTGGTTTTCTTTTTTGCCTAAAAATAGTATCGATTCTTGGGATAAGTGCAAAGATGCTTACATATCCAAGTATTTTCCGCCGGCTAAGATTATCTCCCTACATAACGATATCATGAATTTCAAGCAACTTGATCATGAACACGTTGCACAATCTTGGGAGTGGATGAAGTTAATGATTAGAAATTGTCCCGCTCATGGCTTGAGTTTGTGGATGATTATACAAACCTTTTACGCTGGTTTGAATTTTGCTTGTCGCAATATCTTGGACTCCGCCTCAGGTGGAACATTCATGGAAATCACGTTAGGAGACGCTACAAAACTCCTAGACAATATCATGACCAACTACTCTCAGTGGATCACAGAAAAGGTCACCTGCTAGCAAAAAGGTACATGCTATAGAAGAAATTAACTCGCTTAGTGCTAAGATGGACGAGTTGATGAATTTGGTTGCTAGTAGAAATGCTCCTTTAGATCCTAATGACATGCCACTATCTTCCTTGATTGAGAGTAGCAATGCTAGTTTGGACATTAATTTTGTTGGTAGGAACAATTTTGGCAACAACAATGCTTTTAGAGGAAACTATGTTCCTAGGCCTTTTCCTAGTAACTCCTCTAACAATTATGGCAATTTCTACAACAACACTTATGGAAATCACAACAAATTACCCTCTGATTTAGAGAGTATTATCAAAGAGTTCATCAACTCTCAAAAGATTTTCAATGCGTCCATAGAGGAAAAACTACTCAAAATAGACGATTTGGCTAAAAGCGTGGATAGGATGTCTTGTGATATTGATGCTTTGAAAGTTAGATGTGCTCCTCCCAAGGTCAACTTGGATGAAACTTTAAAAGCTATGCGTGTCTCCATGAATGAGAGCAAAGAAAGAACCGCCCAAATTCACGCTAGGCATGAATGGTTTAAAAGGGTGCGTTCTAGTGATGCAAATCACGAAGATCTTAAAGTGCTTGGTGTGACTCCTCTTGAATCTTTGTTTTCGCGTGTCAAACCTATTGATGAAGGGGTTGGATATGAATCCACTTTGGTTGAAAAATGCCCCAATGATTCGGAGTCCACCTATCTTGATGATAAAGGTGTGGAGAGTGGAGTAGAAGAAATCAAAATATTGGGTAGTAATGAAACTCCCACTTTGGATTTCAAGGAATTCAATTATGATATTTGCTCCTTGTTTGAATGCATTTCTTTGATGGAATCCATTGCAAACTCTCCACATGCTTATAGCCAAAACAAAGCCTTTACCGCTCATATCGTAGATGCTATGATGAAATCTCTTGAAGAGAAGCTCGAATTAGAAGTCTCTATACCTAGAAAAATTCATGATGAGTGGGAACCTACTATCAAAATCAAAATCAAAAACTATGAATGCAATGCTTTGTGTGATTTGGGTGCTAGTGTTTCCGCGATTCCAAAGTCTTTATGTGATATTCTTGGTTTTCATGAGATTGAGGAGTGTTCTCTTAATTTGCATCGTGCGGATTCTACTGTCAAGAAACCCATGGGAAGGATCGATGATGTAATTATTGTTGCAAATAAGAACTATGTACCTGTGGATTTCATTGTACTTGACATAGATTGCAATCCTCATGTCCCATTATTCTTGGTAGACCTTTCCTAAGGACTATTGGTGCTATCATCGATATGAAGGAAGGGAATATTAGATTTCAATTTCCTCTAAAGAAGGGCATGGAGCATTTTCCTAGAAAGAAAATAAGATTGCCTTATGAATCTATGATGAGGGCTACTTATGGTTTGAGCACCAAAGATGACTATATGGGATTCCATCACCTTTTGCCTAGCTAAGGGCGTTAAACAATAGCGCTTGTTGGGAGGCAACCCAACGAATCTATCCTTTTTCTGTCTGTTTTGTGTTTTCCACACTTTCATAATTCTGTTATAATTGTGTTTTTTGTGTTTCTTTTGCATTTGTGCCAACTAAAACCGTTATGATTAGTCTTGGGGATGATCGTTTGGTCATGCTGGAAAAGACAAAAACTTTCTTCTCACGAAAAGAACTTTCATTTTTTTCTGGAAGAGCTTTTGAGTTGATTCTGTTTGCTTCTGATTGCTACGAGAATTCTTCAAACTGTCATAATGTTTCAGAATTTTTGAAGCACCAGAAGTATACGAAGTATACAGATTGCTACACACTAGTCTGCTGTTAACAGATTCTGTTTTTGTTGAGTTGGTTGCTTATTTTGATGAAACTATGGATAGTATCGGGGGGTATTAGCCATGGAATATTGAAAATACAGTAACCCAACATCAACATAAGTAGAATTTAAGTTTGCTACAGTACCTAAGGAAGTGGTGGTTTGCTTTCTTATACTAATGATATCACGAGTATCTGTTTAAGTTTCGTGTTGTGAAGTTTTCAAGTTTTGGGTGAAGTTCTTATGGATGCCCAAGGCACCCCAAGAGCTCAAGCTTGGGGATGCCCAAGGCACCCCAAGTTGATTTAACGATGCCGTAAAAGCCTAAGCTTGGGGATGCCCCGGGAAGGCATCCCCTCTTTCGTCTTCAATCCATCGGTAACATTACTTGGGGCTATATTTTTATTCACCACATATTATGTGTTTTGCTTGGAGCGTCTTGTATCGTAGGAGTCTTTTATTTTTGTTATGTCACAATCTTCCTTGCTGCACACCTAGAGAGAGAGAGACATGCACTCACCGTGATTTTGTCGAGCTTCACTTATATCCTTTGGTAGACAATTCAGCTCACATGTGCTTCACTTATATCCTTTGAGCTAGTTGATTTTGCTCTATGTGCTTCACTTATATCTTTTAGAGCACGGAAGCGCGTGGCTTGGTAGTTGATCTATGATATGAAATTAGTCTCAAAAGGGGTAGTTATCCAAAGGGATATGAAAACTTCCACCTACATGTGCATTGAATAGTAAGAGAAGTTTGATTCATCTCAATTAGTTTTGAGTTGTGGTTGTGGTAATATTTAAGTTGTTAGTAAGGTGTTGTGGATCTAGAAATACGTGGGTTGAAGTTAGTAATTCACGTAGCATGCACGTATGGTGAACCCCTATGTGATGAAGTCTGAGCATGATTAGTCTATTGATTGTCATCCTTTGTGTGGCGGCTGGGATCGCGCGATGGTTTATACCTACCAACCCTTCCCCTAGGAGTATGCGTTGAATGCTTTGTTTCGATTACTACTAAAACTTTTGCAACAAGTATATGAGTTCTTCATGACTAATGTTGAGTCCATGGTTTAGATGCACTTTCACCTTCCACCATCACTATCTTCCCTAGTGCCGTGCAACTTTCGCCGGTGCACAAAACCCACCATTAGCCTCCCTCAAAACAGCCACCATACCTACCTACTATGGCTTTTTCAAAGCCATTCCGAGATATATTGCCATTTAACTACCACCATGACATGTGCCACAGCTTCTACATTGCCATTGCATGATCTTAAGATAGCTAGCATGATGTTTCCATTAATGTCTATGCCATGCTAGATCATTGTCACGGTACACTACCGAAGGCATTTCATATAGAGTCATCATTGCTCTAAGTTTTGAGTTGTAAGTGTGATGATCATCATTGATGGAGCATTGTCCCATGTGAGGAAATAAAAGAGGCCAGCTAAGTCCATTTACAAAAAGAGGCCAAATATGCCCACCAAAAAAGAAAAAAAAGAAAAAAAGAGGCCAAAGAGCCCACCAAAAAATGAGAGAAGAAGAGAGAAGGGACAATGCTACTATCCTTCCACACTTCTGCTTATTAAGCACCATGATCTTCATGATTGAGAGTCTCTCGTTTTGTCACCACCATATAGTTAGTGGGAAATTTTCATTATATAACTTGGCTTGTATATTCCAATGATAGGCTTCTTCAAATTTTCCTTAGGTCTTCGTGAGCAAGCAAGTTGGATGCACACCCACTAGTTTTCTTTAAGAGCTTTCACATACTCTTAGCTCTAGTGCATCATTTGTATGGCAGTCCCTACTCATTCACATTGATATCTATTGATGAGCATCTCTATAGATCATTGATATGCCTAGTTAATGTGACCATCTTCTCCTGGTTTATCTTGCAACCTCCACCACACTCCATTCCACTTAGTGCTAAAACCATGGCTCACGCTCATGTATTGCGTGAGAGTTGAAAAGGTTTGAGAAAGTAAAAGTGTGAAAACAATTACTTGGCCAATACCGAGGTTGTGCATGATTTAAATTTGTTGTGCAAGGATGATAGAGCATAGCCAGACTATATGATTTTGTAGGGATAACTTTCTTTTGGCCTTGTTATTTTGAAAGTTCATGATTACCTTGCTAGTTTGCTTGAATTATTATTGTCTCCACATCAATAGCAAACTATTGTTTTGAATCTAATGGATCTGAACATTCACGTCACATAAGAGGAGTTACAAAGGACATCTATGCTAGGTAGCATGAAAGCATCAAAATTTCATTTTTTATAACTTCCCTACTCGAGGACGAGCAGGAGTTAAGCTTGGGGATGCTTGATACATCTCAAACGTATCTATAATTTTTGATGGTTTCATGTTTTTATCTTGTCAACTTTGGATGTTTTACGTACCTTTTATATCTTTTTTAGGACTAACTTATTAATTCAGTGCCAAGTGTCAGTTCCTGTTTTTATGCGTTTTTGACTTTTTTCAGATCTGATTTTGGAACGGAATCCAAACGGAATAAAATCCCCGAAATAAATTTTTCCAGAACAGAAGAAGATCGGGGGACTTGAGGGCCAAGGCAGGAGAGCTACAAGGGGCCCACAAGCCCTGTAGCTGCCACCAGGGGGGCGGCTGCTACCAGGCTCGTGGCCTCCCTGGCGCTCCCCTGCCCTAGCTGTTTCGCCTATATATTCCCCAAAATCCAGAAAAAATTAGGGCATGCACAAAAAGACTTTTCCGCCGCCGCAAGCTTCCGTTTCCGCGAGATCTCATCTGGAGACCCTTCCCGGTGCCCTGCCGGATGGGACTTTGGAGTTGGAGGGCTTCTACATCAACATCATCGCCTCTCCAATGACTCGTGAGTAGTCCACTTCAGACCTACGGGTCCGTAGTTAGTAGCTAGATGGCTTCTTCTCTCTCTTGGGTCTTCAATACAAGTTCTCCATGATCTTTATGGAGATCTATCCGATGTAATCCTCTTTGGCGGTGTGTTTGTCGAGATCCGATGAATTTTTGATTTGTGATCAGATTATCTATGAATTATATTTGAGTCTTTGCTGATTTCTTATTTGCATGATTTGATATCCTTGTAAGTCTCTCCGAGTCTTGGGTTTTGTTTGGCCAACTAGATCTATGATTCTTGCAATGGGAGAAGTGCTTGGTTTTGGGTTCATACCGTGTGGTGACCTTTCCCTGTGACAGAAGGGGAAGCAAGGCACACATCGTGTTGTTGCCATCAAGGGTAATAAGATGGGCTTTTATCGTAGATATGAGATTGTCCATCTACATCATGTCATCTTGCTTAAGGCGTTACTCTGTTCTTATGAACTTAATACACTAGATGCATGCTGGATAGCGGTCGACGTGTGGAGTAATAGTAGTAGATGCAGAAAGTATCGGTCTACTTGTTTTGGACGTGATGCCTATAGATATAATCATTGCCATAGATGACATCACGACTTTGCGCGGTTCTATCAATTGCTCGACAGTAATTCGTTCACCCACCGTCTACTTGCTTTCATGAGAGAAGCCACTAGTGAGAACTACGGCCCCCGGGTCTCTTCACAACTATCGTCTCCACTTTTGCTTTTACTTTGCTTTGTTTACTTTTTGCTTTCAGTTCTCACTTTGCGAACAATCTATAAGGGATTGACAACCCCTTCATAGCGTTGGGTGCAAGCTCTTTGTGTTTGTGCAGGTACTTGTGACTCGACACGATTCTCCCACTGGATCGATACCTTGGCTCTCAAACTGAGGGAAATACTTACCGCCGCTGTGCTACATCACCCTTTCCTCTTCAAGGGAACACCAACGCAAGGCTCCAAGGCCGCGGGGAAATCCTTTGCATATTTGCTAAGGAAGTCCCTATAGGCGTAGCCAGTGACAGAAGGATTCCTGGCGCCATTGCCAGGGAAGGTCTGTTGTCGCAGTAGTAGGATCTATGCCACTCGCATAGCGAATTTCCTTGGCGTACCCATCCGCGAAGGAGATCCGCCGCTCCATACAGCTTTCCTTGACCGCGTCGCTTTAACACGCTACCAGTTCCTTGAGAGGGATGATGAATCCCTCCTATACCGTTTAATATTAACCGGCAGCGTGTTTTCCATATTACCCTTCCTGCTCCTGCCTTCTTTGACTTTCAGGTAAAACGGATATATTACATACCAGAGGAGAGGCCGGACCATTATGATTTTGGGTGTTTTCCATATATTACATACCTGCGTGTTTTCCATTATGATTTTGGGTGTCGCCCGGACCATCCACGGGAGTAGACCAACTTAGGCCAAAAGCCTAAGCTTGGGGGAGTACGTGTTTCTCACCGACTTTACATTCTTGCTTATGCTTTCCCTTTGTTTGTCGGTGTTCACACTTTGCCACTGTATCATCCATGCTAGTTTATTTCTTTTTCTCGTATTCTTTTCGTGTGTCTGTCTAGTTTGAGAAAACCCAAAAAGATTTTCTTGTTCTTCTTTTTCTTGTTGGGAGCTTTCCCGTGTAAATAGTTTTCTTTTTCTTTGGGTCAAGGTAGAAGATCATGGTTACAATGTTTAGTGGCTCTCGAATGCATATCTGCTTATCTGTTAAAGAGCCATATTACTTTGTCTTCTCCTTTGTGTTTGCATGCAGATTCCAGCTTAGTCCAATGCACGAGCACGCTTATTATTGTTCACATCGTTCGATCGTGCAAATGAAAGGCAATAATGACGATATATGATGAAGTGACTGAGCCTGGAAAAGCTGGTATGGACTTGATCTATTTTGTTTTTGTAAATATGACTAGCTCGTCGTTCCTGATTCAGCTTTGTTGTGAGAAAAACATGTTTGCAATGACAACTTAGAGATCATAGTTCTTGATACCATGCTTACTTAGCTAGGAGCTTATAATGGTTCGTCTTGGATGCCAACATGAATGTTGAGATGACTATGATGTAGTATGATAGGATGGTATCCTCCTTTGAATGATTCAAGTGGCTTGACTTGGCGCATGTTTACGCATGTAGTTGAAACAAAATCAACATAGCCTCTATGATATTCATGTTCATGGTGATTTATGTCCTACTCATGCTTGCACTCAATGTTGGTTAATCTCAATGCATTTTGATGACTGTTATCGCTCTCTAGTTGGTCGATTCCGAGTATTTTGCTAGCCCTCACTTGTACTAAGCGGGCATACTGCTTGTGCATCCACTTCCCTAAACCCAAAGTTGTTCCATATGAGTCCACCATACCTACCTATATGCGGTATCTACGTGTCGTTCCAAGTAAATTTGCATGTGCCACTCTCTAAATCTTCAAGAAATAATCTGTTTTGCATGCCCGAACCGCTCATGTAGTGACAAGGGGCTACCAGTATCTTCCATGCTAGGATTGTTATCCTCGATATGTGTTTATTCACTATCATTCACGAGAAAGGGGTCGGTAATTGGAATGCCCAGTTCCGTGCTCAAATCGAAAAGATAATTGCAAACAAAACTCCCCCTAGGTTGATGTTGGTATGGACGGCACCCGAGTATTCGGCTAGTCGTGGAGTGTGATTGATTGGTGGTGGGGGAGTCAAAACTTTACTTTTTTGTCTCGGAACCGCCTATAGCATGTGTAGCGTGGAAGATGGTGAGAACTCTTAGTCATTGCGTTGACAATGAAAGCATGCCACCCAAAATTATTATCTCTGTTTTCAAGCTTGAGATCTGGCACCTCTGCAAATCAATGCTTCCCTCTGCGAAGGGCATGTCTATTTTATGTTCCTGTTGAGTCATGCTCTTCTGATAAAAGCACCAATTAGAGAGCACCTCTGTCATTTTTATGGTTTGCTTTTAACTACCTTGAGTATGACTGTGACTGGATCTTCTTTGCCATGAATTACAATGTTTAGTGAGCCCTTGGTCTTTGAAGGTGCTCTTCATTTATGTTTTGCGGTCTCAGAAAGAGCTAGCGAGATACCATATGTTCATACTGCTTCATGATTGTCTTGATTGAAGTGTTGACGTTTGAGACTTATTATTATTTGCTCGCTAGTTGATTATGCCATTGATATGAGTTTACCGTGAGACCTTGATGTCATTTGCTTTTGTGGTTAGCTTGTGATCTTGCTGAAATTCTGGTTATGAGTTAGATATAGTTTCAACAACAAGATCAAACAGAGTTCGTAAAAGTTTTTCTTTTGTCTCTTTCAGTTTGTCAACTGAATTGCTTGAGGACAAGCAAGGCTTTAAGCTTGGGGGAGTTGATACGTCTCCGTCGTATCTCCTTTTCCAAACTCTTTTGCCCTTGTTTTGGACTCTAATTTGCATGATTTGAATGGAACTAACCCGGACTGACGCTGTTTTTAGCAGAATTGCCATGGTGTTGTTTTTGCTCAGAAATAAAAGTTCTCGGAATGACCTGGAAATCTACGACGATTTTTTGTGGAATATATAAAATATACTTGCGCAAGAATCAATAGGAGGGACGGAGCCAGGAGCTCACAAGCTCACCAGGCCCCCCCTGGTCGGGCCTCGCAGGCTTGTGAGCCCCTCGGGGCTCCGCCGCCCCCAATTCCAGCTCTATATATCCTCTTTCGTCCGGAATTCAAGGAGAAGAGTTCACCACGTTTGACGATACGGAGGCGTTGCCACCTCCTGTTCTTCCTCTAGAGGGCAGATCTGGAGTCCGTTCTGGGCTCCGGAGAGAGGAGATCGTCGCCATCGTGATCATCAACCTTCCTTCATCGCCAATTCCATGATGCTCTTCACCATTCGTGAGTAATCTCATCGTAGGCTTGCTGGACGGTGATGGGTTGGATGAGATCTATCATGTAATCGAGTTAGTTTTGACGGGGATTGATCCCTAGTATGAACTATGTTCTGAGATTGATGTTGCTACTACTTTGCCATGCTTAATGCTTTTCACTAGGGCCCGAGTGCCATGATTTCATATCTGAACCTATTATGTTGTCGCCAATATATGTGTGTTTTAGATCCTATCTTGCAAGTTGTAGTCACCTACTATGTGTTATGACCTGGCAACCCTGGAGTGACAATAGCCGGAACCACTCCCGGAGATGACCATAGTATGAGGAGTTCATGTATTCACCAAGTGTTAATGCGTTGGTCCGGTTCTTTATTAAAAGGAGAACCTTAATATCCCGTAGGTTCCATTAGGACCCCGCTGCCACGGTTGGGATGGACAATAGATGTCATGCAATTTCTTTTCCCTAAACACGTATGACTACATACGGAATACATGCCTACATTAGATTGACGAACTAGAGCTAGTTACTTATCTTTTCGTGTTATGACTGTTGCATGATGAATAGCATCCGGCATAATCATCCATCACCGATCCAATGCCTACGAGTTTTTCCTACTGGTCCTTGCTACGTTACTTTGCCGCTACTGCTGTCACTGCTGCTAGTGTTACTCTGCTGCTGTTACAGTTACTTTGGTGCTACTGGTTACTGTTGCTACTGCTTCTATCATACTACCTTGCTACTGATACTTTGCTGCAGATACTAAATCTTTCAGGCGTGGTGGAATCGACAATTCAACTGCTAATACTTGAGAATATTATTTGGCTTCCCCTTGAGTCGAATCAATAAATTTGGGTTGAATATTCTACCCTCGAAAACTGTTGCGATCCCCTATACTTGTGGGTTATCAAGGGGTACTACCGCAAGCCCTAGTGGTACTACCGCTAGACCTGGGCGGTACTACCGCTAGGCAGACTCAAAGCCACGGTAGTAGGAATACTACTACCGAGCCTAACACTGCTGGAAAAGTATTTGCAAAAAGTCCGACGAAGTACAACCGCTCAGAGAGGGAGGTACTACCATCCCTAAGTGGTACTACCGCTCGACTGGAGCGGTACTACCGCTCAGCTAGCGGTACTACCACTCATCTAGAGCGGTACTACCGCTAGCGAGCGATACTACCGCTGAACCCTTTGCAAATGCAAGGATAGACCAAGCGGGTGCTCCATTGCCGCAAAGAGAAGGTGGTGGAAAGAAAATGAGTGCGTGTTTGAGTTGATTCCACCCAAAGCTTTCTGACGCGGACCCCGTCTTAATAGTATGGTTTTCCTACTACTCAACACTACCAAAGAGAACCGTAGGAAACACCGTGCTCCAACAACACCGAGGAGCGACGAATCATCTTGTGCCCTGTGAAGTATTATCTGCAGAGTTGCTGTCATCAATCACCAAAACTACTTAGAACAAAATATGCCCTAACAATCTCCCCCTTTTTGGTGGATTGATGACAACACCGGATTTGGACAAAAACATATTAATGAAAACGTAGACATGTGAGAATGAAGATAAAGGCACAAGATAAATGATCTCACAGGCTAAGTATATAGAGAGACTTCAGAGATAATATAAGGATAGCATATGTCTCACACCATATGACAAAGAGTCATCACACACATAATAAAATATCCAACAAACTTAAACCAACCAAGTTCAGAAAAGAAAGATTCAAATACGAACGAAAAAAGCAAAGGAAAATATCTAACACTCTCTCCCCCTTTGGCATGAGTACACCAAAAAGGCAGAGAGGACGCGAACACAGGTGGTGGCTCAGTCATACTCAACAGACACATCCGTAGCTCCTCATCGTCCTCATCATCCTCGTGATGCTCCTCGTGATCAGACCCCGCTGCATCTTCTTCATCAGACAACTCCTGATCAGTCCCATCTCACTGGTAGTCTCTAGCCTGCATCCAGGCAGCCTCTGGAGTGATGGCATCCTCAGAACCACTAGAGACGTGCACATCAAGCGTCCTCAGGAGATGCTTATTCTGCTGACGGTTCTCCTTCTGAGCCACATGAGTTAGGTATTGTCCTTTTGCTTGCATGCAAAACAAGGTCCTCATTGTTGGGGAACGTTGCATGGGAAACAAAAAACTTCCTACGCACACGAAGACCTATCATGGTGATGTTCATCTACGAGAGGGAGAGTGGATCCACATACCCTTGTAGATCGCTAAGCGGGAAGCGTTAGGAAACGTGGTTGATATGGTGGTACAACTTCGTGATTCAAATCACCGTCGTCCCATGATCCGTTCCGACCTAGCGCTCAACGGACGGCACCTACGTGTTCAGCACACGTACAGCTCGATGACGATCTTGGCCTTCTTGATCTAGCAAGAGATACGAAGAAGTAGATGAGTTCTCCAGCAGCATGATGGCGCGCCGGTGGTGGTGATAATCTACTCCTGCAGGGCTCCACCTGGGCTTCGCAGAAATCCGATCTAGAGGAAGAACTATGTGGTATAGGTTGGAGTTGCACGTGGCAAAGTTCTTTCTCAAAAGCCCTAAAACCACCAATATATATAGGAGGAGGGGAGGGGCTAGCCTTGGGGCTCAAGGGATCCCCAAGGGCACCGGACGATTGGGAGGAGGTGGACTCCCACCCCAATTCGGTTTGGGGGAAGGAGTCCACTCCTTCCTTCCTACCTCCCTCTTTCCTTGTTTTTTCTTTTCCTTTGGTTTTTTTCCACTTGTGGAGCCATAGCCCTCTTGGGCTGGCCTCACCAGCCCACTAAGGGCTGGTGCGCTACCCTAGGGTTACTGGGCTCACTCCTGGGTGGGTGGTCCCCTCCCGATGAATACCCGGAACCCATTCGTCACTCTCGGTACACTGCCGGTAATGCCCGAAAACTTTTCGGTAACCAAATGAAACCATCCTATATATCAATCTTCGTTTCCGGACCATTCCGGAAACCCTCGTGACGTCCGTGATCTCATCCGGGACTCTGAACAACCATCGGTCACCAACACATATAACTCAACTATACTAAAACATCATTGAACCTTAAGGGTGCAGACCCTGCGGGTTCGAGAACTATGTAGACATGACCCAAGACACTCCTCGGTCAATATCCAATAGCTGGACCTGGATATCCATATTGGATCCTACATATTCTACGAAGATCTTATCGGTTGAACCTTTGTGCCAAGGATTCATATAATCCCGTATAACATTCCATTTGTCCTTCGGTATGTTACTTGCCTGAGATTTGATCGTTGGTATCCCTATACCTATTTCAATCTAGTTACCGGCAAGTATCTTTACTCGTTCCGTAATACAAGATCCCGTGACTTACACTTGAGTGACATTGCTTGCAAGGCTTGTATGTGATGTTCTATTACCGAGTGGGCCCCGAGATACCTCTCCGTCACACGGAGTGACAAATCCCAGTCTTGATCCATGCTAACTCAACGGACACCTTAGGAGATACCTGTAGAGCACCTTTATAGTCTCCCAGTAACGTTGTGACGTTTGATACACACAAGGTATTCCTCCGGTGTCAGTGAGTTACATGATCTCATGGTCATAGGAATGAATACTTGACACGCACAAAACAGTAGCAACAAAATGACATGATCACATGCTACGTTTATAATTTGGGTCTTGTTCATCACATGATTCTCCTAATGATGTGATCCAGTTATCAAGTGACAACACTTGTATATGGTCAGAAAACCTTAACCATCCTTGATCAACTCGCTAGCCAAGTAGAGGCTTGCTAGGGTCATTGTTTTGTCTATGTATCCACACATGTATCTATGTTTTCATTCAATACAATTATAGCATGGATAATAAACGATTATCATGAAACAGGAAACATAATAATAACTATTTTAGCATTGCCTTTAGGGCATATTTCCAACAGTCTCCCGGTTGCACTAGAGTTAATAATCTAGTCTCACATCGCTATGCGATTTACATTGGAATGAATCTAACACCCATACAGTTCTGGTGTTGATCATGCTTCGCTCGTGGAAGAGGTTTAGTCAGAGGATCTGCTACATTCAGATCCGTGTGCACTTTGCAAATATTTACGTCCTCTCCGTTGACGTAGTCGCGGATGAGGTTGAAGCGCCGTTTGATGTGTCTGGTCTTCTTGTGAAACCTTGGTTCCTTTGCTAAAGCAATGGCACTAGTTTGTCATAGAACAAAGTTATTGGATTTACTGCACTTGGCACAACTCCAAGATCCGTCATGGAATGCTTCATCCAGACACCCTCCTTAGCTGCCTCCGAGGCAGCCATGTACTCCACTTCACATGTAGAATCTGCTATGACGCTTTGCTTGGAACTGCACCAGCTTACCGCACCCCCATTAAGAATAAATACGTATCCAGTCTGAGACTTAGAGTCATCCGGATCAGTGTCAAAGCTTGCGTCGACGTAACCCTTTACGACGAGCTCTTCGTCACCTCCATAAACAAGAAACATTTCCTTAGTCCTTTTCAGGTACTTCAGAATATTCTTGACCGCCGTCCAGTGATCTACTCCTCGATTACTTTGAAACCTCCCTGCCATACTTATGGCCAGGCTGACGTCCGGTCTAGTGCACATCATTGCATGCATGATAGACCCTATGGCTAAAGCATAGGGGACGGTACTCAACTTTTCTCTATGTTCCGCAATTACTGGACACTGAGTCTTACTCAACTTTATACCTTGTAAAACTGGCAAGAACCCCTTCTTGCACTGTTCCATTTTGAACTTCTTCAAAACTTTATCAAGGTATCTGCTTTGTGAAAGTCCTACCAGGTGCCTCGATCTATCCCTATAGATCTTAATGCCTAGAATGTAAGCAGCTTCTCCTAGGTCCTTCATAGAAAAACATTTGTTCAAGTAATATTTTACGCTCTCTACAAACTCCACATTGTTTCCAATCAGCAATATGTCATCCACATATAATATTAGAAACGCCACAGAGCTCCCACTCACTTTCTTGTAAATACAAGATTCTCCAACAACTTGTATAAACCCAAATGCTTTGATCACCTCATCAAAGCACTTATTCCAACTCCGAGATGCTTGCACCAGTCCATAAATGGATCGCTGGAGCTTGCATACTTTTTTAGCATTCTTTGGATCGACAAAACCTCCGGGTTGCATCATATACAACTCTTTATTAAGAAAACCGTTAAGGAACGCCGTTTTGACATCCATCTGCCTGATTTCATAATCGAAAAATGCAGCTATTGCTAACATGATTCAGACGGACTTAAGCATCGCTACCGGTGAGAATGTCTCATCGTAGTCAACTCCTTGAACTTGTGAAAAACCCTTTGCCACAAGTCGAGCTTTATAGATCCTATCTCGGACTTCATGGCCTCCAGCCATTTGTTGGAATTGGGGCCCACCATTGCTTCTTCATAATTCACAGGTTCATTGTTGCATAACAACATGATTGATAAGACAGGATTACCATACCACTCAGGAGCAGTACGTGATCTTGTCGACCTGCGAGGTAAAATAGGAACTTGATCCAAAGTTTCATGATCATCATCATTAGATTCCTCCTCAACCGGCGTCCCTTCGACCGAGGTTTCCCCTACCCTGAGCCACCATCTAGAGGGAGTAGAGGTTCTACAAACTCGTCAAGATCTATCTTCCTCCCACTCAATTCTTTCGAGAGAAACTCCTTCTCAAGAAAAGCTCCGTTCTTAGCAATAAAAACTTTGCCCTCGGATCTGAGATTGAAGGTGTACCCAACCGTCTCCTTTGGGTAACCTATGAAGACGCACTTTTCCGCTTTGGGTTCCAGCTTTTCAGGCTGAAGCTTTTTGACATAAGCATCACATCCCCAAACTTTAAGAAACGACAACTTTGGCCTCTTGCCATACCATAGCTCATATGGTCTCGTCTCAACGGATTTTGATGGTGCCCTAATTAAAGTGAATGCATCTATCTTTAATGCATAACCCCCAAACGATAACGGCAAATCAGTAAGAGACATCATAGATCGCACCATATCTAACAAAGTACGATTACGACGTTCGTACACACCATTATGATGTGGTGTTCCAGGCGGTGTCAACTATGAAACTATTCCACATTGTCTTATGTGAGCACCAAACTTGAAACTTAGATATTCGCCCCCACGATCAGAACGTAGGAACTTGATCTTCTTGTCACGATGATTTTCAACTTCACTCTGAAGTTGTTTGAACTTCTCAAATGTTTCAGACTTCTGCTTCATCAATTAGATATATCCATACCTACTCAAATCGTCAGTGAAGGTGAGAAAATAACGATATCCGCTGCGCGCCTCCGCACTCATCGGACCGCACACATCGGTATGTATGATTTCCAACAAGTCACTTGCACGCTCCATTGTTCCGGAGAACGGAGTCTTAGTCATTGATACGTCCATTTTGCATCATGCTTTTATTTTGATATTTATCGCTTTATGGGTTGTTATTACACTTCACGGTACAATACTTATGCCTTTTCTCTCTTATTTTGCAAGGTTTACATGAAGAGGGAGAATGCCGGCAGTTGGAATTCTGGCCCGAAAAAGGAGCAAGTTTGAGATACCTATTCCGCGCAACTCCAAAATCCATGAAAATTAACGAGGATTTATTTTGGAATTTATAAAAAATACTGGGCCAAAGAAGTACCAAAGGGGAGCAACTAGGAGGCAACAAGCCTCCTAGGCGCGGCCTACCCCCCTGGCCGCGCCTAGGGGGCTTGTGGGCTCCCAGTTGGCCCTCTGGCCCCCTCTTTTGCTATAAGGAGGGTTTCATTCCAGAAAAAATAAGGAGGAGGCTTTCGGGAGGAATTGCCTCCGCCACGAGGCGGAACTAGAGCAGAACCAATCTAGAGCTTCGGCAGAGTCGTCCTGCCTGGGAAACTTCCCTCCCGGAGGGGGAAATCGTCGCCATTGTCATCACCAACACTCCTCTCGTCGGAGGGGACTCGTCACCATCAACATCTTCATCAGCACCATCTCATGTCCAAACCCTAGTTCATCTCTTGTAACCAATCTCCGTCTCGCGACTCCGATTGGTACTTGTAAGGTTGCTAGTAGTGTTGATTACTCTTTGTAGTTGACGCTAGTTGGATTACTCGGTGGAAGATTATATGTTCAGATCCTTGATGCTATTCAATACCTATCTAGCCATGAACATAATTATGCTTTGTGAGTTGTTACTTTTGTTCCTCAGGACATGGGATAAGTCAAGCTATAAGTAGTCATGTGAATTTGGTATTCGTGCGATATTTTGATGCGTTGTATGTTGTTTTGCCTCTAGTGGTGTTATGTGAACGTCAATTACATAACACTTCACCATTATTTGGGCCTATAGGAAGGCATTGGGAAGTAGTAAGTAGATGATGGGTTGCTAGATGACAGAAGCTTAAACCCTAGTTTATGCGTTGCTTCGTAATGGGCTGATTTGGATCCACTAGTTTAATGCTATGGTTAGACTTTGTCTTAATTCTTCTTTCGTAGTTGCGGATGCTTGCGAGAGGGGTTAATCATAAGTGGGAGGATTGTCCAAGTAAGGGAAGCACCCAAGCACCGGTCCACCCACATATCAAACTATCAAAGTAGCGAACACGAATCATATGAACATGATGAAAACTAGCTTGACAGAAATTCCCATGTGTCCTCGGGAGTGCTTTAGCTCCTATAAGAGTTTGTCCAGGCTTGTCCCTTTCTACAAAAGGGATTGAGCCACTTTGCTGCACCTTTGTTACTATTGCTACTTGTTACCTGCTACTTGCTACAAATCATCTTATCACACAACTATCTGTTACCGATAATTTCAGTGCTTCTAGAGAATACCTTGTTGAAAACCACTTGTCAGATCCTTCTGCTCCTCGTTGGATTCGACACTCTTACTTATCGAAAGGACTACGATAGATCGCCTACACTTGTGGGTCATCAAGACTCTTTTCTGGCGCCGTTGTCGGGGAGTGAAGCGAATTGGTAAGTGGAATTTGGTAAGGAAACATTTATATAGTGTGCTGAAATTTATTGTCACTTGTCACTATGGAAACTAATCCTTTGAGGAGCTTGTTCGGGGTATCTTCACCTCGAACAGAAGCACAAGGAGTTGCTCCTCAACCTGCTGCACCTACTGGAAATATTTTCTATGAATTTTGTTCGGGTATGCTAAAGAAATTGTTGGCTAATCCTTTTACAGGAGATGGAACATCACATCCCGACTTGCATCTAATCTATGTAGATGAAGTTTGTGGTTTATTTAAGCTTGCAGGTTTTCCTGAGGATGAGGTCAAGAAGAAGGTATTTCCCTTATCTTTTAGGGATAAAGCATTGACATGGTATAGGCTATGTGATGATACTGGATCATGGAACTACAACCGGTTGAAATTGGAATTTCATAAAAAGTTTTATCCTATGCATCTAGTACATCGTGATCGGAATTATATTTATAATTTTTGGCCTCGTGACAGAGAAAGCATCGCTCAAGCTTGGGGGAGGCTTAAATCAATGTTGTATTCATGCCCCAACCATGAGCTCTCGAGAGAAATTATCATTCAGAACTTCTATGCTCGGCTTTCTCATGATGATCGCACCATGCTTGACACTTCTTCTACCGGTTCTTTTATGAAGAGAGATATTGACTTCAGATGGAATTTATTAGAAAGAATTAAATGCAACTCTGAAGATTGGGAGTTTGATGAAGGTAAGGAGTCAGGTATGAATTTCAAGTTTGATTGCGTTAAATCCCTTGTCGAAACAAATACTTTTTGTGATTTTAGCGCTAAATATGGACTTGACTCTGAGATAATAGCTTCATTGTGTGAATCATTTTCTGCTCATATTGATCTCCCTAAAGAGAAGTGGTTTAAATATCATCCCCCCTTAGAAGTCAATGTAGTTAAACCCAATCCAGTTGAAGAGAAATTCATCGCTTATAATGATCCTATTGTTCCCAGTGCTTACATTGAGAAACCACCTTTCCCTGTTAGGATAAAGGATCATTCTAAAATTTCAATTGTGATACGTAGGGGATACATTAGAACACCTACACCCCCTGAGAAAATTAGAGTTGAACCTAGCATTTCTATTATCAAAGATCTCCTATCCGACAATGTTGATGGCCATGATATTCACTTCTGTGAAGATGCTGCTAGAATTGCTAAACCACATGCTAGAGACAAACATAGGCCTGTTGTTGGCACGCTTGTTGTTTCTGTTAAGATAGGAGATCATTGTTATCATTGTTTATGTGATGTGGGTGCTAGTGTTAGTGCAATACCTCAATCTCTATATGATGAAATTAAAGACGAGATTGCACCTGTTGAGATGGAACCTATTAATGTCACTATTCAGTTTGCCAATAGAGATACTATCTGCCCTTTGGGAATTGTAAGTGATGTTGGAGTCTTGTGTGGTAAAACGAAATATCCTGCTGATTTTCTCGTTCTTGCTACCACACAAGATAGCTTTTGTCCCATCATATTTGGCATTCCTTTCCTCAATACTGTCAATGCTCATATTGACTGCGAGAAGCAAACTGTCACTGTTGGCTTTGAAGGTATGTCACATGAGTTCAATTTCTCCAAGTTTGGTAGACAACCTCATGAAAAAGAGTTGCCTAGTAAGGATGAAATTATTGCCCTAGCTTCTATTGCTGTGCCTCCTACTGATCCTTTAGAGCAATACTTGCTTGAGCATGAAAATGATATGCATACGGATGAAAGGGATGAGATAGATAGAGTTATCTTTCAACAATATCCTATCCTTAAGAATAATTTGCCTGTTGAACTGCTTGGAGATCCACCCCCACCAAAGGGTGATCCTGTGTTCGAGCTCAAACAGTTGCCTGATACTCTTAAGTATGCTTATCTTGATGAAAAAGAGATATATCCTGTTATAATTAGTGCTAGCCTCTCAGAGCATGAAGAAAAGAAGTTATTAAAAACTCTGATGAAGCACCGTGCTGCTATTGGATATACTCTTGATGATCTTAAGGGCATTAGTCCCACTCTATACCAGCACCAGATTAAAACCGATCCTGATTCCAAACCAGTTGCCAATCATCAACGGAGATTAAATCCTAAGATGAAAGAGGTAGTAAGAAAAGAAATACTAAAGCTCCTGGAAGCAGGTATTATCTATTATGTTGCTCATAGTGATTGGGTGAGTCCGGTGCATTGCATCCCTAAGAAGGGAGGTATTACCGTTGTCCCTAATGATAAGGATGAATTGATCCCACACAGGATTATTACTGGCTATAGGATGGTGATCGATTTTAGGAAATTGAATAAAGCCACTAGGAAAGATCATTACCCTTTGCCTTTTATCGATCAAATGCTAGAAAGACTGTCTAAACACACACACTTCTGCTTTCTAGATGGTTATTGTGGTTTCTCCCAAATACCAGTTGCACAATCTGATCAGGAGAAAACCACTTTCACCTGCCCTTTCGGTACCTTTGCTTATAGACGTATGCCTTTTGGCTTATGTAATGCACCTGCTACCTTTCAATGATGTATGATGGCTATATTCTCTGACTTTTGTGCAAAGACTGTTGAGGTTTTCATGGATGACTTCTCCATTTACGGGTCTTCTTTTGATGATTACCTCAGCAACCTTGACCGAGTCTTGCAGAGATGTAAAGATACCAACCTTGTCTTGAATTGGGAGAAGTGACACTTTATGGTTAATGAAGGCATCGTCTTAGGACATAAAATTTCTGAAAGAGGTATTGAAGTCGATAAGGCTAAAGTTGATGTGATCGAGAAAATGCCACGCCCCACAATTATCAAAGGTATAAGAAGTTTCCTTGGTCATGCTGGTTTCTATAGAAGGTTCATTAAGGACTTTTGTAAGATTTCTAGGCCTCTTACCAATGTCTTGCAAAAGGATATTCCTTTTGTTTTTGATGATGATTGTGAGGAAGCCTTCGAAATACTTAAAAAGGCATTGATAACTGCGCCTATTGTTCAACCACCTGATTGGAACTTACCTTTGGAAATCATGTGTGATGCTAGTGATTATGCTTTTGGCGCTGTTCTAGGACAAAGAGTTGATAAGAAGTTGAATGTTATTCACTATGCTAGTAAAATTCTAGACAGTGCCCAAAGAAACTATGCTACTACTGAAAAGGAATTTTTAGCAGTCGTGTTTGCATGTGAAAAGTTCAAATCTTACATAGTTGATTCCAAAGTCACTATTCACACTGATCACGCTGCAATTAAGTACCTCATGGAAAAGAAAGACGCTAAACCTAGACTTATCAGATGGGTTCTTTTGCTACAAGAATTTGATTTGCATGTTGTTGATAGGAAGGGTGCTGAGAACCCCGTAGCAGATAACTTGTCTAGGTTGGAGAATGTTCTTGATGACCCACAACTTATTGATGATAGCTCTCCTAATGAGCAATTGAATGTCATCAATACTTCACGTAGTGCACCGTGGTATGCTTATTATGCAAATTGTATCGTTGCCAAATATATACCGCCTAGTTTCACATACCAGCAAAAGAAGAAATTCTTCTTTGATTTGAGACATTACTTTTGGGATGATCCTCTCCTTTATAAGGAAGGAGTAGATGGTGTTATTAGACGTTGTGTGCCTGAACTTGAACAGGGACAGATCCTACATAAGTGTCACCCCGAGGTTTACGGAGGACACCATGCGGGAGATAGAACTGCATACAAGGTATTGCAATCAGGTTTCTATTGGCCCACTCTCTTCAAGGATGCCCGTAAGTTTGTCTTGTCTTGTGATGAATGTCAAAGAATAGGTAATATCGGTAAAAGTCTGATGACCCACAAGTATAGGGGATCAATCGTGGTCCTTTCGATAAGTAAGAGTGTCGAACCCAACGAGGAGCAGAAGGCTCTGATAAACGGTTTTCAGCAAGGTAATAACTGCAAGCACTGAAAGTAGCGGTAACGAGTGATGGTGTAGTGAGGTGAAACGTAGCAAGCGAAAAGTAGCAAGTAACAAGTAGTAGCAACGGTGCAGCAAAGTGGCCCAATCCCTTTTGTAGCAAGGGACAAGCCTGAACAAAGTCTTATAGGAGGAAAAACGCTCCCGAGGACACATGGGAATTTCTGGCATGCTAGTTTCATCATGTTCATATGATTCGCGTTCGTTACTTTGATAGTTTGATATGTGGGTGGACCGGCGCTTGGGTACTCCCTTACTTGGACAAGGATTCCAATTATGATTAACCCCTCTCGCAAGCATCCGCAACTACCAAAGAAGAATTAAGACAACGTCTAACCATAGCATTAAACTAGTGGATCCAAATCAGCCCCTTACGAAGCAACGCATAGACTGGGGTTTAAGCATCTGTCACTCTAGCAACCCATCATCTACTTACTACTCCCCAATGCCTTCCTCTAGGCCCAAATATGGTGAAGTGTTATGTAGTAGACGTTCACATAACACCACTAGAGGAAAAGACAACATACAACATATCAAAATACCGAACGAATACCAAATTCACATGACTATTATCAGCTTGACTAATCCCATGTCCTCAGGAACAAAAGTAACTACTCACAAAGCATAATCATAATCATGATCAGAGGTGTAATGAGTAGCATCAAGGATCTGAACATAAACTCTTCCACCAAGTAATCCAACTAGCATCAACTACAAAGAGTAATCAACACTACTAGCAACCTTACAAGTACCAATCGGAGTCGCGAGACGGAGATTGGTTACAAGAGATGAACTAGGGTTTGGAGAGGAGATGGTGCTGATGAAGATGTTGATGGAGATGAGTCCCCTCCGACGAGAGGAGTGTTGGTGATGACGATGGCGACGATTTCCCCCTCGGGGTGGGAAGTTTCCTCGGCAGGATCGTCCTGCCGGAGCTCTAGATTAGTTCTGCTCAAGTTCCGCCTCCTGGCGGCGGAGAATCCACGAAAAAGCTCCACCCTGATTTTTTTCCCGGACGAAACCCTTCATATAACAAAAGAGGGGGGCCAGTGGGCCACCAGGGTGCCCACAAGCCCGGTAGCCGCCACTATGGGCGGGGGCTACCAGGCTTGTGGGCCCCTGGTAGCTCCCCTCTGGCACTTCTTTCGCCTAATATTTTTTTTATATTCCCAAAAAAATCCACGTTGATTTTCAGGGCATTTGGAGTTGCGCAGAATATAGGACTCATACTTGCTCCTTTTCCAGTCCAGAATTCCAGCTGCCGCTATTCTCCCTCTTCAAATAAACCTTGCAAAATAAGAGAGAATAGGCATAAGTATGGTACCACAAAGTATAATAATAGTCCATAAAGCGATAATTATCAACATGAAAGCATGATGTGTAATGGACGTATCAACTCCCCAAAGCTTAGACCTCGCTTGTCCTCAAGCGAAAACCAAGATCCATAAACATGTCCACATGTTTAGGGATGAAGGTGTCGATAAAACATAATACGGACATGAGGGCATCATGATCACTCATAGAACGGCAATACATCATAAATATTCTTATGGGAAAGTAACAATTCCTTCACAAAGCAAAGTATGAAACAAAAACCTTACCGAGAAGTAGCCAACAACAGTCCATAGTCATTGACGCAATTGCAATTTATCATAACATCGGAAAGAGTCAACTAAGAGCTTGTAAAGCAAACCCACATACTCAATCATCTCCTTTGTTTTCCACAATTGTTACAACTCACGTGGTACTCATGGTATCAAAGTTTCAGCTGGACACAGAGAAAGATAGGGGCTTATAGTTTTGCCTCCCAACCATTTACCTCAAGGGTAAAGTCAACAATAATAAAGCATAAGTACTCATCTCCAAGTTGATATATGAATATAGATCTCTCCTTAGCATGTGACTATAGCCAAGACAAAGGCAAAATAAGGAATTGGTGAAGATCACCATGACTCTTTCAAGGGCAAAAAGTAAAGGTACAAGATAGGCCCTTCGTAGAGGGAAGCAGAGGTTGTCATGCGCTTTTGAGGTTTGGATGCGAGTCCTCTTAGTGCGGAGGAACGTCACTTTATATTGCCTCCTGTGATAAAGCACTTTATTATGCAGTCTGTCGCTTTTATGTCTTCCTCATCACAGGTTCGTACAAAGCTTATTTTCCACACACTAATATATCATACATATTAGAGAGCAATTTTTATTGCTTGCACCGATGAGAACTTACTTGAGGGATCTTATTCAATCCATAGGTAGGTATGGTGGAATCTCATGGCAAAACTGGGTTGAAGGTTTATGGATGCACAAGTAGTATCTCTACTTGGTGCGGGAGTTTTGGCTAATATGAGGTGGAAGCAATCGTCACATGCTAAGGGATCTCTAAACATATAACATTGTTTGGAACCAAGCAAACACAATTCATTATGTTGTCTTCCTTGTCCAACATCTACTTCTAAGCATGTAATAGTTTGGTGAGTGCTCAGAATTGTAAAAAGTGTCTAAGATGATATATTTATATGTGAACCTCTCTTTCCTTATTACTTCTTATTAATTGCAACAATGGATGGGGTCTATGTTGGTCTATTCTTAACAAGTTTCAATCATCATACTTGTTATATGTGAAGCTATCACTTTCCATAAGATAATCTCATGATCTTTCATGCCATCGTTCTTTTAATACTTTTGATCACGGCACGAAACAAAGCCCTTGACTAAGATACTCTTTATTATATAGCTCGCAAGCTCGAATACATTGGGGGAGACACAAGGCAAAAGACTCAAACTAAACACTAAAGACTTATTCCACTAAGAGAAGAAATAAAAACTAAAAAGGAAAGAACTAAAACAAAGGTAAAAGCAAAAGATATAAAGGTGATACGATACCACGGCAACTCCCCCAAGCTTGGCACAAGCCAAGGGAGTTGCCCATACCAATGCTTAGTTGTCTTCCTTTGGTGGTGATGGTGGTGGAGTTATTGAAGCAGTCTTGAGCTTGTCTAATTTCCACTTGAGCATAAAGTTCTGCTCCCTTAGATCGTCATTTTCCTCCTCAAGCTTCAATACTCTATGGCAAAGTTCCTGCTTACTCTCCTACAAGAAACGAGAAGGGATAATCAAGGTCTTAGGCTTCTTCCTTTGGCCAGGGAGGCTTGACTTCTTGAACTCCAAATGAGTGCGTCCAGGTTGAGGTAGAGGAGCCTCCTCTTCGTCGGAACTCGTTTGTTCCTTCCCCTTGGGATCATAGTCCTCTTCCTCGTCAGTGGTCCAGCCATATGGTTCCAAGTCCCCATAGACCTTGGGGTTAGCAAGGTAATCAGCCACATAGCTCTCCCCCTCGGAATCCTGAGAAGACATCTTGACCTAGATCTGCGACAGAAAACAGGCTCGAAACAAAAACAGAGGAAAACTGCACGATACGGAGATCGAAACCCTCGGGCATATATATAATGATTTTTTCTGGACCAGAAGGAGTGCTCCGCAAGAAAACGGAGTCCGGGAGGCACATGAGGTGCCCACAAGCCCAGTAGCCTCCACCAGGGGGGAGGCGGCGGCTACCAAGCTTGTGGCCGCCTCGTGCGCTCTCCGGACTGCTTTTTATTTTTCTAATTTTCCATAAATTCCAAAACGTAGAAAATTTCCTACTGGAAAAGTTTCGGAGTCCAATTACTTACCTAAACACATACCTCTTTGATTTCAGGGTCTGAAACAGGCTAATAAACATCCCTTATGTACTCCTCTGGAGTTATGATATTGATGATATTGGTCTCAACATTTATGGGAGTACCAGAGATATAATGCTTGATTCTTTGCCCATTTACCACTCTAGGAAAATTAATTTCCGTGTTATTGATTTTGATGGCACCGGAACGATATACTTCCTCGACAGCATAGGGACCTTCCCATTTAAAGAGAAGCTTGCCTGCGAAGAATCTTAAGCGAGAATTGTATAGCAGGACATAATCACCTACATTGAACTCTCGTTTTTTATTATTTTATCGTGCCATCTCTTAACCTTTCCCTTGAACAACTTGGCATTCTCATATGCATGGGCCCTCCATTCATCTAATGAGCTGATATCAAACAACCGCTTCTCATCGGCAAGTTTGAAATGGAAGTTGAGCTCTTTGATTGCCCAATAAGCTTTGTGTTCTAGCTTAAGAGGTAAATGACAGGCCTTACCGTAAACCATTTTATACGGCGACATGCCCATGGGATTCTTATAAGCAGTCCTATAAGCCCATAGTGCATCGTCAAGTTTGCTAGACCAATTCTTTCGAGATCTATTGAGAGTCTTTTGTAAGATCAATTTGATCTCCCTATTACTCAACTCCACTTGACCACTAGACTGAGGATGATAAGGAGATGCAACTCTATGGTTGACATCATACTTAGCGAGCATCTTGCGGAAAACACCATGAATGAAGTGTGAACCGCCATCAGTCATCAAATATCTAGGGACTCCAAATCTTGGGAAAATGACTTCTTTAAGCATCTTAATAGAGGTGTGATGATCAACATTTCTAGTGGGGATAGCTTCTACCCACTTAGTGACATAATCAACAGCGACTAAGATGTGAGTATACCCATTGGAACTTAGGAAGGGTCCCTCATAATCAAAGCCCCAGACATCAAATGGTTCAATGACAAGTGAATAATTCATAGGCATTTCCTGACGTTTGCTGATGTTCCCTATTCTTTGGCATTCGTCAGAAGACAAGACAAATTTACGAGCATCGTTGAAGAGAGTGGGCCAATAGAAACCTGATTGCAATACCTTATGAGCAGTTCTATCTCCAGCATGGTGTCCTCCATAGGCTTCGGAATGACACTACTGCAGGATCTGTCCCTGTTCATGTTCAGGCACACAACGTCTAATGACACCATCTACTCCTTCCTTATAAAGGTGAGGATCATCCCAAAAGTAGTGTCTCAAATCAAAGAAGAATTTCTTCTTTTGCTGGTAGGTGAAACTGGGTGGTATGTATTTGGCTACGATATAGTTTGCGTAATCAGCATACCACGGTGCACTATGTGAAGTGCGGATGATGTTTAATTTCTCATCAGGAAAGCTGTCATCAATAGGTCGTGGGTCATCAAGGACATTCTCTAGCCTGGACAAGTTATCTGCTACAGGGTTATCAGCACCCTTTCGGTCAACAACGTGCAAATCAAATTCCTGTAGCAGGAGAACCCATCTGATTAGACTAGGCTTAGCGTCCTTCTTCTCCATAAGGTACTTAATAGCAGCATGATGAGAGTGAATAGTGACTTTGGAGTCAACTATATAAGATCTGAACTTTTCACATGCAAAAACGACTGCTAAAAACTCCTTTTCCATAGTGGCATAGTTTCTTTGGGCACTGTCTAGAGTTTTACTAGCGTAGTGAACAACATTCAACTTCTTGTCAACTCTTTGTCCTAGAACAGCACCAACAGCATAATCACTAGCATCACACATGCTTTCAAAGGGCAAGTTCCAATTAGGTGGTTGAACAATAGGTGCGGTTATCAAGGCCTTCTTAAGTATTTCGAAAGCTTCCTCACAATCCTCATCAAAAACAAAAGGAACATCCTTCTGCAAGAGGTTGGTAAGAGGCCTAGAAATCTTAGAGAAGTCTTCAATGAACCTTCCATAGAAACCAACATGACCTAGTAAACTTCGTATACCTCTGATATCTGTAGGGCAAGGCATTTTCTCAATTACATCAACCTTAGCCTTATCAACTTCAATGCCTTTCTCAGAGATTTTGTGTCCTAAGACGATGCCTTCATTAACCATGAAGTGGCACTTCTCCCAGTTCAAGACGAGGTTGGTATCTTTGCATCTCTGTAAGACTCGATCAAGGTTGCTGAGGCAATCGTCAAAGGAAGAACCGTAAACGGAGAAATCATCCATGAAAACCTCAACAATCTTTTCACAAAAGTCAGAGAATATAGCCATCATACATCTTTGAAAGGTGGCAGGTGCATTGCATAAGCCAAAAGGCATACGTCTATAAGCAAAGGTACCGAAGGGGCAGGTGAAAGTGGTTTTCTCCTGATCAGATTGTGCAATAGGTATTTGCGAGAAACCTGAATAACCATCTAGAAAGCAGAAGTATGTGTGTTTAGATAGCCTTTCTAGCATTTGGTCGATAAACAGCAAAGGATAATGGTCTTTCCTGGTTGCCTTGTTCAGTTTCCGGAAGACTATCACCATCCTATAGCCAGTAATAATCCTCTGTGGGATTAGTTCATTCTTATCGTTAGAAACGACGGTGATACCTCCCTTCTTAGGTACGCAATTTACTGGACTTACCCAATCACTATGAGCAACATGATAAATGATTCCTTCTTCCAGAAGCTTTAATATTTCTTTTCCCACGACCTCTTTCATCCTAGGATTTAATCTCCTTTGATGATCAGCAACTGGTTTAGAATCAGGATCAGTTTTAATCTTGTGCTGACATAGAGTGGGACTAATACCATTAAGATCGTCAAGAGTATATCCAATAGCCGCACGGTGCTTGCTCAAAGTCTTTAATAACTTCTTCTCTTCGTGATTCGAGAGGTGAGCACTAATAATAACATGATATATCTCCTTCTCATCAAGGTAGGCATACTTAAGAGTATCTGGTAACTATTTTAGCTCGAACACAGGATCACCCTTTGGTGGGGGAGGATCCCCAAGCAGTTCAACAGGCAGATTATTCTTGAGAATAGGATATTGTTCTAAAACAATTTTATCTATCTCATCTCTTTCATCCATATGCATATCATTTTTATGCTCAAGAAGATATTGCTCTAAAGGATCCGTAGGAGGTACGGCAATAGAGGCAAGAGCAATGATTTCATCCCTAAGAGACGACTCTTTTTCATGGGGTTGTCTTCCAAACTTGGACAAGTTAAATTCATGAGACACACCCTCGAAACTAACAGTGACAGTCTGTTTAATGCAATCAATATGAGCATTGACAGTGTTGAGAAAGGGTCTACCAAGTATGATGGGACAAAAGCTATCTTGTGCAGTAGCAAGGACGATGAAATCAGTAGGGTACTTCGTCTTACCACACAAGACTTCTACACCCTGCACAATCCCCACAGGGCAGATAGTGTCTCTATTAGCTAGCGTAATAGTGACATCAATGGGTTCTAACTCAGTAGGTGCAATCTCATCTTTGATTTCATCGTATAGGGACCGGGGTATTGCACTAACACTAGCACCCATATCAAATAAACCATGATAACAGTGATCTCCTATCTTAACAGAAACAACGGGCAAGCCAACTACATGTCCGTATTTGTCTTTCGCATGAGGTTTAGCGATTCTAGCGGAGTCCTCACAGAATTTGATAACATGCACATCTATGTCTTCGACTAAGAGGTATTTGATAATAGGAACACTAGGTTCAACTCTAATTTCCTCAGGGGGTGCAAGTGGTCTAATGTAACCCCTACGTATCACAGTTGGAGCTTTAGAATAATCCTTTTTCCTAGCAGGGTAAGGTCGTTTCTCAGCGTAGGCACAAGGAACAATAGGATAACTAAAGGCAATGACTTTCTCTTCAACTAGATTGGGTTTAACTATGTTGACTTCTACAGGAGGATGATACTTAAACCACTTCTCTTTGTGAAGATCAACATGAGCAGCAACAGATTCACATAGAGAAGCTACTATCTCAGAGTCAAGTCCATACTTAGCGCTAAAATCTCTAGAAGTGTTTGTTTCAACAAAAGATTTAAAGCAATCAAACTGGAAATTCATACTTGACTCCTTACCTTCTTGAAGCTCCCAATCTTCAGAGTTACGTTTGATTCTTTCCAATAAATTCCACTTGTGGTCAATATCCTTCTTCATAAAAGAACCGGTACAAGAAGTGTCAAGCATGGTACGATCATCATGAGAAAGCCGAGCATAAAAGTTTTGAGTGATAATTTCTCTCGAGAGCTCATGATTGGGGCATGAATATAGCATTGATTTAAGCCTCCCCCAAGCTTGAGCTATGCTTTCCCTGTCACGAGGCCAAAAGTTATAAATATAATTCTGATCACGATGTCCTAAATGCATAGGATAAAACTTTTGATGAAATTCCAATTTCAACTGATTGTAGTCCCATGATCCAGTATAATCACATAGCCTATACCATGTCAACGCCTTTTCCTTCAAAGATAAAGGTAAGACTTTCTTATTTACCTCATCCTCGGGCAAACCTGCAAGCTTAAATAAACCAGAAACTTCATCTACATAGATTAGATGCAAGTCTGGATGTGATGATCCATCTCCTGTAAAAGGATTAGCCAACAGTTTCTCAAGCATACCCGAAGGGATTTCATAAAAGATATTTTCAGTAGGTACCTCAGGTTGAGGAGAAACTCCTCGTGCTTACGTTCATGGTGAAGATACCCCAAACAAATTCCTCAAAGGAACAGTTTCCATAGTGACAAGTGACAATAAATTTCAGCACAATATATAAATGTTTCCTTACCAAATTCCACTTACCAAAGGCGCTTGGCTCCCCGGCAACGGCGACAGAAAAGAGTCTTGATGACCCACAATTATGGCGGATCAATCGTAGTCCTTTCGATAAGTAAGGGTTTCAAACCCAACGAGGAGCAGAAGGCTCTGATAAATGGTTTTCAGCAAGGTAATAACTACAAGCACTAAAAGTAGCGGTAATGAGTGATGGTGTAGTGAGGTGAAACGTAGCAAGCGAAAAGTAACAAGTAACAAGTAGTAGCAACAGTGCAGCAAAGTGGCCCAATCCCTTTTGTATCAAGGGACAAGCCTGGACAAAGTCTTATAGGATGAAAAACGCTCCCGAGGACACACGGGAATTTATGTCATGCTAGTTTTCATAATGTTCATATGATTCACGTTCATTACTTTGATAGTTTGATATGTGGGTGGACCGGTGCTTGGGTACTTCCCTTACTTGGAAAAGCATCCCACTTATGATTAACCCCTCTCGCAAGCATCTACAACTACGAAATAAGAATTAAGACAACGTCTAACCATAGCATTAAACTAGTGGATCCAAATCAGCCCTTACGAAGCAACGCATAGACTGGGGTTTAAGCTTGTGTCACTCTAGCAACCCATCATCTACTTATTACTCCCCAATGCCTTCCTCTAGTCCCAAATAATGGTGAAGTGTTATGTAGTCGACGTTCACATAACACCACTAGAGGAAAAGACCACATACAGCATATCAAAATACCGAACGAATACCAAATTCACATGACTATTATTAGCATGACTTATCCCATGTCCTCAAGAACAAAAGTAACTACTCACAAAGCATAATCATATTCATGACCAGAGAGGTAATGAATAGCATCAAGGATCTGAACATAATCTCTTCCACCAAGTAATCGAACTAGCATCAACTTCAAAGAGTAATCAACACTACTATCAACCTCAGAAGTACCAACCGGAGTCGCGAGACGGAGATTGGTTACAAGAGATGAACTAGGGTTTGGAGATGAGATGGTGCTGATGAAGATGTTGATGGTGACGAGTCCCCTCCGATGAGAGGAGTGTTGGTGATGACGATGGCAACGATTTCCCCCTCCGGGAGGGAAATTTCCCCGGCAGGATCGTCCTGCCGGAGCTCTAGATTGGTTCTACTCAAGTTCCGCCTCGTGGCGGTGGTGAAACGATGAAAAAGCTCCTCCCTGATTTTTTCCTGGACGAAACCCTTCATATAGAAAAAGAGGGGGCAAGTGGGCCTGCAGGGTGCCCACAAGCCCTCATGGCGCGGCCTGGGGGGGTGGCCGCACCGTGCAGGCTTGTGGCCACCTGCACGGCCCCCTCTGGCACTTCTTCGGCCCAGTAGTTTTGAAAAATCGGGAAAAAAATCCTCGTTGGTTTTTACGGCGTTTGGAGTTGCGCAGAATAGGTATCTCAAACTTGCTCGACTTTCAGGCCAGAATTCCCGTTGCCAGTATTCTCCCTCTTCATGTAAACCTTGCAAAATAAGAGAGAAAAGGCATAAGAATTGTACCATTAAGTGAAACAACAGCTCAAGAAGCGATAAATATCAACATGAAAACATGATGCAAAATGGACGTATCAACTCCCACAAGCCTAGACCTTGTTTGTCCTCATGCGAAAGCCTAGCTCAATAAATATGTCCACAAAGTAAAGCATGGATCAAGAACCTTACCGAGAAGTAACAACCGATAGCCTTTAGTCATTGAAGCAATTGCAATTTATCACAACATCAGAAAGAGTCAAATAAGTGATTGTAAAGCAAATCCACATACTCAATCATTCTTTCGTTCTCTACAATTGCTACAACTCACGTGGTACTCATGAGATCAAAGTTTCAGTTGGACACAGAGAAAGATAGGGGCTTATAGTTTTGCCTCCTAACTGCTTACCTCAAGAGTAATGTTAACGATAATAATTCATGAATACTTACTTCCAAGTTGACATATGAATATAGATCTTTCCCAAGCATATGACGTTAGCCAAGATAAAGGCGGAATAAGGAATTGGTGAAGATCACCATGACTCTTTGAAGGGCAAAAAGTAAAGGTACAAGATAGGCCCTTCGTAGAGGGAAGCAGAGGTTGTCATGCGCTTTTGAGGTTTGGATGCATGTCCTCTTAGTGCGAAGGAACGTCACTTTATATTGCCTCCTGTGATAAAGAACTTTATTATGCAGTCTGTCGCTTTTATGTCTTCCTCATCACAGGTTCGTACAAAGCTTATTTTCCTCACACTAATAGATCATACATATTAGAGAGAATAGATCATAGATATTAGAGAGAAATTTTTATTGCTTGCGCCGATGACAACTTGCTTGAGGGATCTTATTCAATCCATAGGTAGGTATGGTGGACACTCATGGCAAAACTGGTTTGAAGGTTTATGGATGCACAAGTAGTATCTCTACTTAGTGCGGGAGGTTTGGTTATCGTGAGGTGGAAGCAATCATCACATGCTAAGGGATCTCTGATCATATAACATTATTCGGAACCAAGCAATCACAATTCATTATGTTGTCTTCCTTGTCCAACGTCTACTTCTAGGCATGCAATAGTTTAGTGAGTGTTCACAATCATAGATGGTGTCAGAGATGATATATTTATATGTGAACCTCTCCTCTTTTATCACTTCCTATTAATTGCAACAATGACCAAGGTCTACGTTTGCCTACCCTCAACAAGTTCCAATCCTCATTCTTTTTATATGTGAAGCCATCACTTCCCATAAGATCATTACATGATCTTTCATGCTTTTGTTCTATTCTCACTCTTTTGATCATGGCAAGAGGCAAAGCCCTTCAACTAAGACACTCTTTATTATATGGCTCACGAGCTCGAATACATCGGGGGTGACACAAAGCAAAACTCAAGACTAAAACACTAAGACTTTTACTCTAATAGAAAAAGAGAAAACTGAAAAGGAAAACTAAAACAAAAGGTAAAGGAAAAAAGATGTGATGGTGATACGATACCGGGGCAACTCCCCCAAGCTTGGCACAAGCCAAGGGGATTTCCCATACCAATGCTCAGTTGTGTTCCTTTGGTGGTGATGGTGGAGTTGTTGCTGAAGAGGTCTTGAGCTTGTTTAATTTCCACTTGAGCATCAAATTCTGCTCCATCAGATCATCATTTTCCTCTTCAAGCTTCAACACCCTTTCACATAATTCCTGCTTACTCTCCTGCAAGAAACGAGAAGGGATAAACAAAGTCTTAGGCTTCTTCCTTGAGTCAGGGAGGCTCGACTTCTTGAACTCCACATGCGTGCGTCCAGGTTGAGGTAGAGGAGCCTCCTCTTCATCGGAACTCATTTGCTCCTTCCCCTTGGGATCATAATCTTCTTCCTCATTAGAGGTCCAGCCATAAGGACCAAAGTGCCCATAGACCTTGGGGTTAGCAAGGTAATCAACCACATAGCTCTCCCCCTCTGAATCCTGAGAAGACATCCTGACCTAGATCTGCGGCAGAAAACAGGTTCGAAACGAAAAATAGAAGAAATCTACGTGATGTAGGGGTTAGACCAAATGGAAGTATATATAATGATTTTTTCCAGACCGGAAGGAGCACCCCGCATGAAAATGGAGTCCGGGAGGCGCACGAGGTGGCCACAAGACCTCACGGCGCGGCCAGGGGGTGGGCACGCGCCGTGCAGGCTTGTCGCCTCCTCGCACACTTTCCGGACTACTTCTATTTTTTGTATTTTTTCAAATATTCCAAAACGGAGAAAATTTCCTACTGGAAAAGTTTTGGACTCTGTTTTCTTACCAAATCACATACCTCTTCGTTTTCGGAGTCTGAAACAGCCTGATAAATGTCCCTTAGGTATTCTTCCAGAGTTATGGTGTTGATAATATTGCTTTCAACATTTATGGGAGTACCTGAGATATAATGCTTGATTCTCTGCCCATTTACAATTCTCGGACAATTACCTTCCGTGTTGTTGATCTTGATAGCACTAGAACGATATACTTGCTCAACAACATAGGGACCTTCCCATTTAGAGAGAAGTTTGCCTGCAAAGAATCTTAAACGAGAGTTATATAGCAAGAAATAATCACCTAAATTGAACTCACGCTTTTGTATCCTCTTATCATGCCACCTCTTAACCTTCTCTTTGAATAGCTTGGTATTCTCATATGCCTGAGTTCTCCACTCATCAAGCGAGCTAATATCAAATAACCTATTCTCACCGGCAAGTTTGAAATCAAAGTTGAGCTCTTTGATTGCCCAAGAAGCTTTATGCTCTAGCTCAAGAGGTAAATAACATGCTTTACCGTACACCATTTTGTACGGAGACATGCCCATGGGATTCTTATAGGCAGTTCTATAAGCCCACAGTGCATCATCGAGCTTCTTAGACCAATTCTTTCTAGACCTGTTTACAGTCTTTTGAAGAATTAGTTTGATCTCTCTATGCTTAGCTCTACTTGACCACTGGACTGAGGGTGGTAGGGATACGTGACGTCAGCTGTGCTTCCCCGGCAATTGCGCCAAAAAACTGCTGATCCTGGAATCTCTAGTGTTAGCTAGTCGAATGCTTATGACAACGAACCTTCTCCTGCAACGGCACCAGAAGAATGCTGCTAGCACACCCCGGCAATGGAACTGGAAGAATGTTGTTGATGGCCCACCAGCGCGTGGGTTCGCAGCAGTTTTCAAGGGTAGAGTATTCGACCCAATTTGTTGATAAGCCACTCAGGAGGTGAGAGTACGTATACTCTCGGGTATTAGCAGCTGAATTTGTCGGATTCAACCACACCTGAAAGATTAGTATCTGCAAGCACATTAGTAACATCAAAGTAGTATGATAACAACGATATCAGAAACGATCTGTTGACGGCAGACTATTCCTAACGATTGTATCAATGGCGCCTTCGTTGCCGCGTTGACGGAAGTTGCCAATTCCCGTCAACGGTAGGTGAACCAACAGTGTAGCAGGTAGCAGCAGTGTAACGAGCAATAGAAGTGGCAAGGAACAGCAGTAGTGACATCAGTAGCAAGTAGCAACAGTAGCAAGCAACAGTAGTAGCAGCAGAGCAAGACAAGTAACAGTAGTAGCAACAGTAGTAGCAGCAGAGCAAGACAAGTAACAACAGTGGCAACAGTAGGACAAACTCGTAGGCAATGGGTCGGTGATTTTTTTGGATGATATTCATCATGCAACAACTATAACACGGAGAGATATGTGGCTAGCTCTCGCTCGTCAATGTGATGTAGGCATGCATTCCGTGTGTCGTCATATGTGCTTAGGGAAAAGAACTTGCATGACATCTATTGTCCATCCCTCCCGTGGCAGCTGAAAAGACCTCGATGACGCCTAGAGGGGGGGCGTGAATAGGCTATATAAAAACTTCTTCAGATTTGGCTTGAAACTAATGCGGAAATAAACTAAGAGGGTACTTGTAAAGCACAAATCCTATATGCACTAGGCACTGCAATGTGTATCAACAACACGATCTACCAAGATGGACACAATACAGTTACTAACAAGCCCAAGTAAGTTACACAAACTTACTTGAGCTAAATCACACGACAAGTAGGTGAACAACACAAGATACTAGATCACACTATATCACACGATATATCAAAAGCTGCAAGTATGAACGTGTGGATATAGAAGGTATGCTTGAATGATTAATCTTGTACAAGAAATAGCCAACACAATATAATGAGCACAAACAATATGCAATGTATGTACGCTCAAGTAACACAAGTGAACCACAAGTAAGGAGTTAGGGTTAAGGATAACCAAGGTCACTGAGACGAAGATGTATCCCGAAGTTCACTTCCTTGGAGGGAAGCTAGTCACCGTTAGAGAGGTGGATGTTACCACGAAGGCACACCAACGCCACGAAGGCTTACCCTATTCTCCCTTTGAGATAACAGCACGAAGGCGTTTCTCAACCACTAGTGGTAAGCCTTTGAGGTGGCTTCCAAACCATCACAAACTTTTCCGGGGGTAATCACACGGATTGATTCCTCACCGAAGAACTCCTACCGCCTAGGAGTCTCCAACCTCCAAGAGTAACAAGATCACGGGAAATGCTCAAAACTTGCTCAAATCTCAAATAGCTTGGGTTGAGAGAAGGAGAGGGAGATGATCTATCTTTAGATTGGAACAACTCTCAAAGGGGCTCACAAATGCTCTTGGGATCTAAGATTTGATGTGAGCAAATGTGTGTGAGGTGGAAATGTGTTCTTATGAGGATATGGCTGTGTTGGGCACACTCTCACGAAGTGGGAGAGGGGTATATATAGTGGGGAGTGTAAAACAGCTGTTGGGGACACTTTGAGTCACACAGGGTCCGAACGTCTGGCAGTTTCCGGAAGTCCGGGCGTCCGCAAGGGGTCGGACATCCGACAGGGGTCGGTTGTCTGAGGGCTGTAGATATGACTGGAACCCCTGTGAAATGAACAGCGACCGGACGTCCGGAGAAGACCAGAAATCCGAGTTATTCGACTCAACTTCTTCTGGTGGGAGGTTCCGGATTTCCGAAAGGGGACGGACGTCCGGGCCTCAGACGTCCGGAGGGAGCCGGAAATCCGACTTATAGAGCTTATGTTCTTCTGGTGCAAGGCTCCGGATTTCCGAAGCTGGTCGGACGTCCGGCGCTCGGGTGTCCGGGGGGAGCCGGAAATCCGAGTTATAGAACTCAATTTCTTCTGGTGGAGCGCTCCGGATTTCCGAAGCCTGCCGTTCGTCCGGCCCACGGATGTCCGGAGGGAGCCGGAAGTCCGAGGCAATAGACCTGTTATGAGATAGGAGCAGAGTAGAGAATATGTGGTATTGAGTAGGATAGGGAATATCTAGTTTGAGAAAGTTCATCACAAAAACCTATGATCCCCTCTTAATAGTGTGGGATCCCTAAAGACTCAAGAATTGTAAAAGGGATACCGATGATCCATACTTGAGTGTTCACTTTTATTCGTTGATCATCACTCCGCACCGCTAACATCAAAGTAACTGATACCTTGAGTTAGCCCTTTCACTTGAGCTTGATGTTGTTGTTTCTTCTTGGCTCAATGTTGAATGCAAGACATGATGAAGTCTTCAAGTAGCTCTCCCACAATGTGGAAAGCCTAGCTTATATATTTATCTTCATTTGTCCACCATGTGAACATCCACAAGGATCAAGCATGTAGTGCTCAGGAATGCTTATCTTGATCTTGTCCTTGTTAGCACATGATCTTGTCCTTATCAACACATGATCATTCACAGTAGCTTAAAAAGGGTTAGTGATTAATTATCTATATGTGTGTTGTCAGCAACACCAAAACATGATTAAGGACATGACTGCACTTTCAATCTCCCCCTTTTTGGTAGTTGATGACAACATACATATAGCTCTCAACAATAGTAATAGACATGTGTGGCTTAGGAGAGTTTTGTTACGATGCTTATGAAGCTCCCCCTTATTATATGCATAGAAAAATAGGTAAGTGCGGGAGCTCCCCCTTAATGTGTGCATTGAATATAATAGCATGATATAACACCATAATAGTTCAACAATACATAACATATCATATGAATCAATAGGATAGCATAAAACTCCACATGATAGTTCAACAATACATCATCCATAGGTGATGGCATAGCACACCATCCATAAGTATCGTTACATGATGATACATCATTAAGTTCGACATAATACATCATACCATACATTGTGAGAGAAACTAAAATCGAAAACTAAGATAAGATAATGTTCTCCCCCTTTGGCATCAAGGACCAAAAAGGAGGGAAAATCGGCAATGCTATCACATACTCAAGGATCACCCTCATCAATATCATCATTAATCAGGCATCATCCTCAACATCATCATCCTCATCATCAGGCAGACCACTGCCACCAGCCTCGTCAAGGAAATCAGCCCACTAAGGACCAGATGGGAAGCCAAAGTCATAAGGAGGAGCAGCAGGAGGGGCCTCATCATCACTCACATCAAGAGCGCCCGAGGCTCTCAGACGAGCCTTGAGGGCATTCTTGGAGGAGACTAAGCGAGAAACCACATCATGGGTTTGACCACACTGGAAAGAGACGGCCTTCATCATAGCAGAATGTGCCTTGCCAAGGAATTTGGCAATGCGACCGAGCGGAGCGGAGCTAGATGAGGGGGTGGCTGACCGGGCAGCAGTGCGGCGAGTGGATGTGGAGGATGGGGCTTTCTTGGGAGCATAGTTATCTACCATGTGAGCGGGAATGACCCACTTGCGATGTGTGTGAGTGACAGCAACAGAGAAATCAACAACATGATTAATAAGAGCCTGGATGAAGGGGGCATGAGGAAAGGCTTGCTTGTACTGAAAGCTAGCAAGCCGAATCTCATGCCACAACAAGTGAGGCACATTAATTTTGCTCTTGGGGTGCTCGTACAAGTGAGACATGATGTAAATACAATAGCCACTGCAAGAGCCCTTATCACCCATCTTGGGATAGATGGTGCGGATGAGACACTGAAAGATGATGAAGTAAGGTGAGCGCCAGATGGATACCTGGTTAAGATCCTTCATGCGTTCATCCGCATCAAGCTCACTGAGAGGTTTAAGAAGATACCCACACGCCTCAATGGACTTAGGTGCATGGTTAGGATCATTCCTATGTATTTTGAAGTCGGAGTTGGGGAAACCAAGTGCGGCAACAAATGTATCATAAGAAGCTGTGAAGCGAACGTCAGAGGTGATCCAGCTGACAGTGTAGTTTTGAGCAAAGTAGCATGTGGCATAGAACTGGTGAATGGCAGTAGCATTAAAATCGCGATGAAAAGCAAACGGGGCAGCAAGCCCCGATGCCTCAATAAGCTCAATAGCAGCCGGGTATTTCGCCGGGTGCATGCGAATATGCTCAAGATCTATATAGAGATGAACAGATAAACCCTTAGGAACTATGACTGTAGTAAAAATGTCCGCCTAGACGTGTGTGCGGAGACGTGAGTCCGTAGAGTCACGTACGACAGCGTATTGATCAATGTCGCGACGGAAAGTGAGGTATGACGACTTGGCAAGTGTGGCGAAGTTCGTGATTGCACGACCTAAGGTAGCAGGGGCTTCTAGTGAGATGCGACGAGCTTCACCTGCGGGCTGAGCAGGTAGAGGTGGTGGCATGTAGGACGCCCTGCGAGTCCCGGGCTTTGGCTTGGACCTTCGATCGGTGTGCTGATCAGCAAGGTCCTCGGCGGCAAGTTGATCCTCGAAGTCGGAGTCATCACCATCAGACGACGAGGGGAGCTGTAGAGACGGAGAACGTCGGGCAGTCCGTTTGAAAGGACGACGTGGCCCGTCCGAGTCCGACCCTGTGCTAGTAGGGGCGCGAGAGGATGAGCCAGCAACGTTCTTCCGAGCGGCGTGCTTGGTCTTGGGCATGGTGCACAATATCCTACACGGATGGAAATCCCAAATAAGGAACGAACATGGTCAAACCATAGGAACGAACATGTGGACTTGGGAGAGAGGGAACCAAACCCGAGGGGAACGGAGCAGCTACCTGTAGACGCATCCCACGGAGGAAGAAGAGGAAGAAGAGAAGGATCCGCGGAGGAGATCGGACAGATCTCGGGAGTGGCGGTGCTCGCGAGAGCTCCTGGAGCTGGCGGCGGCGGCAGGGGAAAAAGGGGGCGCGTGAGGGCTAGGGCAAAGCCCAGCTATTTATAGGCCCCGATGCGTCGGACGTCCGGAGAGGATTGTGACGCCGGACGACCGACATTGGTCGGACGACCGGAAGGAGATTTGCCGCCGGACGTCCGAGACAAGTCGGACAACCGAGAGAGAGAGGAGGAGGCAGAAGCTGATTCTGGATTTTTTTTATGATGAGGTGATACTAAGTATTCTCGCATGTGTAGCAACCAAAGAGACCTCTCAACAAACATATTTTGGACATGGTCTGATGTAAGTCTTTTAATACGATTACTACGATAAATGTGGGTCCAAAATACGTCAAACGCATGAGTGCATTGTCACACCCCAAATTTTTGGCTTTCCTAACTAACTAACTTATTTCAAAATTTAGGACCAATTAAAACTTTTGTGAATGCTTGTGATGCTTGGAGTGACTATTGTTTGCCTGTTTGCTTGAATGCATGTGATTACTCCCCATTCATTCTTGCCATTCTCCTAATCACCTCCTCACTCCATTTTCTCCTGCCTAATGATCATGCCATGTGTTTAGAACAAATGTCTATTTTTACCGAACATTATTTTCACCAAAAAGCTTTTATTTGAATTAAACTTTCAAACCCCTAAGATAAGGTTTGTACTACAAGTCCTCAAATTAGGGAGTTTCTTTTGCACCAATTGTTTTATTTAAAACCATTATCAAAATGACTTCCAAAAACCATCTTATTATTATATTAAAAGTTATTTTATTATTTTATTTAAAAGCCTTTCCGTGAGGCCAGAAATGGTCTCCTATGAAGGAAAGTTATTTTTATTCCTTTCAAAATATTTAAGAAAATTTAGGGAAACTCAGTGGATATATTTATTCCATATTTTTGAGTTTCAACACATGATCATGTTCAAAATATTGGGAAAACTCCTCCAAAACCATTCCTGCCTATTTCAAGCTTTTGGAATATTTCTATAAGAAATATTCTTAATAAATTCCAGTAAAATTCTAGCATGTCATCTGTGATGTTCTTGATGATCTTGCCAAGTTTCATTTCAATCCAAGTTGATTTGGCTCCCCTAATCCCTCTAAAACCCTATCTATCGAGTATCAAATTTGAGCAACTCTACATTGTGAAGTGTCTCCAATTGTGCTCAAATTTGGTGGACATGTTCCAGTACTCCAATGAGGCATCCACACCAAGTGGTACACCAAGGAGAATAGAGGAACTTGTCCTAAAACCCTCAAAACCCTCTCTGTTGATTTCTGACTTTGACAAACTTTACATTATAAAGTTTGTCCAATTGACCTCAAACTTTTTGTGCATGCCTTAATGCTCAAATGATGCCCCTACACCAAATATTGGATTTGTGGGAATTTATTTGAATAGGGTTCTAAGCAGAAACCCATTTATGCCTCTTTCTAGGGTTTTTCAAGTCTACATTGGAAAACTTGTCCAGCAAATCCCAAATTTGGTGTGCAAGCCTATTTTCATCTATTATTTGATCCTGTTAAGTTTCATAGCCATTGGAATTCATCTGGTAGCCCAACCGCAGATCAAACACCTTGTGTGCACTCACTAAATTGGCTTCTATTGCCCCTTCTACTTTAATCCTTGAGCTCAATTTTCTACCACAGCCTCACCTAGTTACATTTCACCTCCAGTAACATTCCCATGGCCACTGGTCAATTATTGGAGAAGGTCTCCTTGTAACTTCTCTCATTTTCACCCATGGAACCACTGTTTTTACCCTCTTGTTTTACTTCTGCTTAACCCAAGACCCCCAATTCTTTCCAGAGCCTCCCTTATGTGCCAAAGCATCATTTGGAACCAAGTTATGGCATGCTCATGTGGAGAAAATGAGCAGCACCTCTTCAAGTTCATGTTTGGCTGAAATGTGGCTTTGTACAACAAGTGTTAGCTACACTTCTTTTCTTGGGCTCAAATTTTGCAGACGTGTAGTCCTTCCATACGAGATGCTCTAGGACATGGTTTCACCTCCCCTCTCTGCCTGTGAAAACCATTTGTAGCAGCCCCTAGTTTCCTACTGAAAAGTTCACAGCAGTCAAACTCCATTCAAACCTTCTGCACTTGGCTCCAAACTCCTCCAGTGCATCATGGCAAGCATGCCTTGCATGGTTGACACCTTGGCCTGGCCAAGGGGTGCCCCAGGACACCAGGTGGGGTGATGACCACCACTCCAGCCTGCAATAATGGTGCTCTACTCCTTGTCCTCTTGCTGCAGCTTGTTTTCAACCGTTGCAGCATCTCTCAGGGCACCGGGGTATCTCAATTGACCAGTCCTGCAGCTCCCCGACGCTAGCTAGCCTCCAAGACGTCCCTGGGACACATGTCTACCCCGTGCTCTCAGAGCTCCCGAGACCTCTCTCTATTTTTCCTTCTCTTATCCCCTCACCCCAAGCTCTCTGGCTCTCCCTCACTCCCTCCTTTCTCTTGCAATGTCCTGAACATCTCTTCTCCTCCTTGCTCTCTCCCCAAGCCTCCCCCTCCTCCTGCCATAGCCATGGCCGAAGGGGTAGGGCTTCAGCCTCTGCGGGATGGCCTGCGCAGGGTCTCCCTTCGCCTCTCTCCTCCCTGCTGGTGGTTTCCAGGCCACCGCATCACCTCCCTCGAGCCACTCCGAGCCCCTCCTCCTCGCTGCTGCTGCCGAGGGGCGAGGGCAGTGGGGTCGTCGGCCGTAGATGCACGTTGGCTCCCCTATGGCAGCCCTCCGCGGGTGCTGTGAGTGGGAATGGAGGTGGCGCAGCTGCCTGAGCTCGCCGGCGCTCTCGCCCGAGCAGGGGGTGGCCCGAGACGCGGCGTCCACGCGGCCACCTTACCCCTGCTGCTCTCCCGTACCGGCTGGGGGTTAGGGACGAAGCGGACGAGCGAAGCCCCCCGTCATCCTCTCTTCGTCGGGTGCGGCGCCTCCGCCCGAGCCGCCGGGGAGCCGGACCTCACCGGAGGTGGCCAGGGCATCGGGAGCCAGCGAGCCCTCGGGCTCCTGCTCCCCCTCTTTGCGCGTGCTGGAGGTAGGAGAGACTCCTGCATGTGGGGCCTCTCGTCAGGGAGCCAGGGCAGAGGCCCACCGGATAAGTGGAGACGGCACTGGCTGTGGGCGCCTTCAAGTGCCGAAGGCGCACTCCAACAAATACGCCTCCCGCGTGGCGCCTCGCTGGTGGCCCAAGCCACTGGGCCGGCCCGAAGGCCTAGCTGCCGCCCTGTGCGCAAGATAGTCTTTTCCCAGAGATGAGCCCTTTTCCTTTTTACTTCCCTCCTTAACTTATAAATTCCATTCAAAAATCATACTAACTCCAATTTGCTTGATTCAAATTTCTACAGGGTCCTAAGATCAAGCTCTATCTGAATATGTGCCTTGCACATTTTTCCAAGAAAACTTTCTGTGGTATTATTATTCAAATGCAGATTTGAATGTATTTAGCCCACCTTTGTAAAATCCTATAGGGTTCATTTCAACTCCAAATGGAGTGATTCCAACTTCGAGAAACTCCTAAGATCACTCTCCATTTTTAGAGACTTGGTCAACATTTTTATCAAGCTTCATTCTGTTGCAATAAATAAATAGCTTATATTGCTATTTAATCCTCATTGTTAAATCCCTAGAATATTCATTTGAACTCCAAATCCAGTGAAACCACTTCCTAAATATTTCTAAAATCATTCTCTGTTAAATGGGTGCCTCCACTCATTTTTAACCGAAAGATTTCTGTTGGTTTATTCAATGGCCACCTATAGCTCTTTCCATCCATTCAAAAATCATTGATGACCCAAATATCCTATATCAAGCCTCAGGTATTTTTCTTATGACCAGAGAGGTCCAAGAAAAATATAACTTCTAATTATAGAACACTTTTATTCTGCTGGATGTGTGGCTTACTATGGTTATTTCCGACGTAGTTGACGGTAGACGGAGTACTCGGGGACGGAGCAGAAGACCTTGAAGACCCCGAGGACTTACGTGAGCAAGGTAAGAATGCCCCTTTTGCCATGAATTAAGTAAATAAAATGATGCATGCTAGAATAGCAAGTATTTTCCGTTGCATGTGATCACGATGCCGGTTCCTCACTGATGTGATGGTACCGAAGGCTGCTTCGAAGCACTTGCATTATAGTAGTGATATTCACATGGCTCCTCGGAGCACAAACATGATGAGCTTGATCCTACCACCTACAAGGATCATGCTACTGTCATGTTGACTAGTAGAGTATAATCACTGCATTGAGCTTGACCCTACCCCGTGAAGGTCACGATATTATCATGTTGACAAGTAATGTTAAGGCATATCATCTCAAGCATAATGATGAGTTAGATGAAGAGTTTATGAAAACCCGTCGGGTGCCACTAATGCCCGAGGGTGATGATGAGTTGGTGATCACTTTTGGTGAAGTGATGCACCGGTGATTTTGGTGTGAGTATGGTTTCGGAAATGGATTAGATTTATGATGTGTCGACCGTCCCAACCTTACCCAGTACGACCACGATACCCCTTTATGGGATGGGGCTTTGTTGATTACTCTGGTCGGTACTAGCAAAGAGCCACATTACTAGTGGCGGGAGTGATTGGTGTCACTCTCGTGATGGGGTCGTGCCAGGTAGGACGACTATGCCATTATTATGAGTTCCAGGCACACCGTTGGTCCCTGCATGGTTGTTACAGTCCAGAGTAGATGCTCGTAAGACGTACAACATGTGGGCTGGGTACCAATCGAGTGGATCTCTTTGTCTAGTATCGTCAGGGGAAAGATGATGATCGGATACTTACCTCGGGTATATGTGATATACCGCGAGTCGTGGATGACACGGAAGTATTCCGTTTCTCGTGGGTCCAGCGTACTACCTCTGCAGAGTGTAAACTATTCGAATAGCCGTGTCCACGGTCAAGGACAGTTGGGTGGTGCTGCTTAAACTACGTCCTGAGTTTCCGCATAAACCAAGTGTGTGTGTGTGGTGTTAAAGAGGTGTTGTCATAATCATGATAATCTCAATAATATGATCAAGTTCGGTGACTTGACATATAGGGTAAACCCGGATGGTTTAGCCCTCATTAATACATTGAGATTAAGACAAGCCCGATGACTTGGCATGTAGGGTGAACCCGGATGGTTTAACCCTTAGTTAATATATTGAGGTTATGACAAGTCCGATGACTTGGCATACAGGGTGAACACGTTGTGTTCAACCCTTGTCAGATATGTTGATATTTGTAACCTGTTCTTCAAAAGTAATTCTTTAACTTGTTGCATATACAATCATTCCACCCAGATGAGTTACACTAAAGATGCATGATATTGTTATCCTTCACTTCCATTGTTCGTATCATGGGTTGTTTGCGAGTACATTCAAAGTACTCATTGGCTTGCCACTGGTTATTTCATTGACCAGGTGTGAAAGGCAGGATGTGGTGAAGATTAACTCGGTGACGTTCTTGCGAGCTAGGATGCTTCCGAGTCAGAATGCCTGTAGGTTAAGGCTGATGGCATGGGTTCACGCTTTCAACCAATAATTCCGCTATTGGTCTAGTTTGGTGTTTTGGCCTTAAGGCCGTATGTATGTAAGACTCGACCGAGGAGGTCATTTATTGTACCAAACGGTATGTATGGATGTAAGACTCTATTATTCAGTATCTGTGTTCAGTGAGCATTGATCCTTGGGATCACTGGGCATGGCGATCTCGACTTACCAGTCGGGGTCCCTACATGCATAGAATCATGCACAAGTTATCCTCTTATAAGAGCAAGGCACATGACACAAGGGTGATGGAACAAATTTGTCTCATTCATATGACCATGAAAATCTAAGAGAACACCAACACTAAGCATTTCATCAATGTGATTGACAAGGACATGCAGGAAATTACAAAGTGGAAAAAGTATTATGTTCATGCCATGATGCAACCTACACAGTGTTGACTCTAATATTGTACATGCATGAAGTAAATACTTGTTACCGGAAAAGCATTGGTATGACGTAGAAGTAGCCGAGTCCTGTCTTGACTCTAATTTCTTCGTGACTAGCACCATCTTTTTCTGAGAATAAGTCAAAATAGCAATGCTTCTCCAAAGTACCTAAACCACCAATTAAGCACAATATGGTCCCCAAACTTATTGGGTCCGAAGTAGTTAGTCCAACTACAATATATATATAGGGTAAGATCACTCAATTATGTGCATATAGATATAAGTTTTACTTTCAAGCACACCCTAACCTTTTTAATGAATACGTCTAATTTACCATGTACATATATTGGATCAAAGATATGATAGACACGACATGTGCATCTACACATAGTAGATATGCTTACACAATCCTATCAAAATCCAAGGATATACAATTTGGACAAATGAACACATAATTTTCTATTACAGAACATTCATGTCATGCAAAATGGATAAGGGTGACAAATCAACACATGGTAGAACCCCAAGTTCAACACATGAACTGGCCAAGGCATCAAGCCATGTAAGGCATGCATTTTGCACAACCTTACATGCATGTCTCACCCCAGTAGATTTATAGGTGTAGGTAATATGATTATAACCCCCACAACATTATAAAATAAGTAGTGCGAGCTCTACCAGGAGACACATGAATTTTTCGGCACGTTATGTAGGTCACTGAAGATAGAGCCGAAATAAAGTGACCATGAAAAACACTACCAAGCCAGAGATACCATGTGTGGGAGAACACATGACATTTAGAGTTATCAGTGGTGGTAGGTGCCAACGAGCACAAGGATCGTTTCATACTCACACAAGTGTGATATGGGAGTTCAACCATAAGCATAATGTTTAGATGACATACGTTAACATCCCAATTAGTTAGATCATAGTGTGGAGGATTAGTTCGAAAGGCATGCATCAACAATGCCCTTCTTTTAGATACGATCTAGCGGCTAAGCCATGACCATTGGTGTAGTAGGACATTATACTCACGCACATCTAAGGAATTTAGATACCAACAGGGCTTATTATGCGAATTAAGATATGTGTAGCATGACACACCACACAGTTATAGGATAACCACATGTGGTGGATTCTGAGTGGCATACATTGGATGTTTTGTCTTACCAGGGGATGTGACATGCACAAAGCATATCATCCTCAGATAATGTGATAATCCATGTATTTATCATACAAGGCAATCAATCATCCAACTAAGGTGATGGTGGATGCCAATTTAAACTTCGTATGGCCTTGACATCAAACTAATTGATTGGATAATCTTGCACCGAATACTACATGGAGTCCAACACATATGTACACATTTTGGGTTAGTGGTGTGCGTAGAGCAGAACACTCCCCCTTAATGTGATGAGCCATTAACGTCGCAAAAGACCCACACAACGGTGCAACTAGGATGCAAGTAATGATCAGGACTACACACAACTATGTGACATACGTAACGACCTACACATGATAGATCACATATAACAATCATACTAGTAGGCGCAACATGTCAAAGTACATGCTAGGAACCAAACCTAAACATGAGAGGGAGTGGGGCAGGCAACTTTCAATGTAAACAATTTAAGTACAAGTCACCGCGAAGAGGCACATTGGATATGGGATATGGGCTCGATAATCCAAGTGACTTGGCTTGAGATGATACGAATGATGAAGAGTCCTCAAATCTTCATTGTGTATCCAAGTCTCCAATGTCCTCCAGAGTCACCTATTGATCAAGTTTGAGCTTGTTGGTCCCCAACCACGTTGAGTCCTAAGACGTTAGTCACAATAGGCTTGGCAACCCAAATGGTTCTTTTCTTGACACCATTTTGAGTTCCAACAAACTTGGCAAACACATTGCCAACCTTATCCTTCCCAAGGGAATAGCTATCATCAATAGTAATTGGGTTGGATAAGTTACCTCTCGTGCAAGACGAAGCGACGTGACCCTTCTCACGACATAAGTAGCAACATCTACCCTTTGTTTTCTTCCCAGTTGATTTCTCACCTTGGGGAGTGTTGGCTTGGGTCTTATTGGGAAGAGGCCTTCCTTCAACTTGTAGTTGAGTGTGTGATTGAGTTTGTGGCCGCTTCCCTTGTTGCTTGTGACTTTGAGACTTTGTCTTCGGAGGACAAGATCTAACATGGTGCCCTTTAACTTTGCACTTGAAGTAAATGATTTTGGCCGAATTCTTATCTCGTTCTAGGCCACTCTTGTTCTTGTTTGAGTTTACTCCAACATCATTTTTGTCATTCAGAGATGTTTGCTCACACATGACGGTGTTGAGTGTGGACATCCCTTCATGACACTGTTCCAAGTCTTTATTCAAAGAAGTGACTTGGGCCTTGAGCTCTTTGATTTCCTCTGCACGGTTAGTGTCAATAAAAGTACTAGAGGAAGTGTAAGTTTCATTGTTAGAGCAACAAGGCAAGGAAAGTAATTCATCACATGAGGTAGCAACATTATGAGTAGACGAATTACGAGATCTGGCACATGGAGATATAGTACTTTGATTAGAAGTGGTGCCATTGTCCACATGAGTCTCACTTGATGTTACCTTGGTGATGATAGCCTCATGAGCTAACTTTTGCACATTATGGGATGTTAGAAGATCGGCATGAGAGCTTGTGAGCATTTCATGGTTTTCTTCCAACTTCCCATAATTGCTAGTTAGTAAATCAAATTGAGCACGTAGCTCAACATTCTCCTTCAATGTTGATACTTCAAAAGAGATAGGGTTAGGTATACAAGTATCATCAACAATATGAGAGGAGTAAGTAGCGATTAGAGACTTCTCATGAGTAGATTGAAGCTCCACATAGATCTTAGAGGTTTTGATGAGCTCTCCCTTGACACTCTTGCATTCAAGGAGAAGGACCTCAAAATCCTTTTTAAGTTTATCCTGAGCAACTTCAATCTCTCCTTTTGAAGATCTTAAGTCTCTACATGCTTGGTGACTCTTCTCAAGTTCATGTTCAAGTTGTTCACTTTTAGCTTGTTCACGATTAAGTGAATCATTACAATTTTCAAAGTAAGCAAGAATATCTTGGAATCTTTGAAGAGCGTTATTTTTATCTTTATGAAGAATTTTGCTGATCACATAGATGTTTTTAGTCAAGTCATCATCATCATCCTCATCGCAAATATCATCGTTATTGCACAGGGAAGATGATACCTCATTATTACCTCTTGCCATGAGGCACATGTGAACTGGAGGAGTTGATGATGATTCTTTTGGTGAATCAGATTCTTCATTAGTCAAAAGTACTTCATATTTCTTGGTTTCCCCTAAATGATTAGTCATAGAACAACTAGGGAGAAACAAGATATTTTTATCAAGAGGACACGGGAAAGCAGGCATATCACTACAGACATTTGTCGAGGGATCTTTAGGTGAAATGCATGACCTATCAGCACAGTAGTTTACACTATGTGTGGTGCTAGATATGCTCGTGTCCATGGAGGCAATGACATTTTCATCAACATGTATTTCTTCACTCACCATATCGTTACCTTGTGAGATTGAAGATGCTGAGGTGTGCAAGCAATCGGATATGGAAGTAGTGGTGGAGTCTTTATGATCGAAAAGAGTGAAGAGCTCATGCACCAACTCCATCATAATATCGTCTTCATCAATATTGGACCCACCATATATATCTTCAAGTTTAATCCAAACTTCATGAGCTGACTTGCAAGTCGAGATAGACTTAAACACTTCAGGACTTATGGTTCGATGAATGGCAAGAAAAGCCTCACAATCAAGATACATTTCATTATCAGATGAAGATGCACCATTCTTTTTGTCGGCAATCCCTACAAGAACAATTCGTAAAGTATTTGGGCCCATGACCCGAAAGTAATGAAGCATACGAATTCTCCATAGGGTATAATTTGTGCCATCAAAGTCAAAGGTGTCATTGTGCACTAATCCAATAGTCGACATCGATACTCTCTACGTCGTGAAACCTAATTAAAGAGAAACCTTGCTCTGATACCAATTGAAAAGACCTCGATGACGCCTAGAGGGGGGTGAATAGGCTATTTAAAAACTTCTTTGGATTTGGCTTGAAACTAATGCGGAAATAAACTAAGAGGGTACTTGTCAAGCACAAATCCTAATAGCACTAGGCACTGCAACGTGTATCAACAACACGATCTACCAAGATGGAAGCAATACAGTTACTAACAAGCCCAAGTAAGTTACACAAACTTACTTGAGCTAAATCACACGACAAGTAGGTGAACAACACAAGATACTAGATCACACTATATCACACGATATATCAAAAGCTGCAAGTATGAACATGTGGATATAGAAGGTATGCTAGAATGATTAATCTTGTACAAGAAATAGCCAACACAATATAATGAGCACAAACAATATGCAATGTATGTATGCTCAAGTAACACAAGTAAACCACAAGTAAGGAGTTAGGGTTAAGGATAACCAACGTCACTGAGACGAAGATGTATCCCGATGTTCACTTCCTTGGAGGGAAGCTAGTCACCGTTAGAGAGGTGGATGTTACCACGAAGGCACACCAACGCCACGAAGGCTCACCCTATTCTCCCTTTGAGATAACACCACGAAGGCGTTTCTCAACCACTAGTGGTAAGCCTTTGAGGTGGCTTCCAAACCCTCACAAACTTTTCCGGGGGTAATCACACGGATTGATTCCTCTCCGAAGAACTCCTACCGCCTAGGAGTCTCCAGCCTCCAAGAGTAACAAGATCACGGGAAATGCTCAAAACTTGCTCAAATCTCAAATAGCTTGGGTTGAGAGAAGGAGAGGGAGACGATCTATCTTTTGATTGGAACAACTCTCAAAGTGGCTCACAAATGCTCTTGGGATCTAAGATTTGATGTGAGCAAATGTGTGTGAGGTGGAAATGTGTTCTTATGAGGATATGGATGTGTCGGGCACACTCTCACGAAGTGGGAGAGGGGTATATATAGTGGGGAGTGTAAAACAGCCGTTGGGGACACTTTAAGTCACACAAGGTCCGGACGTCCGGCAGTTTCCGGAAGTCCGGGCGTCCGCAAGGGGTCGGACGTCCAACAGGGGTCGGTCGTCCGAGGGCTGTAGATATGACTGGAACCCGTGTGAAATGAACAGCAACCGGATGTCCGGAGAAGACCGGAAATCCGAGTTATTCGACTCAACTTCTTCTGGTGGGAGGTTCCGGATTTCCGAAAGGGGACGGACGTCCGGGCCTCGGACATCCGGAGGGAGCCGGAAATCCGAGTTATAGAGATTATGTTCTTCTGGTGCATGGCCCGGATTTCCGAAGCTGGTCGGATGTCCCGCGCTCGGATGTCCGGAGGGAGTCGGAAATCCGAGTTATAGAACTCAATTTCTTCTGGTGGAGGGCTCCGAATTTCTGAAGCCTGCCGGTCGTCCAGCCCACGGACGTCCGGAGGGAGCCGGAAGTCCGAGGCAATAGACCTGTTATGAGATAGGAGCAGAGTAGAGAATATGTGGTATTGAGTAGGATAGTGAATATCTAGTTTGAGCAAGTTCATCACAAAAACCTGTGATCCCCTCTTAATAGTGCGGGTTCCCTAAAGACTCAATAATTGTAAAAGGGATACCGATGATCCATACTTGAGTGTGTACTTTTATTCGCTGATCATCACTCTGCACCACTAACATCAAAGTAATTGATACCTTGAGTTAGCCCTTTCACTTAAGCTTGATGTTGTTGTTTCTTCTTGGCTCAATGTTGAAAGCAAGACATGATGAAGTCTTCAAGTAGCTCTCCCATACACAATGTGGAAAGCCTAGCTTATATATTTATCTTCATTTGTCCACCATGTGAACATCCACAAGGATCAATCATGTAGTGCTCAGGAATGCTTATCTTGATCTTGTCCTTGTTAGCACATGAGCTTGTCCTTATCAACACATGATCATTCACAGTAGCTTAAAAAGGGTTAGTGATTAATTATCTATATGTCTGTTGTCAGCAACACCAAAACATGATTAAGGGCATGACTGCACTTTCAGCGGCTGGGTCCAAAAGGAAACTATGGGATATTAAGGTTCTCCTTTTAATAAAGAACCGAACCAACGCATTAGCACTTGGTGAACACATGAACTCCTCAAACTATGGTCATCACCGGGAGTGGTTCCGGTTATTGTCACTCCGGGGTTGCCGGATCATAACACATAGTAGATAACTACAACTTGCAAGGTCTGATCTAAAACACAGATATATTGGTGACTACATAATAATTTCAGATCTGAAATCATGGCACTCGGGCCCTAGTGACAAGCATTAAGCATGGCAAAGTAGTAGCAACATCAATCTCAGAACATAGTGGATACTAGGGATCTATCCCCATCAAAACTAACTCGATTACATGATAGATCTCATCCTACTCATCACCGCCCAGCGAGCCTACGAATAGATTACTCACGAACGACGAAGAGCTTCATGGAATTGGAGAGGGAAGAAGGTTGATGATGACGATGGGGATGATTTCCCCTCTCCGGAGCCCAAGTCGGAGTCCAGATCTACCCTCCAGATGAAGAACAGGTGGTGGTGGCGCCTCTGTATCGAAAACACAAGGAAAACTTCTCTTTTTATTTTTTCTGGGACGAAAGGCAACTTATAGAGCTGGAGTTGGGGGCGGCAGGTGCCTGTGGGCCCCACAAGCCTACCCACCGCCACCGGGGGGGTGGTGGCGGAGCAGGGGCTTGTGGCCCAATGGCCCACCCCGTGTGGTGGAACTTGGCGCAGATATTTTTTATATTTTCCAAAACTGCTCCCCGTAAATTTCCAGGACGTTTGGAGAACTTTGATTTCTGCACAAAAATAACACCAAGGCAATTCTACTGAGAACTTTGATCATGTATCAACTCCCCCAAGCTTAAAACTTGCTTGTCCTCAAACAACTCAGTTGACAAACTGAGAGAGAAAGAAAAACTTTGACAAACTCTGTTTGATCTTGTTGTTGCAATTATGTCTAACTCATAACCAGAATTTCAGCAACATCACAAGCAAACCACATAAGCAAATGACACAAAGGTCTCACGGTAAACTAATATCAATGGCATAATCAGCTAACGAGCAAATAATAATGAGTTTCAAATACCAACACTTCAATCAAAACAAGCATGAAGCAATATGAATAGATGGTATCTAGCTAGCTCTTTCTGAGACCGCAAAACATAAATGCAGAGCACTTTCAAAGATCAAGGGCTGACTAAACATTGTAATTCATAGCAACGAAGATCCAGTCATAGTCATACTCAATATCAATCAAAAGCAAAGCATAAAAATGGCAGAGGTGCTCCCTAATTGGTGCTTATATAAGAGGAGGATGACTCGACAGGAAAATAAATAGACATGCCCTTCGCAGAGGGAAGCATTGATTTGAAGAGGAGCCAAAGCTCAAGCTTTTGAAAACAGAGATAATAATTTTGGGTGGCATGCTTTCATTGTCAACGCAATGACCAAGAGTTCTCAAAATCTTCCATGCTACTCATGCTATAGGCGGTTCCCAAACAGAAAGTAAAGTTTTAACGCCCCCACCACCAATCAATCGAATCCTCGGCTAGCCGAATCCTCGGGTACCGTCCATACTAACAGCAGTCTAGGGGGAGTCTTGTTTTACAGTTATGTTTTCGATTTAAGCGTGGAACTGGGAACTCCAAATACCGACCCCTCTCTCGTGAATGACTGTGAATAAACACATGTCGAGGATAAAACTCCTAGGATGGAAGATACCAATAGCCCTCTGTCACCACATGAGCGGTTCGGACATGCAAAACAGATTATTTCTTGAAGGTTAGAGAATGGGACATGCAAATTTATTTGGAACGGCAGGTAGATACTGCAAATAGGTAGGTATGGTGGACTCTCATGGAAAAACTTTTGGGTTTATGGAATTGGATGCACAAGCAGTATTCCCACTTAGTACAAGTGAAGGCTAGCAAAAGACTGGGAAGCGACCAACTAGAGAGCGACAACAGTCATCAAGATGCAATGAGTTTGACTAACATTAAATGCAAGCATGAACAGGATATAAGTCACCATGAACACGAACATCATAGAGGCTATGTTGATTTTGTTTCAACTACATGCATGAACATGCGCCAAGTCAAGCCACTTGAAACATTCAAAGGAGAATACCATCCTATCATACTACATCACAGTCATCTCAAAATCTATGTTGGCATTCAAGACAAACCATTATAAGCTCTCAGCTAAATAAGCATGGCATCAGAAACTATAATCTCTTAGTTGTCATTCCAAACACGGTTCTCTCACAACAAAGCTAGATCTGGGTCGACAAGCTAGTCATATTTACAAAAACAAAATAGACAGAGTTCATACCAGCTTTTCAGTCTTATTCACTTCATCATATACCATCATTGTTGCCTTTCATTTGCACGATCGAATGATGAAAACGATAATAAGCGCATTGGACTAAGCTGAATCTGCAGGCAAACACAAAGGAGAAGACAAAATAATATGGCTCTTTGAAAGCTAAACAGGTAAGCATGTAAGAACCACTAATCATTGTAACCAATATCTTCTACCTTGACACAAAGAAAAAGAAAACTATTTACACGGGAAATCTCCCAACAAGCAAAAGAAGAAAGGAAAATCTTTTTGGGTTTTCTGAAAAGGACACAAAACAAGAAAACAAGAAAATGAAAAGAAACTAGCATGGATAATACAGTGGCAAAATGTAAACACCGGCTAACAAAGTGAAAGCATAAGCATGAATGTAAAGTCGGTGAGAACACGTACTCCCCCAAGCTTAGGCTTTTGGCCTAGCTTGGTCTACTCCCATGGATGATCTTGGCAAAACCCAAAGTCATAATGGGTGTTATATAGGAGTGCTGCAGCCACTGCCTGAATAGCTGCCTCACGAAGTCGAGCAGCAGTCGCCTCCCTCTCATACTCCTCTGCCTCTCCTATGGTTATGTAGTATCTTCGTTTAACCTAAAAGTCAAAGAAAGCAGGAGCAGGAAGGGTAATATGGAAAACACGCTGTCGGTTAAATATCAAGCGGTATAGGAGGGATCCATGATCTCTCTCAAGGAACTGGTAGCATCTTAGAGCGACACGATCAAGGTAGGCTGTACGGAGAGGAGGGTCTTCTGGACGGATGGATACCCCAAGAAAGTTTGCTAAGCGTGTAGCATAAACTCCACCAAAGAAATCCCCCTCACTAGCATTTTTATTCAGCCTCCTTGCTATAATAGCTCCCATATTGAAGCTCTTGTCACCTGTTACTGCGCTCTTAAGGATAGTAAGGTCGGAAGCGCATAGGTGACAATGTGCACCCTTGCCGTTAAGGCACCTACCTATGAAGAGGGCAAGGTAGTGCAAGGCAGGGAAATGGATGCTTCCTATGGTGGCTTGTGTGATATCTCTGGTTTCTCCAACAGTTATACTGGAGACAAAGTCTCTTACCGAAGACTTAGGAGGATCATTAACACTGCCTCCATCGGGTATCTTGCAAATCCTATTGAAATCCTCCAGATCCACAGTATAGGATTTATCGTACAAATCAAACAGTATGGATGATTCACGGCCAACTAAAAATTTAAATCTACGCACGAAAGAGGCAGTGAGCATAGCATACTGTTCACATTTATCTGAGAGGAATTCTTCTAACCCGGCATTGCGGACAAGTGCATCAAACTCATCCTTGAAGCCTGCTTCGATCATGAACTCATCGAAAGGCCATTCACATGGTTGCACCGGCGCGTCCCTTAGTTGAAAAGGTTCGGGCTCCCAAAAAGAGAGACGGGGACCCTTCTTACTTGAGGAACCACCATGAAACTTCCTCCTGAACATAATTTCCTTTTGCTGGAATTTTTGGAGTTCAAGAGAAAAGTGAATAAAGACCCACCACACCTTGTAGAAACTACTCCTACTAGTGCCTAGAGACCGTATCACGCGCTAAAACTACTTGGAACCAGCTAAAATCAACATTTCTAGCTCAAGAACAGGGTCACCAAGGTAGCAAGAATTCGCGAAGGATAAAACACTAGAGCAAAAACTAATTGGACCAATGGAGGAGTCACTTACCAAGGAGTAATTTCCCCAAAACAATTCGGAGAATGGTGCATTGAGCAAGGAGATCGAAAATCACAGCCAAATGAGCAAGAACACGGGTTTGAGCTGCGAAACAATTTTTTCTGGAGGTGGAAGAAGAGGCTGAGAGCTGGAATGAGTGGAGGGGATGCCTGTGGCTCCACAAGCCTGCACCCCGCAACCAGGGGGTAGGTGGCGGTGGGGGGCTTGTGGCCCACTGGTCAGGCCCCCTGGCCAGCTCTCAGGCCCAGCAATTTTCAAAAATTCCAGAAAAAATCAGAATAAATTTTCAGGACCATCGGAGAACTTTTATTTTTGAGGTATCTTTCTCCGGGATGCTAAAACAGAAAACGGGAAAAACTAAACTAATTCTATCATTTTTCTTCTAAGCAACAGAAAATGAAGACTCAAAACAGAGGTATGTGACTCTCTGATTCATCCGTTTCATGGTCATCGGAAGAAATTCGTCAATGGGGTTGATCAAGTCCTTATGACAAAACCTTCTCGAATCGCAAGAGAGAACGGAGAATTTTTGAATAGCCACTAAGTCACCTCAATGGGGATATGAATCTCCCCAACAAGCAAATCATACTTCATCTTGACACGAGGAATAGGGCATTCAAAGCTCCCAATAAGAATCGATGAAGTCTTTTCAATAGCGTTGATGCAATGTACTGGATATCGTTTCTTCGGAAAGTGCACGGTGTGCTCATTACCGTTGACATTGAAAGTAACATTGCCTTTGTTGCAATCTATAACAGCCCCTGAAGTGTTTAAAAAGGGTTTTCCGAGGATGATAGCCATGGCATCGTCCTCAGGAATATCCAAGATAACAAAGTCTGTTGAGATAGTGGTATTAGCAACCACAACAGGCACATCCTTGCAAATGCCGATAGGGAAAGCAGTTGATTTGTCGGCCATTTGCATAGAAATTTTAGTCGGTGTCAACTTATCCAACTCAAGTCTACGATAAAGAGAGAGCGGCATAACACTAACACCGTCTCCAAGGTCACATAAAGCAGTTCTTACGTAGTTTCCTTTAATGGAGCAAGGTATAGTGGGCACTCCGGGATCAGCAAGTTTCTTAGGAGTTCCACCTTTGAAAGAGTAGTTGGCAAGCATGGTGGAGATCTCAAGATCTGGTATCTTCCGTTTATTAGTCACGATATGTTTCATGTACTTGGCATACGGAGACATCTTGAGCATATAAGTTAAACCGCATGTGCAGAAAGACGGGTCTTATCATCTCAACGAAGCGCTGAAAATCCTCATCCTCCTTTTTCTTGGATGGCTTAGGAGGAAAGGGCATAGGTCTCTGAACCCATGGCTCTCTTTCTTTACCATGCTTCCTAGCAGTGAAGTCATTCTTGTCGTATTTCTTAGGTTGTGGATTATCAGGATTAACCGTACGTTCAATCTCCACATCCTCGTCATGGCTAGGTTGAGCATTATTATGAACATCACTGTCCATATTGTCACCAGGTTCATGTTCATCACCTGATTGTGGTTCCGCATCAGACGCAGAAATATCACTAAGTTCTTCAGGTGTGATAGTATTTGGTGAACTGGCATGTAGGTTTCTATCATCCTTCTTCTTCTCCTTAGGATGACTAGGTGTATCAGCATTGATTCCTTGAGAATCTTGATCAATTCTCTTAGGATGACCTTCAGGATACAAAGGTTCCTGAGTCATTTTACCTCCTCTAGTAATGACTCTCACAGAGTTGTCATTTAATTCATTGAGCAGGTCATTCTGAGCTTTAAGTACTTGTTCTACCTGAGTAGTAATCATAGAGGCATGTTTACTCAGAAGCTTCAGAGCATTGACATTTCTGTCTACACAAGCACTTAGATGGCTAAGCATACGAGTACTTTGTTCCAAATGTCTGCTAACATAATCATTGAAACTCTGTTGTTTGGCAACAAAGTTTTCAAATTCATCAAAGCATAGGCTAGCAGGTTTATCAAAAGTAATATCACTCTCATCAAACCTACGCAGAGAATTCACTTCTACTACCTGTATCGGGTTATCGAGACCATGGATCTCTTTGATAGGTGGTAGATTTTTGACATCTTCAGATCTAATGCCTTTCTCTTGCATAGATTTCTTGGCTTCTTGCATATCTTTGGGACTGAGGAATAGAATACCTCTTTTCTTAGGAGTTGGCTTAGGAGGTGGTTTGGGAATAGTCCAAGCATTATCGTTGATCAAGAGGTTATTCAGTAGGGTCTAAGCTTGTTCTACAGTTCGTTCCCTAAAAACACAACCGGCACAACTATCTAGGTAGTCTCTAGAGGCATCGGTAAGTCCGTTATAGAGGATATCAAGTATCTCATTCTTGTTAAGAGGGTGATCAGGCAAAGCATTCTGTAGCTAGACGATCCTCCCCCAAGCTTGTGGAAGACTCTCTTCTTGGAGTTGAGCAAAGTTGTATATTTCCTGCAAGGCAGCTTGCTTCTTATGGGCAGGGAAATATTTCTCACAGAAGTAATAGACCATCTCCTAGGGACTACGCACACATCCAGGAGCAAGAGAGGTGAACCAAGCTTTAGCATCATCCTTTAGAGAGAAAGGAAACAGCTTAAGGATATAGTAGTGGCGGATCTTCTCCTCGTTAGTTAAAAGGTTGGCTATTTCGGATAGTTTGGCAAGATGGGCTATGAACTTCTCAGCCTCATAACCGTGAAAAGGATCAGATTCGACTAAAGAGATTATCTCAGGGTCGAAAGAGAATTCATAATCCTTATCGGTGACAAAGATAGGCGAAGTGGCAAACTTCGGGTCATTTTTCATCCTAGCTTCACGAGATTTTTCCTTCCACTTGAGAAGTAATTTCTCAACGTCATAGGCATCCTTACATGCAAGAAAATCCTCAGCTATCTCTCCCTCCATAACGTAACCCTCAGGTATATCAGGCAATTCATATGTAGGAGACTAGGTCTAACAGGAGCAGAAGCAGGTTCTATCTCAATAGCATCGGCAGTATCAGACGCATCACGAGCATTGGCAGTAACTCTAGCAATATGAGCATCAAGGAACACTCCTAGTGGAACATCAGGCAACGGAGTATCTCTAGCAGTATCAAGCATAGCATCATCAGGCAAAATAGCATCTCTAGCATCATCAGGCAAAGCAGTATCAAGCATAGCATCTCTAGCAGTATCAGGCATAGTATCAAGCATAGCATCTCTAGCAGTATCAAGCATAGTATCAAGCATAGTATCATCAGGCATAGTATCAAGCATAGTATCATCAGGCATAGTATCAAGCATAGCATGTCTAGCAGTAGCATCATAAGCATCATCAAGCACAGGCGACTTATCAAGATTTCTAGCAGGAGGTGATGTCGCAAACTTACTCATAACTGAAGGTGAATCAAGTGCAGAGCTAGATGGCAATTCCTTACCTCCCCTCGTAGTTGAGGGCAAGACTTTGGTCTTCGGATCCTTCAGATTCTTCATAGTGATCAGCAGATATAAATCCCAAGTAACTCAGAGAACATAACAATACCTCCCCGACAACGGCGCCAGAAAAATGCTGACGTCAGCTGTGCTTCCCCGGCAATGGCGCCAGAAAAGTCTTGATCCTGCAATCTCTAGTGTTAGCTAGACGAACGCTTATGACAACGAACCTTCTCCTGCAACGGCACCAGAAGAATGCTGCTAGCACTCCCCGGCAATGGAACTAGAAGAATGTTGTTGATGGCCCACTAGCGCGTGGGTTCGCAGCAGTTTTCAAGGGTAGAGTATTCGACCCAATTTGTTGATAAGCCAGTCAGGAGGTGAGAGTATACTCTCGGGTAATAACAGCTGAATTTGTCGGATTCAAGCACACCTGAAAGATTGATATCTGCAAGCACAGTAGTAACAGCAAAGTAGTATGATAACAATGGTGTCAGAAATGATCTGTTGACGACACACTATTCCTAACGATTGTATCAATGGCGCCTTCGTTGCCGCGTTGACAGAAGTTGTCAATTCCCATCAACGGTAGGTGAACCAACAGTGTAGCAGGTAGCAGCAATGTAACGAGCAATAGCAGTGGCAAGGAATAGCAGTAGTGACAGCAGTAGCAAGTAGCAACAGTAGCAAGCGACAGTAGTAGCAGCAGAGCAAGACAAGTAACAGCAGTAGCAACAATAGTAGCAGCAGAGCAAGACAAGTAACAACAGTGGCAACAGTAGGACAAACTCATAGGCAATGGGTCGGTGATTTGTTTGGATGATATTCATCATGCAACAGCTATAACACGGAGAGATATGTGGCTAGCTCCCGTTCGTCAATGTGATGTAGGCATGCATTCCGTGTGTCGTCATACGTGCTTAGGGAAAATAACTTGCATGACATCTATTGTCCATCCCTCCCGTGGCAGCGGGGTCCAAAAGGAAACTACAGGATATTAAGGTTCTCCTTTTAATAAAGAACCGGACCAACGCATTAGCACTTGGTGAACACATGAACTCCTCAAACTATGGTCATCACCGGGAGTGATTCCGGTTACTGTCACTCCGGGGTTGCCGGATCATAACACAAAGTAGGTAACTACAACTTGCAAGATCGGATCTAAAACACACATATATTGGTGACAACATAATAATTTCAGATCCGAAATCATGGCACTCGGGCCCTAGTGACAAGCATTAAGCATGGCAAAGTAGTAGCAACATCAATCTCAGAACATAGTGGATACTAGGGATCAATCCCCATCAAAACTAACTCGATTACATGATAGATCTCATCCTACTCATCACCGCCCAGCGAGCCTACGAATAGATTACTCACGAACGACGAAGAGCTTCATGGAATTGGAGAGGGAAGAAGGTTGATGATGACGATGGTGACGATTTCCCCTCTCCAGAGCCCAAGACGGACTCCAGATCTGCCCTCCAGATGACGAACAGGTGGTGGCGGCGCCTCCGTATCAAAAACGCGACGAAAACTTCATTAACCATAAAGTGGCACTTCTCCCAATTCAAGACAAGGTTGGTGTCTTTACATCTCTGCAAGACTCGATCAAGGTTGCTGAGGCAATCATCGAAGGAAGACCCATAAATGGAGAAGTCATCGAGGAAAACCTCGACAATATTTTCACAAAAGTCAGAGCATATAGCCATCATACATCTTTGAAAGGTGGCAGGTGCATTACATAAACCAAAAGGCATACATCTATAAGCAAAGGTACCGAAAGGGCCGGTGAAAGTGGTTTTCTCCTGATCAGATTTTGCAACTGGTATTTGGGAGAAACCATAATAACCGCCTAGAAATAAGAAGTGTCTGTGTTTAGACAGCCTTTCTAGCATTTGGTCCATAAAAGGCAAAGGGTAATGATCTTTCCTAGTGTCTTTATTCAATTTCCTAAAATCGATCACCATCCTATAGCCAGTAATAATCCTCTGTGGGATCAATTCATTCTTATCATTAGAGACAACGGTAATGCCTCCCTTCTTGGGGATGCAGTGCACCGGACTCACCCAATCTCCATGAGCAACAGGATAGATAATACCCGCTTCCAGGAGCTTTAGTATTTATTTTATTACTACTTCTTTCATCTTAGGATTCAATCTCCTTTGATGATCAACAACTGGTTTGAAATCAGGATCGGTTTTAATCTTGTGCTGGCATAGAGTGGGGCTAATGCCCTTAAGATCATCAAGAGTATATCCAATAGCAGGACGGTGCTTCCTCAGAGTTTGTAGTAACTTCTTTTCTTCATGCTTTGAGAGGCTAGGACTAATAATGACATAATATATCTCCTTTTCATCAAGATAAGCATACTTAAGAGTATCAGGCAGCTGTTTAACCTCGAACACAGGATCACCCTTTGGTGGGGGTGGATCCCCAAGCAGTTCAACATGCAAGTTATTATTAAGGATAGGATATTGTTCTAAGACAACTCTATCTATTTCATCCCTTTCATCCATATGCATATCATTTTCATGCTCAAGCAAGTATTTCTCTAAGGGATCAGTAGGAGGCACGACAATAGAAGCTAAGGCAATAGTTTCATCCTTACTAGGCAACTCCTTTTCATGAGGTTGTCTACCAAACTTGGAGAAATTGAACTCATGTGACACACCTTCAAAGCCAACAGTGACTGTTTGCTTCTCACGGTCAACATGAGCATTGACGGTATTGAGAAAAGGTCTGCCAAATATGATGGGACAAAAGATATCTTGTGCAGTAGCAAGAACGAGGAAATCAGCAGGATACTTCGTTTTACCACACAAGACTTCAGCATCCCTAACAATTCCCACAGGGCAGATAGTATCTCTATTGGTAAGCTGAATAGTGACATCAATAGGCTCTATCTCAACAGGTGCAATCTCATCTTTGATTTCATCGTATAAGGATTGAGGTATTGCACTAACACTAGCACCCACGTCACATAAGCCATGATAACAATGATCTCCTATCTTAACAGAAACCACAGGCATGCCAACAACAGGCCTATGTTTGTCTCTAACGTGAGGTTTAGCAATTCTAGCAGCATCTTCACATAAGAGAATATTATGTCCCTCAACATCGTCGGACAGAAGATCTTTGATGATAGCAATGCTAGGTTCAACTCTAATTTGCTCAGCGGGTGTAGGTTTTCTAATGTAGCCTCTACGTATCACAGTTGAAGCTTTAGAATGATCCTTTATCCTAACAGGGAAAGGTGGTTTCTCAATGTAAGCACTGGGAACCACATAATCATTATAGGCAATGACTCTCTCTTCAGCTGGAGTGGGTTTAACTACATTGACTTCTAACGGAGGATGATATTTAAACCACTTCTCTTTGGGGAGAACAGTATGAGCAGCAAAGGTTTCACACAGTGAAGCTACTATCTCAGAGTCAAGTCCATACTTAGCCCTAAAGTCACAAAAAGTATTTGTCTCAACAAAGGATTTAACGCAATCAAAAGTGAAATTCATACCTGACTCCTTACCTTCTTCAAGCTCCCAATCTTCAAAGTTGCGTTTAATTCTCTCCAATAAATTCCATTTGAAGTCAATATCTCTCTTCATAAAAGAACAGGTACAAGAAGTGTCAAGCATGGTGCGATCATCATGAGAAATCCGAGCATAGAAGTTTTGAATGATAATTTCTCTCGAGAGCTCATGATTGGGGCATGAATATAGCATTGATTTAAGACTCCCTCAAGCTTGAGCGATGCTTTCTCTGTCACGAGGCCAAAAATTATAAATATAATTCCGATCACGATGTACTAAATGCATAGGATAAAACTTTTGATGAAATTCCAATTTCAACCGATTGTAGTCCCATGATCGAGTATCATCACATAGACTATACTATGTCAACGTCTTATCCTTCAAATATAACGGAAAGACCTTGTTCTTGACCTCATCCCTGGGCACACCTGCAAGCTTAAATAAACCACAAACCTCATCTACATAGATCAGATGCAAGTCTGGATGCGATGTTCCATCTCGTGTAAAAGGATTAGCCAGCAGTTTCTCAAGCATACCCGAAGGAAATTCAAAGCAAATATTTTCAGTAGGTGTAGGAGGTTGAGGAGCAACTCTTTGTGCTTCCGTTCGAGGTGAAGATACCCCGAACAAGCCCCTCAAAGTATTAGTATCCATAGTGACAAGTGACAACAAATTTCAGTGCACTATATGAATGTTTCCTTACCAAGTTCCACTTACCAAAGGCGCTTCACTCCCCGGCAACGGCACCAAAAAAGAGTCTTGATGACCCACAAGTATAGGGGATGAATCGTAGTCCTTTTGATAAGTAAGAGTGTCGAACCCAACGAGGAGCAGAAGGATCTGACAAGTGGTTTTCAGCAAGGTAAAATCTGCAGGCACTGAAATTGTCGGTAACAAGTGATTGTGTGGTGAGATGATTCGTAGCAAGCAACAAGTAACAAAAGTAGCAACGGTGCAGAAAAGTGGCCCAATCCATTTTGTAGCAAGGGACAAGCCTGGACAAAGTCTTATAGGAGGAAAAACGCTCTAGAGGACACACGGGAATTTCTGTCATGCTAGTTTTCATCAAGTTCATATAATTTGCGTTCGTTACTTTGATAGTTTGATATGTGGGTGGACCGGTGCTTGGGTACTGCCCTTACTTGGGCAAGCATCCCACTTATGATTTACCCCTCTCGCAAGCTTCCGCAACTGCGAAAGAAGAATTAAGACAAAGTCTAACCATAGCATTAAACTAGTGGATCCAAATCAACCCCTTACGAAGCAACGCATAAACTAGGGTTTAAGCTTCTGTCACTCTAGCAACCAATCATCTACATACCACTTACCAATGCCTTCCTCTAGGCCCAAATAATGGTGAAGTGTTATGTAGTCGTCATTCACATAACACCACTAGAGGAAAAACAACATACAACAGATCAAAATACGGAACGAATACCAAATTCACATGACTATTATTAGCATGACTTATCCCATGTCCTCAGGACCAAAAGTAACTACTCACAAAGCATAATCATATTCATGACCAGAGAGGTAATGAATAGCATCAAGGATCTGAACATAAACTCTTCCACCAACTAATCCAACTAGCATCAACTACAAAGAGTAATCAACACTACTAGCAACCTTACAAGTACCAATCGGAGTCGCGAGACGGAGATTGGTTACAAGAGATGAACTAGGGTTTGGAGATGAGATGTTGCTGATGAAGATGTTGATCATGACGAGTCCCCTCCGATGAGAGGAGTGTTGGTGATGACGATGGCGACAATTTCCCCCTACGGGAGGGAAGTTTCCCCGGCAGGATCGTCCTACCGGAGCTCTAGATTGGTTCTGCTCAAGTTCCACCTCGTGGCGGCGGCGAAACCACGAAAAAGCTCCTCCCTGATTTTTTCCTGGATGATACCCTTCATATAGCAAAAGAGGGGGGCAAGTGGGCCTGCAGGGTGCCCACAAGCCCTCATGGCGCGGCCTGGGTGGGGGGGTGGCCGCACCGTGCAGGCTTGTGGCCACCTGCACGCCCCCCTCTGGCACTTCTTCGGCCCAGTATTTTGATAAATCGGGAAAAAAATCCTCGTTGATTTTTACGGCGTTTGGAGTTGCGCAGAATAGGTATCTCAAACTTGCTCCACTTTCGGGCCAGAATTCCAGTTGCTGGTATTCTCCCTCTTCATGTAAACCTTGCAAAATAAGAGAGAAAAGGCATAAGAATTGTACCGTGAAGTGAAATAACAGCCCAAGAAGCGATAAATATCAACATGAAAACATGATGCAAAATGGACGTATCAACTCCCACTCAAGAAATACATCCCTCTAGTCATTTGAGTGGTGCATGATCTAAATCCACTAACTCAAGTCCGATCATCGCGTGAGTTGAGTATAGTTTGAGTGTTAAACATCTCTATGCTAATCATATCAACTATATGATTCATGTTCGACCTTTCGGTCTCTTGTGTTCCGAGGCCATGTCTGCACATGCTAGGCTCGTCAAGTTTAACCCGAGTGTTCCACGTGTGCAACTGTTATCCACTCGTTGTATGTGAACGTTGGGTCTATCACACCCGATCTCACGTGGTGTCTCGAAATGACGAACTGTTACAACGGCGCACAGTCGGGGAGAACACAATTTCATCTTGAAATTTTAGTGAGGGTCACCTTATAATGCTACCGTCATTCTAAGCAATATAAGGTGCATAAAAGGATTAACAACACATGCAATTCATAAGTGACATGATATGGCCATGATCTTGTGCTTCTTGATCTCCATCACCAAAGTACCGGCATGATCTTCTCGTCACCGACACCACATCATGATCCCCATCATCATGATCTCCATCGTCATGCCGCCATTGAGATTGTCGTGCTACATATGTTATTACTACTAAAGCTACAACCTAGCAATATAGTAAACGCATTTGCAAACACAAAACGTTAGTTTAAAGACAACCCTATGGCTCCTTCCGGTTGCCGTAGCATCGACGTGCAAGTCGATATTGACTATTACAACATGATCATCTCATACATCCAATATATCAAATCATGTCTTTGGCCATATCATATAACAAGTATACCCTGCAAAAACAAGTTAGACGTCCTCTAATTTGTTGTTGCAAGTTTTACGTGGCTGCTATGGGTATCTAGTATGATCGCATCTTACTTACGCAAAAACCACAATGGAGATGTGAAAATTGCTATTTAACCTCTCTCCAAGGACCGCCTCGGTCAAATCTAATTCAACTAAAGTTAAAAAAACAGGCACCCGTCAGTCATCTTTATGCAACGAGTTGCATGTTGGTAGATGAAACCAGTCTCTCGTAAGCGTACGAGTAATGTCGTTCCGGGCCGCTTCAATCCAACAATACCGCCGAATCGAGAAAAGACTAAGGAGGGAAGCAAATTGAACATCAACACCCACAAAACCTTTTGTGTTCTACTCGAGAAAAAAAATCTACGCATGAACCTAGCTCATGATGCCACTGTTGGGGAACGTTGCATGGGAAACAAAAAATTTCCTACGCACACGAAGACTTATCATGGTGATGTTCATCTACGAGGGGGAGAGTGGATCCGCATACCCTTGTAGATCGCTAAGCGGGAAGCATTAAGAAACGCGGTTGATGTAGTGGTACAGCTTCGTGATTCAAATCACCGTCGTCCCACGATCCATTCCGATCTTGCGCCGAACGGACGACACCTCCGCGTTCAACACACGTACATCTCGATGAGGATCTCGGCCTTCTTGATCCAGAAAGAGAGACGGAGAAGTAGATGAGTTCTCTGGCAGCGTGACGGCACGCCGGTGGTGGTGATGATCTACTCTTGGAGGGCGAGCTCCGCTGAAATCCAATCTAGAGGAAGAACTACATGGTATAGGTTTGAGTTGCACGTGGCAAAGTTGTTTCTCAAAAGCCCTAAAACCACCAATATATATAGGAGGAGGGGAGGGGCTAGCCTTGGAGCTCAAGGGAGCCCCAAGGGCGCCAGCCGATTGGGAGGAGGTGGACTCCCACCCCAATTCGGTTTGGGGGCAAAAAGTCCACTCCTTCCCTCCCACCTCCCTCTTTCCTTGTTTTTCTTTTCCTTTGGTTTTTCTCCACTTGTGGTGCCATATCCCTCTTGGGCTGGCCTCACCAGCCCATTAAGGGCTGGTGAGCCACCCTAGGGTTACTCGACTCACTCCCGGGTGGGTGGGCCCCTCCCGGTGAATACCCGGAACCCATTCGTCACTCCCGGTACAGTCCCGGTAATGCTCAAAAACTTTCCGCTAACCAAATGAAACCATCTTATATATCAATCTTCTATTCCGAACCATTCCGGAAACCCTCGTTACATCCGCGATCTCATCCAGGACTCTGAACAACCTTCAGTCACCAACACATATAACTCAACTATACTAAAACATCATCGAACCTTAAGTGTGCAAACCCTGCGGGTTCGAGAACTATGTAGACATGACCCAAGACACTGCTCGGTTAATATCCAATAGCTGGACCTGGATGTACATATTGGATCCTACATATTCTACGAATATCTTATCGGTTGAACCTCTATGCCAAGGATTCATATAACCCCGTATAACATTCCCTTTGTCCTTAGGTATGTTACTTGCCCGAGATTTGATCGTCGGTATCCCTATACCTATTTCAATCTCGTTACCGGCAAGTATCTTTACTCATTCCGTAATACAAGATCCCATGACTTACACTTGAGTCAAATTGCTTGCAAGGCTTGTATGTGATGTTGTATTACCGAGTGGGCCCGAGATACCTCTCCGTCACACGGAGTGAAAAATCCCAGTCTTGATCCATGCTAACTCAACAAACACCTTTGGAGATACCTGTAGAGCACCTTTATAGTCACCCAGTAACGTTGTGACGTTTGATACACACAAGGTATTCCTCCGATGTTAGTGAGTTACATGATCTCATGGTCATAGGAATGAATACTTGACACGCAGAAAACAATAGCAACAAAATGACACGATCACATGCTATGTTTATAATTTGGGTGTTGTCCGTCACATGATTCTCCTAATGATGTGATGCAGTTATCAAGTGACAACACTTTCGTATGGTCAGAAAACCTTAACCATCCTTGATCAACTAGCTAGCCAACTAGAGGCTTGCTAGGGACATTGTTTTGTCTATGTATCAACACATGTATCTATGTTTTCATTCAATACAATTATAGCATGGATAATAAACGATTATCTTGAAACAAGAAATATAATAATAACTATTTTATCATTGCCTCTAGGGCATATTTCCAACACTCATCTGGTTCTTCAGGGACCCCATCTGTTCCTTCAGCTTCTTGGCCCAAGATGGCTCAGCAGAAGAACGGGTCTGTGAAGCAGGGCCGCCCTCAGTCCCAGCAGCAGCAGTCTCCTCCCCAATATCCATGTGATCAGTAGAACTTGAAGTGGAGGTGTTGGCCCATTTCTCTTTCTGGCGCAGTTTGATGGGATCATGGCTGAAGAATTCGATGGGTGCAGGAAAGGCCCTGCCTGGAAATGACTCACCCCATTTAGTCTTGATGTAGTAGAACAAGTAAGGCCCATAGATGGGAACCCTACGGTTGTAGATGGCCATCTGAAGCTAGCAAAACATTACATTGGGGACATCGAGTGGCCCATTGGACTGTGTTCGTCCTTCCTGACACATCAAGAGCATGTCCACCAGATAGGAATGAACTTCGTCTTTGTTACCAACCCGAGGGAACAGAGTGTTGCGGAAGACCTGATGCATGATATCCCAGAAGGGAATGAGCACACCCTTCCTGACATAGAAATGCATCAACTTGTCCTCGGCGGTGGTATCATGGTTTCGATGAGGGCGCAGTCCAACAGGGTTATGCAACCGAGGAAATCGATCTTCAGAAGCTTCATGAACTCAGCCCAAGAGCCAGTCATCTTCTCGCCATGAGTCATCCAGGTCAACGAGAGATTCTCATCATTATGGAAGTAGACAGAGACATACAATTGAGCCACTACCTCTGGATCGAAGTCACAGTGTACTGGAACAAATTTCTTCTTCTTAGTCAGGACGACATCTTGATAGATCATGAGCTGGTGCTTGGACCAAAACATGTCACCGCACCTGAACTGGGCCCTCTCAGTGACATAAGGATTTTTCTTTTGGCGCTGCGCAAACTCCTTGAGAGGCATAGTGTCATAGTAAATGGTGGATTCCTTGTCCTTTGATGCAATCTTCTTGAAGTTGCGCTTCGCAGGATTGGAACCTTACGGTTCTTTAGTGTTGTGGTACCTCTTGGACTCGGTGTTGCGAACTGGGTTGGAACGACGGGAGCCACCACCTGACGCACGCAAGACAAACATGCGAAAACGACAACAGAAGTCATGGCAACATCCAGAACATAGGAGAAAACACAAATGAAACCAAGTACAAGCAAGCATAGACAGCAAAGCGTGCGCGAGCGGTAGTACCGCTTCGGGCAGGGTGGTAATACCGCTCCACGAGCGGTAGTATCGCTCAGTCAGGGCGGTAGTAACGCTCGGGGCAGGGCGGTAGTACCGCGTGGTTACAGATCTGCAGGAACAAGACATGGATCTAACCACTATGATGTAGATTTAAAACCATACGGGACCAAAACTATGCAGATCCTATGCAGCAACGCAAATAGAGGCACTTCCTGATACATCTTCAACGTATCTATAATTTTTGATGGTTTCATGCTATTATCTTGTCAAACTTTGGATATTTTGCATGCCTTTTATATATTTTTTGGGACTAACTTATTAACTCAGTGCCAAGTGCTAGTTACTGTTTTTTCCGTGTTTTTGACCCTTTTCAGAGGAGGATTTTAAATCGAGTCCAAACGGAACGAAACTTCCAGAAATATTTTTTTCCGAAACAGAAGACGATCGGGGGACTTGAGAACCAAGGCAGGGGGCTACCAGGGACCCCACAAGCCCCCTAGCCGCGGCCATGGGGGGGGGGCGTGCCTCCCAGGCTTGTGGGATCCCTGAGCCACCTTTGCCCTAGGTCTTTCGCCTATATATTCTCAAAAGTTCCAGAAAAAAATCAGGAGATCATCGAAAGTACTTTTCTGCCGCCGCAAGCTTCTGTCTCCGCAAGATCCCATCTGGGGCACGTTATGGTGCCCTACCGGAGGGGGGATTCGGATACGGAGGCCTTCTTTATCAACACCATGACCTCTCCGATGATGCGTGAGTAGTTCACCATAGACCTACGGGTCCATAGCTAGTAACTAGATGGCTTTCTCTCTCTCTCTTGGATCTTCAATACAAAGTTCTCCATGATCTTCATGGAGATCTATTCGATGTAATCTTCTTTTGCAGTGTGTTTGTCGAGATCCGATGAATTGTGGATTTATGATCAGATTATCTATGAATCTTATTTGAGTTTCTTCTGATCTCTTATATGCATGATTTCATATCCTTGTAATTCTCTTCGAGTTGTGGGTTTTGTTTGGCCAGCTTGATCTATGATTCTTGCAATGGGAGAAGTGCTTGGTTTTGGGTTCATACCGTGCGGTGACCTCACCCAGTGACAGAAGTGGTAGCGAGGCACGCATCGTGTTGTTGCCATCAAGGGTAAAAAGATGTGGTTTTCATCATTGGTTTGAGATTATCCCTCTACATCATGTCATCTTGCTTAAGGCGTTACTTTGTTCGTCATGAACTAAATACACTAGATGCATGCTGGTTAGCGATCCATGTGTGGAGTAATAGTAGTAGATGCAGAATGTATCGGTCTACTTGTCTCGGACGTGATGCCTATATGTATGATCATTGCCTTTGATATCGTCATGACTTTGCGTGGTTCTATCAATTGCTCGATAGTTATTTGTTCACCCACCGTGATATTTGCTATTTTGAGAGAAGCCTCTAGTGAACACTTTGGCCCCCGGGTCTACTCCACACTATATTTTCAGCCTTACCCTTTTTCATCGTTGCACTTTTCGCCTTGAGATCTCACTTTGCAAACAATCTTGAAGGGATTGACGACCCCTTTAAAGCGTTGGGTGCAAGCTCTTTTGTGTTTCCGCAGGTACTCTGGACTTGGCGAGATTCTCCTACTGGATTGATACCTTCGTTCTCAAACTGAGGGAAATTCTTACTGCTCTTGTGCTGCATCACCCTTTCCTCTTCAAGGGAAAACCCAACGCAAGCCTAGTCTCCGTCAACGTGTCAATTTCTGGCGCTGTTGTTTGAGAAGTAGCAGAAAAGGGACTAGGCTTGCGCTGGTTTTTCCTTTGAAGAGGAAAGGGTGATGCAGCACAGGAGCAGTAAGAATTTCCCTCAGTTTGAGAACCAAGGTATCAATCCAGTAGGAGAATCTCGTCAAGTCCAGAGTACCTACGGAAACACAAAAGAGCTTGCACCGAGCGCTTTAAAGGGGTTGTCAATCCCTTCAAGATTGTTTGCAAACTGAGATCTGAAGGCAAAAAGTGCTAGGAAGAAAAAGTGTAAGGCTGAAAATATGGTGTGGAGTAGACCCGGGGGCCATAATGTTAACTAGAGGCTTCTCTCAAAATAGCAAGTATTACGGTGGGTGAACAAATTACTGTCGAGCAATTGATAGAACCGCGCAAAGTCGTGACGATATCTAAGGCAATGATCATACATATAGGCATCACGTCTGAGACAATTAGACCGATACTTTCTGCATCTACTACTATTACTCCACACGTCGACCCCTATCCAGCATGCATCTAGTGTATTGAGTTCATGACGAACAGAGTAACGCCTTAAGCAAGATGACATGATGTAGAGGGATAATCTCAAACCAATGATGAAAACCCCATCTTTTTACCCTTGATGGCAACAACACGATGCGCGCCTCGCTACCCCTTCTGTCACTGGGTGAGGTCACCGCACGGTATGAACCCAAAACCAAGCACTTCTCCCATTGCAAGAATCATAGATCTAGTTGGCCAAACAAAACCCACAACTCGAAGAGAATTACAAGGATATGAAATCATGCATAAGAGAGATCAGAAGAAACTCAAATAAGATTCATAGATAATCTGAACATAAATCCACAATTCATCGGATCTCGACAAACACACCGCAAAAGAAGATTACATCGGATAGATCTCCATGAAGACCATGGAGAATATTGTATTGAAGATCCAAGAGAGAGAAGAAGCCATCTAGTTACTAGATATGGACCCGTAGGTCTATGGTGAACTACTCACACATCATCGGAGAGGTCATGGTGTTGATGAAGAAGCCCTTCGTGTCCGAATCCCCCCTTCGACAGGGCACCATAACGTGCCCCAGATGGGATCTTGCGGAGACAGAATCTTGCGGCGGCGGAAAAGTACTTTCGATGATCTCCTGATTTTTTATGGATTTTTAGGGAATATATAGGCGCAAAACCTAGGGCAATGGAGCCTCTGGGAGCCCACAAGTCAGGGGGCCACGGGCCCCCCTGGCCGCGCCGTGTGGGCTTGTGGGGTCCCTGGTGGCCTCATGACCTGATTCTCCGGCTCTCCCATCTTTTTCTGTTCCGGAAAAAATCTTTTTGGCAGTTTCATTCCGTTTGGACTCCGTTCAAAATCCTCCTCTGAAAGGGGTCAAAAACATGGAAAAAACAGGAACTGACTCTTGGCACTAAGTTAATAAGTTAGTCCCAAAAAATATATAAAAGGCATGCAAAACATCCAAAGTTTGACAAGATAATAGCATGAAACCATCAAAAATTATAGATACGTTCGAGACGTATCAAGCATCCCCAAGCTTAACTCCTGCTCGTCCTCGAGTAGGGAAGTGATAAAGAATGAATTTTTGATTAGGAATGCTACCTAGCATAGTTGTCCTTTGCAAGTTCTTTCACGTGACATGAATGTTCAGAACCGCAAGATTCAAAACAATAGTTTGCTATTGACATGAAAACAATAATACTTCAAGCAAACTAGCAAGGTAATCATGAACTTTCAAAATGACAAGGCCAAGGAAAGTTATCCCTACAAAATCATATAGTCTGGCTATGCTCCATCATCCTCACACAACTAATGTAAATCATGCACAACCCCGGTATTGGCCAAGTACTTGTTTTCGCACTCTTACTTTCTCAAACTTTTTCTAACTATCACGCAATACATGAGCGTGAGCCATGGATATAGCACTATAGGTGGAATAGAGTGTGGTGGTGGTTGTGAGACAAAAAGGAGGAGATGGTCACATTGACTCGGAGTATCAAAGGGCTATGGAGATGCACATTAATAGATATCAATGTGAATGAGTAGGGATTGCCATACAAGAGATGCACTAGAGCTATAACTATGTGAAAGCTCAAAAGGAGAACTAGTGGGTGTGCATCCAACTTGCTTGCTCAAAAAGACCTAGGGCACTTTTGAGGAAGTCCATCATTGGAATATACAAGCCAAGGTATATAATGAAGATTCCCACTAGCATATGTTAGTGACAAAGCAAGAAGCTCTCAATCATGAAGAACATGGTGCTATTATGAAGCACAAGTGTGGAAAAGATAGTAGCATTGTCCCTTCTCTCTTTTTCTCTTTTTTCATTTGGGCTCTTAGGCCTCTTCTCTTTTTTTCTCTTTTCTCTTTTTTATTTTTATTTTTTGGGGCTCTTTGGCCTCTTCTTTTTATTTCCTCACATGGGACAATGCTCTAATGATGATCATCACACTTTTATTTACTCACAGCTCAAAGCTTAGAACGATGATGACCCTATAGGGAATGCCTCTGGAAGTGTACCGGGATGTGCAACGATCAAGCATGGCGTATGACATTGAAAACATCTCGCTAGCTATCTTACGATCATGCGATGGCAATGTGAGAGTGACGGCACAAGTCATGAGACGGAACGGTGGGAGTTGCATGGCAATATATCTCGGAATGGCTTCGAAAATTCCATAGTAGGTAGGTATGGTGGCTGTTTTGAGGAAGGCATATGGTGGGTTTGTGCACCGGAGAAAATTGTGCAGCACTAGAAAGGCTAGCAATGGTGGAAGGTGAAAGTGTATCTATACCATGGACTCACATTAGTCATGAAGAACTCACATACTTGTTGCGAAAGTTTTTATTAGTAATCAAAACAAAGTGCTAAACGCATCCTCCGAGGGGAAGGGTTGGTAGGTGTTAACCATCGCGCGATCCCGACCTCAACACAAAGGATGACAATCAATAGATCAATTATGCTCCAACTTCCTAACATAGAGGTTCACCATACGTGCATGCTATGGGAATCACTAACTTCAACACACAAGTATCTCTAGATTCACAACACCCTACTAACATAGCTCTTAATATTACGGAATCCACGTCTCAAAACTAATTGAGAGGAATCAAGACTTCTCTTTCTACTCAATGCACATGAAGATGGAGGTTTTTGCATCCTCTTTGGGTACCTATCACCTTTGGGACTATTTTCATAGCATAAGCCAACTACCAAGTCACGCACCGCCATGCTCTAAATGATATAAGTGAGGCACATAGAGTAAAAGTATCTAGCTCAAAAGATATAAGTGAAGCACTATGAGAATTCTAGCAAAATCACGATGAGTGCATGTCTCTCTCTCTCAAAAATGTGTGCATCAAGGATGATTGTGACACAACAAAAAGCGAAGACTCCTACGATACAAGACGCTCCAAGCAAAACACATATCATGTGGTGAATAAAAATATAGCTCCAACTAATGTTACCGATGGATTGAAGACGAAAGAGGGGATGCCTTCCCGGGGCATCCCCAAGCTTAGGCTTTTTGGTGTCCTTGAATTCGGCTTGGGATGCCTTGGGAATCCCCAAGCTTGAGCTCTTTCCACTCCTTATATCTTTGTCCATGAGAACATCACCCAAAACTTGAAAACTTCACAACAGAAAACTTAAACAGAAACTCTTGATAACATTAGCACAAGAAAACAGACAACCACCTATTTTTGTACTGTAGCAAACTTAAATTCTATCTATATTGGTGTTGGGCTGTTGTATTCTCACTTTTCCATGGCTAGTACCCCCCGATACTAACCATAGTTTCATCAAAACAAGCAACCAACTCAACAAAAACAGAATCTGTCAGAAAGAGACCAGTCTGTAGGAATCTGTATACTTCGTATACTTCTGGTACCTCAAAAAATCTGAAAAATTGCGACTGCCTGGGAAAAAGGCATATCAACCAGCAGCAAAAAGAATCAACTCAAAATCTCTTTCTGAATAAAAACGAAAAATCATCTCGTGAGCAAAAAGTTTCTGTCTTTTTCCAGCAGGATCAAAAAACCAACACCAAGACTAGTCATAAAGGTTTTGCTTGACTCAAACACAAAAAGAAACACAAAAAACACAATCACAACATAATTATGATGGTGTGGACGCAACAAAACTGAAAGAAAAAGATAAATTCATTGGGTTGCCTCCCAACAAGCGCTATTGTTTAACGCCCTTAGCTAGGCATTGATAATTCAATGATGCTCACACAAAAGGCAAGAATTGAAGCACAACGAGAGCATCATGAAACATGTGACAGACATATCTAAGTCTAACATACTTCCTATGCATAGGCATTTTATAGGAAAACAGATTGTCAAGACAACCAATAGTTACCATATGCAAGGAAGAAGAAAGGGACAATGTCAATCTTAACATAACGAGAGGTGATATGGTAACATGAAAGTTTCTACCACAATATTTTCCTCTCTCATAGAAATTACATGTGGGATCATAATCAAATTCAACAATATTGCTATCACAAAGGATATTCTTTTCATGATCCACATACATGCAAAGTTGACGCTCTTCAAAAATAGTGGGATTATCATCAACTAAAGTCATGACTTCTCCAAACTCACTTTCAATATTATTGCAAACATCATATTCATCATCAGGCTTAAACAAATTTTCAAGATCATAAGAAAAATCATCACCCCAATCATGATTATAGCAACAAGTAGTGGACATAGCAAAACTAGCATCTCCAAGCTTAGAGTTTTGCATATTTTTAGCATGATTATCACTAATACAATTTATAGTGAAATCATTGCAATCATGCTTTTCATTCAAGGAGCCCTCGTGAACCACTTCATAAATTTCTTTATCACGATTTTCGGATTCACGCATCTCAAGCAAAACTCCATAAACATAGTCAAGTGCACTCAACTCACTAGCAATTGGATCAACATAATTGGATCTCTTAAAGAGACTAGCAAGTGGATGAGGATCCATATCAAAAGATTTTAAGCAAGCGAAGATGCAAGCATATTGAAGGCACATAGCACACAAGCAAACAGAAAGAAAGTGGAGGCAAGGGCGAACAAAAAAGCGAACCAAAAAGGAAAATTGGTGAAGTGGGGCAGAGGAAAACGAGAGGCAACTGGCAAACAAAGTAAATGCAAGAGATGAGTCTGCGACACTTACTTGGATGAGTTCTTGACTTGATCCTCCCCGACAACGGCGCCAGAAATTATTCTGCTATGGCAACAGACAATAGCGCCAGAAATTGACACATTAACGGAGATTGGGCTTGCGTTGGTTTTTCCCTTGAATAGGAAAGGGTGATGCAGCACAGGAGCAGTAAGTATTTCCCTCAATTTGAGAACCAAGGTATCAATCCAGTAGGATAATCTCATCAAGTCCAGAGTACCTGCGCAAACACAAAAGAGCTTGCACCCAACGCTTTAAAGGGGTTGTCAATCCCTTCAAGATTGTTTGCAAAGTGAGATCTGAAGGCGAAAAGTGCAATGAAGAAAAAGTGTAAGGCTGAAAATATGGTGTGGAGTAGACCTGAGGGCCATAGTGTTCACTAGAGGCTTCTCACAAAATAGAAAATATCACGGTGGGTAAACAAATTATTGTCGAGCAATTGATAGAACCGCGCAAAGTCATGATGATATCTAAGGCAATGATCATACATATAGGCATCACGTCCGAGACAACTAGACCGATACTTTCTGCATCTACTACTATTACTCCACACATCGACCACTATCCAGCATGCATCTAGTGTATTGAGTTCATGACGAACAGAGTAACGCCTTAAGCAAGATGACATGATCTACAGGCATAATCTCAAACCAATGATGGAAACCCCATCTTTTTTCCCTTGATGGCAACAACACGATGCGTGCCTCCCTACCCCTTCTGTAACTGGGTGAGGTCGCCGCACGGTATGAACCCTAAACCAAGCACTTCTCCCATTGCAAGAATCATAGATCTAGTTGGCCAAACAAAACCCACAACTCGAAGAGAATTACAAGGATATGAAATCATGCATAAGAGAGATCAGAAGAAACTCAAATAAGATTCATAGATAATGTGATCATAAATCCACAATTCATAGGATCTCCATGAAGATCATGGAGAACTTTGTATTGAGGATCCAAGAGAGAGAAGAAGCCATCTAGTTACTAGCTATGGACCCGTAGGTCTATGGTGAACTACTCACGCATCATCTGAGAGGTCATGGTGTTGATGAAGAAGCCCTCCGTGTCCGAATCCCCCCTCCCGCAAGGCACCAGAACGTGCCCCAGATGGGATCTTGCGGAGACAGAAGCTTGCGGCGGCGGAAAAGTACTTTCGATGATCTCCTGATTTTTTTATGGATTTTTAGGGAATATATAGGCGCAAAACCTAGGGCAACGGAGCCTCAGGGAGCCCACAAGCCAGGGGGCCGCGGGCCCCCCCTGGCCGCGCCGTGTGGGCTTGTGGGGTCCCTGGTGGCCTCCTGCCCTAATTCTCTGGCTCTCCGATCTTTTTCTGTTCCGGAAAAAATCTTTCTGGCAGTTTCATTCCGTTTGGACACCGTTCAAAATCCACCTTTGAAAGAGGTGAAAAACATGGGAAAAACACGAACTGGCTCTTGGTACTGAGTTAATAAGTTATTCCCAAAAAATACATAAAAGGCATGCAAAACATCCAATGTTTGACAAGATAATAGCATGAAACCATCAAAAATCATAGATACGTTGGAGACGTATCACTAGAGTACCTAAAGAGGTGGTAGTTTGTTTTCTTGTGCTAATGATATCACAAGTTTCTGTTTAAGTTTTGTGTTGTGAAGTTTTCAAGTTTTGGGTAATGTTCTCAGCGACAAAGAGATAAGGAGTGGAAAGAGCTCAAGCTTGGGGATGCCCAAGGCATCCCAAGCCAAATTCAAGGACACCAAAAAGCCTAAGCTTGGGGATGCCCCAGGAAGGCATCCCCTCTTTCGTCTTCAATCCATCGGTAACATTACTTGGAGTTATATTTTTATTCACCACATGATATGTGTTTTGCTTGGAGCATCTTGTATCATAAGAGTGTTTTATTTTTGTTGTGTCACAATCATCCTTGCTGCACACCTTTTGAGAGAGACATGCACTCATCGTGATTTTGCTAGAATGCTCATCGTGCTTCACTTATATCTTTTGAGCTAGATAATTTTGCTCAATGTGCTTCACTTAGATCTTTTAGAGCACGGCAGTGCGTGACTTTGTAGTTGGCTTGTGCTATGAAAGTAGTCCCAAAGGTGATAGGTGCCCAAAGACGATACAAAAACCTCCATCTTCATGTGCATTTAGTAGAAAGAGAAGTTTTGATTCCTCTCAATTAGTTTTGAGACGTGGATTTGTGCATTAAGAGTTTTGATTCCGATGAATTGTGGATTTATGATTAGATTATCTGTGAATCTTATTTGAGTTTTTTCTGATCTCTTATATGCAAGATTTCATATCCTTGTAATTCTCTTCAAGTTGTGGGTTTTGTTTTGCCAGCTTGATCTATGATTCTTGAAATGGGAGAAGTGCTTGGTTTTGGGTTCATACCGTGCGGTGACCTCACCCAGTAACAGAAGGGGTAGCGAGGCATGCATCGTGTTGTTGCCATCAAGGGTAAAAAGATGGGGTTTTCATCATTGGTTTGAGTTTATCCCTCTACATCATGTCATCTTGCTTAAGGCGTTACTCTGTTCGTCATGAACTCAATACACTGGATGCATGCTGGATAGCGATCGATGTTTGGAGTAATAGTAGTAGATGAAGAAACTATCGATCTACTTGTCTCGGACCTGATGCCTATATGTATGATCATTGCCTTAGATATCTTCATGACTTTGCGCGGTTCTATCAATTGCTCAATAGTAATTTGTTCACCCACCGTAATATTTGCTCTTTTGAGAGAAGCCTCTAGTGAACACTATGGCCCCCGGGTCTACTTCACACCATATTTTCAGTCTTACTCTTTTACTTCATTGCACTTTCTGCATTCAGATCTCACTTTGCAATCAATCTTGAAGGGATTGACAACCCCTTTATAGCGTTGGCTGCAAGCTCGTTTGTGTTTGCGCAGGTACTCTGGACTTGACGAGATTCTCCTACTGGATTGATACCTTGGATTTCAAACTAAGGGAAATAGTTACTGCTCCTGTGCTGCATCACCCTTTCCTCTTCAAGGGAAAAACCAACGCAAGAAAGTATCCGTCAACGTGTCAATTTCTGACGTTGTTGTTTGAGAAGTAGCACTTCCCAACATCTCTCCTCCTATCCATGTACGAGAAAAACTCATGCCACAACAATGAAGCCAATACATCTAGCCCCTAACCCTAGAACCAAGAACATCAACACAACAAAAGGAGGATAGGGGCAGTATCGGAGTCCATGGCACACACAAGAGGAAGGGGGAGGAGGGGCAATCCCTCCAACTCGAACGGGAGGAGAAGAGCCATGGAGGAAGATCAAATCTGGGGAAACTCGAGATAGAGAGGGAGATCTCCACGAAGAAGAAACAAATGGGGCAGAGAGAAACTGCCCCCTCTCTTTATATACCCTCAGGGCACGAGCATGGCGGTAGTACCACTTGGGCCTAGCGGTAGTACCGCTTGCCACGGTAGTACCGCTCGTGTCATAGCGGTAGTGCCGCTCGAGTCATAGCGGTAGTACCGCTCGGGTAATGGCAATAGTATCGCTCCCCCTGAGACGATACAAACCCTAGCCCTTAGTCAGCTGTAGTACCGCCTGTGTCATCGCGGTAGTACCGCTCCCCCTGGCAGTAGTACCGCTTCCCCCTAGCGGTAGTACCGCTCCAGAACATACATAAAAATCCAGAAATTGCCAGACCAGCGAGAAAATACTACGGACACATACTAGTCTGTACCGGAGAAAAGACACAAGCAAAATATACTGACTCGCAATATTATAACCCTCCTTTACCAGGAGGGAGGGGGCGGTGGCCGGAGCCACCTATGTTTGAGACAAAAGGTATGACACCGCGAAGAATTATCCTTGGATTCATGACCAAAGATCATCTTTGAAGCACAAGTGCCATCAATAATGGCTAATGTGAAAGACTTGATCGATTTATGCAAAATGGGGGGAGGGAAAGTTCATTGAGAGAACAACACTCCCCCTATGTCCATGCCTACACCTAGAACTATATATAATGCGGAATGAGGTGCAGAGTGCCTAGTTTCAATCCACATTACTTGAATCAATGATATTTAGCTCATGCCTTAACTCCCGGAACCTTGCTTCATCTAGCGGCTTAGTGAAAATATCTGCAAGTTGTTCTTCAGTGTTGATGAAGTGAACCTCAATATCACCACGCTTGATATGCCCAGGAATGAAGTGATGATGAATATCAATGCGCTTGGTCTTGCTATGTTGCACCGGATTGAGGGAAATCTTGATAGAACTTTGATTGTCACATAGAAGAGGCACTTTGTCACAAGTGACACCGTAATCCTTTAAAGTTTGACTCATCCATAGCAACTGTGCACAGCAACTCACAGCTGTAACATACTCATCTTCGGTGGAAGACAATGAGACACAGTTCTGATTCTTTGAAGACCACCTTACCAGCGAACGACCAAGAAATTGACATCCTCCAGAAGTTGACTTCCTCTCCATACAGTCTCTCACCCAATTTGAGTCAGAATAGCCCACTAGGTTGAAGCTTGCTCCTTTGGGATACCATAGCCCAAAGTTTGGGGTATGAGCCAAATATCGAAAGATTCGTTTGACAGCCATAAAATGGCTTTCCTTTGGTGTAGATTGAAACCGTGCACAAATCCCTACACTCAACATGATATCCGGTCTAGATGCACAAAGGTAAAGAAGGGATCCAATCATGGAGCTATATACTTTTTGATCCACTGCTTTACCATTGGGATCACTGTCAAGCCTACATCTGGTTGGCATGGGAAACTTGACCGGCTTGACGTCCTCTTGCTCAAACCTCTTGAGCATCTTGGGTGTACTTGGCTTCTTTGATGAAGGTTCCTTCTAAACCTTGTTTAATCTCGAACCCGAGGAATAACTTCAACTTAGCCATCATTGACATCTCAAATTTCTCGGTCATGAGTGCAGCAAATTCTTCATTGAAAGATTCGTTAGGGGAACCAAAAATAATATCACCAACATATAGTTGGCATATGAACAAATTCCCTTTGACCTTCTTGGTAAAAAGAGTGGGATCAATCTTCCCAATTTCAAACCCACGATCTTGTAACAACTCGGTAAGGTACTCATACCACACACGTGGGGCTTGTTTAAGGCCATAAACTGCCTTATTAAGTTTGTATACATGATTGGGGAGCTTGGAATGTTCGAATCCCGGGGGTTGTTTGACATATACCAACTCATTTAAAGGACCATTAAGAAAAGCACTTTTCACATCCATTTGTGGTAATTTGAAATCATGATGAGATGCAAATGCAAGCAGCATGCGAATATATTCTAGACGAGCAACATGGGCAAAGGTTTCACCATAGTCGATACCCTCGACTTGGGAGTAGCCTTGAGCCACCAATCTCGCCTTGTTTCGGACCACAATCCCATTGGCATATTGCTTGTTTTTGAAGATCCATTTGGTCCCAATTACATTATGTTCCTCCTTCCGTCTTGGCACTAATTTCCAGACTTGATTACGCTCGAAGTTGTTCAGTTCTTCATGCATGGACATAAGCCAATCCTCATCATCGAGCGTTTCCTGTACTTGGTGAGGTTCACAATACGAAACAAACACGTGATGCTCACAAAACTTTAATTTTTTTGATGAGTGGATACTCCCCTTTTTAAGCTTCCAAGCACGTTCTTCATAAGATGTGATTTGACTCTCAGCTTGGATGCTATCTTGGTTGCACGATGCTCCAAGAGTTCCACGCTTGTTAATTGGGGAGCATCAACTTGATCAGGTTGCTTGGCCTTCGCTGCGAGTTTTAATCTTGCCTTGGCACCGCGACCCCTCTTACGTGTTGCAATAGGAAATTGAGGAGCAGCATCTTAATCAACTTGATTTTGTTCTTGAGCAGGCTCACTGGTTTGTTCTTGATCTTGTGGATGCTCTTGATCTTGATGTTGTGGCTGCACTTGATCTTGATCTTGAGAAGACTCGGAACCTTGTGCAAGCACGTGAACATCATGTGCACCGCCATCTTCGTGTTGTTTATCTTGCCCTCCGGCCACATCAGCTGGTTGAGGGTCTTCTCTTTGTTTATCGGAAGCGTGTGGGGCTAGCGAGGGTGATGGATCCACTTGAGTAGAGCATTGTCCTTCTCCTACGGCCACAAGGGGTTCCTCAATGGGAGTATTTGACAAATCCCCATTCTTCTTATGGCTTGGGGAGGAATTTCATCACCTACATCACAAAGACCACTTTGCTCCACTTGGGAGCCATTATTTCATCAAACTCCACATTACACGTCTCCTCAATGAGCCCGGTGGACTTGTTGAGGACACGGTAAGCATGACAGTTTGTGGCATAACCAACAATAATGCCCTCTTGAGCTCTATAATCAAATTTAGCTAAACGTGCACCTTTCTAGAGAATGAAACACTTACACCCGAATACCCTCAAGTACTTGACGTTGGGTTAGTTTCCGGTGAGAATCTCATGTGGGGTCTTGTTCAAGCCTTTGCAGATATAGAGCCGATTGGATGCATGACATGCTGTGTTGATGGCTTCGGCCCAAAAGTTATACGGAGATTTGAATTCCGCCATCATTGTTCTTGCTGCCTCCATCAACGTTCGGTTCTTCCTCTCTACCACACCATTTTGTTGAGGGGTGTATGGTGCTGAATATTGATGCTTGATCCCCTCATCACTAAGAAACTCATCCAAGGTGTAGTTCTTGAACTCGGTGCCGTTGTCACTTCTAATCATCAAAATCTTTGCTTCATATTGACGTTGAGCTTCATTAGCAAAGTTGATGACGGTTTGTTGAGTCTCACTCTTCCTCCAGAAAAAATATACCCAAGTGTATCTTGAGTAATCATCAACAATCACCAAGCAGTACTTTCTGCCCCGAAGACTATCAAAAGATGGAGAGCCAAAAAGATCAATATGAAGGAGCTCCAAAGGCCTCTTAGTGTAAATGAGAGTCGTGGGATGATACGTCCATTTTGCATCATGCTTTCATGTTGATATTTATTGCTTTTTGGGATGTTATATTACTTGTGGTACCATATTTATGCCTTTTCTCCCTTATTTTGCAAGGATTATTTGAAGAGGGAGAATTCAGGCAGCTGGAATTCTCGACTTGAAAAGGAGCAAATCCTAGTCCACTATTCTGCACATCTCCAAATGCCGTGAAAATTTACGTGGATTTTTTCTGGAATATATTAGAAATACTGGGCGAAAGAACTACCGGAGTGGGGCCACTAGGGCTCCACAAGCTTGCCCACCGCCACCACCACCCCTGGTGGCGCAGGGCGGGCTTGTGGGCTGCCTGAAGGCCCACTAGCCCCCCTCTTTTGCAATATGAAGCGTCCTGGTCTGGAAAAAATCAAGAGGGAGATTTTTCGTGGTTTCGCCCCCGCCACGAGGCGGAACTTGAGCAGATCCAATCTAGAGCTCCGGCAGGACGATCCTGTTGGGGAAACGTCCCTCCCGAAGGGGGAAATCGTCGCCATCGTCATCACCAACACTCCTCTCGTCGGAGGGGAGGCATCTTCATCAACATCTTCATCAGCACCATCTCCTCTCCAATCCCTAGTTCATCTCTTGTAACCCATCTTCGTCTCGCAACTCCGATTGGTACTTGTAAGGTTGCTAGTAGTGTTGATTACTCTTTGTAGTTGATGCTAGTTGGATTACTTGGTGGAAGAGTTTATGTTCAGATCCTTGATGCTATTCATTACACCTATGGGCATGATTATGAGTATGTCTTGTGAGTATTTACTGTCGTTCCTGAGGACATGGGATAAGTCATGTTAATAATAGTCATGTGAATTTGATATTCGTTCGGTATTTTGATATGTTGTATGTTATTTTTCCTCTAGTGGTGTTATGTGAACGTCGACTACATAACACTTCACCATATTTGGGCCTGAGGAATGCATTGGTAAGTAGTAAGTAGATGATGGGTTGCTGGAGTGACAGAAGCTTAAACCCCAGTCTGTGCGTTGCTTCGTGAGGGGCTGATTTGGATCCACTAGTTTAATGCTATGGTTAGACTTTGTCTTAATTCTTCTTTTGTAGTTGCGGATGCTTGCGAGAGAGGTTAATCATAAGTGGGATGCTTGTCCAAGTAAGGGCAGTACCCAAGCGCCGGTCCACCCACATATCAAACTATCAAAGTAACGAACGCGAATCATATGAACATGATGAAACTAGCATGACAGAAATTCCTGTGTGTCCTCGAGAGCGTTTTTCGTTCTATAAGACTTTGTTCAGGCTTGTCCCTTGCTACAAAATGGATAGGGCCACTTGCTGCACCGTTTCTACTACTTGTTACTTGTTACTCTTTGCTTGCTACGTTTCACCTCGCTACACAATCACTTGTTACCTCTACTTTCAGTGCTTGCAGTTATAACTTGCTGAAATCCGTTTAACAGAGCCTTCTACTCCTCGTTGGGTTTGACACTCTTACTTATCGAAAGGACTACGATTGATCCCCTATACTTGTGGGTCATCAAGACTCTTTTCTGGCGCCGTTGCCGGGGAGTGCAGGGCCTTTAGTAAGTGGAAATTGGTAAGGAAACATTTATATATTGTGCTGAAATTTATTGTCACTTGTCACTATGGAAACTGTTTCTTTGAGGAGTTTGTTCGGGGTATCTTCACCACGAACGAAAGCACGAGGGGTTGTTCCTCAACCTGAGGTACCTACTGAAAATATCTTTTATGAAATTCCTTCGGGTATGCTTGAGAAACTGCTGGCTAATCCTTTCACAGGAGATGGATCTTCACATCCAAACTTGCATCTAATCTATGTAGATGAAGTTTGTGGTTTATTTAAGCTTGCAGGTTTGCCCGAGGATGAGGTAAACAAGAAAGTATTTCCTTTATCTTTGAAGGATAAGGCGTTGACATGGTATAGTCTATGTGATACTGGATCATGGGCTACAATCGGTTGAAATTGGAATTTCATCAAAAGTTCTATCCTATGCATTTAGTACATCGTGATCGGAACTTTATTTATAACTTTTTGCCTCGTGACAGGGAAAGCATAGCTCAAGCTTGGGGGAGTCTTAAATCAATGCTATATTCATGCCCCAATCATGAGCTCTCGAGAGAAATCATCACTCAAAACTTTTATGCTCGGCTTTCTCATGAAGATCGTATCATGCTTGACACTTCTTGTGCCGGTTCTTTTAGGAAGAAGGATATTGATCACAAGTGGAATTTATTGGAGAGAATCAAACGCAACTCTGAAGATTGGGAGCTGGAGGAAGGTAAGGAGTTAGGTATGAATTTCCAGTTTGATTGCGTTAAATCTTTTGTGAGACAAACACTTCTAGAGATTTTAGCGCTAAGTATGGACTTGACTCTGAGATAGTAGCTTCTCTATGTGAATCTTCTATTGCTCATGTTGATCTTCCCAAAGAGAAGTGATTTAAATATCATCCTCCTGTAGAAATCAACATAGACAAAACCAATCTAGTTGAGGAAAAAATCATAGCTTTTAGTGATCCTGTTGTTCCTTGTGCTTACACTGAGAAACCACCATACCCTGCTAGGATAAAGGATTATTCTAAAGCTCCAACTATGATACGTAGGGGTTACATTAGATCACTTGCACCCCCTGAGGAGATTAGAGTTGAATCTAGTGTTGCTATTATCAAAGATCTCTTAGCCGAAGACATAGACGGGCATGTTATCAAATTCTGTGAGGACTCCGCTAGAATTGCTAAACCTCACGTGGAAGACAAACACGGACCTGTAGTTGGCCTGCCCGTTGTTTCTGTTAAGATAGGAGATCACTGTTACCATGGTTTATGTGATATGGGAGCTAGTGTTAGTGCAATACCCCGTTCTCTATATGATGAAATCAAAGATGAGATTGCACCTACTGAGTTAGAACCCATTGATGTCACTATTACGCTAGCTAATAGAGACACTATCTACCCTCTGGGAATTGTGAGAGACGTAGAAGTCCTGTTTGGTAAGACGAAGTATCCTACGGATTTCCTCGTCCTTGGTACTGCACAAGATAGCTTTTGTCCCATCATATTCGATAGACCCTTTCTCAACACTGTCAAGGCTAACATTGATTGCATTAAGCAGACTGTCACAGTAAGTTTCGAGGGTGTGTCTCATGAATTTAACTTCTCCAAGTTTGGAAGACAAACCCATGAAAGAGAGTCGTCTGGTAGAGATGAAATCATTGCTCTTGCCTTTATTGCCGTACCTCCTACGGATCCTTTAGAGCAATATCTGCTTGAGCATGAAAATGATATGCATATGGAGGAGAGAGATGAGATAGATAAAATTGTCTTAGAACAATATCCTATTCTCAAGAATAATCTGCCTGTTGAACTGCTTGGGGATCCTCCCCCACTAAAGGGAGATCCTACGTTCGAGCTTAAACAGTTGCCTGATACTCTTAAGTACGCCTATCTTGATGAGAAGGAGATATATCTTGTCATTATTAGTGCTCTCCTCTCAGAGCGTGAAGGGAACAAGTTACTAAAAACTCTCAGGAAGCACCGCGCTGCTATTGGATATACTCTTGATGATCTTAAGGGTATTAGTCCTACTCTATGTCAGCACAAGATTAAAACCGATCCTGACTTTAAACCAGTTGCTGATCATCAAAGGAGATTAAATCCTAAGATGAAAGAGGTCGTTAGAAAAGAAATATTAAAGCTTCTGGAAGCAGGAATCATTTATCCTGTCGCTCATAGTGATTGGGTAAGTCCAGTACATTGCGTACCTAAGAAGGGAGGTATCACCGTCGTTCCTAATGATAAGGATGAACTAATCCCACAAAGGATTATTACCGGCTATAGAATGGTGAAAGACTTCCGGAAATTGAACAAGGCAACCAGGAAAGATCATTATCCTTTGCCGTTCATCGACCAAATGCTAGAAAGGCTATCAAAGCACACACACTTCTGCTTTCTAGACGGTTATTCAGGTTTCTCGCAGATACCTGTTGCACAATCTGATCAAGAGAAAACCACTTTCACCTGCCCTTTCGGTACCTTTGCCTATAGACGTATGCCTTTTGTCTTATGTAATGCACCTGCCACCTTCCAAAGATGTATGATGGCTATATTCTCTGACTTTTGTGAAAAGATTGTCGAGGTTTTCATGGATGACTTCTCTGTTTACGGGTCTTCCTTTGATGATTGCCTCAGCAACCTTGATCGAGTCTTACAGAGATGCGAAGAAACCAACCTCGTCTTGAATTGGGAGAAGTGCCACTTTATGGTTAATGAAGGTATTGTCTTAGGACATAAAATCTCTGAAAGAGGCATTGAAGTTGATAAGGCTAAGGTTGATGCAATTGAGAAAATGCCTTGCCCCACAGATATCAGAGGTATACGAAGTTTCCTAGGTCATGCTGGTTTCTATAGAAGGTTCATTAAAGACTTCTCTAAGATTTCTAGGCCTCTTACCAACCTCTTGCAGAAGGATGTTCCTTTTGTTTTTGATGAGGATTGCGAGGAAGCCTTTGAAATACTTAAGAAGGCTTTGATAACCGCACCTATTGTTCAACCACCTGACTGGAAGTTGCCCTTTGAAATCATGTGTGACACTAGTGATTATGCTGTTGGTGCTGTTCTAGGACAAAGAGTTGACAAGAAGTGGAATGTCATTCACTACGCTAGTAAAACTCTAGACAGTGCCCAAAGAAACTATGCCACTACAGAGAAGGAATTTTTAGCAGTCGTGTTTGCATGTGAAAAGTTCAGATCTTACATAGTTGACTCCAAAGTCACTATTCACTCTGATCATGCTGCTATTAAATACCTCATGGAGAAGAAGGACGCTAAGCCTAGGCTGATCAGATGGGTTCTCCTGCTACAGGAATTTGATTAGCACGACGTTGACCGAAAGGGTGTTGATAACCCTCTAGCAGATAACTTGTCTAGGCTAGAGAATGTCCTTGATGACCCACTACCTATTGATGACAGCTTTCCTGATGAGCAATTAAATGTCATCCCACTTCACTTAGTGCACCGTGGTATGCCGATTATGCAAAAACTATCGTAGCCAAATACATACCACCCAGTTTCACCTATCAACAAAAGAAGAAATTCTTCTTTGATTTGAGACACTACTTTTGGGATGATCCTCACCTTTATAAGGAAGGAGTAGATGGTGTTATTAGACGTTGTGTGCCTGAACATGAACAGGGACAGATCCTGCAGAAGTGTCATTCCGAAGCCTACGGAGGACACCATGCTGGAGATAGAACTGCCCATAAGGTATTGCAATCAGGTTTCTATTGGCCCACTCTCTTCAAGGATGCTCGGAAGTTTGTCTTGTCTTGTAACGAATGCCAAAGGACAGGGAACATCCGTAAGCGTCAAGAGATGCCTATGAACTATTCACTTGTCATTGAACCATTTGATGTCTGGGGCTTTGATTATATGGGGCCCGTCCCGAGTTCCAATGGGTACACTCACATCTTAGTTGTTGTGGATTACGTTACTAAGTGGGTAGAAGCTACCCCCACTAAAAATGTTGATCACCACACCTCTATTAAGATGCTTAAAGAAGTCATATTCCCACGATTTGGAGTCCCTAGATACTTGATAACTGATGGCGGTTCACACTTCATTCATGGTGTTTTCCGCAAGATGCTCGCTAAGTATGATGTCAACCATAGAGTTGCATATCCTTATCATCCTCAGTCTAGTGGTCAAGTGGAGTTGAGTAATAGGGAGATCAAGTTGATCCTACAAAAGACCGTCAATAGATCTCGAAAGAACTAGTCTAGCAAACTTGACGGTTGTAAGTGCATCTAGTGCCCCTTAGTGATTTTGGTGGTTTGAAGACTTATAGGTTAAGTATCTAATGTGTTTATAAGTGTACACAGGATATATAAGTCATTGAGGAGTTTGAGATATTTGGAGAATATCGACCCCTAAAAATGTATATCTTTAGTTGAAGAAATTGGTCTGAAGCTGAAGAAATGAATCGCGAGGAATCTGCGATGAAATTGATATTCCTCATGAAGATATTGATATTGAGAAGATCGGTGGTTCCTGAAGAAAATCTTTCGGAAGAAATTGAAGCGTGAAGATTTACGTTTTCTGTTTTACTTTCTTTGCAATTGATGAATAGGAACACCGTACTGTTAAAGGGGGTCAAAGTAACACTATGGAATGGATTTCCTCATGATGCTCAACCCAAGCCAAATCCTACCAAAAGCCTCAAGTGAGGAATATGAGTGACATGAGGACTCTCACAGTTGAGGGTCCCGACCGTTTCGATAGCCACGCCAAGTAACTGGTCTTATCCAATCCAACGGTCATATTATTTAAGGGCATTAGTGTCAAATCATGTCGGGATGCTCCCAGGCTATAAATAGCCGCCCCCCACAACCACTAGCTGGTTGGATGCTCTGTTAGAAACTGACACTTGTCATAAGAGCAACCCAAACTCCTCAGAGCCTTCGAGAGTAAATCATCAGTGAGGAAATACACCACCCACCGAAACCACAAACCAAACCTAGTGATTGAGCATCACTGAAGAAGTTGTTCCTGTGTGGGACTGAAGCCTTTTACCTTTGAGGACTGTGCATCCTCCAGACGGTTAGGCGTCATGGTCTAGAGCAATCCAGCAGTCAATTGTGGATCGTCGGGTGACCGAGTTTATGAGGGTTTGGAAGTCTGCCCTGAAGACTTACCACGAGTGTTGGGCGAGGACTGTGTGTCCTTAGCTCAAGGAGAATACGGTAGGGACTGTGTGTCCCGGGACTGGGTGTCCTTTGGTTTCAATACCAAGCCGCTCCAAACCAGATGTGCAACTGTCACAGCAGTTGGAACTGGGTCATCAACAACAGTCTTCACCAAGAATCGGGCTCTAATTCCTCAACTCTTTACATTCTCTGTATTATGTGTTGATGACTTTCACTGTGACTGTTTGAAGAATTTGCTGAAGACTTTATCTGAATTTCCTCAACCCCAAATTCTTCACTTGAGTTAATCATCATCTGTATTCTGCGTGCCTGCTTACTGTGCAATCTGTTTTCATAATCTTCACTCTGTAACACTGCTGTGGTGAACGTTTGCACGACTGATCCTTAACTGTTTCCGCTGTAAGTTAGTCATCAGTGAGGAATTTTCTCAAAAGGAATTTCCTCAGTGATGAAATTCTAAAAATCTCCTATTCACCCCCCCTCTAGTCGATATAACGCACTTTCAATTGGTATCAGAGCAAGGTACTCCCTTGTTCTGTGTGATTTTGGTTTAACCACCTGGAGTTTAGTTATGTCGACTACAGGCATGTTTAAGGTGACTGTAGCATGTCCTACCTACGAAGGAAAGAACTTTCCCTTCTGGAAGAACAAAATGCAAATGCATTTACAAGCTATTGATAATGATCTCTGGTATATTGTGGAAAATGGAGTCCCCATCATCTCTGCCAGTGTCACTGCGGCTGATGTGAAGAAATTCAAGCAACTCGATTCTCAAGCAAAGAACATCATCTGTGGTCATCTGAGCCCTAGCCAGTTTGGAAGAGTAAGTGCCTTAGGCTCTGCAACACTGATCTAGGAGAGACTGTGCAAGGTAAATGAAGGAGTATCAACCCAACGTGACTCTCGTGTTGATATTCTTCGCAATCTCTTCAATCGCTTCAAGAGACATGACAATGAAAGATGCCAAGACACCTTTGATCGCCTCACTGACATATCAAATGAACTGCAAGCACTGGGAGCTCGAGACATCACTGATCACGAAGTTGTGAAGAAACTGCTGAGATCTTTGGATTCTTCATTTGACACTCTAGTTCTCATGATTCAAGAAAGACCATACTACAAGATGCTAGATCCAGCTGATATCCTCGAAAGGCTAAATACTCATGAATTCCAGCTAGAAGAAAAGAGAGATCTATATGGACAAAGCTATTCCAGACCACGTGCACTGAAGGCAAGAGCAATTTCCTCATCTGAAGAAGAAGACACAGATGACAGCAGTTGTGACCCTGAAGAATTTGGTCACGAGCTTGCAATGCTTGTGAGGAAATTCCAGAGATTTACACGACGATGCCAGTTCGGTAAATCATCAAGAAGAGACATGAGGAAATCAGAATCTGCATCTGAGGACTACAAGAAACGGACCTGTCACAAGTGCAAGAAATCAGGTCATTACATTGCTGATTGTCCCCGCTGGGGAAAGGAATCAAAGAAGAAGAAATACAAGGATGACAGTTCTGATGACTCAAAGAAGAAGAAGAAATATTCAAAATCCTCATCTTCAAAGTCCTCCTCACACAAGAAGACTAGCTTCAGAAAGGCTCGGGCACTTATTGGCAAGGAAATGGATTCCGAGGCAGAATCAGAGGAATGTGATGAAGAAGAAGGCTCTGGAGAAGACTCAGAATCCGGACAGGCTAGTCTTGCACTAGCAAGAAATTTCGTCAGCAAGTCAATCTTCAATCTTGAAGAAAATGAGTGCACCATCCATACTGATGACTATACTGATGACTTCGCTCCAACCTATTGCTTCATGGCAAAAGGTTCAAAGGTATCAAATAATGCCTCCTCCTCTGATTCAAGTGACTGTGAACATGATGATTACAAAAAACCCAGTTACAGTAAACTTGCCATCATTGCCATTAAACAACAAACTGCTCTCGAAAAGTTTCAAAAACGGCTAGACAAAAGTGATGATCTGTTGAATGATGAAATGAATCTTAATCAAATCCTCGCCGATGACATGAAAAATCTTCAGTCTAGATTTGATAATCTTCAGGATAGTCATGATACACTCCTCACTGATCATGAGAAGCTTTCCTACGAATTCCTTCAAAGAAAGCTTGATCTTGAGAAGCTGAGGATGTCTCATGATGATCTTCGTATGGAAAATGATTCATTACTAGCTCAAAAGATTAGCGCTAGTCTAGTTGAATTTATTCCTCCATGTCTTAAATGCATTGAACGTGAAACTGCTAATTCCTCACCAGAAACATCAAATGCTACAAATTCTTCAACTCCACCTGCTGTGTCTATTTCCTCACTTGAGGAAAACACAAATGTAACTGATGAAAATGCAGGGTTGAAGGAATTGTACGTGACACGCATGTACAAAAGCCTCAAAGGACACCAAACCCTTTGTGATGTGCTCAAAACGCAGATCTTGAACAGGAACCCGAGGAAAGAAGGAATTGCCTTTGAGAGGAAATTGAATGATGATGGATCTTATTGGAAACCTGAGGAGTATCCCAAAACCTCATGGGTTGCTGCTGCTGGGCCTCCTTTTGATCCATCTAATCTAACTGGCTTTTCATGTGAATTATCCTATTCCTCGGATGAGTCATTCGATTCCAACTATAAACTGTTCAAAAATCAATCTGGTGAAGTATTTGCTCGATATGTTGGAACTAACTGCAGGAATGGCCCTCCTCTGAGGAAAATCTGGGTTCCCAAAAGTTGTCTTGAAAATCTTCAAGTGAATGTCCTCATGACACCACCTCTGAAGAATTTGAACCACAGATCCAATTCCTCAGGAGGACCAAAGTCTTCAAGAGGATCAAAATCCTCAACTGGTCAAAACTATGCTCGTACGCGTGCTTATGCGTCTAACATGCAGGGAAACTACAAGGAATATGATTATGAGTGCTCCTCCTCAAATCATTATGTTCATAAATCCTCAAACCAGTTCTCTGCATACTCATATGAGTACTTTAACCCCCTACTGTTAAGAGAAGTGCATTAGCTTCAATGCCACCTTTCTCATATGGTGCTCGCAGGATGATGAACGCTTTGCCACCCCTTCAGATGTGGGTGGTGAAGAAATCAAACTAATCAATTCTGCAGGTCAGGTCTCCAGATGAAAATCATCATTTGAAGAATTTGCTGGAGACTTGAGGAAATGCTTGATAGGACGCAAGCTAATGATTGATCAAATAGAAATATTTCACACGTCCTTACATTTCTGTTATGATGAAATCACTAAACTGATGAAATTAGTATCATATTCTTCAAATCTGAAGCATATGAGATGGTAAGCTGTACTAATTCATCTGCAGGATGACAAACCCAAAAATACTAAGTGGGTTCTCGATAGTGGCTGCACACATCACATGACTGGTGATAAAAGCCTACTGATGAATATGCCACTAACTCCATCACCTCTGAAGCAAATCACATATGCTGATAAAGGTAAAAGCAAGGTATTGGGACTTGGCAAAGTAGCTATTTCCAAGGATAGGCATATGGACAAAGTGATGCTTGTTGAATCCCTTGGTTTTAACCTCATGTCAGTCTCGATGCTTTGTGATCTTGATATGATTGTTATCTTTGGTAGATATAGATGTGTAGTCATCATGGAATCTGACAGATCCAAAGTCTTCGAAGGTGTAAGAAGAGGGGATTTGTACATTGTTGACTTCTCTACAGGTCCTCAACCAGCCACTTGCTTACTAGCAAAAACCTTAGAAGGATGGTTGTGGCACCGAAGACTAGGTCATGCAGGCATGAGGAATTTGCACGCACTTGCAAAGAAGAAGCATGTCATTGGCATCGAATCAGTCAAATTCCTCAAGGATCATCTATGCGGTGCTTGTGAATCTGGGAAAATGACCAGATCCAAGCATCCCTCCAAAACCATCATGACCACTACACGTCCATTTGAATTGCTTCATATCGATTTATTTGGACCTACTCACTATGCAACACTAACCAATGCAGCATCTCTATATGGCTTTGTCATAGTTGATGATTATTCCAGATACACTTGGGTGCATATTATAGTGTATAAAACTGAAGTGCAGGAAATCTTCAAACGATTTTATTCAAGGGCCTCGACGAACTTCGGCATCAAGATCAAACATATCAGGAGTGATAATGGAACCGAGTTCAAAAACACTGGTCTTGATGATTATCTTGATGAACTTGGTATTACTCAAGAATTGTCTACTCCTTATACTCCTCAGCAGAATGGTGTCGTCGAAAGAAAGAACAGGACTCTGGTTGAAATGGCAAGAACTATGCTTGAAGAATATCAGACTCCTCGTCGCTTCTGGCCTGAAGCAATCAACACTGCATGTCATATCATCAACAGGGTATATCTTCACAAATTCCTCAAGAAAACCTCATATGAACTCCTCACTGACAAGAAACCCAATGTAAGTTATTTCAAAGTCTTCGGTGCAAAATGCTGGATTAGAGATCCTCATCATAGCTCAAAATTTGCACCTAAGGCGCATGAAGGTTTTATGCTCGGTTATGGAAAGGACTCGCACACCTACAGAGTCTTCAACAACTACCACAACAAAGTTGTTGAGACTGTAGATGTGCGGTTCGATGAAACTAATGGCTCGCAAAGAGAGCAATTGCCTTCTGATCCAGATAAGCTGTCTCCTAAGGAAGCAATAAAGCTTAAGCCTACTGAAGACATTGTCCCCACTGAGGAAATTGGTGAAGAAACGATCCCCATCGCTGATGAAAACCAAGAAGATGCTCCTGAGGAAATTGCAACAGCACCACTTCCTCAGCCCAGACAAAATCCTCAACCAGCTCATCCGAGGATTGCAAATGAAGTAGAACTTGACAAAATCCTCAACGACATTAACGCGCCAGGTCCTCTCACTCGCTCAAAAGCTTCACACTTAGTTAACTTTTGTGGGCATTTTTCCTTTGTATCCATCACAGAACCCTCAAAAGTAGCTGAGGCTTTTCTGGAACCGGAGTGGATCCAAGCCATGCAAGACGAACTTCTTCAATTCAAGCTGAATGACGTATGGGAGCTCGTCAAACGACCAGATCCTCGCAAGCATAACATCATCGGCACCAAGTGGATTTTCCAAAACAAGCAAGATGAGGACAGTCAAGTGGTGAGGAACAAGGCACGACTTGTAGCCCAAGGCTACACCCAGGTTGAAGGAATAGATTTCGATGAAACTTTTGCACCTGTTGCTAGACTTGAAGCTATTCAAATTCTACTTGCATATGCTAATCATCATAACTTCACCTTATATCAAATGGATGTGAAAAGTGCATTCCTCAATGGTAAGCTTGAGGAAGAAGTATATGTTGCTCAGCCCCCAGGTTTTGAGGATCCAAAGAATCCAGACAAAGTCTTCAGACTCAAAAAGGCTCTGTATGGCCTCAAGCAAGCCCCTCGGGCATGGTATGATACATTGAAGGAATTCCTCATGAAGAAAGGCTTCAAACCTGGTTCACTCGATCCAACTCTTTTCACAAAATCTTATGATAATGAGCTGTTTGTATGTCAAATATATGTTGATGATATCATATTTGGATGTACTGACCAAAGATACAGTGATGAATTTGCCTACATGATGAGTGAAGAATATCAGATGTCCATGATGGGGGAGCTGAAATTCTTCTTAGGTCTTCAAATTCGTCAACAAAGCAATGGAATCTTCATATCACACGAGAAATACCTCAAGGAAGTTCTGAGGAAATTCGACATGCATGAATGCAAAGGTGCCAAGACTCCGATGCCTACCAACGGCCACCTCGGCACTGATGAAAATGGTAAAGACTTCGATCAGCAGGTATACTGTTCTATGATTGGCTCTTTATTGTATCTATGTGCATCTAGGCCAGATATAATGCTTAGTGTTTGCATGTGTGCACGTTTTCAAGCAAAACCAAAGGAATCACACCATAAGGCTGTGAAACATATTCTTCGATACTTAGCTCACACACCAACACTAGGATTATGGTATCCCAAGGGCTCCAATCTTCATCTGGTAGGGTATTCTGATTCAGACTATGCTGGTGACCGTGTGGATCGCAAGTCAACGTCTGGCACATGCCATTTCCTCAGAAGATCACTAGTTTGCTGGTCCTCAAAGAAGCAGAACTGCGTATCACTCTCCACTGCCGAAGCTGAGTACATTGCTGCTGGTTCTTGCTGTGCTCAATTACTATGGATGAAGCAAACCCTCAAGGACTACGGCATCAACATGAAGAATGTGCCTCTCTACTGTGACAATGAGAGTGCTATCAAGATTGCATATAACCCAGTACATCACTCGAAGACCAAGCACATCCAGATTCGTCATCATTTTCTTCGGGACCATGTCCTCAAGGGCAACATCCTCATCGACCATGTGAAGACTGATGATCAACTGGCTGATATCTTCACTAAGCCCTTGGATGAGAAAAGGTTTTGCAAGTTGCGGTGTGAGCTAAATATCTTAGAGTCTTCAAATGTTTTGTAAAAACATGCACACATCCTAACACTTATGCAAAGTTGATGACTTAGATGTGCAACACATGATGAAACGATTTTCTTCAACTAATGAAGAAAGTCACTCTGAATGTGAAGAAATTAACGAAGAAATTGATTCTCACGGCCCTACGACAATTGTACGCGGCGTCTGTCATCAACATTCTTATATGGTGGGTAACGCCACCGCCCAATGTGAAATTCCTCAAGTTGATTTTCTTCAAATGATGAGTTACCTCACAATGCATTTTCCCTCAAAATAGTTATTCTTCATTGTGATGATCTATTACAAAATCTTCAAAAACACTTGATGACTTTCATTTTCCTAGGTAGACTGTGATTTCTAGTCCTCAACAGCATTCACTTATTGCTATTTCTTCAAGTTGATGTTTATGCTAAGTGAATGTGAACGGACCTTACTTTCCCTCTATGCTATACTTATCCAGTCTATTCAATTCTTCATATGCATTCTACTTGAAACTTTGTTCAAAATCCTCACTGCATCCTTGTCAGCTGATGATTTTGTAACAAAAATCCTCAAATCTTCAAAAAAAAAATTCTTCAAAGGAACAGTAACTGAACCCCCATTTCCCACGATCGGATAACCACGATCTCCACTATCTCCACCGCATCGTACGGGAGCTACACGTGTCCCGCGGAGACGTAGAGGCAAGGGCTATTCGGTCCGGAACTTTCGTGCCAAACAGTAACTTTCGGGCTATAAATAGGTCCTTATCCCCCTCGGTATCTTCTTCTTCGCCTCATCGCTCTCCTGCCATCACACTCTCCATCGAACCCTAGCGCCACCGCTGGTTGTCTTGTCGTCGGCAAGGTAGAGCTTCACTGCCTCAACCTTTTCGCCGCCAGGATCATGCCGGAGTCGGAACATCTACGTTCGCCGCCGCCGTAGACGTCCTCTGCTGCCAAGTTAGGGTGCATTGGACACTCGACCGAAGAGCCTCTCCAACACCACCTTTTGTGTTCTTCGTTCGCACCTTCCAGGATAAATATATCCCATTTTTACAGCAGATTAGATCTGAAATTTTACCTCTCCCATGTGAAATCTATTTTTCCTCAAGATACGATGCGCACATGATTCCTCAAACACTATCTATCACCACAATCATTGATGAACTAGCTAAGTATCTAAGATTTTCACGAGATTTCTCAATTGTGCGAATTTTCGGATCTGTACAACTCTGGAACCCAAGAACAGTATGCTTAGGCAAATTCCTCAACCACTGGTTATATTCCTCAAACTGTCAAACTTTTTCATTTTCTTCAAATCTGAGAACGCATATGACCTCTCCAAATTCCTCGCAACTATACTCTGTTCACAGGTACACACATGTCAGCTGATGAATCTCTCGGTTCTCATCACATTAACTCATTTGCAGCGTTTCTGGAAGAAACTCTTCAAGGCTCATCAGAATCCTCAAGAGTTCAAAATCATCAGCAAATTCCTCATTTGAAGAAAATGGAGGAAGAGAGGAAACAGAAGGGAGGAAATAAACTGGAGCAGAACACAGCTGCTGATATTCCTGATGACATATACTTGGACTATTGTACGCCTGATGAAGAACCTGAGACAATGGCCAAGAGAAAGATTAGGCTGCAGAAAATTGAACGCAGATGGGCAAAGGAGTGGAAGGAGTACAGGTTTGTGACTCCAAAATATGCGAAGAAATTCGCTTTGAAGCCTCCTGGCAGAAGGGCTCCACTTGAGGATCATCAAGTAGCACATCCCTCAAGTCTTATGACACTTGATGACTACCTAGATGAAAAAGAAAGGCATCTGGCCAAGCTCAAGAAGCAAGTTGAAACAGCAATGAAGAAATTCAATGAATCCTCAGCTGCTGCCTCCGGTGCTGCTCATTCCTCAGCAGCAGAAACTTCAGGCTCAGAGATTCCTCAAAAGCAGTCTGCGCCATCAAAGCCAAAGGCTCCAAAGCCTCAAGAGAAGTCTGCACAGGCTTCTGTCACAAAACCCTCAGCTCCAAAACCCTCGGTTCCAAAACCGTCAACACCAAAACCATCAGCGCCAAAACCCTCAGCACCCATCTCATCTACACCAAAGTCCTCAGCTCCACCTCCAAAGCCAGTACAGAAGAATGTCGTGAAGTCTACGACAGCCAGCTCCAGCTCCTCACTCCCAGCTGCAACTAGCTCGGAGACAAAGTCTTCAACACCACTTGTGAAGACTTTGACAACTGCTCAACCTGCACCTCTGCCCAGCCCTAGGAAAATCATCGCAGTCCCATCTGCATCAGAGGGAAGTGATGAGTATGATGGTGAAACCTTGCAAGCCATCATCAGAAACAAGCAAGAACGGGTAGCACAAGCATCAGGCAGTGCTATTCCTCTGGCCATGGACCCCAAGGTCCTCCTCGACTACATCAACATATGGTATGAGGACCCTAACACCCCCATTGATGACTTGAAACTTCCTCCTGGCATCAGCCACATGGTGGCCACCTTCATAAACGAAGCCAAGTGGAAGGAACAGAAGGCCAAGCAGGCAAAGATTGCAAAGGCCAAAAAGGAGAAATTCCTCAGGCAAAATCTCCTCAAGCTGACGCCTGAAGCACTGGTGTCAACCCAGGAAGAGCTGCAAGTCTTGACTGACAAGTGTGACAAATTGTCAGACCACAAAAGCATCAAGCGCAATTTCATCAAGCTAGCCAATAGTGTTGTTGATGACTACAACAAACGACACCCACCACCAGCACCAACTCCTCAGCCCCTGGTTGAGCAGCCAGAAGATGTATCTCCTGATGAGGAGGAAATTCCTCAAGCTGAGGAACAACACCAAGAGCGCCGTGCTGATGAGCCGGCCATTGAAGAAATCACCACCGAGACCGCTCCTGATGAAACTGTAACCCCTGATGCAACTGCTCCTGATCCAGCTGCTTCACCAAAGCAGGCTGATGACTCTGTTCCAGCTGGTTCCTCACTACCAGCTGAAGAATCTGTAGAGAAACACCTTCACCAAAAGCTTCAAAGGTGAAGAAGTTAATCCCGTCTGCATCATACGCGAAAAAGACAAGAGCTGCTGAGAAGGAAGCGAAGAAGATAAAAGCTTCCTCAGCAGAAGAAAAGATTGAGGCAAAACGCCTCAAGGAAACTGAAGAATCTGCCCCTCTGGACCCGGTGGCTCTAAATGTTGCACCTTCATATGAAATGGTCGTCATTGGTGACCAAACTACAAGGGCAGATGAGGAAATGAAGGATGCTGCCTCTAAGGAGCATACTGATGAGGAAATCCAGATTGATGACAGTCCTCAAACTCATATTCCTCAGACAGAGACTACTCAAGCTTCAGCTGCAGCAGCTGATGAATCTGCTTCTGCAACAAAGCCAGCTGAAGAAGAACAAGCTGATGAAAATGCACAGTCTGAGCAGGCTCCTCACTCTGAACAGGCTGATCAAACTCCTCAAGCTGAGAAGGAAGCAGAAATTCCTCAGCCTGAAGCTCAGCCCGAGCAAGAAATACCAGCTGATGAAATTCCTCAACCTAAGGAAAATGCTGAAGAAAATGTTCCCGCCCCTGACAACGAATTCATTGTGCTCAACCCAGAGACTGCCATGGTTGTTTCCCCTCCCATTCCTCAGCACAATATCAAGCCAGTTCAGGGACAACCATTCTCGAAGCGGCCAAAGTTTCAGAAAGAAAATTTGTTTGAGGAACGCATGTATTTCATCGGAGAGAATCCTTATGACAAGTCTGAAATGAGGCATCTGAAGTTTTGGACAAGGACTCAGATGAACTACTATGCTTCTGTGCTTTGTGGACGCAACAAGATATTCCAGCACAGGCACATTCCTCATGATGAGCTTGAAGAAATTCCCTGCATGGAACCAGTCCTCAGTGTACTCCATGATGCAGGTTTGCTCCCTATGTGCTCAGACATATCAGATTGGAATAGCGAGCTTATTCTTCAATTCTATGCAACTCTGCACATCTCGGGCAACGCTGATGACATCAACACTTGGGTGTTCGACTGGATGACCCAAAACACTCACTACAAGGCTCCAGCGTCTGAACTCCTCAGAGAACTGCCCATACCAATTCCTTCAGACGGGGCAGTGAAGCTTTATGGTGAGCGTGAGCTGCCAAATGGAATGATGGAAGTCCTCATGAAGCCTTTGGCTGCAGGCAAACCCTCAAGAACCACATTCCTCGTCCATGAACTCAAGTACACACCCCGGTCTGTCTATTGCATTCTCTGCAGTGTGCTCGCGCCAATCAAACGCCATGACGATGAAGAAGATGTCGTCGGCCTCATGAAGAATATCCTCTTCAACATCATTCACGGTATTCCTATGAATATCCATGATTTCTTCTTGAGGACTTTCGCTGACAATGCAATGTGCCCCTATGATCACAAAATTTATGCACCATGGATCATGCGATTCCTCAAGACAAGAACAGGCATCAACTTCCACGCAGATTTCCAGAACCATGTTGGTTATATGCCTCCTATTCGTGTCAATAAGAAGACTTTTGAGCCCATTGAGGGAAAAGGAAAGTCTGTGATTGACGAAGGCAGCAGGCCCCTTGATGGCCAGTTTAAAGAACCAGATGCTTATTCTTCATGGGACGATACAGCGACTCGTCCACCCAGCCCTGTTCCTCCTCGCGTGCTAAACACCAGAGAGCTTCTCCTCAGTCTTCATCAGAAGGTGGATCACAACCACAAATGGGTCAAACGCCAGTTTGGTGCCATTCTGAAAACCCTCACTGAAACCCAGAACTCTGTGAAGATTAATCATCACTATCTGCATGAGGTTTTCGATCGCACCTGGGCTACACTTGCACATCTGAAGACCCAGACTGAGCTTCAAGAAATGAACTTTGAGCAGGACTTTGACTGGTCGTGGCCTCCCAAGAAGAAGTTCAGGCCCATTCCAGTGCCAGATCTTGAAGACAGCTCCTTCTCGTCATTCCGCACCGCCGAATCTGATGAGGAACAACTCGTACCCGCAACAGGCCCAAGGAAGAAGACTACACCCAAGAAGCGTCAAGGATCTTCATCAACCGCCAAGAAATGAAGTCTTCACGGGCGCTAGTCCTCAGTTTGTCCCTTTTTGTCACTTGATGACAAAGGGGGAGAAACTTGAGAGTTAGTATTCAAACGGGATTTATTTTTGGGGCTTATGAACTATATTTAAGTTACAAACTCTTGGCTCTTCTGAAGTTTTTATGTAATGAGTTGTAACTTAATCCCGATGGTACTCTGACGCTTTTTGAACGTTTTTCTTCGCATGCTTATTCCTCAAGTTTTTAATGCACGCATGCTGGAATTCGTCAGATACCATTTGCCATCATGCATCTTCATTTTCTTCATATGATATGTTATATGTATGCATGATTTACAAGATTCAGGGGGAGATCTCCATGATATAAATCATCAATGTGCATCTGCTATAAAAGCAAAATCCTCAAGGTATGCACATCTTCAGGGGGAGTCTCTGTGAATCTTGTTTTCAAATTCCTCAATTGAGTATTTACACTTCATATTTTTGATCCCTGTTGAAGACTTAACCTAATTGTCATCAACCACCAAAAAGGGGGAGATTGTAAGTGCATCTAGTGCCCCTTAGTGATTTTGGTGGTTTGAAGACTTATAGGTTAAGTATCTAATGTGTTTATAAGTGTACACAGGATCTATAAGTCATTGAGGAGTTTGAGATATTTGAAGAATATCGACCCCTAAAAATGTATATCTTCAGTTGAACAAATTGGTCTGAAGCTGAAGAAATGAATCGCGAGGAATCTGCGATGAAATTGATATTCCTCATGAAGATATTGATATTGAGAAGATCGGTGGTTCCTGAAGATAATCTTTCTGAAGAAATTGAAGCGTGAAGATTTATGTTTTCTGTTTTACTTTCTTTGCAATTGATGAATAGGAACACCATACTGTTAAAGGGGGTCAAAGTAACACTATGGAATGGATTTCCTCATGATGCTCAACCCAAGCCAAATCCTACCAAAAGCCTCAAGTGAGGAATATGAGTGACATGAGGACTCTCACAGTTGAGGGTCCCGACCGTTTCGATAGCCACGCCAAGTCACTGGTCTTATCCACTCCAACGGTCATATTATTTAAGGGCATTAGTGTCAAATCATGTCGGGATGCTCCCAGGCTATAAATAGCCGCCCCCCACAACCACTAGCTGGTTGGCTGCTCCGTTAGAAACTGACACTTGTCATAAGAGCAACCCAAATTCCTCAGAGCCTTCGAGAGTAAATCATCAGTGAGGAAATACACCACCCACCGAAACCACAAACCAAACCTAGTGATTGAGCATCACTGAAGAAGTTGTTCCTGTGTGGGAGTGAAGCCTTTTACCTTTGAGGACTGTGCATCCTCCAGACGGTTAGGCGTCATGGTCTAGAGCAATCCAGCAGTCAATTGTGGATCGTCGGGTGACCGAGTTTGTGAGGGTTTGGAAGTCTGCCCTGAAGACTTACCACGAGTGTTGGGCGAGGACTGTGTGTCCTTAGCTCAAGGAGAATACGGTAGGGACTGTGTGTCCCGGGACTGGGTGTCCTTTGGTTTCAATACCAAGCCGCTCCAAACCAGATGTACAACTGTCACAGCAGTTGGAACTGGGTCATCAACAACAGTCTTCACCAAGAATCGGGTTCTAATTCGTCAACTCTTTACATTCTCTGTATTATGTGTTGATGACTTTCACTGTGACTGTTTGAAGAATTTGCTGAAGACTTTCTCTGAATTTCCTCAACCCCAAATTCTTCACTTGAGTTAATCATCATCTGTATTCTGCGTGCCTGCTTACTGTGCAATCTGTTTTCATAATCTTCACTCTGTAACACTGCTGTGGTGAACGTTTGCACGACTGATCCTTAACTATTTCCGCTGTAAGTTAGTCATCAGTGAGGAATTTCCTCAAAAGGAATTTCCTCAGTGATGAAATTCTAAAAATGTCCTATTCACCCGCCCCCCCCCTAGTCGATATAACGCACTTTCAACGATGCACTATGGGCTTATAGGACTGCTTATAAGAATCCCGTGGGCATGTCACCGTATAAAATGGTTTACAGTAAGGCGTGTCATTTACCTCTTGAGCTGGAACACAAAGCTTATTGGGAAATCAAAGAGCTCAACTTTGATTTCAAACTTGCCGGTGAGAAGCGGTTGTTTGATATCATCTCGTTAGATGAATGGAGAGCCCAGGCATACGAGAATGCCAGGTTGTTCAAGAAAAATGTTAAGAGATGGCACGACAAACGAATACAGAAACGTGAGTTCAACGTAGGTGATTATGTCTTGCTATACAATTCTCGTTTGAGATTCTTTGCAGGCAAGCTTCTCTCTAAATGGGAAGGTCCCTATGTTGTCGAGGAAGTATATCATTCCGGTGCCATCAAAATCAATAACACGGAAGGAAATTTTCCTAGAGTGGTAAATGGGCAAAGAATCAAGCATTACATCTCTGGTACTCCCATAAAGGTTGAGACGAATATCATCAATGTCATAACTCCAGAGGAGTGCATAAGGGATGTTTATCGACCTGTTTCAGACCTTGAAAACGAAGATGTATCTGTTTCGGCAAGAAATTGGACTCCGATACTTTTCCAATTAGAAATTTCCTCAGTTTTGGAATTTTTGGAAAATTAGAAAAATAAAAAGCAGTCCGGAGAGCGAACGAGGCAGCCACAAGGCCCCACTCTGCCACCACCCCCCTGGTGGCGGTGGGCAAGCTTGTGGGCACCTCATGTGCCTCCCGGACTCCGTTTTCTTGCGGAGGACTCCTTCTGGCCCAGAAAAAATCAATATATAGTTTGCCGAAGGTTTTGATCTCCATATCACGTAGTTTTCCTCTGTTTTCGTTTCGAGCCTGTTTCTATGACAGATCTAGATCATCATGACTTCCCCAAATGCTCCTAAGGACAAGATCTTTGAGAAGGTCATCAATCCCTACCTCACGGAAGTGCTGAAACACCCTCAATCTATCAAGATGAGCGAGGGTATGTTGCACATCCGTGATGTTGAGGGGCCTAAGAAGACCGGAAGCATGGAGACGAGGCTCGAAGCAATGGAGCAACAAGTCTTCACGTGCCAAAGGATGGTGGAGCGTGGACTCAATGCCAACCACACGATGATCACATAATTCACTAGCAATCACAAGATGGATGCCATTGATATTGGGAAACACCTCTCAAGGCTCTATGATAGGGTTGATCAACTTCAGGGCTAGATCTATGACCTCCAGAATCAAAACTGTGAGTATGAGTACAGATTTAAATCAATAAGGTTTGTTGCAGATATGAGGATTCCGGCGACTCGTTCATCCTGCCATGATGGAGCACCTATGCCTTGGAAGACGGAGGATCAGACTACTCCGACAACAACACCACCATCACCACCAAAGGAAGACAACTAAGCATTGGTATGGGCAATCCCCTTGGCTTCTGCCAAGCTTGGGGGAGTTGCCCTGGTATCGTATCACCTTCATATCTTTTGCGTTTACCTTTGTTTTAGTTCTTTCCTTTTCAGTTTTTATTTCTTCTTTTAGAGGAATAAGTCTTTAGTGTTTAGTTTGATTCTTTTGCTTTTGTCTCTCCCCTGATGTATTCGAGCTTACGAGCTATATAATAAAGAGTGTCTTAGTCAAGGGCTTTTCTTTGTGCCATGATCAAAAGTATGAAAAGAACGATAGCATGAAAGATCATGAGACGATCTTATGGAAAGTGATAACTTCACTTATGACACGTATGATGATTGAAACTTGTTGAGAATAAATCAACATAGACCTCAGTCATTGTTGCAATTAATAAGAAGTAATAAGGAAAGAGAGGTTCACATATAAATATATCATCTTAGACACTTTTTACAATTGTGAGCACTCACCAAACTATTACATGCCTAGGAGTAGATGTTGGACAAGGAAGACAACATAATGAATTGTGTTTGCTTGGTTCCAAACAATGTTATATGATTAGAGATCCCTTAGCATGTGACGATTGCTTCCACCTCATATTAGCCAAAACTCCCGCACCAAGTAGAGATACTACTTGTGCATCCATAAACCTCCAACCCAGTTTTGCCATGAGAGTCCACCATACCTACCTATGGATTGAATAAGATCCTTCAAGTAAGTTGTCATCGGTGCAAGCAATAAAAATTGCTCTCTAATATGTATGATCTATTAGTGTGTGGAAAATAAGATTTGTACGAACCTGTGATGAGGAAGACATAAAAGCGACAGACTGCATAATAAAGTTCTTTATCACAGGAGGCAATATAAAGTGACGTTCCTCCGCATTAAGAGGACACGCATCCAAACTTCAAAAGCGCATGACAACCTCTACTTCCCTATGCCAAGGGCCTATCTTATACCTTTACTTTTTGCCCTTGTAATAGTCATGGTGATCTTCACCAATTCCCTTTTTGCCTTTGTCTTGGCTACCTTCACATGTTCGGGAAATATCTATATTCATATATCAACTTGGAGTTGAGTACTTATGCTTTATTGTTGTTGACTTTACCCTTGAGGTAAATGGTTGGGAGGCAAAACTATAAGCCCCTATCTTCCTCTGTGTCCAGCTGAAACTTTGACACCATGAGTACCACGTGAGTTGTAACAATTGTGGAAAACAAAAGAGATGATTGAGTATGTGGGTTTGCCTTACAAGCTCTTATTTGACTCTTTATGATGTTGTGATAAATTGCAATTGCTTCAATGACTATGGACTATTGTTGGTTACTTCTCGGTAAAGTTTTCGCTTCATGCTTTGCTCTGTGAAGGAATTGTTACTTTCCCATAAGAATCTTTATGATATATTGCTGTCCTATGTGTGATCATGATGCCCTCATGTCCGTATTATGGTTTATCGACACCTTCGTCCCTCAACATGTGGACATGTTTATGGAACTTGGTTTTCGCTTGAGGACAAGCGAGGTCTAAGCTTGGGGGAGTTGATACGTCCATTTTGCATCATGCTTTCATGTTGATACTTATTGCTTTTTGGGTTGTTATATTACTTGTGGTACCATATTTATGCCTTTTCTCTCTTATTTTGCAAGGATTATTTGAAGAGGGAGAATTCAGGCAGCTGGAATTCTAGACTGGAAAAGGAGCAAACCCTAGTCCACTATTCTGCACATCTCCAAATGCCCTGAAAATATACGTGGATTTTTTCTGGAATATATTAAAAATACTAGGCGAAAGAACTACCGGAGGGGGGCCACCAGGGCTCCACAAGCTTGCCCACCGCCACCACCCCCCTGGTGGCGCAGGGCAGGCTTGTGGGCTGCCTGAAGGCCCACTAGCCCCCCTCTTTTGCTATATCAAGCGTCCTGGTCTGGAAAAAATCAAGAGGGAGCTTTTTCGTGGTTTCGCCGCCGCCACGAGGCGGAACTTGAGCACATCCAATCTAGAGCTCCAGCAGGACGATCCTGTCGGGGAACTTCCCTCCCGGAGGGGGGAAATCGTCACCATCGTCATCACCAACACTCGTCTCGTCGGAGGGGAGGCATCTTCATCAACATCTTCATGAGCACCATCTCCTCTCCAATCCCTAGTTCATATCTTGTAACCAATCTTCGTCTCGCAACTCCGATTGGTACTTGTAAGGTTGCTAGTAGTGTTGATTACTCTTTGTAGTTGATGCTAGTTGGATTACTTGGTGGAAGAGTTTATGTTCAGATCCTTGATGTATTCATTACACCTCTAGTCATGATTATGATTATGTCTTGTGAGTAGTTACTTTTGTTCATGAGGACATGGGATAATTCATGTTAATAATAGTCATGTGAATTTGATATTCGTTCGGTATTTTGATATGTTGTATGTTGTTTTTCCTCTAGTGGTGTTATGTGAACGTCGACTACATAACACTTCACCATATTTGGGCCTAGAGGAAGGCATTGGGAAGTAGTAAGTAGATGATGGGTTGCTGGAGTGACAAAAGCTTAAACCCCAGTCTGTGCGTTGCTTCGTGAGGGGCTGATTTGGATCCACTAGTTTAATGCTATGCTTAGACTTTGTCTTAATTCTTCTTTTGTAGTTGCGGATGCTTGCGAGAGAGGTTAATCATAAATGAGATGCTTGTCCAAGTAAGGGCGGTACGCAAGCGCCGGTCCACCCACATATCAAACTATCAAAGTAACGAACGCGAATCATATGGACATGATGAAACTAGCATGACAGAAATTTCCGTGTGTCCTCGAGACCGTTTTTCCTCCTATAAGACTTTGTCCAGGCTTGTCCCTTGCTACAAAAGGGATTGGGCCACTTGCTGCACCATTGATACTACTTGTTACTTGTTACTCTTTGCTTGCTACGTTTCACCTCGCTACACAATCACTTGTTACCGTTACTTTCAGTGCTAGCAGTTATTACCTTGCTGAAATCCGTTTATCAGAGCCTTCTGCTCCTTGTTAGGTTCGACACTATTACTTATCGAAAGGACTACGATTGATCCCCTATACTTGTGGGTCATCATGGGACGATGAGCAGTCTCGTGAATCTTCCCTTCAATGCAAGCACTGCAAACACGATCTCTGGCAAAACTAACATTCGTTAGTCCACGAACATGGTCCCCTTTGAGGAGACTTTGCAAAGATATCATATTGACATGAGCTAGTCCGCGATGCCAAAGCGAGCCTCAACTTTAGCCATTAAACAAGTCGCAGTCTTAGTGGGTCGCTGTGAAAAGTTCACCACATAGAGACCATTTTAGACACATCCAACATAGGCTACTTTAAGAGTCTTGCTCCACAAAAGGACCATGGCATCAAGAGTAAACAATGTGTCAAAGCCCATAATTGCAAGTTGACGAACATAAAGTAAATTGTAAGAAAGGGACTCAACAAGCATGACCTTCTCAATAGATAAATCTTGAGAGATGGCTACCTTACCAAATCCCAATACCTTGGACGTTGAAGCTTCAGCAAATTGGCCATGGGTGGGCATAGATGGGGTAGGATGCACGTCCACCACTAAGTCCTTGCTTCCGGTCATATGATTTTTTGCTCCACTATCGAGCAACCATGACACCCCACCGGAAGCAAACTCCTGCAATAGATCATGTCTTGGTTTTAGGTACCCATTTTTGAACGGGTCCTTTGATGTTAGAAACAAGGGTCTTAGGAACCCAAATAGCCCATTCTATGGACTCATAATAAGAACCAACAAATCTGGCATAAACATGCCCATCACGAGCCCGACATAAAACATAAGAGGGATTAAATTTGCCGACTGTGTTGGTAGGAATCGTTTTGCCCTTCTTGACAATACCATCCTCTACCTTGTTCTTGTTCTCCTTCTGAGTCCCTTCGCCCTCTTTGACAAAGATGTCCATGAGGTAAAGAGATCGCTTGTTCCTGTTCTTCATTTTCCTTTTCGACTTGGATGTAAGTCCAAGTCCCTCCTTTCCTACAACTCCCTTTTGATTACTCAAAAGGTCGTTTGGGTTCTTCTCGCCTTGGATGCATGACACAAGGCCCTTCTCAAGTTGATCCTTCAACTTAGCATTTTCCTTCACAAGATGTACATGCTCACAACAAGGGTTAGTTGCACAAGCATTATCAATGAGAACAAAGGGAGGACAGGTAGAGATCTCCTTGGTAATCTTTGCTCAGAGTTGATCATGAGACTCTTTCACGGAGAAATGAGCACCTTTCAAGACCTTGTGGGCCTTTTCAAGTGTATCAAACTCCTCCTTGAGTCTGTCATGGCCAACCCCAAGTGCATCCTTTTCAGACTTAAGCACACATGTAAAGACAATGGCATGATCTAGCTCCTTTTGTAATTTCGCACAATCATTGTAGTGTGACTCCCCAAGAGCCAAACGAAGACTGCGCTCTTCTTATAGAGCAATAGATAATTCAGCAATCTCATCGGCATAGTCACCACTATGTCCTTGCATCTCGGAGATAGTCTCCTCATGAGACTCGATGAGGTCACTAGCCTCACCTAGTTGTTCCAAAAGAGCAACAAAGTGCTTCTTGGATTCTCCTTTGATTTTACACAGAAATTTGTCAAAATCATGCTCATTAAGTTCCACTACATCACTAACATCAACATGGTTTAACAATGAAGGAGCAGTAGTGATGGTGGTCTTAATGTTGGGTGTTACTTGATCGATACCTTTGGCCATAAGGCACTTGGCGATGCAGTTATCGTTGGGGGAGCCGAAGAGAGACACCTTGGGAGAGGAGGTGGCAATGGCTACAGTAGCCGTAGCCACTATATCATCATCGTCATCATCATCAGAGGTGTACTCTTCAAATGCCACCATACCCTTTGGATGTGGTTTCTTGACAAAGTTGTTCTTATTTGGGAAAGACTCGGCTTTGTCTTTGCGAATGAGCTTGCCACTGTTGTCTTCCCTCTTCTCATAGGGACATTCTGCCACGAAGTGACTCACATTGCCACAGTTATAGCATGTCCTCACACGCTGCTTGGTCCTGAATCCACTTGAGTTATTCTTGGAGAAATTGGGCCTTGAGTTTCTCTTGTTGCCCTAGAATTGCCTTGATGCAAGAGCCATGTGCTCGTGATAGGCATACGTAGTGTCTTGAGGGCAGCCGTCCTCTTTCTCTTCCTCTTCTTCTTCTTCTGAAGAATCCTTGGCTTTTAAGGCAAGGTTGGGTGAAGCTCTCTTTGACCAAACACGGGCAAGAGCATTAGCAGCAGTCTTGTTCACGATAGTCATCACAATGAATTCATCCAACACCTCACTGGAGGACAAGGAGTGGAAATCTGGCCATTGGCGAATGACGGAAGACATGGTTTTGTTGAATGGCATGATGGCCTTGAGAAACTTGCGCTTCATCCATGTGTCATCCACATCCTTGCTTCCATGATCCTTGAGGGCAACAGCAATAGCAGTCACCCTTCGATAGAGATCTCGATGGTCCTCATCTTCCTTCATCACAAACTCATCGGCCTCATCAAGAACCACTTCATAGTTGTACCGTTGAATCCTTGAGCTTCCCTTGTACAACACCATGATGTGCTCCCAACAGTCCTTAGCCCGAGTGAAGGGGTGTAAGTGTTAGAGCATATATCTCCATATGTGGTTTTGGTAATTTATGACAATTCCTATGGACTAATGGTTGCCTTAAGTTATATTTATAGGATTTGTCCATAGGCACTTCTTGAAGTCCATATGTTGGGTTCAAGGAGTTTATATGATGACCAAGGTGGTATTCAAGGTATTATCCAAAGAATGGTCATCGAGACACAAGGTTGATCAAGATCGTCAGACAAAGAGGAAATCAAGATGATCAACACACAAAACGTACAAGATGTACCGAGAAGGATCAAGTGATCCCATGGTATGGTAAGCATTGTCCAGTACGTATTTGTGTACTAACCCATGGTCTTCTTGAGAGTTCTATGTGGGGTTCGGTGTGTTTCCATGGGCTTGCATCAAGAGTAATATCTCATACAACCCATGGAGGATGACGTCAAGTGATGGAGGATGGTGGCAATGGACTTGTGAAGATATGTTGAAGACCGGCTCACCCATAGTGTGTATAGGGAAGGAATCAACTAGTATTCATCAAGCCAACGCAAGCAAGAGGAATATCTCATACAACCCATGGAGGATGACGTCAAGTGATGAAGGATGGTGGCAAGGGACTTGTGAAGATATGTTGAAGAGCGAATCACCCATAGTGTGTATGGGGGAGCAAACAACTAGTCTTCATCAAGCCAACGCAAGCAAGAAATGTGGTCCATCTTGAGGAAGCCAAGATCATCGTCATCTAGCCCAAGAGGACGAGGTGCAAGGTATAGGTTTGCCCTTGATAGCTTTTCTGTTTTAGGATAGATTGTCGTACTATCAAGGGGGTCTCAAGTGAGTAGCTTGATCGCATCGTTCGTTGAGATCTCCAACCATTTGCATCCTTGCATCATACTTCTTGGTTCTTGTTTGGTATTTCTCTTTTTCAGTTTTAGAGCTTATGGTCATCTTCATGACAAGCTCGAGTTCATCGAAAACGGATTCCATATGCATCTTCTATGATGTTTTCGATGTTGGGAGTTTTTACCGGTCTTATTCGAAGAAGGGTTCTAGCCATTGTCTTATGGGATTTTTCTCACTTGCTTATTATTGATATTTCTATCAAGATTGTTTTGGCCCATGTCGTTAGCTTTCCAAAAAAACTTGGTTTCGTTGAATTCGGAGTCCGTATGCGAAAGTTATAGCAGTTTTAGTATCCAGCGGTAGTACCGCTCCTCTAGCGGTAGTACCGCCCCCGGAGAGGTAGTACGCCACCGGAGCGGTAGTAATTTTTTACTACTGCTCCCTAACGGTAGTACCGCTCCAGGAGCGGTAGTACTGCTCCGTCGGACTGTTTTTTGCATCCTTTTTTGCCTCAGCATGGTTGGTGAACCTACCGAGCGGTAGTACCGATCCCATGAGCGGTAGTACCGCTCTGTGTGGGTTGTGAGGCTTAACGATTGGATTTTTCCCCACCTATACAAGGGGGTCTTCTTCCCCATTGAACTTTATCTCTTTAGCTCGTGTTCTTCCCCCATTGTTGACCTTCTTCGAGCTTGCTAACTCTCAATCCCTCCAATGATTCTTGCTAGTTCTTGAGGGAAAAGAGAGAGGAGATCTAGATCCACATTTCCACCAATCACTTTCTCCTCTAACTGAGGGGAACCCCTTGGGTCTAGATCTTGGAGTTCTTCATGTTCTTCTTCATTCTTCCTCTCATTTTCCTCCCTAGCATTAGTTGCTTTGGTGGGATTTGGGAGAGAAGGACTTGGGCACTCTGTGTGCCCTTGCCATTGCATTAGTTGCATCTATTGAGTTCTCCACGGTGATACGTGGAAGTGAAGTTTGAGAAGCTTATTACCTTTGGTTCTTAGTACCCTAGATATTGTTCTTTGTGGATGCTTTGGCGTCCTAGAAGCTTTGTGGTGTCTCGGAGCTCAATCATTGTGGTGTAAAGCTCCGAGCAAGCATCGGGGTCTCCAATTAGGTTGTGGAGATGCCCCGAGAAATTTGTACGGGTATCAGTAACCGCCCCCAAGGTTTGCCATTTGTACGGGTTTGGTGACCGCCCTCAAGGGTCCCTTAGTGGAATCACGATATCTTGCATTGTACAAGAGCGTGAGGAGATTACGGTGGCCTTAGTGGCATCTTGGGGAGCATTATGCCTCCACACCGCTCCAACAGAGATTAGCATCCGCAAGGGTGTGAACTTCGGGATACATCATCGTCTCCGTGTGCCTCGGTTATCTCTTACTCGAACCCTTTACTTACGCACTTTACTTTGTGATAGCCATATTGTTTATTGTCATATATCTTTCTATCACTTAGTTGTTTATCTTGCTTAGCATAAGTTGTAGGTTTTGTGCTTGACAAATTAAACGTTAGTTTTATTCCGCATTTGTTTAAGCCTAAACCATAATTATTTTAAAGCGCCTATTCACCCCCCCCTCTAGGCGACATCCACGTCCTTTCAATTGGTATTAGAGCTAGGTCTCTCTTAATTAGGTTTAACCACCTAGAGAGTAAGGATGTCGACTAGGGGTTTAGGATTCACTGACACTCTTAGTTTCGATGGCACAAATTTTGATGTTTTGTTAATTCGCATTCTTAATCACTTTCGGGTCTTGGACCCAAATTTAGAGCGAATTTTGATATGGGTTTTTCTCCTTCAAAGGATTCTCAAAATATATCTTTAGAGGATGAGAAAAACTCTTATCTCAATGCTCAAGCTTCTAATGTGCTTTTTGATGCTTTGAGCAATGTAGTTATATTTCAACTCATGCCATTCCGGGATGCTCATGAGTTGTGGACAAAGCTTCAAGATAAATATGGTATGTCCATGATTTGTGGGAATGATTGTTCTCCCTCCACCTCCGGTCGTGTGGTCTTCTCAAATTCATCTACTTCGCCTACATGTGGATTGCCACAAGGTAATGATATGGTGAATAGTGGTGATCATTGCAATGATGATAGTGGGTTTATTGTTGATGATCCTTCATCACTATATTATTGCAATGCTACATCTTTGGGCATTAACACTTCGATCACTCTAAATGTTTTACATGCTTGTGTTGATAGTCCTTGCATATCATGTAAAAACTGCTTGACTAAATCTCATGATGATATGCTTCCTATATCTTGCTACCATGATAAAAATGTATATATTTCCTCGAGTTGTTGTGCTAACAATATAGAGGAAACTCGTCACTCCATGGAACAATATGTGGCCTTGAATGATGCTTCAAGGGATCCTACATCATCATCTATTGTGACTCACTTTTGCCTTATGGCTAAGGCTTCAAACGTATCTCCTACTTTGAATCCCAATATATCTCATGATGATGATGTTGATGATAATGGGGATGAGAATAATGATGAAGACAGTGATAATATTGCATCCTTAAAAATTAAGGGTGAAATGATTTTTAAATCTCTTTATAAGAATAAACTTGCTTGTTCCAACTTATTGGAAATAATGTCTATTGCCACTGAGGGCAAGAAATACATTGAGGAGTTGGAAGCTCATCTCGTGGAGCATGAGGCCACCATTGAGACAATGGAAGGTCATGAGTGTGAATACGCTAACGAGATCGCGGAGATGCGGTTACCATGGGTTGTCTGTAACGACCAAGATGCGGTCCTTTCTGATCTGGGGATCGAGGCCCTGAATTGGAAAGGAGCGCATCTAAGCGTCTCGCAAACAGGTAACACAGCACATACATAATAATAAAGATAGACAATCAGGGATTCAATTGCCTTCTCATAAATATCTCAGAGTACATCACACATACAACCAAGGTAGTTCCGCTACGGACTACAAAACATAGAAAGGCTATGCTACCCTGCCTACAGGCCCACGATCACGACCACGCCTTAATCTTCTGGATAGTTCACGTACAGGCGGTCTGTCTCCTCATCGTACTGCCACGCCAACTGCGTGCCGTCGGGATCATCTGTCTCTGGGGTACCTGAACCTGTTGGTATTGTGGAGGGATCCGTGAGCCACGGGGACTCAGCAATCTAAGACCTTGGTGCCAGAACTAGTCAAGTTATTAGGTAGGATAAGGTGAAGTGTTTAAGGTTGCAGCATCCTAAGCTTGATTTAGTGGATAACTTACGTAGAACATTTATGAAGGTGGTCTATACTAGCGATCGTGAATAATTGATCACTAAGTGATCCTGAACACCTACCTACATCATTCAAAACCCCACCGTGTTCCCGATCGAAGAGAGGTCTTCGAGGGGACAGTCACGGTTACGCACACCGTTGGCAAATTTTATTAGCTTATGTTTAAGTTATCTAATACCGGGTGTTAACAAAATATTCCAAGTTGCCACATAACCGCGGGCACGGCTTTCCGAAAGATTAAACCCTGCAGGGGTGCTCCAACTAGTCCATCACAAACGTACACAGGCCGCAAAGTAATCCTCTATCATCAATCTCGTGATCTCGTCGGATTCCTTAGAGGAAAACCTCAACTCTGGGGAAAACCAAAGCTTCACTGGGATTCCTATACGCAGGATATATCGCTAAGTTAAGGCAAGGCTAGCAGGACCTCCCGACGTGTCGACGACCCTGATAAGAGTCGCGTATCTTAGTCTCGGGACACACCGGATGAGCGATGGTTACCACGCCAAAACACCGAGTTGCCCCAGGGAGCGTAATAAGCTGCTCTAGGTTGGACCAACACTCATGAGGAGCACTGGCCCGGGTTGTTGGTTAAAATCCTCGGGGGAGCTATTCCCTATGCAGTTTATTATTAAGTGACTAGAAAATTAACACCAATGTTGGGTCCTGCAGGACAAGCCTTAGCACTACGCGATTTATCGAGGGAGTCCCCATAACAACCCCGAACGTGTTAGGAGCGATCATTATGGAATCAAACACCGGTAGCCGGTAACTATGGCGGCAATAACGGAACAAAGCATCCGGCAAAAGGCTAGGCCTTCCGTCATTTACCAAGTATATAGGTGCATTAATTACATAACAGAATTTAAGATAATGATATCAAGCTCATGTTGTCACATGAGACAAAGCACCTGCATCTAGCAACGCTAACATTAGTAGCTGAGCAAAGCCTACTTAGCCATTCAAGTTTGCTAGGAAGGGATCAATGTATGGGTTCATCGCATATCAAGAGGCAATTATTTCAGTGGTAGGCAGCGATCAATATGACATGGCAACGCAAACTAGCATAACAAGTCTAGAGATGGAATCAAGGTCATATCATCTTGCCTGTGATATCCTCAGCTTGGAATGGTTCTTGATCGTCCTGCACGTACTCTCCTGACTCCACGTATTCGTTCTTCGATCCCGGTGCTACCCAACATAAGAATAACATCCAATCAACAACAGCACCTCAAGATGCAACAAGCACATGATGCATGAGATGAATATGAGCATGCATCACTAATTTCTATCAATAGCACAAGCACAAGAAGTTAATGCAAGTTCCTGGACAGAACTGTAACCTAAGCTATTTTGACATGCATGAGAATTACATGATCAGATGCTTCTCGAGAAATCGATGCAAAACCATATAAAGAACAATACAATCGGAGTTACGGATCAACGGGAATCAACGAAACAAGATATGAAGCCCTACGTGTCAAAATCTTCACCGCACACTCAAATGGCACAAATCTGGTATTCCCAGGTTGCCAAGACATAAAACAATCCATCATGGATGGGGTGGAGCAAAGAAGAACACCACAACATCAACTAAGCACTCACAAACTTCAAAATGACAAAACTACACAATCTGCCATAAACACCATCATAGCACTTTGTGAGCTACATGCAAAGCACCTACAACTATCCAACTATGACAAATAATATATGTGCCTGTAGCTAGCCAAGAATATTACCAGCACAAGCAAGAATCACACAAAAAGGAATTAAGCACAGGAATATACAAGGCTGCAAACTTTCCCAAAACCATCAGATCTCACGGACTTAGTCAAAATTCCTGCACCTGACTTTCTGTCTTTGCTCTGAAGGTTTTTGACAGCAGTCAAAACAATACCTACAGGGCTCCAAATGACATGAAATTTTACAGGGAGCTAGACAAACATATCAGGTCCAACTTTATAGTTGGAAGCTAGGGCTAGCTCACAACACAATGACCATAACAACCTCATCTACGGGGGAAGAAAATATAAAGAGATTCTCAGACTTAGTGAAAATCTCAGATTTTCACTAAGCTAGAATTTCAGTCACAAGCCTACTTAGGATGGGCACAACTTGCACACATGGATTCCAAATCATGAATTGAAACCAACATGTGGTAGAGGGAGCAACCCTCTACTACCACAACCAAGAATCAAATGCAAGAGCACATCACAATTCATGGTACCAAGCTCTAAACTTAGAAGAAAATGTAAATATGACTTTTCCAGAAAAATTTTCCAATGGAAAAAATGATTTCACCAAAGGATTCCTGGGATCTTTATACCCCAAAACCATGTATAAAACATATGCACTTGCTTGGAGCAAGTGATCACAAACTAGGAGGGGAAAACAACATAGTGAATAGTGCAACATCTCATGTGCATTCACTAGATCAACTCCTACATGGATGCTTGTTCATGAGCACAACACCAATGGTTACATGAGGGTTTTTACCCCATGTATGTGTGTTATAACACATCAACATCACAAGCACCTCTACCAAGCTATCCACACAAGCAAAACACCATGCCCTCTCACATATGGTCATGTGAAGGTGCATAGCTTGCTTGCAAAGGTGGAATGCTTCTCACACACACATCTAATCCACATCACGCTACAACATGCTCTTGATCAAAACACAAGAAGTAGGTCTCTAAACATGTAACACAAGATGGGAACACCATATCACATACACATGCTCACAACTAGGGAGTTCATGAACTATGTTCATGTGGGTGTGTTCTTCACACCATCAGCACCCCAAGACAAGCACACAAAACATATCACATATTCCACATAAGCAAGACACTAGTGAACCTACACACACACTTTATCACACCACATTACACATATAAGCTTCACATGCACCAAGCAAGGACACAACAACAAAAATGAAACCTAGCCTAATATAAACTGAATCACATGCACCTCCAATGCTGTTGCTAGCAGCAAAAACACACAGCAAAGGAAAAAAATAACAGAGAACAAGGGAAAAAATAAAAAGGGAGGTGCTGGGGGTCGAACCCCAGACCTGTTGCTCTATCACACACAGCATAAGGTAGCCACCACTCTGCTACGACCACTGGTTTGACCAGGTAGGGGGTGCTCACAAGGTATGGCTTACCCTGCCCCTACTGTGGCGAAAGAATTAAACGAATAAAAAGGGTTGCCGAGGGGAGGGTTCGAACCCATGCCCTCCAACAGGCAACAGGGCACCACTACTACTACCACTACGCTACGGCCAGAAGTCTCACAAAGAAGGGGCACTAACCCTTCTGAACATCCCCCTCTGAGATACACAGGGGAGCCGCGGCGGCCGGAACAGGGGAGCTGTCCTGCCGGCGACACAGACCAAATCGAGCAACGGCTCGTGGATGGGAGGACGCCTATGCTCCCACGAACCCATTTCCTATGCTAATTCCGCCCGAGACGAATCACAGCAACCTAGCTACGGGGCGCGGCGGCGCCAGTGACAGGGAAGTAGCTCGTCGGAGTTCTACGGCTCCTACTCGACGAACTACAACAGGGAAGGGGTAAGAGATGGATCTGCTCACCCAAGGGAAGAAGAACTCGGCCGCGACGGAGAGGAAGTAGGGGAAGAAGAGGTGGCCGTCGATCTGGTCTGCTCGTCGGGGAAGGTTGTCGCCGTCGTGGAGAACAGCATGCAGGGGCACTCGCGTCGACCTAGCTGCGGGGATGGACCCCTGGATGTGCCCGCGTGCTCGCCGAGTCGTCGGGGAGGAAGAAGAGGCTCGTACACGGCAGCGAGGAGCACCTCAACCCACGGCCATGGCGGAGGAGCCCTTCCCATACCTGGGGTGCTTCGTGAGAGAGAGAGAGATGGAGAGGGAATGGAGGTGGTGGCGCGAGAGGGGAAACCCTATTGCACGGACGCCAAGGGGGTCCCTTTTATGGAGGGGAGGTACGAGGAACGTTCCTCGACGTCCGTGACGCCCTCAGGTCGCCGTTGCTCGGAACCTGTTGGAGAGGAACACTGAGGGAGGGGGAAGCGAACAGGGACGCCGTCTACAGGACATCCACTGGGCTGTGAGAGGCAAGGGAGAAGCGGGCCGACTAGAAGGGAGGAGGCCCAACTAGTGCGCCAGATAAAGAAAAGACCCTCTGGACTGTTTCCCTAATAAAAGAAACCCAAAGACAGAAAAGAATAGACACAGTGCTAACTGTGGTGGGTAAAATCTATCTAAAAATGTCCTTGGTCATGAAAATAATTATCCTATTTAAACAAAATACAAACGGTCTTTTTGGAGCAATTAAATTAATTACAAAACAACATTTGTATTATCTGTTTTGTGATCTCTTGCATCTCTAGGGCACTCTAAAAATCACCAAATATTGCACCCCAACATCTCCACAATAAACTCTAAACACAAGACATTTTAAAACAGTTTTTGGGAAGATGTAATTTTTGAACATGAGATAAAAGGAAGGAAAAGGGTTTTGCCATCCAAAGTGGTTTGAAGGTGAGAACCACCACAACTACTACACACTCCAACACCTCATGAGTATCACCACATAACCACAAGATCACAAACACCACAACTCATTACCTGATAACACAAGCAAACACAAGGACAAGACATGGCAAGAAACATATGGTATGCATGCATGCAAGGAAGAACAAAAGGGGCACATGAAATCATACATGCAAAAGGACTCTCTCATATCAATGTCAAGGTGGTCCCACATGGAAGGTTACAAAAAGGGAAAGCTTTACACTTGGGGCACTACAAATTCTCCCACACTACAAAAAGATCTCGCCCCGAGATCTACGCCTGACAGAATTCCGGAAATTCGGAACGGAGGTGATCCTCACGTTCCCAAGTCGCCTCTTTATCGGAATGGTGAGACCACTGCACTTTGAGAAATTTGACAGACTTGTTACGGGTCTTGCGCTCAGTCGCCTCGAGAACCGCAACTGGATGCTCACGATAAGAAAGGTCACGGTGAAGGTCGATGTCTTGGAGATGCAAAGTGCGATCGGGGGTCTTGAAACACCTCCGAAGCTGAGAAACATGGAACACATCATGGACATTTGCAGAGGTTGACGGAAGCTCGAGCTGGTACGCAAGGTCACCTCTCTTGCCAACCACTCTGAACGGACCAACGAAACGAGGCGCAAGCTTGCCTTTGATGCCAAAACGCTGCATACCCTTCATAGGCGACACCTTGAGATAGACAAAGTCATCAAGCTCATAAGACATGTCACGGTGCTTGCTATCATAATAGCTCTTCTGACGGGACTGAGCTGCTCTAAGGTTGTCGCGAATGATCCGACACATCTCCTCAGCTTCTTCTATCATATCATTGCCAAGGATCTCACGCTCGCCGGTCTCGGACCAGTTGAGCGGAGTACGGCACTTTCTACCATAGAGAATCTCAAACGGAGCCTTTCCAGAACTAGCTTGATAACTGTTGTTATACGAGAACTCCGCGAAAGGCGGACAATCTTCCCACTTCATGCCAAAAGATATAACACAGGCTCTCAACATATCCTCAAGAATTTGATTCACTCTCTCCACTTGACCACTAGTCTGAGGATGGAACATTGTGCTGAAGAGGATCTTCGTGCCCATAGCAGACTGAAAGGAATCCCAGAACTTGGAAGTGAAGATACTTCTGCGATCTGACGAGATCATCATAGGTACGCCGTGCAAAGAGACAATCCTGGAGGTGTACAACTCTGCCAGCTGAGCTGCTGAAATGGACTCCTTGACTGGAAGAAAATGAGCCACTTTACCTAACTTGTCGATGACGACGAAGATAGCATCATTACCCTTCTTGGACTTTGGAAACCCGGTGACGAAATCCATCTCAATGTGATCAAGCTTCCACTCGGGAATCGGCAAAGGCTGCAAGAGGCCTGCTGGGCGTTGATGTTCTGCTTTCACCCTATGACATACATCACACTCGTTTACGAACTGAGCAATCTCACGTTTCATACGAGTCCACCAGAATGTCTGCTTCAAGTAATGGTACATTTTGGAGCTTCCAGGATGAATAGAGAGCAGAGAGTTATGAGCTTCTTCCATGATCACCTTCCTGAGATCACCTTTCGGGACGACAAGGCGATCCTATAAAAACAACGTCTTCCTGGCATCAACAGTGAAGCACTTATACTTGGGGAGACTCTTTCCCACGCCAATCTTGACCTTCTTCACCATAGCGTCAAGAAGCTGAGCTGCTCTGACCTGATCTTCCAAGGTAGGAGAGATCTGAAGGTTCGCAAGAAATCCCTGAGGTACTAGCTGAAGGTTGAGCTTTTTGAAAGACTCACAAAGACCCGGCTGGAGAGGTTGCAGAATCAGACTGTTGCAATATACCTTCCTGCTCAATGCATCCGCCACGACATTTGCCTTGCCTGGCGTGTACTCAACACTCGGATTAAAATCCTGGAGCATTTCCACCCAACGTGTTTGTCGAATATTCAAGTTAGGCTGAGTGAAGATGTACTTGAGACTCTTGTGATCGGTGAAAACTTCAACCTTACGTTCCAACAAGAGATGTCTCCAAGTCATCAAGGCGTGTACCACAGCTGCTAGCTCAAGATCATGCACAGGATAGTTCTTCTCCACAGGCTTCAACTGCCTGGAGGTATAAGCAACCACCTTCTTATCTTGCATCAGGACTGCACCAAGACCCTGGAGAGAAGCATCGCAAAAGACCTGGTACGGATTGGAATCATCCGGAGGGGCCAAAACCGGAGTGGAGATAAGCTTCTCTTTGAGTGTATCGAAAGCGAGTTGACACTCTGGAGACCAAGCATACTTAACACCTTTCTGAAGAAGACTTGAGACCGGCTTGGATATCTTGGAGAAGTTCTCAACGAACCTTCTGCAATATCCAGCAAGCCCGAGAAAGCTTCGAAGCTGCTTCACATTCTACGGAGGCTCCCATTCAACAATGGCTTGGACCTTGGACGGATCAACCTTAATGCCCTTGGCAGAGATAATATGCCCAAGATAAACCACTTCTTTCAGCCAGAACTCACACTTGGAAAACTTTGCATACAGCTTGTACTCTGTTAGTTTATCAAGCACCAACCTGAGATGTACTTCATGTTCTTCCTCAGTCTCAGAAAAGACTAGAATGTCGTCGAGATAGAGCAAGCCAAATTCATTCTTGTATGGGGAGAAAATATAGTTCATCAATCGACAGAATGTCGGAGGAGCATTTGCCAGACCAAAAGACATGACCGTATACTCATACGAGCCAAAACTAGTCCTGAAGGCCGTCTTCGGAATGTCTTCCTCGCGAATGCGAATTTGATGATAGCCCATTCTGAGAATACTTTAGCACCTTTCAACTGTTCGAACAACTCAATTATGTTCGGAAGTGGATATTTGTTCCTGATTGTCTTCTTGTTCAATGGACGGTAATCGACACACAGCCGGTCCGTGCCATCCTTCTTCTTGACAAACAGAACACCACTACCCCACGGAGACGAGCTCGGTCTGATCAAACCCAAACGCTCCTGCTCATCGAGTTGCCTCTTAAGTTCCTTCAATTCTTCTGGACCCAGCTTGTACGGCCGTTTGCACACTGGCTCTGTGCCTGGCTCAAGCTCAATGACAAACTCAACTTCACGGTGCGGAGGCATGCCTGGAAGCTCTTCAGGAAACACATCTTGATATTTACAGACCACTGGGACTTGCTCAATAGGATTGATCTCACCCTTTTCATTCAAGGAGAACAGACGGATTGTATCATCGCGAGCCGCGAATATAATCACGTCTTCCGAAGAGTGGGTAAGCTTCACTTCTTTGGCTTCACAATCAATTGACGCCTCGTTCATGGCCAGCCAGTCCATACCAAGAATCAAGTCGATGTCGGAATTGCCCAAGACAATAGGAGACGCCAGAAAAGAATAACTGCCTATCTTGACAGAAGCATCCGGAACCCTCATGTGCGAACTCATGCGCATGCCCGGAGAAACCACACGGAAGGGACTATCCAAATGAATTGCAGGAATATCATGCTTAGCTATGAAAGGCTTGGAGATGAAGCAATGCGATGCACCAGAATCAAATAACACTTTAGCAGGAATATCATTGACGAGGAGGTTACCCATGATCACATCAGAGGAGTTGTCTGCTTCAATTGCGTTCACCAAGTTGACTCGAGCTGATCTGGGGTTGAACTTGACAAGAGCATTGCTTGGAGGTTTGCATGGAGGAGGAGGCGGCAGTCGGAGCTGAGAAGTACATTTGTTGGCATAGTGACCCTTCTGCCCACATTTGTGACAAGTGACATCTGCTTGCTGCCGGTACTGAGTGTGAGGAGGCCCTTGCTTCTGATGCTGGTATCTCTGCTGGAACCCAGGGTTGGGTGGGTGGGAAGAGCCACGACCACCTGAGTGCTTCAGCTGCTGTGAGTGCCGAGGAGGAGGAGGAGAAACCCAAAACCTATGTTGCTTCTGAACCACCTGAGTCGAGGAAGAGCTGGAATCTCTGAAGCGCTTCTTGGAATTTTCCACCCTGAGCAAGGTTGCCTTTGCTCTAAGAGCTAGGTTGTAGAACTTGTCGAATTCCTCAGGATCGTGCAAGGCAAGATCTAACTGCAAGTCTTCTTTCAAGCCACCCCTGAACTGATAGATCTTGCTCCTCTGATCTGGGATATCCTGCAGCGCGTAACGGGCCAGGTCGTGGAACTCGACATTGTACTTGTACACGGAATTGCCGCCCTGCTTCAAACGCCTGAACTTCTCACGCATCTCCTCCACAAAAATAGAAGGAATGTAGTGGGACCTGAAGTCGCAACAGAAGTCATCCCACGAAATCACCCTAGCGCCTCTGGAGTCTTTGAGTTGTTGCCACCAGATAGAAGCCTGCCCCTTCAACTGAAACGTTGCAAACTTGACATAATCCTCCGGACGCACATTGCTACACTCGAAATTTTTGTTCATATCACGAATCCAATCTTCTGCATCAAATGGCTGGTCGCAAGAAGTGAGCGTCTTTGGCTGGTTCGACAGAAACTCACTCAGACTCGCAAACTGATTTCCACCATGTTGAAAATTGCCTGGCTGTTGGTTGGCTCTCTCTTGCAACAACTGAATCAGCATCTGGGTGTTTGCATTAGTAGCTGCCATCATCGCTTGCCAGGCCTCTGCAGGAGGAGGCGGCGGCGACGGAGGGGGAGGAGGTGGTGGAGGCGGCATATCCTCACGCCCTGGGTTCTGACGAGTCGGTGGAGCCATCCTGAAGACGGACAGCATATTAGTCCACAAAATAATTGAAGATATTGCTGAATCAAAAGAAAGATCTGAACAGAATTTAGCAATTGCCCTTGAACAACATAGCAAGAATGCATCCTCAAAGTGACGGACGACAAAATTCCGATAAGGACCACTGCAAACAAGTGTGAGCTAGAATTGCTCGGAACAAACATATGATCGAGATTCCCCAAACCTCAATCAAGCATCTGTAGGAAGATAGTCCTATAAGATACTACTTGATATCCCACCTATGAATTCTCGAAATAACTGGTCATGCAATCTGGTACACGGATACAAGGAGTATTTCACACAACTCCTAAACTAACCCGTCACCTGTATCACATCCTTCAACACACAACCAGCATCTCGGACCTTCATCTACAACAGATCCTCGTGATCACAACGATACCAAGTGTCGTAGTACCCCCGAACAATCTGCACCAGTACTGGGGACATCGGGGTTATCTCACCACTACCAGTATTGAAGCAATAACGAACATCCTTCATTCTTAGATACTCAGAAATCTGAATGATGGCGATGTGCGCAAGAATCCCCCGGAGCTCAACTCCCCTGAAACTTAGAGCAGATAGGAGGCACCAGGACAGGATTCTGTCACATCGAAATCATATAGATTTCACAAATACCCGCGTGATCCTAAAAAAAAATTGAGCGAGAAAAGGAGTAGAGTTAAAGATTTCCTAAGATGGGAACCTGACCAGAGCATAGAAGAGGAGAAAAAAGAATCCTACTCTCCGATATAACTAAGACGCAAAACATTTTCTAGACTCAACTCGGCCAAGTACGATCACACAAAGACTCCTATGGTCGTAAGGCTCTGATTACCAACTTGTAACGACCAAGATGCGGTCCTTTCCAATCTGGGGATCGAGGCCCCGAATTGGAAAGGAGCGCATCTAAGCGTCTCGCAAACAGGTAACACATCACATACATAATAATAAAGATAGACAATCAGGGATTCAATTGCCTTCTCATAAATATCTCAGAGTACATCACACATACAACCAAGGTAGTTCCGCTACGGACTACAAAACATAGAAAGGCTATGCTACCCTGCCTGCAGGCCCACGATCACAACCACACCTCAATCTTCTGGATAGTTCACGTACAGGTGGTATGTCTCCTCATCGTACTGCCACGCCAGCTGCGTGCCGTCGGGATCATCTGTCTCTGGGGTACCTGAACCTGTTGGTATTGTGGAGGAATCCGTGAGCCACGGGGACTCAGCAATCTAAGACCTTGGTGGCAGAACTAGTCAAGTTATTAGGTAGGGTAATGTGAAGTGTTTAAGGTTTCAGCATCCTAAGCTTGATTTAGTGGCTAACTTACGTAGAACATTTATGAAGGTGGTCTATACTAGCGGTCGTGAATACTTGATCACTAAGTGATCCTGAACACCTACCTACGTCGTTCAAAATCCCACCATGTTCCCGATCGAAGAGAGGTCTTCGAGGGGACAGTCACGGTTACGCACACCGTTGGCAAATTTTATTAGCTTATTTTTAATTTATCTAATACCGGGTGTTAACAAAATATTCCAAGTTGCCACTTAACCACGGGCACGGCTTTCCGAAAGATTAAACCCTGGAGGGCTGCTCCAACTAGTCCATCACAAACGTACACAGGCCGCAAAGTAATCCTCTATCACGAATCTCGTGATCTCATCCGATTCCTTAGAGGAAAACCTCAACTCTGGGGAAAACCAAAGCTTCACTGGGATTCCTATACGCGGGATATATCGCTAAGGTGAGGCGAGGCTAGCAGGACCTCCCGACGTGTCGACGACCGTGATAAGAGCCGCGTATCTCAGTCTCAGGACATGCCGGATGAGCGATGGTTACCATGCCAAAACACCGAGTTGCCCTGGCGAGCGTAATAAGTTGCTCTAGGTTGGCCAACACTTATGAGTAGCACTGGCCCGGGTTGTTGATTAAAATCCTCGAGTAGCTATTTCCTATGCAGTTTATTATTAAGTGATTAGCAAATTAACACCAATGTTGGGTCCTGCCGGACAAGCCTTAGCACTACGCGATTTATCGAGGGGGTCCCCATAACAACCCCGAACGTGTTAGGAGCGATCATTATGGAACCAAACACCGGTAGCCGGTAACTATGGCGGCAATAACCGAACAAAGCACCCGGCAAAAGGCAAGGCCTTCCGTCATTTACCAAGTATATAGGTGCATTAATTACATAACAGAATTTAAGATAATGATATCAAGCTCATGTTTTCACATGAGACAAAGCACGTGCATCTAGTAACGCTAACATTAGTAGCTGAGCAAAGCCTGCTTAGCCATTCAAGTTTGCTAGGAAGGGATCAGTGTAAGGGTTCATGGCATATCAAGAGGCAATTATTTAAGTGGTAGGCAGCGAGCAATATGACATGGCAACGCAAACTAGCATAACAAGTCTAGAGATGGAATCAAGGTCATATCATCTTGCCTGTGATATCCTCGGCTTGGAATGGTTCTTGATCGTCATGCACGTACTCTGCTGACTCCACGTATTTGTTCTCCGATACCGGTGCTACCCAACATAAGAATAACATCCAATCAACAACAGCACCTCAAGATGCAACAAGCACATGATGCATGAGATGAATATGAGCATGCATCACTAATTTCTATCACTAGCACAAGCAAAAGAAGCTAATGCAAGTTCCTTGACAGAACTGTAACCTAAGATATTTTGACATGCATGAGAATGACATGATCAGATGCGTCTCGAGAAATCAATGCAAAACCATATAAAGAACAATACAATCGGAGCTACGGATCAACGGGAATCAACGAAACAAGATATGAAGCCCTACGTGTCAAAATCTTCACCACACACTCAAATGGCACAAATCTGGTATTCCCAGGTTGCCAAGACATAAAACAATCCATCATGGATGGGCTGGAGCAAAGAAGAACACCACAACATCAACTAAGCACTCACAAACTTCAAAATGACAAAACTACACAATCTGCCATAAACTGCATCATAGCACTTTGTGAGCTACATGCAAAGCACCTACAACTACCCAACTATGACAAATAACATATGTGCCTGTAGCTAGCCAAGAATACTACCAGCACAAGCAAGAATCACACAAAAAGGAATTAAGCACAGGAAGATACAAGGCTGCAAACTTTCCCAAAACCATCAGATCTCAGGGACTTAGCGAAAATTCCTGCACCTGACTTTCTGTCTTTGCTCTAAAGCTTTTTGACAGCAGTCAAAACAATACCTACAGGTCTCCAAATGACATGAAATTTTACAGGGATCTAGACAAACATACCAGGTCCAACTTTATAGTTGGAAGCTAGGGCTAGCTCACAACACAATGACCAGCACCACCTCATCTACAGGGGAAGAAAATATAAACAGATTCTCAGACTTAGTGAACACTAAGCTGGAATTTCAGTCACAAGCCTACTTAGGATGTGCACAACTTGCACACATGGATTCCAAATCATGAATTGAAACCAACATGTGGTAGAGGGGGTAACCCTCTACTAACACAACCAAGAATCAAATGCAAGAGCACATCACAATTCATGGAACCAAGCTCTAAACTTAGAAGAAAATGTAAATATGACTTTTCCAGAAAAATGTTCCAATGGCAAAAATGATTTCACCAAAGGATTCCTGGGATCTTTATACCCCAAAACCATGTATAGAACATATGCACTTGCTTGGAGGAAGTGATCACAAACTAGGAGGGAAAACCAACATAGTGAATCGTGCAACATCTCATGTGCATTCACTAGATCAACTCCTACATGGATGCTTGTTCATGAGCACAACACCAATGGTTACATGAGGGTTTTTACCCCATGTATGTGTGTCATAACACATCAACATCACAAGCACCTCTATCAAGCTATCCACACAAGCAAAACACCATGCCCTCTCACATATGGTCATGTGAAGGTGCATAGCTTGCTTGCAAAGGTGGAATGCTTCTCACACACACATCTAATCCACATCACGCTACAACATGCTCTTGATCAAAACACAAGAAGTAGGTCTCTAAACATGTAACACAAGATGGGAACACCATATCACATACACATGCTCACAACTAGGGAGTTCATGAACTATGTTCATGTGGGTGTGTTCTTCACACCGTCAGCACCCCAAGACAAGCACACAAAACATATCACCTATTCCACATAAGCAAGACACTAGTGAACCTACACACACACTTTATCATACCACATTGCACATATAAGCTTCACATGCACCAAGCAAGGACACAACAACAAAAATGAAACCTAACCTAATATAAACTGAATCACATGCACTTGCAATGTTGTTGCTAGCAGCAAAAACACACAGCAAAGGAAAAAAAATAACAGAGAACAAGGGAAAAAAATAAAAAGGGAGGAGCTGGGGGTCGAACCTAGACCTGTTGCTCTATCACACACACCATAAGGTAGCCACCACTCTGCTACGGCCACTGGTTTGACCAGAGAGGGGGTGCTCACAAGGTATGGCTTACCCTGCCCCTACTGTGGCGAAGGAATTAAACGAATAAAAAGGGTTGTCGAGGGGAGGGTTCGAACTCATGCCCTCCAACAGGCAACAGGGCACCACTACTACTACCACTACGCTACGGCCAAAAGTCTGACAGAGAAAGGGCACTAACCCTTCTAAACATCCCCCTCTGAGATACAGAAGGGAGCCGCGGCGGCCGGAACAGGGGAGCTGTCCCGCCGGCGACACAGACCAAATCGAGCAACGGCTCGTGGATGGGAGGACGCCTACGCTCCCACGAACCCATTTCCTATGCTAACTCCGCCCGAGACGAATCACAACAACCTAGCTACGGTGCGCGGCGGCGCCGGTGATAGGGAAGCATCTCATCGGAGTTCTAAGGCTCCTACTCGATGAACTACAACACGGAAGGGGTAAGAGATGGATCTGCTCACCCAAGGGAAGAAGAACTCGGCCGCGACGGAGAGGAAGCAGGGGAAGAAGAGGTGGCCGTCGATCTGGTCTGCTAGTCGGGGAAGGTTGTCGCCGTCGTGGAGAAGAGGATGCAGGGGTGCTCGGGTCGACCTTGCCGCGGGGATGGACCCCTGGATGTGCCCGCGTGCTCGCCGAGTCGTCGGGGAGGAAGAAGAGGCTCGTACACGGCGGCGAGGAGCACCTCAACCCACGGCCATGGCGGAGGAGCCCTCCCCGTACCTGGGGTGCTTCGTCACAGAGAGAGATGGAGAGGGAATGGAGGTGGCGGCGCGAGAGGGGAAACCCTATTGCACGGACGCCAAGGGGGGTCCCTTTTATGGAGGGGAGGGTCGAGGAACGTTCCTCGACGTCCGTGACGCCGTGAGGTTGCCGTTGCTCTGAACCTGTTGGAGAGGAACACTGACGGAGGGGGAAGCAAACAGGGGTGCCGTCTACAGGACATCCACTGGGCTGCGAGAGGCAAGGGAGAAGCAGGCGCTGACTAGATGGGAGGAGGCCCAACAAGTGCGCTAGATTAGAAAAAGACCCTCTGGACTGTTTCCCTAATAAAAGAAACCAGAGACAGAAAATAATACACAGTGCTAACTGTGGTGGGTAAAATCAATCTAAAAATGTTCCTGGTCATGAAAATAATTATCCTATTTAAATAAAATACAAATGGTATTTTTGGAGCAATTAAATTAATTACAAAACAGCATTTGTATTATCTGTTTTGTGATCTCTTGCACCTCTAGGACACTCTACAAATCACCAAATATTGCACCCCAACATCTCCACAATAAACTCTAAACACAAGACATTTTAAAACAGTTTTTGGGAAGATGTAATTTTTGAACATGATATAAAAGGAAGGAAAAGGGTTTTGCCATCCAAAGTGGTTTGAAGGTGAGAACCACCACAACTACTACACACTCCAACACCTCATGAGTATCACCACATAACCAGAAGATCACAAACACCACAACTCATCACCTGATAACACAAGCAAACACAAGGACAAGACATGGCAAGAAACATATGGTATGCATGCATGCAAGGAAGAACAAAAGGGGCACATGAAATCATACATGCAAAAGGACTCTCTCATATCAATGTCAAGGTGGTCCCACATGGAAGGTTAGAAAAAGGGAAAGGTTTACACTTGGGGCACTACATTGTCACAAGCATTGGTTCTTTTTTTTTATTAGTAAGCTTGTGAACCCATTTTCTAGTATGTGTGTGTGGGAATGATATGTCTTGCACTTTGTTTATCATTTCATCAAGACTATGTTGATGAGTAATGTTCATCCTTATCTTAGTCATCTCAAGTGCTTTGCCATGACTCACACACATTATTTTGGTTGAGCCTATTCTTAAGTTGCTTCTTTTACATGTTGCTCAACCATTTGTTTTGTGCAAGTGATATGCTTATTGTCTCATCTATCTTCTTGCACTCGTTGTGTGTGTTTATTAATTTTAGGGGAGCAACGATCCTATTTTGTGCACTTGTATCAAATAAAAAATCTCTTATTAGTGCACAAATCACGGGGAGCTTCTCTAGTTTTGATAAAAACACTCCTTTGCCTTTATCATAGTATCTTTTATTCATGTGGTTCGAAGGACCATGTGTTTGTTTGTTCCATATGGTATCTTTTGATTGCTTGCTTCTATTTTGTATGTCTTTGTGCCATATGATCCTTCTTTTTGCAATATTTGGGTCCTCAATATAGTTTGTTTTCCTCCAACTACTTATCATTGTATTTGCGTATTTATTTGCACTCATTTGCTGAGAAGTACACACTTTTTAGAGGACCACCTACTATATTGAATTTCTAAACTTTTCGTCCATTTTGGCAATCGATGCCAATGGGGGAGAAGTTTAGAGAGTTTAGTTTGGATATGTTTAGAGCGTTTTGCTTTTATTGCGTAGGCATTTACATCCCGCACGCATGCATTATTGCTTTGTATGTGTGCGCTTGGTTATGCTTATTTACTTATATAAACTCTCTTGAAGTGGTTGTCATCAATTACCAAAATGGGGGAGATTGTTAGAGCATATATCTCCATATGTGGTTTTGGTAATTGATGACAATTCCTATGGACTAATGGTTGCCTTAAGTTATATTTATAGGATTTGTCCATAGGCACTTCTTGAAGTCCATCTGTTGGGTTCAAGGAGTTTATATGATGACCAAGGTGGTCTTCAAGGTATTATCCAAAGAATGGTCATGGAGACACAAGGTTGATCAAGATCGTCAGACAAAGAGTAAATCAAGATGATCAACACACAAAGCGTACAAGATGTACTGAGAGGGATCAAGTGATCCCATGGTATGGTAAGCATTGTCCAGTATGTATTTGTGTACTAACCCATGGTCTTATTGAGAATTATATGTGGGGTTAGGTGTGTTTCCATGGGCTTGCGTCAAGAGGAATATCTCATACAACCCATGGAGGATGACGTCAAGTGACGGAGGATGGTGGCAATGGACTTGTGAAGATATGCTGAAGAGCGGCTCACCCATAGTGTGTATGGGGGAGCAATCAACTAGTCTTCATCAAGCCAACGCAAGCAAGAGTAATATCTCATACAACCCATGGAGGATGACGTCAAGTGATGGAGGATGGTGGCAATGGACTTGTGAAGATATGCTGAAGAGCGGCTCACCCATAGTGTGTATAGGGGAGCAATCAACTAGTCTTCATCAAGCCAACGCAAGCAAGAAAGGTGGTCCATCTTGAGGAAGCCAAGATCCTCGTCATCTAGCTCAAGAGGACGAGGTGCAAGGTATAGGTTTGCCCTTGGTAGGTTTTCTGTTTTATGATAGATTGTCGTACTGTCAAGGGGGGCTCTCAAGTGAGTAGCTTGATCATATCATTTGTTGAGAGCTCAAACCATTTGCATCCTTGCATCATACTTTTTGGTTCTTGTTTGGTATTTCTCTTTGTGAGTTTTAGAGCTTATGGTCATCTTCATGACAAGCTCGAGTTCATCGAAAACGGAGTCCATATGCATCTTCTATGATGTTTTCGATGTTGGGAGTTTTTACCGGTCTTATTCGAAGAAGGGTTCTCACCATTGTCTTATGGGACTTTTCTCACTTGCTTCTTCTTGATATTTCTATCAAGATTGTGTTAGCCCATGACGTTATCTTTTCAACAAACTTGGTTTCGTTGAATTTGGAGTCCACATGTGAAAGTTATAGCAGTTTCAGTATCGAGCGGTAGTACCGCTCCTGTAGCGGTAGTACCGCCCCCGAAGAGGTAGTACCGCCCCCGGAGCGGTAGTAATTTTTTACTACCGCTCCCTAGCGGTAGTACAGCTCCAGGAACGGTAGTACCGCTCCGTCGGACTGTTTTTTGCATCCTTTTTGGCCTCAGCATGGTTGGTGAACCTACCGAGCGGTAGTACCGCTCCCATGAGCGGTAGTACCGCTGTGTGCGGGTTGTGAGGCTTAACGGTTGGATTTTTCCCCACCTATAAAAGGGGGTCCTCTTCCCCATTAAACCTTATCTCTTTAGCTCGTGTTCTTCCGCCATTGTTGACCTTCTTCGAGCTTTCTAACTCTCAATCCCTCCAATTATTCTTGCTAGTTCTTGAGGGAAAAGAGAGAGAAGATCTAGATCCACATTTCCACCAATCACTTTCTCCTCTAAGTGAGGGGAACCCCTTGGGTCTAGATCTTGGAATTCTTCATGTTCTTCTTCGTTCTTCCTCTCATTCTCCTCCGTAGAATTAGTTGTTTTGGTGGGATTTGGGAGAGAAGGACTTGGGCACTCCGTGTGCCCTTACCATTGCATTAGTTGCATCGTTTGAGTTCTCCATGGTGATACGTGGAAGTGAAGTTTGAGAAGCTTATTATCTTTGGTACTTAGTACCCTAGATATTGTTCTTCATGGATGCTTTGGCGCCCTAGAAGCTTGGTGGTGTCTCGGAGCTCAATTATTGTGGTGTAAAGCTCCGGCCAAGCGTCGGGGTCTCCAATTAGGTTATGGAGATTGCCCCGAGCAATTTGTACGGGTATCGGTGACCGCCCCCCCCCCCCCTCTAGGCGACATCCACGTCCTTTCAGTAAGTGAGGAAGATCTTCAGGAGGCACTGCGGACTGGAGAATGAATAATGCAGGGTGATTATATTGATTGTCCGCTTCTTCTCTTGGAGTGAGGTTGCTTGGGTCATGCGGATAGTAACCTTGCTCAATGATTCTCCATAAGTTTGTTGAGTTGTGAATCAAATGATACTTAATGCAAAACACCCAGTTAGCAAACTCACCCTTAACAATCTTAGGAGAGGACCAAGATGATTGATACTCAATGTAGGAATCGGTCCTCCATAGACCAGGGGAGGTGGAACATAGGCATAGGTTCGAGTCCCATTATTGTCGAGAGGGGAAGAAGGTTGCATACCTTTAGCCGCTTCCTTGGAGGAATTTGCCTCCGATTCCGTGTTGGCAGATTTAACCACCAACGCTGGTTCGGGAGAACTTTTAATCCCCTCAAGCAACTCTTTAAACATGGTCTTGAATTCGTTCGTCAAGGTCGTCCGGAGGTTGGCCATAGCCGCATCCAAGTCGTCCCTTGTGACCGAAATGAAGGCCACGGCCTCGGGTGGTCCATGGACACCCTCCTCACCGTCATCCATACTCTTCGGGTGGTGAAACCCTTAATAAAGAGACGTGGCTCTGATACGTGGCTCTGATACCAATTGAAAGGATCCATATGGTTGACTAGAGGGGGGTGAATAGGCAACTACCAATTTTTAGCTTTTCTTAACAAGTTAGGGTTAGCACCATAAAGGTTCTCTATAATAACAACTAGGTGAGCAACCTATATGATGCTACCGACTATGACCACTAAAGCAAGTAAGAAATACTCTTCAACAATAGTATACACAATGTAAAGGTAAGAGATAACCGCAAGAGGAACCGATGAAGATGAGGATGTGTTACCGAAGTTCCTTCCCATTGACAGGAAGTACGTCTCCGTTGGAGCGGTGTGGAGGCACAATGCTCCCCAATAAGCCACTAGGGCCACCGTATTCTCCTCACGCCCTCACACAATGCAAGGTACCGCGATTCCACTATGGGTGCCCTTGAAGGCGGCGACTGAACCTTTACAAACAAGGTTGGGGTTATCTCCACACAAAGCTTGGAGGCTCCCAACAAGACCACGGAGCTTCACCACAATGGAATGTGGCTCCGAGGTGACCTCAACCGTCTAGGGTGCTCAAACACCCAAGAGTAACAAGATCCGCAAGGGATTAGTGGGGGAATCAATTTTCTCTTGGCGGAAGTGTAGATCTTGGCCTTCTCAACCAATCCCTAGGAAATCAACAAGTTTGATTGGCTAGGGAGAGAGATCGGGCACATATGAGCTTAGGGAGCAACAATGGAGTTTGGAGGGTCAAAGGTAGGGTTCGTGAGGTAGGTGAACCCTTTATATAGTGGGAGAACAAGTCCAAACGTTACCCCCACTGTCAGCACGCCCCTAGCGGTACTGCCGCTTGGGGGAAGCGGTACTACCGCTGTCCCTAGCGGTACTACCGCCTGGAGGGAGCGGTACTACCGCAAGCCCCAGCGGTACTACCGCCAGACCTGGGCGGTACTACCGCTAGGCAGACTCAAAGCCACGGTAGTAGGAATACTACTACTGATCCTAGCACCACTGGAAAAGTATTCGCAAAAAGTCCGACGAAGTACAACCGCTCAGAGAGGGAGGTACTACCGTCCCTAAGAGGTACTACCGCTCGACTGGAGCGGTACTACTGCTCAGCTAGCGGTACTACCGCTCATCTGGAGCGGTACTACCGCTAGCGAGCGGTACTACCGCTCAGCTTGAGCGGTACTACCGCTGGACCCTTTGCAAATGCAAGGATAGACCAAGCAGGTGCTCCATTGCCGCAAAGAGAAGGTGGTGGAAAGAAAATGAGCGCGTGTGTGAGTTGATTCCACCCAAACCTTTCCGACGCGGACCCCCTCTTAATAGTATGACTTTCCTACTACTCAACACTACCAAAGAGAACCGTAGGAAACATCGTCCTCCAACAACACCGAGGGGCGACGAAACATCTTGTGCCATGTGAAGTATTATATGAAATGCTCAATGCACACGATTAGTCTGCAGAGGTGTTGTCATCAATCACCAAAACTACTTAGAACAAAATATGCCCTAACAAAGTCTTGACAGAACAGGAAGCAATTTTATCAATGTAAGAATGAAGAAATGAAAACATTGAGGACATAGAACCAGATTGCTCGCCGAAGACACAAGATTTGTCTTACCAATTCCAACTGCCGTGACAGTTGTACGTCTGGTTGGAGCCCCGTGGAACTGAAACCAGAAGACACCAAGTCTTCACTGTATTCTCCTTAAACTCAAGTCACTTAAATCCGGCCAATCACTCGTGGTAAGTCTTCAGTCATAGACTTGGTCACCCGGCAATTCAAAATGGGTCTTGGATACTCTAGACCATGACACCTAACCGTCTTGAAGATACATAGTCTTCAAAGGTAGCATGTGTCAGTTGCACAAATGACAACTTATTTAGTGATGCTCAATCACTTTGAAACACTTGGTTTGTGGGTTTTTCCTCACTTTGGATTCTCTCAAAGTTGTCAAAGGAAGGGTTGCTCTAGATGACACTTGTTGATCTCTCTCTCTCTCGGAGCAGCCAACCAACTAATGGTTGTGGGAGGGGGCCTATTTATAGCGAGGGCAATCCAACATGATAAGACATAAATGCCCCTACGGGCATGACGATTGTTGTCAGGAAAAGGATCCAGTTGACAGCTGGCACTAAGCACAACAACGAACGGAATTTGAACTCTCAAATTCGTCGGAACTCTCAAATTTCTCATGGTAGGTAAATCACGCTAATGAAATCCTAATTCATTAGTCAGACTAAAAAAATTCGCGTCGAGAAGAACTTTTTTATTGTCCTATCATTTTTATTTTTCTTTGCTACTGAGACATTTTTTTAGATGTTTATACTTAAACAAATTATATGATTATGTGTATCATGGTGATGCGGACACCGGCTATCCTCTTATCGGAAAAAGAGAATGGCTTGATCGAAGTAGTAAATATGTTACATCCTTTGTGTCATGTTTATCTTTTAATCTTTAAATCATGCAATGGTTTGGACATGCAACAACAGCTATCACAACGGCCTCCCTGTTATACATTCGCCTTGTGTACAACAAAACAAAACAGTTGATACAGCATGATTTTATTGAACACTTTACATAATCTGTTACGACGACTCTCGTATTACCACACGACACCATCAACTAGATGAAATGTTGAATTCCTTATTCCACGATGGCATATGTACGGTATTGCCATTTATTCGTAACACGTGCATACACTGTGATGGGCGTCAGACGTGGATACTTCTAGCTAGCGAAGTTCCGTTGGGTGTAGCAGTCGAGGTTGCCCCCGGTGGCCGTGCCGAGCATGCCGCAGTAGCGCGTGTAGTAGCCGATGCGATCGACGTTGGCGTCGTTCCGGCCCATGCCGCACTCGAGCCCGCCGTTGATGATATTGGTGATTACACCGTAGCCTGGAACCCGACCGGCAGCGGTGTCGGCGGCCGTCGGCGTCCAGCGGCGTAGGGCGACGTTGTGGCTCGACGGCTTGTTGCCCTGCGCCGTCATCCAGAACCACATCGCCGTCCTGAAGGACACCACCGCGTCCGTGGACACCAGATCCGGGTTGCTCACAAGGTCCTTCCCGATCGCTCTCCCGGCGAGATCGTAGTTGGACCGCCTGGTCAATCACACGAGGAAGAGTTATAGGTTCATCAGAACAATCTCATCGCCGAAGCCTGGTAGTATTTATATTGTTATTAATAACTGTATATTGCACGCGAAAGCGAAAGCTTATTTGGATCAGGTCGGGATTAGCGCGGCTAGCTAGAATGTCAACTACACTGCTGTACTTTTCAAGTAGATTTTTTCTACCGATTATTTCAGTCTGTGATATCAGTGTTGACCAATATACTTGTTTTTCATGTGGAAGATGCTTTAGAGATTGTCATGTAGCCATATAGGCCATAACATGGGATTTTGCTTACCCTGTCAATTGGATGGGTCCCCGTCCATAGTAGGGTGGAGACGTGGCCTTGCTTATCTCTTCCTTGAAGCAGTAGCCCCATTGGAACTGGTCGGCGGCGCCTCTCGTCCCTCCTACACGTCGACACGGCATGCACAAGCACGTACACGATTCAATCAAGCCCTTCATATCCGAATCAAAAGTTCCACGAATTCTGTTGAAAGCAACAATCGAAAACAAGTAATTAACACTCTCTGACTGACGTACCGGTGGTCTCGTGGGAGGTCTGGCCGAAGAAGGCGGCGAGCTCGCGCTTGATGTCATCGGCGCTGCCGGTGGTGCCGAAGCCCGGAAAGGTGTTGGCTGCGGCGATGAAGGCGTCGTACGTGTAGAACCCCCTGGCCGGGCACAGCGAGTTGTCGCGGTTGGGCAGCATGCTCGCGTACACCGACCGCGTGATGACCGAGCCCACGCCCTGCGCCGCGGCGCCGCCCACCGCCACGGCGAGCAGGAGCGCGGCGGCGCACACCGCGAGGGCAGCAGGCCTCGCCATGCTAACTCACCTTCAGCTAGTCGGCTCGTGAAATGTAGTATAGCGCAAGGAGAGCTATGCAAGACGCCTGTGTGATGAAGCTGCTGGGCTTGCAGCTCAATTTATAGCTGCTCAGCTCGGGTGCAGCGCAGGGAAATGCGCTGACGATGCACCGTTCGTGGCTCGTGCTACCCTATCCAGCTGTTCCACGTTGCGCGCGCGATCTTTATTTGCGGGGGGAAAATCCGACGGGCCACCACGGAATTCCACGCGTCTGTGCAAAAGAGTTATTTTCAGAGCGTTGTCTATAGCCGCGGACTTCTTGGCGTAGTGTGCAGTCACATGCATGCTGCAGGTAACGGCCGGCGGCCGCTGGCTGCTAAGCTTCAGATGATTCTGGCTGTACTTGCTACGCTTCGTTTGGTACAGCGCCTCACGTCGGTCAGACTTGTACTTGCACAGCGCATGGACGGGGGGCCCTGAAAGAAGCTTCTACATCGTCGTCACCGGCTGGCTCGTGGAAATACGCTACCTCCGCGGTCCGCGCCCAATGATCTTGTTAAACATATACTCCCTCCGTTCCTAAATATAAGTCTTTTAAGATATTTCATTAGGAGTTTACATATAGAAGCAAAATAAGTGAATCTACACTCTAAAATATGTCTATATACATCCATATGTAGTTCATTCATGAAACCTCTTTAAAGACTTATATTTAAAAACGGAGTAAGTAGTTTGCATGTATATGCAAGGCCGGTAGCCCCCCACCACACACACACAAAAAGATTGCACACAAGGTCTTTAACGATGATATCTATGGAAAGAGAATCAGACACATGTGTTCTATAAGATCACGACGATGCGGGGGCTAATGTGCACAATACCGCATCTTGGTAGGACTCGTTGAGGGCGGTGATGGGTCATTTCTGACCGGGACACACATGATATCAAGAGTTTGTCGTCACAATGAGGCAGCAGAATACAGAAGATCATCTAAATTGCATTTACCCATTTGCAGGCAAGTTACGCGCAAGCATGATGACCGAGCAAACAATAAATTTATGAATGAAAAAACTTAATAGATGAAAAAAAAAGTTCATATATACAAAAATATAAAGAAGAAAAATAACAATTAAAATGACACATATGAATATTCACACCAAAGTAGAAAATCAACTCTCAATTCATAACACCAAAGTAGAACAATCAACTCTCAATTCATAACACCAAAGTAGAACAATCAATTCAATTTGTGTTTATTGATATAAAGTTATGAAGACGAGAGTACCAACTGAGTCATCCATATTTGGCTATCATAGTATGACCATAGTGCACGCTCATGTCATCAGTCCGTCGTCACCGTGCGTGTTGCTATTGTCTCTCCGCTACGATACATTTCTTTAGGGACTCCGCACATATACTGAATTTGATATGTTTATTTTTCTTATCAAGATAGAGTATTAGTTTGCTACACTTGCAAAAAAATAGATTTATTTTACAATAAAAAAGAAAAACTTATTAGTTTGCCAGGGTTGTAATACCAGGCAAGACGTGGGCATGTGAATTCACCAATCTTCTTTTTTCTTTCTTTTATAAGTTTTGTACCGATGTGCTCCTCTCCCTCCTCTAGCTTGGTGTGGCCCGTCATCATTTTTTCTTACACATAACCCACCACTACTTCTTTTAGAGGAAGCCCACAACCACTTAACACCACGATTTAGCTAAAGGAAACAAAGGCCCAAAGCCCATTTAGCTAAAAGAAATACCGTTTCGACTTTCTTCTTCCCGGAGCCATACCGCAGCTACTTTGTAACTGCTCTGGTGGCGTCTCCGATAGATTGGGGGTGGGGCGCTCACACGTACCTGAGTTGGGGGCCCCTCTGGTTCCGGGGGCCCGTGGCGGCCGCCCCTCCCCCCCCCCCCTAGGGTCGGGCATGTGTATATGTACATAGTTTGGTCTATCTCCTAGCCTTTGTATAGTTGAGATAGAGGTTCATATTGTATTCTGTATATCTGTGCATATTCAATCAATATTATGAGTTGCATTGCCAAACATATCTCTCTCTACATGGTATCATCCTAAAAGTTCCTAACCTAAACCCTATCGCAGCCGCCGCCGCTGCCGCACGCCTCATCGCTTCCGCTACCCCTCTCCCACCCGAGCCGCCGCCGCCGCTCGCCATCTCTCCCCCGCAGCCGGCCCCATGAATTCGCCGGCCACCTCCAGCACCAACCCCTTCGCCGGCCCTGCACCCTTCGTCGAAGCCATCCGCGACATCAACATCGATGCCCGTGTTCCCATCCGCCTCGACTCCTCCACCTCCTCGTACTACGCGTGGAAGACCTACTTCAACCTTGTCTTCCGCGAGTACTACCTCACCGAACACATAGATGGCTTCGTCGACGCTGAGTACATGAAGGGCGTCCCGGAGTGGTCCGCCATCGAGGTCACTCTCATTCGGTGGTTCTACCAAACCATCTTGAAGGACATCTTCCACACGGTCGTCACCGATGACGACGATACTTGCACCGTGTGGACCAAGATCAATGCGCTCTTCACCGATAACAAGCTTCAGTGTCTTGTTTTCTTGCAACAAGAGCTCTTCAGGTGCCACCAGGATGACTCCACCATCGTTGACTATTGCATGCGGCTCAAGATGCTCGCCGATGAGCTTCGCGACATCGACACCAAAATCTCCGACGAGCTCATGCTTAGCACTCTCACCGCCGGTCTCAATGAGGATTTCTCCATGACAGGGTCGTTGTTTTCTTCTTGGGGAAGAAGAAGAAGAAAGAACAGGGTTGCAAGGGGGCGTGGGAAAGAAGCAGAAGAGAGAACATTTTTAAATAAGAAAAAGGACAGTATTTTTTTCTAAGCTAGTAGTCGAGCGAGCTGAAAAAAAAGCTAAACGAGCAAGCTGAGCAGGGAGCCAACCTAAGTGGGCAAGAGGTTTAGTGACCGTCATATGTGAGTGTTAGAGCATCTCTAACAGCTGCCCTATATAGGGCAGTGGGGCATAAAAACTGTCATATAGGGCAGAAAAGAGGCAAAAACGTGCTCCAACAGCTGCCCTATCTTCATCAACTGCCCTATATTTTTTACAACACTGCCCTAAATTTGGTCCAACTGTTGCAAATATACAACACTTGTGTGGCTGCCCTATTTTCCCAACGACGCGCGCGCGCAGCCGAACTGCCACCCGAAAATTTCCCAGCCTCTCCCGCCCTCGACCCCGCCGGTGCAAATCCGCCGCCGCCGCCGCAAATCCGCCGCCCGTAGGCCGCGCCCCTGCCCAAAATCCGCTGCCCGTCCACCGCCGGTCCCTCCCGCACCTCGCCCCTGCCGGAATACCGCTGCCCATCGTCGTCGGAATACCGCTGCCCAAGTAGGCAAGAGGTTTAGTGCCCTAAATTGTTGATCTGCCGCCGCCGCCGCCGCTGTACGAATCCGGGGCACCGACGCCGATTATGCCGCCGCCGCGACCCCGACGACGCTCTTATGCTTCCCCTTGGCCGCCTGCAACACCCAGCGACGGCAGCAGCAACTAGGAGAGGCTTGCTCCGGCGACGCAGCTGCCACCCACCGGTTCGGCCGCCCGCAAGGTGTTCGAGGTAATGTGTATTCAACTTTTTGTTTGCTTTTTGTGTTTGTAGTTTAGGATTACACTTTTTAATACGGTCTAGTTTGTTTGTAGATGGTTTTGATTGAGGATTCATCCGATGGGGAATACGATTTGGAGGATGAAGAAGACATTGCTTTGATTTTGCTTTTGCACAAGAGGAAGAAGCCCAAGCATGGAGGGCAGCTCACTACTAGGAAAAGGCCTTCTAATGGCGCACCATTTTTTGCTACTAATGGCGCACTATAGGTGCGCCACTAGCATCACGCCATTAGATTTTTTTACTAATGGCGCATTACAAGTGCGCCATTAGTATCTGGTATACTAATGACGCACCAGGTAGTGCGCCATTAGTATTGCTCACGGTGCGTCATTAGTATTGCTCACGGTGCGCCATTAGTATTGCTCACGGTGCGCCATTAGTATTGCTCACGGTGCGCCATTAGTATAGATACTGGTGCGCCATTAGTATATATCCTGGTGCGCCATTAGTATAGCTTGTGGTGCGCCATTAGTATGCCTCCCAGGGCCATATTTACCCATATGCTCTCGCTTACTAATGGCGCACTAGTGTGCTGAGTGATGCGTCACTAGTATGAATATTAGGTATTTATTTTATTTTTTCTGATATTTGCACATATTACAAAATATATTATTGCACAGAATATGGATAGCACAACATATAAACAACAGATTTATCGAATACAATAGAAGATTAGTCTCCGAATACAATTCATCATATTAGTCTCCGAATTTAAAATACCGAAAAAAGTTAGAATACTACAAGTCTCGAGACCGCGAGCAGCGAATTTGTCTTCACATTACAAGTTGATATATCGACCATCTAAACTACCATCACATATAGAAGAGAGATGCGGTCATCACGATGAGCATAATCGCAATGAAACTGGTCTTCATCCGGTTCCTCCAACGCTCCCTCCTCTCTCCCGTAGATAGCGCGCGTATCTAACTTCCGCCTCCGCCCTTGTGGTGTACCCATTGTAACTGTTACCGCTGAATCGGTGAACCTGTCTCCGACACTCCTCCCAGTCGTCGTAGACTCCGGGAACCTTACCCTTGTACACGACATACGACGGCATCTCTATGCACTAGCCAAACAAAACGTTAGTAGCAATTCACAGAGACATACAAGTTCATTAAAGTTTAATATTACAACTATAACAGCACGATTCATGGTCCTACTAATAAATAGCATCGATTATATATAAGTTGAACGACTGTCCAAACCAAAGAGACATACCAGTTCATTAAAGTTTAATATTGCAACATGAATTAGTAGCGATTCACGGGAACGTGGATGAAGCCGCCATCTTTCGTGATGGTCATGAAATTGCGGTCGTTGTCAGCCTGCATTTGTAGCATTGTATCTATCTCAGTATAGGACAGCGGAGATCTGAGGTAGAACTGCCCCGAGGTACGAAGGACATCTTGATGGATGATTTCTGCAAACTCCGACTGGATGCGAAAGAATTCTTGTCTGATGTCCGCATCCTGGATTGCCGACAAGTGTGCGGCCCAATATTTGAGATTATTTGGTAGCCGAAGGTGATTACTATCCCGTATGATCGCCCGCATGTGATGGAGGGCGTAGTAGGCATCCTTCTGACTGCCAGGCGGCTGCTTGACGCAGGCGAACGTCGTATTGTGGGTGAACACGTGCTTGCCGTGCCTGAGACTTGTCCTGCTGAAGGTGCCTCCAGATATGGCATAGCCGGGAAGAGCTTCATCAAGAACTTTCTTGATATTTGTGTAGTCTTTTTTTGACTGACGGTCCGAGTCGAAATACGTGGCCGTGGAATATTTCAGACTTAAGAGGATGAGTGTGCAACGTGTGTCACTGCACAAAACACGGAATGTTAGAAAAAAAGGACGATCAAAATCTAAGAAATCATATGTTACGTGGCGATGAGGGGATAACTTACCAGGGAAAGTAAGGCACGAGGAAGTTATCCTTTTCTGAGTTTGCCAGAATGACGCCTTCGAGGTATGAACTCGTGACTTGCCGGTCCCCAGCGCTGCCCAAGATCTTGGCACGCATATAGAAGGGGTCGACTATCACTAGGTTCGGGGTCTTGTCTCTAATGATCCGCATCTCCATACTCAGCGAAAATAGCCGAACGAAGGTGTAGTGCAGCGGATGAAGGTTAAACATAGCGAAGATGTCAACAAACCGCAGGACGATCATACCCCCGATGGCCTATCGACAAAGCCCTTGCCCTCTGGCACCTTGGCCACGAAAACCGGGTATGCCACATTATTCTCGGAGAGACGCCGCTTCTCCAAACAAAGAACACTGTCATGCAGACTCCGCATAGCACCAGTTGCAGCATTGAGTAGATTAGTCGGTAGCATCGGCCTACCCGCCACATGCACCCTCCTCGAGATATCCTTAGGTGAAGGTGGCCCGTCCAGAGCACGGATCGTACTCAGTGCCGGCTGGCTCGCACCCTTGTTAGTCTTTCTTTTTCATCCCTTCTTCTGCTGATGTAATGGGATCCAGTTCATCTGCTCAGAGACCACCTTCTTGAGTGTGTTGGGGCTGATAATATTTCGCACCTCGGCTATCTGAGGCGGAGGCAGAGGCGGAGAAAACCCTAGCGCCGCCAGAGCTCCGTGGGCTGCGTGGACGAAGGTGGGGGAGCTGCTGTTTGGTGGAAAGGGGTAGGGGGAGGCCGCGGGAGAAGAGAGGAGGGCGCGGCCCGGCTTAGGAATGGCGCACCCCGAGCGGTGCGCCATTAGAATGTTTTTTTATGTAGTAATGGCGCATGTATATGAGGTGCGCCTTCTCTATGTTGTTAACCTCCGAAGTAGCAGCACAGTGGTCCGTGGGTTTTGCCTCCTAGCAGGAGGTTGCGGGTTCGAATCCTCTTCCCCCCTCTCTTTTTTCCTTTTTTTCTATGCATTGTTTTCTTGTGCTGGTTGCACCTTGGTTTGAGAAGTGCCTAGTAAATTTTTTTATGTTTGCAAGTAGATGTCTAGTATTTTTTTTTATGTTTGCAATTAGATGCCTATGAATATCTAGTGCCTCACAACAACATCTAGTGCCTAGTATTTTTATTTTTTTTGCATTGTTTTCTTGTGCTGGTTGCACCTTGGTTTGAGAAGTGCCTAGTATTTTTTTGAGAAGTGCCTAGTATCTTCTGAATAGGTGTTCTAGTGGTAAGTATGCCGACGGCGACGGTGGTGGAGCGGGGGAGGGTGCGGGGGGTGCTCGGCGGCGAGGGGGATCTTGCGAGGGGTGATAGCGATCGAGATGGAGGGGATCGAGATCGAGTGTCCTCATGAATATTCAATATTTTTTCATATTGAATATGAAAAAATATCATCAAATTTAAATATAATCGATCTTAGCTAGCTATTTGTTCACAATCTTCTTGCCCTTATTTTTCGTAAATGGAGTTCTTCTCTTGAACGGACGTCCTTTAGGTAGGGTGGTCCTGCTTCTTCTTGTGGTGTATGCTGGTACTTCATCATCGTCGTCATGTTCCATCTTCGGGTCGCCGTACTTGTCGAAGTCTTGCTCATTGGCGACTCCATCCATTCCGATGATCTTCCTTTTGCCTCTCCTCACGACAACACGACTGGGCTTTGGCGGGTCGGTAATGAAGAAGCATTGGTCCACTTGGGAAGCCAGTACCCATGGCTCATTTTTCGCGGTGACTTTTGCGCCCGCGGTCTTGGATTTGGCTTCGGGTATAACCATGGTGGTGAAATACCGGTCTTCTTTTATGACGCTCTTGGCCCATCTGACACGGAACATCGGGACCTTCTCTCCAGCGCAGCTCAGCTCCCAGATCTCCTCGATCCTTCCGTAGTATCTGTCCTTGTCGTTACCGGTGTAGGATTCCATCGTTACCCCGGAGTTCTGATAACCATCGCTCTTCATGTCCTTTCCCTCGGTGTAGAATGTGTAGCTGTTGGTATCGTACGCCTCATACATCATCAGGTTGTGCTCGGCGCCCTGTGACAAGGCGAATATGAGTTGTTCTTCCGCGGAAGAATCCTCATGTAAAGGCTACGACAAAAGCTTCTGCTTGAACCAACGCGTTAAACATGAGTTGTGCTCTTTGATTATATCTCCGTCCGTCCTCTGTTGGCCTCGGTCATTGTACGTCTTTTCAATAAAGGTTTTGTGCTCTACGACCCAAGGATCGACCACGTCTATGTGTTGTAGCGCGACTAGGTTTGCTCTTTCAAAGTCGGCGAGTCGACCCTCGAAGTCGACATGCATTTCGCGGCGACCCTCACGGTGACCCCATCCTGCGAGCCTGCCGAGGTGCCTGTTGACGGGCAGACCAACGAGGTTCTCGATGCCTAGATAATTCGTGCAGTAGGAGATGCACTCTTCGGTCAGAAAGCCCCTGGCTATGCTTCCCTCTGGACGTGACATGTTGCGGACGTATCCTTTGATGACACCATTCATCCTTTCGAACGGCATCATGATGTGCAGGAACGTCGGCCCGAGTTGGATGATATCCTCCACGATATGGACCAGCAGATGCACCATAACGTCGAAGAATGCGGGCGGGAAGTACATCTCAAGCTCGCATAGTATCACCACGATCTCTTCCTGTAGCCTTCTGAGTTGCCTCACGCCAACCGACTTCCGAGAGATGACGTCGAAAAAGTTGCATAGGTCAAAAAGCATTTCACGGACGTGCGCGTCCATGATCCCACGGATTGCAACTGGAAGTATCTGCGTCATCAGCACGTGACAGTTGTGATACTTCATCCCGCTAAACTTCTGCTTCGCTGAGTCTAGGTATCTGCTTATCTTCCCCGCGTAACCGTAAGGAAGTTTTACTCCTATGAGGCAGGTGAAAAACTGATCGATCTCCTCCTGACTTAGAGTGAAGCACGCGGGAGGAAAGTCATTTCCGGTCTTCTTGTACTTTTTGCCTTTGCGACGACTTTCCGTGTCCTGCTTCGCCTCATCATCATCATCATCATCATTATTAGCATGAAGCTCCTCCCTGATGCCCATTGATTTCAAGTCTGCCCTTGCTTTCGGTCCATCTTTGGTCCTCTCTGGCATGTTGAGCAGGGTACCAAGCAGACTCTTGCACACGTTCTTCATGATATGCATGACATCAAGGCTGTGAGGCACACGGAGGATCTTCCAGTACGGCAAGTCCCAGAAAACAGACCTCGTTTTCCATACCTTCAGGAGCGGCTCTAGCGCCTTTCGCTTCTTTCCCGGCTCTAGCGCCTTTCCCGGCGGTGGGCACTTTTTCCAATTTTTCAACAGCTCGTATATTTCCTCGCCGCTCCTCATAAGGGGGCGTCTTCGGGGTTCGGTTTCACCATCGAACAGATCCTTGCGTTTTCTCCATGTGTCATCGTTGCGAAGCCACCTTCGAGGTCCCATGAACACGGTTTTTGAAGACCCGGGATCTCTATCTAGCTGGCGATACATTGTGTCATCCATGCACCTGACGCATCCAGAAAACCCGTGGACCACCTGCCCCGCGACATATCCATAACCGAGATAGTCGTGCACCGTCGGGAGCAGTGCGGCTCTCATAGGGAAATATTCTTTCTCTGCGGCGTCCCACGTATTGGCTCGCGTTTTCCACAGCGTGTCTAGCTCCTCTTTCAACAGCCCCAGATATAGATTGATGTCGTTCCCTGGTTGTTTAGGCCCTTCAATTAGCATACTCATGTGAATGTACTTCCTCTTCGTGCACAACCAGGGGGAAGGTTGTACATCCACACAAACACAGGCCAGGTGCTATGTGTGATTTTCTGGCTGCCAAACGGATTGACTCCATCGGTGCTCGCGCCCAGCACGATGTTCCCTGGATCGTCCCCAAATTCTGGGTATTCGTAGTTCAACGCTTGCCACTGGCTCGCATCCTTAGGGTGACTCAGCATCTTGTCTTTTTTATTTATCTCCGGATCATTTCCGTCATCTTCTCGCTTTTTCTCCTCCCTATCCGCGTGCCAACGCAGGAGCTTTGCTACCTTAGGGTCCGCGAAATACCGTTGCAGACGAGGAGTGATATGAAAGTACCACACCACTTTTTGAGGAGCTTTCTTCCTCTTCTTGTATCGACTGACGCTGCACACCGGACATATGGTAGACTCCGCGTGCTCGTCCCGATAAATGATGCAATTGTTCATGCACACATGGTATTTCACGTGCGGTAAATCCAGAGGACACACGATTTTCTTTGCCTCCTCGAAACTGGTCGGGCAGTTGTTCCCCTTGGGAAGACGTTCGTGCCAGAATGACATGTTCTCGTCGAAGCATGCGTCGGTCATTTTGTGTTTTACCTTCATCTCCAGAGCCATGAGCATTACTTTCAGGCGGGTATCCTCGGGCCTGCATCCTTCATACAATGGAGTAACCGCGTCTATCTCAAGTTGATCCAGCTTGGCTTTCTCTCGGGCGGCAGCTCTTGCGTTATCCGTCTGCTTGAGAAGCAGCTCTTGAATATGAGGGTCCTGCACCCAGGGCATGGATGGTCCATCGTCGTCTGCTCCGGCATCTTCATCTTCATGATCATGCCCTTCGTCTGCTCCGGCATCTTCCTCATCATCATGTCCGGCATCTTCTACATGATGACTGTGTCCTGGAGATTCTTCGTCTTCTCGCCCGCCCTCGCCGCGGTTGTCTTGCTCATGCCCTTCCTCATTTCTTTCCCGGCCCCCATGGACGACTTCATAATCATCTTCATCACCTTGCCACCGATAGCCATCCATGAAACCACGCAAGAGCAGGTGGTCCCGCACCTTTACGGAATCCGGGTCCATAAGGCTCTTCAGCTTGCATCTTCGACACGGACATCTTATCTTCGTCTCGTTCTTTTGAAGCATCTCGGCCTTCGCGGAGCTCAAAAACCTATTCACGATGCCTTCGGTCATCGTGCGGACCATGGTCGCGTGCGGGGTAAAGCAAAATGATATTTTATAACCAAAATTTTTTTTTGGCATGACTTTGCCTAAAAATAGGACAAAAAAGAATGCATAGTGCCAAATTCTCACCGAAACGGAAATGAATCAACATTCCGGGAAAATATTGGCAACTATCGCATTTCAAATACCGGTACCTGCAAACACAAACAAATATGCAACACCACAAACATATGCAACACAACAAACATACGTAGATCTAGCTAGGCCATAAAAAGTGCATGTGCACGTTGTTGGAGGGAGAAAAAAGTAGATCTACAACATAAAAGCTTTCCCCTTACTTACCTATCAAAAAAAGGTAATTTAACCACTTAATTTGGGTGAATCTATGATGCAAATGAGGTGAGGAGGAGGAGGCACCTGAGACAAGCTTGGAGGAGGAGGTGGAGAGAATGAAAGTGGGGAAAGTGAGTGTGGTAGGTGGTTGTCCAAAATATCTAGCTGGTCCCAGGTTACTAATGGCGCACCACCTACATATGCGCCATTAGTAACCCTGGTTACTAATGACGCACCTCCTCTGGTGCACCATTAGTAGTTCTGTAAAAAAAATAGTAGTGGTGCACCACCAATAGATGCGCCATTAGTAACACTGCTTACTAATGACGCACTAGCTTTGGTGCGCCATTTGTAGTTTGCAAAAAAAAACCAATTTTTTTTATAGTAGTGGCGCACTACTAACATATGTGCCATTAGTAACCAGGTTACTAATGGCGCACCAGGTGCTGGTGCACCATTAGTAGTTTTGCAAAAATATATATATATATATATATAGTAGTGGCGCACCGAGAGTGTGGTGCGCCATTAATATCCACCACACTAATGGCACACCTCACATGGTACGCCATTATTATATAGTAGTGGCGCACGGCTTGTGTGGTGCGGCATTAATATCTATATCATCTATAGCCCTTTTCTTAGTAGTGGCTGCTGGGGCGGGTGCTGCCCTATCTTGGGCTGCTGGTAAAACGACTGTTGTTTTGCTGTCCTATATCTCGATTTTGCCTGCCCTATAATTGAAAAGAGGCTGCCCTATTAGAGATGCTCTTAGGAGCGATTCTACAATTTTAGTATGGAATGAGAGCTCCCAAAGGGCTCATGAAACCATCCTCGGCTGACTCCAAGGCCGAAAGGTTTGAAGACCCCAAAACCCCACATCGAACAACTCTAATCTCATCTAAAAAAATCATTTTCAACAAAAGCCAACAAAATATATGAAAGGAAAAAACCACCACCAAAATATAACTAAAACTCAAGACAACTGATAAAGCCAAAATCAAACAACTGTCTGCAGTAAACTGATATATATATAAAGTTAATCCCACGCTCCCTCCATCCCAACCCTAGCCGCCTCCCCCTCCCCATCCCTTCCTCGCCGCCGCCTGAGGCAGCCGCCGGGCAAGCCCGGGGCGCCAAGGATGGTGGCGGCGGGGCCTAGGTTACCCTGCCTCTGCATGTGGAGTTCCGGATCTGGAACGGCGGCTTCATTGGCGAGGCACGGTAGGCTAGCAGCCGTGCGGGAGGTGGATCCGGCGTCTCGGCCACGCGGGCGGCGGGATCCGGTGGTCGCTGACGTCTGGTGGCGGCTTTTGCGGTGGCCGGTGCGCGCGATCTAGCGCCTCCCCTCCTTCCCTGTTCGGCGTGTGGGCCAGCCTGGTCGGGCCGCGCTTCCTTGGATTGCCGGTTTTGTACAGGAGGTGCTGCTGGTGGTGGGGATCTAGGTCGGGCGAAATCCCTGGTCGGCCATGGCCGGCCGCGTCGACGGCGACGCCCGAGGGCGTCGTTCCCCTCCTTGGAGGCGTTGGTATGGACTGATCCCCTCACTTCCCCTTCCCCTAGGTCTCCCGGCGAAAGCCCTAACTTTGTTGGGCGGCGGCGGCGCTCACGGCGCCGTTCCCTTCTTGAAGGCGTCGCTTTGGGAACCTTGGGGCTGGGTGGCGCTTGTGGGTGGTGGGCGACGGCGGTGATGCGGCCCTATCCTAGCATGGATCTTCGTCAGTTGCTTGGAGATGGACTCGCGTTGGTGGATGTCGTCGTTTGGCATCATGATGGCGTCGATGGAGGAGGCACCTGCCAAGGCTGGTACCTCAATCTGATCTGAAGATGGAGCAATGGAAGATGGCGGCGACGACACATGTGAGTGCGTCGGACCGGTTTGTGCCCCGGACCCGGTATGTGGCTCGGTCAGGGTATCCGGCTTTAGATGTTAGGCTTAGGTGAGAGGTCTGGGTATTTGGTCCAGCTTGCACCCCTTCATCATATGGATAGGAGTAGCGGCAGATGTTGCCAAGATGGCGGATTCAGGCATATTGTTGTACTGCTTTGTAAGGTCCTCGAGAATAATCAATAAAATGACCGCATGCATCTTCCAGATGCAGAGGCCGGGGATCATCCTCCTTTTCTAAAAAAACGAGTGAAGACCGATGCAACGAAACACGCGTTAGCCTCATTCATTTCATAAATCCTGACTTTTCTTTCCTTTTTGTTATGAAGAACTGATTAAACAAGTAAAATATTTGTCACGTTAGTTGGTCTGCTATACATCCTCTCACATACAACAAAATAAAACAATGATACCAATCTGTGCTTTGATGGTTAGAAAGAGAGTGATATGTATATTCACTAGAGTTCAAGTCCATACATGACATTAGTGTTCCTATTTTTCTTCATTTATTTCTGGTTTTCAACCATGTGCGTTTAGTGAGAAGAGACATTTCCGTCGACTATGAAGGTATATGTGATGACTTTGTCAATATCAAGATGATGTGTTGGGCCAGTCTTTCGAAGGTGCTCATATGGATAGAATAGGATATGCATGCGTATCTTTATAGAGATGAGTGTATACTCGTGTATGTGGATTATTTTTAGTGTACCATATTTAAAAAACCAGTTGTAATGATATGATTTTATTGAACAATTTACATAATTTGTTACAACAACTTACTCGTATTATCATACGACACGATCAACTGGATCACATATCGAATTATTTATTTCATGATGGGATATGTGTTGCCCCTTATTCATGAGTGTAGCCCTTTATTCGTAACACGTGCATACACTATCCATAGTGTCTAGCTAGCGAAGTTTCGCTGGGTGTAGCAGTCGAGGTTGCCTCCGGTGGCCGTGCCAAGCATGCCGCAGTAGCGCGTGTAGTAGCCGATGCGGTCGACGTTGGCGTCGTTCTGGCCCATGCCGCACTCGAGCCCGCCGTTGATGATATTGGTGATTACGCCGTATCCAGGCACCCGACCTGCAGCTGTATCGGCAGCCGTCGGCGTCCAGCGGCCTAGGGCGACGTCGTGGCTCGACGGCTTGTTGCCTTGCGCCGTCATCCAGAACCAAATGGCCGTTCTGAAGGACACCACCGCGTCTGTGGACACCAGGTCCGGGTTGCTCACAAGGTCCTTCCCGATCGCCCTCCCGGCGAGATCGTAGTTGGACTGCCTGGTCAATCGCACAAGGAATTATTGGTTCATCAGAACAATCTTTTCCGCAAAGCAACCAAGGCCTCGGGTCTTTGTTGTTACTAGAATGATTGCATGCGAAAATGAATGTCAACACTGCTGTACTTTTCAAGCAGATTTTTCTACAGATTATTTCAGTGTGTGGTATTTATTTTATTTTTTTGAAACGGTACTTCCTTTGTTCTTTTCATGGCAACAACTATAATTATTTAGATACAGAGGAAATATTTTGCATGTAGAAGATGCTTCAAAGTGTGCTATAATAATTTGCAATTTTTCTCACCCTGTCAATTGAATGGGTCCCCGTCCATAGTAGGGTGGAGACGTGGCCTTGTTTATCTCCTCCTTGAAGCAGTAGCCCCATTGGAACTGGTCGGCGGCGCCTCTCGTCCCTCCTGCAACGTTGGCATTCCATGCACAAGCACGTACGGTTAATCAAGGCAGCCACGATCGAGTTCCGAAAGCAACACTGACTGACTGATTGACGTACCGGTAGTCTCGTGGGAGGTCTGGCCGAAGAAGGCGGCGAGCTCGCGCTTGACGTCGTCGGCGCTGCCGGTGGTGCCGAAGCCCGGGAAGGTGTTGGCGGCGGCGATGAAGGCGTCGTACGTGTAGAACCCCCTGGCCGGGCACTGCGAGTTGTCGCGGTTGGGCAGCATGCTCGCGTACACCGATTGCGTGATGACGGAGCCCACGCCCTGCGCCGCGGCGCCGCCCACCGCCACGGCGAGCAGGAGCGCGGCGAGCGCAGCATACCGCGCCATGCTAACTAGCTCACCTTCAGCTGACAAGCTCGTGTAATGTATAGCTCAACGAGAGCTTGTAGGATGCATGTGTGGTGAAGCTGCTGGGCCTGCAGCGGTACTTATAGCAGCTCTGCTCGGGTGCCCGGCGCGGGGATAACGCTGTGACTATGCACAGTTCGTCGCGGGCGTATACTTTTCCGTGTTGCACCCGTCTTTGTGGGGAGAAAATTTGACGGCCCATAATGCGGTGACTGGACGATGGACGCATGTGGCGCATCGTTATCATCCTCGCCTCCAGGGTACATATCTCTACGTGAATTCCGCACGTATGCACAAACAAGTTCTTTTCAGGGCGTTGGCAATACGCGCAGACTTCTTGGGACGGTGTACACATACACATGGCTGCTGCTGGGACCAGTGCAGCGGCCGGGGGCTGCTGAACATCATGTGGTTGTACTACTACTGGTTTTTTGGGTGTAGTGCTCGCGTTGGTCAGCCTTGTACAGCTGCATCGATGGGAGGACTGGAAGAAGCTTCTACGTTGTCGACTGCTGGTGGAAAAACGCTAGCTCGGCGTCCAATACACCGAACACGAAGTCATCAATTATCACATGGATCCAAGGCGGGCCACACAGAGATTATCAGTCAAGGCTAGAGAGCCAGCAAGAGCAGTAACGATAGATGCCCAAGAATCACGGCAAAACGTCTTTGATAGGGGCGATGCTTCTTTCTCGACCTTGCGAGGAGCTGGAGCATGGGGAGGCCCGGCAACGATGACACGATAGGACTTTCCAATAAGTTAAAGAGACGCTTGGCATTGCGGCACTTACATGTTCGATTGCCATTCTCAACACATCGAGAGCACCTAAAAGGATCTCGACAAATTGCTGCACAGTGGCCAGTAAGAAGGCATATGCAACATCTACCACGAAGTCAAGCAGGGACAGAACAGGGAGCCAATGCCCGGACTAGTAAGTCCGGGCATTGCCATTGCGTCGCGTCAGTGCCTCCTACCAAGCTCCGCATGGGTTGGCATCATGAGTCACACCCGACCGAGTAGCCGGAAGTGATGATTTGGTAGCCGACGACGGCGTGTGTGAAGCAATTCATCGTCATCGTTCTAAGCTCCTTGGTGTGGCTTCCTTCCAGCTTGAGGAGACGGTCCAACCTCTGCGTGATGTTATTGGCTTCATGCAAGGTTGGATGCTGCAGATGGAGAGCTTCATGGAGTGTGTCGAGGTTGCAGTGGGCAAGCTCTCCATGGCACCACCTGTGTTGCAGATTACTCATGTATTGCACCCTTTCGCCGACGTCAGCCTCTGAGGGACTGGACAATGATGTGGTTGTGACTCCGATGTTGGTGACCATGTATGAGCTGCGGGAGCTGTGTGAGGGCCAGGTTCTGCCTCTGCCCATCGAGCAACTAAAGGTAGACCCCCCCCATCTTGATTGTGGCCTTACCACCATCTTCACCGCTGGAGTCTAGCCAGATACTTGATGCCGAGGGGTGTGATGATTTGGACGTTGCAATCTCTCGCTCGTCTAAGTCCATCGGGTGTCAGGCGCCAGCCAGCCTACCTCTCGGTGCCATGTAGCGCCGAGTTTTAGATGTTGATGCCCTTCCCTCGCCTCCAATCATCGAGCAAGTGATGTTTGTGAGTGGCATGACCACTGAGCCCAATATGGTTGCACCTACTCCAAATTCAAACGCTCTCTTTGTGAAAGAACTTTGTGACTTGCTCGCCGGTGTGGAGGTTGCTAGACTTGGTTTGGGCAGGCCGATTGCTAGCCTCCTGATGGGGACACCAATAAGAGGCAAACAAAAGAAAATGGGCAAAGGCAAGAGTAGCGCCATAGGCAAGGCGTCTCTCACTGCTTGATGGATGATCTTCAGTCTCTCGGCCCATCGAAAGTTTTGCCTCTGTTTCAAAAATAATATTTTATCACATGGATTGGGGAACTTAGTAAGGCAAACTGCAACCCTAGGGGTAAAAAGTTGATTGTACGATGGCGCCCCTTCTCCCTCTCCCTCTATCCTCCCTCCTCAACCCCTCTTGTGACCGATCTCTGCTGCCCCATGCCGCTCCCTCGCTTTGTACACCCCCCTCAGCGTTTTGCATCACCTTCCCTACCCCCTCAACCCTCTTCTCTTGCAGGTGGCGCTTCCTCCCACAGATCGGTGAGATCTGGCGTGTCTCCTAGCTTGGGTTGTTGCCTGGAATTTAACCGCTTTTGGTCTCTCGATGGGAAGTTGTCGGATTCCGAGGACGATGGGCGATGATGGCGGTGACCCTGTCGGCGTCAAGGCCGGGGGGTGCAGGAAGTTTACTCCTGGTGGCCGCATACAATCAATTCCTTTGTTGGTGGCGGAGCTGGTCTGGACCACGATGGATCACCGCCGTCGTCAATCTTGTAAACGCTCCCCTCCCCTCCCCATCTATCGGAATTTTGGGTGGAGGACCAGAGGTTGTGACTACGGGGCTGCCCCCAACACCGTGCAGGTTGCTGGTGTACATTGTAGTGGTATCATCAGCGTTGGAGACAGACCTGGCTATGCCGATAGTACCGCTCATCCATTCGAAGGAAACCCTAGGCAGGGGTTCGTCTTCTGTTGTGTCTGCTCTTAGGCATGTTGGTCCGGGGGGTCCTCGAGCAGCTATCATTCCCACCTCTCCCCTTCTCGATAACTGGGCCTCTAAATCAGCTGGGCCCTCCGCCCATTCCGTCTCAACCTCCTTCACGGCCTACGGGCTGGCATACGTGTGTCTTTGTGTGGATACTTAAAGGCAACCGCTCCTCTCTGGTAGGGTTTCCCCCATCTCATTCTGACATCCGCCGCTACCATTTCCCCATCCACCGAATCGTCTTCTCCTCGCATCCTCCCCCTCTCTCACACTCCTTCCTTGACGATGTCCTCATGGACAAATCCCATGGATCCTCCAGCAAGGCGGCTTCCGGTGGCAAGCATCGCCGCAGGGGACCGACTAAGGCCGCTTCTAACTGCGAGTATGAGGCGGAGCTTCGATTAAAGCTCGAGTAGGAGAGGGTTTCTCGTGAGCAGGTGGCCCATGACCGCAAGGCATTGGCGGCCGAGTCTCAATGGCTCCAACGTGATGAATGGAACCATGCGGCGGCGATGAAGGTTGCATGTTCGGGAGCACTACTACTTGTGAGTTGTGTTTGTTTTTTCCTCGAAGAGGATGGGTGAAGCAATATAGTAGAGGTAAGTATTTCCGTGAGTTGAGAACAAGATTTATCAGACCAATAGAAGAATCATGGCAAACTCCCGTCATCAGCACCTACACACACAAAACCAAATGCTTGCACCCATCGCGGGCAAGAGAGTTGTCAATCCCCTTGGACTCGTTACTTACAACGATTAATTCTGATAGAGATAGATATGTAAAAGTAAAAGTAAAATAAAAGTGATAAAAGGCAATGAGGTTACTAGGTTTTTAGCACATCGATTAACTAGACCTGGGGGCCATAGTTTTCACTAGAGGCTTCTCTCTCGAAAGCAAAGTATACGGTGGGTAGACAAAATATTGTTGGGCAATTGATAGAAAATCACATAGTTATAATGTTAATCACAGCAATGATCATGCATATAGGCATCATGTTCATAAACAAGTGGACCGAAATGATTCTGCATCTTCTACTATTACTCAACTTGGAGAGTGCTTCTATGCTTGCCTCTCTAGGTATTAAGTTCATGCAAACAGAGTAATGCTTGGAGCAAGGTCACATGTAGACAAAGTAAGACAAGCAATATGTTCATACCCTATATTTTTATCCTTAGTAGCAACAACAAAAATATGGGTATTGTCCTCTTCTGTCACCGGGATATAGAGCACCGCAAGATTGAACCTACTACAATGCATCACTCCTATTAAACACAAATCAATATAGTTGGCCAAACCAAATAGTTGGATTAGTGAGAAATAAGAAGATAAAACAATCATGCATAATAGAATTCAGAGAAGACTCAATTACTTTCAGTGAATAATCCGATCATAAACCCACAATTCATTGGGTCCCAACAAACACACCACAAAAAAATATTACATCGGATAGATCAATGTGAGAATAGCATAGAAAATGGTATTAAATATCAAAGAGAAATAAGAAGTCATCTAGATACTAGATATGGACCCGGAGGTCTATGGTGTACTACCCACACATCATCATGGAGGCAACAAGGTTGATGTAGACAACATCCATGATCGATTCCCCCTCCGCAAGGGTACAGGAAAAGGTCTCAAGATGGGATCACGGCAGAATTGAGACTTGCGGCGGCGGAAAAAGTGTTTCGGGTACGTCTATGATATTTCTGGAATATTTGAGAATTTATGCAAGCGAAATTCGGTTAAGATGTGCCATGAGGGGCCCACGAGCTAGGGGGCGAGCCTTACCCCCCTAGGTGTGCCACCGGGCTCGTCGATACCTTGTGGCTCCTCAGGTCTGCTCCCAAGGTTCCCTGGGTGTCTTTTGGTCGAGAAAAATTAATCAAAAAGTTTCATTGGGTTTGGAGTTCGTTTGGTATTGATTTTCTGAAAAAAGTCAAAACACACAAAAAAGGGAGCTCGCACTCAGCACTACGTTAATAGGTTAGTTCCCAAAATGACATAAAGTAGTATATTATTGCATATAAAGTATCCAAGGTTGATAGTAGCATGAGACAATAAAAAATTATAGATACATTGGAAATATATCAACATCCCCAAGATTAATTCACGCTCGTCCTCGACTATGTAAATGATAAAAACAGAACTTTTCATGTGACATGTGATACTTGTGATCTACGTTCGGTTTTTTCGTTAAGAGGAACGAGTGATGCAATAGAGTATAGATAATTATTTCTCACAGTAATAATGTGACATCCTCAACTTTTGCTACACTGATGATTGTAGTTAAGCTACAGTGATCACATGCTAATGATGCCACGCCATGGTGATTATTATCATTGCTCTTGCGATTGTTAGTTGAAATCAAATTAAAATTCGAAACTTAAACTTAAAGTCGAACAAGAAAGGTTTTATGTTGTTGAAATAGAAACGTCGGGGAGTTATAAAAATTCTCTAACGAATTATAAATGTGAATCGGGCACTTTTGAAATTATTAGGTAATCCCTATATATTTGAAAGAGAAGCTTTGTGTAAAATAAATGAAGGAAAGAAAGTAATTAAAGATAATAATAAAATAATGAAATAAAAACAAAAAAACAAAAAAGAAAACCCCCTGGCCCAACTGGGCCAAAAATGGCCCAGCCCCCCCCCCCATCCAGCCCATCACGTGGGGGTATAAAGCCCCCCCCCCCCCACCGGGCAACCCTAATCCCCTCCCGTCACCCCACTCCTCCCCTGGCCGTCGACACCTTCCCCCCCCCCCCCCGCTCGCTCACTCCCCCCTCCTGCCTCCCCACGAGGCCCCTACCTCTCGAGCCCCCCCACCTACCGAGAGCCCCTCACCTATCGCTCTCCTCACGAGAGCCTCCCCTCTGGCCCGATCCCCACCAACCGCACCAACACCCTCCCGCCGGCGCCCCCCCCCCCCACCTCCAACACCGGACCCTCTCCCGGCGGCTGAGACCAACCTCTCCCTCCTCTAACTCCGGCGATCGGGACCCCCCTTTCAGCGGCGTCCCTCCCTCAACCAACGCCGGCAGCGCCCCTCACCCCCACCGACCGGAGCTCTCCACGGCGGCCCCATCCCCGGGGCCCCTCCCCACCGGGGCTCCTCACGGCGGCCCTCCGTCCGGCCCTCCTCGTCACCAACGTCACCGGAACCGCGCCATTGCCACCGCCTCGTCCTCCTCCACGCCATCTCCTCCGCCCCTCCCCGAGAACTCCGGCTACACCGGGCCCTCTCGTCAACACCGGTGAGCCCCTTTTCGGGCTCCTCCCACCGTCTCCTTCCTTGTGTCGTCCTGGTTCCATTCCGGCAATCGGCGCTCCATTCCGACGTCGTTAGGATCGAGTAGGTGATGATGGAGACGTTTCCTTTCTCTCTGTTGAGAGATGAGCACACAAAGGAGAGAGTTAGCACAAAGGTGTTAGATATAAAAAAAGGGAAAAGGAAAATAAAAAGGTGTATATGTGTATGTATGTGTGTATGAGATGCATGTATGTATTTTTTATGTATTGTATAAGAGAAAGGAAAATACGTTATGTTTAATATGTGTGTGTAAATTGTGTGTGTGGCCATGGTGCCACTTACCGGTGGGGCCAGCCCACCCCGCTGTCTACGACAGAGGCCCCACACCCTGTGTAAGAAAATTAAATAAGAAAAGTGAAAATTAAAATGTAAAAATAAAAATATGTTTTTAATAAATAAATAAATAGATATATTATTTATTTAATTATTTATTTAATTAATTAGGTAATTAGAATAATTAGAGTATGACACGTGGGTCCCCCACTAAATTAATATGCTATTTAATCTTAATTAAAAACTGAGTCTATGACGCACGGGACCCACTGGTCAGTTGACCAGTCAACTGCTGATGTCATAATTGCTTTTAATCAATTTAATTAAATATGTTTTTTAATTCCTAAATAATTAATAAAACTTTAAAAATTAATACTAATTAAACCGTAAGTCAGATTAAAATATTTTTAACATGAAAGTTGATCAACAGAACAAGACGAACCCGGATACACGGCCGATTCGTCTATCACGCGTCCCTAGCATACCAAACGTGGAACTTTTCCATCGTTTTCCGTCCGACCGGTAGTAGCCCGAGACCCGGAAAATATCGTCACATATTCTTCCGACCCGTCTATGACGGATGTTGCTACGTTAGCTCATGTCTAGCCTGCATCTTGCCATGTCATGCATTGTGTTGCACCGTTGCTATTATTTATCGTTTCTTCCCCCTCTTCTTCCCGGTAGACCCCGAGACTGACGCTGCTGCCGGGTACATCTACGACCCTGCCGATCAGTCCTTTGCCGCAGAGCAGCAAGGCAAGCAAACCCCATTGATCATTCCTATATCGCCTATGTCTTTCTCGCTCATGCTTGCATTAGTATTTTGCTACTGTTGTAGTTAGCTCCTATATCTGATGCATAGCCTATTTTTGATGAACTGCTACTTTCAATATTGTACCTTTAATCTTCTTAGTATAGGTGGAGCAGTCATCCCCTCTGACCCCGTAGTCCAGTTGCCCCGCTTTGTTTTCAAATCTCGATCCCTGATCGACGAGCCAGACCCGACACAACACATACACCCCTCTTATTTGTACAACACTACAGAGATACTATCGGGTACCGAGGGTGACACCTCGCTAAGTACTCCTGATGATATCTATGTAGTATAGCTAGTCGGTCGTGGTTATCGAGGGTGATTCCTCTTTCGCCATTCCCGACGATGCCTCTGTCGTGCAAACGCGCAAGTGTGGGACCCCAGGGTGATTCCTCTAAGCCCACCTCGACAGATACATCGTTCGGAATCCAACGAGGGTGATACCTCGGATTCCCCCCGATGTTACAACCACACAGTTACTCGACCATGTTACTGGGATCATTGGTGATTAGTAGATAGACGGGTGGATTCCCGTGAGATTGTGTCGATGGCCTAATTAAAATGATAATGGATTTGGGTATTTGATCTCGGTTGGTTGGAGTCCTTTTCGTACTAACCGGCTACGCGGGAAGAATTATGGGTACTCGACGCCGCAGTATCAGTCGAAGCTTTTCAGATGTCAGCAATGTAGCGGCGCCCGCCCGAGTGGTCCCGAGATGCATCGCGCTTGTGATTAAGGGATGCTAGGACTGATGTCGGCCGCCCACGCATCGTGCAGGAGCGCGAAGGGGAACTGGGTCCACGAACCCTTTGTGCTTAGGAGTTAGACCGGCGGGCTGGCCTCTCTGTTGAGTCTTAGGTGGGGCTGCGACGTGTCGATATTTCGAGGCCGGGCATGACCCAGAAAAGTGTGCCCGGCCAGAGTGTTATCGAGCGTGACGGGACATGTGGTGCACCCCTGCAGGGATGAAAGTTAACTATTCGGATAGTCGTGTCCACGGTTACAGGACGACTTGGAGTTGTGCCCTGATCTTATACAACTACAATTGTTACTTAACTGGATTTTAGTTGTCCGGGGATCGCTTCCTCGCAGGGAGTCGAGGGAGGATCTCTAGGCGTGACCTCACTTTAATATTGCTCCAACAATATGACTATTAATGTGTTACACCTGTTCTACTCTCGTCTATTGCTGCAAGACCCTGAAGATGTTAGTCTTTGATACGACTAGGCCTTCTCTCTCTTTTCCCTCATTGCTGCAATCAGTCCACATATAACCCCCCTTCTTTGATACCGATGCATACTTAGAATAGTTCTGATGTAAGACTTGCGAGTACTTTGGATGAGTACTCATCGTTGCTTTGCTCCCCCTTTGTCCCCTTGATCCGTTTCTGCGACCAGATGATGGAGCCTAGGAGATGGAGGTCCCCGCTGTAGACGACTGCTACCCGGACGGTGCCTACTACTACGTGGAGGCCGCTGAAGACCAGGAGTAGTTAGGAGGTTCCCAGGCAAGAGGCCTCGCCTCGTTCGATCGTTGTATCTTTTGTGCTAGCCTTCTCTAAGGCACTCCATGTTTTATGTCTGTACTCAGATATTGTTGCTTCCGTTGACTCGTGTGTTTATCGAGCTTTCGTATTCTAGCCCTCGAGGCCCCTGGCTTGTAATATGAAGCTGATATTGTTTTATTTGTGTCTAGAGTTGTGTTGTGATATCTTCTCGTGAGTCCTTGAGTTTGATCGTACGCATTTGCGTGTATGATTAGCGTACGATTAAACTGAGGGCGTCACAGATAACCAAGGTTATCGAACCAAAAGAAGGACCATGAAACCCCCATCTTCAGCGCCTACACGTAAAAGAGGAAACACTTGCACCCAATGCGGGCAAGAGGGTTTTCAAGCCCCTTGAATTCATTACTTGCAAGCAGATAAGTAGTGTAGATAGATAGTTTAAATATATTAAAAATAAAAATAAATACAAATAATATAAGAAAGCAAGGAAATAATAGCGTTTGTAAATTTATATGTGAATAGACCCGAGGGCCATAGTGTTCTCTAGTGGCATCTCTCTCAAAGTAGGCGTACCGTGCGTAAACAAATTATTGTTGGGCAATTTATAAAAAAACACATAATTATGCAATATTTATTCACGGCAATGATCATGTGTATATAGGATCACGTCCATAAGCAAATAGCCCGACTCATGTCTGCACCTATTAGTATTACTCCACCAATCGACTGTCATCCAGCAAGCATCTAGAGTATTAAGTAAATGAGAGTAATGCTTGGAGAACAATGACATGATGTAGAGAAAGATAATCCAAATAATAGGAATTAACCCCATCATTTTATCCCTAGTGGCAACAATACAAAGACGTGTCTTGTCCCTTTCTTTCACTAGGATATAGAGCACCGCCACATTGAACCCACGTGAGAAGAAAGATAATCTTGTTGGCCAAACCAATTTAATAGATCTGAGAGATTAATGAAGCTATAATAATCATGCAAATAAGAATCATGTAGATCAGAGAAGACTCAAATCTTTTTCATGAATAATCTGAATATACACCCACAATTCATCAGATCCCCACAAATGCACCGCACAAAGTGATTACAACGAATGGATCATCGCGAAGATGCGGTGAACTTTTTGTTGAAGAACATAGAGAGAGAGAGACATCTACATACTAGCTATGGACCAGTAGGTATGTGGTAGAGTACTCACACATCACCGTGGGAGCAGCAAGGATGATGTAGAGGCCCTCCGTGATTGACCCCCCTCCGACAGGGCACCAGAACAGGGCTCCCGATGGGCACACGGTAGAACAGAGGCTTACAGTGGCAAAAAAGTGTTTCGGGAGCTCCCCTAGAGTTTTGGGGGAATATGAGAATTTAAGCCAAGGAACAAGGTCAAGAGAGCCATGAGGAGCCCACGACCCAACATGGCACGACCACCCCACTCGGTGCGTCATGTTGGCTCGTGGGACCCTCATGTGACCTCCATCCTTCTCCCAAACTCCCAGGTCATCTTTTGGTCCATAAACAATCTTCCAAAACTTTCATGGTAGTTGGAATCCGTTTGGTATTGTAAACCTGAAAAGCCAAAAACATGCAGAAAACAACAACTCGCCTTTGACACTAGGTTAATAGCTTGGTGCTCAAAAGTAATATGAATCGGAAAATAAATGCCCAAAAATCATCCTAGAATGATAATAGTATAGCATGGAACAATCAAAAATTATAAATATGTTGGAGACGTATCAGCATCTCCAAGGTTAATTCATTCTCGTCCTCGAGTAGTTAAATGATAAAAACAAAAAAAAATGTGACATGCTACCCAACATGTAATCTAATGCAGGTGACATCATTCATACATGATGAATTACAAGACGTTGACATAGTAATATCCATAAACGTAGGTAACATAATCATGAGCGTTCAAAATATGTGATCCTTACAGAATCTTTACCCATCTTCACCACATAAATACAAATGTCAAGCACCACGGTGTTAAGTCAGGCAATTGGATCATACTTTTTAATGTGCTTTAGCTTTTTATTTCTCACTTAATACATGAGCGTGAACCATGGACATAACAATAGGTGGAATAGAATATGGTGGTAGGTATCAAAGGGGTAAAAGTGGAGAAGAAAGGCTCGCATCAACTCGGCATATCAATGAGCTATGGAGATGCCCATCAATAAATATCAATGCGAGGAGTAGGGATTTTTATGCAAGAGATGCACTAGAGCTATAAGTGGGTGTGAATCCAACTTTATTGCTCTTGAAGACCTCGGGCATTTGAGGAAGCTCGTCATCGGAATATACAAGCCAAGTTCTATAATGAAAAATTCCCACTAGCATATGGAAGTAACAAAACATGAGACTCTTTATATGAAAAGATGGTGCCACTTTGAGGCACAAGTGTGGAAAAATGTTGGAAATATGCCCTAGAGGCAATGATAAATAGTTATTATTATATTTCCTGTTTAAAGATAATCATTTATTATCCATGGTATAATTGTACTGAATGAAAACATAGATGCATGTCTGGATACATAGACAAAACAATGTCCCTAGGAAGCCTCTAGTTGGCTAGCCAGTTGATCAATTATAGTCAAGGTTTTCTGGCTATATGCAAGTGTCGTCACTTGATAATTGGATCACATCATTAGGAGAATCATTTGATGGACTAGACCCAAACTATGAACGTAGCATATTGATCGTGTCATTTTATTGCTATTGTTTTCTGCGTGTCAAGTATTTATTCCTATGACCATGAGATCATATAACTCTCTGGCACCAGAGGAATACCTTGTGTGTATCAAACGTCGCAACATAACTGGGTGACTATAAAGGTACTCTACAGGTATCTCCGAAGGTGTCCATTGAGTTAGTATGGATCAAGACTGGGATTTGTCACTCTGTGTGACGGAGAGGTATCTCGGGGCCACTCGATAATACAACATCACACACAAGCCTTTCAAGCAATGTGACTAAGTGTAAGTCATGGGATCTTGTATTATGGAATGAGTAAAGAGACATGCCGATAACGAGATTGAAATAGGTATGCGGATACCGATGATCGAATCTCGGGCAAGTAACATACCGAAGGACAAAGGGAATGACATACGGGATTAGATGAATCCTTGGAACTGAGGTTCAACCGATAAAATTTTCAGAGAATATGTAGGATCCAATATGGGCATCCAGGTCCCGCTATTGTATATTTACCGAGGAATGCCTCGGGTCATGTCTACATAGTTCTCGAACCCACAGGGTCTGCACACTTAAGGTTTGGCGATGTTTTAGTATAGTTGAGTTATATGTGTGGTTACTGAATGTTGTTCGGATTCCCGGATGAGATTACGGACGTCACGAGGGTTTCCGGAATGGTTCGGAAACGAAGATTGATATATAGGATGGTTTCATTTGGTCACCGGAAAGTTTCGGGCAATTCCGGCAGTGTACGAGGAGTGACGAATGGGTTTCGGGTATTCACCGGGAGGGGCCCACCCACCCGGGAGTGAGCCCAAGGCCCGAGGGTGGCGCCACAAGTACTTAGTGGGCTGGTGGAGTTAGCCCAAGATGGCTATGGCGCCACATAAGAAAGTACCAAAAGAAAAAGAAAAAGAAAAGGAAAGAGGGAGGTGGGAAGGAAGAGGAGGACTCCTCCTTCCCAAACCGAATTGGAGGAGGAGTCCTCCTCCTCTTGGTGGCTGGCACATGTTGAGGGACTTGTCCCTCAAGGCTAGCCCCTCCCCCTCCCTCCTATATATAGTGGTGGTTTAGGGATTTTTGAGACACAACTTTGCCACGTGCAACTCTAGCCTATACCACACAGTTTCACCTCTAGATCGGATTTCTGCGGAGCTCGGGCGGAGCCCCGTAGGAGTAGATCATCACCACGACCGGAGCGCCGTCACGCTGCCGGAGAACTCATCTACTTCTCCATCTTGCTTGCTGGATCAAGAAGGCTGAGATCATCGTCGAGCTGTACGTGTGTTGAACGCGGAGGTGTCGTCCGTTCGGCGCTAGATCAGAATGGATTGTGGGACGGATCGAGGGACGGTTCGAGGGACATGAAGACGTTCCACTACATCAACCGTGTTTCTTAACGCTTCCCGCTGTGCGATCTACAAGGTGTTAGAGCTTATTTCTCCATATGTGGTTTCGGTAATTGATGACAATTCCTATGGACTAATGGTTGCCTTAAGTTATATTTATAGGATTTGTCCATAGGCACTTCTTGAAGTCCATCTGTTGGGCTCAAGGAGTTTATATGATGACCAAGATGGTATTCAAGGTATTATCCAAAGAATGGTCATAGAGACACAAGGTTGATCAAGATCGTCGGACAAAGACTAAATCAAGATGATCAACACACAAAGCGTACAAGTTGTACCGAAAGGGATCAAGTGATCCCATGGTATGGTAAGCATTGTCCATTACGTGTTTTGTGTACTAACCCATGGTCTTCGTGAGAGTTCTATGTGGGGGTTAGGTGTGTTTCCATGGGCTTGCGTCAAAAGGAAGATCTCATAAAACCCATGAAGGATGACGTCAAGTGGTGATCGTCATCAAGATTGCGGTGTGCAAGTTCAAGTGGATCAGCACGAATATATCATGCTTGAAGCTTTCCCTTCATTGTGGTGGCAATGAACTTGTGAAGATATGCTCAAGAGTGGCTCACCCATAGTGAGTATGGGGGAGCAATCAACTAGTCTTCATCAAGCCAACGCAATCAAGAAAGGTGGTCCATCTTGGGGAAGCCAAGATCATCATCATCTAGCTCAAGAGGATGAGGTGCAAGGTATAGGTTTGCCCTTAATAGGTTTTCTGTTTTAGGATAGATTGATGTACTGTCAAGGGGAACTCTCAAGTGAGTAGCTTGATCGTATCGTTCGTTGAGAGCTCAAACCATTTGCATCCTTGCATAATACTTCTTGGTTCTTTTTTGGTGTTTCTCTTTGTGAGTTTTAGAGCTTATGGTCATCTTCATTACAAGCTCAAGTTCATCGAAAACGGAGTCCATATGCATCTTCTATGATGTTTTCGCTGTTGGGAGTTTTTACCGGTCTTATTCGAAGAAGGGTTCTCACCATTTTCTTATGGGCCTTTTCTCACTTGATTCCTATTGATATTTCTATAAAGATTGTGTTAGCCCATGCCATTAGCTTTCCAACAAACTTGGTTTCGTTGAATTCGGAGTCCGTATGCGAAAGTTAGAGAAGTTTCAGTATCCAGCGGTAGTACCACTCCTCGTGCGAGCGGTAGTACCGCCTCCGGAGCGGTAGTAACTTTTTTCTACTTCTCCCTAGAGGTAGTACCGCTCCTGTAGCGGTAGTACCTCCCCCGGAGCAGTAGTACCGCCCCCGGAGCGGTAGTACCGCCCCCGAAGCGGTAATACCGCTCCGTCGGACTATTTTTCACATCCTTTTTGGCCTCAGCATGGTTGGTGAACCTACCGAGCGGTAGTACCGCTCCCATGAGTGGTAGTACCGCTCTGTGCGGGCTGTGAAGCATAACGGTTGGATTTTTCCCCACCTATAAAAGGGGTCTTCTTCCCCATTGAACCTTATCTCTTTAGCTCGTGTTCTTCCCCCATTGTTGACCTTATTCGAGCTTGCTAACTCTCAATCCCTCCAATTATTCTTGCTAGTTCTTGAGGGAAAAGAGAGAGGAGATCTAGATCCACATTTCTCCTCTAAGTGAGGGGAACCCATTGGGTCTAGATCTTGGAGTTCTTCGTGTTCTTCTTCATTCTTTGTAATGCCCCAAGTGTGTAGTTGCCATATTTGGAACCTTGCTTATGTGGGTCCAACTTGTCATGGACATGATAGCTATCTATGCATATGATTTCATGTGATGCTCCCCTTTTTTATTCTCTTTTGCATGCATGCATCCATGCCATCCCATTCTTACCATGTCTTGTGTTATTGCCTTGTGAGCTTATGTGTTGGGGTGATCCTTGTGATGTGGTGTGGTATGTGTTGATAAGTGGAGTGGTGCATTTATTTGTAGCACTATGTGGTTGCTCTAGGGTTATAAAACTTCCCCTTCTCTAGTTTATCCTAAGCCAAATAATCTTTGCCTCTTCTCTGTTTTAAAAATGTCCAGGGTTTAGCATATTTTGTGGTGGAATTGTAGAGGTGAAGTTGATGCTTTAATCCTTATTTGAAAGGTGCAAATATTCCCAAAACAGCCAATATAAATGTTGTTTTGAAAATATTTGATTGCCCCAAATACTCCTTTTCCATTTTTCTTTAATGGGTCATAATTTATCATGACCACGGGTGTGCTAGTTTTATTTTTAACTTCTATAGATTTGTCTGTGCATTCTTTCTTCTCTGTTCTTTTTTTGTAATTGGAAAAGCCCCACGGATATTAGTTTGCTACTATCTTGCGCCACAGGTGGGCTTTCTCCTCCAGCGTGGCCCATTCCCTCTCTCCTCGCGCGGTGGCCCAGGCACGTGTCCCTCCTTCCACCTTCAGACGGCGTTGTCTCCCCGCGCACTTTCATCAGGCAACAGAGAGAGCGCGTGAGCCGCCGTGAGGGCTCGGACGTCGAGGCCCCGTCTTATAACATGGGCGTCCGGGCCTCTCTTTCCCTAGGGCTTCCCCCTTCCCCATCTGCGCCGCCACCATCTCCTACTCCTCTTCCTTCCCCGCAGGTAGTCTCTGTAGATCGCAAGTAGAGAGAGAGGGAGCAGCACTCGGCCGACGACCGCCGCGCTCCCGTCGTCTCCGGCGCCATCCGTCATGTCCAGGGGCACGGGGGAGGTGCCCGCGCCCCATTCCCGTCTTTGGTGAGGCCGGGGAGTGACCTCACCGACGGCCAGCTCCACGTCTACGGCTCGGTCCCGGTGTACTTCGCCCTCTTCTTCAGTCTGCTGCAGGCCCTCTTCTCCAGTACGACTACTTCCTCTCAAGCCGGCCTCCTCCTCCGATCGGCGCCCTCTTTTCCTTCCCTAGGTGAGCTAGTCTCCTTCCCTCCTCACTTCCCTCGGTTAGATCCGGTAGTAGATCAGGCCGGCGAGCTTTGCATGCTCTGTTAGTAGAGGAGAACGACAGGCCATGTGTGTGTTCTATGTTGTGGTGATTGTGTAGTTGCAGGGCTCGATAGTTGCAGTGTAGTGCAGAGGAGTCCCTCGCAGGAGGTGTTCTTCCTCCCCCTTCCCTGCAGGCGTGGTAGTGGCGCCAGTAGAGAGAGCGCTCCGGTGAGAGTCTCTGTCGCCGGCTCGCAGGTGCAGAGCAGAGTATAGAGTGGTGTTAGTATTCCTTGTTCACTAGCCCCTCTCTGTCAAGATTCCGAGACGTAGCGTAGTGGCCATGGTGTGTGTGTGTGTTGGTGTGAGGTGCTGGGTTCGATTCCCAGAGAGGGCACCCCTTTTTGCATTTTAATTTCGGTACAGTAGCTTAGTTGTAGCAGAGAGGATATCCCTGTTATCCTCCCTTCTCTGTCGAAGTAGTGGCAGTAGCAGGGTGGCAATAGATGCAGGTGAGGTCCAGAGGGGCTTGGGTTCGACCCCCCCAAGCCCTTTTATTTTTTGCCATGTTCCTCTTTTGATGTGTATTTTTTTTGCTTGCAACAGTGTGTTGTGATGCTTGTGTAGCAGGTTATGTAAGGCTAGTTTATTTCTCTTTTGTTGTGTCTTTTATTTTGCTAGCTTGTGAAGATTTCATTTGTGTAGATATATGTAGTGTTATGTGGTGTAGTGGTGAAATAGGTCTTGTGATGCTTGTGCCATGTGAGTTAGATGAAAGATAGTTGTGTTCCAGCTTGAAGGTGTGCATTAGCATATACATGCAAGTGTGTGTATGTGAGATTTGTGGTAAGATGTGGAGGTGATGTTCATGTGCATGAGTGTTGTGCAAGCACCAAGGGTGGTATATGTGCACCTCTTGTGCAATATGTGATGTGAGTGTGTGTGTGGGTTTTTCCCCTCACCTACCTTGTGTAAATGTAGGAGCTCTTGTCATGAGATGTGTGTGTAAGTGTGTGGTGACCTACACATCCCCAAGGCTTGGTGAGCCTTGAATGTGCACATGTGCTAACTTGTGTGTGTAGGAGTAGAGTGCATGATGTGTGTGTAGCTAGTGGTGGTGATACTAGCAAGTGTAGGTGATTATATGCATGTGCTTGATGTGTGTGGTGTGTGGTGTGTGCTAAGGCACATGAGCATGAGGTCTACCCCTCATGTGCGCCTAGGTAATGTTGAGAGCGTGCTTCTGCTTATGTGGGTGTTGTTGTAGTGAATAGCACATGTGATGATGCATTATTCACTTCATATGATTCCATGTAGTTTTTCTTTTCTAGTTTGTGCCCTTTTGTTCCATGCAAGTACATAGTTGTAGCTTTTAACTGGGAAGTTGTAGCTTTTATGTTTGTCTAGCTCTTTGTAAATTTTCATTCCATTTGGTGTCCTGTAGATGTTGTTTTGGGTTCTGTCAAAATGCTTCAGAGCATAAACAGCTAGTGAGAATCTGGAATTTTCACTAAGTCCCTGATAACTGATATTTTTGGCTAAGTTAGTAGTTGTGTAACTTTCTGTGTGAAACTCCTTTGCATTATATTTTTGCTTGTGCTTGTAGTACTCTTGGATAGCTACTGCCACATATCTTATTTGGCATATTTGGCTGGTTGTAGGTGCTTTGCATGTAGCCCTCAAAAGGCTATGATGCTGTTTATGGGAGATTGTGTAGTTTTGGTATTTTGATGATTGTGAGTGCATAGTTGATGGTGTGGTGATATTCTTCGCACCACCCCATCCATGTTGGTTTGTTTTATGTCTTGGCAACCTGGAAACACCAAAGTTATGCCATTGGTGTGTGTTGTGATGAATTTGACACGTAGCACTTCATTTCTTGTTTCGTTGTTTCTCGTTGATCCGTAGATCCGTTTGTAAAGTTCTTTATATGCTTTTGCATCATTTTCACGTGACGCATCTGATCATGTCATTCTCATGCATGTCAAGATAGATTAGGGTGCAGTTCTATCCTAGAACTTGCATTTACTTCTCAGGCTTGTGCTAGTGATAGAAATAGAGATGCATGTTCATTTTCATCTCATGCATCCTGTGCTTGTTGCATCTGGAGGTGTTGTTGTTCATTGGATGCTATTTTTATGTTGGGTAGCATCGTGATCGGAGAACGAGTACGTGGATTCGGGGGAGTACGTGCAGGATGAACAAGAGTAGTTCCAAGCTGAGGACATCACAGGCAAGATGATATGACCTTGATTCCATCTCTAGACTTGTTATGCTTGATTACATTTCCTTTGTCATATGCCCGCTGCCTACCACTGAAATAATTGCCTCCTGAATTTCCATGAAACCCAAACACGTATCCCTTCCTAGCAAATCTTGAATGGCTAAGTAGGCTTTGCTCAGGTACTAATGTTAGTGTTGCTAGTTGCAGGTGCTTTGTCTCATGTGATAACATGAGTTTGATATCATTATGTTAAATCTGTTATTTAACTAATGCACCTATATACTTGGTAAATAACGGAAGGCCTAGCCATTTGCCAGGTGTTTTGTTCCGTTATTGCCGCCATAGTTATCGGCTACCGGTGTTTGATTCCATGATGATCGCTCCTAACACATTCGGGGTTGTTATGGGGACCCCCTCGATAAATCGCGTAGTGCTAAGACTTGTCTGGCAGGACCTAATATTGGTGTTAATTTGCTAATCACTTAATAATAATCGGCATAGGGAATGATCACCCCGAGGTTCTTTAATCAACAACCCAGGCCAGTGCTCCTCATGAGTGTTGGTCCAATCTAGACTCGTGTGCGGGGCCAACCCGGTTCAACTCGGGATATGTCTATCAGGCCACTGTACGCTGTGCTCATCCGGCGTGTCCTGAGACTGAGATACGTGGCTCTTATCAGGGTCGTCGACACATCGGGAGGTCCTGCTAGTCTTGTCTTACCTTAGCGATATATCTTGCGTATAGGAATCTCGGTGAAGCTTTGGTTCTCCCTAGAGTTGAGGTTTTCCTCTAAGGAACCCGACGAGATCACGAGATTCGTGATAGAGGATTACTTTGCGGCCCGTGTACGTTTGTGATGGACTAGATGGAGCACCCCTACAAGGTTTAATCTTTCGGAAAGCCGTGCCCGTGGTTATGTGACAACTTGGAATATTTATTAACATCCGGTAATAGACAACTTAAACATAAACTAATAAAATTGCCAACTTAGTGCGTAACCGTGATTGTCCCCTTCGAAGATCTCTCTTCGGTCAAGAACATGGTGGGGTTATGATTGACGTAAGTAGCTGATCAGGATCACTTAGTGATCAGTTAATCTTCGATCGCTATTGTAGACCACCCTCAATACATGTTCTTCGTAAGTTAGCCACCATATATGCTTAGGATGTTGCAACCTAAATACTCCACCTTCCCTACCTAATAACTTGACTAGTTCTGGCACCGAGGTCATAGATTGCTGAGTCCCCGTGGCTCACAGATTCCTTCACAACACCAACAGGTTCAGGTACCCCCGAGACAGGTGATCCCGACAGCACACAGCTGGCGTGGCAGTACGATGAGGATAACGACGGCCTGTACATGAAATATCCAGAAGACTGAGGTGTGGCCGTGATCATGGGCAAGCATGCAGGGTAGCATAGTCATTTCTCATGTTTTGTAGTCCGTAGCGGAACTACCTTGTTTGGATGCGTGATGTAACTCTGATATATTTATGAGATGACAGTTGAATCCCGTATTGTCATTCTTCTATTACTATGTATGTGCTATGTTACCATGTTTGTGAAATGCTTAGATGCGCTTCTTTCCAATTCGGGGCCTCGTTCTCCAAATCAGAAAGGACCGCATCTTAGTCGTTACAAGTTGGTAATGAGAGCCTTACGACCATAGGAGCCTTTGTGTGATCGTACTTGGCCGAGTCGAGTCTAGTAAAATGTTTTGAGTCCTAGTTATATCGGAGAGTAGGATTCTTTTTTCTCCTCTTCCATGCTCTGGTGAGGTTCCCGACTTAGGAAATCTTAATTGTACTCCTCTTCTCGCTCAAAAAAAAGGATCACGCGGGTATTTGTGAAATCTATATGATTTCGATGTGACAGAGTTCTGTCTTGGTGCCTCCTGTCTTCCTTGATTTCTTCCGGGGAGTTGGGCTCCACGGGATTCTTGCCCACATCGGCATCATTCAGATTTCTGAGTATCTAAGAACGAAGGATGTTCGTAATTGCTTCAAGACTAGTAGTGGCGATATAACCCCGATGTCCCCAGTACTGGTGCAGATTGTTCGGGAGTACTGCCATACTTTGTATCATTGTGATCACGACGGTCTATTGTAGATGAAGGTCCGAGATTCTGGTTGTGTGTTGACGGATGTGATACAGGTGACAGGTTAGTATAGGAGTTGCGTGATATTACTCCTTGTATCCGTGTACCAGATTGCATGACCTGATATTTCGGGAATTCATAGGTGGGATATCAAGTAGTAACTTATAGGACAATCTTCCTACAGATGCATGATGTGAGGTTGGGATTCAATGTTCAGTGGGTGTGTTTGTTCACGGTCGTCTTACAGCGGTTCTCGTTGTGTCTTAAAGAGTCCTTGTAGCTCGCTACGACTCGGGGATACTTCGTAATTCGTGTGCGCTACCTTGCACAGGATGGCTACTGTAAATTCGAGCCCGTGCGATCTTATCCACGAAGATATCGGATGAAATCTCGGTCATATGTTTGTTCCAAGCAGTTCTAGCTCATACTTGTTTGTAGTGGTCTTAATCAGAATTTTGGCGACCGTCACTTTGAGGAAGCATTCTTACTATTTTGTTCGAGTGCAATTGCTATATTCCTGTTCAGATATTACTGTCATTTTTATTCAGCTATATCTTCAATATATTATGTGGGCTAATGTGTTGTCCGTCTTCAGGATGGCTCCACCAACTCGTCAGAATCCAGGGCTTGAGGATGTGCCGCCACCACCACCTCCTCCGGAGAATCCTCCTCTGTCGTCGCCTCCTCCTACTGAGGCTTGGCAAGCGGTGATGGCTGCTACAAATTCAAATACTCAGATGCTGCTACAGTTGTTGCAAGAGAGGGCTAATCAGCAGCAAGGCAATTTCCAGCATGGTGGCAATCAGTTTGCTAATCTGAGTCAGTTCTTGTCGAATCAGCCGAAGACTTTCACTTCCTGTGACCAGCCATTTGATGCTGAGGATTGGATCCGCGACATGAACAAGCATTTCGAGTGTAGCAATGTTCGTCCTGAGGATTTCGTTAAATTTGCAACTTTCCAGCTGAAGGGGCAAGCATCTATTTGGTGGCAACAGTTGAAGGATTCCAGAGGCGCTAGAGTGATCACTTGAGATGAGTTCTGCCGTGACTTCAGATCCCACTACATTCCTTCCATCTTCGTGGAGGAGATGCGTGAGAAGTTCAGGCGCTTGAAGCAGGGTGGTAACTCCGTGTACAAGTACAACATTGAGATCCACGAGCTAGCCCGGTACGCCTTGTAGGATATCCCTGATCAGAAGAGCAAGATTTATCAGTTCAGAGGTGGCTTGAAAGAAGATTTGCAGTTAGCTCTTCCTTTGCACGATCCTGAGGAGTTCGACAAGTTCTACAACTTAGCTCTCAGGGCAGAGGCAGCCTTGCTTAGGGTGGAGAATTCTAAGAAGCGCTTCAGAGATTCCAGCTCTTCCTCTTCTCAGATGGTTCAGAAGCAACAGAAGTTTTGGGTGTCTCCTCCTCCTCCTCGGCACTCGCAGCAGCTCAAGGATTCTGGTGGTCGTGGTTCTTCCCACCCACCCAACCCAGTATTTCAGCAGAGATTCCAGCATCAGAAGCAAGGGCCTCCACAGACTCAGTACCGGCAGCTAGCAGAGGTTACTTGTCACAAGTGTGGGCAGAAGGGTCATTATGGCAACAAGTGCACTTCTCAGCTCCGTCTGCCGCCTCCTCCTCCAGGCAAACCTCCTAGCAATGCTCTTGTCAAGTTCAACCCCGGGTCAGCTCGAGTCAACATGGTGAATGCAGCTGAGGCAGAAAACTCGTCAGATGTGATCATGGGTAACCTCCTCGTTAATGATATTCCTGCTAAAGTGTTATTTGATTCGGGTGCATCACATTTCTTCATGTCCCGTCCATTCTTTGCAAAGCATGATTTTGTTTGTCAAGATTTGATTAAGCCGATCTCAGTAGTTTCTCCTGGGAGATTGATGAATTCCAATTGTCGGGTCCCGGATGTTTCTGTCAGAATGAGCAGTTATTCTTTTCTGACGTCTCCTATTGTCTTGGGCAATTCCGACATTGATTTGATCCTTGGTATGGACTGGCTGGCCATGAACAAGGCATCGATTGATTGTGAAGCTAAAGAAGTGAAGCTTACCCACTCTTCCGAGGATGTGATTATATTTGCGGCGCGCGATGATACAAACCGTTTGTTCTCTTTGAATGAAAAGGGTGAGATTAATCCTATTTCGCAAGTCCCAGTGGTCTAAGAATATGAAGATGTGTTTCAAGAAGAGCTCCCAGGCATGCCTCCGCACCGAGAAGTTGAATTTGTCATTGAGCTTGAGCCAGATACTGAGCCGGTGTGCAAACGGCCGTACAAATTGGGTCCAGAAGAGTTGAAGGAACTTAAGAGGCAACTCGATGAGCAGGAGTGTTTGGGTCTGATCAGACCGAGCTCGTCTCCGTGGGGCTGTGGAGTTCTGTTTGTCAAGAAGAAGGATGGCACGGACCGGTTGTGTGTCGATTACCATCCATTGAACAAGAAGACAATCAGGAACAAATATCCACTTCCGAACATAACTGAGTTGTTCGAACAGTTGAAAGGGGCTAAGATCTTCTCCAAGCTCGATTTCAGAATGGGCTTTCATCAAATTCGCATTCGCGAAGAAGATATTCCGAAGACTGCTTTCAGGACTAGTTTTGGCTCGTATGAGTATAGGGTCATGTCTTTTGGTCTGGCAAATGCTCCTCCGACTTTTTGTCGATTGATGAACTACATATTCTCTCCATTCAAGAATGACTTCGTCTTGCTCTATCTCGATGACATTCTGGTCTTTTCTAAAACTAAGGAAGAACATGAAGAACATCTCAGATTGGTGCTTGATAAGCTGAGAGAGTACAAAATGTATGCCAAGTTTTCCAAGTGTGAGTTCTGGCTGAAAGAAGTCGTCTATCTTGGTCACATTATCTCTGCCGAGGGCATCAAGGTTGATCCGTCGAAGGTGCAGGCCATTGTTGAATGGGAGCCTCCGCAGAATGTGAAGCAGCTTCGAAGATTTCTCGGGCTCGCAAGCTATTGCAGAAGGTTCGTTGAGAACTTCTCCAAGATTGTGAAGCCGCTCTCAAGTCTTCTTCACAAAGGTGTGAAGTATGCTTGGTCTCCAGAGTGCCAGTTGGCCTTCGACACACTCAAAGAGAAGCTCACCTCTACTCCAGTCTTGGTTCCTCCGGATGATTCCAAGCCTTACCAGGTGTTCTGCGACGCTTCTCTCGAGGGTCTTGGTGCAGTTCTGATGCAAGAGAAGAAAGTGGTTGCTTATACCTCCAGGCAGTTGAAGCCAGCGGAGAAGAACAATCATGTGCATGATCTTGAGCTAGCAGCTGTGGTACACGCTCTAATGACTTGGAGACACCTATTGTTGGAACGAATGGTTGAAGTGTTCACCGATCACAAGAGTCTCAAGTACATCCTCACTCAGCCTAACCTGAATCTTCGGCAAACTCATTGGGTGGAAATGCTCCAAGATTTTAATCCGAGTGTTGAGTACACGCCAGGCAAAGCTAATGTCGCGGCAGATGCCTTGAGCAGGAAGGCGTACTGCAACAGTCTTATTCTGCAACCTCTCCAGCCTGGCCTTTGTGAGTCTTTCAGGAAGCTCAACCTTCAGTTAGTACCTCAGGGATTTCTTGCAAACCCTCGTATCTCTCCTACCTTGGAAGATCAGGTCCGAGCAGCACATCTTCTTGATGCAATGGTGAAGAAAGTCAAGATTGGCGTGGCAAAGAGTCTTCCCAAGTATAAGTGCTTCAGTGTTGATGCCAGGGACACGTTGTTCTTCGAGGATCGTCTTCTTGTCCCGAAAGGTGATCTCAGAAAGCTAATCATGGAAGAAGCTCATAACTCTCTGCTCTCTATTCATCCTGGAAGCTCCAAGATGTATCAAGACTTGAAACAGACCTTCTGGTGGACTCGCATGAAGCGTGAGATTGCGTAGTTCGTAAATGAATGTGATGTATGTCGAAGGGTGAAAGCAGAGCATCAACGTCCAGCAGGTCTTTTGCATCCTTTGCCCATTCCCGAGTGGAAGTTCGATCATATTGAGATGGATTTCATCACCGGGTTTCCGAAGTCCAAGAAGGGTAATGATGCCATCTTCGTTGTCATCTACAAGTTGAGTAAAGTGGCTCATTTTCTTCGAGTCAAGGAATCCATTTCGGCAGCTCAGCTTGCAGAGTTGTACACTTCCAGGATTGTGTCTTTGCACGGCGTGCCTATGATGATTTCTTCGGATCGCGGAAGTATCTTCACTTCCAAGTTCTGGGTCTCTTTTCAGTCTGCGATGGGCACGAAGATCCGCTTCAGCACAGCTTTTCATCCTCAGACTAGTGGTCAAGTGGATCGAGTCAATCAAGTTCTTAAGGATATGCTGAGAGCTTGTGTTATCTCTTTTGGTATGAAGTGGGAGGACTATCTGCCTTTTGCGGAGTTCTCGTATAACAACAGTTATCAAGCTAGTTCTGGCAAGGCTCCGTTTGAAATTCTCTATGGCAGGAAGTGTCGTACCCCGCTCAACTGGTCTGAGACCGGCGAGCACCGGATCATTGGGAATGACCTGATAGAAGAAGCCGAGGAGATGTGTCGGGTCATTCACGACAACCTCAGAGCAGCTCAGTCCCGTCAGAAGAGCTATTATGATAGCAAGCATCGTGACATGTCTTATGAGCTTGATGACTTCGTCTATCTCAAGGTGTCGCCTATGAAGGGTATGCAGCGCTTTGGCATCAAAGGCAAGCTTGCGCCTCGTTTCGTGGGCCCGTTCAGAGTTGTGGGCAAGAGAGGCGACCTTGCGTACCAGCTCGAGCTCCCGTCAAACTTGGCAAATGTCCATGATGTGTTCCATGTTTCTGCTCCGGAGGTGCTTCAAGACCCCCGAGCGCACTGTTCATCTACAAGACATCGACCTTCATCCTGACCTATCTTATCGTGAGCATCCAGTTGCGGTTCTCGAGGTGACTGAGCGCAAGACCCGCAACAGTACTGTCAAATTTCTCAAAGTGCAATGGTCACACCATTCCGATAAAGAGGCTACTTGGGAACGCGAGGATCACCTCCGTTCTGAATTTCCGGAGTTCTTTCAGGCATAGATCTCGGGGCGAGATCTTTTTGTAGTGTGGGAGAGTTTGTAATGCCCCAAGTGTGTAGTTGCCATATTTGGAACCTTGCCTATGTGGGTCCAACTTGTCATGGACATGAGAGCTATCTATGCATATGATTTCATGTGATGCTCCCCTTGTTTTATTCTCTTTTGCATGCATGCATCCATGCCATCCCATTCGTACCATGTCTTGTGTTATTGCCTTGTGAGCTTATGTGTTGGGGTGATCCTTGTGATCTGGTGATGTGTTGTGGTATGTGTTGATAAGTGGAGTGGTGCATTTGTGTCACGCCCAAGATGCGATCCTATCCTCAATTTGGCACGAAGGCCTCGTCAGGGATAGAAGCGCATCTCGTCCTGTCGCAAGAATGGATATCGTTACAAGTACATGTACTGAAAAGAAGAGATATATGAAGGGTTGGCTTACACTCGCCACATGCTACATCAGAGTCACATCAGTACATTACATAAACATCAAGAGTAAGAGCAGGGTCCGACTACGGACGAAAACAAACGAGAAAAATAAGAACGACGTCCATCCTTGCTATCCCAGGCTGTCGGCCTGGAACCCATCCTAGATCGATGAAGAAGAAGAAGAAGAAGAAGAAGCAACTCCAAATGAACAATCAACGCGCTCGCCTCAAGTAACCTTTACCTGTACCTGCAATTGGTGTTGTAGTAATCTGTGAGCCACAGGGGACTCAGCAATCTCATTTCCAAAGGTATCAAGACTAGCAAAGCTTAATGGGTGAGATAAGGTTAAGTGGTGAGGTTGCAGCAGCGGCTAAGCATATATTTGGTGGCTAACTTACGAGTACAAGAAATAACAAAGGGATGATCTACGCATAACGGACGTGTCTACTGGTGATCAAATGAATGATCCTGACCACCTACCTACGTCAGACATAACCCCACCGTGTCCTCGATCGGAGAAGGAACTCACGAAAGAGACAGTCACGGTTACGCACACAGTTGGCAAGTTTTAATTAAGTTAACTTCAAGTTTTCTAGAACCAGTGTTAAACAAAGTTTCCACGTTGCCACATAACCGCGGGCACGGCTTTCCGAAAGATTAAACCCTGCAGGGGTGCTCCAACTAGTGCATCACAAATTACCACAAGCCCCATAGAAATCCTCAATCACGAAGCTCGTGATCTCGTCGGATTCCCTAGTGGAAAACCTCAACTCTGAGATTACCCAAAGCATCACCGGAATCCCTATGCACAAGATATCTCGTCAAAGGTAAAAACTAATCCAGCAAGGCCGCCCGACGTGTCGACGATCCCGATAGGAGTCGCGTACCTCGTTCTCAGGACATGGCGGATGAGCTAGACGTCGGGATCGCTAAACCTCTGGGTGACCAGAGGGGCGCCGGACATCGCTCAGGTGGGGCCAACACTCATGAGGAGCACTAGCCCGGGGGTTGTTTAAATTATCCTCGGGGTCCGGAAAGTCCCTATGCAACTTTATTAGGTGTTTAGGAAAATGTAGTACCAAAGTTGGGCCTTGCCAGAGCAGCTTTAATCTAAAACGAATTATCAAGGGGGTCCCCATAACAACCCCAATCGTGTTAGGAGCGCTCATTTATGGAACATAACACCGGTAGCCGAAACTAAGGGGGCAAAGGTGGAACAAAACACCAGGCTAGAAAGGCCGAGCCTTCCACCTTTTACCAAGTATATACGTGCATTAAATTAAATAGCAGTTAAATATGGTGATATTACAAGGAACCCATGTTTTCACATGGAAGCATCTGCACCTGCAACTAGCACGCTATCAACAGGGTTAAGCAAGCAGTAACATAGCCAATCAGTGGTTTGCTAGGTTGAACAGGTTAAAGGTTTCACGGCATTGTTGAGAGGCTGATATTTAACATGTGGTAGGCAACGAGACATAAATGGTAGCATCGAAATAACTAGCATGGCAATGATAGTGATGGTATCTGGGGAAATGATCATCTTGCCTGAGATCCCGCTTGGAAGAAGAATGCCTCCGTGAAGCAGACGAACCGACGTAGTCGAACGGCTCCTCACAATCCGGCACGCGTGCGGAGCTCTATCGAGACGAAGCAAACCGGAAACACAAATCATCACACGGAATTCACCACACGATGCACAGCACAAATGATGCATGAGTAGCTGAAAACATGCAAGTCACGGCATGACAAATCACACAATCAACCACTACACATTAAGTGAAGTTCAATATGCACGAGTCGCATATTGACGAAACTCCACGTTAATTATTTAGTTCACTCCCGGTTATCTACACGGCAATATTAATGTTGTCAAACATGCAAGAGGTGAAGCGGAAATTAAACTACCAATCTAGGCATTTTAAATGAGGTCGGAAATGACATATAGCATCTCCGAGACGACCTCACATGATAATTTACAATTCTGTCCAGATCTGAATTAATGCATTTAATTAGTTGTTAAACAGAAGAAAAAAAATAGGTTCACGTGATTCTACACGTCAAGGCAAGCAATCTACACATGAAGAACATCTCCAACGGAGCTACGGTTCAAAAGATACAAGCACCGCAAGATATGATGGCATGAATGCAACATGTGTGCAACGACGGCTACGAGCACTTCAAAACAAACAACCAGCAAGAGAAAATGAAACTACACAAGATTCTAAGCAAGTTTCATGTAGCACAAGATCAGATCGGAGCTACGGTTCAACAACTACGAGCAAAACAAGAAATCTCTACAATCTGCCAAAATCAGCCACATAGCATATTCTACGCCTCACAACTTCGGGTACCCAACTCCGATAAGCTCAATCAAGGCATGACACCGAAGAGGTCAAGAAGCACTACTACAAACAACTAACAACAACTAGCATGGCAGCAAGGAGCACTAGGAAAAGAAGACACAAAATGGCATCTCACGCACTATTTCAGACTTAGTGAAAATAACACCTCCTGAAAGTGCAGTTTTCAGCCTGAAGCTATATTGACAGCAGCAAAATCTATAGCTACAGGTCTCCAAATGGCATTAAACTTAACAGCATACTAGAGAAACACAAGGGGTACAACTAACTCCATTGGACCAACCCCAAAAGAGCTACAGATCACAAGATGCAAGCAAGACAAGACAGCAACAAAATATAACAGATTCCAGACTTAGAAATATTTCAGCTCCTCCAAATCAGCACTATTTCTAGCAACTTGAGGACAATCAAAACACACCTAAACATGCATTTCTATTGCAACCAAAAATACCCGGGACTAAACAAAACATCCAAGATCAACTCCCTAGTTGACAACTAACTCAAACGAGGCATGGAATAAATCCTACGAATTAAACAAAAGGGCAACTTAGCAAAATATCTCGCGAACTAACTTACTCAAAAGCTAAAAATAATTGCACAGAAAAATCCATGGGATTTTTCTACCCCGGAAACATATAAAATATGTGGGGTTTGCAACACAAAATAAAGCCACACGAAAATGCGGGAAAATAACCTATATACGGGAAAATAAACTACCGGCAAATCCTACACGCAAAAATATAATTGACTGGTCTAAAATACATAGAAATATGGTCCCTAAAACATGGACTTCTCTATCATGGCATACGGGCTATCCGGACTTGCGCGAAAATTTAAATACGGACACTAACAAATTAGGACAGCAAGTTAATCTATGCATACGGCACGCCAAACGACGCCAAATAAATATGCAAGTTTCAAATTCGTACTCTACGCGCGAAACTACCACAAAAACATATATAATACGCTTCATTCCGACATGCGGGTAAAGAGTTACGGGGGTTTTAAAATGCGTCTATTTCCTGGAATTTAATTAATTCCTAAATATCCCTAAACGAAAATAACTATCGGGCCGAAACTATTCCTAATGGGCTACACCACAGCGAGCATCACATCTATAAGGCGCCACGGGCGCTGGTTAGGGAGGCAGGCTCACCTTGGGCCGAAAGGAGCTGGAGGCCGAGGCGCGGCGCTACTGGGCCGGGGCGATGGCCGCCTGGGCCGTCGGCACGCTAGAGAGGGCCCAAGAGCGGGAGGGGCGACGCGCCAGGGCGGTTCGTCCTCCTCTGTCCCGAGCAGAGGGAGGCGGCGGTTGCGCCATGGCAGCGGCACGGAGGCCGAGCTCCGGCATGACACGGGAGACGGGGACGGTCGGGACGGGGCCGGGGTCGGCCGGATCTGGCCGGCCTTCACCGGATCTGACCGCCGGCGGGGGCGAGGCGCAAGGGCGGCGGTGCTGGCGGGCAAGGCGGCAAGGGCTTCGCGCGGGGCGGCGCAGCAGCGCGCGGCGGCACGTTTCCCGGTGGCGGCCGGCGGCGGGGTACCTCCGGCGAGGAGCTGCGGGTCGGGGTCGAGGTGGCGCACTCCGGCAGCGGCGGCTGCTTGCCGGCGACTGCGGCGCTGCGAGGAGTCGGCGGCGGGGGCTCGGGGACAGATCGGGGCGGCGGCGGCGGCAGGGCCTGGGCGGGCCAGCCGTGGGCCTAGCGGGCCCAGTCGGTGGGAGGAGAGAGGTTAGGGTTTGGTGGGGGCTGCACGGAAAACGAGGAGGAGAGAGTGGGCTGTCTAAAAAATAAGATGGAGGGGGGCTATTTATAGAGGGAAAAGGGCGCTCGGTTAACCGGAATCGCGTTCCGGATCCAACCGCGGGGTCGGATTCGGACGATTCCGAACGCGGGTATGGGTACGCGGCCGTGTAGAGGGAATATCCGAAGACGAGAAGGAGAACGGGCGGTGCGGCATGAATTTTTAAAACACCGACAGACGTCCGATGGTAGACCGAATACGGTGCCGCTACGGTCGACCGTTCGGGTACCAGACGGTCTCCGATCGCGACGAAATTCGACAGGCGGCCTAGCTATATCTAATCGCGACCGCGTGCCAAGTTTCACCTCGATCAGAGAAAGTTTTAAACGCACTTTAAAAACAGGGTTTCGACGGTGCCGCGGGCGCGTGCGAGTGCGGTCGGGCTCAGAACGAACAACGACGAGAACCGGCAACTAACAACGGATGCAAGTTTTGAAAATTGGCAGCAACGGAGATGTCGATGCAATGCTGATGATGCGCATGATGCGATGATGATGCAACAAATTAAAATAACCACACGACGAAAACGGAAAGAAGGGGGAATCTTCTGGGGCGTCGGCATCGGGCTGTCACAACTCTCCTACACTACAAGAGGATCTCGCCCCGAGATCCAAGAATGAAAGGGGGAGAGGATGAGAAAGAACACGAGGTAAAAAATTAGTCGCTTCTTTGACAAACGAGTGAAACCAACGATCCTTGAAAGTTGCAAAGAGATGAGGACTGATATGAGAAAGAAGCAAGAATTCACGGAAAATTTCGGCAGCACTTCGGTAGGAAAATGGGACAAAAAATTCGAAAAGGTGGAAGAAATAGACAATATTCATAACAAACAACTAAATAGAGCAAGGGAACACCATGACCTTGATAGAACAACAAGATTGACCCAAATGAGCATCATCACAATGCCTCCGGAACAATAAATAGGAACTAGCTCAAGCGGAAGAAGAGAATGAAGAAAAGAATGACAACTACCGTTACCATAGAATAGAAGAGCCTCCGGTCATAGAATTCACGTAGTGGTTAGAAAACCAACAACGAAAAAGAACAAGATAGTAGTGGGCTTACGAAAATCATCTCAAGAAGTATGAGGTGACAACCAACCACTAAAAGAAACAAGGATAGATTGGGAGAAACAAAATATGAACAATCTCTTACACCAAGAGGATACATTGAGAACTTGGATTAATGACAAGCACCATGATAACATAATCCATAGGGAAAGCTTTAGGTGAAATCCAAACCAAGATAGCTCAATGAAGAAATCATGGGTTGAAATATTTCATGATCATAGAATTGGTGGATTTAATTATCTCATTCTTGAGAGGAAAACTCTTCGAGGCTCCTACACTAACAAGAATGCTATAATACCACCTCAAAGGGCAAAGGAAGAACAATTGCACATAGAAATGCAAAAGTAAGGATACTTGAGGTTCTCCAACAAGAATCTTGAAGAACACTTGAGAATGAATTGAAACCTTGATGAATCACCATGAAGGACCTCCGTATACGCATGAATGATGCAAAGATATGAAGAATGAAAGAATAATATTATGACCTTGCCAAAATTAAGATGAAGCCTCACCAAGAGATACTTAAAAGAACTTGAAACTCCGTAAAAGAAAAGATAAGCACACTTGAGAAAAAGGAATTGATATCGTGAGCCGCTCCGAAAGAAGAATTCAGATTACTATTAACAAGAATAAGAATTAAGAGCGTTTAGCATATTTTGTGGTGGAATTGTAGAGGTGAAGTTTCTGCTTTAATCCTTATTTGAAAGGTGCAAATATTCCCAAAACAGCCAATATAAATGTTGTTTTGAAAATATTTAATTGCCCTAAATACTCCTTTTCTATTTTTCTTAAATGGGTCATAATTTATCATGACCAGGGTTGTGCTAGTTTTATTTTTTTTACTTTTATAGATTTGTCTGTGCTTTCTTTCTTCTCTGTTCTTTTTCTGTAATTGAAAAGCCCGAGAGATATTAGTTTGCTTCTATCTTGCGCCATAGGTGGGCCTTCTCCCTCCAGCGTGGCCCATTCCCTCTCTCCTCGCGCGGTGGCCCACGCGCGCGTCCCTCCTTCCACCTTCAGACGGCGTTGCCTCGCTGCGCACTTTCTGTTAGGCAACAGAGAGAGCGCGCGAGCCGCCGTGAGGGCTCGGACGTCGAGGCCCCCTCTTATAATGTGGGCGTCTGGGCCTCTCTTTCCCTAGGGTTTCCCCCTTCCCCATGTGCACCGCCACCATCTCCTTCCCCTCTTCCTTCCCCGCAGGTAGTCTCTGTAGATTGCAAGAAGATAGAGAGAGAGCAGCACGCCGCCGATGATCGCCGCGCTCCCGTCGTCTCCGGCGCCGTCCATCATGTCCACGGGCACGGGAGAGGTTCCCGCGCCCCATTTCCCGTCCTCGCTGAGGCCGGGGAACGACCTCATCTACGGCCAGCTCCACGTCTACGGCTCGGTCCCGGTGTACTTCGCCCTCTTCTTCGGTCTCCTGCAGGCCCTCTTCTCCAGTACTACTACCTCCTCTCCAGCCGGCCTCCTCCTCCGGTCGGCACCCTCTCTTCCTCCCCTAGGTGAGCTAGTCTCCTTCCCTCGGTTAGATCCGGCAGTAGATCAGGCCGGCAAGCTTTGCATGCTCTGTTCGTAGAGGATACCGACACGCCCTATGTGTGTTCTGTGTTGTGGTGCTTGTGTAGTTGCAGGGCTCGGTAGTTGTAGTGTAGTGCAGAGGAGTCCCTCGCAGGAGGTGTTCTTCCTCCCCCTTCCCTGCGGGCGTGGTAGTGGCACCAGTAGAGAGAGCGCTCCGGTGAGAGTCTCTGTCGCCGGCTCGCAGGTGCAGAGCAGAGTATAGAGTGGTGTTAGTATTCCTTGTTCACTAGCCCCTCTTTGTCAAGATTCCGAGATGTAGCATAGTGGCCATGGTGTGTGTGTGTTGGTGTGAGGTGCTGGGTTCGATTCCCAGAGACGGCACCCCTTTTTGCATTTTAATTTTGGTACAGTAGCTTAGCTGCAGCAGAGAAGATATCCATGTTAGCCTACCTTATCTGTCGAAGTAGTGGCAGTAGCAGGGTGGCAATAGATGCAGGTGAGGTCCAGAGGGGCTTGGGTTCGAACCCCCCTGCCCCCCCCCAAGCCCTTTTATTTTTTTCCCATGTTCCTCTTTTGATGTGTATTTCTTTTGCTTGCAACAGTGTGTTGTGATGCTTCTGTGGCAAGTTATGTAAGCCTAGTTTATTTCTCTCTTGTTGTGTCTTTTATTTGCTAGCTTGTGAAGATTTCATTTGGGTAGATATATGTAGTGTTATGTGGTGTAGTGGTGAAATAGGTATTCTGATGCTTGTGCCATGTGAGTTAGATGAAAGTTAGTTGTTTTCTAGCTTGAGGGTGTGCATTAGCATATACATGCAAGTGTGTGTATGTGAGATTTGTGGTAAGATGTGGAGGTGATGTTCATGTGCATGAGTGTGGTGCAAGCATCAAGGGTGGTATATGTGCACCTCTTGTGCAATATGTGATGTGAGTGTGTGTGTGGGTTTTCCCAAGGCTTGGTGAGCCTTGAATGTGCACATGTGCTAACTTGTGTGTGTAGGAGTAGAGTGCATGATGTGTGTGTAGCTAGTGGTGGTGATACTAGCAAGTGTAGGTGATTATATGCATGTGCTTGATGTGTGTGGTGTGTGGTGGTGCGCTAAGGCACATGAGCATGAGGTCTACCCCTCATGTGCACCTAGGTAATGTTGAGAGTGTGCTTATGCTTATGTGGGTGTTGTTCTAGTGAATAGCACATGTGATGATGCACTATTCACTACATATGATTCCATGTAGTTTTTCTTTTTCTAGTTTGTGCCCTTTTGTTCCATGCAAGTACATAGTTATTATATATGTTTTTGGGATAGAATCATCCCAGGAATCCATTGGTGAAGTCAGTTTTGCCATTGGAACATTTTCTGGAGATGACATATTTCAGATTTGATCTATGTTTGGAGCTTGGTTCCATGAGATGTGGTGTGCACAAGAGTTTGATTCTTGGATGTGGCAGTAGGGGGTGACCCCCTCTACCCCATATTGGTTTTGTTTCATGCTTTGGAATTCATATGTGCAAGTGGTGCTTAGTCAAAGTAGGCATGTGGCTGAAATTCCAGATTAGTGAAAATCTGTGATTTTCACGAAGTCTGAGAATATGCTTATATTTTCTTCTCCTATTGATGAGCTTGTGCAGGTCCATGTGTTGTGATTCAGCCTTAGCTTTCAACTTGGAAGTTGTAGCGTTTATGTTTGTCCAGCTCTCTGTAAATTTTCATTCCATTTGGAGTCATGTAGATGTTGTTTTGGGTGCTGTCAAAATGCTTCAGAGCATAAACAGCTAGTGAGAATCTAGAATTTTCACTAAGTCCCTGATAACTGATATTTTTGGCCAAGTTAGTAGCTGTGTAACTTCCTATGTGAAACTCCTTCACATTATATTTTTGCTTGTGCTTGTAGTACTCTTGGATAGCTACTGCCACATATCTTATTTGGCATATTTGGGTGGCTCTAGGTGCTTTGCATGTAGCCCTCAAAAGGCCATGATGTTGTTTATGGCGGATTGTGTAGTTTTGGTATTTTGATGATTGTGAGTGCATAGTTGATGGTGTGGTGATATTCTTTGCACCACCCCATCCATGTTGGTTTGTTTTACGTCTTGGCAACCTGGAAACACCAGAGTTATGCCATTGGTGTGTGTTGTGATGAATTTGACACGTAGCACTTCATTTCTTGTTTCGTGTTTCCCGTTGATCCGTAGCTCCGTTAGTAAAGTTCTTTATATGATTTTGCATCATTTTCACGTGACGCATCTGATCATGTCATTCTCATGCATTTCAAGATAGCTTAGGGTGCAGTTCTGTCCAGGAACTTGCATTTACTTCTCATGCTTGTGCTAGTGATAGAAATAGAGATGCATGTTCATTTTCATCTCATGCATCATGTGCTTGTTGCATCTTGAGGTGCTTTTGTTCATTGGATGCTATTTTTATGTTGGGTAGCACCGGGATCGGAGAACGAGTATGTGGATTCGGGGGAGTACGTGCAGGATGAACAAGAGTTGTTCCAAGCTGAGGACATCACACGCAAGATGATATGACCTTGATTCCATCTCTAGACTTGTTATGCTAGATTACGTTTCCTTTGTTATATGCTCGCTGCCTACCACTAAAATAATTGCATCCTGAATTGCCATGAAATCCAAACACTTATCCCTTCCTAGCAAATCTTGAATGGCTAAGTAGGCTTTGCTCAGCTACTAATGTTAGCGTTGCTAGTTGCACGTGCTTTGTCTCCTGTGATAACATGAGTTTGATATCATTATGTTAAATATGTTATTTAACTAATGCACCTATATACTTGGTAAATAACGGAAGGTCTAGCCTTTTGCCGGGTATTTTGTTCCGTTATTGCCGCCATAGTTACCGGCTACCGGTGTTTGATTCCATGATGATCGCTCCTAACACGTTCAGGGTTGTTATGGGGACTCCCTCGATAAATCGCGTAGTGCTAAGACTTGTCCGGTAGGACCCAACATTGGTGTTAATTTGCTAATCACTTAATAATAATCTGCATAGGGAATGATCACCCCGAGGATCTTTAATCAACAACCCGGGTCAGTGCTCCTCATGAGTGTTGGTCCAATCTAGAGTCGTGTGTGGGGCCAACCCGGGGCAACTCGGGAGATGTCTATCAGGCCACTGTATGTTCTGCTCATCCGCCGTGCCCTGAGACTGAGATACGCGGCTCTTATCAGGGTCGTCGACACGTCGGGAGGTCCTGCTAGTCTTGTCTTACCTTAGCGATATATCTTGCGTATAGGAATCCCGGTGAAGCTTTGGTTCTCCCCAGAGTTGAGGTTTTCCTCTAAGGAATCCGACGAGATCACGAGATTCGTGATAGAGGATTACTTTGCGGCCCGTGTACGTTTGTGATGGACTAGTTGGAGCACCCCTGTAGGGTTTAATCTTTTAGAAAGCCATGCCCGCGGTTATGTGGCAACTTGGAATATTTGTTAACATCCGGTAATAGACAACTTAAACATAAGCTAATAAAATTGCCAACTGAATGCATAACCGTGACTGACCCCTTCGAAGATCTCTCTTCGGTCGGGAACACGGTGGGGTTATGATTGACGTAAGTAGGTGATCAGGATCACTTAGTGATCAGTTAATCTTCGATCACTAGTGTAGATCACCCTCAATACATGTTCTTCGTAAGTTAGCCACCATATATGCTTAGGATGCTGCAACCTAAATACTCCACCTTCCCTACCTAATAACTTGACTAGTTCTGGCACCGAGGTCATAGATTGTTGAGTCCCCGTGGCTCACAGATTCCTTCACAACACCAATAGGTTCAGGTACCCCCGAGACAGGTGATCCCGACGGCACACAGCTGGCGTGGCAGTATGATGAGGAGAACGACCGCCTGTACGTGAACTATCCAGAAGACTGAGGCGTGGCCATGATCGTGGGCAAGCATGCTGGGTAGCATAGTCATTTCTCATGTTTTGTAGTACGTAGCGGAACTACCTTGTTTGGATGCGTGATGTAACTCTGATATATTTATGAGATGACGGTTGAATCCCTTATTGTCATTCTTCTATTACTATGTGTGTGTTATGCTACCATGTTTGCGAAACGCTTAGATGCGCTTCTTTCCAATTCGGGGCCTTGTTTCCAAATCGGAAAGGACCGCATCTTAGTCGTTACATTCTTCCTCTCATTTTCCTCCCTAGCATTAGTTGCTTTGGTGGGATTTTGGAGAGAAGGATTTGGGCACTTCGTGTGCCCTTACCATTGCATTTTGTGCATCGGTTTGAGTTCTCCACGGTGATACGTGGAAGTGAGAAGTTGAGAAGCTTATTACCTTTGCGTACTTGGTACCCCTAGAAGCTTGCTGGTGCCTCGGAGCTCAATCATTCTGGTGTAAATCTCCGGGCAAGCGTCGGGGTCTCCAATTAAGTTGTGGAGATTGCCCCAAGCATTTGTGGTCACCTCGAAGCCATATGTCGTTGTGGTGAAGCTTTGTGGTGTTGTTGGGAGCCTCCAATTAAGTTGTGGAGATTGCCCCAACCTTGTTTGTAGGGGTTCGGTGACCGCCCTCAAGGGTCCCTTAGTGGAATCACGACATCTTGCATTGTGCGAGGGCGTGAGGAGATTACGGTGGCCTTAGTGGCATCTTGGCGAGCATTGTGCATCCACACCGCTCCAACGGAGGTTAGGATCCGCAAGGGTGTGAACTTCGGGATACATCATCGTCTTTGTTATCTCTTACCCGAACCCTTTACTTATGCACTTTACTTTGTGATAGCCATATTGTTTCTTGTCATATATCTTGCTATCACATAGTTGTTTATCTTGCTTAGCATAAGTTGTTGGTGCACATAGGTGAGCCCAGTTGGTGTAGGTTTTGTGCTTGACAAATTAAATGTTAGTTTTATTCCGTATTTGTTCAAGCCTAAACCATATCTATTTTAAAGTGCCTATTCACCCCCCCCCCCTCTAGGCGACATCCATGTCCTTTCAATTGGTATCATAGCTAGGTCTCTCTTTATTAGGTTTAACCACCTATAGAGTAAGGATGTCGACTAGGGGTTTAGGATTCTTTGGCATTCTTAGTTTCGATGGCACAAATTTTGATGTTTGGGTAATTCGCATGCTTAATCACTTTAGGGTCATGGACCCAAACTTGGAGCGAATTGTAGATATGGGTTTTTCTCCTCCAAAGGATTCTCAAAATATATCTTTAGAGGATGAGAAAAACTCTTATCTCAATGCTCAAGCTTCTAATGTGCTTTTTGATGCTTTGAGCAATGTAGTTATATTTCAACTCATGCCATTCCGGGATGCTCATGCATTGTGGACAAAGCTTCAAGATAAATATGGTATGTCCAAGATTTGTGGGAATGATTGTCCTCCCTCCAACTCCAGCTGTGTGGTCTTCTCAACTTCATCTACTTCACCTACATGTGGATTGCCACAAGGTAATGATATGGTGAGTAGTGGAGATCATTGCAATGATGATAGTGGGCTTATTGTTTATGATCCTTCATCACTATGTTATTGTGCTTCATCTTTGGGCATTAACACTTCGAGCACTCTAAATGTTTTACATGCTTGTGTTGATAGTCCTTGCGTATCATGTAAAAACTGCTTGACTAAATCTCATGATGATATGCTTCCTATATCTTGTTGCCATGATAAAAACGTATATATTTCCTTGAGTTGTTGTGCTAACAATGTAGAGGAAATTCATCACTCCATGGAACAAGATGTGGCCTTGAATGATGCTTCAAGGGATCCTACATCATTATCTATTGTTACTCACCTTTGCCTTATGGCTAAGGCTTCAAAGGTATCTCCTACTTTGAATCCCGATGTATCTCATGATGATGATGTTGATGATAATGAGGATGAGAATAATGATGAAGAGAGTGATATTATTGCATACTTAAAAATTAAGGGTGAAATGATTTTTAAATTCTTTATAAGAATAAACTTGCTTGTTCCAACTTCTTGGAAATCATGTCTATTCCCATTGAGGGCAAGAAATACATTGAGGAGTTGGAAGCTCATCTCTAGGAGCATGAGGCCACCATTGAGACAATGGAAGGTCATGAGCGTGATTACGCTAACGAGATCGCGGAGCTATCTCAAGCTCTTGAAAATGAACAAACCACCAAATAATCTCTTGAGGAAACCTTTGCTATAGAATTATCTAGATTAAAGGAATCCCATGATAGAGCTCTTGAGGTGGCTAATGATTTTAGAACTAAAAACGATAAGCTTGAAGTTGCACATGCTAAACTCGTTGAGGACTATGGGCACCTCGAAAATGGCTCAAGGGCTATTAAGAGTTCGCTCATCGAACTCACCGAGTCTCATGCTCAACTTGAAGCTTCATATGCTAAAGAGCTTGCCATTTTTCCTTCTCCTCTTATTGTTAATAATGATGCTTGTGCTACTAACTCTAGTTCTTGTGAAGCATCCATTTTAAAGGAGAATGTTGAGCTAAGGTCTCAACTTAAGTTGCTATCTAGCAATTATGGGAAATTGGAAGAAAGTCATGTAATGCTCACAAGCTCTCATGATGATCTTCTAGTATCCCATAATGTGCTAAAATTAGCTCATGAGGCTATTACTACCAAGGTAACATCGAGTGAGCCTCATGTGGACATTAGCACTACTTCTAGTCAAAAAGCTATATGCCATGTGCTAGTCCTCGTAATACATCTACTCATAATGTTGCTACATCTTGTGACGAATTACTTTCTATGCCTTGTTGCTTTAATAATGAAGCTTATACTTCCTCTAGTAATTGTGTTCATACTAACCATGTAGAGGAAATCAAGGAGCTCAAGGCCCAAGTCACTTCCTTGAAGAAAGACTTGGAAAAGAGTCATGAAGGAATGTCCAGACTCAACAATGTCTTGTGTGGGCAAAAATCCCCAAATGACAAAGATGGACTTGGATTCAACTCCAACAAAAAGAATAAGTCCAAAAGCTTCAAGAAGAAGGGCCAAGAACAAGTCAAGAATTCGGCCAAGATTATTTGCTTCAAGTGCAAAATTGAAGGGCACCATGTTAGATCTTTCCCACTAAAGAAGATGCCCCAAAGTCACAAGCAACAAGGGAAGCAACCACAAGTTCAATCACATAATCAACTACAAGTTGAAGAAAGGCCCCTTCCCAAGAAGACCCAAGCCAACACTCCTCATGTTGAGAAATTAATAGGGAAGAAATTAAAGGGTAGATGTTGCTACTTATGTCGTGAGAAGGGTCACTTCGCTTCTTCTTGCACGAGAGGTAATTTATCCAACCCAATAATTATTGATGATATCTATTCTCTTGGGAAGGATAAGGTTGGCAATGTGTTTGCCAAGTTTGTTGGTACTCAAAGTGGTGTCAAGAAAAGTACCATTTGGGTTGCCAAGCCTATTGTGACTAACCTCTTAGGACCCAACGTGGTTGGGGACCAACAAGCTCAAACTTGATCAATAGGTGAATGTGGAGGACATTAGAGACTTAGATACAGAATGAAGAATTAAGGGGTCTTCGTCATTCATATTATCTCAAGCCAAGTCATTTGGATTATCGAGTTTCTATCTTATATCCAATGTGCCTCCTTCCGGTAACTTGTACTTAAACTGTTTACATTGTTAGTTGCTTGCCCCTTCGCATGTTGTGGTTTTGTACCTTGCATGTGTTTGTATATGTTGTGCTTCGAACTTGCTTATCTTGAGAAATCGAGTATGTGTTTGTTGGTTTGCATATCATGTACATGTGAGTCTTGTATTGAGCCTTTTTGCATCTTGTTTGTATCTTTGTTGGCTCTTGTGAGAGATTAATGGATTATCCCATTGTGGGGGAGTGATGTGCTTTGCACACCTCACAATCCTATAAATGTGTATACATGGGGAATACCACTTAGTATTGATATTTCAAGATTATATAGTTTCTATGTGGTATGTCTTACTCATGAGAAATTCAAATTCTATATGGTCCATTAATTATCTCTTGTTGGTTTTAATTTGCCACTTGTTAATAGTGTTGGGTTATCACATTATGGGGGAGTAATATGCTATGTGCATATTACAAGCCTAGAAAATGTGTACATTTGAGGTATTGCCACTTAGTGTCGATATTGTAAATTATCTTGTTCCTAGGTGGCATGTTAGCTCTACAAGTGTCATTTTCTTGCGTTTTATGGGTAAAGATGATCTTGGATATATTTGCGATCTACCAATGAGTATCATTTCCCAAATACTTCTTGTCCTTGACAATTGGTATTCCCATCATGTGGTAGGAATTGCTAATCGTCTTTACATTGCGTTTTGTGTTTCGTTTGTCTTCCTTGCCCCTTGTGGATCTATTTTAACATGTTTAGTGCTTTTATAGATATATAGAAAGTGATGATACCATCTTGTTCATTTTGTATTTAAATGCAAATTCTATATAATGCACATCCCTTGGGGGAGCTATCCTATTTTCTTTAGAACACTCACTTTATTCACCCATCATAAAATCTTTTGTTCCCCATCAAGTGTGTGTTGATGGGAGGAAAGTCTTGCTCTTTATGATGCTTTGTGCCATCATGAAAATTTGTTGAGGGTTTGGTTTGTTGGAACCTAGCTCTCTTTTGAAATAGACACCTCGTGTTTGTTTTCCTTCAACGGGTATCTTGTTTCCTTTTATTTGGCACGTGTAAATGGATATCTCATTCCTTGAGGTATCTTTTAATTGATATTCTTCAAGTGATAGTTTTTTGTTTGGTATCTTATTATCACTTGATACCTTGTCTTTTGGTGTATTATCAACTTTGTTTTTAGTTGATTCTTGAAAGCCTTGAGCATGCATATTTACTATACATAGCTTCTTTTGCTTGCTTGCTTGCTTTGACCCAATATATAGGGGAAACTCCACCTTGCCATAAATTGGCTAAAGTGTGCATGAAATTCAAATTCATATCTATGTACACATATGTATGTGGAGTTTGTCCTTTGTATTGTTGGTTTTCTAACTCTTTGGTCCCAATGAGCTTGGGCACCATTTTGTTTGTTTTGTTGTTCCAGGAACAATTGGAGATGCGTTGGATGCTCGTCTCACCTATAAGGAAGGTGTTGAGACCATGTGATTATTGGAGCCAAGTTAGTATGATCAACGAACAACTATCTACTACATCAATCCAATGTTGTCTCGGTAACAAGTATCTACTTCATGCATTCATTTCTTGCAAAGGACCAAACCTGTCTTTTCTTTTCCAGGTTGCATCATGGCATGAATCTCTTGATTCGTTCTTGTAGTACTTGTTTCCTTTCTCAAAGCATCCGAACGATGATGTCTTATTGCTAGTTGGGATGTCTTTGATGTTCGTATGTTGGAAGTTCATATTGTACAATAAGAAAATATTAGGCCATGTGCTATGCTTCCAAGCAAAGATCTTATTGATATATTTATGACTTCTTCTTGGATATCTTGTTTGTTCCTTCGTGTAACCATTTCGTGTGTACATCCTTCTTTGTGGATATATATCATCATGATTGTCTTCTACTTAGAATATTTTACACATGAGAGAAGTTACATCTCTAATTGATATCCTCTTTTCTTTCACGTCCACCGTTGCATTTCCTTTTTCAATTTTGGTGGCTTCGTGAAAGGATATGTCTTGCGGGAGTATCTTAGTTTCCTACATCTTGATGCACTCTTTGGCCGTGAAGATTATTTTTCCTCATGCTTGTCTTGATGAGGGTTTTGCCATTTCGATTGGTATCCCTCCTCTTGACAAGGTTCTTATTTCCTATCTTCACCATGGGTTGTGGCAAGCGTTGGTTCTTATTTTGTTTATTAGTAAGCTTGTGAACCCATTTTCTAATATGTGTGTGTGGGAATGATATGCCTTGCACTTTGTTTCTCATTTCATCAAGACTATGTTGATGAGTAATGCTCATCCTTATCTTAGTCTTCTCAAGTGCTTGGCCATGACTCACACACATTATTTTGGTTGAGCCTATTCTTAAGTTGCTTCTTTTACATGTTGCTCAACCATTTGTTTTGTGCAAGTGATATGCTTATTGTCTCATCTATCTTCTTGCACTCGTTGTGTGCTTTTATTAATTTTGGGGGAGTAACGATCCTATTTTGTGCACTTGTATCAAATACAAAAATCTCTTATTAGTGCACAAATCATGGGGAGATTCTCTAGTTTTGATAAAACACTCTGTTGCATGTATCATAATATCTTTTATTCATGTGGCTCGAAGGACCATATGATTGTTTGTTCCATCTGGTATCTTTTGATTGCTTGCCTCTATTTTTGTATGTCCTTGTGGCATACGATCCTTTTATTTGCAATCTTTGGGTCCTCGATATAGTTCGTTTTCCTCCAACTTCTTATAATTCTATATGTGTATTTCTCTGCACTGATTTGTTGAGAAGTACACACTTTTTGGAGGACCACCTACTATATTGGCTTTCTAAACTTTTTGACCATTTTGGCAATCGATGCCAATGGGGGACAAGTTTAGAGAGTTTAGTTTGGTTATGCTTAGAGGGTTTTGCTTTTATTGCATAAGCATTTACATCTTGTATGCATGCATTATTGCTTTGCATGTGTGTGCTTGGTTATGCTTATTTCCTTATATAAACTCTCTTTAAGTGGTTGTCATCAATTACCAAAATGGGGGAGATTGTTAGAGCATATTTCTCCATATGTGGTTTTCTGTTTTAGGATAGATTGATGTACTGTCAAGGGGGACTCTCAAGTGAGTAGCTTGATCGTATCATTCATTGAGAGCTTAAACCATTTTTTGGTGTTTCTCTTTGTGAGTTTTAGAGCTTATGGTCATCTTCATGACAAGCTCGAGTTCATCGAAAATGGAGTCCATATGCATCTTCTATGATGTTTTCGATGTTGGCAGTTCTTACCGGTCTTATTCAAAGAAGGGTTCTCACCATTTTCTTATGAGCCTTTTCTCACTTGCTTCTTATTGATATTTCTATCAAGATTGTGTTAGCCCATGCCGTTAGCTTTCCAATAAACTTGGTTTCGTTGAATTCGGAGTCCATATGCGAAAGTTAGAGAAGTTTCAGTATCCAGCGGTAGTACCGCTCGTAGTGCGAGCGGTAGTACCGCCCCCGGAGCGGTAGTAATTTTTTACTACCGCTCCCTAGAGGTAGTACCGCTCCTGTAGCGGTAGTACCGCCCCCGGAGCGGTAGTAATTTTTTACCACCGCTCCGTCAGACTGTTGTTTGCATCCTTTTTGGCCTCAGCATGGTTGGTGAACCTACCGAGCGGTAGTACCGCTCCCATGAGCGGTAGTACCGCTCTGTGCGGGTTGTGAAGCATAACGGTTGGATTTTTCCCCACCTATAAAAGTGGGTCTTCTTCCCCATTGAACCTTATCTCTTTAGCTCGTGTTCTTCTCCCATTGTTGACCTTCTTCGAGCTTGCTAACTCTCAATCCCTCCAATGGTTCTTGCAAGTTCTTGAGAGAAAAGAGAGAGGAGATCTAGATCCACATTTCCACCAATCACTTTCTCCTCTAAGTGAGGGGAACCCATTGGGTCTAGATCTTGGAGTTCTTCGTGTTCTTCTTCATTCTTCCTCTCATTTTCCTCCCTAGCATTAGTTGCTTTGGTGGGATTTGGGAGAGAAGGATTTGGGCACTCCGTGTGCCCTTTCCATTGCATTTGGTGCATCGGTTTGAGTTCTCCACGGTGATACGTGGAAGTGAGAAGTTGAGAAGGTTACTACCTTTGGGTACTTGGTACCCCTAGAAGCTTGGTGGTGCCTCGGAGCTCAATCATTGTGGTGTAAAGCTCCGGGCAAGCGTTGGGGCCTCCAATTAAGTTGTTGAGATTGCCCCGAGCATTTGTGATCACCTCGAAGCCATATGCCATTGTGGTGAAGCTTTGTGGTGTTGTTGGGAGCCTCCAATTAAGTTGTGGAGATTGCCCCAACCTTGTTTGTAGGGGTTCGGTGACCGCCCTCAAGGGTCCCTTAGTGGAATCACGGCATCTTGCATTGTGCGAGGGCATGAGGAGATTACGGTGGCCTTAGTGGCATCTTGGGGAGCATAATGCCTCCACACCGCTCCAACGGAGATTAGCATCCGCAAGGGTGTGAACTTCGGGATACATCATCGTCTCTGCGTGCCTCGGTTATCTCTTACCCGAACCCTTTACTTATGCACTTTATTTTGTGATAGCCATATTGTTTCTTGTCATATATCTTGCTATCACTTAGTTGTTTATCTTGCTTAGCATAAGTTGTTGGTGCACATAGGTGAGCCTAGTTTTTGTAGGTTTTGTGCTTGACAAATTAAACGTTAGTTTTATTCCGTATTTGTTCAAGCCTAAACCGTAATTATTTTAAAGCGCCTATTCACCCCCCCCCTCTAGGCGACATTGACGTCCTTTCACAAGGGTACGTAGATCTAATCTCCACTCGTAGATTGACATCACCATGATAGGTCTTCGTGTGCGTAGGAAAATTTTTGTTTCCCATGCAATGTTCACCAACAATGGCATCATGAGCTAGGTTCATGCGTAGATGTTATCTCGAGTAGAACACAAAAGGTTTTGTGGACGGTGATGTTCGATTTGCTGCCCTCCTTAGACTTTTCTCGATTCGGGGGTATTGTTGGATTGAAGCAGCCCGGACCGACATAACTCGTACGCTTATGAGAGACTGGTTTCATTGATTGACATGCAACCTCATTGCATAAAGATGACTGACGGGTGTGTGTTTCTTCAACTTTAGTTGAATTGATTTTGACCGAGGCGGTCCTTGGAGAGGTTAAATAGCAATTTGCACATCTCCGTTGTGGTTTTTGCGTAAGTAAGATGCGATCATACTAGATACCCATAGCAGCCACATAAAACATGCAACAACAAATTAGAGGACGTCTAACTTGTTTTTGCACGGTATGCTTGTGATATTATATGGCCAATGACGTGATGTGATATATTGGATGTATGAGACGATCATGTTGTAATACTTAATATCGACTTGCACGTCGATGCTACGATAACCAGCAGGAGCCATAGGGTTGTCGTTAAACTAATGTTTGTGTTTCAGAAGCGTTTACTATATTGTTAGGTCATAGCTTTAGTACTAATAGCACAGATAGCATGACAACCTCGATGGTGACACATTGATGGAGATCATGATGATGGAGATCATGGCGTGGCACCGCTGACAAGAAGATCATGTCGGTGCTTGAGTGATGGAGATCAAGAAGCACAAGATGATGGCCATATCATGTCACTTATGAATTGCATGTGATGTTGCTACCTCTTGAGCTTGCGTTGGTTTTTCCCTTGAAGAGGAAAGGGTGATGCAACACAGTAGCAGTAAGTATTTCCCTCAGTTTGAGAACCAAAGTATCAATCCAGTAGGAGTATCAAGACAAGTCTCCAAAGTACCTGCGCAAAAACAACAAACTTGCACCCAACGCTATAAAGGGGTTGTCAATCCCTTCACGATGGATTGCAAGGTGAGATCTGAAGGTGGAAAGTTCAACAAAGTGAAAGTGTAGAGCTGAAAATATGAAGTGAAGTAGACCCGGGGGGCATAGTGTTCACTAGAGGCTTCTCTCATGATAGCAAGTATTACAGTGGGTGAACGAATTACTGTCGAGAAATTTATAGAACCGCGCAATGTCATGACGATATCTAAGGCAATGATCATACATATAGGCATCACGTCCGAGACAAGTAGACCGATACTGTCTGCATCTACTACTATTACTCCACACATCGACCGCTATCCAGCATGCATCTAGTGTATTAAGTTCATAACAAATAGAGTAACGCCTTAAGCAAGATGGCATGATGTAGAGGGATAAATTCATGCAATAGATATAAACCCCATCTTTTTACCCTTGATGGAAACAACACGATGCGTGCCTCGCTACCCCTTCTATCACTGGGTGAGGACACGGCACGGTATGAACCCAAAACCAAGCACTTCTCCCACTGCAAGAATTATAGATCAAGTTGGCCAAACAAAACCCACAACTCGAAGAGAATTACAAGGATACGAAATCATGCATATAAGAGATCAGAGAAGACTCAAATATATATCATAGATAATCTTATCACAAATCCACAATTCATCGGATCTCGACAAACACACCGCAAAATAAGATTACATCGGATAGATCTCCATGAAGATCATGGAGAACTTTGTATTGAAGATGCAAGAGAGAGAAGAAGCCATCTAGCTACTAGCTATGGAACCGAAGGTCTGTGGTGAACTACTCACGCATCATCGGAGAGGCACTGGTGTTGATGAAGAAGCCCTCCATTTCCGAATCTCCCCTCCGGCAGGGGACCATAACGTGCCCCAAATGGGATCTTGCGGAGACAGAAGCTTGCGGCGGCGGAAAAGTATTTTCGTGGCTCTCTCGTGTGGTTTTAGATTTTTAGGGAATTTATAGGCGGAAGAAATAGGGCAAAGGAGCCACGGGGGATTCTACCTAACATATTTGCCCTTTGTAACTTCTTTCATGTGACATGAATGTTCAGATCCGTAGGATTCAAAACAATAGTTTTCTATTGACATGAAAACAATAATACTTCAAGCAAACTATTAAGGTGATCATGAACTTTTGAAATAACAAGGCCAAAGAAAGTTATCCCTACAAAATCATATAGTCTAGCTATGCTCCATCATCCCCACACAACGAATTTAAATCATGCACAACCCCGTATTGGCCAAGTAATTGTTTTCGCACTCTTACTTTCTAAAACCTTTTTCAACTCTCACGCAATATACGAGCGTGAGCCATGGATATAGCACGATAGGTGAAATAGAGTGTGGTGGAGGTTGGAGGCAAAAAGGAGGAGATGGTCACATCGACTCGGCGTATCAAAGGGCTATGGAGATGGCCATCAATAGATATCAATGTGAATGAGTAGGGATTACCATGCAACGGATGCACTTAGAGCTATAAGTGTATGAAAGCTCAAAAGGAGAACTAGTGGGTGTGCACCCAACTTGCTTGCTCACGAAGACCTAGGGCAATTTTGAGGAAGCCCATCATTGGAATATACAAGTTGATGACCCACAAGTATAGGGGATCTATCGTATTCCTTTCAAGTAAGAGTGTCGAACCCAACGAGGAGCAGAAAGATCTCACAAGTGGTTTTCAGCAAGGTAATATCTGCACGCACTCAAATTATCGGTAACAAGTGGTTGTGTGGTGAGATGATTCATAGCGAGCAACAAGTAGCAAAAGTAGCAATGGTGCAGCAAAGTGGCCCAATCCCTTTTGTAGCAAGGGACAAGCCTGGACAAAGTCTTATAGGAGGAAAAACGCTCCCGAGGACACACGGGAATTTCTGTCATGCTAGTTTTCATCATGTTCATATGATTCGCGTTCGTTACTTTGATAGTTTGATATATGGGTGGACCGGCGCTTGGGTACTGCCCTTACTTGGACAAGCATCCCACTTATGATTAACCTCTCTCGCAAGCATCCACAACTACAAAAGAAGAATTCAGACAAAGTCTAACCATAGCATTAAACTAGTGGATCCAAATCAGCCCCTTACGAAGCAACGCATAACCTAGGGTTTAAGCTTCTGTCACTCTAGCAACCCATCATCTACTTACTACTTCCCAATGCCTTCCTCTAGGCCCAAATAATGGTGAAGTGTTATGTAGTCGACGTTCACATAACACTACTAGAGGAAAAACAACATACAACAGATCAAAATATCGAACGAATACCAAATTCACATGACTACTATTAGCATGACTTATCCCATGTCCTCGGGAACAAAAGTAACTACTCACAAAGCATAATCATATTCATGACCAGATAGGTAATGAGTAGCATCAAGGATCTGAACATAAACTCTTCCACCAAATAATCCAACTAGCATTAACTACAAAGAGTAATTAACACTACTAGCAACCTTACAAGTACCAATCGGAGTCGCGAGACGGAGATTGGTTACAAGCGATGAACTAGGGTTTGGAGATGAGATGGTGCTGATGAAGATTTTGATGGTGATGAGTCCTTCCCGATGAGAGGAGTGTTGGTGATGACGATGGCGACGATTTCCCCCTCCGGGAGGGAAGTTTCCCCGGCAGGATCGTCGTGTCGGAGCTCTAGATTGGTTATGCTCAAGTTCCGCCTCATGGCGGCGGCAAATCCTTTGAAAAGCCTCCTCCTGACTTTTTCCCGGACGAAACCCTTCTCGTAGCAAAAGGGGGGAGCCAGAGGGCCAGCTGGGTGCCCACAAGCCCCCTAGGCGCGGCCAGGGGGGTGGTCGCGCCTAGCAGGCTTGTGGCCACCTGCTCGCGCCACTCTCGCACTTCTTCGGCCTAGTATTTTCTATAAATCCCAAAAAAAATCCTCGTTGATTTTTACGGTGTTTGGAGTTGCGCAGAATAGGTATCTCAACTTTGCTCCATTTTCAGGCCAGAATTCCAGCTGCCGACATTCTCCCTCTTCATGTAAACCTTGCAAAATAAGAGAGAAAAGGCATAAGTATTGTACCGTGAAGTGAAATAACAGCCCAAGAAGTGATAAATATGAACATGAAAGCATGGTGCAAAATGGACGTATCAACTCCCCCAAGCTTAGACCTCGCTTGTCCTCAAGAGAAAGCCGAGCTCAATAAATATGTCCACATGTTTAGAGAGAGAGGTGTCGACAAAACAAGATACGAACATGCAGGCATCATGATCATGATTAGAACAGCAATACCAACATATAATCTCTCATGCTAAAGTGACAATTCCTTCACAAAGTAAAGTATGGATCAAGAACCTTACCGAGAAGTAACAACCGATAGCCTTTAGTCATTGAAGCAATTGCAATTTATCACAACATCGGAAAGAGTCAAATAAGAGCTTGTAAAGCAAATCCACATACTCAATCATCTTTTCATTCTCTACAATTGCTACAACTCACGTGGTACTCAGGAGATCAAAGTTTCAGATGGACACATAGAAAGATAGGGGCTTATAGTTTTGCCTCCCAACTGCTTACCTCAAGGGTGATGTCAACAATAATAATTCATGAATACTTACTTCCAAGTAGACATATGAATATAGATCTTTCCCTAGCGTATGACGTTAGCCAAGATAAAGGCGAAACAAGGAATTGGTGAAGATCACCATGACTCTTTCAAGGGCAAAAAGTAAAGGTACAAGATAGGCCCTTCGCAGAGGGAAGCAGAGGTTGTCATGCGCTTTTGAGGTTTGGATGTGTGTCCTCTTAGTGGGGAGGAACGTCACTTTATATTTCCTTCTGTGATAAAGAACTTTATTATGCAGTCTGTCGCTTTTATGTCTTCCTCACCACAAGTTCGTACAAAGCTTATTTTCCACACACTAATAGATCATACATATTAAGGAGCAATTTTTATTGCTTTCACCGATGACAACTTACTTGAGGGATCTTATTCAATCCATAGGTAGGTATGGTGGACTCTCATGGTAAAACTGAGTTGAAGGTTTATGGATGCACAAGTAGTATCTCTACTTGGTGCGGGAGTTTTGGCTAATATGAGGTGGAAGCAATCATCACATGCTAAGGGATCTCTAATCATATGACATTGTTCAGAACCAAGCAAACACAATTCATTATATTGTCTTCCTTGTCCAACATCTACTTCTAAGCATGCAATAGTTTAGTGAGTGTTCACAATCATAGATGGTGTCAAAGATGATATATTTATATGTGATCCTCTCCTTCTTTATCACTTCCTATTAATTGCAACAATGACCAAGGTCTATGTTTGTCTACCCTCAACAAGTTACAATCATCATCCTTTTTATATGTGAAGCCATCACTTTCCATAAGATCATTACATGATCTTTCATGCTTTTGCTCTTTTCTCACTCTTTTGCTCATGGCAAGAGGCAAAGCCCTCAACTAAGACACTCTTTATTATATGGCTCACGAGCTCGAATACATCGGGGGCGACACAAAGAAAAACTCAAGACTAAAACACTAAGACCTTTAATCTACTAGAGAAAGAGAAAACTGAAAAGGAACAAACTAAAACAAAGGTAAAGGCAAAAGATGTGATGGTGATGCGATACCGGGGAAACTCCCCCAAGCTTGGCACAAGCCAAGGGGATTGCCCATACCCATGCTCAGTTGTCTTCCATTGTAGGTGATGGTGGTGGAGTTGTTGCAGAGGTCTTGAGCTTGTTTAATTTCCACCTGGGCATAAAATTATGCTCCCTCAGATCATCATTTCCTCTTCAAGCTTCAACACCCTTTGGCATAATTCCTACTTACTCTCCTGCAAGAAACGAGAAGGGATAAACAGAGTCTTAGGTTTCTTCCTTAAGTCAGGGAACCTCGACTTCTTGAACTCCACATGGGTGTTTCCAGGAGGAGGTAGAGGAGCCTCCTCGTCATCGAAACTTGTTCCTTCCTTCCCCTTGGGTTCATAATCTTCCTCCTCATCAGTGGTCGAGCCATAACAATCCAAGTCCCCATAGACCTTGGGGTTAGCGGGGTAATCAGCCACATAGCTCTCCCCCTCTAAATCCTGAGAAGACATCTTGACCTAAATCTGCGGCAGAAAACAGGCTCGAAACGAAAATAGAGGAAATCTGCGTGATACGAGGGTCAGACCTTTCGGGAGAATATATAATGACTTTTTTCCAGACATGAAGGAGTACTCCGCATGAAAAAGGAGTCCGGGAGGCATACGAGGTGGCCACAAGCCCCCCAGGCGCGGCTAGGGGGTGGGACCGCGCCTGGCAGGGTTGTCGCCTCCTCGCACGCTTTCCGGACTACTTCCAATTTTTCTATTTTTTCAAATATTCCAAAACGAAGAAAAATCTACTGCAAAAGTTTTGGAGTTTGTTTTCTTACCGAATCACATACCTCTTTGTTTTCAAAGTCTGAAACAGGCTGATAAATATCCCTTAGGTATTCTTCCGGAGTTATGGTATTGATAATATTGCTTTCAACATTTATGGGAGTACCTGAGATATAATGCTTGATTCTCTGCCCATTTACCACTCTCGGACAATTACCTTCCGTGTTGTTGATCTTGATAACACCGGAATGATATACTTCCTCAACAATATAGGGACCTTCCCATTTAGAGAGAAGCTTGCCTGCAAAAAATCTTAAACGAGAATTATATAGCAAGACATAATCACCTACATTGAACTCATAGTTTTGTATCCTCTTATCATGCCACCTCTTAACCTTTTCTTTGAACAACTTGGCATTCTCATATGACTGAGTTCTCCATTCATCAAGCGAGCTAATGTCAAATAACCTCTTCTCACCAGCAAGTTTGAAATCAAAGTTGAGCTCTTTGATTGCCCAATAAGCTTTATGCTCTAGCTCAAGAGGTAAATGACATGCTTTACCGTACACCATTTTGTACAGAGACATGCCCATGGGATTCTTATAGGCAGTTCTATAAGCCCACTGTGCATCATCGTGCTTCTTAGACCAATTCTTTCTAGACCTGTTGACAGTCTTTTGCAGAATTAGTTTAATCTCTCTATTGCTTAGCTCTACTTGACCACTGGACTGAGGGTGATAGGGAGACGCAATTCTATGGTTGACATCGTACTTAGCAAGCATATTACAGAAAGCACCATGAATGAAATGTGAACCATCGTCGGTCATTAGATATATAGGGACTCCAAATCTAGGGAAAATAACTTCTTTAAGCATCCTGATAAAGGTGTTGTGATCAGCACTACTAGTGGGGATAGCTTCTGCCCACTTAGTTGTTGGAATTATGCCCTAGAGGCAATAATAAATATAGTTATTATTATAATTCCTGTATCAAGATAATCGTTTATTATCCATGCTATAATTGTATTGAATGAAGACTTATATACATGTGTGGATACATAGACAAAACACTGTCCCTAGCAAGCCTCTAGTTGGCTAGCCAGTTGATCAAAGATAGTCAGTGTCTTCTGATTATGAACAAGGTGTTGTTGCTTGATAACTGGATCACGTCATTAGGAGAATCACGTGATGGACTAGACCCAAACTAATAGACGTAGCATGTTGATCATGTCATTTTGTTGCTACTGTTTTCTGCGTGTCAAGTATTTGTTCCTATGACCATGAGATCATATAACTCACTGACACCGGAGGAATACTTTGTGTGTATCAAATGTCGCAACGTAACTGGGTGACTATAAAGATGCTCTACAGGTATCTCCGAAGGTGTTCGTTGAGTTAGTATGGATCGAGACTGGAATTTGTCACTCCGTGTGACGGAGAGGTATCTTGGGGCCCACTCGGTAATACAACATCACACACAAGCCTTGCAAGCAATGTGACTTAGTGTAAGTTACGGGATCTTGTATTACGGAACGAGTAAAGAGACTTGCCGGTAAACGAGATTGAAATAGGTATGCGGATACTGACGATCGAATCTCGGGAAGTAAGATACCGAAGGACAAAGGGAATGACATACGGGATTATATGAATCCTTGGCACTGAGGTTCAAACGATAAGATCTTCGTAGAATATGTAGGATCCAATATGGGCATCCAGGTCCCGCTATTGGGTATTGACCGAGGAGTCTCTCGGGTCATGTCTACATAGTTCTCGAACCCGCAGGGTCTGCACACTTAAGGTTCGACGTTGTTTTATGCGTATTTGAGTTATATGGTTGGTTACCGAATGTTGTTCGGAGTCCCGGATGTGATCACGGACGTCAAGAGGGTTTCCGGAATGGTCCGGAAACAAAGATTGATATATAGGATGACCTCATTTGTTTACCGGAAGGTTTTCGCAGTTACCGGGAATGTACCGAGAATGACGAATGGGTTCCGGGAGTTCACCGGGGGGGGCAACCCACCCCGGGGAAGCCCATAGGACTTGGGGGTGGCGCACCAGCCCTTAGTGGGCTGGTGGGACAGCCCAAGAAGGCCCTATGTGCCATAGGAAGAAAATCAAAGAGAAAAAAAAAGAGGAGGTGCGAAAAAGGGGAAGGACTCCTCCTTCCAAACCTAGTTGGACTCGGTTTGGAAGGGGAGGGTTGCCCCCCTTGGCTCGGCCAAACTCCTTGGGGGTCCTGGGACCCCAAGGCAAGGCTCCCCCTCTCCCCCCTATATATACGGAGGTTTTAGGGCTGATTTGACACAACTTTGCCACGGCAGCCCGACCACATATCTCCACGGTTTTACCTCTAGATCACGTTTCAGCGGAGCTCGGGCGGAGCTCTGCTGAGATAAGATCACCACCAACCTCCGGAGCACCGTCATGCTTCCGGAGAACTCATCTACCTCTCCGTCTCTCTTGCTGGATCAAGAAGGCCGAGATCATCGTCGAGTTGTACGTGTGCTGAACGCGGAGGTGCCGTCCGTTCGGCACTAGATCGTGGGACTGATCGCGGGACGGTTCGCGGGGCGGATCGAGGGACGTGAGGACGTTCCACTACATCAACTGCGTTCACTAACGCTTCTTCTGTGCGGTCTACAAGGGTACGTAGATCGAATATCCCCTCTCGTAGATGGACATCACCATGATAGGTCTTCGTGCGCGTAGGAAATTTTTTGTTTCCCATGCGACGTTCCCCAACAGTGGCATCATGAGCTAGGTTCATGCGTAGATGTCTTCTCGAATAGAACACAAAAGTTTTTGTGGGCGGTGATGTGCGTTTTGCTGCCCTTCTTAGTCTTTTCTTGATTCCGTGGTATTGTTGGATTGAAGCGGCTTGGACCGACATTACTCGTACGCTTACGAGAGACTGGTTCCATCGCTACGAGTAACCCCGTTGCTCAAAGATGACTGGCAAGTGTCAGTTTCTCCAACTTTAGTTGAATCGGATTTGACCTAGGAGGTCCTTGGATGAGGTTAAATAGCAACTCATATATCTCCGTTGTGGTGTTTGCGTAAGTAAGATGCGATCCTACTAGATACCCATGGTCACCACGTAAAACATGCAACAACAAAATTAGAGGACGTCTAACTTGTTTTTGCAGGGTATGCTTGTGATGTGATATGGCCAACGATGTGATGTGATATATTGGATGTATGAGATGATCATGTTGTAATAGATAATATCGACTTGCACGTCGATGGTACGGCAACCGGCAGGAGCCATAGGGTTGTCTTTAAACTAACGTTTGTGCTTGCAGATGCCTTTAGTATTTTGCTAGGTTGTAGCTTTAGTAGTAATAGCATGAGTAGCACGACAACCCCGATGGCGACACGTTGATGGAGATCATGGTGTGGCGCCGGTGACAAGAAGATCGTGCCGGTGCTTTGGTGATGGAGATCAAGGAGCACGTGATGATGGCCATATCATGTCACTTATGAATTGCATGTGATGTTAATCCTTTTATGCACCTTATTTTGCTTAGAACGACGGTAGAATTATGAGGTGATCTCTCACTAAAATTTCAAGACGAAATTGTGTTCTCCCCGACTGTGCACCGTTGCTACAGTTCGTCGTTTCGAGACACCACGTGATGATCGGGTGTGATAGACTCAACGTTCACATACAACGGGTGCAAAACAGTTGCGCACGCGGAACACTCGGGTTAAGCTTGACGAGCCTAGCATGTGCAGACATGGCCTCGGAACACATGAAACCGAAAGTTCGATCGTGAATCATATAGATGATATGATTAGCATAGGGATGCTTACCACTGAAACTATAATCAACTCACATGATGATCGGACTTGAGCTAGTGTAAGTGGATCATGAACCACTCAAATGACTAGAGAGATGTACTTTTTGAGTGGGAGTTTAGCGAGTAATTTGATTAAGTTAAACTCTAATTATCTTGAACATAGTCTAAGTCCACTTTGAATATATTTGTGTTGTAGATCATGGCTCACGCGACAGTCACCCTGAATTTTAATACGTTCCTAGAGAAAGCTAAGTTGAAAGATGATGGAAGCAACTTTGTAGATTGGGCTCGTAATCTTAAGCTAATCTTACAAGCTGGGAAGAAGGGTTATGTCCTTAATGCTGCGCTAGGAGATGAACCACCCGCTACGGCTGACCAGGATGTTAAGAACGCTTGGTTAGCACGTAAGGAGGACTACTCAGTAGTTCAATGTGCAGTCTTGTATGGCTTAGAACCGGGACTTCAACGTCGCTTTGAGCGTCATGGAGCATTTGAGATGTTCCAGGAGTTGAAGTTTATCTTTCAGAAGAACGCCCGGATCGAGGGGTATGAGACCTCCGATAAATTCTATGCTTGCAAGATGGAGGAGAACTCGTATGTCAGTGAACATGTGCTCAAAATGTCTGGGTACTCAAACCGTCTAGCTGAGCTGGGGATTGAACTCCCGCAAGAGGCTATCACTAACAGAATCCTTCAATCACTGCCGCCAAGCTATAAAGGCTTTGTGTTGAACTACAACATGCAAGGGATGAACAAGTCTCCCGGCGAGTTGTTTGCGATGCTGAAAGTCGCAGAGTCTGAACTCCGTAAAGAGCATCAAGTGTTGATGGTAATTAAGACCACTAGTTTCAAGAGAAACGGCAAAGGCAAGAAGGGTAATTCAAAGAAGAGTGGCAAGCATGTTGCCAATCCGACGAAAAAACCCAAAACTGGACCTAAGCCTGAAACAGAGTGTTACTATCGCAAGGGTATGGGTCAGTGGAAGCGCAATTTCCCCAAGTATCTGGCTGATAAGAAGGCGGCCAAAGAAAAATCAGGTATATTTGATATACATGTTATTGATGTGTACTTAACCGGCTCTCGTAGTAGTGCCTGGGTATTCGATACCGGTTCTGTTGCTCATATTTGCAACTCGTAACAGGAACTGCGGAATAGACGAAGGCTGGCGAAAGATGAAGTGACGATGCGCGTAGGAAATGGTTCCAAGGTTGATGCAATCGCCGTCGGCACAGTTTCACTTCAGTTACCATCAGGATTAGTTATGAACTTGAATCATTGTTATTTAGTGCCTGCATTGAGCATGAACATTATATCTGGATCTTGTTTATTGCGAGACGGTTACTCTTTTTAAGTCAGAGAATAATGGTTGTTCTATTTCTATGAGTAACATCTTTTATGGACTTGCACCCAATGTGAGAGGATTGTTCAGATCGAATCTTGATAGTGATACACACATACATAACATTGAGACCAAAAGAGTTAGAGTTAACAATGATAGCGCCATATTTTTGTGGCACTGCCGCTTAGGTCATATTGGTGTAAAGCGCATGAAGAAACTCCATGCCAATAGACTTTTGGAGTCACTTGACTTTGATTCACTTGACACGTGCGAACCATGCCTCATGGGCAAGATGACTAAAACTCCGTTCTCCGGAACAATGGAGCATGCAAGTGACTTGTTGGAAATCATACATACCGATGTGTGCGGTCCGATGAGCATGGAGGTACGCGGCGGATATCGTTATTTTCTCACCTTCACTGACGATTTGAATAGATATGGTTATGTCTACTTAATGAAGCACAAGTCTGAAACATTTGAAAAGTTCAAGCAATTTCAGAGTGAAGTTGAAAATCATCGTAACAAGAAGATCAAGTTCCTACGGTCTTATCGTGGGGGTGAATATCTGAGTTTCGAGTTTGGTGCTCACTTAAGACAATGTGGAATTGTTTCACAGTTGACACCGCCTGGAACACCACAGCGTAATGGTGTGTCCGAACGTCGTAATCGTACTTTATTAGAGATGGTGCGATCTATGATGTCTCTTACCGATTTGCCGTTATCGTTTTGGGGTTATGCATTAGAAACAGCTGCATTCACTTTAAATAGGGCACCATCAAAATCCGTTGAGACGACACCATACGAACCGTGGTATGGCAAAAAGCAAAGTTGTCGTTTCTTAAAGTTTGGGGATGTGATGCTTATGTCAAAAAGCTTCAGCCTGAAAAGCTGGAACCCAAAGCGGAAAAGTGCATCTTCATAGGTTACCCAAAAGAGACAGTTGGTTACACCTTCTACCTCAAATTCGAGGGCAAAGTGTTTGTTGCTAAAAACGGAGCTTTTTCTCGAGAAGGAGTTTCTCTCGAGAGAATTGAGTGGGAGGAAGATAAAACTTGATGAGGTTGTCGAACCTCTCATCCCTCTAGATGGTGGAGCAGGGCAAGGGGAAACCTGTGTCGTTGCGATGCCAGTTGAGGAGGAAGTTAATGATGATGATCATGAAACTCCGGTTCAAGTTTCTGTCGAACCACGCAGGTCGACGAGACCACGTGCTGCTCCAGAGTGGTACGATAATCCCGTCTTATCAATCATGTTGTTGGACAACAATGAACCTGCAAATTATGAAGAAGCAATGGTGGGCCCAGATTCCAACAAATGGCTAGAAGCCATGAAGTCCGAGATAGGATCCATGTATGAGAACAAAGTGTGGACTTTGGAAGTACTACCTGAGGGCCACAAGGCTATTCACAACAAATGGATCTTCAAGAGGAAGACGGACACTGATGGCAATGTGACCGTTTATAAAGCTCGACTTGTGGCAAAGGGTTTTTCACAAGTTCAAGGAGTTGACTACGATGAGACATTCTCACCCGTAGCGATGCTTAAGTCCGTCAGAATCATGTTAGCAATAGCTGCATTTTTCGATTATGAAATCTGGCAGATGGATGTCAAAACGGCGTTCCTTAACGGTTTCCTTAAGGAAGAGTTGTATATGATGCAACCCGAAGGTTTTGTCGATCCTAAGAATGCTAACAAGGTGTGCAAGCTCCAGCGATCCATTTATGGACTGGTGCAAGCATCTCGGAGTTGGAACAAACGCTTTGATGAGGTGATCAAAGCATTTGGGTTTATACAAGTGGTTGGAGAATCTTGTATTTACAAGAAAGTGAGTGAGCTCTGTGGCGTTTCTAATATTATATGTGGATGACATATTGCTGATTGGAAACAACGTAGAGTTTTTGGAGATCATAAAGGATTACTTGAATAAAAGTTTCTCTATGAAGGACCTTGGAGAAGCTGCTTACATTCTAGGCATTAAGATCTACAGGGATAGATCGAAACGCCTGAGAGGACTTTCACAAAGCACATACCTTGATAAAGTTTTGAAGAGGTTCAAAATGGAACAGTCCAAGAAAGGGTTCTTGCCAGTTCTACAAGGTACGAGATTGAGTAAGACTCAGTGCCCAGCAACTGATGAGGATAGAGAGCATATGAGCACCGTCCCCTATGCTTCAGCCATAGGTTCTATCATGTATGCAATGTTGTGCACTAGACCGGATGTTAGCCTGGCCATAAGTATGGCAGGTAGGTTCCAGAGTAATCCAGGAGTGGATCACTGGACGGCGGTCAAGAATATCCTGAAGTACCTGAAAAGGACTAAGGAGATGTTTCTCGTGTATGGAGGTGACGAAGAGCTCGCCGTAAAAGGTTACGTCGATGCAAGCTTTGACACAGATCCGGACGACTCTAAGTCGCAAACCGGATACGTATTTATTCTTAATGGGGGTGTGGTAAGCTGGTGAAGTTCCAAGCAGAGCGTCGTAGCAGATTCTACATGTGAAGCGGAGTACATGGCTGCCTCGGAGGCGGCTAAGGAGGGTGTCTGGATGAAGCAGTTCATGACGGATCTTGGAGTGGTGCCAAGCGCATTGAATCCAATAACCTTGTTCTGCGACAACACGGGTGCCATTGCCCTAGCAAAGGAACCACGGTTTCACAAGAAGTCCAGACACATCAAACGACGCTTCAACCTCATTCGCGACTACGTCGAAGGGGAGGACGTAAATATATGCAAAGTGCACAAGGATCTGAATGTAGCAGACCCGCTGACTAAACCTCTTCCACGGGCAAAGCATGATCAACACCAGAACTGTATGGGTGTTAGATTTATTACAATGTAATTCGCATGGTGATGTGAGGGTTAGATTATTGACTCTAGTGCAAGTGGGAGACTGTTGGAATTATGCCTTAGAGGCAATAATAAATATAGTTATTATTATAATTCCTATATCAAGATAATCGTTTCTTATCCATGCTATAATTGTATTGAATGAAGACTTATATACATGTGTGGATACATAGACAAAACACTGTCCCTAGCAAGCCTCTAGTTGGCTAGCCAGTTGATCAAAGATAGTCAGTGTCTTCTGATTATGAACAAGGTGTTGTTGCTTGATAACGGGATCACGTCATTAGGAGAATCACGTGATGGACTAGACCCAAACTAATAGATGTAGCATGTTGATCGTGTCATTTTGTTGCTACTGTTTTCTGCGTGTCAAGTATTTGTTCCTATGACCATGAGATCGTATAACTCACTGACACCGGAGGAATACTTTGTGTGTATCAAACGTCGCAACGTAACTGAGTGACTATAAAGATGCTCTACAGGTATCTCCGAAGGTGTTCGTTGAGTTAGTATGGATCGAGACTCGGATTTGTCACTCCGTGTGACAGAGAGGTATCTCGGGGCCCACTCGGTAATACAACATCACACACAAGCCTTGCAAGCAATGTGACTTAGTGTAAGTTATGGGATCTTGTATTACGGAACAAGTAAAGAGACTTGCCGGTAAACAAGATTGAAATAGGTATGCGGATACTGACGATCGAATCTCGGGCAAGTAACATACCGAAGGACAAAGGGAATGACATACGGGATTATATGAATCCTTGGCACTGAGCTTCCAACGATAAGATCTTCATAGAATATGTAGGAACCAATATGGGCATCCAGGTCCCGCTATTGGATATTGACCGAGGAGTCTCTCGGGTCATGTCTACATAGTTCTCGAACCCGCAGGGTCTGCACACTTAAGGTTCGACATTGTTTTATGCGTATTTGAGTTATATGGTTGGTTACCGAATGTTGTTCGGAGTCCCGGATGAGATCATGGATGTCACGAGGGTTTCCGGAATGGTCCGGAAACGAAGATTGATATATAGGATGACCTCATTTGATTACCGGAAGGTTTTCGGAGTTACCGGGAATGACGAATGGGTTCCGGGAGTTCACCGGGGGGGCAACCCACCCCGGGGAAGCCCATAGGCCTTGGGGATGGCGCACCAGCCCTTAGTGGGCTGGTGGGACAGCCCAAGAAGGCCCTATGCGCCATAGGAAGAAAATCAAAGAGAAAAAAAAGAGGAGGTGGGAAAAAGGGGAAGGACTCCTCCTTCCAAACCTAGTTGGACTCGGTTTGGAAGGGGAGGGTTGCCCCCCTTGGCTCGGCCGAACTCCTTGGGGGTCCTTGGACCCCAAGGCAAGGCTCCCCCTCTTCCCCCTATATATACGGAGGTTTTAGGGCTAATTTGACACAACTTTGCCACGGCAGCCCGACCACATATCTCCACGGTTTTACCTCTAGATCGCGTTTCTGCGGAGCTCGGGCGGAGCCCTGCTGAGATAAGATCACCACCAACCTCGGGAGCGCCGTCATGCTGCCGGATAACTCATCTACCTCTCCGTCTCTCTTGCTGGATCAAGAAGGCCGAGATCATCGTCGAGCTGTACGTGTGCTGAACGCGGAGGTGCCGTCCGTTCGGCACTAGATCGTGGGACTGATCGCGGGGCGGATCGAGGGACGTGAGGACGTTCCACTACATCAACCGCGTTCACTAACGCTTCTGCTGTGCGGTCTACAAGGGTACGTAGATTGAATATCCCCTCTCGTAGATGGACATCACCATGATAGGTCTTCGTGCGCGTAGGAAAATTTTTGTTTCCCATGCGACGTTCCCCAACATTAGTGACGTAATCAACAGCAACTAAGATGTGAGTATACCCATTGGATTTTGGAAAATGTCCCATATAATCAAAGCCCCAAACATCAAATGGTTCAATGACAAGTGAATAGTTCATAGGCATTTCCTGACGTTTACCGATATTACCTACTCTTTGACATTCGTCACAAGACAAGACAAACTTACGGGCATCCTTGAAGAGAGTGGGCTAATAGAAACCTGATTGCAATACCTTGTGTGCAGTTCTATCTCCCGCATGGTGTCCTCCGTAGGCCTCGGGGTGACACTTCTGTAGGATATGTCCATGTTCATGTTCAGGTACACAACGTCTAATAACACCATCTACTCCTTCCTTATAAAGGTGAGGATCATCCCAAAGTTAATGTCTCAAGTCAAAGAAGAATTTCTTCTTTTGCTGGTATGTGAAACTAGGTGGTATATATTTGGCAACGATATAGTTTGCATAATCAGCATACCACGGTGCACTACGTGAAGTATTGATGACATTCTATTGCTCATCGGGAAAGCTATCATCAATAGGTTGTGGGTCATCAAGAACGTTCTCTAACCTAGACAAGTTATCTGCTACGGGGTTATCAGCACCCTTTCTGTCGACAACGGGCAAATCAAATTCTTGTAGCAAGAGAACCCATCTGATAAGTCTAGGTTTAGCGTCCTTCTTCTCCATGAGGTACTTAATAGCAGTGTGGTCAGTGTGAATAGTGACTTTGGAATCAAGTATGTAAGACTTGAACTTTTCACATGCAAACACGACTGCTAAAAACTCCTTTTTCGTAGTAGCATAGTTTATTTGGGCATTGTCTAGAGTTTTACTAGCATAGTGAATAACATTCAACTTCGTATCAACTCTTTGCCCTAGGACAACACCAACAGCATAATCACTAGCATCACACATGATCTCAAAAGGTAGGTTCCAATCAGGTGGTTGAACAATAGGTGCACTTATCAAAGCCTTCTTAAGTATTTTGAAGGCTTCTTCACAATCATCGTCAAAGACAAAAGGAATATCATTTTGCAAGATATTGGTAAGAGGCCTAGAAATATTAGAGAAGTCTTTAATGAACCTTCTATAGAAATCAGCATGACCAAGGAAACTTCTTATACCTTTGATATCTGTGGGGCATGGCATTTTCTCGATTGCATCAACCTTAGCCTTATCGACTTCAATACCTCTTTCAGAAATTTTATGTCCTAAGACGATGCCTTCATTAACCATAAAGTGGCACTTCTCCCAATTCAAGACAAGATTGGTGTCTTTACATCTCTGCAAGACTCGATCAAGGTTGCTGAGGCAATCATCAAAAGAAGACCCATAAACGGAGAAGTCATCCATGAAAACCTCAACAATCTTTTCACAAAAGTCAGAGAATATAGCCATCATACATCTTTGAAAGGTAGCAGGTGCATTGCATAAGCCAAAAGGCATACGTCTATAAGCAAAGGTACCGAAAGGGCAGGTGAAAGTGGTTTTCTCCTGATCAGATTGTGCAACTAGTATTTGAGAGAAACCAGAATAACCGTCTAGAAAGCAGAAGTGTGTGTGTGTTTAGACAGTCTTTCTAGCATTTGGTCGATAAAAGGCAAAGGGTAATGATCTTTCCTAGTGGCTTTATTAAATTTCCTAAAATCGATCACCATCCTATAGCCAGTAATAATCCTCTGTGGGATCAATTCATCCTTATCATTAGGGACAACGGTAATGCCTCCCATCTTAGGGACGCAATGCACCAGACTCACCCAATCACTATGAGCAACAGGATAGATGATACCCGCTTCTAGGAGCTTTAGTATTTATTTTCTCACTACTTCTTTCATCTTAGGATTTAATCTCCTTTGATGATCAACAACTGGTTTGGAATCGGGATCAGTTTTAATCTTGTGCTGGCATAGAGTGGGACTAATGCCCTTAAGATCATCAAGAGTATATCCAATAGCGGCATGGTGCTTCCTCGGAGTTTTTAATAACTTCTTTTCTTCATGCTCTGAGAGGCTAGCACTAATAATAACAGGATATATCTCTTTTTCATCAAGATACGCATACTTAAGAGTATCAGGCAACTGTTTAAGCTCGAACACAGGATCACCCTTTGGTGGGGGTGGATCCCCAAGCAGTTCAACAGGCAAATTATTCTTAAGGATAGGATATTGTTCTAACACAGCCCTATCTATCTCATCCCTTTCATCCATATGCATATCATTTTCATGCTCAAGCAAGTATTGCTCTAAGGGATCAGTAGGAGGCACGACAATAGAAGCTAAGGAATAGTTTCATCCTTACTAGGAAACTCTTTTTCATGAGGTTGTCTACCAAACTTGGAGAAATTGAACTCATGTGACACACCTTCAAAGCCAACAGTGACAGTTTGCTTCTCACAGTCAATATGAGCATTGACAGTATTGAGGAAGGGTCTGCCAAATATGATGGGACAAAAGCTATCTTGAGTGGTAGCAAGAACGAGGAAATCAGCAGGATACTTCGTTTTACCACACAAGACTTCAACATCCCTAACAATTCCCACATGGCAGATAGTATCTCTATTGGCAAGCTAAATAGTGACATCAATAGGTTCTATCTCAACAGGTGCAATCTCATCTTTAATTTCATCATATAAGGATTGAGGTATTGCACTAACACTAGCACCCACGTTACATAAACCATGATAACAATGATCTCCTATCTTAACAGAAACAACAGGCGTGCCAACAACAGGCCTATGTTTGTCTCTAGCGTGAGGTTTAGCAATTCTAGCAGCATCTTCACAGAAGTGAATATTATGTCCCTCAACATCATCGGACAGAAGATCTTTGATAATAGCAATGCTAGGTTCAACTCTAATTTTCTCACGGGGTGTAGGTGTTCTAATGTAGCCTCTACGTATCACTGTTGAAGCTTTAGAATGATCCTTTATCCTAACAGGGAAAGGTGGTTTCTCAATGTAAGTACTCGGAACAATAGGATCATTATAGGCAATGACTTTCTCTTCAACTGGATTGGGTTTAACTACATTGACTTCTAAACGAGGATGATATTTAAACCACTTCTCTTTGGGGAGATCAATATGAGCAGCAAAATATTCACACAATGAAGCTACTATCTCAGAGTCAAGTCCATACTTAGCGCTAAAATCACAAAAAGTATTTGTTTCAACAAAGGATTTAACGCAATCAAACTTGAAATTCATACCTGACTCCTTACCTTCATCAAGCTCCCAATCTTCAAAGTTGCGTTTAGTTCTCTCCAATAAATTCCATTTGAAGTCAATATCTCTCTTCATAAAAGAACCGGTACAAGAAATGTCAAGCATGGTGCGATCATCATGAGAAAGACGAGCATAGAAGTTCTGAATGATAATTTCTCTCGAGAGCTCATGGTTGGGGCATGAATATAACATTGATTTAAGCCTCCCCCAAGCTTGAGCGATGCTTTCTCTGTCACGAGGCCAAAAATTATAAATATAATTCCGATCACGATGTACTAAATGCATAGGATAAAACTTTTGATGAAATTCGAATTTCAACCGATTGTAGTTCCATGATCCAGTATCATCACATAGCCTATACCATGTCAATGCCTTATCCTTCAAAGGTAAAGGAAAGACCTTCTTCTTGACCTCATCCTCGGGCAAACCTGCAAGCTTAAATAAACCACAAACTTCATCTACATAGATTAGATGCAAGTCTGGGTGTGATGTTCCATCTCCTGTAAAAGGATTAGCAAGCAGTTTCTCAAGCATACCCGAAGGAAATTCAAAGCAAATATATTCAGTAGGTGCAGCAGGTTGAGGAGCAAATCTTTGTGCTTCCGTTTGACGTGAAGATACCCCGAACAAGCCCCTCAAAGTATTCGTTTCCATCGTGACAAGTGACAATAAATTTCAGCACACTATCTGAATGTTTCCTTACCAAAGGCGCTTCACTCCCCGGCAACGGCGCCAGAAAAGAGTCTTGATGACCCACAAGTATAGGGTATCTATCATAGTCCTTTCGATAAGTAAGAGTGTCGAACCCAATGAGGAGCAAAAGGATCTGAAAAGTGGTTTTCGGCAAGGTAATATCTGCAGGCACCGAAAGTAGCGGTAACAAGTGGTTGTGTGGTGAGATGATTCGTAGCGAGCAACAAGTAACAAAAGTAGCAACAGTACAGCAAAGTGGACCAATCCCTTTTGTAGCAAGGGACAAGCCTAGACAAAGTCTTATAGGAGGAAAAACGCTCCCGAGGACACACGGGAATTTCTGTCATGCTAGTTTTCATCATGTTCATATGATTCGCGTTCGTTACTTTGATAGTTTGATATGTGGGTGGACCGGCGCTTGGGTACTACCCTTACTTGGACAAGCATCCCACTTATGATTAACCCCTCTCGCAAGCATCCGCAACTACAAAAGAAGAATTAAGACAAAGTCTAACCATAGCATTAAACTAGTGGATCCAAATCAGCCCCTTACGAAGCAACGCATAAACTAGGGTTTAAGCTTCTGTCACTCTAGCAACCCATCATCTACTTACTACTTCCCAATGCCTTCCTCTAGGCCCAAATAATGGTGAAGTGTTATGTAGTAGACATTCACATAACACCACTAGAGGAAAAATAGCATACAACACATCAAAATATTGAATGAATACCAAATTCACATGACTACTATTAGCATGACTTATCCCGTGTCCTCAGGAACAAAAGTAACTACTCACAAAGCATAATTATATTCATGACCAGAGAGGTAATGATTAGCATCAAGGATATGAACATAAACTCTTCCACCAAATAATCCAACTAGCATCAACTACAAAGAGTAATTAACACTACTAGCAACTTTACAAGTACCAACCGGAGTCGCGAGACGGAGATTGGTTACAAGAGATGAACTACGTTTTGGAGATGAGATAGTGCTGATGAAGATGTTGATGGTGATGAGTCCCCTCTGATGATAGGAGTGTTGGTGATGACGATGGCGACGATTTCCCCCTCCGGGAGGGAAGTTTCCCCGGCACGATCATCCTGCCGGAGCTCTAGATTGGTTCTGCTCAAGTTCCGCCTCGTGGCAGCGGCGAATCCTCCGAAAAGCCTCCTCCTGATTTTTTTTCCCGGACGAAGCCCTTCTTGTAGCAAAAGGGGGGAGCCAGAGGGCCAGCTGGGTGCCCACAAGCCCCCTAGGCGCGGCCACGGGGGTGGCCACGCCTAGCAGGCTTGTGGCCACCTGCTAGCGCCCCTCTGGCACTTCTTCAGCCCAGTATTTTTTATAAATCCCCAAAAAAATCCTCGTTGATTTTTACGGTGTTTGGAGTTGCACAGAATAGGTATCTCAACTTTGCTCCATTTTCAGGCCAGAATTCCAGCTGTCGGCATTCTCCCTCTTCATGTAAACCTTGCAAAATAAGAGAGAAAAGGCATAAGTATTGTACCGTGAAGTGAAATAACAGCCCAAGAAGCGATAAATATCAACATGAAAGCATGATGCAAAATGGAGGTATCACAAGCCAAGTTATATAATGAAAATTCCCACTAGTATATGGAAGTGTGAAAACTAGAGACTCTCTATCATGAAGAACTTGGTGCTACTATGAAACACAAGTGCGGAAAAAGTTAGTAGCATTATCCCTTCTCTCTTTTTCTCTCTCTCTCTCTTTTGTTTGGGCTCTTTGGCCTCTTTTCATTTTTCCTCACATGGGACAATGCTCTATTAATGATGATCATCACACTTCTATTTACTCACAACTCAACACTTAGAGCAATGATGACTCTATAGGAAATGCCTCCGGCAGTGTACCAGGATGTGCAACGATCTAGCTTAGCGTATGACGTTGAAACATCTCGCTAGCTATCTTACGATCATGCAATGGCAATATGTAAGTGACGGCACAAGTCATGAGACGGAACGGTGGTAGTTGCATGGCAATATATCTCAGAATGGCTATGAAAATGCCATAATAGGTAGGTATGGTGGCTGTTTTGAGGAAGGTATATGGTGGGTTTGTGCACTGGCGAAATTTGCGCGGCACTAGAGAAGCTAGCAATGGTGGAAGGTGAAAGTGCATCTATACCATGGACTCACATTAGTCATGAAGAACTCATATACTTATTGTGAAAGTTTTATTAGTAATCGAAACAAAGTGCTAAACGCATACTCCTAGGGGAAGGGTTGGTAGGTGTTAACCATCGCGCGATCGCGACCGCCACACAAAGGATGACAATCAATAAATCAATTATGCTCCGACTTCCTAACATAGCGGTTCACCATACGTGCATGCTATGGGAATCACTAACTTCAACACAAGTATTTCTAGATTCACGACACCCTACTAACATAACTCTAATATTACCAAATCCATGTCTCAAAACTAATAGATAGGAATCAAACTTCTATTTATAATCAATGCACACATGAATATGGAAGTTTTTATTATATCATCTTTAGGACTACTTTCATAGCATAACCCAATTACCAAGTTACTCAGAGAGAGCACTCCCAAAAAGATATAAGTGAAGATCGAGAGTTCTTATTTCTCCAAAATATGACACCACCATGCTCTAAAAATATCTAAGTGAAGCACTAGAGCAAAGTTATCTAGCTCAAAAGATATAAGTGAAGCACATGCGAGCTAAATTGCCTAACTCAAAAGATATAAGCGAAGCTCAAAGAGTATTCTAGGAAATTCACGATGAGTGCATGTCTCTCTCAAAAAGGTGTGAAGCAAGGATGATTGTGACACAACAAAAAGAAAATACTCCTATGATACACGACGCTCCAAGCAAAACACATATCATGTGGTGAATAAAAATATAGCCCCAAAGTAACGTTACCGATGGATTGAAGACGAAAGAGGGGATGCCTTCCCGGGGCATCCCCAAGCTTAGGCTTTTTCGTGTCCTTGAATTTGTCTTGGGATGCCTTGGGCATCCCCAAGCTTGATCTCTTTACACTCTTTATCCCATTGTCCATGAGAACATCACCCAAAACTTGAAAACTTCACAACACAAAACTTAAATAGAAACTCGTGATATCATTAGCATAACAAAACAAACCACCACCTCATTAGGTACTATAGCAAACTTGATTTCTATTTATATTGATGTTAGATTAGTGTATTCTCACTTTTACATGGCTAGTACCCCCCCCCCCCCCCCCGGTACTATCCATAGTTTCATCAAAATAAGCAATCAACACAACAAAAACAGAATCTGTCAAAAACAGACGAGTCTGTAGCAATCTGTATACTTCATATACTTCTGGTATCTCAAAAATTCTGAAAACTTATGAAAATTAGTGAAATTTTCATATAAACCAGAAGCAAAAAGAATCAACTCAAAATCTCTTTCTGGATAGGAATTAAAAATAATTTTGTGAGCGCAAAGTTTCTGTCTTTTTCAGCAAGATCAAACAACCATCACCAAAACTAGTCATAAAGGTTTTACTTGGCACAAACACAAAAAACATAATCATAACAGAATTATGAAGGTGTGGACACAACAAAACAGAAAGCAAAAGTCAAGGATAAATTCATTGGGTTGCCTCCCAACAAGCGCTATTGTTTAACGCCCTTAGCTAGGCATAAGGCGATAGAATCAAGTATCGTCGTCTTTGGTGCTCAAACCATAAGTAGCCCTCATCAGGGATTCATAAGGCAATCTTATTTTCTTTCTAGGAAAATGTTCCATGCCCTTCTTTAATGGAAATTGAAATCTAATATTCCCTCCCTTCATATCGATGATAGCATCAATAGTCCTAAGGAAAGGTCTACCAAGAATGATGGGACATGTCGGATTGCAATCAATATCAAGCACAATGAAATCTACGGGTACATAGTTCCTATTTGCAATAATAAGAACATCATTTATCCTTCCCATAGGTTTCTTAACAGTAGAATCCACACGATGCAAATTAAGAGAGCACTCATCAATCTCATTGAAGCCTAGAACATCACATAAAGACTTTGGAATAGCGAAAACACTAGCATCCAAATCACACAAAGCATTGCATTCATAGTTTTTGATCTTGATTTTGATAGTAGGTTCCCACTCATCATGAAGTTTTCTAGGAATAGAAACTTCCAACTCAAGTTTCTATTCAAGAGATTTCATCATAGCATCGACGATATGATCGGTAAAAGCCTTGTTTTGGCTATAAGCGTGTGGAGAGTTTAGCATGGATTGCATCAAGGAAATACATTCAATCAAAGAGCAACTATCATAATTGAATTCCTTGAAATCCAAAGTAGTAATTTCATTACTACTCAAAGTTTTGATATCCTCTACTCCACTTTCAATGCTTTTAGCATCAAGATAGATAGACTCCGAATCATTGGGGCGTTTCTCAACCAAAGTGGATTCATATCCAGCCCCATCATCATTAGGTTTGACATTAGAAAACAAGGATTCAATGGGAGTCACACCAAGCACTTTAAGATCTTCGTGATTCTCATCACATATTTCAGGTTTAGCAGTCATTTTATTGACTAAGGTAGCCTGTTTATCAGAAATTTGGCCTACCAATTTTTCAAGACGAGCAAACTGAGAATTTAGCGCAAGGAATTCTTTGGCCATATCATCAACTTCTTTATTCATAAAAGCCATAAAATAATTTTGCTCCCTTAGTTCTCTACGAAAGTAACTATTATAATCAAACTGTGTAGACATGAAGCCTTTAACACTAGTTTCAATCTCTCCCAACCTTTTATAGTAAGCATCATAATCCTTTGGCTGGGCAATACAGGTCTTAGCAGGCAGACAAACGCACAAGCGAACAGAAAGCAAGCGAAAGAAAAGGGCGAACGAAAAAGGCAAATATTTTTTGTAATTTTTGTTTTTAAGAAGTGGGGGAGAAGAAAACGAGAGGCAAAAAAGTAAATGCAAGAGATAAGTTTGCGACAGTTACTTGGATATGCTTCACTTAGAATAGTCCCCGGTGCCAGAAATTGACATGTTGAAGGAAGACTATTCTTGACCTGATACTCCCCGGCAACGGCACGAGAAATTCTTCTTGCTACCTCTTGAGCTTGCGTTGGTTTTTTCCTTGAAGAGGAAAGGGTGATGCAGCACAATAGCAGTAAGTATTTCCCTCAGTTTGAGAACCAAGGTATCAATCCAGTAGGAGTATCAAGACAAGTCTCCAAAGTACCTGCACAAAAACAACAAACTTGCACCCAACGCTATAAAGGGGTTGACAATCCCTTCACGATTGATTGCAAGGTAAGATCTGAAGGCGGGAAGTGCAACAAAGTGAAAGTGTAGAGCTGAAAATATGAAGTGAAGTAGACCCGGGGGCCATAGTGTTCACTAGAGGCTTCTCTCATGATAGCAAGTATTACGGTGGGTGAACGAATTACTGTCGAGCAATTGATAGAACCGCGCAAAGTCATGACGATATCTAAGGCAAGGATCATACATATAGGCATCACGTCCGAGACAAGTAGATCGATACTGTCTGCATCTACTACTATTACTCCACACATCGACCACTATCCAGCATGCATCTAATGTATTGAGTTCATAACAAACAGAGTAACGCCTTAAACAAGATGACATGATGTAGAGGGAAAAATTCATGCAATAGATATAAACCCCATCTTTTTAACCTTGATGGCAACAACACGATGCGTGCCTCGCTACCCCTTTTGTCACTGGGTGAGGACACCGCATGGTATGAACCCAAAACCAAGCACTTCTCCCATTGCAAGAATTATAGATCAAGTTGGCCAAACGAAACCCACAAATCGAAGAGAATTACAAGGATACAAAATCATGCATATAAGAGATCAGAGAAGACTCAAATAATATTCATAGATAATCTGATAATAAATCCACAATTCATCAGATCTCGACAAACACACCGCAAAAGAAGATTACATCGGATAGATCTCCATGAAGATCATGGAGAACTTTGTATTGAAGATCCAAGAGAGAGAAGAAGCCATCTAGCTACTAGTTATGGACCCGAAGGTCTGTGGTGAACTACTCACGCATCATCGGAGAGGCAATGGTGTTGATGAAGAAGCCCTCCATGTCCGAATCTCCCCTCCGGCAGGGGACCAGAACGTGCCCCAGATGGGATCTTGTGGAGACAGAAGCTTGCGGCGGCGGAAAAGTATTTTCGTGGCTCTCTCCTCTGGTTTCGGATTTTTAGGGAATTTATAGGCGGAAGAAGTAGGGCAAAGGATCCACGGGGGGGCACAAGCCTGGTAGGCACCCCCCCAGGCTGCGGCTAGGGGGCTTGTGGCCTCCCCCGGGATCCTTTGCCTTGGTTCTCAAGTTCCCTGCGTATCTTCTGTTACGAAAAAAATCATTTCAAAGATTTTATTCCGTTTGGACTCCGTTTAATATTCTCCTCTGAAAAAGGTCAAAAACACGGAAAAAACAGGAACTGGCACTTGGCACTGAGTTAATAGGTTAGTCCCAAAAAGATATAAAATGCATACAAAACATCCAAAGTTGATAAGGTAATAGCATGGAACCATCAAAAATTATAGATACGTTGGAGACGTATCAAATGTTAATCCTTTTATGCACCTTATTTTTCTTAGAACGACGGTAGCATTATAAGGTGATCTCTCACTGAAATTTCAAGACGAAATTGTGTTCTCCCCGACTGTGCACCGTTGCGACAGTTCGTCGTTTCGAGATACCACGTGATGTTCGGGTGTGATAGACTCAACATTCACATACAACGGGTGCAAAACAGTTGCACGCGCGAAACACTCGGGTTAAACTTGACGAGCCTAGCATGTGTAGACATGGCCTTGGAACACATGAGATCGAAAGGTCGAGCATGAAACATATAGTTGATATGATTAGCATAGGGATGCCTACCACTGAAACTACTCTCAACTCATGTGATGATCGGACTTGAGTTAGTGAATTTGGATCATGCACCACTCAAAAGACTAGAGAGGTGTACTTTTTGAGTGGGAGTTTAGCAAGTAATTTGATTAGTTAAACTCTAATTATCTTGAACATAGTCTAATTCCACTTTGAAATATTTGTGTTGTAGATCAATGGCTGACGCGACAGTCACCCTGAATTTTAATACGTTCCTAGAGAAAGCTAAGTTGAAAGATGATGGAAGCAACTTTGTAGACTCGGCTCGTAATCTTAAGTTGCTCCTGCAAGCTAGGAAGAAGGATTATGTCCTTAATGCTGCGTTAGGAGATGAACCACCCGCTACGGCTGACCAAGATGTTAAGAACGCTTGGTTAACGCGTAAGGAGGACTACACAGTAGTTCAATGTGCAGTCTTGTATGGCTTAGAGTCGGGACTTCAACGTCGCTTTGAGCGTCATGGATCATATGAGATGTTCCAGGAGTTGAAGTTTATCTTTCAGAAGAACGCCCGGATCGAGAGGTATGATACCTTCGATAAATTCTATGCTTGCAGGATGGAGGATAATTCGTGTGTCAGTGAACATGTGCACAAAATGTGTGGTTACTCAAACCGTCTAGCTGAGCTGGGGATTGAACTCCCGCAAGAGGCTATCACTGACAGAATTCTTCAATCACTGCCGCCAAGCTACAAGAGCTTTGTGTTGAACTATAACATGCAAGGGATGAACAAGTCACCCGGCGAGTTGTTCGCGATGCTGAAAGTCGCAGAGTCAGAACTCCGAAAAGAGCGTCAAGTGTTGATGGTCAATAAGACCACTAGTTTCAAGAGAAACGGCAAAGGCAAGAAGGGTAACTCCAAGAAGAACGGCAAGCCTGTTGCCAATCCGACGAAGAAACCCAAGGCTGGGCCTAAGCCTGAAACAGAGTGTTATTATTGCAAGGGACTGGGTCACTGGAAGCGCAACTGCCCCAAGTATTTGGCTGATAAGAAGGCGGTCAAGGAAAAATTAGGTATATTCAATATACATGTTATTGATGTGTACTTAACCAGCTCTCGTAGTAGTGCCTGGGTATTCGATACCGGTTCTATTGCTCATATTTGCAACTCGAAACAGGAACTACGGAATAAACGAAGGTTGGCGAAGGATGAAGTGATGATGCGTGTGGGAAATGGTTCCAAGATTGATGCAATCGTCGTCGGTACAGTTTCACTTCAGTTACCATCAGGATTAGTTATGAACTTAAATAATTTTTATTTAGTGTCTGTGTTAAGCATGAACATTATATCTGGATCTTGTTTATTGCGAGACGGTTACTCGTTTAAGTAAGAGAATAATGGCTGTTCTATTTCTATGAGTAATATATTTTATGGTGATGCACCCAATGTGAGAGGATTGTTCAATTAAATCTTGGTAGCGATAATACACATATACATAACATTGAGACCAAAAGAGTTAGAGTTAACTATGATAGCGCCATGTTTTTGTGGCACTGCCGCTTAGGTCATATTGGTGTAAAGCGCATGAAGTAACTCCATTCCGATGGACTTTTGGAGTCACTTGACTTTGATTCACTTGACACGTGCAAACCATGCCTCATGGGCAAGATGACTAAGACTCCATTCTCCGGAACAATGGAGCGTGCAAGTGACTTGTTGGAAATCATACATACCGATGTGTGCGGTCCGATGAGTGTGGAGGCGCGCGGCGGATATTGTTATTTTCTCACCTTCACTGACGATTTGAGTAGGTATGAATATATCTACTTGATGAAGCACAACTCTGAAACGCTTGAGAAGTTCAAGCAATTTCAGAGTGAAGTTGAAAATAATCGTAACAAGAAGATCAAGTTCCTACGGTCTAATCGTGGGGGTGAATATCTGAGTTTCGAGTTTGGTGCTCACTTAAGACAATGTGGAATTGTTTCACAGTTGACACCGCCTGGAACACCACAGCGTAATGGTGTGTCCGAATGTCGTAATCGTACTTTGTTAGAAATGGTGCGATCTATGATGTCTCTTACCGATTTGCCGTTATCGTTTTGGGGTTATGCATTAGAGACAGCTGCATTCACTTTAAATAGGGCACCATCAAAATCCGTTGAGACGACGCCATACAAACTGTGGTATGGCAAAAGACCGAAGTTGTCGTTTCTTAAAGTTTGGGGATGTGATGCTTATGTCAAAAAGCTTCAGCCTGAAAAGCTGGAACCCAAAGCGGAAAAGTGTGTCTTCATAGGTTACCCAAAGGAGACAGTTGGGTACACCTTCTATCTCAAATCCGAGGGCAAAGTGTTTGTTGCTAAAAACAGAGCTTTTCTTGAGAAGGAGTTTCTTTCGAAAGAATTGAGTAGGAGGAAGATAGAACTTGATGAGGTTGTCAAACCTCTAGTCCCTCTAGATGGTGGCGCAGGGCAAGGGGAAACCCCTGTCGTTGCGACGCCGGTTGAGGAGGAAGTTGATGATCATGATCATGAAACTTCGAATCAAGTTCCTATCGGACCTCGCAGGTCGACAAGATCACGTACTACTCCTGAGTGGTACGGTAATCATGTCTTATCAATTATGTTGTTAGACAACAATGAACCTGTGAATTATGAAGAAGCAATGGCGGGCCCGGATTCTAACAAATGGCTGGAGGCCATGAAGTTCAAGATAGGATCTATGTACGAAAACAAAGGATGGACTTTGGAAGTACTACCTAAAGTCCGCAAGGCTATTCAGAACAAATGGATCTTTAAGGAGAAGACGGACGCAGATGGTAATGTGACCGTTTATAAAGCTTGACTTGTGGCAAAGGGTTTTTCACACGTTCAAGGAGTTGACTACGATGAGACGTTCTCACCGGTAGCGATGCTTAAGTCGTCCGAATCATGTTAACAATAGCTGCATTTTTGGATTATGAAATCTGACAGATGGATGTCAAAACGGCGTTCCTTAACGGTTTTCTTAAGGAAGAGTTGTATATGATGCAACCCGAAGGTTTTGTCGATCCAAAGAATGCTAACAAAGTGTGCAAGCTCCAGCGATCCATTTATGGACTGGTGCAAGCATCTCGGAGTTGGAATAAGCGCTTTGATGAGGTGATCAAAGCATTTGGGTTTATACAGGTGGTTGGAGAATCTTGTATTTACAAGAAAGTGAGTGGGAGCTATGTGGCGTTTCTAATATTATATGTGGATGACATATTGCTGATTGGAAACAACGTAGAGTTTTTGGAGAGCGTAAAGGATTACTTGGATAAAAGTTTCTCTATGAAGGACCTAGGAGAAGCTGCTTACATTCTAGGCATTAAGATCTATAGGGATAGATCGAGACGCATGATAGGACTTTCACAAAGCACATACCTTGATAAAGTTTTGAAGAAGTTCAAAATGGAACAGTCCAAGAAAGGGTTCTTGCCAGTGGTAACATGTGCTCAAAATGTCTATGCTTGCAAGATGAAGGAGAATTCGTCTATTAGTGAACGTAAGATGGACCCCCAAACATTGTTGCAGCATCCCGTCCCTTCCTCAGGGTTGTGCTCAAAAATCGATTGGCACGAGTTATAAATTCAAGAGACGTACCAATAGGAAATGCGTAAATCTAAACTCTAGACCAACAAAAGGGGTCTTTCGAGTATCCCCAGGTTGGTACAAACTTGAAGCGTCCGAACGGAGGTCATGGAGTCATGACTTGTGGGGGACATGGCACCAGTTGAGACACTGTCATGTGCGAAAGTTGTGACAGTTATGCTCTTCGGGCAATCATTCAAACGCAGTGCAAGTGTAGACACTTACGCCGCGGGTATGGAGTTTTTGAGCTCGAGCTCAAATGAGCTCGGTGAACAATAAACCCTAAAAAAATAAAAAATAAATCAGATTTTTTTTTAGGTGAAAACATTGACAAAAGTTTTACCTACTCACAAAATTCCATCTTCAAATCACATTCTTACAAGTCATGGCAAGAAAAACAATATTGATGCTTCAAAAATGTTATTTTCAGAAGCATTTTGGAGTGCTGATTTTTTAAAAAAAAAAATTGTCACGCCTTCTGAATGTCTTTTCAAGATAAATTTTTGTAAGCACATAAAACTTTTGTTAATGTTTGTAAAAAAAACAGAATTTATTTATTTATTTATTTATTTTTCTTCTGATTTTACTGTTTATCACAAGCTCAAACAAGCTAGCGAGCAGAAGATGACTTTTATCGCGACAGGACTATACAATTATACATAGCCCATAGGATGAGCAGAAATCTACTCTGGAGTCGATGTACATCCAAATCAATATTTTATGTACAAACAGGATATAGGTATGTTTATTAGCTTTAGGTACAAGGACGGACCCTTCCCAACAACCAGCAACACTCATTCAAAAGAACGACCGTGTTTGCTGCCTGTTTCAACAGACGTTATATACAGCAAACATGGGCCCAAAAATGCACTACCTATCACAGGCATGCCAAACCAAACGAGTTCCTTCAATCGCATTCACAGGACTCTTCAGTGAAATGTCTTCCCGCAGATCTTCTAGCTCCTATATACCGCTCAGATCAGCGCAAACTTACGATTACATACATATATATGGGAGGGATGCAACTTCTCCAAGTTTAATATGCTCTTCATTCATGGACCTCTTGCGCTCTTTTGCCTCTTCTCTTCAAGTTGTGAGGCCTCGTTCAACATGTCGGTGGCGTCACTCTGCATGTCTAACTTGGACAGGGCGACTGCCTGCATGTAGAAAGCTGTCGGCCAATCGGGATACACGCATTGCGCTTGCATTGCGTCCCGGAGGGCAGCGTCAGGTTGGTCACACATCAGGTGGCACAAGCTTCGCCTGGCGTAAACCGTTGGTGACACCATTGTCCCGACATCAACAAACTGTGAAACAATCACAGGCAAAGGATTGATCAGAAATATTTTATAGTGACTTGGAGACCATCTTATAGATCTAAATGAGGCACTACCTGAGTATAACAGTCTATGGCTGCTTTAAAGTCCTTGTCTCGGAAAGCAAAGTCGCCCTGTTTCCGGGCGTCCAACATATCCCTCATCTGCTGTGTCCATTCTTGGAACGATAACTGCAACATGGAGACCGGTGAAGATACAGCCCTGCAGAAAGGACATGCTGGAAACAGAATGCAGTGCTCTTTACCTCGTTACTCCCTTCATCATCTCTGTAATGCATCGAGACTAGAATCTGATGTATGGCAGTTAGGTCCATCCTTGAACAGGCTTCTCCCATGGCAGAAAGAGGGTGCTGTGGCTGTGGAGGAGGGCTAGGTGGTGCCTTTGATAGTTCATCAGGTTTCGCAACTCCAAGCATCACATAAGATGGCACCTGCTTTGTATTTTGCAACAAGAACAGCCGTAATCATCAGAGATATATGTCATGTTACTCATCTAGCGAAATTATGTCATTCCTAACACAGAAGTAACAGAACACAATGTTACAAAATTCCAATTCCACCTAGATAAATAAGAAAAGTTCTGCTTCGGTACACCCCCCCTAAACACAAGGACGGCTCAGATTAGCCCATACCTCTTCATAAGAAAGGGCATGATAGTCTTATTAGAAACTCTTCGTCCGCGGTACACGATGTACACGTGTACAGCAAGCTGGGCCGGCCCATCTTTTTTTCTGATTTTAAACCGCAGGCCCATCTTTCTTTCTTTTTGTTCGGTTATTCCTTTCCTATTTTCGTTTTCTTTTTTTTTCTGTTCATTTTTGTTTTCCTTTTTCCTTTGCAATGGGCAAACTTTTTCAGTTTTGCTTTTTTTAAGAAAATCTATGAAGCTTTTTAATATTGATGAACTTTATTCAAAATTGATTAACTTTCGATAAACCTTTTTCAAAATGAATGATTTTTTCAAAGTCAATGACTTTTTGCCAAAATCGATGGACTTTTTTCAAAATTCATGAAATATTTTTCATATGATTGAACTTTTTTTTCTAAAATCTGTGACTTCTTTTTCAATTCATGGTATTTTTAATTTGTGAACGTGTTGTAAATCTACGGAGCCTTCTAGCCTACTCGGACACCCTCCGTTGAACATGATCTACTTTTAGACATGCTTCAAATAGCCTCAACATTTTTAAGCAGGTGGACATGCACATGGTAGGCATCTATGTCCGGTTTGAACGATTTCCAAAACTATATGCAAGTTGCAACATGTCCATGCATTTATCAGCTTTTCTTTTCTAAGAAAACTCTAGAAAATGCAAAATTTATCAAAACTAAAATAACTTATCATGGTGCCTTGAATTGGTCATACAAGGCCACGGGAAAAATTGCGGCCATTTCAAGGATGTCGAGAAACAACATGCTCTCAAATGGAGCCTTGTGACGTACCCAAACACCCTATGTTGAACATGGTCATTTTTTGGATATGCTTGAAATTAACCCAACTTTTGCAAGCAGGTGGGCATGCTCATGGTAGGAATCATGCCAAGTTTAAACGATTTTTGACACCATATGCAAGTTGTGACACGTCCGGCAATTATAGCCCTTTTTTGACCAAGAAAACTTCATAAAACATAGAATTTGTAGAAAACCAAAAAACCTTGTCATGATTTCTTGAACGGAGACTTTACAAACATTCTACAGATGTCATTCTTGAACGGAGGCCAAGGAAAAAAGATAGGGTCATTTTACTGATGTCGAGAAACAACTTGCTCTCAAATGGAGACTTCTCACCTACCCTAACACCTAACGCTGAACATGGTGACTTATTCTACACGAATACAAAACATGTTTGAGCAAATTAAAAAAAATGGTTTCAAATTTTCGTTCTTTTTTTTTGAAATCTTCTGAAATTCCAAATTTGTTAGTGTTTTTCATAAAATGTTAAAAATATAAAAATGTCCGTGTTCAAATTTTTGTTTGCGCTTTTTAAAGTGCTCGTGTTTTGACATTATGAGCAATTTTTAGTAATACAAACATTCTGAGGAATTCTTAAAATGTGCGTGTTTTGAAGAACTTGTTCATAGTTTCAGAAAATGGCCGCATTTTCAATGTTCCTGTTTTCAAAAAATGTTCGTATTTTCAAAAAATGTACTCGTTTTCAGTTTTGTTCCTATTGTTTTTATAAGAAGTTTTAGATTCCGAAATATTGTCCTCAAAAGGTTTGAGTTTTTAAAGTATGCTCACAAATTTTAAAAAAGTTCGGGCTTCAAAAATATTACTTTGTAATAAATTCACGTACGAAGTTTCAAAATTAATAATATTTCGGGGCTTGTGATATTATGCACTCGCGGGAGCTTGTGTGTTAGGTCCGCTCACCCATTTTAGTATTTGTGAATTTGTATTTAAGTGCTGCCTCTTTCTTTGGTTTCTTTAAGTGTGTCACCGCAAATCTAGCACTTGAGGCAGCCAGCCGAAGTGGTTAGCAACCAAAGCGGTTCTATCCCTGGTCATGAATTCAATTCCCATCTTGGGCGCAATTTTTATTGATTTTCCACCACGCCCTACCGCAAATGGGCTGGCCTAGTGCCTGTGTCCTATTGCGGCGTACAGGAGGTCCTTCATCGTATGACGTATATGAGTTGTCAAAGGTCTAAATTACCCTTTATATGCTTTGTGAGGGGGGTGTACTGAAGTGGGGCTCAAATAAGAAACATAACATACTGAACACATTTTGGGACATACAACCTTTGCACAGTCCTGAAAGACATAGATCATATACTCTATGCCGAAGTGGCCATACGAGAGTACTGAGTACTTATTGGATATTTAATATCATCACTTCATGCAATCAAAGTCCAAAAGTCATCATCACTAAATGGCTGGTCACTAGTCCCTCCATCCAGGTATATAGGGTGTATTTTGATTAGTTAACAAGGCTTTAACCAACAATTACTTCGTTAATATACAGTTTATGTGATACAAAATCACAATCCTAAGTGCATTTGAATACAAATGCAATGACATCAACTTTGTGTCACATAAACTACATGCTAATGGGCTAGGTGCAACATAACGCCACAGTTACCCACATTTCGACCAAAGGGCCTGAAAGGGCCAACGAAAATACTTCTGAACAACAAACACGAAAAACTCTCAAGTACATAACTGAAATGTCAGGAAACATCATGGGAATGCGGAAGTTACACTATCATGTCATTAGCTTGAATGATAGGGAAAAAAGGGGTCTGTAGTTCAATGCTTACACATCTTAATTCATAGTAAAAAAATAGAAGAAACATAAGAATAGAGGAGTAGATGTTATTACCTCTGATTTTGTTTGCAGTGGCTCAAGAATGGAAACCAACTTTTTTATATCAGGCCGATCTCTTGGTTCGTACTGCAAACATTGAGAAGCAAGATTCACCAAAGTAGTAGCCTCCTCTGTTGAGTAGTTCCCCTCCAAATGTGAATCCATTAGTGCTTGGATGTTTCTACTTCTTATCATATCAAGTGCCTGCGTGCAATGAATGCATATACCCATCATTACCAGTGTGCACACTATTGTAAATTGTCTTGTTAACTGGTGATAGACTTTGGTAAATAATTATACAGGCCATAGTTTCTACACACAACGAATTGAGTCAGTTGCACAGAATTCCAACAATATTTAGTGGGATGGTAGAGGTTTTCGGATATGGGTGTTCAAAATGATAAACAAATTATCCAACATAAGAAGGAAACTGTATTCGTGCGACCCAAAAATTGCATGAGGCTACCTGCCTGAGGTGCTAGTTGGACTAATAAAATGCTCAGGAGCACATGGCCTTTGGGTGCAGCGTTTGGACGGTGGCACGGGTATTATTCAACAGATTTGGCTGGCGAACCAGTAGTAGATTATGTGTTTGACTCATGTAATCTCATTTTCGACTGCTCACAGTTGTGTTCTATCTTTTTTCCTTTGTATTCATGACTGTTACGTACATTGGATAATTTGTTAACAAAATGGCTCTGTGCGTCATGATGATGCAGAGGCCGTGCCTATCCCCTTTCGGAAAAATAAAGTCCGAAGGGGCATAGGGTGAGGGTGAAGTGAACTCCAACCAGTAAACGCTGTACTGCCACCGAGTGTGTCACACCGATCATGCCTGTCATGAGCAAGGCAAGTGACACAGATGACGCAAGCAACAGTGTATAGCATTCAGCCGGCCAACACAAGGAGCTACTCTATGCTTGAAGGGGGGGGGGGGGGGCTAGAGTGTTTCACTCGGGTAAGCTGACACTGCCTGGTGGGCCAATCATACAGCACACGAATGACTTCTGTAATGAGCATTCCATTGGTCAGAAGCATAGATCTCAGCCTGGATGTGCAATGACCATGTTTATTGGCTAAACAATACTGCAATCACTTCAAATAGTAATATAGATTATATGTAAGAATTTCTTGGCAGAAAACCTGTGTATGCGTGCTAGCTTGTACAGCTAAATATGAAATTCAACATTAATGTTTTCGTTACAGTTCAATCTGCATGCATGGTTGTTCGACTGGTATTTGTGCTGAGAAAAACCAAACAAGTATCTCTTTGGTATAATTATGTATTTCTTTAGCTGAATATGATGGAAGCTAAGAAAACATGCTTAACAAGGAACTTACATGGGAAGGAGGTATGCGCTTTCCACTGAGAAGATCGATGAGTACAGTGCCAAAACTGAATATGACGCTTTCTGCTGTGACCCTGCCTGAAAGAAAGAAAAAATATACTCAAAATATGCATCGGTGGTGCCTATGTCTACATTAATAATGCAGAAAAGACTCCTTATGACCTCTATATAATGCTCGCTCCGGCCCTTTTTACTCCGAATTTAAGATTTGTCTAAAGTCAAACTTCATAAAATTTGACCAATTTTATAGAGAAAAATATCAACTTTCACAATACGAAATCAATATCATTAGATGCGTCATGAATTTAGGTTTCATATTGTATAGCTTCAATATTGAAGATGTTGATATTTTTTCATACAAATACGGTCAAACTTTACGAAGTTTGACTTCAGATAAATCTTATATGTGGAATCAAAAGGACCGGAGGGAGTACATTGAACCAATATCTTAACAAAGGTACTATATTTGTCTTTCCAGTGAAAAAAATTGTTATTCAGTGCCAATAGATTAAAGCTTCATCCCCTGAAATTCCTATTTTTTTGAGAAGTGGAGGATAGCAATAATAAAACTGAACTCCTACAAGAAGAAATATTTCATTACTAAATAAGAAAAGGGCTAAATACCATTTCTCAGATATTCTGGAGGTGTGTACGCTAGATTTGTGCTATAACTTTTCCCATCCCTGCTGTTTTTCATCAGACCAAAGCATGAGAGACGCGGATCACCATTCTGCAACCAGAAAGGTTGTTAGACGCTTCGCTTACATGCATGATAATTGGTACAAAATGACATGTTCAACTGTTAGATGCTATCAACAACTCATAAAACCTACTTGGTGAAGTTGTAAATAAATTGAATGCATCACATCTTCCAAATGTCAATGTAAGTTCTGCTAAACAATTTTCCTAGTAACCGAATTATCCTAGTTTATATGTGTCATAAACAGTGCAGAAAAAGACAGCTTACTGCTAACATTTCCGTTTCTTGTTAACAGAAAAAATCTTAACTATTTTTAGGTAAAAAGAAATCTAAACCTGAAAACCTCTAAACATCGCCACCATGGCCATTAGCACAAGACAGTAGTCATTGGTCTGACAGAGTTCTATATACTTAAACAGACTTGTCTTACTGATCATTTACCTCGTCAAAGAGGACTCTGTATGCATTTAGGTCATGATATAAAGAGCGTTCCTCATTGCTGCAATATCCCAATGCTTCGGCAATGTAGCATGCGACTCTCAGACGCATAGCCCATTCAATAGTCTGGTTTTCCCCTGCACAACGGCAAAAGTATGGCGAAGAGCAAATTAATTTGATAGTTATTTCCAAGGCCGTAACAAGTATGATAAGTGCCATCACTTGTCGATATTTAACTCAAAATGACCAAATTAGCAATCACAAACAGGATGTGTGCAATATTTCCCTTGTATCCAAGGTGATAATCAAAATAACAAGTGAGCATGGGAGCTGGGAACCTAAGGGGAGGTCAATCAAGCATTAACTATCAATATCCTAAGTTCTACATCAAAATGCTGCAAGCAGCTGCACTGAGTAGAAGCCTTGTGCAGAAATAATAACTTCCCTTTGGTGATAAATGTCATCACCAGTAAGTCTTTAACTCAAGAATGACAGAATTAGCAATCACAAACAGGATTTGTTTAATATACATAGAAACTCATATCATTTGTGATAAACTACACTCAATTGCAGCCAGGGAGATAATCAAAATAATAACAAGTATGAACTATCAATTGCTTAAGTTCGATATCAAAATGCTGCAAACAACTGCACTGAGTAGAAGCCTTGTGCAGACACAGTAACTTGCCAAATTCCGCACTTGCTTACCTCGTCCCATAATTCAGCGACATGCACTAAAGCAAAGGATCCCCAGGTTCAGTAGAATCAAGAAACGGCCCGGGCAACTACTAAGCAAAGACAATATGCGCGGGGCTACTTGGGGGACTCACAGTGGAACAGGTGCTTGGCGAGGGTATCGTTGGACATGAACTCGGCGACAAGCAGCCGCTCGTCGCCGTCGCAGCAGTAGCCGATGAGGTTTGCCAGCCTCCGGTGCCGCAGCTTGCCCACCCCCTTCGCCTCCTCCTGGAAACCGACCAAACGAGCAATTCGTCAAAACCATATGTCCCCTCTAAACCCCCAATTCAGCCACACACCAAACCACGAGCTCCTCGCCTCCTCTCCCTCCCTACCTACCGCGAACTGCTTGGGGTCGGGCCAGGCATGCTTGGCGAACTTCTTGACGGCGATGGCGCGAGGGGCGGCGCCTCCCCGCAGCCGGCCCCTGTAGACGAGGTTGGGGGCCTTCTCGCCGCTCTCCGACACGATGTTCCCCGCCGCGAAGCCGTCCGTGGCCGCGCGGAGCTCCGCCAGCGAGAACTCCGCGAGCGCCGGGACCTCCTCCACCCCGCGCGCGGCCGGCGCCGCGGCCGCCGGGGGAGCGGCCTTCTGCGCCTTGAGGGAGAAGGAGGGGCGGTGCGGCGGCGGGGTAGGGGGAGCAGGCCGCCGCGGGCCGGGCGGCTTCTCCGCGTGGACCCACGACCGCAGCGAGGAGCCGCAGCAACCCATGAACGAAGCGTGAGGAGAAAAGTCCGTCGGCGTCTCCCGCTGGCCGTGCCTTTTGTTGCGTGCGCGGCTGTGCGCTCGTGTGCGTGGGAGCGAGGAAACGGAGACGGTTTTTGTAACTTGCTTTGCTTGCGGCTTCTCTGGGCTCTGGTGTGGGGTCTCGTTCGCTCGTGCTCTTTGGGTTACGACCACTGTAGTCTGTAACGCAGACGTCGGCTGAGTCCATTTCTTCCTTACCAGATGACGCACATGTGTACACACACGCTTGTTATATAATACGACCACCCAAGCTTGACAGGTCATGCACAAATGTTGACCGAGACAAGAAACTACGAGCATCTCCACCCGCGACCTCAACACGCCATCTTCAGGTTATTTTTTTCACCGACGAGTGAAAAACGGCTTACTTGCGCCCTTAGGAACCGGTTTTCGTTAGGACCGAATTGACCCTGACGGTCCCAAGCCGAATCAAGTGCGTTGGGGGGCGCCCGGAGACGGTGGCAGAAGGGAAAACGACGCGCCGGGTCCTTGTCAGGCGAAAAGAGGCATTTTCTTCTCCAGAGCGCACCACACCTTCCGCCACCGTGCCGATTTCGGCGCCACCCCATCTGCCTACCGCCGCTACAAAGGCCATCTCCCCATCGACTTCGCTGCGGATTCGCCCCCTCCCGTTTCTTGGCGAGTTTTCTCGGCACTCCGGGCACGTACACGGCTGCGCATCTGCCACGCCCGCCAGGTGTTCGGCGATTTGCCTGGCCCATGGACTCCGACGACGAGAAGACGTTCGCGACGCTAATGGAGGAGGAAGTCGATGTCGACGCCCAGGATGAAGAGCACCGCATGGTCCTCGCCTCTCTGGTTGGCATGTTCGCGAGCAATGCAGAGCCACGACGAGGTGGCTCGGCGTCGGGCCGGCTGAAGGCAAAGCAGAGGCATTGACTGGAAGGCTATTGCTTGCTCTACGCCGACTACTTCGCAGATGCTCCTCTGCACGGCGACAAAGTATTCTGACGTTGTTATTGTATGAGCCGGAAGCTATTCCTCGGGATTGTGGATTCTATCAGGGAGTTCGACAGGTACTTCAAGTGCAAAAGGTATTGCATCGGCACACTTGGATTCACCTCGCTCCAGAAGTGCACGATAACTATGAGGATGCTTGCGTACGGAGCTCCCGGTGATATTCTGGAAGACTATGGACGCATGGCCGAGTCCACCACCATTGAGTGTTTCTATAAGTTGTGCAGGGCAGTGGTGGCAGTTTTTGGACATCAATATTTGCGATCACCCAATGCTGAAGACACAGCTCAGATCCTAGCACAGAATGCAGAAATAGGATTTCCTGGGATGCTTGGAAGCATCGACTGCATGCATTGGAAATGAAAAAAATTGTTCATTTGCTTGGCAAGGGATGTACAAAGGCGTCAAAGGAGGTTACAGTGTGGTACTTGAGGCAGTGGCCACACATGACCTCTGGATTTGGTGCTCCTTCTTTAGTATGCCAGGAACTCACAATGACATCAACGTACTGCAGTGCTCGAATGTCTTTGCCAAGCTTGTTGAAGGTCATGCTCCTCCCGTTAACTATGAGGTCAATGGGCTCCACTACAACAAGGGATACTACCTAGCATATGGCATCTATCCGAGATGGTCCACATTTGTGAAGACTATCTCAAATCCTGCACCCAGGAGACAAGCACTCCTATTTTGCCAAGCGTCAAGAAGCTTACCGGAAGGATGTCGAGCGGGCATTTTGTGTGCTTCAATCTCGTTTTGCTGTTGTCCGGTACCTCGCTCAGACCTGGTCAAAAGATCAAATGTGGGAAGTCGTGACTTGTTGTGTTGTCTTGCGCAACATGATCATTGAGAGCGAGCAGGAGGAGCTAGTGTTTGACACTGAACCATATTACAGGCAAGGTCCTCTTGGCTAAGTTGATCACCAGCTACCGGCAACCTGGATTGCCTTCCTCAACATGCGTTAGAAAATCCGAGACCCTGATACGTCTCCATCGTATCTACTTTTTCAAACTCTTTTGCACTTGTTTTGGACTCTAATTTGCATGATTTGAATGGAACTAACCCGGACTAACATTGTTTTCATCAGAATTGCCATGGTGTTGTTTTTGCACAGAAATAAAAGTTCTCGGAATGACCTGGAAATTTACGGGGATTTTTTGTGGAATATATAAAAAATACGAGCGCAAGAATCAACCAGAGAGGTGGAGCTGAGAGCCCACAAGCCCACCAGCCCCCCCCCCCAAGCCGCGCCTGGCTAGCTTGTGGGGCCCTCGGGGCTCCACCGCCTCCAATCTCAGCTCTATTTAGTCCCTTTCGTCCGGAAAAAATCAGGGAGAAGAGTGCATCGCGTTTCACGATACGAAGGCGCCGCCACCTCCTGTTCTTCCTCTGGAGGGCAGATCTGGAGTCCATTCTGGGCTCCGGAGAGGGGAGATCGTCGCCATCGTCATCATCAACCATCCTTCATCGCCAATTCTATGATGCTCTTCACCGTTCGTGAGTAATCTCATTGTAGGCTTGCTGGACGGTGATGGGTTGGATGAGATCTATCATGTAATCGAGTTAGTTTTGACGGGGATGGATCCCTAGTATCCACTATGTTCTGAGATTGATGTTGATACTACTTTGCCATGCTTAATGCTTGTCACTAGGGCCCAAGTGCCATGATTTCAGATCTGAACCTATTATGTTGTCGCCAATATATGTGTGTTCTTGATCCTATCTTGCAAGTTGTAGTCACCTACTATGTGTTATGACCCGGCAACCCCGGAGTGACAATAGCCGGAACCACTCCCGGAGATGACCATAGTATGAGGAGTTCATGTATTCACCAAGTGTTAATGCGTTGGTCCGGTTCTTTATTAAAAGGAGAAGCTTAATATCCCGTAGTTTCCATTAGGACCCCGCTGCCACGGGAGGGATGGACAATAGATGTCATGCAAGTTCTTTTCCCTAAGCACGTATGACTACATACGGAATACATGCCTACATTACATTGACGAACTGGAGCTAGTTACATATCTCTCCGTGTTATAACTGTTTCATGATGAATAACATCTGGCATAATCATCCATAACCGATCCAATGCCTACGAGTTTTTCCTACTGGCCCTTGCTACGTTACTTTGCTGCTACTGGTGTCACTTCTGCTACTGTTACTCTGTTACTACTGTTGTTACTTTGCTGCTACTGCTTTCACTTTGCTGCTACTGGTTACCGTTGCTATTATTGCTATCACACTACTCTGCTACAGATACTTTGCTGCAAATACTAAATCTTTCAGGTGTGTTTGAATTGACAACTCAACTGCTAATACTTGAGAATATTCTTTGGCTTCCCCTTGTGTCGAATCAATAAATTTGGGTTGAATACTCTACCCTCGAAAACTGTTGCGATCCCCTATACTTGTCGGTTATCAAGACCTTTTTCTGACGCCGTTGCCGGGGAAGCCAAGTCAAGAATATTCTCCCGTCAACGTGTTATTTTCTGGCGCCGTTGCCGGGGAGGCATAGCTATATTCTCTGAGTCACTTGGGATTTACGTTTGCTGGTCACTATGAGGAATCCGAAAGATCCAAGAACTAAAGTCTTGCCCTCAACTACGAGGACGGGTAAGGAACTGCCATCTAGCTCTGCACTTGATTCACCTTCAGTTATGAGTAAGTTTGCGACACCACCTCCTGCTAGAAATCTTGATATGTCGCATGTGCTTGATGATGCTACTTCTGCTATCCATGATGCTTGTGATGATGCTATGCTTGATACTACTTTGCCACTAGGTGCATTCCTTGATGCACAAATTGCTAGAGTTGCTTCTACATGTGATGATACTTATGAAACTGCTGAGATTATTGAAGTAGAACCTGCTATTTTGCCTGTTAGAACTAGCTCTCCTAGATATGAATTGCCTGATATGCCTGAGGGTTATGTTATGGAGGGAGAGATAGCTAAGGATTTTCTTGCGTGTAAGGATAGCTATGATGTTGAGAAATTACTGCGCAAGTGGAAAGAAAAATCTCTGAATGCGAGGATGAAATACGACCCGAAGTTTGCTACTTCGCCTATCTTTGTGACCGATAAGGATTATGAATTCTCTGTTGACCCTGAGTTAATCACTCTGGTCAAATATGATCCTTTTCACGGTTATGAGTCTGAAACGGTTGTAGCCCATCTTACCAAACTGCACGATATAGCCACCCTATTCACGAGTGAGGAAAAGATCCGCCACTACTATATCCTTAAATTGTTTCCTTTCTCGCTAAAGGATGATGCTAAGACTTGGTTCACTTCTCTTGCTCCTGGTTGTGTGTGTAGCCCCCAGGATATGATCTACTACTTCTCTGAAAAATATTTCCCTGCCCATAAGAAGCAAGCTGCCTTGTAGGAAAAATACAACTTTGCGCAAGTTGAAGAAGAGAGTCTCCCACAAGCTTGGGGGAGGATCATCCAGCTACTGAATGCTTTGCCTGATCACCCTCTTGAGAAGAATGAAATACTTGATATCTTCTATAATGGACTAACCGATGCTTCTAGAGACAACCTAGATAGTTGTGCCGGTTGTGTTTTTAGGGAACGAACTTTAGAACAAGTTGAGATCTGATAACCCACAAGTGTAGGGGATCGCAACAGTTTTCGAGGGTAGAGTATTCAACCCAAATTTATTGATTCGACTCAAGGGGAAGCGAAAGAATATTCTCAAGTATTAGCAGCTGAGTTGTCAATTCAATCACACCTGAAAGATTAGTATCTGCAAGCAAAGTATCAGTAGCAAAGTGGTATGATAACAACGATGCCAAAAAAGGGTATGTTGACGGCAGACTATTCCTAACTTGTTGTATCAATGGCGCCTAGAAAAGTCTTGCGGGAGGTAGCAACAAAGTAGCAAGTAAAAGCAGTAGTGACAGCAGTAGCAAGGAACAACAGTAGTGACAGCAGTAGCAAGTAACAGCAGTAGAAGACTCGTAGGCATTGGATTGGTGATGGATGATTATGCCGGATGTGATTCATCATGTAACAGCTATAACACGAAGAGATAAGAAACTACCTCCCGTTCGTCAATCTAATGTAGGCATGTATTCTGTATGTAGTCATACATGCTTAGGGAAAAGAACTTGCATGACATCTATTGTCCATCCCTCCCGTGGCAGCGGGGTCCTAATGGAAACTACGGGATATTATGGTTCTCCTTTTAATAAAGAACCGGACCAACGCATTAACACTTGGTGAATACATGAACTCCTCATGCTATGGTCATCTCCGGGAGTGGTTCTGGCTATTGTCCCTCCGGGGTTACCGAGTCATAACACATAGTAGGTGACTACAACTTGCAAGATAGGATCTAAAACACACATATATTGGCGACAACATAATAGGTTCAAATCTGAAATCATGGCACTCGGGCCCTAGTGACAAGCATTAAACATGGCAAAATAGTAGCAACATCAATCTCAGAACATAGTGGATACTAGGGATCAATCCCCGTCAAAACTAACTCGTATACATGATAGATCTCATCCAACTCATCACCGTCCAGCAAGCCTACGATGAGATTACTCACGAACGGTGAAGAGCATCATGGAATTGGCGATGGAGGAAGGTTGATGATGACGATGGCGATGATTTCCCCTCTCCGGAGCCCAGAACGGACTCTAGATCTGCCCTCCAGATGAAGAACACGGGGTGGCGGTGCCTCCGTATTGTAAAACGCGATGAATCCTTCTCTCTGATTTTTTTTCCGGGCGAGACGGAATAAATAGAGCTGAGTTTGCAGGCGGTGGCGCCACGTGGGCCCCACAAGCCTGGTTGGTGCGGCCTGGGGGGTGGCCGCGCCGTCTGGGCTTGTGGCCCACTGGCTCACCCCCTCCGGTGGATCTTTGCGCAGGTATTTTTCATTAATTCCAGAAAAATTCTCCGTAAATTTTCAGGACATTCCGAGAACTTTTATTTCTGCACAAAAACAACACCATGGCAATTCTGCTGAAAACAGTGTTAGTCTGGGTTAGTTCCATTCAAATCATGCAAATTAGAGTCCAAAACAAGGGCAAAAGAGTTCGGAAAAGTAGATACGACGGAGACGTATCAAGATCCTATTGAATAATATCTTGTGCAATGAGAATGTTTGGACTATTCCCGAACCACCTCCGAAGCCAACTCCGAAGAAAAGATGTATTCTATTCCTCCGTCCTGAAGATATGCAAGAAGCTAAGAAATCTATGAAAGAGAAAGGCATTAAATCTGAAGATGTCAAAAATCTACTATCTATCGAAGAGATCTATGGTCTTGATAACCCGATACAGGTAGTAGAAGTAAATTCTCTGCGTAGATTCAATGAGAGTGATGTTCCTTTTGATAAACCTGCTAGCTTATGCCTGGACGAATTTGATAACTTTGTTGCCAAACAACAAAGTTTCAATGGTTATGTTAGCAGACAATTGGAACAAAATACTCGTATGCTTAGTCATTTAAGTGCTTGTGTGGACAAAAACGTCAATGATCTTAAGCTCCTGAGTAAACATGCCTCTATGGTTACTACTCAAGTAGAACAAGTACTTAAAGCTCAGAATGACTTGCTCAATGAGTTGAATGACAATTATGTTAGAGTCGTTACTAGAGGCGGTAGAATGACCCAGGAACCTTTGTATCCTGAGGGTCATCCTAAGAGAATTGAACAAGTTTCTTAAGGAGTTAGCACTGATGCACCTAGTCATCCTAGGAAGAAGAAGAAATATGATAGGAACTTGCACGCTAGCAATCCTGATGCTGTTACACCCGAGAGTCCAAACGATGTCTCTGTTTCTGATGCTGAAACACAATCTGGTGATGAACATGAGCCTAATGATAGTATCAATAGTGATGTTCATGATGATGCTCAACCTAGCAATGATAAGGATGTGGAGATTGAACCAGTTGATCTTGATAACCCACAACCTAATAATAAGAGATACGATAAGAATGACTTCGCTGCTAGGAAACATGGTAAAGAAAGGGAACCATGGGTTCATAAACCCATGCCCTTTCCTCCCAAACCATCCAAGAAAAGGATGATGAGGATTTTGAGCGATTCATTGAAATGATTAGACCTGTCTTTCTGCAAATGCGTTTGACAGATATGCTCAAAATGTCTCCGTATGCTAAGTACATGAAAGATATTGTGACCAATAAAAGGAGGATACCCGAGGTTGAGATTTCCACCATGCTCGCTAATTATACCTTCAAGGGTGGAACTCCTAAGAAACTAGGTGATCCCGGAGTGCCCACTATACCTTGCTCCATTAAAGGCAACTACGTTAGAACTGCTTTATGCGACCTTGGAGCCGGTGTTAGTGTTATGCCTCTCTCTCTTTATCGTAGACTTGAACTGGATAAGTTGACACCCACTGAAATCTCTCTGCAAATGGCCGACAAATCAACTGTTTTCCCTATCGGCATTTGCGAGGATGTGCCTGTTGTGGTTGCTAATGTTACTATCTGTTAGGGCATATTTATGCCTAAGTAATTTTGGTGATTGATGAGAATGCCATAAAGGACTAATCGTGTGCATTAAGCTTTCAGATAATACATAACAACGACACAAGGCGATTCGGCACCCTCCGTGGAACAGAAGCACGGTGTCCTCTACGGTTCTCTTTGGTGGTTTTTGAGTCGTAGGAACGATGTACTATTAAGAGGGGATCCGTAGTGGAAAGGTTTGGGTGGAATCAATTTTGCACGCACAGACTTTATCTCCATCCCTTTCCCTGCAACTTTGGAGTTGTTCCCATCTCTGGTTTATCTCATCTTGCAAAAAGGTCTCCTCGCGGTAGTACCGCTGTCCCTAGCGGTAGTACCGCTAGCCCCAGCGGTAGTACCGCTAGCCCCAGCGGTAGTACTGCCCCTGGTCAGTGGTAGTACCACTAGCCCCAGCGGTAGTACCGCCCCTGGTCAGCGGTAGTACCGCTCCAGGACTTTAGTACCGCCTTCCTTATGGTTGTACTTCGTCGGACTTTTTGCGAAGACTTTCTTGGCGGTGGATGGCCCGGTAGTGTCTTTGCACTACCATGGGCTCAGCGGTAGTACCTCTGCAGCCAACGGTAGTACCACTGGAGTGCTAGCGGTAGTACCGCTGCAGCCAGCGGTAGTACCGCTGGAGTGGCAGCGGTAGTACCGCTGCAGCCAGCGCTAGTACCGCTGGGCTCGTGCTGTGAGTGGGGAAACGGTTGGATTCCCCCCACTATATAAAGGGTTCTTCTTGCTCAAGAACCCTACCTTTGACCCTCCCAAGCTCCATTGTTGCTCCCTAAGCTCAAAAGTGCCCGATCTCTCTCCCTAGCCAATAAAACTTGTTGATTTCCTAGGGATTGGTTGAGAAGTCCTAGATCTACACTTCCACCAAGAGAAAATTGATTCCCCCCACTAATCCCTTGCGGATCTTGTTACTCTTGGGTGTTTGAGCACCCTAGACGGTTGAGGTCACCTCGGAGCCACATTCCATTATGGTGAAGCTCCGTGGTCTTGTTGGGAGCCTCCAAGCTTTGTGTGGAGTTTGCCCCAACCTTGTTTGTAAAGGTTCGGTCGCTGCCTTCAAGGGCACCTATAGTGGAATCACGGTACCTTGCATTGTGTGAGGGCGTGAGGAGAATACGGTGGCCCTAGTGGCTTATTGGGGAGCATTGTGCCTCCACACCTCTCCAACGGAGACGTACTTCCTATCAAAGGGAAGGAACTTCGGTAACACATCCTTGTCTTCATTGGTTCCACTTGCGGTTATCTCTAATCTTTACATTCTGTATGCTTTTGTTGTTGACTATCTCTTACTTGCCTTAGTGCTTATAGTTGGTAGCATCATATAGGTTCACCTCCTTGTTGTCATTTTAGAGAACCTTTATGTTGCTAACCCTAACTTGTTAAGATAAATTAAAAAGTAGCCGTTGCCTATTCACCCCCCCCCCCCTCTAGTCAACCATATCGATCCTTTCAATTGGTATCAGAGCCACGTCTCTTTATTAAGGGTTTCACCACCCGAAGAGTATGGAAGGTGATGAGGGAGTTCCCCATGGGCAACCCGAGGCCATGGCCTTGACCTCGGTCACAAGGGACGACTTGAATACGGCTATGGCCGCCCTCAAGACGTCCTTGACGAACGAAGTCAAGACCATGCTTAAAGACTTAATTGAGGGAATTAAAGGTTCACCCGAACCGGCGTTGGTGGTTAAACCCGCCATCACATATTCGGAGGCCAATTCCTCTAAGGAAGCGGCTAAAGGTATGCGACCTTCTTCCCCTCTCGAAAATAATGGGACTGGAACCTATGCCTGAGTTCCGACTCCCATGGTCTATGGAGGACCTGTTCCCACACCACGTCTTAACCATGTTGGTCCTCCTCCTAAGCTTGTAAAGGGTGATTTTGCTAACTGGGTGTTTTCTATTAAGTCTTATTTGAATCACAGCTCAACAAATTTATGGAGAATCATCGAGTAAGGCTACTATCCTCATGACCCAAGCAACCTCACTCCAAGAGAAGAAGCGGAAAATCAATATAATCACTCCGCATTGTTTATTCTACAGTACGCAGTACCTCCTGAAGATCTTCCTCACTTGCGCCCCTTCACTCTGGCTAAGGACTGTTGGGAGCACATTATGGTGTTGTACAAGGGAAGCTCAAGCATTCAACGGTCCAACTATGAAGTGGTACTTGATAAGGCCAATGAGTTTGTGATGAAGGAAGATGAGGACCCTCGTGATCTCTATCGAAGGGTGACTGCTATTGTTGTTGCTCTCAAGGATCATGGGAGCAAGGATGTGGATGACACATGGATCAAGCGCAAGTTTCTCAAGGCCATCATGCCTTTCAACAAAGCCATGTCATCAGTCATTCGCCAACGACCAGATTTCCACTCCTTGTCTTCCAGTGAGGTGTTGGATGAATTCATTGCAATGTCAATCATGAACGAGACCGCTGACAATGCACTTGCTCGAGTTCGATCAAAGACAACTTCACCCAACCTTGCTCTAAAGGCAAAGGCTGCTTCTGAAGAAGAAGAAGAGGATGAGGAAAAGGAGATCTGCCCTGAAGACACAAGTATGCTTATCACGAGCACATGGCTCTTGCGTCAAGGCAATTCTAGGGCAACAAGAGGAACTCAAGACCCAACTTCACCAAGAACAACTCAAGTGGGTTCAAATCCAAGCAACTAGTGAGGACATGCTATAATTGCGGTAATGTGAGTCACTTCGTGGCAGAATGTCCCTATGAGAAGAGGGAAGACAACGGGGGCAAGCTCATTCGAAAAGACAAAACCAAGTCATTTCCAAACAAGAATAACTTTGTCAAGAAACCCCACCCAAAGGGTATGGTGGCACTTGAAGAGTACCCCTCTGATGATGATGACGATGACGATATGGTGGCAACTGCGACTGTCTCCATTGCCACCCCATCTCCCAAGAATGTGTCTCTCTTCAACACCCCCAATGATAACCACATCACCAAGTGCGTCATGGCCAAAGGTATCGATCAGGTAACACCCAACATTAAGACCAACATCACTACTGCTCCTTCATTGTTGAATTGTGTTCATGATAGTGATGTTGTGGAACTTAATGAGCATGATCTTGACAAATTTCTGTGCACGATCAAAGGAGAACCCAAGAAGCACTTTGTTGCTCTTTTGGAACAACTGGGTGAGGCTAATGACCTCATCGAGTCTCATGAGGAGACCATCTCCGAGCTGCAAGGACATAGTCGTGACTATGCCGGTGAGATTGCTGAACTATCTATTGCACTAGAAAAGGAGCGCACTCTTTATTTGGCTCTTGAGGAGTCATACAACGATGAATGCGCTAAATTGCAAAAGGAACTAGATCATGCTACTGTTCTTACTCGTATGCTTAAGTCTGAAAAGGATGCTCTTGGGGTTGGCCATGACAGACTCAAAGTGGAGTTTGACACACTTGACAAGGCTCACAAGGTCTTGAAAGGTGCTCATTTCTCCTTGAAAGAATCTCATGATCAACTCCAAGAAAAACTTACCAATGAAATCTCTACTTGTCCTCCTTTCGTTTTAATTGATAATGCTTGTACAACTAACCCTTGTTGTGAGCATGTACATCTTGTGGAGGAAAATGCCAAGTTGAAGGATAAACTTGAGAAGGTCCTTGTGTCATGCATCCAAGGCGAGAAGAACCTGAACGACCTCTTGAGCAATCAAAAGGGTGTGGTAGGAAAGGAGGGACTTGGACTTACATCCAAGTCAAAAAGAAAAAGGAAGAACAGGAACAAACGATCCCCTACCATCATGGACATCTTTGTCAAAGAGGGCGAAGGGACTCAGTAGGTGAAAAGGAACAAGGTGGAGAATGGTAGTGTCAAGAAGGGCAAAACCATTCCTACCAACACAGCCGACAAACTCAACCCTTCCTATGTTTTGTGTCGTGCTGGTGATGGGCATGTGTATGCAAAATTTGTTGGTTCTTACTATGAGTCCATTGAATGGGTTATTTGGGTTCCTAAGACCCTTGTCTCTAAAATTAAAGGACCCATCCAAAAATGAGTTCCCAAAACCAAGCCTTGATCTATTGCAGGAGTTTGCTTCAGGTGGGGTGTCATGGTTGCTCGATAGTGGAGCAACAAATCATATGTCCGGAAGCAAGGACTTAGTGGTGGATGTGCATCCTTCCCCATCTATGCCCACCCATGTCCAATTCGTTGATGCATCATCGTCAAAGGTATCGGGATTTGGTAAGGTGGTCATCTCTCAAGAGTTATCTATTGAGAAGGTCATGCTTGTTGAGTCCCTTGCTTACAATTTACTTTCGGTTCGTCAACTTGCAATTATGGGCTTCTCCGCATTCTTAATCTTGATACTATGGTCCTTTTGTGGAGAAAGACTCTTAAAGTAGCCTATGTTGGATATGTCGAAAATGGTCTCTATGTGGTGAACTTTTCAAAGCGACCCACTAAGACTACGACTTGTCTAATGGCTAAAGTTGATGTGGGCTGGCTTTGGCATCGCCGACTAGCTCATGTCAATATGAGATCTTTGCAAAATCTCCTCAAAGGGGACCATATCCGTGGACTAACGAATGTGAGTTTTGCCAGAGATCGTGCTTGAAGTGCCTGCATTGAAGGAAAGATTCATGAAACTGTTGATCGTCCAATGACTCTCATTTACACTAAGAGGCCGTTGGAGCTCCTTCATATGGATCTCTTCGGTCCTCCATCATTTGATAGTCTTGGGGGCAGAAAGTACTGTTTGGTGATTGTTGACGACTACTCAAGATACACCTGGGTATATTTCTTCAAGAGGAAGAGTGAGACTCAACAAACTGTCATCAACTTTGCTAATGAAGCTCAACGTCAACATGAAGCAAAGATTTTGATGATTAGAAGCGACAACGGCATCGAGTTCAAGAACTACACCTTGGATGAGTTTCTAGGTGATGAGGGAATAAAACATCAATATTCAGCACCATATACCCCTCAACAAAATGGTGTGGCGGAGGGGAAGAACTGGACATTGATGGACGCTGCAAGAACAATGACGGCGGAATTCAAATCTCCATATAACTTTTGGGCCGAAGCCATCAACACAGCATGTCATGCGTCCAATCGGCTCTATATCCGCAAAGGCTTGAACAAGACCCGATATGAGATTCTCATCGGAAACAAACCCAATCTCAAGTACTTCCGGGTATTCGGGTGTAAGTGTTTCATTCTCAAGAAAGGTGCACGTTTAGCTAAATTTGATTCTAGAGCACAAGAGGGCATCTTTGTTGGTTATGCTACAAACTCTCATGCTTACCGTGGAGACGCATAACGTGGAGTTTGATGAAAATAATGGCTCCCAAGTGGAGCAAAGTGGTCTGTGTGATGTAGGTGATGAAATTCTTCCCCAAGCCATAAGAAGAATGGGGATTGGTCAAATACTCCCCATTGAGGAACCCCTTGTGGCCGAAGGAGAAGGACAATGCTCTACTCAAGTGGAGCCATCACCCTCACAAGCCCCACACGCTTCCGATGAACAAAGAGAAGACCCTCAACCAGTTGAACAAGCTCAAGGACAAGATCAATTGCTCAAAGATGGTGATGTGTCCCATGATGTACAAGCGCTTACACAAGGTTCCGAATTTGCTCAAGATCAAGATCAAGTGCAAGTACAAGATCCAGACCAAATAGAAGCACAAGATCAAGATCAAGAGCAACCACAAGAACAAGGACAAACCAGTGAACCTGCTCAAGTCAAAAATCAAGTTGATCAGGATGCTGTCTCTCAATTCCCTTCTGCAGCGCCTAAGAGGGCTACTGGTGCCAAGGGAGGATCAAAACGCAAGGGCAAGCAAAGTAATCAAGTCGATGCTTGATGTCTACTACGCAACCTTCTCCTTGTAGACGTTGTTGGACCTCCAAGTGCACAGGGTTGTAGGACAGTAGAAATTTTCCCTCAAGTGGGTGACCTAAGGTTTATCAATCCGCGGGAGGCGTAGGATGAAGATGGTATCTCTCAAGCAACCTTGCAACCAAATAACAAAGAGTCTCTTATGTCCCCAACACACCCAATACAATGGTAAATTGTATAGGTGCACTAGTTCGGCGAAGAGATGGTGAAACAAGTGCAATATGGATGGTAGATATAGGTTTTTGTAATCTGAAATTACAAAAACAACAAGGTAACAAATGGTAAAAGTGAGCACGAACGGTATTGCAATGCATGGAAACAAGGCCTAGGGTTCATACTTTCACTAGTGAAGTTCTCTCAACAATGATAACATAATTGGATCATATAACTAGCCCTCAACATGCAACAAAGAGTCACTCCATAGTCACTAATAGCGGAGAACAAACGAAGAGATTATTGTCGGGTACGAAACCACCACAAAGTTATTCTTTCTGATCGATCTATTCAAGAGTTCGTACTAGAATAACACCTTAATATACATATCAACCAAGACCCTAATGTCACCTAGATACTCCATTGTCACCTCAAGTATCCGTGGGCATGATTATACGATATGCATCACATAATCTCAGAATCATCTATTCAACCAACACATAGAACTTTAAAGAGTGCCCCAAAGTTTCTACGAGAGAGTCAAAACGTGTGCCAACCCCTGTGCATAGGTTCCCGATGTCAGAAACCCGCAAGTTGATCACCAAAACATACATCAAGTACTCACATGAATCAAACGTGTGCCAACCCATATGCATAGGTTCCAAATGTCACAAACCCGCAAGTTGATCACAGCAGATAGACGACATACATCAAGTGTTCTCAAAGACTCAATCCGATAAGATAACTCCAAAGGGGAAACTCAATTCATTACAAGAAGGAGAGGGGGAAGAACATCATAAGGTCCAACTATAGTAGAAAAGCCCATGGTACATCGACATGAAGACATCTCAAGAACACGAGAGAGAGATCATACACATAGCTACTGGTACATACCCTCAACCCCGAGGGGAGAACTACTCCCTCCTCGTCATGGAGATCGTCGGGATGATGAAGATGGCCACCGAAGATGGATTCCCCCTCCGGCAGGGTGCCGGAACGGGCTCCAGATTGGTTTTTGGTGGCTACAGAGGCTTGCGGCGGCGGAACTCTCGATCTAGGTTTCTTTTTGAGGGTGTCTGAATTTATAGGAATTTATGGCGGTGGAATTGCGTCAGTTGGGCCCTCGAGGAGGTCACAAGCCTGCGCGCCACCACCGGGGGGGGGGGGGGGGGTGGTGGCGGCGTGAGGGCTTGTGACTCCCTCGTGGCCCATCTGGCCTTCTCCCAAAGCTTCGAGGGTCTCTTTTGGTCCAAAAAAATCATCGTAAAGTTTCATTCCATTTGGACTCCGTCTGAAAATGGGCCAAAAACACGGAAAAAACAGAAACTTGCACTTGGCACTGAGTTAATCGGTTAGTCCTAAAAAGATATAAAATAGCATATTCATGCATATAAAACATCCAAAGTTGACAAGATAATAGCATGGAACCATAAAAAATTATAGATATGTTGGAGACGTATCAATGCTCCCCAGTTATCCAATGCAAACTCTTGGAGCGTCGCACAACTAAGATTGCGAACAAGCTGAGAGTCAAGTTACATCTTATGAAGAATGTGCTTGGTAGTTTGAAAAGGGGAGTATCCACTCGTCAACAAATTTGGAGTTATTGTGAGCATCACGCGTTTGTTTCATATTGTGAACCTCAACGGGTACAAGAAGCGCTCGATGATGAGGATTGGCTTATGGCCATGCATGAAGAACTCAACAACTTCGAGCATAATCAAGTCTGGAATTTAGTGCCAAGACCAAAGGAGGAACATAATGTCATCGGGACAAAATGGATCTTCAAAAACAAGCAAGATGGCAATGGGATTGTGGTTCGAAACAAGGCAAGATTGGTGGCTCAAGGCTACTCCCAAGTCGAGGGTATCGACTACGGTGAAACTTTTGCTCCTGTTGCTCATCTAGAATCTATTCGCATGCTGCTTGCATTTGTTTCTCATCATAATTTCAGATTACAACAAATGGATGTGAAAAGTGCTTTTCTTAATGGTCCTTTAAATGAGTTGGTCTATGTCAAACAACCCCCGGGGTTCAAACATCCCAAGCTCCCCAATCATGTGTACAAACTTAATAAGGCACTCTATGGCCTTAAACAAGCCCCACGCGTGTGGTATGAGTACCTTACTGAGTTGTTACAAGATCGTGGGTTTGAAATTGGGAAGATAGATCCCACTATTTTTACTAAGAGGGTCAAAGGGGATTTGTTCATATGCCAACTATATGTTGATGATATCATTTTTGGTTCCCCTAACGAATCTTTCAATGAAGAATTTGCTGCACTAATGACCGAGAAATTTGAGATGTCTATGATGGGTGAGTTGAAGTTCTTCCTCGGATTCGAGATTAAACAAGGCTTAGAAGGTACCTTCATCAAACAAGCCAAGTACACTCAAGACATGCTCAATAGGTTCGAGCTAGAGGATGTCAAGCTGGTCAAGTTTCCCATGCCAACAAGATGCAAGCTTGACAGTGGTCCCAATGGTAAAGAAGTGGATCAAAAGGTATATCGCTCCATGATTGGCTCCCTTCTTTACCTTTGTGCATCTAGACCAGATATTATGTTGAGTGTAGGGATTTGTGCATGGTTTCAATCTGCACCAAAAGAAAGCCATTTTATGGCTGTTAAGCGAATCTTTCGATATTTGGCTCATACCTCAAACTTTGGTCTATGGTATCCCAAAGGAGCAAACTTCAACCTAGTGGGCTATTCTGACTCAGATTGGGCAGGAGACTGTGTGGATAGGAAGTCAACTTCTGGAGGATGCCAATTCCTTGGTCGTTCACTCGTAAGTTGGTCTTCAAAGAAGCAGAATTGTGTCTTACTATCTTCCACCGAAGCTGAGTATGTGGCAGCTACAAGTTGTTGTGCACAGTTGCTATGGATGAGGCAAACTTTAAAGGATTACGGTGTCACTTGTGACAAAGTGCCTCTTCTATGTGACAATCAAAGTGCTATCAAGATTCCCCTCAATCCGGTGCAACATAGCAAGACCAAGCATATTGATATTCGCCATCACTTAATTCGTGAACATATCAAGCAAGGTGATATGGAGGTTCACTTCATCAACACTGAAGAGCAACTTGTAGATATTTTCACTAAGCCCCTACATGAAACAAGGTTCCAGGAGTTAGGGCATGAGCTAAATATCATTGATTCAAGTAATGTGGATTGAAACTAGGCACTTTGCACCTCACTCTGCATTACATCTTGTTCTAGGTGTAGGCATGGACATAGGGGGAGTGTTGTTCTCTCAATGAACTTTCCCTCCCCCCATTATGCATAAATCGATCAAGTCTTTTACTTTGGCCATTATTAAATGGCACTTGTGCTTCAAAGACGAGCATTGGTCATGAACCCAAGGATAATTATTCGCGGTGTCATACCTTTGTCTCAAACATAGGTGGCTTCGGCCACCGCCCCCACCTTTCTCTCGTGTTGAAGAAAGGATACAAAATGACTAGTCAGTATATCTTGCTGGTGTTATCTTTTTTGTTACACTGACTAGTCGTTGCCCACATCATTTCCACAAAATCCTATGTCTCGTTGTGTCTTTTTGAGCGGTACTACCGCCGGGGGTAGCGGTACTAACGCCAGAGGTAGCGGTACTACCGCCAGGACCCCAGCCTATCACGGCTTGACTAGGGCTTTTTAGGGTTGTCTCAAGGGGGAGCGGTAGTACCGCCAGGACGGCGGTAGTACCGCTACGACCCCAGCGGTACTACCGCCAGGGGGAGCGGTACTACCGCTAGGACCCCATCGGTACTACCGCTAGGACCCCAGCAGTACTACCGCCAGGACGGCGGTACTACCACTAGGACCCCAGCGGTACTACCGCTGGGCCCGTACCCCTTGGACTATATAAAGGAGGGGGAGCCCGTTTTTCTTGCCCTACTTCTTCTTCCTCGTGGCTCTCTCTTCCTCTACTCCGAACTCCCTCTGTTTAGATCTTACTCTGCGGAGCCCCTCCTCTCCTTTGAGTTGGAGGGTTTGCTCCCCTCCTCCTTCCTCCGTCAACTGCCATGGACGCCGGTAAAGCTCCTCCCCTTCTTCTCTTGGTTGGTTTGTTTGGTTCTAGGGTTAGGAGCTTGGTGATTTGGATCCATGGATATGATTTGTGCTTAGTTTTGGATGAAACGAGGGAGATATCTTAGGGGAGTTTAGGTCTTATGTTCTTCATTGCAATTATTTTGACATACCCTAGTTCTCCATGTTTTACATCTAGTAGCTCTTATCATACTTCTCATGGATTTGATCTAAAACTTGGATCCCTTTAACTAGGCTTGTCTCCATCTAGATGATCTCCAGTTCCACATGTGTTAGGGCTATGGTGATTCTTGTAATGAGCTTATTTATTAGCTGCGGATCTCTTGAAACGAATCTAGTAGTTTTTGTGGGTTCATATATATTCAGATCTGAAAGTCAACCCCCTAGCGGTACTACCGCCAGGACCCCGAGCAGTACTACCGCCAAGGGTAGCGGTACTACCGCCATGAGGACATTTTTTTATGTTTATTTATTTTTTCTCTTGATCTTTCTTGGCAATATGTGTTTCTTCTTATGATTCTTTTGACCATTGCCATGACTCCTTTTGTCGCTCTTTTTGGTGTGTGTGTCTTGTGTGTCACAGGTGGTGCTCGTCGCTCGAATCCCGCACGTAACACCCAACCTAAGTAGTATCGCACTCCAGAGGCTCCAGAAGGATCCGCCACTTCTAGTCTGAATCCTAAGAAGAGGTCCTTCAAGAAGACTGCTACGAAGAACAAAGGGATCAACGTTCGCACTATGGCTCCTAGGTATTTTCTGGCACTCCGCACCCGCAATCCCTATGTTGATGACAAGGTTCAGATTAAGAACATCGATCATGTTTGGTCACGGGAGCATTGCATGATCTACCGTGACATCATCAAGCCCTTCAAGAAGATCTTTGTCCCAGTGCAGTGGATTGACCTTGCTCACCTTCGGCGGAATCTAGACTACTTTGGCGAGGCTCTCTCCTTGATTAAAAAGCTTGGCCTTACAGATATCATCACCTTCAGACAGGACTCTGATCCAGATATTGTGGCCCAGTTCTATGTCATTGTTCACTTTCAACCTGATGACGTGCGCACCATGACCTGGATGACCGGTAATCAGAAGCTGACTGGTTCCTGGATGGAGTTCATGCAGTTTCTCAAAGTCGACTTTCAGGGGGACGAAAATGCTCTTGGGATGCGTCCTCATGCTCCTTCTTCGTCTACTGCCACCCCCAAGGACAGGCTACAACAACATTACATCAAGAAAGGTGTGCTCCCCACGCATCTGGATATCATGCGTCGGGTCTTCCGCAACTCTCTATTCCCTCGTATTGGCAACAAGGACGAGGTGCATGGTCATCTAGCTGAGATGCTTCTGCTATGCGAGGAGGCAAGGACTAAGGATACTGCACCTCTCGACATTGCCCATGTGATGTTCGATGAGCTCTGGAATTGCATCATGAACCGTGAGGTTCCCATCTACGGGCCTTACATGTTTGCCTATATTTAGAAGAGGTGGCACGATATCTATCTGATAGATCCCTTCCCTATTCAGGTTGACTATTTTGTGCATGATCCTATCAAGCTCCATATCAAGGACAAATGGGCCAACCCATCAACTTCTTCTCAGCACATGGACACAGACACAGATACTGCTGCTGGAGGAGGACCTACTTCACATACCCTCTGCTATGCCATCTTGGGCCGTGAAACTAAAGGATCAAATGAAGACTCTCTTCTGTATGCAGGCCAAGGGACAATATCAGTCTCATGTGGCCTAGAAGGAGAACCGTCAGAGGCACAAGCGTGTCTTAAGGACCCTTGATGTGGCTGTCTCAAGCGGCTCAGAGGATGACATCACTCCAGAGTCTGATTGGATGAGGGCTCAAGGTTATCAGTGGACTGGATCTGATGCTGAGGAGGAGGCTTCTGAGGAGGACATTGAGGAGGAGTAGGACAAGAAGGATCCGGATGCCACGGATGCGTCTGGGGATGAAGATGACGAGGAGTGACCACCTGTGTCCTAGGTGTGCCCCCTTTTTGGTGTCTTGTGCCAAAGGGTGAGAGAGTCTAGGAGCTGGATTTGCGCTTTGCTTTATCTTTATCGTGTTTGCTTTGAACTTGGTTTGATCGTATTTGTTATCTTTGCTACGTGTGACGTGAGACTTGGTTTTATTGTGGGACTTATTTTTATCATATGTGTGAGTCATATGCTCTTCAATTATCTCTATTATTTATCTTTATGTTCACATGCTTTCTACTGTGCAAATCCGGTATTGTCATCAATCCACCAAAAAGGGGGAGATTGATAGGGCATATTTATGCCTAACTAATTTTGGTGATTGATGAAAGTACCTTAAAGGACTAATCGTGTGCATTAAGCTTTCAGACAATACATAACAACGACACAAGATGATTCGGCACCCTCAGTTGAACAGAAGCACGGTGTCCCCTACGATTCTCTTTGGTAGTTTTTGAGTCGTAGGAACGCCGTACTATTAAGAGGGAATCCGTAGTGGAAAGGTTTGGGTGGAATCAATTTTGCACGCACACACTTTATCTCCATCCCCTTTCCCTGCAACTTTGGAGTTGTTCCCATCTCTGGTTTATCTCATCTTGCAAAAAGGTCTCCTAACGGTAGTACCGGTAGAGCTGGCGGTAGTATCGCCGAGCTAGCGGTAGTACCACCCCTTGTCAGCAGTAGTACCGCTCCAGGACTTTAGTACCGCCTTCCTTATGGCTGTACTTCGTCAGACTTTTTGCGAAGACTTTCTTGGCGGTGGTTGGCCCGGTAGTGTCTTTGCAATACCATGGGCTCAGCGGTAGTATCGCTGCAGCCAGCGGTAGTACCGCTGGGCTCATGCTGTGAGTGGGAAAACGGTTGGATTCCCCCCCCCCACTATATAAAGGGTTCTTCTTGCTCAAGAACCCTACCTTTGACCCTCCCAAGCTCCATTGTTGCTCCCTAAGCTCAAAAGTGCCCGATCTCTCTCCCTAGCCAATCAAACTTGTTGATTTCCTAGGGATTGGTTGAGAAGGCCTAGATATACACTTCCACCAAGAGAAAATTGATCCCCCCACTAATCCCTTGTGGATCTTGTTACTCTTGGGTGTTTGAGCACCCTAGATGGTTGATGTCACCTCGGAGCCACATTCCATAGTGGTGAAGATCTGTGGTCTTGTTGGGAGCCTCCAAGCTTTGTATGGAGTTTGCCCCAACCTTGTTTGTAAAGGTTCGGTCGCCGCCTTCAAGGGCACCTATAGTGGAATCACGGTACCTTGCATTGTGTGATGGCGTGAGGATAATATGGTGGCCCTAGTGGCTTATTGGGGAGCATTGTGCCTCCGCACCACTCCAACGGAGACGTACTTCCTGTCAAAGGGAAGGAACTTCGGTAACACATCCTCGTCTTCATTGGTTCCACTTGCGGTTATCTCTAATCTTTACATTGTGTATGCTTTTGTTGTTGACTAGCTCTTACTTTCCTTAGTGCTTATAGTTGGTAGCATCATATAGGTTCACCTCCTTGTTTTCATTTTAGAGAACCTTTATGTTGCTAACCCTAACTTGTTAAGATAAATTAAAAAGTGGTAGCTGCCTATTCACCCCCCTCTAGTCAACCATATCGGTCCTTTCACTATCTTAACGAACTTTGTTATTCTGGATATTCCCGAGGACGATGCCATGGCGGTCATCCTCGGAAGACTCTTTTTAAACACTACAGGGGCTGTTATAGATTGCAACAAAGGCAATGTCACTTTCCATGTCAACAGTAATGAGCATATGGTGCACTTTCCTAAGAAACAATATCGAGTACATTGCATCAATGCTATCGAAAAACTTCATCGATTCTTACTGGGAGCTTTGAATACCCTATACCTACTGTTAAGGTGAAGTATGATTTACTTGTTGGGGATATTCACATCCCCATTGAGGTAACCTAGTGACTATTCGAAAATTCTCCGTCTTCTTTTGCGTTTCGAAAAAGTTTGTCAAGGAGACTTGATCAACCTCATTGACGGATTTCTTTTGATGACCATGGGATGGATGAATCGAGGAGTCACAAACCTCTGTTCCAAGAAAAATGATAGATTCAGTTTAGGTGTCCCTCTTTTCTGTTTTTGCGTCCCGTAGAAAAGTACCCCGAAAATGAAAGTTCTCCGAATGCCGTGAAAATCAAGTATGATTTTTTCTAGAATTTTTGAAAAATACTGAGACAGAGAGCTAGTCAGGGGGCTGCACCAGTGGGCCACAAGCCCTGGAGGCGCGGGCACCCCCCTCGCCGCGCCTACCAGGCTTGTGGGGCCCACGTGCACCCCCTCCACTTATTCTAGCTCCCATCTGCTTCTCCTACCTCCAGAAAAAATCGTTTCGCAGCTCAAACCCGTGTTCTTGCTCTTCTTACTGGGATTTTCGATCTCCTTGTGCAAAGCACCATTCACCAAGCTGTTTTGGGGAAATTGCTCCTTGGTAAGTGACTCCTCCATTGGTCCAATTAGTTTTTGCTCTAGTGCCTTATACGTCGCGTATTTTTGCTGCCTTGGTGACCCTGTTCTTGAGCTTTGCATGCTAATTTTAGCTGGTCCCAAGTAGTTTTGATGCGTGATATGGCTTCTAGGCACTTGTGGGAGTAGTTGCTACGAGTTTAGTTGAGCCTTGTTCACTTTTCCTTTGAGTCACTGAAAATTTCAGAAAAGGAAGATGTTCAGGAGAAACTATCATGGTGGTTCCTCAAGCAAGAGAGGTCCCCGTCTCGCGATTCGGGAGCCCAATCCTTACCAACAGAGGGACACACAGGTACAACCATGTGAATGGACTTCTCATGAATTCATGATTGAGGCAGGTTTCAAAGACGAGTTTGACACACTTGTTCGCAACGTCAGACTCGAAGAATTCATCTCTGATAAATGTGAACAATATGTTACTCTCACTGCCTATTTTGTTCGTAGATTCAAATTTTCAGCTCGTCGTGACACATCCGTACTGTTTGATCTCTATGACAAATCGTATACCATGGATTTAGAGGATTTCAATAGAATTTGCAAGATACCTGGTTGGGGTAGTCTCAATGATCCTCCTAAATCTTCGGTTAGAGATTTTTTCCTCTAGTATAACTGTTGTAGAAACTAGAGATATTACGTAGGCCACCATGGGGAGCATTCATTTTCCTGCCTTGCATTACTTTGCCCTCTTTATAGGTAGATGCATTAACGGCAAGATTGAGCATTGTCACCTCTGCGCACCCGACCTTAGTATTCTTAAGAGCGCAGTAACGAGAGAAAGAAGTTTCAACATGGGAGCTATAATAGCAAGGAGGCTGAATAATAATGCTAATGAAGGGGATTTCTTTGGTGGGATCTATGCCACTCGCATAGCAAATTTCTCTTGGAGTACCCATCCGCGAAGGAGATACCCCGCTCCATATAGTTTTCCTTGATCGCGCCGCTTTGACATGCTATCAGTTCCTTGAGAGGGATGATGAATCCCTCCTATACCGGTTAATATTTAACCGGAAGCGTGTTTTCCATATTACCCTCCCTGCTCCTGCCTTCTTTGACTTTCAGGTAAAACGGAGATATTACATAACGAGAGGAGAGGCAGAGGAGTATGAGAGGGAGGCAAAGGCCGCTCGCCTCCGTGAGGCAGCTATTCAGGCAGTGGCTGCAGCGCTCCTGTACAACCCCCATTATGATTTTGGGTATCGCCCGGACCATCCATGGGAGTAGACCAACTTAGGCCAAAAGCCTAAGCTTGGGGGAGTACGTGTTTTTCACCGACTTTATATTCATGCTCACACTTTTACTTTGGTAGTCAGTGTTCACACTTTGCCACTGTATCATCCATGCTGGTTTATTTCTTTTTCTCGCTTTCTTCTCGTGTGTTTGTCTAGTTTGAGAAAACCCAAAAAGATTTTTCGTTCTTCTTTTGCTTGTTGGGAGATTTCCCGTGTAAATAGTTTTCTTTTTCTTTGGGTCAAGGTAGAAGACCATGGTTACAATGTTTAGTCGCTCTCGCATGCATATCTGTTTATCTGTCAAAGAACCATATTACATTGTCTTCTCCTTTGTGTTTGCTTGCAGATTCCAGCTTAGTCCAATGCACGAGCACTCTTATTATTATTCACATCATTCGGTCGTGCAAGTGAAAGGCAATAATGACGATATATGATGAAGTGACTGAGCCTGGAAAAGCTGGTATGAACTCGATCTATTTGGTTTTTGTAAATATGACAAGCTCATCGTTTCTAGTGCAGCTTTGGTGTGAGAGAAACATGTTTGCAATAACAACTTAGAGATCATAGTTTCTGATGCTATGCTTAATTAGCTAGGAGCTTATAATGGTTTGTCTTGGATGCCAACATGAATTTTGAGATGACTATGATGTAGTATGATAGGATGGTATCCTCCTTTGAATGATTCACGTGGCTTGACTTGGTGCATGTTCACGCATGTAGTTGAAACAAAATCAACATAGCCTCTATGATATTCATGTTCATGGTGATTTATGTCCTACTCATGCTTGCACTCAATGTTGGTTAATCTCTATGCATTTTGATGACTATTGTCGCTCTCTAGTTGGTTGCTTCCCAGTCTTTTGCTAGCCTTCACTTGTACTAAGCGGGAATACTGCTTGTGCATCCACTTCCATAAACCCAAATTTTTTCCATATGAGTCCACCATACATACCTATATGCGATATCTACCTGCCATTCCAAGTAAATTTGCATGTGCCACTCTCTAAACCTTCAAGAAATAATCTGTTTTGCATGCCCGAACCGCTCATGTGGTGACAGGGGGCTATCAGTATCTTCCATGCTAGGCGTGTTATCCTCGATATGTGTTTATTCACTAACATTCACGACAAAGGGGCCGGTAATTGGAATGCCCAGTTCCATGCTCAAATCAAAAATATAATTGCAAACAAAACTCTCCCTGGATTGATGTTGGTATGGACGGCACCCGAGTATTCAGCTAGTCGTGGAGTGTGATTGATCGGTGGTGGGGGAGTCAAAACTTTACTTTTCTGTTTGGGAACCACCTATAGCATGTGTAGCGTGAAAGATGGTGAAAACTCTTGGTCATTGCATTGACAATAAAAGCATGCCACCCAAAATTATTATCTCTGTTTTCAAACCTTGAGCTCTCGCACCTCTGCAAATCAATGCTTCCCTCTGCGAAGGGCCTATCTATTTATGTTCCTGTTGAGTCATCCTCTTCTTATAAAAGCACCAATTAGAGAGCACATCTGTCATTTTTATGCTTTGATTTTGACTAATATTGAGTATGACTGTGACTAGATCTCCTTTGCCATGAATTACAATGTTTAGTCAGCCCTTGGTCTTTGAAGGTGCTCTGCATTTATGTTTTGCGGTCTCAGAAAGAGCTAGCGAGATACCACCTGTTCTTACTGCTTCATGATTGTTTTGATTGAAGTGTTGACGTTTGAAACTTATTATTATTGCTCGCTAGTTGATTATGCCATTGATATGAGTTTACCGTGAGACCTAGATGTCATTTGATTTTGTGGTTTGCTTGCGATCTTGCTGAAATTCTGGTTATGAGTTAGACATAGTTGCAACAACAAGATCAAACAGAGTTCGTAAAAGTTTTTCTGTTGTCTCTTTCAGTTTGTCAACTGAATTGCTTGAGGACAAGGAAGGCTTTAAGCTTGGGGGAGTTGATACGTCTCCACCGTATCTACTTTTCCAAACTCTTTTGCCCTTGTTTTGTACTCTAATTTGCATGATTCGAATGGAACTAACCCGTACTAACGCTGTTTTCAGCAGAATTGCCATGGTGTTGTTTTTGCGCAGAAATATAAGTTCTCGGAATGACCTGGAAATTTACGGGGATTTTTTGTGGAATATATAAAAAATACAGTCGCAAGAATCAACCAGAGGGGTGGATCTGAGAGCCCACAAGCCCACCAGGCGCGCCCCCCTGGCCGCGCCTGGCAGGCTTGTGGGGCCCACGAAGCTCCACCGCCTCCAATCTTAGCTCTATTTAGTCCCTTTCGTCTGGAAAAAAATCAGGGAGAAGAGTTCGTCGGGTTTTACGATATAGAGGCGTCGCCACCTCCTGTTCTTCCTTTGGAGGGTAGATCCGAGTCCGTTCTGGGCTCCGGAGAGGGGAGATCGTCGCCATCGTCATCATCAACTGTCCTTCATCGCCAATTCCATGATGCTCTTCACCGTTCGTGAGTAATCTCATTGTAGGCTTGCTGGACGGTGATGGGTTGGATGAGATCTATCATGTAATCGAGTTAGTTTTGATGGGGATTGATCCCTAGTATCCACTATGTTCTGAGATTGATGTTGCTACTACTTTGCCATGCTTAATGCTTGTCACTAGGGCCCGAGTGCCATGATTTCAGATATGAACCTATTATGTTGTCGCCAATATATGTGTGTTCTTGATCCTATCTTGCAAGTTGTAGTCACCTACTATGTGTTATGACCCGGCAACCCCAGAGTGACAATAGCCGGAACCACTCCCGGAGATGGCCATAATATGAGGAGTTCATGTATTCACCAAGTGTTAATGCGTTGGTCACGTTCTTTATTAAAAGGAGAACCTTAATATCCCGTAGTTTCCATTAGGACCCCGCTGCCACGGGATGGATGGACAATAGATGTCATACAACTTCTTTTCCCTAAGCACGTATGACTACATACGGAATACATGCCTACATTACATTGACGAACTGGAGCTAGTTACATATCTCTTCGTGTTATAACTGTTGCATGATGAATAACATATGGCATAATCATCCATCACCGATCCAATGCCTACGAGTTTTTCCTACTGGTCCTTGCTACGTTACTTTGCTGCTACTGCTGTCACTGCTGCTACTATTACTCTATTGCTACTGCTGTTACTTTGCTGCTACTGTTGTCACTTTGCTGCTACTGGTTACCGTTGCTACTATTGCTATCACACTACTCTGCTACAGATACTTTGCTGCAGATACTAAATCTTTCAGGTGTGGTTGAATTGACAACTCAACTGCTAATACTTGAGAATATTCTTTGGCTTCCCCTTGTGTCGAATCAATAAATTTGGGTTGAATAATCTACCCTCGAAAACTTTTGCGATCCCCTATACTTGTGGGTTATCAGACCCACATGTGCATCAACAACTGTAACAGGATTTGGTGGAGCACCTATGGAGGCTGAAGGGCAACGCCTAGCTCGATTTTTGATTTGTATTGACTTGTTAAATTATTTTTTGATTTGTATTGATTTCTGTGTTGAACTATGTGATAATAAAATAACTATTGTTGTTCAATTATGCTGAAGAATTTCGAATATGGGCCAAAAGTGGGCCAAATTTGCATCGAAACTGGGACGAAAGTGGCGGCTGGGGGCGCCCTTGGGTGGGCGGCTGGGAAGCCGACTCCCTCCCCCCCCCCACCGCCATTTTTAGCGTCGGCGGATCCCCAGGTGACGCTATTTCGGGCCCCTCGGGCGGGCGAACGACTGAAGATGCTCTAACCCGCGAGTCTCATTTTGTCGATGAAGCGTCTATAGGGTACAAACAGGATGAGCATACACCCGCTCTTTTGCATAAATAAGAGCATCTACATCCGGACCACTCATATCCTCCTCAAACATCCGGACAGGTCGTCGATTCACTCGCCGATCACGAAAAAGATCCAAGCGGGCCTCTCAAACTGGCATCAAACGTCCGGACTCACCGCCTGAAACCCGTCTTAAACATGAGGAGGATATGAGGCTGCCCGGTCATGCCCGGGCACCCTGCTCCACGTCCAAGCTATCTCAGGTTGTCCCACATGCAGTTACACACCGGGGATCTCGCCCGTGACGGTCCAGCCGGGACGTCATAATTTTGTCTGTCGGGGCGTTGTAATTTGGAGTCGGTCACCGAGACGTCGTAATTTTGTGGGTCAGGGCATCGTACTTTTGCATCGGTTGCCGGTGCGTCGTAATTTTTCATATCGAGCATCGTAATTTGGCGTCTGTCGCCGGGGCATCGTAATTTTACATGTCGTGACGTCGTAATTTTGCGTCGGCCGTGGGAGCATCATAACTTTGCTTGTCGAGACATCGTAATTTTGTGTTGGTGCTGGGGCGTCGTAATGTTGCATGCTAGTATCAATATGAGGGACCGAATATAAGATACACGAATGTAGACTACGGGATTTGAGGAATGCCCGGACAGTGTTCGCGGACATGTCCGAGCACGTCCGCAGATGCTTGACGACTCAAATTTACAAATCGTAGCTAAAGATGCTCTAAGATAGCAAAATCATGCGACACCGAAGCTATGCCTTGATTAAGGAGTTGTTCGGTAATCCACCGGCTCCTTGAAATTTAAGAATCTGCACAGTACCTATTCACTCGCTCCGTGATTTTTAACTGGAACTCCGTGAGCTCCTAGAGCAGAGGGACTCGGAACAGGACGTAAGTAGAAAGAAAAAGAAACTTTGAATCGATCAATAGCATATAGCAGCGCCCATATCCGCACCAACAATCTATTGACATTACAAATACAACGAGAAGTATTCTCCAGTGGGAATGCCTTCAGGAATGGAATGACGCTGAAGTACCGCTTTTGGCAGACCTACCCACCAAAGGTCGGGTCATTGGTTTTGTCACGACTAACACTACAGACGAGCAAGGGCCAAGTCGGGAGCAAACTGGTGGGACCCCAAGAACAACGACAGCATCCAAGACAAAGGAAGGCGGCCAAGTCAAGCTGGCTAGTGGGTCCAAAATGTAAGCGTGAGTGGATGTGTGGGTTGTGGCCAGCGCTATATGTATGAGAGCATGGTTAATAGTATAGCGAAGTGCTGGCTATAAGCCATCTTATAGCCAATTTTATAGCTAACTTGTACAATAGTTATCTATAAAATAATACTACTTTTATCATATATGGCCCACCTTTCATTCTCACAAAGCACCTAGGAGCACGTGCAAGAGCTAGCTCTTCACGAAGAGCCCACTTCCCTTCTCTCTCCTCTTCTCTCTCATCCAACTCAGCAAAAATATAGTATTTTAATTCTTACATCCTGCTGATTGTACCTTATTATACTTGCTCTGAGGTGTTGTGCAAGTGGATGAGGCCTCGAGACTTTAGACGAATCATTGAACAGAGGAAGTTGCTCTTCCCCATCTGGTATCCCCTTTCCCATGTCTATCCCTTCCTCCTCTGATCCCCTCTTAGATCCAATCCACATATGCACGTTAGAAATTCGTATCAGAGGTCAGACTGTAGATATGGAGTCGTTGGACTACCCGTGGAAGCCACGCTACACCACCAAGCAAGCCCTACGTACCGCGTCCATGGAGGAACAATTTGTTGCTTTGATCCAGCCTGTCAATGACAGTCGGGCCGCCAACGGCGGCAAGCTTGAGGCCATCCAAGTCTCCCTTGAGCTTTGGCGCCCTGCCGTGACCAACTTCCAGCACTAATTCGACGAGCTCCATACGCAAATGGGCAGGATTGCTCTGCATCCGGCGCTCCCGGATCCGGATGCAACATCATCACATCCAGTGGTGCTGACCGCCGCACCGCATTCAGCGGCCGACCAAGGGTACCACGTGCTAAGTGGTCACAACGTTCATCACAACTCCGAAGGTTTGGCACCTAGGGTGGTTACCAGCGTAGCGCCGCCTCTAGCCAACGGTGCGTGCATTGCTAATTTCCCTCCCTTGCAACACCTCGTATTCGATTTGGTTGAGCATGAGAGAGGGGTTGAGCACCGACAGTACCAACAGCCCTTGCATTCTAACTAGGCTTTTTCGAAAGTGGATTTCCCATCATTTGATGGGGGAGTCCACAGTTTTGGATGAGTAAATGTGAGAAGTACTTTGATTTCTATGGAGTTCAATCTGAGTTATGGGTTATGGTTGCAACTATGCATTTCATCGGTAACGTAGCCTGTTGCTTGCAACTGCAAGAGTCCCAGAGCACATCCTTCACATCGGAGGCACTTTGCGCTACGTTATGTGAGAAGTGTGGGAGTGAGCAGTGATACGACTCCAACTTATCTATAACTTTTGATTGTTCCATGCTATTATATTATGTGTTTTGGATGTTTTATATGTATTAATATGCTATTTTATATTATTTTTGGGACTAACCTATTAATCTAGAGCCTAGTGTCACTTTCTGTTTTTTCCATGTTTTTGAGTATTGCAGATAAGGAATATTAAACGGAGTCCAAACGGAATAAAATCTCCAAAATGATTTTTCTTGGACCAAAAGAAACCTGCCAGACTTGGAGAAGGGGGCAGGAGACCTACCGGGAGATGACAAGCCTGCAGGGCGCGCCCTAGGGGGTCGCGCCCCCTAGCTTGTGGACCCCCTGCAGGCTTCCTAACCCTAATCTTCGTCCTATAAATTCCCAAATATTCCCCAATGCCAAAAGGAGACGAAAAAGTACTTTTCTGCCACCTAGAGCCTCTGTTCCCGTGAGATCCAATATGGCAACCTTTTTCGGTAATCTTCCGGAGAGGGAATCAATCACGGAGGGCACTACATCAACTCCATTGCCCCTCCGATGATGCGTGAGTAGTTCACCACAGACCTGCGGGTCCATAACTAGTAGCTAGATGGCTTCTTCTCTCTCTTGTTTTTCAATACCATGTTCTTCATGACCTTCATGGAGATCTATCCAATGTAATACTCTTTTGCGGTGTGTTTGTCGAGATTCGATGAATTGTGGGATTATGTTTAGATTATCTATGAATATTATTTGAATCTTCTCTGAATTCTTATATGCATGATTTCATATCTTAGCAAGTCTCTTCGAGTTATTGGTTTGGTTTGGCCAACTAGATTGACAATTTTTGCAATGGGAGAAGTGCTAGTTTTGGGTTCAATCTTGCGGTGACCTCACCAAGTGACAAAGTAGGGGTAGCGAGTCACGTAGTGCATTGTTGCCATCGAGGATAAAAAGATGGGATTTTCATCATATTGCTTGAGTTTATCCCTCTACATCATGTCATCTTACCTAATGCGTTACTCTCTTCTTCATGAACTTAATACTCTAGATGCAGGCAAGAGTCGGTCGATGTGTCGAGTAACAATAGTAGATGCAAAATCGTTTCGGTCTACTTGACACAGACACGATGCCTATATGCATAATCATTGCCTTGGATATCTTCATAATTATTTGCTTTTCTATCAATTGCTCGACCATAATTTGTTCACCCACCGTATTGTTTTCCTTCATGAGAGAAGCCTCTAGTAAAACCTATGGCCCCGGGGTCTATTTTCCATATTATACTTTCAGATCTATAAACCAGAAATACCAAAAATATATTGCTCCATTTATTTACTTTTGTTTTACTTTTAGTTCTACCAATCTTTTATCTATCTCTATCGGATCTCATCCTTGCAAATAACCGTGAAGGGATTGACAACCCCTTTTTAGCGTTGGGTGCAAGTGTTCGATTGTTTGTGTAGGTGCTAAGATTGGGGCCTTGCTTGTTCCTCCTACTGGATTGATACCTTGGTTCTCAACAAACTGAGGAAAATACTTATCTACTTTGCCGCTTCACCCTTTCCTCTTCAAGGGAAAACCAACGCAAGCTCAAGAAGTAGCAAGCAGTGTCAAACTCACCTTAGGTAGTTCCATATGTTTAAGAAGACGAGTTATATGAATGAGTACATGCATAAGTTTGACGAATTAATGCATCACATGCTAACACATAATCTAGGCTCCGATTATATGTATTTTACCATTCAATTTCTTGACGGATTAAAAAATGAGATTAGGGTAGGTGTAATGTTATATCAACCCAAGGATTTGGATGTTGCCTTTTCTTTGGCGTCCATTAACGAGTCCAAATTAAGTGGTTAGTTTGGTAGTATTTTTGTGCCTACTCCGTGGACTTGTGGGATTTCACCATGTTCGAGCACTCATTTTTGTCGTTTTCCTCAAATATTGCTTTTGTATCAAATATTAGTTTATGAAATAAATCTTATAAAATGGTAGTTGAATCACAGAATTAAGGTGATAATCACCTACCATAAAAGAAAATAGCAAAATGGGCAAAGGAATAGTCGCCACAGGACATCCAGAGCAAAAGACGGTGTTCCATACGACCGTGACCGTCCGTATGATTTCACTATACTAACAGATCTCACAAAGTTTTTGTTAAGTTTTCTCTACCAAAGTTTTCAAGTTTTGGGTGAGATCATGATGGATGAAAGGATAAGGAGCGGCAAGACCATAAGCTTGGGGCTGCCCAAGGCACCCCAAGGTAATATTCAAGGAAGACCCAAGCATCTAAGCTTGGGGATGCCCCCAGAAGGCATCCCTTCTTTCGTCTCCAATCTATCGCTAATTTTAATTGAAGATATATTTTTATTCATTGCATGATATGTGCTTTGCTTGGAGTGTCGTGTGATATTTTTTTATTTTGTTTGATTTTTAGTTTGCCACAATCATTGTTTGCTAGACACACCTATTATGAGATACACACATTCATCATCATTTACTAGAATGCCTTTTTATGCTTCATTTATATATTTTGAGTTAAGGCAAGTTGCTCACGTGATTCACTTATATATTTAGAGCATGGTGATACTAAAATTGTATAGAAGTCATCATGCACTCTCATGCTTCACTTATACATTTCTGAGAGTCTAAATAAGAAGTCATAATTTTTCACGAGTTATATGTTTAGTCGGAAGATGATAGGTATATGAGAGGGATATAATAAAAACTTTCATGTAGATCACTGAATAACAAACGTATGACAACCGATATTGAAGTTATAATATGAAGGCTTACTAGTTTGTAAACATTAACTAGTAAGAATAATGGTGTTAAGATTTGTGATTCGCTATTCATTAAAGTGTGGGTCGTGGCATGAGCAGGAAGTTGAAGTGCTTTGTATCCTTGATTGATGCCTTGTGTTGTCCGTACCGGGGGCAGGCGGCGGTTAACTCCTCCAAACCTCCTACCTAGGGGCATATGAGTAGTACTTTGCTTCGAGGGCTAATAAATGATGCAACAAGTATTTGAGTTCTTTATGACTAATGTGAGTTTGTGGACTATAAGCACTTCCACCCTTTCCATATTTTTCTAGCCTCTTCGGTACCGTCCATTGCCCGTTCTCACCTCGAGATTGGCGCACACTTTGTCGATGCACACAAACCCCGTGATATGATACCCTCTATCACACATAAGCATTATTATATCTTCCTTAAAACAGCCACCACAACTACCTATCATGGCATTTTTATAGCCATTTCGAGATATATTTCGATGCAACTTCCACCATTACTATTCACATGACTTGAGAGTCCATTGTCATTTTGTTTTCCATGATCATAGAGCTCACATGATATATGTGGCAAACCCACCGTTCATTATTGTTATACATGTTACACTAGTATCATTGCACATCCTAGTACACTGCTAGAGGCATTCATGTGTAGTCATATTGATTTTCAATTTTATCGAGTTGTAAGTAAATAAAAGTGTGATGATCACCATTATTAGAGTATTGCCCCTACATGTGAGGATATAAAAAATGAAAATAGAGGCCAAAGAGAGCCCTACAAAAAAAAATAGAAAAGAGAGAGGGGCAAAATTCCTATCCTTTACCACAATTGTGCTTCAAAGTAGCACCATGTTCTTCATATAGAGAGTCCTCATGGTTTTTCACTTTCATATACTAGTTGGAATTTTTACATTATTAGAAATTGACTTGCATATTCTGATGACGGGCTTCCTCATATGCCAAAGCTTTTCATGAGCAAGCAAGTTGGATGTGTTGTAAATATGCCATAGAGAAAATAATATTCTATTATTATATTTCCATATTCATAATTAAGAGTTTAAATTCTATGCTATAACTGCTAAGATTCTGGAATATGTGATTCAGTGGAAATGTCATATGCATGTGTGGAATGATAAACGGTAAAATAAAGATTCCTAGTCTTGCCTATCAGACTAGCTCAAGTGTTGTTGGTGATCATGTTTTCCAGGTCTTAGGATATTGTCAGGTGTAATAATAATCCTAAAGTGACACTGGAAGAATGATATTAGAAGAACGATCATATTGAATCGACCCAAACTTATTTGTTATACTTTCTGATAATGTCGTCTGAAATCAATTGTTTTAACACGAAGTGGTGATATATGCTTTATGTTCCTTATACAATGTCAGTATTGTAGTCATTTCTTACCGTACGATGAGCTTTGAGGTTGCTGAAACGTCATCTGTAACTAGTTGATCATAATGACAACTTACAGGTTCATCAGAAAGTTTGACAAGGGACTAGATGGCTCGAGAGTGGGATTTTCTCCTCGAAGATGGAGATATATTCTTAGGGCCCTCTCGGTATGATGACAATCCATCATTGTCTGGCTAGACACATGTGACTGTGTCATGGGGATGCCTGAACACATCAACGAGAAAGAAGAATAAATCGGTAACAGGGACAACCATATAATGATCATGTGCATGACTCGAGAGGATACCGATGCATCTCGGGTTTTGTAAAGTATCACGAAGCAAAAGGAACATCAAATGGTAACCAAAGGTTCACTCGACTATCATTCGTGTACTCATAGGGATCAATATGGATGTCCACGGTTCCACTATCGATCATTGAACGAATGAGTTTTGTTCATGTCTATGAGTTACCAAAACCTACGGGATCATAAGCTTAAGGTAATCACGGTCTGCTGAGTGTTAGTAGGATGGGATTAATGAGTACATATTTTTGAAATTGTTTCATTAATATTGCAAATAGTTTCGAGAGGATCCGAATGTGTTTCGGGGTCACCAGAAGGGTTTCAGACACTATCACGCAATAATGGGTATTACCGATAAACAATATATGGGTGGAAAATGTTTCTGAAGACGTTAAATTAATAAAGGCTTCTAAGATAGTTATGAGGTTTTTATGTTTAATTTAATATCAATGGGCCATAAAAGGCCAAGAAGAGGAAGGCAACTTGGGCCACAAGGGCCCAAGTGGGAAGGCTCCCCACTTTCCTTGGAGGGGAGGCCGAATCGGAGTGGGGGAGGGACTCCCCCCTTGGCCGGCGTACCAAGGACTGACTTTCCCTCCTTGGTGGCAGCCCCTCCTCCCCTCTTCCACCTATATATACTAGAGGTTTCCACCCTTTTGGATACACAACTTTTGAAGCCTCCTCTAGTCCTCTAGTTCTAGTTATAGTTGGTCCTAGTTGGTCAATTATAACTAGACCTAGTTCCTCTAATCCACAGCTCTGGACAATGAAGCTTTGCCAGATCGTGAAGACCGTACGCTTGCAACCAAGTAGAAAGGTCGTGCTTTCGATCTTTACTTCGAGGGATCATTCATGAGCGGTTCGTGGGATCATTTATCTGCGGTTTGAGGGACTTCATGAACGATTTACACCAACTCGTCTTCTTCTTCCGCAACTCGGAGTTGGTAACAATCCAATCACAACAGTTATTGTATCTTCATAGTGTTCCTGGTTGATCGTAGGGTGATTTTTTTGTTTTCTCTTATGTTTGCCAAAATTGGCATCACAATAGTTCTATAAGTAGTTAGAGGTTGCGATCTAGATCACATGTGGATATGACGGTTTGATGTTCTTGCTATGATTCCCACTAGTGTTGCTTCGGTTCAGTTCATTGACGGCATGATGTAGTTGTGTAAAAAGTTCTGACAATTGATCGACTCTTGCTATCAATGATATGCTAACAATTCCTTGGGCTCCATCATAGTCATGAATAGTGAACTATCAGAAACACGAGAGGGTGATGGAGATGATCGATCTTCTAGGGTTTCATGTGTAATAACAAAGTTTAGTGTGTGGCTAGAGATTTTTAATTAAGTCTCTTCCCTCGCACACCTTGAAAGTTAATCTAGCAACAAGGATTATCGCCTTAATTGTGGACGTATGTAGCTAGTGTTATCTGAAAACCCTAGTAACGAAGTACTTAAAATTTTCAAACCGTTTAGAGGACGTTTAACTTGGTTTTGAAGGATTGCATATGATGTGGTATAGCCTTCGTCATGGTAATGAGTTTATGTATGAGATGGTTATAAAATGTAATGTTAAGTGACCTGCGCATCACATCATGATGGTTGAAGCCACGAGATTGCCACCTTAATGTAATATAAGTAGAGTTAGCCTACAGATTAATCGGAGGACTTGGAGCTTCACCGAGCGCCGGAGGACAAAATTGTTGCCACGACGGCAGCTTTCAAAATTGTCGCCACGACAACGATTTCGGAGAAATGTTCATGAAGACCTCGGAAGATCATAGAGACGTTCCTGGCACCCAGGGCTATACCATATCATGTCATTATTAATTGCCTGAGAGTTTATCCCTTTATTGTTTCCACCCTTTGATTGTGTAGTAGACACTTGTAGGGTGATCTCTCATAGAAAATATCAAGTTAAAAGGTGCTCTTCTGAGTGTTGCAGCATTATGTAACACACAACTTTTCGGAGTGTGCCATGTCCACATGAGTGCAAACGGATCATAATGTGTAAGACATGTTGGGTAATACCTAGGAAGTAGATAACACTCAGCTACCTTGAAGTTCTAGCAGAATTGTTCTTTTCTCGGAGCACAAAAGCATCCAAAGATGAACAAGAGTCATATAGAGATATTATCCGCAAAATATAACTCATGGTCAAAATTCACTTCATCAGTGATGTACATGTCAATGGTTGTGAATTAGACCAGGGTCTTGATTCACTCACTTTCAACTACGAGAGATATTGATTTGAGTGGGTGCTACTTGTGAGTTGTGATGGGTTTTTTCCCGAAGAGGAAGGGTGAAGCAATATAGTAGCAATAAGTATTTCCCTGAGTTGAGAACCCAGGTTTATTGAACCAATAGGATAATCAAGAAAAATTCCAGCCGTCGGCACCTACACACACAAAGGCAAACACTTGCACCCAACACAAGCAAGAGGGTTGTCAATCCCTTTGGACTCGTTACTTGCAAGGATTAATTCTGATAGTGGTAGATATATAAAAGTAAAATTAAAAATAAAAATAAATAAAGGCATCAAGGCATTTTGGTTCTTAGCAAATTCGTTAAGTAGAACGGGGGCCATATTTTTCACTAGAGGCTTCTCTCTCGAACGCAAAGCATACGGTGGGTAGACAAATTATTATTGGGTAATTTATAGAAAACATGTATTTATGATGTTAGGTAATGATTATGCATATAGGCGTCACGTCCATAAACAAGTAGATCGAAATGATTCTACATACTACTATTACTCCATCAACTGACACCTATCGAGCATGCATCATCATATTAAGTTCATGACAAATGGAGTAATGCTTGGAGCAAGATGACATGATGTAGACAAAGTAAGACAAGAAATATGTTTAGACACTCTCGTTTTATCCTTAGTAGCAACAATACAAATATGTGTCTTGTCCCCTTATGTCACTAGGATATAGAGCACGGTAAGATTGAACCTACTACAACACACCACTCCCACTAAAGATAAATCAATCTACTCGGCCAAACCAAACGGATAGAATAGAGAGAAATATGAAGCTACAATAATCATGCATAACAGAATTAAGAGAAGACTCAATTAATTTCAATGAATAATTTGATCATAAACGCACAATTAATCCGATCCCAACAAACACGCCACAAAATAAAATTACATTGGATAGATCACCATGAAAATTGAGGAGAACATGGTATTGAAGATCAAAGAGAGAGAAGAAGCCATCTAGCTAGTACATACGCACCTGTAGGTCTATGGTGAACTACCCACACATCATTATCGAGGCAACAAGGTTGATGTAGAAGGCATCCACCCTCTGACGGGGTACCAAAAAGGTCTACATATGGTATCGCGATAGAACAGAGACTTGTGGCAGCGGAAAAAGTGTTTCAGGTGGCTCTCTAATGTTTCTAGAATATTTGAGAATTTATGGAGGCGGGATTAGGTTACGAGGAGGCACGAGGGGCCCACGAGCTCACGGGGCACGCCTTACCCCCTCAGGCACGCCCCGAGGCTCGTCGCCACCTCGTGGCTCCTCAGGTCTTCTCCCAAGGTTCCTTGGGTCTCTTTTGGTCCAAAGAAATTCATCAAGAAGTTCCATCATGTTTGGACTCCGTTTAGTATTGATTTTGTGCAGAAGTCAAAAACACGTAAAAAATAGGAACCGACACTAGGTTAATAGGTTAGTTCCCCAAAATGATATCAAATAGCATATTATTGCATATAAAGTATACAAGATTGATAATATAGTAGCATGAAACGGTAGAAAATTATAGATATGTTGGATACGTATCAACACCCCCAAGCTTAATTCCTGCTCGTCGTCGAGTGGGTTAATGATAAAGACATAATTTTTGATGTGGCATGCTACCCAACATGTAATCTATTTCAGGTATAAGTGTTGAGAAACGATGAAGTAATTGATGTCAACATAATAATATCCATGAATAGAAGAAGCACAATCGTTACTTCTTCAAAATATACGACCCTTAAAGAATGTTATTCCTACTCATTTTGTCGTATTAGCATGGCATAACTCCGCATTCACCGCATAAGTATAAATTATGAGCACCCCGATGTCAAACCAGGCAATTGGGTTGTACCTCTAAGAGACTTTAGCATTTTAAACTTCATGCAATACATGAGCGTGATCCATGGATATAACATATAGGTGGAATAGAGTATGGTGGTAAAGATCAAAGGAGTTAAAAGTGGAAGAAAGACTCACATCAACTAGGCGGACTAATGGGCTATGGAGATACCCCTCAATCAATATCAACGCGAGGAGTAGGGATTGCCATGCAACGGATGCACTAGAGCTATAAGTGCATGAAAGCTTAAATGAAACTAAGTGGGTGTGCATCCAACTTGTTTGCTCATGAAGACCTGGGGAATTTGGGGAATCCCATCATTTGAATATACAAGCCAAGTTTTATAATGAAAAATTCCCACTAGTATACGAAAGTGAAAAATCAGGAGACTCTCTATATGAAGAACATGGTGCTACTTTGAAGCACAAGTGTGGAAAATGATAGTAACATTGCCACTTCTCTATTTTTATTTTTTCCTTTTTTCTTTGTCTTTGTCTTTATTTTTGTTCTTCTTTTATTTTGGTGGGAGAATTTGGCATCCCCCATTTTTTTATTTTTGGTCCGGAGTCTCATCCCGACTTGTGGGGGAATCATAGACTCCATTATCCTTTCCTCAGTGGGACAATGCTCTAATAATGATGATCATCACACTTTTATTTACTTACAACTTGATATAATGATAAAGCTTTTCAAGATGACTCTATATGAATGCCTATAACAGTGTACCAGGATGTTCAATGATCTAGAGTAAAATGTAAACGATGATGAACTATGGCTTTGCCACAAATACTATGTCAGCTATATGATCATGCAAAGCAATATGATGATGAACACACAAGTCATACGAAGGAACGATGGAAGTTGCATGGCAATATATCTCGTAATGGCTATGGAAGTACCATAATAGGTAGGTACGATGGCAGTTTTGAGGAAGATATAAGGATGATTATGTGTGATAGATCATAGCATGTCACGGGGTTTGGATGCACCGGTGAAGTATGCACCGACTCTCAAGGTGAGAAAGGGCAATGTACGGTACCGAAGAGGCTAGCAAAGTGTGGAAAGGTGAGAGCTCGTTTATCCATGGACTCACATTAGTCATAAAGAACTCATATACTTATTGTAAAGCCTTATTATCTCTCTCAAAGCAAAGTACCACCGCATGCCCCTAGGGAGGAGGTTGGTAGGATTTAACCATCGCACGCCCACGATTCAAATAGCGTGATAGGATTGCATTTCAAACATAGAAGTGCCGACACCTCATTACCATGCCATGACCAATATTTAGATGAGAAGTAAATAACAAGCTTTAATAATGATATTTGTACTAACAAGTGATCATGAACCTATATCCTTTCACATTACTACCTTAATATAATTAAATCATGTGTTTCTTCTTTGATGAGCACATGCAAGATTTTATTATATCCTCCTCGAATATCTATCCTTTTTGGACTAGTCTTATAACATGTGCAAATTTCCATCCCTATTCCATGGACTCTGAAAAAGATTTAAGTGAAGCATGAGAGTGCAACTATTTATTTTAAATATAACCACCGTTGTGCTCTAAAAGATATAGGTGAAGCACGAGAGCAACCGCCTAGCTGAGAAGATATAAGTGAAACACATAGAGTATTCTAACAAATCATGATAAACATGTGTCTATATCGATAGTGTGTTTCCATAAAACAGTGACTATGGAAAACTAAAAGAAAATCAAACTATTATATGCATCTCCCCAAGAAAAACTCATGTCTTGTGATGAATAAAAATATAGCTCCAAGTGACATACTGATAGATTGTAGACGAAAGTGGGGATGCCATCCGGGGCATCCCCAAGCTTAGATGCTTGGGTATTCCTTGAATATTACCTTGGGGTGCACTCGTCATCCCCAAGCTTAGGTTCTTGCCTCTCCTTATTATTTCATCCATCATGGTCTCACCCAAAACTTGAAAACTTAAGCACACAAAACTCAACAAAAACCTCATGAGATCCGTTAGTATAATGAACATATAATACCTTTAGTTACTGTTATAAATGTATTAATATTTCATTTGTATAATAGGTATTGTATTATAACTTCTCAATGACTTATGCCCTTCGATATAATCCATAACATCATCAAAACAAGCAAACTATGCAAGCACATAACATAATATGTCTAAAACAGGACAATTTGTAACGATCTATACGAAAACCATACTTCTGTAACTTCAAAAATTACGGAAAATAGGACAACTTGGTAAATTTGTATAACAATACTTTGTAAAAAAATCATATCAAAATGGCGTTCCGGTAAAATGAGATCAATTATGTACTAGACGCAATAGTTTTGTTTTTGCAAAGGACCAATTATACTATCATCCAAATCACCCCAAAGGCTTTACTTGGCACAAACACTAATTAAAACATAAAACAGAATTACTACAGTACAAATAATTATGTTATCAAACCAAAACAGAAGGTATTGGGTTGTCTCCCAACAAGCTCTTTCTTTATAGCCATGAAGATAGGCTTGGGATAATCATGATGCTCGCATAAAAGACAAGAATTGAAGCACAAAGAGAGCATCATAAGGCATGTGAAAAACACATATAAGTCTAACATACTTACTATGCATTGAAATTTTATAGGAAAAGAAATTATCAAGATAGTTAATATCTAGCATATGCAAATAGAGGGGTGAAGCATTAATAATTTCAACACAAGGAGAGATAATTGAGTGACATGAAAATTCCTATAACCATATTTGCCCCTCTCATAATAATTACATGACAGATCACAATCAAACTCAAAAATATAACTATCATATAAAACATTCTCGTTATGATCCATATGCATACAAGTCTTATAATCTTCCAAGGTAGTGGGATTAACATCAACTAAAGTCGTGACCTCTCCAAACCCACTTCTAATAGTTTTGCAAATATCATTATCAATAATATATTCATCATGAATCACAAATGATTTTCAAGATCATAAGAAACATCATGATTATCACCCCAATCATGATCATTAGCATAACTGAAATTCATAGAATTTATACTAACAACATTCCAGTCATTCTTTTCATTCAATAAATGTATCCCAATAGCATTTTCATTTATCACTTCCTCATTACAAGCTATTAGTTTACAACATGCAACAAGTCTGAAAAGATTATCTAGCAGATGAGGATCCATTTATCTTAGATTTTTTTATTTTACTTTCTCTTCTTGTGTCAAATATAAGGATATCATACTAAGCACGTAGAAAGTAGAACAAGTAAATGATTGTGTGTTTAATTAATATGAACTAATCCCATTGTTTTATCCTTAGTGGAAATAATACAAAGACGTATCTTGTCCCCTTTCTATCACTGGGATATAGAAATCCGTTAGATTGAACCCACTACAACGCACCCCTCTCACTGAAGAAAGACCAGTTTACTTGGCCAAAGCAAATCAATAGATCGGATAGATTTATGAAGCTATAATGATCACACACATAAGAAACATATTTAGAATTCATAGAAGACTCAAATATTTATCATGGATAATCTGAACATAAACCCACAATTCATTGGATCCCAACAAACACACCACGCAAAAGAATTACATCAGATAGATCAAAGTAAAGATGGGATGATCATTGTATTGAAGATCAAGAGAGAGAGAGAGATAGGCATCTAGGTACTAACTACAGACTCGTAGGTCTATGGTGAACTACTCACACATCACCATGGGAGCAACAAGGATGATGTAGAGGCCCTCCGTGATCGATCCCCCCTCCGGCAGGGCACAAAAACAGGGCTCCAGATGAGCACACGGCAGAACAGAGACTTGCGGTGGCGAAAAAGGTGTTTTGTATTTCTCTCTAGGGTTTTTGGAATATATGTGAATTTGTAGGACGAAGAGGCACACGAGGAGGCAGCCAGGGGGAGAATGTGGAAACAGGGCGTGCCATACCGCCCTAGTTGTGCCCTGTTGGATCATGCCTCCCTCGTGAGGCCTCTGGCCTCCTCCCAAAGCTTCCAGGTCTTCTTTTGGTCCATAAAAATCACCAAAAAGTTTTGTGGCAATTGGACTTCGTTTGGGACTGTAAACCTGAAAAGCCAAAAAACATGGAGAAAACAACAACTCACACTAAGCACTAGGTTAATAGGATAGCGCTAAACAATAATATTAATTGGTAAATAAACTCCCAAAAAGTATCCTAGAATGATAATATAATAGCATGGGACAATAAAAAATTATAGATATGGTGGAGACTATCACACAAGCAAGAGCTCCCCCTAAATTTGTGCATTATTTTAAATTTGCGTTTGAATGCAAATGCACAATCGATTAGGATCGTGGGTGACTCTTACATGTCACATACATCTTGGTGGTACGCATTGATGATATGAATACTACAATGCACGTAACACCAAACATGACTAATTGATCATAATATAGACATCATAAGGATATAGGAAATAGTACCAACAATCACAAAGCGTATGATCAAACACCACGAAGTTCAGGACAAACAAAAGATAAGCCAAATGTTTTTAAAATGAATAAAAGCAACCAAAATGCAACACTCTCTCTAAAAGCCCTATGGTATATAACACTTCTGCCCCTTTGGCAACTAGTTACCAAAAAGCTCGAAAGTGTAGAGCTAACCGTCACTATGGGCATGGTCTCCTCCATGGGGCGATGAAGTTGTGTCGATAGTCATGGAAGGAGTCGGTAAGAGAGCATCGACAAATGCTTTACAAAAGTCCTCTGGGCTGGTGGAGTTGACACTAGAGGTGCTGAAGAAGGCACGGTAGTAGCAGCTGGTGCATACATTGAAGATCTCATATCCTCAGCAAGCACAACAGCAGATCGAGTCTGGGTCCTTAACCGGGTCTGGACTGGCAGTGTGGGGCTCTCGACATCGTCATGTGAGCTGGGTGAAGGCACTGCATCTACCTCCTGCTTCAACTAGTTGACTGTGGTGGTCAGCTCAGTCACCTTGACACCAAGGTCATGAAACTTTGTCTCCACGATCCTCTCGAGACTCTTCTAATTCAGCAAAAGCTCATTGATGTTCTTCTCCATTCCCTGAATAAAGTTGATAATATAGGCCATCTGATCGCCTTTTTTCTTGAGCACTAGAGAACTGGTGGATCTAGCTGCCTCTGCCTCGGCCTCAACCTCTATACCTACATGTGCAGTAGATGAAGTGGGATGAGATGGATCCATCACCACGGCATTATCCTCAAAAACTGGCTGGAAGGGCGGGTGTTAGAGCATATTTCTCCATATGTGGTTTTGGTAATTGACGACTGATACGTCTCCATTGTATCTATAATATTTTTTTATTTCATGCCAATATTATACAACTTTCACATACTTTTGGCAACAATTTATATGATTATTGGACTAACCTATTGATCCAGTGCCCAGTGCCAGTTCCTATTTTTTGTGTGTTTTTTGTTTCGTAGAAATTCAATATCAAATGAAGTCCAAACGCGATATTTACGGAGACTTTTTTTGAAATATTTGTGAATTTTCAGAAGTGGAAGCAACGCAAACGAAGGCTCATAGAGAGCACAAGACACCAAGGCGCGCCCAGGGGGCCACGTGCAGCGTGGTGGCTGGTGCTCACCTCATATGTCGGTTGAAGCTCTCCTTCAGGCGCAAGGAAGCTAATTTTTGGATAAAAATACCCTCAAAATTTCAGCCCAATCAGAGTTATTCTGGGAATATAACAAATGTTTTTCAGCTAGAAAACGAGAATGCGAAACAAAAAAGAACAGAGAGGGATATCCAATCTCGGAGGGGATCTTGCCCCTCCGAGACCATGGAGGCCATTGTAATGCCCAAGATGCGATCCTATACTTATTTTGGCGCGAGGGCCTCGACAGGGATAGAAGCGCATCTCGTCGTTTTGCAAGAATGGATATCGTTACAAGTACATGTACTGAAGAGAAAAGTATATGGAATTGGCTTACACTCGCCACATGCTACATCAGAGTCACATCAGTACAATACATAAATATCACGAAGAAGAGCAGGGTCCGACTACGGACGAAAACAAATGAGAAAAGAACGACGTCCATCCTTTCTATCCCAGGTTGCCGGCCTAAAGCACAAATTGAACTACCTATCTAGGCATTTTAAATGAGGTCGAAAACGACATATAGCATCTCCGGACTGACCCCATACGTTAATTTATAATTCTGTCCAGATCTGAAATAACATGTTTTAATATTTGTTAAATAGCAAAATAAAAAGGTTCACGTGATTCTACGCGTCGTTCCAATCAATTTACACATAGAGAACATCTCCAACGGAGCTACGGTTCAAAAGATACGAACACCGCAAGATATGATGCATGAATGCAATATGTGTGCAACGACAGTCACAAGCATTTCAAAACATACAACCAGCAAGATAATATGAAATTACACGAGATTCTAAGCAAGTTTCATATAGGACACGATCAAAACAGAGCAACGGTTCAACAACTACGAGCTAAACAAGAAATCACAACAATCTGTCCAAAACAGCAACATGGCATTTTCTACACCCCACAACAACAAGCTACGTAGATCTAAAATGCCCAAACAAGACATGAGGCAATAGAGGGGAAGATTCACAACAACATACTACTAACAACATTTAGCATGGAAGCATGGATCACTAGGAAAAGAACTCACAAAATGGCATCTCACACACAGTTTCAGACTTAGTGAAAATATCAGTTTTTGACAGTGCAGTTTTCGATCTGAAGGCATATTGACAGCAACAAAACTATATGCTACAGGTCACCAAATGACATGAAAATTCATAGCATGCTAGAGAATCTTAAGGTCTACAACTAACTCCATTGCACCAACCTCAAAAGAGCTACAGATTGCCAGATAAACTCATGACAAGACAACAACAAAATATAACAGATTTTAGACTTAGAAATATTTCAGCATCTCCAAATCATCACTATTTTCTAGCATGTTGAGAGCAAGCAAAAAACACCTAAACATGGATTTCTACTGCAACCAAAATTACCAGCGGCTAGCCTACACATCCAAGGGCATATCTCTAGTTGACAACTCCTTCATATCATGCACGGATTATATCCCACAAAATAAACAAAAGGGCAACATGGCAAAAATATCACGTGCACTAACTTGCTCAAAAGCTAAAACTAAATGCATAGTTAAATTCTATGGAATTTTCTACCCCGAAAACATATATAATATGAGGGGTTGCAAAATAAAATAATGCCACATGTATATGCGAGAATATATCCTAAACACGATAGAACAAACTAGCGACGAAACCTACATGCAAAAATACAAACAACTACTCTAAAATACATGGCAAACGTTCCCTAAAAACTTGAGCATTTAAACTACGGGATTTGAGCAATCCGGACACGCGCGAAAATAAATACGGGACAAATCCCTATTAGGACAACACGCAAATCTAGGCATACGACAAGTCAAACTACTCCAAACATGAATGCAAGCTGCAAAATATGAATCTACGCGAAAAACTACACAAGTTAGATATTTTACTCGCTGCGATCCGATACACGGTTTAAAAACTACACGCGTTTGAAATATCTAGCATATTTCTGAAATTAATAAATTCACCGGATAATTAATTAAAAAACCTACATGCCGAACTGGTGGGCGCAAGGATACTATTCTGCGCCTAGGGCGTGGAATAGAGGGGCTGGGGGCCTCACCTCGGCTCTTGGGCCGTCCTCGATTGGAGAGGGGTCGGGCCGGGGAAGCTGGCGAAGGGAGGCGGCGGCGCGACACGGAGGCGGCGGTGCAAGGTGCTGGCGGCGGGAGGGCGCTCCGGCGCGGCGGGCTAATCACGGCGAGCCGCGGCGAGGAGCTCGGGGAGATCGTACGGGGAACTGGGGAGGCGCGTGGGAGGTCCGCGACGGCGGCCGGCGGTCATGGCACGCGCGACAGAGGGCATGCGGTGGCTGCCCCGCTTGAGCTCGGGAGGAGCTCGGGCAGCCAGGGGGTGAGGCAGGGCGCACAGGCGGCGGCGTGGATCCAGGGCGGGGCGGGCCCACTGTGGGCCTGGCGGGCCGGCCGCACTGAGAGGAGGAGGAGGCTGCGATGGGGAGGAGAGAGGAGGCTAGGGTTTGCATGGGATTCGAGGAGGAGAGAGAGTGGCTGTCTAAAATGGCATGGGAGGTCTATTTATAACAATGGGGGGGTAGGTTTAGCAGTTTTTCGCCCCAATTTCAACCGCGCGATCGGAATTGAACAATCTCGCACGCGGGGACGGGTTAAGTGGCCGTGTAGAGTAAGCTAGCTGGAGAAGAGAGGGAAAACAACACCCGACAACGTGATTTTTAAACACCAAAAACGTCCGACGATAGACCGAATACGGTGCCGCTACGGTCGACCGTTCGGGTACCATACGGATTCCGATTGCGACGAAAATTGGCAGGCGGCCTACCTACATCTAAATAAGACCGCACATCAAGTTTCAACCCAATCAGAGAAAGTTTTATGCACACTTTTTAAAAACAAGGTTTTGACGATACCGTGGGCGCGTGCGTGTGTGGTCGGTCTCGAGACGGTCAACGACTAAACGGAGAGAACCAGCAACTAATAACAGATGCAACTTTTGAAAACTGGCGGCCACGGGATGCCGATGCAATGTTGATGATGCGAATGATGCGATGATGAGTGCGACAAACAAATATTACCCCGGCGACAACAGAATAAAAGGGAATCTTGTGGAGCATCGGTCTCGGGGTGTCACAACTATCCTACACTACAAGAGGGTCTCGACCCGAGATCCAAGAATGAAAGGGGAAGAGGATGAGAAAGCAAGAGGTAAAACTTAGTCGCTTCTTTGGCAAATGAGTGAAACCCATGATCCTTGAAGGTTGCAAAGAGGTGAAGAATGACATGAGGAACAAGCAAGAATTCACAGAAAATTTCGGCAGCACTTCGATAGGAGAAGGGGACAATTTTTTTGATAAGATAGGATAACTGGACAAGATTCACAACAAACCACTAAATTTACAAGCAAGGGAACAACATGATCTTGAAAAGACAAAATGATAGATTGAAGAGAGCAACATCACAAAGCCTGCGTTAGAAAGAATATAACTAGATCTTGGCAAGAAAAGAACGAAGAAGAAATTGAGAACTACTACCACAAGAATATTGAAGAACACCTTGAGACAAAGAATTGATATCATGAGCCACTCCGGAAGAAGAATTGAAATCACTTGATGAAACAAGAATAATAATTATGTTATGCTTATCCTTCATCAAGTTAAATTGATGACAAGCAACGGATTTAGCATACCACTTATTCTTCTCTTAAAAAACATTTGGGAAGAGATATGAACACAAACTAGAAGAAATCTTGAAATAAACACCGGTGAGAATTGAAATGAATGAGGCCACCATGAATGAATGGATATACATGAGAATGAAGAGATCATGAGCCACCTGGGAGAAAAAAACTTAAACAAGACACCAGAATAATCGAGAGACGAATGAAGAGACAACAATTGAGAAGAATTTGAGGATGAAAGCTGAAAGCTGAGAACGAAGAAATCTTCTGAAATGATGGCCTTCGGAGGATCAAGAATGAAACGAATCTGAAATGCACCGGATAGCAAGAAAGGGATTTCTCATGATTGAAAACAATTCAAGACGATAACCCAAAGCTGAAATGATGAATCTTCAAGAGAATGGACCAAGATTTGAGAGAAATACTCCTTGTGTCTTCCAAGCTGAAAAAGATGAGCAGAACACCACCAAGAATAAGTGAGACACTCCGGAATAACGAAGAATGAAAGGTTGAGCCAAATATGAGAATTAATTCAAATAGATCTTGGAGGAGGGATATGACTGATGGAAATAATTCTTACGTCACACTGAAAAAGAATAAGAGAACTCCGAAAAGATCACAAGAGCCAGATAAGATCCTGGGAAAGAACCTGTGGGTTATGGGCCCACTCAAGAGAAACCACCATTGAAAAGATTGCTTAGAAGGAGAGATATTGCACCGGTACAAAGAAAACTAGATGAGGTTACCACCTCGAAATAATTGAAAGGATTGAGAACAGAATTTCTGAGACACCTTCAACACTCCGGATAGAAAAGAGACGAATGAATAACAATATAGGCTGATAAGAATCTCCAACATAGGAAAGAATTACAAGGATGAAAAAGGATATGATGAACATGGATAACTGAATTGAATTCACCGGAAAAGATGAAAAGAATGAATAAATATGAACACGAATCTCGTGAGAATCTTCACATGAATCACCGGATACTGCACGAAAGAGAAGATAGCGGAAGCAACAATGAAATGAAATGCTCTTGGATGAAATCCAATCACTGACGAAAAAGGGCGGGAGGGTGGGGAAAACAAAGACAACTTGGGACAGATGAGACAACTTCGGAAAGAAAAGAGAGAATGACCTTGCAAAATTGGAGAGGATAGCATAACTTGAAGAGAAACACCCCGGTTGGAAAGAAATTAACATGACGACTCTGGTTGACAAGAAATTGAAAAGACAAGTTGATTTGAGCAACAGAATTAATGAGCATTCCCATATAAATATGAGAGCACCTTTTGGAAAAAATATGAATTCACCATTTGACATCGAAGCAACTTGAATTACCATACTCCAACAAAACAAAGAGATGAGGCTTATGAAACAAGCCAGAACAAATTCATGAGAGAGATTTCGTCCGATATTTTCGTGGACAGGATCGCACGGGCTCGATCCTTATAGTAGCCATCCTGTGCAAGGCAGTGCACACGACATACGAAGCGTCCCCGAGTCGTAGCAAGCTACAAGGACTCTTTAAGACACAACGAGAACCGCTGTAAGTCGACCGTGAACAAACGAATCCACTAGATGTCAAACCCCAACCTAACATCATGCATTTGTTGGAAGATTGTCCTATAAGTAACTCCTTGAATTACCACCTAAGGACTCCCGAAATTTCTGGTCATGCAATCTGGTCCACGGATACAAGGAGTAATATATCATTCAACTCCTATACTAACCCGTCCAGTGTATCACATCCGTCAACACATAACCAGAATCTCGGAAACTCGTCTATTTCAGACACTCGTAATCACAACGATACTAAGTGTGGCGATACATCCAGATCTATCTGCACCAGTACTGGGGTAGCCGGACTCCTCTCGCCACTACTAGTATTGAAGCAATTTCGAACATCCTTCATCCTAAGATACTAAGAAATCTGAATGATAACGATGTGCTCAAGAATCCCCTGGAGCTCAACTCCCCGGAAGAAATCAAGTCAGACAGGAGGCACCAAGACAGAACTCCGTCACATTGACATCATATAGATTCCAATAATATCCACGTGATGCTAAAAAAATTGAGTGAGAAGAGGAGTAGAATTAAAATTATTACGTCAAGATTCCTCACCAGAGCATAGAAGAGGAAAAAAAAGAATCCTACTCTCCGATATATAACTAGACTCAAAGCAGTTTTTTACTAGACTCAACTCGGCCAAGTTCGATCAATCAAGGGGGCTCCTAGGTCGATACTGCTCTGATACCAACTTGTAACGCCCAAAATGTGATCCTATCCTTATTTTGGCGCGAGGGCCTCGACAGGGATAGAAGCGCATCTCGTCGTTTCACAAGAATGGATATCGTTACAAGTACATGTACTGAAGAGAAGAGTATATGGAATTGGCTTACACTCGCCACATGCTACATCAGAGTCACATCAGTACAATACAAAAGTATCAGAAAGAAGAGCAGGGTCCGACTACGGATGAAAACAAACGGGAAAAGAACGACGTCCATCCTTTCTATCCCAGGCTGCCGGCCTGGAACCCATCCTAGATCGATGAAGAAGAAGAAGAGGCAAGTCCAAATGAACAATCATCGCGCTCACGTCTTAATCACCTTACCTGTACCTGCAACTGGTATTGTAGTAATCTGTGAGCCACAGGGGACTCAGCAATCTCATTTCCAATGATATCAAGACTAGCAAAGCTTAATAGGTGAGGTAGGGTTAAGTGGTGAGGCTGCAGCAAGCGACTAAGCATATATTTAGTGGCTAACTTATGAGTATAAGAATAAAAGAGGGGGGATGATCTACGCATGTCGGACGTGAACTATTAATGATCAAGTTAATGATCCTGAACACCTACTTACGTCAAACATAACCCCACCGTGTCCTCGATCGGAGAAGGAGCTCAGGAAAGAGACAATCACGGTTACGCACACAATTGGCAATTTTAATTAAATTAACTTCAAGTTATCTAGAACCGGATGTTAAAAAAAGTTTCCATGTTACCACATAACCGCGAGCACGACTTTCTGAAAGATTTAACCCTGCAGGGGTGCTCCAACTAGTCCATCACAAACTACCACACACTGCGACGGAATGACCTCGATCAAGGAAACCCGTGATCTCCTCGGATCCCTATTGGAAAACCTCAACCTCGAGTTATCTCAAAGCATCCTCGAAATCCCTCACACAAGACGCTCGATAAAGGTAAAATAAGTCCATCAAGGCCGCTCGGCGTGTCGACGATCCCGATAGGAGGCGCGTATCTCGTTCTGAGGACACGACGGATAAGCGAAGCGTACGGTGGCCTGATAGACATCACCCGAGTTGCCCGGGTTGGCCCGGCACGGTGCTCTGTTTTGGACCAGCACTGGCCCTCCTTGTATTATGTAGAATTACTCCTCGGGTTCATGACGCCCTATGCTTTTTTGTATTAACAAAATTATTATGTTGGGCAAATATAGTACCAATGTTGGGCCTTGACAGACCAGTTTTAATCTAAGACAAATCATCAAGGGGGGGTCCCCATAACAACCCCGATCGTGTTAGGAGCGCTCAGTTATGGAACATAACAGCGGTAGCCAAAACTAAGGGGCCAAAGGTGGAACAAAACACCAGGCTAGAAAGGCCGAGACTTCCACCTTGTACCAAGTATATAGGTGCATTAAATTAAATAGCAATTAATATGGTGATATAACAAGGAACCCATGTTATCACATGGAAGCAACTACACCTAGAACTTCCAATGCAAACACATGGTTAAGAAAGCGGTAACATAGCCAATCAGTGGTTCGCTAGGTTGTGAACAGGTTGAAGGTTTTCATGGCAATGTTGAGAGGCTGATATTTAACAGGTGGTAGGCAGCGAGACATAACGATAGAAACGGTAAAACTAGCATGGAATTGATAGTAATAGTATATGGGGAAATGGTCATCTTGCCTGAGATCCCACTTGGAAGAAGAACGACTCCGTGAAGCAGACGAACCAATGTGGTCGAACGGGTCCTCACATTCCAACACGCTTGCGGAACTCTATCGAGACGGAGCAAATTGGAAACAAACATCAACACAGATATTCACCATGGAAAATGCAAGACATGATGCACAACCTAATATGATGCATGATCAGTTCAATAATGCAAGGCATGGAATGGCAATTCACCTCACGCAAACACTACACATTAAGTGAAGCTCGATATGCAACGAGTTGCATATCGACAAAACTCCATCTTTAATTGTTTAGTTCACTCTAGTTTAGGAACACGACAATATTAAAATGTTGTTAACATGGCAAGGGATGAAGCACAAATTAAACTACCTATCTAGGCATTTTAAATGAGGTCGAAAACGACATATAGCATCTCCGGACTGACCCCATACGTTAATTTATAATTCTGTCCAGATCTAAAATAACATGTTTTAATATTTGTTAAACAGCAAAATAAATAGGTTCACGTGATTCTACACGTCGTTCCAATCCATTTACAGATAGAGAACATCTCCAATGGAGCTACGGTTCAAAAGATACGAACACCGCAATATATGATGCATGAATGCAATATGTGTGCAACGACAGCCACAAGAATTTTAAAACATACAACCAGCAAGATAATATGAAATTACATGAGATTCTAAGCAAGTTTCATATAGGACACGATCAAAGCAGAGCAACGGTTCAACAACTACGAGCTAAACAAGAAATCACTACAATCTGTCCAAAACAGCAACATGACATTTTCTACACCCCACAACAACAAGCTACGTAGATCTAAAATGCCCAAACAGGACATGAGGCAATAGAGGGCAAGATGCACTACAACATACTACTAATAACATTTAGCATGGAAGCATGGATCACTAGGAAAAGAACTCACAAAATGGCATCTCACCCAAGTTTCAGACTTTGTGAAATATCAGTTTTTGACAATGCAGTTTTCGATCTGAAGGCATATTGGCAGCAACAAAACTATATGCTACAGGGCACCAAATGACATGAAAATTCATAGCATGCTATAGAGTCTTAAGTGCTACAACTAACTCCATTGCACCAACCTCAAAATAGCTACAGATTGCCAGATAAACTCATGACAAGACAACAACAAAATATAACAGATTTCAGACTTAGAAATATTTCAGCATCTCCAAATCATCGCTATTTTCTAGCATGTTGAGAGCAAGCAAAAAAACACCTAAACATGGATTTCTACTGCAACTAAAATTACCAGAGCCTAGCCTACACATCCAAGGGCATATCTCTAGTTGACAACTCCTTCATATCATGCACGGGTTACATCCCACAAAATAAACAAACGGCAACATGGCAAAAATATCACGCGCACTAACTTGCTCAAAAGCTAAAACTAAATGCACAATGAAATTCTATGGATTTTTCTACCCCGAAAACATATATAATATGAGGGGTTGCAAAATAAAATAATGCCATATGTATATGCGAGAATATGTCCTAAACACAATATAACAAACTAGTGACGAAACCTATATGCAAAAATACAAACAACTACTCTAAAATACATGGCAAACGGTCCCTAAAAACATGAGCATTTAAACTACGGGATTTGAGCAATCCGGACACGCACGAAAATAAATACGGGACAAATCCCTATTAGGACAACACACAAATCTAGGCATACGGCAAGTCAAACTACTCCAAACATGAATGCAAGCTGCAAAATATGAATCTACGCGAAAAACTACACAAGTTACATATTTTACTCGCTGCTATCTGAGACACGGTTTAAAAACTACAAGTGTTTGAAATATCTAGCATATTTCTGAAATTAATAAATTCGTCAGATAATTAATTAAAAAATAAACTACGTGCCGAACTGGTGGGCGCAAGGAAACTATTCTGCGCCTAGGTCATGGAATAGAGGGGCCGGGGCCTCACCTCGGCTCTTGGGCCGGCCTGGACAGGAGAGGGGTCGGGCCGGGGAAGCTGGCAAAGGGAGGCGGCGGTGCGACAGGGAGGCGGCGGCGCGAGGTGCTGGCGGCGGGAGGGCGCTCCGGTGCGGCGGGCTAATCACGATGAGCCACGACGAGGAGCTCGGGGAGATCGCACGAGGAATTGGGGAGGTACGCGGGAGGTCATCAACGGCGGCCGACGGGCATGGCAGGTGTGGCACAGGGCATGGGGTGGCTGCCCTGGTTGAGCTCGGGAGGAGCTCAGGCAGCGAGGGGGTGAGGCAGGGCGCGCAGGCGGCGGCGCGGATCTGGGCCGGGGCGGGCCTGCTGCGGGCCTGGCGGGCCATTGGCGCTGAGAGGAGGAGGCTGCGGTGGGGAGGAGAGAGGAGGCTAGGGTTTGCATGGGATTCGAGGAGGAGAGAGAGTGGTTGTCTAAAATGGCATGGGAGGTCTATTTATAACAATGGGGGGCTAGGTTTAGCAATTTTTTGCCCCGATTTCAACCGCGCGATCGGAATCGAATGGTCTCGCACGCAGGGACGGTTAAGTGGCCGTGTAGAGTAGGCTAGCCAGAGAAAAGAGGGAAAACGGCACCCGGCAACGTGATTTTTAAACACCGAAAAATGTCCGACGATAGACCGAATACGGTGCCGCTACGGTCAACCGTTCGGGTACCAGGCGGACTCCGATTGCGACGAAAATTGGCAAGCGGCCTACCTACATCTAAATAAGAGCGCACGTCAAGTTTCAACCCAATCAGAGAAAGTTTTATACACACTTTTTAAAAACAAGGTTTTGACGATGCCGCGGGCGCGTGCGTATGTGGTCGGTCTCGAGACGGTCAACGACGAAACAGAGAGAATCGACAACTAATAACGGATGCAACTTTTGAAAACTGGCGGCCACGGGATGCCGATGCAATGCTGATGGTGCGAATGATGCGATGATGAGTGCGGCAAACAAATATTACCCTGGCAACAACGGAATAAAAGGGAATCTTCTGGAGCGTCGGTCTCGGGCTGTCACAACCATGGACCATAGGGGGAACTCTCCTCCCATCCAGGGGGAGGCCAAGTAAGGAGAAGAAGTAGGGGGCTCTCTCCCCCTCTCTCTCGGTGCCGCCAGAGCACCGTTGGGGCAGGAGCGTAACGGCGATCTACATCAACAATCTTGCCGCTGTCAACGCCAACTCTCTCCCCCTCTTTGCAGGAGTGTATCACCACTCTTCCCCGCTGTAATCTCTACTTAAGCATGGTTCTCAACTCCATATATTATTTCACAATGATATTTGGCTATCCTATGATGTTTGAATAGATCCACTTTTGTCCTTGCGTTAATTGTGGTATGATGTTATTGATATGATTTGTATGTTGATATGGTGTTGTCCTATGGTTCCCTCTGTGTCGCGCTAATGGACGGATCCCCGTTGTAGGGTGTTGCAATATGTCCATGTGCTTATGGTGGTTTGCTTGAGTGATAGAAGCATAACCCCGAGTAGGTGTGTTATGGCGTATGGGAGTAAAGATGACTTGATACTTAATGCTATGGTTGGGTTTTACCTTAATGATCTTTAGTAGTTGCGGATGCTTGCTAGGGGTCCAATCATAAGTGCATATGATCCAAGTAGAGAAAGTATGTTAGCTCATGTCTCTCCCTCATTGCATATAACAAGTATTTATCATATCATATTCAATTTCCAAGGGATAATCTTTCCATTGTGTTACAAAAAGCTTTCTCCATCACTACTAAGCTTATTTTCTTGCAAAGTACTTCTAGTTACTCCCCACAAGATAGTTTCATAGTAATTCTAGGTAGAGCAAGCACTAGAATGCGTAGAGTTGTATCAGTGGTCGATAGAACTTGAGGGAATATTTATTCCACCTTTAGATCCTCGTTGGGTTCGACACTCTTACTTATCAGAAAAGGCTACAAACGATCCCCTACACTTGTGGGTCATCAAGACCTTTTTGTGTCACCGTTGCCGGGGAGCAATAGCATGGGGTGGATATTCTCAAGTGTGCTTGTTTGCTTTATCACTAAGTAGTCTTATTCCATGCTCTTGTTTTCTCTCTTTAGTTATGGGTAGTAAACGTAAAATACCAAAAAAAATAGACGCACTTGCTGCTCCAAAATTTGAGGAACCACTAGTGTTCCATACTACCGAGGAATATTACTTGGATCATCATCGATCCACTTGTGCTCGTGCTGAAAACCCAACTAGCTTAGTTGAGGGAAAATGATTAAATGAGCATGCTCATTATGTGCGACACCGCATATCTCAAAAAGATAAACTCTTGTGGCATCAAATTAATTCTTTGTGTTGCTATGCGTGGAATCTATGTGAAATTTATGATTTTACTTGTTGTTCTGAAGAAACTAAAAAACACCTTCCCTACCAATGTGTGTTTAATGACAATGAAATATTATCTTCTTATGCCAAGGAGGCATATTATTATTTCGATGTTGAGCAAATTGAAGAATTTGTTGCTTTTAAGGGTGCCTATGAAATCGCTTCTTTGATTGAAAAGTATGATGCTAGTATTTACGAATCTGAAAATTTTGCCATACTTAAATATTACTATTAAAGCTATGCATACAATACTTATGTTAAAGAATTTATTGAAAGAATGACCACTGCCTTGGAAGAGATTAACATTTTGCAGGAATCTATGGAAGAGGAAATTGCTGAAATTGTGAGCTCATTAGATGAAAAAGACGAGGAGGAGAGCGAAGAACAAAAGGATGAAGAGCGGATTGGCTACCCGTGCCCACCTTCTAGTGAGAGTAACTCTTCAACTCATACATTGTTTAATAACCCTTCGTGCTTATTAAAGGATGAATGCTATGATAATTGCTATGATCTCGTTGATTCATTTGAAATATCCCTTTTTGATGAACTTGATGCTTGCTATGCTTATGGACCTGATGCCAATACGAATTATGCTTAAGGAGATTAACTTGCTATAGTTCCTTATGTTAAGAATGAAATTGTTTCCATTGCACCCACATATGATAGTCCTATTATATTTTTGAATTCTCCCAACTACACTATATCAGAGAAGTTTGCACATATTAAGGATTATATTGATAGGTTGCATTTTGCTACTACAAATGATGATTTTGATGAATGTAGTATGCATGTGCTTGTTGTTCCTACTTGCAAATATTATGAGAGAGGAACTACATCTCCACCTCTTTATGTTTCCAATACAACAAAATTGGAAGAAAGTACTTATGCTATGTATTGGCCTTTACTTGATGTGCATGAATTGTTCTTTTATGACATGCCAATGCATAGGAAGAGAGTTAGACTTAATCATTTCATGATTTATCTTGCTTTGTGCCCACTACTAAATGCCAAATCATTGTTAATTAAAATTGGCTTTGATATACCTTGGGATCCGGGTGAATCAATTACTTGAGCACTTTATGCCTAGCTTAATGGCTTTAAAAAAAGCGCTTCCATGGAGACAACCCAGAAGTTTTATAGAGTCATTTATTATTTTGTGTGCTTGTGTAAAATATTGTGCCAAGATTTGCCTTTAGGATGATCCATAAGATGAGTAGAAGCAATGTTCATTCTGAAACAAAAACTTTTGGCTCCAATGCATGAATTTACGTTTTTTACTAGAGCGTCATATTGATCTGACATTTTAACACAATATTTTCCTACAAATTCTTTACGTTGTCCTCACTTTTCAGAATATTTGGAGTTCCATAAGTATGGTCAAAGTTCAGATTACTACAGATTGTCCTATTTAAAACAGACCCTGTTTTTATGCATTGTTTTGCTTGTTTTGATGAAACTATCATTTTTATTGGTGGTAGAAGCCATGGAAAAGTTATAGTACAACAGAGATAATGCAAATATAAAATATGAATGGGTTTTCAACAATACTTAAAGTAGTATTTTGCTTTATTATACTAACGGATCTTACCAGTCTTCTGTTAAGTTTTGTGTGAATGAAGTGTTCGAAGATCGAGGAGGTCTCGATATGAGGAGAAGGAGGAGAGGCAAGAGTTCAAGCTTTGGTATGCCCAAGTCACCCAAGTAAATATCCAAGGAGACTCAAGCGACTAAGCTTGGGGATGCCCCGGAAGGCATCCCATCTTTCTTTAACAAGTAACGATATGTTTTCGGATTCGTTTCATTCATGTGATATGTGTAAATCTCGGAGCGTATTTTGTATCTTTCCTTTTATTTATGCACCATGATGGTATGATATAGTACATGGCTGATTTATAGAATTCTCATTGGACTTCATTTATATCTTTTGAGTATGACTTTATAGAATGCTTCATGTGCTTCACTTATATCATTTGAAGTTTGGATTGCCTGTTTCTCTTCACATAGAAAACCGTTATTTGAAGAATGCTCTTTTGCTTCACTTATATTTATTATAGCATGATATTTTATAGAAAGAATTAAACTCTCATGCTTCGCTCATATCTATTTAGAGATTCAAGAGGAATTGGTCATCTACATGGTTAGTCATAAAATCATACACAAACTTATGGATCACTTAGTATGATATGTTTGATTCCTTGCAATAGTTTTGCGACATTAAGATAGTAATATGTGGGTCCACTAGTTGATAATTGTGTATTAGTAAGAATATTAATGTTAAGTTTTGTGATTCCCAAAGCATGCACGTATAATCTCTGGTTATGCGATGAAGAGCATAATTTAATCTTGATTGAAATCCTTTGTGTTGTTATAGTCGGAGTCGCACGATGGTTAACTCCTCCCAACCTTCTCCCTAGGAGAATGCGAGTAGTGTTTTTTCTTCGAGAGAGCTAATAAAATCTTGCAATAAGTATGTGAGTTCTTTGTGCCTAATGCGAATCCATGGATTATACACACTCTTACATTTTCGCAATTTGCTAGCCTCTATGGTACGACGCATTGCCCTTTCTCACCTCGAGAGTTGGTGCAAAATTCGCCGGTGCATCCAAACCCCGTGATATGATGCGCTCTATCACACATAAGCCTTATTATATCTTCCTCAAAACAGCCACCATATGTACCTATTATGGCATTTCCATAGCCATTCCGAGATATATTGCCATGCAACTTTCGCGGTTTTCATTTTGATGAATTGAGCATTCATTGTCATATTGCTTTGCATGATCCTAAGACAGCTAACATGATGTTTCCATGGCTTGTATGTCTTTTATATCTTTACCACGCTAGATCATTGCACAACATTCATATAGAGTCGTATTTTGTTCTAGATATCGAGTTGTAATATTGAGTTGTAAGTAAATAGAAGTGTGATGATAATTCATTATTAGAGCATGTCCCAGTGAGGAAAGGATGATGGAGACTATGATTTCCCCACAAGTCGGGATGAGACTCCGGACGAAAAATAAAAAATGGGGGAGGCCAAATGAGCCCACCAAAAAAATGAAAAAAATGATGAAAAATAAAATGAAAAAAAATGATGAGAGACAAAGAGAGAAGGGGCATGCTAATTCCACACTTGTGCTTCAAAGTAGCACCATGTTTTTCATATAAAGAGTCTCCTATGTTGTCACTTTCATATATTAGTGGGAATTTTTCATTATAGAGTAAGATACACACCCACTTAGTTTTCATATTGAGCTTCCATACACTTATAGCTCTTAGTGCAGTCGTTGCATGGCAATACCTACTCCTCGCATTGATATCTATTGATGGACATCTCCATAGACCGTTGGTACGCCGAGTTGATGCGAGACTTTCTTCTTCACTTTTACCCTTGCTTGCATTTTCTTCAATGACGGGACCACGCCTGAGTATGAGCTCCTTTAGTAGTTCTCTTGGTGGATAATCCTATTATGTCATGACATTTAATCTTGCTAGATAGGTAAGCTATGCCATGATAATTAATATTGCTCTAATAACAAATGCATGCTTGAATGCCATAGATTCCTTTGCTTAGTGTATATGTTAGTTTGGTTTGCTAGCGAGTACATTGAAAAGTACTCAGCGGCTTTTAACATGGCCAGGTTCACATAAGGATTCATCGTCCGTCATCGTCGAGTCGGAGCGTTCGCGGGCTAGGAGAGTAACGGAGTCAGATCCCTGTGGATTGGAGCCGCACCAGGACCATGCTGCCTTAGATAGAGCTTTTCCGCTGTCATCACCCTTGTAGTTCATTATGTAATACTCTTATATCCATTAATAGAAATGCCTGTGTTCATGGTACTTGTTGTAAACATGCATGCCAGAGTGATTTCCTGGGCTGGTATGCGCGGCGACCGTGTGGCTACAGTGGTAATCAGGCGAGGCGCCACAAACAATGGTATCAGAGCAGTCAGGCTGACTATAGGTTACCCTAGCCAGACTTCATTGTCTTGTGTTCAGTAGAAAGCCCAGATGGATTTCAGCCATCCTTGCCATCTGGCACGGCTACTATTGATCATAAGGCAACCCCATAGGTTTTCGGCTCCATCAGACCCCAACTCTCGTGGCCCTTGCCTCCAGTGTGGAATGCTTGCACCCGACAAGGACCCGTGAGCCCTCAAACCCCTAAGTACACCAATTGTCCTTACCCCTGCTTGCTAGCCATGTCATTTCTCTCCTTACTCTAGTTTCCTTTGGGAAACGCCTATAAATTCCATCTTTCCCCGATAACCTTAGGATCGTTGACTGAGCCACTTTGGCTATGGTCCTGCATCGAGTGTGATGCTCCCTAAGGGAGTAGTAGGAGCTGGACACCAGTGCTACCAGGAGCATTGTGTCGTTCCGCTTCTAAATCCTTAGAGATACATCGAGTGCGCTATAATAGTTATACTAGTGGATCCTTGGCCATGTGTGTAAGGTCCGCAACACTTGAGCTTTATTTGCTTTTGGTTTTTCATGGTTCTCGTTTCTTTTGTCGGTTTCATTTTTCCGCTCCGACTGGATCCATCTGCAAGGGTTGTCTAAGAAGATCAGCATGTAACTGGGATAATATCCAATAATCCCCATTTTAGCAAAAGTCAAGCCAATCCAACTGCCCGGTATTCATAATAGCATCATCGGATATGTCAGGAATGAAGAATGGGCCAGAAATAGAATCATGTGCAACAGACAAGGCCAAAATACACCTGAGAGAGTTGGCCTGAGAACCGATCATACCCGAGGAACAGTCACATGAGCCACCAAAAAGGAACACGAGTAAGGACAGGTTATTCCGTCCGCGATACAAGGATTATTTCAGTCAGTGAAGTGAACCTTGAGTCTTTTCTCGGTGAACCCAAGAAACATTTATCACCCAGGACATACTTCAAAAATGTGAACGAGCCAAAAGCAGCAACAAAACTCTGGTATGTTGGTACAAATGTCAAAGCATATTTTGAAGTTCACCAGTACAAATACAAAGTTTTCTGGACACTGTGAACAAGTTTTGCAAGGAATATGGATAAGTTCACAGTTGTCCGAATCAAGGAGCACCTAACATGCTTGGAAACTCAACTGAAGAGAATGGAATTATCTGTCAACTGCTTACTATCGGCAACACCTGGGTTGAATGCAAAGGGTATTCTAAATTGGTTAACAACACGAGGTCTGCGTCAGTTGTGCAACCTTTACAGCAACAATGAGCAGACCAGCAAAAGGACAAGCAATGTGCGTAACATCCTCAATCAAGGTATGGCCTATATCAAGTTGTGGCTGATATGGGTAAAATTCCGGATACTTCAAAAGGAAGCCAGAACTGGCCCTAGATCCGACTATACGTCACAACAAAAGGCTTTTGATATAAGGAACCCAGCCTTCCCCCGCAAGCTACCGAGAAGAGCTTACCAGACTGCAATCTTCCTCGGTATGCCACTTGGTGAGAGATCCTTCTGTGATACGGCACTCCCATCTTCCACAACGTGCTACCTCGAAAGATTTCCAGCATAAGGCTCCCGACCTTCAGCAGTAAGGCACATGAAGCAAAAAATTTGAGGTATGATACCCAACCTTCTTCAGCACACTACTCTAGCAGAAGCTTCGAGCATGAGAAATTTAGTCTTAACCATCGTGCCTACAATAAGTGTGTCAGAAGCAAGAACTAGTCTGGACACACATTTGCCTCAGAACCCAGTGGTTATGAAAGGATTTATCCTACACCTGCATATGTTGAGAGCATGTAGTCCAGTGGATCAGTCCATACAAGCCACTCGTACACGGGAATGATTGCGTTCAGAAAAACATTGCCCCTGTTTAAAAGAAGAATATGAGCATAACAACCCCTACGAGATATGCAAGAGTAAGTTGTGAGAACAAGCCAACATACAGGGAAAACAATCAAGGAATAGTGTTGGCAGGGCATGAAAAGTACATCAAAGGAACCTTCAAGAACCAAAGAAGTTGTGGACAAATAACCTCCATGACGGTCAACAAGATACAACTTCACAGGAGAGAGGTATTACTAGTTCTTGTCAGGCTCTTGCATATGAGGCCACAACAATGCCCTACCTATGGCTACGAACAATCTTGTCGCACTCATCACGAATAAGGGCCATCAACCCAGATAAGAGGCGATGCCCTAAAAGATACACCAAATGATAGCCATACTATGTGTCGTGGATATACCCCACAGTGTAACTCGGCTTGAAGTATGACCCGCCAAGGACTTGGTGACTCACCGGCAACTTTAAAGTGACCTAGCTGGCGACTCATACTTGACCCCATAGGCGACTCAGACAAATGACGAAGGCCCAAGGCCTGGCGTACGCCCTGGCATAAGGCAACTCATAGAAAGGCCAGGAGGGCCGGCTCACAAGAGAAGGCCCAAGAAGAGGAAAGAACCCCACAAGAAGGAAACATAACTCGGATTAGGATTCAAGAGAGACTAGTCCTATTCCTACTCCTAGTAGGACTCTACATGTAAACCTACCCCTTCCACCTATATAAGGAGGGGTAAGGCGCCCCAAGTGGCAGAGATTCACAACTTAGGTCTAGACAAGACAAATCATGAGATAGACACATTAGACACCCACGAGATTAGAGGTGGCGAGTCTGCACCCTTGTAATTGAGATCATCATCTTCATCAATGAAACACAAGCATGACGTAGGCTTTTACCTCCATCGGAGGGGCCGAACCTGGGTAAACTCGCGTCTCTCGATTCCGACCAACCCCTCTCAAGCCGCTACATGGTTGCGATGGCCTCACACCTAAGTCCTTGCACGAGGACATCTGTCGTGACAAAACCACGACACTATGCTCAGCTCAATGATCACAACAAGGACTAGACAGGCTATATGTATACGAACAGAGCCATCTCTACGAGCGATAGAGTTTGAAACAAAATAGAATGGCTCAAGGTACATCAGCATCAACAGCTTGTAGACATCATGACATCATTGGAATAAGAGATTACTGCTTATGACTATTTTGTGATCATGCCTGACACTCCAGTTAGGGATATGACAACAAGAGATCGGTCATGTGGTTCCTGGAATTGTGGAACACCTAGGGAAGGTCAGAATGCCTAAGGCAGAGTGAAACATCAATATGGAACCCACAGTCAGATTAAGCATTCTGACACGGCAAAAGAAAGCCACTCCCATTCACTCGAGGCTATACGAGCACGTGAGCCTGGTACAAGGAAAGGATGTCTTACCCATGACAGTCAGGGTACGAAGCATCGCAATAAAACCCGAAGCAGTCACTTTCAGGCCATGGAAACCGAGTTGTCTATTGGTATTACCCGCTAACCCACCCAGCAACACCACTGTCAGAATAAAGGGTACACCTGATAGGAAAGAGAAGGATTCAAGGAAGTTGTGTGCAGAGACAACACATGGTCCATTAGAAGAGGTAATTAAAAAGTCAGTGAAACAACGAAGACAAGAGCGCTGATGGATCCAAGTCGCACACAGGTAAGTCCCCCTTCCCCGGGAGGTAAGCCTGGAAAACTAGAGGACGAAATTTTCTTAGGGGGGGGCGGGGGGGGGGGGGGTAGGTTTGTACCACCCTGGTTTTCGCTCCTGTTTTTTTATTTGCGGGAATTGATTCCCGTCTTTTTCTCGATGTTATCAGATTTCTCTAGCTCTTGGGTATGTGAAGATGGTCATCTAGCCTTGCCTTCCCTATCCAATCACAGATTCTCCCGAGTCCAATCTTGCCACCCAAGATCTATCTCCGGACCTTGCCATTGAAACACTACCTTCCGAGTTGCCGGAAGGGAAACCCTAATCCTTCCAGTTACAAAGGAACCCCAACTTACTTTGATCTTTTGACTCCCAAATTTTTCCTAGTGATCATCCTTCATCTTTAAACCCTGAATATGCAAAAATCTTTGCCAAGTCATTTGCAATATTTTTCATTTATAATTAATTCCTTTTTCTGCCAGTTGAAGGAAATAAATCCAGGAAAATATCTATCCATCTCCAAAGTTCATGAAAACTTGTGAAGATAATTTTTGTGATCATATTGAGCACCCATAAAATATTGGCCATTATTAAATGAGGGAAAATGCCTTTTCCTATTTAATGCCAATATTGCATTTTGAGCACTTTCTAAAGTAACTACCATTTTGGTAGCCAGGAAAAATCCCAATAAATTGTGGAGCTTCTCCTATCCATATCTTGCCCATTTCCATCAAGATCCCAAGTCCCATAGTTCAAATTTTGAGCACAACATCCCTTTGCAAATCCAGATTACCTGTTTGCAAAGGAAGTGCTTGATTCCTTGATCTCCTTGAGCTTAAATTTTTCATGGTGGTTAACATTGCTAAATCACTCATGGAAGCCAAAAATAAGCTCAATCCCTCTATCAGTCTTCTCCCAGCAATTTTATCAAGTTCCTGTCCATTTGAAAGCACTGTGAAGGAAGTACCATTTTAGTGTCCCCAAAAGGTATGAAACTTTTACAGTAGCTTCATATATTCAAATAACTCCTCTCCATCAAATTTGAGCCATTTCCATCTAGCCAATTGGTCCCAGCAAATCCTTTTTCATTTCTGGCCAGTTTGCAAAGGAAGTGCGACTTATCCTCATCCTGTTGAGCTGAAATTTTGCACAGAGTATCACCTTAGTGAGTGATCACTCCCAGCCAAAAATCAGAGTTTGCTTCCAGCTCAATCTCCCCCACCTCACTCCAAACACCTTGTTGTTACCTGCCTTCTCAGGTCCAATCAGTCAATCCATGTCTCCATTTCCCTCCAAACCTCAACAGGTCAACTCCAGAGACGTTAGTGCAGCTATTTGACATGTCCTGGAGTCAAATGGGTGCTCTGGACACACCGTGCCAGCGGTGACCACACCCAGAGCGTGCCAAATCGATGCATTGTGGCCACAGCCGCCTTTGGTCACTTCCAGCAGGTCGAAGCTCGTCTTCGAGCACAGGGAAGCCTCCACCACTCGCTGTGCGCCGTCTAGAACCCTCTGCCCTTGCCATGGACGCATATGTCGACCACCAGAGCATCGCCGATCCTCCTGGAGCTTCGGCTACTCTCCCCTGCCTTCCAGAGCTCTCCTCCTCGGCTATTTAAGCTCGCCCCAAGTCCTCTCCAACCTCAGGCAACCTCCCCAGTCCCTCTTCTCAGGCCGAAGCTCTTTTCTCCTCTCCAATGGTTGCCATGGTCGCCGCCGGCCTCGGCTAAAATCCGGTCGCCCTGGTCTCTCTCCCTCCGCCCAGACCTCACTTCTGCCCTTCCCTCGCCACCGCAAGCCTCCCCCCTCGCCTCGTCCCCGGAGCAACCGTGGCGTCGCCCCCAACTCCGGTCGATATCGCCGCGCGCCGCGCCCGAAACCCCGGCCGTCTCCAAGCTCCGCCGCGACCGTACCACCCCGGGACGGGTCCTCCCCGTCGCATCGGTCACGTCGGTGTCCGGACCTCGGCCGGAGATGGCCTATGCCATCGGGAGTCCTCGCCGGTGCGCGTGGCCTCGCATCTGCCTCTGTCGCCGACGGGAGGAAGAAGAAGGGGGAGGAGAGAGAGATAAAGGGATAAGGGGGCCTGCATGTAAGCCTCTAGGTGTTGACCAGCCCCGAGCCCGTGCGTTTTAAGTGGAAGCGTATTCTCAGGAATACGCTTTCGCTTCTGGAAAGCGTACTCGGTCCGGAGGCGCGTTCTGTTTCTCAGCCACCGGCCTGTTTGTGGAAATATGTTTTACAGATTGGTCCTTGGTATTCAAACGCTCATATCTTCGCGTCCGTAACTCCGATTCCGATGATTCCAACGCCCGCATCTTCGTCTCGTCGAGCCCGTTCTTTTGGCATCATTTTCATAATGTGTTCACTTTGTGAAAATGACCGTGTTTCCCTTGCCCTCCAATCAGCCCTCTCCGAGAGAGAACTGTTCCGACGTATCGTTCCGTGGCTTCATCGAGTATTCTTCGACCCCACGCAAGCCGACCATCTGATATATACTCTCAAGCTTTGTGTTGTGTTCTTCCTGCATATTTCAATTAAAATTCTTAGGTCCGTGTGCATAGTAGTGTGTTGTATGAGATGCTGACGAACCCTTGCTTGCATTTTCTTCAATGACGGCACCACGCCTGAGTCTGAGCTGCTTTTGGCCATTCGGGGTGGATGCCGACTTTATATTTCTCTTGTCAGCAGCTGGCCCGTGTTCTGAGATGCTTTTCGGCCATCGCGGGCAGTTGTTGAATTTCTTTCCGTGGCAGTGACCCTAGGCTCTCAGGTGTCCCCCGGCCATCTTAGGGAATTGTTACATTCTTCTTATGAACACCGCCTTATGCTCTGAGCTGCTTTCCAACCGTCTTGAGCCGGGATTGAGTTATTCCGGTAATGTCCCAGATCTGTGTTGTAAAGACCGTTCTGGTGGCTGCCGGTTTATTTTCCGTTTTTATGCAAGAGTTCCGAGGGTCTAATTTACAGTTAGAACTTGTAAAGTAATAACTTGCCATTTACATCATGTCTTATTAATGACTCGTGATGATATGGAGATAGGTTGTTTTGTTTCTACCGTTGTTCTCTCATACATAGTTATCATCAGTTAAGTTATTATTGATAAACAACCATGCTTGATAAATATGTTGTTAAAACCAAACCTAGTGGGTTGATCCCGAGTCACCTGTCCGGGCTTATCAGTGCAACCACATTTGCCGGTATGGGACGGCCTTGACTTGGCCTGATCGCGTGCTCTTTCACCGGTACCTCCAAAGAGGGAGGGTTATGCACACGCGCTACCCTGATCAGGTAGGCGGTGATAACCCTGTGAGCCAGTTGAGTTGTTTTGTGCGCACATACCCGTTTGGGATATTTAGTTTGGCCATGACGGTGGCAGGTGTCATGAGGACACAGGGCCACCCAGTGCAGGACTCCGGGGGAGGATGAATGCCGGGGGTACGGTGGAAGAGTCACGGGTCATACAAGTTCCGTTGGAGCAACACTGGTCCACCCGAATGGGATCACGAGGTCAGTGCTCCATGGTGTGGGTAAAGCATGCAACCTCTGCAGAGTGTCAAATCTATTCGAATAGCCGCGTCCACGGTATTGGACAGCTCGTCCAGACCTTAGTAGGTGGTCAACCGTATCAACAAGCTCTAAGAAGGTCAACAATGGGGGCAAAAAAAGAGCTGAAGAGTTGGGGAACCATTGGGGAAGAAGACCCCCAAAAATAGGTCCCCACAATTCTGCCCGTTATGTGTAGAATAACACACGGGCAGTACAACTGGTAAATTTAATATAGCGGTACAACCGGCCCACAACCGCCCAAGAACCGCTCCAAGACATAACCTACTCCGGTGGTAGAGTAGTACAGGGCCGGTACAACCTCCGGACCAATTCAGGAGCGGTACAACCACTCCAAACACCGGTTGTACCAGTCGAGCGGTACAACCTCTCTTAGGGACGGTACAACCTCTTAGTGAAAAACACGTAAGACAAAAACATCCATAACTTTTGCATATGAGCTCCGAATTGAGCAAACTCAAGCTTGTTGGATAGCAGGCGACAAGTACTATAAAAACGAATGGTAATAGCAAGAAGAGGTAGTAGAAAAATGCCAATGATATAGAGATGTGAACCCTCTATGAATTAAGAACCGACAAAAACTCCAATATTGAAAACATCATAGAAGATGCACATGAACTCCGTTTTCGATGAACTCGAGCTTGTCATGAACATGACCATAATCACTAAAACTCACAAAGAGAACCACCACACAAGAACCAAGAAAGATTATGCAAGTATGCAAATGGTTTGAGCTCTCAACGAACGATACGATCAAGCTACTCACTTGAGAGCCCCCCCTTGACAGTACGACAATCTATCCTAAAATAGAAAAACTTATCAAGGGCAAACCTATACCTTGCACCTAGTCCACTCGAGCTAGATGATGATGATCTTGACTTCCTCAAGATGGACCACCTTTCTTTGTCGTGCTGGCTCGATGAAGACTTGTAAATTGCTCCCCCATACTCCACTATGGGTGAGCCACTCTTCAGCACATCTTCACAAGTCCATTGTCACACAATGGACGACAAGCTTCAAGCATGATATCTTCGTGATGCTCCACTTGAACTTGCACACCACAATATTCCATTGGTTGAATGAGATCTTCCTCTTGACGCAAACCCATGGAAACACACCTAACCCTAGATATAACTCTCACGAATACCATGGGTTAGTACACAAAGCGTAATGGACAATGCTTGCCATACCATGGGATCACTTGATCCTTCTTGGTACATCTTGTACGCTTTGTGTGTTGATCGACTTGATTTACTCTTTGACTTAGTTTTGATCAACCTTGTGTCTTTATGACCAATATTTGGATAAAACCTTGAGTACCACCTTGGTCATCATATAAACTCCTTGAAACCAATAGATGGACTTCAAGAAGTGTCTATGTTCGAATCGTGCAAATATAACTTAAGGCAACCATTGGTCCATAGGGATTGTCATCAATTACCAAAACCACATATGGAGAAATATGCTCTAACAATCTCCCCCATTTTGGTAATTCATGACAATCACTTTCAAGCCAGTTTATATAAGGAAATAAGCATAACCAAGCACACACATACAAAGTAATAAGGCATGGGTATGAGATGCAAATGTTTAAGCATCAAAAGCAAAACTCTCTTAACATCTCCAAACTAAACTCTCTAAACTTCTCCCCATTGGCATCGATTTCCAAAATGGACGAAAAGCTTAGAGAGCCACTATAATAGGTGTTCCTCCAAAAAGTGTGTACTTCTCAACAAATGTGTGCACAGAAATATACATATACAATGATAAGTAGTTGGAGGAAAACGAACTATATAGAGAACTGAAAGATTGCAAAAAGGATCATATGGCACAAAGACATACAAAAGAGAAAAGCAAGCAATCAAAAGATACCAAAAGGAACAAGCAATCACATGGTCCTTCGAACCACATGAATAAAAGACATTATGATATTGAAATACGAGTATTTTATCAAAACTAGTGAAGCTCCCCATGATTTGTGCACAATTAGGATTTTATTTATTTATTTCATACAAGTGCACAGAATAGGATCGTTTCTCCCCCAAAATTAATAAAAGCACACAACAAGTGCAAGCAAGTAGATAAGATAATAAGCATATCACTTGCACAAAACATATGGTTGAGAAATATGTAAAATAGGAAACTTAATAATAGGCTCAACCAAAATGATGTGTGTGAGTCATGGCAAAGCACTTGAGAAGACTAAGATAAGGATGAGCACTACTCATCAACATAGTCTTGATGAAATGAGAAACAAAGTGCAAGACATATCCTTCCCACACACACTACTAGCAAATGGGTTCGCAAGCTTACTAATAAACAAATTAAGAACCAATGCTTGTGACAAACCCACCAAAGAGTGCATCAAGATGCAATGATATAAGATCCACACTCAAAACAAATCCTTTCACGAAACCACCAAAAACTGAAAAAAATAAAATGCAACGGTGGATGTGAAAGAAAAGAGGATATAAATTAGAGATGTGTAAAAGATTCTATGTAGGAGACAATCATGATGATATATATCCACAAAGAAGTATGTACACACGAAATTGTTACAAGAAGGAACAAACAAGATATCCAAAAGGAAGTCATAAATATACCAATAAGATCTTTGCTTGGAGGAATAGCACATGGCCTAATATTTTATTATTGTACATAAATGAACTTCCAACTTACGAACATCAAATACATCACAACTAGCAATAAGACATCATCGTTGGGATGCTTTGAGAAATTAAACAAGTACCACAAGAACGAATCAAGAAATTCAGGCCATGATGCAACCCACAAAAGGTTGAGTACAAGAAATGTATGCATGAAGTAGATACTTGTTAACGAGATAGCATATGGATCGATGTAGTAGATAATGGATCATCGATCATCCTAGCTTGGCTCCAATAAATCCATGGTGTCAACACCTTCCTTGTAGGTGAGCCGAGCATCCAATGCATCTCTAAATGTTCCTAGAACGACAACACAAACAAAATGGTGCCCAAACTCATCGGGACCAAAGAGTTAGAAAACCAACAATACATAGGACAAATTCCACATAAATACGTGCATATAGATATGAAATTAAATTTCATGCACACTTTAGCCAATTTATGACAAGGTGGAGTTTCCCCCATATATCGGGCCAAAGAAAGAAAACATGCCAAAGAAGGTACATGTAGAAAATATGCATGCTCAAGGCTTTCAAAAATCAAATCAACACATAGTTGATAGCACACCAAAACACAAGGTATCAAGTGAGAATAAAATACCAAACAAAAAAAATTATCACTTGAAATATAACAATTAAAGGATACATCAAGGAATGTGATATCCATTGACATGTTCCAAATAAAAGGAAACAAGATACGAATTGAAGGAAAACAAACAAGAGTTATCAAGTTCCGAAAAGAGAGCTAGGTTCCAAACAAACCAAACCCTCGACAAATTTTCATGATGGCAGAAAGCACTATAAAGAGAAAAACTTTCCTCCCACCAACGTATGCTTGATGGGGATCAAAATATTTTATGATAAACGCATAAAGAGAGTGTTCTAAAGAAAACAGGATAGCTCCCCCAAGAGATGTGCATTATATAGAATTTGCATTTAAGTACAAAATGCACAAGATGGGATAATCACTTTCTCTATATCTATAGGAACACTAGATATGTACAAAAAGATCCACGAGAGGCAAGGAAGACAAGCGATACACAAAATCCAATATAAAGATGATTAGCAATTTCTACCGCCTGAAGGGAATACCAATTGTCTAAGGACAATAAGTATTGGGAAATAATCACCATTGTTAGATTGCAAATATATCCAACATATCATCTTTACACCAAAAACATAAGCAAATGACACTTGTAGAGCTAACATGCCACCTAGGAACAAGATAATTTACAATATCAACACTAAGTGACAATATATCAAATGTACACATTTTCTAGACTTGTAATATGCACATAGCATATTACCCTACCATAATGTGATAACCTTACATTTAATAACAAGTGGAAAATGAAAACCAACAAGAGATAATTAATGGACCATTTAGAATTTGAATTTCTCATGAGTAAGACATACCACATAGAGACTAGATAATCTTGAAATATCAATACCAAGTGATATTCCTCATGTATACACATTTATAGGATTGTGAGGTGCGCAAAGCACATCACCCCCCATAATGGGATAATCCATTAATCTCTCAAGAGATCCAACTAAGATACAAGAAATGCAAAAGGGCTCAACACAAGACTCATATGTACATGATGTGCAAACCAATATCACTTACTTGATTACTCAAGATAAGCAAGTTGGAAGCACAACATATACAAGCACATGCAAGGTACAAAACCACGACATGCAAAGGGGCAAGTAACTAACAATGTAACCAATTTAAGTACAAGTTACCATAAGGAGTCACATTGGATATAAGACAGAAACTAGATAATCCAAATGACTTGGTTGAGATAATATGAATGATGAATATACCTTAATTATTCATAATTTAGCAAAGTATCCAATGTCCTCCAACATCACCTATTGATCAAGTTTGAGCTGGTGGGTCCCCAACCAAGCTGGGTCCTAAGAGGTTAGTCACAATAGGCTTGGCTACCCAAATGGTTCTTTTCTTGACACCACTTTGAGTACCAACAAATTTGGCAAACACATTGCCAACCTTATCCTTCCCAAGATAATAGATATCATCAACAATGATTGGGTTGGATAAGTTACCGTTCGTGCATGAAGAAGCGAAGTGACCCTTCTCACGACATAAGTAGAAACATCTACCCTTTACTTTATTCTCAATTGATTTCTCAATTTGAGGAGCGTTGGCTTGGGTCTTCTTGGGAAGAGGCCTTTCTTCAACTTATGGTTGAGCATGTAATTGAACCTGTGGCCGCTTCCCTTGTTGCTTGTGACTATGCGGCTTCTTTTTCAATCGGCAAGATCTAACATGATGCCCTTCAATCTTTTACTTCAAGCAAACAATCTTGATCGAGTTCTTGATTTGTCCTTGGCCCTTATTATTGTTTCTCTTGGACTTATTCTTCTTATTAGAGTTGAATACAAGTCCACCTTTGTCATTTGGGCATTCTTGCCCACACAAGATATTGTTGAGTGTGGACATCCCTTCATGACTCTTTTCCAAGTCTTTCTTCAAATAAGTGACTTGGGACTTGAGCTCTTTGATTTCCTCTACATGGTTAGTATCAACACAAGTACTAGAGGAAGTATAATCATCATTGTTAGAGAAACAAGGCAAGGAAAGTAATTCATCACAAGATGTAGCAACATTATGAGTAGATGAATTACGAGGACTAGCACATGGCAATATAGCATTTTGACTAGAAGTAGTGCTAACGTCCACATGAGGCTCACTTGATGTTACCTTGGTAGTAATAACCTCATGAGATAATTTTAGCACATTATGGGATACTAGGAGATCATCATGAGAGCTTGTGAGCATTGCATGACTTTCTTCCAATTTCCCATAATTGCTAGATAGCAACTCAAGTTGAGCCCTTAGCTCAACATTCTCCTTTAATATGGATGCTTCACAAGAAATAGAGTTAGAAGCACAAGCATCGTTATTAACAACAAGAGGAGAAGGCAACTTGGCAAGATCATTTGCATATGAAGCTCCAAGTTGAGCATGAGACTCGGTGAGTTCAATAAGCGAACTCTTAATAGCCCTTGAGCCATTTTCGAGGTGCTCATAGTCCTCAAGGAGTTTAGCATGAGCAACTTCAAGCTTAACATTTTTAGTTCTAAAATCATTAGCCACCTCGAGAGCTCTATCATGGGATTCCTTTAATCTAGATAATTCTAGAGCAAAGGTCTCCTCAAGAGATTCCTTGGTGGTTTATTCATTTCAAGAGCTTGGGATAGCTCCGCTATCACATTAGCGTAATCACGCTCATGGCCTTCCATTATCAAAGGTGGCCTCATGCTCCTCGAGACGAGCTTCCAACTCTTCAATATATTTCTTGCCCTCAATGGCAATAGACATGATTTCCATTAAGTTGGAACGAGCAAGATTATTCTTATGAAGAGCTCTAAAAATCATTTCACCCTTAAGTTTTAAGGATGCAATATTATCACTCTCTTCATCATTATCCTCATCCACATCATCATCATGAGATATATTGGGATTCAAAGTAGGAGATACCTTTGAAGCCTTAGCCATAAGGAAAAAGTGAGAAACAATAGATGATGATCTAGGATCCGTTAAGCATCATTCAAGGCCACATCTTGTTCCATGGAGTGATGGATTTCCTCTACATTGTTAGCACAACAACTCGAGGAAATAGATACATTTTTATCATGGCAAAAATATATAGAAAGCATATCATCATGAGATTTAGTCAAGCAATTTTTACATGACATGCAAGGACTATCAACACAAGCATGTAAAACATTTAGAGTGCTCGGAGTGTTAACACCCAAAGGTGAAGCATTGCAATAAGATAATGATGAAGAATCATCAACAATAAGCCCAGTATAATCATTGCAATGATCACCACTACTCGCCATATCATTACCTTGTGGAAATCCACATGTAGGTGAAGTAGATGAAGTTGAGAAGACAACACGACCGGAGGTGGAGGGAGAACAATCATCCCTAAAAATCTTGGACACACCATATTTATCTTGAAGCTTTGTTCACAACTCATGAGCATTCGAAATGGCATGAGTTGAAATATAACTACATTTCTCAAAGCATCAAAAAGCACATTAGAAGCTTGATCATTGAGAAATAGTTTTTCTCATCCTCTAAAGATATATTTTTAGAATCCTTTGGAGGAGAAAAACCCATATCTACAATTCGCTCTAAATTTGGGTCCATGACCCTAAAGAGATTAAGCATGCGAATTACACAAACATCAAAATTTTGTGCCGTCGAAACTAAGAGAATCAGAGAATCCTAACCCCCTAGTTGACATCCTTACTCTCTAGGTGGTTAAACCTAATAATGAGAGACCTAGCTCTGATACCAATTAAAAGGACGTGGATGTCTCCTAGAGGAGGGGGTGAATAGGCGATTTAAAATAATTACGGTTTAGGCTTGAACAAATGCGGAATAAAACTAATATTTAATTTGTGAAGCACAAAACCTAAAACAACTAGGCTCACCTATGTGCACCAACAACTTATGCTAAGCAAGATAAACAACTATGTGATAGCAAGATATATATAATAAGAAACAATATGGCTATCACAAAGTAAAGTGCATAAGTAAAGGGCTCGGGTAAGAGATAAAAGAGGCACCGAAGACGATGATGTATCCCGAAGTTCACACCCTTGCGGATGCTAATCTCTGTTTGGAGCAGGGTGGAGGCACAACGCTCCCCAAGATGCCACTAAGGCCACCATAATCTCCTCACGCCCTCGCACAATGCAAGATGTTGCGATTCCACTGTGGGACCCTTGAGGGCGGCCACTGAAACCGTACAAATAAGGTTGGGGAAATCTCCACAACGTAATTGGAGGCTCCCAACAACACCACGAAGCTTCACCACAATGGAATATGGCTTTAAGGTAACCTCAAATTCTCGGGGAAATCTCCACAACCTAGTTGGAGACCTCGACGCTTGCCCGGATCTTTACACCACAATGATTGAGCTCTGAGGCACCACCAAGCTTCTAGGATGCCAAAGCACCCAAGAAGAACAAGCTCTAAGGTACCAAGCACCCAAGAGTAATAAGCTTCTCAAACTTTACTTACACGTAACACCGTAAAGAACTCAAACCTATGCACCAAATGCAATGGCAAGGGCACATGGAGTGCAAGTCCTTCCCTACCAAAACCCACCACAACAACTAATGCTATGGTGGAAAATGAGAGGGAGAACAAAAAAGAACACCAGGAACTCCAAGAAATAGATCGAAGGGATTCCCTCACATAGAGGAGAAAGTGATTGGTGGAAATGTGGATCTAAATCTCCTCTCTCTTTTCCCTCAAAAAGGAGCAAGAAGCATTGGAGGGATTGAGGGTTAGCAAACTCTAAGAAGGTCTACAATGGGGGGAAACGAGCTCAAGAGTTGGGGAACCATTGGGGAAGAAGACCCCCTTGAATAGGTCCCCACAAATCTGCTCGTTATGTGCAGAATAACACAGGGGCGGTACAACCGGTGATGTGGGCGGTACAACGGGTAAATGTAATATAGCGGTACAACCAGCCCACAACTGCGCAACAACCCCTCCAAAACAGAACCTAGTCTGGTGGTAGAGTGGTACATGGCCGGTACAACCTCCGGACCAATTTTGGAGCGGTACAACCGCTCCAAACACCACTTGTATCGGTCGAGTGGTACAACCTCTCTTAGGGGAGGTACAACCTCTCACTAAAGAACGGGTAAGACAAAAATAGCCATAACCTTCGCGTACGAGCTCCTAATTGAGCAAACTCAAGCTTGTTGGATAGCAGACGACAAGTACTATCCAAAAAATGAATGGTTATAGCAATAAGAGGTGGTAGAAATAAGCCAATGATATAGAGATGTGAACCCTCTACTAATGAAGAACCGGCAAAAACTCCAATATCGAAAACATCATAGAAGATGCACATGAACTCTGTTCTCGTTGAACCCGAGCTTGTCATGAAGATGAGCATAAGATCTAAAACTCACAAAGAGAACCACCAAACAAGAACCAAGAAAGATGATGCAAGTATGCAAATGGTTTGAGCTCTCGACGAACGATACGATCAAGCTACTCACTTGAGAGCCCCCTTGACAGTACGACAATCTATGCTAAAATAGAAAAACCTATCAAGGGCAAACATATACGTTGCACCTAGCCCACTTGAGATAGATGATGATGATCTTGACTTCCTTAAGATGGACCACCTTTCTTGATCGCGCTAGCTAGATGAAGACTTGTAAATTGCTCCCCCATACTCCACTATGGGTGAGCCACTCTTCAGCACATCTTCACAAGTCCATTGCCACACAATGGACGACAAGCTTCAAGCATGACATCTTCGTGATGCTCCACTTGAACTTGCACACCACAATCTTCCATGGGTTGAATGAGATCTTCCTTTTGACGCAAACCCATGGAAACACACCTAACCCTACATAGAACTCTCACGAAGACCAGGGGTTAGTAAGCAAACCGTAATGTATAATGCTTGCCATACCATGGGATCACTTGATCCTTCTTGGTACATGTTGTACGCTTTGTGTGTTGATCAACTTGATTTACTCTTTGACTTAGTCTTGATCAACCTTGTGTCTTTATGACCAATCTTTGGATAAAATATTGAATACCACCTTGGTCATCATATAAACTCCTTGAAACCAACAGATGGACTCCAAGAAGTGCCTATGGACAAATCCTACAAATATAACTTAAGGCAACCTTTGTCCATAGGGATTCTCATCAATTACCAAAACCACATATGGAGAAATATGCTCTAACAATAGACATTTCACATCTCCATTTCATTGGTATTTTCATAACTTTCTTTTCTTAAGATAACCAACAAGCTTGAGTTTGCTCAATTCAGAGCTCATTTGTAGAAGTTATGGCAATTCTGGTCTTACATGTTTTCTTGCGAGCGGTTGTACCGCTTGTCTGAGCGGTTGTACCGCTTGGTTCGGTGCAACTACGGCCTCAGGGGTGATGCCCTGGGATTGCTGCTCTTAAGTTGTTGTCAACGGTTGTACAGCTGCCTCCAGGCGGTTGTACCGCCAAAATCTAGATAAACCCTATGAGACGGCTTCACGCGGTTCTATCGGCACAGCACCGCCCCACCAGTGGACTAGTCCCTGTTTTGGTGCGATACTTGGGTGGTGGTAGCCCGGTTGTTCTAGTCAACTAATTTTGAGCGGTTGTACTGGTGTCGAGAGCGGTTGTGTTGCTCTGGGCTTAGCCACCACCTATGGTCAGTCCTACGGGTTGTACATGTACTTATAGCGGTTGTACAACTCCTATGTTATTTTGCATATAACGGGAAGATTCGTGGGGGCCTAAAAAGGGGGTCTTCTTCTCCATTGGTACCCAACTCTTGAGCTCGTGTTTCCCCCCATTGTTGACCTTCTTCGAGCTTGCTAACTTTCAATCCCTCCAATGGTTATTGCTAGATCTCGAGGGGAAAAAGAGAGTAGATCTAGATTAACATTTCCACCAATCATTTTCTCCTCATTGTGAGGGGAACCTCTTGGATCTAGATCGTGGAGTTCTTCATGTTCTTCCTCTCATTTTCTTCCATAGCATTAGTTGTTGTGGTGAGATTTGGGAGAGAAGGACATGGGCACTTCGTGTGCCCTTGCCATTGCATTTTGTGCATAGGTTTGAATTCTCCATGGTGATACGTGGAAGTGAAGTTTGAGAAGGTTATTACTCTTGGGTGTTTGGGCACCCTAGAGCTTGTGCTTCTTGGGTGCTTTAGCGCCCTAGACAGTTGGTGGTGCCTCGGAGCTCAATCATTGTGTTGTAAAGCTAAGGGCAAGTGTTGGGGTATCCAATTAGGTTGTGGAAATTACCCTGAGCATTTGAGGTCACCTTGGAGCCACAATCCATTATTGTGAAGGTTCGCGATGTTGTTGGGAGCCTCCAATTAAGTTGTGGAGATTTCCCCAACCTTGTTTGTATGGGTTCGGTGATCGCCCTCAAGGGCCCCTTAGTGGAATCACGGCTTCTCGCATTGTGCGAGGGCGTGAGGAGATTACGGTGGCCCTAGTGGCTTCTTGGAGAGCATTGTTACTCCACACCGCTCCAAACATATATTAGCATCCGCAAGGGTGTGAACTTCGGGATACATCGTCATCTCCATGTGCCTTGGTTATTGTCGTGGTTTTGTCACGGCAGATTTCCTAGTGAAAGGACTTTATGATGGAGCCATCGCACCTCGGTGGCGACTCAAAGGGGTTGAACGGGAGCGGGACTCAAATTTACCCAGGTTCGGCCCCTCGTGAGGAGGTAAAAGCCTACGTCATGTTTTGTGTTGTATTGATGGTGTTTCGATTACAAGGAGGGCGTAACTCGCCTGACCTAGCTCTCGATGATTTATAACCTACCCTATCCTCCCTGGGACTCGCCTTTATATATATAGGTCGAGGCCTTAGGGTTTACAAGAGTCCCAACCACGATACAGATCGTGGTTTCCTTTATCTCTAAGTCGCCATACTTTCCAAGACTGGAAACCTCCTCGATGGACTATCGTCCGTGTAGATCTTGAACCGCCATCCGGCTCTTGGGCCCTCCAGGCCAAGGCTTGCATCGCCAAAGGATGAGTCGCCCACTTGGTGACCCGACCCAACTATGGAGGGTCATGTCGCAGATAATATCCCCAACATTAGGCCCTAGATTGACTTGAACCTGTTCACGCCAATAAACCCTTACCTAGTTTAGGGGCGACTCATTCCGCTCCTTTTATGCATCAAACACTTAAGCCACCATCCTTCACAGAAATATCCAAGTCGCCGAACCATTTCTGGATGACATCATCTTATCCCTTTAATCTCGGAAAAATGATGACGCAATCCCCAACGGATCTCGCGGCACAAATATCCCGAAAATCTTGGCGCTATTATTGCGAATCTTTAACTTGTCTTTTTCGGTTCCCGCTCGAGGCGCCTCGATTCCAGCGCCCGTCCGTTAAATAGGCTCGGGAAATGGACCAAAAGCATCTCCACCTACTCACTTTGTCTGCCTCTTCTTCCTCGCAACCGCACCAAGAACTCCGTCGCCGCCCGAGGAACTCCGTCACCGGCCACCGCGTCCAACACTTCTCCGAGCCAACCAAGGACGCAACATTCACCGTGGAATTCCCACGATCGCTCCCAAACGCCATTATCAGGTTAGTCCTTCGCCATTATAAATAGATCTTAGCTCCTCGGTGTTCGTCGTCTGCCGGTTTCTTAGAACACCTCGAACGCCTCCACATATGCTGATAGATTCATAGTAGTAATAGGCATGGTAGCATCGACCGTATCCTCAATCGTTTAGCTCCTGTTGAGGAACCAAAAAGGCTTCGGTCAGATAACCCTCACTGCATTTACCCTAGCCATGGCTTGTTTCACCTTATCCAGGCCCTTTTCCGTTCATTTTAATGATCTATATTTCACTGCCTGCTGCATAGAAACATGTTTGTAGATTCAGACTTCATCGTTTTACCGTACGTCTTCGATGCCTCGGGACGCCTTCTCTGAGTAATAAGAAATTCCTAGATCGCCCTTGTGTCCAAATCTGGTCCCCTATTGGCAAGTTTAATAGATTCTCCTAACCACTCGGCGAGTGTTTCGGCGAGTTGAGAGATTCTCTTAGCCACTCAACAAGGGTTTGGCGAGTTGAAGGATTTTCTTAGCCACTCAGAAAATATTAGGCGGGTTAACTTACCCATGACCCTTTCCTCTGTAGCTATGGGTGCCGTTTTCAAGGCCGATTGGCTCCCGACAAAAGTTGATGACGCCTTCCTCAATGATTGCGTAAAGACTGGGAACCTTGATCCAAAGGAAGTCATCGGATGGCGATCTGGACTAGGGGACGAAATTCCCAACCCAAAGGAAGGGGAGATAGTTGTTTTTACTGAACACCTCGAACGGGGGTTTAAGCCGCCAGGATCAAAGTTCCTCAGAGACGCTATGGCCTTCATGAACGTCCGTCTCCAAGACCTGGGCCCCAACTCGATCAGCAATATGTGCCAGTTTCAAGTATTCTGTGAAGCTTACCTGCGAATGGAACCATCAGTCCCTTTGTTTTGGCACTTCTTCCATTTGAATCGCCAGACCGAGTTCTCCAATGGCCCTAGCTTAGAACTTGGAGGCGTTAACGTTCAACGACGCAGGGACGGCTCATTCCCGTCACTCGCCATGCCTAGCCATCCCAAAGGTTGGGGCGGGTCTTGGTTTTATTGCCGGGACACTTCCCCTTCGGGTGAAAACAAACTCCTCGGCTATAGGAAGGAACGTCTGCCCACAAACTTCAAACTTCCAGACAAACTCAGCGAAGAAGAGGAGTCGGATTTCATTCCAGTGCTATCCGAGTTACGATCTTTGACAAACAACAGTCTTACTAGAGTTGATCTGATCCGCTGCTGGGTGGAATGGTGCATCCTTCCCTTGAATCGCCGAGACGGCTTGATGTGCGAATTTGATGGCACTTTGGACCACCCCCAATGCTACTTCCGCACAGCACTCACAGAGGAAGACATTGTGACCATCATCAAGAAGCTAACCGGCGAGCCCTTGGCCAAGTGTAACCAGATAGGACTTAAGCCATTCTGCAAGATTAACCCGGCTCCTAAGGTAAATACTTTAACCCGCCCTTGGTTTACTCTTTCCGACTTACTCGGATTCTGACTTGCAGAATGAAAATTCCACCTCAGAAATGCGACCAATTCTGGTCAAAAAGGCCGAAAAAGATGGCCCTGAAGCAAGCCAGACCGCCTCCAAAGAGGAAAACCAAGGGTAAAAACAAAACCGCCATCGCTGAATCGTCTGATGTGGATGAATCCCAAGTCGGCGAGGCACCTTCAAAGGTAAAATTTTATCTTCTTTGTCTTGACGCCCTTTGCTCTAATTTGTGCTTATATCTCTGCATCTCTTATGTATAGAATGATGATAACGAAAGCCAGGATGACGCCGTAGAGGTAATTTCTATTTCTTCCGACTCATCTTCTCCTCCGCCTAAGCCGGCTAGGCGGGTTTGTGGGAAAGTTCCCATGTCTCACCCGAATGCTTGTCTGGATCCTAATTTCCTCTTGAAGAAGGCGCAACACGCTTCCTTTCGGAAGACTCGAAGCCACTCAGGAGATTTGGTGTCCGGGTTACCAGTAAAAACCCCTACCAAGAAACGGCAAAATGAGGTACCCCCTATCAATTTCAACCTTCGTTTTCTTTTGGATCACACTTGTAACTCGCTCATATTTTGAGATATTACTTTTGCAGACTTATCCCCCTTCGTCGGGCGACTCAGTGATGTCGGCCCTTCCGACAATGATTCACGTACAAGGGTAAGTCCTTATAATACTTATGTTTTTCCTGATGATAATGATGCTTGCTTTAAGCATGACCCACTTTTCCTTAGAGCGCAAGCGAAGAAGAGAAAAACTGGCGGCTCAACTTCCACTCCGGCTCCAGAACTTAAAGAAGACCCAGCACCGGCTCGTGTTGACCCGGCAAAAGATGTGTCTGATGACCGAGTTGACCTTCCAAGTTCTCCCAAGGACGGCATGGAAGCGCCCAACCCGCCAAGTCCGTTGAAGGCGGCTGAAGATCCTGACGCTGTGGTCATTACTGGTACTGGCTTCTCTAAGCCGGCTTCGGCAATCTTATCGAAGCATGTATCAACATCGTCCCATCCTTCCAGCAAACATGAGATTTCCAAGACCAAACTTTCCCAGTATGAAAAACTTGAGTTTGATGAGCTCTGCTCCGGCTTTGCAAGTCGCCTGGAAACAAGTTATGAAATGGAGAAGAACCTGCTCCATATGATGAAGAGTAAACATGAGGTACGCCTTAACGCATACCCTCCTCATTAGCCCCCAATGGTCGGGTCATCTTTTGGAAGATGAGTCGGGTCTTGATATAGGAAATACTTTCGACCTGTAACCCCCAAGGGCCGGGTCATCTTTTGAAAGATGAGTCGGGTCTTGATTGTAGAAAAAACTTTCGACCTGTAACCCCCAAGGGTCGGGTCATCTTTTGAAAAATGAGCCAGGTCTTGATTGTGGTATAATTTTGTCTAAAAAATTATACATTAGCCCCAAGTGTCAGGGGTGTTGCTTGCAATAATTCTGAGACTTGTCCCTTGATAATATGTTGATAGGAATCTCTGGCCCAAGCTGAGTCGACGTTGGGCGACTTAAAGAAAAGTTTAGCCGACCAGCAAGACGCGCGGGCTAAAGCAGAAGAAAAATACCAGGTGATCTTAGCTGATATAGAAAAGCTGAAAACCGCCAACAAGAAGTCTCAAGCTGACCAGGCCACCACGCTAAAGCGAGCGGAAATGGCTGAAACAAAACTGGAAGCCGTGCAACAAGAGCTGGCCGGCTTAAAGAGACATATCTCCAACATGACATAGGCCATCTTTGGTAAGAAGGAATCATTGGTTTTTGTATCTTTAAAAGAAAAAGTTAGTGTGAAAAAAGCACTAACCATTATTGTCCCTCATGCAGGCCCGAGAGCCACCAACCTTCAGGACGACTGTATGTTGAAGTTAAAGGCGATTTACACACTGACTGGGCAGCTATATACTAGGAGCATGCTGACCGTGAAGGCAGTGATGGGTGCCAAGGAACCAATCACATCAATTAAAAAGATGCTTGGCTGCTTATCTACCCTTCCGCCTCAAATAGGTGAGCTAACATGATCAGCCGCCCGGAAAGGGGCGCTGACTACGTTAAGTCGGTGTTTGGCGTATGCTCTAGAACTGAAACCCAAAGAAGTAGCAGCAGGCTTCCCACAGCTCAAGGACGACGAGTCAGAATTTACTCAAGATGATTATCAGCGTGTCGTCAGGGAATCACGCTCGGCGGCGACTCAGCTAGCAGCAAGCTTGGATTTATCAAAGTACCAAGCCACTTATGATGACAAGAACAAGAAAGTAAACCCGCCAACCTTTGTGACAACCAGCTTGACTCCTCGTTGGCCCAAGAACCCTTTTGATTTGGAGGTGGATCTCTCAGCATTTTTGAATGATGAAGACGAATTTGCCGCTCTATCCAAGTGTAATTGGGTATTGGGCGATTTACAACTTGAAGTCGGCCAGAGCTCAGGGCAAGTTGACCCGGAGGCACCAGCAGAATAGATCTTACTGATTTGGCCATCCGAGCCATGTAATAGGTTATTGTAGAAAACAATCCCTTGCTTATGCTTGTTGCGGAACCCTTCTGTGATCCTTATAAAAAACCTTGTGCCGCCCTTGAGGCACCTATGATGTTTTACCCGCCGTGTTAATAAAGCTTTTGATCACCAACCTATTGGGCTAACAAAAATATACATCAAACCATCTCAATGAGTAATGGATGATAATAAATAATAACCGACTCAAGGTGTTCTGGCGAATTATATGCAGAAAACCCGGCTCGACAAGATCTGGCGAGTCTTATAAATTTGTGAAACCTTGTGGCAGTGCCAGGAAGGTGAGAATAAAATTTCGTCGGCTCGTTCAAGTCGCGACAGGATAGGACGAGTTAGACAAACTCAAGTGCTACCCTAGGGAGACTTTTTGTATAAAAAAGCTCAAGTATTTAGACCGGCTGATCAGGTGCGAGTCAAGCTTCAGTGAAGCAGGTTCAATGAACCAATGGTTTCTCTATTTTCCATGTGGGGCGCTATCCGGTACCATGCATGTTTTAACCAAGGTGAGTTCAGGGTCCAAATAGTGGATTGACTCGCTAAGAGTTCATGGGTCCATATGGCGATTTGGCCAACACACAGTCCAGTATAACCATTTGTAGTGCGGTAATTTTGGGCTAGCCAAATGGGTAGTTAGGCTGATCTCAGTGAGAGGAAGCCCCCAAGTGACCTATGATTAGGGGAAAGACCGATCATAGGATTGTAGAAGCGTATACGCTCTTACCACAAAACGACTTGGGGCCGATAGCCCCAAAGTAAGCCGGCCTAATCCTCAGAATCATATAAGGCGCCCATGTTTGAATCGTGCGCGTGTAGCGACTTGATCCTCTTTGGCTTATCGATACCCAGTGTTGTAATAAGTGCAACATGACAACTTATGCTCTCTGGTATTGATAGCGTCCATGTTTGGGCGACTTATCGACGAGCAATAAAGATACATGCTTTCAAGAAGATGAAGTGGCAGGAAAAACCCAGAATTCGTGGGTATCAACTTTATTGCTTTATATAAATGAGAGACTTACAATCTTAAAAGATGGGAGAGAAAGGAAAAAATGGAGCCAATAGCTCAAGTGTAGTAAGGCCGGAGATGGGCTATGTTCCAGGGGCGAGTTGACTCAGCCTCCGTGGTTGGCCGATCAGGTCGAAGATCCACCAAATAGTATGACCCGTTGTGAAGGTTTTTGCTGACGACGAACGGTCCTTCCCATGGTGGTGACAACTTATGCATGCCAGTACGATCTTGGATCAAACAGAGCACTAAGTCGCCCTCCTGAAAAGATTGGCTCTTGACCCGCGGCTATGATAACGCCGCAAATCTTGTTGATAGATAGCCGATCGGGAGGCAGCCAAATCGCGTGCTTCCTCCAAAGCATCCAAAGAATCTTGACGTGCCAACTCACTATCCTGTTCCACATAAGCGGCGACACTGGGCGAGTCATGCCTAATGTCACTGGGAAGAACGACTTCTGCTCCATACACCAGGAAGAAAGGAGTAAAACCCATAGAACGATCCGGGGTGGTTCGGATGCTCCATAATACCGAAGGCAACTCCTCAACCCAACACCCTGGGGTGCGCTCCAGGGGAACCATAAGTCGGGGCTTGATTCCTCATAGTACTTCCTGATTCGCCCGTTCTGCCTGCCCATTAGATTGGGGATGAGCAACCGCAGACACATCAAGCCGGATGTGCTCCCGGTTGCAAAACTCCTGCATCGCCCCTTGTGATAAATTGGTACCATTATGAGTGATAATGTTGTGTGGGTATCCAAACCGGAATATCAACTTTTTCAAGAATTTGACGGCCGTTTCTGCGTCACAGCTGCCAACGGGCTCTACTTCGACCCACTTGGTGAATTTATCAACCGCCACCAGATGATGAGTTTTTTTATTGGATGACATCTTAAAAGGGCCAACCATATCTAACCCCCAGACCGCGAAAGGCCAAGTGATAGGGATCATCCTTAATTCTTGAGCTGGCACATGAGCCTGTCGTCCAAAATGTTGACATCCATCACATCGACGAACTATCTCTTCTGCATCCGCATGAGCCGTCAACCAAAAGAATCCATGTCGGAACGCCTTGGAGACCAGGGAACGTGACCCAGCATGATGCCCGCAATCCCCGGCATGGATCTCGTTCAGAATGACGCACCCTTCATCGGAGGAAACGCATCTTTGAAATACCCCAGAAGTACTTCGCTTATATAACTCGTCATTGATGATGACCATGGATTTGCTCTGACAAACGATTTGACAGGCCAACACCTCATCCGAAGGTAACTCGCCTCGTGTGAGGTACGCCAAGTAGGGAAGAACCCATTCCGGCGTAACATGGAGAGCCGCCACAAACTGGGACTCAGGATCTCGTATCGCCAACTCTTCTTCCGAGGGCAACCTCACGGAAGGATTATGCAGAATATCCAGAAAGACATTAGGAGGAACCGTCTTACGTTGCGAGCCGAGACGCGAGAGGGCATCAGCTGCTTCGTTAAGTCGCCGGTCGATATGATCGACTTGATAACCATGGACATGACCCGCCACATCAGACACAGCCCTTCTGTAAGCCGCCATCAGGGGGTCCCGGGAATCCCATGTACCTGAAACTTGTTGAGCCACCAGATCGGAGTCGCCAATACATCTGACGCGTGTGAGGTTCATCTCCTTGGCGAGTCGCAAACCATGAAGCGGGGCTTCATACTCCGCAGCGTTATTGGTACACAGGAACATGAGTCGGAGAACATAACATAACTTGTCTCCCTGGGGTGAAATCAACACCACGCCATCCCCCGATCCTTCCAATTGCTTAGATCCATCAAAATAAATAGTCCAGTACGTGAGATCAGGCCTGTCTTCCGGAATCTGCAACTCGGTCCAATCATTGATGAAGTCGACCAATGCCTGGGACTTGATAGCCGTGCGAGGCGCATACCGCACGTGGTGCGGCCCAAGCTCAATCGCCCATTTGGCGATTCGCCCCGTTGCTTCTCGGTTCTCGATGATGTCCCCAAGAGGGGCGGAGCTAACGACCGTGATAGGGTGTTCTTGGAAATAATGTTTTAGCTTCTGACTCGCCATAAAGACCCCATAAACCAACTTCTGCCAATGCGGATAACGTTGTTTGGAGAGGGTTAGCACCTCGCTGATAAAATACACCGGGCGCTGTACCGGTATTCCTTTCCTTCTTCCTTCCGTTCGACGGCCACTGCCACGCTCACCGCCTTGGTATTCGCCGCGATGTATAGAAGCATAGGCTCCTTTTCAGTCGGGGCGGCCAGAACCGGCGGATTGACCAGCTGCTGCTTCAGAGCTTCAAAAGCTTCGTTGGCCTCGTCCGTCCAAACAAAACGATCAGCTTTCTTAAGCAACTGATAGAGGGGAATAGCTTTCTCCCCCACGCGGCTTATAAAGCGACTCAAGGCCGCGATACGACCCGCCATGCGTTGAACTTGATTAATATTTCCTGGTTTCCCGAGCGAAGTGATTGCCTCAATTTTGTCCGGGTTGACCACAATGCCGCGTTCGGATACCAAGAAACCCAACATTTGGTGGGATTAAGCTTCATCTGGTACACCCGTAGATTGTCAAAAGTTTCCTTGAGATCCTCTAAGAGCATCTCCTTCTTGCGAGATTTAACCACGATGTCATTAACGTAAGTGTGAACGTTGCGTCCGATTTGGCCGCGGAGACAGTTTTGGATACAGCGCTGGTAAGTCGCCCCACCGCTCTTGAGCCCAAACGGCATGGATACATACCAAAAAGCCCCAAACAGGGTTATGAAAGCTGTCTTCTCCTGATCTTCCACAACCATCTTGATTTGGTGATATCCGGAGTAGGCGTCCAAGAAACACAAACGCTCGCAGCCCGCAACCGAATCAATGATTTGATCAATGCGGGGAATGGCGAAAGGATCCTTTGGGCAAGCTCTGTTGAGGTCGGTGTAGTCAATGCACATGCGGAAAGTGTCGTTCTTTTTTAGCACCAGGACCGGGTTAGCCAACCATTTAGGGTGGAAGACCTCAGCGATGAATCCGGCAGCCAAAATACGGGCGACTTCTCCTCCGATCGCCTTGTGTCGCTCCTCATTAAACCTGCGAAGATATTGCTGAATCGGCTTTGCTTTAGGGTCAACATTAAGATGGTGCTCAGCGAATTCTCTCAGTACACCAGGCATGTTAGAAGGTTTCCATGCGAAGATGTCCCGATTCTCACGGATGAATTCGATGAGCGCGCTTTCCTATTTGGGATTCACACCCACCCCGATAGTGAACTGCTTGGATGAATCGCCAGGAGTAAAGTCCACCATCTTAGTGTCATCCGTCGGCTTGAACTTGAGGAGCGGCTCGGCATCAGTGTTGGCTTCTTGAGAGGTGACATATCCGCCGGGTCAACATTGGCTTGGTGATACTTTAGTTCCTCACACTCCTTTGCTATCCTCCTGTCACCATCGACTGTGATGGGTCCCTTAGGGCCAGGCATCTTGAGTTTGAGGTAGACATAGCAGGGGCGAGCCATGAACCGGGCATAAGCCGGCCGCCCGAACAATGCATGATAAGGGCTCTTTAGCTTGACCACCTCAAATATAAGCGACTTACTCCTGTGATTGGATGTTGTACCAAAAGCCACATTAAGTTTGACCCACCCAATTGGATATGCCGACTTACCCGCGACGATACCATGGAATATTGTGGTTGACGGTAGTAGGTCTTTCTCCAAGAGGTTCATCCTTCGAAAGGTGTCGAAATATAATGTGTTGATGTTGCTGCCACCATCCATAAGAACCTTTGAAAGGGTATATCCCCCGACTTGGGGAGCCATGACCAATGCCAAGTCACCGGGGTTGTCGATTCTGGGCGGGTGGTCCTCCCTACTCCACGAGATAGTCTGCTCAGACCAGTGGAGGTACCTGGGGAGTGTCGGCTCGGACATGCTATACGTCATCTGCTTCACCTTCTTGTCTCGTTTACAGGCACTGGTGGTGAACACGTGGTATTGTCCGCTGTTTAATTGTTTGGGATTGCTGCGGAATCCGCCATTATCATCTTGCCCCTGGGAAGCCCCCTGCGGGGGTGGCTGCTGAAACACTCCGGGCGGGTTATACCGCTGCTGGTTATAGATGACCCACAAGTATAGGGGATCAATCGTAGTCCTTCCGATAAGTAAGAGTGTCGAACCCAATGAGGAGCAGAAGGCTCTGATAAACGGATTTCAGGAAGGTAATAACTGCCAGCACTGAAAGTAGCGGTAACAAGTGATTGTGTAGCGAGGTGAAAAGTAGCAAGCAAAGAGTAGCAAGTAACAAGTAGTAGCAACGGTGCAGCAAGTGGCCCAATCCCTTTTGTAGCAAGGGACAAGCCTGAACAAAGTCTTATAGGAGGAAAAATTCTCCCGAGGACACACGGGAATTTCTGTCATGCTAGTTTCATCATGTTCATATGATTCGCGTTCGTTACTTTGATAGTTTGATATGTGGGTGCACCGGCGCTTGGGTAATGCCCTTACTTGGAGAAGCATCCCACTTATGATTAACCTCTCTCGCAAGCATCCGCAACTACAAAAGAAGAATTCAGACAAAGTCTAACCAAAGCATTAAACTAGTGGATCCAAATCAGCCCCTCACAAAGCAACGCATAGACTCGGGTTTAAGCTTCTGTCACTCCAGCAACCCATCATCTACTTACTACTTCCCAATGCCTTCCTCTAGGCCCAAATATGGGGAAGTGTTATGTAGTCGACGTTCACATAACACCACTAGAGGAAAAACAACATACATCATATCAAAATACCGAACGAATATCAAATTCACATGACTATTATCAGCATGACTTATCCCATGTCCTGAGGAACAAAAGTAACTACTCACAAGACATAATCATAATCATGACCAGAGGTGTAATTAATAGCATCAAGGATCTGAACATAAACTCTTCCACCAAATAATCCAACTAGCATCAACTACAAAGAGTAATCAACACTAACAGCAACCTTACAAGTACCAATCGGAGTTGTGAGACGAAGATTGGTTACAAGAGATGAACTAGGGATTAGAGAGGAGATAGTGCTGATGAAGATGTTGATGAAGATGCCTCCCCTCCGACGAGAGGAGTGTTGGTGATGACGATGGCGACGATTTTCCCCTCCGGGAGGTAAGTTTCCCCGGCAGGATCGTCCTGCCGGAGCTCTAGATTGGATCTGCTCAAGTTCCGCCTCGTGGCGGCGGCGAAACCACGAAAAAGCTCCATATTGATTTTTTTCCAGACCAGGATGCTTCAAATAGCAAAAGAGGGGGGCTAGTGGGCCCTCAGGCAGCCCACAAGCTTGCCCACCGCCACCAGGGGGTGGTGGCGGAGTGGAGGCTTGTGGGGCCCTAGTGGACCCCTCCGGTAGTTCTTTTGCCCAGTATTTTTAATATAATCTAGAAAAAATCCACGTAAACTTTCAGGGCATTTGGAGATGTGCAGAATAGTGGACTAGGATTTGCTCCTCTTCCAGTCCACAATTCCAGGTGCCTGAATTCTCCCTCTTCAAATAATCCTTGCAAAATAAGAGAGAAAAGGCATAAATATGGTACCACAAGTAATATAACAGCCCAAAAAGCAATAAATATCAACATGAAAGCATGATGCAAAATGGACGTATCAACTCCCCCAAGCTTAGACCTCGCTTGTCCTCAAGCGAAAACCAAGTTCCATAAACATGTCCACATGTTTGGGGACGAAGGTGTCGATAAAACATAATACGGACATGAGGACATCATGATCACACATAGAACAGCAATACATCATAAAGATTCTTATGGGAAAGTAACAATTCCTTCACAAAGCAAAGCATGAAGCAAAAAACCTTACCGAGAAGTAACCAACAATAGTCCATAGTCATTGAAGCAATTGCAATTTATCACAACATCAGAAAGAGTCAAATAAGAGCTTGTAAGGCAAACCCACATACTCAATCATCTCTTTTGTTTTCGACAATTGTTACAACTCACGTGGTACTCCTGGTGTCAAAGTTTCAGCTGGACACAGAGGAAGATAGGGGCTTATAGTTTTGCCTCCCAACCATTTACCTCAAGGGTAAAGTCAACAACAATAAAGCATGAGTACTCAACTCCAAGTTGATATATGAATATAGATCTTTCCCAAGCTTGTGACGGTAGCCAAGACAAAGGCAAAAAGGGAATTGGTGAAGATCACCATGACTCTTACAAGGGTAAAAAGTAAAGGTACAAGATAGGCCCTTCGCAGAGGGAAGCAGGGGTTGTCATGCGCTTTTGAGGTTTGAATGCATGTCCTCTTAGTGCGGAGGAACGTCACTTTATATTGCCTCCTGTGATAAAGAACTTTATTATGCAGTCTATCGCTTTTATGTCTTCCTCATCACAGGTTCGTACAAAGCTTATTTTCCACACACTAATAGAGCATACATATTAGAGAGCAATTTTTATTGCTTGCACCGATGACAACTTACTTGAAGGATCTTATTCGATCCATAGGTAGGTATGGTGGACTCTCATGGCAAAACTGGGTTGGAGGTTTAAGGATGCACAAGTAGTATCTCTACTTGGTGCGGGAGTTTTGGCTAACATGAGGTGGAAGCAATCGTCACATGCTAAGGGATCTCTAATCATATAACATTGTTTGGAACCAAGCAAACACAATTCATTATGTTGTCTTCCTTGTCCAACATCTACTCCTAGGCATGTAATAGTTTGGTGAGTGCTCACAATTGTAAAAAGTGTCTAAGATGATATATTTATATGTGAACCTCTCTTTCCTTATTACTTCTTATTAATTGCAACAATGACCGAGGTCTATGTTGATTTATTCTCAACAAGTTTCAATCATCATACTTGTCATAAGTAAAGTTATCACTTTCCATAAGATCGTCTCATGATCTTTCATGCTATCGTTCTTTTCATACTTTTTGATCATGGCACAAAGCAAAGCCCTTGACTCAGACACTCTTTATTATATAACTCGTAAGCTCGAATACAACGGGGGAGAGACAAAAGCAAAAGTCTCAAACTAAAAACTAAAGACTTATTCCTCTAAGAGAAGAAATAAAAACTGAAAAGGAAAGAACTGAAACAAAGGTAAAAGCAAAATATATAAAGGTGATACGATACCGGGGCAACTCCCCCAAGCTTGGCAGAAGCCAAGGGGATTGCCCATACCAATGCTTAGTTCTCTTCCTTTGGTGGTGATGGTGGTGTTGTTGGAGTAGTCTGATCCTCCGTCTTCCAAGGCATAGGTGCTCCATCATGGCAGGATGAACGAGTCGCCGGAATCCTCAAATCTGCAGCCAACCTTATTGATTTAACTCTGTACTCATATTCATAGTTTTGATTCTGCAGGTCATAGATCTGGCCCTAAAGTTGATCAACCCTATCGTAGAGCCTGGAGAGGTGTATCCCAATATCAATGGCATCCATCTTGTGATTGCTAGTGAACTCCGTGATCATCATGTGGTTGGCGTTGAGTCCACGCTCCACCATCCCTTGGCACTTGAAGACTTGTTGCTCCATTGCTTCGAGCCTCGTCTCCATGCTTCCGGTCTTCTTAGGCCCCTCAACATCACGGATGTGCAACATCCCCTCTCTCATCTTGATAGATTGAGGGTGTTTCAGCACTTCCGTGAGGTAGGGATTGATGACCTTCTCGAAGATCTTGTCCTTAGGAGCGTTTGGGGAAGTCATGATGATCTAGATCTTTCACAGAAACAGGCTCGAAATGAAAACAGAGGAAAACTACGCGATACGGAGACCAAACCTTCGGGCGACTATATATTGATTTTTTTCTGGGTCAGAAAGAGTCCTCCGCAAGAAAACAGAGTCCGGGAGGCACATGAGGTGCCCACAAGCTTGCCCACCGCCGCGAGGGGGGTGGCAGAGTGGGACCTTGTGGCTGCCTCATTTGCTCTCTGAACTGCTTTTTATTTTTCTAATTTTCCAAAAATTCCAAAACGGAAGAAATTTCCTATTGGAAAAGTATCGGAGTCCAATTTCTTGCCGAAACAGATACATCTTCGTTTTCAAGGTCTGAAACAGGCTGATAAACATCCCTTATGTACTCCTCTGGAGTTATGACATTGATGATATTGGTCTCAACATTTATGGGAGTACCACAGATGTAATGCTTGATTCTTTGCCCATTTACCACTCTAGGAAAATTTCCTTCCGTGCTATTGGTTTTGATGGCACCGGAACGATATTCTTCCTCGACAACATAGGTACCTTCCCATTTAGAGAGAAGCTTGCCTGCAAAGAATCTCAAACGAGAATTGTATAGCAAGACATAATCACCTACATTGAACTCTCGTTTCTATATTCGTTTGTCGTGCCATCTCTTAACCTTTTCCTTGAACAACCTGGCATTCTCGTATGTCTGGGCTCTCCATTCATCTAACGAGCTGATATCAAACAACCGCTTCTCACCGGCAAGTTTGAAATCAAAGTTGAGCTCTTTGATTGCCCAATAAGCTTTGTGTTCCAACTCAAGAGTTCAATGACAGGCCTTACCGTAAACCATTTTATATGGTGACATGCCCATGGGATTCTTATAAGCAGTCCTATAAGCCCATAGTGCATCGTCAAGTTTGCTAGACCAGTTCTTTCGAGATCTATTGACGGTCTTTTATAGGATCAACTTGATCTCCCTATTACTCAATTCCACTTGACCACTAGACTGAGGATGATAAGGAGATGCAACTCTATGGTTGACATCATACTTAGCTAGCATCTTGCAGAAAACACCATGAATGAAGTGTGAACCGCCATCAGTCATCAAGTATCTAGGGAATCCAAATCTTGGGAATATGACTTCTTTAAGCATCTTAATAGAGGTGTGGTGATCAGCATTTTTAGTGGGGATAGCTTCTACCCACTTAGTAACGTAATCCACAACAACTAAGATGTGAGTGTACCCATTGGAATTCGGGAAGGGTCCCATATAATCAAAGCCCCAGACATCAAATGGTTCAATGACAAGTGAATAGTTCATAGGCATTTCCCGACGCTTACTGATGTTCCCTATCCTTTGGCATTCATCACAAGACAAGACAAACTTACGGGCATCCTTGAAGAGAGTGGGCCAATAGAAACCTGATTGCAATACCTTATGGGTAGTTCTATCTCCAGCATGGTGTCCTCCGTAGGCTTCGGAATGACACTTCTGCAGGATTTGTCCATGTTCATGTTCAGGCACACAACGTCTAATAACACCATCTACTCCTTCCTTATAAAGGTGAGGATCATCCCAAAAGTAGTGTCTCAAATCAAAGAAGAATTTCTTCTTTTGTTGATAGGTGAAACTGGGTGGTATGTATTTGGCTATGATATAGTTTGCATAATCAGCATACCACGGTGCACTATGTGAAGTGCGGATGACACTTAATTGCTCATCAGGAAAGCTGTCATCAATAGGTAGTGGGTCATCAAGGACATTCTCTAGCCTAGACAAGTTATCTGCTACAGGGTTATCAGCACCCTTTCGATCAACGACGTGCAAATTAAATTCCTGTAGCAGGAGAACCCATCTGATCAGCCTAGGCTTAGCGTCCTTCTTCTGCATAAGGTACTTAATAGAAGCATGATCAGAGTGAATAATGACTTTGGAGTCAACTATGTAAGATCTGAACTTTTCACATGCAAACACGACTGCTAAAAATTCCGTCTCCGTAGTGGCATAATTTCTTTGGGCACTGTCTAGAGTTTTACTAGCGTAGTGAATGACATTCAACTTCTTGTCAACTCTTTGTCCTAGAACAGCACCAATAGCATAATCACTAGCGTCACACATGATTTCAAAGGGCAAGTTCCAGTCAGGTTGTTGAACAATAGGTGCGGTTATCAAAGCCTTCTTAAGTATTTCGAAAGCTTCCTCACAATCCTCATCAAAAACAAAAGGAACATCCTCCTGCAAGAGGTTGGTAAGAGGCCTAGAAATCTTAGAGAAGTCTTTAATAAACCTTCTACAGAAACCAGCATGACCTAGGAAACTTCGTATACCTCTGATATCTGTGGGGAAAGGCATTTTCTCAATTGCATCAACCTTAGCCTTATCAACTTCAATGCATCTTTCAGAGATTTTGTGTCCTAAGACGATACCTTCATTAACCATAAAGTGGCACTTCTCCCACTTCAAGACGAGGTTGGTTTCTTCGCATCTCTGTAAGACTCGATCAAGGTTGTCGAGGCAATCATCAAATGAAGACTCGTAAACAGAGAAGTCATCCATGAAAACTTCGACAATCTTTTCACAAAAGTAAGAGAATATAGCCATCATACATCTTTGGAAGGTGGCAGGTGCATTACATAAGCCAAAAGGCATACGTCTATAGGCAAAGGTACCGAAAGGGCAGGTGAAAGTGGTTTTCTCTTGATCAGATTGTGCAACTGGTATCTGCGAGAAACCTGAATAACCGTCTAGAAAGCAGAAGTGTGTGTGTTTTGATAGCCTTTCTAGCATTCGGTCGATGAACGGCAATGGATAATGATCTTTCCTGGTTGCCTTGTTCAGTTTCCGGAAGTCTATCACCATTCTATAGCCGGTAATAATCCTTTGTGGGATTAGTTCATCCTTATCAATAGGAACGACGGTGATACCTCCCTTCTTAGGTACGCAATGTACTAGACTTACCCAATCACTATGAGCAACAGGATAAATGATTCCTGCTTCCAGAAGCTTTAATATTTCTTTTCTAACGACCTCTTTCATCTTAGGATTTAATCTCCTTTGATGATCAGCAACTGGTTTAAAGTCAGGATCGGTTTTAATCTCGTGCTGACATAGAGTAGGACTAATACCCTTAAGATCATCAAGAGTATATCCAATAGCAGCGCGATGCTTCCTCGGAGTTTTTGGTAACTTATTCTCTTCGCGCTCTGAGAGGAGAGCACTAATAATGACAGGATATATCTCCTTCTCATCAAGATAGGCATACTTAAGAGTATCAGGCAACTGTTTAAGCTCGAACACAGGATCACCCTTTGGTGGGGGAGGATCCCCAAGCAGTTCAACAGGCAGATTATTCTTTGAGAATAGGATATTGTTCTAAGACAATTCTATCTATCTCATCTCTCTTCTCCATATGCATATCATTTTCATGCTCAAGCAGATATTGTTCTAAAGGATCCGTAGGAGGTACGGCAATAGAGGCAAGAGCAATGATTTCATCTCTACCAGATGACTCTCTTTCATGGGTTTGTCTTCCAAACTTGGAGAAGTTAAATTCATGAGACACACCCTCGAAACTTACTGTGACAGTCTGCTTAATGCAATCAATGTGAGCATTGACAGTGTTGAGAAAGGGTCTACCAAATATGATGGGACAAAAGCTATCTTGTGCAGTACCAAGGACGAGGAAATCAGTAGGATACTTCGTCTTACCACACAGGACTTCTATGTCTCTCACAATTCCCAGAGGGCAGATAGTGTCTCTATTAGCTAGCGTAATAGTGACATCAATGGGTTCTAACTCAGCAGGTGCAATCTCATCTTTGATTTCATCATATAGAGAACGGGGTATTGCACTAACACTAGCCCCCATATCACATACACCATGGTAACAGTGATCTCCTATCTTAACAGAAACAACGGGCAGGCCAACTACAGGTCTGTGTTTGTCTTTCACGTGAGGTTTAGCAATTCTAGCGGAGTCCTTACAGAATTTGATAACATGCCCGTCTATGTCTTCGGCTAAGAGATCTTTGTTAATAGCAACCCTAGGTTCAACTCTAATTTCCTCAGGGGGTGCGAGTGGTCTAATGTAACCCCTACGTATCACAGTTGGAGCTTTAGAATAATCCTTTATCCTAGCAGGGTATGGTGGTTTCTCAGTGTAAGCACAAGGAACAACAGGATCACTAAAAGCTATGATTTTCTCCTCAACTTGATTGGTTTTGGCTATGTTGCTTTCTACAGGAGGATGATATTTAAACCACTTATCTTTGGGAAGATCAACATGAGCAGCAAAAGATTCACATAGAGAAGCTACTATCTTAGAGTCAAGTCCATACTTAGCGCTAAAATCTCTAGAAGTGTTTGTCTCAACAAAAGATTTAACGCAATCAAACTGGAAATCCATACCTGACTCCTTACCGTCCTCCAGCTCCCAATCTTCAGAGTTGCGTTTGATTCTCTCCAATAAATTCCATTTGTGATCAATATCCTTCTTCATAAAAGAACCGGCACAAGAAGTGTCAAGCATGGTACGATCTTCATGAGAAAGCCGAGCATAAAAGTTTTGAGTGATGATTTCTCTTGAGAGTTCATGATTGGGGCATGAATATAGCATTGATTTAAGCCTCCCCAAGCTTGAGCTATGCTTTACCTGTCACGAGGCCAAAATTTATAAATAAAGTTCCGATCACGATGTACTAAATGCATAGGATAGAACTTTTGATGAAATTCCAATTTCAACCGATTGTAGCCCCATGATGCAGCATCATCACATAGCCTATACCATGTGAATGCCTTATCCTTCAAAGATAAAGGAAATATTTTCTTCTTTACCTCATCCTCGGGCAAACCTGCAAGCTTAAATAAACCAAAAACTTCATCTACATAGATTAGATGAAAGTCTGTAAGTGAAGATCCATCGCTTGTAAAAGGATTAGCCAGCAGTCTCTCAAGCATACCCAAAGGAATTTCATAAAAGATATTTTCAGTAGGTACCTCAGGTTGAGGAGGAACTCCTCGTGCTTCCGTTCGTGGTGAATATACCCCGAACAAACTCCTCAAAGGAAGAGTTTCCATAGTGACAAGTGACAATAAATTTCAGCACAGTATATAAATGTTTCCTTACCAATTTCCACTTACCAAAGGCGCTTCACTCCCTGGAAAGGGCGCCAGAAAAGAGTCTTGATGACCCACAAGTATAGGGGATAAATCATAGTCCTTTCGATAAGTAAGAGTGTCGAAGCCAACGAGGAGCAGAAGGCTCTGATAAACGGATTTCAGCAAGGTAATAACTGCAAGCACTGAAAGTAGCGGTAACAAGTGATTGTGTAGCGAGGTGAAAAGTAGCAAGTAACAAGTAGTAGCAACGGTGCAGAAAGTGGCCCAATCCCTTTTTTAGCAAGGGACAAGCCTGAACAAAGTCTTATAGGAGGAAAAATGCTCCCGAGGACACACGGGAATTTCTGTCATGCTAGTTTCATCATGTTCATATGATTCGCGTTCGTTACTTTGATAGTTTGATATGTGGGTGGACCGGCGCTTGGGTACTGCCCTTACTTGGACAAGCATCCCACTTATGATTAACCTCTCTCGCAAGCATCCACAACTACAAAAGAAGAATTCAGACAAAGTCTAACCATAGCATTAAACTAGTGGATCCAAATCAGCCCCTCACGAAGCAACACATAGGCTGGGGTTTAAGCTTCTGTTACTCCAACAACCCATCATCTACTTACTACTTCCCAATGCCTTCCTCTAGGCCCAAATATGGTGAATTGTTATGTAGTAGACGTTCACATAACACCATTAGAGGAAAACAACATACATCATATCAAAATACCGAACGAATATCAAATTCACATGACTATTATCAGCATGACTTATCCCATATCCTCAGGAACAAAAGTAACTACTCACAAGACATAATCATAATCATGACCAGAGGTGTAATGAATAGCATCAAGGATCTGAACATAAACTCTTCCACCAAATAATCCAACTAGCATCAACTACAAAGAGTAATCAACACTACTAGCAACCTTACAAGTACCAATCGGAGTTGCAAGACGAAGATTGGTTACAAGAGATGAACTGGGGATTGGAGAGGAGATGGTGCTGATGAAGATGTTGATGAAGATGCCTCGAGGAGTGTTGGTGATGACGATGGCGACGATTTCCCCCTCCGGGAGGTAAGTTTCCCCGGCAGGATCGTCCTGTCGGAGCTCTAGATTGGATCTGCTCAAGTTCCGCCTCGTGGCGGCGGCGAAACCATGAAAAAGCTCCCTATTGATTTTTTTCCAGACCAGGACGCTTCATATAGCAAAAGATGGGGCTAGTGGGCCTTCAGGTAGCCCACAAGCTTGCCCACCGCCACCAGGGGGGTGGCAGAGTGGGGGCTTGTGGGGCCCTGGTGGCCCCCTTCCGGTAGTTCTTTCGCCAAGTATTTTTAATATAATCCAGAAAAAATCCACGTAAATTTTTAGGGCATTTGGAGATGTGCAGAATAGTGGACTAGGATTTGCTCCTCTTCCAGTCTAGAATTCCAGCTGCCTGAATTCTCCCTCTTCAAATAATCCTTGCAAAATAAGAGAGAAAAGGCATAAATATGGTACCACAAGTAATATAACAGCCCAAAAAGCAATAAATATCAACATGAAAACATGATGCAAAATGGACGTATCAGTTATGCACAGGGTACTTGCCACTGCTTGGTTGCGGGCCGCCCTGGGCCCGTGGTTCGGGAAAACCGCCGAACGGGTTCTGACATTGATTAGGCGCACCAAATTGTTCCTGCCGTTGGCTCTGGTCACCGGCTTGGCCCTTCTTGAGCACCTCCGCCCGAAATTCCTGCATTACGTAGCAGTCTTCCCAAGAGTGAGTCGCGGTCCTTCCGCCGTGGCGTGATGCGGGCAGGGGCCCATAAGTATCTCGTTATAGTTGCGCGGCTTCTTGCCACGGTATCCCCTCTTCTTCTGGTGCTGATTGCCATTGTTAGCATTGGTGTTGGCGACGAAGTCCGTGGATCATTTCTGCTGCCTTCTCTTGCCATTTCCACCATGATTATGGTGGGCGCGTCCCTAAAAACGGGAGTGATTCTTGGATGACTCACCTTTCCTCGGCGAGTTGGCCTTGCTGCCGTCCTCTCCTGGATCTTTAGTATCGTCTGCTCCGGCATACCGAGTGAGGGTGTCCATCAATTCGCCCATGTCCTGAACCTTGCGCTTGAGTCGCCCCAGCTTCTGTACCAAGGGCTCATAGTGGCAGTTTTGCTCCAGGATCAGCACGGTTTGAGCCGCCATGATGTCGTCTGACGAGTGGATGATTTCCGCAACCCGCCGCGTCCAGTGGTGGGCCGACTCATCGGGGCGTTGAACGCAATGCTGTAAGTCGACGATCATCATCGGGCGTTTGCAAGTTCCCCGAAAGTTTTTGATGAAACGTTCCTTCAGTTCAGCCCAAGTTTGGATGGAGTTGGGTAGGAGGTTTTTCAACCAAGTGCGCGCCGTCCCTTCAAGCATCATTGTAAAGTACCTGGCACAGACTGCTTCACTTACGTCGAGCATGTCCATTGCGAGTTCGTAACTCTCAACCCATGATGCCGGCTCAAGGTCCGGGGTGTAGTTGGGCACCTTCCTTGGTCCTTTAAAGTCCTTCGGCATCCGCTCGTTGCGTAGGGCAGGGGCAAAGCATGGCACCCCTACTTGCCTGCCGCCTCCGCTAAGTGGCGCTGGGCGGGTTTGGATGTCCTGGTGATCCTGGCATGTCGCCCCAAAGGTGTTGCGGACGGGAGGTTCCCGATGATCAGGCGGGTTACCCTGAGGTAGGTGTCACGGTCCGCTGGTTATGGCGGTTGGTCCACCGGTCGGCTTCTGGTGCGGCTCGCCTGGGGGGTGGAGTGCAGCTGATCGAGGTTGTGTGAGAATTGCGCGTTCTGAACCACCGCCGTTTTCAACATCTCAATGGTGTTTCTCGCTTCTATCTCAGCCGGGGTGTTGCCATAAATCGGAAGGGATTCTAAGTGGCGAGTTGCGGCGAGCACGTTGTCCACGGGGTTGGAAAAGTGGCCTTGAGGCATCTGGAAACGAGGAACGCGATCATCTGCTGGCTGAAGCGGCGGGTTTGGTGGCTGAGCCGGCCCTCCTCCTGGAACGGTTCAGGCCCCGGGGGTGCGCGGAGTGTCGAAAAGGCGGGTAGGGTTTAGATCAGGGGTAAACGCCCCTGGTGCCTCCTCTGATGGACAGCGTCGGACGTGCGCTGATGCCTTTCAAGTCGCGAGTTCTCGGTGTTCAAGCGGGCCGTCTCAGCGGTGATCTGAGCTTGCCAAGTCTCAATCCTGGCGGCTTATGCCTCTGCATCTCGCTGGGCCTTCGCCATCTCGTCTCGCAGCTTTGCCAACTCAGCGTTTATTGTTCCTTGGTTTTCTGCCGTCATTGGGGTCGCCATGATCCTTGTTATCTCCGCCGGCAGGTCCACCAGGACCACAGCTGGGCCCTTGGATGGTTCGCCAGCCTCGTTGTTGCCTGCGGAGTTTTGCTGGGACTGTGTCACCCCCGCCATATATACGGCGATCTGACGGTGGGTCCGCTCGAGGACTTCGGGATCCATCGCCAGCGACAGATCTCCGAGGCAGCCCTCATGCAGAGACTGAATTGAATCTGTGTCGCCCATGGATGACTCGTCGTCAATGTTGACCGGCGTAGTCTCCTGAGTCGCCCATCGCTCTGGTTCATCAGATCCCTGCGTGAAGCCAATGAAGACCGGCTGCGTCAGGCTTGGCATCGCAACGGGACGGACATACCTGGCCGGCTCGACGGTGTCGGGAAGATGTCCGGCTCAGGCATGGGTGCACCGACCATGCCGATGAAGATGTTGACCTTGTCGAGGGGGACTCTGTAGCCGGATTCAATTGAATCGACTTCGGGCCCCCACAGCGAGTTGTCGATGTAGTACTTTCTGCGGCGGCTCCGGGTCATGAGCCCAGCCGCGTAGCTCCCTGACCTTGGTAGGGCTCCCTTCGAGAACTCAACTCCACCGTGCATAGGCCCCACGGTGGGCACCAACTATCATGGTTTTGTCACGGCAGATGTCCTAGTGAAAGTACTTAATGATGGAGCCATCGCACCTCGGTAGCGACTCAAATGGGTTGAACGGGAGCGGGATTCAGATTTACCCAGGTACGGCCCCTCGTGAGGAGGTAAAAGCCTACGTCCTTCTTTGTGTTGTATTGATGGTGTTTCGATTACAAGGAGGGCGTAACTCGCCTGACCTAGCTCTCAATGATTTCTAACCTACCCTATCCTCCCCGGGACTCGTCTTTATATATAGGTCGAGGTCTTAGGGTTTACAAGAGTCTCAACCACGATACAGATCGTGGTTTCCTTTTTCTCTAAGTCCCCGTACTTTCCAAGACTGGAAACCTCCTCGATGGCCTATCGTCCATGTAGATCTTGAACCGCCATCCGGCTCCTGGGCCCTCCAAGCCAAGGCTTGCATCACCAAAGGATGAGTCGCCCACTTGGTGACCCGGCCCAACTATGGCGGGTCATGTCGCAGATAATATCCCCAACAGTTATCTCTTACCCGAGCCCTTTAGTTATGCACTTTACTTTGTGGTAGCCACATTGTTTCTTGTTATTAGGGATGGGCATATAAACCAAGGAACCGAACACCGAACCGAAGCTGAAACCGAAAAAACCGAATTTTCAGTTTTTTTGTTTGTGGGTTGAAAATCGGTTTTTGCTTGCAGTAACCGAACTCGTATCAGTCATTTCGGTATTATGCTGCTAACCGAAAGGAAAAACCGAAGTACTCCAAGTTCCAGAATGCGAATACACGTGAGAAGTTCTTGTACGCGCCTCCTATTGCGCGTCAGGCCAACTGGTCATAGCCATGCGTAGGGGTGGCCCATGCACGTGCCTGGGTGAACCAACGGCCCAAGGCCTACTTGTCTCACGTGCAACATAGAGCCTTTAGTGGCAGGCCTGGACCGGCAATGTAATTTAATTTTGTGTGCTCATGAAGTGTGCAACGGCAGGAGATGATTAGTCCCACCTCGTCTAGTCTCATAGATGGTGACAGAGTGCTCAAGATATAAAGAGACGGGGTGTGGAGTGTAGGTGCGCTCGAAGTTGCGCGCACGTAACAGGTTATTGAGCATTCGGTGAAAACCGATAACCAAACCAAACAAGTCGGTTAACCGAAATTTCTTTTAGCTCTGTTTCATTGACATTTTCGATTTTGTGTGTTGCTAACCGAATTTAGAAATAAACCGAACGGTAAAAACCCAATTTTCGGTTTCTAACCCAATTTTCGGTTTCTACCGAACGCCCAGGCCTACTTGTTATATATCTTGCTATCACTTAGTTGTTTATCTTGCTTAGAATAAGTTGTTAGTGCACATAGGTGAGCTTAGTTGTTTTAGGTTTTGTGCTTGACTAATTCACTTGTTATATATCTTGCTATCACTTAGTTGTTTATCTTGCTTAGAATAAGTTGTTAGTGCACATAGGTGAGCTTAGTTGTTTTAGGTTTTGTGCTTGACTAATTCAATGTTAGCCTAAACCGTAATTATTTTAAAACACCTATTCACCGCTCCCTCTAGGAAACATTCATGTACTTTCAACGGGTGTGGTCGATCAAGTAGACATATGCTTTTCCCAACTTTGAAATTGATGAGCATATGAATGTAAGGAGCATATCCACACGACATGTTCTGGTGAGGAGTTGTTCTCTTGATTGTCTCTACAATCAAATCCATCACTCTAAATCTGGCGTGGCTATCCACATGATGCAGCATGTTGATGGAATAGTCTCGAATCATCTTATCATCGCCTCACCTTGGCATCCAAGTATGCCTCAAAATGGTATTGGTGGTAGGCAGTCCTGCTTGCAAGAAGTAAACTGAGCCAAGCATGTGGGACTTTAGATACTCCTTAGGAATCGGGCTATACATATTTGCCATGGAGTTGTGATTCATCTTGGACTTAGTACACACATGAACTTCTCTTTCTTGCACCTTTGGGGCTCCTAATATGGAAGCCAACTCATGAAGTAACGATTGGTACGTGGTGCGTGGGTTTGAAAAACTAGCTTCTGGACTAGTGCCAGCATCAAGATCTGCACTTGGCTCTCTGAACTCATTCTAACAGTCCTATGAATCCTGATATAGGCAAGAACTGACCATATGAATAGATGTAGAGGACTGGACAAGATGAGCATCACAAAATACAGACATTTTCTCAAAATATTAACTCAAAAACTTAGTTTTGGATTTCCACTATATAGGTTTCGGTTCCACCGACTTTAGATCTTGGGAGCTTCCAAGACTGACAACCTCTTTAATAGAGACTTGTTCACGCTTTTCGGTTTCACTAAAAAGTGACCGAGTCTCTCCGATACTGTTCTCAGAAACCCTAAAAACCAGATCAGTGACACCGATCCTTTTCCACTCAATGACTCCAAGACATGTACAACGGAAAGGTAGACCTAATTTTTTTCGTTCGCCTATATCTATGGGATTTTCTTGTGGATGAAATGGTTGCAATCAGTAGCAAGAAGGAGAATACATCCTAATGCGTAAGAATCGGCGGTTGAAGCACAAAAGGGATCAAAATCTTTCCCTAACTCGGTGAAGACTTTGCTACGGTGGCAACAGCGGGGAGGATTCCCGTTGACGACAGGGGACTCCTACTGCGAGGGCGCATGAGAGGCAAGGTAGAATGTCTGTGGACACGAGCGGCGACAGCAGTGGGTTGTGGGGTCGTCATTTGAATATTAATTTCAAAGTTCGGACCGCAAGATATATGTACCCACCCGCTGTTAGTGACACCGAACCAAAAAAAATTGGTTCCACCATATGCTTAACTGCGTGAGGATAGAGCAACTCGGTGACACCGAGATTTTAAGATCGGTGGTATCAAGATTGAAAACCTATATAAACCCTAGTGATTCGGTGAAACCGAGTTTTGAGAGTTGGTTACACCGAGTGGCACATGTGAGGTTTTGGAAGTCAACCCTTGTCGAAATGGAACTCTGAGTGCTCCTCACACAAATGATCTAGGAAGTGATTGCTCAAATTTTGTGATAAAGCATGGATAGAATTTGAGACGAGAGAGCAGAGATATCTAGAGGGGGTACTTAGACATTCTTCTACATCCAACTGGTCAAAGAAAATGAAAGCCAAATAACAACAATTGGATATCCTCCAATGAAGAAAAATATGCATACCAACATGCTCACACATTAAGATGTCAGATAAAACATGGCAAACATGCAAAACCACTATAGTATCTACCAAGCACTTTGGCGATGACGAAATCATCTATATATGAGTATATTGACTTAAGGAGCCAAGCAATAATGCTTGATCGTATGTCATACTCATTGTTTAAGCGCATGTGGGGTTGTCACTTTTACATAAAGCTTTTAATGTGTTCACAACATGTGAGATGTTTTGTCTCAAGTCTTATAGTAAATCTCCCCCTTGATGTGACATCCCTTTAAGAGGGATAAAGTAACCTTGTGTTTGTCATTGAAGACTTCATGTACGTGTTGTAGTCGTGGATGCTCATAGTTGATGAAGATCATCTTAAGTTAGGAGCAATCCTTGTTGTTTTGTACTCTTCTCGCCTACATAGGTCAGTCCCACAAAAGGAACAAATACAAGGATATCTATGAACATGATGTGAAACATATGAAGGATGATGTCCATTGATACATTAATGGATTACCTTGATCCTTGCTTACCTATGAGGGAATGTGTGACTCCTTGAACTATTGCATAAGGTTGAAGTTGATTGCAACTAGTTCTTGCCAAAAATGAGCATGAATGAACTTTGTTGGCGGAGTCACCCCTCAAGAACTTCTCTAGTTCTTCTTCTTGGGGACCCACATGAACTTGATGCGGATCCTTGGAGTTTAGTTAGCACTTGATGAAGTATAGCTAGTGGTGGCATTGGGAACCCACTTGACCATGGCTTGGGATTCTTCTTCAAATGAGTCAATGTCTTCTTAAAGCTTGTCCTTGCTGTTGAACTTCTGGTCTTGTGGTGGAAGGTCACCCTCGGCATTTGTTCCCTTGGGGATAGTATCATACTTCTCCTTTTGGGGAACAAATTCGTTTTGGGGTATTGACCTTCTTACCATTCAACTCTATTAGCATTGAAATAGCCAATGCATTGGTTCTTCCAGTGCCATCCTTGCTTGCGTACAATCTCCTCAAGTTGCTTACTTCCGGAAAGACTCTTGCATACACCTTTTTCTATAATTCCTTTCAATAAATTTTTTCCTTGCTCAAGTGTAACTTGGCTAAGAGAATCATTACTGGAATCAATAGAACTACTACAAGCAATATCATTTGGTTTAGCATTTTTATTGTTGCTACTAGATGAGAACCATTCTTTACTTAGTTACTAGTTTGCTTAGATTTAACTTGTGGATGAGTAATATTTGGCTAGATAAGAAGAACTCTTCTTCCGAAGATCTTCAATGATAGCTTTAAGAAACTCATGTTCTTGCTTTAAATTTAGCGTCTCGAAACGTAGCTTCTCATGAGTTCTTAGAAGTTCTCTATGATCTTATTGAGTAGATTCATGGGCTAACTTAAGAGTGTTAAGTTCTTTAGTTAGACACTCAACCTCCTTCTTATAATCATCACATGACTTATCTTGACTAGCATGATTGTTATCAAGTTCGTTTTGACTAACATCACTAGTTTTATCAAAGAGCAAGTCATCATCTCCTAGTAAGTCATCCACATCACTATCAAAATCAAGGTATTCGGGTTGTGATACCTTGGGGACTGTAGCCATGAAGCAACTTATGATTCCTTCATTTGGTGAATCAAATATGTCATAGGAGTTGGAGCAAACACGTGCTAGTCCGACAACACCTTCATCTTGACTATAGTCGGAGTTGGAGTGGTAGCTTCTCTCACATTGGTTGTTGGATTCGGAGCCGCATACCCATTCACCAACATGAGCTTGATGTCTTCTTCTTGTGTAGCTCTTGGTGTACTTTTCCTTCCTTTTCAAGTCCTTGCTTCTATGGGATGGTCTTCGTTCATACTGATCCTCTTTGCTCCTTCTCTCTCTACGAGGTCACTCATCTCATTGAACTTCTTCTTCTAGGTGACTCTTCTCTTCTCTTGAAGGGGGGTGAGAACTCATTGGAAAAGTGTCAGTGCCTTCCACAATTGTAATAATTTCGGTCACGACTAGATGAAAGCTTCTCTTTCTATCTTGAGTTATAGCTTCTCTATTTGCCTCTACTCTTGTAGAATTTGTTGAATTTCTTGACCATGAGGCTTATATCTTCATTGGTAACAAGGTTGTCACTTTAGGTAGTGGGAGTGTCGCTTGAATCTTTGTATGCACTGCTTGACTTGTTGTGAAGCTCTTCTTTGTCCTCGAGTGACATTTCATGAGCAACAACCCTTCCAATGACTTCCGTATGGACTTGCGATATTTGTAGTTTGGCATCATTTGGATCAATGTGCACACAGTGTCGGACTTTCCATCCAAGGCTCCAAGGATCTTCTTGATGATGAATTTGTTGTTCATCTCTTCGCTTCCTAAGATGACAATCTCATTTGTGAGAGCGAGCCTAGAGTACATTTCAGCGACTCCTTCACCATACTTCATCTTGAACTTGTCAAGTTGACTTTGTAGCACATCCAACTTAGATTCCCTGATGGATTTGGTACCTTCGTGCATATCAATCAAAGTATTTGAATTTTCCTTTGCATTTTCAAGACGGCTAATCTTATTGAACTCTTCGGGGCATAGGCAGTTGAGTAGAAGGTCGCATGCTTGAGCGTTGTATCGCAACATCTTTAATTCTTCTATAGTCGCTTCACTATCCGGTTCCTTTCCATCACCAAAGAATTCACCTTGCAATCAAACATGAACAACAGCCCAAACGGCGGGGTTATGACCAAGAATATGCATTTTCATTTTTTGATCCCAACTAGCAAAATTGATACCATAAAAATATGGATAATTTCCTTCACTAAACACCATACTCTCCTAGGTTTGTGAAACCAATGCGTTGGAGACCAGAGCTCCGATACCACTTGTAGGATCCGAAGTATGTCTAGAGGGGGTGATTACACTACTTGACCAAATAAAACTTAGCCTTTTCCTAATTTTAATAGTTGGCAAGTTTTAGCAATTATACCAAGTCAAGCACACCCTACACATGCAAGTATAAGAGTATAGCAGCGAAAGAAAATACATGCACACGTAAGTAGAGGGTAGGGATAGGAAGATCAAACGCAATGGGGACACGAAGATTTTTCCCATGGTTATGATAGGCGGTATTATCGTACGACCACACGCATGGAGACTTCAACCCACGGAGGGTAACAGTCGCGATGTCCACGGAGGGCTCCACCCACATGAGGTCTACGAAGAAGCCACCTTGTCTATTCCGTCATGGCTTATGTCCACAAGGAACTAGCCTCCCTCGGGTAGATATTCATGAAGTAGGCGATCTTCTTGCCCTTACAAACTTCTTGGTTCAACTCCACATGAAGTCGGAGGCTCCCAATCGACACCTAACCAATCTAGGAGACACCACTCTCCAAAAGGTAATAAATGTGGTATGGATGATGAACTCCTTGCTCTTGTGCTTCAAAAGATAGTCTCCTCAACACTCAATCACCCTCTCACAAGTTTGGCTTGGTAGAAGAGATTGATTGGGTGGAAAGCAACTTGAGGAGGCTAGAAATCAAGATTCATATGGTTGGAGTGGAATATCTTGATCTCAACACATGAGTAGGTGGTTCTCTCTCAGGAAATAGATGGGGCAAGTGTTGGCTTGTTCTGAGTGCTCTCTCTATGAATGAGAGGGAGGTAGAGGGGTATATATAGGCACCTCCAAAAATCCAACTGTTACAACATTATTGCCCAACTTGGTGAAACTGAAGTAAAAACTCGATTGCATGGACTAGTGCAAAATGTGGCAACTCTTGGTGTTTTGGTGAGACCGATATATAATTCTCGGTGAGTCCGATTTGGATGGCATAGGTAGTTACCCAAACTCGGTAGGACCGATTTGAAAAAACATAATTTTTGATTTTTAGCAAATGGACACTAGGGAGTTGGTCACTGTTTTTGGTTGCATCAAAATCAAACTTGGTGGCACCGAGAAGGATAGGGTCTGTCTTTGGATATGTCTTGGATGAAACTTGGTAGGGTCGATTTTGAATAGTTGGTGGCACCGAATTTGTGTGTTAGGCTTTAGACAATATATTTTGTGGGAGACTCTCATGAGGGTTTTTTGGTGGCTAACTCTAAGCACTTGAGCAACCAGATCATCATAGATACCTCATCCCCTTTTAATAGTATTGGCTTTCCTATGGACTTTTTTTGAGGAACCAGCACGAGCTCTGCCTTTTCATATAGTAGAAGAAGATTCGGCTAGTTAATAAGGAAAACTGACCGAAAATATATACAACAACGACCCACACACCGACCTCGAGGCCGCGCATATGACGAGCCGCCCACTCCGTTGCCCGAGCAACCAAAATCGACACCCTACGCCCTTTTCCGGAGCCGCCGCTCCGACTTCAAACCAACAAGAACACATGCTAACCCAAAGGTCACGCTTCTGCCGAGCCGCCCACTTCGTCACCCGAGAAACCGAAGCCGACACCCTACAACCATCTTCGGAGCCGCTGCTCCGACATCCACACTGGCCCCGAGGCCACGATACAGCCGAGTCGATGGCTTTGCCTCCCAAGCGACCAAAGGAAACACCAGATGCAAAGGAAATCTCCGGAACCGCCGCTCCGACTTCCACACCGGTCCCGATGTCGTGTGGACATCTGGCTGACGACAAAACTCCAAAGCCACCAGATCTGACAAGGGACCGAATCTCCAAAGGCATCGCCCCCAAGGAGGAAGCGCCCAAACACGTCGATGCCCGCTGCGACCAAGGCCGATGCTAAGGTTTTCACTCGGAATTCGACTGAGGCGACAAGGGAGGTGATGAGGCTCCACACGACGATGCCTCCCAGGAGGGAAACAACGTCCAAAGACGCCGTCGCCGCCGGTATCAACCGTGGTCATGCTAGGCTTTCCCTCGGAGCTCACCAAACCCATTGCCACCGCAGCCTGCCGACGTCCCTCGCAAGAATCCACGATGCACAGAAGAGCCTGCCACTGTCAACCACGAGTCACACACAGCCAACAAAAAACCACCCCAGCACCTCACGTTGTCGTAGCCGCCCCACTCCAGCCACCACTTGCAGCGTCGTCGCGCTGCCATCCTCCGCATCTCCGCACGACACCAACCCAGCCAGATCCGAGTTGCCACCCGCCTCCGCCCAGCCGACGCCCGCCTCAGGCCCAGCCAAACCACACGGGATGGAAGCCTCCCTCGAGCCGCAGCCTCCGCCTGAAATACCTGCGACGACGCTCCACGCCTGAGCCGCCCCGAGCCTCCAGTTGCGCCTCACCAGAAATCGTGGCCTCCGCGCCCCACCAGCACACCAATGCGCCGCCGGCTGCGTGCAGCCGCGGCTGCACAGCACCACCATCCCGCGCACGGATCCAGGCGCCCGAGCCCAGATCTAGCGAGGCTGCACCACCCGAGTGGTTGAAGTCCTCGCCCCCATTAAGCGCGGACCAACCAAGCCGCCACGCGTCGTCCAGTTCGTACCGAGGTCGCCGCCTCGGCCTCCTCGCGTTGGTCCGCCAGCCGCCGTCGTTCCAGTCAACAGGGCCGGCCTCCAACGTCGCCCTGGGAGAGGGATAGAGCGCCCCCAGCACCTTCGGCAGCGGGAGCCCGCTGCCACCGCGGCAAGGCCAGCGGTAGCGGCGGCAATGCTAAGGGTTCCCCTAGCGTTGCCTGGGAGCGATGCGAGGGGACGAAGGCGAGAGTAATACTTTTTGCGTTTCTGCTTTCCTATGGACTCAATTGTGATTTCTCACATAAAAGCAAAATGTAGAGTCTTGAAGCCTGGCCAATTGATGTTCCTTGCATCTAGGTGATCTCCTCATAATCCTTGTCCAATCCATTCATTGAACTTTTCATGAACTATACTTGGTAGAATCATTAGTCCAATGAAATATATGTTGTTATTAATTACTAAAACCACCTAGGAGAAGTTGTGCTTTCAGATAGCAACTTGGTTGTCATAATCAATTAGAACCTCTTCTGAAATAGTGAAATCATCACTAAATAAAGTCATGACCTCACCAAATCCAATTTTATCACTATGAAAAGATTCAAAACCCTAAAAAATAGTGGGATCATTAGTACCTAGAGTTGACACTCTTCCAAACCACTTTCATCAATATAATCATCATAAATAGGAGGCATGCTATCATCATAATAAATTTACTCATCAACACTTGGGGGACTAAAAATATCATCCTCATCAAACATAGCATCCCTAAGCTTGTGTCATTGCATATCATCAACATCATAGATATTCATAGAATTCATACTAACAATATTGCTATCATGCTCATCATTCAAGGATTTCACATTAAGCATTTTTATAAATTCTTGCTTTAACAATCTAGCACCATTTTTGAACCATCATTTTCATGAAAGGCATTAAAAAGGCAAGGCAATTGAGGCAACCTAAATTCAATTTTTTTGTAGTTTTCTTTTATAAAACCAAACTAGTGAAAAAACAGGAAATTAAAAGATTTATTTGCAAGATCTAAAGATATACCTTCAAGCACTCACCTCCCCGGCAACGGCGCTAGAAAAGAGCTTTATGTCTACTATGCAACTCTATTCTTGTAGACGATTTTGGGCCTCCAAGTACAGAGTTTTGTAGGACAGCGGCAAATTTCTCTCAAGTGGATGACTTAAGGTTTATCAATTCGTGGGAGGCATAGGATAAAGACGGTCTCTCTCAAACAACCCTACAAAGAAATTTCTTGTGTCCCCAACACACCCAATACAATGACAAATTGTGTAGGTACACTAGTTCGGCGAAGATATGGTGATACAAGTGTAGTATGGATAGCATAAATGGATTTCTATAACCTTAATAAATAAAAAGCAAGGTAACAAGTAGTAAAGAATGAGCAAAGCATTATATAAATGCTTGGGAATAAGGCCTAGGGTTCGTATTTTCACTAGTACAATCTCTCAACAATGCTAACATATTAGAATCATATGATCATCCATCAACGTGCAATAAAGAATCACTCCAAAGTTCATATCTAGAAGAGAACATAAGATGAAATTGTTGTAGGTAGTAGAACCACCTCAAAGTTATCCTTTTCGATCAATCTATTGAGCTATTCATATAGGTGTCACAAACAACTTTAGAGTTCGTACTAAAATAACACCTATGATACATATTAATCAACCCTAATCTCACCTAGATACTCCAATGTCATCTCAAGTATCCATGAATTAATTATTGACATGCATAAAACAAATTTAGATTCATCATATTTGATCCAACACAAAGAATTTTAAAGAGTACCCCAAGATTTCTATCGGAGAAAGTCAGAAGAAAACATGCAATCAACCCTTATGCATAGATCCCCAAGGCTACCGGAATCCGCAAGTTGACGCCATAACATATATCAAGTGAATCAATAGAATACCCCATTGTCACCATGGGTATCCACATGCAAGACATACATCAAGTGTTCTCAAACCCAAAATATTCAATCCAACATAATGAGATCTCAAAGGAAAAGATTCAATTCATCACAACAAAATGGCAAGGGAAGAACACCATATGATCCAACTATATTAACAAAGCCCGTGATACATCAAGATCGTGCCATCTCAAAAACATGAGAGAGAGAGAGAGAGATTAAACACATAGGTACTGGTACATACCTTTAGCCCCGAGGGTGAACTACTCCCTCTTCATCATGGCCTCTGTCAGGATGATGAAGATGACCACCGGTGATGATTTCCCCTTCCGATAGGGTTCCAGAACGGCTCCAGATGCGTTTTTCTTTGATACACAGAGTTGCGGCGGTGGAGCGAAAGTTCTAAGTTAACTTTCGGGGGTTACTGGATTTATTCGAATTTTCAGCATTGGAATCACGCGAGCGAGAGCCACATAGGACCCATAAGCTATCAGGGTGTGCCCTGTTGCCTTGTGGCCGACGGGTGCCCCCTTGTGGTGGTTCTTTGATCCGGCATTTCTTATTTTCTCCAAAAAAATCACAAAAAAAGTTTCGGGCGATTCTGAGAACTTTTATTTTCTGCACAAAAATAAAACCACGGTAATTCTAGTGATAACAACTTCAGTCCGGGTTAGTTCTCAGTAAATTATATAAAGTGCATCAAAACCATATAAAATTATTGTAAACATAGACAAATATGATATGAATACTTCATAAATTATTGATACGTTAGAGACATATCAGGGAGTTAGGGATGGTTTAATTGAGTTGTGTATAGAGGCCTATATTTGAGATGAGAGGGAAAAGGGACAGCCTCGCGACATGTTTTCGAAACCGAAAACGCCCAACGATTTAACCGACTATAGTGCTGCTATAGGTTTAACGATTCAGGTATCAAACGGACTCTGAATATGATAAAATTTGAGAGACGGATCATCTAAAATATACTAAGATAGAACATAAACTTTCAACCCATTTCAAAAACGTTTTACTCTCACTAATAAAATAATATTTTAACAATGTCGCGGACGCGTGCGAGTGAGTTTGGTCTCGAAATGGTTGTCGACGACAATGAGGAGAATCGACAACTATAAACGGATGCAAGTTTAAAAAAATAACGACAATGAAGTGCTAATGCTATGGAGATGGTGTGTTGATGAATGCCACGCACAATTAAATCAAACGACAAAACTCAAAACAACTGGAAGGCATCTCAAGCGTGGGTGTGAGATTGTTACAAGAAGTATTTAAAAAAATGTTTATCATGTATACAAAAATGTTAATCAAGCATTTAAAAAAATGTTGAACAAGTATTTTAAAAATGTTGAACAAGTATTTAAAAAACATTCAACTAGTATTTGAATAATGTTGAACAAGTATTTTAAAAAATATTAATCATATGTATAAAAAGTTAAACGGCTCTTCAAAAAATGTTGATCAAGTGTTTGAAAACATATTGATCATGTATATAAGAACGTAGGATGAAAACAAATTGGAGAAGAATTTTTGTTTGAACGAGTGTTTGAATAATGTTGAACAAGTATTTCAAAAAATATTGATCATGTGTATCAAAATGTTGAACGATTATTTAACAAATATTGAATGAGTATTTGAAAAAATGTTGATCATGTATATAAAAATGTTGAATAAGTATTTGAAATATATTAAATAAGTATTGAAAATATATTTTGATCTTGTATAAAAGAATGTAGAATAAAAACAAAAAAAGAAAAGAAAAAAAGATAAAGAAAATAAAGAAAAATAAAGAAATAAAAGGAGAAAAACTGATGCAGATGACCTCTAATAGGACGCGATCTAACTAGAAGCTGGAGTAGTGGTTAGCAGCGTTGTTTTCCCACACGATCAGGGTTCGATTCTTCAGGGCAGTCCATTTCTTGGGAGCAACTAGTTAGCGAACGCTCCCTCGCTAGCTTTCCAGCGATCGCTCCCGCGCGCCGCCACTTGGCGCGTTTCCAGCCGTCGTCACGTGTCGCGTTCTGAGTGTTTCCTTTAAATTTTGTTTCTTTATTTTTTTGCACGCGTTTTCGCCTTTTTAGTGTGGTTTTTTCTGATTTTTTTTGGTGTTATGATTTTTCACCGGTCTTTCGTAACTTTTGAATGAAAAATATATATTAAATTTTGTCGCGAAAAAACGCATTTTTTACGTGAAAAAACTGATTTTTTGTTTTTTTGCGAGAGACACGGTTTTACTTCAGCAAGATGCACGGGTTTGCCTTCGCGTGAGGCACGGCGGAAAGGAAAAAAAGATGCGTTTTCTTTTTTTGCGAGAGGCACAATTTTGCTTTTACGAAGGGCACGATTTTGCGTTCGCGAGAGGCACGCCCGTGCCTTTCGGAAAGGAAAAAAAACACGTTTTCTGTTTTTTACGAGAGACACGGTTTTGCTTCCGCGAAAGGCATGGGTTTGCTTTTGCGAGAGGCACCCCCGTACCTTTTCCAAAAGAAAAAAAACACGTTTCTTGTGTTTTTTTTAGAGGCACGATTTTGCCTTTGCGAGACTCCCGCCCGTGACTCTTCCGAAAACGGAAAAAAACGCGTTTTTTGCTCTCTCTTATTTCGCGAGAGGCACGGTTTTGCTTCCACGAGAGGCACGGTTTTGCCCTCGCGAGAGGCACGACCCGTGCCTCTCGGAAAGGGGGAAAAACCGTGTTTTATGTTTTTCTTTTCTATCGCGTGAGGCACGGTTTTTCGTCCGGTTTTTTTCTTTTGGTTTTTTTCATGAAAAAAAAGTTTGTCAAATCTATCAACATGGTATATAGTTTTGAAGATCTCGACGCGAGAAAGCCAACAGTGAAAACGGTTCAAGATTTGGGCGCATGGTTTAGGAGATAAAACGTTTTGAAAAAACGAATCTACGAAAAAAGGAAAAACTTCTGGATTGCGATAAGTGGCAGGCATGCAGTGCGCCATTTGTCGCAACCTATAAAGGTCGGAATAATCGTTGGAAGGTGTACTTCCTAATTAGTAATTTCGCCATTTCTTCTCCATTTTTCCCATCTCCATGCGTTAAAATGGACCGGCTCCATACTGTTTGCGCCTTAAACGACCGAACGCTCTCACATCGCTTAAGGCAAAAAATAGTCGCCACAGAAGAACACGCTATTTCATAATTTTTTTATTTGTTTTTAATAATTTCAAATTTTGTTCAAATTTTCGAATTTTTTAGTATTTCTAAATTTGTTTAAATTATCAGAAAAAAAATAAATTCAGTTTTTAATTAAAGAGTTGGAAACCCAAAATGTGTTTAATTTTATTTAAAAATTAGCATTTAAAATATATATTCAGAATTCAAAGTTGTTAAAAATCAAAATGGCTCAAAGGGAAACAACAATGCTATGATAAAAACTGCTACCATACAAACCCGTAAGTATCACTTGGTGCTCGTAGTGGGCCGGCCTAGCAACCTGCTGAAAAAAAAGCAAAAACGTTCGGATCAGTATATTTTATTCATGAGAACAGGGGTTTGAACTTAAGACGTGGCCACCAACAGGTTGTTGCCATAACCACCACACGGAGTTGTCATACTTGTCAATTAACTGGAAAAGGTACTATCAAAGTCTTGGATCAATTCGTCCATCGGATCGTACCGCTATGTCTATCAAGGTCTTGGCTATAAATTTTGTACGAGCAGCGGCTCCAAATAAACCAACGCAGCAACATGAGCACAGGTGGAAGAAATCATGTAGAGGTACTATAAAAATTAATGTTGATGCAGCTTTTTGTGTCGAAAACTTGTCAGGAGCTACAAGAGCTGTAGCGAGAGATGATCGACGGGAGTATGTTGCTGCTGCTCCATCGTTCATACCGCATGTGTGGAGTGTTGAAGCGTCTGAAATGGCGGCGATCCGAAACGGCTTTTATTTGGCTGCTAATTTGGGATGCAATAATGTGATGGTTGAATCTGGCTGCTTACAAGCTGTAGAAATGATCAATCAAGAGAAGTATCTTGGCCAAGAAGAAGCTGTTATATCATAGTGTAAAACTCTAGGAAGGGAGCTTTCTAAGTTTGAGGTGATTCACTATTTCCAAGAAGCAAATAGCGTAGCAGATTGTTTAGCTAAATACTTCGTGGGTAATAGATCCTCTCATGTATGGAATTTCTCAATCCTGGACTTTATTTCCCCCTTTATTGTATATAACCTTACAATTATCTACGAAATAAAGTCCATATTTCATCAAAAAAAAGCTGAAAAGGGCACTATTTGACCTTCTTCCACCACTACAGCAAAATATATCTAATTAATTACCTGAAAATAAATTCACAAAAACTATATAAGCCAGGAATTCTGAAAAAAGTACATCTAATTCGAAAAGAAGTTCATCAAATTTGAAAACAGTTCATTAGGTTTGAAAAAAAATCATCAATTTTTAAAAAGTTCATCGAAAATTGAAAAAACGTTCATTGTTTTGAAGGAAAAAATAATAGATTTTGAAAAGAGGTCATTGAATTTGAAAAAAAAGTTTATCACATTACAAAGAAAGTATCGATTTTGGAAAAAGTTCATCAAATTACAAAAAAGTTATCGAATTTGAAAAAAAAATATAATTATAAAAAAATGAAAAGTTCACTGATTTGAATGAAGAAAATTATCGAGTTGATTTTTTTTTCATACAATTGAAAAAGATTGACGAATTAAATTATTTTGTCTGATAAGAAACAAGGAAAAAAAGGAAAGAACAAAGAAGCAAAGACGAAAAAAAATACGGGAACTGATTAAATCAAACAACCGACCATGTCCGCCACTCGTGCAGCCGTTAGACTGAAGTTCCATTGGACCATGCACATCATACATATTAGTGCAACATAATAGGTGTTGCAAATCACCTGATTGCAACACGCTAAATGTTGAAAAACTCTCTAGTCTTTTGTCTAGATCGGATTGGGAGTCACGCCACCGATTCTCCTGACTCAATTCACACGGGACGCTTGCCTCTGTCACTTTAACAATTTTTCTGTGACATCATCCATGTTGCAGAAATTCTTTCGCAACAACACCTATATTGTAAAAAAGTTAAGATGGAAAAAAAATCACAACATCATCTCTATTGCAGAAGTTGTTCCGCAATAACACACTTGTTGCATTCAAGTTAAGAAGAAAAAACAATAATTCTGTAACAGAACATTGTTGCAAATGTTTGTGCAATATATGGTTTGTTGTGAAGAAGAATTTTATAACAATATCTTTGTTGTAATCATGAAGAAATATATGTGCCGTTGGATAACATCGGATCAAAAGACTGTTGAGGCGGCAGATCTTTTAGAAAGATCCATCGTCTGACGCGTAACAACCGGTTAAATGGCGGTCCTCTTAATACATCGCAGTTTGATGCGGAAGATCTTGTTCCATTGTCCATGAGCGCATTTTTAGTCGGGCCGGCCCAACGCGGAAGGCTTCATACTTCCGTTTAAGAAATGCATCTACTATCTACTATCTATCTACTATCTACTATCATCTCTACTATTAAAAGCACGACAAGGCAGATCCAACATAAAATCTGAACCGTCTAATTGAATAATCAATGGTCTAAACTCGTCGTTAACGAAATCCTTCGTTAACACATCCTTCGTTAACATCGCAAGTTCTCTTCGTCGAGTAAACCGCTCAGCCCCGCCTCCTCTCCCCTCCCCTCCCCTCTCCGCACCCGCCCGCCCGCCCCGCCCGTTGCCCGCTCAGCCCCGCCCTCCGCCTCTCCCCCGCTCAGCCCCGCCCTCCGCCTCCTCGCCCCGCACGTCGCCTGTTCCGCCTCTCCCCTGCTCAGCCCAGCCCTCCGCCTACTCGCCCCGCCCACCGCCTCTCCCCTGCTCGCCCCGCCTGCTCGCCCCGCCCGCCGCCCTCCGCCTGCTCAGCCCCGCCCTCCGCCTGCTCGCCCCGCCCGTAGCCCTCCGCCTACTCGCTCTGCCCGCCGCCTCCCCCTGCTCGGCCCCGTCCTCCGCCTGCTCGCCCCGCCCTCCGCCTGCTCGCCCCGCCCGTCGCCTGTTCGCCCCGCGCGCCGGCTGTGTTGGCGCGCAGGCAGCCGTCGATGACCCGGCACTTGTCCCGCAGCCGGTTCTGCACCTCCCGCAGCGCCTGCGTCGGTGCGGGCGGCCTCCTCCCACCACCGCCCCCGCCGCTCCCACGCGGCTTCGTGACTGAGCCGCGGCCCTGCTACAGCTGCTGCGCGGACGCCGGCGTCCTCCTGTCGCTGGCTCGACGCCTGGTGGGTGCAGCGCAGGGCGTGGTGGCGGCCCTGGCGAACCTCGCGGACCGCCTGCGCCTTCCCGGCGGCGTCCGCCATTGACGTGTGGCCCGCCCGGTCGATCGATCGGTCGAGGTACGGCGACCGACGAGAGGTTTTTGTCTGCGTGCCTTGTCCGGCTCGTGGAGTGGGGTGGGGAGGCGAGAGGGGGCGGTTCCGAGGAGGAGGACGAAGGAGTGGAGCCGGAAAGAGCGGAGATTGCGGGCGCATGCAGGTCGTGTCGCCTGCCTTTGGCTTGGGCAGGTTGGAGAAATTCATCTTTGTAGGTTCCCCACTGAAATTATTGCTCTTGAGGTCAATTGTTATCAGATTTGTACAGTTGCTCGGAGCAAACGGCAGCTCCCCTGACATGTTGTTGTTGTTCAAACGGAGGTCCTCCAATTTCTTGATTTGTCCTATAGAAACTGGAATCTTGCCGCTGAAGTTGTTCCTTTCAAGATCAAGGGTTACAAGACTTCTGAGGTTGGTTATGTTGTACCATCGATAGCTCCATGTAAATCATTGTTAGGCAATGACAGGTACTCCGATGATTTTGCGTTGAAGAGTTCATTTGGGATTACTCCAGTGAGGTTGTTGTATCCAACCCCGAGCTCTCTAGCCTGGAGCAATTACCAAGACTTGGGGGGATGCTGCCACTGAATTCGTTGAAACACAGTTCAAACACAGTGAGGGTGGTGAGGTACTACAGAGTTGAGTTGGTATCTGCCCAGTAAAGCTGTTATTGCTGGCATTGAGTGTGACCAGATTCCCCATTGTCATGGATGGAAAGTGTCCTGTAAATAAGTTGCTTGAGACGTTCAGTACCTGGAGAGTCTGGGGCAGGGCCGAAGAGGGCAACTCGTGGAGTGTTCCATTGAGATGGTTAAAGCTGACATCAAGGATTGTGATGCTGCTGGACGACACCAATTCTGATGGTAGACCACTGGAGAGTGAGTTGTGAGAGAGATCAAGGTGCTACAGCGCGCCGAGGATCCCAAGGGACCGTGAGATGTTCCCCTCGAGGCCCTTAAAAGGCAACAGCACATGTGTGATCGTCCTATCTTGCCCGCAGGTGATCCCTTCACACTTGCTGCATCCGTGTCGTTCTCCCATGAAGTAGCGAGTCCACCGTTTTGTGAGAGCCCGGCGAGGAACTGGAGAAGGGAGCCCCTCTCCTGCTTCGTGAGGAGCTGGTGAGAGAGGCCAAGGAGATGAGTACCACAAGAGCAAGGGCAAATGAAGGCATGTGCAATTTCTTGGTGTGTGTCTTGCTTGAAAACTGGAGTGTCTGCATGGTTTGGTGGTGAAACTAGCATGGAAACCAGAGCATAAATGGTTGTCTATTAATTCAAGAGCTTGAGGGGAAAGAAGAAGCCGTCATTTTGTTGTGCTTCTTGCAGTCGTTGTCAGCACAAAGGAAAAACGGTTGGTTCGGACTCTGAACACTATACTTGGATACTAAGCATGCAAAATCTTTCTTTTGTAGTCGTCCACTATTTCGGACTCAATCCATGTAGAATGTTTACCACGTGCCATAAATTATTTCTCTGATCAATCACTTCTTGATGCACCCCGGGAGGATTGAGCTGGAACCATCTCCGTTGAGCACTCCGGGAACTACCACCAGGGACGATCATCGAGGAACCAACACCATCGAGGATGACAGGCTGCAGCCGTGGACGAATGTCGTGGCCGCGCCTGCTCAGTGTCAGCCTCCCATCCATGTTGTGTTCCAAGTAGCCGAAGAACTCGTACAGGTGCACGACTCTTGCGACCTGGCATTTGAAATTGATGTCCCAATCTTCCTGGTTGTTGTTAGGTGTGGTATCCGTGAATCTATGAGAGGAATATGGAATCATCTCATCTTCATGCTACTTCCAGTCAACTAAGCTTACTTATTTATTTATTTTGTAGTTCATTTTTATTACAGGAGGTGATTTGAATTAAAACAAAAATTCTGTGTTGTCTGCGGTCTGCCTAAATCAAATTTCCATCTCTACATTAATGAATAGGTATGGAGTTGCACGCTGTTACTTCAAAACACCAAGACTGTTTGATGCTTGCTACATAGTAATGATTAACATATCACTAAATAGAATATCTGTTTTCTTTAACAAGTGTTATGTACATAGTCGTAAATTGGGCAGACATGGATGACGTATAACTCCATGATGGAATTTATTGCCGAATCAAATTTAATTTGTATATGTACACGAATACAAATTAAACTCCTGGATGGATTTGCAGAGTATGAGCCATCCATGGGACAAAACAACGTGGCAAATAGTCTCAAATGGCACAGATGGGGTCGAAAGAGCACATGGACATTCGGGCTCCATCTGGACCAAACTACCATTGTCATGAGAGCCAAAACAAATTTCCACTGAAAAGGTTTTTCTGTGCTACTCCTTGCTACTCCTTGTTATGTATTGACTCGCAAATAGATCCAGGTGAATGTCTATGCTACTGTTTCTCTTCGGAAAAAATAGATCCTGATAAATGGATGTATATCTATGCTGGATGATCGTCATTCTTTTGCAAGCCATAATATGCATCTATACAACTCAAATATTCTGGAAGGATATTGACCAACTAACCATGTATTAATTGTATAGTAAAATTCGTTGTTTTATTTCTACCCAAACTGAGTTCTAACAATAAATATATAATTCTGGTACAGGCTTCCGAGGACAGTTACACCAATTCTAGAGCATATATTGTCCTCAATCCTCCTGATTTTCCTACCATCATTTCCATAGTATTCGAGTTGTAAAGCCCCGGCCTGTGGTATGTGATTAATATTGGGTTCCTGACCTTGAAAAGTTTATTGGCTGAATAGTACTTGATTCTATCATGTTTGTGTAGGGTGAATTGTTTTTGCCGGAAAATATCGTCACATGTATCATTTTAGTATGGTATTTATGTCTTAGGGTGCGAGAAATAAATGTACTCCCTCGGTAAAGAAATATAAGAGCAATTAGATCACTACTTCAATGATCTAAACGCTCATATATTTCTTTATAAAGGGAGTACTAAAGTCACTGGATTAATTGTTTCTGATGAATTGTGAAATCTAGGCGCCATGGATGACAACTGTTCGAGCAGTTAATCATATCTTATTTTATATACCATTCTACTTAGATTGTGAACTGTTATGTGAACTGGAGAAGTGACTATCTTTTTTATATAACTAAAATGCAGGATCTAACTGAATAGTTTGTCATGTCCATGAATCGGCTGTTTCATTGAGCCTGGTCTGTATCCACATAACCATGAGACAAAATATTTCATCCAGTAATTAGTGGACATATCGAATACGGAGAATCAACATCACAGTTCTGAGGAGCTTCATTTCCCAAAATGTTTGGAGCATATCATCTTGATCATTTTTGAAGGATGGGTGCTGGACTTGGCACATTTTCGAGAGGAGTACACTCTCAATAAATGTTGGTTTCTGATGGAATTATGTATATGTATCATGCGCCCCTATCAATTGAACACAGGAAACAACAATGGTTATTATGTTATTCTCTTGTGGTTGTGCAAATGCCTGAAGAATTGTCACCTTGTATATTTCTTATTGTGCTTGGAGAAGTGCTTGTCGAAATGACTTAGTTGTATCAATTAGTCATTGGTACTAAAATTGCAGGTACCCATGAAGTACAAATGACCAAGCTCTATTGCTGGAGAGCAAAATAATGCAACAAATTTCAGCGTTTGCAATGTTGAGTACATGTTTTTTTTGGGCGATGGAGATTAGCTGCACCTAATGCAGTTAACCAATACAAGACTACTATTCTAATACATATTTTATTCCAAAGTTACTCTAGCACAATGGTTACAATTGCGCGAGTGTAAATCTTATATATCTGAAGGCAGGTGCATATGTTATTTATAGTTTTGAGAAAAGACAGACACCCGACTTTATAAATAAAGCAAATGTTATTAATAGTTTAGCTATGTGTCATTGTTATCTTCGGTGAGTGTTGTGAACATAGCAACTCACACGCATTGATCTATATTTACATTACTTGAAGTGTTGAACAAGAGTCCTAAGTTAGGCTGTTAATACACAAACAAAAAAGATTGTATACGAGAATGGGTGAAGCATGCCCAAGAATTGACTTATTTGTATATTTTCATGAAATATAATTCATGAAACTTTTCTTGACTATAAAATATATTTTGCATTTTGGGGTTTTATTTTTGTGGAATAATTTTGGGAATAGTTGTTGGACTGCCATTCCAGGGCATAAGCCGAAGCTGATGAATTCATTCAGTCTATTATTAATAAACTTGATACATTTTTCTGATGAATTTATGTCAACTGATGTGCGTGAATAACTCATACAGATTATTACTCTCTTGAAAGTAGAATAAGTTTTTTTTTTAAAATAAATTTGATGCATGTGATGATACGTGCATTTACACGTGCACCATTATTACTAGTCATCATCATCATCATCATCACTAAAAAAAGGACGAGACGGCAGATCCAAATTACAATCTAGGCCGTCCAATCAGATGATCAATGCTTCAGATACCCCCGTTAACGAAAATGAATCGCTAACGAAGTGCTAATCCTCCGCTTCGTCATCCCACACGTCCTCGGTCAACCGAACCCGCACCCGCACGCCTCTCGCTCGCGCTCACCGCCACCTCGCCCGCATGCCTCCTGCACCCGCTCCCGCACCACCGCGCCCGCACGTCGGCACCGCTCCCTGCCAACGTAACCGTGTCGCACTCGGCGCTCCCGCATCCGCTCCAACGCCACGGCGCCACGCACGCTACCGTCGCTCCCGCATCCGCCCCCGTCGGCCGCCCCGCCGCTCAACCCCCGCTGGTCGCCCGGTCACTGAGCCCCCGCCGGTCGCGCGGTTGTTGAGCCCCCGCCGGCTGCCCCGCCACTTCGCCCCGCTGGCCGTCCTGCCGCTCAACCCTCATTGGCCACCCTGCAGAGGCCAGGCGGCGCGGCGGCGACGATCTCCGTCCAGATCCGGTCGAGGAGGCGTGGCAGGGGGCGGATCTTGTTGCGCGTACGGCGTGGAGGCGATCTAGGACACGCGGGAGGAGGTCCAGCGGAGGGGCTTGAACTCCAAGTTCATGGCGGCGTTCTTTGCCGGTTCCGAGCGAGATGGTGAGCCCAGCCCAAACTCACACGCCGACCACCTTCCTCACGGCCGCCACCACGCCAACTCCAACGCAACACCCGCACACCGGCTAGCCGAGCTCAGCCTCCCCAGCACCCGCAGGCGCCTCGCCGATCCAGCTTTGGCTCTACGGCTCGCCAGTGCAGCACTACTGTCGGGGATGGTGCGGACGCCGACAACAAGCACTTACTAGGTGACCAACACCTCCTTTTCTCTTCCCCTCATTCCCTTTCTCTTGGTATGCTGCTCGTTCGGTACATACACACTTAGTCTGTCTGTGTTTGGAACTTCGATAGGGCTGCCTGCTCACTCGTGCTGCTTTTACTTGGAAAATTCAGAAATTTCACTTGCGCGTATGCTAGAATCGAGCCACTCGGTGTAGTGACTTTGTAAGTGCGCCTAATGGGAGTGCTGGTACCTTAGGATTTGTGGCAATTTCTTTGTGAGTTGTTAACCAGACCCTGCAAATTGTGGGATTTATTCGTGTGTTTGTTCGAGCTGGCCTGGTTGTGTCGTTCTGCCTGGACAACTGAATCATCATTTCAATGAACCATGGATATGCGACCGGAATTGTTCTGCTCATGTCGGTATTACTTGAATCAATTTCGTCCGTGCAAGTTCATGTGTTTGAATTGGAAGTTTGGATGTTCCTCATGTGTAGAATCGGTTGAAAATTCTTGTGGCGGAGAGTTGTGGATTGGGATTGGTTTAAGCCTACAACTATTACTGGTATTTTTGGTTGTGCAAACCAAAATCACATAGTCACATAGTGACGGAGCCTCGGGCACCAGCTCCCTGGACCACTCTGACCATCGGTAGCTGCGACGGAGCGTTGGTGGACGCCCTGGTTGTGCGTGACCCTGATACAACGACTCACCTTGCCATCGCTCTTGCTTAAGACACTTGAGGGCGGATGCCGTCGACCGCGGCTCCTCCACATGTCCAGCCCATGCTTCTCGGTGCCGCAGTTATCAATCCCATCTATGGCTCGCATCTTAGATGGCCCTATTACCGGCTATTCAGCTAGGCGATTGCTCGTGAGGTTGGTGTTAATTTTCACTAAAGGAATCAATAGCGTGACAACTTGTGAGGTTGGTGTTAATTTTCACTAAAGGAATCAATAGCGTGACAACTTATTTTGCTGAGCGTACACTGTTGTTTCTTATTTGTGTGGTCTCTATCACGCAGATGTTTTATGCCATGATAGGTGTTTATGATTGTAATGTTATGCCATTGATAGGATAAGAAAAAGCGACTGTTGATTGAGAAAACAGAGAGACAACTTACATATAATATAACAATTTAGAATTTATTTTCGGGACAAAATTATGTCATGGTTTATGTACATGCATCAATTCTTCAAGTAGCTCGCTACTTGATTGAGGTATGAGAATAACAACTGCAGATAGAGTCATTAATCTTGCTTCTTTGCTAGAGGAATAAATTCGTTATGGGTTGTGTTGTCTTAGGTAAATTGATACTACCTATTGTAGGAAAATTACACATGCAGTATGAGGGGAGTGGCGAAGCTGGAGGGGCTAAGGTGCCCTCAACATGGGTGCTCAATGGCGCTTTATAGAGCAGGAGGAATATCTCCTGGTGGAGCTTGGCACAAGCGAGACATTCAGATGTAACTTCAGTACAGCAGTGCATTGTTTTTTTTGTAATTTGTTTTGGGTTGCAGGAGCTTCAAGACAACAAGATGCAGCAGGCTTCATGGTCAGTAGTACATTGATATTTGTTTTGGGCTCCAGGAGCTTCTAGACAAACGGGCAACACACTTCAAGGCAACAATTTTTTCTATGATTACAACTCTGAAATAATTTGGCCCCTTATTTCTAATACCTTTGTGAAAGAAGAGTAATTGTTTAATATGGTCTATGAGTGTTGGCAAATTTGATTGCAGGCTTGCAGCAGGGACTGACAAAGTTAGTGCAGTCCTCACCATTTCATATATATTTCAGGGTAAAATTAGACATCAAGAACATGACCAGGCTGGAACTTCATGCAACATTGGATGTGAGAAGGTATGGTATAGAACCACTGCTGCATCCACTCCGCCCCGCCCCTCTGCACTGTCCTCGATGACCATTGTCTTACTGGTAACTTTCAGGTGCAGTTTCAGTACAATATCTTTCATGATAAGTGCAACATATTTTGTAAAGGAATGAAGACGGTTTATTTGTAAGTTTAGTTTCCTCTTACTTGTTGTTTCAATTCTTAGTTTACGAAATCTCTCGTTACTTTCTTTACAGTTTGAAATTAGTTCAGCTCATCTGTGCTTTGAAGAATGTACTTTTATTTATTTGCATGGTCTGCAACATTTCTTTACCAATCAGGCATGCTCGATGGTATCTAATTTTCATTTGGAGTGTATTTTTCTTCTATTGTTACATTTATTATCGCTTTCCTGCGCTATGTTAGCAATGTATACAGGTCTACTGGTGCAATGGAGAGAAGCTACTATACTACTGTATCTCTGTGTTGCTGGTGCAAATAGTGTGAGTTCTTCTAGAGGTAATCTTATAGTTTCAATTTGATGGCTATACTGCCCCTTGGATCCTTGGTCCCCAGATTGTTATGGTATGAGTTTGTGCTAACTCTCATGTTCTATATCAGGAATCTACTGCAAGATAGATGTTAATTTCTAATGATGTTCATATTCCTGAATTATGGTGAATGGCCGAGTTAGTGTCATATTTATTATATGGCAATGCACTTAGGGATCACCATGCTAATTCAAGTTTTCGTCCATAAAGCAAGCTATGTATGTAAAGAGATTCCTGGAAATTCCTACACATATTTGGATAAATATGCTTTTTTGGCTTCTTTATTTTTAGCCCAAAGCAATGATAAATGAGTTGAGATTCCCGTATTGATGCATTTAGGCATTCACAAAGATACACACCTATATTTATCTTTGAGCTCACAATAAGCTATATGATCACAAAACATCTAAGGTATTACTACTTATGGTTATTCCTTATGTTCCAAGTGTATTTTACTACTTTGATTTTTTTGGACTATTAAGGATCAGTACACCTTTGCTACGAGCTTGAATTGCCTGATGCTGCTCACAACACAGGTTTTTCTGGCAAGATTGTTTTCCTTGCCCCAAAATAGTATTATTGTGCACTATTTTCCGTTCTTATTTTTTGGATCTGCTCGAGATGCTCTCTTAGCTCTTTTTGATACTTTCCTCACTTCCTGCAAACTATGCATCAAGCATACATTGTTGATGTACAGTGATGCTCCTTATATGGTGATTTGTTTTCTGGTTGTGCCTACTAGAATCAGGATCACTTTTATGATCAGAACATGCCTATAATATCAGTCGCCCTGTGTTTTCATTATACTCCCTCCGTTTCTAAATATAAGTCTTTTTAGAGATTCCACTATGTACTACATACGTTGCAAAATGAGTCAATCTACATTCTAAAGTATGTCTATATACATCCGTATGTAGTTCATAGTGAAATCTCTAAAAAGACTTATATTTAGGAACGGAGGAAGTAGTACTAAATCTTCTAATCTTTGCCTCTTTGAAATTTTGATGTACTTCTAGAAAAGTTAAGCTGGCAAAGGCATCACCGTATGACGCTTTCAGGTTTTGTTGCAGACCATCGTGCACTGCGCTATGTGAATGTTGAATACACATTTTGCATTTAGCTAGAAGACTCATTTGAGTCATTTTCTATTTGGTACAACATATATTAGGATTGTATGTTAAGTGTTGAACCATTTAACATGTATCACTAGATTTCAGCTCGGTGTAAGATGATGTAACTGACATATCAGCAGAATGTCTAATTTTTATATGAGGTACTTTTAGGAAGTATTTATTCTTAATATTGATATATCAAAGTAAATATTGCTGATTTCAAACACCATCTGCAATGACCTGGATCCAATATTATTTGCATTGTTCTCTTTTCGAATTCCTCTTCGAATGACAGAAAATTATGGGATACTATCTTCATTGTCGATCCATTTCATGAGATAAAAGTCCCTACGTGTTATGAATTTTGATCATCTTGTTTGTTTTCCTGTTGCCTCACCTTTTATGTTGATCACAAGTTTGTCACTCTTATAGAATCTTTTGGTACCTCTAAATCTTCAATTGGCATAGTCGAACTCATGTGAAATTACATATATGTCGTGTAGGATACTTGTATTCATGCTTTGTGCAAAGTTCATTTTTTTATTTCATGTTTTTTAAAGCATGGTGTGGCTTCCACATGCACGATTGCTGGCAATGTTTTTGGTCCTCCGGTTTGCAGTTTTCATGGCCTTAAGCAACACATTTAGATAAGGGATTAGCTTGCAATATTCATAAGAATTACTCGTTCCGTTCCATAATATAAGGCGTTTTTACAGGCTATGTTAGCTTGCAAAAAAATTCTTATATTACAGGACGAAGGGGGGGGGGGGTTATATTTTTAATGTACACTTCTTTATTGTAATTAATTGATACATGCATTGCATGTGCACATCTATTGTGAAATAATGATCCATTAAAACAATGCTACATGAGATAATATGTTCAGATTTCTTTCGTTATTTGTTGACGTTTATATATTGTAAATTGTGGTTGTGGGCATCCCGAAGAAGCTTGTTATGACAATTCGAATTTTCTTGGACCACCGCCACAAGAACAGGTCACTGCAGGGTCCAGAGCGATTACATGTCCATCACTCGTGATGGCAACATGCACATGTATACGGTAAGCTTCGTGTGGAGATGTCGAACCAACACCAATTGGAAGCCCGGATGAAGAAGGTTGCCGACGGGAGAATGAGGAAAAGTGATGAGATGTTTATGGTAGCTAATGAATGATGTTATCTTAGTTTGTGGATTTTGTTTTGGTCGACTCAGAAACCTTGTTTGGTGTCTGAAGATCCCCTTTTGCCAACTGTTCAAACCATCTCTTCATTATTTTTGTGTAAATGATCAAAGTGCAATTTAGATAACTAAGTTAGTCCTTCCAGAAATATTTTGCAAAAGAATGTATTTATTATCTGAATCGAGACGTGCATTGCACGTACAAGCTTACTAGTATAAACAAGCGCGTGATGCATCAAATAGGAAGCTCCAACGGGACCTCATATTCCCCGCACTATGCTGTGCTCAAGGAGTAAACACGCACTGCCCTCCCGCGCATGCTCTGTGCCAGCCCATGTGCAGGTCGGGGGTGCTCAGTTTTTTTTCATCCATTTCTTTTCTTAATTAAAAAATGTTGAGGATTTCAAAACCTAAATCTAATTTGACAATCATCATGAGTTTTTTCCTCGAATTCAAAAACTATCCGTGAGTTCAAAGGAATGCCTTCAATTTGGAAAAGGCCCACGAATACATAATATACTAGTGAATTCACAAAACGTTCTTGAACTTTTATTTTTTTTGAAAAATACACAATAATATTTGCAAATTTAAAAAATATTCTCCAATCTATAGAAGTTTTCGCAAATTAAAAAATGTTCACCATTTTGTAAAAAACAATGCCCTTGCATTGTAAAAATGTTGAGAATTCGAAAAATATAAAAGGTTTGCAAACAAAAAAACACGAATTTGTAAAAGAATGTTCTGAAATTCACGAAAATGTTTTTGAATTTTCAAAATAATATCACGATTTTTTGACAGATACTCACGATTTCAGAAAAAAAATTCAAAAATCAAAAATTCTTTGCAATTCATTGTTTCAAAAAGATGATCATGATTTTGAAAAACAAAAAGAAAAATGAATAAGAACATAAAATCATCAACATTCGTTTGTAAATCATGAACAAGAAGGAAAAAAATGTAAAGAAATGAAAAGAAAACGAAATACAAAAACAATAATAAACTGAAAAAAACGGTTTGTGAAGGTTATAGGTTCTAGAACGTACAAAAAAAAAAACCTGAAAAGACAACGTGCACTACCTGGGCCAGCCCAAATCTAAGTAGCAAGGAAAGGGTGCGCGAGAATTACTGACTTATGCAAAAAATAGGAGTCAATAAAAAAATGCAAAAAATAGGATACCAACTAACTAAGGGTTACTCCTTGTGGGGTTCCTGCAAGAGCCACTTTTGTGGTCATGGAGCATGCCAACTTGTGCACCCAGGCGCTGCCACATGTCTCTATTGGACGCTCCCTATCAATTTTATTTCCAACACAAGTTTTCAGAATTTAGATGATCTTTTCGTTTTTTTTTTGACCTTTTTGGTTTCCTTAGGTTTTGGAGTTGAAAAGGTAAAAATATATTCCTTCCACGAGAAGGTTAGATTTGTTTCTTGTATAAGCACAAGTTTGTTCTCTCACTTCCATGAAAATACAATTGTGCTTATAAAAAAAGTGCTTACACGAGAAAGTGCATATTTGATTCTTGTTAAATCACATATTTGCTTCTGTGTTTCTTGGGATGCATCCACGAGAAGCAATATTGCTTCTCCTACAAGAAAAATTTGCTTCCGCATTGTGCTTCCCGGCACAGGAAAAAAAACATAAAAACCGGCAACTATGCTTCTAGGATTTGATTTTTGTTTTTATCTTTTTTGGATTGTCTCTTCTCGATATCAGTTTATTGTTTGTAGCCTTTTTGGAAGAAAAAAAAAGGATCACTCGAATCTATCAACATGAAATTTAATTTCGAAGACCTCGACACAAAAAGTTTGATGGTGAAAATAGAATTGTGCATACAGTTCAAGAGGTAAAACATTTGTGGGTCTCATAATATCTTCTATCGCTCCGGAAAAGTAGGATCAGGAGGCGACGAGCGTTCCCTAACGCGCCGTCGGTGACACCACCGGTTCCCTCTCTCTCCGTCAGCCGCTTCGGCGGCCGGAGAGAGGGGGAACCTCGGGTCTGTTCGCTAGGTGGATGTGTGATAGGGTTAGGGTTGAGGGAGACGCTGCCGAGGCCGTTGCGATGGTGTCACGTCGAAATAAGCTTCTCCGGGCTCCGTTCGCGGTCAGACGAGGCTTTTGCCTTCGCCTAGGAGCCAGCGGGGTTGGGGATCCCCGGATCTCGTCGAGGTCGCGGGCTATGGTGGCTGGAGGTCCATTGGCACTGGCCGCTTGGGTCCTCAGATGGGCGATGGATGTTGGGAGACGAAGACACTTCTTCTTCCTTGTTGGTATGATTTGTTGCTGCTGTTCTTCTCCTTCCTCTGCGCTCATGCTGGTGGGAGATCCTGCTTTGTCCGGACGGATGGCCCGACCGCGGTGCTGGACCGGTCGGATGACTCGAGTTCTCTTCTTTCCGGAGGGAACACTTTTCGCGGTACTCAAAGCCAAAGATGGCGACGGCTGTTGCAGGTGTGTTGGATTGATGTCCATGCCCTCTCAGCGCTGGTGTCAAGAAAGGAGGAAGCAACATGGCGGCAATTGTACCGTGGTCGAAGATGATGACCTGCTTGCGACTGGTTGCAAATCCTTCTGCTGCAGGGGTCTTCTCTCAAGATTCAGGGATGAAGACACAGGGCTCCGGAGATCTTTTTGTTATGGTTGTCTTAGGTACTCTAGGTGTTCATGGTTTTCTGTGTTTGCGTTTCAGTATGCTTGTAAGGGTCAACTTCTTTGTACTGTTTCGTAATATGAATGATAAAATTCTAAAAAAAATGAGGTAAAACATTTTAAATAAACAAAACTAAAAGAAAAAAAATTGAATTATGATAAATAACAACATGCAATGCGTCACTTGTGAGCTGAAAAGTGAGCTGAACGGGTGATTTGGGATAAATAAGAACGGGTGATTTGGGATAAATAGGAATTGCCCGGTGTGCGCCCATGCCATCCCAATCGCCCGCAGTTCATCGTGACAGGGCCAAAAGAACCCCGATCCGATCCTGTCGTGTGAAGGACGACGACGATTTGAAAATACTGTGAGCAAACGAAATTATGAAGAGTAGTAACAGAGGAAAACCGAAGGCCAAGCTTCACGTCCAACTACCGATCTGAAGTACTTCCTTCGTCTCAAAATAAGTGTCTCAACTTTCTACTAGCTCTAGTACAAATTTATACTAAGCTTAAGACAGTTATTTTTGGACGGAGGGAGCAGTGGAGATCGTGCTCGCTCATCGTTGTCTTCCTCCCAGCAGCAACGGGTCCCGTGGTGGATGGCGGCGTTGATCACATGCGCGATGGGGGCTTACGATCGTGCGTAGCGGGCTCCAGGCCTGAAAAGACCCCGGGAGAAAAGGTCGAGAGCAACTTGCGATCTGGGCCCGTTCAACTCCAATGAGGGCCCAAAGCAGCCACAAAAGCGAGAATTATTTTACTCGTCATTTCTGCAAGTGGTTCTTCTCAAAATATAATTGCACTACAATCCACAGCAAGTGGGTTCAACTTTAATTATCTTTTTTGTGTCCTTTTCTCCCTCCTTTTTATCGCCTCCCCCATCACTGGCAACGAGATTTTTCTTGCACCCGCAAAAGGTTCAAGAAATCCGATACAAACCACCTCGGCGTGAATGCAAGCGAACTATATTACTACTAGATTCTATCGACCTTTTGGCACGCTCTGCTACCTTCTTCTTCTTCTTCGTGTGCGTCTTAATCAAGGGTTTCACTTCCCGATCCAATGCTTATATCCGCACGAGGGCTTTGGCACGCAGATTAAATCCATTCTCTAATGGTCTGGTACTCAAGCTCCATGCATGTGGCGCTGGCATGGATCACCCACATGGGCGAACCGGCCGCCATGGTCTACCATCCAATCCAACCACCAAAAAATTAAGTTATGCCAAGCATTAGGTCGAATAGGATTAGGTTTAACAACACGGGCTCCATCCCCATCCGGGTTCTGAATTTTCATAGGCTGCAGCCAGAAGCCCACAACTTATTCGGGGGCCATGCATGGATGGATGCGTCCCAATTAGGTAGTAGCTACGACCTCCAAATTATTTGTAGGCTGCATTGATGTGGTTCATGTGGACATGTCTATGCAAGCACGCCGACGACGCGATTGATCGAGCATTCGAGCTGCTTATTAATAACTGTACCGGATTAGTTTAGGGTCTAGGGTTGGCCGGAGACCCTACTGCTAAAGCGAGCAGCCACTTTTCTTGTCAAGTTGGCGTTCAGACGGACGATCGATCGAGCCCGGTGCCGGGCTGCTTTCGCCTTTTGAGCCAAATGTACGGCAGTCTTTCGCGGCGTACGACTCGAGCTGATGATTTCGTCCATCTTTCGCACAGGCTGCATATGTTTGGCAGTACTCTCCTTTTTTTTTGCGGGGTTTTGGCGGTACTCTCCTGCTGCATATGTGAAAACTACAGTTCGATGGATATTTGGTAGATGTGATGTGCCATAAGTTCTGTGGTTCACTGCCCTTTTGTTCTCTGTAATTCACACGCTGGGACTAGTTGTTGATTGGTTGGGGTAAGCTTTTAATGGGAGCATGCAGGGGCAGCTAGCTGCGTGTGGATGAACGTCGGCCTCAGCTGCACGGAGAACCGTAGAAGCTGGCGTCGCGATGGATCGAGTTTGGTCACTCCAGCTTGGCACATTAACACAATTGGTACCACGAGAGTCGATGCCAGAACGAGCGAAAGCGCCCAAGCAACAGAAAGATTTCTCGGCAATGAATGCATGCATGCAGCTGAAGGCAATGTGCCAATGTTCCATGCATGCATACATGCATGTGACGGAGACGAGCTCTGCCTCCCTGATTGTTGGCAGTTGAAATGGAAGAACACAATGGTCAAGAACAAGGAAGAAAACAGCTGAAAGAAATGCTAAGTTAAGTCCATTATTGGGGTGCTCTTCCACAAGCAATGCAGGTAGAGGAAAGGGTGCACAGCACATTATCACCAATGCAAGAGAGTACTCGAAGGAGGTGATTGGCGAGTAAACAATTCCGCACAAGGTTTTGTGTTAATTAACTGGAACTATTTTCCATTGCAAGCAAGAGTATCTACACCATGTACACACGACACAGGGGTCAACAAACGAATCGAAATGGAATCTCTAGCACTAATCTCACAGGCTCACATGCAGCCTTGCTCTGGAGAAAAATCCGTGTCCCAACACGGGAAAGAAGAGAGGGAGGGAGGGAGCGTCGTCAGAATGTGGGCGTGAGCAGGTTGAGGAGCGACACCCTGGCGTTCACGAGCGCGCGGTACACCTGCTCGCCGCTGGCCTCGGCGGCGGCCACGCACTCCTCGAGGCCGCGCACCCGGCCCATGGCCGCCTTCCTCTCCTCCTCCTCCTCGTTGCAGTAGTCCTCGAACGAGAAGGACACGGTCCTCCGCCGGCGGAGGAGGTCCGTGACCAGCCACATGGGGCTGGCGGGGGCGCGGGCGGGGGAGTATGGCGTCGGGGTCCTCGGGGACGGGACGGCGCTGGCGGCGGACTCGGCGGACGCGGACGAGAGTCCGGAGAAGATGGCGGCGGACGCGGCGGCCACGGCGGCCGTGGCCGCCGCGAAGGCGTCGGCGAGCGTGATCTCGTCCAGGTCGTCGTCGGGGGAGGCGCGGTGGCAGAGGTCCCGGGCCGAGGACGCGAGGCGGGAGACCTCCCTGGCGGCGCGGCGCTGCGCGCGGAGCGCCGCGGCGAGGCGCACGCCGTCGCGGCGGCGCAGCGCCGAGTGCGCCTCGTTGAGCAGCTGGCGGAGCGCGACGAGCGAGTCCCGGAAGCAGCCGTGGAGGTCGGCGAGGAGGAGCAGGTCGTCGAGCAGCTGCTCCGTCCACGGCCGGCGGAGCGCGTCCCGCGCCTGCGGGTGGTGGAGCATGGCGGACAGCCCCGCCAGCACCTGCCCCGCCCGCTCGGCCCCGTCGGCGACCCACGCGGGGCCCGTCTGCGCGGGCTCGTCCGCCCACCGCAGCAGCGCGCGCGCCGAGTCGTGCAGCGCCGCCACCAGCGGGTGGAGGCGCACCGGGAGGCTGATGGAGCGCACGCGCGCGTACGACGACAGCTTCTTGGGCCGCGCGCAGTCCAGCAGCGCCGACTTGGGCGACGTGAGCGCGTCCAGCGCCCGCCGGAACCCCACTGCCATCGCCGCTCTCTGCCTGCTGTGCTCGCCGTCCTCTGCCTTTTCGATCGGGCGTTTGATCCTTGGATGTGGTCTCGGTGTGGGCTGCTGGTGATGGGGGAGGCGGTGTTTTATACTGATGTTTATACGTGGAGCGAGTGTGGTAGTAGTGGAGCGGAGCCCGCACGGGTGGGCGCTGGGCTGTGGAACACGTTTGACTGCGCGAGCAAGAGTCGGTTGTTGGCTAGCTTGGCCGTTCTATTTTTCTTCTAAAGAAAGAAGTTCGTTAGCTTGACGCCGAAGAAATATGCTTGCAAAGCCAGCCAACTTGTGGGAGAAGCCTACCTAGCCAGCGCCCACCCAGGGTAGAAAAGGAAACTATACGAGGCTAAGCAACGAAAAGTTACCGTCTGCGGCGAGGCTTGGAGCATCTTTTGATGCGAGACGGGGTGCTGTCTTTGGAGGGTGTGATGATATATGAAGCCGGTCATGTCAAGTTAAGCGAACCAACCATTGCCGCCAATGATCCAGGAGAGGAGCTCCAGCTGTGCGTACGCAGGTCTGGCTCGTGTCATGTGCGCTCTGGGAATAATGGAGCGAGTACGCATGGACTGATGGTCCAAGCAAAGTCATGTTATCATAATATATATGCACGTTAATCATTTTCCGGCCTGTCGTGTTTATACTTGCAGGGAGTAAGTAATACTGGTATTATATATATTTTTTTTTGAATTTTATGTATTTTCTTTCGCGGCTATTGTACCTAGACAATAATAACGTTATTTTTAGAAAGGATTGATGGAAGAATAAAAGCAGAGATACCTTCAGTTCGATCCTTCTATAGGCAAATAATGTAGACGGGCTTGCATTTTGAGGGTCATGAAGGTATTGCTTCTTGTGCACATCAAATATATATAGCACTAAAATAGACAAATATCTACAACAAATATGTATAAGTTTACTCCTTCCGTTCAATGAAGATTTAGATGAGATCTCGAAGAGAGGCCCGACGTTACCCCCCCCCCCCCCCCCCCCCCCCCCGCGCGCGGGCGACTCGGGCGAACACCCTAGCCGTTGCCCGCCAACGTTCCTCCTCCGCCCTCCTCACCTGCCGCCGCCGGCAAGCTCCACCGGGCAAAGCCTGATTGGGGTCGGTGGCAGGAGGCCCTCCCTTCCCCGCTCGTTTGGCTTGCTGCACGGGGGCAGTCTCGTAAGGCGGTGATGTGGGCAGCCGTGGCGGGTGGCCGGTGTCTGGCTCGCGCTGGCCGGCGCGCCAGTCAGGCAAGGTGACACGCGTGCGCACCCGAGGCGTGAGTTGGGCGACGGATGCGCGGGGTCCGGGAGTCGCTGCTGCGCCAGATCTGGGGTGGGCAGTCTGTGCGGCTGGAACGACAAGCAGAGGCCAACGAGGTGAGCGCATGCGGGCGCCTGCGCGCTTGGTCCGCAATGCGCAGGAGGCGTCCCAGCGCAGTTGCGCCGCTGCGTGCGGGGCATGGGCGGTTGCCAGTTCCAAGAAGGCGAAGGTGCATGGTGCTCAGGCGTCGTTCCCCTGGATTTGCGGCCTGTCGGTTGCAGGAGGCGCACAGACGTCGTCCCTAGTGCGGATCTGCTGGGTGGCGGCCTCATGACTCTAGCGGACTAGCCGGTGGCTTGGATCAGCAGCCGTGTGGGCGGACGACCGGTCTTGTGTTGCATCTGGTGGGAGGAATCAGTGCGATGGTGGTTCGGGAGGCTCGACGCTGCTGCGGGTGTGGAGGTCATGATGGCGGTGGCTGGAGGGAGACGAATGGTGTCGGTGCGGTGGTTGCATCCTTCGTCGGTAGATGAATGGCCCGCACGCGTTGCATCCTTGAGGAGTCGAATGGCGTCGTGCTTGGTTGCATCCTTCTGATGGGAGACGAATGGCGCCGCGGAGGTTGCATCCTCCGTCCAGCGGGCGACGCGGATGCAAGGTTTTGGGAGCGCGTCGAGTTTGTCGGGAGGCTCTGGCAACGGGCCGGAGGGGGGGCACCAGGCACCCAGGCGACCTGGGGGCGCGGCCTGCCTCCTGGCCGCGCAGGGAGGCCGCCTGGGTGGTGGGTCCCACCTCCGGTGCCCCTCTTTGGCCTATATGACCCTCGTGACCTAAAACTATCGAGGAGAAAAGGAGTTTTTTGCAGTTCCGCCGCTGCTCCGTGGAGGAAACCTACAGAGAAGAAAAGACCTTTCCGGCGGGCAGATTCCGTCGGGCAGAACTCCTCCCGGAAGGGGAAATCGTCCTCATCGTCATCACCATCATCAGGGGCATCATCGAGATCATCATCACCATCATCATCTTCACCAGCACCATCTCCATCTTCGCCCCATCTCACTTTACCATTGCAATCGAAGTTGTACCTTGCACTATTCATCCCCTCTACTCTGCCGGTGTTGATTACTATTTTGTGGTGAATGATATTGAGTTTTGTTGGAGAATTATTGTTATGACCAGATTGTTCATCATATTTTCATCCCCTATGATCATGATCTCTTTTATGTCTCGTGAGTAGTTCCCTTAGTTTTTGAGGACATGGGAGAAGTCTAGTTGCTAGTAGTCATATGATGTTTAAGTAATATGTGTTGATTGATATTTAAGTTATGATGTTATTCTTCTAGTGGTGTTATGTGAACGTTGACTACATAACACTTCGCCTTTTTAAGGACCTAGGGGAATGCATTGTGTATAAAGAATGCTTATGGTGGGTTGCCGGAGTGACAGAAACCTGAACCCCAGTTCGCATACTTTTGCACGAGGGAGTGTTGGATCCTAAAGCTTACTGCTATGGTTAGGCTTTGCCTTAATTTCTCTCTTGTATTTGCAGATGCTTGTAAGGGGTTTAATCATAAGAGTGTACTTGTCTTAGCCTAGACGATGCACTAGTAAAGATCCACCCACACAACACTTATCAATACAAAATATAGTACTAGACGGAATATGGCGAAAGCACATGACTATCTCTCCCGTGTGTCCTTAGGAACGCCTTAGTGTTTATAAGTTTAGTTCCTCGGCTTATCCTTTGTGTTCAAAAGGATTGGTCCACTTGCTGCACCTCGACACCATTTACTTTCCTTGCATTTATTTCCTTGTTGCTTATACCAGAAAACCCATAAAAAGTTACCTTTCAGTGCTTGCAGTTATTCCTAGCTCAAGATCGCTTGTCAGTACGTTCTACTCCTCGTTGGGTTCGACACTCTTACTTATCGAAAAGGCTACGATAGACCCCCTACACTTGTGGGTCATCAAGACCATATTCTGGCGCCGTTGCCGGGGAGTGTAGCGCTATTGGTAAGTGAAATTGGTAAGGAAACCTTTACGTTGTACGCGCTGTTTTTATTTTGCCGTTTCCGCTTTTTGTCCCTATGGACAACTCTGCTCTTGGTTTGTTGCTTGTGGGGAACCGCCCCAACGCTATTGCGGTGGAGAAGCCTCCTCCACCTATGGAAATTGTGCCCCTTCAAATACCAAATGGTATTATTTATTGTGTCTTGGCTAATCGATATGCAGGAGATAGATATCCAGGTGAACACTTGCTATATCTTTCACAACTATGCTCCTTATTTAAGTTTGCAGGTATATCGATGGATTTTGTTATAAGAAAGCTATTCTCTCTATCATTAAAAGATAAGGCTTTGGATTGGTATAGGCTTCTTGATAACTCTCATTTGCTAAATTGGCAAGATCTTATGCCTCTCTTTTATGCAAAGTTTTATCCTCTTCATGAAATACATCGTGACATGAACTATATTTATAACTTTTGGTCTCGTGACGGAGAAAGCATCGCTCAATCTTGGGGGAGATTGAAGTCCCTAATGCTCAAATGTCCCAATCATGAGCTCCCCAAGGAAATTATTCTTACAAATATTTATGCAAGGCTTTCTCGTCAAGATAAAGAAATGCTTGATGCCTCCTCTAGTGGGGCATTCTCCAACAAAAGCACTGAAGCTAGGTGGGATCTTATTGAAAGGATCCAGAAGAACACTGAAGATTGGGATATTGATAAAGGTATTGAACCCGTTATAAATTATGAGCATGATTACATTGGGAGCTATGTGAAAACTGATTACTTCAATACCTTTTGTGCTAAGATTGGTCTTGATTCCCAGCTTCTAATTGATTTTTGCAAAGACTTTGCCTCTCATATTGATTCCTCTAAGAAGAAGGAGGATCAGTACCATAAACCTTTTAAGGAATTACCTGTTGATATCAATGTTGCTGACCCTATCTTGCCTGCAGTTTTATATGAAAAGCCCCCTTTTCTCACAAGGATGAGGGGGCATTCTTTTGTCACAGGCATACTGAATAAAAGTGAAAGAACAGCTGATGAGCATGAGGACCTGATTAAGGTCAATACCCAAGTTGCATTAGTCAAGGATATTGTTACTAGTAATATTGAGGATTCCAATATAAATTCTTGTGTTGTTTCTACTAACCTTGTTACAGCCAAGAATAAAGGCCCAATTTCACGTACTTCGATTGTATCTGTTAAAATAGGAGATCATAATTATTATGGGCTATGTGATTTGGGATCCAGTGCTAGTGCTATTCCTTTTCCACTTTATCAAGAGATCATGAATTAAATTCTACCATGTGAAATTGAAGACGTTGATGTTACTATTCATCTTGCAAACAAAGGAACTATCTCTCCTATTGGAATTGTGTGAGATGTTGAAGTCCTATGTGCAAAGGTAAAATATCCTACCGACTTTTTAGTACTTGGTTCAGTGCAAGATAGTTTTTGCCCTATTATCTTTGGCACACCTTTTCTCAAAACTTGTGGAGCTATTATAGATTGCAGGAAAGGAAAAGTATCTGTTGAATTTAATGGCAAGCCATATGAATTTAACTTTTCTAAATTCTCGAAGCAAACTCATGGTACTGATTTGCCTAGTAATGATAAAATTATTGAAGATATTTCTTCTATTGCTATTCCTCCTAACGATGCTTTGCAGCAATTTATGGAGGACCACGAGAATGATATGCATATGCAGGAAAGGAATGAGTTAGACGACATATTATTGAGACAACCTGCTATCCTGAAACACAACCTTCCGGTTGAGCCTTTGGGAATTCTATCGAAACCAAAATAAGACCCGGTGTTTGATCTTAAACCTCTTCCCAATACGCTCAAGTATGCTTATTTAGATGAAAAGAAAGTATATCCTGTTATTATCAATGCTAACATTTCAGGATATGAAGAAGAGCGATTATTGGAAGACCTTCGTAAACACTGAGGCTCTATTGGCTATACCCTTGATGATCTTAAGGGGATTAGTCCATCTACTTGTGAGCATACTATAAGTCCTGAGCCTGATGATAAACCGGTTGTTGATCATCAACGATGGTTGAACCCGAAGATGAAGGATGTTGTGAGGACCAAAATCCTCAAACTTCTAGCCGCAGGTATTATCTACCCTATAGCTGATAGTAAGTGGGTAAGTACGGTACATTGTGTTCCCAAGAAAGGAGGTACAGCCGTGGTTCCTAATGATAAGAATGAACTAGTACCTCAAAGAATTATTATTGGATATATAATGTGTATTGATTACAGGAAGGTGAACAAAGCAACCATCAAGGACCACTACACGTTGCCGTTCATCGACCAAATGCTTGAAAGGTTATCCAAAAACACTCACTTTTGCTATCTTGATGGGTATTCAGGCTTCTCTCAAATTCATGTTAACACTGCCGATCAAGAGAAGACCACTTTTACTTGTCCTTTTGGTACTTATGCTTGTAGACGTATGCCTTTTGCTTTATGCAATGCTCCTGCTACTTTTCAAAGGTGTATGTCTGCTATCTTTCATGGTTTTTGTGAGGAAATTGTGGAGGTTTTCATGGACGATTTCTCCGTCTAGGGAACCTCTTTTGACCATTGTCTCCACAACCTTAATAAAGTTTTGCAGAGATGTGAGGAGACAAACTTGGTACTCAACTGGGAGAAATGCCACTTCATGTTCAATAATGGAATTGTTCTTGGCCACAATATTTCTGAAAAGGGAATCGAGGTGGACAAGGCAAAGGTCGAAGCAATCGAGAGGATGCCTTATCCAAAGGACATCAGAGGTATTCGTAGTTTTCTCGATCATGCTGGTTTCTATAGAAGACTTATTAAAGACTTTTCTAAGACTTTGAAACCCCTCACTAATGTTCTCCAGAAGGATATTCCTTTTGTGTTTGATGAAGATTGTAAATAAGCCTTCAAAGTTCTTAAGAAAGCCTTGATAACCGCCCCTATAGTCCAACCACCTGATTGGAATTTGCCTTTTGAAATTATGTGTGATGCTAGTGATTTTGTTGTTGGAGCTGTGTTAGGACAAAGGGTTGATAAAAAATTGAATGTTATACATTATTGTAGCAAATCCCTTGATAGTGCTCAAAAGAATTACGCTACTACTGAAAAAGAGTTCTTAGCGGTAGTGTTTGCTTGTGATAAGTTTAGGCCTTACATTGTTGATTCCAAAGTCATCATTCATACTGATCATGCTGCTATTAAGTATCTTATGGAAAATAAGGATGCCAAACAAAGGCTTATCAGATGGGTCCTTCTTCTTCAAGAATTTGATTTGCAGATTGTTGATAGAAAGGTAGCAAACAACCCTGTAGTAGATAACCTTTCCAGGATGGAGGACATACCACATGATCCTATTCCGGTTAATGATAGTGTTCTCGATGAACAGTTAGCTTTTTGAAGGTACAATCTAATTCCGATCCATGGTATGCAAATTATGCTAACTTTATTGTTGCAAAGTTTTCGCCTCCAGGTTTAACATTCCAGCAAAGGAAGAAATTCTTCCACGACTTGAGGTACTACTTTTGGGACGACCCACATATTTTTAGAGAAGGTGCGGATGGGATCGTGAGGAGATGCGTACCGGAGCATGAGCAGAAGGATATCTTGAGACAATGTCATAATAGTCCTCATGGAGGACATCATGTCGGTGAGAGGACCGCAGACAAGGTTCTCTAGTCAGGTTGTTATTGGCACACTCTCTTTAAAGACGCTGGAAATTATGTTTTATCTTGTGATAAGTGTCAGAGAGTTCGTAATATTAGTAGGAGAAATGAGATGCCTATGAATTATTCTCTAGTCATTGAGCCTTTTGATTGTTGGGGTTTTGATTTTATGGGTCCTTTTCCTCCTTCACACAAGTACACTCATGTCTTAGTGGCTGTTGATTATGTGACCAAGTGGGTTGAAGCAATCCCCACTGGAAGTGCCGATCACAAGACATCTTTGAAAATGCTCAAGGATGTAATCTTCCCTAGGTTTGGTGTACCTAGGTACCTCATGACCGACGGAGGATTACATTTTACACATGGTGCTTTTAGAAAAGCTCTAGCCAAATATGATGTTAATCATAGAATTGCTTCACCTTACCACCCTCAACCAAGTGGGCAAGTTGAGATCATAAATAGAGAGATCAAGTTGATCTTGCAAAATAGAGTGAACAGTTCTAGAAAGGACTGGTTCAAAAACTTAGGAGATGCCTTGTGGGTGTATAGAACTGCTTACAAAAATCCCATGGGAATGTCTCCGTATAAGATGGTCTATGGCAAGTCATGCCATCTACCTTTAGAGTTAGAGCCCAAAGCTTTCTGGGCTGTTAGAAAGCTTAATGCTGACCCAAAGCTTGCTGGTGAAAATCGTCTCATGAACTTGACTTCTCTAGATGAGTGGAGAAGTGAAGCTTACGAGAGTGCAAAAATGTTCAAAGAAAAGGTAAAGAAGTGGCATGACAAGAGAATTTTGAAACGTGAATTTAATGTTGGTGATAAAGTTTTGTTGTATAGATCTCGTTTCAGGTTTTCTCTAGGTAAATTACTTTCCAAATGGGAAGGATCGTACCATATCGAAGAAGTCTACCGCTCCGGTGCAATCAAGATTAATAATTTTGAAGGCTCCAAACCACATGTTGTGAATGGGAAAATACTCAAGCATTACATGGTTGGAGACCCCATCAATGTAGAGGTGGATGTGATACACATAGCTAATCATGAAGAACATATTGCAATTCTGTGTCAGACAGCAACAGAAGCAAAACAAGAATAGGTATGTAATACGGTAAGGAAACTTCACGAACATCAATAAAATTTCCGTATTATGTGTTTTTGCAAAATTAGGAAAATTCCGAGCCGAAGTGGAGCCGGAAAGGAACTCCCGGGGCTCCAGGAGACCTGGTGGCGCAGCCTGCCTCCTCGCCGCACACGGAGGCCGCCTGGGCCACCAGAAGTTCGTCTCCGGCCCCACTTTGGCTTGTTACCTTCCTTTTGGTGCAGAATTTTTTGCTATATATTTTGCCGGATCGTCCCAGTTTTGTATCTTGCAATTCCATGCGTTTTCTTTTCGATCTGTTTGTGCCAAGAGAACTTTCAGCAAACCTAGCTGCCATGGCTTCCCCAAACTCCCCCAAGGACAAGTTCTTTGACAACGTCATCAACCCTTACCTCGCAGAGGTAAAGGGACACCCTCAAACAACTTGGGTGGAGGATGGTGTCCTCCACAAAGAAGATCTGAAGGGACCTATCAAGGAGGGGAGCACCGAGGCCAGGATGGAAGAAGTGGAGCAAGAAGTCTTCAAGTACAAGTCGATGATCGAGCGTGGTGTCGAGGCCAACTTCGATATCATCGCCGAGCTAAAGAAGCAACACGAGGAGGGGATGAAGGAAGTGCGATCAATAAGATCCGCACCGGAAACCAAAGTGTTCGAGCTTCAAGGGCACATCTATGACCTTCAAAACCAGAACTGTGAGTATGACCTAAAGTTTTTGCGCATGGGCTTATCTGTCGAAAGCAGGATCCTGGAGACTGAAGAATCCTGTGTGGAGGGAGGACCTCTGCCTTGGAAGGTTTTTGCTAAGGATTACCTTAGGAACAAGAACAAGGATGAAGAGTGAAATCTTCATGGGTAATGGCAATCCCTTAGCTTGTTCCAAGCATGGGGGAGTGCCCGGTATCTTTATCTTTATCCTTTATCTTTTATGGTCAAGTTTAATGCCGTATCATGTCTAGGGAAGTTATCTTATGAAATAGGTGTTTGCATTGAGGTCTATCACTCCTTTGTGGAGAGTCTTGTATCCATGAGTGTGCAGTTGTCTATGATGGAATATTAATGAGAAGTCTATTGGTTTCTTTGCTGCACCTGGTATTCTCTTCATGCAATCGACCTTATATGTTGATTCTTATGGGAGTATTGATCTTATATATCAGGTATGGCTTTGAAAACTTTATTTAATCTTGGCAAACATAGAATTGGTCATAACAACAAGCATGAGTTTTTCTAGTAGCGACATAGCCAAAACCTTTATGTTCTTATGCTTGAAGTGTTATGCTGACAAGGAAGACAACGTGATGTTTCATGCCAATTCTTTATGTTAAACTTTATATTGTTTTGCATCCAAGTCAACATCATTTGTCTGCTCTCCAAAGCATTTGCTAGCCAACCCTTGTACTAAGAGGGAATACTGCTTGTGCACCCATGCCTTGAAACCTCAACCTTCCCAAGAGTCCACCATACCTTCCCTATATGTGGTATTTCACCGCCACTCCTAAAGTATATTACTCATGTGCTATATTTGAACTTTCAAAATATTATTCCCTTTTTTGTGCCTCTATTTTAGCTCATGAGGAAGTAGCAGATAATTCATGATATTCTCATACTGGACAAGCTTTATCCTGGCTTTTCATGTCTAATCTGCAAACCCCTAATACAAGAAGGGACTGGCATGAGTGCGCCCAGCTCGTAAAAGATAATAACAACAAATAAAACCTCCTTCATGCTTTGTTTATGAGAAATCAGAAAACTTTGGTAGTGATAAACAAAGGAGACTAAGGTGATGTGATCGTCTCCACTTTGGGATTCGTTCCTCAAAACTTGTCCAGCATGAGAAGTATTGGGCTATCTGCTAGCAGTCGTTGACAAATTATGCACCTCTCAAAAACTTGTTTTACAATCTTATTGATTTCAAAATCTCTAAAAGCTCTAGCACATGAGTTTTCCCTACTTCCCTCCGCGAAGGGCTAATCCTTTACTTTTGTGTTGAGTCAGTAAACCTACTTCTTTCTATCCTATAAAAGAGCAGACACCTTATGTTGACAAAGATGCATGCATTTGTATCGTTTCATTGAGAATTGTCGTACCACAACTTTGTTGACATTATCATTAAGATAAGTAAGTTGTTTGTTAAGCCTATATAAAGCAAACGTCTTCCTTTGTGTTAGCATTTTCACTTCTTGACTAATAACATGTTCTTTCAACAAGCTTCAATTGATCTCATCAAAATATAACAGGAAGAGCAAAAGTTAAAAGTTATTAGTTGTTTTTTTGACCAAGGACATGTTTGCCATGGTTTGATGAGTTTCCTCAGCCCTACTTTTGATTGTAATTGATATTACTCTTTCATATGAACCTTATGAGTTGAGATTGTTGTTTAGGATGGTTGAGTTTAGTAGAGAAATTATGATGCTTCTTTCCTGTATTCTTATTTATCGACACTTCACTCTCTAAACTTGTGGAGAGGTTTACCGAGCTTAGTATTTGCTTGGGGACTAGCGAGGTCTAAGCTTGGGGGAGTTGATACGTCCAAAATGCATCATTATTTTGTATCATAATTTGTCTCTATTCATTGATATATTTCACAATATGATGCTGTTCTTATAGTGTTTTGGCTTATTTTTCACAATTTACAACTTTCCCGTGCCGAAACAGCAGACGCAGGATTCAGTGGAGAAAAGAGCATGAAGAGTTGCCATATCAGAACATCTCCAACGAAGCTAAAATTTACGGGGAAGGAGTTTCCGAATACATCACGAAGACAAACTGAAGAAGGGCCGGATGGGGGGGGGGGGCACTAGGCACCTGATACGTGTCAAATGTATCTTCTTTTCCAAACACTTTTGCTACTCCCTCCGTCCCGGTGTATAAGTCATTCGCATAGTTCTAGGTCGATAATTTAACTATCTAAATATGTATCATATGTGATAAAAAATATATATTTAGAAACTACACCCGTGTAGAAATCTAGTGATATACTTTTCATGACATATAACACATATTTAATTCCTCAAATCGATGACCTAGAACTACGCGAATGACTTATACACTAGGACGGAGGGAGTATTGTTTTGACCGCATTCTTGCATGATTTGAATGAAACTAACCCGGACTGACGTTGTTTTCAGCACAACTGCCTGTATGGTTTTCCTGTGTGCAGGAGAATGGATCTTTAGATGTCCCAGAAAATTCCCGGAAAAAATAGAGAAAATCCACGTACCGAGAGTGACCCTCGGCCAGAAGATGGGCCAGAGGGGAGCCACACGGCCCTGAGGTGACCTGCTGGCACGACCTGCCCTCTGGCCGCGTCGGGAGGCCGCCTGGGTGGGCCCCACCCCCTCTGGTGCCCTACTCTGGCTCCTATTTTTACCCTTGACGAGGAAATTCTAGAACAGAAGTTGTTTTGCAAGTTCTCGACGCGGAGCCGCCGCCACCCTTGGTTCTTCTTCGGGAGGGCTAATCTGGAGGCTGTTTTGGCCTCCGAAGAGGGAAAATCATCGCCATCGTCATCACCATCACCACTCCATCATCCTTCCATGGCTTCTCCCATCATGTGTGAGTAATTCCCTGCTGTAGGTGAAGGGGATGGGAGAGATTGGATGAGTTAGATCATGTAATAGTTCGTCAGATTGTTGGGGGCATGTTGGCTATCATCTACTATGGTGTTTATCATCTTTGCTACTACTCGTTACTCTTAATGCCTGTCACTTTGGGCCCGGGTGCCATGATTTCAGATCTGAATACCTTATGTTTTCATGAATATATTTGTGTTCTAGATCCTATCTATGAGTTGTATGCACCTATTATAGTCCGGAATCGGCGATCCCAATGCTGACAGCTTGGGACACCAAAGGGGATGGGCTATAGTTTGAGGATTCCATGTATCCATTGGTTGTTAATGCTTTGTTCCGGTGCTCTTTTACAGGAGCACCTTAATATCCATAAGTTCCATTTGGCCCCGTTGATAGCGGGATGGTAGGACAAAAGATGTCGTGCAAGTTCTTATTGGAAGCACGTATGACTACCTCGGGATACATGCCTGATGTTTGATATATGCCTAGATGATCATTACTTTTTTGTGTGCCTTGCCCCAAGTTAAATACATGATATCTCTCATCCATGACCAACCATCCATCTCCCTAGCCTACAGTGTTTTAATCCTGCTGGTCACAAGTAGTTTTACTGTCGCCGTTTTACTTTCGTTGCCTTGCCACTATTATTTCCGTTGCCACCATCACTTCCATATCACCATCGCTACTAATATTTTGTTGCCAAGCAAGTATCTTTTAGGTGCGGTTGAATTGACACTCAACTGTTAAAGCTTATAAATATTCTTTGGCTCCGCTTGTGTCGAATCAATAAATTGGGTTAACTTACCCGCGAAGACTGATGTGATCCCCTACACTTGTGGGTTATCAAGACCTTTTTCTCGCGTCGTTGCCGGGGAGCATAGCTTTATTTACAAGTCTACTTGGAATTATTTTGCTTGCTCCGGTTTATTCACTATGGGTAAGAAAGGAGACCCCAAGGTTCCAATTTTACCATCCACTACTAGAAAAGGTACAGTTCTTAGCACTAGTGCTACGCTTGATTCACCTATTGTTATAAGTAAGTTTGCTTCACCACCACCACATGCTGCTTCTACCGAGTCCATTACTATGCCTGATACTGTTGATGATGCTTCCACTACTATTGATGAGCCTGGTTTACTTGTTTATTTTATTGAGACTCAGATTGCTTAGGTTGCTAAGCAGTCTGGAATTGAACTTCCTGTTACATGCTACCCCATTGGTAGATCTTTTGGTTACCCAGACTTGAGTGGTCTCAAGGAAAGAATTCTTGATGATGATTATACTGAACTTGATGATGATTTATGCACGGAACTTACAGAGTGTGCTGACTCTGACCCTGCTTCTGTTAAGAAGCTGCTTGAAAAGCATTCTATGAAGAACAAGTTTATTCCTGATCCTAAGTTTGCTTCATCTCCTATTTGCATTGATGATGCTGATTTTCATTTCTCTGTTGATCTTTCACTTATATCCATAGTTGAAGCTGACCCCTTTTATGACAGAGAAGATGACGATGCTATTGCACACCTTACCAAACTCAGTGAGTTGGGTGGCTTATTCACTATAGAGGACAAGAAGAGAAATTATTATGTTACTAAGCTACTTCCTTTCTCTTTGAAGGAAGATGCTAAAGCATGGAATGATGCACTAACATGTGGTTCTATTAAGAGTCCTCAAGATTTAGCTCAATCCTTTGTTGCTAAATATTTTCCTGCTCATAAGCAGCATGCTTCTTTACAAAGAGTTTATAACTTTAAACAGTTGCAGGATGAGCACCTCCCTAAAGCTTGGGGGAGGTATTGCACTTTGATTAAGGCTAGACCGATACATGGAATTCCTAAGAATGAATTGCTTACTATATTTTATGCTGGTCTAACTGATGAATCTAGAACCTATGTGGATAGTTGTGCTGGTTGTGTTTTTAGGGAAAGAACACCGGACGATGCCGAAGAATTAATGGGCAAGATAGCTAAGAATCATGATGATTGGTCCATTCCTGAACCACCTCCACCACCCAAGAAGAGAGGTATGCTTTTCTTGAGCCCAGAAGTTATGCAAGAAGCCAAGAAGTCTATGAAAGAGAGAGGTATTAAAACTGAAGATGTGAAGAATCTACCTCCTATTGAGCAATTATGTGAGCCTACCACTCACCCACCTATGGTAGAGGTACACTCTCTTTTAGAATTGAATGCAAGTGACGCCCCTCATGGTAAGCCTCCTGATCAATGTTTAGATGAGCTTGATAATTTCATTGTCAAGCAAAATCACTTTAATGAGCGGATTCAAAGCCAATTGCATGATAATTCCCTTGCTATCAAAAGTTTGCTTGATGTTTTAAGTAGAACTGTTAATGATGTTAAAGGTCTTATTAAGCATTTTCATATGGTTCAAACTCAGCTTGAACAAATTTCTAATGTACAAAAAGATTTGCTTGCAAACAATGCCAAACAAGTTGATACGCAGGCATACGGTATAAAGACCCAATGAGGTACACATACCTAGGACCCCCTTTATCCGGAGGGGCATCCAAAGAGGATCGAGCAAGATTCTCAATTGCAGGAAAAAGACACAGTCAGCTCCCTGACAACCCACAAGCGTATGGGATCGCAGCAGTTTTCGAGGGTAGAGTATTCAACCCAAATTTGTTGGTTCACACAAGGGAAGCGAAAGAATATCCTCGAGTATTATCAGCTGAGTTTGTCGGATTCAACCACACCTGAAAGATTAGTGTCTGCAAGCAAAGTATCAGTAGCAAAGTAGTATGATAGCAACGGTGCCAGAAACGATCTCTTGACGGCAGACTATTCCTAACTGTTGTATCAATGGTGCCAGTAAGTTGCCCGTGGATGGGAAATGTTCTTCCCCGGCAACGGTGTCGGAAAAGGTCTTGCAATAAGTAACAGCGAAGTAGCAAGGAACAACAGTAGCAGCAGCAAAGTAATAGAAGTAGCAATAGTAGCAGCAAAGTGGCAACAGTAGCAACAGTAGCAGCAAAGTGGCCCAATCCCTTTTGCAGCAAGGGACAAGCCTAGACAAAGTAACGTAGCGAGGACCAGTAGTAAAAGACTCGTAGGCAGTGGATCGGTGATGGATGAGTGTGAAGGATATGATTCATCATGTAACAACTATAACACGGAGAGATATGCAACTAGCTCCCGTTCATCAATCTAATGTAGGCATGTATTCCGTATGTAGCCATACGTGCTTAGGAAAAAGAACTTGCATGACATCTATTGTCCATCCCTCCCGTGGCAGCGGGGTCCTAATGGAAACTATGGTATATTAAGAATCGATGAAGTCTTTTCGATAGCATTGATGCAATGTACTCGATATTGTTTCTTCGGAAAGTGCACTGTATGCTCATTACCGTTGACATGGAAAGTGACATTGCCTTTGTTGCAATCTATAACAGCCCCTGCAGTGTTTAAAAAGGGTCTTCCGAAGATGACAACCATGGCATCGTCCTCGAGAATATCCAAGATAACAAAGTCTGTTAAGATAGTGGTGTTAGCAACCACAACAGGCACATCCTCGCAAATGCCGATAGGGAAAGCAGTTGATTTGTCGCCATTTGCAGAGAGATTTTAGCGGGTGTCAACTTAACCAGTTCAAGTCTACGATAAACAGAGAGAGGCATAACACTAACACCGGCTCCAACATCGCATAACGCAGTTCTAACGTAGTTGCCTTTAATGGAGCAAGGTATAGTGGGCACACCGAGATCACCTAGTTTCTTCGGAGTTCCACCCTTGAAGGTATAGTTAGCAAGCATGGCGGAGATCTCAAGATCAGGTATCCTCCTCTTATTAGTCACAATATCTTTCATGTACTTAGCATACGGAGACATTTTGAGCATATCCGTCAAACGCATTTGCAGAAAGACATGTCTGATAAATTCAAAGAATCGCTCAAAATCCTCATCATCCTTTTTCTTGGATGGTTTGGGAGGAAAGGGCATAGGTTTCTGAACCCATGGTTCCCTTTCTTTACCATGCTTCCTAGCAATGAAGTCATTCTTATCGTATCTTCTAGTCTTAGGCTGTGGGTTATCAAGATCAACACTAGGTTCAATCTCCACATCCTTTTCATTGCTAGGTTGAGCATCTTCATGAACATCACTATTGATATTATCATTAGGCTCATGTTCATCACCAGATTCTGTTTCAGCATCAGAGACAGAGGCATCGTTTGGACTCTCAGGTGTAGCAGCAACAGGGTTGCTAGCGTGCAGGTTCCTATCATCTTTCTTCTTCTTTCTAGGATGACTAGGTGCATCACTACTAACTCCTTGAGAATCTTGTTCAATTCTCTTTGGATGACCCTCCGGATACAAAGGTTCCTGGGTCATTCTACCACCTCTAGTAACGACTCTGACGGAATGGTCATTCAACTCATTGAGCAAGCCATTCTGAGCTTTAAGTACTTGTTCTACCTGAGTAGTAACCATAGAAGCATGTTTACTCAGAAGCTTAAGATCATTGACATTTCTGTCCACACAAGCACTTAAATGACTAAGCATACGAGCATTCTTTTCCAATTGTGTGCTAACATAATCATTGAAACTTTGTTGTTTGCCAACGAAGTTATCAAATTCATGCAGGCATAAGCTAGCAGGTTTGTCAAAAGGAATATCACTCTCATCAAACCTACGCAGATAATTTACTTCTACTACCTGTATCGGGTTATCGAGACCATGGTTTTCTTTGATAGGTGGTAGATTTTTGACATCTTCAGATTTAATGCCTTTCTCTCGCATAGATTTCTTGGCTTCTTGCATATCTTCAGGACTGAGGAATAGAATACCTCTTTTCTTTGGAGTTGGCTTAGGAGGTGGTTCGGGAATAGTCCAAGCATTCTCATTGCACAAGATGTTATTCAACAGAATCTCAGCTTGTTCTACAGTTCGTTCTCTAAAAACACTACCGGCACAACTATCTAAGTGGTCTTTAGAAGTATCGGTTAGTCCATTATAGAAGATATCAAGTATTTCATTCTTCTCAAGAGGGCGATCAGACAAAGCATTCAGTAGCTGTATAAGCCTCCCCCAAGCTTGTGGGAGACTCTCTTCTTCAGCTTGAGCAAAGTTGTATATTTCCTGCAAGGCAGCTTGCTTCTTATGGGCAGGGAAATATTTTTTCAGAGAAGTAGTAGACCATATCCTGGGGGCTACGCATACAACCAGGATCAAGAGAAGTGAACCAGGTCTTAGCATCATCCTTTAGCGAGAAAGGAAACAGCTTAAGCATATAGTAGTGGCGGATCTTTTCCTCACTAGTGAATAGGGTGGCTATATCGTGCAGTTTGGTAAGATGGGCTACAACCGTTTCAGACTCATAACCGCGAAAAGGATCAGATTCGACCAGAGTGATTTACTCAGGGTTGACAGAGAATTCATAATCCTTATCGGTCACAAAGATAGGCGAAGTGGCAAACTTCGGATCGTATTTCATCCTAGCGTTCAGAGATTTTTCTTTCCACTTGCGCAGAAGTTTCTCAACATCATAGCTATCCTTACACGCAAGAAAATCCTCAGCTATCTCTCCCTCCATAACATAGCGTGTATCAGGCATAACAGGCAATTCATGCATAGTACCAGGTTCTACTTCAATAGTATCAGTAGTTTCAGAAGTATCATCACATCTAGCAGCAATTCTAGCAAGTTGTGCATCAAGGGCACCAAGTGGCAAAGCAGTATCAAGCATAACATGCATAGTATCAAGCATAGCATCATCAAGCATAGTATCAAGCATAGCATCATGGGCAATAGAAGTAGCATCATCAAGCACAGGCGACATATCAAGATTTCTAGCAGGAGATGAAGTTGCAAACTTACTCAAAACTGAAGGTGAATCAAGTGCAGAGCAAGATGGCAGTTCCTTACCTCTCCTCGTAGTAGAAGGCAAGATTTTAGTTCTTGGATCTTTCGGATTCCTCATTGTGATCAGCAGACGAAAATCCCAAGTGACTCAGAGAATATAGTTGTGCCTTCCCGGGAACGACGCCAGAAAAAGCCTTGACAACCCACAAGCGTATGGGATCGCATCAGTTTTTGAGGGTAGAGTATTCAACCCAAATTTGTTGGTTCACACAAGGGAAGCGAAAGAATATCCTCGAGTATTAGCAGCTGAGTTTGTCGGATTCAACCACACCTGAAAGATTAGTGTCTGCAAGCAAAGTATCAGTAGCAAAGTAGTATGATAGCAACGGAGCCAGAAACGATCTGTTGACGGCAGACTATTCCTAACTGTTGTATCAATGGCGCGAGTAAGTTGCCCGTGGACGGGAAATATTCTTCCCTGGCAATGGTGTCAGAAAAGGTCTTGCAATAAGTAACAACGAAGTAGCAAGGAACAACAGTAGCAGCAGCAGCAAAGTAATAGCAGTAGCAACAGTAGCAGCAAAGTGGCAGCAGTAGCAACAGTAGCAGCAAAGTGGCCCAATCCCTTTTGTAGCAAGGGACAAGCCTAGACAAAGTAACGTAGCGAGGACTAGTAGTAAAAGACTCGTAGGCAGTGGATCGGTGATGGATGAGTGTGACGGATATGATTCATCATGTAACAGCTATAACACGGAGAGATATGCAACTAGCTCCCGTTCATCAATCTAATGTAGGCATGTATTCCGTATGTAGTCATACGTGCTTAGGGAAAAGAACTTGCATGACATCTATTGTCCATCCCTCCTGTGGCAGCGAGGTCCTAATGGAAACTACGGGATATTAAGGTTCTCCTTTTAATAAAGAACCGGACCAATGCATTAACACGCGGTGAATACATGAACTCCTCATACCATGGTCATCTCCGGGAGTGGTTCCGGCTATTGTCACTCCGGGGTTGCCGGGTCATAACACATATTAGGTGACTACAACTTGCAAGATAGGATCTAAAACACACATATATTGGCGACAACATAATAGGTTCAGATATGAAATCATGGCACTCGGGCCCTCACAAGCATTAAGCATAGCCAAGTAGTAGCAACATCAATCTAGAACATTGTGGATACTAGGGATCAATCCCCGTCAAGAACTAACTCGATTACATGATAGATCTCATCCAACTCATCACCGTCCTGCAAGCCTACGACAAGATTACTCACGAACGATGAAGAGCATCATGGAATTGTCGATGGACAAAGGTTGATGATGACGATGGCGACGATTTCCCCTCTCCGGAGCCCGAAACGGACTCTGGATCTGCCCTCCAGATGAAGAACAGGATGTGGCGGCGCCTCCGTATCGCAAAACGTGATGAAACCTTCTCTTTGATTTTTTCCCAGGCGAAACGGAAGATATAGAGCTGAGTTTGGGGGCGGTGGTGCCACGTGGGCCCACAAGCCTGCACGGCGCGGCCTAGGGGGGTGGCCGCGGCCTGTGGGCTTGTGGCCCACTGGCACGCCCCCTCCGGTGGATCTTTGCGCAGGTATTTTTCTTTTATTCCAGAAAAAATCTCCGTAAATTTTCAGGACATTCTGAGAAATTTTATTTCTGCACAAAAACAACACCATGACAATTCTGCTGAAAACAACGTCAGTCCAGGTTAGTTCCATTCAAATCATGCAAATTAGAGTCCAAAACAAGGGCAAAAGAGTTCGGAAAAGTAGATACGACGGAGACGTATCACTCCCCCAAGAAGAAGAAGAAACATAAGGAAGCTGACAACTCTAATGATCCCATAACCGAGGAAGAACCTATTGTTGATCCTAATAGTATATCTATTTTTGATGCTGAAACTGAAGATGGTGTTGAACCCGATAAAGATAATGAGAAGATTGATCATCGTGAGATACGAGAAGAAGAAGAACCAGACAAGCACAAAAGGTATACTAGAGAAGATTTTGTTGCAAGAAAACATGGGAAGGAAAGAGAACCATGGGTACAAAAATCAATGCTCTTCCGAGGTAAGTCTTTCAAAACTAAAGAAGAAGAGCATTACAATAAATTTTGTGAATGGATGAAACCTCTTTTTCTTCAAATTCCTTTGACCGATGCTATTAAGTTGCCTCCGTACTCAAGGTATATGAAAGATATTGTTACTAATAAAATAAAAGTTTCTACTGAGGCAATATCTACTATGCTTGCTAATTACACTTTCAGTGGCAAGATTCCTGAGAAGCTTGGTGATTCAGGAATACCCAACATTCCTTGCTCCATAAAAATAATTATGTCAGAACTTCTTTATGTGATCTTGGTGCAGGAGTGAGTGTTATGACTTTCTCTCTTTACAAAAGGATTTGTCTAGATAAACTAATCCCTACAGATATCTCTCTTCAAATGGGTGATAAGTCAACATCCGTTCCTGTAGGTATTTGTTAGGATGTTCCCATTGAAGGTGCTAATTGCTTGATACTTACTTACTTTGTTGTGCTTGACATGCCCGAGGATGGGAGCATCTCTATTATTCTTGGTAGACCTTTTCTTAACACCGCATGTGCTATTATTGATTGCAATAAAGGAAAGGTGACCTTCAATGTTAATGAGAAGGAGCACACAGTATATTTTCCAGAGAAGATTGATAAAAGGCATGGCCTTAATTCTATTGAGAATATTGAGACCGTGAAGGTTGGAGAGTGGGATTGTCCAATACATGTGCACCACAAACATAAAACTATTATGGTGGGGACAATATCCATTGAAATAAAGGTACCATGATTGCTTTATAAGAAGTGAAACTTTTTGCTCAAATATAACACCTGTTTGGTAGTAAGACTTGATCAACCTTGCTAACAAATATGTTTTATATGAGTAAAAAGAGAAGCTTGTTATGTTTTCATTTCTTTTATCTTTCTTCCTCCTTGCTGTACCAAAGTTTTATGTTTTTGAAACTTCATATGTTTAGCTATTGTTTCGAGCTTATAGGAAGTTTTGCAGCTTTCAATATTTCAAAAAAAAATTCAAAAGTGAAGTTGTCAGAAAAATTCCAGAAAATTTAAAATAAAAATTTCCATCAAAAAAGTGACGCAGGGGCACCTGGGGCCAGCGAGGGGGCCACCCTCTGTCCAGGCAGCCAGCTGGCGCGGCCTGCCCCTGGCCGCGCCCACAAGTCGCATGGGCCCACCTGGGCCCCTTTCCACGTACTTCTTCCTCCGTTCTCTCTCTCACTCCAAAAATCCCGATTTTTCTGCTGGAGCTCGAGTTCTTGTTGTTCTTGGTGGAAATTTCTGATCTCTCTCTAAAGCCCATCATTTGCATTGAGAACTTGAGCATTTGCTCCCTAGTATGTGTCTCCTCCACTCCTCCAATTAAAATTTTGATTGGTGGTCTTATTTGTGAGTATTTAGGAGCTCTTGGTGCTGTTCATATGAGCTTGCATCCATGTTTAGAAATTTATTTTTGAAGTTTTGATGCAAGCTTATGCATAAGGGGAGTGAGTAGAATAGTTTGCTCCGATTCATTTTTGCTTAAACCTCCATTTTTGTGATGAACCAAAAATTTCAGAAATGAGCTTGTTTGGAAAAGCAAAGGTTTGGCTTGGAAAGAAGAGACCCGAGCCTACCGATAGATTAACTAGAGCTGCAACTTCATCCTCTACTGTGAGGACAAGTTACGATGATGATATCGTGCCACCGGAGTTGTTCCACGCGACGGACACGACACGTGCCATGGAATACACGTGTTCATATTTTGTTATGGCGGTAGGTATTAAGAATGAGTTTGATAACCTTTGTGCAGCTGCAGGTTTGACACACCTCGTGACACGACGTATGCAACAATATCCAAAACTCACTTATTATTTTGTCAACTGGTTTAGATATAATGATAAAACTTCTATGATTGAATTCAGGTTATATGAGGATGTCTTTACCATGTCTTTGGCAGAATTTTGTGATATAATAGGTGTGCGGAATGTCGGGAAGACGACCAAAATGAATGTTCACCCATACGAGCTGAAATCCCTATTCGCTTCCCTTTGCAGTAAGGACCCATGAGAAATTCACCAGGGGAAGATCTCTAGCATCTTGTTTCCCCACGTCAGGTATTTCGCATACTATATTTCTCGAGGGGTGTTAGCTCGTGACAACATGAGCAACATTTCGGCTCCGGATCTCGCTATCTTGGCAGCCGCCCTCTTAGGAGATAATACATATAATATCGGTGCTTTGATTGCTCGTCACCTCGTCGCTAACAATGGCAAAGGGCCTTGCTTTGGTGGCATTTATGCCACGCTTATCCTCGAGCACCTTGGGCGCACTGTACGTGCGGATGATGTGCCTTTTCCATACACAAACTTTGATCTTACCGCTATGAAGAGGCATGAGTTTGTTACTAGGACTTCCGAGTTTGGTAACCCTGTTTATATTATGAGGTTTGGCGAGCTTACTACTCGCAAGATCCATCTACGTGCACCACTTTTGTTTGATTACATTAGCAGGAACAGATGGTCTTTGAACTCTACTGAGCTGGACGAGTTCGTGATCCAGCAGCACTTCCACAACCCCATGGAGGAGGTTGTTCCCGAGGAATAAGAACCTTCTCCTTGGGAGGCTAGTCGGGCATCAGTGTACGCGTCCGAGGCCTCGTATGATTCTTGGAGCCAGCAGTACCACTCCGAAGTCGTAGGAAGCTCCTGGAGCCCACAATAGCCGAGCTCAACTTAGGCCAAAAGCCTAAGCTTGGGGGAGTACGTATCCTTCTCCCCTTTCATTGTATCATCCGTAATATCCTGTGTAAATCTTTTCAGAGTTTTTGCCTGTTCTTCTTTGTTCTCTCTTTGCAAAAACAATAAAAAGATTTTTCTTTTCTTTTGCTTTTTCTTAACCTTTGGAAAACCCAACAATATTTCTTTTCTTTCTCTAGTTTGCTTTGTTTGCAGAGTTTAGCTCATGTCCATGGTTGCAATTGCGCTTGATTATATCTTTCTACGTTCGATTGTGCAAGTGACGATGCAATAATGACAAAGATCGACGGAAGGAATGCAACAAGGAAAGCCGGTATGAACTCTATTTGTTTCTACTTTTGTACATATGCGTGTACTTATGATCTAGAGATCAGCTTGTAGCGACATAGTGCTATGATTACAATGCTTTCCGAGTAGTTCATGCTTTCTTTGTGACTAGTCTCAAATAGCTGGTGTGCCTAATGTGTTATTGAAATGATTTGCATGCATTGGATTATTCATGCTTTGGCATATTAGAATGGTATTTTCCTTCAGAGTGTTTTTGGATTGACTTGGCACATGCTTACACATGTTTATGACTAAAAGTCTATCAAGCCTTGACGATTTTTTTATTTCAGAATAGTTATATCGCTTTCATGCCGGATTCAATGTTGCTTTGTCGCTCTGCATGATTATGACCGCTATTGCTCTCCAGTTGGTCACTTCCCCGTCTTTTGCTAGCCTTCGCCTGTACTAAGCGGATTGACTGCTTGTGCACTGATGACCCACAAGTATAGGGGATCAATCGTAGTCCTTTCGATAAGTAAGAGTGTCGAACCCAACGAGGAGCAGAAGGATCTGACAAGTGGTTTTCAGCAAGGTAAAATCTGCAGGCACTGAAATTGTCGGTAACAAGTGATTGTGTGGTGAGATGATTCGTAGAAAGTAACAAGTAACAAAAGTAGCAATGGTACAACAAAGTGTCCCAATCCCTTTTGTAGCAAGGGACAAGCCTAGACAAAGTCTTATAGGAGGAAAAACGCTCCCGAGGACACACGGGAATTTCTGTCATGCTAGTTTCATCATGTTCATATGATTCGCGTTCGTTACTTTGATACTTTGATATGTGGGTGGACCAGTGCTTGGGTACTGCCCTTACTTGTACAAGCATCCCACTTATGAATAACCCCTCTCGCAAGCATCCGCAACTACGAAAGAAGAATTAAGACAAAGTCTAATCATACCATTAAACTAGTGGATCCAAATCAGCCCCTTACGAAGCAACACATAAACTAGGGTTTAAGCTTCTGTCACTCTAGCAACCCATCATCTACTTACTACTTCCCAATGCCTTCCTCTAGGCCCAAATAATGGTGAAGTGTTGTGTAGTCGACGTTCACATAACACCACTAGAGGAAAAACAGCATACAACACATCAAAATATCGAACGAATACCAAATTCACATGACTACTTTTAGCATGACTTATCTCATGTCCTCAGGAACAAAAGTAACTACTCACAAAGCATAATCATATTCATGGCTAGAGAGGTAATGAGTAGCTTCAAGGATCTAAACATAAACTCTTCCACAAAATAATCCAACTAGCATCAACTACAAAGAGGAATCAACACTATTAGCAACCTTACAAGTACCAATCGAAGTTGTGAGATGGAGATTGGTTACAAGTGATGAACTAGGGTTTGGAGATGAGATGGAGCTGATGAAGATGTTGATGGTGATCCGTCCCCTCCTATGAGAGGAGTGTTGGTGATGACGATGGCGATGATTTCCCCCTCCGGGAGGGAAGTTTCCCCGGCAGAATCGTCCTACGAGACCTCTAGATTGGTTCTGCTCAAGTTCCGCCTCGTGGCGGCGGCGAATCCATGAAAAAGCTCCTCCTTGATTTTTTTCTGGACGAAACCCTTCATATAGCAAAAGAGGGGGGGGGGCCAAGTGGGCCAGCAGGTTGCCCACAAGCCCTCATGCCGCGGCCTCGGGGGGTAGCCACGCCGTGCAGGCTTGTGGCCAACCCCTGGCGCCCCTCTTGCACTTCTTCGACCCAGTATTTTTGATAAACCAGGAAAAAAATCCTCGTTGATTTTTACGGCGTTTGGAGTTGCGCAGAATAGGTATCTCAACTTTGCTCCAATTTTAGGCCAGAATTCCAGTTGCCGGCATTCTCTCTCTTCATGTAAACCTTGCAAAATAAGAGAGAAAAGGCATAAGAATTGTACCATGAAGTGAAATAATAGCTAAAGAAGCGATAAATATCAACATGAAAACATGATGCAAAATGGACGTATCAACTCCCCCAAGCTTAGACCTTGCTTGTCCTCAAGCAAAAGCCTAGCTCAATAAATACGTCCACATGTTTAGGGAGAGAGGTGTCGACAAAACAAGATACGAACATGCATGCATCATGATCAAGATCAGAACAGCAATACCAACATATAATCTCTCATGCTAAAGTGATATTTCCTTCACAAAGTAAAGCATGGATCAATAACCTTACCGAGAAGTAACAACCGATAGCCTTTAGTCATTGAAGCAATTGCAATTTATCACAACATCGAAAAGAGTCAAATAAGAGCTTGTAAAGCAAATCCACATACTCAATCATTCTTTCGTTCTCTACAATTGCTACAACTCACATGGTACTCATGAGATCAAAGTTTCAGCTGGACACGGAGAAAGATAGGGGCTTACAGTTTTGCCTCCCAAGTGCTCACCTCAAGGGTAATGTCAACAATAATAGTTCATGAATACTTACCTCCAAGTTGACATATGAATATAGATCTTTCCCTAGCATATGACGGTAGCCAAGATAAAGGCGAAATAAGGAATTGGTGAAGATCACGATGACTCTTTCAAGGGCAAAAAGTAAAGGTACAAGACATGCCCTTCGCAGGGGGAAGCAAAGGTTGTCATGCGCTTTTGTGGTTTGGATGCGTGTCCTCTTAGTGCGGAGGAACGTCACTTTATATTGCCTCCTGTGATAAAGAACTTTATTATACAGTCTGTCGCTTTTATGTCTTCCTCATCACAGGTTCGTAAAAAGCTTATTTTCCACACACTAATAGATCGTACATATTAGAGAGAAATTTTTATTGCTTGCACCGATGACAACTTACTTGAGGGATCTTATTCAATCCATAGGTAGGTATGGTGGACACTCATGGCAAAACTGGTTTGAAGGTTTATGGATTCACCAAGTAGTATCTCTACTTGGTGCGGGAGTTTTTGGCTAATATGAGGTGGAAGCAATCGTCACATGCTAAGGGATCTCTAATCATATAACATTGTTCAGAGCCAAGCAAACACAATTCATTATGTTGTCTTCCTTGTCCAACATCTACTTCTAGGCATGTAATAGCTTATTGAGTGTTCACAATCATAGATGGTGTGAGAGATGATATATTTATATGTGAACCTCTCCTTCTTTATCACTTCCTATTAATTGCAACAATAACCAAGGTCTACGTTTGCCTACCCTCAACAAGTTTTAATCCTCATTCTTTTTATATGTGAAGCCATCACTTCCCATAAGATCATTACATGATCTTTCATGCTTTTGTTCTATTCTCACTCTTTTGATCATGGCAAGAGGCAAAGCCCTTTAACTAAGACACTCTTTATTAAATGGCTCACGAGCTCGAATACATCCGGGGTGACACAAAGAAAAATTCAAGAATAAAACACTAATATTTTTAAACTACTAGAGAAAAAGAAAACTGAAAAGGAAAACTAAAACAAAGGTAAAGGCAAAAGATGTGATGGTGATACGATACCGGGGCAACTCCCCCAAGCTTAGCACAAGCCAAGGGGATTGCCCATACCAATGCTCAGTTGTCTTCCTTTGGTGGTGACGGTGGAGTTGTTGCAGCATGAGTTTGATCCTCTGTCTTCCAAGGCATAGGTGATCCATCATGGAAAGATGAACGAGTCTCCGGAATCCTAAAATCTGCACCCAACCGTATTGATTTAAATCTATACTCATACTCACAGTTTTGGTTATGCAGGTCATAGATCTGGGCTTGGAGTTGATCAATCCTCTCATAGAGCCTAGAGAGGTGCTTCCCAATGTCATTGGCATCAATCCTGTGCTTGTTGGTGAACTCCGTGATCATCATGTGGTTGGCACTGAGTCCACGCTCCACCATCCCTTGGCACTTGAAGACTTGTTGCTCCATTGCTTCGAGCCTCGTCTCCATGCTTCCGGTCTTCTTAGGCCCCTCAACATCACGGATGTGCAACATCCCCTCACGCATCTCGATAGATTGAGGGTGTTGCAGCACTCCCCTGAGGTAGGGATTGATGACCTTCTCGAAGATCTTGTCCTTCGAAGCTTTTGGGGAAGTCATGGCGATCTAGATCTGCAACAGAAACAGTCTCGAAACGAAAAATAGAGGAAATCTGCGTCATGCAGGGGTCAGACCAAACGGAAGTATATATAATGATTTTTTCAGACCAGAAGGAGTACCGTGCACGAAAACGGAGTCCGGGAGGTGCAAGAGGTGGCCACAAGCCCTCACGGCGCAGCTAGGGGGTGGGCCCGCGCCGTACAGGCTTGTCGCCTCCTCGCGCACTTTCCGGACTACTTCCAATTTTTGTATTTTTTCAAATATTCCAAAACGGAGAAAATTTCCTACTGGAAAAGTTTTGGACTTTGTTTTCTTACCGAATCACATACCTCTTCGTTTTCGGAGTCTGAAACAGGCTGATAAATGTCCCTTAGGTATTCTTCTGGAGTTATGGTATTGATGATATTGCTTTCAACATTTATGGGAGTACCTGAGATATAATGCTTGATTCTCTGCCCATTTACCACTCTCGTAAAATTACCTTCCGTGTTGTTGATCTTGATAGCACCGGAACGATATACTTCCTCAACAACATAGGGACCTTCCCATTTAGAGAGAAGCTTGCCTGCAAAGAATCTTAAACGAGAGTTATATAGCACGGCATAATCACCTACATTGAACTCACGCTTTTGTATCCTCTTATCATGCCACCTCTTAACCTTCTCTTTGAACAGCTTGGCATTCTCATATGCTTGAGTTCTCCACTCATCAAGCGAGCTAATATCAAATAACCTCTTCTCACCGGCAAGTTTGAAATCAAAGTTGAGCTCTTTGATTGCCCAATAAGCTTTATGCTCTAGCTCATGAGGTAAATGACATGCTTTACCGTACACCATTTTGTACGGAGACATGCCCATGTGATTCTTATAGGCAGTTCTATAAGCCCACAGTGCATCATCGAGCTTCTTAGACCAATTCTTTCTAGACCTGTTGACAGTCTTTTGCAGAAATAGTTTAATCTCTCTATTACTTAGCTCTACTTGACCACTGGACTGAGGGTGATAGGGAGACACAATTCTATGGTTGACATCGTACTTTGCAAGCGTTTTACGGAAAGCACCATGAATGAAGTGTGAACCACCGTCGGTCATTAGATATCTAGGGACTCCAAACCTAGGTAAGATAACTTCTTTCAGCATCTTGATAGAGGTGTTGTGATCAGCACTACTAGTGGGGATAGCTTCTACCCACTTAGTGACATAATCAACATCAACTAGGATATGAGTATACCCGTTGGTTTTTGGAAAAAGTCCCATATAATCAAAGCCCCAGACATCACATGGTTCAATGACAAGTGAATAGTTCATAGGCATTTCCTGACGTTTACTAATATTACCTATTCTTTGACATTCGTCACAAGACAAGACAAACTTACAGGCATCCTTGAAGAGAGTGGGCCAATAGAAACCTGATTGCAATACCTTGTGTGCAGTTCTATCTCCCGCGTGGTGTCCTCCGTAGGCCTAGGAGTGACACTTCTGTAGGATCTGTCCCTGTTCATGTTCAGGTACACAACGTCTAATAACACCATCTACTCCTTCCTTATAAAGGTGAGGATCAACCCAAAAGTAATGTCTCAAGTCAAAGAAGAATTTCTTCTTTGCTGGTACGTGAAACTAGGTGGTATGTATTTGGCAACGATATAGTTTGCATAATCAGCCTACCACGGTGCACTACGTGAAGCATTGATGACATTCAGTTGCTCATCGGTAAAGCTATCATCAATAGGTTGTGGGTCATCAAGAACGTTCTCCAACCTAGACAAGTTATCTTCTACAGTGTTATCAGCACCCTTCCTGTCGACAACGTGCAAATCAAATTCTTGTAGCAAGAGAACCCATCTGATAAGTCTAGGTTTAGCGTCTTTCTTCTCCATGAGGTACTTAATAGCAGCATGATCAGTGTGAATAGTGACTTTGGAATCAACTATGTAAGACCTGAACTTTTCACATGCAAACATGACTGCTAAAAATTCCTTCTCCGTAGTAGCATAGTTTCTTTGGGCACTGTCTAGAGTTTTACTAGCGTAGTGAATAACATTCAACTTCTTATCGACTCTTTGCCCTATAACAGCACCAACAGCATAATCACTAGCATCACACATGATCTCAAAAGGTAAGCTCCAATCAGGTGGTTGAACAATAGGTGCAGTTATCAAAGCCCTCTTAAGTATTTCGAAGGCTTCCTCACAATCATCGTCAAAAACAAAAGGAATATCCTTTTGTAAGATATTGGTAAGAGGCCTAGAAATCTTAGAGAAGTCTTTGATGAACCTTCTATAGAAACCAGCATGACCAAGGAAACTTCTTATACCTTTGATATCTGTGGGGTATGGCATTTTCTCGATTGCATCAACCTTAGCCTTATCGACTTCAATACCTCTTTCAGAAATTTTATGTCCTAAGACGATGCCTTCATTAACCATAAAGTGGCACTTCTCCCAATTCAAGACAAGATTGGTGTCTTTACATCTCTGCAAGACTCGATCAAGGTTGCTGAGGCAATCATCAAAGGAAGACCTGTAAACGGAGAAGTCATCCATGAAAACTTCAACAATCTTTTCACAAAAGTCAGAGAATATAGCCACCATACATCTTTGAAAAGTGGCAGGTGCATTACATAAGCCAAAAGGCATAGGTCTATAAGCAAAGGTACCGAAAGGGCAGGTGAAAGTGGTTTTCTCCTGATCAGATTATGCAACTAGTATTTCGGAGAAACCAGAATAACCATCTAGAAAGAAGAAGTGTGTGTGTTTAGACAACCTTTCTAGCATTTGGTCGATAAAACGCAAAGGGGGATGATCTTTCCTAGTGGCTTTATTCAGTTTCCTAAAATCGATCACCATGTTGGAATTATGCCCTAGAGGCAATGATAAATAAGTTATTATTATAATTCATGTATCAAGATAATCGTTTATTGTCCATGCTATAATTGTATTGAATGAAGACTTAGATACATGTGTGGATACATAGACAAAACACTGTCCCTAGCAAGCCTCTAGTTGGCTAGCTAGTTGATCAAGGATAATCAGGGTCTTCTGACTATGTACAAGGTGTTGTTGCTTGATAACTGGATCACATCATTGGGTTAATCATGTGATGGACTAGACCCAAACTAATAGACGTAGCATGTTGATCGTGTCATTTTGTTGCTACTGTTTTTTGCGTGTCAAGTATTTATTCCTATGACCATGAGATCATATAACTCACTGACACTGGAGGAATGCTTTGTGTGTATCAAACGTCACAACATAACTGGGTGACTATAAAGATGCTCTACAGGTATCTCCGAAGGTGTCCGTTGAGTTAGTATGGATCAAGATTGGGATTTGTCACTCCGTGTGACGGAGAGGTATCTCGGGGCCCACTCGGTAATACAACATCAGGAATAAGCCTTGCAAGCAATGTGACTTAGTGTAAGTCACGTGATCTTGTATTACGGAACGAGTAAAGAGACTTGCCGGTAAACGAGATTGAAATAGGTATGCGGAAACTGACTATCGAATCTCGGGCAAGTAACATACCGAAGGACAAAGGGAATGACATACAGGATTATATGAATCCTTGGCACTGAGGTTCAAACGATAAGATCTTTGTAGAATATGTAGGATCCAATATGGGCATCCAGGTCCCGTTATTGGATATTGACCGAGGAGTCCCTCGGGTCATGTCTACATAGTTCTCGAACCCGCAGGGTCTGCACACTTAAGGTTCAACGTTGTTTTATGCGTATTTGAGTTATATGGTTGGTTACCAAATGTTGTTCAGAGTCCCGGATGAGATCACGGACGTCACGAGGGTTTCCGGAATGGTACAGAGACGAAGATTGATATATAGGATGACCTCATTTGATTACCGGAAAGTTTTCGGCATTACCGGGAATGTACCGGGAGTGACGAATGGGTTCCGGATGTTCACCGGGGGGGGGGGGGAGCCCACCCCGGGGAAGCCCATAGGCCTTAGGGGTGCTGCACCAGCCCTTAGTGGGCTGGTGGGCAAGCCCAAGAAGGCCCCTACGCAGGAGATAAGAAAAATCAAAGAGAAAAAAGGGGAAGTGGGAAGGAAGGGAAGGCCTCCACCTTCCAATCCTAGTTGGACTAGGATTGGAGGAGGATTCCTCCTCCCCCCCCTTCGGCCGAACCCCTTGGGGCTCTTGAGCCTCAAGGCAAGGCCCCTCCCCTCCCTCCTATATATACTGAGGTATTAGGGCTGATTTGATACAACTTTGCCACGACAGCCCGACCACATACCTCCACGTTTTTTCCTCTAGATCGGGTTTCTACAGAGCTCGGGCGGAGCCCTGCTGAGATAAGATCACCACCAACCTCCGGAGTGCCGTCACGCTACCGGAGAACTCATCTAACTCTCCGTCTCTCTTGCTGGATCAAGAAGGCCGAGATCATCGTTGAGCTGTACGTGTGCTGAACGCGGAGGTGCCGTCCGTTCGGCACTAGATCGGAGCGGATCATGGGACGGATCGCGGGACGGTTCGTGGGACGGTTCGCGGGGCGGATCGACCGACGTGAGGACGTTCCACTACATCAACCGCGTTTATTAACACTTCCTGCTGTGCGATCTACAAGGGTACGTAGATGGACATCACCATGATAGGTCTTCGTGCGCGTATGAATTTTTTTGTTTCCCATGCGACGTTCTCCAACACACCATCCTATAGCCACTAATAATCCTCTGTGGGATCAATTCATCCTTATCATTAGGGACAACGGTAATGCCTCCCTTCTTGGGGACGCAATGCACCGGACTCACCCAATCGCCGTGAGCAACAGGATAGATAATACCCGCTTCTAGGAGCTTATATATTTCTTTTCTTACTACTTCTTTCATCTTAGGATTCAATCTCCTTTGATGATCAACAACTGGTTTGAAGTCAGGATCGGTTTTAATCTTGTGCTGACATAGAGTAGGACTAACGCCCTTAAGATCATCAAGAGTATATCCAATAGCAGCACGGTGCTTCCTCAGAGTTTTTAGCAACTTCTTTTCTTCATGCTCTGAGAGGCTAGCACTAATAATAACAGGATATATCTCCTTTTCATCAAGATAGGCATACTTAAGAGTATCAGGCAACTGTTTAAGCTCGAACACAGGATCACCCTTTGGTGGGGGTGGATCCCCAAGCAGTTCAACATGCAGATTATTCCTAAGGATAGGATATTGTTTTAAGACAACTCTATCTATCTCATCCCTTTCATCCATATGCATATCATTTTCATGCTCAAGCAAGTATTGCTCTAAGGGATCAGTAGGAGGCACGACAATATAGGCTAAGGCAATAGTTTCATCCTTACTAGGCAACTCCTTTTCATGAGGTTGTCTACCAAACTTGGAGAAGTTGAACTCGTGTGACATGCCTTCAAAGCCAACAGTGACAGTTTGCTTCTCACAGTCAATATGAGCATTGACAGTATTGAGGAAGGGTCTGACAGTAGCAAGAACGAGGAAATCAGCAGGATACTTCATTTTACCAGACAGGACTTCAGCATCCCTAACAATTCCCACACGGCAGATAGTATCTCTATTGGCAAGCTGAATAGTGACATCAATAGGTTCTATCTCAACAGGTGCAATATCATCTTTGATTTCATCATATAAGGATTGAGGTATTGCACTAACACTAGCACTCACGTCACATAGACCATGATAACAATGATCTCCTATCTTATCAGAAACCACAGGCATGCCAACAACAGGCCTATGTTTGTCTCTAACGTGAGGTTTAACAATTCTAGCAGCATCTTCACAGAAGTGAATATTATGTCCCTCAACATCTTCGGACAGAAGATCTTTGATAATAGCAATGCTAGGTTCAACTCTAATTTTCTCAGGGGGTGTAGGTGTTCTAATATAGCCTCTATGTATCACAGTTGAAGCTTTAGAATGATCCTTTATCCTAACAGGGAAAGGTGGTTTCTCAATGTAGGCACTGGGAACAACAGGATCATTATAGGCAATGACTCTCTCTTCAACTGGACTGGGTTTAACTACATTGACTTCTAAAGGAGGATGATATTTAAACCACTTCTCTTTGGGGGGAGATCAATATGAGCAGCAAAGGATTCACACAATGAAGCTACTATCTCAGAGTCAAAGTCCATACTTAGCGCTAAAATCACTAAAGGTATTTGTCTCAATAAAGGATTTAACACAATCAAACATGAAATTCATACCTGACTCCTTACCTTCTTCAAGCTCCCAATCTTCAGAGTTGCGTTTAATTCTCTCCAATAAATTCCATTTGAAGTCGATATCTCTCTTCATAAAAGAACCGGTACAAGAAGTGTCGAGCATGGTGCGATCATCATGAGAAAGCCGAGCATAGAAGTTCGGAATGATAATTTCTCTCGAGAGCTCATGATTGGGGCATGAATATAGAATTGATTTAAGCCTCCCCCAATCTTGAGCGATGCTTTCTATGTCACGAGGCCAAAAATTATAAATATAATTCCGATCATGATGTACTAAATGCATAGGATAAAACTGTTGATGAAATTGCAATTTCAACCGATTGTAGTCCCATGATCGAGTATCATCACATAGCCTATACCATGTCAACGCCTTATCCTTCAAAGATAAAGGAAAGACCTTCTTCTTGACCTCATCCTCGGGCAAACCTGCAAGCTTAAATAAACCACAAACTTCATCTACATAGATTAGATGCAAGTCTGGATGTGATGTTCCATCTACTGTAAAAGGATTAGCCAGTAGTTTCTCAAGCATACCCGAAGGAAATTCAAAGCAAATATTTTCAGTAGGTGCAGCAGGTTGAGGAGCAACTATTTGTGCTTCCATTCGAGATGAAGATACCCCAAACAAGCCCCTCAAAGGATTAGTATCCATACTGACAAGTGATAAAAAAATTCAGCACACTATATGAATGTTTCCTTACCAAGTTCCACTTATCAAAGGCGCTTCACTCCCGGGCAACGGCGCCAGAAAAGAGTCTTGATGACCCACAAGTATAGGGGATCAATCGTAGTCCTTTCGATAAGTAAGAGTGTCGAACCCAACGAGGAGCAGAAGGATCTGACAAGTGGTTTTCAGCAAGGTAAAATCTGCAAGCACTGAAATTGTCGGTAACAAGTGATTGTGTGGTGAGATGATTCGTAGCAAGCAACAAGTAACAAAAGTAGCAACGGTGCAGCAAAGTGTCCCAATCCCTTTTGTAGCAAGGGACAAGCCTGGACAAAGTCTTATAGGACGAAAAACGCTCCCGAGGACACACGGGAATTTCTGTCATGCTAGTTTCATCATGTTCATATGATTCGCGTTCGTTACTTTGATAGTTTGATATCTGGGTGGACCAGCGCTTGGGCACTGCCTTTACTTGGACAAGCACCCCACTTATGATTAACCCGTCTCGCAAGCATCCGCAACTAATAAAGAAGAATTAAGACAAAGTCTAACAATAGCATTAAACTAGTGGATCCAAATCAGCCCCTTACGAAGCAACGCATAAACTAGGGTTTAAGCTTCTGTCACTCGAGCAACCCATCACCTACTTACTACTTCCCAATGCCTTCCTATAGGCCCAAATAATGGTGAAGTGTTATGTAGTCGACGTTCACATAACACCACTAGAGGAAAAACAACATACAACACATCAAAATATCGAACGAATACCAAATTCACATGACTACTATTAGCATGACTTATCCCATGTCCTCAGGAACAAAAGTAACTACTCACAAAGAATAATCATATTCATAACCAGAGAGGTAATGAGTAGCATCAAGGATCTGAACATAAACTCTTCCACCAAATAATCCAACTAGCATCAACTACAAAGAGTAATCAACACTACTAGAAACCTTACAAGTACCAATCGGAGTCGCGAGACGGAGATTGGTTACAAGTGATGAACTAGGGTTTGGAGATGAGATGGTGGTGATGAATATGTTGATGGTGATGAGTCCCCTCCGATGAGAGGAGTGTTGGTGATGACGACGGCGATGATTTCCTCCTCCGGGAGGGAAGTTTCCCCGGCAGGGTCGTCCTGCCGGACCTCTAGATTGGTTCTGCTCAAGTTCCGCCTCGTGGCGGCAGCGAATCCATGAAAAAGCTCCTCCTTGATTTTTTTCTAGATAAAACCTTTCATATAGCAAAAGAGGGGGGCAAGTGGGCCAACAGGTTTCCCACAAACCCTCATGCCGCGGCCTGGGGGGGGGGGTGGCCGCGCCTTGCAGGCTTGTGGCCAACCCCTAGCGCCCCTCTGGCACTTCTTCGGCCCATTATTTTTGATAAATCAGGAAAACAATCCTCGTTGATTTTTACGGCGTTTGGAGTTGCGCAGAATAGGTATCTCAACTTTGCTCCACTTTGAGGCCAGAATTCCAGTTGCCGACATTCTCCCTCTTCATGTAAACCTTGCAAAATAAGAGAGAAAAGGCATAAGAATTGTACCATGAAGTGAAATAACAGCTAAAGAAGCGATAAATATCAACATGAAAACATGATGCAAAATGGACGTATCATGCACCCAAAATCCTTAAAACTAGTTGCGCCATATGACTCCACCATATCTACCTATATGCGGTATTTATGTACCGTCCTAAGCAAATTTGCATGTGCCGTATTCTAAATTTTGAAATAAATATTTTGTTTTGTATGTCCGAATCGCTAATTAGGTTATTCTCAAGATATGTGTTGATTCACTATCATTCACGAGAAAGTGGCCGGTAACCGGGATGCCCAGTTCCATGCTTAGAGTCAAATCAATTTTAATGAAACAAAACACCCCCATGATTGTTGTTTGAATGGACAGTACCCGTGGATTCGGCCCGCCGTGGAGTGTGATCGATTGGTGGAGGGGGAGTTAAAACTTTACTTTTCTGTTTGGGAACCGCCTATAATGTAATTAGCATGGAAGATATTGAGATCTCTTAGTTGTTATGTTGACAATGAAAGCATGCCACTCAAAATGTTGATTTATCTTTGTTTTAAAGCTCAAGCTCTGGCATGTGTGCAAATCAATGCTTCCCTCTGTGAAGAGCCTATCTATTTTACTTTTCTGTTGAGTCGTCCTCTTCTTACAAAAAGCACCAACTATAGAGAGCATAATTGTCATTCTGAGTGTAATGTGCATTGTCCCAAAGCACCACATTGTCTTCTGTATGATTGTGATATTACTTATTCTGAAATATTTATTTTTAGTCTCCTTTAATACTCCAAAGGAGCATCTGCATTTATGTTTTGCTTCACTCACGGGGGCTAGCAATATTCTACTCTAGTATATCCAAGTCATGTGCATTGTGATCTCGTTATGATTTTCAGTTACATATTATTCTTTCTTAGTTGTTTGAAACTCTTCACAAGACCGTAGGATTGCTTCGTATATTCTTTTTATAGCATTATTGCAATACTTGTTGGACGTGTTCGTAGTGCATGCTTATATACATCTGATGAAGCAAAAGAGTTTGTCAAGTTTTCTTTGTCTCGTTTAGTTTGTTGAACTGAATTTCTTGAGGACAAGCAATACGCTAAGCTCGGGGGAGTTGATACGTCTCAAACGTATCGACTTTTACAAACACTTCTGCTATTATTTTGACCTCATTCTTGCATGATTTGAATGAAACTAACTCAAACTGACGCTGTTTTCAGCAGAGGTGCCTATATGGTTTTCTTGTGTGCATGAAAATGGATATTTAGACGTCCCAGCAAATTCCCAGAAAAAATAGAGAAAATCCACGTACCGGGAGGGACCCTGTGCCAGAAGATGGGCTAGAGGGGAGCCACAGGGCCCCCAGGCGACCTGCTGGCGCAACCTGCCCCCTAGCCGCACCCGGAGGCCGCCTGGGTGGGGCCCACCCCTCTCGTGCCTGCTACCTCTTGAGCTTGCGTTGGTTTTTCCCTTGAAGAGGAAAGGGTGATGCAGCACAGTAGCAGTAAGTATTTCCCTCAGTTTGAGAACCAAGGTATCAATCCAGTAGGAGTATCAAGCCAAGTCTCCAAAGTACCTGTGCAAAAACAGCAAACTTGCACCCAACGCTACAAAGGGGTTGTCAATCCCTTCACGATTGATTGCAAGGTGAGATCTAAAGGTGGAAAGTGCAACAAAGTAAAACTGTGGAGCTGAAAATATGATGTGAAGTAGACCCGGGGGCCATAGTGTTTACTACAGGCTTCTCTCATGATAGCAAATATTACGGTGGGTGAACGAATTACTATCGAGGAATTGATAGAACCACGCAAAGTCATGATGATATCTAAGGCAATGATCATACATATAGGCATCACGTCCGAGACAAGTAGAATGATACTTTCTGGATCTACTACTATTACTCCACACATCGACCGCTATCCAGCATGCATCTACTGTATTGAGTTCATAACAAACAGAGAAACGCCTTAAGCAAGATGACATGATATAGAGGGATAAATTCATGCAATAGATATAAACCACATCTTTTTACCCTTGATGGCAACAACACGATGCGTGCCTCGCTACCCCTTCTATCACTGGGTGAGGTCATCGCACGGTATGAACCCAAAACCAAGCACTTCTCCCATTGCAAGAATTATAGATCAAGTTGGCCAAACGAAACCCACAACTCAAAGAGAATTACAAGGATATGAAATCATGCATATAAGAGATCAGAGGAAACTCAAATAAGATTCATAGATAATCTGATCATAAATCCACAATTCATCGGATCTCGACAAACACACCGCACAAGAAGATTACATCGGATAGATATCCATTAAGATCATGGAGAACTTTGTATTGAAGATCCAAGAGAGAGAAGAAGCCATCTAGCTACTAGCTATGGACCCGAAGGTCTGTGGTGAACTACTCATGCATCATCGGAGAGGCAATGGTGTTGATGAAGAAGCCTTCCGTGTCCGAATCCCCCCTCCGGTAGGGCACCAGAACATGCCCCAGATGGGATCTTGCGGAGACACAAGCTTGCGGCGGCGGAAAAGTATTTTTGTGGCTCTCTCTCGTGGTTTCAGATTTTTCGGGGATTTATAGGCGGAAGAAGTAGGGCAAAGGAGCCACGGGGGGGCCACAAGCCTGCTAGGCGCGCCCCCAGGCCGCGGCTAGGGGGCTTGTGGCCTACCCTGGTGCCCTTTGCGTTGGTTCTCAAGCTCCCTGCATATCTTCTGTTCCGAAAAAAAATCTTTTCGGAGCTTTTATTCCGTTTGGACTCCGTTTAATATTCTCCTCTAGAAAAGGTCAAAAACACGGAAAAAACAGGAACTGGCACTTGGCACTGAGTTAATAGGTTAGTCCCAAAAAAGATATAAAAATGCATAGAAAGCATCCAAATTTGACAAGATAATAACATGGAACCATAAAAAATTATAGATACGTCAGAGACGTATCAAGCATCCCCAAGCTTAACTCCTGCTTGTCCTCGAGTAGGGAAGTGATAAAGACTGATTTTTTTATGTGGAATGCTACCTAACATATTTGTCCTTTGCAACTTCTTTCATGTGACATGAATGTTCAGATCCGTAAGATTCAAAACAATAGTTTTCTATTCACATGAAAACAATAATACTTCAACCAAACTAGCAAGGTAATCATGAACTTTTGAAATAACAAGGCCAAAGAAAGTTATCCCTACAAAATCATATAGTCCGGCTATGCTCCATCGTCACGAATTTAAATCATGCACAACCCCGGTATTGGCCAAGTAATTGTTTTCGCACTCTTACTTTCTCAAACCTTGTTCAACTCTCACGCAATGTATGAGCGTGAGCCATGGATATAACACTATAGGTGAAATAGAGTGTGGTGGAGGTTGTGAGGCAAAAAGGAGGAGATGGTCACATCGACTCGGCGTATCAAAGGGCTATGGAGATGCCCATCAATAGATATCAATGTGAATGAGTAGGGATTACCATGCAACAGATGCACTTAGAGCTATAAGTGTGTGAAAGCTCCAAAGGAGAACTAGTGGGTGTGCATCCAACTTGCTTGCTCACAAAGACCCAGGGCAATTTTGAGGAAGCCCATCATTGGAATATACAAGCCAAGTTATATAATGAAGATTCCCACTAGTATATGGTGGCGACAAAACAAGAGACTCTCAATCATGAAGAACATGGTGCTATTGTGAAGCACAAGTGTGGAAAAAGATAGTAGCATTGTCCCTTCTCTCTTTATCTCTTTTTTTTTTGGTTGGGCTCTTTGGCTTCTTTCCATTTTTTTGTGGGCATATTTGGCCTCTTTTTTTATTTCCTCACATGGGACAATTCTCTAATAATGATGATCATCACACTTTTACTTACTCACATCTCAATGCTTAGAACAATGATGACTCTTATAGGAAATGCCTCCGGTAGTGTACCGGGATGTGCAACGATCTCGTTTAGCGTATGACGTTGAAACATCTCGCTAGCTATCTTATGATCATGCAATGGCAATATGAAAGTGACAGCACAAGTCATGAGAAGGAACGGTGGGAGTTGCATGTCAATATATCTCGGAATGGCTATGAAAAGGCCATAATAGGTAGGTATGGTGGCTGTTTTGAGGAAGGTATATGGTGGGTTTGTGCACCGGCGAAAGTTGCGCGACACTAGAGAGGCTAGCAAAGGTGGAAGGTGGAAGTGCATCTATACCATGGACTCACATTAGTCATGAAGAACTCATATACTTATTGCGAAAGTTTTTGTTAGTAATCGAAACAAAGTGCTAAACGCATACTCCTAGGGGAAGGGTTGGTAGGTGTTAAGCATCGCGCGATCCCAACTGCCACACAAAGGATGACAATCAATAATTCAATTATGCTCTGACTTCCTAACATAGTGGTTCACCATATGTGCATGCTATGGGAATCACTAACTTCAACACAAGTATTCCTAGATTCACAACACCCTACTAACATAACTCAAATATTACCATATCCATGTCTCAAAACTAATTGAGAGGAATCAAACTTCTCTTTACTAATCAGTGCACAAGAGTATGGAAGTTTTATTATATCCTTTTTGGATGCCTATCATCTTTAGGACTACTTTCATAGCACAAGCCAATTACCAAGTTACTCAGAGAGAGCACTCTCAGAAAGATATAAGTGAAGATCGAGAGTTATTATTTCTCCAAAGTATGACACCGCCGTGATCTAAAAAGATCTTAGTGAAGCACTAGAGCAAAGTTATCTAGCTCAAAAAGATATAAGTGAAGCACATGCGAGCTAAATTTCCTAACTCAAAAGATATAAGCGAAGCTCAATGAGTATTCTAGCAAGTTCACGATGAGTGCATGTCTCTCTCAAAAGGGTGTGCAGCAAGGATGATTGTAACACAAGAAAAAGAAAAGACTCCTATAATACACGACGCTCCAAGCAAAACACATATCATGTGGTTAATAGAAATATAGCTCCAAGTAACGTTACCGATGGATTGAAGAGGAAAGAGGGGATTCCTTCCCGGGGCATCCCCAAGCTTAGGCTTTGTGGTGTCCTTGAATTTGGCTTGGGATGCGTTGGGCATCCCTGCTACGACAACAAAAGACCTTCCCTGGCAACGACGCCAGGAATCCTTTTACAACGGGCTACGCCTATAGGGACTTCCTTGGCAGATATGCAAAGGATTCCCCCGCGGCCTTGGAGCCTTGCGTTGGTGTTCCCTTGAAGCGTAAAGGGTGATGTAGCACAGCGGCGTAAGTATTTCCCTCAGTTTGAGAACCAAGGTATCAATCCAGTAGGAGGATCGAGTCAAGTCACAAGTACCTGCACAAACACAAAGAGCTTGCACCCAACGCTATGAAGGGGTTGTAAATCCCTTATAGATTGTTTGCAAAGCGAGAACTGAAAGCAAAAAGTAAACAAAGCAAAGTAAAGGTAAAAGTGGAGACGATAGTTGTGAATAGACCCGGGGCCGTAGTTTTCACTAGTGGCTTCTCTCATGAAAGCAAGTAGACGGTGGGTGAACGAATTACTGTCAAGCAATTGATAGAACCGCGCAAAGTCATGACGTTATCTATGGCAATGATCATATCTATAGGCATCACGTCCAAAACAAGTAGACCGATACTTTCTGCATCTACTACTATTACTCCACACGTCGACCGCTCTCCAACATGCATCTAGTGTATTGAGTTCATAAGAACAGAGTAACGCCTTAAGCAAGATGACATGATGTAGATGGACAATCTCAAATCTATGATGAAAGCCCATCTTGTTACCCTTGATGGCAACAACATGATGTGTGCCTTGCTGCCCCTTCTGTCACTAGGAAAGGTCACCGCACGGTATGAACCCAAAACCAAGCACTTCTCCCATTGCAAGAATCATAGATCTAGTTGGCCAAACAAAACCCAAGACTTGGAGAGACTTACAAGGATATCAAATCATGCATATAAGAAATAAGCAAAGACTCAAATATAAATCATAGATAATCTGATCACAAATCCACAATTCATCGGATCTCGACAAACACACCGCCAAAGAGGATTACATCAGATAGATCTCCATGAAGATCATGGAGAACTTTGTATTGAAGATCCAAGAGAGAGAAGAAGACATCTAGATACTAACTACGGACCCGTAGGTCTGAAGTAGACTACTCACGAGTCATTAGCGAGGCGATGTATGTTGATGTAGAAGCCCTCCAACTCCAAAGTCCCCTCCGGCACGGCACCGGGAAGGGTCTCCAGATGAGATCTCGCGGAAACGGAAGCTTGCGGCGGCGGAAAAGTGGTTTCGCGGACGCCCTCATTTTTTCTGGGATTTTAGGGAATATATAGGCCAAAGACCTAGGGCAGGGGAACGCCAGGGAGGCCACAAGCCTAGTCGTCGCGGCCCCCTGTCCGCGGCGTCAGGGCTTGTGGGCTCCCTGTGGGCCTCCTGCCTTGGCCCTCAAATCCCCCGATCTTCTTCAGATCTGGTAAAATTTATTTCGGGGATTTTATTCCGTTTGGACTCCATTCCAAAATCAGATCTGAAAAGAGTCAAAAACACAGAAAAAACAGGAACTCGCACTTGTCACTGAATTAATAAGTTAGTCCCAAAAAGATAAAAAAAGGTATATAAAACATCCAAAGTTGACAAGATAACACCATTAAACTATCAAAAATTATAGATACGTTTGAGACGTATCAATCCCCAAGCTTGAGATCTTTCCACTCTTTATCCCATTGTCCAAGAGAACATCACCCAAAACTTGAAAACTTCACAACACAAAACTTAAACAGAAACTCGTGATATCATTAGCACAAGAAAACAAACTACCAACTCTTTAGTTACTGTAGCAAACTTGATTTCTATTTATATTGGTGTTAGATTACTGTATTCTCACTTTTCCATGGCTAGTACCCCCCGATACTATCCATAGTTTCATCAAAATAAGCAATCAACACAACAAAAACAGAATCTGTCAAAAACGGACTAGTCTGTAGAAATCTGTATACTTCGTATACTTCTGATATCTCAAAACTTCTGAAAAATTACGACAATTTGGGAAATTGGCATATCAACCAACAAAAAAAAGAATGAACTCAAAATCTCTTTCTGGATAAGAATGAAAAATAATTTCATGAGCGGAAAGTTTCTGTCTTTTTTCAGCACGATCAAACAACCATCACCAAACTAGTCATAAAGGTTTTACTTGGCTCAAACACAAAAAGAAACACAAAAAACACAATCATAACATAATAATGATGGTGTGGACGCAACAAAATAAAAATAAAAAAAGCAAAGATAAATTCATTGGGTTTCCTCCCAACAAGCGCTATTCTTTAACGCTCTTAGCTAGTCATAAGGCGATAGAATCACGTATCGTCGTCTTTGGTGCTCAAACTATAAGTAGCCCTCATCATGGATTCATAAGGCAATATAATTTTCTTTCTAGGAAAATGTTCCATGCCCTTCTTTAATGGAAATTGAAATCTAATATTCCCTTCCTTCATATCGATGACAACACCAATAGTCCTTAGGAAAGGTCTACCAAGAATGATAGGACACGTCGGATTGCCATCAATATCAAGCACAATGGAATCCACAGGTACATAGTTCCTATTTGCAATAATAAGAACATCATTGATCCTTCCCATGGGTTTCTTAAAAGTAGAGCCCGCAAGATGCAAATTAAGAGAGCACTCATCAATCTCATTGAATCCTAGAATATCACATAAAGTCTTTGGAATGGCGGAAACACTAGCACCAAAATCACACAAAGCATTGCATTCATAGTTTTTTATCTTGATTTTGATAGTAGGTTCCCACTCATCATGAAGTTTTCTAGGGATAGAAACTTCCAACTCAAGTTTCTCTTCAAGAGATTTCATCATAGCATCGACGATATGATCGGTAAAGGCCTTGTTTTGGCTATCAGCGTGTGTAGAGTTTATTATGGATTGCATCAAGGAAATACATTCAATCAAGGAGCAACTATCATAATTGAATTCCTTGAAATCCAAAGTAGTAGTTTCATTACTACTCAAAGTTTTGATATCCTCTACTCCACTTTCAATGCTTTTAGCATCAAGATAGATAGACTCCGAATCATTGGGGCATTTCTCAACCAAAGTGGATTCATATCCAGCCCCGTCATCATTAGGATTGACATTGGAAAACAAGGATTCAATGGGAGTCACACCAAGCACTTTAAGATCTTCGTGATTCTCATCACATATTTCAGGTTTAGGAGCCATTTTATTGACTAAGGTGGCCTGTTAATCAGAAATATGGCCTACCAATTTTTCAAGACGAGCAAACTGAGAATTTAACGCAAGGAATTCTTTGACCATATCACCAACTTCTTTATTCATAAAAGCCATAAAAGAATTTTGCTCCCTTAGTTCTCCATGATAGTAACTATTGTGATCGAACTGTGTAGACATGAAGCCTTTAACACTAGTTTCAATCTCTTCCAACCTTTTGTAGTAAGCATCATAATCCTTTGGTTGGGCCATACAGGTCTTAGCAGGCAGACAAGCACACAAACGAACAGAAAGGAAGCAAAAGAAAAGGGCGAACGAAAAAGGAAAATATTTTTGTAAATTTTTGTTTTTCAGAAGTGGGGGAGAGGAAAATGGGAGGCAAAAAAGTAAATGCAAGAGATGAGTTTGCGACAGTTACTTGGATAAGCTTCACTTAGAACAGTCCCCGGTGCCAGAAATTGACACGTTGGAGGAAGACTATTCTTGACTTGATGCTCCCCGGCAACGGCGCCATAAATTGGCACGTTGACGGGAGACTATTCTTGGCTTGATCCTCCTTCCCGGCAACGGCGCCGAAACTCTTCTTGCCACCTCTTGAGCTTGCGTTGGTTTTTCCCTTCAATAGGAAAGGGTGATGCAACACAGTAGCAGTAAATATTTCCCTCAGTTTGAGAACCAAGGTATCAATCCAGTAGGAGTATCAAGCCAAGTCTCCAAAGTACCAAAGCAAAAACAGCAAACTTGCACCCAACGCTACAAAGGGGTTGTCAATCCCTTCACGATTGATTGCAAGGTGAGATCTGAAGGTGGAAAGTGCAACAAAGTAAAAGTGTGGAGCTGAAAATATGATGTGAAGTAGACCCGTGGGTCATAGTATTCACTAGAGGCTTCTCTCATGATACCAAATATTACGGTGGGTGAACGAATTACTGTCGAGCAATTGATAGAACCGCGCAAAGTCATGACGATATCTAAGGCAATGATCATACATATATGCATCACGTCCGAGACAAGTAGACCGATACTTTCTGCATTTACTACTATTACTCCACACATCGACCACTATCCAGCATGCATCTAGTGTATTGAGTTAATAACAAACAGAGTAATGCCTTAAGCAAGATGACATGATGTAGAGGGATAAATTCATGCAATATATAAACCGCATCTTTTTACCATTGATGGCAACAACACGATGCGTGCCTCGCTACCCCTTCTTTCACTGGGTTAGGTCACCGCACGGTATGAACCCAAAACCAAGCACTTCTCCCATTGCAAGAATTATAGATCAAGTTGGCAAAACGAAACCCAGAACTCGAAGGGAATTACAAGGATATGAAATCATGCATATAAGAGATCAATCCAGTTTGAGAACCAAGGTATCAATCCAGTAGGAGTATCAAGCCAAGTCTCCAAAGTACCTGTGCAAAAACAGCAAACTTGCACCCAACGCTACAAAGGGGTTGTCAATCCCTTCACGATTGATTGCAAGGTGAGATCTAAAGGTGGAAAGTGCAACAAAGTAAAACTGTGGAGCTGAAAATATGATGTGAAGTAGACCCGGGGGCCATAGTGTTTACTACAGGCTTCTCTCATGATAGCAAATATTACGGTGGGTGAACGAATTACTATCGAGGAATTGATAGAACCACGCAAAGTCATGATGATATCTAAGGCAATGATCATACATATAGGCATCACGTCCGAGACAAGTAGAATGATACTTTCTGGATCTACTACTATTACTCCACACATCGACCGCTATCCAGCATGCATCTACTGTATTGAGTTCATAACAAACAGAGAAACGCCTTAAGCAAGATGACATGATATAGAGGGATAAATTCATGCAATAGATATAAACCACATCTTTTTACCCTTGATGGCAACAACACGATGCGTGCCTCGCTACCCCTTCTATCACTGGGTGAGGTCATCGCACGGTATGAACCCAAAACCAAGCACTTCTCCCATTGCAAGAATTATAGATCAAGTTGGCCAAACGAAACCCACAACTCAAAGAGAATTACAAGGATATGAAATCATGCATATAAGAGATCAGAGGAAACTCAAATAAGATTCATAGATAATCTGATCATAAATCCACAATTCATCGGATCTCGACAAAAACACCGCAAAAGAAGATTACATCGGATAGATCTCCATGAAGATCATGGAGATTTTTGTATTGAAGATCAAAGAGAGAGAAGAACCATCTAGCTACTAGCTATGGACCCGAAGGTCTGTGGTGAACTACTCACGCATCATCGGAGAGAAGCCCTCCATGTCTGAATCCCCCTCCGACAGGGCACCATAATGTGCCCAGATGGGATCTTGCGGAGACAGAAGCTTGCGGCGGCGGAAAAGTATTTTCGTGGCTCTCTCTCGTGGTTTTAGATTTTTCGGGGATTTATGGCGGAAGAAGTAGGGAAAAGGAGCCACGGGGGGGGGGGGGCACAAGCCTGCTTAGCGCGCCCCCAGGCCGCGGCTAGGGGGCTTGTGGCATCCCCTGGTGCCCTTTGCCTTGGTTCTCAAGCTCCTTGCATATCTTCTGTTCCGGAAAAAAATCTTTTCGGAGGTTTTATTCCATTTGGACTCCGTTTAATATTCTCCTCTGAAAAAGGTCAAAAACACGGAAAAAACAGGAACTGGCACTTGGCACTGAGTTAATAGGTTAGTCCCAAAAAAGATATAAAAATGCATACAAAGCATCCAAAGTTGACAAGATAATAGCATGGAACCATCAAAAATTATAGATACGTTGGAGACGTATCAAGCATCCCCAAGCTTAACTCCTGCTCGCCCTCGAGTAGGGAAGTGATAAAGACTGAATTTTTGATGTGGAATGCTACCTAACATATTTGTCCTTTGCAACTTCTTTCATGTGACATGAATGTTCAGATCCGTAAGATTTAAAACAATAGTTTGCTATTGACATGAAAACAATAATACTTCAACCAAACTATCAAGGTAATCATGAACTTTCAAAATAACAAGGCCAAAGAAAGTTATGCCTACAAAATCATATAGTCTGGCTATGCTCCATCATCCCCACACAACGAATTTAAATCATGCACAACCCCGGTATTGGCCAAGTAATTGTTTTCGCACTCTTACTTTCTCAAACCTTTTTCAACTCTCACGCAATGTATGAGCGTGAGCCATGGATATAGCACTTTAGGTGAAATAGAGTGTGGTGGAGGTTGTGAGGCAAAAAGGAGGAGATGGTCACATCGACTCGGCGTATCAAAGGGCTATGGAGATGCCCAGCAATAGATATCAATGTGAATGAGTAGGGATTACCATGCAATGGATGCACTTAGAGCTATAAGTGTGTGAAAGCTCCAAAGGAGAACTAGTGGGTGTGCATCCAACTTGCTTGCTCACGAAGACCTAGGGCAATTTTGAGGAAGCCCATCATTGGAATATACAAGCCAAGTTATATAATAAAGATTCCCACTAGTATATGGTGGCGACAAAACAAGAGACTCTCAATCATGAAGAACATGGAGCTATTGTGAAGCACAAGTGTGGAAAAAGATAGTAGCATTGTCCCTTCTCTCTTTTTCTCTCTTTTTTTGTTTGGGCTCTTTGGCCTCTTTCCATTTTTTGTGGGCATCTTTGGCCTGTTTTTTTTATTTCCTCACATGGGACAATGCTCTAATAATGATGATCATCACACTTTTAATTACTCACAGATCAATTCTTAGAACAATGATGACTCTTATAGGAAATGCCTCGGCAGTGTACCGGGATGTGCAACGATCTACCTTAGCATTTGACGTTGAAATATCTCGCTAGCTATGTTACGATCATGCAATGGCAATATGAAAGTGACAGCACAAGTCATGAGACGGAATGGTGGGAGTTGCATGGCAATATATCTTGGAATGGCTATGAAAAGGCCATAATAGGTAGGTATGGTGGCTGTTTTGAGGAAGGTATATGGTGGGTTTGTGCACCGGCAAAAGTTGCGCGGCACTAGAGAGGCTAGCGAAGGTGGAAGGTGGAAGTGCATCTATACCATGGACTCACATTAGTCATGAAGAACTCATATACTTATTGCGAAAGTTTTTATTAGTAATCGAAACAAAGTGCTAAACGCATACTCCTAGGGGAAGGGTTGGTAGGTGTTAACCATCGCGCGATCCTGACAGCCACACAAAGGATGACAATCAATAATTCAATTATGCTCCGACTTCCTAACATAGCGTTTGATCATACGTGCATGCTACGGGAATCACTAACTTCAACACAAGTATTTCTAGATTCACAACACCCTACTAACATAACTCTAATATTACCATATCCATGTCTCAAAACTAATTGAGAGGAATCAAACTTCTCTTTACTAATCAGTGCACAAGAGTATGGAAGTTTTATTATATCCTTTTTGGATGCCTATCATTTTTAGGACTACTTTCATAGCACAAGCCAATTACCAAGTTACTCAGAGAGAGCACTCTCAAAAAGATATAAGGGAAGATTGAGAGTTATTATTTCTCCAAAATATGACCCGCCGTGATCTAAAAAGATCTTAGTGAAGCACTAGAGCAAAGTTATCTAGCTCAAAAAGATATAAGTGAAGCACATGCGAGCTAAATTGCCTAACTCAAAAGATATAAGCGAAGCTTAATGAGTATTCTAGCAAATTCACAATGAGTGCATTTCTCTCGCAAAAGGGTGTGCAGCAAGGATGATTGTGACACAACAAAAATAAAAGACTCCTATAATACACGACGCTCCAAGCAAAACACATATAATGTGGTGAATAAAAATATAGCTCCAAGTAACGTCACCGATGGATTGAAGACGAAAGAGGGGATGCCTTCCTGGGGCATCCCCAATCTTAGGCTTTTTGCTGTCCTTGAATTTGGCTTGGGATGCCTTGGGCATCCCCAAGATTGAGCTCTTTCCACTCTTTATTCCATTGTCCATGAGAACATCACCCAAAACTTGAAAACTTCACAACACAAAAGTCAAACAGAAACTCGTGATATCATTAGCACAAGAAAACAAACAACCAACTCTTTATGTACTGTGGAAAACTTGATTTCTATTTATATTGGTGTTAGATTACTGTATTCTCACTTTTACATGGCTAGTATCCCCCGATACTATCCATAGTTTCATCAAAATAAGCAATCAACACAACAAAAACAGAATCTGTCAAAAACAGACCAGTCTGTAGCAATTTGTATACTTCGCATACTTCTGGTATCTCAAAATTTTTGAAAAATTACGCCAATTTGGGAAATTGGCATATCAACGAGCAGCAAAAAGAATCAACTCAAAAGTTCTTTCTGGATAAAAATGAAGAATAATTTCGTGAGCGAAAATTTTCTGTCTTTTTTCAGCACGATCAAACAACCAGCACCAAAGTATTTTCGTGGCTCTCTCCCGTGGTTTTGGATTTTTCAGGGATTTATAGGCGGAAGAAGTAGGGCAGAGGATCCACATGGGGCCCACAAGCCTGCTAGGCGCGCCCCCCAGGCCGCGGCTAGGGGGCTTGTGGCCTCCCCTGGCGCCCTCTGCCTTGGTTCTCAACCTCGGTGCGTATCTTTTGTTCCGGAAAAAAATCTTTTCAGAGGTTTTATTCTGTTTGGACTCCGTTTAATATTCTCCTGGGAAAAGGGTCAAAAATACGGAAAAAACAGGAACTGGCAGTTGGCACTGAGTTAATAGGTTAGTCCCAAAAAGATATAAAAATGCATACAAAGTATCCAAAGTTGACAAGATAATAGCATGTAACCATAAAAAATTATAAATACGTTGGAGACATATCAGTGCCCCACTCTGGCTCCTATTTTTACCCGTGACGAGGAAATTCCAAAACAGAAGTCGTTTTGCAAGTTCTCAAGGCGGAGCCGCCGCCACCCTCGGTTCTTCTTCGGGAGGGCTAATGTGGAGGCTGTTTTGGCCTCCGGAGAGGGGAAATCGTCGCCATCGTCATCACCATCACCACTCCATCATCCTTCCATGGCTTCTCCCATCATATGTGAGTAATTCCCTATTCTAGGTGAAGAGGATGGGAGAGATTGGATGAGTTAGATCATGTAATAGTTCGTCGGAATGTTGGGGGCATGTTGCCTATCATCTACTATGGTGTTTATCATCTTTGCTACTACTCGTTACTCTTAATGCTTGTCACTTTGGGCCCAAGTGCCATGATTTCAGATCTGAATACCTTATGTTTTCATGAATATATTTGTGTTCTGTATCCTATCTATGAGTAGTATGCACCTATTATAGTCCGGAACCGGAGATCCCAATGGTGAAAGCTTGGGACACCAAAGGGGATGGGCTATAGTTTGAGGATTCCATGTATCCATTGATTGTTAATGCTTTGTTCCGGTGCTCTTTGACAGGAGCACCTTAATATCCATAAGTTCCATTTGGCCCCGTTGATAGCGGGATGGTAGTACAAAAGATGTCGTGCAAGTTCTTATTGCAAGCACGGATACATGCCTGATGTTTGATATATGCCTAGATGATCATTACCTTTCTATGTGCCTTGCCCCAAGTTAAATACATGATATCTCTCATCCATGACCAACCATCCATCTCCCTAGCCTACAATGTTTTAATCCTATTGGTCACAAGTAGTTTTACTTTCGTTGCCTTGCCACTATTATTTTCGTTGCCACCATCACTTCCATATCACCGTTGCTACTAATATTTCGTTGCCAAGCAAGTATCTTCCAGGTGCGGTTGAATTGACAACTCAACTATTAAAACTTATAAATATTCTTTGGCTCCCCTTGTGTCAAATCAATAAATTGGGTTAACTTACCTGCGAAGACTGTTGAGATCCCCTACACTTGTGGGTTATCAGCACCCAGGCGACCTGGGGGCGCGGTCTGCATGCCGTCCGCGCAGGGAGGCCATTTGGGTGATGGGTCCAACCTCCAGTGCCCCTCTTTGGCCTATATGACCCTCGTGACCTAAAACTCCCGAGGAGAAAAAGAGTTTTTCGCAGTTCCGCCGCCGCATCGCGGTGGAAACCTACACAGAAGAAAAGACCTTTCCAGCGGACAAATTCCATCAGGGAGAACTCCTCCCGGAAGGGGAGATCATCCTCATCGTCATCACCATCGTCACGGGCATCATCGAGATCATCGTCACCATCATCATCATCACCAACACCATCTCCATCTTCGCCCCATCTCACTTTACCATTGCAATCGGAGTTGTACCTTGCACTATTCATCCCCTCTACTCTACCGGTGTTGATTACTCTTTTGTGGTGAATACTATTGAGTTTTGTTGGAGAATTATTGTTATGACCAGATTGATCATCATATTTTCATCCCCTCTGATCATGATCTCTTTTATGTCTTGTGAGTAGTTCCCTTAGTTCTTGAGGACATGGGAGAAGTCTAGTTGCTAGTAGTCATATGATGTTGAAGTAATACGTGTTGATTGATATTTAAGTTATGGTGTTATTCTTCTACTGGTGTTATGTGAACGTCTACTACATAACACTTCACCTTTTTAAGGACCCTGAGGAATGCATCGTGTAAAAAGAATTCTTATGGTGAGTTGCGAGAGTGGCAGAAACTTGAACCCCAGTTCACATACTTTTGCATGAGGGAGTGTTGGATCCTAAAGCTTATAGATATGGTTAGGATTTGCCTTAATTTCTCTCTTGTATTTGGAGATGCTTGCAAGGGGTTTAATCATAAGAATGTACTTGTCTTAGCCTAGACGATGCACTAGTAAAGATCGACCCATATAACACTTATCAATACAAAACATAGTACTAGACGGAATATGGCGAAAGCACATGACTATCTCTCCCGTGTTTCCTCAGGAACGCCTTAGTCTTTATAAGTTTAGTTCCTCGAATTATCCTTTGTGTTCAAAAGGATTGGGCCACTTGCTGTACCTCGGCACCATTTACTTTCCTTGCATTTATTTCCTTGTTGCTTATACAAGCAAACCCATAAAAAGTTACCTTTCATTGCTTGCAGTTATTCCTTGCTCAAGATCGCTTGTGAGTACCGTCTACTCCTCATTGGGCTTGACACTATTACTTATCGAAAAGGCTAAGATAGATCCCCTAAACTTGTGGGTCATCAACTGCTCGGGTGAAAGCCTGACCAGTGCTGCCGGCTGACGACGATGGCGCATGCAGCGTCATTATCCTCCTTGGAGGCGTCGTTGGGAACATTACAGCCAGTTCTTTCGGATCAAGTTCTTCGGGTGAAAGCCCAGATCCTGCTGTAGTGTCGGGCCATGGCGTCGCCTTCAACACCGTTCCCCTCTTTATGGCACCGTCTTGAAGACTTTGATCCCTTTGGTGCTTCCTACGACTGGACATGCACGATGGTTGCTGTGGCAGCGATGACGGCATTGAGCAATATCAGAGGCGTGTTCTACCGTAGCTCACCGTCTGAGCTGGAGTTGCACTGCCTAGTTTGGTTTGTGTGGAGTGTTCAGCTGCAGCTATTAGGGCTGTTTTTTTTTCTTTTCTTTGATCTTCGGATCTTTGGTCCTAGGACCTTCATCACCTTGTCGTTTTCAGTTGCTTCCTGCTATTATCAACGAATGCCAGCGATGCTGGATCTTTTAAAAAAGATTTAAATTTTCCCGTCGAGTATATAATATATGCTAGTAGGTACAAGATCAAATATATATAACATTGGCATATATAAGTCATTTTCGAAGTAATAACTCAACCTACGAACCGAGCTCTCGAGTGTGTTAGCATTCTTGTCCAATGGCTCCAGGATAGGAATAACTTCACATAATTTTTCAAGATTTTATATGATAATAATGTTTTCATTTATCAACTCAGACTCCTTTTTCTTATGGTGGTGGCCCAACTAGACTTTCTATAACATGAAAGGAATTCAAAGCATTACTAACTAGGAAGTTTCCCTTGATGGTGGCTAGCACATATTTGAACCAAGCTGATAATCCAATGTAGAACTTTCTAAGGACTAAAGTTGCTGAGCACTTGGTTGTAGCATCATCATTTAAAAACCACGCATCTTTTGAACTCTTTCCTCCCCCTTGTTTGAAGGTAGTAATTTTGATCTCGGGTGTGGGAATCTTACCCAAGTTTTCTATTACAACTACCAAACAGGAAAGTAACTATGGGTTCAAAATCTTAACCTTTTGTAGTTTTTGATAACTTTGTAAAACTATAGAATGAAAGCTAAATAAGATTTAAAAGAAGAAAGATAACAAAAGTGAAGCAAAACCTAGTGCAGAAAAATGTACCTCGACAACAACTGCAGAAACTTGGTTGATGGCAAGTTGACATGAAGTAAAAAAATTATCATGACACGTACCTCCCTAGCAACAACGCTAAAAACTTGGTCGAATGCCTGGGATAGGGTGTTGGGCTCCCAGGTGGATTTTATATCACGTTGCAAGCTCCCCACAGTTGAGAAACCTAGGTATAAGCCCATAGAGGTACTGCTATCCAACAATAGTTGAATGCTTTGCAAAAGAAAAACTTCACTTGTGTCCCCAACAAGCCTAACAAGGGTTGTCAACCCTTGCTAGTTTTTTTCGACTTGTTACCGTAGGGCAAAGACAACCACAAACTTTTCCTTTATTCCAAACACAGATACAAATGAACAAATATACAATGTCTAACCCTTTCTTGTCTTACTAGTTATACAAGGAAATTAAAATATAATATGGGAGAATTTTTTTATATTTTGGAATAAAACAAAACTGGAATTAACCCAACATGTAAACATTGTGGTAGCTAATTCCTATGCTAAAACTATACCGCGGTTCATAGATTTACCGAGTGTAACTCTCTAAAGCATAAAAGTGGGTAAGTAACATAATTATGTGAAAAGTTGCATAACAAAATATTTCATGCTCATGGCAGACATATAAATGTGTTGACTCTACATAGCCAACATATCTCTAATGCTATTAAACCAAGATCCTCTATACATCTGATAACTGAATATTCTCTCCATAGATCTAGATCCCTCCACACCATTTGGACATTAAGTGTGGACACACGTAGTTGCATTTAGCAAGATTACATACTGTTGTGTTCACTAGATTTCAATGAACTCTCTAATAAACCTTAATCTTTAGTGGCAACTTCTATATAAAATCTTTTTCCACTTTTTGTCACCAAGGTAGATTATTTGCAAGGTTAAACCCAAATAATGCACACATCTTTTACTATTGATTACCGATCTAAACTGGAATACACAAGCAACCGAAATAAATATACATTTATAGATGAAACATAAAGGCACGCATAGATCTATACATACATAAACAATTCGTGACATGATCAACATGATTGTTACAAATACATAGACTAACCATTCATGTAGGGTAGATGGTATGGCTATTGTATTGAACATCTAAACACATCAAGATGGAGAGATCATAACTTTCGCTACAGCCATGAACCCATAGTCCATAGGGTGGTCTACTCAGAACTCATGTTAGAACACGAGGGGAGGTCACGGAAGAAAATGAAGATAACCTCAAAAGCACGATGTGACAGTGGTAGAAAAATACTCAATAATTAGGTCTCGGGATATCGACAAATATGTAGGCCATTGAGCACCGGAGGCACCGAGGGAGTGCGCACATGAGACATACGCCTCCATGGCCCTTGGACCCTATGGAGCCCTTAAGGGGGTCTACCCCCTCTTAGAGTATGAAACTTCGAGGACCTTTTCCTGAAATACTTAAAACGCCAAAACATGAATTAGCACGTGACATTAGATTAATATGTTAGTGCAATAGAAATTATGCCCAAAGTGTATGCAATTTATAGCATGTAACATGAATCATACAAAAAAATTATAGATACAATGGAGACATATCAACCCTCCACACCCCTTTAAACTTCGGGTCGGACTACACTAGATCAGCCTAATGTAAAGCGAGTTGACAATTTTCCACGGGATGTTTGTGGACAAATGAATTAGTCTTGGTATGTTGAAAGAATGCGGAACACAATATGAATTTTCCCTTTTACAATTAGGTTGAGGAGAGGGTGCAATGGAAGGCAAAGTCCAAATTGTCATTGTGGAGCTCAGAGATAAGGGCTTGAGGCTTAGAGCGGTATGAAAATATGATAGGGTATTGATCATTGATCTACCCATCCACATACCACCAATGTGACCATAACATAGTATGGATTTGGGAGAGAAGGACTTTGGCATTCCGTGTGCCCTTGCCATTTTCATTTGGTGCATAGGTTTGAGTTCTCCACGGTGATACGTGGAAGTGAAGTTTGAGAAGCTTATTACTCTTGGGTGCTTGGTACAACAAAGCTTGTTCTTCTTGGGTGCTTTGGCATCCTAGAAGCTTGGTGGTGCCTCACAGCTCAATCATTGTGGTGTAAAGCTCTGGGAAAGCATCGGGGTCTCCAATTAGGTTGTGGATTTTCCTGAGCATTTGAGGTCATCTCGGAGCCACAATACATTGCGGTGAAGCTTCGTGGTGTTGTTAGGAGCCTCCTGTTAAGTTGTGGAGATTGCCGCAACCTTGTTCGTATGGGTTCGGTGACCACCTTCAATGGTCCTTTAGTAGAATCACGACATCTTGCATTGTGCAAGGGCGTGAGGAGATTACGGTGGCCCTAGTGGCTTCTTGGGGAGCATTGTGCCTCCACATCGCTCCAAATGGAGGTTAGCATTTGAAAGGGTGTGAACTTTGGGATACATCGTCGTCTTTGTGTGCCTAGGTTATCTCTTACCTGAGCCCTTTATTGATGCACTTTACTTTGTGATCAACATATTGTTTATTGTTATATATCTTGTTATAAATTAGTTGTTTATCTTGGTTAGAACAAGTTGTTGGTGCAGATAGGTGAGCCTAGTTGTTTTAGGTTTTGTGCTTGACTAATTAACTGTTAGTTCTATTCCGCATTTTTTCAAGCCTAATCCGTAATTATTTTAAAGCGCATATTCACCCCCCTATAGATGACATACACGTCCTTTCAACATGATCATTGCCGTTAATATCACATAACTATGCACATTTCTATCAATTGCCCAACAATAATTTTTTTACCCACTGTATGCCTACTACATGAGAGATGCCATTAGGGAAAACTACGCCCCACGTCTATTCACTTGTAAGTTTACAAATTCTACAATTACCTCGCTGCCTTTATTTACCTTTTATTTCCTTTGCAATTATAAACTTTCATCTAGACACTTTACTTGCTTGCAAATAACAAGTCCAAGGGGATTGATAACCCTCTTGCCCGTGTTGGGTGCAAGTGTTTGCTTCTTTGTGTGGGGGCTGGTTGTTACTCCTATTGGTTCGATGAACCTTGGTTATCTACTGAGTGAAATACTTATATATATATTTTGTTGCATCATCCATTCCCTTCATGGAAAATCCAATGCATTTCCCAAGTTTCAGCTATCTCGAGGTTGAGGTTTTCCCGTGCATCTTGTGGCTAGTTTGTGATGGATGAGTTGGAGCACCCGTGTAGGATTAAATCTTTCAGAAAGCCATTCCAGTGATTATGTGGAAACTTGGAAATTCTTTAACACCCGATTATAGCAAACTTTAAGTAAACTCAAATAAAATACATCAACTGTGTGCGTAACCACGATCGTATCTTCTTGTGAGGTTTAAACCAAGAAAGGAAGACGATGGGGTTATGATTGACTTGTAAGTAGGTGTTCATGATCACGTTTTGATCATTAATAGTTCATGTACATTTATGCTTAGATCACTCTTCTTATTTTTGTACTCGTAAGTTAGCCATATATCAAATGCTTAGTGCTTGCTGCAACCTCACCAGTTAACCATACCTCACCCATTAAGCTTTGCTAGTCTTTATACCCTTGGAAATGAGATTGCTGAGTCACCGTGGCTCACATATTACTACAACAAGAGTTTAAGGTACATGTAATACAATGCTTTGACGTGAGAGCGATGCTTGTTTTATTTAGAGTTCTTCTTTTTCTTCTTCTTCAACGATCATAGGATGGGTTCAAGGTCGAGAATCTGGGATAGCAAGAAGGATGTCGCTTTTATCGTTTGATATCAATCGTAGTCGGACCCTCCTTTTAGGTATGATGATTATTATTGTAGGATCGAAAGTATGTCTGGAGGGGGGGGGGTGATTAGACTACTTGACAAGATAATTTTTTTTTCTTATCCCAATTTTACTTGAGAGGCAGCTACGACAATTATAACAAGTCAAGTACACCCTACACATGGAGTTCTAATAGTATACCAGCGGAAGTATAGCAGCGGAAAGTAAACATGCAAGTGTAAATAGAGGAGTAAGGTAGGGAGATCAAACGCATGAGGTTGACACAGTGAATTTTGGCATGGTTCCGATAGGTGGCGCTATCGTACGTCCATGTTAGTGGAGACTTCAACCCACAGAGGGTAAGGCTACGAGAGTCCATAGAGGGATCCACCCACAAAGGGTCCACAAAGAAGCAGTCTTCTCTGTCCCACCGCAGGTTTCGTCCACAGAGGACTAGCCTTACTCACGGTAGATCTTCACGAAGTAGGCGATATCCTTGCCCTTACAAACATCTTGGTTCAACTCCACAACACGAAGTAGGAGGATCCCAAGTGACACCTAACCAGTCTAGGAAGCACCACCCTCCAAAATGTAATAGATGGGGTAGATCAGTGAACTCCTTACTCTTGTGCTTCTAAAGATAGTATCCTCAACACAAATCACTCTATCACAAAATATGCATGGGTAGGAGAGGATGATTTGGTGGAAAGCAGTTTGGGGAGGTTACAGATCAAGTTTCAAATGATTGGATTGGAATACCTTGGTCTCAACACATGGGTAGGTGGTTCTCTCTCAGAAAATGGATCTGGAAATGAAGTGTGTTCTGACTGCTTCTCCCACAAATGAGAGGTTGGTCAAGGGGTATATATAGGCAGCAGCTAAAATCTAACCGTTACACACAAAAGAGGAAACTCGACGATACCGAAGTTGGAAACATGGCGGTACCGACTAGCACTAAAGGTGTGAACTTTTGAATCTCGTTGAGACCGATATACACAACTCGGTGGCACCGAAAAGGTGACTAACGGTTAGATGGAAAAACTCGGTGGCACTGATACCAAACTCGGAAATTCCGATTTTGTGTATCTTGGTAACAGAATGTTGGTCACACTGAACTCGGTAGCACCAATGCAGTTTCGGTTGCACCGATTTGGTGGGAATGGCTAGGGTTCTGTATGAGATTCAAACTCGGTGGGTCCGATATGGAAATGTTGGTGATACCGAATTTGTGAATGTGGCACCTGACATAGTGGATATGTGGGAAAAATGACTGAGTGTTTTGGTGGCTAACTTTGAGCATTTGAGCAATCAACTCAGTTTACTAGCTCACCCCCTTTTAATAGTATTGGCTTTCCTATGGACTCAAAAGTGATTTCTCACAAATATAAAATGAAGAGTCTTCTAGCTTGATGCTTGAGCCAACATTATTCCTTTCTTGCATCAAGGGGTACTCCACATAAACCTTAAGCCATAGCATCTTTTGAACTTTTCCGAAATATACTTGGAAAACACATTAGTCCAATGATGCACATGTTGTGATCAATTATCAAAACCACCCTAGGGAGCTGAAAGGACGTGGATGTCGCCTAGAGGGGGGGGGGGTGAATAGGCGCTTTAAAATAATTAATGTTTAGGCTTGAACAAATGCGGAATAAAACTAACGTTTATTATGTCAAGCACAAAACCTCAAACAACTAGGCTCACCTATGTGCACCAAGAACTTATGCTAAGCAAGATAAATAATAAGTGATAGCAAGATATATGACAAGAGACAATATGGCTATCACAAAGTAAAGTGCATAAGTAAAGGGTTCGGGTAAGAGATAACCGAGGTACGCGGCGACGATGATGTATCCCGAAGTTCACACCCTTGCGGATGCTAATCTCCGTTGGAGCGGTGTGGAGGCACAATGCTCCCCAAGATGACACTAAGGCCACCGTAATCTCCTCACGCCCTCGCACAATGCAAGATGCCGTGATTCCACTAAGGGACCCTTGAGGGCGGTCACCGAACCCGTACAAATGGCAAACCTTGGGGGCGGTCACCGAACCCGTACACGTGACAACCCTTGGGGGCGGTTACCGGTACCCGTACAAATTGCTCGGGGCAATCTCCACAACCTAATTGGAGACCCCGACGCTTGCCCGGAGCTTCACACCACAATGATTGAGCTCCGAGACACCACCAAGCTTCTAGGATGCCAAAGCATCCACGAAGAACAATATCTAGGGTACTAAGTACCAAATGTAGTAAGCTTCTCAACTTCTCACTTCCACGTATCACCGTGGAGAACTCAAACCGATGCAACTAATGCAATGGCAAGAACACACGAAGTGGTCAAAGTCCCTCACACTCAAATCCCTCCACAACAACGAAAGTTATGGAGAAATATGAGAGGAAGAACAAGGAGCTCACAAAGAACTCCAAGATCTAGATCCAAGGGGTTCCCCTCACATAGAGGAGAAAGTAATTGGTGGAGATGTGGATCTAGATCTCCTCTCTCTTTTCCCTCAAGAACAAGCAAGAATCATTGAAGGGATTGAGAGTTAGCAAGCTCTAAGAATGTCAACAATGGAGGTAGAACAAGAGCTCAACGAATGGATGAGACCAAGGGGGAAGAAGACCCCCTTTATATAGTGGGGGGAAGGAATCACACCGTTACCCCCACTTACAGCCCGAGCCCAGCGGTACTACCGCTGACCCTCCGGCGGTACTACCGCTGGCTGTAGCGGTACTACCGCTGACCCTCCAGCGGTACTACCGCTGACCCTCCTGCGGTACTACCGCTGGCTGCAGCGGTACTACCGCTGAGCCCATGGTAGCGTAAAGATACTACCGGGCCAACCACCGCCAAGAAAGTCTTCACAAAAATGTCCGACGCAGTACAACCGCAAAGATGACGGTAGTAAAAACTTGGAGCGGTACTACTGCTGGCCAGGGGCGGTACTACCGCTGGGACAGCGGTACTACCGCCAGCTCGAGCGGTACTACCGCTAGGTCCAGCGGTACTACCGCTCGCCACTGAAACAGCCATAACTTTCGCATACGAGCTCCGAATCGAGCAAACCCAAGCTTGTTGGATTCAAGACGACAAGAGCTATCCAAACCCAATCTTAAGACCATGCAGATATGAAAATGCCAATGATATAGAGATGTGAGTCCTCTATGAATGAAGAACCGGCAAAAACTCCAACATCGAAAACATCATAGTAGATGCATATGGACTCCGTTTTCAATGAACTCGAGCTTGTCACGAAGATGACCACAAGATCTAAAAATCACAAAGAGGAACACCAAACAAGAACCAAGAAGTATGATGCAAGGATGCAAATGGTTTGAGCTCTCAACGAACGATACGATCAAGCTACTCACTTGAGAGCCCCCCTTGATAGTACAACAACCTATCCTAAACAGAAAACCTATCAAGGGCAAACCTATACCTTGCACCTCGTCCTCTTGAGCTAGATGAGGATGATCTTGGCTTCCTCAAAATGGACCACCTTTCTTGATTGCATTGGCTTGATGAAGACTAGTTTATTGCTCCCCCATACTCACTATGGGTGAGCCACTCTTCAGCATATCTTCAAAAGTCCATTGCCACCACAATGGACGGCAAGCTTCAAGCATGATATCTTCGTGCTGATCCACTTGAACTTGCACATCGCAATCTTGATGACGATCACAACTTGACGTCATACTTCATGGGTTGTATGAGATCTTCCCATTGACGCAAGCCCATGGAAACACACCTAACCCCCACATAGAACTCTCACGAAGACCATGGGTTAGTACACAAACACGTAATGGACAATGCTTACCATACCATGGGATCACTTGATCCCTCTCGGTACATCTTGTACGCTTTGTGTGTTGATCATCTTGATTTACTCTTTGTCTGAGATCTTGATCAACCATGTGTCTCTATGACCATTCTTTGGATAATACCTTGAATACCATCTTGGTCATCATATAAACTCCTTGAACCCAACAGATGGACTTCAAGAAGTGCCTATGGACAAATCCTATAAATGTAACTTAAGGCAACCATTAGTCCATAGGAATTGTCATCAATTACCAAAACCACATATGGAAATATATGCTTTAACAGGAGCAATTCGGATTTCAATCTCCCCCTTTTTGGTATTTGATGACAACATATAGATCAAAGCTTCTACAAAAGATATAATCAATGATTAGCATCGACACTTTGAGAAGTATGTGAAAAGCAAGAGCTCCCCCTAAATTTGTGCATTATTTAAAATTTGCATTTGAATGCAAATGCACAATCAATTAGGATCATGCGTTACTCTTCCATGTCACATACATCTTGGTGGTGCATAAAAATAATAACATTGCACATGACACCAACAAGATAGGTGAGTGATCATCACAAGGATAGCTAAGAGATGATATCATAGCATCACATGGCATAAAGTGTATGATCAATCACACAAATAGGATAAAGTTATCCAATAACCAATTTTTTGAAACCAAATGAGAGCAAATTATGTCAAAATCTCTGTCTGACACGAAGTCTATGATCTATACATTTCTCCCCCTTTGGCAACAAGTTGCCAAAAAGTTCAAAAGTATAGAACTACTCGTCTCTCTGGGCAGCTGATGATGGAGTCGATAGAACAACGTCTGCGAAGGCTTCTGCTGAATGTCCTGGAACTAGAGGAGTTGATATTGAAGGAGCTTGAGCTGGAGCTGGTGCTGAAGGTGCTGAAGCTTGTCGTGAAGATGTCTGACCTATCTCCTAAGCTGGAACAGCAACTGACCGAGGCCTAGTGCTAAACCTAGTAGTAGTGGGAGGAGGAGACTCATCCTCATCCTCATCATCATCATCATCTTCATCTTCATCTTCATCTTCATCTTTTGAGCATGGAATCTCCACAGAGTCAACTTCGTGTTGAAGCTATTTGACAATGGTGGTCAACTCAGTTACCTTCACATCCATGTTGTGGAATTTTATCTCCAGAACTCTTTCAAGACTCTTCTGATTTTGCATGATCTCTTGGATGTTCTTCTACATGCCTTGGACAGTGCTCACTACAAATGCCATTTTCTCAGCTTGAGTTATGAGCTATGGAACTAGAGGTGGCCTATTTCTAGCAGCTTCAGCCTCTCCTGCCTCGCTGCCATTCTTGCTGCAGCTGATTTGGGATGATAGTCATCCATCACAACATCATTATCTTCAAATTCAGGCTGAAGAGGTAGATGTGGATGATCAAGTAGATATGCATCTTGCCTAGCTTGGCATTGATGAGCATCTGAATGTAAGGTGCATATCCACGGGATCTCTTCTGATCCGCAGCAATTCTCCGGATAGTCTCAACTATCAAGTCCATCACTCTTAATCTGCTATGGGTGTCTAGCAGGTGTAGTACGCTGATAGAATATCCTCTCATCATCTTATCATCACCTGACTTAGGCATGACGGTGTATCGCAATATAGTGTTTGTCGTAGAAATGCCAGCTTGAAGAAAGTACATCGAACAAAACTTGTGACTGGCTAAGTACTGATGTGGAATGGTCTTGTACATATTGGCCATGGAGTTGTGATTTTGCTTAGCTTCTGCATACACGTCTACATATGATTCTTCCTGCTTGGGGGCACCAATAATAGCATCCCATTCATCAATTGTGGCTTCGTACTTGTGACCATCAGTCATCCAGACTTAAGAGTAATCATAGAAATGAACAATTACATAGAATTACATGATCAAATCGTCATTCCATGGGGTCATCTCTTTCCCGACAAATTCTTCTATGTCAACTAGTCTGAAATTCTCTTGAACATGTGGAAAGAAATTCTCATTTTCCTTGATATATGCCAGTCGACATACCTCATATCACTCACAGAAGGACTCTTGTCATACAACATAGTCTCATAAAAATCTTGTTGTTCCTTGGTGTGTGATACGTCCCAAACGTATCTATAATTTCTGCTTGTTCCATGATCTTTTGGGTGATATTGTTATATGTTTTGCTACACTTTTATATCATTTTACACATATTTGGACTAACCTACTAACTTAGTGCACCCAGTGCCAGTCTCTGTCTGTTGGTGTCTATTTTGCATGGGATTTTACCCAATTTTCCGAAGCCTGAAAAAATCCAGAAAAATATATAAAAAAATCAGCGAAACAGAAGCTTCGGGATCACCGAAGGAGGGCCAAAGGGGGGCGAGGGGCCTCCCACACGGCCTGCTGGCGCGGCCAGGCCCTAGGTCGCGTCACGAGTTCGCCTGGGTGGGCCCCATCTCCTCCGGTGCCCTCCTTTGGCCTATATTTAGTGTTCCATGAGTAACCCTCACAGACTTTCTGGAATCGCGAATTTCTCAATCGTTCCGCCGACGCAGCGCTTCCAAGATCGGGAGTGTCAGGAGACCTCTTCCCGGTACCCTGCCGGATGGAGGATTGTCCTCCGGGAGCTTCTCCACCACCATGGACGCTTCCCGGACGTGTCGTGAGTAGTCATCCTTGGACCATGAGTCCATGACCAGTAGCTATGTGATGTATTCTCTCCAATCTTGTGCTACGATGGTTACTCCTTGTGAGCTGCCCTACATGTTCAAGGCATCTACGTAATCCTCTTGCTTTTTCTATGCTCGGTTTGTTGGGATCCGATGGATTAGGAGATTATGTTCAGATTGTTATGAATTATATATTTGATTATCCTTTTATATTATGTTCCTTAGTGATTCATGCATGTTCTCCGTTGCTTTTTATTGCTTTGGCCAAGTAGTAGATCGTGACTCCAAAAGGGAGCGTTATGCATGATTGTGGGTTCGGGCCCTCGATGTCTAGCTTGAGTGACAGAAACATGAGACTAGGGGATGTGCTTGTTTCCACCAGGGAGAAAACAATGGTGCTTGTGACCACGGTTGCAAGGATTGTTTACCTTATGCATAGTTCGTTAATGCAGTTGTCCGTTGCTTTGAGTTTACACTTTGGGTGGGGCTCGCAACTTAATACCGGAGAGATGTTCTGAATAGATATATCAAGGTGGATGATTAGTAAGTAGATGCTGATGAATAAATGGTCTACTTGTCTTGGCGTACTGCCCATTACTATTGAACCTCTAATTATCATGGTGATGTCCATCTATGAGAGGAGATTTGGATCTACTTACCCTTGTAGGTCACACAACAGGAAGCGTTAAGAAACGTGGTTGATGTAGTGGAACGTCCTCACGTCCCTTGATCCGCCCCGCGAACCGTCCCACGAACCGTCCCACGATCCGCTCCGATCTAGTGCGAAACGGACGGCACCTCCGCGTTCAGCACACGTACACCTCGACGATGATCTGGGCCTTCTTGATCCAGCAAGCAAGACGGAGAAGTAGATGAGTTCTCCGGCAGCGTGACGGCGCTCCAGTGGTGGTGAAGGATCTACTCCTGCAGAAATACGATCTAGAGGTAAAACTATGGTGTCTAGATTTGAGTTACATGTGGCAAAAGTTGTCTCAAATCAGCCCTAAATCACCACTATATATAGGAGGGAGGGGGAGGAGGCTTGCCTTGAGGGCTAAGCCCTCAAGCGTGCACCGGCCAGGGAGGAGGAGGAGTCCTACTCCAATCCTAGTCCAACTAGGATTGGAAAGTGGAGTCCTTCTCTCCCTTCCCACCTTTTTTTCGTTTCTTTAGTTTTTTCTCTATGGCGCATAGGCCTTCTTGGGCTGTCCCACCAGCCCACTAAGGGCTGGTGCGCCACCCATAAGTCCTTTGGGCTTCCCCCGAGAGGGTTGCCCCCCTCCCGGTGAACTTCCGAAACCTATTCGTCACTCCTGGTACATTCCCGGTAATGCCCGAAAACTTTCTCATAACCAAATGAAGTCATCCTATATATCAATCTTCGTCTTCGGATCATTCCGGAAACCCTCGTGTCGTCCGTGCTCTCATACGGGACTCCGAACAACATTCGGTAACAACGCATATAACTCTGCGGGTTCGAGAACTATGTACACATGCCCCGAGGTACTCCTCAGTCAATATCCAATAGCGGGATCTGGATGCCCATATTGGATCCCACATATTCTCTGAAGATCTTATCGGTTGAACCTCAGTGTCAAGGATTCATATAATCCCGTATGTCATTCCCTTTGTCCTTCGGTATGTTACTTGCCCGAGATTCGATCGTCGGTATCCGCATACCTATTTCAATCTTGTTACCGGCAAGTCTCTTTACTCGTTCCATAATACAAGATCCCGTGACTTACACTTAGTCACATTGCTTGCAAGGCTTGTGTGTGATGTTGTATTACCAAGTGGGCCCAGAGATACCTCACCATCACACGGAGTGCCAAATCCCAGTCTTGATCCATACTAACTCAACGGACACCTTCGGAGATACCTGTAGAGCACCTTTATTGTCACCCAGTTACATTGTGACGTTTGATGCATACAAGGCATTCCTCCGGTGCCAGTGAGTTATAAGATCTCATGGTCATAGGAACAAATACTTGACATGCAGAAAACTAGAGCAATAAAATGACACGATCAATATGCTACGTTCATAGTTTGGGTCTAGTCCATCACATGATTCTCCTAATGATGTGATCCAGTTATCAAGCAACAACACTTTGCACATAGTCAGAAAACCTTGACTATCCTTGATCAACTGGCTAGCAAACTAGAGGATTGCTAGGGACATTGTTGTGTCTATGTATCCACACATGTATCTATGTTTTCATTCAATACAATTATAGCATGGATAATAAACGATTATCTTTAAATAGGAAATACAATAATAACTATTTATCATTGCCTCTAGGGAATATTTCCAACAGTCTCCCACTTGCACTAAAGTCAATAATCTAGTCCTCACATCGCCATGCGATTTACATTGTAATAAATCGAACACCCATACAGTTCTGGTGTTGGTCATGTTTTGCCCGTGGAAGAGGTTTAGTCAGCGTGTCTGCTAAATTCAGATCCGTGTGCACTTTGCAAATATTCACGTCCTCTCCTTCGACGTAGTCGCGGATGAGGTTGAAGCGTCGTTTGATGCGTCTGGTCTTCTTGTGAAGCCTTGGTTCCTTTGGTAAGGCAATGGCACCAGTGTTGTCACATAACAGAGTCAATGGATCTAGTGCACTTGGCACAACTACAAGATCTGTCATGAACTGCTTCATCCGGACACCCTCCTTTGCGGCCTCCGAGGTAGCCATGTACTCCGCTTCAGATGTAGAATCGGCTACGACGCTCTGCTTGGAACTGCACCAGCTTACGGCTCCCCCATTAAGAATAAATACGTATCTGGTTTGCGACTTAGAGTCATCCGGAATGGTGTCAAAACTTGCGTCGACGTAACCTTTTACGACGGGCTCTTTGTCACCTCCATACAAGACAAACATTTCCTTAGTCCGTTTCAGGTACTTCAGAATATTCTTGACCTCCGTCGAGTGATCCACTCCTGGATTACTCTGAAACCTGCGTGCCATACTTATGGCAAGCTGACGTCTGGTCTAGTGCACATCATTGCATACATGATAGAACCTACGGCTGAAGCGTAGGGGACGAAACTCATTTGTTCTCTAGATTCCGTAGTTGCTGGGCACTGAGTCTTACTCAATTTTATACCTTGTAATACTGGCAAGAACCCTTTCTTGGACCGATCCATTTTGAACTTCTTCAAAACTTTATCAAGGTATGTGCTTTGTGAAAGTCCTATCAGGCGTTTTGATCTATCCCAATAGATCTTAATGCCTAGAATGTAGGCAGCTTCTCCTAGGTCCTTCATAGAGAAACTTTTATTGAAGTAATCCTTTATGCTCTCCAAAAACTCCACGTTGTTTCCAATCAGCAATATGTCGTCCACATATAATATTAGAAACGCCACAGAGCTCCCACTCACTTTCTTGTAAATACAACATTCTCCAACTACTTGTATAAACCCAAATGCTTTGATCAACTCATCAAAACACTTATTCCAACTCTGAGATGCTTGCACCAGTCCATAAATGGATCGCTGGAGCTTGCGTAATTTGTTAGCATTCTTTGGATCGACAAAACCTTCGGGTTGCATCATATACAACTCTTCCTTAAGAAAACCATTAAGGAACGCCATTTTGACATCCATGTGCCAGATTTCATAATCGTAAAAGGCAGCTATTGCTAACATGATTCGGACGGACTTAAGCATCGCTACCGGTGAGAAAGTATCATCTTAGTCAACTCCTTGAACTTGTGAAAAACCCTTTGCCACAAGTCGAGCTTTATAAACGGTCACATTACCGTGTGCGTTCGTCTTCTTCTTATAGATCCATTTGTTCTCAATAGCCTTGCGGCCTTCAGGTAGTACTTCCAAAATCCACACTTTGTTCTCGTACATGGATCCTATTTCGGACTTCATGGCCTCCAAACATTTGTTGGAATCTAGGCCCACCATTGCTTCTTCTTAGTTCGCAGGTTCATTGTTGTCCAACAACATAATTGTTAAGACACGATTACCGTACCACTCAGGAGCAGTACGTGATCTTGTCGACCTGCGAGGTCCGATAGCAACTTGATACGAAGTTTCATGATCATCAACATCAACTTGCTCCTCAACCGGCGCCGCAGCAACATGGGTTTCCCCTTGCCTTGCGCCACCTTCAAGAGGGATTAGAGGTTCGACAACCTCATCAAGTTCTATCTTCCTCCCACTCAATTCTTTCGAGAGAAACTCCTTCTAAAGAAAAGCTCCGTTTTTAGCAACAAACAATTTTCCCTCGGATTTGAGATAGAAGGTATACCCAACTATCTCTTTTGGATAACCTATGAAGACGCACCTTTCCGCTTTGGGTTCCAGCTTTTTAGGCTGAAGCTCTTTGACATAAGCATCACATCCCCAAAATTTAAGAAACGATAACTTTGGTCTTTTGCCATACCACAGTTCGTATGGTGTCGTCTCAACGGATTTTGATGGTGCCCTATATAAAGTGAATGCAGTTGTCTCTAATGCATAACCCCAAAACGATAACGACAAATCGGTAAGAGACATCATAGATCGCACCATCTCTAATAAAGTACGATTACGACGTTCAGACACACCAATACACTTTGGTGTTCTAGGCGGTGTCAACTGTGAAACAATTCCACATTGTCTTAAGTGAGCACCAAACTCGAAACTCAGATATTCACCCCCACGATCAGACCGTAGGAACTTGATCTTCTTGTTATGATGATTTTCAACTTCACTCTGAAATTGCTTGAACTTTACAAACATTTCAGACTTGTGCTTCATCAAGTAGACATAACCATATCTACTCAAATCGTCAATGAAGGTGAGAAAATAACGATATCCGCCGCGTGCCTCCACACTCATCGGACCGCACACATAGGTATGTATGATTTCCAACAACTCACTTGCACGCTCCATTGTTCCGGAGAACGGAGTTTTAGTCATCTTGCCCATGAGGCATGGTTCACATGTGTCAAGTAAATCAAATTCAAGTGACCCCAAAAGTCCATCAGCATGGAGTTTCTTCATGCGCTTTACACCAATATGACCTAAGCGGCAGTGCCATAAAAACATTGCGCTATCATTGTTAACTCTAACTATTTTGGTCTCAATATTATGTATATGTGTATTATCGCTATCAAGATTCAATATGAACAATCCTCTCACATTGGGTTCATGACCATAAAAGATATTACTCATAGAAATAGAACAACCATTATTCTTTGAGTTAAACGAGTAACCGTCTCGCAATAAACAAGATCCAGATATAATGTTCATGCTTAACGCAGGCAATAAATAACATTTATTTAATTTCATAGCTAATCCTGATGGTAACTGAAGTGAAACTGTGCCGACGTCGATTGCATCAACCTTGGAACCATTTCCCACGCGCATCGTCACTTCATATTTCGCCAGCCTTCGCTTATTTCGAAGTTCCTGTTTCGAGTTGCAAATATGAGCAAAAGAACCAGTATCGAATACCCAGGCACTACTACCAGAGCTAGTTAAGTACACATCAATAACGTGTATATCGAATATACCTGATTTTTCCTTGGCCGCCTTCTTATCAGCCAGATACTTGGGGCAATTGCGCTTCCAGTGACCCATACCCTTGCAATAATAACACTCCATTTCAGGCTTAGGTCCAGCTTTGGGTTTCTTCGTCAGATTGGCAACAAGCTTGGCGCTCTTCTTGGAATTACCCTTCCTTCCTTTACTGTTTCTCTTGAAACTAGTGCTCTTATTCACCATCAACACTTGATGCTCTTTACGGAGTTCTGACTCTGCGACTTTCAGCATCGCCAATAACTCGCCGGGTGACTTGTTCATCCCTTGCATGTTATAGTTCAACACAAAGCTATTGTAGCTTGGTGGCAGTGATTGAAGAATTCTATCAGTGATAGCCTCTTGCGGGAGTTCAATCCCCAGCTCAGCTAGACGGTTTGAGTACCCAGACATGTTGAGCACATGTTCACTGACAGACAAATTCCCCTCCATCTTGCAAGCATATAATTTATCGGAGGTCTCATACCTCTCGATCCGGGCGTTCTTCTAAAAGATAAACTTCAACTCCTGGAACATCTCATATGCTCCATGACGCTCAAAGCGACGTTGAAGTCCCGGCTCTAAGCCATACAAAATTGCACATTGAACTATTGAGTAGTCCTCCTTACGTGTTAACCAAACGTTCTTAACATCTTGGTCAGCCGTAGTGGGTGGTTCATCTCCTAGTGCAGCATTAAGGACATAATCCTTCTTCCCAGCTTGCAAGAGCAACTTAAGATTACGAGCCCAGTCTACTAAGCTGCTTCCATCATCTTTCAACTTATCTTTCTCTACGAACATATTAAAATTCAGGGTGACTGTCGCGTGAGCCATTTGATCTATAACACAAATATTTTCAAAGTGGACTTAGACTATGTTCAAGATAATTAGAGTTTAACTAATCAAATTAGTTGCTAAACTCCCACTCAAAAAGTACATCTCTCTAGTCATTTGAGTGGTACATGATCCAATTTCACTAACTCAAGTCCGATCATCATGTGAGTTGAGGATAGTTTCAGTGGTAAGCATCTCTATGCTAATCATATCAACTATACGATTCATGCTCGACCTTTCGGTGTCATGTGTTCCGAGGCCATGTCTGCACATGCTAGGCTCGTCAAGCTTAACCCGAGTGTTCCGGGGGTGCAACTATTTTGCACCCGTTGTATGTGAACGTTGATTCTATCACACCCGATCATCACGTGGTGTCTTGAAACGACGAACTGTAGCAATGGTGCACAGTCGGTGAGAACACAATTTCGTCTTGAAATTTTAGTGAGAGATCACCTTATAATGCTACCGTCATTCTAAGAAAAATAAGGTGCATAAAAGTATTAACACCACATGCAATTCATAAGTGACATGATATGGCCATCATCATGTGCTTCTTGATCTCCATCACCAAAGCACCGGCACGATCTTCTTGTCACCGGTGCCACACCATGATCTCCATCAACGTGTCGCCATCGGAGTTGTCATGCTACTTATGCTATTACTACTAAATCTACGTCCTAGCAATAAAGTAAACGCGTCTGCAAACACAAACGTTATTTTAAAGACAACCCTATGGCTCCAGCCGCTTGCCGTACCATCGACGTGCAAGTCGATATTAACTATTACAACATGATCATCTCATACATCCAATATATCACATCACGTCATTGGCCATATCATATCACAAGCATACCCTGCAAAAACAAGTTAGAGGTCCTCTAATTGTTTTTGCATGTTTTACTTGGCTGCTATGGGTATCTAGTAGATCGCATCTTACTTACGCAAAAACCACAACGGAGATGTGCAAATTGCTATTTAACTTCTCCAAGGACCGCCTTGGTCAAAACCAATTCAACTAAAGTTGAAGAAACTAACACCCACCAGTCATCTTTATGCAACGAGGTTGCATCTCAAGCGATGAAACCAGTCTTTCGTAAGCGTACGAATAATGTCGGTCCAGGCCGCTTCAATCCAACAATACCGCCGAATCGAGAAAAGACTAAGGAGGGCATCAAATCAAACATCACCGTCCACAAAACCCTTTGTGTTCTACTTGAGATTACATATACGCATGAACCTAGCTCATGATGCCACAGTTGGGGAACATTGCATGGGAAACATAAAATTTCCTACGCGCACGAAGACCTATCATGGTGGTGTCCATCTACGAGAGAAGATTTGGATCTACATACCCTTGTAGATTGCACAGCAGGAAGCGTTAAGAAACGCGGTTGAAGCAGTGGAACATCCTCACGTCCCTCGATCCACCCCACGAACCGTCCCAAGAGCCGTCCCACGAGCCGTCCCGCGATCCGTCCCACGATCCGCTCCGATCTAGTGCCGAACGGACGACACCTCCGTGTTCAGCACACGTACAGATCGACGATGATCTCGGACTTCTTGATCCAGCAAGCAAGACGGAGAAGTAGATGATTTCCCCGGTAGTGCGACGACGCTCCAGTGGTGGTGAAGGATCTACTCCTATAGGGCTCCGCCCGAGCTCCGCATAAATACGATCTAGAGGTAAAACTAAGGTGTCTAGATCTGAGTTGCACGTGGCAAAAGTTGTCTCAAATCAGCCCTAAATCACCACTATATATCGGAGGGAGGGGGAGGAGGCTTGCCTTGAGGGACAAGCCCTCAAGGGTGCGCCGGCCAGGGAGGAGGAGGAGTCCTACTCCAATCCTATTCCAACTAGGAATGGAAAGTGGAGTCCTTCTCTCCCTTCCCACCTTTTTTTCTTTGGTTTTTTATCTATGGCGCATAGGCCTTCTTGGGCTCTCCCACCAGCCCACTAAGGGCTGGTGCGCCACCCATAAGTCCTTTGGGCTTCCCCCGGGAGGGTTGCCCCCCTCCCGGTGAACTTCCGGAACCCATTCGTCACTCCTTGTACATTCCCGGTAATGCCCGAAAACTTTCCGATAACCAAATGAAGTCATCCTATATATCAATCTCTGTCTCCAGATCATTCCGGAAACCCTCTTGATGTCCGTGATCTCATCCGGGACGCCGAACAACATTTGGTAACCACGCATATAACTCAACTATACTAAAACATCGCCGATCCTTAAGTGTGCAGACCCTGCGGGTTCGAGAACCATGTAGACATGCCCCGAGGTACTCCTCGGTCAATATCCAATAGCGGGACCTGGATGCCCATATTGGATCCCACATATTCTCTGAAGATCTTATCGGTTGAACCTCAGTGTCAAGGATTCGTATAATCCCGTATGGCATTCCCTTTGTCCTTCGGTATGTTACTTGCCCGAGATTCGATCGTCGGTATCCGCATACCTATTTTAATCTCGTTACCAGCAGGTCTCTTTACTCGTTCCGTAATACAAGATCCCGTGACTTACACTTAGTCACATTGCTTGCAAGGCTTGTGTGTGATGTTGTATTACCGAGTGGGCCCGGAGATACCTCTCCGTCACACGGAGTGACAAATCCCAGTCCTAATCCATACTAACTCAATGGACACCTTTGGAGATACTTGTAGAGCAGCTTTATAGTCACCCAGTTATGTTCTGACGTTTGATGCACACAAGGCATTCGTCCGGTGCTAGTGAGTTATATGATCTCATGGTCGTAGGAACAAATACTTGACACGTAGAAAACTATAGCAATAAAACGCTACGTTCATAGTTTGGGTCTAGTGCATCACATGATTCTCCTAATGATGTGATCCAGTTATCAAGCAACAACACTTTGCACATAGTCAGAAAACCTTGACTATCCTTGATCAACTGGCTAGCCAACTAGGGGCTTGCTAGGGATATTGTTGTGTCTATGTATCCACACATGTATCTATGTTTTCATTCAATACAATTACATCATGGATAAGAAACGATTATCTTTAAACAGGAAATATAATAATAACTATTTATCATTGCCTCTAGGGCATATTTCCAACAGGGGTATCCAAGGAGGGGCGAGAAGTATATACATCAACTCGTCATCAAGCGAATTTCTGGCGCCATTGCCGGGGACTCCACTCTTCAAGATAGGGGAGTTGCACACCATATTTTACCTTTGCTTTTTAGTCTTGCTAGTTTGCTTTCTAGTTTTTGCTTTAGAGTGCTATACCAAAAACCACAAAAAATTAATTGCTTTGTTCTTGCTTGTTGCCGTTGCTATGGGTTCCACTGAGAACACCAAGTTGTGTGACTTCCCTAGTCACAACAACAATGACTTTATCTGCACTCCTATTGCCGCTCCTGCCACTGAGGCCACGTCCTATGAGATTAAACCTACTTTATTGAACCTAGTTATGAAAGATCAATTCTCCGGTGCTGGAGATGATGCTGCCTTGCACTTGAAATTTTTTGTTGAGCTCTGTGATATGCAAAAATATAAAGATGTAGATGGTGATATTGTTAAACTTAAACCTTTTCCTTTCTCCTTGAGAGGAGGAGCCAAAGTGTGGCTTCAATCTTTGCCAAGGAATAGCATAGATTTTTGGGATAAGTGCAAATATACTTTTATTGGGAAGTATTACCCGCCTGCTAAGATTATCCAGTTGAGGATTAACATTATGAATTTTAGGCAACTGGATAATGAACATGTTGCTCAAGCTTGGGAACGTATGAAATCTCTTGTTAAGAATTGCCCTACTCATGGTTTGACTACTTGGATGGTTATCCAAAGTTTCTATGCAGGATTGAACTTTACCTCGCGGAATCTGTTAGACTCGGCCGCGGGAGGAACCTTTATGTAAACTACACTTGGTGATGCCACAAAGCTATTGGATGAGATGATGACAAATTATTCTCAATGGCACACCGAGAGAGGTCCAACAGGTAGGAAGGTAAACTCTGTTGAGGAGATCTCCTCCCTTAATGATAAGGTTGACATGATTATGACTCTACTCACTAAGCAAGGTCCTATTGATCCTCATGATGTTCCTCTAAATTCTTTGGTTTCTCAAGAGAGAGAGCAAGTGGATGTTAATTTTATTTCTAGGAACAACTTCAATAACAACACTTATAGGAGTAATTTTGGTAGCAATCCTAGACCGTTCCCATCCAACAACTACGGGAATAGCGACACCTACAGTAACACTCCTAATGATAGAAGAATGCCTAGTTACAAAAAACTTTTAGAGATAGAGAAGGATACAAAGAATTATATGCACATCCAATGTGAACAGAACAAGGCCTTCTCTCGACAATTAGATGATCATTCTTCTTTCTTGCAAAACATAGGAAGGCAACTTGAGATCCTGAATAGCGAGATTTCCAATCTCCAAACTAGACTCACCACCTCGGAGACCCAAGTTTCAAATATGTCTCACACACACTCCACTTTGATAAATCAAATGGCAGCCAAACGAGAAGTGGTTGTAACTCAGGAAGAGAAAGAGAGAATTAAGAGCCTTCCTACACAAACTATCGTTGCTACTATACAAGTTGTTGAGGATCTCAAAACTTTTAGCACCCATCGCACTCCTAGTCCCAATGGACCCATTAATGGTGATGCTAATACCTCAACTATAGGACAAGAAGGTCCTATGAACTTGGAGACTACCAAAAGAATGAGTTTAGATGACATAACTACCACTTTAATTAATGGTAGTAACCTTGATTTTGACAATTGTAGTCTCTCCGAAGTCATCACCTTTTTGCAAAGAATGGCTAAAGACCCCCACACTAGTCCACTCAATATTGCCTTCACCAATCATATTACCAATGCTCTTATCAAAGCTTGGGAGGAGAAGCTCAAGCTAGAGTCTTCTATTCCTAGGAAACTAGAAAAGATGGTTGGGACCCTATGGTCAAAATTAAATTGAATAATATCTCTTGCTTTGCTTTGTGTGATGTTGGAGCTAGTGCTTCTGTTATGCCCAAAAGAATGTATGATATGCTTGATTGGAAACCATTTGATCCATGTTCTTTTGGTGTTCGTCTTGTTGATTATTCCGTAAAGAAACCTTTAGGGAGAATTGATGATGTGCTTATTATTGCCAATGATAATTATGTGCCCGTTGATTTTCTTATTATGGACATTGAATGTGATCCTTCATGTCCAATTATTTTGGGACGTCCTTTCCTCCACACCGTTGGTGCTATCATTGACATGAAATATGGAATTATTAAATTCCAATTTCCTCTTAAAAAGGGAATGGAACACTTCCCTAGAAATAAGATTAAGTTACATTATGAGTCCGTTACACGGGCAAGTTATTCTTTTGGAGTTGATAACACTTGATCTTCTTGCATTGTGCCTAGCTCAAAGGCATAAATGAAAGCGCTTGTTGGGAGGCAACTCAATTTGTTTTTACTTTCTGTTTGAGTGGTCTTGATGTGTGTTACTACTGTAGCAACATCATTGTATCTTTATTTTTAAACTTTGTGCCAAGTTATAGCCTCCGATTGCAAGAAAGTTCAAAAATTGTGACATGCTGCCAAGAAACAGATTATGTCTGCTTGACCGAAAAATTGCCAAAAATCACCAGATCATCTGTTTGATCTGAATTGTTTTGAGAGCATGCTCTATATAATTATGTTTCTGGCATATGTTCTGAGTTTTTTGATTTGAGTTGCATAAGTTCCCCGAATAAATTAATTACTACCTGATGTTCTGTTTTTCACAAATTCTGCCATGTTTTGCGTTTTCATTGTTTTGCAAATCCTAAGCTTGCTTTTTATTTGCAAAAACCCTTTGGCATTCATGAGAAGCAGTAGATTTTCATGAAAATCTTTATTTCCAGCACGTATTGAATTATTTTATTAAGGAAACTAACCACTCTAATCAGCTTATGGTGAGTTTTGTATGAAGGGAGTTTTCAAGTATGCGATGGGAGAGATGATGAAAGAAGATACAAGAGTGTCAAGCGCTCAAGCTTGGGTATTCCCCCACGCACCCCAAGAAATATTCAAGGAGACTCAAGCGTCGAAGCTTGGGGATGCCCCTGTGCATCCCCTTCTCTATCAACAATCATTAGTTCGTTCATCTCCATGCTATATTTTTGTCACTTCATATGATATGTGCTATGCTTGGAGCATCCCGCTATTTGCTTTTTAGTTTGATTTTAGTTTAGTTTGCTGGTCATAACAAGTCGTAACCTAGACTACCTTGTTTGGGAGACACACACACTCCATTCCACTCTAGAACACGGTATAGTTTTCATGCTTATCTTTTTCGTGTGCTCCTCATATTTTCGTAGCCACTATCATGCTTAGCTATTAGTCTTCATGCTTATATTTTGAAGAGCTAGTATTTAGGTTGATTTTGTAACTCTCTTGAGTTATCACGCTTATCTTGTTTAGAGAGTTAGCTCGATTCACTGAGTTGTGTGTCTTGCATGAGTAGGTAATTGAGGTTGCTATTTAAGTATAGTAGTAACTTGCAATAGTTTTGAGGTATTGATTTGAGTAATGTTTGGACTATTTGTGCCAAGAGCTTGAGCCTATTAGTGATAGGTGTCATATTTTGGGAAACCCATGTGTTTTTCGAAAACTAAAATTAGTTGAAAACTCTAGCTACTAAATTAATCGCTAACCTCTAGAGGGGTTGGAATATATAGAGTACCCACACATTACCATGAGTCGAGGATGCGCAAGGATAACCAAACCCCCAAAAATTCCTCCTCGGGGTACTTGTCTCTTTGTGAATTTCCTAACTAGATAAAGAGTTACCGATAATAAGCGTATGAGTTCTTCGGCCTAATGTGAGTATTCGATTGTTGGCACTTCCACCATCCATATTTTGCTAGCCTCTTCGGTATCGTGCATTGCCCTTTCTCACATTGAGAGTTGGTGCAAACTCCACCGGTGCATCCAAACCCATGGCATGATACGCTCTGTCATACATAAGCCTCATTGTATCTTTCCTCAAACCAGCCACCATACCTACCTATTAAGGAATTTCCATCGCATTTCTGAGATACATTGCCATGCAACATCCACCATCTCATGACTTGATCTTCATGTCATACATGCTTTTGCTTGATTGTAGAGCCACATGCTAGTTGGGCCTTGCCCTCATTACTACTACATGACGCGCTAGTATCATTGCATATCCTGCTACACTGGCACATGCATATATTTGCATACATCATGATAGTTTTCACCTGTCTTTATGTTGAGTACTTCTTATAAATTGTGATGATTTTTCTTTCTATTTATGTAAAACATAGAGTGTTGCCCTTAAGTGAGGAAAAGATCCCAAAGTGGACAAAACAAAAGATCCCAAAGAGGACTAATGAGAGATAAAAATAAAGAGCCAAAGAGGCCACAAAAAAGAGCAAAAGAAATAAAAAGAGAGAAAGGGGAAACACTATTATTTCTTTTGCATGATCCACACACGTACTCCATTACTATATTGGTACTACATAGACATTATCATTCATGCATAACTATGTGGGGACTCTTACACTATAGAACTTGGTTTGCATATTCCAATGATGAGCCTCCTCAAATGAGCTCTAGGTCTTCATGAGCAAACAAGTTGTATGCACCCCCACTAGTTCCATTGGAGAGCTTACCTTAGCTCAGATGTGCATCCGTTACATGGCAATCCCTTCTCCTCACATCATATCTATCATTTGGCTTTCTCTCGCCTATGGTTGCCCTCATTGATGTGAGACTTTCACACCTTCTTTTCTTCCTTCCCCATCATTATTATATTTTCAATCCTAAGTGCCAACATATCTTGCTTACGCTCATCCATTGCATAAGTGATCAAAATCGAAAGGGAGACGATCATTTTGACTCGTGCCAGACAAGTGGTCTCGGGATGAGTCAAAATAAGATCCAGAAGAAGACTAAGTGTGAGGTTTAGTAGATTGAGTTCTCAATTAAAAAATATTTTCTCTCTGAACCCATCTCCCACTTCTTGCATGCAAGCAACATTTGGAGACATTCGAGTCACGGACAGCGAGAGCTCTTGCACATTTATGTTCTTACTTTGCTAAATTCAATACTAGATATAGACTCTTGCTTGATATTGTCTTGACTTGAATTGCATATCTCACTTGCTTTACTTTCAAGTTCTTATATGTGTTTTAGCATGTCACCACAACAATTATTGTGTTATCATTTATCTACTCGAGCACGAGCACAAATTAAGCTTGGGGATGTTGATACGTCCCAAACGTATCTATAATTTCTGCTTGTTCCATGATCTTTTGGGTGACATTGTTTTATGTTTTGCTACTCTTTTATATCATATTACACATATTTGGACTAACCTACTGACCGAGTGCACCCAGTGCCAGTTTCTGTCTGCTGATGTCTATTTTGCACGGGCTTTTACCCAATTTTCCAAAGCCCGAAAAAATCCAGAAAAATATAAAAAAAATCAGCGAAACACAAGCTTCAGGATCAGCGCAGGAGGGTCAAAGGGGGGCGAGGGGCCTCCCAGGCGGCCTGCTGGCGCGGCCAGGCCCTAGGCCGCACCAGGAGGTCGCCTGGGTGGGCCCCACCTCCTTCGGTGCCCTCCTTTGTCCTATATTTAGTGTTCCATGAGGAAACCTTTACAGACTTTCTGGAATCGCGAATTTCTCCATCGTTCCGCCGCTGCAGCGCTTCCAAGATCGGGAGCGTCAGGAGACCTCTTCACAGCACCCTGCCGGAGAGAGGATTGACCTCTAGGAGCTTCTCCACCGCCATGCACGCTTCTCGGACGTGCCGTGAGTAGTCCTTGGACCATGAGTCCATGCCCTATAGCTATGTGATGTCTTCTCTCCAATCTTGTGCTTCAATGGCTAGTCCTTGTGAGCTTCCCTACACGATCAAGCGATCTATGTAATCCTCTTGCTTTTTCTATGCTTCGTTTGTTGGGATCCGATCGATTATGAGATTATGTTCAGATTGTTATGAATTATATATTTGATTATCCTTTTATATTATGTTCCTTAGTGATTCATGCATGTTCTCCGTTGCTTTTTATTGCTTTGGCCAAGTAGTAGATCGTGACTCCAAGAGGGAGCGTTATGCATGATTGTGGGTTCGGGCCCCTCGATGTCTAGGTTGAGTGACAGAAACATGAGACTAGGGGATGTGCGTGTTTCCACCAGGGAGAAAACAACGGTGCTTGTGACCACGGTTGCAAGGATTGTTTACCTTACGCATAGTTCGTTAATGCAGTTGTCCGTTGCTTTGAGTTTACACTTTGGGTGGGGCTCACAACTTAATATCTGAGAGATGTTCTGGATAGATAACTCGAGGTGGACGATTAGTAAGTAGATGCTCATGAATAAACGGTCTACTTGTCTTAGCGTACTGCCCATTACTATTGAACCTCTAACTATCAAGGAGCATAATCAGCATTGCGGTGCGATCAGAATTATGTCAATTGCCCAACTCTGATTTCTTTACCCTTGCATAGTTGTTTATCATCTTTTGGGATAGAGGCATGACTAGTGAACATCATGTGACTCCAGTCCATATCACCATCATTGTTTACACCTCCATCATTTACCGCTTTCATTTACTTTTCCATTGCAATCATTATTACCTTCCCGCTTGTTTTTTTATCCTTTGCAAACTACAATGCCAGAGAGATTGACAACCTCTCTGTACTCGTTGGGAGCAAAATTATTTGTTGTGTGTGTAGGTCCATGTTATCTACTAGCGCCAGGGTGGAAGACACCTACTTGTTGAGCCTAGGAGTCCTACTAATTCGATAAACCTTACAGTATCTGTGTGAGGGAAATTTGCTGCTGACTGATGACCCACAAGTATAGGGGTCTATCATAGTCCTTTCGATAAGTAGGAGTATCGAACCCAACGAGGAGCATAAGGATCTGACAAGTGGTTTTCAGCAAGGTAATATATGCAAGCACTGAAATTATCGGTAACAAGTAGTTGTGTGGTGAGATGATTCATAGCGAGCAACAAGTAACAAAAGTAGCAATGGTGCAGCAAAGTGGCCCAATCCCTCTTGTAGCAAGGGACAAGCCTGGACAAAGTCTTATAGGAGGAAAAACGCTCCCGAGGACACACATGAATTTCTATCATGCTAGTTTTTATCATGTTCATATGATTCACGTTCGTTACTTTGATAGTTTGATATGTGGGTGGACCAGCGCTTGGGTACTGCCCTTACTTGGACAAGCATCCCACTTATGATTAACCCCTCTCGCAAGCATCCGCAACTACAAAAAAAGAACTAAAACAAAGTCTAACCATAACATTAAACTAGTGGATCCAAATCAGCCCCTTACGAAGGAACACATAAACTAGGGTTTGAGCTTCTGTCACTCTAGCAACCCATCATCTACTTACTACTTCCCAATGCCTTCCTCTAGGCCCAAATAATGGTGAAGTGTTATGTAGTCGATGTTCACATAACACCACTAGAGGAAAAACAACATACAACACATCAAAATATCGAACGAATACCGAATTCACATGACTACTATTAGCATGACTTATCCCATATCCTCAGGAACAAAAGTAACTACTCACAAAGCATAATCATATTCATGACCAGAGAGGTAATGAGTAGCATCAAGGATCTGAACATAAAATCTTCCACCAAATAATCCAGCTAGCATCAACTACAAAGAGTAATTAACACTACTAGCAACCTTACAAGTACAAATCGGAGTCGTGAGATGGAGATTGGTTACAAGAGATGAACTAGGGTTTGGAGATGAGATGGTGCTGATGAAGATGTTGATGGTGATGAGTCCCCTCCGATGAGAGGAGTGTTGGTGATGACGATGGGACGATTTCCCCCTCCGGGAGGGAAGTTTCCCCGGAGGATCGTCCCGCCGGAGCTCTAGATTGGTTCTGCTCAAGTTCCGTCTCGTGGCGGCGGCGAATCCTCGAAAAAGCCTCCCCATGATTTTTTTCCGGACGAAACCCTTCATATAGTAGAAGAGGGGGGCCAGAGGGCCAGCTGGGTGCCCACAAGCCCCCTAGGCGCGGCCGCGCCTAGCAGGCTTGTGGCCACCTGCTGGCGCCCCTCTGGTGCTTCTTCGGCCCAGTATTTTTTATAATTCCCGAAAAAAATCCTTGTTGATTTTTACGGCATTTGGAGTTGCGTAGAACAGGTATCTCAACTTTGCTCCAATTTCGGGCCAGAATTCCAGCTGTCGGCATTCTCTCTCTTCAAGTAAACCTTGCAAAATAAGAGAGAAAAGGCATAAGTATTGTACCGTGAACTGAAATAACAACCCAAGAAGCGATAAATATCAACATGAAAGCATGATGCAAAATGGACGTATCAACTCCCCCAAGCTTATTCCTCGCTTGTCCTCAAGCGAAAGCCTAGCTCAATAAATATGTCCACATGTTTAGGGAGAGAGGTGTCGACAAAACAAGATACGAACATGCATGCATCATGATCATGATCAGAACAACAATACCAACATATAATCTCTCATGTTAAAGTGACAATTCCTTCACAAAGTAAAGTATGGATCAAGAACCATACCGAGAAATAGCAACCGATAGCCTTTAGTCATTGAAGCAATTGCAATTTATCACAACATCAGAAAGAGTCAAATAAGTGCTTGTAAAGCAAATCCACATACTCAATCATCCTTTCGTTCTCTACAATTGCTACAACTCACGTGGTACTCATGAGATCAAAGTTTCAGCTGGACACAAAGAAATATAGGGGCTTATAGTTTTGCCTCCCAACTGCTTACCTCAAGGGTAATGTCAACAACAATAATTCATGAATGCTTACCTCCAAGTTAACATATGAATATAGATCTTTCCCTAGCATATGACATTAACCAAGATAAAGGCAAAACAAGGAATTGGTGAAGATCACCATGACTCTTTCAAGGGCAAAATTTAAAGGTACAAGATAGGCCCTTCGCAGAGGGAAGCAAAGGTTGTCATGCGCTTTTGAGGGTTGGATGCGTGTCCTCTTAGTGTGGAGGAACGTCACTTTATATTGCCTCTTGTGATAAATAACTTTATTATGCAGTCTGTCACTTTTATGTCTGCCTCATCATAGGTTCATACAAAGCTTATTTTCCACACACTAATAGATCATATATATTAGGGAGAAATTTTTATTGCTTGCACCGATGACAACTTACTCGAGGGATCTTATTCAATCCATAGGTACGTATGGTGGACACTCGTGGCAAAACTGGGTTGAAGGTTTATGGATGCACAAGTAGTATCTCTACTTGGTGCGGGAGTTTTGGCTAATATGAGGTGGAAGCAATCCCCACATGCTAAGGGATCTCTAATCATATAACATTGTTCAGAACCAAGCAAACACAATTCATTATGTTGTCTTCCTTGTCCAACATCTACTTCTAGGCATGCAATAGTTTAGTGAGTGTTCACAATCATAGATGGTGTCAAAGATGATATATTTATATGTGAACCTCTCCTTCTTTATCACTTCCTATTAATTGCAACAATGACCAATGTCTACATTTGTCTACCCTCAACAAGTTTCAATCAACATTCTTTTTATATGTGAAGCCATCACTTCCCATAAGATCATTACATGATCTTTCATGCTTTTGTTCTTTCTCACTCTTTTGATCATGGCAAGAGGCAAAGCCCTTCAACTAAGACACTCTTTAATATATGGCTCACGAGGTCAAATACATCGAGGGTGACACAAAGCAAAACTCAAGACTAAAACACTAAGACTTTTAATCTACTAGAGAAAAAGAAAACTAAAAAGGAACAAACTAAAACAAAGGTAAAGGCAAAAGATGTGATGGTGATACGATACCGGGGAAACTCCCCCAAGCTTGGCAAAAGCCAAGGGGATTGTGTTGGAAATACGCCCTAGGGGAAAATAATTAATTAGTTATTATTATATTTCTTTGTTCATGAGAATCTTTTATTATCCATGCTATAATTGTATTGATTGGAAACACAATACTTGTGTGGATCCATAGACAAAACACTGTCCCTAGTAAGCCTCTAGTTGACTAGATCGTTGATCGAAGATGGTCAAGGTTTCCTGACCATAGGCAAGTGTTGTTACTTGATAATGGGATCACATCATTAGGAGAATCATGTGATGGACAAGACCCAAACTATGAACGTAGCATTTTGATCGTGTCGTTTTATTGCTATTGTTTTCTGCGTGTCAAGTATTTGTTCCTATGATAATGAGATCATATAACTCACTGGCATCGGAGGAATACCTTGTGTGTATCAAACATCACAACGTAACTGGGTGACTATAAAGATGCTCTACAGGTATCTTTGAAGGTGTCCGTTGAGTTAGTATGGATCAAGACTGGGATTTTTCACTCCGTGTGACGGAGAGGTATCTCGGGGCCCACTCGGTAATACAACATCACACACAAGCCTTGCAAGCAATGTGACTTAGTGTATGTCACGAGATCTTGTATTACGGAACGAGTAAAGAGACTTGCCGGTAAACGAGATTGAAATAGGTATGCGGATACCGACGATCGAATCTCGGGCAAGTAACATACCGAAGGACAAAGAGAATAACATACGGGATTATATGAATTCTTGACATTGAGGTTCAACCGATAATATCTTCGGAGAATATGTAGGATCCAATATGGGCATCCAGGTCCCGCTATTGGATATTGACCGAGGAGTCTCTCGGGTCATGGCTACATAGTTCTGGGACCCGCAGGGTGTGCACACTTAAGGTTCGATGATGTTTTATGCGTATTTGAGTTATATGGTTGGTTACCGAATGTTGTTCGGAGTCCCAGATGATATCACGGACGTCACGAGGGTTTCTGGAATGGTCCGGAGACGGAGATTGATATATAGGATGACCTCATTTGATTACCGGAAAGTTTTCGGCATTACCGGGAATGTACCGGGAAGTGACGAATGGGTTCCGGATGTTCACCGGGGGGGGGGGGCAGCCCACCCGGGAGAAGCCCATAGGCCTTAGGGGTGCCGCACCAGCCCTTAGTAGGCTGGTGGGACAGCCCAAGAGTCCCTATGCGCAGGAGAAAGAAAAATCAAAGAGAAAAGAAAAAAAGGGGAACTGGGAAAGTGGAGAAGGACTCCACCTTCCAATCCTAGTTGGACTAGGATTGGAAGGGGAGGACTTCCCCCTTGCTTCGACCGACTCCCCCTACCTCCTTTATATACTGAGGTATTAGGGCTGATTTGAGACAACTTTGCCACGGCAGCCCGACCACATACCTCCATGGTTTTTCCTCTAGATCGTATTTCTGCGGAGCTCGGGCGGAGCCCTGCTGGGATAGATCACCACCAACCTCCGGAGCGCTGTCACTCTGCCGGAGAACTCAACTACCTCTCTGTCTCTCTTGCTGGATCAAGAAGGCGGAGATCATCGTCGAGCTGTACGTGTGCTGAACGCGGAGGTGCCGTCCGTTCGGCACTAGATCAGAACGGATCGTGAGATGGATCGCAAGACGGTTCGTGCAATGGATCGCGAGACGGTTCGTGGGACGGATCGCAGGACGGATCATGGGACGGATCGTGGGACGGTTCGTGGGACGGTTCGCGGGGTGGATCGAGGGACGTGAGGACGTTCCACTACATCAACCGCGTTTCTTAACGCTTCCTGCTGTGCGATCTACAAGGGTACGTAGATCCAAATCTCCTCTCATAGATGGACATCACCATGATTGGTCTTCATGCGCGTAGGAATTTTTTTGTTTCCCATGCGACGTTCCCCAGCAGTGGCATCATGAGCTAGGTTCATGCGTAGATGTTATCTCGAGTAGAACACAAAAGTTTTTGTGGGCGGTGATGTGCGATTTTCTGCCCTCCTTAGTCTTTTCTTGATTCCCCAATATTGTTGGATCGACGCGGCTCGGACCGACATTACTCGTATGCTTACGAGAGACTGGTTTCATCGCTACGAGCAACCCCGTTGCTCAAAGATGACTGGCGAGTGTCGGTTTCTCCAACTTTAGTTGAATCAGATTTGACCGAGGAGGTCCTTGGAGAGAGGTTAAATAGAAATTCATAGATCTCCGTTGTGGTGTTCGCGTAAGTAAGATGCGATCCTACTAGATACCCATGGCAACCACGTAAAACATGCAACAACAATTAGAGGACGTCTAACGTGTTTTTGCAGGTATGCTTGTGATGTGATATGGCCAACGACGTGATGTGATATATTGGATGTATGAGATGATCATGTTGTAATAGTTAATATCAACTTGCACGTCGATGCTACGGCAACCGGCAGGAGCCACAGGGTTGTCTTTAAACTATCATTTGCGTTTGTAGATGCGTTTACTACATTGCTAGGACGTAGCTTTAGTAATAGCATAGCATACACGACAACCTCGATGGTGGCACAATGATGGAGATCATGGTGTGGCGCCGGTGACAAGAAGATCGTGTGAGGTGCTTTGGTGATGCAGATCAAGAAGCACATGATGATGGCCATATCATGTCACTTATGAATTGCATGTGATTTTAATCCTTTATGCACATTATCTTGCTTAGAACGACGGTAGCATTATGAGCTGATCTCTCACTAAAATTTCAAGACGAAATTGTGTTCTCCCCGACTGTGCACCGTTGCGACAGTTCGTCGTTTTGAGACACCACGTGATGAGCGGGTGTGATAGACTCAACGTTCACATACAACGGGTGCAAAACAGTTGCACGCGCGGAACACTCGGGTTAAACTTGACGAGCCTAGCATGTGCAGACATGGCCTCGGAACACATGAGACCGAAAGGTTGAGCATGAATCGTATAGTTTATATGATTAGCATAGAGATGCTTACCAGTGAAACTATTCTCGACTCACGTGATGATCGGGCTTGAGATAGTGGATTTTGATAATGTACCACTCAAATGACTAGAGAGATGTACTTTTTGAGTGGGAGTTCTTAAGTAATATGATTAATTGAACTAATTGTCATGAACATAGTCTAATGGTATTTTCGAATTATGATGTAGCTTGCGCTATAGCTCTACTGTTTTTATATGTTCCTAAAGAAAATTTAGTTGAAAATTGATAGTAGCAAACTTTGCGGACTAAGTCTGTAAAACTGAGGATTGTCCTTGTTGCTGCGTAGAAGGCTTATGTCCTTAATGCACCACTCGGTGTGCTCCACCTCGAGCGTCGTTTGTGGATGTTGTGAACATACGGCATACACATTTCTGATGACTACGCGATAGTTCAGTGCAAAATACTAAATGGCTTAGAAGCAAGGCTCCGAAGACGTTTTGAAAACGTCGCAGAACATAAGAGATGTTCAAGGAGATGAAATTGAGATTTCATGCTCGTGCCCTTGTTGAGAGATATAAGACCTCCGACAAGATTCTTTGCCTACAAAGTAAAGGAGAAAAGCTCAAAATCGTTGAGCATGTTCTCAGATTGTCTGAGTACAACAATCGCTTGAATCAAGTGGGAGTTAATCTTCCAGATGAGATAGTGATGGTTCTCCAAAGTCACTGCCACTAAGCTGCTAGAGCTTCGTGATGAACTATAACATATCAAGGATATATAAAATGATACTAGAGACATTCATGATGTTTGACACTGCGAAAGTAGAATTCAAGAAGGAGCATCAATAGTTGATGGTTAGTAAAACCACTAATTTTCAAGAAAGGCAAGGGCTAGAAGGGATACTTCATGAAAAGGCAAAACAGTTGCTGCACTAATGAAGAGACCCAAGGTTAAAACCAAACCCGAGACTAAGTGCTTCTGTTATGAGGGGAACGGTCACTGAGGCGGAGCTACCGTAGATGCTTGGTAGATAAGAAGGTTGGCAAAGTTGGAAGAAGTATATTTGATATACATGATGCTAATGTCTACTTTACTAGTACTCCTAGTAGCGCGAGGGTATTGGATACCTGTTCGGTTGCTAAGTGATTAGTAACAAGAAATGAAAGCTACGGAATAAACGGAGACTAGCTAAAGGCAAGGTGATGATACGTGTTGGAAGTGTTTCCAAGGTTGATATGATCAAACGTCGCACGCTCCCTCTACCATCGGGATTGGTGTTAAACCTAAATAATTGTTATTTGGTGCTTGCGTTAAGCATGAACATGATTGGATCGTGTTTATTGCAATACGATTATTCATTTAAAGAGAATAATGGTTACTCTATTTGCTTGAATAATCACCTTCAATGGTTTATTGAATCTCGATCGTAGTGTTACACATGTTCATGATATTGGTGCCAAAAGATACAAGGTAATGATGATAGTACCACTTACTTGTGGCACTGCCACTTGAGTCGTGTTGGTATAAATTGCATGAAGAGGCTCTATACTGATGGATCTTTATACTCACTTGATTTTGAATCACTTGTGACATGCAAATCATACCACATGAGCGAGGCCTTCTTTTCATTGAGATGAGACAAGATAGTAACTTGTTGGAAGTAATACATTTTGATGTATGCAGTCCAATGGGTGCTGAGGCACGCAGTGGATATCATTATGTTCTTACTTCAATGACGATTTGAGTAAATACATGAGTATTTACTTAATGAATCACAAGTCTGAAATATTGAAAAAGTTCAATTCTGTTTCAGAGTGAAGTTCGTGTAACAAGAGGATAAACTGTCTACGATATGATCATAGAGATGAAAATCTGAGTTGCGAGTTTTGGTACACAGTTAAAACAATGTGGAAGTTGTTTCGCATTTCATGCCACCTGGAACACCATAGTGTGATGATTTGTCTAAACGTCATAGCCACGCCCTATTGGATATGGCGCATACTATGATGTCTCTTATCGAATTACCACTATCGTTTATGGGTTATGCATTAGAGACAACCGCATTCACTTTAAATAGGGCACCACGTATTTCCGTTGAGATGACACAGTAAAGACTGTGGTTTGGAGAAACCTAAGGTGTCATTTCTTGATAGTTTGGGGCTACAATCCTTATGTGAAAAAGTTTCAGTCTGATAAGCTCGAACCCAAAGCAGATAAATGCATCTTCATAGGATATCCAAAACAGTTGGATAAGTCTCCTATCTTAGATCCGGAAGCAAAGTGTTTGTTTCTAGAAACGGGTCCTTTCTCGAGGAAAGGTTTCTCTCGAAAGAATTGAGTGGGAGGGTGATAGAACTTGATGAGGTTATTGAACCATCACTTCAACTAGTGTGTAGCAGGGCTCAGGAAGTTGTTCCTGTGGCGCCTACACCAATTAAAGTGGAAGCTGATGATAGTGATCATTCAGCATCAGATCAAGTTACTACAGACCTCATAGGTCGACAAGGCCGCGTACTACTGCAGAGTGGTATGTTAACCCTCTCTTGGAGGTCATGTTGTTGAACAACAATGAACCTACGAGCTATGGAGAAGCAATGGTGGGCCCAGATTCCGACAAATGGCTGGAGGCCATGAAATCCGAGAGCGAATCCATGTATAAAATAAAGTGTATACTTTGGAAGAACTGCTTGATGATAGTAAGACTATTAAGTAAAGATGGATCTTTAAAGGGAAGACAGACGATGATGGTTATAAGTCACTATTAAGAAAAGCTCGACTTGCCGCAAATATGTTTTCGACAAGATCAAAGAGTTGACTATGATGTGACTTCCTCACTCATAGCGATGCTAAAAGTCAGTTGGAATTATGTTAGTAGTTGCTGCATTATTTGTGAAATATTGCACATAAGAAGTCAAAACATTGTTTCCTCGACGGTTTCCTTGAGGAACGATTGTATGTGATACAATCAGAATGTTTTGTCGATCCTAAGGATACTAACAAGTATGCAAGCTCCAGCGATCCTTCAATGGAATGGTGCAAGCATCTCGGAGTTGGAATATACACTTTGATGAGATGACCAAAGATTTTGGGTTTGTACAAGGTTTATGAGAAACTTGTATTTCCAAGGAAGTGAGTGGGAGCACTATAGAATTTCTGATAAGTATATGTGGTTGACATATTGTTGATCAGAAGTAATGTAGAATTTCTGTAAATCATAAAAGGTTGTTTGAAAGGAGTTTTCAAAGGAATACCTGGATTGAGCTACTTGAACATTGAGAATTAAGATCTATGGAGATAGATCGAAACACTTAATAGAAGTTTCAACAAGATGCATGCCTTGACAAGTTTTTGAAGGAGTTCTTGACTGTGTTGTAAGGTGTGAATTCGAGTAAGACTCAAAACCCGACCACGGCAGAATAAAGAGAACAAACGAAGGTCGTTTTCTATGCCTTGGCAGTAGACTCTAAAGTATGCCATGCTGAGTACCGCACGTGATGTGTGCCTTGCAGCAAGTCTGTTAAGAGGTACAGAGAGTGATCCAGGATTGAATCACTGATCAGCGGTCAAAGTTATCCTTAGTAACTAAATGTACTAAGGATTTTTTTTCTCGATTATGGAGGTGGTTAAAGAGTTCGTCGTAAAGGGTTACGTCGATGCAAGCTTTGACACTAATCCGAAACACTATGAGTAGTGAAACGGATTCGTATAGTAGAGTAGATATTTGGAGTATTTCCGAATAGCACGTAGTAGCAGCATCTATAAGATGACATAAAGATTTGTAAAAGCTCACTCGGATCTGAAAGGGTTCAGAACCTTCGACTAAAACCTCTCTCACAAGCAAGACGTGATCAAATCCCAGAACTGTAAGGGTGTTGGATTCGTTAGAATCACATAGTGATGTGGACTAGATTATTGACTCTAGTGCAAGTGGGAGACTGTTGGAAATATGCCCTAGAGGCAATAATAAATTAGTTATTATTATATTTCTTTGTTCATGATAATTTTTTATTATCCATGCTATAATTGTATTGATTGGAAACACAATACTTGTGTAGATACATAGACAAAACACTGTCCCTAGTAAGCCTCTAGTTGACTAGCTCGTTGATCAAAGATGGTCAAGGTTTCCTGACCATAGGCAAGTGTTGTTACTTGATAACGGGATCACATCATTAGGAGAATCATGTGATGGACAAGACCCAAACTATGAACGTAGCATATTGATCGTGTCGTTTTATTGCTATAGTTTTCTGCGTGTCAAGTATTTGTTCCTATGACCATGAGATCATATAACTCACTGGCACCGAAGGAATACCTTGTGTGTATCAAACGTCACAACGTAACTGGGTGACTATAAAGATGCTCTACAGGTATCTCCGAAGGTGTCCGTTGAGTTAGTATGGATAAAGACTGGGATTTGTCACTCCGTGTGACGGAGAGGTATCTCGGGGCCCACTCGGTAATACAACATCACACACAAGCCTTGCAAGCAATGTAACTTAGTGTATGTCACGAGATCTTGTATTATGGAACGAGTAAAGAGACTTGCGGGTAAATGAGATTGAAATAGGTATGCGGATACCGACGATCGAATCTCGGGCAAGTAACATACCGAAGGACAAAGAGAATGACATACGGGATTATATGAATCCTTGACATTGAGGTTCAACCGATAAGATCTTCGGAGAATATGTAGGATCCAATATGGGCATCCAGGTCCCGCTATTGGATCTTGACCGAGGAGTCTCTCGGGTCATGTCTACATACTTCTCGAACCCGCAGGGTCTGCACACTTAATGTTCGACGATGTTTTATGCGTATTTGAGTTATATGGTTGGTTACCGAATGTTGCTAGGAGTCCCAGATAAGATCACAGACGTCACGAGGGTTTCCGAAATGGTCCGGAGATGAAGATTGATATATAGGATGACCTCATTAGATTATCGGAAAGTTTTCGACATTACCAGGAATGTACCGGGAAGTGACGAATGGGTTCTGGATGTTCACCGGGGGGGGGGGGGGAGCCCACCCGGGAGAAGCCCATAGGCCTTAGGGGTGCCGCACCAGCCCTTAGTGGGCTGGTGGGACAGCCCAAGAGGCCCTATGCGCAGGAGAAGAAAAATCAAAGAGAAAAAAATGGGAAGTGGGAAAGTGGAGAAGGACTCCACCTTCCAATCCTGGTTGGACTAGGATTGGAAGGGGAGGACTTCCCCCCTTGCTTTAGCTGACCCCTTTGGGCTCTCTTGAGAATCAAGGAAGGTCCCTCCCCCTCCCTCCTATATATACTGAGGTATTAGGGCTGATTTGAGACAACTTTGCCACGGCAGCCCGACCACATACCTCCACGGTTTTTCCTGTAGATCGTATTTCTGCGGAGCTCGGGCGGAGCCCTGGTGGGATAGATCACCACCAACCTCTAGAGCGCCGTCACGCTGCCGGAGAACACAACTACCTCTCTGTCTCTCTTGCTGGATCAAGAAGGCTGAGATTATCGTCGAGCTGTACGTGTGCTGAACGCGGAGGTGCCGTCCGTTCGGCACTAGATCGGAACGGATCGTGAGATGGATCGCAAGACGGTTCATGCAACGAATCGTGAGACGGTTCATGGGACGGATCGCAGGACGTATTGTGGGACGTATCGCGGACGGTTCGTGGGACGGTTCGCGGGGCGGATCGAGGGACGTGAGGATGTTCCACTACATCAACCGTGTTTCTTAACGCTTCGTGCTGTGCGATCTACAAGGGTACGTAGATCCAAATCTCCTCTCGTAGATGGACATCACCATGATAGGTCTTCTGCACGTAGGAATTTTTTTGTTTCCCATGCGACGTTCCCCAATAGATTGCCCATACTCATGCTTAGTTGTCTTCCTTTGGAGGTGATGGTGGTGGAGTTGTTTCAACCTTTGATTCCAAGAGGGTCATCAATCTTTGATTTATACCTTGGAGATCTCTGATATGTTTCTCCAGCAAAACATCTTCACGAGTGAGATAAGTATTGCGAGCACGAGTTGTTTCACAAAACCTCAAGAGTTCAATCAAGGATGGAGACAATAGGTGGAGGTAGGGTTGGAGGAAATCCACTTCTTCAACTTCTTCCTTGTTGAGCACAGATTGCACTTCATCCCATGCCTGATTCTTCTCCTTAGTTTTGCCCTTGGTTTCTTTAGGTAGCCTTTCCTTAGCTTCCATGACCTCCATCCTTTTTAGATCAGCATGTACTTCTCCATAGACTTGAGGGAGATTGTTCTCCCCCACAGATTCCTGAGAAGACATCTTGACCTAAATCTGCGGCAGAAAACAGGCTCGAAACGAAAATAGAGGAAATCTCCGTGATACAAGGGTCAGACCTTTCGGGAGAATATATAATGATTTTTTCCAGCCAGAAAGAGTACTTCGCACGAAAACGGAGTCCGGGAGGCACACGAGGTGGCCACAAGCACCCCAGGCGCGGCCAGGGGGTGGGCCCACGCCTGGCAGGCTTGTCGCCTCCTCGCGCGCTTTCCGGACTACTTCCAATTTTTCTATTTTTTCAAATATTCCAAAACGGAGAAAATTCCTACTGGAAAAGTTTTGGAGTCTGTTTTCTTACCGAATCACATACCTCTTCGTTTTCGGAGTCTGAAACAGGCTGATAAATATCCCTTAGGTATTCTTCTGGAGTTATGGTATTGATAATATTGCTTTCAAAATTTATGGGAGTACCTGAGATATAATGCTTCATTCTCTGCCCATTTACAACTCTCGAACAATTACCTTCTGTGTTGTTGATCTTGATAGCACCTGAACGATACACTTCCTCAACAATATAGGGACCTTCCCATTTAGAGAGAAGCTTGCCTGCAAAAATTCTTAAACGAGAATTATATAGCAAGACATAATCACCTACATTGAACTCACGCTTTTGTATCCTCTTATCATGCCATCTCTTAACCTTTTCTTTGAACAACTTGACATTCTCATATGCCTGAGTTCTCCATTCATCAAGCGAGCTAATATCAAATAACCTATTCTCACCAGCAAGTTTGAAATCAAAGTTGAGCTCTTTGATTGCCCAATAAGATATATGCTCTAGCTCAAGAGTTAAATGACATGCTTTACCGTACACCATTTTGTATGGGGACATGCCCATGGGATTCTTATAGGCAGTTCTATAAGCCCACAGTGCATCATCGAGCTTCTTAGACCAATTCTTTCTAGACCTGTTGACAGTCTTTTGCAGAATTAGTTTAATCTCTCTGTTGCTTAGCTCTACTTGACCACTGGACTGAGGGTGATAGGGAGACACAATTCTATGGTTGACATCGTACTTAGCAAGCGTTTTACGGAAAGAACCATGAATGAAATGTGAACCACTCTTGGTCATTAGATATCTAGGGACTCCAAATCTAGGGAAGATAACTTCTTTAAGCATCCTAATAGATGTGTTGTGATCAGCACTACTAGTGGTGATAGCTTCTATCCACTTAGTGACGTAATCAACAGCAACTAGGATATGAGTATACCCGTTAGATTTTGGAAAAGGTCCCATATAATCAAAGCCCCGAACATCAAATGGTTCAATGACAAGTGAATAGTTCATAGGCATTTCCTGACATTTATCGATATTATCTACTCTTTGACATTCTTCACAAGACAAGACAAACTTACGGGCATTTTTAAAGAGAGTGGGCCAACATAAACCTGATTGCAATACCTTGTGTGCAGTTCTATCTCCCGCATGGTGTCCTCCGTAGGCCTCAGAGTGACACTTCTATAGGATCTGTCCCTGTTCATGTTTAGGTACACAACGTCTAATAACACCATCTACTCCTTCCTTATAAATGTGAGGATCATGCCAGAAGTAATGTCTCAAGTCAAAGAAGAATTTCTTCTTTTGTTGGTATGTGAAACTAGGTGGTATGTATTTGGCAACGATATAGTTTTCATAATCAGCATACCATGGTGCACTACGTGAGGCATTGATGACATTTAATTGCTCATCAGGAAAGCTATCATCAATAGGTTGTGGGTCATCAAGAACGTTCTCCAACCTAGAAAAGTTATCTGCTACGGGGTTATCAGCACCCTTCCTGTCGACAACGTGCAAATAAAATTCTTGTAGCAAGAGAACCCATCTGATAAGTCTAGGTTTAACGTCTTTCTTCTCCATGAGGTACTTAATAGCAGCGTGATCAGTGTGAATAGTGACTTTGGAATCAACTATGTAAGACCTGAACTTTTCACATGCAAACATGACTGCTAAAAATTCCTTCTCGGTAGTAGCGTAGTTTCTTTGGGCACTGTCTAGAGTTCTACTAGCATAGTGAATAACATTCAACTTCTTATCAACTCTTTGCCCTAGGATAGCACCAACAGTATAATCACTAGCATCACACATGATTTCAAAAGGTAAGTTCCAATCAGGTGGTTGAACAATAGGTGCAGTTATCAAAGCCCTCTTAAGTATTTCGAAGGCTTCCTCACAATCATCGTCAAAGACAAAAGGAATATACTTTTGCAAGAGATTGGTAAGAGGCCTAGAAATCTTAGAGAAGTCTTTAATGAACCTTCTATAGAAACCAGCATGAACAAGGAAACTTCTTATACCTTTGATATCTATGGGGGATGGCATTTTCTCGATTGCATCAACCTTAGCCTTATCAACTTCAATACCTGTTTCAGTAATTGTATGACCTAAGACGATGCCTTCATTAACCATAAAGTGGCACTTTTCCCAATTCAAGACAAGATTGGTGTCTTTACATCTCTGCAAGACTCGATCAAGGTTGCTGAGGCAATCATCAAAGGAAGACCCGTAAACGGAGAAGTCATCCATGAAAACCTCAACAATCTTTTCACAAAAGTCAGAGTATATAGCCATCATACATCTTTGAAAGGTGGCAGGTGCATTACATAAGCCAAAAGGCATACGTCTATAAGCAAACGTACCGAAAGGGCAAGCGAAAGTGGTTTTCTCCTGATCAGATTGTGCAACTGGTATTTGGGACAAACCAGGATAACCGTCTAGAAAGCAGAAGTGTGTGTGTTTAGACAGTCTTTCTAGCATTGGGTCGATAAAAGGCAGAAGGTAATGATCTTTCCTAGTGGCTTTATTCAATTTCCTAAAATCGATCACCATCCTATAGCCAGTAATAATCCTCTGTGGGATCAATTCATCCTTATCATTAGGGAGAACGGTAATGCTTCCCTTCTTAGGGACGCAGTGCACCGGACTCACCCAATCACTATGAGCAACAGGATAGATAATACCTGCTTCCAGGAGCTTTAGTATTTCTTTTCTTACTACTTCTTTCATCTTAGGATTTAATCTCCTTAGATGATCAACAACTAGTTTGAAATCAAGATCAATTTTAATCTTGTGCTGGCATAGATTGGGACTAATGCCCTTAAGATCATCAAGAGTATATCCAATAGCAGCACGGTGCTTCCTCAGAGTTTTTAATAACTTCTTTCCTTCATGCTGTGAGAGGCTAGCACTAATAATAACAGGATATATCTCCTTTTCATCAAGATAACCATACTTAAGAGTATCTGGCAACTGTTTAAGCTCGAACAAAGGATCACCCTTTGGTGGGGGTGGATCCCCAAGCAGTTCAACAGGCAAATTATTCTTAAGGATAGGATATTGTTCTAAGACAGCCCTATCTATCTCATCCCTTTCATCCATATGCATATCATTTTCATGGTCAAGCAAGTATTTCTCTAAGGGATCAGTAGGAGGCACGTCAATAGAAGCCAAGGAATAGTTTCATCCTTACTGGGCAACTCTTTTTCATGGGGTTGTCTACCAAACTTAGAGAAAATGAACTCATGTGACACACCTTCAAAGCCAACAGTGAGAGTTTGCTTCTCACAGTCAATATGAGCATTGACGGTATTGAGGAAGGGTCTAGCAAATATGATGGGACAAAGCTATCTTGTGTAGTAGAAAGAACGAGGAAATCAGCAGGATACTTCGTTTTACAACACAAGACTTCAACATCCCTAACAATTCCCACAGGGCAAATAGTATCTCTATTGGCAAGCTGAATAGTGACATCAATAAGTTCTATCTCAACAGGTGCAATCTCGTCTTTAATTTCATCATATAAGGATTGAGGTATTGCACTAACACTAGCACCCACGTCACATAAACCATGATAACAATGATCTCCTATCTTAACATAAACAACATGCGTGCCAACAACACGCCTATGTTTGTCTCTAGCGTGAGGTCTAGCAATTCTAGCAGCATCTTCACAGAAGTGAATATTATGTCCCTCAACATCGTCGGACAGAAGATCTTTGGTAATAGAAATGCTAGGTTCAACTCTAATTTGCTCAGGGGGTGTAGGTGTTTTAATGTAGCCTCTACGTATCACAGTTGAAGCTTTAGAATGATCCTTTATCCTAACAGGGAAAGGTGGTTTCTCAATGTAAGCACTCGGAACAACTGGATCATTATAGGCAATGACTTTCTCTTCAACTGGATTGGGTTTAACTACATTGACTTCTAAAGGAGGATGATATTTAAACCACTTCTCTTTGGGGAGATCAATATGAGCAGCAAATGATTCACACAATGAAGCTACTATCTCAGAGTCAAGTCCATATTTAGCGCTAAAATCACTAAATGTAGCGACCCGACTCAAAACGAGTCAAGCGTCTGTGTTTCTGTGCCATCCCTGGATCAGTATGCTGGCACACACAGTACATCAATGTATATATCAAAGTGCAATCACATGTAAATAGCGTAAAACTGATATATACCTTAAATATTTCAGCGGAAGCAGTCAAGGGAGTGGAGTCCAAGTAAACACCAACGGCAAGTTGAGTGTAGACCGTAACCCTGAATCGTACTCTTACTCGTCGAAGAAAAATATCTGCAACATAAGACGTTGCAGCCGTGTAGGTCAGCATATTGAATATGTCGGCAAGTCACATAAGAGAGGGGAGGAAAGTAATCATTTATACTATATGCATATATGGCAGGTGGGGCTATAAGTTTTTAGCGAAAAGCAAGTTTTTCTCCTGCAACAAGAGTGGGCTAAAAGCAAAATGTTACTACTTTGTTGGTTGTTAACGAGATGGTTCCGCCAACCAGTTCTCGTACCCGAGTTGTCAATAATTACCCTCATCAAATGTATTTAATGGTGCTGAGAAATCCAGATAACTTCAGTTCCTTTGGCTCAAGTTGTCCATGACCGTGGACACGGCTAATCGATTAGGTTTGAGTACTCTGCAGAGTTTTGCACACATTCCCCACAAGATTTGATCGCTTCCGTGTATGTCCTCGCACTTCAGGGTGTTTGAAGACCGGATGATCAAAACATGGTCTTTCAACGGGTCCCTCTGAATCCCTGTCGGTGCCCATCCATTCCTACTGTTCTTCTACATCTGCTAGCACCGCCTGTCCAGAGTCGCCGCGTTGTCCAACCAAGCCAGAGCCCATAATGACTTGTGGCTGTGTAGCGACCCGACTCAAAACGAGTCAAGCCTCTGTGTTTCTGTGCCATCCCTGGATCAGTATGCTGGCACACACAGTACATCAATGTATATATCAAAGTGCAATCACATGTAAATAGCGTAAAACTGATATATACCTTAAATATCTCAGCGGAAGCAGTCAAGGGAGTGGAGTCCCAATAAACACCAACGGCAAGTTGAGTGTAGACCGTAAGCCTGAATCGTACTCTTACTCGTCGAAGAAAAATGTCTGCAACATAAGACGTTGCAGCCGTGTAGGTCAGCATATTGAATATGCCGGCAAGTCACATAAGAGAGGGGTGAAAAGTAATCATCTATACTGTATGCATATATGGCAGGTGGGGCTATAAGTTTTTAGCGAAAAGCAAGTTTTCTCCTACATCAAGAGAGGGCTAAAAGCAAAATGTTACTACATTGTTGGTTGTTAACGAGATGGTTCCACCAACCAATTCTCGTACCCATGTTGTCAATAATACCCACACCAATATTATTATTTGTGTTGAGAATTTCAGATAACTTCAGTTCCTTTGGCTCAAGTTGTCCATGACCGTGGACACGACTAATCGATTAGGTTTGAGTACTCTACAGAGTTTTGCACACGTTCCCTACAAGATTTGATCGCCTCCGAGTATGTCCTCGCACTTTAGGGTGTTTGAAGACCGGATGATCAAAACATGGTCTTTCAACGGGTCCCTCTGAATCCCTGTCGGTGCCCATCCATTCCTACCGTTCTTCTACATCTGCTAGCACCGCCTGTCCAGAGTCGCCGCATTGTCCAACCAAGCCGGAGCCCATAATGACTTGTGGCTGTGCAGGTAAGCCTTGGGTCTTGAAAATATCCGTCCGTCTCTTTGAGCCTGGGTGAAGCTTTCCGCAGGATGTCATGGCCTCTCCAGCATCCCGGGTCATCCACTGGGTTCTCCAGGGAGCCGATCAACCGTCCTTCACCCAGAGTTGCATTGCGTCCGAGGTCTTGAAAATCTTGTCTTAACCGGTCTTGATTATTAAATTATTCTCGCATCACTCGTGGTAAACTCTCAACCAGAATCCCGTCTACTCAAGCATAGCAATATGAAATTTGTCGTCCCGGGGCCAAGTATCGGGGTTGTTGTGTGCCTACCACATGATACTACAATCTATACTAAAATTTCCAAGTACCTAAGCAGCATGCAATTGGGCATAGGATGGTAGAACTACGATGCATAAAACATAGGTGATAGTATGATCAAAATGACTTGCCTGGTATTACTTGATGAAGATAGTCGCTCTCAAAATCCTGATAATTCCACTCGCCACACTCCGAGCAATCTATCGTAAATGAATAGCATTCAATAAACATTCATGCCAAAAAGGAAGAACCAAAAGAACATAAGAACAAAACATGTCTTTGTGCAAAATAACAACGTACTAAGGTTTAATAAAAAGGTCCTAAGTGTGTTGTAAAGTGAAGGTGCGTGAATGAGATCAAAAGAGGTAATGGACGATGAACTATTGCTATATAAGCTCGACTTGCATACACTATGGGAGATGATCAAAAATATTGGGAGAACAACATGAATGTTGTTTGACAAATAGTATAAGGCATAAGAATTTATTTGTAGAAAGAATTTCTTGAAATGGAGCACTACAACGCAAGTTATAGCAAATTGAAGTATGAATTGAATTTGCATTCAAAAGGTCAAGAGAAGTTGAACTGAAGTACGATGGTTATGTAAAAAAATATATGACATGAGTGTTTAGGGGTGAAATGAATCAATTGAAAAGGTGGTACGATTTGCAAGATAAGATCAAATGAATGTTCGAATACAAATTTGAATCGCTCAGATTTGTAAGGTTCAAAGGTCAAAACTAATGATGCTACTGGATAGGAGATCAATATGAGCGTGTAGAAAAAAGAATTACTAGATTTTAACTAGCGGATCAAAAGATACAAATACGTCAATATAACATTGAATCGGCTTAAAACGATGTGAACACTTTTGGGCACTAATAGATAAATCTGATTTGATCAAAATTATAAGTTGAAAATTTAAAACTAATGATACAAACGGAAAGATTACTTTGATACGAATCCGACGCAATTGAATTCATCTAAAACGGAGCTACGGATAAAAAGATATGATCAAAAGAAGTTTGAATATGAATATGAACAAATTTCAAAATTTGAAAATTTCAAAAAGTTGATATGATAGGTTCACAGGATAGGTGGGATCAAGACGAAACTCTAGGCGTTGGTTTCATCTAATTCGGATAAACGAGTAAAAAGTTATGGCTATTTGAAAAATCAGGGCCAAGCTGTTTTACGGAAGAAAAGTGCTATGTCTAAAAGAATTCTAGTATTAATGTGTAAATACGAAGACTAATTAATATATCTAATTACTCTACCGTAACTAGTGTAGGAATACTAGTCTAGAAATAATAAACTACGGAGTATAAAAAAATACAAAGAGAAATACCTTTAGAATGCAGAGTAAGAATTAATTCCAATGAGGAGACGACTTCTAGAAATCCCGCCGAAGAGAAGGAAAAATATTTTTATTTAATAAATCTAGTTAAACCAAAAGATTGATTTAACCCGAAATAGATGATTTTTGGATGCTCCTATGGGTCTATACTTATAGGTGGAAGGGAGGTCTAATGGTCCATAGATAGATAATGTGGGACTAAACATATATGTAGTGTAGGGAAAATAGAAAAAAAAAAGGGACAAAGGTGTCTCATGGGCCAAAGGAATCGGCCGGCCACATGACTAGTACGGCCAAACGCGGCCTTTTTTTTCGAACGAACAATTTTTTTTTAAAACAAAGAAAAACGTATAAATGGAAAAGAGAGAACATTTTATATAGGCATATTATATATCAAAATTTTCAGAATAAAATTTTCTAAAACATGAACATATTTTCAAAACAAAAAAAATACTTCAAAAAATAATATTTTTTGCAATAACTTTAAAATGAAAAGGAATTTCAATTTCAAATAAATTGCAAATACTTAAAATTTGAATCAAGACATTGTCTCTGATTTTGGAGTGTCATTTTCCTCCTCTCGTTTGATTTTTTTTTAATCAAAGGGTTTTGAAAATATTCAAACTCAAAATTGAAAAGGGATTCAAAATAGAAAATTTTGGGAAAGTCATTTTATTCCCTCTCATTTTTTTGAGAAGTTTGAAATTCCACTCAAGTTTCAGTCACTCAAACAAACAAACAATCAATCTAATAATTATATTAACATTCCAAGATTTATAATTTTGGGATGTTACAGGCTGTGCAGGTAAACCTTGGGTCTTGAAAATATCCGTCCGTCCCTTTGAGCCTGGGTGAAGCTTTCCGCAGGATGTCATGGCCTCTCCAGCATCCCGGGTCATCCACTGGGTTCTCCAAGGAGACGATCAACCGTCCTTCACCCAGAGTTTCATTGCGTTCGGGGTCTTGAAAATCTTGTCTTAACCGGTCTTGATTATTTAATCAACCTTGCATCACTCGTGTTATGCACTCAACCGAAATCCCGTCTACTCAAGCATAGCAATATGAAATTTGTCGTCCCGGGGCCAAGTATCGGGGTTGTTGTGTGCCTACCACATGTTAGTACAATCTATACTAAAATTTCCAAGTACCTAAGCAGCATGCAATTGGGCATAGGATGGTAGTAGTACGATGCATAAAACATAGGTGATATTATGATCAAAGTGACTTGCCTGGTGATGTTGACGAAGAAGAATTTCTCGAGAAAATAACTTGATAGACTACTAGTCACTCTCCGATGAAATCTATATAACAAACATATCATTCACATAAGCACTCATACTAGCAATCATTCTAGCAATCAAAACAACAGAGAGAGCGAATAGGAATCCGAAGGAAACTTCAAATAAGACTAGGGAGTCTTCTACTACGTCAAACACTAAATAGTTTTTGTCTAACAGAAAATAAAACACTAAAATATAAAAATAACAGAAAACAAAAATATAAAATAACTAAGATAACAGAAGTAAAATTTACAAAACAATATTTTTTATAAGTATTTTCAAAATAGGAAATCAAACTAGCAATGCAATCAATTCGCAAGTTAGTATAGAACTAGAATTGATTCCATGCAAACAAATAAGAATAAATAAAATAAAATTTTGTTGTTGTTGAAAAGTTACTGGTAAATATCAGAAAATAAAATATAACTTGTCACAACTACAAAAAAAATTTAAGAACAATTAATACAAAAGAAATAGCAAGAAAACAAAAAAGGCTAAAACAGAATCTGTTTTGCTTAAAACCCTAAGTAAAATTATTTTAAAAAAATTGAAACTTAAACTACTGAAATATATGATCAATAGGAAACAGCAGCAAAAAGAATCAAATTAAAAGCTATTTTTAAACTCCTGGAATAGGCAAAACAAGGTTTAAACTAAATATGATCTAATTCAAATTTGAAGATTTCAAACATAGACAAATTTTATGTTTTTAAAAACTACAGAAAAATTGTGATCTACTGGAAAAATAATCAACTCCATTGGACTTATGGATAAAAAGTTATGGGCTAAATAAGATTGGCACTTTTCTGTTTTTGGAATTAAACAGAAAAAAGAAAAATCCAACTAACGGACAGGGTGTACACCTGGTGCTCTCTGATTGGCTAAGGGGGTGTTTGCTGCGAGACATATAAGAAAACGTCCGAAATCTAACTAAAAGCTCCGGCTAAAAGTTAAGTAAATAAAAAACCAGCGCGGTTTTTGTTTAAAAACCGAAAGGTTATCCTACTCTAATCTACACCGTTGACTAAGATCTAACGGATAAAAATAGGGGGGGAAGCTTACAGGGGTGGTGGTGCTCCGGCGTGGTTGCCGGCGAGGCCGAGGCAGAGCCGGCGATGGGGAGGGGCTCCGGTGGTCCTCCGGCGGTGGCGACGGGACGGGGAGGCGGCGGCGAGTTCCCTCCGGCGAGTGGTGGCGACGTCGAGGCGAGGGAGGCGCCAGGGTGAGCTGCGGGGCTCGGGGAAATCTCGGGTGGAGCTCGGCTCCAGTGAGGGTGACGGGGCGGCGCTGCGGTGGCGGGGAGCTTGGGCTGGTCGGGGAAACGGGGTGCGGCGGCGGCGGCGGAGCCTCTGGTGGCGTCGGGGGGGTTGGGGGGGCTAGGGGTGGCAGAGCAGGGTGCCGGGGTGAGCTGCGGTCGGCTCCGGCGAGGTGGTGCGGGCGGGGCGGCGGTGAGGGGTGGACCAGGGCGGTGGCGAGGAGGGGGTGCTTGGGGCGGTGCTTTATAGGGGAGAGGAGGGGCGCCGAGGGGAAGGGGAGGGAGATCCGGCGGGGATCGCGGCGTACTGGGGGGGCTCGGGCTCGAGCTCGTTCTTAGGGAAGGGGAGAGGCGACGGGAGGAAGGAGGAGACCGAGGGGAGGGGAGGTCGGGCGGTGGGGCCCAGGCGTCGGTGAGGGAGAGAGAAAGGGAAGGGGATCGGCCACTCGATCTGGAGGGGTTTCGGTCCCGGGCCTTAAGGGATTCGGCCCAGTCCCTTAAATGCCGCCCGCGGCGGTTTCCTTTTTAAAAAAAACTTTCCTATTTTAATCTTTTTCCGAAACAGAAACTAAAATAAATAAAAAGGCAACGGACAAAAATAATTAATATAGGGTATTATATACCAAAATTTTCAGAAAAATATCCTCTACTCGATTAACATTTTTCCAAGGCAAAAATAAATACTTCAGAAAAAATTATTTTCACAAAATTGCCTAAAAGATTTATTTTCTTTTGCAAATAATTTTCAAATGACCCTCTAAGTTTTAGGGTTCAAATAACTTTCAAAATGCCTGGGTGTTTGAGGGTCATGTTGCTCCTCTCTTTTCTGTTTGACAGAATGTATTTCCCAGCATTTCTTGCACGAAGAGAACAAATAGAAATGCAAGAGAATTCAAATGCAAATATCTCCGTTCAAATTCTTTATAGTTGAAGAAGTCATGTCATCTTCTCTCTTTGCTTTTAAATGATTGAATTTGAATTCACCGGAGAAGGGGAAAGTCATTTTATTCCCTCTCATTCAAAAGAAATTTGAAAAGTTTCAAATTTCACACAAGTTTCAATCACTCAAGCAAACAAACATACAACTAATAATTATTTTAACATTCCAGGATTTGTAATTTTGGGATGTTACACTAAAGGTATTTGTTTCAACAAAGGATTTAACGCAATCAAACTTGAAATTCATACGTGACTCCTTACCTTCTTCAAGCTCCCAATCTTCAGAGTTGCGTTTAATTCTCTCCAATAAATTCCATCTGAAGTCAATATCTTTCTTCATAAAAGAACCGGTACAAGAAGTGTCAAGCATGGTGCGATCATCATGAGAAAGCCGAGCATAGAAGTTCTGAATGATAATTTCTCTCGAGAGCTCATAATTGGGGAATGAATATAACATTGATTTAAGCCTCCCCAAGCTTGAGCGATGCTTTCTGTGTCACGGGGCCAAAAATTATAAATATAATTCCGATCACGATGTACTAAATGCATAGGATAAAACTTTTGATGAAATTCCAATTGCAACCGATTGTAGTTCCATGATCCAGTATCATCACATAGCCTATACCATGTCAACGCCTTATCCTTCATCCTCGGGCAATACCTTCTTCTTGACCTCATCCTCGGGCAAACCTGCAAGCTTAAATAAACCACAAACTTCATCTACATAGATTAGATGCAAGTCTAGATGTGATGTTCCATCTCCTGTAAAAGGATTAGCCAGCAGTTTCTCAAGCATACCCGAAGGAAATTCAAAGAAAATATTTTCAGTAGGTGCAGCAGGTTGAGGAGCAACTCTTTGTGCGTCCATTCAAGGTGAATATACCCCGAACAAGCCCCTAAAAGGATTAGTTTCCATAGTGACAAGTAACAATAAATTTCAGCACACTATATGAATGTTTCCTTACCAAGTTCCGCTTACCAAAGGCGCTTCACTCCCCGGCAACGGCGCCAGAAAAGAGTCTTGATCACCCACATGTATAGGGGATCTATCGTAGTCCTTTCGATAAGTAAGAGTGTCGAACGCAACGAGGAGCAGAAGGATCTGACAAGTGGTTTTCAAGAAGGTAATATCTGCAAGCACTAAAATTATTGGTAACAAGTAGTTGTGTGGTGAGATGATTCGTAGCGAGCAACAAGTAACAAAAATAGCAACGGTGCAACAAAGTGGCCCAAACCCTCTTGTAGCAAGGGACAAGCCTGGACAAAGTCTTATAGGAGAAAAAACGCTCCCGAGGACACACGGGAATTTCGGTCATGCTAGTTTTCATCATGTTCATATGATTCGCATTCGTTACTTTGATAGTTTGATATGTGGGTGGACCAGCGCTTGGGTACTGCCCTTACTTGGACAAGCATCCCACTTATGATTAACCTCTCTCGGAAGCATCTGCAACTATGAAAGAAGAATTAAGACAAAGTCTAAGCATAGCATTAAACTAGTGGATCCAAATCAGCCCCTTACGAAGCAACGCATAAACTAGGGTTTAAGCTTCTGTCACTCTAGCAACCCATCATCTACTTACTACTTCCAAGTGCCTTCCTCTAGGCCCAAATAATGGTGAAGTGTTATGTAGTTGTCGTTCACAGAACACCACTAGAGGAAAAACAACATACAACACATCAAAATATCGAACGAATACCAAATTCACATGACTACTGTTACCATGACTTATCCCATGTCCTGAGGAACAAAAGTAACTACTCACAAAGAATAATCATATTCATAACCAGAGAGGTAATGAGTAGCATCAAGGATCTGAACATAAACTCTTCCACCAAATAATCCAACTAGCATCAACTACAAAGAGTAATTAACACTACTAGCAACCTTACAAGTACCAACCGGAGTCGCGAAACGGAGATTGGTTACAAGAGATGAACTAGGGTTTGGAGATGAGATGGTGCTGATGAAGAAGTTGATGGTGATGAGTCCCTCCGATGAGAGGAGTGTTGGTGATGACGATGGCGACGATTTCCCCCTCCGGGAGGGAAGTTTCCCCCATAGCTCTAGATTGGTTCTTCTCAAGTTCCGCCTCGTGGCGGCGGCGAATCCTCAAAAACCTCCCCTTGATTATTTTTTTCCGGACGAAACCCTTCATATAGCAGAAGAGGGGGGTGTGACATCCCTAACCCCTAACCAAGATAGCATTGTGCTCATGTCTTCTTTGCATTTGCATCCAAGAAGTTTCAACAAAAACAACAAAGTGGCAAAGGAAAAACTCAAAACCCTAGCCACCTTTTCAATTAAAGGAAATTTCAACTAGTTCAAAATCAATGAACCCAAAATGGCCTCGAGAAATGTTCAAACCTTCTGATAAATCATGAAAGTAAATGAGCATTGGAGAAAACTATTTTCTTGACACTTTAAGCATTTTAAATAAATGCAAAAGCCACTGGTTTCAAATTTAAAATTTGAAATCAGAAACTATAATTTTTCCAAAAATGTTGAAAGTCTTGGAAATGTGTGGGGATATTATAATAAATATTTCAGGAGGTCTAAAATAGTTTTTACTTTTTGTTTTAAAGCTGAAATAATTAGCAAAGCAATAAATAGCAAAACAGAAAAACAAAAAAAAGAGAAAATGGAAAAAGTCTTACCTGTCGCCCAAGCCAGGCCCGACCCATCTCGCCGCTCGTCCCCTCCCTCGCGCCAGTAGGCAGCAGGAGGTGGCCGCCGCCTCCTCCGGCGCGGCCACGCACCTGCGTGCCTGCCTGGCCGCCGGTTCGCGCTGGCGACGACGGGGATAAGCTCCCCAGAGCTTCCCCTATCCATTCCCCGCCTCGGTTCTTCCCCTTCCTCCCGGATCCCCTTCTTCTCCCTGCTGCCGCCATTAGAGCCGAGCTCGAGCTCGAGTTGGCCGTGCCCCTGGCCATAGGATCCCCTCCCCGAGCACGCCATTAGCTCCGCCTCGTCTCCCTGCTCGTCTCGGCAGAAGCCGAAGCCTCCTTGAGCCCTGCAACGCCCGCAACGTCGTCGTCTTCCTCCTCCGACCGCCGGACCTCTCCCGTCGATTCGTCGCCCCAGGCCTTCCCCGAGCCGTCTGAGCTCTTCTCTGCACTCCCTGTGAGAATGCGGTGGTTTTCCCTAAGTTTTCCCCGTCGATCCCCTCCTCTAGCCCTAGCTTCACCGGAGCCCGACGAGCACCGCCGCTGCCGCTCGTCGCCGGTAGCCCTCCGATGTCCAGCTCGTCCTCCCGAGAGCACCAGAAGCTCCAGGACGACGCGTAGATGCCGTAGCAGCTAAGAACTAAGTGTGGATCCCTCTGATTCAAAGCCCCCGACGAAGCCCGAGCTTCGGCCGCCGCTCCGGCTCGTCGCCGACGCCTCTTCCGGCGACCCTAGCCTCCCCAGTTGGTCCTGCCAGATCGGCCACTTCGCGAGCTTGCTGTAGCTGCCAACCACGTGCGTTTTCGTGCTGTGCAGCGCCGTCTAGGTCACCTCCAGCGAGCCCTCCGCCGCGGGTTTGGTCGCCGGCGACCACCCTCCGGTGGCCGTCGACGTGGCCGATCATTAGGGCGTAATCGCCCTCCTCTCAGTCGCTGACAGAGGGCCCCACGCCTGGTCAAACCCCAATTAGGGGCTGGTCAGCGCGGGATTAGCCCCAGAGAGGCTGACCAGTGGGCCCCCCTGTCAGGTTTGACCTGAACAGGTCGGCTGACCTGCTGACGTCAGCCTGATGCAATAAATGGAATTTCCAGTATAAAAATAATTCAGGAAATTGCTAAAAATTGCAAAAATCATAGAAATTAATCTGTAACTCCAATGAAAATAATTTATATATGAAAAAGTATCAGAAAAATTCAAGGATTCTGATTATGCTATTTTCAACTATGTTTGAAAAGTTACAGAACCCTAATTTGTGAAATAAGGAATAATTCAATTCTTTTAATCACTTTATAAATGGAATTTGCAAAATTATCCAAATTTCATTATAAATACAATGATCACACACTGCCCTAGAGATAAATCAGTACCATAACATGACATTTCATGCATGTTAACATTAGGTTGATCTGAGCATCAGGTCGAATCAATTAAACCGGTATCCGAGAATACCCGTTTGAATTGCTATTCGAGTGTGATTCAAATCAACTCTAAACCTAAAACATCTTGATTATAATAACCTATCACTTGCATTCTCATGCCATGCTCATGCATCATTTTGATTGCATATGATTGTTATTGAATGTTGCCATTCCTCCGGTAGGCTCCGCACCCCCGGATTCCTCCGACTATCCGTCTAACGGATATCGTTCCTCCTCTGAGCAACAAGGCAAGCAACCCTTTTGATCATCCCGATAACTCCTATGTTCTTGCTCCTGCACCTATTCATTGCATTAGGATCAAATGCTTCAACTGCTTTTGCCACGATAGTTGGACCCACTTCCTTTGCATGACTTAACCTTGTCACAGTAAATAGCCGAACCTTGCAACCTAGCATACCTGGTAGTTGCTTGAGCTATGATGTGCCTTATCCTGCTATGCATGCTATGCTTAGAGTTTTGTATGATCTGTCATCTGGGAGATGAACAGAAATGTGGAATGTATTCGGTGAGCAAAGGTCGTGTGTTGAACTTGATTTGGTAATGGTACCGGTGAAAGGCTGTGTAGGAGTACATGGCGGGTTGTTTCATTGGAACCGTCCTTAGGAACTGAGTTCCGTGTATGTAATCCAAGACTAGATACTACCACATGCTGGGCCCTGAAATATGACCCCGCTCGGCCTATTAATCGCGTAGTACTCGGTCCAGGAGTTGCAAGTAGTTTCTGGTGTTTATAGTAATGTTGGAGGCCGTGCATGGTGCTGACCTGAGAGGTGGACCGTGATGCGGTAGGCAGTGGCACGGTGTACCAAGTGGCACCCGAATGGTGGGCTTGGGAACCCTGCGCACATCGTTTGAGGCCGTGGCGGAAACCTCGGCCGGACTTCCGTACGGGTTACTCTCAGATAGGCGATAAACCTGGACTAGGTACTAGTGTGGTTAACGGTCGTGGCCGACTCCCTCGCTGGGCTTCCGCTTGAAGGTTGCCGAGGTGCATGACGTGCACATGGAGATAAGTGGCGAGAGCGTTTGTGACGAAGTACACCCCTGCAGGGTTATGATCTATTCGAATAGCCGCGTCCGCGGATATGGACTACTTGGAGACATATGTTGTTCATAGATAACTTCAATGGCTACTCATAAAATTGACAAGATAAGCGTGAGTGTCGTGGACGACATTTCCGTATGGAGACGGAATGATTCCACGATAGTGTATTGTTGTGGTGTTAGTGGACTCGTGTGCGAGAAATCAAGTTGTCAAAACTAATTTCAAAAAGCAAGTTGTCTAGCCACGAGTCAAATGCTGGCTTTCCGCATGAAACCCCACAATACCTTCTTGATACCTTGCATGAGTAGTTAGTCATCCTAAAGTCTTGCTGAGTACCTTCGTACTCATGTTTTCTTAATAAATGTTGCAGAGGTTGCTAATGACCCTAATGGAGGGTTCTTCGTAGACATCGACGACGACGAGTAGCTGGTGTCCCAGCTACGATCTGGCCCTACGTCGGCTCTGTAGTATAGTCAGGCCATGTGCCTTCTAGTTACTCTGTCTGTACCGAGACAGTTTATAACTCTTCCGCTGGCTTGTAATTGTATGACTGCTATTATGGGTCGAGAGACCCTTAATGTGTAATAATATGTGTGTGGCTCTTCCGAGCCTCTTAAATAACGCTTGTATGGTTATGGTTATGTTGTGATGCCATCGATGTATCTATACATATCGGTATGCCATGCGTACGTGTGTCTTACTTGATATGTATGGGGTTCGAATACCTAGTCGTGAACTTTAGTAGCACTCCTTACAAGGAAATGCCCCTTTGTGATCCAACGAGCCTTGGTAGTTCGCTACTGCTCCGGACACATTGGTTGACCGGCGTGTGTCCTTCTTAGCTGCTGTGTCTGTCCCCTTTGGGGAAATGTCACGCGACGTAATGGAGTCCTTGTAGCTTGCTACGACTCGTCTACGTTCGTTGGTGACCGACACCTGCTTTGTTGGGTCATGTATGCCTGTCCTTGTGCGGAACTGCCACTTTGGTTTATGACTAGACATGTCGATCCGGGTTCTTTGACATTGGATTGCTAGCGACACTATCGCATACGTGAGTCAAAAGACGCAAACGGTCCCGGCTAAGGTAAGGCTGCAGCCGTGGAGTTAACCGTGCGTGAGACCACAAAGGGATGCGATGTGTAACAGGCTGGATTCCTATGGCTTAGGATCGGGGTCCCGACAGCGTTGGTATCAGATCCTGACTGACTGTAGGATTACTAAGCCAAACTGGTCGAAGTTGAGTCTAGAATTTCTTAGTTATATATAGGGGAATTGTTTGTGGAAGGGAACGTAACACTCTTGTTTTCTTCTCAAGATATTCTATCCTGGTCATCCTCGTCTTTTCTGCGGGAATTAAGGACTAGGTTACTCATCTTCTCCTAAGCTCGTGTTTTCGATCGGTAGCTCATAGGACTACGGGTCGAGAGATATTGGGTTTCTTTTATTCCTAGGAAGCAGGAAGTAAGTTTGGTGACCAGAGAATTGAACTTGATAGTTGAGTGGTTACGCTATTCCATTTTGGGTTGTCTCAATACTTGTTTTTGAGCATTTACAGCGGTTATGCTGCCCAATTTTGCATTCAGAGCTCTAATGCCTTTTGCATTACTCTCTATTTACAGATGCCTGGCCGTCCTTCTCGTCAGGTGGTACGTTTGACCAGGTGCATTGATGTACCGGGTCATACGGCCATGCTGGTCAGGGTGATGTCGGTGTGCGGTTACCGCTGGTACCCCGAGTACATAGTGGAGGAACAGTACCGAGACTTCAACCAGAGCCAGTACATTTGCACTGTTAGGGTATTTCCAGACTACCCTGGAGCGGAGAAGCCATTCCATTAGTCCTATTGGTTGGGGGTCACCGTTGACATGGCAGTACAGGATGCTGCCTATTCAATGCTGACCATTATGAGAGCGAGACATGCACTACTGCAGAATTCAGAGTTCTGCTATGTTCCGGCCTCTCAGTCTGGTGAAGAGGGATACCTCAGTGGAGTCTATTTTGATTCTTCTATGGAGGACCCACTTCTGCAGTCCACTGTTGAGATGCTAGAGAACAGAGACAAGGATGCTCGTGCTCTCCGCATGGAGCTTTACGCTACCCGTGCCCGTCTGTGGACAGCTTTGACGCAGCTCGCACCGGTAGTCCAGACAGGGTATGGAGAGATGGAGATGGTGAACCCTGTTAGGACCCATCTTCCGGCCCACGTTGACTGGCCAGCTATAGGAGGAGTCACACCTCTTCGGGGACCCCTCTTACCACCAGTCAGGGGACCAAGGCCACATCCGTGTCCTTATGGATCCCAGGGATCTCAGGCTAGAGTGTTTCCTGATCCGCAGGTTGGGCTTCCGGGTCATGGAGGTAATCTCTATGAGATGTTCTATGCGGATGCCTGAGCTATGAGCGGAAGGATAGTATGGTAGTAGCCGTATGTTCACAGTCCTGCGTGACTTGTGGAGTATGGTAGTAATGTGAAACGAATTCCGGAGGCCTAGATAAATAATGTATAGGAAGCTTGTAAGCCTCTGATGAGTAGTTCCACCATTTCAGTAGTTTGCTCGTCGAGTAAGTTTATACTGAACTATGTAAGGGTGTGTATGAACCATGGTGTATATATAGCAGTTGCTTGTTACCATGTTGTTCGGATATTCATTTCCGCATTCCGTGTGTTCAGTACATTCTTAATCCATAGTTAGTATTGATATGATATTGGTCTAAGCTATGAGTTTGTTTGTCAGGATGGTGTTCACCAGGTTGAACCGTGCCCCTGCTCATGAGCAAGGTGAGGGTAGTCAAGCGTCGCAGGAAGACCTGCCTCACCCACCTTCTCTGGTAGAAGTGATGCTTGAGGCAGAAAGAAACAAAAGGGAGACCAACCGACTGCTAGAGCGTATTGAGCAGAATACGGCTCGACAGCCTAGGAATGCTGCAGTGTCCCTCAATGACTTTGTGAAGCTGAATCCTCCAAAGTTTCATCATTCCGTCGATCCCCTCGACGCTGATGACTGGATGTGCAGCATTTCACGCAAGATTCGCTCTGCGAATGTGTCTGAGGCCGACAAGGTGACCTTTGCGGCGTATTTCCTGGAGGGACCCGCCAATCTATGGTGGGAGAATTTTGAAGCTATGCGTCCCGCTGAACCAGTGGCCACATGGGCAGACTTCAGCGCAGCTTTCCGTCTGCACCATATTCCAGAGGGCCTGATGGACAGAAAGAGAGAGGAGTTCTGTGCCTTCACTCAGGGCAAGTTTTCTGTGGATGCCTATAGTCGCGAGTTCGGTAACCTCGCCCGCTATGCAACAGAGGAGGTGTCTACTGACGCCAAGAAGCAGGCAAGATTCCGTAAGGGTCTGAGCCCTGAGCTCCGTCGAGATCTGCGCCTCCATGAGTGTGCAAGCTTTAAGCCCTGGTCAACAAAGCGATCAGTGCGGAGACTGGTCATACTGACTTCGAAGCCACAAGGAAGCACTCCCGTGACTTTGGCTCGTCTTCTGGTTCCGCGTTTCCAAAACGCAGGCTGTGGGTTCCAAACAGTTCTCTGCCGCCAAGATACACTCCGAGGCCATCCTACATGGCGCCTCAGACGAATCAGGCCAACCCTCCAGCAAAAGCTTATGGTGGTCCAGCTAGCAATGCTGCACCACGTGCCAACCAGGTGATATGCTACAAGTGTGGAGAACCAGGGCATTATTCCCGTGAGTGTCCTCAGAATGTGGGTGCCAAGCAACCCGGAAAGTCCGTCGGGCAGGCCAAGTCGGGCAAAGCGTTTTATGTGAAGCCAACTCCTGCACGTGGCCGTGTGAACTATGTGTCAGCAGAAGAAGCTGCAGAGGATCCCGACGTCATGCTGGGTACGCTTCTTGTTAATCATCACCCAGCGTCCGTTCTCTTTGACACTGGGTCTTCTCATTCCTTCATTTCAGAAAGTTATGCACAGTTGCATAACATGTCATTTTGTGATATGCCAATCCCATTGGTTGTCCAAACCCCTGGTAGTAAATGGCAAACCTCTAGGATAACCTATGACAATGAAATTCTAGTAGACAGTCTAGTTTTTCTAGCCTCACTGATAGCATTGAAATCTTCGGATATTAATATCATCTTGGGCATGGACTGGATGTCAGCTCACTATGCCAAGATTGATACTCACTCTAGAAATGTCCAGCTTACCCATTCCTCGGGTGAGATAGTAAATGTCTCTACTCGAGTTGCCAAATGCCAGCTCTATTCCCTAAATGCCAACCCTCTTCCCGAACTTGAAGACATTCCGGTAGTCCGTGACTTCCTGGATGTTTTTCCAGAGGAACTGCCAGGAATTCCACCTGACAGAGATGTAGAATTTGTGATAGATCTTGTTCCGGGAACTGTCCCAATAGCCGGAAGACCTTATAAGATGGCACCCCTGGAGCTAGCCGAACTTAAGAAGCAATTAGATGAGGCCTTGAACAAGGGTTTCATTCGTCCTAGCTCTTCTCCTTGGGCTTGTCCCGTCCTCTTCGTCAAGAAGAAAGACGGAACGGATCGGATGGTTGTAGATTACCAACCAGTTAACCTGGTCACCATAAAGAACAAATATCAGCTCCCCAGGATCAACGATCTGTACGATCAGCTCGCTGGATCCTCAGTCTTCTCCAAAATGGATTTGAGGTTGGGATACCATCAAATCAAGATTAAGAACAGGGACATTCCAAAAACGGCCTTTGTTACTCGTTATGGCCAATATGAGTACACCGTTATGTCCTTCGGATTAACCAATACCCCAGCCACCTTCTCTCGGCTGATGAATTCAATCTTTATGGAGTATTTGGATAAATTCGTCATAGTATACCTCGATGATATTCTCATCTACTCAAAGAATGAACAAGAACATGCCGAGCATCTAAGGCTGGTATTGATGAAACTTCGAGAGCATCGCCTTTATGCCAAATTCTCAAAATGTGAATTCTGGTTACCAGAAGTGACCTATCTAGGCCTCGTAATCTCTGGTAAGGGTATTGCTGTCAATCCCGAGAGAGTTCAAGCTGTCCTTGATTGGACTCAACCTGAATCGGTTAAGCAAGTTAGGAGTTTTCTTGGGCTAGCGAGCTATTGTCGCCGCTTCGTCGAGAATTTCTCCAAGGTTGCAAAGCCTCTGACTGAACTCCTCAAGAAGGATAAAAAGTTCGAATGGACACCACAGTGTGAGCATAGCTTTCAGGAACTGAAAAGACGCCTGACTTCCGCACCTGTGTTGCTACCACCAGATTTTTCTAAGGACTTTGTTATCTATTGCGACGCCTCGCGACAAGGGTTAGGTTGCATTCTCATGCAAGATCGTCATGTGATCGCATACGCATCTCGACAGTTGCGTCCACATGAGGATAATTATCCCACACATGACCTTGAGCTTGCAGCTGTGGTCCATGCACTAAAAACCTGGCGACATTACCTTCTGGGTAATCGTTGCGAAATATTCACTGATCACCAAAGTCTAAAATATATCTTTACCCAGCCGGATTTGAATCTCAGGCAAAGACGGTGGGTTGAGTTGATCTCGGATTACGACTTAGGGATAACTTACACCCCGGGGAAGGCCAATGTTATGGCCGATGCACTAAGTCGTAAATCTTATTGTAACAATTTGATGCTACAACAAGGTCAACCACTTCTCCATGAGGACTTTTGGAGGTTGAATCTTCATATTGTTCCTCAAGGATTCCTTTCTACCCTGGTGGCGAAGCCTACTCTTAAGGATCAAATTATAGCTGGCCAAAAGCGTGACAAGGGTATATCACGGATCAAGGAGAATATTTTAGCGGAAACGCTAAAGAATTTTCCATGAATGATCAAGGTGTGGTGTTCTTCCAGAATCGTTTAGTGGTTCCTAAGAACCCACATCTAAGGCAGTTAATCCTTAAGGAGGCTCATGATTCCCCTCTCACCATTCATCCTGGTAGTACTAAGATGTATCAGGACCTACGCCAGAGGTTCTGGTGGACTAGGATGAAGAGAGAAATTGCTGAGTTCGTTGCTAACTGCGATGTTTGTCGTCGAGTTAAGGCAGAACATCAAAGGCCTGCTGGCACCCTTCAACCTTTAGCTATTCCTGAATGGAAATGGGATAAAGTTAGCATGGACTTCATTACCGGATTTCCCAAGACCAAGAAAGGAAATAATGCTATCTTTGTGGTCATTGACCGTCTTTCCAAGGTGGCTCATTTTCTTCCTGTTCGTGAGAGTATAACAGCTAGCCAGCTAGCAGAGTTATATATCTCTCGAATAGTGTCTCTTCATGGTGTTCCCCTGGAAATTAACTCGGACCATGGAAGTATCTTTACTTCTCGCTTCTGGGAAAGTTTTCAGAATGCCATGGGGACTCACTTATCTTTCAGCACTGCTTTCCATCCTCAATCAAGTGGTCAAGTAGAAAGAGTGAATCAAATTCTAGAAGATATGCTCCGAGCTTGTGTTATATCGTTCGGTATGAATTGGGAGAAGTGTCTTCCATTCGCCGAATTCGCTTATAACAACAGTTATAAATCAAGCTTGGGCAAAGCCCCTTTTGAAGTTCTCTATGGATGAAGATGTCAAACACCTCTTAATTGGTCAGAAACCGGAGAGAGGCAACTCTTTGGCCCGGACATGATCCAGGATACAGAAGAGCAAGTTCGCATTATTCGTGAAAAGTTGAAAACAGCCCAGTCTCGTCAAAAGAGCCAATATGATCGTCATCATAAGGCTGTGACCTTTGAAGTTGACGAGAAGGCTTATCTTCGGGTTACACCTTTGAAGGGTACCCATCGATTCGGTATCAAGGGCAAGTTGGCTCCTCGTTACATTGGACCTTTTCGCATTCTTGCAAAACGAGGAGAAGTTGCCTACCAGTTGGAACTTCCTCCGCATCTTTCCAAGGTTCATGATGTTTTCCACATCTCGCAACTCAGGCGTTGCTTTTCGGATCCTATCCGTGAAGTAGACCACGAAACGCTTGATCTACAAGATAACCTTTCTTACCGAGAATACCCCGTGCGTATTCTTGATTAAGCTGAGCGTACCACTCGACGTCGAAACCTCAAGTTTCTTAAAGTTCAATGGTCAAATCATTCTGAAAAGGAGGCAACTTGGGAAAGAGAGGATCGTCTCCGACTCGAATATCCTGCATTATTCCCGAAGACTTCTAAATCTCGGGACGAGATTCTTTTGAGTGGGGGTGAGTTGTCACATCCCTAACCCCTAACCAAGATAGCATTGTGCTCATGTCTTCTTTGCATTTGCATCCAAGAAGTTTCAACAAAAACAACAAAGTGGCAAAGGAAAAACTCAAAACCCTAGCCACCTTTTCAATTAAAGGAAATTTCAACTAGTTCAAAATCAATGAACCCAAAATGGCCTCAAGAAATGTTCAAACCTTTTGATAAATCATGAAAGTAAATGAGCATTGGAGAAAACTATTTTCTTGACACTTTAAGCATTTTAAATAAATGCAAAAGCCACTGGTTTCAAATTTAAAATTTGAAATCAGAAACTATAATTTTTCCAAAAATGTTGAAAGTCTTGGAAATGTGTGGGGATATTATAATAAATATTTCAGGAGGTCTAAAATAGTTTTTACTTTTTGATTTGAAGCTGAAATAATTAGCAAAGCAATAAATAGCAAAACAGAAAAACAAAAAAAAGAGAAAATGGAAAAAGTCTTACCTGTCGCCCAAGCCAGGCGCGGCCCATCTCGCCGCTCGTCCCCTCCCTCGCGCCAGTAGGCAGCAGGAGGTGGCCGCCGCCTCCTCCGGCGCGGCCACGCACCTGCGTGCCTGCCTGGCCGCCGGTTCGCGCTGGCGACGACGGGGATAAGCTCCCCAGAGCTTCCCCTATCCATTACCCGCCTCGGTTCTTCCCCTCCTCCCGGATCCCTTCTTCTCCCTGCTGCCGCCATTAGAGCCGAGCTCGAGCTCGAGCTAGCCGTGCCCCTGGCCATAGGATCCCCTCTCCGAGCACGCCATTAGCTCCGCCTCGTCGCCCTGGTCGTCTCTGCAGAAGCCGAAGCCTCCTCGAGCCCTGCAACGCCCGCAACGCCGTCGTCTTCCTCCTCCGGCCGCCGGACCTCTCCCGTCGATTCGTCGCCCCAGGCCTTCCCCGAGCCGTCTGAGCTCTTCTCTGCACTCCCTGTGAGCATGCGGTGGTTTTCCCTAAGTTTTCCCCGTCGATCCCCTCCTCTAGCCCTAGCTTCACCGGAGCCCGACGAGCACCGCCGCTGCCGCTCGTCGCCGGTAGCCCTCCGATGTCCAGCTCGTCCTCCCGAGAGCACCAGAAGCTCCAGGACGACGCGTAGATGCCGTAGCAGCTAAGAACTAAGCGTGGATCCCTCTGATTCAAAGCTCCCGACGATGCCCGAGCTTCAGCCGCCACTCCGGCTCGTCGCCGACGCCTCTTCCGGCGACCCTAGCCTCCCTAGTTGGTCCTGCCAGATCGGCCACTTCGCGAGCTTACTGTAGCTGCCAACCGCGTGCGTTTTCGTGCTGTGCAGCGCCGTCTAGGTCGCCTCCGGCGAGCCCTCCGCCGCGGGTTTGATCGCCGGCGACCACCCTTCGGTGGCCGTCAACGTGGCCGATCATTAGGGCGTAATCGCCCTCCCCTCAATCGCTGACAGAGGGCCCCACGCCTGGTCAAACCCCAATTAGGGGCTGGTCAGCGCGGATTAGCCCCAGAGAGGCTGACCAGTGGGGCCCCCTGTCAGGTTTGACCTGAACAGGTCGGCTGACCTGCTGACGTCAGCCTGATGCAATAAATGGAATTTCCAGTATAAAAATAATTCAGGAAATTGCTAAAAATTGCAAAAATCATAGAAATTAATCTGTAACTCCAATGAAAATAATTTATATATGAAAAAGTATCAGAAAAATTCAAGGATTATGATTATGCTATTTTCAACTATGTTTGAAAAAGTTACAGAACCCTAAATTGTGAAATAAGGAATAATTCAATTCTTTTAATCACTTTATAAATGGAATTTGCAAAATTATCCAAATTTCATTATAAATACAATGATCACACACTGCCCTAGAGATAAATCAGTACCATAACATGACATTTCATGGATGTTAACATTAGGTTGATCTGAGCATCAGGTTGAATCAATTAAACCGGTATCCGAGAATACCCGTTTGAATTGCTATTCGAGTGTGATTCAAATCAACTCTAAACCTAAAACATCTTGATTATAATAACCTATCACTTGCATTCTCATGCCATGCTCATGCATCATTTTGATTGCATATGATTGTTATTGAATGTTGCCATTCCTCCGGTAGGCTCCGCACCCCCGGATTCCTCCGACTATCCGTCTGACGGATATCGTTCCTCCTCTGAGTAACAAGGCAAGCAACCCTTTTGATCATCCCGATAACTCCTATGTTCTTGCTCCTGCACCTATTCATTGCATTAGGATCAAATGCTTCAACTTCTTTTGCCACGATAGTTGGACCCACTTCCTTTGCATGACTTAACCTTGTCACAGTAAATAGCCGAACCTTGCAACCTAGCATACCTGGTAGTTGCTTGAGCTATGGTGTGCCTTATCCTGCTATGCATGCTATGCTTAGAGTTGTGTACGGTATGTCATCTGGGAGATGAACAGAAATGTGTAATGTGTTCGGTGAGCAAAGGTCGTGTGTTGAACTTGATTTGGTAAAGGTGATGGTGAAAGGCTGTGTAGGAGTACATGGCGGGTTGTTTCATTGGAACCGTCCTTAGGAACTGAGTTCCGTGTATTTAATCCAAGACTAGATACTACCACATGCTGGGCCCTGAAATATGACCCCGCTCGGCCTATTAATCGCGTAGTACTCAGTCCAGGAGTTGCAAGTAGTTTCTGGTGTTTATAGTAATGCTGGAGGCCGTGCATGGTGCTGACCTGAGAGGTGGACCGTGATGAGGTAGGCGGTGGCACGGTGTACCAAGTGGCACCCGTATGGTGGGCTTGGGAACCCTGCGCACATCGTTTGAGGCCGTGGCGGAAATCTCGGCCGGACTTCCGTACGGGTTACTCTCAGATAGGCGATAAACCTGGACTAGGTACTAGTGTGGTTAACGGTCGTGGCCGACTCCCTCGCTGGGCTTCCGCTTGAAGGTTGCCGAGGTGCATGACGTGCACATGGAGATAAGTGGCGAGAGCGTGTGTGACGAAGTACACCCCTACAGGGTTATGATCTATTCGAATAGCCGCGTTCGCGGATATGGACTACTTGGAGACATATGTTGTTCATAGATAACTTCAATGGCTACTCATAAAATTGACAAGATAAGCGTGAGTGTCATGGACGGCATTTCCGTATGGAGACGGAATGATTCCACGATAGTGTATTGTTGTGGTGTTAGTGGACTCGTGTGCGAGAAATCAAGTTGTCAAAACTAATTTCAAAAAGCAAGTTGTCTAGCCACGAGTCAAATGCTGGCTTTCCGCATGAAACCCCACAATACCTTCTTGATACCTTGCATGAGTAGTTAGTCATCCTAAAGTCTTGCTGAGTACCTTCGTACTCATGTTTGCTTAATAAATGTTGCAGAGGTTGCTAATGACCCTAATGGAGGGTTCTTCGTAGACATCAACGACGACGAGTAGCTGGTGTCCCAGCTACGATCTGGCCCTACGTCGGCTCTGTAGTATAGTCAGGCCATGTGCCTTCTAGTTACTCTGTCTGTACCGAGACAGTTTATAACTCTTCCGCTGGCTTGTAATTGTATGACTGCTATTATGGGTCGAGAGACCCTTAATGTGTAATAATATGTGTGTGGCTCTTCCGAGCCTCTTAAATAACGCTTGTATGGTTATGGTTATGTTGTGATGCCATCGATGTATCTATACATATCGGTATGCCATGCGTACGTGTGTCTTACTTGATATGTATGGGGTTCGAATACCTAGTCGTGAACTTTAGTAGCACTCCTTACAAGGAAATGCCCCTTTGTGATCCAACGAGCCTTGGTAGTTCGCTACTGCTCCAGACACATTGGTTGACCGGCGTGTGTCCTTCTTAGCTGTTGTGTCTGTCCCCTTTGGGGAAATGTCACGCGACGTAATGGAGTCCTTGTAGCTTGCTACGACTCGTCTACGTTCGTTGGTGACCGACACCTGCTTTGTTGGGTCATGTATGCCTGTCCTTGTGCGGAACTGCCACTTTGGTTTATGACTAGACATGTCGATCCGGGTTCTTTGACATTGGATTGCTAGCGACACTATCGCATACGTGAGTCAAAAGACGCAAACGGTCCCGGCTAAGGTAAGGCTGCAGCCGTGGAGTTAACCGTGCGTGAGACCACAAAGGGATGCGATGTGTTACAGGCTGGATTCCTATGGCTTAGGATCGGGGTCCCGACAGGGGGCCAGAGGGCCAGTTGGGTGCCCACAAGCCCCTAGGCGCGGCCAGGGGGTGGCCGCGCCTAGCAGGCTTGTGGCCAACTACTGGCGCCCCTCTGGCGCTTCTTCGGCCCAGTATTTTTTATAATTCCCGAAAAAATCCTCGTTGATTTTTAAGGCATTTGGAGTTGCGCAAAATAGGTGTCTCAACTTTGCTCCAATTTCAGGCCAGAATTCCAGCTGCTGGCATTCTCCCTCTTCAAGTAAACCTTCCAAAATAAGAGAGAAAAGGCATAAGTATTGTACCGTGAAGTGAAATAACAGCCCAAGAAGCGATAAATATCAACATGAAAGCATGATGCAAAATGGACGTATCACTGACTACATCTCCACCTTCCACTTGGGGTATCCAACAAGGGGCGAGAAGTATATACATCAACTCGTCATCAGTGTGAAACCTTGGATCAACAGCAGTTCTTCTTCTGACAGCATATTGATTATTAGCTCTCCACTTTCTTAGTCTAGCATCCTTCCTCTTCTTCATATCTTCTGCTACTAGATGAGAAACATTGTGGAGTGGAAGGGTTGGTCTGAGCTTCCTGAGAATTGGAGCATTCTCATCTTCTTCCACCTCTGTAGCATGGGCACCGGATGTAGGGCCTTTGCTCTTTTCAGCTGCAGGTATGTCCTTGGTGGTCGTCATGGAAGCTGGAGCCTTCTTTGCTTTAGCAGCGGGCTTAGGAGCAGACTTCATGGCATCAGCCATCAACTTCTTCTTCTTCGGTGGAACTGGGATCTCCTCAGGAGCTTCTTCCTCAGCATCTTCTGGGTCTTCAAACATTAAAGTCTTTCTGCCAACAAGATGAACAGTTCTCTTCCTGGACCTCGTCACACCATCCTTCTTTGGAGGTGCATCCTTGGAAAGTGTTGTGCATTTCCTGGTATATATTCAGGTGCTCTCAGATCAGCAACACTAGCAGACATCTTCCTGACAACTTTCCTTGGAGGAGCCTTAGGAGGAGCTGAAGTTTCCTCTGGCATGAAATTTGAGTCCTCTTCATCAGAAACTAGCTTCCTTCTCTGCTTGGTGGCTGCCTTGGGCAAGCCATGAGAACTGGGAGAACTTGGGTCTGAAGCAGACTTCTCTGGACTAATGCATGAGTCCATCTCAACACTCTGCTCTCTCAAGTCATTCTGACTATCATCTGAACCAGACATACTGACAGACACGCTTGGCAGCAATAACAGAACCTGTGAAGTGGATATAGGGAAGATATAATGGATGAGAATCACAAAATTCAGATGATTTTGAAAATTTGAAGTCTGAAACTTAGGTTATGATCTTCTGCAGGATGTAAATCGGTGGCACTGAGTTGGCATTTTTGGAGTCACCGAGAAAGCTTACTCACTTAACAAAAACATGGCACTCATTTTTCGGTGGCACCGAAAAGAGCTGCTCGGTCTCACCGAGTTGCTTCTCACGAACCCTAAAACAAGAATCGGCGGAACCAATTTTACAAACTCGGTCTCACCGAGTTGCATGCTGCGGCAGATCAGGTCCAAAATTTCTACTTCTTCTACACTACGAGATTCATCTGGTGGAAGGAAGGGTTTGCACATGGTGGCTCAACGAAAATATTTCCCAATGCGTAAGAATCGGATAGGGGAACGCAAAAGGAAATCGGATCCGTACCCTAACTTGGTGGCGGTTCGGCTATGGCGGTGACGGCGGAGTAGATTGTGTTGACGATCGTGAATCCCGGAGGCGGCGGCGCTTGGGGAGATAAAGGCGATGACCTGGGGTCTTGGGGGCAGCGAGGGTGTTGCGAATGAAACGGCTTCAATGAAGTGAAGTCAAAGATTTGGTTCGCAGATATATATACATGTGCGCTGTCGGTGTCATCAAGATGGCAAAATCGGTGTCACCTTATTCCTCAACTCTTAATAGAGAGGGAAACTTGGTGTAACTGAGTTGGTGATTTAGGTGGTACCCTGATAGGAAAACCTAATCAACTTTGAAAATTTGGTGGCTTCGAGTTTGTCGAGTTGGTCACACCGAGTTTTTCAAAGAGGTTTTGGAAGGCAGCCTTTTACGATACGGAACTCCGAGTGCACTTTCACATAGAGGGATCGACAAGTGCTTGTTCAAGTTTTGTGATTAAGCATGAATAGAACTTGAGATGAGATAGCATAGATAGCTAGAGAAGGGTCCTAGGCATTCTTGTCCATCCAATTGGATCAAAAGCCAAATAACAACAATTGGATGTCCTCGAATGATCAAACACTTGCATACCGACATGCTCACACAATAAGAATGATGAATAAAACATGTTGAACATGCACAAACATCCTAGGAGCTATCAAGCACTTGGGCGATGACAAAGTCATCTATGTATTAGTATATTGACATAGGACCCAAGTAAGAATACTTGATCATAGGTCATACTCATCGTTAAGCACAAGTGGGTTACCACTTTTACATAAGCATTAATGTGTTCATATCCTTAGGAAATTCTTATACTCAAGTCTTAGAGTAAAGCTCCCCCTTGATATGATATCCCCACTAAGAGGGATCAACTAAACTTGGGTTTTGTCATAGAAGACTTCAAGTAGGTGAAGTAGTGGTGGATGCTCAATGTTGATGAAGATCATCTTGAGGTGGGAGCAATCCTTGTTGTTTTCATACTCTTCTCACCTACATGTGTTAGTCCCAAAGCAAAAAAGAACATATGCAAGAATATCTCTGGGCATGGAGTGAAGCACACATGGGATAATGTCCAAAGATGCATTAGTTACCTTGTTCCTTGCTTACCTTTGAGGGAATGTGTGACTCCTTGAACTAATGCATATAGTTGAGGTTGATTGCATATAGTTCTTGCCAAAATGAATAAGAGCGAATATCATTGACAGAGTTACCCCTCAAGAACTTCTAGTTCTTCCTCGTGGGAATCCACACCAAATTGATGGGAATCCTTGGAGTTGTGGTAGCAATTGTTGAGGTAGAGCTAGTAGTATCCTTGGGAATCCACTTGACCTTGGCTTGGGGTTCTTCTTCAAATAGGTCAATGTCATATTGAAGCTTTCCCTTGCCTTTGTGGTCTTGTGGTAAAAGGCCATATTGTGAGCTCGTTCCTTCGAAAGGACTGGCATCACACTTCTCTTCTTGGGGAACAAACTTGGGAGTGGGATATGGACCTTCTTCCCAAATATCTCTGTTGACATTGAAGTAGCCAACACCTTGTTTCTTCCGATGTCCTCCTTGCTTGGACACAATTTCCTCAAAATGCTTACTTCCGGCAAGACTCTTGAAGACACCTCTCTCTATAATCCCTTTCAATAGATCATTTTCCTGCTCAAGTGTAACTTGGTTAAGAGAATCGTTAGTGGAATATATAGAGTTACTAGCAACAACATTATTGGATTTAGCTTTAGCATTGTTTTTACTAGATAAAGAAACCTTCTTGCCTTTGTTACTAGTGTTCCTAGGTTTAACTTGTGGAACAATGTTAGACAAGAGAAATCGTTTGGCTAGATAAGAATAACTCTTCTTCCCAAGATCATCGTTGATTGGTTTTAAGAACTCATGCTCTTGCTCCAAGTTGAGCTTCTCAAAGCGTAGCTTCTCATGTGTTCTTGCAAGCTCTCTATGATATTCTAGAGTAGTCTCATGAGCTAACTTAAGAGTTTTTAATTCTTGAGTTAGTCGTTCAATTTCTTTCTTATGATCATCATTCCATTTCTCTTGACTAGCATGATAAATAGTAAGTTCAATTTTAGTGCATTCACTAGCTTTATCTAGAAGCAAGTCATCTTCTCCTAATAAAAAGTCATCCTCATTACTATTGAAATCAAGATACTCATGATGTGATACCTTGGGGCCTTTAGCCATGAAGCAGTTTCCGACTCCGTATTTGGTGAATCAAATAAGTCATAGGAGTTGGTGGAAACAAGCACAATCCCAGCAACACCTTCATCTTGACTATAGTCGGAGTTGGAGTGATAGCTTCTCTTGGAGTGGTGATCAAACCCTGAGCCAGAGACCCATTCACCAAGATGATCTTGATGTCTTCTTCTTGAACTGCTCTTGGTGTATTTGTCCTTCTTCTCCGATTCCTTGCCTCTCCGTGACTGTCTTCATTCATAGTGATCTTCTCTACTCCTTCTCTCTCTACGAGGTGACTCATCTCTTGAGCTTCGTCTTCGAGGTGACTCTTCTCTTCTTTTGTAGGGAGCCGAGCACTCATTTGAGTAGTGTGTGGGCTTCCCACAATTGTAGCAGTTTCAGTCACGACTTGACGAATGCTTCTCATCATGTCTTGAACTTGAGCTTCTATCTTTGCCTCTACTCTTGTAGAACTTGTTGAACTTTCTGACCATGAGGCTTATCTCTTCATCCGTGACAAGATTGTCTTTTGAAGTAGCGGGAGCATCACATGAAGCTTTATAAGCACCGCTTGACTTGTTGTGCAGCTCATCTGTGTCCTTGAGTGACATCTCATGAGCAATAATCCTACCAATGACTTCGTTGGCTTGAGATATTTGTAATTTGGCATCATTTGGATCAATGTCCACACTGTGTCATACTTGCCATCAAGATCTATAAGAATCTTCTTGATGATGAATTTGCCAGTCATCTCTTCGCTTCCTAAGCTGGCAATCTCCTCGGTGACGAGAGCTAGCCTAGAGTATATTTCAGCGACTCCTTCACCATCCTTGATCTTCAACTTGTCAAGCTGACTTTGAAGCACATCCAACTTAGATTCTCCAACAGCATCAATACCTTCGTGCATATCAACCAAAGTATCCCGAATTTCTTTTGCATTCCCAAGATGACTCATTTTTTTGAATTCTTCGGGGCAAAGTCATATGAAGATGATATCGCAGGCTTGAGCATTAAGTTGCAACATCTTCAATTGATCAGTTGTCGCATCACGATCCGGTTCATGCCCTTCTCCAAAGAAGTTACCTTGCATGCCAACACGAATAGCAGCCCAAACATGAGGATTAAACGCAAGTATATACATTTTCATTTTATGCTTCCAATTAGCAAAATTAGTGCCATCGAAGTAAGGACCTCTACGATGATAATTTCCCTCACTAGATGCCATACTCTCCTAGGTTGCTAAACCAATGAAATGGAGACCAAAGCTCTCAAACCACTTGTAGGATCGAATGTATCTCTATAGGGGGGTGATTAGAATACTTGACAAGATAATTTTTTTGCCTTTTCCCAATTTTACTTGAGAGGCACCTACGACAGTTATAAAAAGTCAAGTACACCCTACACATGCAGTTCTAATAGTGTAGTAGCGGAAAGTAAACATGCAAGTGTAAATAGAGGAGTAAGGTAGGGAGATCAAACGCATGACGTTGACACAGTGATTTTTGGCATGGTTTCGATAGGTGGCGCTATCATACGTCCATGTTAGTGGAGACTTCAACCAACGGAGGGTAACGGCTGGAAGATTCCATGGAGGGCTCCACCCACGGAGGGTCCACAAAGAAGCGGCCTTGTCTATCCCACCACGGCTTCCGTCCACTCAGGACAAGCCTTGCTCACGGTAGATCCTCACCAAGTAGGAAATCTCCTTGCCCTTACAAACATCTTGGTTCAACTCCACAACACGAAGTAGGAGGCTCCCAAGCGACACCTAACCAATCTAGGAGGCACCACCCTCCAAAAGGTAATAGATGGGGTAGATCAATGAAGTCGTTGCTATTGTGCCTCTAAATATAGTCTTATCGACACAAATCACTCTCTCACAGAATAGGCATGGGTAGGAAAGGATGATTTGGTGCAAAGAAGTTTGGGGAGGCTAAAGATCAATTTTCAAATGATTGGATTGGAATATCTTGGTCTCAACACATGAGTAGGTGGTACTCTCTCAGAAAATGGATCTGTAAATGAAGTGTGTGTTCTGAGTGCTTCTCCCACGAATGAGAGGTGGGTGAAGGGGTATATATAGGCAGCAGCCAAAATCCAACTGTTACACACAAAAGAGGGAACTCGGTGCTATCGACTAGCACTAAAGGTGTGAACTTTTGAATCTCGATGAGACTGATATAAACAGCTCGGTGGCACCGAAAAGATGACAAACAGTCAGATGGACAAACTCGGTGGCACCGATACTCAAGCTCGGAAATTCTGATTTTGTGTATCTTGGCAACAGAATGGTGGTCACACTGAACTCGGTAGCACCAATGCAGTTTCAGATGCACTGATTTGGTGGGAATGGCTAGGGTTCTGTCTGAGGTTCAAACTCGGTGGGTCCGATATGGTAATGTTGGTGACACCGATTTTGTGAATGTGGAACTTGACAGAATGGATATGTGGGGAAAATGATTGAGTGTTTTGGTGGCTAACTTTCAGCATTTGAGCAATCAGTTCATTTTACTACCTCACCTATTTTTAATAGTATTGGCTTTCCTATGGACTCAAAAGTGATTTCTCACAAATATAAAATGAACAGTCTTCTAGCTTGAAGCTTGAGCCAAAATTATTCCTTTCTTGTATCAATGGGTATCTCCAGATAAACCTTAATCCATATCATCTTTTGAATTTTTGTGAAATATACTTTGAAAACACATTAGTCCAATGATGCATATGTTGTGATCAATTATCAAAACCACCCTAGGGAGCAATTGTGCTTTCAGTTATGTATGGTTGTATTTGAGACGATCATGATTCATCTTGTGGAGAGTGTAAGCCAATTCCATATACTCATCTCCTCTTTACATGTATTCGTAACGATATACATTATTGCGAAACAACAACATGCGTTTCTATCCCTATCGAGGCCCTCGAGCCATGATGAGGATTTTACCGTATCTTGGGTGTTAAAACCAACATGGCCGGTCACGTTGAGGTCATCCATATTCGTGCTAGATTTAGTTTGAATATGAGGGGCATACATTTTAGGCTTGCAAGGTACTTTGGATACCGTGTTACCGAGAGTGGCCAGAGATATTTGTGTCTCATAAAGAGTGACAATTCCAGTCTCAATCCCTGCAACCCAACAAAAAATTTCCGAGATACCTGTAGAGCACCTTTATGATCACCCAGTTACTAAGTGACATTTAAATACACATAAGGCATTCTTACGGTGTCAGGGAGTTGCACGATCGCATGGTCTAAGGAATAGATATTTGACATGAAGAAAGATGTAGCAATTAAACTAAGTGATAGGATAATATGCTAAGCTTACGGTTGAGTTTTTCCATCACATCATTCTCCTAATGACGTGATCCCATTATCAAATCACAACTTATGTCTTATTGTTAGGAAACCTTAACCTTCTTTGATTAATGAGCTAGTGTAGTAGAGGCTTACTAGGGACACTGTATTCGTTCATGTATCCCCATGTGTATTTAGTTTCCTGTCACTACAATTCTAGCATGGATAATAAACATTTATAATGAAAAAAAGAAATATGATAATAACATCTTTATTATTGCCTCAAGGGCATATTTCCAACACATCAAACTCTAGTGTGCATTCCTTTGTAGCACGTCGCAAAGTGATAAGGGAAGCAAATGCAAAATAAGATGGGACCTTATTTGTAAAGCGAAGGACATGGGAGGTTTGGGTATTCTTGACATGGATAAATTCGCGGGAGCTTTGTGTCTGAGACGGGTGTGGGTTGCTTCAAAGTACTCGGGGCATGCTTCAGTTAGCTTGGGTCACCCATGCGATGAAACTGACATGTATCTCTTTTATGAGTGTACCTTCATCACTGTTGGCAATGGCAGTAAGACGCCCTTTTGGCACTCTCCTTTGCTTGGGAGTCACAAACCAAACGACATTGCCCCTTCCATCTTGAATATCCAAGCGGAAGATACACTCCGTACAACAACCCTTGGAGAATGAACATTGAATTTAGAACATCAAGACTAGCTTGGACCTCTCGGCCCAACACATCATCGAATTTGTTGAGCTATGGGAATGCATACAGGATTTTAATCTCGATGATGGCGTGGCTGAAGAGATTTCATGAAATCTCACCCCCTTAGGATATTACTCAACTTCTTTGGCCTACAAGGCCCAACTAGGCACCTATGTCGGTTCCCTTATGAGCTGGTAATTTGGAAGAGATGGGTGCCGCCAAACCATACATTTTTTGCATGGCTTGTCATCCAAGATGGAGTTGGGACGGCGGATAGGCTTCGTGTCACGAATGACCAAATTGTAGTTTATGCTAACTTTGCAAGCGAGAACCTAGACAACAACTCATCTAGTTTCCAAGTGCAGATATATGAGCTGGATTTTCATTAACATCAAGAATTGGCTTGGTCTAACACACATCAACTTTGACAATTGAAGGAACTTTAGCTCGGTTAAAGATTGGTGGTAGTCCATGGTAAACACCAACGGTAATGTGATGAAAGGTGTCTTGTCCCTGGTTATGTTGTAGTTATGGAATATTTGAATGAGATAAATCCATGAATTTTTAACAACAGGACGTCCATGCCAAGCGTAATAACAAGTTGGATTTAGAAGGACTTTGTATATGAGGCTTAATGGGCGCTAAACATCTGAGATCCTTGAAGTTGTGCGAATAGACTTTTTGTCATTATTGTCGCTCTTGGCCATTAATTTAACTTGTAACACTGTTGCTCCCTAATGTGATGCGGCAAAAGTTTTGCCTCAGTTTAAAAATAATATTGAATGGCAACGCTCCTACTAGTTACCATTTTTTACCTATTGCTATTTTTCAAAAAACTAACTTATATTTTAATCAATGTCAACCAAAGGTACATCTCATTAGAGTTTTATTAAAAAAAATTAAGAAAGGGAAAAATATTTGCCACTTTTCATGAATTTAGAAGAGAGTATAGAATACATGAACCTGCAAGAGCGCGAGAGAAAAATAGGAAGGTATATAGGATTATGTCTAAGCGAACTAACTAACAACTTCTTTTCTAATCTTGTCAACAGGATTTTCATTAAGTTTTGCTTAGCTCAAGGTATAAAGGTTGTACTGTCTATAACAAAAACGACACAACATATAGTTTATAAAAATTCAATCCACGGTTTTCCCTCATCTAAGCTTCACTAAGTGTCATACGTGAATCTTGAGGAAATTTAGCTGAGTTTCATATCCAAAACTTCAAAAGACTATCTGAGACTTGATGAACCCATTCGCAAAAAAGAGGTAACTTGATGAAGCCCATTAGCAAAAAAGGGAAACTTAATGAATCCCAATAAGATGGACCGTGTATCTTTTAAATAGTTTAGATATTTACCACATGTGTGATGTGTCACATGGTTCATGAACCATGTGTTGATATTATGAAAAATATATATACAAGACCAGACAATTGATTAAATTTATATTTTTTGAATCAAAATTAACAATATAAAAGGTTTTTTTGTTGTGAATACTCTATAACATTAGCTAGCAGATATGAAAGTAGTACGAGGAGCTCGATGGCACTCATACTAAGGGAATTTCTAATTGATCCCACAAAAAGAAAGGAGGATCCAGTGAAGTAAGTCTTTAGCGGAGTATATTTACTCTCTTAAGTTTTGTTCGGACATATCCGAACTCCTAAATTTAGTGGAGTAAACATACCTTTTGGTTTATGCATTTTGTGGATCATCTACTATGTGTGTCCATGACGATGATGATCACGCTAGAAATGCCTGGATGTGGAGGTTGCAAAGCTCCATGAAGGAGTGGAGGACCTCATAGGATGGATGGTGTGAGATATCCCCTACAGGTGGAGGCGGTGAGGTGGGCGGCGGGGCCGAAAAGCGTCGAGATATGATGGCCAGGGTTGGTGAAAGGATATGGCTGAGCGCCTAGATGGGCCTGAAGATGTCACACAACACGAGGCGCGTGAGGGGGCGACGGCCTGAGGGGAGCCGACCGAGGAGGGGACCGGTCACTGTGAGAAAATAGGTCTTCCGTTCCAATCAATAGTCCCGGTCGCGTTACCAACCGGCACTAATGTGAGCATTAGTCCCGGTTCGAGCGGCTAGGACGCCTGACGGGGCTCGGCAGGCATTAGTCCCAGTCCGAATGGGACCTTTAGTATTGGTTGGTGATAGCAAGCGGGACTAAAGGGGTTGCGGCAGGAGCGATACCCTTTAGTCCTGGTTGGTGTCTCCAACCGAGACTAAGGCTTGTCTTCAGTCCCGGTTTTGGACACCAACCGAGACTAAAAAAGTTGCCTATATATATCCCCTCGCCCCTGCCCCCCTCTCCTTTGTTTTTCCTAATAGAAGGTGGGAGGTGTGTGCTATTTGTTTTCCCTTCCGATGCACAAGAGGTGCTAGATGAAATGCATGAGAGCATGATGTCACTTGAGTTCACACAAAACAAACATGATATGAGGTGCCCGAGCCACACTTAAGCTACTCTTTCTTTGCATATGTGTAGTGGGGTTTAGGGTGCCGTCCCATCCCCGTCCCCATCCTCATCGCCGTAGATCGCCCATGGCGATCTCGTCGCCGGCACCACCTGGTGAGCCTCTTGTTCTTATCTCTTTTAAAAAAATCTTACTGGTATGATTTAGATAGTTACTTGTATACTTTTTCTTACTTGTATTATTGTTTGTTATTATATAGTGCCATGGTGTTGATATACGCCCCCGTCGGCTCTCGTCCGATCTATGATTCGAATGTGGTATATTATCTTTTATAACTGTTTGTTTCATTTATTATTTATGACAATTATGCCGACCAAGTTGGCATAGGTATTTTTATCTAGAACGTATGTGAACCGGAAATTCTAGTCGACTCTCTTGTCGAGAGATTAAATTTAGTTGAAAAAGGGAAGAGCTATTTGAAAGAAAAATTGAAAAGAATTGAAGAAGAGAAGATGAAATTGGAGTTGCATGTTGCCGATGTCGTCGATATACACAAGATCCATATGGATGCAATGCGCTTGAAGATTAGAAAGATTAGAAAATATGCCATTAATAAAGAGGCCTGGTATCATTATGTTGTTGGATCAATTATTACCTTAGTTGCGATCTTGATCGCATTTGTTGTTGCATTTAAATTTTTTACATAGTTGTATGTTAGTTTCAATGTATGTTAGTTTGACCAACTATGTATTAACTTTATGTATTTAGTTTTGAAGTAATGACATTTGGTCACTATTATACTTTGGTTTTAATGTGATGAACTTGTATTAATTTGGTCACTTCTCTATTCATGATGTTCTATAATCATTTTTGATATACTTAATTATATAATGCAGATGAACTGACAATGGATGTACGGTGACTCATGCGGTGTCGAGTACATTACGGGCCTCATAATTTTATTGTTGTGGCTCAGGCAAATAGTCTGAATGGCTTTATGTGTTGTCCATGTGTTGAGTGTGAGAATATGAAGGATTACTCTTCCTCAAAAATCCTTCACACCCACCTGCTCAAGTTTGGTTTCATGCCCAGCTATAATTGTTGGACCAAGCATGGAGAAATATGTGTTATGATGGAAGACAATCAAGAAGAAGAGGATGATGACAACTACCCTAGGTTCCCTGAATGAAGTGATACTCCAACAGGGGAAGCTAAAGATCAAGAGGCACCAGATGTTCCCGTTGATGATCTTCGTCAGACCATTGTTGATGCACAGAGAGAATGCGAAAGTGAAAAGGAGAAGTTGAAGTTAGAGCACATGTTAGAGGATCACAAAAACAAATTGTACACAAATTGCGAAGATGGCAACACAAAGCTCAGTCACACTAGAATTATTGTAATGGAAGGTATAGAATGGTTTATCTGACAAGGGATTTGAAAAGTTACTAAAAATAATGAAGAATAAGCTTCTAAAGGATAATGAATTGCGTGACAGTATGCACGAAGCAAATAAGGTTCTATGCCCTCTAGGATTAGAGGTGCAGAGGATACATCCATGCGTTAATGACTGCATCCTGTACCGTGGTGAGGAGAATGAGAATTTCAATGCATGCCCGGTATGCGGTGCATTGTGCTATAAGATCAACAATCATGACCCTGGTGATGTTGAGGGCGAGCGCTTCGGGAAGAGGGTTCCTGCCAAGGTGATGTGGTATGCTCCTATAATACCATGGTTGAAACGTTTGTTCCAAAACAAAGAGCATGCCAAGTTGTTGCGATGGCACAAAGTAGACCATAAGAAAGGCACGAAGTTGAGTGTACCCGCTGATGGGTCACACTGGAAAAAAATTGAGAGGGAGTTCCCTGACTTTGTAGTTGACGCAAGGAGCTTATGGTTTGCTCTATGTACAGAAGGCATGAATCCTTTTGGGGAGCAGAGCTGCAGTCAAAGCACCTGGTATGTGACTCTATGTATCTATAACCTTCCTCCTTGGTTGTGCATGAAGCATAAGTTCACTATGATGATCGTGCGCATCCAAGGCCCTAAGCAACCCGGCAACGATATTCATGTGTACCTAAGTCCATTAGTTGAAGAACTTCTACAGTTGTGGGATAAAGAATGTGTACGTGTGTGGGTTGAGCACAAACAAGATAAATTTGACCTATGAGCATGTTGGAAATATGCCCTAGAGGCAATAATAAAATGGTTATTATCATATTTCCTTGTTCATGATAATCATCTATTGTTCATGTTGTAATTGTATTAACAGGAAACAGTAATACATGTATGAATAAATAGATCACAATGTGTCCCTAGCAAGCCTCTAGTTGGCTAGCTCGTTAGTCAATAGATGATCATGGTTTCCTGGTCATGGGCATTAGATGTCATTGATAACGGGATCACGTCATTGGGAGAATGATGTGATGGACAAGACCCAATCATAAGCATAGCACTAGATCATATTGTTCGTATGCTAAAGCTTTTCTAATGTCAAGTGTCTTTTCCTTCGACCGTGAGATTGTGCAACTCCCGGATACCTAGGAGTGCTTTGGATGTATCAAACGTCACAACGTAACTGGGTGACTATAAAGGTGCACTACGGGTACCTATGAAAGTGTCTGTTGGGTTGGTACGAATCGAGATCGGGATTTGTCACTCCACGTGACGGAGAGGTATCTCTGGGCCCACTCGGTAGAACATCATCATGAGCTCAATGTGACTAAGAAGTTAATCACACGATGACGTGCTACGGAACGAGTAAAGAGACTTGCCGGTAACGAGATTGAACAAGGTATAGGTATACCGACGATCGAATCTCGGGCAAGTTCTATACCGACAGACAAAGGGAATTGTATACGGGATTGATTGAATCCTTGACATCGTGGTTCATCCGATAAGATCATCGTGGAGCAAGTGGGAGCCACCATGGGTATCCAGACCCCGCTGATGGTTATTGGCCGGAGAGGTGTCTCGGTCATGTCTGCCTGTCTCCCGAACCCGTAGGGTGTACACACTTAAGGTTCGATGACGCTAGGGTTATAGGGAATTGGTATACGAGGTTATCGAAAGTTGTTCGGAGTCCCGAATGAGATCCCAGACGTCATGAGGAGCTCCGGAATGGTCCGGAGGTAAAGATTGATATATAGGACAGATGGTTTTGGACACCGGGAGTGTTTTGGGCGTCCCCGGTAACGTACCGGGACCACCGGGACCACCGCAAGTGGCCCCGGGGGTCCACCAGAAGGGGGCCACCACCCCGGGAGGCTAGATGGGCCAAGTGCGGGAGGGAACCAGCCCCTAGGTGGGCTGGTGCACCCCCCCCCCCCACACACACACTCAGCCCATGGCACAAGAAGAGGGGAGAGGGGGGGAACCCTAGCGCAGGTGGGCCTAAGGCGCACCAGAAGGGTGCGCCACCCCTCCTCCCCTCCTGGCCGCCGCACCTCCACCCCATCTAGGGCTGCCGCACCTCCCAGGAGAGGGAAACCCTCAAGGGGGCGCAGCCCCTCCCTCCCCCTATATATAGTGGGCACTTTGGGCTGTTGGAGACACCAATCTTCCTCTCCCTCGGTGCAGCCCAGCTCTTCCTTCTCCTCCTCTGTGTCGGTGCTTGGCGAAGCCCTGCCGGGAGACCTCGTCTCTCCATTGACACCACGCCATCGTTCTACCGGAGATCTTCCCCAACCTCTCCCTCCTCCTTGCTGGATCAAGGTGCGGAAGACGTCATCGGGCTGCACGTGTGTTGAATGCGGAGGTGTCGTGGTTCGGCACTAGATCGGAATCACACCGTCATCTGAATCGCCGCGAGTACGACTCCATCAACTGCGTTCCAGCAACGCTTCCGCTTAGCAAACACAAAAGGTATGAAGATGCACTCACCCCTCTCTCGTTGCTGGTCTCTCCATAGGAAGATCTGAATATGCGTCGGAAATTTTTTGAATTTATGCTACGTAACCCAACAGTGGCATCTGAGCCAGGTTTTCCATGCGTAGATCCTATGCACGAGTAGAACACGAAAGGTTGTGGGCGATGATTTGTCAATTGCTTGTCGTTACTATTCTTATTCTTTTCTGGCGGTATTGTGGGATGAAGCGGCCCGGACCGACATTACACGTATGCTTACGTGAGGCTGGTTCTACCGACAGACATGCACACCGTGCATAAAGGTGGATAGCGGGTGTCTGTCTCTCCTACTCTAGTCGGATTGGATTTGATGAAAAGGGTCCTTATGAAGGGTAAATAGCTTTGGCATATCATCGTCGTGGCTCTCACGTAGGTAAGAAAGCGTTCTTGCTGGAAACCCAAATCAGCCACGTAAAACTTGCAACAACAATTAGAGGACGTCTAATTTGTTTTTGCAGGGTTTGACATGTGATGTGATATGGCCAAAGTTGTGATGTTGCATGTAGATGATCATGTTATTGTAATAGGTTTCACGACTTGCATGTCGATGAGTATGACAGCCGGCACGAGCCATAGGAGTTGTCTTAATTTATTGTATGAGATGCAACGCCATGTGCTTACTACTTTTACTTCATTGCTAACGGTTAGCTATAGTAGTAGTGATAGTAGTAGTTGGCGTGACTACTTCATGGATACATGATGATGGAGATCATGATTATGGAGTTCATGGTGTCACGCCGGTGACAATGATGATCATGTGATGCCTGAAGATGGAGATCGAAAGAGCAAAGATGATAATGGCCATATCATGTCACTATATGATTGCATTGTGATGTTTATCATGTTTTTCATCTTATTGCTTAGAACGACTGTAGCATAATAAGATGATCCCTCTTAAAATTTCTAGAACGTATTCCCCTAAGTGTGCACCGTTGCGAAGGCACCAGATGATGATCGGGTGTGATAGATTCTAACGTTCGCATACAATGGGTGTAAGCCAGATTTACACACGTGAAACACCTAGGTTGACTCAACGAGCTTAGCATGTACAGACATGACCTCGAATACAAGAGATCGAAAGGTCGAACATGAGTCGTATGGTTGAATACGATCAGCATGAAGTTGCTCACCATGGTGACTAGTCCGTCTCACGTGATGATCGGACACGGGTTAGTCAACATGGATTATGTATCACTTAGATGACTAGAGGGATGTCGATTTAAGTGGGAGTTCATACTTAATTCGATTAAATGAACTTAATTCTCATGAACTTAGTCTAAAAGTTGTCTTTATAAATATTGTAGATGGCCAACGTCAACCTCAATTTCAACGCATTCCTAGAGAAAAACAAGCTGAAAGATGATGGTAGCAACTATGCGGATTGGGTTCGCTACTTGAAGCTCATCCTTGAAGCAGCTAAAAAGGCTTATGTCCTTGATGCGCCGCTAGGTGAACCTCCCGCTCCCGCAGTAGCCCAGGACATTCTGAACATCTGGCAAACACGGAGTGATGACTACTCTCTGGTTAGGCGTGGCATGTTATACAGTTTAGAAACGGGGCTCCAAAGGCGTTTTGAGAAACACAGTGCATATGAGATGTTCCAAGAGCTGAAGCTAGTTTTTCAAGCTCATGCCCGTGTCGAGAGATATGAAGTCTCCGACCAGTTCTTTAGCTGTAAGATGGAGGAGAACAGTTCTGTCAGTGAGCACATACTCAAAATGTCTGGGTTACACGGTCGTCTGACTTCACTTGGAGTCGAACTTTCGGATGATGCTATAATTGACAGAATCCTCGAGTCTCTCCCACCAAGCTACATAGGTTTTGTGCTGAACTACAACATGCAAGGGATGGAGAAGACCATTCCCGAGTTGTACTCGATGCTCAAGTCTGCAGAAGTAGAAATCAAGAAAGAGCATCAAGTGTTGATGGTCAACAAGACCACTAGTTTCAAGAAGGGCAAGGGTAAGAAGAACTTCAAGAAAGAAGGCAAAGCCGTTGCCGTGCCCGGTAAGCCAGATGCCGGGGAGAAGAAAAAGAATGGACCCAAGCCTGAGACTGAGTGCTTCTATTGCAAGGAAAAGGGTCACAGGAAGCGGAACTGCCCCAAATACTTAGCGGACAAGAAGGCCGACAACGTTAAAGGTATATGTGATATACATGTTATTGATGTGTACCTTACTAGCGCTCGTAGTAGCTCCTGGGTATTTGATACCGGTGTTGTTGCTCACATTTGCAACTCAAAGCAGGAACTGCGGAATAAGCAGAGACTGGCCAAGGACGAGGTGACGATGCGCGTCGGGAATGGCTCCAAGGTCGATGTTATCGCCGTCGGCACGCTACCTCTACATCTACCATCAGGATTAGTTTTAAACCTTAATAATTGTTATTTAGTACCAGCTTTGAGCATGAATATTGTATCAGGGTCTTGCTTAATGCGAGATGGCTACTCATTTAAGTCAGGGAATAATGGTTGTTCTATTTATATGAGTGATATGTTTTATGGTCATGCTCCGCTGGTGAATGGTTTATTCTTGATGAATCTCGATCGTGATGTTACGCATATTCATAGTGTGAGTACCAAAAGATGTAAAGTTGATAATGATAGTCCCACATACTTGTGGCACTGCCGCCTTGGTCATATTGGCGTTAAGCGCATGAAGAAGCTCCATACTGATGGACTATTAGAGTCTCTTGATTTTGAATCATTTGACACGTGCGAACCATGCCTCATGGGCAAGATGACTAAGACTCCATTCTCGGGAATGATAGAGAGAGCAACCGACTTATTGGAAATAATACATACTGATGTGTGTGGTCCAATGAACGTTGAAGCTTGCAGTGGCTATCGTTACATTCTCACTCTCACCGATGATTTGAGTAGGTATGGGTATATCTACTTGATGAAGCACAAATCTGAGACATTTGAAAAGTTCAAGGAATTTCAGAGTGAGGTCGAGAATCAACGTGACAGAAAAATTAAGTGTCTACAATCTGATTGTGGAGGAGAACATTTGAGTCACGAGTTTGGCACACACCTAAGGAAGTGTGGAATCGTTTCACAATTGACACCGCCTCGCACACCGCAATGCAAAGGAGTGTCTGAACGTCGTAATCGCACTTTATTAGATATGGTACGATCTATGATGTCTCTTACCGAGTTACCGCTATCATTTTGGGGATACGTATTAGAAACTGCAGCATTCACTTTAAATAGGGCACCGTCTAAATCCGTTGAGACGACACCATATGAACTATGGTTTGGCAAGAAACCTAAGTCGTCGTTTCTTAAAGTTTGGGGCTGCGATGCTTATGTGAAGAAACTTCAACCAGAAAAGCTCGAACCCAAAGCGGAGAAATGTGTATTCATAGGATACCCTAAGGAAACTATTGGGTAAACCTTCTATCCTAGATCCGAAGGTAAAACCTTTGTTGCCAAGAACGGATCCTTTCTAGAGAAAGAGTTTCTCTTGAAAGAAGTAAGTGGGAGGAAGGTAGAACTTGATGAGGTAACTACACCCCCTCTCGAACAGGATAGTAGCGCAGCGCGGGAAGTGGTTCCTGTGGTGCCTACACCACCTAAAGAGGAAGTTAATGATAATGATCATGAAGCTTCGGATCAAGTTACTACTGAACCTCGAAGGTCCACAAGGGTACGCTCCGCACTAGAGTGGTACGGCAACCCTGTAATGGAAATCATGTTGTTAGACAACGGTGAACCTTCGAACTATGAAGAAGCGGTGGCGGGCCCGGATTCCAACAAATGGCTTGAAGCTATGAAATCCGAGATAGGATCCATGTATGAGAACAAAGTATGGACTTTGGTGGACTTGCCTGATGACCGGCGAGCCATAGAAAATAAATGGATCTTCAAGAAGAAGACTGATGCAAACGGTAATGTAACCGTTTATAAAGCTCGACTTGTCGCAAAGGGTTTTCGACAAATTCAAGGAATTGACTACGAAGAGACTGTCTCTCCTGTAGCGAAGCTAAAATCAGTCCGAATCATGTTAGCCATTGCCGCCTTTTATGATTATGAAATTTGGCAAATGGACGTCAAAACAGCGTTCGTTAACGGGAACCTTAAGGAAGAGTTGTATATGATGCAACCAGAAGGTTTTGTCGACCCTAAGGGTGCTAACATAGTGTGCAAGCTCCAGCGCTCCATCTATGGGCTGGTGCAAGCATCTCAGAGTTGGAACATTCGCTTTAATGAGGTGATTAAAGCGTTTGGGTTCGTATAGGTTTACGGAGAAGCATGTCAGTACAAGAAAGTGAGTGGGAGCTCTGTAGCTTTCCTCATATTGTATGTGGATGACATATTATTGATGGGGAATAATATAGAGACGTTGGAGAGCATAAATGCCTATTTGAACAAGAGTTTTTCAATGAAGGACCTTGGAGAAGTTGCATACATATTAGGCATCAAGACCTATAGAGATAGATCGAGACGCCTCATAGGTCTTTCGCAAAGTACATACCTTGACAAGATATTGAAGAAGTTCAATATGGAAAACTCAAAGAAAGGGTTCTTGCCAGTTTTGCAAGGTATGAGATTGAGTAAGACTCAGTCGCCGACCACGGCAGCAGATAGAGAGAAGATGGGTTTTGTCCCTTACGCTTCAGCCGTAGGCTCTCTTATGTATGCCATGCTGTGTACCAGACCTGATATAAACCTTGCTATAAGTTTGGTAGGGAGGTACCAAAGTGATCCCAGTATGGAACACTGGACAACGTTCAAGAATATCCTTAAGTACCTGAAAAGCACTAAGGAAATATTTCTCGTTTATGGAGGTGACGAAGAGCTCGTCGTAAAGGGTTACGTCGACGCTAGCTTCGTCACAGATCTGGATGACTCTAAGTCACAGACCGGATACGTATATGTTTTGAATGGTGGGTCAGTGAGATGATGCAGCAGCAAGCAAGAAGTCGTGGCAGCATCTACATGTGAAGCGGAGTACATAGCTGCTTCAGAAGCGGCTCATGAAGGAATTTGAATGAAGGAGCTCATCACCGACCTTGGAGTGGTTCCAAGCACGTCGGGTCCAATGACACTCTTCTGTGATAACACTCGGGCCATTGCCATAGCCAAGGAGCCCGGGTTTCACCGGAAGACGAAGCACATCAAACGCCGCTACAACTCCATCCAGGACCATGTCTAGAGTGGAGTAATAGAGATTTGTAAAGTACACACGGATCTGAATGTTGCGGACCTGTTGACTAAACCTCTTCCACGAGCAAAACATGATCAACACCATAATGCTATGGGTGTTCGATACATCACAATGTAACTGAACTATTGACTCTAGTGCAAGTGGGAGACTGTTGGAAATATGCCCTAGAGGCAATAATAAAATGGTTATTATCATATTTCCTTGTTCATGATAATCGTCTATTTTCATGCTATAATTGTATTAACAGGAAACAGTAATACATGTGTGAATAAATAGATCACAATGTGTCCCTAGCAAGCCTCTAGTTGGCTAGCTCGTTAGTCAATAGATGATCATGGTTTCCTGGTCATGGGCATTAGATGTCATTGATATCGGGATCACATCATTGGGAGAATGATGTGATGGACAAGACCCAATCCTAAGCATAGCACTAGATCGTATTGTTCGTATGCTAAAGCTTTTCTAATGTCAAGTGTCTTTTCCTTCGACCGTGAGATTGTGAAACTCCCGGATACCGTAGGAGTGCTTTGGGTGTATCAAATGTCACAACGTAACTGGGTGACTATAAAGGTGCACTATGGGTACCTCTGAAAGTGTCTGTTGGGTTGGTACGAATCGAAATCGGGATTTGTCACTCCGCGTGACGAAGAGGTATATCTGGGCCCGCTCGATAGAATATCATCATGAGCTCAATGTGACTAAGAAGTTAATCACACGATGACGTGCTATGGAATGAGTAAAGAGACTTACCGGTAACGAGATTGAACAAGGTATAGGTATACCAACGATCGAATCTCGGGCAAGTTCTATACCTACAGACAAAGGGAATTGTATAAGGGATTGATTGAATCCTTGACATCGTGGTTCATCCGATAAGATCATCGTGGAGGAAGTGGGAGCCACCATGGGTATCCAGACCCCGCTGATGGTTATTGGCCGGATAGGTGTCTCAGTCATATCTGCCTGTCTCCCGAACCCGTAGGGTCTATACACTTAAGGTTCGATGACGCTAGGGTTATAGGGAATTGGTATACGAGGTTATCTAAAGTTGTTCGGAGCCCCGGATGAGATCCCGGACGTCACGAGGAGCTCTGGAATGGTCCGGAGGTAAAGATTGATTTATAGGACGGATGGTTTTGGACACCAGAAGTGTTTCGGGCGTCCCCGGTAACGTACCGGGACCACCGGGACCACCGGAAGTGGCCCCGGGGGTCCACCGAAAGGGGGCCACCACCCCGGGAGGCTAGATGGGCCAAGTGCAGGAGGGAACCAGCCCCTAGGTGGGCTGGTGCGCCCCCCACACTAAGCCCATGGCGCAAGAAGAGGGTAGAGGGGGGAACCCTAGCGCAGGTGGGCCTAAGGCCCACCAGAAGGGTGCGCCACCCCTCCTCCCCTCCTGGCCGCCGCACCTTCCCCCATGTAGGGTTGCCGCCCCTCCCAAGAGAGAGAAACCCTCAAGGGGGCGCAGCCCCTCCCTCCCCCTATATATAGTGGGCACTTTGGGCTGTTGGAGACACCAATCTTCCTCTCCCTCGGCGCAGCCCTGCTCTTCCTTCTCCTCCTCTCTGTCGGTGCTTGGCGAAGTCCTGCCGGGAGACCTCGTCTCTCCATCGACACCATGCCGTCATGCTGCCGGAGATCTTCCCCAACCTCTCCCTCCTCCTTGCTGGATCAAGGTGCGGGAGACGTCACCGGGCTGCACGTGTGTTGAACACGGAGGTGCCGTGGTTAGGCACTAGATCGGAATCGCACCACGATCTGAATCGCCGCGAGTACGACTCCATCAACTGTGTTCCAGCAACGCTTCCGCTTAGCGAACAGAAAAGGTATGAAGATGCACTCACCCCTCTCTTGTTGCTGGTCTCTCCATAGGAAGATCTGATTATGCATAGGAATTTTTTGAATTTATGCTACGTAACCCAATAGAGCATTGCTTTTCGTAACCATCAATGATTGGTCTACTCTTAGTAACATTTCAGGTCACACAAACAAGGGGTGCAATGTACGCACGCACCGTTTACATGAGACCGAAGGTGCATATTTTGATATATGTAAGAAGGTTGTGTACCCGGGGCATCATTGATTTCTTCCGACCAAGCATCCCGTAAGAAAGAAAGGCAAGCATTTCAAAGATGAGGCGGATCACAGGAAGAAGCCTAGCCACCGTACTCATGCTGATATATTTGATATTGTCAAGGATTTAAAAGTAATCTTTTGAAAGGGTCCTGGCGGTCAGTCTGTTCCAAATGACGATGCTACGAGACACGCGCCCATGTGAAAGAAGAAATCTATATTTTGGGACCTACCCTATTGGAAAGTCCTAGAGGTCCACTATGCAATCGAGGTGAGGCATCTGACAAATAATCTTTGCATGAACCTGCTAGGCGTCCTCGTCTTGTATGGGAAGACAAAAGATACACCGGAAGCATGTCAGGACCAGCAACGTATGAATGAACCAGACAACATGCATCGAGAGAATGAGAAGGATAAAGTACGCCATTATTGAAGTCCTGTCAGCTATGCTCTTACCAAAGCAGAGAAGGATTTTTTTTACATGCATGAGTAGTATCAAGGTCTCGTCTGGCTTCTCGTCCAATATAAAGGGAATAATAAACATTGCAGAGAAATTTTTTTCCAAAATCTAAAGTCTCATGAGTGCCACGTGATTATGACGCAATTGATTCCGGTTGCATTGAGGGGCTTCTACCAAAAAATGTTTGATTAGACATTGTGAAGGTATGTGCATTCCTCAATGCAATTTCTCAAAAGGTAATCGATACATAAATCCTACCAAGGTTACAGAATGATTTGGTCCAATGTCTTGTCAGTTTTGAGTTGGTGTTCCCACCATCTTTCTTCAATATTATGACACACGTCCTAGTTCACCTAGTCGAAGAGATTACCATTTTGGATCCTGTATTTCTACACAATATATTCCTCTTTAAGAGGTTCATGGGAGTCTTAAATAAATATGTTCATAGCCGTGTTAGGTCAGCAGGAAACATCTCCAAGGGCTATGGAACGAAGGAGGTTATTGAGTTTTTTGTTTACTTTATTCCTGACCTTAGGCCGATTGGTGTTCCTCAATCGCGGCATGAGGGGAGGCTGAGTAGAAAAGGATCACTAGGAAAGAAAGCAATAGTATGTAGGGACGAGCATTCTTTCACTCAAGCACACTACACAGTTCTACAAAGTTCTATCTTTGCGGCCTCGTATATCAATGAACACAAGAATATTGTATGCTCCCAACACCTCGGGTAGTGTGATGACTAGATTACACGTGCACACATGGCGATTTTCGGCGGTTGGTTGCAAACACATTTCACGAATAACACCATTGTTGAAAATGAGTTGTACTTGTTGGCCACGACACCATCTTCGACTGTATTTACTTTCCAAGGGTACAACATAAATTGGAATATATTTTATACGATCGCCCAAGATAAAAAGAGCACCAACCCAAACAGTGGTGTCTGCTTTGATGCAAAAAAACCAATAGGGAAAAGGACACATATTATAGTTAGATAAATGAGATATGGGATCTTGACTATGGACGTTCTTTTAATGTCCCTTTGTTTAGGTGCAAATGGGTCAATCTGACAGGAGGCATGGTAAAGGTAGACCCACAGTACGGAATGACAATAGTGGATCTCAACAATCTTGGGTACACATACGAACCATTTGTCCTAGACAATGATGCGGCTCTGGTTTTCTATTTTAAGGACATGTCTACCAAACTGAGAAAAAGATAAGATAAGGAAGTGAATACATCAAACGATGAGCCAAAGAGCCACATAGTTCTTTCACGGAAAAGAAACATCATGGGAGTGGAGGACAAGATAGACTTATAATAAGTTTGATGAAATTCCTCCTTTCAAAGTGAAGACTGAGCCAAGCATCCTATTAAATGATGAAGATTCTTCATGGTTACGACGCAATCATAACCACGGGACACACGCAAATAAAAAGTCTTATACCCCAAGATCCCACTCAAGGATGTGATTGGCTTCACCGTCATTACTTTCTCTCTAGTGAGTTGTCGTCCTTATAGTTGTAAAGTTCCACTTTGGACAAACCAGAGGGAATTTTTGTAAGAGTTAGGGTATATATGTGTTTTGGGTGTTCCTAGGTGGACTCCACACCGTTGGAATACAACCAAAAGCTAGGGCTTTTTGTATTTGAAACATGAATTTTGAATAATTATTTATTAAGTTATGAATTTTCAATTACTTGTGTCATTTTAGTATTTTAATTATACACAAGAGTTATTCAATACATAACTCGGTCGAAAGCCATAGTTATGGGAGACAACTATTTTGATGATGGCTTTGATCTACAATCACTACAGTTACATGAAGGCGATGTATTAACATGCAAAATTAAGAATGTGGATAAAAATAGGTTCATAGTTTACCTAACATGCATGGAGAGTGAAATGAATAAAAATACTAAACTAATAACTTACCAGGAAAAATATAATATTATTAGGTTAACAAAAAGTATTTTAATATACTTTTGAATAGCAAAAAGAAACAACTAAAAAGCTTTTATAAAACTCTAATTATGATCAAAATAATATTAACTTAGAATTCAAAAATTTGGATGTTTAGTTCCAGTTGGAACCACCAACCGGGACTAAAGACCAAATCTTTCGTGCCCTTTCGGCTTTGGGAAAAACAGCTTTAGTCTCGATTGGTGGGTGCAACATGGACTACACGCGTACCCTTTAGTCCGTGTTGGAGCCACCAACCGGGACTAAAGACCCTTTAGTCTCGGTTGGAGCCTCCAACAGGGACTAAAGTGTTGGAAATATGCCCTACAGGCAATAATAAACTGGTTATTATTATATTTCCTTATGCATGATAATCGTTTATTATCCATGCTAGAATTGTATTGATTGGAAACTCAAATACGTGTGTGGATACATAGACAGCGCACTGTCCCTAGTGAGCCTTTAGTTGGCTAGCTCGTTGATCAAAGATGGTCAAGGTTTCCTGGCCATAGACAAGTGTTGTCACTAGATAACGGGATCACATCATTGGGACAATGATTTGATGGACAAGACCCAAAACTACGAACGTAGCATATGATTGTGCTAGTTTATTTCTACTGGTTTTGGCATGTCAATGTATCTGTTCCTATGACCATGAGATCATGCAACTCCCGGACACCGGAGGAATACCTTGTGGGTTATAAAACGTTGCAACATAACTCAGTGACTATAAAACTGCTCTACAGGTATCTCCAAAGGTGTCTGTTGGGTTGGCATGCATCAAGACTGGGATTTGTCACTCCGTGTAACGGAGAGGTATCTCGGGGCCCACTCGGTAATAAAACATCACAATAAGCCTTGCAAGCAATGTGACAAAGAAGTTAGTCATGGGATCTTGTATTACGGAACGAGTAAAGAGACTTGCCGGTAATGAGATTAAACTAGGTATAGAGATACCGACGATCGAATCTCGGGCAAGTAGCATACCGAAGGACAAAGGGAACAACATACGGGATTAACTGAATTCTTGACATAGAGGTTCGACCGGTAGAGATCTTCGTAGAATATGTAGGATCCAATATGGACATGTAGGTCCTGCTATTGGTTATTGACCGGAGAGTGTCTCAGGTCATGTCCGCATAGTTCTCAAACCCGCAGGGTCTGCACACTTAAGGTTCAGTGACGTTTCGATATAGTTGAGTTATATGTGTTGGTGACCGACGGTTTTTCGGAGTCCCGGATGAGATCCTGGATGTCTCGAGGACCTCCGGAATGGTCACGAGGTAAAGATTGGTATATAGGAAGTCCTATTTTGGTCAACGAAAAAGTTTTGGGCTCATCGGTAGTGTACCAGGAGTGCCGGGAGGGAGCCGGGGGACCACCGGGAGGGGTGCGACGACCCAAGAGGCTCATGGGCTATCAGAGGAGGTGGATTAGCCCCTGGTAGGCTGGCCGAAGTCTCTCTCAAGGTCCCATGAGAAAAGGATAAAGGAAAAAGGCAAAAAGGCCAAATTAGGAAGGAGTCCTAATAAGATTCCACCTCCCTTGTGGGAGGTGGATTCCTCCCTTGTGGTTCGGCGGAACCTCCTTGGATTGGAGGCCAAGGCTTCCTCCTCTCCTCTCCTCCTTGTATATATACTAGAGGTTTTAGAGGTGAGGGCTAACCCTAATTCCCACGTGCTCCCTCTACTTCTGTCTAGATTTGTTCTTCCTTTAGATCGGTTTTTCAGCGACGCTTAGGCAAAGACCTGCTGGATTAGTTCACCACCACCACGCCGTCATGTTGGAGAACTCATCTACCTATCCGCCCCTCTTGCTGGATCAAGAAGGCGGGGATCGTCATCGAGCTGTACGTGTGCTGAACGCGGAGGTGTCGTCCGTTCGGCACTAGATCGGGATGGATCGTGATGGGATTGCGAGACGGATCGTGATGAGATCGTGGGACAGGCTGCGATTTGAATCACAAAGATGTTCCAATACATCAATCGCGTTATATAAGCTTCCGCTTAGCGATCTACAAGGGTATGTAGATTCACTCTCCCCTCTCGTAGATGATCATCACCATGGATAGGTATTGCGTGTGCGTAGGAAAATTTTTGTTTCCCATGCAACGTTCCCCATCATAAAGGGCTGGCAGTATTTAAACCGCTTCTTCTCCCTCCTCGGATCTTCCTCGCCATTCCCTCACCCGACCGTGCCGTGATGCCAGTTCAACCGCCGGCCTCCATGCGATGTCATCATGCTACCCGACCATACAGCGATGCTGCTCCTCCACGCGCGCGCCGTTCGAGCCGCCCCCGCCCGCGTCGATTACGTCGCTCTCCTCCATGCATGCACCCTCCGATCCGCCCGCACCCGCCTCGACAATGTCTCCCCTCTCCTCCATGTGTGCGCCGCTCGAGCCCGCACTAGCGTTCCTCCGAGCCCGTGCCGTCGCCACCGGTGTCTCCCCGCTGCCTTACGAGACCGGTGAGCATTGCATATCGCCGACCTTCTCCTATATTGCATCGTATATATTATACCGATGAGACTAGCGAGTTGATTTCAATTCGTAATTTTCATTCAGTTTAGAACTTTTTAGTTGATTTCAAGAAACGTACTAGTTCAGTACTTAGTTGATTGCTTAAATTTATAGTTGGAATATACTACATTTACAGATAAGTATGTAGCCAACTTTTTATATAGGATTAAATTGAGTTCAGTTTAATTTAGTTCCTAGTTTTTTGGAGTTGGAAAGAAAATTAGTTGATTATACTACATCTAGATAAGTCTGTAGCAATCTTTTTTATATAGGACTAAACTAAGTTCACTTCAGTTTAGATGTTGCACACGGATAATTTGAAGTTATATGAGAAATTTGTTGAGACAGAATAAAATTAGGGTGTAGAGAGGTTGTTTTCATGCATCATAGGAATTTGTATGAATATTACGTTTTCGTAGGAATTTATTCTCGGCGACGATGTGTTGGGGAACGTCACATGGGAAACAAAAAATTTCCTACGCGCACGAAGACCTATCATGGTGATGTCCATCTACGAGAGGAGATTTGCATCTACATACCTTTGTAGATCGCACAGCAGAAAGCGTTAAGAAACGCGGTTGATGTAGTGGAACGTCCTCACGTCCCTCGATCCGCCCCGCGAACTGTCCCATGAACCGTTCCGCGATCCGTCCCACGATCCGCTCAGATCTAGTGCCGAACAGACGACACCTCCGCGTTCAGCACACGTATAGCTCGACGATGATCTCGGCCTTGAAATCCTATGGTGTTTCATTCCATCAGACTCTTGGGGTAACCATCATATAATAAAAATCCTCAGACTTATTTTTGGTTCACACTCCACTCTGTGGGATACTTTTCTTTTTCCATGGGTGTGTTTACCATCAAAAGGTATTGGTTCATCCATAAATCATATTCATTTCATATTCAATCCTTTATTACATCCTTAATTTCTTCTCAAAACTCCAATTCAAAAATAACTTTATTACAAATGTTGTCATCCACATTGTTCGGTATGGTCAAGCATTCCTGCCAACTTTATTCATTTGTCTCCCTTGGAGATACTTTTAGTCCCACTGGAACCTTCCGTGGTGCTCCTTGAAATCATCCATCTTTTGCTTTATCATGGTGGCCATGAGCTTCATCTCCGTGGTCTCCGCATGCACTTCACTCAGGTATTCCTGGGTATGACGGAGTCTTGCTTCAAGTATTTCTCCAATCTGACGTATGGCTTCCATGGCAGCTTCACGAAAAACATCAAAGAAGGTTGCTCGTGGTACACGTGAAATGAAAAAGTATTGCCCCATAGTCTTTGGAAAACTCCTTTCACATGGTGGAGGTGTACTTCCACACACCATAGTTCCACTCCACTTTCCATGAATGGGTAGCCATTGTAGACTGCATCTCCTTCAAGATGAATGTGCTTCATCATGTCCTTCAGGATTTTTGGGTAATGATGATCACTAGTGAGGGTCATGATCGTTTCTCGGCCCTTAAGAAAGGACTCGTAGAGGGTTGTCATCTGCAGGTGTCAGAAAAATGGGTACTCAGAGGAATGTATGTGTCTCCTTGGTATGCATCGTACATTCCTACTCATTGGATCCTGTGGGTTTACCGATTACTACCACACTTAAAATGAAATATACTCATGCCTGCATAGACCATATTTTCTCATGTCCTTATAATTGTTCAGAGATCTTTGTTCATAGAGCAACAACACATACAGTTTCAACATAGGAAATCATGAAACAAAAAATTTATTGATTCATGAAGTTATTACAATCTCTCAGTCTTCTATTACAAAATTCAACTCCATACTCTCATGAAAACAAGAGTGCTTCATGTCACACTTATTGTCATTGTCAAGACTTAACTACTCCATATTAGCTTTCATCCCATGTGGACAATTACTAGCATAATGTAATGCTTCCTTGCAACGAAAAGAAATGACTTTCTACCTATCTTGAGGCTTCTTGGTGTTTGTTCTTTGCTCCTCGGGTTTCCCGCTTCCTTGTTGGCCACATATTGGCATAGTGACCTAACGTCTTGCATTTAAAACATGACTCAGATCGTTATCTGCAGAGATTTGGCTTTTCCGAGTGTACTTTCTCTTCTTTCCGAAATTCTTTGTTCTGGTCAGTTCTTCCATTTCGTGAGGATCAAACTCTACTTTTTCTGTGAGGAAGTTTCCCAGATATTGATGGCTTTCCATTGTGCAATCCTATAAATAATGTCCTTCACCACATGAATAGCATGCATTGGCGAAAAATTTGGTTAGACCTTGTCCATCAGGGTCTTCTATATTTTCTTTCATCACAGGTTCTCGTGGAATCTTATTCTTGAGTGTTTCATTCATTATTGCTTTCTTCTGCTTGACAACTTGTTGTACCTTGGGGTAAATGTGACACTGGGCTGGGTAGTGGGTGGTTCCTTCACACAAGAAACAAGTCACCTGACTGGTTGGGCATTCCTCTGATGAGTGATTTTCTTCACAATGAGGGCATCCATCATTGTGTTCTTCCTGGGTGTGTCCTATTTCTCCACAGATCTTGCATGCACATGGCTTCTTCATCGGATTATCATAGCCCTTCTGAATGAGACGGGATCTTAACAGAGTCTTCTTGAATTTGTCCCAAGTGTCTGCTCCACTAAATCCTTGTATGGCATGATGCATTTCCCACCCAATAGCAGCACCTTGGGTAAAGTACTGAAGAGCGTGTGCCACTTCAGATTTCCTTGAAATCAAATTGCTCCCGAAGTGGTTCTTCATGTTCTGAATCCATATATCAGCCTCGAGCTGGGTCATTGGTCCCGAGACTACAAGTCCAGCTTCATACGCCATCTTTTGGGTCCAAGGTTTTTGGGATGAGACGGGTAAGAGAGAGAGGGGTAGAGGGATATACACACAATACAAACAATATTTTTTTGAGAATAGGTTTTATTTGTGGCTGTCGGAAAACACACACCAATGACGACTCACAAATCATCGTATCTAACGTGGGTATATAACATGGATTTGGACTTCTAGTGGTCATATAAATATTCGAACGCTTCAAGGTCTTTGAATTCTTCGAGTCTTGAGAGTCTTCAATTGGTGCAGCTTCAATTCTTCAAATGCATGGTGAAATTCTCTTTACTTTGAAGTGGGACTCCGTTGATCCTTCATGTAGTCAAAGTGGAATGGGTATTGTCTAACTATTTGAGGTGAGAGAGAACATTTGATGAAATCCGAAGAGATGAGAAGTAAAGAATGTTCTTGAAAATAAAATTTTAGAGAGATCCTTTCCTAAGGGATTTCCAGTTTCTAGGGTCACGTCCTACAGTCAACATGTGCTCTGATACCATATTTGGTATATGTGCCATCCCTGGATCAGTATGCTGGCACACACACAGTACATCAATGTATATATCAAAGTGCAATCACATGTAATAACGTAAAACTAATATATACCTTAAAATCTCAGCGGAAACAGTCAAGGGAGTGGAGTCCCAATAAACACCAAGAACAAGTTGAGTGCAGACCGTAACCCTGAATCGTACTCTTACTCATCGAAGAAAGTATCTACAACATAAGACGTTGCAGCCGTGTAGGTCAGCATATTGAATATGCCGGCTAGTCACAAACGAGAGGGGTAAAAATAACATCTATACTATATGCATATATGGCAGGTGGGGCTGTAAGTTTTTAGCGGAAAGCAAAGTTTTCTCCTACAACAAGAGAGGGGCTAAAAGCAAAATATTACTACGTAGTTGTTTGTTAATGAGATGGTTCCACCAACCAGTTTTCATACCCAAGTTATCAATATTACCCACATCAAATATATATATAACGGTGTTCAGAATTCCTGATAGTTTCAGTTCGTTTGGCTCAAGTTGTCCATGACCGTGGACAAGGCTAATCGATTAGGTTTGGGTACTCTGCAGAGTTTTGCACACGTTCCCCACAAGATTTGATCGCTTCCGAGTATGTCCTCGCACTTCAGGGTGTTTGAAGACCGGATGATCAAAACATGGTCTTTCAACGGGTCCCTGTGATCCCTTGTCGGTGCCCATCCAATCCTATCGTTCTACATCTGCTAGCACCGCCTATCCAGAGTCGCCGCATTGTCCAACCAAGCCAGAGCCCATAATGACTTGTGGCTATGCAGGTAAGCCTTGGGTCTTGAAAATATCTGTCCATCTCTTTGAGCCTGGGTGAAGCTTTCCGCAAGATGTCATGGCGCTTCCCCATGCATCTCGGGTCGTCCACTAGTTTCTCCAGGGAGCCCATCTAAACCGTCCTTCACCCAGAGGTATATTTCATTCTGAGGTCTTGCAAGTCTTGGAGTCTTCAGGTCTTGATTATTAAGTTCTCACAACACTCATGGTAAACATTCAACCATAACCCCGTCTACTAGGAGCATAGCATAACAACGTCCCGGCCAGAGTAACAAGGGGGTGGGTGCCTACCACATGATACTACATCAAGATATAAAATTTCCAAGTACCTACTTTGCATGCAATTGGGTGAATAAAGGTAAAACTACAATGCATATAAAACATATGTAATAATATGATCAACGTGACTTGCCTGGTGAGGTTGATGAAGAAGAATTATCGTTCTCGAAAAATAACTTGATAGAACTATTCGTCACTCCCCGATGAAATCTATATAAGCAAACATAGTATTCACATAAGCACTCACACTAGCAATCATTCTAGCAATCAAATAACAAACAACAATAAAAGTTGATGCAATCAAAATCAATAAGAGAGAGCGAATAAGAATCCAAAGGAAATTTCAAAGAAAACTAGGGAGTCTTCTACTACATCAAACACTAAATAGTTTTTGTTCTAACTGAAAAATAAAACACTAAAATAGTAAAATAACAAAGAATAAAACATAAATTTAACTAAGATAAATTAAAGTATTTTTCATAAAACTATTTGAAAGTATTTTCAAATGGGAGTAAACTAGTAGGGAAATCAATTGTAAGTTATTAGAGAACTAGAATTGATTTCATGATAACAAATAAAAATAAAATTTTGTTTTCATTGAAAACCTACTGTTATCTAACAGAAAACAAAATATAAACTTTCTCAAATATAAAAGAAACTAATTTAAAAAGAAATAGCTATAATCTTAAAAGAACTAAAACAAAATCTGTTTTGGTAAAAATCCCAAGTAAAATTATTTAAAAAAAATTGAAACATAAACTACTGAAAGATATGATCAATGGGAAACAGTAGCAAAAAGAATTAATTTAAAAGCTATATTTAAACTCCTAGTATAAGCAAAACAAGAGTTAAACCAAAACTGTTCTAACTCAAATTTTATAAATTCAAACATAGTCAAATTATATATTTCGGAAACTACAAGAAATTTGTGAAATAAGGAAAAAAGAATCAACTAATTCCGAGTTATAGACTAATAGATATAAATTTTATAAGTTTGCTCTTTCTCTGAAAAAAAACTGTGACGGGATTTTTTTGAAGCTCGCCGTGGCTGGGAGGTTATCCGGCGAGGTGGGGCTTGCTCCGGCGAGGGGAGGGGCACTCCCGCGAGGGGAGGGTCGCCGGCGGGGAGGGGGAACGGCTTAGGGGGTCCCGGAGGCGAGGAAGGGGGCGTCAGGGTCCTGGGCGTCCTTCTGTTCGGCTCCTGGCAGGAACAACAATGGTGGGGGCGCCGTCGCTACGGGCAAGGAGAGGGTGAGCTGATGGGGAAAATGGAATGAGGAGAGGATGGAAAATCTTATAGGGGTGGTGGGAGGTGCGGGGAGGGAAGGAATCCCGCGAATCTGGGAGAGGAAGCTTCGTGTGGCCAAGAGAAGGAAGGTCGTGAGGAGGAAGAAGAAGGTATGGATTGGGCCAGATTCGTTTCCTAACGTGGCCGAGGTACTTTCCTAATAAAATTGATTTCTTTCCTTTTTATTATAATAGGAAAGTAAAACGTAAAAAGGAAAATAAATATAACTCCAAATATAGAAGTATTATATATCAAAATTTTCAGAAAAATATTTCCCATCACGTGGGAATTTTATTTTTCAGAAAATAAAAACTTTACAAAAACTTATTTTTCTAAAAAAACAAATTTTGTCTTTAAACTTTTTGGCACTCTTTTTCTACTGACCTTTTTTGGTGTGTCATCTTACCTCCTCTCTTTCTTGCTTGGCAAGTATATTGTGAGGAAAATTTTGTGGTTGAAATCTTGTGCCAAAATAATTCGAATCAAATATCAAAAGAAATTCAAATGCCACCTTGATTTCAAATTCTTTATAGTTGAAGAAGTCATGCTATCTTCTCTCACTGTTTTTACATCTATGAATTTGAATTCACAGGAAAAAGGGGAAGTCATTTTATTCCCTCTCATTCAAAGTTTTTTTTTAAGTTTCAAATTTCCCTCAAGTTTCAATCACTCAAGCAAACAAACAGTCAATCTAATAATTATATTAACATTCCAAAATTTGGGATGTTACAAACCTACCACACTTAAAATGAATCTCGTCCTCGAGATTCGAAGAGGCTAGAAAGAAAAGTTTAGGGTTTGGGGGTCTTCTAACAAATCCAATCACCTGCAAAGTGGGATGCTACCACACTTAAAATAAGAATTATTGGTCTCTCAAAATTTTAGCAATCCACTGGGGTCTTGGCAGCTGAATCTTCACATTCTTCATGGTAACTACTTTGGTGAAGCTCTTCCATTATATTCATAACGTTTCCATGAAAATCAAGGGTTCTTCTGTTGATATAAGCTTCTTCCGTCACTGAGTCTCCTTAACTGACCGTCTCGTGATCAATTCTAAATAACATATCGATGATTGTCATGGTGGTCTACCATTTGTGGTTATCCTGCAGAGAGAGGGGTCTTGGTTTCATCCTCACCGTAAGGTTTCCTACGTGTGACAAAAAGTGCCATGTACATGGGTCTTCATCATACCATTCTAAGGCTTAAACAAAAGATTCAAAGAACATCGTCTCTCACTATGGGTAAGTCTCTCAGATTTACCATTCCGAATAGCAAGAGAATGATAAGAGTAAGTCGTCATGGTGGCCAAGCCATGTCGCACTAAAATCATTACCTTGTATAAGGCTTAGTGAATCTCGTATTCTAACGCTTGGGTATGCTCACAACCATTGCAGAATTTCTCTTGTCCACGAACGAAGTTCGGATAATCCATTGATTCTGCAAGCTGAACAAAACATCTATCGTATCTTCACAACTCTCGAGTTTTCGTATGCTCCTAAGAAAACGTTTGATGATCCATCATAGTTTCTTCCAAGTTTCTTTCTTCATAAAGGTAGTGCTGGATCCGTATTAGTCCCAGGGTCTGTGGGTTGCAGGCCCACTTTAACTCATACCTGGAATTACTCCGCCTTTAAATCCTATGGTGTTTCATTCCATCATACTCTTGGGGTAACCATCATATAATAAAAATGCTCAGACTTATTTTTGGTTCACACTCCACTCTGTGGGATACTTTTCTTTTTCCATGGGTGTGTTTACCATCAAAAGGTATTGGTTCATCCATAAATCATATTCATTTCATATTCAATCCTTTATTACATCCTTAATTTCTTCTCAAAACTCCAATTCAAAAATAACTTTATTACAAATGTTGTCATCCACATTGTTCGGTATGGTCAAGCATTCCTGCCAACTTTATTCATTTGTCTCCCTTGGAGATACCTTTAGTCCCACTGGAACCTTCCGAAGTGCTCCTTGAAATCATCCATCTTTTGCTTTATCATGGTGGCCATGAGTTTCATCTCCATCATCTCCGCATGCACTTCATCAGGTATTCCTGGGTATGACGGATTCTTGCTTCAAGTATTTCTCCAATCTGACGTATGGCTTCCGTGGCAGCTTCACGAACAACATCAAAGAAGGTTGCTAGTGGTACACGTGAGATGAAAAAGTATTGCCCCATAGTCTTTGGACAAACTCCTTTCACATGGTGGAGGTGTACTTCCACATACCATAGTTCCACTCCACTTTCCATGAATGGGTAGCCATTGTAGAGTGCATCTCCTTCAAGATGAATGTGCTTCATCATGTCCTTCAGGATTTTTGGGTAATGATGATCACTAGTGAGGGTCATGATCGTTTTTGAGCCCTTAATAAAGGACTCGTAGAGGGTTGTCATCTGCAGGTGTCAGAAAAATGGGTACTCAGAGGAATGTATTTGTCTCCTTGGTATGCATGGTACATTCCTACTCATTGGATCATGTGGGTTTACCGATTACTACCACACTTAAAATGAAATATACTCATGCCTGCATAGACCATATTTTCTCATGTCCTTATAATTGTTCAGAGATCTTTGTTCATAGAGCAACAACGCATACAGTTTCAACATAGGAAATCATGAAACAATAAATTTATTGATTCATGAAGTTATTACAATCTCAGAGTCTTCTATTACAAAATTCAACTCCATAATGTCATGAAAACAAGAGTGCTTCATGTCACACTTATTGTCATTGTCAAGACTTAACTACTCCATATTAGCTTTCTTCCCATGTGGACAATTACTAGCGTAATGTCATGCTTCCTTGCAACAAAAAGAAACGACTTTCGACTTATCTCGAGGCTTCTTGGTGTTTGTTCTTTGCTCCTCGGGTCTCCCGCTTCCTTGTTGGGCACATATTGGCATATTGACTTAACGTCTTGCATTTAAAACATGACTCATATCCTTATCTACAGAGATTTGGCTTTTCCGAGTGTACTTTCTCTTCTTTCCGGAATTCTTTGTTCTCGTCAGTTCTTACATTTCGTGAGGATCAAACTCTACTTTTTCTGTCAGGAAGTTTCCCAGATATTTATGGCTTTCCTCCGTGTAATCCTGTGAATAATGTCCTTCTTCTCTACATGAGTAGCATGCATTGGCGAAAAATCTGGTTAGACCTTGTCCATCATGGTCTTCTATATTTTCTTTCATCACTGGTTCTTCTGGAATCTTATTCTTGAGCGTTTCCTTCATTATTGCTTTCTGCTGCTTGACAACTTGTTTCACCTTGGGGTAAATGTGACACTCGGCTGGGTAGTGGGTGGTTCCTTCACACAAGAAACAAGTCACCTGACTGGTTGGGCATTCCTCTGATGAGTGATTTTCTTCACAATGAGGGCATCCATCATTGTGTTCTTCCTAGGTGTGTCCTATTTCTCCACAGATCTTGCATGCAGAAGGCTTCTTCATCAGATTATCATAGCTCTTCTGAATGAGACGGGATCTTAACAGAGTCTTCTTGAATTTGTCCCAAGTTTCTGCTCCACTAAATCCTTGTATTGGATGATGCATTTTCCACCAAATAGCAACACCTTGGGTAAAGTACTGAAGAGTGTGTGCCACTTCAGATTTCCTTGAAATCAAATTGCTCCCGAAGTGGTTCTCCATGTTCTGAATCCATATATCAGCCTCGAGCTGGGTCATTGGTCCCGAGACTACAAGTCCAGCTTCGTACGCCATCTATTGGGTCCAAGGTTTTTGGGATGAGACGGGTAAGAGAGAGAGAGGGGTAGAGGGATATACACACAATACAAACAATATTTTTTTGAGAATAGGTTTTATTTGTGGCTGTCGGAAAACACACACCAATGATGGCTCACAAATCATCGTATCTAACGTGGGTATATAACATGGATTTGGACTTCTAATGGTCATATAAATATTCGAACGCTTCAGGGTCTTTGAATTCTTCGAGTCTTGAGGGTCTTCAATTGGTGCAGCTTCAATTCGTCAAATGCATGGTGAAATTCTCCTTACTTTGAAGTGGGACTCTGTTGATCCTTCATGTGGTCAGAGGGGAAAGGATATTGTTAAACTATTTGAGGTGAGAGAGAACATTTGATGAAATCTGAAGAGATGAGAAGTAAAGAATGTTCTTGAAAATAAAATTTTAGAGAGATCCTTTTCTAAGGGATTTCCAGTTTCTAGGGTCACGTCCTACAGTCAACATGTGCTCTGATACCATATCTGGTAGCGACCCGACTCAAAACGAGTCAAGCCTCTGTGTATCTGTGCCATCCCTGGATCAGTATGCTGGCACACATAGTACATCAATGTATATATCAAAGTGCTATCACATGTAATAACGTAAAACTGATATATACCTTAAAATCTCAGCGAAAACAGTCAAGGGAGTGGAGTCCCAATAAACACCAACGGCAAGTTGAGTGCGGACCGTAACCCTGAATCGTACTCTTACTCATTGAAGAAAGTATCTGCAACATAAGACGTTGCAGCCGTGTAGGTCAGCATATTGAATACGCTGGCAAGTCACAAAAGAGAGGGGTAAAAATAACATCTATACTATATGCATATATCGCCTCCGAGTATGTCCTCGCACTTCAGGGTGTTTGAAGACCGGATGATCAAAACATGTTCTTTCAACGGGTCCCTCTGATCCCCTGTCGATGCTCATCCATTCCTACCGTTCTTCTACATCTGATAGCACCGCCTGTCCAGAGTCGCCGCGTTGTCCAACCAAGCTAGAGCCCATAATGACTTGTGGTTGTGCAGGTAAGCCTTGGGTCTTAAAAATATCTGTCCATCTCTTTGAGCCTGGGTGAAGCTTTCCGCAAGATGTCATGGCGCTTCCCCGTGTATACCGGGTCGTCCACTGGTTTCTCCAGGGAGCCCATCTAAACCGTCCATCACCCAAAGGTATAATTCGTTCTGAGGTCTTGCAAGTCTTGGAGTCTTCAGGTCTTGATTATTAAGTTCTCACAAAACTCATGGTAAACACTCAACCGTAACCCCGTCTACTAGGAGCATAGCATAACAACGTCCCGGCCAGAGTAACAAGGGGGTGGGTGCCTACCACATGATACTACATCAAGATCTACAATTTCCAAGTACCTACTTTGCACGCAATTGGGCGAAGAAAGGTAAAACTACAATGCATATAAAACATAGGTAATAATATGAGCAACGTGACTTGCCTGGTGAGGTTGATGAAGAAGAATTATCGTTCTCGAGAAATAACTTGATAGAACTATTCGTCACTCTCCGATGAAATCTATATAAGAAAACATAGTATTCACATAAGCACTCACACTAGCAATCATTCTGGCAATCAAATAACAAACAACAATAAAAGTTGATACAATCAAAATCAACAAGAGAGAGCGAATAAGAATCCCAAGGAAACTTCAAAGAAAACTAGGGAGTCTTCTACTACATCAAACACTAAATAGTTTATGTTCTAAATGAAAAATAAAACACTAAAATAGTAAAATAACAGAGAATAAAATATAAATTCAACTAAGATAAAATAAAGTATTTTTCATAAAACAATTTGAAAGTATTTTCAAATGGGAGTAAACTAGTAGGGAAATCAATTGCAAGTTATTAGGGAACTAGAATTCATTTCATGATAACAAATAAAAATCAAATTTTGTTTTTGTTGAAACCTATTGTTATCTAATAGAAAACAAAATATAATCTTTTTTAAATATAAAAGAAACTAATTTAAAAACAAATATAGAAAAAGAAATAGCTATAATCCTAAAAGAACTAAAACAGAATCTGTTTTGGTAAAAACCCCAAGTAAAAATATTTAAAAAAAAATTAAACTTAAACTACTGAAAGATATTATCAATATGAAACAGTAGCAAAAAGAATTAATTTAAAAGCTATATTTAAACTCCTGGTATAAGCAAAACAAGAGTTAAACCAAATCTGTTCTAACACAGATTTTATAAATTCAAACATAGTCAAATTGTATATTTCGTTAAATACAAGAAATTTGTCAACTAATGCAAAAAGAATCAACTAATTCCGAGTTATAGACTAATAGATATGAATTTTATAAATTTGCTCTTTTTCTGGAAAAAAACTGTGACGGGATTTTTTTGAAGCTCACCGTGGCTGGAAGGTTGGCCGTGGCTCGGAGGTTAGCCGATGAGGTGGGGCTTGCTCCAGCGAGGGGAGGGGCACTCCGGCGAGGGGAGGATCGCCGGTGGGGAGGGGGAACGGCAGAGGGGGTCCCGGAGGCGAGGAAGGGGGCGTCAGGGGCTCCTGGGCGTCCTTCTATTCGGCTCTTGGCACGAACAACAATGGTGGGGACACCGTGGCTATGGGCAGGGAGAGGACGAACTGATGGGGAAAATGGAACGAGGAGAGGAGGGGCAATCTTATAGGGGTGGTGGGAGGTGCGGGGAGGGAAGGAATCCCGCGAATATGGGAGAGGAAGCTCCCCGGGAAGCTTCCGCCATGGCCAGAGAAGGAAGGTCGTGAGGAGGAAGAAGAAGGTATGGATTGGATCAGATTCGTTTCCTAACGTGGCCCACGTACTTTCCTAATAAAAGTGATTTCTTTCCTTTTCATTATAATATGAAAGTAAAACATAAAAAGGAAATTAAATATAACTCCAAATATAGAAGTATTATATATCAAAATTCTCAGAAAAATATTTCCCATCACGTGGGAATATTATTTTTCAGAAAATAAAAACTTTACAAAAACTTAATTTTTCCAAAAAAAAATCCAATAAAACCCAAATTTTGTCTTTAAAATTTTTGGCACTCTTTTTCTACTGACCTTTTTTTTGGGGTGTCATCTTACCTCCTCTCTTTCTTGCTTGGCAAGTATATTGTCAGGAAAATTTTGTGGTTGAAATCTTGTGCCAAAATAATTCGAATCAAATATCGAAAGAAATTCAAATGCCACCTTGATTTCAAATTCTTTATAGTTGAAGAAGTCATGCCAACTTAATTTTACAGGAAAAAGGGGAAAGTCATTTTATTTCCTCTCATTCAAAGTTTTTTTTTTAAGTTTCAAATTTCCCTCAAGTTTCAATCACTCAAACAAACAAACAATAAATCTAATAATTATATTAACATTCCAAAATTTGGGATGTTACACACTAGAGTCAATAATCTAGTTCACATCACCATGTGATTTCAACGAATCCAACACCCATATAGTTCTCGGGTCTGATCACGTCTTGCTCGTGAGAGAGCTTTTAGTCAATGGTTCTGAATCCTTCAGATCCGTGCGTGCTTTACAAATCTTTATGTCATCTTATAGATGATGCTACTATGTGCTATTCGGAAATACTCCAAATATCTACTCTACTATACGAATCAGTTTTACTACTCATAGTTATTCGGATTAGTGTCAAAGCTTGCATCAATGTAACCCTTTACGACGAACTCTTTAACCACCTCCATAATCGAGAAAAATTCCTTAGTCCACTAGTTACTAAGGATAACTTTGACCGCTGTTTTAGTGATACAATCCTGGATCACCATCTGTACCTCTTAACAGACTTGTGGCAAGGCACACATCAGGTGCGGTACATAGCTTGGCATACTTTAGAGTCTACGGCTAAGGCATAGGGGACGACCTTCGTCCTTTCTCTTTCTTCTGCCATGGTCGGGCTTTTGAGTCTTACTCATATTCACACCTTACAACACAACCAAGAACTCTTTCTTTGCTGATCTATTTTGAACTCCTTCAAAAACTTGTCAAGGCATGCATTTCATTTGAAAGTTCTATTGAGCGTTTTGATCTATCTCTATAGATCTTGATGCTCAATGTTCAAATAGCTCTATCCATGTCTTCCTTTGAAAACCCCCTTTCAAACAACCTTTTTGCATTACATAAATTCTACATTACTTCTCATTAACAATATGTCAACCACATATACTTTATCAGAAAAACTATAGTGCTCCCACTCACTTCTTTGGAAATACAAGTTTTCTCATAAACCTTGTATATACCCAAAAGCTTTGATAATGTCATCAAAGCGTATATTCCAACTCCGAGATGCTTGCACCAGTCCATGAAAAGATCGCTGGAGCTTGCATACTTGTTAGTATCCTTAGGATCGACAAAACATTCTGATTGTATCACATCCAGTCTTTCCTCAAGGAAACCGTCGAGGAAACAATGTTTTGACTACCTATGTGCAATATTTCACAAATAATGCAGCAACTACTAACATAATTCCAACAGACTTTTAACATCGCTACGAGTGAGAAAGTCACATCATAGTCAACTCTTTGATCTTCTCGAAAACATCTTTGCGACAAGTCAAGCTTTTCTTAATAGTGACTTATCACCATCATCGTCTGTCTTCCTTTTCAAGATCCATCTTTACTTAATAGTCTTACTACCATCAAGTAGTTCTTCCAAAGTCTACGCTTTGTTTTATACATGGATCCTCTCTCGGATTTCATGGCCTCCAGCCATTTTTCAGAATCCGGGCCCACCATTGCTTCTCCATAACTCGTAGGTTCATTGTTGCTCAACAACATGACCGCCAAGATAGGATTATTGTACCACTCTGTAGTAGTACGCGACCTTGTCGACCTACGAGGTTTGTAGTAAGTTGATCCGAAGCCTAGTGATCACCATCATCAGCTTCCACTTCAATTGGTGTAGGCGCCGCAGGAACATCATCCTGCACCCTGCTACACACTGGTTGAAGTGACGGTTCACTAACCTCATCAAGTTCTACCACCCTCCCACTCAATTCTTTCGAGAGAAACATTTCCTCGAGAAAGGACCCGTTTCTAGAAACAAATACTTTGCTTCCGGATCTAAGATAGGAGATGCATCCAACAGTTTTGGATATCCTATGAAGATGAATTTATCCGCTTTGGGTTCGAGCTTATCACACTGAAACTTTTTCACATAAGCGTCGCAGCCCCAAACTTTTAAGAAACGACATCTCAAGTTTCTCCAAACCATAGTCCATACTGTGTCATCTCAACAGAAATTCGCGATGCCCTATTTAAAGTGAATGCGGTTGTCTCTAATGCATAACCCATAAACTATAGTGGTAATTCTATAAGATACATCATAGTATGCGATATATCCAATAGGGTGTGGCTATGACGTTTAGATACATCATCACACTATGGTTATCCAGGTGGCATGAACTGCGAAACAATTTGCACATTGTCTTAACTGCGTACCAAAACTCGTAACTTAGATATTCATCTCTATGATCATATTGTAGAGAGTTTATCCTCTTGTCACGACGATCTTCACTCTGAAATAGCCTTGAACTTTTCAATATTTCAGACTTGTGATTCATCAAGTAAATACTCATGTATTTACTCAAATCGTCAGTGAAGTAAGAACATAACGGTATCCACTTCATGCCTCCGCACTTATTGGACTGCACACATCAAAAATGTATTACTGCCAACAAGTTAATCTCCTCTTTCATGTGGCATGATTTGCATGTCTCAAGTGATTCAAAATCAAGTGAGTCCAAATGATCCATCCGCATGGAGTTTCTTCATCGTTTATACCAACATGTATGGTTTGCATGACTCAAACGTTTCAAAAATGAGTGAGTACAAAGATCCATCGGCATGGAGCTTCTTCATGCATTTTATACAAACATGACTCAAGTGACAGTGTCACAACTAAGTGTACTATCATTATTATTTTGTATCTTTTGGCACCAATATTATGAACATGTGTAACACTACGATCGAGATTAAATAAACCATTGAGGGTAATTATTTAAGCAAATAGAATAACTATTATTCTCTTTAAATGAATAATTGTATTGCAATAAACACGATCCAATCATGTTCATGCTCAACGAAAACACCAAATAACAATTATTTAGGTTTTACCACCAATCCAGATGATAGAGAGAGCGTGCGATGTTTGATCACATCAACCTTGGAAACACTTCCAACACGTATCATCACCTCGCCTTTAGCTAGTCTCCGTTTATACCTTAGCTTTCATTTCGAGTTACTAATCACTTAGCAACCGAACCGGTATCCAATACCCTCGTGCTACTAGGAGTACTAGTAAAGTACACATCAATATCATGTACATCAAATATACTTTTGTCGACTTTGCCAGCCTTCTTATCTACCAAGTATCTAGGGTAGCTCCGCCTCAGTGACCGTTTCCCTCATTACAGAAGCACTTAGTCTCGGGTTTGGGTTCAATTTTGGGTTTCTTCATTAGAGCAGCAACTGGTTTGCCGTTTCATGAAGTATCCCTTCTAGCCCTTGCCCTTCTTGAAACTAGTGGTTTTACTAACCATCAACAATTGATGCTCCTTCTTGATTTCTACTTTCGCACTGTCAAACATTGCGAATCACTTAAAGATCATCAGATCTATCCTTGATTTGTTTATAGTTCATCACGAAGCTCTTGCAGCATAGTGGCAGTGACTTTGGAGAACCAACACTCCCACTTGATTCAAGCGATTGTTGTACTCAGACAATCTGAGAACATGCTCAACGATTTGAGCTTTTCTCCTTTACTTTGTAGGCAAAGAATCTTGTCGGAGGTCTTACACCTCTCAACAAGGGCACGAGCATGAAATCTCAATTTCATCTCTTTGAACATCTCTTATGTTCTCCGACGTTTTCAAAACGTCTTCGGCGCCTTGCTTCTAAGACATTAAGTATTGCGCACTGAACTATCATGTAGTCATCAAAGATGTGTATGTCAGATGTTCGCAACATCCACATACGACGCCCGAGGTGCAGCACACCGAGTGGTGCATTAAGGACATAAGCCTTCTGCGCAGCAATGAGGACAATCCTCAATTTTACAAACTCAGTCCGCAAAGTTGCTACTATCAACTTTCAACTAAATTTTCTCTAGGAACATATAAAAATAGTAGAGCTATAGTGCAAGCTACATCGTAATTCGCAAAGACCATTAGACAATGTTCATGATAATGAGTTCAATTAATCATATTACTTAAGAACTCCCACTCAAAAAGTACATCTCTCTAGTCATTTGAGTGGTACATGATCCAAATCCACTATCTCAAGTCGGATCATCACGTGAGTCGAGAATAGTTTCAGTGGTAAGCATATCTATGATAATCATATCAACTATACGATTCATGCTCGACCTTTCGGTCTCTTGTGTTCCGAGGCCATGTCTGCACATGCTAGACTCGTCAAATTTAACCCGAGTGTTCCGTGTGTGCAACTGTTTTGCACCCGTTGTATGTGAACGATCATCACGTGGTGTCTCGAAACGATGAACTGTAGCAACGGTGCACAGTCGGGGAGAACACAATTTCGTCTTGAAATTTTAATGAGAGATCACCTCATAATGCTACCGTCGTTCTAAGCAAAATAAGGTGCATAAAAGGATTAACATCACATGCAATTCATAAGTGAGATGATATGGCCATCATTATGTGCTTCTTGATCTCCATCACCAAAGCACCGACACGATCTTCTTGTCACCGGCGCCACACCATGATCTCCATCATCATGATCTCCATCAATGTGTCGCCATCGGGGTTGTCATGCTACTCATGCTATTACTACTAAAGCTACGTCCTAGCAATATAGTAAACACATCTGCAAGCACAAACGTTAGTTTAAAGACAACCCTATGGCTCCTGCCGGTTGCCGTACCATCGACGTGCAAGTCGATATTTAACTATTACAACATGATCATCTCATATATCCAATATATCGTATCACGTCATTGGCCATATCATATCACAAGCATACCCTGCAAAATCAAGTTGGATGTCCTCTAATTGTTGTTGCATGTTTTTACGTGGTTGCAGTGGGTATCTAGTAGATCGCATCTTACTTACGCAAAAACCACAACGGAGATGTGCAAATTGCTATTTAACCTCTCCAAGGACCGCCTCGGTCAAAACCAGTTCAACTAAAGTTGAATAAACCGACACCCGCCAGTCATCTTTATGCAACGAGGTTGCATGTCAATCGATGAAACCAGTCTTTCGTAAGCGTACGAATAATGTCGTTCCGGGCCGCTTCAATCCAATAATACCGCTAAATCGAGAAAAGACTAAGGAGGGCAGCAAATCAAACATCACCGTCCACAAAACCCTTTGTGTTCTACTTGAGATAACATCTACGCATGAACCTAGCTCATGATGCCACTGTTGGGGAACGTCGCATGGGAAACAAAAAATTTCCTAGGCGCACGAAGACCTATCATGGTGATGTCCATCTACGAGAGGAGATTTGGATCTACATACCCTTGTAGATCGCAGAGCAGGAAGCGTTAAGAAACACGGTTGATGTAGTGGAATGTCCTCACATCCCTCGATCCTCCCCGCGAACTGTCCCACGAACCGTCCCGTGATCCGTCCCACGATCCGCTCAGATCTAGTGTCGAACGGACGTCACCTCCGCGTTCAGCACACGTACAGCTCGATGATGAACTCGTCCTTCTTGATCCAGCAAGCAAGATGGAGAAGTAGATGAGTTCTCCGGCACCGTGACGGTGCTCCGTTGGTGGTGAAGAATCTACTTCTGCAGGGCTCCGCTGGAGCTCCGCAGAAATACGATCTAGAGGAAAAACCGTGGTGTTTGTGGTCGGGCTGCCGTGGCAAAAGTTGTCTCAAATCAGCCGTAAAACTCCACTATATATAGGAGAAGGGGAGGGGAGGCTTGCCTTGGGGTCCAAGACCCCAAGGGTGCGCCGGCCAAGGAGGTGGAGGAGTCCACCTCCAATCCTAGTCTAACTAGGATTGGAAAGTGGAGTCCTTCTCCACCTTCCCACCTTTTTTCCTTTTCTCTTGGTTTTTCTCCTTGTGGCGCCTAGCTCTCTTGGGCTGTCCCACCAGCCCACTAAGGGCTGGTGCGCCACCCTCAAGGCATTGGGCCACTCCCGGGTGGGTTGCCCCCCTCCCGGTAAATACCCGGAACCCATTCGTCACTCCCGGCATGATGCCGGTAATGACCGAAAACCTTCCGGTAACCAAATGAGACAAACCTATATATCAATCTTCGTCTCCAGACCTTTCCGGAAACCCTCGTGACATCCGTGATCTCATCCGGGACTCCGAACAACATTCGATAACGACACATATAACTCAACTATACTGAAACATCGTCGAACCTTAAGTGTGCAGACCCTGCCGGTTCGAGAACTATGTAGACATGCCCCAAGGTACTCCTCGGTCAATATCCAATAGCGGGACCTGGATGCTCATATTGGATCCTACATATTATCTGAAGATCTTATCGGTTGAACCTCAGTGTCAAGGATTCATATAATCCCGTATGTCATTCCCTTTGTCCTTCGGTGTGTTACTTGCCCGAGATTCGATCATCGGTATTCACATACCTATTTCAATCTCGTTACCGACAAGTCTCTTTACTCGTTCCGTAATACAAGATCCCGTGACTTACACTTAGTCATATTGCTTGCAAGGCTTGTGTGTGATGTTGTATTACCGAGTGGGGCCCGAGATACCTCTCCGCCACACGGAGTGACAAATCCCTGTCTTGCTCCATACTAACTCAACGGACACCTTTGGAGATACCTGTAGAGCACCTTTATAGTCACCCAGTTACGTTGTGACGTTTGATACACACAAGGTATTCCTCTGGTGCCAGTGAGTTATATGATTGCATGGTCATAGGAACAAATACTTGACACGCAGAAAACAATAGCAATAAAACGACACGATCAATATGCTACGTTCATAGTTTGGGTCTTGTCCATCACATTATTTGTTGGGGAACGTGGTACGGGAAACAAAAAAATTCCTACACACACGCAATACCTATAATGGTGATGTCCATCTATGAGAGGGGATTTCCGATCTACGTACCCTTGTAGATCGCACAGTAGGAAGCGTTAAGAAATGCGGTTGATGTAGTGGAACGTCCTCACGTCCCTCGATCCGCCCCGCGAACCGTCCCACGAACCGTCCCGTGATCCGTCCCACGATCCGCTCCGATCTAGTGCCGAACGGACGGCACATCCGCGTTAAGCACACGTACATCGCGACGATGATCTCGGCCTTCTTGATCCAGCAAGAGAGATGGAGCGTGATGGCGCTCCGGAGGTTGGTGGCGATCTATCCCAGCAGGGCTCCGCCCAAGCTCCGCAGAAATACGATCTAGAGGAAAAATCGTGGAGGTATGTGGTCGGGCTGTCGTGGCTAAGTTGTCTCAAATCAGCCCTAATGCGTCAATATATATAGGAGGGAGGGGGAGGGCCTTGCCTTGAGGCTCAAGGGATCCCCAAGGGGTCGGCCGAACCAAGGGGAGGAGTCCTCCTCCTCCAATCCTAATCCAACTAGGATTGGAAGGTGGAGTCTTTCTCCACCTTCCCACTTCCCCTTTTTTTCTTTTTCCTTTGATTCCTGCGCATAGGGCCCCTTGGCTTGTCCCACCAGCCCACTAAGGGCTGGTGCGGCACCCCTAAGGCCTATGGATTTCCCCCTGGTGGGCTGGGCCCCCCGGTGAACATCCGGAACCCATTCGTCGCTCCCGGTACATTCCTGGTAATGCGAAAACTTTCCGGTAATCAAATGAGGTCATCCTATATATGAATCTTCGTTTTCGGACCATTCCGGAAACCCTCATGACGTCCGTGATCCCATCTGGGACTCCGAACAACATTAGGTAACCAATCATATAACTCAAATACGCATAAAACAACGCCGAACCTTAAGTGTGCAGACCCTGCGGGTTCGAGAACTGTGTAGACATGACCCGAGGGACTCCTCGGTCAATATCCAATAGCAGGACCTGGATGCCCATATTGGATCCTACATATTCTACGAAGATCTTATCGATTGAACCTCAGTGCCAAGGATTCATATAATCTCGTATGTCATTCCCTTTGTCCTTCGGTATGTTACTTGCCCGAGATTCGATCGTCAGTATCCGCATACCTTTTTCAATCTCATTTACCGGCAAGTCTCTTTACTCGTTCCGTAATACAAGATCCCTTGATTTACACTAAGTCACATTGCTTGCAAGACTTGTGTGTGATGTTGTATTACCGAGTGGGTCTCGAGATACCTCTCCGTCACACGGAGTGACAAATCCCAGTCTTGATCCATACTAACTCAACGGACAGCTTCAGAGATACCTGTAGAGCATCTTTATAGTCACCCAGTTACGTTGTGACGTTTGATACACACAAGGCATTCCTCCGGTGCCACTGAGTTATATGATCTCATGGTCATAGGAACAAATACTTGACATGTAGAAAACAGTAGCAACAAAATGACACGAACAACATGCTACGTTCATTAGTTTGGGTCTAGTCCATCACATGATTCACTCAATGATGTGATCCAGTTATCAAGCAACAACATCTTGTACATAGTCAAGAGACCTTGACTATCCTTGAACAACTGGCTAGCCAACTAGAGGCTTGCTGGGGACAGTGTTTTGTCTATGTATCCACACATGTATCTAAGTCTTCATTCAATACAATTATAGCATGGATAATAAACGATTATCTTGATACAGGAATTATAATAATAACTTATTTATCATTGCCTCTAGGGCATAATTCCAACAGTCTCCCACTTGCACTAGAGTCAATAATCTAGTCCTCACATCGTCATGCGAATTACATTGTAATAAATCAAACACCCATACAGTTCTGATGTTGATCATGATTTGCCCATGGGAAACGTTTAGTCAGCGGGTCTTTCACATTCAGATCCGTGTGCACTTTGCAGATATTCGCATCCTCCTCCTCGACGTAGTTGCGGATGAGGTTGAAGCGTCGTTTGATGTGTCTGGTCTTCTTGTGAAACCGTGGTTTCTTTGCTAAGGCAGTCGCACCCGTGTTGTCACAAAACAGGGTTATTGGATTCAGTGCGCTCGGCACCACTCCAAGATCCGTCATGAATTGCTTCATCCAGACACCTTCCTTAGCTTCCTCCGAGGTAGCTGTCCTGGGTATAAGTCTGACAGTAGATGTGTAGGGTACGAAAGGATGGGCAGAGCCTTAGCTACGGAGAGGATGTATGAGTTCAGGCCCCTCTACGGTGGAGGTAAAAGCCCTACGTCTCGGTGCTCTTGGGAGCTTAGTGTCGAGTGGAATATAGGATTACAGTAAATGCCAACCCCTGCACTAGTGGGGAAGGGCGGCTTATATAGAGTGCGCTGCCCTTCATAATGGCCCGGTGGACAGGGGTGGAATAGCGATGAATAAATGCTTACGTTACAGGTAACGTAAGCCTTAAATGTTAATGATGGTGTATGAAAACGTATGACCGTTGCCCTCCTGGGAGGTTACGATGTACAGAGTGGAATCCAGTCGGTACGTTAAATACGCTCCGAGTGCTTGTCACCGACTGGATGATGGGGGAGCCCTTAGTTCAGTTGGAACTGTCTAAGGGCCTTGTCCTCTATGAAGGGTAGTCCTTGGGTAGGACCTATAGGGCAGGCCTATGACCCTACCCTGGGACTATAACCCCACCATTAGTCCCCGAATGGATCGGGGTTGGAACGATGAAGTGACGTCTGGAGTATGGATCCGACTGGTATGGATGTGACTTCAGCGTTGTTTGCCTCGATCCATTTTATCCTTTCAACCACTGATCCGAGTGAATATACCAGTGAAACGAACCATCAGGGACCGAGTGCTTCCTCGGAATCTTTCGATGTGATCGGTCAAACTGACAGCAGCGGATTTTCCGGGATCCTCAAATTTCGGTTGCCGCGCGCTCAGCGGGGATGACGACATCGCCATCAAGTAGGTTTTGCCGCCTCGATTACCGCGCCTTTATCTTCTCCACTAACATCGCAGCAGCCGGTCGGGGAGATAAGATTTCGGGTCCACCTGTTAGTGACTCAGTCGGAAGCTTATTTAAGCCCCTCCGGCGGGGATTTCTTGTTGCACTGCTCATCTTCCTCGCATTAACCTCGCTCCTCCCGCAGCTCCCTGCGCTCCCCAAGCCTCCTCCTTCCTCTCCCCCTCTGCGGATCTGTCTCCTTCGCCATGACGAAGGGGCAGACCAGCAAACTCGAGTCGCAGAAGAAGAAGAAGAAGAAGAAGAAGAAGAAGAAGAAGAAGAAGAAGAAGAAGAAGGGGACGGCCCCTGCTCAGCGGCGACAGCGGGCACTGCCAGCGGGTTGGATCCAAGGGGATTTCCTCCCCTCCACGGTGATGGAGGACGACTTGCTGGAGCTGGTGGAGCACGGCATGATCATCGACAAGTCGTGGAGGCTGCCGGAGGGCGAGACGGAGCTGGCGCCGAAGGAGGGGGAGCGCGTTCTGCTGCTCAGCCATGTGTTCAGGGGCTTCTCCTTGCCTCCCACCCCTTCTTCCGAGGTATCATGACTTACTTCGGGGCGCAGCTCCATCATTTTCCTCCGAACGCAATAGCCCACCTCGCTGCATTCGTCACCCTTTGCGAGTGCTTTATTGGATGTCCCCCCCCCCACTGGGGGCTCTTTAAGTACGTCTTCTCCGCTAGATCCCAAACCGTCAAAAAGCTTAGCCATTCGGACGATAAGACCCGTCTCCTCCAGCTCTGCGGGGGTTTAGCCTTCCAGAAGAAAACAAAGAGTAGCTACCCCTCTCTCTAGTTGTCCGAGTCAGTTAGGAACTGGCAGTCGACCTGGTTCTATTGCCAGGACATTGCTTGTCCGAATGCTTCGAGTGGGTTGCCACCTTTTAGCCTAGACCGTCCGGGCCCTCCCAGGCAGCTTGCGCTCTCTAAGGGGGAAAGGAGCCAGATCCAGCCTTTGGTCGACGCGTTGATAGCCGTCGTCCGCAAGGGAGTCACCGGCACGGACCTGCTAGAGACTTTTCTGGGTCGGCGCATCCAGCCGCTGCAAGCCCGACACCACGCCATGTGGCACTACGCGGGGCCTTCGGATTCCACTCGGACTCATCCAGAGTGCGTGACTGGGGAGACTGTGAGAGCGTGGGTCCGCGGCATCACCGGCGCGTGTCATAACCCCGAAGGAGCCCGGCGGGTGAAGCCCTTCCGCGCCGACAATCCTCCTCCGAATGAGGTGAGCACATCTTGTCGAGTGCTTTTGCTCTCGTTAGATTTGTCGCTTTTCTTGTCTCACCGCCTGATGTTGCCGACTGTGTTTTGTGCAGGAGTGGACCAACTGGTACTCTGCTGTCTCGAACGGGAATCCAGGTGAGGAAGAGGAGGGCAGCCAGGAGGGCAGCGCGGATAGCACCGAGTATGTCTTCGACAGTGGGGAGACGGAGGAGGAGACGGAAGAAGAGGAGGAGGAGGATGGGGAGCAGAGCTCGCCACCTCCACCACCAGAGCACCGAACGAAGTGCCGTCACGATCCCGCTGCTCCGCCGGCTCCTCCAGCGGCCCCGAGTGCTCCGCCAGTCCCTCCCGTAGCTCCGAGTGCTCGGAGTGTGAAGAGGACCAGGGACGCTGCTGCCGAGCCCACGGACCAGCCGTCCAAGGTGGCCAAACCTAGTGGCCCTAAGCCTCGGAAAGCTTTGCCTCGGATGAGGATCGATGTTCCAGTCGCCTCAGCGTAAGTGCCTTGTTCTCCTATCTTCCTTCAGTATCTGATGAACTCATGCTTATCCATCAAGTGGATTTCACTCAACAGAGCTGCTACTTCCGCCACCTCTGTGCCGTGCCAGGACGATGATCCTATGGACACAGATAACGCCGCCACGTCCCAGCAAGGTACATTGTCACGACTCCGAGAGTTTGCATTATTGTTTCGCGAGTGCTGTCTTTAATCTTGCCCTTTTTTCTATAATTTCATGTTGTTCAGTCGGGCTTCCTTCGGAGGTGATCCATCTGGAAGACGAACAGAGGGGGTCGGGACCAGCTTTGGCGCCTCTCCTTGAGGTTGTCCCATCTGCTGCTGCTCCCAACATGAACGTGCCGCCGACCAAGACGGTGTCGCCGACTGAGATGGTGCCTCTCACGGCGGAACCGGCTAGAGCGGGGCTCGGGATGCCCAAGGAGTCTTCTGTCGTGTCGGGTCCATCAACCGTTCAATATGATGCCCGACACCTCCTGGAAGACCAGGTGGGGGCCGCCAAGGACGCCATGGTGCAGGTGGAGCTAATGGTGGGTGACGCCAAGGGAGCGTATGACTCCATCTCGTCTTTGTACAAGAAAAGCTTGGAACTCCGGGACGATATCCGAGTAAGTGCGCTAGTAAGTGTTTACTTTCCTCTTGTCACCCACTGGGGTTTCAATGATATACTCGAATATAGTAGGATGATTTTGCAGTGGGTTCACTCCGGGTGAACCCAGTGGGTGTAGTCCCCGAGACTTCTGTCGAGTGCTTGCACCGGCAGTTGTCTTTATATGTATTTTCCATGACCTGAACAGATCAGAGCTGATCTGCCCGAATGGTACCAGTGGGGGCACTCCGGGTGCACCCACTGCGTGTAGTCTCCGAGAGTAGTGTTACTCAGGTCGGGTAATGGTAATCTCATAGATTCGTCTGTTTGTCATGGAGCTCAATAGGGTCGACCTGTTCGAGCTTCATGCCGGTGGGGTCACTCTTAGTGAACCCACTGGGTGTAGTCCCCGAGACCGCTGTCGATTGCTTGCATCGGCAGGGGTCTGAAGAACTTTGAGCTTTAATTGTTTTGTCATATGTGTCGCTACTTTTTCCTTGTTGAATGTGTCTGACCTTCTCTTTGCGCTTATTTGGCAGAAGACTTGCGAAATGGGATCCTCTTACAATGCTCTGAAGGCTGAGAAGATTCAGCTTGCTGCGGACTTGGAGGCGGCTGTGAATGACCTGGCTGGTGTGAAGGGGGCTCTTGCTGACCGAGAGAAGTCTTTGGAGGAGTCCCGGGAGACCAACAAGGCATTGCTGGCCAAAATTGAAAAATTGAAGAGTCAAAGAACCGAACGGATGGGCCAGCTGAAGTTGATGAACACTCGATGCATGGCGCAGGAGAAGTACGTCAGCGACTGGGCAAGGAAGATGGTTGCACTGCTTGGTGGTATGTTTTTTGCCGAGTGCTTCTTGACTTTAGAGTTCATTCTGCGCTTACTTTTTGCTTGTCTTTTCTTTGCAGACTTCTGTCGGGACGCTGAGGCTGAAGCAGCCGACATTGAACGGTCGGTTGTTCCGAACGTTCCACTCGGCAACGAAGCCAACCGGGACTTGCTCCGAGCGCATATTCGCCTTAGCAGAGTGGGACCTTTCATTGGCCGCCTGAGAGAAGTCATCGGCCGGATTGACAAGGAGTTGTGGCCCGAAGACGATTCCCGACAAGAAATAGATGGGTTGATGACTCGGCTCGAGGACGTCCCGAGCAGAGTGCAGGCATGGAAGAAGTTTGCCGCTCGTTGTGGTGCGGACGTGGCGCTATCTCTGGTCCGAGTGCACTGCAAGGAAGCTCGCGAAGAAAAGCTGAAGACATTGCAGGTCGCCAAGACGAAGAAGCTTCGATTCGAAGATTTCATGGAGACCTTCCTCGACACAGCCACTCGCATCGCAGACGGGATCGACCTTGACACCTTTGTGGAGCCTGCCAGTCCCGGTGATGCTTTAAAAACTTTATGGTGAACGCACATTTACCTCGGTATGCCGAGTGGTATCTGTATCAAACTTTGGCCACTGCTGTTGGCCGTCACATTCGTGGTTCCAACTTTGAATTCGAATCAAATATTTCACTCTTCTTTCGCTAAGTTTTTTTTGACACGATTTTGGCTCGTGGTTTTTGTTTGGCATTTCTTGGTGGAGTCGATGACAAACATGCGGAGCATGTAGTTGTCAGTTGTCTTCACATCCACATGAGCCTCCATGAGGGTCTGCCAAGCCTCCAAGTGGATCTCGAAAATACACTCGGAGGAAGATTTTACTTAGGCGACTTTTAGTGCACACTCGGAGTGAGTTTGTACTTAGGCAACTCTGGGTCGCAGCTAAGTCCCCGAGCGCGACTGTAAGCTCGCACTCGGAACGAGTTGTCACTCATGTAGTTGTCAGTTGTCTTCACATCCACATGAGCCTCAATGAGGGTCTGCTAAGCTTCTGAGTGGATCTCAAAAATACACTCGGAGGAAGCTTTTACTTAGGCGACTTTGGGTCGCAGCTAAGTCTCCGAGTGCGACTTTTAGTGCACACTCAGAGTGAGTTTGTACTTAGGCGACTCTGGGTCGCAGCTAAGTCTCCGAGCGCGACTGTAAGCTCGCACTCGGAGCGAGTTGTTACTCATGTAGTTGTCAGTAGTCTTCACATCCACATGAGCCTCAATGAGGGTCTGCTAAGCCTCCGAGTGGATCTCGAAAATACACTCGGAGGAAGCTTTTACTTAGGCGACTTTGGGTCACAGCTAAGTCTCCGAGTGCGACTCTTAGTGCACACTCGGAGTGAGTTTGTACTTAGGTGACTCTGGGTCGCAGCTAAGTCTCCGAGCGCGACTGTAAGCTCGCACTCGGAGCGAGTTGTTACTCATGTAGTTGTCAGTTGTCTTCACATCCACATGACCCTCAATGAGGGTCTGCTAAGCCTCTGAGTGGCTCTCGAGAATACACTCGGAGGAAGCTTTTTACTTAGGCGACTCTGGATCGCAGCTAAGTCCCTGAGTGTGGCTTTTAGTGCGCACTCGGAGCGAGTTTGTACTTAGGCGATTCTGGGTCGCAGCTAAGTCCCCGAGTGCGGCTTTTAGTGCACACTCGGAGCGAGTTTGTACTTAGGCGATTCTGGGTCGCAGCTAAGTCCCCGAGTACGGCTTTTAGTACACACTCGGAGCGAGTTTGTACTTAGGCGACTCTGGGTCGCAGCTAAGTCCCCGAGTGCGGCTTTTAGTGCGCAGTCGGAGCGAGTTTGTACTTAGGCGACTCTGGGTCGCAGCTAACTCCCCGAGTGCGGCTTTTAGTGCGCACTCGGAGCGAGTTTGTACTTAGGCGACTCTGGGTCGCAGCTAAGTCCTCGAGTCCGGCTTTTAGTGCGCAGTCGGAGCGAGTATGTACTTAGGCGACTCTGGTCGCAGCTATGTCCCTGAGTCCGGCTTTTAGTGTGCACTCGGAGCGAGTTTGTACTTAGGCGACTCTGGGTCACAGCTAAGTCCCCGAGTGCGACTTTTAGTGCGCACTCGGAACGAGTTTGTACTTAGGCGATTCTGGGTCGCAGCTAAGTCCCCGAGTGCGACTTTTAATGCGCACTCGGAACGAGTTTGTACTGAGGCGATTCTAGGTCGCAGCTAAGTCCCCGAGTGCGGCTTTTAGTGTGCACTCGGAGCGAGTTTGTACTTAGGCGACTCTGGGTCGCAGCTTAGTCCCCGAGTGCAACTTTTAGTGCGCACTCGGAAGGAGTTTTTACTTAGGCGATTCTGGGTCGCAGCTAAGTCCCCGAGTGCGACTTTTAGTGCGCACTCGGAACGAGTTTGTACTTAGGCCATTCTGGGTCGCAGCTAAGTCCCCGAGTGCGACTTTTAGTGCGCACTTGGAGCGAGTTTGTACTTAGGCGATTCTTGGTCGCAGCTAAGTCCCCGAGTGCGACTTTTAGTGCGCACTCGGAGCAAGTTTGTACTTAGGCGACTCTGGGTCGCAGCTAAGTCCCCGAGTACGACTTTTAGTACGCACTCGGAGCGAGTTTGTACTTAGGCGACTCTGGGTCGCAGCTAAGTCCCCGAGTGCGACTTTTAGTGTGCACTCGGAGCGAATTTTTTAGACCGGAGTCTGCAAACGCGGAAGAATTTTGAACCTGCAAGAAATCAATCTGCTTTGTATTACTTCAATGATACTTGTTCTTTACATTGCCTCCGTCGGCGGTCACGTGTAGAAGCGTTTCAGGAGATCTCCATTCCATGCTCGCGGCTCGTCCGTTTCCCTGTCGAGGTTGTAGGGTCAATACACTCCGTTGTTCAGCACCTTAGAGATGATGAAGGGTCCTTCCCAGGCGGGAGCCAACTTGTGAGGTCTCTGCTGATCCACTCGGAGCACCAGGTCGCCTGCTTGGAATGTGCGACTCCTGACGTGCCACGCGTGAAATCGCCGCAGATCTTGTTGATAAATTGTTGAGCGAGTCAGTGCCATCTCGCGCTCTTCTTCTAGAAGATCCACTCCGTCTTGCCTGGCTTGCTCTGCTTCGGCTTCGGAGAAGAGTTCGACTCATCGAGAGTTGTGAAGCAAGTCACTCGGAAGGACTGCCTTTGCTCCATAAACGAGGAAGAACGGGGATCACCCTGTAGATCTATTCGGAGTTGTGCGGAGGCCCCACAACACCGAAGGCAGCTCAGTGACCCATGCGCTGGCGGCATGTCCAACTTCTCGCAGGAGTCGAGGCTTCAACCCTTGAAGAATAAGTCCATTCGCCCGCTCTGCTTGCCCATTTGTTTGGGGATGCGCCACAGATGCAAAATCTACTCGGATACCTTGGCCTGTGCAAAAGCCTTTGAACCTGTACGAGTCGAAGTTTTTGCCGTTGTCGGTGATTATGCTGTGCGGAACCCCGTATCTGGAGATGATGTCCGTGATAAATTTGATGGCCGTAAGGGCGTCAAGCTTCTTGATGGGCTTGTCTTCAATCCACTTGGTGAACTTGTCGACTGCTACCAGCAGATGAGTGAATGGTCCTTGGCCTGTTCTGAATGTTCCGACTGTATCTAATCCCCACACGGCGAATGGCCAGACGAGAGGAATTGTCTTTAGCGCAGACGTTGGCTTGTGGGACTTGTTCAAATAGAACTGACAGCCTTCACAACGGTCGACCATATCCTTTGCCATTTCATTTGCCTGCAACCAAAACAAACCAGCTCTGAATGATTTGGCGACGATTGCCCTTGAGGAGGCATGATGCCCGCAGGTTCCCGAGTGAATTTCTTCCAAGATTAACTGTCCCTCCTCAGGGGAGATGCATCGCTGAAGGACGCCTGAAACACTTTCCCTGTACAATTGGCCATCAATGACGGTGAAGGACTTCGGTCTGCGGACGATCTGTCTAGCTTGGACTTCGTCTTCTGGTAACTCTTGCCTCAGGATGTATGCAATGAACGACACAGTCTATTCGGGGATGAGAGCAAGAATCTCCATGATCAAATCAACCACAGCAGGGACCTCGACTTCAGTCGGATCTGTTGAGCTCTTCGGTTGTACTGGTTCCTCTGTAAAAGGATCTTCTTTTACTGAGGGGAGGTGTAGGTGCTCGAGGCAGACATAACTCGGGACCGGTCTCCGAGTGGATCCAAGTTTCGCCAATTCATCTGCCGCTTGGTTTTTTAGTCGGGGAACATGGTGAAGTTCCAGACCTTCAAACTTCTTCTCGAGCTTCCTTACTGTGTTGCAGTATGCAGTCATGGTGGGGTTCCTTACATCCCACTCCATCACTTGATTAACCACCAAATCCGAGTCACCATAGACCATCAGGCGACGGACGCCGAGTGTGATGGTCATGCACAATCCGTAAAGGAGAGCTTCGTACTCTGCCTCGTTGTTGGAAGAATCAAAATGTATCTGCAACACATACTTGAGTTTATCACCTTTTGGCGATATGATCACTACGCCAGCGCCGGAGCCATTCAACATCTTGGACCCATCGAAGAACATGGTCCAATGAGCCGAGTAGATGTGAGTCGGTTGCTGTTGTTCTACCCATTCTGCTATGAAGTCAGCCAGAGCTTGAGACTTTATAGCCTTCTTGGCTTCGAACTTCATGTCGCAGTATAACATCTCCATTGCCCACTTCGCCACTCGGCCTGATGCGTCCCGATTCTGGAGGATTTCCGACAACGGATCATCAGAAATGACAGACACCGAGTGATCTTGGAAATAATGAGCTTTTGATAATGGGGATACCTCCGCTTGGAAGGAGTGAGGACTTCGGAGACATAATATACTAGCCGCTGAACCTTGTACGCTTTGCCTTCTTCTTCGCGTCCGACTGTGAGAACAGTGCTGACGACTTGATTTGTAGCCGCGATGTATAGAAGAAGGGGTTCTTTACTGAGCGGGGCAGTAAGAACCGGCTGGGTGGAAAGCAGGGCTTTGAGGTCGTCGAATGCAATTTGGGCTTCGTCTATCCACTCGAAAGTATCTGATTTCTTCATGAGTCGGTACAGAGGTAACGCCTTCTCGCCAAGTCGAGCGATAAACCTGCTCAAAGCCGCTAGGCAACCTGTGAGCCTTTGAACATCATGTATTCTGACCGGCCGTTCCATTCGGATGATGGTCCCGATCTTTTCGGGGTTGACATCGATCCCTCGTTCGGAAACGAAGAAACCGAGTAACTTCCCGCTGGGAACGCCGAATGAACACTAGGCTGGGTTGAGCTTGATATCGTACCTACGTAGGTTCGTGAATGTTTCTGCCAAGTCAGTCAGCAGGTCGGAACCTTTGCGTGACTTGACTACGATATCGTCCATATATGCCTCTACATTTCGACCGATCTGGTCAAGGAGGCATTTTTGGATCATGCGCATAAAAGTTGCTCCTGCATTCTTCAAACCGAATGGCATAGTGATGTAGCAGAAACACCCGAATGGGGTGATGAAGGCTGTTTTTAATTCATTCGGACCATACAGACGGATCTGATGATAGCTCGAATAGGCATCAAGGAATGATAAACGCTCGCAGCCCGCAATCGAGTCAACAATTTGATCAATGTGGGGGAGCGGGAAATGATCTTTCGGGCAGACCTTATTGAGATGCTTGAAATCGATGCACATACGGAGAGACTTGTCCTTCTTGGGCACCATGACAACATTAGCGAGCCACTCGGAGTGGTGTACCTCGCGAATGAAGTTAGCCGCCAAAAGTTTAGCCACCTCCTCTCCGATTGCCTCCTTTTGTGCGCGGCGGACCGACGCAGGCGTTCTCGGACGGGCCGAGAAGCAGGATCCACATGCAGTCGGTGCTCAGCCAACTCCCTGGGTACACCTGGCATGTCAGCGGGCTTCCATGCGAAAATGTCCCAGTTCTCACGGAGGAATTGGATGAGCTCGGCTTCCTATTTCGGATCAAGGGTGGTGGAGATGTTCGTCGGGGCAGCGGCGTCGTCCGTCGGGTGGATGCTGACTTTCTTCGTGTCTCCCGCCGACTGGAATGCGGACTCCGAAGCTGGCTTCTTCGAATGCATCAAGTTAGCGGGGTCGGCTGTCTTCTTGTACTCATCCAGCTCGAGGATAGCCATCTGCTGATTGGCAATCCTCGACCCCTGCTGCAGACACTCCTCGGCCCGCTACCGATTGCATGTGACCGTGATCACACCTTTGGGACCCGGCATCTTCAGCTTCAAATACACGTAACATGGACAGGCCATGAAACGCGCATACGCCGGACGGCCCAGAATCGCATGGTATGCACTCTGGAAGTCCACCACCTCGAATGTCAGCTTTTCCTTGCGGAAGTTCTTGTCAGAGCCGAAAACGATGTCCAACACGATCTGGCCGAGTGACTTCACCTTTCGTCCTCGGACGACTCCGTGGAACTGCATGCTGCTCTCGCTAAGTTTGGACATCGAAATGCCCATCCCCTTGAGAGTGTCGGCGTCCATGATGTTCAAGCCGCTGCCACCGTCCATGAGGACTTTGCACAGTCGGACTCCTTCCACCACCGGGTCAACGACCAGAGCTTGCCTCCCTGGGGTGGGCACGTGTGCTGGATGGTCCGACTGATCAAAGGTGATCGCAGTCTGAGACCATTTGAGGAATGTGGGGTTGGTTGGGGTTGCTATGTTCACCTCCCTGTTCACCAGCTTCAGTCGACTCTTGCTTTCCACGTCAGCAAAAATCATCAATGTTGCATGGACTTGGGGGGACGGATCCTCCTTGTCCTCATCATCCTGCTCGTTGTCCTTTTCACTCGGCTGCCCTTCGCCGAACACTTGGATCAGGAGGCGACACTGCCGAGTGGTATGCTTCGGGAATATGGGATTGCCCTCTTCGTCCATCTTCGTGTGTATTGGACACGGCTGATCCAGGACGGAGTTTCCGAATTGTTTCTTCTTGGGCGTATACTGAGCTTTCCCCTTGGCATTCGTAACGGCTGCTGCCTCTGCCTGCGGAGTGGATGGAGCTTTCTGCTTCTGCTTCCGATTGTTGTTCCCATCTCCGTCGGCGACTGCCTTATGCTTGCCGCTACGTATGCGGTCCTCTTCTTCGCCATTTGCATAGCGTGCGGCTATCTCCATCATCTTTCTTATGGAGATGTCGCCTGTCCGACCGAACTTCAGGTACAGATCTGTGTACCGCACGCCTGCCTTGAAGGCGCAGACTGCTTGGTGCTCTATGACATTCTCCACCGTCTAGTAGAGGGTCGTCCAGCGCTGGATGAAATCGCGCAGGGGCTCGTTCTGCTTCTGGACACAATGTTGGAGCTCCACGAGACCAGCAGGGTGCTTGCACGTACCCTCGAAGGTCTTGATGAAGACTCGGGACAGATCTGCCCAGCTGTAGATGCTTGACGGAGCTAACTGGTTTAGCCAAGCTCGCGCCGAGCCGTCGAGCATCAGGGGGAGATGTTTCATGGCGACCTGGTCATCTCCGCCACCGATCTGGACTGCCACTCGGTAGTCATCCAACCAAGTTTCTGGCTTGTACTCTCCTGTGAACTTGCTGATTCCCGTCGCCAGTAGGAAGTTGGGAGGGATGTCACCTGAGCGAATGGCCCGACTGAAGCACTCGGGCCAGAAACGACGGTCCTGCCTCCACTCGGACGGTCTCTATCATGACCATCACGGTGGGCTCGACTTCTGTCGACCTTCTTCTGGGCGATGTACCCTCTTGTGTCGGGCCTTGGATCATACGCGTCACTGACTGAACGCCGATCATCGTGATGCCGGGGCCCGTAAGGCCCACCCTGCGGAGGGGTGCGTGAACGGCGACGATCTTCGGGATTCGTGGAACGGTTGCCCCCTCTGCGTCGCTGATGAGAGTCGGGGCTGAAAACCGACCGATGCGTGTTCGCGTGAATAGAACTGTTGTGGATCCTGTTGTGCGACTCGGAGACCGCCGAATTCTGCTGCTGCACCGTATGCAATAGTGCACGGATCTGCTCGATCCCTCTACCAGCCTCTGAATCAGTCGGTTGGAGGGAATCGGCTATCTTGGCAGCGGCAGCCAGGTTGAGGACGGGTGTGCGGAACACCTCGACGTTGCTCTGGCGAGTGCGTCGACTGGCAAAACGGTGGTGTTGACGACGAGCGCCGGATGATTCGCCGACCTCATGCTCGTTCTGACCAGTTTGGAGGGGACTTTCATGGGACTCGGCCATGTGAACTTCGGCTGCAGGCCCGCGACCCAAGTACTCGGAAGGTAACTCAGCCGGAACGGAGTCCAAGCACTAGGACGGCGGCGCGACCACAACCGACTCCAGGACTGCCACTTGAGAGGACGCGTTCTGTCGCGCGTGGGCGTGTCGTACCCAACGTTGGAGCCGCGGACGGCGGGACCACTTGTTATGGTGCGTGACGGGGGCGAAGATCGACACCGGGGCCGATTGCTGGAGAAGAAGGACGCCGCGGGAACCGGCACGGAAGTGCGTAGCCCCGCGACTGGGGAGCGCCTCGACATCGAGGGGCGCATCCAGAAGCCATGCCGAATCGTCAACGATGAAGGAGAGTGCGCCGAAAGGATCTCATGACCCATGCACAAATCTCCGCCGGACGACATGATGAAAAGATGAAGTCGCAAACTCGCCGGAAGTCGCTTAGACGCCTGCCCCAAGGTGGGCGCCAACTGTCGTGGGTAAAAGTCTGACAGTAGATGTGTAGGGTACGAAAGGATGGGCAGAGCCTTAGCTACGGCGAGGATGTATGAGTTCAGGCCCCTCTACGGTGGAGGTAAAATCCCTATGTCTCAGTGCTCTTGGGAGCTTAGTGTTGAGTGGAATATAGGATTACAGTAAATGCCAACCCCTGCACCAGTGGGGAAGGGCGGCTTATATAGAGTGCGCTGCCCTTCATAATGGCCTGGTGGACAGGGGTGGAATAGCGATGAATAAATGCTTACGTTATAGGTAACGTAAGCCTTAAATGTTAATAATGGTGTATGAAAACGTATGACCGTTGCCCTCCTGGGAGGTTACGATGTACAGAGTGGAATCTAGTCGGTACGTTAAATACGCTCCGAGTGCTTGTCACCGACTGGATGATGGGGGAGACCTTAGTTCAGTCGGAACTGTCTAAGGGCCTTGTCCTCTATGAAGGGTAGTCCTTGGGTAGGACCTATAGGGCAGGCCTATGACCCTACCCTGGGACTATAACCCCATCAGCAGCCATGTACTCCGCTTCACATGTAGAATCAGCTACGACACTTTGCTTGGAACTGCACCAGCTTACCGCACCCCCATTAAGAATAAATACGTATCCGGTCTGCGACTTAGAGTCGTCCGGATCTGTGTCAAAGCTTGCATCGACGTAACCTTTTACGGCGAGCTCTTTGTCACCTCCATATACGAGAAACATCTCCTTAGTCCTTTTGAGGTACTTCAGGATATTTTTGACCGCCGTCTAGTGATCCACTACTGGATTACTCTGGAACCTGCCTGTCATACTTATGGCCAGGCTAACGTCTGGTCTAGTGCACAACATTGCATACATGATAGAACCTATGGTTGAAGCATAGGGGACGGTACTCATATGCTCTCTATCTTTATCAGTTGATGGGCACTGAGTCTTACTCAATCTCATACCTTGTAAAACTGGCAAGAACCCCTTCTTGGACTGTTCCATTTTGAACCTCTTCAAAACTTTATCAAGGTACGTGCTTTGGGAAAGTCCTATCAGGCGTTTTGATCTATCCCTATAGATCTTTATGCCTAGAATGTAAGCAGCTTCTCCTAGGTCCTTCATAGAGAAACTTTTATTCAAGTAATCCTTTATGCTCTCCAAAAGCTCCACGCCGTTTCCAATCTGTAATATGTCATCCACATATAGTATTAGGAACGCCACAGAGCTCCCACTCACTTTCTTGTAAATACAGGATTCTCCAACCACCTGTATAAACCCAAATGCTTTGATCACCTCATCAAAGCGTTTATTCGAACTCCGAGATGCTTGCACCAGTCCATAAATGGATCGCTGGAGCTTGCACACATTTTTAGCATTTTTAGGATCGACAAAACCTTCGGGTTGCATCATATACAACTCTTCCTTAAGGAAACCGTTAAGGAACGCCGTTTTGACATCCATCTGCCAGATTTCATAATCGAAAAATGCAGCTATCGCTAACATGATTCAAACGGACTTAAGCATCGCTATGGGTGAGAATGTCTCATCGTAGTCAATTCCTTGAACTTGTGAAAAACCCTTTGCCACAAGTCGAGCTTTATAAATAGTCACATTACCGTGAGCGTCCGTCTTCTTCTTAAAGATCCATTTGTTCTGAATAGCCTTGCGGCCTTCAGGTAGTACTTCCAAAGTCCACACTTTGTTTTCATACATAGATCCTATCTCGGATTTCATGGCCTCCAGCCACTTGTTGGAATCCGGGCCCAACATTGCTTCTTCATAATTCACAGACTCATTGTTGTCCAACAACATAATTGAAAAGATGGGATTACCGTACCACTCTGGAGTAGTACGCGGTCTCGTCGGTATGCGAGGTCCGACAGAAACTTGATCCGGAGTTTCATGATTATCATCATTAACTTCCTCCTCAACCGGCGTCGCAACGACAAGGGTTTCCCCTTGCCCCGTGCCACCATCCAGAGGGATGAGAGGTTCGACAACCTCATCAAGTTCTATCTTCCTCCCACTCAATTCTCTCGAGAGAAACTCCTTCTCGAGAAAAGCTCCGTTCTTAGCAACAACCACTGTGCCCTCGGATTTGAGATAGAAGGTATACCCAACTGTCTCTTTTGGGTAACCTGTGAAGACGCACTTTTCTGCTTTGGATTCCAGCTTTTTAGGTTGAAGCTTTTTGACATAAGCATCACATCCCCAAACTTTATGAAACGACAACTTTGGTCTTTTGCCATACCACATCTGATATGGCGTCGTCTCAATGGATTTCGATGGTGCCCTATTTAAAGTGAATGCAGCTGTTTCTAATGCATAATCCCAAAACGATAACGGCAAATCGGTAAGAGACATCATAGATCGCATCATCTCTAATAAAGTACGATTACGACGTTCGGACACACCATTACGTTGCGGTGTTCCAGGCGGTGTCAACTGTGACACAATTCCACATTGTCTTAAGTGAGCACCGAACTCGAAACTCAGATATTCACCCCCACGATCAGACCGTAGGAACTTGATCTTCTTGTTACGATGATTTTCAACTTCACTCTGAAATTGTTTGAACTTTTCAAATGTTTCAGACTTGTGCTTCATCAATTAGACATAACCATATCTACTCAAATTGTCAGTGAAGGTGAGAAAATAACGATATCCGCCGCGTGCCTCCACAATCATCGGACCACACACATCTGTATGTATGATTTCCAACAAGTCATTTGCACGCTCCATTGTTCCGGAGAACGGAGTTTTAGTCATCTTGCCCATGAGGCATGGTTCGCACGTGTCAAGTGAATCAAAGTCAAGTGACTCCAAAAGTCCATCGGTATGGAGTTTCTTCATGCGCTTTAGACCAATATGACCTAAGCGGAAGTGCCATAAAACATGGCGCTATCATTGTTAACTCTAACTCTTTTGGTCTCAATGTTATGTATATGTGTATTATCACTATCAAGATTCAATATGAACAATCCTCTCACATTGGGTGCATGACCATAAAAGATATTACTCATAGAAATAGAACAACCATTATTCTCTGACTTAAACGAGTAACCGTCTCGCAATAAAAAAGATCCAGATATAATGTTCATGCTTAACGCAGGCACTAAATAACATTTATTTAAGTTCATAACTAATCCTGATGGTAACTGAAGTGAAACGGTGCCGGCAGCAATTGCATCAACCTTGGAACCATTTCCCAAGCGCATCGTCACTTCATCCTTCGCCAGCCTTCGCTTATTCCGCAGTTCCTGTTTCGAGTTGCAAATATGAGCAACAAAACCGGTATCGAATACCCAGGCACTACTACGAGAGCTGGTTAAGTACCCATCAATAACATGTATATCGAATATACCTGATTTTTCCTTGGCCGCCTTCTTATCAGCCAGATACTTGGGGCAGTTGCGCTTCCAGTGACCCATACCCTTGCAATAATAGCACTCCGTTTCAGGTTTAGGTCCAGTTTGGGCTTCTTCGTCGGATTGGAAATAGGCTTGCCGCTCATTTTTGAATTACCCTTCTTTACTTTGTCGTTTCTCTTGAAACTAGTGGTCTTATTCACCATCAACACTTGATGCTCTTTACGGAGTTCTAACTCTGCGACTTTCAGCATCGCGAATAACTCGTCGGGTGACTTGTTCATCCCTTGCATGTTATAGTTCAACACAAAGCTCTTATAGCTTGGTGGCAGTGATTGAACAATTCTGTCAGTGATAGCCTCTTGCGGGAGTTCAAGCCCTAGCTCAGCTAGACGGTTTGGGTACCCAGACATTTTGAGCACATGTTCAGTGACAAACGAGTTCTCCTCCATTTTGCAAGCATAGAACTTATCGGAGGTCTCATACCTCTCGATCAGGGCGTTCTTCTGAAAGATAAACTTCAACTCCTGGAACATCTCATATGATCCATGATGCTCGAAGCGACGTTGAAGTCCCGGCTCTAAGCCATACAAGACTGCATATTGAACTACTGAGTAGTCCTCCTTGCATGCTAACCAAGCGTTCTTAGCATCTTGGTCAGCCGCGGCGGGTGGTTCATCTCCTAGCGCAACATTAAGGACATAATCCTTCTTCCCAGCTTGCAGGAGCAACTTAAGATTACGAGCCCTGTCTAGAAAGTTGCTTCCATCATCTTTCAACTTAGCTTTCTCTAGGAACGTATTAAAATTCAGGGTGACTGTCGCGTGAGTCATTGATCTACAACACAAATATTTTCAAAGTGGACTTAGACTATGTTCAAGATAATTAGAGTTTAACTAATCAAATTACTTGCTAAACTCCCACTCAAAAAGTACATCTCTCTAGTCATTTGAGTGGTTCATGATCCAATTCCACTAGCTCAATTCCGATCATCACGTGAGTTGAGGATAGTTTCAGTGGTAAACATCCCTATACTAATCATATCAACTATATGATTCATGATCGACCTTTCGGTCTCATGTGTTCCGAGGCCATGTCTGCACATGCTAGGCTCGTCAAGCTTAACCCGAGTGTTCCGCGTGTGCAACTGTTCTGCACCCGTTGTATGTGAACGTTGAGTCTATCACACCCGATCATCACGTGGTGTCTCAAAACGACGAACTGTAGCAACGGTGCACAGTCGGGGAGAACACAATTTTGTCTTGAAATTTTAGTGAGAGATCACCTCATAATGCTACCGTCGTTCTAAGCAAAATAAGGTGCATGAAAGGATTAACATCACATGCAATTCATAAGTGACATGATATGGCCATCATCATGTGCTTGTTGATCTCCGTGACCAAAGCACCGGCACGATCTTCTTGTCACCGGCGCCACGCCATGATCTCCATCAATGTGTCGCCATCGGGGTTGTCGTGCTACTCATGCTATTACTACTAAAGCTACGTCCTAACAATATAGTAAACGCATCTGCAAGCACAAACATTAGTTTAAAGACAACCCTATGGCTCCTGCCGGTTGTCGTACCATCGACGTGCAAGTCGATATTAACTATTACAACATGATCATCTCATACATCCATTATATCACATCACATCGTCGGGCATATCACATCACAAGCATACCCTGCAAAAACAAGTTAGACATCCTCTAATTGTTGTTGCATGTTTTACGTGGTGGCCATGGGTATCTAGTAGGATCGCATATTACTTACACAAACACCACAAACGGGGATGTATGAATTGCTATTTAACCTCTCTCCAAGGACCTCCTCGGTCAAATCCGATTCAAGTAAAGTTGGAGAAACCGACATCGCCAGTCATCTTTGAGCAACGGGGTTGCTCGTAGCAACGAAACGAGTCTCTCGTAAGCGTACGAGTAATATCGGTCCGAGTCGCTTCGATCCAACAATACCGCGGAATCAAGAAAAGACTAAGGAGGGCAGGAAATCGCACATCACCGCCCACAAAAACCTTTGTGTTCTACTCGAGATGACATCTACACATGAACCTAGCTCATGATGCCACTGTTGGGGAACGTGGTACGGGAAACAAAAAATTTCCTACGCACACGCAATACCTATCATGGTGATGTCCATCTACGAGAGGGGATTTCCGATCTACGTACCCTTGTAGATCGCACAGCAGGAAGCGTTAAGAAACGCAGTTGATGTAGTGGAACGTCCTCACGTCCCTCGATCCGCCCCGCGAACCGTCCCACGAACCGTCCCGCGATCCGTCCCACGATCCGCTCCGATCTAGTGCCGAACGGACGGCACCTCCGCGTTCAGCACACATACAACGCGACGATGATCTCGGCCTTCTTGATCCAGCAAGAGAGATGGATAGGTAGATGAGTTCTCCGGCAGTGTGACGGTGCTCCGGAGGTTGGTGGTGATCTATCCCAGCAGGGCTCCGCCCGAGCTCCGCAGAGATACGATCTAGAGGAAAAACCGTGGAGGTATGAAGTCGGGTTGCCATGGCAAAGTTGTCTCAAATCAGCCCTAATACCTCAGTATATATAGGAGGGAGGGGGAGGGCCTTGCCTTGAGGCTCAAGGGAGCCCCAAGGGGTCGGCCGAACCAAGGGGAGGAGTCTTCCTCCTCCAATCCTAGTCCAACTAGGATTGGAAGGTGGAGACCTTCTCCACCTTCCCACTTCCACTTTTTTTCCTTTGATTCCTGTGCATAGGTCCCCTTGGCTGTCCCACCAGCCCACTAAGGGCTGGTGCGGCACCCCTAAGGCCTATGGGTTTCCCCCGGGTGGGCTCCCCCCCCCCCCCGGTGAACATTCGGAACCCATTCCTCACTCCCGGTACATTCCCGGTAATGTCTGAAAACTTTCCGATAATCAAATGAGGTCATCCTATATATCAATCTTCGTTTCTGGACCATTCCGGAAACCCTCGTGACGTCCATGATCCCATCCGGGACTCTTAACACATTCGATAACCAACCATATAACTCAAATATGCATAAAACATCGCCGAACCTTAAGTGTGCAGACCCTGCGGGTTCGAGAACTATGTAGACATGACTCGAGGGACTCCTCGGTCAATATCCAATAGCGGGACCTGGATGCCCATATTGGATCCTACATATTCTATGAAGATCTTATAGATTGAACCTCAGTGCCAAGGATTCATATAATCCTGTATGTCATTCCCTTTGTCCTTCGGTATGTTACTTGCTCGAGATTCGATCGTCAGTATCCGCATACCTATTTCAATCTCATTTACCGGCATGTCTCTTTACTCGTTCCGTAATATAAGATCCCGTGACTTACACTAAGTCACATTACTTACAAGGCTTGTGTGTGATCTTGTATTACCGAGTGGGCCTCGAGATACCTCTCCGTCACACGGAGTGACAAATCCCAGTCTTGATCCATACTAACTCAATGGACACCTTCGGAGATACCTGTAGAGCATCTTTATAGTCACCCAGTTACGTTGTGACATTTGATACACACAGGGCATTCCTTCGGTGCCACTGAGTTATATGATCTCATGGTCATAGGAACAAATACTTGACACACAGAAAACAGTAGCAACAAAATGACACGACCAACATGCTACGTTCATTAGTTTGGGTCTAGTCCATCACATGATTCACTCAATGATGTGATCCAGTTATCAAGCAACAACATCTTGTACATAGTCAGAAGACCTTGACTATCCTTGATCAACTGGCTAGCCAACTAGAGGCTTGCTAGGGACAGTGTTTTGTCTATGTATCCACACATGTATCTAAGTCTTCATTCAATACAATTATAGCATGGATAATAAACGATTATCTTGATACAGGAATTATAATAATAACTTATTTATCATTGTCTCTAGGGCATAATTCCAACATGATTCTCCTAATGATGTGATCCAGTTATCAACTGACAACATTTGTCTATGGTTAGGAAACCTGGACCATCTTTGATCAACGAGCTAGTCAACTAGAGGCTTACTAGGGACAGTGTTTTGTCTATGTATCCACACATGTATTTGTGTTTCCAATCAATACAATTATAGCATGGATATAAACGATTATTAGGAATAAGTAAATATAATAATAACTAATTTATTATTGCCTCTAGGGCTTATTTCCAACACGATCCGTACCCACATCCTCATCGTCGACTCGATGGCGTTAACCAGTTTGAGATGCGCCATGTCCGGGACTGGGATCCACCGGGCTGTTACTAGAAGGTGCTACCTTTTAGGGCGCGCAGCTTGGTGAAGAATCGAGGTATCGTCGTCGACCCAGAGCTTCTTTGGTGAGGAATTGGATTCTCCGCTACATCAGAAGACACCGTCGCCTCCGTCGCGCCAGCCGTTCGTTGGGGAAGAAGGATGAAGCAGGGAGTCCTTCCCGCTTCACCAGCATGATGGCGAAGGGTCGAGAGGTCACCCCGTGCTCGAGCAGAAGCTCGGCCTTAGCACCGGGATCATGGCAACGGTGTGAGCTTGGAGATACTTACCACGCAGCGACGAGGCAAGGAGAAGGAGGGAATGGAATGTGGGAGGCTAGGGCACCGCAGGGGACAGCTCATATAGGCGGCTCGGGCTCCCGTTGGCCGTCAAATCGACAAGGACGGCGACGTGGCTACTGCAGATGCGCGCCGTACAAAGGAGGAGGGCGCGGTCGGGTTCGACTGGGTTGGCTGGCTGATGGGCTGCTACTGCGCTAGTTGCTGTCGGGTGAGGGAAGGCAAGAACGGCCCAAGTGTTCTCTCACTCCCTCTCGCGTGCTTTTTTATTTAAAACAAACCACAATAGCAAGAGAAATAGAACTAGAGGAAGAGAGGTTTAAAAACTGAACTACACATAGTTTTTAGCTCACAAAAACATGCACTGTTTTAGAAAAATGGTTAGGCTTTTTAGAGAAAATATTTAAACCACTTAAATAATGCTTTAGAAGCTGTTTTAGCAAAAGCCGCTAAAGGAAAATAACCACACATGGCCAAGTGTTACTTTTAAAATCACCTATAGAATATTTGACAACTATGGAACATTTTATTAACTTGATTAGAGCAAGTAAAAACAACACATCTCATGGCATTGGAGCTAAAAGGGATTTTAGGCATAGTTGAAAAAGAATTGGAATAGGATCCATACAACACACAGATCACATCCAAGCACACAAAACCCACACCTACACTCAACATAACACCACAAGGATGATGCAACTTGATATGATGATACAATGACATGACGCAAATGAATGGCATGAAGCATTTTTTTATTAAACCCAACACATGAGGGAAAACTTGGAAGGTTCATACATGGAATATTACAAAGGTGGCAATGGAATGGACTTGGGTTGTTACACCCCCTTCCCCGCCCGCTCCGTCAAAGGAATCATCTCCCCCGACCTCTCCACGGAGGACGTTGTCGCCAGCCTGAAAAGACACTGTGGTACGTCCGACAACTCTCTGGCTCTGCCTTGCGCTGGATGTGTTCGACAGAATGTGTGACCGCATTTATTTGTCAAATTTTTAGGGGAAATGATGGATTCTGATGCTTCGTACAGCGAGGAGTATGGAACGATGGAGGTTCATAACTAATTCAAGATGAGTTCTTCGATTCATCGAATTTAGACAAAGAAGTGGACATGATCATGCTCCTGAGCATGCAAGAGGAAATGAACCAGGAAGTGGAGCATATTCTCAATTTCAAGGGATCAATCCAAGGGAGAAGAGTCATCAATCAAGATAGGGTATCTGGAGAAAAGTTGCAGAAGGATAACTTTGCGTTGAACCCAATTTTCCCGGATGATCCATGGTTTCGTCACCGTTTTCGCATGTGAAAACCATTGTTTTGCACATTGTGGAGGGAGTGGAGGCACACGATGACTACTTCGAGCTCACAAGGGATTGTTGCGATCAACTCTCTTTCTCTGCCAATTAGAAGTGCACAACTTCTCTAAGGATGCTTGCACTTGGTACTGCGGCACATGTTGTTGGTGAGATGGTCAGGATGAGGGAGAGAACATGTATGAAGACTACTATCAAGTTTGCTCGTGCTGTGGTGGAGGTGTTTGGAGCAGAGTATCTGAGAGAGCCAAATGCACATGACACGAAGAAATTGTTGGCTATTGAAGAGGCGAGAGGGTTTCTAGGAATGCTCGGATCAATCGATTACATGCATTGGCAATGGAATAACTCCTCCAAAGGTTTGCGAGGAATGTATCAAGGTCGCACAAAAGAAGTCACCGTCATACTAGAAGCGGTGGCATCATGTTACGTATGAATGTGGCATGCTTTTTTGGAATGCCAGGTTCTCACAACGACATCAACGTGCTTTAGCGATCTCCGGTGTTCAAGAGGACTTACAACGGAGAATCACCTCCGTGCAGCTACACCGTCAATGGCCGAGACTACAACATGTGATATTATCTTGCCGATGGCACCCAAAACAATGATTTTGAAACACGTGGAGAACGAGTTAAAATCCCTGAACATCAACATGCAGTTCACCTTATGAACTTTCTGCACATGCATCCGAATCTCCGAGATCATCACGTGCACGCGCAACTACTCAATGATCTTGTGGAGCATATGTAGACCCACAATGAAACTCAAAGAACAGATGATTGAATGTGCACTTTAAATAAATTTGATGTAAACACTTCTTATGTTTGATACCAACATTTGATAGCCTCTTGCGGGAGTTCAATCCCCAGCTCAGCTAGACGGTTTGGGTACCTAGACATTTTGAGCACATGTTCACTGACAAACGAGTTCTCCTCCATTTTGCAAGCATAGAACTTATCGGAGGTCTCATACCTCTCGATCAGGGCGTTCTTCTGAAAGATAAACTTCAACTCCTGGAACATCTCATATGCTCCATGATGCTCAAAGCGACGTTGAAGTCCCGGCTCTAAGCCATACAAGACTGCATATTGAACTACTGAGTAGTCCTCCTTGCTTGCTAACCAAGCGTTCTTAGCATCTTGGTCAGCCGCGGCGGGTGGTTCATCTCCTAGCGCAACATTAAGGACATAATCCTTCTTCGCAGCTTGCAGGAGCAACTTAAGATTACGAGCCCAGTCTAGAAAGTTGCTTCCATCATCTTTCAACTTAGCTTTCTCTAGGAACGTATTAAAATTCAGGGTGACTGTCGCGTGAGCCATTGATCTACAACACAAATATTTTCAAAGTGGACTTAGACTATGTTCAAGATAATTAGAGTTTAACTAATCAAATTACTTGCTAAACTCCCACTCAAAAAGTACATCTCTCTAGTCATTTGAGTGGTTCATGATCCAATTCCACTAGCTCAATTCCGATCATCACGTGAGTTGAGGATAGTTTCAGTGGTAAACATCCCTATACTAATCATATCAACTATATGATTCATGATTGACCTTTCGGTCTCATGTGTTCCGAGGCCATGTCTGCACATGCTAGGCTCGTCAAGCTTAACCCGAGTGTTCCGCGTGTGCAACTGTTTTGCACCCGTTGTATGTGAACGTTGAGTCTATCACACCCGATCATCACGTGGTGTCTCAAAACGACGAACTGTAGCAACGGTGCACAGTCGGGGAGAACACAATTTTGTCTTGAAATTTTAGTGAGAGATCACCTCATAATGCTACCGTCGTTCTAAGCAAAATAAGGTGCATGAAAGGATTAACATCACATGCAATTCATAAGTGACATGATATGGCCATCATCATGTGCTTGTTGATCTCCATCACCAAAGCACCAGCACGATCTTCTTGTCACCGGCGCCACGCCATGATCTCCATCAATGTGTCGCCATCGGGGTTGTCATGCTACTCATGCTATTACTACTAAAGCTACGTCCTAGCAATATAGTAAACGCATCTGCAAGCACAAACATTAGTTTAAAGACAACCCTATGGCTCCTGCCGGTTGCCGTACCATCGACGTGCAAGTCGATATTAACTATTACAACATGATCATCTCATACATCCAATATATCACATCACATCGTCGGGCATATCACATCACAAGCATACCCTGCAAAAACAAGTTAGACATCCTCTAATTGTTGTTGCATGTTTTACGTGGTGGCCATGGGTATCTAGTAGGATCGCATCTTACTTACACAAACACCACAACGGGGATGTATGAATTGCTATTTAACCTCTCTCCAAGGACCTCCTCGGTCAAATCCGATTCAACTAAAGTTGGAGAAACCGACATCGCCAGTCATCTTTGAGCAACGGGGTTGCTCGTAGCGATGAAACGAGTCTCTCGTAAGCGTACGAGTAATATCGGTCCTAGTCGCTTCGATCCAACAATACCGCGGAATCAAGAAAAGACTAAGGAGGGCAGCAAATCGCACATCACCGCCCACAAAAACTTTTGTGTTCTACTCGAGATGACATCTACACATGAACCTAGCTCATGATGCCACTGTTGGGGAACGTGGTACGGGAAACAAAAAATTTCCTACGCACACGCAATACCTATCATGGTGATGTCCATCTACGAGAGGGGATTTCCGATCTACGTACCCTTGTAGATCGCACAGCAGGAAGCGTTAAGAAACGCAGTTGATGTAGTGGAACGTCCTCACGTCCCTCGATCCGCCCCGCGAACCGTCCCACGAACCGTCCCGCGATCCGTCCCACGATCCGCTCCGATCTAGTGCCGAACGGACGGCACCTCCGCGTTCAGCACACGTACAACGCGACGATGATCTCGGCCTTCTTGATCCAGCATGAGAGATGGATAGGTAGATGAGTTCTCCGGCAGCGTGACGGTGCTCCGGAGGTTGGTGGTGATCTATCCCAGCAGGGCTCCGCCCGAGCTTCGCAGAGATACGATCTAGAGGAAAAACCGTGGAGGTATGTGGTCGGGCTGCCATGGCAAAGTTGTCTCAAATCAGCCCTAATACCTCATTATATATAGGAGGGAGGGGGAGGGCCTTGCCTTGAGGCTCAAGGGAGCCCCAAGGGGTCGGCCGAACCAAGGGGAGGAGTCCTCCTCCTCCAATCCTAGTCCAACTAGGATTGGAAGGTGGAGTCCTTCTCCACCTTCCCACTTCCACTTTTTTTCCTTTGATTCCTGTGCATAGGTCCCATTGGCTGTCCCACCAGCCCACTAAGGGCTGGTGCGGAACCCCTAAGGCCTATGGGTTTCCCCCGGGTGGGCTCCCCCCCCCCCCCCCCCGGTGAACATTCGGAACCCATTCCTCACTCCCGGTACATTCCCGGTAATGTCTGAAAACTTTCCGATAATCAAATGAGGTCATCCTATATATCAATCTTCGTTTCTGGACCATTCCGGAAACCCTCATGACGTCCGTGATCCCATCCGGGACTCTTAACAACATTCGATAACCAACCATATAACTCAAATACGCATAAAACATCGCCGAACCTTAAGCGTGCAGACCCTGCGGGTTCGAGAACTATGTAGACATGACTCAAGGGACTCCTCGGTCAATATCCAATAGCGGGACCTGGATGCCCATATTGGATCCTACATATTCTATGAAGATCTTATCGATTGAACCTCAGTGCCAAGGATTCATATAATCCTGTATGTCATTCCCTTTGTCCTTCGGTATGTTACTTGCTCGAGATTCGATCGTCAGTATCCGCATACCTATTTCAATCTCATTTACCGGCATGTCTCTTTGCTCGTTCCGTAATATAAGATCCCGTGACTTACACTAAGTCACATTACTTACAAGGCTTGTGTGTGATCTTGTATTACCGAGTGGGCCTCGAGATACCTCTCCGTCACACGGAGTGACAAATCCCAGTCTTGATCCATACTAACTCAATGGACACCTTCGGAGATACCTGTAGAGCATCTTTATAGTCACCCAGTTACGTTGTGACGTTTGATACTCACAAGGCATTCCTTCGGTGCCGGTGAGTTATATGATCTCATGGTCATAGGAACAAATACTTGACACACAGAAAACAGTAGCAACAAAATGACACGACCAACATGCTACGTTCATTAGTTTGGGTCTAGTCCATCACATGATTCACTCAATGATGTGATCCAGTTATCAAGCAACAGCATCTTGTACATAGTCAGAAGACCTTGACTATCCTTGATCAACTGGCTAGCCAACTAGAGGCTTGCTAGGGATAGTGTTTTGTCTATGTATCCACACATGTATCTAAGTCTTCATTCAATACAATTATAGCATGGATAATAAACGATTATCTTGATACAGGAATTATAATAATAACTTATTTATCATTGTCTCTAGGGCATAATTCCAACATGATTCTCCTAATGATGTGATCCAGTTATCAACTGACAACACTTGTCTATGGTTAGGAAACCTGGACCATCTTTGATCAACGAGCTAGTCAACTAGAGGCTTACTAGGGACAGTGTTTTGTCTATGTATCCACACATGTATTTGTGTTTCCAATCAATACAATTATAGCATGGATAATAAACGATTATTACGAATAAGGAAATATAATAATAACTAATTTATTATTGCCTCTAGGGCTTATTTCCAACACGATGCCGTACCCACATCCTCATCGTCGACTCGATGGCGTTAACCAGTTTGAGATGCGCCATGTCCGGGACTGGGATCCACCGGGCTGGCACTAGAAGGTGCTACCTTTAAGGGCGCGCAGCTTGGTGAAGAATTGAGGTATCGTCGTCGACCCAGAGCTTCTTTGGTGAGGAATTGGATTCTCCGCTACATCAGAAGACACCGTCGCCTCCGTCGCGCCAGCCGTTCGTTGGGGAAGAAGGATGAAGCAGGGAGTCCTTCCCGCTTCACCAGCATGATGGAGAAGGGTCGAGAGGTCACCCCGTGCTCGAGCAGAAGCTCGGACTTAGCATCGGGATCATGGCAACGGTGTGAGCTTGTAGATACTTACCACGCAGCGACGAGGCAAGGAGAAGGAGGGAATGGGATGCGGGAGGCTAGGGCACCGCAGGGGACAGCTCATATAGGCGGCTCGGGCTCCCGTTGGCCGTCAAATCGACAAGGACGGCGACGTGGCTGCTGCAGATGCGAGCCATACAAAGGAGGAGGGCGCGGTCGGGTTCGACTGGGTTGGCTGGCTGATGGGCTGCTACTGCGCTAGTTGCTGCCGGGCGAGGGAAGGCAAGAACGGCCCAAGTGTTCTCTCACTCCCTCTCGCGTGCTTTTTTATTTAAAACAAACCACAATAGCAAGAGAAATAGAACTAGAGGAAGAGAGGTTTAAAAACTGAACTACACATAGTTTTTAGCTCACAAAAACATGCACTGTTTTAGAAAAATGGTTAGGCTTTTTAGAGAAAATATTTAAACCACTTAAATAATGCTTTAGAAGCTGTTTTAGCAAAAGCCGCAAAAGGAAAATAACCACACATGGCCAAGTGTTACTTTTAAAATCACCTATAGAATATTTGACAACTATGGAACATTTTATTAACTTGATTAGAGCAAGTAAAAACAACACATCTCATGGCATTGGAGCTAAAAGGGATTTTAGGCATAGTTGAAAAAGAATTGGAATAGGATCCATACAACACAGAGATCACTTCCAAGCACACAAAACCCACACCTACACTCAACATAACACCACAAGGATGATGCTACTTGATATGATGATACAATGACATGACGCAAATGAATGGCATGCAGCATTTTTTTTATTAAACCCAACACATGAGGGAAAACTTGGAAGGTTCATACATGGAATATTACAAAGGTGGCAATGGAATGGACTTGGGTTGTTACACCCCCTTCCCCACCCGCTCCGTCAAAGGAATCATCTCCCCCGACCTCTCCACGGAGGACGTTGTCGCCAGCCTGAAAAGACACTGTGGTACGTCCGACAACTCTCTGGCTCTGCCTTGCACTGGATGTGTTCGACAGAATGTGTGACCGCATTTATTTGTCAAATTTTTAGGGGAAACGATGGATTCTGATGCTTCGTACAGCGAGGAGTATGGAACGATGGAGGTTCATAACTAATTCAAGATGAGTTCTTCGATTCATCGAATTTAGACAAAGAAGTGGACATGATCATGCTCCTGAGCATGCAAGAGGAAATGAACCAGGAAGTGGAGCATATTCTCAATTTCAAGGGATCAATCCAAGGGAGAAGAGTCATCATTCAAGATAGGGTATCTGGAGAAAAGTTGCAGAAGGATAACTTTGCGTTGAACCCAATTTTCCCGGATGATCCATGGTTTCGTCACCGTTTTCGCATGTGAAAACCATTGTTTTGCACATTGTGGAGGGAAAGGAGGCACACGATGACTACTTCGAGCTCACAAGGGATTGTTGCGATCAACTCTCTTTCTCTGCCAAGTAGAAGTGCACAACTTCTCTAAGGATGCTTGCACTTGGTACTGCGGCACATGTTGTTGGTGAGATGGTCAGGATGAGGGAGAGAACATGTATGAAGACTACTATCAAGTTTGCCCGTGCTGTGGTGGAGGTGTTTGGAGCAGAGTATCTGAGAGAGCCAAATGCACATGACACGAAGAAGTTGTTGGCTATTGAAGAGGCGAGAGGGTTTCTAGGAATGCTCGGATCAATCGATTGCATGCATTGGCAATGGAATAACTCCTCCAAAGGTTTGCGAGGAATGTATCAAGGTCGCACAAAATAAGTCATCGTCATACTAGAAGCGGTGGCATCACGTTACGTATGAATGTGGCATGCTTTTTTGGAATGCCAGGTTCTCACAATGACATCAACGTGCTTTAGCGATCTCTGGTGTTCAAGAGGACTTACAACGGAGAATCACCTCCGTGCAGCTACACCGTCAATGGCCGAGACTACAACATGTGATATTATCTTGCCGATGGCACCCAAAACAATGATTTTGAAACACGTGGAGAACGAGTTAAAATCCCTGAACATCAACATGCAGTTCACCTTATGAACTTTCTGCACATGCATCCGAATCTCCGAGATCATCACGTGCACACGCAACTACTCAATGATCTTGTGGAGCATATGTAGACCCACAATGAAAATCAAAGAACAGATGATTGAATGTGCACTTTAAATAAATTTGATGTAAACACTTCTTATGTTTGATACCAACATTTGTTTTATGTGCGACATTTAGTTTCTATGATCGACGTGCATGATTTTCCATGAATTTAAAAGTACGGATATCATGTATGTGGATGCACGAAGCGAAATATGAGGAGCCTACAGGTACATTCGCGGACGTCCGCGGGCTTTTGAAGGGCCGGATTTACATGGTCTGGTTGTAGATGCTTTTACTCTGCTGCGAGTAATGGCGACAGTACTCGGCCAGACTCGGGCGGTGGCACTTGTAGCATGATCCGTGCTCGGAGACGGCGGAGACGTGCTCCTCCGGCCCCGCCCGGCTCCGATAGCATCCAAACCAATGATTTTGAAGCACGTGGAGAACAAGTTAAAATCCCTGAATATCAAGATGCAGTTCAGCTTATAAACTTTCTTGACATGCATCGGAATCTCAGAGATCATCAAATGCACGCGCAACTACTCAATGATTTGGTGGAGCATATGTGGACACATAATAAAAATTAAAGAGCGGACGATTGAATGTGCACTTTAAATAAAATTGATATAAACACTTTTTATGTTCGATACCAACATTAGTTTTATGTGCAACATTTAGTTTCTATAATCGACTTACGTGATTTTACATAGATTTAAGAATCCGGATATGAAATATATGGATACCCAGAATAAAATATGAGAAACCGTCCAAGTACATTCGCGGATGTGTCCGCAGGCTTTTGAAGGATCGAATTTAGGCCCTGTTTGGAACCATAATAGATTATGATAATCTGGATTATGAACATAGATTATATAATCTGGTTTATAAAAATAATCCAGGTGGGCATGTTTGGAGGCCAGATTATATAAACTGTAAACCAGCTTTTAAATTGTACAACGACATGTTTGCCCTCTGTTTACAAGGAAAAATAGGAAAGTGGCGGTGGCACTGCGTAATTCTCTTGAAGTTTACGAGGGTAACACGTCATTTGTAATGTATAATCTCATTTTAGCTGGGGTAGACCAGATTATGAGATTATAATAATCTGGTCATCTAGTTTATAAAATCTACAATATAAACTGTCCTGTTTGAAAATATAATATATTATAAAACCAGATTATATAATGTATTTCAAACAGGGCCTTACATGGTTCGATTGTTGATGCCCTTACTGTGCTGCGAGTAATGGCGACCCGGGCGGCGACACGTGTAGCACGATCCGCCTTCGGAGACGCGCTCCTCCGGTCCCGCCCCAGCGCACCCGCCTACCCTGGCCGGTGCCCCACGCCATGCCATGCCATGCCGTCCCCGCCCGCCCGCCCACCGCACTGATTGGCACTGCACCGCGGACACTGTTTGGTTCGCGGACGGATCACCCGCCGCCCCAGTCCATGCACCCATCCACTGCGGCACAGGCCGGGGCAAATTAATGATCGGCGGGCGCCACGGCGAGCCCCCCACCCACACCCCTCCGTTCCATTTCCGGTGCCGCTGGTGGGCCGTGGCTCGGGCGACGGGTGCGCTGCACCAAGAAGATGATTGATCCGTCCTCGCTTTCATTTGCCCATCGATCGACGATCCCCCACCCGATTTCGGATCGATCGGAACTTTACTCCTGCGAATCTGCGAGCTCGCGACGTTAGTGCTCCTTCCATGGCTGACCCATCCACGTGTTTTTAATGCGTGTTTTATGAGGGTCTCTGTTGCCACGGCCCGACGGCAGCAGCAGAGTGGGAGGGGAACTGGGTATAACCTGGGACCTGGCGACATGCCGCCGCGCACCCGGGGCCTCGCGCGTACGGGTCCATGAACCGATCTCCGCGGCATGATGCATGCATCAACATCCAACATCCAAGCATGCATGCATGCTCTCCTTTGTGTAAAGGAGAAGCGCCAGCATGCATCAGCTGACAGGCTATGTGTCCAAGGGTCGCTGTATCAGTCATGAGTCATCTGAACTCAAAGCAAAGCAGGTGCATCTCTTCAACGCAGTATGCACGCGCGGCGATGGGAGAAGGAGAAGGGATTCTTGCGGTGGCATCTCAGGCCTCTTCTGTTTCTACCTGCTGCGTCATATTCACGTCTGTCGCTGTCGCTTGAAAGCCAACAGATGGACGTATAATGATGATCAGTAACTACCGATAACATAAGCACTTGCTTAACCAACGTCCTATGCTGTCATGCACGACCAGTTGCTGTATTGATGTGGATGTAGTACTACTGAATGTACTACGTGGAGCATTTTTGATTGTAGAACCGGTGCTAGAACTTTGACCGGATCAGTTCAGTGGCTTCCAGAATGTTGAGTATATTTAGCATTTATATCTGTATACCTAACCCACCTCATAGATTTGTGTATAGTTGAGATGTGACCTATCTTATACTGTACATCATATATATCGTGCGCTTGCATCCGATTAATACATCGAAAGTCGCATTATATACGGCTACATGGTACCAGCCTTACCACAATCCCTACCCTAGCCGCCGTCGCCTCCTCCGGCCACCGCGTGCGCCTCCCTCCACCCATGCCGCTTCCCTCCTCCAATTGCCGCCGCAACCCTACTCCCACGCACCTCTCCCTCCTATCTACCCTAACCCTAGATCACCTCCACCGGCGCCGTCCTAACCCTAACCCTACCCACTTCGTCGCTCTCTCCTGCCGACGCCATGTCCTCCTCCGGCTGCAGCAACAACCCCTTCGGTTGCTCCTTCGACTCCGACTCCGAGGTTCCCGCCCTCCCAGCAGCAGCAGTGCAACGACGGCGATGACAACCGTCGTCGTGGTCGCGGTGGCAACCGCACCTGTGGCGGCGACTGCGGTCAGCCGCGCTTCTCCAACACGTAGGCTCCATAGCCTTGGAATGGGGACTACAACCCCTGGACGGGGGTCGTGCATGCCTATAGGATGCCTGTGTCGCGGCCCCCCGCTCCGGGTCTTATTGGCCCGCATCCGCCGACGCACCAAGCTATTCTCGCCATGCAGCAGCCGCGCTACAACGCCCCCGCGCAGCCTGGCCAAGTCAGCCTTCTCGATCTGCCGCTGGCTTACGCCCCCGCTCCGACTGGCGCCCCTACAGCGCCTACGGTGGCCAGCCCGGCCACCACGAGTATCCCTCGATGGACCCGTCGCTCCTAGCTGCCCTTCAGCGGGCACTCGTGCCGCCCAACACAGGTGGGGTGATTGGTTCATGGATACCGGGCATTCCCAGACATGGCAGCATGCCCGGGTAACCTTTCTGTCACTTTTCCCACTAACACCTCTTCCTGCATCATCGCTGGTAATGGTGTTGGCCTCCCTATCTCTTACGTTGGTTCCGCTAGTTTTCCTACATTATCTAGGCCAGTTTCTCTTCACGACGTCGTTATCTCTCCTAAGCTTATTCACAACTTAGCTTGTGTTCATAAACTTTCCCATGATAATCCTGTAACTATGGAATTTGACAAAGATGGTTTTTCTGTTAAGGACGCGTGCATCAGGATGGTTCTACACCGATGTGACCGTCTCAATGGTCTCTATCCAGTGTAGTCACCATCATTCACATCCGTTGCACCACGAGCTCTCTCCGCTCGCGTTGATCTTTGGCATGCACGCCTTGGGCACCCGAGCTCCACTTCGCTTCGTCAAATAATCAAGAGTTTTTTTACATGTAATAAAGCGGCTTCTCATTCTTGTGAAGCACGGCGTTCTCGGCAAACATGTTTTCCTTCCCTTTAGTTCCTCCTCCACAGTTGTGTCTTTTCCTATTCAGCTACTTCATTGCGATGTATGAACCTCTCCTATTTCGAGTAATTTCGGTTTTTTTACTATCTTGTTATCTTGGATGATTACTCACAATTTGTGTGGGCGTTTCCTATTTGTGGGAAATCCGATGTTCCCGCGACTATCATCGCCATCTACTCCTACGTCTCCACGCAATTCGGTCGTTCCACACTCTCTCTCCAAACCGATAACGGGAAAGAGTTTGACAACCTCTCCATACTCTCACTCCTTTCCACCCATGGCACCATCTTCCGACTCACTTGTCCTTACACCTCTCAGCAAAACGGTCGCGTTGAACGCATCATTTGCAATCTCAAGTAGCTTGGTCGCACTCTTCTCTTCCACGCCTACATGTCACCACAGTTCTGGCCAGATGCACTCGCCACCGCCACCCTCTTCGTTAACTTTCGCCCGAGTCGATCGCGATGGCAGTACTCACCCCACCATCGTCTTTATGGCATTGCACCTTCCTATGACGGTCTCTGTATATTCGGTTGTTGTTGCTACCCTAGTGTAGCTTCCACCGCTCCTCACAAACTCGCTTTCCACTCGTTTCCTTGTGTCTTCCTCGGTTACCCGGCTAACATCAAAGGCTACCGCTACTATGACCCGGTGTCTCATCGTGGCATTCCCTCTCGACACATGTACTTTGATGAGCATTGTTTTCTGTTTGCACATACACAGGTGGATCCTTCTCCCGTGGTTGGTGTACCGCGCCACCACGACACGCCGGTCCTCGGCGCCCTCGTGACAACAGTTGTCGTGCCTTCTGATGTGCCGACCGCCCACTTGGGTGCCCATGCGCCGCCAGATGCGCCGCCCTCCACAGAGCATGTCGGCTCCCCGGACTCTCCGCCGACCACTGACAAGACGACATCATTGGTCGGCCGTGCCTCTCCGGCCACCTCGTCGGCCTCTTCGGCGGCAGATCTCACGGCTGCCTCTACGGGCCCGTCATCACCGCCACCTGCGACGGCTCCCGTTGTTTTTCTTACCCACGCACGTGCGGGGTCTTCCGTTCGAGCTCTCGTTACACCTCGGACGAGTATGCATGCACAGCCTCCACCTCCACGTCGTCACCCTTGCCGATGTATGCACTTGTGGCACTTTGTGACCCTCTCTCGTTCACTGCGATGCAGGAGGGGTTTGATGCAGTGCAGCGGAACAGGGCATGGCAGCTTGTTCCCCGTCCCAGGCACGGCAACGTGATCACTGGGAAGTGGGTCTTCAAGCACAAGTTTCGCCCGGATGACACTCTTGACAGCTACAAGGCGCGTTGGGTTGTCCGTGATTTCCGATAGCGTGTCGGCATCGACTTCACCAACACTTTCGCCCCGATTTCAAAGCCGGAACAATCAAGACCGTCCTCGAGCTTGCGGTGTCTCGTGCTTGGCCGGTGCAGCACATGAACGTCTCCAACGCCTTTATCCATGGTCATCTCGACGAGCAGGTATTTTGTCAGCAACCCACGGTGTTCGCCGATCTAAATCTTCCGGATCATGTTTGCCTGGTCTCACACTCATTGTATGGGCTCAAGGACGCCCCTCGCGCCTCGTACCAACGCATCACGATGTTTCTTCACTGACTCGGCTTCTGCTCCACACCTCCGATGCTTTGATGTTTGTCTACGACACGGCACTCACACGACATATCTGGTTCTCTAAGTCGACGACATCATCGTGAAAGCTTTCATGCCTAGCCTTCTTCGACAACTCACTGATCATCTTCGCGTTGAGTTCGCCATGAAGGACTTAGATCCTTTGCACTACTTCCTTAACGTTGAGGTGGTGCACCGTTCCGATGGCTTCTTTCTTCATCAGCGAAAGTATGCTCGTGAGCTCCTCGGCCACGCTGGAATGCTTAACTGCAAACCCTCGGCCACCCTTGTTGATACGAAGACCAAGCTCTGTACCACTGATGGTTCGCCTGCTCCGGATGCTCCCATCTACCAATCCATTGTTGTTGCTCTTCAATACCTTACTCTCACCCGACCGGAGCTGCAGTACGTGGTTCAGCATGTGTACCTTAATATGCACGCTCCCCGCGATTCTCAGTAGACCACGGAGAAGCGGATTCTTCGGTATATCCGGAGATCTATGCATCTTGGCATCACGTTACATGTCTCCATCGTCATCGACATCACATCTCACTCTACGTTGACTGGTGCGGCTACCGAGATACACGTCGCTCTATTTCGGGATGTTGTGCCTTGCTTGGACCATGCTTGGACCATCACTCATTTCCTAGTTGTCCAAGAGGCGGCCCATAGTTTCTCGTTCTAGTGGTGAGGCTGATTATCATGCCGTGGCCAACATCGTCGCAAAGTGCTCCTCACTTCGTCAGCTACTCTTCGAGCTCTCATGTCCTATTGCTATGGCCATAGTGGTGTATTGCAGCAGATCAGTTTCCCGACAAGGCCGACTATTTAAATCACCGAGGTCCAAACTGAGCGCGCACGCAGCATGTTGTGATCTCGTCTGCGCTGACGTCCGTAGGCTAACTCGATCGGTACCTCTAGGTTTAATAATTTGATGAATACCCAAACAATACTATAGTTTCCGAAGCAACTGCTAATTTATTTTCTTAAAAGTGATCGGTCCAAGGGTATGTTCAAACGGATTCAGCACGAAAGCAACATTTAAAAAAAGACTACAAACTAGACGTGAACCCCGGGTTATTGTTGTTGGTGTCACGTAGATCAGCGCTCACGTCATGGCTCATGAGCAACCCCGCATCTTCTACTTGCGAGTTGCGACGAACTCATCACGGACGCGCGGTGTCAACCACTGCTTTGGAGCGTTGCAGGCATGCAGGCATGCAGGCATGGATCCACCTGTACGTACGTGCCTGCTATCTTCTCAAAGTCAACCCGGAAGCAGGCTGCATTTCCAGCTAGATGACACAACAATGGTCCACCGGAAACATTCAACGCCATTAATGCGATGGGAAGACGGGGTACCTGCAACTGTATTGCTACACTACATAATCAACTTCTTTGCCATCTACTCCTATGTAGCAATACAGTGCACTGCTTTCGTACAGTAACTTCGTAACAGTAACTCTGTAGCAGTACTGTCCAACCAGTCCACGGTAATCTTAGCTAAGTATTTTTGTTTAAGGAAGGTGGCGTATGCTTGTAAGCCATGTTTGATTGGTTGACTGTTTTCTCTTTGATTTCATTGGAATTAGAGCTAGACAAGATCTTGTTTAAAAGAAAAGGTAGACAATGTTGGATTATACTAGTAGAAAAAGGGCCATTAGCCTCGGTTCTTTTGAGCTATTAGTGAATCATTCGGGACTAATGCTAGCCCGGTTCGGTCCTGAACCGGGGCTAATGGCCCTCCACGTGGCGGGGTTGGGAACGAGGGGGAGGGAGGACCTTTAGTCCCCGTTCTAGTTACGAACCGGGACTAAAGGATCCGTTTGTTTATTTTGTTTGCTTGACCCGAAAAGGTAAAAAAAAAATTCAAATTTTATTTTTAAATATTTTTTGATTTGTTTTATGTTTTATTCTAATTTTCAAAATTTTGAATTATTTGATAATTTTATCTCTAATCACCCATCCTCAGTGCTCTAGCATGGATCACTCATTCCAAATCGTCTAACTTCTTGGTCGGTAACCCATCCTCTCACTGCTTATTTTTTAATTGTGGAATACTTCATGTTTTATATAATTTAGCTTTTGTCTAGCATGAATATATCTTAGGTATATTTTATATTTTCATTTCATCCTTGTTGCATGTGTATTTGTTATTTTGAACTCATGTCATGTCTATGATGATTGTGTAACAGTCTATTTTTGGTTTAGATCTTTATAATTATGCTCATGATTAGTATACTACTTTAGAACAGAGTCATGCGTGTGATGAACTGCGTGTTATAGTCCTATTTTTTTACAGTTGAATTATTTGTTGAACATGTTATTTCATGTGTTATTTTCTTTCATGCGGTAAGTAATCGTGGGATATATGCACGTACACTTGTTGTGAATTATTATCATGTTTGTAAGGATTTTATTTATTTGTTTATTTTAGTTTTATAGTCCTCTCTTATGCATGTGCACACAACTTTGATAATGTTCGCCATACTTATAGTTGCATAGATTTTTCATTGTTTCCTTTGTTTAATCGCTGGAATAATTTATCTTTTGATTTAATTTATTTTTGTTTAACATGGCAAATATATTAGATTGTTTCATATATTCTTTGTCAATCATGTTGCTTATGTGATTGTTTATGTGTGAAGTCATGGCATGTTGTAGGTTAGCGCTTATCTAATCATATGTGTTATATATTTAATTTTCATTTACTAGTTATCATGAGCATGTTATGTTACATTAGATTTTTGAGTAAGTTGATATTGTTTTAGAGTTGCTATAAGCTAAACGAAGCCAAGGTTAATCATTGGTTGTTGCGTATAGTTAATTTTCATTTAATCTTTATAAATATTTAGAGTTATCTAAATATTTATCTTGGTCGGCTAACATTTAGTCATGCATGTCTAGTATAGGTTAGTTGTATTATTTCATGTATTTTGCATATGTTAATTATGATAGATATCAAATGAGATGCTTTGTTATTGGAGGTGACTACATTATAGTTCGTTGCATAGATATTATCGCCCATTTGATCATGTAGTTTTATAGATGTTTTCTATCCATTATTCATGGTTGGTTGTTTCATGTCATGTTTCAAATGTGTATTCTTACATATGATTTAGGTTGTAGCATGTAACCTACTTTATTACTTCTTGTTAATTATCTTAGATGTCTTGTTTACCTAGGATGGTATCTTACATGTCATGTGTGTACTAACCCGAGAGTTGTACGATGCCTTTGTTGTGCTTATATGCATTTGCAAGTGAGGTTATACTATTTAGAAACACATGCCATCATGTTATTCATGTTGTATAATACATGTTGATTAGTTGATTATATGATCTAGTTGTTTACTTGCCTACATGCTCATTACTGTTTATGAACATGATTACCTGTATTAACTGACATGATAGGGTTGTGTGCTTATTCCATGATTTCGTGTTCTTACATGTCATGACTAGAATGTGAGATTGCATGCTACTGCCATGAATGATCTTCATGATAGTTGATATCAATTAAGTTATCTCATAGTTATGAGTTGTATTCTTTTGGTAGCCTAGTGTGGTATTTTATGTGATGATAATCCATGTTTAGATGTTATATTTGTTTACCTTGCTATTGCGTTATTCTATACCTAGACATCTTTCATGCCTCATGATGTTTTATGTGTTATAGTTGCGTACTTAGTTCCTCCGTATAGATGTTTGACTTTGTATCATTTTAGTATTATGAGTGTTTAATACTCGTTTCATTAGTTCATCACATGATTGGATAGTTTATCTTTCGTTAGTTGACTTGTGTCTTTCTCATATGCTTAGTGTGCTTAGTTTGCCATGCTATTACAAGCATGTGGGTATAATCTTGTTGTCAGTAGTTAATTGGATATTTGTTATTTCATTCCATAAAGAGCATCTCCTAGTTTAATTATTCTCATGATCACTTGTATGTTTGATGCTTGTGTTATTAGTTAACACATCTTTATGATCCTATACACACATGCATTGCATGAGATGTGTCATATTATTAAGTTAATTAATTACTTTGTACCATAGTACTCGTTTGACATAAGGGAGTGGATCCTATTTTATTTTAATTCGTACCACAAAATTAGTCTTGATCGCCAAGCCTTCCTTAGTCGTGTCAACCTAACCTTTTCCCTTCGTTGAATTCCATCTCTTACCTTCCTACCATGCTATCTCATTTTAGAATCTCTTTGGAATCTCCATCTTGATCAATATCTTACTATCCTTCCATTCTTGATTTCCTTTGGATGTTATTTGGATTACTATTGCTTTGGTATTCATGTGTTTTTATTTGCTATCGTTACGACGAGTAGGGAGTGATGATGTTGGACATGCATGGAGATACACAGGTTAACAAAGAAGAACTCAAAAACGAAGGCATGCCTCCTTCTTTGATCATATTTATCCTATGTTTTCTAAACCGCATTGAGTTTTATGGTTACAATATGCATGTTTTTAATCTTGTAGGTAGCGTGTCGATTGACACATTACCTTGATCCGCTTGTCGCCTATCCATTTTACACCTGAGTAGAAGTATACAGTATCTGGTAGAGTAGAAATGCTTAGCCATGCTTATTACCCTATAGGTGCTTGTTGATTGACCTTTGAGTCATTGACACCTGAAACTTATAGCTGAGCTGGCCAGTTGGCCTTGGTGACCTTCTCTATCCTCTTCTACTCTGGGTGAAACTTACCATCTGAATACTGGCGCGGGCGACAGCTGAATCAAGGATTGAAGGAGGGATTGGCTGCCCAAGGTGAAGGGAGCAATCAGTCTTCCGTGCCGCATGAGGCCTAATAAGTCTTGGATTTGAAGATTGTGTAAACAGTACAACCACATGCTATATGGGCACTGGCTTGGTCAAGTAAGCTAGTCAGCCTTAGGTGTCGATGTCGCCGTACCGCAGATGGGATAGCTGCCTTGCGAGGAGTATCCTCGGCATAGATGGGGGGACCGGATTGAGGACGTACTCTCAGTTCCGTGCGCCAGACCCGGTGGGCATGGCACATCTTTGGGGGATCTAGTCTAAAGACCTCGTCACAATCTCCCTGCCGGTATACCAAATGGTGTACTAAACCAGCGGCCACTGGTGGCATCAAGATGAGATTGTGTCGTGTGGGTAAAGTGTATAACCTCTGCAGAGTGTAAAACTATTCGAATAGCCGTGTCCACGGTCATGGACGACACATGAATCTTTCTTGACATACAGGACCTGTCTTGCTTATTCCCTCTTTGCCACAATTGTTGGAACCTATGATGAGTGTGAGTTGATCGAGGATCCTCAATTTGATGAAAGTTACTTTGGATATAAACACGTTCTCATCAAAAACTGCTTTTATCCAAATGCTATTGTTTTCAAATAAAATTAGCTTTTATGCAAATGAGCCATATAGCCTTCCTTTGAAGCCACATGTAGCTATTAGGACCTTCTCCAAAGGAGGCATGTTGAGTACGTAATGTACTCATGGCAATACTTTTGTTGACAACAGAGTTACATGAAGATGAAGGTGATGACTATGACCACTATGGTGATCCGAGGAGTGAGGTCACGTGGACTACATCGACTGCCTGTGGCTGAGATGGAGTCGCTACGCATTGTATTTTCCGCTGTTTTCTGGTTGTATTAAATATCATGAGACATTTATCAATGTATGCCTTGGGACAATATGTAATAAAATAATTTTACGTATCGTGCAATGATACCATTTCGCTGTGTTGTCAACAATGATTCTGGGGTTGACAAATATACACAGGAGGGTTTGGAAGTAAATTCTAGGTTCTCACGGAAGTGGTATCAGAGCCGATGTCGACCTAGTCGCGTGACCTTAGTTAGAATTGGAAAGCCTTAGAAAATATTTTTTATAATAAATTATTTTCAAAATAAATATTCTTGTAGTCTTCTTCTTCACTATCGCTCTTCTCATCTCATCGTATTCAATTGAAAGTTAAGCTCTACTTCTCTACCATCTTCTTTAAAGTTGCCAAACCCTTTTTCTGACCCTAGTGTTGAAGAGTTAGAAGCTTTAGAAGACGTGGTGGTAATTTCAAGATAACTTCAACTCGTGAAGCTTCAAGTGGCAACATTGTGCCAAGAGAAGACATCTTGAGGAATGAAGAAGTCAACAAACATCGATCATGCTTCAATAGTCAACATTGAAGATCTGCACCAAGGTATGATGTGACCTGCCATATAGGAGTAGGTTGGCTAACACCCTTGTAGTGGTAGAACTCGTAGAAATTAGACGCAAAAAAAACTTTTTGTGTGAGTATCATCTGCATTATTTTTTCTTTTGGCGTTCTCTATGCAGTCATACTAAAACCCTATTTGCCAAAGTGATTTTCTTTGAGTGTTATTGGACAACTTCATGGATTATCTTGGTGTTTATCTTTTCTTTATCTTCTGGGGTATCTCCACTTTGCTAGGATTCTATTACTCATCTTATGCTCTTTCCCTCTTCTCTGCAAACCCTCGAGGTAACCCTCAGATGAGCAAAGTTGCACCAACCACCTTGGAGTTTGGTTAGCAAAATGAACCCTATGGAAGATTTCTTTTGAGGGGGTTGTAGAGGGTGATTGTGTCATGATCAAAGATTGAAAACCTTCATTTGGAAAGAAGATGAAGATTTGAAGACCTTCAGTACACCTACCATCAAGTTTAACCTGAAGGAAGGATTAATGAGTTTATCCACACCAAATCTTGACTTACTGAAGAACAACATGATCGAAGAGTGATCAACCAATCAGAGAAGCTATGTGACCACTGTCGCCAAGATGGAAGGATAATTTGCAAACCTTGATCACGCTAGAATGGATTTTGACGAGAGAAGTATCCCTAATCAAGATCCCGAAGTTGCTCTCACCAAGATCAAAATGAACTGTGGTTCTAGAATCTTGTGGGAAGGACTGTGTCGAAGACGAAGTTAACCCAAACTCATTCTATTTAGTCAGCCTAAATCTCGGGGACGAGATTTCTTTTAAGGGGGGTAGATTTGTAACATCCTGATGTTCGGAATGTTTAAGAATTTTTTTCTAAAAACCAGGACCATTTTTTTCATTGGTTTTATTTTCTAACAAAGCTTAAATGAGTTTTTTTTTAATTTGTGTATTCTAATTTAAACTAATGGCAACCTAAATAAAAAATTGAGTTTTGTTCTTTTATTTTAGTCTGACTTTATTTCTCCTCTTCGGCATATCAAAATATGCGCCTTTGGTTTCTCTTTGATTTTTTCTAAAATACATTTGGTATTTATTTGAGCTTTCTTTCACTTCTAGATTTTTATAAGAGGAAAATCAATTTGTTTTTCCCCTCTCTCAAACACACGATCTAATTTTCTGTCCCAACACTTATCTTTGTCTCTCTTGTGTTGAGCATCCCACCTTTGTTTCTTTTCGTTCAACCGAATGGGCTTATCCCAATTTTTGTTTTCTAATTCCTTGCTCAGCTTGACCCTTAGCTCATTTCTCTCACGTTGTGGCTGAATTCCTTGTTCCTCACGTACGTTCATCCATGAGAGAAACCATGAGAGAGTAACTTGGAGAAGAAGAGGAAACACCCACCACTGCACCATTCAATGGTACACACAAAAAAAAACTGTTGCCTCTGTTTTAATTCCCTCTCTCCACTTGCGTGATTTCTCAGCTCCACCCGAAACGCTTCCTCTTCCTTCTCCACCCACGCATACACTCACGCACCTACAGAGAAAACAAACGTTCAGCTTCTTTCAAAGAAACATACAACCACATCTGCATCCATGAAACAACTCCTCCTTTAATTTCCATAAATCTCAATCGTTTTCAGTTCTGAAGATATCTAGATGTGCACCACGATCTCCTCTCTCATTCCCAGCGGTTCTCCTGCCCTCTCCCTTCCTCCTCTCCCCGTGAAAGCTCCCTGAACTTTGAAGCTCCATAGACGCGAGGTCACGATTCCGATGACTCGGACCATCTCCATCCTACTCCTTGCGCCAGGATCTCCTCCTCCATGCTGCAGCTCCATTCAGAGAAGAAAGAACGTGATCCGTCCACCACACACGAAGAATTATGCATGTCCGCGTACAGTGTTTGTCAAGTTCATCACCCTGTCCTGTCAAGCTCGGTGAGCCTCTATCAAATTCCATTTACACGCGTACTCCTCATCATCTAGTGTATCCAATAGACAGCATCATTCGACCTATCTATGTCGTTGTTCGCGTCGATGCATGAACGAATGTCATCTGATGGCATTGGCATGTTTTCATAGTTTTTGTTCATCGGTTACGATAGATGAAATGTTCTATATGAACCTAGGAACCCACCGTTTGTTTGAGTTTGAGTAGTTCGCGTATGGTTGTAGTGAATTTGATATTATTTTTACTTTTATTATGTTCCTGTTATGTATGACAATATTTTTGATTTATCTCTCGTTGTAGAAGTAATATATGATGCTCTAGACTTATTTTACTTCCGGTTAAATCGTTAAATAGTTAAACATATTGTTTAGGCTCGATGATTTGTGGTACCATGTATAGTTTTCTTTTATGCTTGCGTACAGTATTTGGTGAACGATCGACATGCTGATATGTAGAATTATTCTAAGTGTTGCTTATTTTTTTAATTGTGGAATACTTCATGTTTTATATAATTTAGCTTTGTCTAGCATGAATAGATCTTAGGTATATTTTATATTTTCATTTCATCCTTGTTGCATGTGTATTTGTTGTTTTGAAATCATCTCATGTCTATGATGATTGTGTAATAGTCTATTTTTGGTTTAGATCTTTATAATTATGCTCATGATTAGTATGCTACTTTAGAACAAAGTCATGCGTGTGATGAACTGCGTGTTATAGTCCTATTTTTTACAGTTGAATTATTTGTTGAACATGTTATTTCATGTGTAATTTTCTTTCGTGCGGTAAGTAGTCGTGGGATATATGCACGTACACTTGTTGTGAATTATTATCATGTTTGTAAGGATTTTATTTATTTGTTTATTTTAGTTTTATAGTCCTCTCTTGTGCATGTGCACACAACTTTGATAATGTTCGCCATGCTTATAGTTGCATAGATTTTTCATTGTTTCCTTTGTTTAATCGCTGGAATAATTTATCTTTTGATTTAATTTATTTTTGTTTAACATGGCAAATATATTAGATTGTTTCATATATTCTTTGTCAATCATGTTGCTTATGTGATTGTTTATGTGTGAAGTCATGGCATGTTGTAGGTTAGCGCTTATCTAATCATATGTGTTATATATTTAATTTTCATTTACTAGTTATCATGAGCATGTTATGTTACATTAGATTTTTGAGTAAGTTGATGTTGTTTTAGAGTTGCTATAAGCTAAACGAAGCCAAGGTTAATCATTGGTTGTTGCGTATAGTTAATTTTCATTTAATCTTTACAAATATTTAGAGTTATCTAAATATTTATCTTGGTCGGCTAACATTTAGTCATGCATGTCTAGTATAGGTTAGTTGTATTATTTCATGTATTTTGCATATGTTAATTATGATAGATATCAAATGAGATGCTTTGTTATTGGAGGTGACTACATTATAGTTCGTTGCATAGATATTATCGCCTATTTGATCATGTAGTTTTATAGATGTTTTCTATCCATTATTCATGGTTGGTTGTTTCATGTCATGTTTCAAATATGTATTCTTACATATGATTTAAGTTGTAGCATGTAACCTACTTTATTACCTCTTTTTAATTATCTTAGATGTCTTGTTTACCTAGGATGGTATCTTACATGTCATGTGTGTACTAACCCGAGAGTTGTACGATGCCTTGGTTGTGCTTATATGCATTTGCAAGTGAGGTTATACTATTTAGAAACGCATGCCATCATGTTATTCATGTTGTATAATACATGTTGATTAGTTGATTATATGATCTAGTTGTTTACTTGCCTACATGATCATTAATGTTTTATGAACATGATTACCTGTATTAACTGACATGATAAGGTTGTGTGCTTATTCCATGATTTCGTGTTCTTACATGTCATATGACTAGAATGTGAGATTGCATGCTAGTGCATTGAATGATCTTCATGATAGTTGATATCAATTAAGTAATCTCATAGTTATGAGTTGTATTCTTCTGGTAGCCTAGTGTGGTATTTCATGTGATGATCATCCATGTTTAGATATTATATTTGTTTACCTTGCTATTGCGTTATTCTATACCTAGACATCTTTCATGCCTCATGATGTTTTGTGTGTTATAGTTGCGTACTTAGTTCCTCCGTATAGATGTTTGACTTTGTATCATTTTAGTATTATGAGTGTGTAATACTCGTTTCATTAGTTCATCACATGATTGGATAGTTTATCTTTCATTAGTTGACTTGTGCCTTTATCATATGCTTAGTGTGCTTAGTTCGCCATGCTATTACAAGCATGTGGGTATAATCTTGTTGTCAGTAGTTAATTGGATATTTGTTATTTCATTCTATAAAGAGCATCTCCTAGTTTAATTATTCTCATGATCACTTGTATGTTTGATGATTGTGTTATTAGTTAACACATCTTTATGATCCTATACACACATGCATTGCATGAGATGTGTCTTATTATTAAGTTAATTAATTACTTTGTACCATAGTACTGGTTTGACATAAGGGAGTGGATCCTATTTTATTTTAATTCGTACCACAAAATTAGTCTTGATCGCCAAGCCTTCCTTAGTCGTGTCAACCTAACCTTTTCCCTTGGTTGAATTCCATCTCTTACCTTCCTACCATGCTATCTCATTTTAGAATCTCTTTGGAATCTCCATCTTGATCAATATCTTACTATCCTTCCATTCTTGATTTCCTTTGGGTGTTATTTGGATTTACTATTGCTTTGGCATTCATGTGTTTTTATTTGCTATCGTTACGACGAGTAGGGACTGACAATGTTGGACATGCATGGTGATACACAGGTTAACGAAGAAGGACTCAAAAACGAAGGCATGCCACCTTCTTTGATCATACTTATCCTATGTTTTCTAAACCGCATTGAGTTTTATGGTTACAATACGCATGTTTTTAATCTTGTAGGTAGCGTGTCGATTGACACATTACCTTGATCCGCTTGTCGCCTATCCATTTGATACCTGAGTAGAAGTATACAGTATCTGGTAGAGTATAAATGCTTAGCCATGCTTATTACCCTATAGGTGCTTGTTGATTGACCTTTGAGTCATTGACACCTGAAACTTATAGCTGAGCTGGCCAGTTGGCCTTGGTGACCTTCTCTATCCTCTTCTACTCTGGGTGAAACTTACCACCTGAATACTGGCGCGGGCGACAGCTGAATCAAGGATTGAAGGAGCGATTGGCTGCCCAAGGTGAAGGGAGCAATCAGTCGTCCGTGCCGCATGAGGCCTAATAAGTCTTGGATTTTTAGATTGTGTAAACAGTATAACCACATGCTATATGGGCACTGGCTTGGTCAAGTAAGCTAGTCAGCCTTAGGTGTCGATGTCGCCGTACCGCAGATGGGATAGGTGCCTTGCGAGGAGTATCCTCGGCATAGATGGGGGGCCGGTTTGAGGACGTACTCTTAGTTCCGTGCTCCAGACCCGGTGGGCATGGCACATCTTTGGGGGATCTAGTCTAAAGACCTCGTCACAATCTCCCTGTCGGTATACCAAATGGTGTACTAAACCAACGGCCACTGGTGGCATCAAGACGAGATTGTGTCATGTGGGTAAAGTGTATAACCTCTGCAGAGTGTAAAACTATTCGAATAGCCGTGTCCACGGTCATGGACGACACATGAATCTTTCTTGACATACAGGACCTGTCTTGCTTATTCCCTCTTTGTTACAATTGTTGGAACCTATGATGATTGTGAGTTGATCGAGGGTCCTCACTTTGATGAAAGTTACTATGGATATAAACATGTTCTCATCAAAAACTGCTTTTATCCAAATGCTATTGTTTTCAAATAAAATTAGCTTTTATGCAAATGATCCATATAGCCTTCCTTTGAAGCCACATGTAGCTATTAGGACCTTCTCCAAAGGAGGCATGTTGAGTACGTAATGTACTCATGGCAATACTTTTGTTGACAACAGAGTTACATGAAGATGAAGGTGATGACTACGACCACTATGGTGATCCGCAGGAGTGAGGTCACGTGGACTACATCGACTGCATGTGGCTGAGATGGAGTCGCTACGCATTGTATTTTCCGTTGTTTTCTGGCTGTATTAAATGTCATGAGACATTTATCAATGTATGCCTTGGGGCAATATGTAATAAAATAATTTTACGTATCGTGCAATGATACCATTTCGCTGTATTGTCAACAATGATCCTGGGGTTGACAAATATACAGAGGAGGGTCTGGAAGTAAATTCTAGGTTCTCACACTGCGCAAACACAAACAAGTTTGCACCCAACGCTTCAAAGGGGTTGTCAATCCCTTCAAGATTGTTTGCAAAGTGATATCTGAAGGCGGAAAGTGCAACGAAGTAAAAGTGTAAGGCTGAAAATATGGTGTGGAGTAGACCCTGGGGGCCATAGTGTTCACTAGAGGCTTCTCTCAAAATAGCAAGTATTACGGTGGGTGAACAAATTACTGTCGAGCAATTGATAGAACCGCGCAAAGTCATGACGATATCTAAGAAAATGATCATACATATAGGCATCACGTCCGAGACAAGTAGACCGATACTTTCTGCATCTACTACTATTACTCCACACACCGACCGCTATCCAGCATGCATCTAGTGTATTGAGTTCATGACGAACAGAGTAACGCTTTAAGCAAGATGACATGATGTAGAGGGATAATCTCAAACCAATGATGAAAACCCCATCTTTTTACCCTTGATGGCAACATTGCAAGATCATAGATCTAGTTGGCGAGAGAAAACCCACAACTCGAAGAGAATTACAAGGATATGAAATCATGCATAAGAGAGATCAGAAGAAACTCAAATAAGATTCATAGATAATCTGATCATAAATCCACAATTCATCGGATCTCGACAAACACACCGCAAAAGAAGATTACATCGGATAGATCTCCATGAAGATCATGGAGAACTTTGTATTGAAGATCCAAGAGAGATAAGAAGCCATCTAGTTACTAGCTATGGACCCATAGGTCTATGGTGAACTACTCACGCATCATCGGAGAGGTCATGGTGTTGATGAAGAAGCCCTCCGTGTTCGAATCCCCCCTCCGGCAAAGCACCAGGACGTGCCCCAGATGGGATCTTGCGGAGACAGAAGCTGGCGGCAGCGGAAAAGTACTTCCGATGATCTCCAGATTTTTTCTGGAATTTATGGGAATATATAGGCGAAAGACCTAGGGCAAAGGGCGTCCAGGGGGCCCACAAGCCTGGATGGCACGGCCTCCCCCCTGGCCGCGGGGTGGGGGCTTGTGGGGCCCCTGGGGCTCCCCTGTCTTGGCTCTCAAGCTTCCCGATCTTCTTCCGTTCCAGAAAAAATATTTTCGGGGATTTTCTTCCGTTTGGACTCCGTTTCAAAATCTCCTCTGAAAGGGGTCAAAAACATAGAAAAACAGGAACTGGCACTTGGCACTGAGTTAATAAGTTAGTCCCAAAAAATATATAAAAGGCGTACAAAACATCCAAAGTTTGACAAGATAATAGCATGAAACCATCAAAAATTATAGATTCGTTGGAGACGTATCAGCGCCAACATGTGACTTGTTCGCTTTCACGCAGGTTAGTGATCAGTATTTGAAGGCATTGAACGGATACTCCGGAAGTTGGAAGCACAAAGTAGAGTAAAAAGGAACTTAACTTTGCTCGAGGGTTGACTGTGAAGAAGACGAGAAGGGACTAGAGTTGCAAATGGAGTCACATGGAGTCTCTGAGTAGCAGTGGTGCTCATGGCGTATCTCAAGTCCAATGTACATGGAGGTTCGACGCATGGATGAATCCAAGGTGGCGGAGAATATTCGCGAAGCTGGAGTTTGATAGAGTTGTGTCGAATATTATTGTACAAGGTAGGTTACAGTTGGGCTTGGTTTTGGACTTTGTGTAGACAGGATATGAGTCGTGTCCTATTAGGACACCTCTACCCTAGGCCTCTTATATAATGAGAGGGTAGACACACGATGTAACCTATGCCAACATAATAGCACAAGCATGCGGGGGAGCCGGCGGCGTGTGCCGGCGTCCGGGCGACCGGGGTGCGGTATTGTGACGGTGTCACGGGGAGGAGCGCCCGTAGTCATGCCCCGGGGATGTAGCCATATCAGTGAACCTCGTTAACAAATCTCGGTGTCGTGCTTGTGTGATTGCTTGGTCCTCGGTAGATAGACGAAAAGCCTCAGATTATTCTAACAGTAACGTATGCTTGTAATCCATGTTTGATTGGTTGACTGTTTACTCTTTGATTTCATTGGAATGAGAGCTAGACATGATCTTGTTTAAAAGAAAAGGTAGACAATGTTGGATTGGTATGAGATCAATACCGGTATCCTAACATCGTGAGATAGACATGATGATAATAATAGCGTTATTGATCACATACTATTGTACTATAAAAACATGTGAGCACGTGCTAGGCATAGAAGAGGTAAATGTATGACTGCTAAGTAGGATGAACTAGTAAACGGGGAGGAACATATCACCCTCCAGTTGTGTCGGGGATATACCCCGCAGTGTAACCCGGCTTCGAGTATGACCCGTCAAAGGACTTGGCGACTCACCGGCGACTCAGCAGTGACCTGGCGGGTGACTCATATTTGTCCCCACAGGCGACTTAGATAAATGACAAAGGCCCAAGGCCCGGCGTACACCCTCGCATAAGGCAGCTCATAGAGAGGCCAGGAGGGCCGACTCACAAGAGAAGGCCCAAGAAGAGGAGAGACTCCCTCACAAAGGAAACAAGACCCGGATTAGGATTCAAGAGAGACTAGTCCTATTCCTACTTCTAGTAGGACTCTACATGTATACCTACCCCTTCCACCTATATAAGGAGGGGTAAGGCTCCCCAAGGAGGGGGGGGACACAACTTAGGTCTAGACAAGACAGATCATGAGATAGACATATTAGACACCCACGAGATTAGAGGTGGCGAGTCTGTACCTTTGTAATCAAGATCATCATCTCCATCAATGAAACACAAACAGGACGTAGGCTTTTACCTCTATCGGAGGGGCCGAACCTGGGTAAAACTTGCGTCTCTCGATTCCGACCAACCCCTTCAAGCCGCCACATGGTTGCGATGGCCTCACACCTAAGTTCTCTCACGAGGACATCTGCCGTGACAAAACCACGACAGTTGGCGCCCACCGTGGGGCTGATCGCACGATGGTATTGTGTTTTTGGAGGGAAATTTTTAGGGATCAACGAGCTCGCGATTGATCGGATAAAAAAGAGCCGGCAAGGAACAACTGCATTGGACAACCCGGCATGGATCAGCCTTAGACAAATCTGGTCAATTCATCGTTTTTATGTTGAGAATCATGATCAATTTTCGAGCTGTCAATACGAGATTAAGACAGGAAAATTAGGGCGGCTTCAGTGCGCCCCTTACGCCATGTGATCCGTCGAAACCAACATGAGATTGACTTTGCTGCTACGGCCGCGCATCATGGAGATCGAAAAGATCCATCTGGGCCGTGTATGATTGGTACTCTTCTGAGCAACCACGACCAGGAAGCAGACATGGATACGGACTCGAGGCCATGACCGCTACCTCGCCTTCGCATACACCGGGACCAAGCCGACTTTTTCCTGACTCTGCCCACGATGCTGCCTCTGCCTCGAGCCGCCACGCGGCCACGGCCACACCTCGCGTCGGTCTAGGGCCGATCCGCGCCGGGCGGGTCACCCCGTGCGCCCGCCTCGTCGGCCTCCCCGCGTCGCTGCACGGCATCCGAGTCAACCTCGTCTTGCTTGCCTCTATAGCTGGATGGATGCATGGGTCACAGGGACATTGAGAACGATGGATGGCATGCGTTCCGTCTCACCACTTCGACCTCGGCCTCGGCCGCCCCTGCTTCACCACGCTCTAACTCGCTGCCGCCGCAACACGCCGATGTGCCCTGAGCCGCCGTCCGCCTGCATCCTCTGCCATGCCATGAGCCGCTGGCCGCCCATCCGCATCAGTCACGCGCTTGCGCCGGCCCGGCTGGCTGCGCCAGCACGCGCCGTCGTCGATGTGGCCTCGACCCGCCACACCTGTCGCACGCGCCGACTCATCACACTTCCCGTGCACCCCGCGCACCTGCCGTGGCTCACAAGCGGTGACGTGAAAATCGACATTTGATGGATCACCCAGCCCATCACCACGTGATGCAATGTCCAAGCAAAATAGTATCAAGGACTGATCATGTCATCAGGACATGTCCGAAAATTTGAAGCCAGAGGCAATACTTGTGTACAGAGGAAAAATCAACCGGCCGCTACTTCAATGTGACGCTCGAGGCAGTCATCACTAACAAAAGATCACGTTGATACAACTACTACAATTAGAAATACATCTTAGGCGGTCGTTCCACTGTGTCCAGAATTATTCAACACCAGCGTCCGTGTTCAACCGATAAAATATCAGGTGATATTTATCCTATCTATTTTTCCATAAATATTAATTTATTCGAGAACAAATTACTTTGACCTGTAATATTTTACTATGCAGGACAATTACTCAATACAAGAGTGACGTCATATTGCGAGTATGAAGCTCGTGTCACTCAATGCTGCGGGCGACTCACTATCCGTGTCGGCCTAACAATGTCACGGACGACTCACCGTCCGTGTCGGTCTACAATGACGCACGCGACTCACAGTCTGCACCGGCTTACAATGATGCGGCCAACTATCACGTCCGCGCAACCAAGATGGTTTACAATGACATGGTCAACTCGACCGGGCGACCAAGACGGCTTACAATGATGCGGCCAACTCTTACATCCGCGCGACCAAGGCGACTTACAATATCGCGGCCAAATCTCACGTCCGCGTGATCAAAGACGGATTACAATGACGCAACCGATTCTCGGGTCCATACAACTCTCACATTCCACATCAACCCGCCGGTGCAGTGCTGGCCTGTACAAGCCGCCCAACAGAAGGATGCAAGTCGCCGCCCTCATGGCCCAGATTACATCAACCTGCCGGTGCAATGCTCGCGTGTACGAGCCGCCCAAAAGAAGGACGCAAGTCGCCACCGTCACGGTCCGGACAACATCAACTTGTCAGTGCAGTGGCTTTATAGCTCGGAGATGGAGCGAGTACCAGTATCTTTTCTCTGCCGGTTTATGCCACAATCAAGTATGGTGACTCTCAAGCCGCCTCCTTGAGTCGACTTAAGACTCGGGGGCTACATGGACATGGCTCGGCAGGCTCAACTGGGATGAATAATTCAAGAACCCCGGGTCATTACAGAAAATTAAGCCGGTCTTGGGTGGCGCTTGAGCTTTCTGACTCGCCCTATCCTCTCGCGACCTTATGAGCCGACGAAATCATTATCTTGGGTGGCGCTTGAGCTTTCTGACTTGCCCTATCCTGTCGCGACCGTATGAGCCGACGAAATCGTTATCTTGGGTGGCGCTTGAGCTTTCTGGCTCGCCCCATCCTGTCGCGACCTTATGAGCTGACGAAACTATCATTTAGGGTGCGCGCTTGAGCTTTCAGACTCGCCCCATCCTGTCGCGACCTTATGAGCCGACGAAACCATCATTTAGGGTGCGCGCTTGAGCTTTCTCACTCGGCCCATCCTGTCGCGACCTTATGAGACAACGAAACCATCATTTAGGGTGCGCACTTGAGCTTTCTGACTCGCCCGATCCTGTCGCGACCTTATGAGCCGACGAAACCATCATCTAGGGTGGCGCTTGAGCTTTCTCACTCGTCCCATCCTGTCGCGACCTTATGAGCCGACGAAACCATCATTTAGGGTGCGTGCTTGAGCTTTCTGACTCGCCCCATCCTGTCGCGACCTTATGAGCCGACGAAAACCATCATCTAGGGTGGCGCTTGAGCTTTCTGACTCGCCCCATCCTGTCGCGACCTTATGAGCCGACGAAGCCTGTTGGTGAACGTCGCATGGGAAACAAAAATTTTCCTACGCGCACGAAGACCTATCATGGTGATGTCCATCTACGAGAGGGGATGAGTGATCTACGTACCCTTGTAGATCGTACAGCAGAAGCGATAAGAGATCGCGGTTGATGTAGTGGAACGTCCTCACGTCCCTCGATCCGCCCCGCGAACAATCCCGCGATCAGTCCCACGATCTAGTACCGAACGGACGGCACCTCCGCGTTCAGCACACGTACAGCTCGACGATGATCTCGGCCTTCTTGATCCAGCAAGAGAGACGGAGAGGTAGAAGAGTTCTCCGGCAGCGTGACGGCGCTCCGGAGGTTGGTGATGATCTTGTCTCAGCAGGGCTCCGCCCGAGCTCCGCAGAAACACGATCTAGAGGAAAAACTATGGAGGTATGTGGTCGGGCAGCCGTGAGAAAGTCGTCTCAAATCTGCCCTAAAAGCCCCATATATATAGGAGGAGGGAGGGGGACCTTGCCTTGGGGTCCAAGGGAACCCCAAGGGGTCGGCCGAGCCAGGGGGGAGGACTCTCCCCCCCAAACCGAGTCCTACTTGGTTTGGTGGGAGGGAGTCCTTCCCCCTTCCCACCTCTCCTTTTTTTTTTTCCTTTGATATTTTCTCTTTCTTGGCGCATAGGATTTGGTGGGCTGTCCCACCAGCCCACTAAGGGCTGGTGTGACCCCCACAAATACCTATGGGCTTCCCCGGAGTGGGTTGCCCCCCTCCGGTGAACTCCCGGAACCCATTCGTCATTCCCGGTACATTCCCGGTAACTCCGAAAACCTTCCGGTAATCAAATGAGGTCATCCTATATATCAATCTTCGTTTCCGGACCATTCCGGAAACCCTCGTGACGTCCGTGATCTCATCCGGGACTCCGAACAACATTCGGTAACCAACCATATAACTCAAATACGCATAAAACAACGTCGAACCTTAAGTGTGCAGACCCTGCGGGTTCGAGAACTATGTAGACATGACCCGAGAGACTCCTCGGTCAATATCCAATAGCGGGACCTGGATGCCCATATTGGATCCTACATATTCTACGAAGATCTTATCGTTTGAACCTCAGTGCCAAGGATTCGTATAATCCCGTATGTCATTCCCTTTGTCCTTCGGTATGTTACTTGCCCGAGATTCGATCGTCAGTATCCGCATACCTATTTCAATCTCGTTTACCGGCAAGTCTCTTTACTCGTTCCGTAATACAAGATCCCGCAACTTACACTAAGTTACATTGCTTGCAAGGCTTATGTGTGATGTTGTATTACCGAGTGGGCCCCGAGATACCTTTCCGTCACACGGAGTGACAAATCCCAGTCTTGATCCATACTAACTCAACTAACACCTTCGGAGATACCTGTAGAGCATCTTTATAGTCACCCAGTTACGTTGCGACGTTTGATACACACAAAGCATTCCTCCGGTGTCAGTGAGTTATATGATCTCATGGTCATAGGAATAAATACTTGACACGCAGAAAACAGTAGCAACAAAATGACACGATCAACATGCTACGTCTATTAGTTTGGGTCCAGTCCATCACGTGATTCTCCCAATGACGTGATCCAGTTTATCAAGCAACAACACTTTGTTCATAATCAGAAGACACTGACTATCATCGATCAACTGGCTAGCCAACTAGAGGCATGCTAGGGACGGTGTTTTGTCTATGTATCCACACATGTAAATGAGTCTTCATTCAATACAATTATAGCATGGATAATAAACCATTATCTTGATACAGGAATTATAATAATAACTATACATTTATTATTGCCTCTAGGGCATAATTCCAACAGTCTCCCACTTGCACTAGAGTCAATAATCTAGTCCTCACATCACCATGTGAATTACATTGTAATAAATCTAACACCCATACAGTTCTGGTGTCGATCATGTTTTGGCCGTGGAAGAGGTTTAGTCAGCGGGTCTGCTACATTCAGATCCGTGTGCACTTTGCATATATTTACGTCCTCCTCCTCGACGTAGTCGCGGATGAGGTTGAAGCGTCGTTTGATGTGTCTGGTCTTCTTGTGAAACCTTGGTTCCTTTGCTAAGGCAATGGCACCAGTGTTGTCACAGAACAAGGTTATCGGATCCAGTGCACTTGGCACCACTCCAAGATCCGTCATGAACTGCTTCATCCAGACACCCTCCTTAGCTGCCTCCGAGGCAGCCATGTACTCTGCTTCACATGTAGAATCTGCTACGACGCTTTGCTTGGAACTGCACCAGCTTACTGCACCCCCATTAAGAATAAATACGTATCCGGTTTGCGACTTAGAGTCGTCCGGATCTGTGTCAAAGCTAGCATCGACGTAACCTTTTACGGCGAGCTCTTCGTCACCTCCATACACGAGAAACATCTCCTTAGTCCTTTTCAGGTACTTCAGGATATTCTTGACCGCCGTCCAGTGATCCACTCCTGGATTACTCTGGAACCTACCTGCCATACTTATGGCCAGGCTAACATCCGGTCTAGTGCACAGCATTGCATACATGATAGAGCCTATGGCTGAAGCATAGGGGACGGAGCGCATATGCTCTCTATCTTCATCAGTTGCTGGGCACTGAGTCTTACTCAATCTCGTACCTTGTAACACTGGCAAGAACCCTTTCTTGGACTGTTCCATTTTGAACCTCTTCAAAACTTTATCAAGGTATGTGCTTTGTGAAAGTCCTATCAGGCGTTTTGATCTATCCCTATAGATCTTAATGCCTAGAATGTAAGCAGCTTCTCCTAGGTCCTTCATAGAGAAACTTTTATTCAAGTAACCTTTTATGCTCTCCAAAAGCTCTACGTTGTTTCCAATCAGTAATATGTCATCCACATATAATATTAGAAACGCCACAGAGCTCCCACTCACTTTCTTGTAAATACAAGATTCTCCAACCACTTGTATAAACCCAAATGCCTTGATCACCTCATCAAAGCGTTTGTTCCAACTCCGAGATGCTTGCACCAGTCCATAAATGGATCGCTGGAGCTTGCACACCTTGTCAGCATTTTTAGGATCGACAAAACCTTCGGGTTGCATCATATACAACTCTTCCTTAAGGAAACCGTTAAGGAACGCCGTTTTGACATCCATCTGCCAAATTTCATAATCGAAAAATGCAGCTATTGCTAACATGATTCTGACGGACTTAAGCATCGCTACGGGAGAGAAAGTCTCATCGTAGTCAATTCCTGGAACTTGTGAGAAACCCTTTGCCACAAGTCGAGCTTTATAAACGGTTACATTACCGTCAGCGTCCGTCTTCTTCTTAAAGATCCATTTGTTCTGAATAGCCTTGCGGCCCTCAGGTAGTATCTCCAAAGTCCATACTTTGTTCTCATACATGGATCCTATCTCGGATTTCATGGCTTCTAGCCATTTGTTGGAATCTGGGCCCACCATTGCTTCTTCATAATTTGCAGGTTCATTGTTGTCTAACAACATGATTGTCAAGACGGGATTACCGTACCACTCTGGAGCAGCGCGTGATCTCGTCGACCTGCGTGGTTCAACAGAAACTTGAACTGGAGTTTCATGATCATCATCATTAACTTCCTCCTCAACCGGCGTCGCAATCACAGGGGTTTCCCCTTGCCCTGCGCCGCCATCCGGAGGGATGAGAGGTTCGACAACCTCGTCAAGTTCTATCTTCCTCCCACTCAATTCCCTCGAGAGAAACTCCTTTTCGAGAAAAGTTCCGTTTTTAGCAACAAACACTTTGCCCTCGGATTTGAGATAGAAGGTGTACCCAACTGTCTCTTTTGGGTAGCCTATGAAGACGCACTTTTCCGCTTTGGGTTCCAGCTTTTCAGGCTGAAGCTTTTTGACATAAGCATCACATCCCCAAACTTTAAGAAACGACAATTTTGGTCTTTTGCCATACCACAGTTCGTATGGTGTCGTCTCAACGGATTTTGATGGTGCCCTATTTAAAGTGAATGCAGCTGTTTCTAATGCATAGCCCCAAAATGACAACGGCAAATCAATAAGAGACATCATAGATCGCACCATCTCTAATAAAGTACGATTACGACGTTCGGACACACCATTACGCTGTGGTGTTCCAGGCGGTGTTAACTGCGAAACGATTCCACATTGTCTTAAGTGAGTACCAAACTCGAAACTCAGATATTCACCCCCACGATCAGATCGTAGGAACTTGATCTTCTTGTTACGATGATTTTCCACTTCACTCTGAAATTGCTTGAACTTTTCAAATGTTTCAGACTTGTGCTTCATCAAGTAGACATAACCATATCTACTTAAATCGTCAGTGAAGGTGAGAAAATAACGATATCCGCCGCGTGCCTCCACGCTCATCGGACCACACACATCGGTATGTATGATTTCCAACAAGTCACTTGCACGCTCCATTGTTCCGGAGAACGGAGTTTTAGTCATCTTGCCCATGAGGCATGGTTCGCACGTGTCAAGTGAATCAAAGTCAAGTGACTCCAAAAGTCCATCAGCATGGAGTTTCTTCATGCGCTTTACACCAATATGACCCAAGCGGCAGTGCCACAAAAATATGGCGCTATCATTGTTTACTCTAACTCTTTTGGTCTCAATGTTATGTATATGCGTATCTCTATCAAGATTCAATATGAACAATCCTCTCACATTCGGTGCATGACCATAAAAGATGTTACTCATAGAAATAGAACAACCATTATTCTCAGACTTAAAAGAGTAACCGTCTCGCAATAAACAAGATCCAGATATAATGTTCATGCTCAACGCAGGCACTAAATAACAATGATTTAAGTTCATCACTAATCCCGATGGTAGTTGAAGTGACACGGTGCCGACGGCGATTGCATCAACCTTGGAACCGTTTCCTACGCGCATCGTCACTTCGTCTTTCGCCAGCCTCCGTCTATTCCGCAGTTCCTGCTTCGAGTTGCAAATGTGAGCAACAGAACCGGTATCGAATACCCAGGCACTACTACGAGAGCTGGTTAAGTACACATCAATAACATGTATATCAAATATACCTGATTTTTCTTTGCCCTCCTTCTTATCTGCCAGATACTTGGGGCAATTGCGCTTCCAGTGACCCATACCCTTGCAATAGAAGCACTCTGTTTCAGGCTTAGGTCCAGCCTTGGGTTTCTTCGGCGGATTGGCAACGGGCTTGCCGCTCTTCTTCGAATTGCCCTTCTTGCCTTTGCCGTTTCTCTTGAAACTAGTGGTCTTGCTCACCATCAACACTTGATGTTCTTTACGGAGTTCAGACTCTGCGACTTTCAGCATCGCAAACAACTCGCCGGGAGACTTGTTCATCCCTTGCATGTTGTAGTTCAACACAAAGCTTTTATAGCTTGGCGGCAGTGATTGGAGGATTCTGTCAGTGATAGCTTCTTGCGGGAGTTCAATCCCCAGTTCAGCTAGACGGTTTGAGTACCCAGACATTTTGAGCACATGTTCACTGACAGACGAGTTTTCCTCCATCTTGCAAGCATAGAATTTATCGGAGGTCTCATACCTCTCGATCCGGGCGTTCTTCTGAAAGATGAACTTCAACTCCTGGAACATCTCAAATGCTCCATGACGCTCAAAGCGACGTTGAAGTCCCGGTTCTAAGCCATACAAGACTGCACATTGAACTATTGAGTAGTCCTCCTTACGCGCTAACCAAGCGTTCTTAACATCCTGATCAGCCGTAGCGGGTGGTTCATCTCCTAGCGCAGCATTAAGGACATAATCCTTCTTTCCAGCTTGTAAGATTAGCTTAAGATTACGAGCCCAGTCTACAAAGTTGCTTCCATCATCTTTCAACTTAGCTTTCTCTAGGAACGTATTAAAATTGAGGATGACACTTGCGTGAGCCATGATCTACAACACAAATATATTCAAAGTGGACTTAGACTATGTTCAAGATAATTAGAGTTCAACTTAATCAAATTATATGCTAAACTCCCACTCAAAAAGTACATCTCTCTAGTCATTTGAGTGGTTCATGATCCACCTACACTATCCCAAGTCCGATCATCACGTGAGTCGGGAGTAGTTTCAGTGGTAAGCATCCCTATGCTAATCACATCATCTATATGATTCATGATCGACCTTTTGGTCTCATGTGTTCCGAGGCCATGTCTGCACATGCTAGGCTCGTTAAGCTTAACCCGAGTGTTCCGCGTGCGCAACTGTTTTGCACCCGTTGTATGTGAACGTTGAGTCTATCACACCCGATCATCACGTGGTGTCTCGAAACGACGAACTATAGCAACGGTGCACAGTCGGGGAGAACACAATTTCGTCTTGAAATTTTAGTGAGAGATCACCTCATAATGCTACCATCGTTCTAAGCAAAATAAGGTGCATAAAAGGATTAACATCACATGCAATTCATAAGTGACATGATATGGCCATCGTCACGTGCTTCTTGATCTCCATCACCAAAGCACCGGCACGATCTTCTTGTCACCGGCGCCACACCATGATCTCCATCATCATGATCTCCATCAACGTGTCGCCATCGGGGTTGTCGTGCTACTTATGCTATCACTACTAAAGCTACATCCTAGCAAAATAGTAAACGCATCTGCAAGCACATATGTTAGTATAAAGAAAACCCTATGGCTCCTGCCGGTTGCCGTACCATCGACGTGCAAGTCGATATTTCTATTACAACATGATCATCTCATACATCCAATATATCACATCACATCATTGGCCATATCACATCACAATCATACCCTGCAAAAACAAGTTAGACGTCCTCTAATTTTGTTGTTGCATGTTTTACGTGGTGACCAAGGGTATCTAGTAGGATCGCATCTTACTTACGCAAACACCACAACGGAGATATATGAGTTGCTATTTAACCTCATCCAAGGACCTCCTCGGTCAAATCCGATTCAACTAAAGTTGGAGAAACCGTCACTTGCCAGTCATCTTTGAGCAAAGGGGGTTACTCGTAACGATGAAACCAGTCTCTCGTAAGCGTACGAGTAATGTCGGTCCAAGCCGCTTCGATCCAACAATACCGCGGAATCAAGAAAAGACTAAGGAGGGCAGAAAAACGCACATCACCGCCCACAAAACCTTTTGTGTTCTACTCGAGAAGACATCTACGCATGAACCTAGCTCATGATGCCACTGTTGGTGAACGTCGCATGGGAAACAAAAATTTTCCTACGCGCACGAAGACCTATCATGGTGATGTCCATCTACGAGAGGGGATGAGTGATCTACGTACCCTTGTAGATCGTACAGCAGAAGAGATAAGAGATCGCGGTTGATGTAGTGGAACGTCCTCACGTCCCTCGATCCGCCCCGCGAACAATCCCGCGATCAGTCCCACGATCTAGTACCGAACGGACGGCACCTCCGCGTTCAGCACACGTACAGCTCGACGATGATCTCGGCCTTCTTGATCCAGCAAGAGAGACGGAGAGGTAGAAGAGTTCTCCGGCAGCGTGACGGCGCTCCGGAGGTTGGTGATGATCTTGTCTCAGCAGGGCTCCGCCCGAGCTCCGCAGAAACACGATCTAGAGGAAAAACTATGGAGGTATGTGGTCGGGCAGCCGTGAGAAAGTCGTCTCAAATCTGCCCTAAAAGCCCCATATATATAGGAGGAGGGAGGGGGACCTTGCCTTGGGGTCCAAGGGAACCCCAAGGGGTCGGCCGAGCCAGGGGGGAGGACTCTCCCCCCCAAACCGAGTCCTACTTGGTTTGGTGGGAGGGAGTCCTTCCCCCTTCCCACCTCTCCTTTTTTTTTTCTTTCCTTTGATATTTTCTCTTCCTTGGCGCATAGGATTTGGTGGGCTGTCCCACCAGCCCACTAAGGGCTGGTGTGACCCCCACAAATACCTATGGGCTTCCCCGGAGTGGGTTGCCCCCCTCCGGTGAACTCCCGGAACCCATTCGTCATTCCCGGTACATTCCCGGTAACTCCGAAAACCTTCCGGTAATCAAATGAGGTCATCCTATATATCAATCTTCGTTTCCGGACCATTCCGGAAACCCTCGTGACGTCCGTGATCTCATCCGGGACTCCGAAAAACATTCGGTAACCAACCATATAACTCAAATACGCATAAAACAACGTCGAACCTTAAGTGTGCAGACCCTGCGGGTTCGAGAACTATGTAGACATGACCCGAGAGACTCCTCGGTCAATATCCAATAGCGGGACCTGGATGCCCATATTGGATCCTACATATTCTACGAAGATCTTATCGTTTGAACCTCAGTGCCAAGGATTCGTATAATCCCGTATGTCATTCCCTTTGTCCTTCGGTATGTTACTTGCCCGAGATTCGATCGTCAGTATCCGCATACCTATTTCAATCTCGTTTACCGGCAAGTCTCTTTACTCGTTCCGTAATACAAGATCCCGCAACTTACACTAAGTTACATTGCTTGCAAGGCTTATGTGTGATGTTGTATTACCGAGTGGGCCCCGAGATACCTTTCCGTCACACGGAGTGACAAATCCCAGTCTTGATCCATACTAACTCAACTAACACCTTCGGAGATACCTGTAGAGCATCTTTATAGTCACCCAGTTACGTTGCGACGTTTGATACACACAAAGCATTCCTCCGGTGTCAGTGAGTTATATGATCTCATGGTCATAGGAATAAATACTTGACACGCAGAAAACAGTAGCAACAAAATGACACGATCAACATGCTAGTCTATTAGTTTGGGTCTAGTCCATCACGTGATTCTCCCAATGACGTGATCCAGTTTATCAAGCAACAACACTTTGTTCATAATCAGAAGACACTGACTATCATCGATCAACTGGCTAGCCAACTAGATGCATGCTAGGGACGGTGTTTTGTCTATGTATCCACACATGTAAATGAGTCTTCATTCAATACAATTATAGCATGGATAATAAACCATTATCTTGATACAGGAATTATAATAATAACTATACATTTATTATTGCCTCTAGGGCATAATTCCAACAAAACCATCATCTAGGGTGGCACTTGAGCTTTCTGACTCACCCCATCCTGTCGCGACCTTATGAGCCGACGAAGCCATCATTTAGGGTGCGCGCTTGAGCTTTCTCACTCGCCCCATCCTGTCGCGACCTTATGAGCCGACGAAACCATCATTTAGGGTGCGCGCTTGAGTTTTCTGACTCGCCCCATCCTGTCGCGACCTTATGAGCCAACAAAATCATCTAGGGTGCGCGCTTGAGCTTTCTGACTCGCCCCATCCTGTCGCGACCTTATGAGCCGACGAAACCATCATTTAGGGTGCGCGCTTGAGCTTTCTTACTCGCCCCATCCTGTCGCGACCTTATGAGCCGACGAAACCATAATCTAGGGTGCGCGCTTGAGCTATTCTGACTCACCCATCCTATCGCGACCTTATGAGCCGACGAAATCATTCTTGGGTGGCGTTTGAGCTTTCTGACTCGCCCCATCCTGTCGCGACCTAATGAGCCGACGAAATTACTATTTTTTACCTTCCTAGCACTCCCACAAGGTTTTTCAGGTTTTTTTCTGACTCGCCTCAAAATATCTTGGGCCGATTGCTATTTATTATCACCCATTACTCACTGAGGTGCTAGCCACCGTAACTCACTGAGCCGGCTTATTTAAAATAGCTTGATGCCATACTTATCATATCATATACATGCATCATATTGCATTACATCATACATCATACATACATATCATGCCGGTCTTCAAAGCGGGTCAAAGCATAAATTCTTGCAGGTGCAAATAAATCTTTGCATAGCCAATTTGGCTGGATTTTTATCATGGTTTATCATAACGAGTGTTAAATGATTGGGGGTTTTTAAAGCCAGCTCGGAAGAATTGATTATTGTCAAAGAGCCGCCCTATCACATATAATGCCGAGTCATCTAATTGACCGGCCCTTGGATTTCTTCAACTTGTGTTCTCTAGTAAACTACAACACTTATGGATTTCTCCGACATATGGATTTCTCAAGGATATATATTGCCGGGTTACATTGCAACCACGGTCAAGGATTTATTTTATCACAAAGGCATCATCAGCTCACAGAGTGGATATGATTTTATTCTACAATGGAAGGAATAGCCCCGAGTCGCTGCAGGCACACAACCCGACACTTGGGGGCTACATTATTCAAATCAAGATTACATCAAAGTATGAAAGTCCCATGTCGCTGCAAACATACACCATGACACTTGGGGGCTAATGCAATTCGCTTTTCAAATCATCACATCATCAACAGACCCGGCTACCTCAAGGAGATAAGCCGGTCTTGGAGGGCTACATACCTCTCTTTATTCAAGTATGGATTCAAGGAAGCACCGGCTCTTCCTTTTTATAATGATCCGGCCCTTGGGGGCTACATCATATGATGTTTTATTTTCAAATGAGAAGAACGTGGAAGTCCCGAGTCGCCGCAAGCAATCGACTCGTCACTTAGGGGCTACACTATTCAGATCATAATATCTAAAGTCCCAGGTTGCCGCAGGCAAGATAACCCGGCCCTTGGGGGCTACATCACTAAGTTGTTTCACAGATCATGAGGTTCGAATTGAAGACCCGGCCCATCATACACTGATGACCCGGCCCTTGGGGGCTACAGGTAATATGGATATATCAAAAAATTGAAGAGCACATTTTATTCTGTCATGGAGGTGAAGTATTGGGAGACCGGTTCAGCATATTTTTATCTAGTTGAAGCACTGAAAGACCGGCTCAACATCACACAGTTTTGTCAATTGGAGTTCAGTTGTTTGACGGGGCACTACTAATAATGATGACCCGCCATTGTCAATCATAACCCGCCGAAGCAAGAGAAGCTAGTTCAACATTGTGTGGATTTATTATTTCCCAAATTTTCATCAAGCCAAAGCATTGGAGGCCGACTCAATGGCATATGCATTTTATTACAAAGGACACGTACCAACAAGATGATTGTGAAGACGGCTCGTTATTATGAAGAAGAAACCCGGATTTTTCAAGGAGCCACTTCAGTAAAATCAAGTCGGCCAGAGGAGCAAGCCGGTCCCTTAACTTATTTATTATTCTTATTTCAAGAGCTTACCATGAATAAATTCAAGCTAACCTTAGGGGCTAATGTCGGGGATATACCCCGCAGTGTAAGCCGACTTCAGGTATGACCCGCCAAAGGACTTGGCGACTCAGCAGTGACCTGGCGGGTGAATCATATTTGTTCCCACAAGCGACTTAGATAAATGACAAAGGCCCAAGGCCCGGCGTACACCTTGGCATAAGGCAGCTCATAGAGAGGCCAGGAGGGCCGACTCACAAGAGAAGGCCCAAGAAGAGGAGAGACTCCCTCACAAAGGAAACAAGACCCGGATTAGGATTCAAGAGAGACTAGTCCTATTCCTACTTCTAGTAGGACTCTACATGTAAACCTACCCCTTCCACCTATATAAGGAGGGGTAAGGCTCCCCAAGGAGGGGGGGACACAACTTAGGTCTAGACAAGACAGATCATGAGATAGACAGATTAGACACCCACAAGATTAGAGTTGGCGAGTCTGCACCTTTGTAATCAAGATCATCATCTCCAGCAATGGAACACAAGCAGGACGTAGGATTTTACCTCCATCGGAGGGGCCGAACCTGGGTAAAACTTGCGTGTCTCGATTCCGACCAACCCCTTCAAGCCGCCACATGGTTGCGATGGCCTCACACCTAAGTTCTCTCACGAGGACATCTGCCGTGACAAAACCACGACAAGTTGGCTAGCACAAAGTGGCAGGAGCGACACCCCGTTTTGATCTATCTTCACTAGTGGAAAACAGGGCACTGGTCCTAGTTTTAGAGGGCATTTAGCTCCGATTCTGCAACCGGGACAAAACTATGGGGACTAATGCCCAAAACTTTTAGTCCCGATTTGCTTACTAACCGGGACTGAAGGAGCTCCACGTGGCCGTCGTGGGATGCCTGGAAGAAGGACCTTTAGTCCCGGTTTGTAACACCGATGGGACTAAAAGGCAGCCACTCCTAAGCAGCTGTCAGGCTCTAGGGGTTTTCATATTGTGTTTCCCCTTTTTTGTGTTTACCATTTTATTTTATGCTTTTCATTTAACTCGGCTAGCTACTATACATATAGCAATGAAAGAACCATTACACAACAACGTCATGATCAATTTATAATAAGAACCATCAATATCAATTGAAAGTTGTTCAACTTAAGAAACAAATAACATCAATGTATCACATTCATCTTAACATACTAATTAATTAACTAACAATTCTCCAACTGATGGTTCTAAACATGGTCAACAACAACCATCATCCGATAGACCTTGCGGTTGCTCTTCCTTCTAGTGACTACCACGAGGGTGTCCACCCTTAATTCTCTCTTTTCCTTGATGAACTCCTGCCAGCCGGCCTTGTGGAATGATATGCACCCGTCGTCGTCTTTCTAGTATTGTGCGTTCGTGACATGCCCTCTTGGTCCATGGATTACTCGAGCAGTGTCGACGACGGGGATGTCCACTCCGGAAAACATCTTCAAAGGTAACTTCTGAAGACCCCATGAGAAAATAGAGAGCACAGAATGTTAGGCATCTCACCCTACTTGGTTATGACCAAAAAGAGATGAAAGAATATAAAACATCTTACCATAACTTCTTCCATCATGTTTGTTTTTGTTAGACGATGCACAAAGGGCTTCCACAAGAACGCCAAAGAGGATGGTAACATTTCTTTCACACTATTTTTATCATCCCGAGTAAGCTTCTTCATCCTTTGAGCAAAATTGCAGAAAGGATAGGACCATCATCTTCATCTTCGATGTCCTCCTCTTCATCTTGGTTGTCCTGATTTTCATCTTGGATGTCCTCATCTTCATCTTGGTTGTCGATGTCATCTTGGTCATCTTGGCTGACGATGTCATCTTGGTCATCATCATCATCATCATCGCTTTGGACATATAATGTCCTTAACCTATTCATGTCTCCTAATAAGGAAAAAGCTACGAATTCTCCTCCTTTAAAATTGTTTACTGCAATGTACTTCTCCCATCCATCGCCATATATGATGGTTTTATTCTTTCCTTTGCGCAGATCCAATTCGAATTCGCGCTCCTCATCATCCACAAAGTACAACAAGTTACCATATGGATTGTTGAAGTCCTCCCTTATGTTGCGTGGAACACACTATGCAGTAGTTAATAATCAACAATAAAGTTAGTAAAATAGTTAAACGGATGATCGAAATTCAATAAAATTCAAGTTAAAGACCGTTACCACCGATTTTTGAAATCTCTTTCTCAAAAATACCCCAAACTGCAGTGTTGTTTCAAGACTATCTAGACATGAATTTTGGCAGACCTTGTAGGTCTTACGCCTCATGGTCCCTAATAATAAGCCCAACCATTTGTCAAACGTAGCTTCACATTTTCATTTCAAAAAAATACTAGCTTCACATTTTCATTTAACAAAAATACTACCTTCATATTTTCATTTAAAAAACAGAGCACATTTCCACAAAACATCTCATCTCTCAAAATGGAAGTTTCACATATTCATTTCAAAACTCATCATGCATATGCAAAATTTAACATTTGTTTCTCTATCTAAAAAAATAGAGCACATCTAAAGTTATGGCCGCGGCAGTCGCAGCAGGGGCGAGCATGGCTGGACTAGTGGCAACAGGTAGCTTGGGAAAGGGGGAGCTCACCGGGGGCGCGGGGATGGAGCTGTGGAGGCCGGCAACGACAAGGAGGGGGCTCGGGGACACGCGATGACGGGGAGCAGGGCGCACGAGGATGTCCGGCAGAGGTGCGGGTCAACGGGCTCGGGGACGGCAGGGCGTCGGCGAGGGGCGACGACGCGGTCGGGCAACATGGCGGCGTCGAGGTGGTCATCGGCATCGTCACGTGAGAGGAGGAGAAGAAACTGGCGATGAGGGATTTGGAAACTTCGCAAAGTCCGCTTATAAAGGCCCTCCTTTAGTCCCGGTTTGAGCCACCTACCAGGACTAAAGGCCTCTGCTTCCCGCGCTTTGGGTTGCTGAAAATGACCGTTAGTCCTGGTTTAGGCAACCAACCGGGACTAAAGTCCTGCGGCACGCACGGCGTTGGGCGGGTGCATGTTTAGTCCCACCTCGCTAGCTGAGAGGCGACGAGAGTGGTTTATAAGCGCGGCTGCGCCAACCCTCTCAAGCTTCTCTCTAATGCAGGCCTACGAGTCTAAGCGCACTCTCTGTGCTTGTGGCCTACTCGGCCTTTTGCGGGCCTCCATCCTGGCCCAACTAGCGTGTAGGGTTTCTAGTCGTATGCAGGCTGTGGTGGCCGAGTAGGCGGCATTTTTTTACATTAATACTTTTTAGTTCATTCTTTTTAACAACTAAATACTTTGATAATTTTAGTTAATAATTTTTGATTTTTTTAGTTCATTATTTTTAACAAATCAATACTTTGATAAGCTTAGTTAATATTATTTTGATTCTTTTTAGTTCATTCTTTTTTATATTGGTTTATTCTTTTTGTTAAATGACTTTAAAATTGAAAAGCACTACAAATAAACTCTGAAAAGGTTGAAAGTTAGCATGGTATCATCATTTCACCATTTTTATTAATAATTTTTAAAATTTAAAAAATATGTTCCCTATTTTAATTAATAATTTATATCACTAAAAAATAATCTCGACCTTAAGAAAAGTATATACAATTTAAAATTATTTTTCATGTAATTCAGAAATTGTTTCTTGCATTCACAAAAATGTTTGTGAGATATTTAAATTATGCTCGCCACATTGATGTTTCTTTAATATAATATTTATTTAATACATATGTACCATCCAAAAAATGTTTGACCTATATTTAAAATTAAAAAATATTTCAAAATGTATTTGAACAGACGTTCTTCATATAGTTCGAAAATATTCAATTTGTATTGAAAAAGGTTACACATGTATATGCAAAATGTTCAACATGTATTGAAAACAATCGGCATGTTTTTGAATGGAAAAAGTAAAACTAGAAATGAAAAATAAAAGAAAAATAGAAGAAGAATTAAAAAAACAAATAAAAATGAAATGACAAAAGGAAAATATGGAAGGAGATTGATTCATATAATCTTCCCAAATCAGCTCCATGGAGCTAAAGTGTTGACCCATGCCATTTAGTGGAGCTTCGAAGATGAGGCGATGCTACGTCTTACAATAAGAGAGATATAGCCTGTGTGCACTCGGTTGCTCCCACTCTTAAGATTATCTTGTTTATAGAATTATAGATGGGATTTAGGCACATATAGAAAATAGTTCATTCATGTGGGGTTTCATGACTAACCTGGGCATGGGTAGCCCGGTCCAATGACCCAGCTGAAAAAGCATGGTGCCCCCATGTGTGGTTTTGGTAATTTATGAGATTCTCTATGGACTAATGGTTGCCATGTGTTATATTCGAAGGATCTGTCCATAGGCACTTCTTGAAGTCCATTTGTTGGTTTAAGGCAGTTTATGTGATGACAAAGGTGGTATGCAAGGATTTATCCAAAGAATGGTCATGTGAGATTTGAGCCTATTGCAAGCATCTCGTGAAGGACAAGATTGTGGGAACATTCATGTGCACCTTCAAGACGTCATCTTTATGAAGAGAGAAGATAAGATATAAGGTTGATCAAGACTAAGGCAGAAGAGTGATTCAAGTTGATCAACACAAAAAGCATACAAGTTGTACCAAGTAGGATCACGTGATCCTCTGGTATGGTAAGCATCGTCCATTATGCTTTGTGTACTAACCCATGATATTTTTGAGGTTTTCATGTGGGGTTAGGTATATTTTCATGGGCTTTCATAGAAAATATGATCTCGTACAACCAATGGAGGATGAGATCAAGTGGTGATCATCATCAAGTTTGAGGTGTGCAAGTTCAAGTGGAGCATCACGAAGAGATCATGCTTGAAGCTTGTTGTCCATTGTGGTGACAATGGACTTGTGAAAATGTGCCGAAGAGTGGCTCGCCCAGAGTGGAGTATGTGGGAGCAATCTACTAGTCTTCATCAAGCCACCGCAATCAAGAAAGATGGCCCATCTTGAGAAGGACAAGATGGTCGTCATCTAACTCAAGTGGACTATGTTCAAGGCAAAGGTTTGTCCTTGATTGGCTTTCTAATTTACCGGTCTCATGGTGTTAGTTAAGAGACCGGGTTTTAGGATCGATTGTCGTACTATCTAGGGGGGGGGGGCTTTGAAGTAAGTAGCTTGATTGTATCGTTACGTTGAGAGCTCAAACCATTGCATTCTTGGCATCATCATCTTTAATGGTTCTTGTTTGGATTTTCTCTATGTGAGTTTTGGGGTGTTTGGTCTTCATCGTGATAAGCTCAAGTTCATCAGAAAAAGGATTTCGTTTGCATCATATTTGGGACGGTCATCTTACTTATCCTAGTGGCATTTATTCTTCATTGCTTGGTGCTACCTCTTGAGCTTGCGTTGGTTTTCCCTTGAAGAGGAAAGGGTGATGCAGAGAAGTAGATAAGTATTTCCCTCGGTTTGTTGAGAACCAATGTATCAATCTAGTAGGAGGGACAAGCAAGGCCACAATAGTAGTACCTACACAAATAATCAAACACTTCCACCCAACGCTATAATGGGATTGTCAATCCTTTCAGAGTTATTTGCAAGGATGAGATCTGATAGAGGTAGATATAAAAGATTGCGGAAACAAAAGTAAATAAATTGCAACAAAATATTTTTGGTATATTTGGTTTATAGATCTGAAAATATAATATGGAAAATAGACCCGGGGGGCATAGATTTCACTAGAGGCTTCTCTCATAAAGGAAAATAATACGGTGGGTGAAAAAATTACTGTCGAGCAATTGATAGAAAAGCAAATAATTATGAAGATATATAAGGAAATGATTATGCATATAGGCATCACGTCCGTGTCAAGTAGACCGAAACGATTCTGCATCTACTACTATTACTGCACACATCGACCGACTCTTGCCTGCATCTAGAGTATTAAGTTCATGAAGAACAGAGTAACGCATTAAGTAAGATGACATGATGTAGAGGGATAAACTCAAGCAATATGATGAAACCCCATCATTTTATCCTTGATAGCAACAATACAATACGTGCCTCTCTACCCCTACTTTTTCTCTGGGTGAGGACACCGCAAGATTGAACCCAAAACTAAGCACTTCCCCTATTGCAAGAATTACCAATCTAGTTGGCCAAACCAAACCAATAATTCGAAGAGACTTGCAAAGATATGAAATCATACATATAAGAATTCAGAAGAGACTCAAATAATATTCATAGATAATCTGAACATAAACTCACAATTCATCGGATCTCGACAAACACACCGCAAAAGAGTATTACATCAGATAGATCTCCATGAAGATCATGAAGAACATTGTATTGAAGATCAAAGAGAGAGAAGAAGTCATCTAGCTATTAGCTATGGACCCGTAGGTCTGTGGTGAACTAATCACACATCATCGGAGGGGCAATAGAGTTGATGTAGATGCCCTCCATGATCAACCCCCTCTTCGGCAGATTACTGAAAAAGGCTCCCAGATAGGATCTCTCGGGAACAGAGGCTCCTGGCGGCGTAAAAGTATTTTCGTGGCTCTCTTTGGCGATACGGGAATATTTGGGAATTTATAGGCCAAAGAATAGGGTTAGGAGACCTGCACGGGGCTCACAAGCAAGGGGGCGCGACCACCCCCAGGGCGCGCTCTGCAAGCTTGTGGCCTCCCGGCAGATGCCCTGCCCCTACTCCAAGTCTCCTCGGTGTCTTCTGGTCCAAGAAAAATCTTTGCGGAGATTTTGTTTCGTTTGGACTCGTTTAATATTCCTTATCTGCAATACTCAAAAATATGGGGAAAATAGAAACTGACACTAGGCTCTAGTTTAATAGGTTAGTCCCAAAAATTATGTAAAACATCATATAAATGCAAATAAAACATCCAAAACCGATAATATAATAGCATGGAACAATAAAAAATTATAGATACGTTGGAGACTGCTACGGCAACAAAAGACCTTCCCCGGCAACAGCGCCAAGAATCCTTGTTCTTCTAGCTACGCCTAGAGGGACTTCCTTGGCAAATATGCAAAGGATTCCCCCGCGGCCTTGGAGCCTTGTGTTGGTGTTCCCTTGAAGAGGAAAGGGTGATGTAGCACTGCGGCAGTAAGTATTTCCCTCAGTTTGAGAACCAAGGTATCGATCCAGTAGGAGGATCGCGTCAAATCACAAGTACGTGCACAAACACAAAGAGCTTGCACCCAACGCTATGAAGGGGTTGTCAATCCCATATAGATTGTTTGCAAAGTGAGAACTGAAAGCAAAAAGTAAACAAAGCAAAGTAAAAGTAAAAGTGGAAAAGATAGTTGTGAATAGACCCGGGGGCCATAGTGTTCACTAGTGTCTTCTCTCATGAAAGCAAGTAGACGGTGGGTGAACGAATTACTGTCGAGTAATTGATAGAACCGCGCAAAGTCATGACGTTATCTATGGCAATGATCATATCTATAGGCATCACGTCCAAAACAAGTAGACCGATACTTTCTGCATCTACTACTATTACTCCACACGTCGACCACTATCTAGCATGCATCTAGTGTATTGAGTTCATAAGAACAGAGTAACGCCTTAAGCAAGATGACATGATGTAGATGGATAATCTCAAATCTATGATGAAAGCCCATCTTGTTACCCTTGATGGCAACAACACGATGCGTGCCTTGCTGCCCCTTCTGTCACTCGGAAAGGTCACTGCACGGCATGAACCCAAAACCAAGCACTTCTCCCATTGCAAGAATCATAGATCTAGTTGGCCAAACAAAACCCAAGACCCGGAGAGACTTACAAGGATATCAAATCATGCATATAAGAAATCAGCAAAGACTCAAATATAATTCATATATAATCTGATCACAAATCCACAATTCATCAGATCTCGACAAACACACCGCCAAAGAGGATTACATTGGATAGATCTCCATGAAGATCATGGAGAACTTTGTATTGAAGATCCAAGAGAGAGAAGAAGCCATCTTGCTACTAACTACGGACCCGTAGGTCTGAAGTGGATTACTGACGAGTCATTGGAGGGGCGATGATGTTGATGTAGAAGCCCTCCAGCTCCAAAGTCCCCTCCGGCAGGGCACCGAGAAGGGTCTCCAGATGAGATCTCGCGGAAACGGAAGCTTGCGGCAGCGGAAAAGTGGTTTCGTGGACGCCCTAATTTTTTCTGGGATTTTAAGGAATATATAGGCCAAAGAGCTAGGGCAGGGGAGCGCTAGGGAGGCCACAAGCCTGGCCGCCGCGGGACCCCTCGGCCGCAGCGTCAAGGCTTGTGGGCTCCCTGTGGGCCTCCTGCCTTGGCCCTCAAGTCCCCCGATCTTCTTCTTTCTAGAAAAATTTATTTCGGGGATTTTATTCCGTTTGGACTCCGTTCCAAAATCAGATCTGAAAAGAGTCAAAAACACAGAAAAAACAGGAACTGGCACTTGGCACTGAATTAATAAGTTAGTCCCAAAAAAGATATAGAAGGTATATAAAACATCCAAAGTTGACAAGATAACAGCATGAAACCATTAAAAATTATAGATACGTTTGAGACGTATCACACACGTATCAAGCATCCCCAAGCTTAATTCATGCTCGTCCTCGTGTAGTGTGACATCCCCGGATTTAGGCTACACTAATCTCGGTAATTGAACTACAGTAAACATATGCAAAGGATGCCGCATCATCGTGATTCTATTGTTGATCCCGTGATAGTCGAAACCGAGTCGAAATTCGAAGTTAAAAAAAATAAATCGAACGGGAAAAGTTTTACAATGTTTAAGATAAAAATTGTCGGGGAAGTTATTGAAAATTTCATAATAAGTTATAAAAGTGAATCAGACATTTTTAATAATATTAAAAGTCCTATATAATTAGGACAGAAAGTATTTAAAAATAATAATTAATAAATGAAAAGGAATATGAAAAAAACATTAAAATAAGTAAATATATTAAAAAAACGAAAAAGGGAAGAGCGCCTCGCCCAACTGGCCAAGTTGGCCTAGTCGGCCACGCTACGAGCAAACCCTAACCGCTCCCCCTCTCGTGGTGCTCCCCACCCCCCCTGGCCGCCGCCAACCCCCACTCCCACCAACCGTCCCGACCCCCCCCCACGCGAGCCCCCCCCCCTCGTCGGTCTCCCCCAGGAAACCGAGCAGATCCCGCTCGCCCCGCGCCCTCCCTCTCCTCTCGATCCCACCTCCCCCTACCGAGCCCCAGACCTCCCCATCCCGCCGGCTCTCCCCACCTTGCCGGTCCCAGGTCTCCCTCCCTCCCCGCGGGCTCCTTCTCCCTCCCCACGGGCTCCTTCCCCACCGAGCCTCCCCCCACCTACGCTCCTCTCTCAGCCCCCTCGTCCTCCCAGGGACCGAGGCCCCCTGCCTCCCCACTTCGGCGCCACCCCTGCACCTCGCCCCTCCTCCTCGGCAAGCGCCTCCACACCGGCCTCACTCCCCGTCGCCAGAGCACCTCCTCGACGACGCCACGACGACCTCCGCACCGGCCGACCCTCCACAACCTGCGCCACTGGCCGGCCCCTCCTCGTCACACGACCGGCCTCCTCGTCAACAAGTTCATCGGAACCGCTCCATCACGCCGGATCCGCCCCGTCCCGGAGCTTCCCCTACGCCAACGCCGTGTCCTCCGCCCCTTCCCGTGAACTCCGGCTTCACCGGGCCCTCCCGTCAACGTCGGTGAGCCCCTCCTCGGGCTCCTCCCACCATCTTGTTCTCCTCGCCGTCCCGGTTCCGTTCCGGCAAACGAGGCTCCGATCCGTCGACGTTTGACTCCGGTAGGAGGAGATGAAGTTGGCTCTCTTCTATGTTCAGAAAGTTAACACACACTCTGTGTTGTCTGTTAACAAAGAGAGGTGTGAGAGATGAGAGTTAGAAAGAAATAAAATAAAAGATGTATTAGATGCCGTATGTATGTATGTATGTATGTATGAGATGCGATGTATGTATTTGCGTATATAGATATTTGGTGGAATACGATATTTGCATGATTATGTATCTGTGAATAAAATCGAGTTTTTGGCCTAAAGCTACTTACCGGTGGGGCCAACGCACCCCGCTGTCTATGACAGGGAGGCCCCACACCCCCCTTTTAAAGAAAAGTGAAATTAAAATATAAAAATAAAAATATTGTTTTTATTAAATAAATAAATAGATATATCAATTAATTAATTAATCGGATAATTAGAATAATTAGAGTATGACACATGGGTCCCCCATTAAATTAATGTGATTAATCAATATTTAATCTAAATTAAAACTTGTGCCTATGACGTTCGGGACCCGCTCGTCAGTTGACTAGTCAACTGTTGATGTCAGCATGACATCATACTGATGTCATAATAGCTTTTTATTAAATTATTTAAATCTGTTTTTAATTCCTAATTATTGTATTGAACTTTAAAAATTAATATTAAATAATCCATAAGTCAGATCAAAATATTTTCAACATGAAAGTTGATCAACAGAACGAGACGAACCCGGATACACGGCCCGTTCGTCTATCATGCGTCCCTAGCATAGCAAACATGGAACATTTCCATCGTTTCCAGTATGACCGGTAGTAGCCCGAGACCCGGAAAATATTGTCAGATATTCTTCTGACCCGTCTATGACGGATATTGCTGCGTTAGCTCATGTGTAGCCTGCATCTTGCCATGTCATGCTTTGTGTTGCATCGGTGCTATTATTTTTGTTTCTTCCCCCTCTTCTTACCGGTAGACCCCGAGACTGACGCTGCTGCCGGGTACATATATGACCCTGCCGATCAGTCCTTTGCCACAGAGCAGCAAGGCAAGCAAACCCCCCTTGATCATTCCTATATCGCCTATGTCTTTCTTCCTACTGCTTGCATTAGTATTTTGCTACTGTTGTAGTTAGCTCCTATATCTGATGCATAGCCTATTTTTTATGAACTGCTACTTTCAGTCATGTACCTTTAATCTGCTTAGTATAGGTGGAGCAGTCATCCCCTCTGACCCCGTAGTCCAGTTGCCCCGCTTGTTTTCAAATCTCGATCTCTGATCGACGAACCAGACCCGACACAACACACACACACCCTTCGTTGTACGACGCTATAGAGATACTATCGGGTACCGAGGGTGAAACCTCGCTAAGTACTCCTGATGATATCTCTGTAGTATAGCTAGTCGGTCGTGGTTATCGAGGGTGATTCCTCTTTCACCATTCTCGATGACGCCTCTGTCGTGCAACCCCTCAAGTGTGGGACCCTCGAGGGTGATTCCTCTAAGCCCACCTTGACGGTTACATCGTTCGGAATCCAACGAGGGTGATACCTCGGATTCCCCCCCCCCCCCCGATGTTATAACCACACAGTTACACGACCATGTTACTCGGATCCTTGGTGATTAGTTCTAAGACGGGTGGATTCCCGTGAGACTGTGTTGTTGGCCTAATTAAAATGTTAATGGATTTGGGTATTTGATCTGGGTTGGTCGGAGACCTTTTCGCACTAACCGGCTACGCGGGAAGAATTATGGTTACTCGGCGTCGCGGTATCAGCCGAAGCTTTTCAGATGTCAGCAATCGTAGTGGCGCACGCCCGAGTGGTCCCGAGATGCATTGCGCTTGTGATTAAGGGATGCTAGGACTGACGTCGGCCGCCCTCGCATCGTGCAGGAGCGCGGAGGGGAACTGGGCCCATGAACCCTTTGCGCTTAGGATTTAGACCGGCGGGCTGACCTCTCTAATTAGTCTTAGGTGGGGCTGCGACGTGTCGATATTCCGAGGCCGGGCAGGACCCAAAAAAGTATGTCCGGCCAGAGTGTTATCGAGCGTGACGGGACATGTGGTGCACCCCTGCAGGGATGAAAATTAACTATTCGGATAGCCGTGTCCACGGTTACAGGACGACTTGGAGTTGTGCCCCGATCTTATACAACTACAATTGTTGCTTAACTGGAATTAGTTTGCCTCAGGATTGCTTCCTCGCAAGGAGTCGAGGCAGGATCTTTAGGCGTGACCTCACTTTAATATTGCTGCAACAATATGACTATTAAGGTGTTGCCCCTGTTCTACTCTCGTCTATTGCTGCAAGACCCTGAAGATGCTAGTCTTCGATAGGACTAGGCCTTCTCTCTCTATTCTCGCATTGCTGCAGTCAGTCCACATATGACCCCCCTTCTTTGATACTGATGCATAATTAGAATAGTTCTGATGTAAGACTTGCGAGTACTATGGATGAGTACTCACCGCTGCTTTGCTCCCCCGTTTGTCCCCTTGATCCGTTGCTGCGATCAGATGATGGAGCCCAGGAGTGGAGTTTCCTGCCGACGCCTGCCGCCCCGATGGTGTCATCTTCGTGGAGGCCGCTGAATCCCATGAATAGTTAGGAGGTTCCCAGGCAGGAGGCCTCGCCTCGTTCGATCGTGTTCCTTTTGTTATAGCCTTCTCTAAGGCACCCCATGTTTTATGTCTGTACTCAGATATTGTTGCTTCCGCTGACTCGTGTGTTTATCGAGCTTCCGTATTCTAGCCCTCGAGGCCCCTGGCTTGTAATATGAAGCTGATGTTATTTTATTTGTGTGTAGAGTTGTGTTGTGATATCGTCACGTGAGTCCTTGGGTTTGATCGTACGCATTTGCGTGTTTGGTTAGCGTACGATTAAATCGAGGGCGTCACAAATTGGTATCAGAGCCGACTGCCTGTTGGTAGCCCCCTTTCCAACTCCTTGGCCGAAGTTGAGTCTAGTGTTTAAAAAAAACTTTACAAACACTGATGTTGTGGCTTACGGGCGCACATCTCAATTGGGTGGTATTAGTATCTTTTACTGCTTTCCTATACTCTGGGCTCTACTTTCTCTTCTCTTTCGGGTCAAAGATTTTACTAACTCTAACATTAGGCTCTCGTAAATATTCCCTCCCGGGGAGCCCAGTATTACGGACGATGGCATTATCCGTCAGAAGAATGGCAGTTACTCTTCGATGTTCTCTTAAGAACTTGTGATCATCGCTTTTGCGATTTCCCTTCCTCCGTCAACCCCTATGGATGACGACATACAAATGTTCTCCATACTTTCTTTTCCAATTGCTCTTGTTTTACGAGATGCAACGAATTATCTTATCGGGGATTCGTCCATCATCAGTTGTCATGGGTTTCGAAAGTTCTTCGACTTAATATTGGGCCTTCCGAAATCCTCCGTAGCCTATTGCTCTTGGCTTTTCTCACCTACTTGCATTATGGTTAAATCCATATGTCTAGCAGCATTCATTAAAATCCTTTGTGATTTCCTCTGATCTTATTGACTCAACCTGTGTGTGAATGAACACAATCATCTAAGGATACTTATGAATTTTCTTTCCAACTCAGACGTCCTTCCAAACAGAACTGGTTCCCGACAAATCAATTTTTATTGATTGTCCATCTAAATCTATTCAATTTACTTGTAGTTGATCGGAGCATCTGATTATGATACACCAACCTGGAAATCATAATTCCTTTGGTAATTAAGTATCGATATTTTTCAGATGTTCTATAACCCGATGCACTGCATCCTACCTCCCTCTGATTAAGCACCGATACTCACATCAGATATTTTGTGTACTGCCAGACTCATTCTGTGCTATTATCCGATGACATTCTTTGCTTTCAAAAATTCTTGTGATGCTTCCCCTGACACATGATGCCATTGGTAAATTGTGTCTTCTCCCTCTGATAGAATTGTATCCTATGCTTTGACAGCCATGCTCCCCTAGCATGCGTTAATTACTCTTGGAGTTTATGGTATATGTTCCTAAGATGCCCCGACGGGTTGAACCTATGCCTTCCTAAATCCATATGACTCGAAATTTTTTCATGAGTCTTACTCTTCTGGTGTTTTTTCGGATATTATTTCAAGGCTACAACCTGATCAGAGGCGAGGAGTAAATGGCAGGTGATGCATTGATGAAGTGGGAGACGACCTTCAACTTTGTGTTCATGCCCATGGAAGCGATGTTGATCCTATCATAAACAACTTCTCGTATCAATAATCATTCATTCTGTGGTTTAATCTGGTATCGGTGATCTTGTCCTTTGTAATCGTGGTTCCGACCATGTTGTCCTACCTTAATTTCATTATCTGACGAGTTAAAGTACTTGTCTTCTTCAGATCAACACACTAGTCCAAACCTTAAAGTTGATCTACCTCCGAGTATTATTCCTTGTAGCTCGAGGATATCGCGGAGCTATATAACTTCTTATGAGCTCCTCATCAACTATGATATTTTCATTAATTCCAGTTTCCTCGTGTTTGAGTTGTTGGACATGCAAATACATCAATAACTGAATCGAGTACACATTGCAATTCAACAACTCTTAGTAATCTTTCTTGCTTACGAGTTTGTACTCGATCATAACAATCCAAGCTGTTAAGCTACATCATCATCGTCATATTGGAGCTCGACCATGCTACCTATACGGTTCATCCCTGGAACACAATTCCAACTATGTGTTTAGCTTGCATCGAGCTTTCCACATCATGTTGGTTGTTCTGAAAGGCAATCTCAATTCTAAGCTAGCAGCCTTATCTGTGATTCCGACAACCTCTTGCTTCATCATTCCCTTGCTTGATGTCGTCGCTAAACGATTACATCTTCGTGAAGTTTCTCGAGAACAGTGTCGTGATCATCATCAACATTCTGAGTTCTTGCAGGGTATCAGTTGAATGCATGATGAGAAAACACCATCCTTGCCCCTCGATGGTTTGTGTTTTCATCGGCAACCTTTTGCCTTCCCTCCAACACAAACGTGTTCATGTTTTGTGTTGTCCCTTGAGTTCCATGCTAGTTCAGCTTATGTTAGCTTCTACCTTGGAGTCTTACTATCTTTTCTATCAAGAATATTGTGAGCATCATTGCACCTCTTAAGAATCCTTGACATAGTAATACTTCTCGCCATCACCATTCATTTCTTGGTCCCGTGTTGTTGCAAACCGGACTACCAACAACTGAACTCTGATGTGTGATTCCAAAACTTATGGCAACCCTATTGCCTTGAGGTTAACAACTGATTGTTTCTTTCTTAAGTGTGTTGGGTGTTGACTCATCATTTTTGACATTGGTTGTGCTACTCATTCCGTATTTTCGAGTGCACCCTTCGACCAATGTTTAATTGATGATGTTCCCTCGAGCATACGACATTATACCATTTGATTTGACAAATGCTATCTCCTTGATATTATAACTTTGGAAATTCATCCCGGTCAAAATCTTGAAAGGATTGTCGTTGAGCCCATTAGTCACACCCTCAACTTCTCCATGTTCCACGATGAAACTCTTGAAAGGATTATACTTGTGCCTAGCTCATGAAGAATGTGTTTCGTAGCAGAAATGTTTTCCCAAAGTTCACGTGCACTCTTTCCACCGTGAATATGTGAAAGTTTTGTTTCGCTGCTTCTCGGGAAATCCCAATTCATTCACGCATTTGTGAAGTGTTATATGTTTTGAAGGATTGCTATCTTCATTTCATATAACTTCTCTTAGCACGCGAAGCCACTGACCGATTTGATCAAGGAAAATAAGTTCCTTCATAAGAGTTGATCCAGATTTACACATAGAACCTTGTTACCCTCGATGATGGTTTCCAAATGAGAACTTAGTTGCATTTTGACGTAAGAATTCTATGTGGGCACGAATTTCTTGACCTTGTGTTCATATGTCTTACAAGCCAACTCGTGATCCAAGGATTACTTGTGTAGTTCATATCCTGAGAATCCTGCATCATCATCGTTTCTTCTCAGGCATCTTGAGTCCGAGGCGTCTCGTCACCAATCAGATCTGAATTTCGAACAGATATGATGGTTGGAACATTTTCCCAATAATTATAACTTTGGTCTTATGTAACCTGGTACGATGATGTCTTGTTTGGCACACCGGGCCGCATGATCTATTGTTATAAATCCTCCCATATGTAAGATTCGCCATCTTCCATGCGGAAACTATATGGATTATTTTATAAGTTGTTTTTGACGAACTCTTTGTGTACCCAAAGTCCAACCTTTATCTGATGACCATGTCGATGCTACCTTGAAACACGGATGTGGTACTTCAAATTTCAACAGGAACATTGGAAGCGCTATGCTAAATTGTTCCTGATCAATTATCCAAACCGTATGGTATGAGTAAACATCATGATTCTTCTTGTCTCTTTATCAAGATGGTTATGTACCGGGTGACCTATCATGCATACCATACCCTTTGTTTTCCTGGGGAATGGTATACTTTAAGACTTGTGTGTGTGAACACATTCTCATTCCCATTGACCTTTTTGACCTTTCTTGTGGCATAACTTATCTAAGCAGTGTTAATTCCCTATTTAGTTATAAACCTTGGTGTACAACTCTGTCAGTAAGACCGTGTTACTATTGTGGATAACATTTCGGTAGCCGCCGGTGGACGAGAACCTTGCCTATTCGTCCGCCTCGTTTCAACGAGCAGGAAAATGGTTCTATTCGTTCCCCGCCCTTGGTACCGCTGTTGTTCCAACATAACTGACAGGCTATCCTCTGACATGTCTTGCTACCAAGACCGTATAGTATGTCACCCCTCTGCCTACTCTCGGCCCACATGGGGACCCATAACCCAAAGTTCCACAGGATTGAAACCTGACTCTCATGTACATCTTTGACTCCAAAGTATCCTTTACACTTGGCTTCGTATGAAATTCTCGAGCCACCGTTCAATGTACCGATCACTCTTCGGTCCGGATATTATCCAACATACTAAAGATCAAGTCCACATTTTTCATGACAATCTGAAGGATGCTCAGTCTCGTCAGATGAGTCGGTATGACCGTCATCATCAAGATATGGTATATCAACCTGGCGTAAAGGCTTATCTTCACGTCACACCAATGAGAGGTGCACATCGTTTTGGAATCAAGGGCAAGTTAAATCCTCGCTATATTGGTCCTTTCACTATTCTCGAAAGGCGTGGAAAAATAGCTTATCAATTGGAACTGCTGGCGAACCTTCCTCAGGTTCACGGTGTCTTTCATGTGTCTCAGTTGTGTCGCTGCTTCAAAGATTTTATTCGAGCAGTGGATCATGGATATACTTGAGCTGCAACAAGATCTCTCTCATGAAGAGCATCCGGTCCGCATTCTCGACCATACTGAATGTCAGACTCGTCGCAAAAGTCACCAAGTTCCTCAAAGTGAAATGATCAAATCATCGTGAAGATGATGCCACTTGGGAACGCGAGGATCATATTCGTGATGAATACCCCGAGCTTTTTCCTTCTACCTCTTAATTCTCGGGACGAGAATTCTTGTTAGTAGTGGAAAGTTGTGACATCCCCGGATTTAGGTTATAGTAATCTCGGTAATTGAACTACAGTAAACATATGCAAAGGATGCCACATCATCGTGATTCTATTGTTGATCTCGTGATAGTCGAAACCGAGTCGAAATTCGAAGTTAAAAAAATAAATCGAACGGGAAAAGTTTTACAATGTTTAAGATAAAAATTGTCGGCGAAGTTATTAAAAATTTCATAATAAGTTATAAAAGTGAATCACACATTTTTAATAATATTAAAAGTCCTATATAATTAGGACAGAAAGTATTTAAAAATAATAATTAATAAATGAAAAGGAATATGAAAAAGAAGATTAAAATAAGTAAATATATTAAAAAAACGAAAAAGGGAAGAGCGCCTGGCCCAACTGGCCAAGTTGGCCCAGTCGGCCACGCTACCAGCAAACCCTAACCGCTCCCCCTCTCGTGGTTCTCCCCCCCCCCCCCGCGAGACCCCTCCCTCCCTCGTCAGCCCCCTGGCCGCCGCCAACCCCCACTCCCACCAACCGTCCCGACCCCCCCCCCCACGCGAGCCCCCCCCCTCGTCGGTCTCCCCCAGGATACCGAGCATATCCCGCTTGCCCCGCGCCCTCCCTCTCCTCTCGATCCCACCTCCTCCTACCGAGCCCCAGACCTCCCCATCCCGCCGGCTCTCCCCACCTCGCCGGTTCCAGGTCTCCCTCCCTCCCCGCGGGCTCCTTCTCCCTCCCCACGGGCTCCTTCCCCACCGAGCCTCCCCCCACCTACGCTCCTCTCTCAGCCCCCTCGTCCTCCCAGGGACCGAGGCCCCCTGCCTCCCCACTTCGGCGCCACCCCTGCACCTCGCCCCTCCTCCTCGGCAAGCGCCTCCCCGGCGGCCTCACTCCCCGTCGCCAGAGCACCTCCTCGGGGACGCCACGACGACCTCCGCACCGGCCGACCCTCCGCAACCTGCGCCACTGGCCGGCCCCTCCTCGTCACACGACCGGCCTCCTCGTCAACAAGCTCATCGGAACCGCTCCATCACACCGGATCCGCCCCGTCCCGGAGCTTCCCCTACGCCGACGCTGTCTCCTCCGCCCCTTCCCGCGAACTCCGGCTTCACCGGGCCCTCCCGTCAACGTCGGTGAACCCTCCTCGGGCTCCTCCCACCATCTTGTTCTCCTCGCCGTCCCGGTTCCGTTCCGGCAAACGGGGCTCCGATCCGTCGACGTTTGACTCCGGTAGGAGGAGATGAAGTTGGCTCTCTTCTATGTTCAGAAAGTTAACACACACTCTTTGTTGTCTGTTAACAGAGAGAGGTGTGAGATATGAGAGTTAGAAAGAAATAAAATAAAAGATGTATTATATGCCGTATGTATATATGTATGTATGTATGAGATGCGATGTATGTATTTGCGTATATAGATATTTGGAGGAATACGATATTTGCATGATTATGTATCTGTGAATAAAATCGAGTTTTTGGCCTAAAGCCACTTACCGGTGGGGCCAACGCACCCCGCTGTCTATGACAGGGAGGCCCCACACCCCCCTTTTAAAGAAAAGTGAAATTAAAATATAAAAATAAAAATACTGTTTTTATTAAATAAATAAATAAATAGATATATCAGTTAATTAATTAATTGGAGAATTAGAATAATTAGAGTATGACACATGGGTCCCCCATTAAATTAATCTGATTAATCAATATTTAATCTAAATTAAAACTTGTGCCTATGACGTTCGGGGCCCACTGGTGAGTTGACTAGTCAACTGTTGATGTCAGCATGACATCATACTGATGTCATAATAGATTTTATTAAATTAGTTAAATCTGTTTTTAAATCCTAATTATTGTATAGAACTTTAAAAATTAATATTAAATAATCCATAAGTCAGATCAAAATATTTTCAACATGAAAGTTGATGAGCAGAACGAGACGAACCCGGATACACGGCCCATTCGTCTGTCACGCGTCCCTAGCATAGCAAACATGGAACATTTCCATCGTTTCCAGTATGACCGGTAGTAGCCCGAGACCCGGAAAATATCGTAAGATATTCTTCTGATCCGTCTATGAAGGATATTGCTGCGTTAGCTCATGTCTAGCCTGCATCTTGCCATGTCATGCTTTGTGTTGCATCGGTGCTATTATTTATTGTTTCTTCCCCCTCTTCTTACCGGTAGACCCCGAGACTGACGCTGCTGCCGGGTACATCTACGACCCTGCCGATCAGTCCTTTGCCACAGAGCAACAAGGCAAGCAAACCCCCTTTGATCATTCCTATATCTCCTATGTCTTTCTTCCTACTGCTTGCATTAGTATTTTGCTACTGTTGTAGTTAGCTTCTATATCTGATGCATAGCCTATTTTTGATGAACTGCTAATTTCAGTCTTGTACCTTTAATCTGCTTAGTATAGGTGGAGCAGTCATCCCCTCTGACCCCGTAGTCCAGTTGCCCCGCTTGTTTTCAAATCTCGATCTCTGATCGACGAACCAGACCCGACACAACACATACACCCCCTTCGTTGTACGAGCTACAGAGATACTATCGGGTACCGAGGGTGACACCTCGCTAAGTACTCGTGATGATATCTCTGTAGTATAGCTAGTCAGTCGTGGTTATCGAGGGTGATTCCTCTTTCACCATTCCCGATGACGCCTCTGTCGTGCAACCCCTCAAGTGTGGGACCCTCGAGGGTGATTCATCTAAGCCCACCTTGATGGTTACATCATTCGGAATCCAACGAGGGTGATACCTCGGATCCCCCCCCCCCCGATGTTATAACCACACAGTTACTCGACCATGTTACTGGGATCCTTGGTGATTAGTTGTAAGACGGGTGGATTCCCGTGAGACTGTGTTGTTGGCCTAATTGAAATGTTAATGGATTTGGGTATTTGATCTGGGTTGGTCGGAGACCTTTTCGCACTAACCGGCTACGCGGGAAGAATTATGGGTACTCGGCGTCGCGGTATCAGCCGAAGCTTTTCAGATGTCAGCAATCGTAGTGGCGCGCGCCCGAGTGGTCCTGAGATGCATTGCGCTTGTGATTAAGGGATGCTAGGACTGATGTTGGCCGCCCTCGCATCGTGCAGGAGAGCGGAGGGGAACTGGGCCCATGAACCCTTTGCGCTTAGGATTTAGACCGGCGGGTTGACCTCTCTGATTAGTCTTAGGTGGGGCTGCGACGTGTCAATATTCCGAGGCCGGGCATGACCCAGAAAAGTATGTCCGGCCAGAGTGTTATCGAGCGTGACGGGACATGTGGTGCACCCCTTCAGGGATGAAAATTAACTATTCGAATAGCCGTGTCCACGGTTATAGGACGACTTGGAGTTGTGCCCCGATCTTATACAACTACAATTGTTACTTAACTGGAATTAGTTTGTCTCGGGATTGCTTCCTCGCAGGGAGTCGAGGGAGGATCTTTAGGCGTGACCTCACTTTAATATTGCTGCAACAATATGACTATTAATGTGTTACCCCTGTTCTACTCTCGTCTATTGCTGCAAGACCGTGAAGATGCTAGTCTTCGATAGGACTAGGCCTTCTCTCTCTATTCTCGCATTGCTGCAGTCAGTCCACATATAACCCCCCCCTTCTTTGATACTGATGCATAATTAGAATAGTTCTGATGTAAGACTTGCGAGTACTTTGGATGAGTACTCACCGCTGCTTTGCTCCCCCCTTTGTCCCCTTGATCCGTTGCTGCGACCAGATGATGGAGCCCAGGAGTGGAGTTTCCTGCCGACGCCTGCTGCCCCGATGGTGTCATCTTCGTGGAGGCCGCTGAAGCCCAGGAATAATTAGGAGGTTCCCAGGCAGGAGGCCTCGCCTCGTTCGATCGTGTTCCTTTTGTGCTAGCCTTCTCTAAGGCACCCCATGTTTTATGTTTGTACTGAGATATTGTTGCTTCCGTTGACTGTGTGTTTATCGAGCTTCCGTATTCTAGCCCTCGAGGCCCCTGGCTTGTAATATGAAGCTGATGTTATTTTATTTGTGTCTAGAGTTGTGTTGTGATATCTTCCCGTGAGTCCTTGGGTTTGATCGTACGCATTTGCGTGTTTGGTTAGCGTATGATTAAATCGATGGCGTCACATGTAGGTAAATGATAAAATTAGAATTTTTCATGTGGAATGCTAGCTAACATATTTATCTATGCAATATTCTCTTATTGTGGCATGAATATTCAGATCCATAATATTCAAAACAAAAGTCTAATATTGACACAAAAACAATAATACTTCAAGCATACTAATAAGGTAATTGCTTCCTTTCAAAATAACATGGTCTTAGAAATTTATCCCTACAAAATCATATGGTATGGCTATGCTCTATCTTCACCACACAAAGTATCTAAATCATGCACAACCCCAGTGAAAATCAAGCAATTGTTTCACATTTTTTATGTTCTCTAACCTTTTCAACTCTCACACGATACATGAGCGTGAGCCATGGATATAGTACTATAGGTGGAATGGAGTGTGGTGGAGGTTGCAAAAAGAAAGGAAGAAGATAGTATTACATCAACTAGGCATATCAACGGGCTATGGAGATGCCCGTCGATAGATATTAATGCGAGTGAGTAGGGATTGCCATGAAACAAATGCACTAGAGCTATAAGTATATGAAAGCTCAAAAATAAAACTAAGTGGTTCTGAAAAATATGTAATACCACTAGTTATATGAAAGTGACAAAATAGAAGACTCTCTATGAAGAACATGGTGCTACTTTGAAGCACAAGTGTGGAAAAAGATAGTAGCATTGTCCCTTCTCTCTTTCTCTCATTTTTTTCTCTTTCTTTTTACTTTTTTTCTTTCTGTTTTTGGATCGGCTTCTATGGCCTCTTTTATTATTTTTTTGTGGGCTTCGTTGGCCTCTTTTATTTTTTTGTAAAGTCCGGAGACTCGTCCCAACTTGTGAGGTAATCATAGCTTCAATCATCCTTTTCTAACATGGGACAATGCTCTAATAATGCAAATCATCACACTTTTATTTACTTACAACTCAAAGATTACAACTTGATATCTAGAACAAAGTATGACTCTATAAGCAATATGGAAGTGATGGTGCGAGTCATAAAAAAGGGACGATGGTGTTGTATGGAAATATATCTCAGAATGGCTATGAAAATGCCATAATAGGTAGATATGGTGGTTGTTTTGAGGAAAATGTATGTGTCTGTTTTGAGGAAGGTGGATTTAATGTACGAGTGAAAGTTGTACGGTACTAGAGAGGCTAGCAAATGTGGCAGGGTGAGAGTGCGTATAATCCATGAACTCAACATTAGTCATAAAGAACTCACATACTTATTGCAAAAGCCTATTAGTTATCAAAGAAAAGTATTAGATGCATGCTCCTAGAGAAGGGTTGGTAGGAGTTAACCATCGCGCTATCCCGACCTCCACACAAAGGTTGACAATCATTAAACAAATCATGCTCCGACTTCATCACATAACGGTTCACCATACGTGCATGCTACGGGATCACAAGCTTTAACACAAGTATTTCTTCTAATTCACAATTTCTTACTAGCATGACTCTCATATTACCATTTTCATATCTCAAAACTATATGCAAGGAATCACACTTCTCATCATATTCAATGCACTTAATATGAAAGTTTTTATTATATCCCTTTTGGATGCCTATTATATTAGGACTAAATTCATAACCTAAACTAATTACCATGTTGTTTAAAGAACCCTCAAAATAATATAAGTGAAGTATGAGAGTTTAATAATTTCTATAAAACACAACACCACCGCGCTCTAAAAGATATAAGTGAAGCACTAGAGCAACATTGCCTAGCTCAAAAGATATAAGTTAAGCATAGAGTATTCTAATAAATTCACGATTCAGCGTGGCTCTCTCTCAAAAGATGTGTGCAACAAGGATGATTGTGGCAAACTAAAGTAAAGACTCATATCATACAAGACACTCCAAGCAAAACACATATCATGTGGTGAATAAAAAATATAGCCTCAAGTAAATTTACCGATGGATTGAAGACGAAAGAGGGGATGCCTTCCGAGACATCCCCAAGATTTGGCTCTTTTGTATCCTTGAATACGGCTTGGCGTGCCTTGGGAATATCCAAGCTTAGGCTCTTTCCGCTCCTTATTCCGTAGTCCATCAAATCTTTACCTAAAACTTGTAGACTTCACAACACAAAACTCAACACAAAACTCATGAGATACGTTAGTATAAGAAAAATAAATCATCACTTTAGATACTGTTGCGAATTCATTATTTATTTATATTTATGTAATATTTACTGTATTCCAACTTCTCCATGGTTCATACCCCCCCCCCCCCGATACAACCCATAGCTTCATCAAAATAAGCAAACAACACAAAGAAAACAGAATCTGTCAAAAACAGAACAGTCTGTAGCAATCTGTTTACTTCATATACTTATATAACTCCAAAATTTCTGAAAACTTAGGAAGATCTGAGCAATTTGTAAACCAATCTTGTGTAACAAAATAAAGATCAAAAGCAAGTGGCAGTGAATTTACAAAATTTCTGGACTAAGGGCGGAAGTTTCTATTTTTTCAGCAAAATCAACTTGCAAACTCCGTAGACCATCCCAAAGGTCTTACTTGGCTCAAACACTAATTAAAACAAGAAAATGCAATTATTACAGAGGTAATAATGTGTGCAGCACTGAAAAACAGAAGCAAAAACAAAAGCAAAACAAATAAAATTGGGTTGCCTCCCAACAAGCGCTATTGTTTAACGCCCCTAGCTAGGCATAATGCAATAGCCCTAGGTATTGTCATCTTTGGTATTGACAATTTTTGTGAGGGCCTTCTCAAATCTGGGAGGCTCTTTCCTCTTCCCCGGGTTTGTAGGTGAAGAAACCACCTTATTGTCCAAAATATCCAAATGCTTATTGCAAAGGGTAATCAAAGTGTTCAAACGGTCGAGGTTTCCACTGATATGTTTAAGGGGTTCGTGGTATTGTTGTAACTGAGTTAAGTGCTTATATAAGTCACTCAATTTGTTGAGAATTTGAACTCCTTCTTCTGAAAAATTAAACCCCCTTTTTTGTGGAGGAACCCCAAAATCCCCTCCAAGACTCCATAAGCAGTGTTTGTATTTAATTCAATAAAATTCCCTTTTGAGGCAAAATCTAAGAGTTCTCTATGATGTAAAGCCAATCCAATGTAAAAAATTCTGAGCAAAACCTTTGCATCTCCTTTTTGGTTGGAGATATGATAGGATTCCATTAGCCTATACAAGGCATATTTCAAATTCTCCCATTGTTTTTGTTTGAAGTATAAAACTTTAAAATCTGGTGACAAAGGGGAAGTGGTAATGCTAGTCATAGAGACAAATAAGAGACCCGGAAGGAGAAAGGAAAACGAAAAAGGCGAATAAAAGGGAAAATCTTTTTGGTATTTTATCAAAATATATTTAGAAGTGGGGGAGAGGAAAACGAGAGGAAAATGGCAAATAAAGTGAATGCAAGAGATGAGTTTGTGATGGGTACTTGGTAGGCGTGATCTTTCTATGTATCCTCCCCGGCAACGGCGCCAGAAATCCTTCTTGCTACCTATTGAGCTTGCGTTGGTTTTTCCTTGAATAGGAAAGGGTGATGCAGAGAAGTAGTTAAGTATTTCCCTCAGTTTGTTGAGAACCAAGGTATCAATCCAGTAGGAGGAACAAGCAAGGCTCCAATAGCAGTACCTACACAAATAATCAAACACTTGCACCCAAAGAATAAAGGGGTTGTTAATACCTTCAGAGTTATTTGCAAGGATGAGATATGATAGAGATAGATATAAAAGATGCGTAAACAAAAGTAAATAAATTGTAGCAAAGTATTTTTGATATTTTTGGTTTATAGATCTGAAAATATAATATTGAAAATAGCCCGGGGGCCATAGGTTTCACTAGAGGCTTCTCTCATAAAGGAAAATAATACGGTGGGTGAACAAATTATTATCGAGAAGTTGATAGAAAAGCTAATAATTATGAAGATATCTAAGGCAATGATTATGCATATAGGCATCACATTCGTATCAAGTAGACTGAAACGATTATGCATCTACTACTATTACTCCATGCATCAACTGTCTCCTGCCTGCATCTAGAGTATCAAGTTCATGAAGAACAGAGTAACACATTCAGTAAGATGACATGATGTAGAGGGATAAACTCAAGCAATATGATGAAAACCCCATATTTTTATCCTTGATGGCAACAATACAATACGTGCCTCTCTACCCCTAGTTTTTCACTGGGTGAGGACACCGCAAGATTGAACCAAAAACCAATCACTTCTCATATTGCAAGAATTACCAATCTAGTTGGCCAAACCAAACCAATAATTCGAAGATACTTGCAAAGATATGAAATCATGCATATAAGAATTCAGAAGAGACTCAAATAATATTCATAGATAATCTGAACATAAACTCACAATTCCTCGGATCTCGACAAACACACCGCAAAAGAGTATTACATCGGATAGATCTCCATGAACATCATAAAGAACATGGTATTGAAGATCAAAGAGAGAGAAGAAGTCATCTAGCTACTAGCTATGGACCCGTAGGTCTTTGGTGAACTACTCACACATCATCGGAGGGGCAATGGAGTTGATGTAGATGCCCTTCGTGTTCAATTCCCTCTCGCGAAATTACCAGAAAAGGCTCCCATATTGGATCTCTCGGGAACAGAGGCTCCCGGTGGCATACAAGTATTTTCGTGGCTCTCTTTGGAGATACGAGGATATTTGGGAATTTATAGGCCAAAGAATAGGGTTAGGAGACCTGCAGGGGGCACAAGCTAGGGGGCGCGACCCCCCCCCCCCCGGCGCGGCCTACAGGCTTGTGGCCTCTCGTTAGATGCCCTACCCCCTACTCCAAGTCTCCTCGGTGTCTTCTGGACCAAGAAAAATCTTTCCAGAGAATTTGTTCTGTTTGGACTCCGTTTAATATTCCTTATCTGCAATACTCAAAAACGTGGAAAAAACAGAAACTGACACTTGGCTCTAGATTAATAGGTTAGTCCCAAAAATAATATAAAACAACATATAAATGCATATAAAACATCCAATACAGATAATATAATAGCATGGAACAATAAGAAAATTATAGATACCTTGGAGACGTATCACTTGGTCTTAATATCCAAAAAGCTTGAGTTTGCTCAATTCAAATCTCGTACGCGAAAGTTATGGCAGTTTAGGTTTTATTGTATCCATATATTTTGCTTTGGATTCTTTGTAGCATTCCCGTGGTAGTACCATTCTCGGAAGCAGTGGTACTGCTTATAAGCAGTACTTTCGTTGTCCAGTACCGCGACTACTGCCGCTACTGTTGGGGACTTGACTTTTCATGTCGGGTTGCACGGGAGTAGAATGGTAATACGAGCGGTAGTACTACTTATCAGCAGTAGTACCGCCCTCCCATTACCGCTCAACTTCCTCTTATCGAGTTGCTTCTGAATCTGTCACCCTCTCAAAGGTGGTAGGGCGAAGTTGGTGCGCAGTACTACAACTTATAGTCGGTAGTACTGCTAACACTGGACGGTAGTACCCCTGTTGCTGTACTACCACAATCCACTTGCCTGCCCTATATTCATAGGCCCTCGAGGTGCAACCCAAGCGATAGTACCACTAGGGCGAGTGGTAGTACCGCCCCGGAGACACTACCGCCTCATGGCTCCTCGCCATTGCACTGCTCTATGGGTACTACTGTCCGAGCGGTAGTACTGCTCTTCAGAGCGGTAGTACCGCTCATGTGTAGGTTGTGAGCATAACGGCTCCATTTGGGAGGGCCTATTTAAGGGGGTCTTCTTCCCCAGTGGTTCTTATCCTTGGAGCTCGAGTTCTTCCCTCATTGTTAACCTTCTTCGAGCTTGCTAACTCTCAATACCTTTAATGATTCTTGCTCCTTCTTGAGGGAAAAGAGAGAGGAGATCTGCATCTACATATCCACAAATAACTTTCTCCTCTTTGTGAGGGGAACCCCTTGGATCTAGATCTCGGAGTTCTTTGTGTTCGCCTTGTTCTTTCTCTCATATTCCTCCATAGCTTTTGTTGTTGTTGTTGTGGGATTTGAGAGAGAGGGGCTTGACTACTTCTTGCCATTACATTAGTTGGATTGGTTTGAGTTCTCCTTGGTGATATATGGAAGTGAAAAGTTGAGAAGCTTATTACTCATGGGTGTCTCAGCACCCTAGAGCTTGTGCCTCTTAGGTGCTTGGGCGCCCTAGACAGTGGTGGTTCCACAGAGCTCAAAATATTACCAAGCAAAACATGCGGTAGCGAGCCAACATTCATTCCGCACTGTGGTGGACGCGCTAGTTCTTTCGTCTCACCGAGGGAGAGAGAGACGAAAAAGGATTTTCCTCCGCTTTGTATTTCAAATCTACCAACACCATATATAGAACATTCTTGAAGCGAGCAGCACATCAAATCTAGAAAGCAAAGAATAAACGTATGCCAACAACGACAGCTTGACAAAGAGCAGATGACCCACTGATGTCTGCTAGAACTACGTTGGTATTTCCCCAAAGATAAGGGATGATGCAGTATAGCGATGGTAGGTATATCCCTCAGTGATGAGACCAAGGTTATCGAACCAGTAGGAGAACCTCCTCACACCACGTAAACAACACCTGCACACAAATAACAAATACTCGCAACCCGGCGTGTTAAAGGGGTTGTCAATCCCTTTCGGGTACGACGCCTCAAGATAGGCAAATAACATGAGGTAAAATTGGTAGATAGGATAAATAGATCGCGGAACAAATAAATTGCAGCAAGGTATTTTTGTATTTTTTTTGTTTAACAGATCTGAAAATAAAAGGAAAGGAAAATAGATCGCAAAGTCAAATATGATGTAAAGAGACCTCGGGGCCGTAGGTTTCATTAGTGGCTTCTCTCGAGAAAATAGCAAACGGTGGGAAAAAAATTACTGTTGGGCAATTGATAGAACTTCAAATAATCATGAGGATATCGAGACAATGATCATTATATAGGCATCACATTGATGACGAGTTCATGGATATGCTTCTCGCCCCTCGTTGGTTACCCCAAGTGGAAGGTGGAGATGCAGTCAGCAGCAGATTTCCCGTACACGGGGAATGTAAGGTTTATCGAACCAGGAGGACTCCGAGGATCAACAAGTAGGTGCCCGCTGCTCTCGCGCGAGCAGAAGACGTGGACCTGCACACACAACAAATAACTTTGCTCCCAACGAGTGAAGAGAGGTTGTCAATCTCTCTGGCCTTGTAGTTTGCAAAGGATCAAAACACAATCGGGAATAGTGATAGTGATTGCAAGGGAAAAGTAAATGAAAGCAGTAAATGATGGAGGTGTAAGAAATGGTGGTAATATGGACCTGAGTCACATGATGTTCACTAGTGATGTCTCTCTTCCGAAAGACGATAAACAACTATGCTGGGTAAACAAATTACAGTTGCGCAATTGACAGAATTACAAACGCACCGCAATGCTAATCATGCTACTAGAAGGTCAGAGGCTCAAAAGTAATGGGCAGTACGCCAAGACAAGTAGACCATTTATCCATCAACATCTACTTACTAATCATCCACCTTGAGATATCTATCGAGAACATCTCGCCGGTATTAAGTTGCGAGCCCTACCCAAAGTGTAAACTCAAAGCAACGCACAACTGCATTAACGAACTTTGCGTATGGTAAACAATCCTTGCAACCGCGGTCAAAAGCACCGTTGTTTTCTCCGTGGTGGAAACAGAACATCCCCTAGTCTCATGTTTCTGTCACTCAAGCTAGACATCAGGGGGCATGAACCCACAATCATGCATAACGCTCCCTCTTGGAGTTACAATCTACTACTCGTCCAAAGTAATAAAAAGCAACGGAGAACATGCATGAATTGCCTAAGAACATAATATAAAAGGAGAACCAAATATATAACTCCTCACAATCTGAACATAATCTCATAATCCATCGGATCCCAGCAAACCAAGCATAGCAATAGCAGGAAAATTACATAGATGCCTTGATCATGTAGGGCAACTCACAAGGGCTAATCATTGAAGCACAAGATTGGAGAGAAGATATCACATAGCTACTAGTCCTGGACTCATGGTCCAAGGAGGACTACTCATGGCACGTCCGGAAAGCGTACATGGCGGTGGAGAAGCTCCCGGAGGTTAATCCTCCCTCCGGCAGGGTGCCGGGAAGAGGTCTTCTAACGCTCCCGATCTCGGAAGCGCTGCGGCGATGGAACAATGGAGAAATTCGTGATTCTGGATCCTCTGGAAGGATTTCCTATCGAAGAGGTAAATATATGCCGAAGGAGGGCACTAGAGGAGGTGGGCCCCACCCAGGCGACCTGGTGGCAAGGCCAGGAGGTGGGCCGCGCAGGGAGGCCACCTGGGCAATCCCTGGCTCTCCTCTGGCCCACCTTGATGCCTCTCGAAGCTTTCGTCACGATGATTTTTATATATTTTTCTCGAGATTTTTGGGACTCTGTAAATTGGGGTAAAGTCCCTGCAAAAAAGACATCAGCAGGCAGAAACTGGCACTGGGTGCACTCAGTTAGTAGGTTAGTCCAAACATGTGTGAAAATATATAAAAGTGTAGCAAAACATATAACAATGTCACCCAAAAGATCATGGAACAAACATAAATTATAGATACGTTTGGGACGTATCAACATCCCCAAGCTTAATTCCTGCTCGTCCTCGAGTAGGTAAATGATAACACAAATAATTTATGTGGTGACATGTTAACACACACATAAGAACTTCAAAGTAAAACAAGTAAGATATGCAATTCAAGTCAAGACAATAACAAGCAAGAGTCTATATTTAGTATTGAAATTAGCAAAGTAAGAACATAAAGGTGCAAGAGCTCTCATTGTCCGTGACTCGAATGTCTCAAAATGGTGTTTGCGTGCAAGAAGTGGGAGATGGGTTGAGAGCATAAAAATATTTATAGTTTAATTGAGAACTCAATCTGCTAAAACTTCACAGCATATCTTACTGCACCCTTGTGCTGCCCCCTACGCCGACCCCTGCACCGCCCCCTCACCTGCCCCCCACCGCCGCCACCACTGCCCCCCACTGCCGCCACCACTGCCCCCTCCGCCGCCGCACAGCACCCCACCGCCCCCACCACTGCCTCCCGCCGCCACCACTGCCCCCCGCCGCCGCACTGCCCCCGGCGACGCCCCACTGCCCCGTCGCACCCGTCCTCCTCGCCGCCCCCGCCGATGAGTCCCCTCATTTTTTTTGTTTTTCCTTATTTTTATTTATGTTAAATTAGTTAGGTTAGTTTTTTAGTTTATTAGGTTAGTTAGGCTAGTTAGTTAGGTTGTTAAATTAGTTTAGTTTAGGTTCAGTTTTAGTTTAGGTTTAGTTAGGTTAGTTTCCTGCTTAGGAAAGGAGAAAAGGAGAAGAAGAAGAAGAAGGAGAAAGGAGAAGAAGAAGAAGAAGGAGAAATGAGAAGAAGAAGGAGCAAGAAGAAGAAGAAGAAGGAGAAAGGAGAAGAAGAAGAAGAAGGAGAAAGGAGAAGAAAAAAAGAAGGAAAAGAAGAAGAAGGAAAAGGAAGGGAAGGAGAAGAAATAAGAAGAAGAAGAAGAAGAAGGAAAATGAAGGGAAGGAGAAGAAGAAGAAGAAGAAGAAGAAGAAGAAGAAGAAGAAGAAGAAGAAGAAGGAAAAGGAAGGGAAGGAGAAGAAATAAGAAGGAGAAGAAGAAGAAGGAGAAAGAAGAAGAAGAAGAAGAAGGAGAAAGGAGAAGAAAAAAATAAGAAGAAGAAGGAAAAGAAGAAGAAGGAAAAGGAAGGGAAGGAGAAGAAAGAAGAAGAAGAAGAAAAATAGGAGAGGAAGAGAAGAATAAGAGGAAAAAAGAAAAGGAGAAGAAGAAGGAGGAGAATGGAGAAGAAGAAGAAGGAGAAAGGAGAAGAAGAAGAAGGAGAAAGGAGAAGAAGAAGAAGGAGAAAGGAGAAGAAGGAGCAAGGAGCAAGGAGAAGAAAAAAAATAAGAAGAAGAAGGAAAAGAAGAAGGGGAGAATTGATTATCACCCCCCCTGTTCGTGCGCCACCACAACATAAGCCCCCATGTTTGCCTGGCTCCCTTTTAACCCCCCGGTTTTCACCATGTTGTAGCTGATGCCCCCCTTTGCAATGTTTAACAGATTTGTCAATGGATAAGTAACAAATGGGTACATCAATAGACAAAACTAGTTCACAGTTCACTTAATTTCTTCTTCTTTGGAGTCATCTTCTTCTTCTTCCCTTTTGCTGGAGTAGATGAGATGGAGGAATCTGCAAAGGCCTTTTATGAAATGTTGGAGTCTTCCAAACGTCCTCTCCATGAGCACACTGAGCTCTGTCAGCTGGATGCAATTGTACAAGTAATGGCTCTGAAGACTCGGTTCAACTTGGGAAGAGAATGCTACGACGCGATGATGACACAATTTGGACGTTTCCTACCCAAAGGCCATGTCATGCCTGCAAACCTGTACCAGTCGGACAAAATACTTCGTGTACTTAAGATGCCCTATGAGAAGATAGATGCATGTGAGAAAGGATGTGTCTTATTTAGGAAGGAGTATGCACACTTGGACTATTGTCCCAATTGCGAGTCTTGCAGGTATCTTGTGGTAGACAACGGTATGGGTGAGAAGAGGCAGACCAAAATCACAGTTAGTGTTCTTCGGTATATGCGAATCATACCAAGACTTCAACGTCTTTTCATGGTCGAAGAGACAGCCAGACAGATGACATGGCACAAATTGGGCAAAAGAACCGAACTAGATGCGGATGGGAATAAGATGATGGTACACACATCGGATGGGGAAGCGTGGAAACATTTCGATGGATTGCATCAGGATAAAGCGGCAGATCCAAGGAATCCTCGAGTCTGCGCCGCCACGGATGGTTTTAATCCCTTTGGCATGACGGCAACCCAATACAGTTGTTGGCCTGTATTTGTCATTCCACTCAATCTCCCCCCCGGAAGATTATGCAAAGAAAGAACATATTTCTGATGTTGATAATTCCAGGGCCCAACTATCCGGGGAAGAATATGAATGTGTACCTGCAACCGCTTAAGGATGAATTGGAAGAAGCTTGGGAAAATGGGGTCAAGACATACGATGCCGCTAGAAAAGAAAACTTCAAAATGCATGTGTGGTACATGTACTCTATGCATGACTTGCCAGCGTATGCGCTATTCTCTGGATGGTGTGTGCATGGAAGGTTCTCGTGCCCCCAATGCAAGGCAGCTCTTCAGTTTCATTGGTTGCAGGAGGGTCGGAAGTATTCTTGTTTGACTTGCATAGACAGTTCCTGGATCCTGACCATCAGTTCAGAAAAGACAAGAAGAACTTTACCAAAGGTAAAGTTGTCAAAAACTTGGCACCACCTGCATTCACAGGCCAACAGATCCTGGATCAGTTAAACGCCCTCGAGCCTGATCCAGAGCGTCCAGGGTATTTTAAGGGGTATAATTCAAAACACGCCTGGACTCACAAGCCATGCTTCTGGGATCTGCCTTACTTCAAAGACCTCCTTCTTCCACACAATATCGACATGATGCACACTGAAAAGAATATCGGAGAGGCTATTTTTGGTACATTGTTCGACATAGATGGGAAGACAAAGGATAATATTAAGGCTAGAGTCGATCAAGAGACACTATGTCATAGACCGTTACAAAACATGCGAGAAGGCAAAGGAAAGCAGAAGTGGTCAAAGCCAAAGGCCTGGTTCAATCTTGGAAGGCCAGCTATGAGGGAAATTATCTTGTGGGTCAAAATGCACTTGATGTTCCCCGATGGGTATGCAGCGAATCTAAAGAGGGGAGCGAGTCTTGAAAAATTAAAAATCTTTGGTCTCAAGAGTCATGATTGGCACATATGGCTAGAGCAGGTAATGTCGGTGATGTTACGTGGCTTTATTCCTGAGGATGAATGGCTTGTACTGGAGGAGCTCAGCTATTTCTTCCGTGTTCTTTGTGCGAAAGAATTGTCGCCTCGCGTGGTAGAAGACATGGAGGAGTTTGCATCGGAGTTGTTGTGCAAGTTAGAGAAAATCTTTCCACCGGGCTTCTTTAACCCAATGCAGCATTTGATTTTACATCTACCGACCGAGGCAAGATTGGGTGGGCCCGTGCAAGATCGTTGGTGCTATGCAACTGAGAGGATGCAGAAGACCCTTCGAGCTAAATGTAAAAATAAGCGTAGAATTGAAGCATCGATGGCTGAGGCATTCATTACTGAGGAGGTGGCTAACTTTGTGACAGCACACTACGAAGCCAAAAATCATCATTTGCATAATCCGAAGCCTCGGCACAATGATGTAGACCCTAAAAATGATGGGTCCAACCTCAGCCTATTCAAAGGGAAGCTCGCACCAGCCGGTGCTTCGAAACCAATAACGTTGGATGTCGAAGAATGGCGGAACATTTCGTTGTATATCTTCAACAACCTAACAGAAGTGCGGCCGTACATCGAGTGAGTTCTCGGCACATTTTCCCGTAACTTCTAATTCATTTGAACTGCTCTTATTCCCGGATATTTCAAACAGCCGTTACGTCGTCAAATTCTCGGATGGAGGGGTGATCGAAAATGATTCCGTCGAAGAGTATGAGCTTCTGTCAAAGACAGGAGGCGGCTATCCCGGTTTCATCTTTTGGTTCAAACAAACGGTAATTATCAATAATGGACCATTTCATTTCTTGGTCTAACTTGTGGCTAATGCAACAATCGTTTCGTATTAAACTTGTAGGCTAATTCAGAGTCTATGGACGCCGAATTGAGACAAGTCGCTAATGGTTTTGACTATAAGGTCCGTTCATTTGAGAAATACAACATCAACGGGTATCTCTTTCGTACCTTTGGCAAAGAGCTATCTATGCCCGAACGGAAATCTACAAATTATGGTGTCTCTGCTATCGGCGAAGGTGTTATCGAGTATTATGGAAGAGTTGAAGCAATTTATGAACCTCAATTCTATGGTGAAAACCCACCGAACGTCGTAGTCTTCAAATGTTATTGGTTCTAGCCGAAGAAGACTAGAAGGACTCATGAACATATAGGACTAGTCGAAATCAATCCAAACACCCATTTAGATGTTCCCGATGTCTATATTACGGCTCAACAGGCGACCCAAGTTTTCTATCTACCGTGGGCATGCCAAACTGATAAGAATCTGGAAGGTTGGTATGTTGTTTATGAAGTGCCGCCACATGTCAGACCACCTCTCCCAACTGAACAGGATTATGAACCTCACATTAACCCAGACACATATGATGGAGAATTCTTCCAAGAAACACGTCTTTCCAAGAAACGTTTCAAGAACCGCCGTGCTTCACCCAAGAACATGGAAGTAGACAGCGACAATGAATCCGACTCCAGCCCTGAGCCGGAACCAGAAGACCTGGAACTCGTAGAGGTTACTGATGCGGATGACCTGTCAATGCTTCAACGATTAAAGGAAGGCCTTTCAAAACTTCACACCATTGAACCCGACGAGCACGTCATTCATGAAGACATGCGTGATAGTGATGATGATGATGCATTTATTGATGATGATTATTAGTTTGTAAGATTCACAACTTAAATTATATATATTTGAATCTTTATTATTCATGTACATATTATTATTCATGTCAGTTATTCAATTTTTTTATGTTGTACTAATTTCTTTTAATCTTTATCATGGCAGGTCACTAGGTGTGGAAAGATGGTGGGCGCTGGTCCAGAGCGCTCGACGGGTTCTTCCCAGGCGCCCCGCACGAGGGGTGGTACTTCCCTTCCACCCCTATCTCTCCGTAGAGCCTTGGCAGACAGTCTGTCGACACCACCCGTGGGTTCTTCTTCGTCGGCGGCATTGCCCACTGGGAGAGGTGTTGGTCGGGTAGGGAAGAAGGGGAAGGGTACAGGGAGAGGTGGTGGCCGCGGAAGATCCAGGAGGACTGTTGAGCCGTCCTCGCCACCACCACCAGCTCATTCACCCGAGCATAGGACTAGTATGGTCGACCCGTTTACGGAGGAGGCTACGGGGCCTCCGGTCCAGGAGCCTGGTGTTGACGGGCATTCGTCCCATGAGACTCCGGTCCAGGAGCAGCATCGGGTCAAGGTGCATTCGACCCAGGAGCAGCCAGAGGAGACTACGGTTCCGGAGGCTTCACCCGACGTGGAGAGGCCCGGATGGGAGACCTGGCCGGTTCGTACCGAGTTGCCGGATTGGACCGAGGGTCCGGGTGGCTCAGGGGGCGGGGATGGCGGGGATGAGCTTACGGATAGTGAAGGCGATGTGCAGGTGGACGGGGCCACCGTGTACAAGCGTGGTAGTACACGTCTCCCGGTCGCCCCGGCTACCCGCGAGCAGAGGCCGGTGATTAAACCTGAAGGAGATAGGTAAGTACATTTACCCTTTTTTTAGCTTTTGCCTTCAAGTTTGTTCAAATATCTAATGCGTTGACCTTATCATACTGCAGGGGATGGGTACACCCTCTTGGAGTCCGCAGGCCGAACTCCGTCCTTGGTGTGCTTTGCTGGACAAATTTCCAGGGGTTTGTCACGTTGCCTGGTGAGGGTCAGGTTCCTACACAAGGATTTACCTGGGAGCACTACCAGGCTGCGCAGGCCCCGCCGGAGGAGATTATAGATGGTGTCTTGTGCCACACGAGGGCCGAGATGGTGATCAAGAGCTTTTGGGTAAATTATCCTTTTACATAATCTAAAATTAACAATATAGCTAATTATTGTACTAATCGGTGTTTTCACGTTTGATTGCAGAACTTCTATAGGTGTGAGGATGGATATGAGGAGGAGGCGGCCAGGGTTCTCGAGGCCGAGTGTAGGCGGTTACTATAGAACTTGCGCCACGAGGCTCGGCCGCAGGCTATTCGAGATTACTACTCCACGTGTGGTAGTAAGAAGCAGAAGAAGGATTGCCGTGGAAAGTTTCTGAAGAAGGAGCAATACATGAAGGTAATTACCTATTCTTAAGTCCTTCTATGTAGTTTTCTTGATTTCATTCATAGGCGTAGCGCTGAAAATTCTTTCTAATAACTTACAGGTGCCCCCGAGATGGTGTGTGGATAAGATGGATTGTTGGGAGGCGTTGGTTGATGAGTGGTGCACAGGCAGCTGGCGAGCCGTCTACGAGAATGCGAAGGATCGGCGTAGCCAAATGGTTGGTGTGCCACACCATCAAGGCAGCGCCAACTTACGTCAATTTGGACGAAACTGGGTATGTGATTTGCTTCATGATTCATGCAATTCATTCTTGATGCTAATATTTTGTTCCTCTATTTTAGGCGCATCACAATAAGACTGAGATGCCACACTTGTACGACCTTTATGGCATGGCCCATACTGCCTCGTACAAGAAGGCGAAGGCTACGAAAGGGGATGACTTTAACCCTAGCCAGGAACCTTTGGATCCAGAGCTGGTGATGATATCTGGTGGCGGGAGGCCCCATGGCTCAATAGCCATTGGAGATGGGATAATACGTTGTCCACTCACTCTTCCGGAGATCAAGGCGCGCCAGTCGAGCAGCTGTCCTGAGATAACGCGTCGTCCACGGCCAGTCGAACTTGCCATCGAGGTTAGTTGTACGGACTAAGAACACTTTCATCCATTTCATTATGTGTGTCACCATAGATCATTACTGTGGTAACGGGGAATGGTGTTTCAGGCTGCTCTTCAGAAAGAGAGAGCGGCAAACCAGGCTGCTCTTGAGAAAGAGAGATTGGCAAGCGAGGCTGCTCTTCAGGCTGCTCTTGATGAGAGGGACCAAACCACGGCACGATTGCTTGAGGAGGAGAGTGCCCGTAATGAGGCGGGTCAACGGGCCCTGTACGAGCTTTTTGTGGTATGTTTTTTTCACATTAGCGAAATCATGTGTGTAATGTCTGTTTCAATACTAACTAACATGACCCACTCTTCAGGGTCTGTGCAAGAAGACCGGTCAAGTCCCTCCGCCGATGCCCGTCTTCTCTTCGATTGGCACGGTGAGTTTCATTATAAACTAGTATTAATAATTGAGTGTCATCATGCTAACTCAGACATTGCAAAATATCTTTTCTGCAGAATAACCCCCGAGCGGCATCGCACGACCATTCTCCAGGCCAACCGTCTCCAAACGAAGCCGCCGGGAGCAACCGTGGTGTTTCTCCTCCTTGATGACCACTACGGTAAGTTTCTCCTCCAAACTTAGCTAGTTTTCCTCTAAAATGAGATAATTAGCCCATTTACCTCCAAGAAGACATAATTAGGTAATTTAGCTCCCACAAGAGGAGAAGAAATAGGAAAAATGAAAAGAAACAAGAAGAAGAAGAAGAGAAGAAGGAGAAGAAGGAGAAGGAGGAGGAGGGGGAGGAGGAGGAGGAGACGGAGGAGAAGGCCAAGGACCTTCTAGTCCTTCTCCTCCTCCTCCTTCTCCTCCTTCTTGATTTCTTCTTCTTCTCCTCCTCCTCCTCTTTCTTCTCCTATTTCATATTATCCTTTCTTTAATTTCCCCCAACAATGACATAATTAACCCATTTAGCTCCAAAATACCATAATAAGCTCAAAATGGCATAAGAACCTTGGTTAGCTCATTAATATTATATACTTAGCTTGTTTTCCTCTTAAATGGGATAATTAACCCATTTAGCTCAAAAACGACATAATTAGGTAATTTAGCTTCAACAAGAGGAGAAGAGGAGAAGAAATAGGAAAAAATAAAAGAAAGAAGAAGAAGAAGAAGAAGAAGAGAAGAAGGAGAAGGAGGAGAAGGAGGAGGAGGAGGAGCACGAGAAGGCCAAGGACCTTCTAGTCCTTCTCCTCCTCCCCCTTCTCCTCCTTCTTCTTGATTTCTTCTTCTTCTCCTCCTCCTCCCCTTTATTCTCCTCTTTCATATTATCCTTGATTTAATTAACCCAACAATGTCATAATTAGCCCATTTAGCTCCAAAATACCATAATAAGCTCAAAATGGCAAAAGAACTTTGGTTAGCTCATGAATATTATATACTTAGCTTGTTTTCCTCTAAAACGGGATAATTAGCCCATTTAGCTCAAAAAAGACATAATTAGATAATTTAGATCCAACAAGAGGAGAAGAGGAGAAGAAATAGGCAAAATGAAAAGAAAGAAGAAGAAGAAGAAGAAGAAGAAGAAGAAGAGAAGAAGGAGAAGGAGGAGGAGGAGGAGAAGGCCAAGGACCTTCTAGTCCTTCTCCTCCTCCTCCTTCTCCTCCTTCTCCTCCTTCTTCTTGATTTCTTCTTCTTCTCCTCCTCCTCCTCTTTATTCTCCTATTTCATATTATCCTTGCTTTAATTAACCCAACAATGACATAATTAGCCCATTTAGCTCCAAAATACCATAATAAGCTCAAAATGGCATAAGAACCTTGGTTAGCTCATTAATATTATATACTTTGCTTGTTTTCCTCTAAAATGGGATAATTAGCCCATTTAGATCAAAAAAGACATAATTAGGTAATTTAGCTCCAACAAGAGGAGAAGAAATAGGCAAAATGAAAAGAAAGAAGAAGAAGAAGAAGAGAAGAAGGAGAAGGAGGAGGAGGAGGAGGAGGAGAAGGCCAAGGACCTTCTAGTCCTTCTCCTCCTCCTCCTTCTCCTCCTTCTTATTGATATCTTCTTCTTCTCCTCCTCCTCCTCTTTCTTCTCCTCTTTCATATTATCCTTGCTTTAATTAACCCAACAATGACATAATTAGCCTATTTAGCTCCAAAATACCATAATAAGCTCAAAATGGCATCAGAACCTTGGTTAGCTCATTAATATTATATACTTAGCTTGTTTTCCTCTAAAATGGGATAATTAGCCCATTTAGCTCAAAAAATACATAATTAGGTAATTGAGCTCCAACAAGAGGAGAAGAGGAGAAGAAAGAGGCAAAATTAAAAGAAAGAAGAAGAAGAAGAAGAGAAGAAGGAGAAGGAGGAGAAGGAGGAGGAGGCGGAGGAGGAGGAGGAGAAGGCCAAGGACCTTCTAGTCCTTCTACTCCTCCTCCTTCTCCTCCTTCTCCTTCTTCTTCTTGATTTCTTCTTCTCCTCCTCCTCCTCCTCTTTCTTCTCCTCTTTCATATTATCCTTGCTTTAATTAACCCAACAATGACATAATTAGCCCATTTAGCTCCAAAATACCATAATAAGCTCAAAATGGCATAAGAACCTTGTTAGCTCATTAATATTATATATTTAGCTTGTTTTCCTCTAAAATGGGATAATTAGCCCATTTAGCTCAAAAAAGACATAATTAGGTAATTTAGCTCCAACAAGAGGAGAAGAGGAGAACAAATAGGAAAAATGAAAAGAAAGAAGAAGAAGAAGAAGAAGAAGAAGAAGAAGAGAAGAAGAATAAGGAGGAGGAGGAGGAGGAGGAGGTGGAGAAGGCCAAGGACCTTCTAGTCCTTCTCCTCCTCCTCCTTCTCCTCCTTCTCCTACTTCTTCTTGATTTCTTCTTCTTCATCTCCTCCTCCTCTTTATTCTCCTCTTTCATATTATCATTGCTTTAATTTCCCCAACAATGACATAATTAGCCCATTTAGCTCCAAAATACCATAATAATATCAAAATGGCATAAGAACCTTGGTTAGCTCATGAATATTATATACTTAGCTTGTTTTCCTCTAAAATGGGATAATTAGCCCATTTAGCTCAAAAAGACATAATTAGGTAATTTAGCTACAACAAGAGGAGAAGAGGAGAAGAAATAGGCAAAATGAAAAGAAAGAAGAAGAAGAAGAAGAAGAAGAAGAAGAAGAGAAGAAGGAGAAGGAGGAGGAGGAGGAGGAGGAGGAGAAGGCCAAGGACCTTCTAGTCCTTCTCCTCCTCCTCCTTCTCCTCCTGCTCCTCCTTCTTCTTGATTTCTTCTTCTTCTCCTCCTCCTCCTCTTTCTTCTCCTCTTTCATATTATCCTTGCTTTAATTAACCCAACAATGACATAATTAGCGCATTTAGCTCCAAAATACCATAATAATCTCAAAATGGCATAAGAACCTTGGTTAGCTCATGAATATTATATACTTAGCTAGTTTTCCTCTAAAATGGGATAATTTGCCCGTTTATCTCAAAAAAGATATAATTAGGTAATTTAGCTACAACAAGAGGAGAAGAGGAGAAGAAATAGGCAAAATGAAAAGAAAGAAGAAGAAGAAGAAGAAGAATAAGAAGAAGAGAAGAAGGAGGAGGAGGAGGAGGAGGAGGAGGAGGAGGAGAAGGCCAAGGACCTTCTAGTCCTTCTCCTCCTCCTCCTTCTCCTCCTTCTCCTACTTCTTCTTGATTTCTTCTTCTTCTCCTCCTCCTCCTCTTTCTTCTCCTGTTTCATATTATCATTGCTTTAATTTCCACAACAATGACATAATTAGCCCATTTAGCGCCAACATACCATAATAAGCTCAAAATGGCATAAGAACCTTGGTTAGCTCATGAATATTATATACTTAGCTTGTTTTCCTCTAAAATGGGATAATTAGCCCATTTAGCTCAAAAAGACATAATTAGGTAATTTAGCTCCAACAAGAGGAGAAGAGGAGAAGAAATAGGCAAAATTAAAAGAAAGAAGAAGAAGAAGAAGAAGAAGAAGAAGAAGAAGAAGAGAAGAAGGAGAAGGAGGAGGAGGAGGAGGAGAAGGCCAAGGACCTTCTAGTCCTTCTCCTCCTCCTCCTTCTCCTCCTTCTCCTCCTTCTTCTTGATTTCTTGTTCTTCTCCTCCTCTTCCTCTTTCTTCTCCTCTTTCATATTATCCTTGCTTTAATTAACCCAACAATGACATAATTAGCCCATTTAGCTCCAAAATACCATAATAAGCTCAAAATGACATAAGAACCTTGGTTAGCTCATGAATATTATATACTTGTCTTGTTTTCCTCTAAAATGGGATAATTAGCCCATTTAGCTCAAAAAAGACATAATTAGATAATTTAGCTCCAACAAGAGGAGAAGAAAGAGGCAAAATGAAAAGAAAGAAGAATAAGAAGAAGAAGAAGAAGAAGAGAAGAAGGAGAAGGAGGAGGAGGAGGAGAAGGCCAAGGACCTTCTAGTCCTTCTCCTCCTCCTCCTTCTCCTCCTTCTCTTCCGTCTTCTTGATTTTTCTTCTCCTCCTCCTCCTCCTCTTTCTTCTCCTCTTTCATATTATCCTTGCTTTAATTAACCCAACAATGACATAATTAGCTAATTTAGCTCCAACAAGAGGAGAAGAGGAGAAGAAATGGGAAAAATGAAAAGAAAGAAGAAGAAGAAGAAGAAGAAGAGAATAAGGAGAAGGAGGAGGAGGAGGAGGAGGAGAAGGCCAAGGACCTTCTAGTCCTTCTCCTCCTCCTCCTTCTCCTCCTTCTTCCTTTCTTCTTGATTTCTTCTTCTTCTCCTCCTCCTCTTCTTTATTCTCTTCTTTCATATTATCCTTGCTTTAATTAACCCAACAATGACATAATTAGCCCATTTAGATCCAAAATACCATAATAACCTCAAAATGGCATAAGAACCTTGGTTAGATCATGAATATTATATACTTAGCTTGTTTTCCTCTAAGATGGGATAATTGGCCCATTTAGCTCAAAAAGACATAATTAGGTAATTTAGCTCCAACAAGAGGAGAAGAGGAGAAGAAAGAGGCAAAATGAAAAGAAAGAAGAAGAAGAAGAAGAAGAAGAAGAGAAGAAGGAGAAGGAGGAGGAGGAGGAGGAGAAGGCCAAGGACCTTCTAGTCCTTCTCCTCCTCCTCCTTCTCCTCCTTCTCCTCCTTCTTCTTGATTTCTTCTTCTTCTCCTCCTCCTCCTCTTTCTTCTCCTCTTTCATATTATGCTTGCTTTAATTAACCCAACAATGACATAATTAGCCCATTTAGCTCCAAAATACCATAATAAGCTCAAAATGGCATAAGAACCTTGGTTAGCTCATGAATATTATATACTTAGCTTGTTTTCCTCTAAAATGGGATAATTAGCCCATTTAGCTCAAAAAAGACATAATTAGGTAATTTAGCTCCAACAAGAGGAGAAGAGGAGAAGAAATAGGCAAAATGAAAAGAAAGAAGAAGAAGAAGAATAAGAAGAAGAGAAGAAGGAGAAGGAGGAGGAGGAGGAGAAGGCCAAGGACCTTCTAGTCCTTCTCCTCCTCCTCCTTCTCCTCCTTCTCGTCCTTCTTCTTGATTTCTTCTTCTCCTCCTCCTCCTCCTATTTCTTATTCTCTTTCATATTATCCTTGCTTTAATTAACCCAAAAATGACATAATTAGCCCATTTACCTCCAAAATACCATAATAAGCTCAAGATGGCATAAGAACCTTGGCTAGCTCATGAATATTATATACTTAGCTTGTTTTCCTCTAAAATGGGATAATTAGCCCATTTAGCTCAAAAAAGACATAATTAGGTAATGTAGCTCCAACAAGAGGAGAATAGGAGAAGAAATAGGCAAAATGAAAAGAAAAAAGAAGAAGAAGAAGAAGAAGAAGAAGAAGAGAAGAAGGAGAAGGAGGAGGAGGAGAAGGCCAAGGACCTTCTAGTCCTTCTCCTCCTTCTTCTTGATTTCGTCTTCTTCTCCTCCTCCTCCTCTTTGTTCTCCTCTTTCATATTATCCTTCCTTTAATTAACCCAACAATGACATAATTAGCCCATTTAGCTCCAAAATACCATAATAAGCTCAAAATGGCATAAGAACCTTGGTTAGCTCATGAATATTATATACTTAGCTTGTTTTCCTCTAAAATGGGATAATTAGCCCATTTAGCTCAAAAAAGACATAATTAGGTAATTTAGCTCCAACAAGAGGAGAAGAGGAGAAGAAATAGGCAAAATGAAAAGAAGAAGAAGAATAAGAAGAGAAGAAGGAGAAGGAGGAGGAGGAGGAGGAGGAGAAGGCCAATTACCTTGTAGTCCTTCTACTCCTCCTCCTTCTCCTCCTTCTTCTTGTTTTCTTCTTCTTCTCATCCTCCTCCTATTTCATATTATCCTTGCTTTAACTAACCCAACAATGACATAATTACCCCATTTAGCTCCAAAATACCATAATAAGCTCAAAATGGCATAAGAACCTTGGTTAGTTCATGAATATTATATACTTAGCTTGTTTTCCTCTAAAATGGGATAATTAGGCCATTTAGCTCAAAAAAGACATAATTAGGTAATTTAGCTCCAAAATAGGAGAAGAGGAGAAGAAATAGGCAAAATGAAAAGAAAGAAGAAGAAAAAGAAGAAGAATAAGAGAAGGAGGAGAAGGAGGAGGAGGAGGAGGAGGAGGAGAAGGCCAAGGACCTTCTAGTCCTTCTCCTCCTCCTCCTTCTCCTCCTTCTCCTCCTTCTTCTTGATTTCTTCTTCTTCTCCTCCTCCTCCTCTTTCTTCTCCTCTTTCATATTATCCTTGCTTTAATTAACCCAACAATGACATAACTATCCCGTTTAGCCCCAAAATACCATAATAAGCTCAAAATGGCATAAGAACCTTGCTTAGCTCATGAATATTATGTACTTTGCTTGTTTTCCTCTAAAATGGGATGATTAGCCCATTTAGCTCACAAAAATACATAATTAGGTAATTTAGCTCCAACAAGAGGAGAAGAGGATAAGAAACGGCAAAATGAAAAGAAAGAAGAAGAAGAAGAAGAAGAGAAGAAGGAGAAGGAGGAGGAGGTGGAGCACGCCAAGGACCTTCTAGTCCTTCTCCTCCTCCTCCTTCTCCTCCTTCTCCTCCTTTTTATTGATTTCTTCTTCTTATCCTCCTCCTCCTCTTTCTTCTCCTCTTTCATATTATCCTTGCTTTAATTAACCCAACAATGACATAATTAGCCCATTTAGCTCCAAAATACCATAATAATCTAAAAATGGCATAAGAACGTTGGTTAGCTCATTAATATTATATACTTAGCTTGTGTTCCTCTAAAATGGGATAATTAGCCCATTTAGCTCAAAAAAGACATAATTAGGTAATTTAGCTCCAACAAGAGGAGAAGAGGAGAAGAAATAGGCAAAATGAAAAGAAAGAAGAAGAAGAAGCAGAAGAGAAGAAGGAGAAGGAGGAGAAGGAGGAGGAGGAGGAGGAGAAGGCCAAGGACCTCCTAGTCCTTCTCCTCCTTCTCCTCCTTCTTCTTGATTTCTTGTTCTTCTCCTCCTCCTCCTCTTTCTTCTCCTCTTTCCTATTATCCTTGCTTTAATTAACCCAACAATGACAAAATTAGCCCATTTAGCTCCAAAATACCATAATAAGCTCAAAATGGCATAAGAACCTTGGTTATCTCATTAATATTATATACTTAGCTTGTTTTCCTCTAAAATGGGATAATTAGCCCATTTACATCAAAAATACATAATTAGGTAATTTAGCTCCAACAAGAGGAGAAGAGGACAAGAAATAGGCCAAATGAAAAGAAAGAAGAAGAAGAAGAAGAAGAGAAGAAGGAGAAGGAGGAGAAGGAGGAGGAGGAGGAGGAGGAGGAGAAGGCCAAGGAGCTTCTAGTCCTTCTCCTCCTCCTCCTTCTCCTCGTTATCCTCCTTCTTGATTTCTTCTTCTTCTCCTCCTCCTCCTCTTTCTTCTCCTCTTTCATATTATCCTTGCTTTAATTTCCCCAACAATGACATAACTAGCCCATTTACCTCCAAAATACCATAATAAGCTCAAAATGGCATAAGAACCTTGGTTAGCTCATGAATATTATATACTTAGCTTATTTTCCTCTAAAATGGGATAATTAGCCCGTTTATCTCAAAAAAGACATAATTAGGTAATTTAGCTCCAACAGGAGGAGTAGAGGAGAAGAAATAGGCCAAATGAAAAGGAAGAAGAAGAAGAAGAAGAAGAAGAAGAGAAGAAGGAGGGGGAGGAGGAGGAGGAGAAGGACAAGGACCTTCTAGTCCTTCTCCTCCTCCTCCTTCTCCTCCTTCTCCTCCTTCTTCTTGATTTCTTCTTCTTCTCCTCCTCCTCCTCTTTCTTCTCCTCTTTCATATTATCCTTGCTTTAATTAACCCAACAATGACATTATTAGCCCATTTAGCTCCAAAATACCATAATAAGCTCAAAATGGCATAAGAACCTTGGTTAGCTCATGAATATTATATACTTAGCTTGTTTTCCTCTAAAATGGGATAATTAGCCCATTTAGCTCACAAAAGACATAATTAGGTAATTTAGCTCCAACAAGAGGAGAAGAGGATAAGAAATAGGCAAAATGAAAAGAAAGAAGAAGAAGAAGAAGAAGAAGAAGAAGAAGAAGAATAGAAGAAGGAGAAGGTGGAGCAGGAGCAGGAGGAGGAGGAGAAGGCCAAGGACCTTCTAGTCCTTCTCCTCCTCCTCCTTCTCCTCCTTCTCCTCCTTCTTCTTGATTTCTTCTTCTTCGCCTCCTCCTCCTCTTTCTTCTCCTCCTTCATATTATCCTTGCTTTAATTAACCCAACAATGACATAATTATCCCATTTAGCTCCAAAATACCATAATAAGCTCAAAATGGCATAAGAACCGTGGTTAGCTCATGAATATTATATACTTAGCTTGTTTTCCTCTAAAATGGGATAATTAGCCCATTTACTCAAAAAAGACGTAATTAGGTAATTTAGCTCCAACAAGAGGAGAAGAAGAGAAGAAATAGGCAAAATGAAAAGAAAGAAGAAGAAGAAGAAGAAGAAGAGAAGGAGGAGAAGGAGGAGGAGGAGGAGGAGGAGAAGGCCAAGGACCTTCTAGTCCTTCTCCTCCTTCTTCTTGATTTCTTCTTATTCTCCTCATCCTCCTCTTTCTTCTCGTCTTTCATATTATCCTTGCTTTAATTAACCCAAAAATGACATAATTAGCCCGTTTAGCTCCAAAATACCATAGTAAGCTCAAAATGGCATAAGAACCTTGGTTAGCTCATGAATATTATATACTTAGCTTGTTTTCCTCTAAAATGGGATAATTAGCCCATTTAGCTCAAAAAAGACATAATTAGGTAATTTAGCTCCAACAAGAGGAGAAGAGGGGAAGAAATAGGCAAAATGAAAAGAAAGAAGAAGAAGAAGAAGAAGAAGAAGAGAAGAAGGAGAAGGAGGAGGAGGAGGAGGAGGAGAAGGCCAAGGACCTTCTAGTCCTTCTATTCCTCCTCCTTCTCCTCCTTCTTCTTGATTTCTTCTTCTTCTCATCCTCCTCCTCTTTCATATTATCCTTGCTTTAATTAACCCAACAATGACATAATTAGCCCATTTAGCTCCACAATACCATAATAAGCTCAAAATGGCATAAGAACCTTGGTTAGCTCATGAATATTATATACTTAGCTTGTTTTCCTCTAAAATGACATAATTAGCTAAAAAACATCATATTTTGTTCTTCTTCTGACTTTCTTATTCACATTTTTGCAGATTGGATATACTACATGCATGGAAGCTGGCATTCATGGAGTTGAACAATGTCGATGGATGAACTTTATATGTATATCATCTAGTTTTCATTTGAGTTGATGAACAATGTCGAACTATATGTATATGTATATATGGATAAACAGTGCAATACTTTGTATGTTGGTTCTTTGGATATATGGGGATGTACATTGATTTATATGTATATCATATATGTGTGGTGAATTATATATATGTGTTGGCAAGTATATGTGTGGTGAACTATATATCATATATGTGTGGTGAATTATATAAATGTGTTGTCAAATATATATATATATATGTGTGTGTGTGCTGTGAAATAATATAAAACAAAAAAACAAGTACTATATGGGCTCTTTGCCGTCTGCCAGCTGATGGCAAAGACCTGTGCCATCAGCTGGCAGATGGCAAAGGTGCCACATGGCACCCAGCTGTGCATCCTGGGGTGTTTATATAGTCTCTTTGCCGTCAGCCTCCAGGGTGGGCAGACGGCAAAGAAGAGGGCACAGAGGAGGGGGAGGAGGAGGAGGCAGACGGCAAAGAGTGGAGGGGGGAGAGGCAGACGGCAAAGAGTGGAGAGGGGGGGAGGAGTAGGCAGACGGCAAAGATGGAGGGGGGGAGGCAGACGGCAAAGATGGAGGGGGAGGCAGACGGCAAAGATGGAGGGGGAGGCAGACGGCAAAGCCTCCGTTAACCCCTAACGGACGCAACGCCTGTCGGCTGCCGTCTCGAGCACTTTGTTGTCTGCTCCTAAGGAAAGCTGACGGCAAAGAGCTTTGTCGTCCGCTTTGGGGGGTGGACGGCAAAGAAGGTCGTATGCCGTCGTAGGCTGACGCAGAAATTTTGCCGGCCGTGAGAATCTTTGCCGTCTGTGATTTTGTCTTTGCCGTCCGGGATTTTGTCTTTGCCGTTTGTGATGGCAGATGGCAAAGAAGCTGATTCCTGTAGTGATACAAGCCAAATTCTATAGTATAAAGGTCCCCACATAGTTATGCATGAATGATAATCTCTATGGAGTACAAATATAACAATGGAGTACGAGTGTGGATCTTTCACAAGGAATAGTAGTGTTGTCCCCTTCTCTCTCTCTTTTTTTCTTTTTTTTCTTTTTTTAATTTTTCTTGTGGCCTCTTTGGCTCTTTCTATTTATCTCTCATTTGTCGTCTTTGGGATCTTTTAATTTGTCCTCTTTGGGATCTTTTCCTCACTTAAGGGCAACACTCTATATTTTACAAGAGTAAAAATAAGATATTCACACTTTATAAGAAGTACTCAACATAAAGACAAACGAAAACTATCATGATTTATGCAAATTTATGCCTCTGTGAGTGTAGCAGGATATGCAATGAAACTAGCGCGTCATGTAGCAATAATAAGGGCAAGTCCCAACTAGCATGCGGCTCCTCGATTAAGCAAAAGCTTGTATGACATGAAGATCAAGTCATGAGATGGTGGATGTTGCATGGCAATGTATCTCAGAAAGGCTATGGAAAGGCCTTAATAGGTAGGTATGGTGGCTGTTTTGAGGTAAGATATAATGAGGCTTATGATGATAGAGTGTATCATGCCAAGGGTTTGGATGCACCGGCGAAGTTTGCACCAACTCTCAAGATGAGAAAGGGCAATGCACGGTACCGAAGATGCTAGCAAAATATGGATGGTGGAAGTGCCAACAATCGAATACTCACATTAGTCCGAAAAGCTCATACACTTATTATCGATAACTCTCTATCTAGTCAGGAAATTCACAAAGAGACAAGTACCCCGAGGAGGAGTGTTTGGGGGTTTGGTTATCCTTGCGCATCCTCGACCCATGGTAACGTGAGGTTACTCTATATATTCCAACCCCTCCATAGGTTAGCGATCAATCTAGTAGCTAGAGTTCTCAACTAATTTTTAGTTTTTAAAGAACACGCGGATTTCCCAAAATACGACACCTATCAGTAATAGGCTCAACCTCCTTACACTAATAGTCCAGACATTACTCAAATTAATACCTCAAAACTATTACAAGTTACTACTATACTTAAATAGCAACTTCAGTTGCCTACTCATGCAAGACACATAACTCAGTGCAACAAGCCAACTCTCTAAACAAGATAAGCATGATAACTCAAGAGAGTTCCTAAAGAAACCTAAATACAATCTCTTAAAAAGATAAAGCATGAAAACTAAGAGCTAAGCATGATAGCAGCTATGAAAAGATAAAGAACACCGAAAAAAGATAAGCATGAAAACCTATGTTGTGTTCTAGGGAGGAATGGAGCGTGTTTCTCTCCCAAACAAGGAAGGCTAGGTTCCGACTTGTTATGAACAGCAAGCAAAACTAAAACAAACTAAAAATTAAAGAGCGGGACACTCCAAGCATAGCACATAACATATGAAGTGATAAGAATATAGCATGGAGATGGACGAACTGATGATTGTTGATGGAGAAGGGGATGCACGGGGGCATCCCCAAGCTTAGACGCTTGAGTCTCCTTGAAACAGACTAAGTATCAAGTTTATTTTGTCCAATGATCTTCATGAAAGTTTTTATTATATCCACCTTGGATATCTATCACTTTGGGACTATTTTCATATGTTGCTTTTGATAAACTCAAACAAATTTAAGTGAAGAACATGAGCATAATTTTTCTTTCTCTCAAAATAATCTAAGTGAAGCAAGAGAGGACTTCTTAAAAAATTTACTAACTCCCAAATAAATCTAAGTGAAGCATGAGAGCATTTCTTCAAAAATAACAAAGCACACCGTGCTCAAAAAGATATAAGTGAAGTACTAGAGCAATTCCATGGCTCTAAAAATTTAAGTGAGGCATAGGAGCAAGCATAGCATAATCTTTGTCTCTCTCCAAAAGGTGTGTCCAGCAAGGATTCAAGACTTAAAACACAAAGCAACACAAGAAAATACTCATATCATACAAGACGCTCCAAGCAAAACTCATAATATGTGATGAATAAAAATATAGTTTCAAGTAAAATACCGATGGTTGTTAGAAGAAAGAGGGGATGCCACTCGGGGGCATCCCCAAGCTTAGTTGCTTGCTACTTCTTGAATATTATATTGGGGTGCCTCGTGCATCCCCAAGCTTTACCTTTTGCTAATCCTTATTCCTTCATCCATCGTAAGATCACCCAAAACTTGAAAACTTCAATCACACAAAACTCAACAAAACCTTCGTGAGATCCGTTAGTATAAGAAGGCAAACCAATACTATAAGTACTATTGAAAACCTATTCATATATAATGTATTACAACTTTTATATGGCAAAAACTCATCAAAGAAAACCATAGAATCATCAAAACAAGCACACAATGCAAAGAAAACAGAATTTGTCAAAAACATAACAGTCAGTAGCAATCTGACTACTTCGAATACTTCTATAACTTCAAAAATTATGAAAAATTAGGACGGCGTGAATAATTTGTTTATTAATCTTCTTCAACAAGAATCAACTCAAAAGCACTCTTACGTTAAAAACGAAAAATAATTTTGTGAGCACAAAAGTTTCTGTTTTTCAGCAAGATCAAATCAACTTTAACCCAAATCATCCCAAAGGCCTTCGTTGGCACAAACAATAATTTAAACCACAAAACACATCTAACCAGAGGTATAATTGTGTATTTTTATTTGAAACAGAAAATAAAAATACCGGGTTGTCTCCCAACAAGCGCTTTTCTTTAAAACCTTATTGATAATTTTAATGATGCTCTCACGAAAGACAAAAACTGAAGCACAAAGAGAGCATCATATGGCATGCAAAAATCACATTTAAGTCCAACATACTTCCTATGCATAGGCATTTTATAAGCAAACAAATTATCAATTCAAGCATAAACTAGCATATGCAAGGGAGAAGAATAAATGATTGACAATCTCAACATAACGAGAGGTAAATTAGTAATATGAAAATTTCTAGGATCATATTTTCCTCTCTAATAATAATTTCATGTAAGATCATACTCAAGTTCAACAATATAGATATCATATAAAATTTTCTCTTCATGATCTACATGCATGCAAAGTTGACACTCTTCCAAAATAGTGGGATTATCATCAAATAAAGACATGTCCTCTCCAAACCCACTTCTATCAAAAAATTCAAAAGATTGAACACATTCAAAAATAGTGGGATCAATAATTCCTAAAGTTGACACTCTTCCATACCCAATTTCAATATCATATTCATCAAGATTATTAAATAAACTATCAAGATCATAAGAAGCATTATCACCCCAATCATGATCATTGCAATAAGTAGCGGTCATGGCAAACTCATCAAATATAGCATCCCCAAGTTTGTGGGTTTGCATATCATTAGCACAATTGATATTAATAGAATTTATAACAATATCATTGTATTCATGCTTTTCATTCAACGAAACATCGCGAATCACTTCATCACAATTTTCAGATTCACGAATCTCAAGCAAAACTTCATAGAGATAATCAAGTACACTCAACTCACTAGCAATTGGTTCATCATAATTGGATCTCTTGAAAAGATTAGAAAGTGGATGAGGATCAATATCAATAGATTTTTAGCAAGCAAATATGCAAGAAAATAGAAGGCACATGGCAACATAAGCAAAGATAGCAAACAAGAAAAAAAGACAAACGAAAAAGAGGGTGAATAAAACAACATTTTTTTGTGAAGTGGGAGAGAGGATTACGAGAGGCAAATGGAAAATAATGTAAATTGCGAGGAGATGAGATTTTTGATTAGGAACATGGTTGATGTTGAAGATCCTCCCCGACAACGGCGCCAGAAATTCCTTTTGATGTCTCCTAGAACTACGTCGGTATTTCCCCAAAGAGGAAGGGATGATGCAGTATAGCGACGGTAGGATGTTTCCCTCAGTGATGAGACCAAGGTTATCGAACCAGTAGGAGAACCTCCTCACACCATGTAATAAGCACCTGCACACAAATAACAAATACTCGCAACCCGTCGTGTTAAAGGGGTTGTCAATCCCTTTCGGGTACGGTACCTCAAGATAGGCAAATAACGTGAGGTAAAAGTGGTAGATAGGATAAATAGATCGCGGAACAAATAAATTGCAGCAAGGTACTTTTGTATTATTGGGTTAATAGATCTGAAAATAAAAGCAAAGGAAAATAGATCGCAAAGGCAAATATGATGAAAAGAGACCCGGGGGCCGTATGTTTCACTACTGTCTTCTCTCGAGAAAAATAGCAAATGGTGGGAAACCAATTACTGTTGGGCAATTGATAGAACTTCAAATAATCATGACGATATCCAGGCAATGATCATTATATAGGCATCACATCCAAGATTAGTAGACCGACTCCTGCGTGCATCTACTACTATTACTCCACACATCGACCGCTATCCAGCATGCATCTAGTGTATTAAGTTCATGGAAAAACGGAGTAATGCAATAAGAACGATGACATGATGTAGACAAGATCTATTTATCTAGAAATAGACCCCATCTTGTTATCCTTAATAGCAACGGTACATATGTGACGTTTCCCTTTCTGTCACTGGGATCAAGCACCGTAAGATCGAACCCATCACAAAGCACCTCTTCCCATTGCAAGATAAATAGATCAAGTTGGACAAACAAAACCCAAATATCATAGAAGAAATACGAGGCTATAATCAATCACGCATATAAGAGATCAAAGAAGACTCAAATAACTTTCATGGATAAAAACATAGATCTAATCATAAACTCAAAGTTCATCGGATCCCAACAAACACACCGCAAAAAGACTTACATCATATGGATCTCCAAGAGACCATTGTATTGATAATCAAGAGAGAGAGTAAGCCATCTAGCTACTAACTACGAACCCGTAGGTCTACAAAGAACTACTCACGCATAATCGGAGAGGCACCAATGGACATGATGAACCCCTCTGTGATGGTTTCTAGATTGGATCTGGTGTTTCTGGACTCTTGAGCGGCTGGAATTGATTTTCGTCCCCCCTCTTAGGGTTTCTGGAATATTGGGGTATTTATATAGCGAAGAGGCGGTGAGGGAGGCCAACGAGGAGGGCACAACCAAATAGGGCGCGCCTGGGGCCCCAGGCGCACCCTGGTGGGTTGTGCTCCCATCAGAGCTCCCCTCAGGTGCGTTCTTGGCCCACTGTATGTCTTCTGGCCAAAAAATCCACAAAAAGTGTCGCTGCGTTTGGACTTCGTTTAGTATTGATTTACTGCGATCTAAAAACATGCAGAAAACACCAACTGGCACTGTGCACTATGTCAATAGGTTAGTAGCAAAAATGATATAAAATGATTGTAAAACATCCAAGAATGATAATATAACAGCATGGAACAATCAAAAATTACCCACCATTGATGCGCCTTTGGAGACAAACTGCCATAGCACGAGGCTCCGATCCGCCGCGTGCCAAGCACCACCTCCAAGAAAGGATGCAACATCGACGACGTTGTTGCCTAGACAAGTACTAGGGTTTCCCCCGGCACACAGTACGAGGTAGGGGATGGCTACCAACGACACCCTCCATGAAGGAATGGTGGCATCCGCTGATGTCACCGCATCGGAGCCGGACAATCCGCAACCACCGCCCAACCCTATGCGCCATCACGATTGTGCCTCCATCCATGCAGTCTCAGTATGAACACCAACACGAGGCCAAGGAGACCGGAGAGAGGTGCCAAACGACTGAGCAGTGCTACTGCAACAAAAGATCTTCCAACGGCGCGAGAAACACGTGCTGAAGGGAGACTGTTCTTGTCTTGATACTCCTCAACAACGGCACCAGGAATCCTTCTGCTACAGCTACGCCTTTAGGGACTTCCTAGGCAAATATGCAAAGGATTTCCCCGTGGCCTTGGAGCCTTGCGTTGGTGTTCCCTCGAAGCGGAAAGGGTGATGTAGCACAGCGGCAGTAAGTATTTCCCTCAGTTTTGAGAACCAAGGTATCGATCCAGTGAAGGAATATCATAAGCACCTGCACAAACACAAAGAGCTTGCTCCCAACGCTATGAAGGGGTTGCCAACCCCTTATAGATTGTTTTCCAAGTGAGAACTGAAAGCAACAAAGTAACAAAACAAAGTAAAAGCAAAAGTGGAAACGATAGGTGTGAATAGACCCGGGGGCCGTAGTGTTCACTAGTGGCTTCTCTCATGAAAGCAAGTAGATGGTGGGTGAACAAATTACTGTCGAGCAATTGATAGAACCACGCAAAGTTGTGACGTCATCTATGGCAATGATTATATCTATAGGCATCACGTCCAAAACAAATAAACCGATACTTTCTGCATCTACTACTATTACTCCACAAGTCGACCGCTATCGAGCATGCATCTAGTGTATTAAGTCCAAAAGAACAGAGTAACGCCTTAAGCAAGATGACATGATGTAGATGGACAATCTCATATCTACGAAAAAAGCCCATCTTGTTACCCTTGATGGCAACAACATGATGCGTGCCTTGCTGCCCCTTCTGTCACTGGGAAAGGTCACCACACGGTATGAACCCCAAACCAAGCACTTCTCCCATTGAAAGAATCATAGATCTAGTTGGCCAAACAAAACCCAAGACTCGGAGAGACTTACAAGGATATCAAATCATGCATATAAGAAATCATCAAAGACTCAAATATATATCATAGATAATCTGATAACAAATCCACAATTCATTGGATCTCGACAAACACACCGCCAAAGAGGATTACATCGGATAGATCTCCATGAAGATCATGGAGACCTTTGTATTGAAGATCCAAGAGAGAGAAGAAGCCATCTAGCTACTAACTACGGACCCGTAGGTCTGAAGTGAACTACTCAAGGGTCATTGGCGGGGCGATGATGTTGATGTAGAAGCCCTACAACTCCAAAGTCCCCTCCGGCAGGGCACCGGGAAGGGTCTCAAGATGAGATCTCGCGGAAACGGAAGCTTGCGGCGGCGGAAAAGTGTTTTCGTGGATTCCCACATTTTTTTTGTATTTTAGGGAATATATAGGCGAAGGAGCTAGGTCAGGGGGGCGCCAGGAAGGCCACAAGCCTGCTAGCCACCGCCCCCTGGTGGTGGCTACAGGGCTTGTGGGCCCCTGTATATCTCCTGCCTTGGCCATCAAGCCCCCTGATCTTCTTCCGTTCGGGAAAATTTTATTTCGGGGATTTTATTCCGTTTGGACTTCGTTCCAAAATCAGATCTGAAAAGAGCCAAAAACACAGAAAAAACAGGAACTGACACTTCGCACTGAATTAATAACTTAGTCCCAAAAAAGATATAAAAGGTACATAAAACATCCAAAGATGACAAGATAACAACATGAAACCATCAAAAATTATAGATACGTTTGAGATGTATCAAGTATCCCCAAGCTTAACTCCTGCTCGTCCTCGAGTAGGGAAGTGATAAAGATTGAATTTTTGATGCTTTCATGCTACCTAGCATAGATGTCCTTTGTAACTCCTCTTATGTGACGTGAATGTTCAGACCCATTAGATTCAAAACAATAGTTTGCTATTGACGTGGAAACAATAATACTTCAAGCAAACTAGCAAGGTAATCATGAACTTTCAAAATAACAAGGCCAAAAGAAAGTTATCCCTACAAAATCATATAGTCTGGCTATACTCTATCATCATTGCAAAACGAATTTAAATCATGCACAACCCCGGTATTGGCCAAGTAATTGTTTTCACACCTTTACTTTCTCAAACTTTTCAAGTCTCACGCAATACATGAGCGTGAGCCATGGTTTTAGCACTATAAGTCGTGTGGAGTGTGGTGGAGGTTGCAAGACAAACAAGGAGAAGATGATCACATTAACTAGGCATATCAATGAGCTGTGAAGACGCTCATCAATAGATATCAATGTGAACGAGTAGGGATTGCTATACAGATGATGCACTAGAGCTAAGAGTATCACTACACGAATCACAGAATTTGCCATCTGCCTCATCTTTACCGTCTGCCGGCAGATGGGAAAGAAACTCTTTGCCGTCAGCTTCCAATAACGGACGGCAAATGATGCACTCATGGCAAAGATATTGTTTACCATTAGTGCTTTCTTTGCCGTCGGTCGGCTGATGGCAAAGATGCAGCACGCAGACGGCAACGTCAGCTCCATCGTTACCGTCTGCCTCTTCCTCTTTGCCGTCTGCAAACGGGATGGCCACATAACGGCAGCGCTCGGTCCCTCCCACCCCATCTCAACACCTCTCTCTCTCTCTCTCCCCCCCCCCCACTGCCGACCTCTATCTCTCTCCCCACTCCCCACCTCTCTATCTCTCCCGCTCCCCCCGCACCACCACCACCGCGCCTCCCCTCCCCGCGACTCCTCACGCCGACTCCTCCTCCTGCGGGATCGCTAACGCCGTCTCCGGATGCGTCATCCCCCTCGGTAACCGCATCTGACCCCCACCCCTTCCTATGCATACTCGATCTCGCCGTCGCCGAGGGAGCGGGCGGGGAAGCGGAGGCGGATGATCCCCAAGGAGACAGCGAAGCTCTGGCCACGGACCGTCTCGCAGAGATCACGGAGCCGTTCGTGCCGTAGGGGAGCGGTCGATCCGTCTCGACGGCCGCGCCCATCGCCGCCTCCAACCTGGACCCCAACGCCAAAGAGTTCCTCCATAGTTCCAAGATTTGAGCGAAGCTTCTGGGCGACCCGACGTATCTGCAGCCGCTGATGTCCCCGCGGTCGTCGGAGCACGTGGCCGACCTGCTCGAGGCGGGTGATGAGGAGGTGCGTGGGATTGTGCTCGCCAGAGTCACGCCCAACGCCCGCTTGTTCATGAAGACCGAGGAGGGGGCCAAGGAGTTCGTCGTGCTAGTGAGCCGGCCCGAGCTACAGCTCGGCGACCTCGAGAACATCCTCAATGTCGTCTTAGGAGAGCCGCAGCAGTTCAACGACCAGTACCGGTACGTTGCTAAGTCGATGCCCCCTGTCCAGTCCCTCGGCTTGATCAAGAAATATGTTCATTGATTCAAAGTGTTGTTGTGATTCTGTCTTGCAACCATACTGAAGAAAAGTACAGTGCTCTGTCGTTGTAATTAACCTTTTCTTGCCTGCATCTGCATGGTGCAGGGTGACATCTCTAGAGGCGCTCATCACGGCCGTAGCTCAGCGTGGATCCCCTGACCTGCGCACGCGGCTGGTACACTACCTCCAGGACGAAAACGTGATGAACCATGCCGGAGATCCTAGTGCTCGCGCATTGCTTGACCACGATGCCTTACGAGGAGACTAAGGTGAGATAACTGGGAAATGTGGGATCCAGCGATACGGAACTATATGTATGAAGTGATGCATCAACTGAATCTGATCATCATACTATACTACTCCCTGACAAAATGTGTGTTGGTCGGGATTTACTTTCTTTGGTATGCATCATCTGATCATAATGTTACTCCCTAACAAAATGTGTATAGATCGGGAGTTACTTTCTTTGGTATGCTTCATCTGCTCATCATATTACTCCCTGACAAAATGTGTATTGATCGGGAGTTACTTTATTTGGTATGCATCGTCTGATGATCATCATACTACTCCCTGACAAAATGTGTGTTGATCAGGAGTTACTTTCTTTGGTTTCAGGCTCTGATCCGGCACGCCCTGGACACTATCAATGACAAGATGAAGTCAGAGTTCGGGTCGAGGTGTCTGTCTATATGCTTCAGGAATGCGCAAGCCGATGAGGTCCAGGATTTCAACAAGGTGGTCTATGAAAGTGCCATAGACATGGCCATGGACCAATACATGCTAGTCCTCTTCTCAATCCTCGCCTTAACCTGTTCCATGATTCTGAACTTTTCGTCCGACTACGTATCGGCTGACCCACTGTATAGTTTAAACTTTGAAGTCTGAACTGAATGGCAATCTAGAACTGACAATGTTCTCTTCTCTGGATACCCGACAGCAACTACTTGATGCAGGACGTCCTGGAGCACGACAATGGAGACATACAGCACGTCGTCGTGCACGAGCTCATGAAGGACGTCGCTAGTCTGTTCAGTCACAAGTACGGGCACGGCGTCCTGCATGCATGCTTCCTCAAGACCGGCGAGTCCCGGGGTAAACTACAAGAGCGCTGGAGGGCCCAACCACCGATCCATGCACACACGTACATGTCATCTAATCTGCTCATGAGCGCACATACATCCATGGCATATATGTAGGATACATGCTTTAATTACCTACATACTACATGGTACGGTTTCTTCAATTTGTTTTTCCTTCTCCATATCCCAATCTCTTTTGCTTATTTTACACAAAGTTCTTAATTAAAAGAAAACATATTATTTAGAGATTCATTTTAGTGCATAGAAAAATCTCTGAATTTACTGTAATTTATATTGCCAATTTGTTCATCGTCTAAGAAAATGAAATTTTATTTTGTAATGCCAATTTATACAATGAAAATTCTACCTAAATTTTAGATAAAAACATGTGGGGCACATAAGTAGGAAAGTGGTATTCTTTTGTTCTTCATTGTAAAAGAAAACAGAGGTATACTTTGGTTCTCCCATCGAGGTGTTACAATTATTAATTTATCAATAATTTTTATCGCAAAAGGCACACATCATTCTGGTGTTATATAACGTGTGTATGATCTTATATATATATTTACTATTTGAAGGCACAAGATCAAGTGAAAAAATTGAATCGCTGAAGTTGAGCCGGCAAACGTGAGTACCTCACAACTTCCTCATATACGCCTCGAGGCGCCCACTACGTACAATGTACACATGCAAATTACAACATTTGTATCATGCTAGATTGGTTCATGCCGTTGCTCGAACATATTTTTTAATTTTCCAAATGCCCTTCAGTATTTGGAGGTAGTTTCTCTTCTATTTCGCAAGACACTTGACCCGTGAATTCTTATGATTGTTTGCAAGTGTGGGGTTCCAAAGAAAAATCATAATAGTCTTTTTTAAATCTCCACATGAACCATGAAAACAGAAATATACTCCCTTTGTCCCAAAATAAGTGATGTGGTTTTAGCTCAATATTTTCATGATTAGGGGAATCACTTAAATTAAAATTAATATATCCCATTTACACTGATAAAACAGTACAATAAATCTCTTCTGATATTATGTGTTCATTGAATATGATATGATAGAACACCATGCATGTGTCCACGCTACTCCAAATTTGAGGATATATCGTCGCATAGGTGAGCTTCTATATCGTTTCCCTCTCATCGTTTGTTTTATGCCATTCATGTAATTTTCCTGTGTTGCTTAGAGTAAAGGTTGGCCGTGTCTCTGATCAGTCATCCATCTACATGTACTGCTAGCAATGCTCTGAAGTTTAGATGAGGTTAAATCATAGGGTAGCGTGTTGCTTCCAGCAAAAAACCATTGTTTGTCAGCATTTTCATTTGAAATTAACTCCAAAATTGTAAAACATATCACATATAAAACCAATATGTATTTTAAATTTAGAATTAATATCAGATTTGTGTTTTAGGTAAATATGGATTTATATGCACTTAATATGGATTTATATGCACTTAATATGGATTTATATGCACTTAATATAGAAATGGATGTAACAGAATTTTGCATCAAAGAATTCCATATGGGAAATTTGGAGTCCCATGCATCTTATTTTTATTACGTTTGAAACGCAAGAAACTTTGTTTCCATCCCCTACAGATGTGTTTCCATCACAAAACTATTTTTCTCTAACCAAACATAAGTTGTTTTCATGCATTTTTCGTTCATACACCATCTTCATATGATACACATTTGTTTCATTCAAGTTAGTGATGATACAATGCTTTCTATGTTCATATTATATGTTCCCTATAAACTATATATGGAAGTCAAACTATGGACACATAAGAAGTACATGTAGTATCATTTTAGAAGCAGCAGAACTAAGAAGCACAAATAGATTAGTTTGGCAACGGATATATACTTCAGTAGAAGGATGCAAAATTTAGATCTTGTTAGACTAGTATTACCACCAACATTAGGAATCAGGTTATTGTGATTTGCATAATAAATTAACCAAAATTCATAGATCACATGATCCATTGCACACTGGATATAACATAGATATATACGTTCAAAAAATCATGGGAGAAAGCATTGCATCCAAAGTAACATATTAAAAGTGAATCAAAGATGAGATGAATCAAACCCTATAGACATGCTGTTGTTTGATGCTCTTGTAGTTAGGATTCTACTCCTGGAAGTGATGCTTGTATAAAATGTATTAGCTTTATATGGCAAAAGGTTGTGCATTAATTAGTCTTTTCTTCTTCTTCTTCTAATTTCTTAATTACTTCAATTTTTGCAGATTTGATTCATTTCATGGAAGCCGGCATTGATGGACTGCTAGTGTTTAGTTTTTTTCATTTGTATTGACGAACAATGTCAAACTTATGTATGTATATATAGATGAACTATGTGAAACTATGTATTGTGCTAGCCTATGTGTTCACTAGCTTGTTAAATATTTCATGATGATGTTGGAAATATATATGATGTGAAATATATGTGTTGAAGATGTATGAAATATATGATGTGAAATATATATGTATGTATGTATATTTGTGGTATGAAAATGTAGGGAAATAAAAGAAAACAGACAAAAAGAAGCAATACAGGCTCTTTGCCATCAGCCAGCAGACGGCAAAGGGCTGCCCCTGGCAGATGCAAAGGCACCCCGGCAGACGGCAAAGGGCTGCCACCCGCAGACGGCAAAGGCTCCATTAGCTATCTAACGGAGTTGCCCCTGGTGGTTGTCGTCTAGCTTCCTTTGCCGTCTGCTAACTATGGCAGGCAGATGGCAAAACCCTTTGCCGTCCGCTTCCTACCGGCAGACGGCAAAGAAGGCTCTTTACCGACGAAAGCTATCGTAGAAATTTTGCCGTCCGCCGGCAGACGGCAAAGGTCTTTGCCGTCCGTGGAGTGGCCCTTTGCCGTCCGCTATGGCAGACGACAAAGAAGCTGATTCTTGTAGTGTATGTGAAAGCTCTTAAAGAAAACTAGTGGGTGTGCATCCAACTTGCTTGCTCACTAAGACCTAAGGCACATTTGAGTATGCCTATCATTGGAATATACAAGCCAAGTTATGTAATGAAAATTTCCCACTAGCTATATGGTGGTGACAAAACGAGAGACTCTCAATCATGAAGATCACGGTGCTTAATATGCACAAGTGTGGAAGGATAGTAGCATTGTCCCTTCTCTCTTTTTCTCTCTTTTTTGGATGGGCTCTTTGGCCTATTTTCTTTATTTTTTTATTTTTTTTGGGTGGGCATCTTTGGCCTCTATTATTTCCTCACATGGGACAATGCTCCATCAATGATGATCATCACTCTTACAACTCAAAACTTAGAGCAACGATGACTCTATATGGAATGCCTTCGGTAGTGTACCGTGACAATGATCTAGCATGGCATAGACATTTAATGGAAACATCATGCTAGCTATATTAAGATCATGCAATGGCAATGTAGACGTGGTGGCACATGTCATGGTGGTAGTTGCATGGTAATATATCTCGGAATGACTTTGAAAAAGCCATAGTAAGCAGGTATGGTGGCTGTTTTGAGGAAGGCTAATGGTGGGTTTTGTGCACCGGCGAAAGTTGCACGGCACTAAGAAGATAGTGATGGTGGAAGGTGAAAGTGCATCTAAACCATGGACTCAACATTAGTCATGAAGAACTCATATACTAGTTGCAAAAGTTTTAGTAGTAATCGGAACAAAGCATTCAACGCATACTCCTAGGGGAAGGGTTGGTAGGTATAAACCATCGCGCGATCCCGACCGCCACACAAAGGATGACAATCAATAGACTAATCATGCTCAGACTTCATCACATAGCGGTTCACCATACGTGCATGCTACGGGAATCACTAACTTCAACACAAGCATTTCTAGATCCACAACACCTTACTAGCATAACTTCAATATTACCACAACCACAACTCAAAACTAATTGAGATGAATCAAACTTCTCTAACTATTCAATGCACATGAAGGTGGAAGTTTTCATATCCCTTTGGATAACTACCCCTTTTGAGACTACTTTCAAAGCATAGATCAACTACCAAGCCACACACCGCTGTGCTCTAAAAGATATAAGTGAAGCACATAGAGCAAAATCAACTAGCTCAAAACATATAAGTGAAGCACATGTGAGCTGAATTGTCTACCAAAGGATATAAGTGAAGCTCGACAAAATCACGGTGAGTGCATGTCTCTCTCTCTAGGTGTGCAGCAAGGATGATTGTGACACAACAAAAATAAAAGACTCCTACGATACAAGACGCTCCAAGCAAAACACATAACATGTGGTGAATAAAAATATAGCCCCAAGTAACGTTACCGATGGATTGAAGACGAAAGAGGGGATGCCTTCCTGGGGCATCCCCAAGCTTAGGCTTTTACGTCATCCTTGAATCATCTTGGGGTGCCTTGGGCATCCCCAAGCTTGAGCTGTTGCCACTCTTTATCTCTTTGTCCATAAGAACTTCACCCAAAACTTGAAAACTTCACAACACGAAACTTAAACAGAAACTCGTGATAACATTAGTATAAGAAAGCAAACCACCACTTCCTTAGGTACTGTAGAAAACTTAAATTCTAATTATGTTGATGTTGGGTTACTGTATTTTCAATCTTGCATGACTAATACCCCCCGATACTATCCATAGTTTCATCAAAATAAGCAACCAACACAACAAAAACAGAATCGGTTAACAGCAGACCAGTCTGTAGCAAGCTGTATATTTAGTACACTTCTGGTACTTCAAAAATTCTGAAAAATTACGACAGTATGAAGAATTTGCATAGAAATCTGAAGCAAAAAGAATAAACGCAAAATCTCTTACAGAAAAAAAAATTCTTTTCATGAGCAGAAAGTTTCTGTCTTTTCCAGCATGACCAAACGATCATCCCCAAGACTAATCATAACGGCTTTGCTTGGCACAAACGCAAAAAGAAACACAAAAAACACAATCATAACAGAATTATGAAAGTGTGGAAAACACAAAACAGAAAGAAAAAGGATAGATTCGTCGGGTTGCCTCCCAACAAGCGCTTTTGTTTAACGCCCTTAGCTAGGCCTTCCTTCATATCGATGATAGCACCAATATTCCTTAGGAAAGGTCTACCAAGAATAATGGGACATGAAGGATTGCAATATAAGTCAAGTACAATGAAATCCACGGGTACATAGTTCTTATTTGCAACAATAAGAACATCATCGATCCTTCCCATGGGTTTCTTGACAGTAGAATCCGCAAGATGCAAATTAAGAGAACACTCTTCAATCTCATGAAAACCAAGAATATCACATAAAGACTTTGGAATCACGGAAACACTAGCACCCAAATCACACAAAGCATTGCACTCATAGTTTTTGATCTTGATTTTGATAGTAGGTTCCCACTCATCATGAAGTTCTCTAGGTATAGAGACTTCTAGTTCGAGCTTCTCTTCAAGAGATTTCATCATAGCATCTACGATATGCGCGGTAAAGGCTTTGCTTTGGCTATAACCATGTGGAGAGTTTGCAATGGATTGCATCAAAGAAATGCATTCAAACAAGGAGCAACTATCATAATTGAATTCCTTGAAATCCAAAGTGGGAGTTTCATTACTACCCAAAATTTTGATTTCTTCTACTCCACTCTCCACACCTTTATCATCAAGATGGGTGGACTCCGAATCATTGGAGATTTTTTCAACCAAAGTGGATTCATATCCAGCCCCTTCATCAATAGGTTTGACACGCGAAAACAAAGATTCAAGAGGAGTCACACCAAGCACTTTAAGATCTTCGTGATTTGCATCACAAATTTCAGGTTTAGCTGCCATCTTATTGACTAAGGTGGCCTGTGATGACCCACAAGTATGGGGGATCAATCGTAGTCCTTTCGATAATAAGAGTGTCGAACCCAACGAGGAGCAGAAGGCTCTGATAAACAGATTTCAGCAAGGTAATAACAGCAAGCACTGAAAGTAGCGGTAACAAGTGATGGTGTAGCGAGGTGAAACGTAGCGAGCAAAAAGTAACAAGTAACAAGTAGTAGCAACGGTGCAGCAAGTGGCCCAATCCCTTTTGCAGCAAGGGACAAGCCTGAACAAAGTCTTATAGGAGGAAAAACGCTCCCGAGGACACACGGGAATTTCTGTCATGCTAGTTTCATCATGTTCATATGATTCGCGTTCGTTACTTTGATAGTTTGATATGTGGGTGGACCGGCGCTTGGGTACTGCCCTTACTTGGACAAGCATCCCACTTATGATTAACCTCTCTCGCAAGCATACGCAACTACAAAAGAATAAGTAAGACAAATTCTAACCATAGCATTAAACTAGTGGATCCAAATCAGCCCCTCACGAAGCAACGCATAGACTGGGTTTAAGCTTCTGTCACTCCAGCAACCCATCATCTACTTACTACTCCCCAATGCCTTCCTCTAGGCCCAAGTATGGTGAAGTGTTATGTAGTCGACGTTCACATAACACCACTAGAGGAAAAGACAACATACATCATATCAAAATACCGAACGAATATCAAATTCACATGACTATTATTAACATGACTTATCCCATGTCCTCGGGAACAAAAGTAACTACTCACAAAACATAATCATAATCATGATCAGAGGTGTAATGAATAGCATCAAGGATCTGAACATAAACTCTTCCACCAAGTAATCCAACTAGCATCAACTACAAAGAGTAATCAACACTACTAGCAACCTTACAAGTACCAATCGGAGTTGCGAGACAAAGATTGGTTACAAGAGATGAACTAGGGATTGGAGAGGAGAAGGTGCTGATGAAGATGTTGATGAAGATGTCTCCCCTCCGACGAGAGGAGTGTTGGTGATGACGATGGCGATGATTTCCCCCTCCGGGAGGGAAGTTTCTCCGGCAGGATCGTCCTGCCGTAGCTCTAGATTGGATCTGCTCAAGTTCCGCCTCGTGGAGGCGGCGAAACCACGAAAAAGGTCCCTTCTGATTTGTTCTGGACCAAGACGCTTCATATAGCAAAATAGGGGGGCTAGTGGGCCGTCAGGGAGCCCACAAGCCCCCACTCCGCCACCAGGGGGTGGCGGTGTCAGGGCTTGTGGCGCCCTGGCAGCCCCCTCTGGTAGTTCTTTCACCCAGTATTTTTTATATAATCCCAAAAAAATCCACATAACTTTTCACGGCATTTGGAGATGTGCAGAATAGTGGACTAGGATTTGCTCCTTTTCCAGTCCAGAATTCCAGCTACCTGAATTCTCCCTCTTCAAATAAACCTTGCAAAATAAGAGAGAAAAGGCATAAGTATGGTACCACAAGTAATATAACAGCCCAAAAAGCAATAAATATCAACATGAAAGCATGATGCAAAATGGACGTATCAACTCCCCCAAGCTTAGACCTCGCTTTTCCTCAAGCGAAAACCAAGTTCCATAAACATGTCCACATGTTGTGGGACGAAGGTGTCGATAAAACATAATACGGACATGAGGGCATCATGATCACACATAGGACAGCAATATATCATAAAGATTCTTATGGGAAAGTAACAATTCCTTCACAAAGCAAAGCATGAAGCAAAAACCTTATCGAGAAATAACCAACAATAAACCATAGTCATTGAAGCAATTGCAATTTATCACAACGTCAGAAAGAGTCAAATAAGAGCTTGTAAGGCAAACCCACATACTCAATCATCTCTTTTGTTTTCCACAATTGTTACAACTCCCGTGGTACTCATGGTGTCAAAGTTTCAGCTGGACACAGAGGAAGATAGGGGCTTATAGTTTTTGCCTCCCAACCATTTACCTCAAGGAAAAAGTCAACAACAATAAAGCATAAGTACTCAACTCCAAGTTGATATAAGAATATAGATCTTTCCCAAGCATGTGACGGTAGCCAAGACAAAGGCAAAAATAGGGAATTGGTGATGATCACCATGACTCTTACAAGGGCAAAAGGTAAAGGTACAAGATAGGCCCTTCGCAGAGGGAAGCAGAGGTTGTTATGCACTTTTGAGGTTTGAATGCGTGTCCTCTTAGTGTGGAGGAACGTCACTTTATATTGCCTCCTGTGATAAAGAACTTTATTATGCAGTCTGTCACTTTTATGTCTTCCTCATCACAGGTTCGTACAAAGCTTATTTTCCACACACTAATAGATCATACATATTAGAGAGCAATTTTTATTGCTTGCACCGATGACAACTTACTTGAAGGATCTTATTCAATCCATAGGTAGGTATGGTGGACTCTCATGGCAAAACTGGGTTGGAGGTTTATGGATGCACAAGTAGTAGCTCTACTTGGTGCGGGAGTTTTGGCTAATATGAGGGTGGAAGCAATCGTCACATGCTAAGGGATCTCTAATCATATAACATTGTTTGGAACCAAGCAAACACAATTCATTATGTTGTCTTCCTTGTCCAACATCTACTCCTAGGCATGTGATAGTTTGGTGAGTGCTCACAATTGTAAAAAGTGTCTAAGATGATATATTTCTATGTGAACCTCTCTTTCCTTATTACTTCTTATTAATTGCAACAATGACTGAGGTCTATGTTGATTTATTCTCAACAAGTTTCAATCATCATACGTGTCATATGTGAAGTTATCACTTTCCATAAGATCGTCTCATGATCTTTCATGCTATCTTTCTTTTCATACTTTTGATCATGGCACAAAGCAAAGCCCTTGACTAAAACACTCTTTATTATATAGCTCATAAGCTTGAATACATCGGGGGAGAGACAAAAGCAAAAGACTCAAACTAAAAATTAAAGACTTATTCCTCTAAGAGAAGAAATAAAAATTGAAAAGGAAAGAACTAAAACAAAGGTAAAAGCAAAAGATATAAAGGTGATACGATACCAGGGCAACTCCCCCAAGCTTGGCAGAAGCCAAGGGGATTGCCCATACCAATGCTTAGTTGTCTTCCTTCGGTGGTGAGGGTGGTGTTGTTGGAGCAGTCTTGAGCTTGTCTAATTTCCACTTGAGCAAAAAGTTCTGCTCTCTTAGATTGTCATTTTCCTCCTCAAGCTTCAACACTCTATGGCAAAGCTCCTTCTTACTCTCCTGCAAGAAACAAGAGGGGATAAATATGGTCTTAGGCTTCCTCCTGGAGTTGGGGAGGCTTGACTTCTTGAACTCCACATGGGTGCGTCCAGGTTGAGGTAGAGGAGCCTCCTCTTCATCGGAACTCGTTTGTTCCTTCCCCTTGGGCTCAGTCCTCTTCCTCGTCAGTGGTCCAGCCATATGGTTCCGAGTCCCCATTAATCCTAGAGTTAGCACGATCATCGGCCACATAGATCTCTTCTTCTGAATCATGAGAAGACATCTTGACCTAGACCTGCGGCAGACAACAAGCTCGAAACGAAAACAGAGGGAAACTGCGAGATACGGAGATCAAAACCTTGGGGCGACTATATATTGATTTTTCTGGGCCAGGAGTCCTCCGCAAGAAAAACGGAGTCCGGGAGGCACACGAGGTGCCCACAAGCTTGCCCTCCGCCACCAGGGGGTAGGGGGCGGTGGCAGGGCTTGTGGCCGCCTCGTTCGCTCTCCGGACTGCTTTTTATTTTTCTAATTTTTCAAAAATTCCAAAACGGAGGAAATTTCCTATTGGAAAAGCATCGGAGTCCAGTTTCTTACCGAAACAGATACATCTTCATTTTCAAGGTCTGAAACAGGCTGATAAACATCCCTTATGTACTCCTCTGGAGTTATGACATTGATGATATTGGTCCCAACATTTATGGGAGTACCAGAGATGTAACGCTTGATTCTTTGCCCATTTACCACTCTAGGAAAATTTCCTTCCGTGTTATTGATTTTGATGGCACCGGAATGATATACTTCCTCGATAACATAGGGACCTTCCCATTTAGAGGGAAGCTTGCCTGCAAAGAATCTCAAACGAGAATTGTATAGCAGGACATAATCACCTACATTGAACTCCCGTTTCTGTATTCGTTTGTCGTGACATCTCTTAACCTTTTCCTTGAACAACTTGGCATTCTCATATGCCTGGGCCCTCCATTCATCTAATGAGCTGATATCAAACAACCGCTTCTCAGCGACAAGTTTGAAATCAAAGTTGAGCTCTTTGATTGCCCAATAAGCTTTGCGTTCCAGCTCAAGAGGTAAGTGACAGGCTTTACCGTAAACCATTTTATAGAGTGACATGCCCATGGGATTCTTATAAGCAGTCCTATAAGCCCATAGTGCATCGTCAAGTTTGCTAGACCAATCCTTCCGAGATCTATTGACGGTATTTTGTAGGATCAATTTGATCTCCCTATTACTCAACTCCACTTGACTGCTAGACTGAGGATGATAAGGAGATGCAAATCTATGGTTGACATCATACTTAGCTAGCATCTTGCGGAAAACACCATGAATGAAGTGTGAACCGCCATCAGTCATCAAGTATCTAGGGACTCCAAATCTTGGGAATATGACTTCTTTAAGCATCTTAATAGAGGTGTGGTGATCAGCATTTTTAGTGGGTATAGCTTCTACCCACTTAGTAACGTAATCCACATCAACTAAAATGTGAGTGTACCCATTGGAACTTGGGAAGGGTCCCATATAATCAAAGCCCCAGACATCAAATGGTTCAATGACAAGTGAATATTTCATAGGCATCTCTTGAGGCTTACTGATGTTCCCTATTCTTTGGCATTCGTCACAAGACAAGACAAACTTACGGGCATCCTTGAAGAGAGTGGGCCAATAGAAACCTGATTGCAATACCTTGTGGGCAGTTCTATCTCCCGCGTGGTGTCCTACGTAGGCTTCGGAGTAACACTTCTGCAAGATCTGTCCATGTTCATGTTCAGGCACACAACGTCTAATAACACCATCCACTCCTTCCTTATAAAGGTGAGGATCATCCCAAAAGTAGTGTCTCAAATTAAAGAAGAATTTCTTCTTTTGCTGATAGGTGAAACTGGGTGGTATGTATTTGGCTACGATGTAGTTTGCATAATCAGCATACCACAATGCACTATGTGAAGTGCGGATGACATTCAATTGCTCATCAGGAAAGCTATCATCAATAGGTCATGGGTCATCAAGGACATTCTCTAGCCTAGACAAGTTATCTGCTACAGGGTTATCAGCACCCTTTCAGTCAACGACGTGCAAATCAAATTCTTGTAGCAAGAGAACCCATCTGATCAGCCTAGGCTTAGCGTCTTCTTCTCCATAAGGTACTTAATAGCAGCATGATCAGAGTGAATAGTGACTTTGGAGTCAACTATGTAAGATCTGAACTTTTCACATGCAAACACGACTGCTAAAAATTCCTTCTCCGTAGTGGCATAGTTTCTTTGGGCACTGTCTAGAGTTTTACTGGCGTAGTGAATAACATTCAACTTATTGTCAACTCTTTGTCCTAGAACAACACCAACAGCATAATCACTAGCGTCGCACATGATTTCAAAGGGCAAGTTCCAGTCCGGTGGTTGAACAATAGGTGCGGTTATCAAAGCCTTCTTAAGTATTTCAAAGGCTTCCTCACAATCCTCATCAAAAACAAAAGGAGCATCCTTCTGCAAGAGGTTGGTAAGAGGCCTAGAAATCTTAGAGAAGTCTTTAATGAACCTTCTATAGAAACCAGCATGACCTAGGAAACTCCGTATACCTCTGATATCTGTGGGGAAAGGCATTTTCTCAATTGCATCAACCTTAGCCTTATCAACTTCAATGCCTCTTTCAGAGATCTTGTGTCCTAAGACAATGCCTTCATTAACCATAAAGTGGCACTTCTCCCAATTCAAGACGAGGTTGGTTTCTTCGCATCTCTGTAAGACTCGATCAAGGTTGCTGAGGCAATCATCAAAGGAAGACCCGTAAACGGAGAAGTCATCCATGAAAACCTCGACAATCTTTTTACAAAAGTCAGAGAATTTAGCCATCATACATCTTTGGAAGGTGGCCGGTGCATTGCATAAGCCAAAAGGCATACGTCTATAGGCACAGGTACCGAAAGGGCAGGTGAAAGTGGTTTTCTCTTGATTAGATTGTGCAACACGTATTTGCGAGAAACCTGAATAACCGTCTAGAAAGCAGAAGTGTGTGTGTTTTGATAGCCTTTCTAGCATTTGGTCGATAAACGGCAAAGGATAATGATCTTTCCTGGTTGCCTTGTTCAGTTTCCGGAAGTCTATCACCATTCTATAGCCGGTAATAGTCCTTTATGGGATTAGTTCATCCTTATCATTAGGAACGACGGTGATACCTCCCTTCTTAGGTACGTAGTGGACTTACCCAATCACTATGAGCAACAGGATAAATGATTCCTACTTCTAGAAGCTTTAATATTTGTTTTCTAACAACCTCTTTCATCTTAGGATTTAATCTCCTTTGATGATCAGCAACTGGTTTAAAGTCAGGATCGGTTTTAATCTTGTGCTGACATAGAGTAGGACTAATACCCTTAAGATCATCAAGAGTATATCCAATAGCAGCACGGTGCTTCCTCAGAGTCCTTAGTAACTTCTTCTCTTCGTGCTCTGAAAGGAGGGCACTAATAATGACAGTATATATCTCCTTCTCATCAAGGTAGGCATACTTAAGAGTATCAGGCAACTGTTTAAGCTGGAACACAGGATCACCCTTTGGTGGGGGGGGATCCCCAAGCAGTTCAACAGGCAGATTATTCTTGAGAATAGGATATTGTTCTAAGACAATTTTATCTATCTCATGTCTCTCCTCCATATGCATATCATTTTTATGCTCAAGCAGATATTGCTCTAAAGGATCCATAGGAGGTACGGCAATAGAGGCAAGAGCAATAATTTCATCTCTACCAGACGACTCTCTTTCATGGGGTTGTCTTCCAAACTTGGAGAAGTTAAATTCATGAGATACACCCTCGAAACTTATTGTGACAGTCTGCTTAATGCAATCAATGTGAGCATTGACAATTGAGAAAGGGTCTACCAAATATGATGGGACAAAAGCTATCTTGTGCAGTACCAAGGACGAGGAAATCAGTAGGATACTTCGTCTTACCACACAGGACTTCTACGTCTCTCACAATTCCTAGAGGGCAGATAGTGTCTCTGTTAGCTAGCGTAATAGTGACATCAATGGGTTCTAACTCAGCAGGTGCAATCTCATCTTTGATTTCATCATATAGAGAACGGGGTATTGGACTAACACTAGCTCCCATATCACATAAACCATGGTAACAGTGATCTCCTATCTTAACAGAAACAACAGGCAGGCCAACTACAGGTTCGTATTTGTCTTTCGCGTGAGGTTTAGCAATTCTAGCGGAGTCCTCACAGAATTTCATAACATGCCCGTCTATGTCTTCGGCTAAGAGATCTTTGATAATAGCAATACTAGGTTCAATTCTAATCTCCTCGGGGGGTGCAAGTGGTCTAATGTAACCCCTACGTATCATAGTTGGAGCTTTAGAATAATCCTTTATCCTAGCAGGGTATGGTGGTTTCTCAGTGTAAGCGCAAGGAACAACAGGATCACTAAAAGCAATGACTTTCTCCTAAACTAGATTGGTTTTGGCTATGTTGCTTTCTACAAGAGGATGATATTTAAACCACTTCTCTTTGGGAAGATCAACATGAGCAGCAAAATATTCACATAGAGAAGCTACTATCTCAGAGTCAAGTCCATACTTAGCGCTAAAATCTCTAGAAGTGTTTGTCTCAACAAAATATTTTACGCGATCAAACTGGAAATTCATACCTGACTCCTTACCTTCCTCCAGCTCCCAATCTTCAGAGTTGCGTTTGATTCTCTCCAATAAATTCCACTTGTGATCAATATCCTTCTTCATAGAAGAACCGGTACAAGAAGTGTCAAGCATGGTACGATCTTCATGAGAAAGCCGAGCATAAAAGTTTTGAGTGATGATTTCTCTCAAGAGCTCATGATTGGGGCACGAATATAGCATTGATTTAAGCCTCCCCCAAGCTTGAGCTATGCTTTCCCTGTCACGAGGCCAAAAGTTATAAATAAAGTTCCGATCACGATGTACTAAATGCATAGGATAGAACTTTTGATGAAATTCCAATTTCAACCGATTGTAGCTCCATGATCCAGTATCATCACATAGCGTATACCATGTCAACGCCTTATCCTTCAAAGATAATGGAAAGACTTTCTTCTTTACCTCATCCTCGGGCAAACCTGCAAGCTTAAATAAACCACAAACTTCATCTACATAGATCAGATGCAAGTCTGGATGTGAAGATCCATCTCCTGTGAAAGGATTAGCCAGCAGTTTCTCAAGCATACCCGAAGGAATTTCATAAAAGATATTTTCAGTAGGTACCTCAGGTTGAGGAACAACTCCTCGTGCTTCCATTCGTGGTGAAGATACCCCGAACAAACTCCTCAAAGGAACAGTTTCCATAGTGACAAGTGACAATAAATCTCAGCACAGTATATAAATGTTTCCTTACCAATTTCCACTTACCAAAGGCGCTTCACTCCCCGGCAACGGCGCCAGAAAAGAGTCTGGATGACCCAAAAGTATAGGGGATCAATCGTAGTCCTTCCGATAAGTAAGAGTGTCGAACCCAACGAGGAGCAGAAGGCTCTGATAAACGGATTTCAGCAAGGTAATAACTGCAAGCACTGAAAGTAGCGGTAACAAGTGATGGTGTAGCGAGGTGAAACGTAGCGAGAAAAAAGTAACAAGTAACAAGTAGTAGCAACGGTGCAGCAAGTGGCCCAATCCCTTTTGCAGAAAGTGACAAGCCTGAACAAAGTCTTATAGGAGGAAAAACACTCCCGAGGACACACAGGAATTTCTGTCATGCTAGTTTCATCATGTTCATATGATTCGTGTTCGTTACTTTGATAGTTTGATATGTGGGTGGACCGGCGCTTGGGTACTGCCCTTACTTGGACAAGCATCCCACTTATGGTTAACCTCTCTCGCAAGCATCCGCAACTACAAAATAAGAATTAAGACAAAGTCTAACCATAGCATTAAACTAGTGGATCCAAATCAGCCCCTCACGAAGCAACGCATAGACTGGGTTTAAGCTTCTGTCACTCCAGCAACCCATCATCTACTTACTACTCCCCAATGCCTTCCTCTACTCCCAAGTATGGTGAAGTGTTATGTAGTCGACGTTCACATAACACCACTAGAGGAAAAGACAACATACAACATATCAAAATACCGAACGAATATCAAATTCACATGACTATTATTAACATGACTTATCCCATGTCCTCGGGAACAAAAGTAACTACTCACAAAACATAATCATAATCATGATCAGAGGTGTAATGAATAGCATCAAGGATCTGAACATAAACTCTTCCACCAAGTAATCCAACTAGCATCAACTACAAAGAGTAATCAACACTACTAGCAACCTTACAAGTACCAATCGGAGTTGCGAGACGAAGATTGGTTACAAGAGATGAACTAGGGATTGGAGAGGAGATGGTGTTGATGAAGATGTCGATGAAGATGTCTCCCCTCCGACGAGAGGAGTGTTGGTGATGACGATGGCGACGATTTCCCCCTCCGGGAGGGAAGTTTCCCCGGCAGGATCGTCCTGCCGGAGCTCTAGATTGGATCTGCTCAAGTTCCGCCTCGTGGCAGCGGCGAAACCACGAAAAAGCTCCCTTTTGTTTTTTTTTCTGGACCAAGACGCTTCATATAGCAAAAGAGGGCGGCTAGTGGGCCGTCAGGGAGCCCACAAGCCCCCACTCCGCCACCAAGGGGTGGCGGTGTTAGGGCTTGTGGCGCCCTGGCAGCCCCCCTCTAGTAGTTCTTTCGCTCAGTATTTTTTATATAATCCCAAAAAAATCCACGTAACTTTTTAGGGCATTTGGAGATGTGCAGAATAGTGGACTAGGATTTGGTCCTTTTCCAGTCCAGAATTCCAGCTGCTTGAATTCTCCCTCTTCAAATAAACCTTGCAAAATAAGAGAGAAAAGGCATGAATATGGTACCACAAGTAATATAAGAGCCCAAAAAGCAATCAATATCAACATGAAAGCATGATGCAAAATGGACATATCAGCCTGCTTGTCAGAAATTTGGCCCACCAATTTTTCAAGGTGAGCGAGCTGAGAATTTAGTGCAAGGAATTCTTTGGCCATGTCATCAACTTATTTATTCAAACAGGCCATAAAAGAACTTTGCTCTTTTAATTATCTACGGAAGTAACTATTCTGGTCAAACTGAGAGAAGACATGAAGCCTTTGACACTAGTTTCAATCTCTTCCAATCTTCTGAAATACTTTGGTTTGACCATGAGAAAAGGTCGCTCGCGAACAAGCCCAAGATCGAGCGAGGAAAACGGCAAAAGGCAAAAGGCAAAAGAAAACGGCAAAGGAGAAAGGCAAATGAAAACGGCAAATGTGAAGTGGGGGAGAGGAAAACGAGAGGCAACTAGCAAAAAAGTAAATGCAAGAGATGAGTTTGTGAGACCTACTTGGGTAGATCTCTCCTTCCCCGGCAACGGTGCCAGAAATACTTCTGCTACTACAACAAAAGACCTTCCAACGGCGCCAGAAACACATGCTGACGGGAGACTGTTCTTGTCTTGATACTCCTCAGCAACGGCACCAGGAATCCTTCTGCTACGGCTACGCCTTTAGGGACTTCCTAGGAAAATATGCAAAGGATTTCCCCCGTGGCCTTGGAGCCTTGCGTTGGTGTTCCCTCGAAGCGGAAAGGGTGATGTAGCACAGCGGCGGTAAGTATTTCCCTCAGTTTTGAGAACCAAGGTATCGATCCAGTGAAGGAATATCACAAGTACCTGCACAAACACAAAAAGCTTGCTCCCAACGCTATGAAGGGGTTGTCAATCCCTTATAGATTGTTTGCCAAGTGAGAACTGAAAGCAACAAAATAACAAATCAAAGTAAAAGCAAAAGTGGAAACGATAGGTGTGAATAGACCCAGGGGCCGTAGTGTTCACCAGTGGCTTCTCTCATGAAAGCAAGTAGACGGTGGGTGAACAAATTACTGTCGAGCAATTGATAGAACCGCGCAAAGTCATGACATCATCTATGGCAATGATTATATCTATAGGCATCACGTCCAAAACAAGTAGACCGATACTTTCTGCATCTACTACTATTACTCCACACGTCGACCGCTATCCAGCATGCATCTAGTGTATTAAGTCCAAAAGAACAGAGTAACGCCTTAAGCAAGATGATATGATGTAGATGGACAATCTCATATCTACGATAAAAGCCCATCTTGTTACACTTCATGGCAACAACATGATGCGTGCCTTGCTGCCCCTTCTATCACTCGGAAAGGTCACCACACGGTATGAACCCAAAACTAAGAACTTCTCCCATTGCAAGAATCATAGATCTAGTTGGCCAAACAAAACCCAAGACTCGGAGAGACTTACAAGGATATCAAATCATGCATATAAGAAATCAACAAAGACTCAAATATATATTATAGATAATCTGATCACAAATCCACAATCCATCGGATCTCGACAAACACACCGCCAAAGAGGATTACATCGGATAGATCTCCATGAAGATCATGGAGAACTTTGTATTGAAGATCCAAGAGAGAGAAGAAGCCATCTAGCTACTAACTACGGACCCGTAGGTCCGAAGTGGACTACTCACGAGTCATTGGAGGGGCGATGATGTTGATGTAGAAGCCCTCCAGCTCCAAAGTCCCCTCCGGCAGGGCACCGGGAAGGGTCTCCAGATGAGATCTCACGGAAACGGAAGCTTGCGGCAACGGAAAAGTGTTCTCGTGGATTCCCACATTTTTTCCTGTATTTTAGGGAATATATAGGCGAAGGAGCTAGGTCAAGGGGGCGCCAGGGAGGCCACAAGCCTGCTAGCCGTCGCCCCCCTGGTGGCGGCTACACGGCTTGTGGGCCCCCTGTAGCTCTCCTGCCTTGTCCCTCAAGCCCCCTGATCTTCTTCCGTTCGGGAAAACTTTATTTCGGAGATTTTATTCCGTTTGGACTCCGTTCCAAAATCAGATCTGAAAAGAGCCAAAAACACAGAAAAAACAGGAACTGGCACTTGGCACTGAATTAATAAGTTAGTCCCAAAAAAGATATAAAAGGTACATAAAACATCCAAAAATGACAAGATAACAACATGAAACCATCAAAAATTATAGATACGTTTGAGACGTATCAAGCATCCCCAAGCTTAACTCCTGCCCGTCCTCGAGTAGGGAAGTGATAAAGAATGAATTTTTGATGCTTTCATGCTACCTAGCATAGATGTCCTTTGTAACTCCTCTTATGTGACGTGAATGTTCAAATCCATTAGATTCAAAACAATAGTTTGCTATTGACGTGGAAACAATAATACTTCAAGCAAACTAGCAAGGTAATCATGAACTTTCAAAATAACAAGGCCAAAAGAAAGTTATCCCTACAAAATCATATAGTGTGGTATACTCTATCATCATTGCACAACGAATTTAAATCATGCACAACCCCGGTATTGGCCAAGTAATTGTTTTTACACCTTTACTTTCTCGAACTTTTTCAACTCTCACGCAATACATGAGCGTGAGCCATGGTTTTAGCACTATAAGTGGTGTGGAGTATGGTGGAGGTTGCAAGACAAACAAGGAGAAGATGATCACATTAACTAGGCATATCAATGAGCTGTGGAGATGCTCATCAATAGATATCAATGTGAATGAGTAGGGATTGCCATACAAATGATGCAGTAGAGCTAAGAGTATGTGAAAGCTCTTAAAGAAAACTACTGGGTGTGCATCCAACTTGCTTGCTCACGAAGACCTAAGGCAAATTTGAGGAAGCCTATCATTGGAATATACAAGCCAAGTTATGTAATGAAATTTTCCCACTAGCTATATGGTGGTTACAAAACGAGAGACTCGCAATCATGAAGATCATGGTGCTTAATATGCATAAGTGTGGAAGGATAGTAGCATTGTCCCTTCTCTCTTTTTCTCTCTTTTTTTGGATGGGCTCTTTGGCCTCTTTTTTTATTTTTTTTGGTGGGCATATTTGGCCTCTTTTATTTCCTCACATGGGACAATGCTCCATCAATGATGATCATCACACTTACAACTCAAAACTTAGAGCAACGATGACTCTATATGGAATGCCTTCGGTAGTGTACCGTGACAATGATCTAGCATGGCATAGACATTTAATGGAAACATCATGCTAGCTATCTTACGATCATGCAATGGCAATGTAGACGTGGTGGCACATGTCATGGTGGTAGTTGCATGGCAATATATCTCGGAATGACTTTGAAGCAGCCATAGTAGGTAGGTATGGTGGCTGTTTTGAGGGAGGCTAATGGTGGGTTTTGTGCACAGGCGAAAGTTGCACGGCACTAAGAAGATAGTGATGGTGGAAGGTGAAAGTAGATCTAAACCATGGACTCAACATTAGTCATGAACAACTCATATACTTGTTGCAAAAGTTTTAGTAGTAATCGAAACAAAGGATTCAACGCATACTCCTAGGGGAAGGGTTGGTAGGTATAAACCATCGTGTGATCCCGACCGCCACACAAAGGATGACAATCAATAGACTAATCATCCTCATGCTTCATCACATAGCGGTTCAACATACGTGCATGCTACGGGAATCACTAACTTCAACACAAGTATTTCTAGATCCACAACACCTTACTAGCATAACTTCAATATTTCCACAACCACAACTCAAAACTAATTGAGATGAATCAAACTTCTCTAACTATTCAATGCACATGAAGGTGGAAGTTTTCATATCCCTTTGGATAACTACCCCTTTTGAGACTACTTTCAAAGCATAGATCAACTACCAAGCTATGCACCGCTGTGCTCTAAAAGATATAAGTGAACCACATAGAGCAAAGTCAACTAGCTCAGAAGATATAAGTGAAGCACATGTGAGCTGAATTGTCTACCAAAGGATATAAGTGAAGCTCGACAAAATCATGGTGAGTGCATGTAACTCTCTATAGGTGTGCAGCAAGGATGATTGTGACACAACAAAAATAAAAGACTCCTACGGTACAAGACGCTCCAAGCAAAACACATAACATCTGGTGAATAAAAATATAGCCCCAAGTAACGTTACCGATGGATTGAAGATGAAAGAGGGGATGCCTTCCCGGGGCATCCCCAAGCTTAGGCTTTTACGGCATCCTTGAATCATATTGGGGTGCCTTGGGCATCCCCAAGCTTGAGCTCTTGCCACTCTTTATCTCTTTGTCCATAAGAACTTCACCCAAAACTTGAAAACTTCACAACACGAAACTTAAACATAAACTCGTGATAACATTGGTATAAGAAAGAAAACCACCACTTCCTTAGGTACTGTAGAAAACTTAAATTCTACTTATGTTGATGTTGGATTACTGTATTTTCAATCTTTCATGGCTAATACCCCCCGATACTATCCATAGTTTCATCAAAATAAGCAACCAACACAACAAAAACAGAATTTGTTAACAGCAGACCAGTCTGTAGCAATCTGTATATTTAGTATACTTCTGGTACTTCAAAAATTCTGAAAAATTACGACAGTCTGAAGAATTAGCTAGCAATCAGAAGCAAAAAGAATAAACTCAAAATCTCTTACAGAAAAAAAATGAAAATTCTTTTCGTGAGCAGAAAGTTTCTGTCTTTTCTAGCATGACTAAACGATCATCCCCAAGACTAATCATAACGGCTTTGCTTGGCACAAACACAAAAAGAAACACAAAAAACACAATCATAAAAGAATTATGAAAGTGTGGAAAACACAAAATAGAGAGAAAAAGGATAGATTTGTTGGGTTGCCTCCCAACAAGCGCTTTTGTTTAACGCCCTAGCTAGGCAAAAGGTGATGGAATCACGTATAGTCATCTTTGGTGCTCAAACCATAAGTAGCCCTCATCATAGATTCATAAGGCAATCTTATTTTCTTTCTAGGAAAGTGCTCCATGCCGTTCTTTAAAGGAAATGGAAATCTAATATTCCCTTCCTTCATATGAATGATAGCACCAATAGTCCTTAGGAAAGGTCTACCAAGAATAATGGGACATGAAGGATTGCAATCTATGTCAAGTACAATGAAATCCACGGGTACATAGTTCTTATTTGCAACAATAAGAACATCATCGATCCTTCCCATGGGTTTCTTGACAGTAGAATCCGCAAGATGCAAATTAAGAGAACACTCTTCAATCTCATGAAAACCAAGAATATCACATAAAGACTTTGGAATCGCAGAAACAATAGCACCCAAATCACCTAGAGCGTTGCACTCATAGTTTTTGATCTTGATTTTGATAGTAGGTTCCCACTCATCATGAAGTTTTCTAGGTATAGAGACTTCTAGTTCGAGCTTCTCTTCAAGAGATTTCATCATAGCATCTACGATATGCGCGGTAAAGGCTTTGCTTTGGCTATAAGCATGTGGAGAGTTTGCAATGGATTGCATCAAAGAAATGCATTCAAACAAGGAGAAACTATCATAGTTGAATTCCTTGAAATCCAAAGTGGGAGTTTCATTACTACCCAAAATTTTGATTTCTTCTACTCCACTCTCCACACCTTTATCATCAAGATGGGTGGACTCCGAATCATTGGGGTGTTTTTCAACCAAAGTGGATTCATATCCAGCCCCTTCATCAATAGGTTTGACATGCGAAAACAAAGATTCAAGAGGAGTCACACCAAGCACTTTAAGATCTTCGTGATTTGCATCACAAATTTCAGGTTTAGCTGTCATCTTATTGACTGAGGTGGCCTGCTTGTCAGAAATTTGGCCCACCAATTTTTCAAGGTGAGCGAGCTGAGAATTTAGTGCAAGGAATTCTTTGGCTACGTCATCAACTTCTTTATTCAAACAGGCCATAAAAGAACTTTGCTCTTTTAATTCTCTACGGAAGTAACTATTCTGGTCAAACTGAGAAGACATGAAGCCTTTGACACTAGTTTCAATCTCTTCCAATCTTCTGAAATAGTTTGGTTTGGCCATGAGAAAAGGTCTCTCACGAACAAGCCCAAGAGCGAGCGAGGAAAACGGGCAAAGAAAATGGCAAAAGGCAAAAGGCAAAAGAAAACGGCAAAGGAGAATGGCAAATGAAAACGGCAAATGTGAAGTGGAGGAGAGGAAAACGAGAGGCAACTGGCAAAAAAGTAAATGCAAGAGATGAGTTTGTGAGACCTACTTGGATAGATCTCTCCTTCCCCGGCAACGGCGCCAGAAATACTTCTGCTACTGCAACAAAACAACTTCCAACAGCGCCAGAAACACGTGCTGAGAGGAGTCTGTTCTTGTCTTGATACTCCTCAGCAATGGCACTAGGAATCCTTCTGCTACGGCTATGCCTTTACGGACTTCCTAGGAAAATATGCAAAGGATTTCCCCCGTGGCCTTGGAGCCTTGCGTTGGTGTTCCCTCGAAGCGGAAAGGGTGATGTAGCACAGCGGCGGTAAGTATTTCCCTCAGTTTTGAGAACCAAGGTATCGATCCAGTGAAGGAATATCAAAAGTACCTGCACAAACACAAAAAGCTTGCTCCCAACGCTATGAAGGGGTTGTCAATCCCTTATAGATTGTTTGCCAAGTGAGAACTGAAAGCAACAAAGTAACAAAGCAAAGTAAAAGCGAAAGTGCAAACGATAGGTGTGAATAGACCCGCGGGGCGTAGTGTTCACTAGTGGCTTCTCTCATGAAAGCAAGTAGACGGTGGGTCAACAAATTACTGTCGAGCAATTGATAGAACCGCGCAAAGTCGTGACGTCATCTATGGCAATGATTATATCTATAGGCATCACATCCAAAACAAGTAGACCGATACTTTCTGCATCTACTACTATTACTCCACACGTCGACCGCTATCCAGCATGCATCTAGTGTATTAAGTCCAAAAGAACAGAGTGACGCCTTAAGCAAGATGACATGATGTAGATGGACAATCTCATATCTACAATAAAAGCCCATCTTGTTACCGTTGATGGCAACAACACGATGCGTGCCTTGCTGCCCCTTCTGTCACTGGGAAAGGTCACCACACGGTATGAACCCAAAACCAAGCACTTCTCCCATTGCATGAATCATAGATCTAAATAGACAAACAAAACCCAAGACTCGGAGAGACTTACAAGGATATCAAATCATGCATATAAGAAATCAGCAAAGACTCAAATATATATCATGGATAATCGATCACAAATCCACAATTCATCGGATCTTGACAAACACACCGCCAAATAGGATTACATCGGATAGATCTCCATGAAGATCATGGAGAACTTTGTATTGAAGATCCAAGAGAGAGAAGAAGACATCTAGCTACTAACTACGGACCCGTAGGTCTGAAGTGAACTACTCATGAGTCATTGGAGGGGCGATGATGTTGATGTAGAAGCCCTCCAACTCCAAAGTCCCCTCCAGCAGGGCACCGGGAAGGGTCTCCAAATGAGATCTCACGGAAACGGAAGCTTGCGGCGGCGGAAAAGTGTTTTCGTGGATTCCCACATTTTTTCCTATATTTTAGGGAATATATAGGCGAAGGAGCTAGGTCAGGGGGGCGCCAGGGAGGCCACAAGCCTGCTAGCCGCCCCCCCTGGTGGCGGCTATAAGGCTTGTGGGCCCCTTGTAGCTCTCCTGCCTTGGCCCTCAAGCCCCCTGATCTTCTTCCGTTTGGGAAAAATTTATTTTGGGGATTTTATTCCGTTTGGACTCCGTTCCAAAATCAGATCTGAAAAGAGCCAAAAACACAGAAAAAACAGGAACTGGCACTTGGCACTTAATTAATAAGTTAGTCCCAAAAAGATATAAAAGGTACATAAAACATCCAAAGATGACAAGATAACAACATGAAACCATAAAAAATTATAGGTACGTTTGAGACGTATCAAGCAGCAGCACGGAAGCCGAGCGAGAGGGAATCCACCTCCACCGCCGACTGCGGGAGGCCCGCGCCTCCGGCACCACCGCGGTCACCGACCGGACATGGCACCAAGGTATATCAGGCCACCCGAGGCCCGAAACGGCCCCGCTAAGCCCCACCGGCCATGATCAGTAGGTTGGAATCGGCGCTGCGAGCACCCAGCCGCTCGTCATCGCTCCCCGCCTCCCGGAAGTCACGTCGTGGACCTGCTCCGTCGTTGGCCTGCCGAGGCCGAGATGGGAACTACACGGCCTAGATCTAGGTCGGTTAGTCGCCGCAAGGTCGTGCCGTAGCATCACCCTAACGTCAACGACGATGTCACCGCCCAGCCATCTGCTCACGCCACGCCGGGAAGCCTTGTCGCCACACAGACCGTTGTCGCCTAGGAGCACCCCCGAGTGCAGCTTCACCCCGCACTAGAGAGCCACCAGGAAGGGAAGGTCAGCAGGCCGCTCCCACTAGCGACCCCGGAGCCAGGCCGGCCACGGGTGCCAACGACGACGACGAAGAGGAGGGGGAGGGGGCTGGAGGAAAGGAAGGCTGGCGCGCGGCCGCTCGCTCGCGGGGGCGACGCAGTCGCAGGAGAGGGGAGAGAACACGCGTTTGAAGGATTCTAGTGGGCCCCAAGGGCGAGATAAAAACGAGCCCGACGTAGCATGCATCGGCCGTTCCACAAAATACTTCCCCTCTTTGCTTCGGAGTTGGAAGAGACCTTTTATTCCGCGTATTAAGCGTCAGTTGGTGCCACAACGCACATCAGCGTGCGGACATGTGACAAACCATGACTCATCCCATTTGCTCGGGTGCATGACTCACCATGTTTGTACTCATCTATCGTTCGTCTTTAGTTTCACTAGTAAGCTTGCACATGAAGTGCACGTCTCATTCGAGTTAAAAACATTGAATATGAAAATATTTAATTTTCAATCCACATATAGACATATAGCTACTTTTAATTCCACCAATGATTTGTAACATCTTCCATATACTATGACAGTTTAAATCATGGTAGGATTGAGTACTTCGCAGATTGTGAACTTGTCTAAAGCTTATACTGAGATAAAACCAATTGACGTAAATTTCTCTCATGATGAGTTAATGCATTTAATATCATATGCTTATAGGTGGATACAAGATCAACAACAAAGGAAACCTACCCTACCCCTTACTGGTCTTATGCACACATATCAGCTCTTCAAATTCCGCATTTCACTATCATCTATCATATCATAATATTTGTTTCTCATTTACAGTACAATCTAAACACCATGAAGAAAGAGATAATGCCAAGGCAAAAATTATTTGTATCTTACATGGCTTGGCTCGTTACGGGGCTACTTCCTTTCAGCTCGAATCCATGGGCAGGACAGGTGCTAAGTCAACCAATTCATCAATTAAAACTTCTATTTTCATGTGCTTGCACAAAATGCATCTCGAGAGATCTTTCCATGCTAGAATGGAAAATGGACCACACAACTGTATTTTAACACAAGGCAAAGGTAAGAAATTATTAAGATATAATTTAATTAGGCATTTCGAACCAAATCAGACCTAGTTTTGTACATTCTTAGTGTCGCTAGAGCAATGAGTACAGTTTGTGAGTTGAACTTTGTGCCATATATCACAAATTAGAGACATCTGGTAGAAACTTTTAGTCCGGCAGGTTGTTATATGCCAAACCCTTTTGGCATACCACGGTACGTTCTCAATTATATAATTTTTTATCGAACCAAACTTACACAAGGTATTACCATTGTTTTCGTTATGGATGAAAATAAAGGTCTCCACTAAAAATTGAATTGACAAACTTCCTATAGTTATCATCGAGTTATCTAAGAAAAACCATATCGAAAAGCTCAGCATTTGAAGAATGCCTCGAAAAATATATGTTTGCCTAAACCACAATTCATGTTGCTACCTAAAATTCTGCAATGCATACTTCTATGTTTTGTATTGTGTAGACTCGAACTTACCAGTGATCATTAAGGGCAACCGAAAAAGGAAACGATAAAAGTTGAAAGTATGCATTCAAAATATAAGGAAGCCATCCCTTACTCTACAACCAGGGGGTTACTCAGAGCATTATCAATAGTTTCGTTACTGTATTAAGAAAACATCAAGATATGAAATCAGCATCAATTCTGCCCTGATGTGTAAAGCATTTGACATCATCCTACTTGGTCATACCATTCATTAATCAACTATAAATAAGCACAACTATAGAAATTACATAAGAAATAAGGCTGCAAAATAAAAAACATATTTCCATCAAGCAATCCTTTCAAGGGAATAAGAGAAGTAAAATAACTGATGCAGTCGGTTCATACGCACAATTTTTGAATTAATGTGAATGGACAACTGGACCTTAATGTGTTACCACTAGATGATGCAAAAAAAAATATCCCAACCATCTGCAAGATTTAGGTTACAAACAAACATAAGTTCTAATGCATTTTAAAAACCTTAGACTATAGCGAGCCCACTCACAACGTCGGCTCTATGCTTGTGGATTGTGGCAGGTTACCAAGCACTACAACACCTCCTAGCGTCACCACATGCCTTATCAAATTTTGGTCTGAAGTGAATTTGCTTGTTGGTGCAGTTTTTGGTTGTAATATTCTTTGCCATTGGTTGAACAAACACCACCTCAAATTATGATTTAAGAAGCGGTCATTTAACACCACAATATCCCAAGTAGCCGACATATTCTTAAGCTTCTGTACAAGCTATGCTAATAAATAACCCATCTAGAGTTGTGTGAGAAGAATTATTGATTTAAGATTGCAGCAAAAACATCAGCACGTCGTACATTGTTTGCATAATGTACCCATATGTTCTTTCTATCAAGCACATGAAACATTGGGAGCTTGGTCAAACCACTTCTCAACCTCTTGAATATATATTGCGAGCTTGGTCATCCAATAAGGAAACGTATTAAGCTGACAATTGATTGAAGATGCAAATAGTTGAATTGAATTGAAGAGAAAAGACAAAGCAAGGTGTCTCACGGGAGGATTCAGTACACGTATGCAGTATGCAGAAACAGTAACCCCAACAATAGGGCAGCCAGCAACCCCAGCAACGCCGATGTTCGTGACAGCTGTCAACCCAAGGTAGGCAGTAGCTCAACCCCAGCGCCTGAGGCCCATGCGTCGGTAGTCCTTGGCCGAGGCGTCTTGAAAGGACGTGCGTTTCTAACATAGATTATAGTGGAATGTCCAAAGAATTCTCCAACTTCTTGAAACTATGCTTGTCCTCACACCCTCTTTCAGTGGCGGCAGTGAGGTTATAAGAGTCTGAATCTCATGCGACAAGAAAGGACATGAGTTTCTAACTGGTAGACAGAGTGAGCTGAATGTGCATGTATTTGAAAGAGAAATCTTGAGATGGAAGCTGCAATTTCTTTTTCAGTGACTCTACTTCGTGATCTTTTTAAGCAAGATGATATTCCTATTCGTACAAAAAACAACTTAAGGAACCTAAAACATCGAGCCCCACTTAGGAAGAAGATGATATTTTTATGCAGAAAATAATTTACGCGAGACCTAAACATTGAGCCTCACATTTTGCCACAGAGTTTCAGATCCATGGTTCGTGGAGACACATGTGCATCACATCAAGCAACCATTTAATTTCCCCTTGTTGTAATGTAAGGAAGATTAGAGAGAGAGAGAAGAAAAAAGGAGGAACCAGCGGAAGGTGAGTTATCGCAGGCAGGTCCTCCATCCGGAAGGACGGCCCGTCGCTCATGACGATGCCGTCGTGGTTCTCGGATTTACCCGGCTTGCCTCCCGCCACATCTTCCATGGGCTGCTGTAGTGAGGGAGGTTTCATGGGTTAGTTAATGGTGAAAGGAATTTTGCGGAGTGAATTGCAAAAAACAACCACATTTGAAGTTTGCATCCGGAATTGCCACCACATTGCCTACGCGTTGCAAAAATCTACCGATTTCCTATTAAATTTTTGCAATAAACACAAATGACTGATTTGTGGCCACTAAGTGGATTTTTGATGCTGTTGGCCCACCTGTCGGGTGCCACCACGGACGGCTGAGACGGCGCGGGGTTGACGACCGTTACCCCGACGCTCGAGTGAATTGCAAAAAACCACCACATTTGAAGTTTGCATACGGATTTTCCACCACACGGCCTACGCGTTGCAAAAATCTACCGATTTCCTTTCAATTTTTTGCAGTAAACACAAATGACCGATTTGCTTGTTGGCAACTAAATTGTATCAATGTGAAGTGTAAGTTGTAGTGTAAGTTCACTGAAATGCATTATTTGTTGACTAAAATGCTAGTTGAGAGAAATGCAGTGTTTGTAGTTAATAGTTGACAGATGCTAGTTGACAGAAATGCATCTGTGTCTTTATGATTTAGTTATAGTTGTTGGGGAACGTTGCATGGGAAACAAAAAATTTCCTACACACATGAAGACCTATCATGGTGACCTTCATCTATGAGAGGGAGGTTGGATCCACATACCCTTGTAGATCGCTAAGCGGAAGCGTTAATAAACGCGGTTGATATAGTGGTACGTCTTCACGATCCGTCCCTCGAACTGTCCCACGATCCGTTCTGATCAAGTGCCGAACGGACGGCACATTCGCGTCCCGCCATCAAGGTTGTCGCGCTATCTATGCTATTACTACTAAAGCTACAACCTAGCAACATAGTAAACGCATCTGCAAGAACAAGCGTTAGTTTAAAGACAACCCTATGGCTCCTGTCAGTTGCCGTAGCATCGACGTCCAAGTTGATGTTTAACTATTACAACATGATTATCTCATACATCCAATAAATCACATCATGTCTTTGTCCATATCACATCACAAGCATACCCTGCAAAAACAAGTTAGACGTCCTCTAATTTGTTGTTGCATGTTTTACGTGGCTGCTATGGGTATCTAGTATGATCGCATCTTACTTACGCAAAACCACAACGGAGATGTGAAAATTGCTATTTAACCTTTCTCCAAGGACCGCCTCGGTCCAATCCAATTCAACTAAAGTTGAAGAAACATGCACCCACCGGTCTCTCGTAAGCGTACGACTAAGGTTGGTCCAGGCCGCTTCAATCCAACAATACCGCTGAATCGAGAAAAGACTAAGGAGGGCCGTGCTACGTCGACAGAAACCTTCTGTTGTCTCTTGAGCTTGCGTTGGTTCCCTTGAAGAGGAAAGGGTGATGCAGCACAGGAGCAGTAAGTATGTCCCTCAGTTTGAGAACCAAGGTATCAATCCAGTAGGAGAATCTCGTCAAGTCCAGAGTACCTGCACAAACACAAAGAGCTTGCACCCAACGCTAAAAGGGGTTGTCAATCCCTTCAAGATTGATTGCAAAGTGAGATCTGAAGGCGGAAAGTGAAACAAAGAAAAAGTGTAAGACTGAAAATATGGTGTAGAGTAGGCCCGGGGGCCATAGTGTTCACTAGAGGCTTCTCTCAAAATAGCAAATATCACGGTGGGTGAACAAATTACTGTCGAGCAATTGATAGAACCGCGCAAAGTCATGACAATATCTAAGGCAATGATCATACATATAGGCATCACATCCGAGATTCTGCATCTACTACTATTACTCAACACATCGACCGCTATCCAGCATGCATCTAGTGTATTGAGTTCATGACGAACAGAGTAACACCTTAAGCAAGATGACATGATGTAGAGGGATAAACTCAAACCAGTGATGAAAACCCCATCTTTTTACCCTTGATGGCAACAACACGATGCGTGCCTCGCTACTCCTTCTGTCACTGGGTGAGGTCACCGCACAGTATGAACCCAAAACCAAGCACTTCTCTCATTGAAAGAATCATAGATCTAGTTGGACAAACAAAACGCACAACTCGAAGAGAATTACAAGGATATGAAATCATGCATAAGAGAGATCAGAAGAAACTCAAATAAGATTCATAGACAATCTGATCATAAATCCACAATTCATCGGATCTCGACAAACACATCGCAAAAGAAGATTACATTGGATAGATCTCCATGAAGATCATGGAGAACTTTGTATTGAAGATCCAAGAGAGAGAAGAAGCCATCTAGCTACTAGCTATGGACCCGTAGGTCTATGGTGAACTACTCACGCATCATCGGAGAGGTCATGGTGTTGATGAAGAAGCCCTCCGTATCTGAATCCCCCTCCGGCAGGGCACCAGAACGTGCCCCAGATGGGATCTTGCGGAGACAGAAGCTTGCGGCGGCGGAAAAATACTTTCGATGATCTCCTAATTTTTTCTGGGATTTTAGGGAATTTATAGGCGAAAGACCTAGGGCAGAGGAGGCCCAAGGAGCCCACAAGCCTGGGAGGCACGCCCCCCTGGCCGCGGCTAGGGGGCTTGTGGGGTCCCTGGTGGCCCCCTGCCCTGATTCTCAGGCTTCCCGATCTTTTTTGTTTCAGAAAAAATATTTTTGGCAGTTTCGTTCCGTTTGGACTCCGTTTAAAATCCTCCTCTGAAAGGGGTCAAACACATGGAAAAACAGGAACTAGCACTTGGCACTGAGTTAATAAGTTAGTCCCAAAAAATATATAAAAGGCATACAAAACATCCAAAGTTTGACAAGATAATAGCATGAAACCATCAAAAATTATAGATACGTTGGAGACGTATCAAGCATCCCCAAGCTTAACTCCCGCTCGTCCTCGAGTAGGGAAGTGATAAAGAATGAACTTTTGATGTGGAATGCTACCTAGCATAGTTGTCATTTGCAACTTCTTTCATGTGACATGAATGTTCAGATCCGTAAGATTCAAAACAATAGTTTGCTATTGACATGAAAACAATAATACTTCAAGCAAACTAGCAAGGTAATCATGAACTTTCAAAATAACAAGGCCAAAGAAAGTTATCCCTAGAAAATCATATAGTCCGGCTATGCTCCATCATCCTCACACAACTAATGTAAATCATGCACAATCCCGGTATTGTCCAAGTAATTGTTTTCGCACTCTTACTTTCTCAAACTTTTTATAACTATCACGCAATACATTAGTGTGAGCCATGGATATAGCACTATAGGTGGAATAGAGTGTGGTGGTGTTTGTGAGACAAAAAGGAGGAGATGGTCACATTGACTCCGCATATCAAAGGGCTATGGAGATGCCAATTAATAGATATCAATGTGAATGAGTAGGGATTGCCATAAAAAGGAGAACTAGTGGGTGTGCATCCAACTTGCTTGCTCACGAAGACCTAGGGCAATTTGAGGAAGCCCATCATTGGACTATACAAGCCAAGTTATATAATAAAGATTCCCACTAGCATATGGTGGTGACGAAACGAGAGGCTCTCAATCATGAAGAACATGGTGCTATTACGAAGCACAAGTGTGGAAAAAGATAGTAGCATTGTCCCTTCTCTCTTTGGGGGGGGGATCTTAGGCCTCTTTTTTCTCTTTTTTATATTTTATTTGGGATCTTTTGGCCTCTTTTTATTTATTTATTTCCTCACATGTTACATCCCTGGAACCCTAACCAAAGTATAGCATTGTGCTCATATCTTCTTTGCATTGCATCCAAGAAAATTGCAACAAGATCAAAGCAAGTGGTGAAGCAAAACTCAAAAACCCTAGCCACTTCTCAATTTAAAGGAATTTCCAAACTTGTTAAAATCAATGAACCCAAAATGGCCTCAAGAAAAGTTCAACTTTTCTGATAATTCCTGAAAGCAAATAAGCAGTGAAGAAAACTATTTTCATAACCCATTTGGCATTTTATTTAAATGCAAAAAGCCACTGGATTCAAGTTTAAATTTGAATTCAAAAACTTTAAGTTTTCAAAAATGTTGAAAACTTCAGGAATGGTTGGATATATTCTGGTGTGTTCAAATAATTTTATAAACTATTTTGGGGCTGAAATAAATAGCAAATCAAAATAATTAGCAAACCAGAAAACAAAACAGAAAAAATGAAAAGGAGCTTACCTGTCGCCCTGAGGAGGCCCAGCCCACCAGGGGCAGGGGCGTCTTCTTCCTCCTGCCTTCTGGCAGAGGAGCGAACGCCCACGGCGGCTCCTCCACCTCCTGCTTTGCCGTGGCACGCTCTGGTGCTCCCCAGGACAGCGCGACAACGGGGATAACCTCCCCGAGCACGTCCCTATCCATCCCCGCTACCCATTCCTCCCCTCTCCTCTCGGTTCCTTCCTCTCCTCCTGCTGCCATTAACAGGAGCTCGAGCTCGAGCTCCCCGAGCCCTCTAGCCACAGGATCTCCCCCCCCCCCCCGCCCCCCGAGTGCTCCATTCGCTCTGCCTCGACGAGATGGTCATCCTTGCAGAAGCAGAAGGTCCCCCGAGCCCTGCAACGCCCACAGCACCGTCGTCTTCAAGCTTCGGCCGTTGGTGAGCTTCATTCGATTCGTCGCCCACAGCGCCTCCCCGAGCCGTCTAAGCCTTCCACTGCACTCCCGGTGAGCCTAGCAAGCTTTCCCCCAAGTTTCCCCCCTTCGATCTCTTCCTCTAGCCCTGATTCCACCGGAGCCCGACGAGATCCGCCGCGGGAGCTCGTCGCCGGTAGCTCTCCGGTGAACGGCTCGTCCTTCTGAGGCCACCATTAGCTTCAGGCCGTCGAGTAGATGTCGTAGGTGCTTAGCCCTGTGCCTAACTCCTTCGGATTCGACTAGCCCGACGATGCCCGACCTTCGGCCGCCGCCAAGCTCGTCGCCGGCGTCATCTCCGGCCAGATCAGCCCCGGCTAAGTGCAAAAATGAACCTGCGGGAGACGTGTCGTTCCTCTGGTGCACTCCGCACAGAGTTTGGCCGCCCGTGCACCGTTTCCGAGCCCCTCCGCCATTCTGGTGGTCGCCGGAGACTCACCGCCGGCGAGGACGACCTCGCCGCCGGTGGATCTCAGCTGGCCTAAGCCACTAACGCGTGGGGCCAGCCTCTGGATGATTTTAGTTAATAAAAATAAAATTAATTAAACTAATAAGTCACTGACATGTGGGTCCAGTGCTGTTAATTAGCTAATTAAGTTTAAATCTAATCCAAAACTGACCAGAGTCACTCACCAGTGGGTCCCACTGGTCAGGTTTGACTTTCAGCGGCCAGTTGGACCTGCTGATGCAATGCTGACACAATAAGTAGCTTTTCTGTTTAAAAAGAATTCCAGAAAATGCCCAAAACTTCTAAAAATCATAGAAATTAATCTGTAACTCCAATGAAAATAATTTATATATGAAAAAGTATCAAAAAATCCAAGAAATCTAAATATGTCATTTTCAAACATGTTTGAAAATGTTATTGGACCAAACATGTAAAATGATGAATAGGTTAAATTTAATAAATGCTTTGGAGTTGGAATTTGAAAATCATTTGAATTCCATTTCAAATGCTATGATCAAACATTGTCCAATTACAACCAGCAACTTAACATATCATTCCATGCATGTTAAAAACAAGCTGATCTGAGCATCAGGTCGAATCAATTAAAACGGTATTCGAGAATACCTCGTTTGAAGTGATATCTGAATCTGATTCAAATCAACTTCAAACTTAATAAATGATAGTTATATTAGCATACCACCATGCATCTTCATGCCATGCTCATGCATCATTTTGTTGCATATGATTGTTATTGATTGATGTCATTTCTATCGGTAGGCTCCGCTCCTCCGGATTCCACCGAATATCCGACTGACGGATATTGTCCCTCCTGTGAGCAACAAGGCAAGCAACCATTTTGATCATCCCGATAAATCCCATGTTCTCGCTCCTGCACTTACTAATTGCATTAGGATCAAATGCTTCAAATGCTTTTGCCACGTTAGTTGAACCCACTTCCTTTGCATGACCTGTCTTTGTCACAGTAAATAGTTGAACCTTGCAACCTAGCATACCTGGTAGATGCGTGAGCCATGATGTGCCTTATCCTGCTATGCATGCTATGCTTAGAGTTGTGTATGGTCTGTCATCTGGGAGATGAACAGAATTGTGAGAATGTGTTCAGTAAGTAAAGGTTGTGTGTTGAACCTGATTTGGTAAAGGTACCGGTGAAAGGCTATGTAGGAGTACATGGCGGGTTGTTTCATTGGAACCGTCCTTAGGAACTGAGTTCCGTGTATGTAATCCAAGACGAGATACTACCACATGCTGGGCCCTGAAATATGACCCCGCTCGACTTATTAATTGCCTAGTACTCGGTCCAGGAGTTGCAAGTAGTTTCTGGTGTTTATAGTCATGCTGGAGGCCGTGCATAGCGCTGACCTGAGAGGTGGGCTGTGATGCGGTAGGCAGTGGCACGATGTACCAAGTGGCACCCGGATGGTGGTCTTGGGAACCCTGCGCACATCGTTTGGGGCCGTGGCGGAAACCTCGGTTGGACTTCCGTGTGGGTTACCCTCAGATAGGCGATAGACCTGGACTAAGTATTAGTGTGGTTAACGGTCGTGGCCGACTCCCTCGCTGGGCTTCCGCTTGAAGGTTGCCGAGGTGCATGACGTGCACATGGCGATAAGTGGCGAGAGCGTGTGTGAAGAAGTACACCCCTGCAGGGTTATGATCTATTCGTATAGCCGCGTCCGCGGATATGGACTACTTGGAGACATATGTTGTTCATAGATAACTTTAATGGCTACTCATAAAATTGTCAAGATAAGCGTGAGTGTCGTGGACGGCATTTCCGTATGGAGACGGAATGATTCCACGATGGAGTATTGTTGTGGTGTTAGTGGACTCGTGTGCGAGAAATCAAGTTGTCAAAATTATTTAAAAATGCAAGTTGTCTAGCCACAAGTCAAATGCTAGCTTTCCGCATGAAACCCCACAATTCCTTATTGATACATTGCATGAGTAGATAGTTATCCTAAAGTCTTGCTGAGTACTCATGTACTCATGTTTGCTTAATAATTTGTTGCAGAGGTTGTTAATGACCCTAATGGAGGGTTCTTCCTAGACATCGACGACGACGAGTAGTTGGTATCCCAGCTACGATCTGGCCCTAGGGTGGGTTTGTAGTATAGTCAGGCCATGTGCCTTCTAGTTTCATATTTGTACTCAGACAGTTTATCTACTTCCGCTGGCTTGTAACTTGAATGACTGTTATGATGGGTCGTGAGACCCCTACTGTGTAATATTATGTGTGTGGCTCTTCCGAGCCTTTTAAATAAAGCTTGTATGTTTATGGTTATGTTGTGATGCCATCGATGTATCTATACATATTGGTCTGCCATGCGTACGTGTGTCGTACTGATATGTATGGGGTTCGATTACCTAGTCGTAGGCTTTAGTAGCATTCCTTACAGGGAAATGCCCCTTTGTGATCCAACGAGCCATGGTAGTTCGCTACTGCTCCGGACACATTGGTTGACCGGCATGTGTCCTTAGCTGCTGTGTCTGTCCCCAATGGGGAAATGTCACGCGATGTAATGGAGTCCTTGTAGCTTGCTACGACTCGTCTACATTCGCTGGTGACCGACACCTGCTTTGTTGGGTCATGTATGCCTGTCCCTGTGTGGAACTGCCACTTTGGTTTATGACTAGACATGTCGATCCGGGTTCTTTGTCATTGGATTGCTAGCGACACAATTGCATATGCGAGTCAAAAGGCGCAAACGGTCCCGACTAAGGTAAGGCTGCAGCCGTGGGGATAACCGTATGTGAGACCGCAAAGAGATGCGATGTGTTACAGGCTGGATTCCTATGGCTTAGGATCGGGGTCCCGACATCACATGGGACAATGCTCTAATAATGATGATCATCACACTTTTATTTACTCACATCTCAAAGCTTAGAAATGACTCTATAGGAAATGCCTCCGGCAGTGTACCGGGATGTGCAACGATCTAGCTTGGCATATGACGTTGAAACATCTCGCTAGCTATCTTACGATCATGCAATGGCAATATGAGAGTGACGGCACAAGTCATGAGACGGAACGGTGGGAGTTGCATGGCAATATATCTCGGAATGGCTATGAAAATGCCATAGTAGCTAGGTATGGTGGCTGTTTTGAGGAAGGCATATGGTGGGTTTGTGCATCGGCGAGAATTGCGCGGCACTAGAGAGGCTAGCAATGGTGGAAGGTGAAAGTGCATCTATACCATGGACTCACATTAGTCATGAAGAACTCACATACTTGTTGCAAAAGTTTTTATTAGTAATCGAAACAAAGTGCTAAACGCATACTCCTAGGGGAAGGGTTGGTAGGTGTTAACCATCCCGCGATCCCGACCACAACACAAAGGATGACAATCAATAAATCAATTATGCTCTGACTTCCTAACGTAGCGGTTCACCATACGTGCATGCTACGGGAATCACTAACTTCAACACAAGTATTTCTAGATTCACAACACCCTACTAACATAACTCTTAATATTACCAAATCCACGTCTCAAAACTAATTGAGAGGAATCAAAACTTCTCTTTCTACTCAATGCACATGAAGATGGAGGTTTTTGTATCCTCTTTGGGTACCTATCACATTTGGTACTACTTTCATAGCATAAGCCAACTACCAAGTCATGCACCGCCGTGCTCTAAAAGATCTAAGTGAAGCACAAAGAGCAAAACTATGTAGCTCAAAAGATATAAGTGAAGCACAATGAGCATTCTAGCAAAATCACGATGAGTGCATGTCTCTCTGTAAAGGTGTGCAGCAAGGATGATTGTGACACAACAAAAAGAAAAGACTCCTAAGATACAAGACGCTGCAAGAAAAACACATATCATGTGGTGAATAAAAATATAGCTCCAAGTAACGTTACCGATGGATTGAAGACGAAAGAGGGGATGCCTTCCCGGGGCATCCCCAAGCTTAGGCTTTTTGGTGTCCTTGAATTTGGCTTGGGATGCCTTGGGCATCCCCAAGCTTGAGCTCTTTCCACTCCTTATCTCTTTGTCCATGATAACATCACCCAAAACTTGAAAACTTCACAACACAAAACTTAAACAGAAACTCGTGATAACATTAGCACAAGAAAACAAACTACCACCACTTTAGGTACTGTAGCAATGTTGATTTCTATTTATATTGGTGTTGGGCTACTGTATTCTCACTTTTCCATGGCTAGTACCCCCCCCCCCTCGATACTAACCATAGTTTCATCGAAACAAGCAACCAACTCAACAAAAACAGAATCTGTCAAAAATAGACCAGTCTGTTACAATCTGTATACTTCGTATACTTCTGGTATCTCAAAAATTCTGAAAAATTACGAATGCCTGGGAAAAAGGCATATCAACCATCAGAAAAAACAATCAACTCAAAATATATTTCTTAATAAAAATGAAAAATCATCTCGTGAGCGAAAAGTTTTTGTCTTTTTCCAGCAGGATCAAACAACCATTACCAAGACTAGTCATAAAGGTTTTGCTTGGCTCAAACACAAAAAGAAACACAAAAGGCGCAATCATAACAGAATTATGATAGTGTGGACACAACAAAATAGAAAGAAAAATAAATAAATTCATTGGGTTGCCTCCCAACGAGCGCTATTGTTTAACGCCTTTAGCTAGGCATAAGGCGATAGAATCACGTATCGTCCTCTTTGGTGCTCAAACCATAAGTGGCCCTCATCATGGATTCATAAGGAAATATTATTTTCTTTCTAGGAAACTGCTCCATGCCCTTCTTTAAAGGAAACTGAAATCTAATATTCCCTTCCTTCATATCGATGATGGCACCGATAGTCCTTAGGAAAGGTCTACCAAGAATAATAGGGCATGTAGGATTGCAATCAATGTCAAGCACAATGAAATCCACTGGTACATAGTTCCTATTTGCAATAATAAGAACATCATTGATCCTTCCCATGGGTTTCTTGACAGTAGAATCCGCAAGATGAAGAGAACACTCTTCAATCTCATTAAAACCCAGAACATCACATAAAGACTTTGGAATCGTGGTAACACTAGCACCCAAATCACACAAAGCATTGCATTCATAGTTTTGATTTTGATTTTGATAGTAGGTTCCCACTCATCATGAAGCTTTCTAGGGATAGAGACTTCCAATTCAAGTTTCTCTTCAAGAGATTTTATCATAGCTTCGACGATATGATCGGTGAAGGCCTTGTTTTGGCTATAAGCGTGTGGAGAGTTTAGCATGGACTGCATCAAGGAAATGCATTCAATCAAGGAAAAACTATCATAATTGAATCCCTTGAAATCCAAAGTAGTAAATTCATTACTACTCAAAGTTTTAATATCTTCTACTCCACTTTCAATGCTTTTAGCATCAAGATAGATGGACTCCGAATCATTGGGGCGTTTTTCAACCAAAGTGGATTCATATCCAGCCCCATCATCATTGGGTTTGACACAAGAAAACAAAGATTCAATGGGAATCACACCAAGCACTTTAAGATCTCCGTGATTCTTATCACGAGAACACACCTTTTTAAGCCATTCATGTCTAGCACGAATTTGGGCGGTTCTTTCTTTGCTCTCAATAATGGAAACACGCATAGCTTTCAAAGTTTCATCCATATTGATCTTGGGAGGAGCACATCTAACTTTCAAAGTATCAATATCACTAGACATTCTATCAACGCTCTTAGCCAAATCGTCAATTTTGAGTAGTTTTTCCTCTATGGACGCACTGAAGATTTTTTGCGAGTTGATAAACTCTTTGATATTATTATCTAGATCAGAGGGTAATATATTGTAATTTCCATGAGTATTGTTGTAGGAGTTGCCAAGTTATTAGAGGAGTTACAAGGAAAAGGCCTAGGAACATAGTTTCCTCTAAAAGCATTGTTGTTGACAAAATTATTCCTACCAACAAAATTAACGTCCAAGCTAGCGTTGCTACTCTCAATCAAGGAAGAGAAGGGCATATCATTAGGATCTAAAGGAGCACTTCTACTAGCAAAAAATTCATTAACTCATCCATCTTAGCACTCAACGAGTTAATTTCTTCTATAGTGTGTACCTTCTTACTAGTAGGTGACCTTTTAGTGTGCCACTGAGAGTAGTTCATCATGATATTGTCTAGGAGTTTCGTGGCTTCTCCTAACGCGATTTCCATGAACGTTCCATCGAAGGCGAAGTCCAAGATATTTCTAGAAGCGAAATTCAAACCAGCGTAAAAGATTTGTATAATCATCCAAATACTCAAGCCATGAGCGGGACAATTTGTAATCATCAATTTCATTCTCTCCCAAGATTGTGCAACATGTTCATGATCAAGTTGCTTAAAATTCATGATATCATTACGGAGAGAGATAATCTTAGCCGGCGGAAAATACTTGGATATATAAGCATCTTTGCACTTGTCCCACGAATCGATACTATTTTTGGGCAAAGACAAAAACCAAGTTTTTGCACTATCTCGCAACGAGAAAGGAAAAATATTCAATTTAATCACATCATTATCCACATCTTTCTTCTTTTGCATATCGCAAAGCTCTATGAAGGTATTAAGATGGGATGCGGCATCTTCACTAGGAAGGCCGGAAAATTGCTCTTTCATAACAAGATTCAGCAAAGCGGCATTGATTTCGTATGACTCTGCACTAGTGGCGGGAGCAATCGGAGTACTAATAAAATAATTATTATTAGTATTCGAGAAGTCACAAAGTTTGGTGTTTTCAGTCATGGTGACTTCGGCAAGCAAGCAAGCACACAAGCAAACAAAGAGCAAGCGAGAAAAAGGGCGAACAAAAAGGCAAACGAAAAAGGCAAATTGGTGAAGTGGGGGAGAGGAAAATGAGAGGCAACTGGCAAACAAAGTAAATGCAAGAGATGAGTTTGCGACACTTACTTGGATGAGTTCTTGACTTGATCCTCCCCGGCAACGGTGCCAAAAATCCTTCTGCTACATCGACAGAAACCTTTTGTCGTCTCTTGAGCTTGCGTTGGTTTTCCCTTGAAGAGGAAAGGGTGATGCAGCACAGGAGCAGTAAGTATTTCCCTCAGTTTGAGAACCAAGGTATCAATCCAGTAGGAGAATCTCGTCAAGTCCAGAGTACCTGCACAAACACAAAGAGCTCGCACCCAACGCTAAAAGGGGTTGTCAATCCCTTCAAGATTGATTGCAAAGTGAGATCTGAAGGCGGAAAGTGAAACAAAGAAAAAGTGTGAGGCTGAAAATATGGTGTGGAGTAGACCCGGGGGCCATAGCGTTCACTAGAGGCTTCTCTCAAAATAGCAAATATCACGGTGGGTGAACAAATTACTGTCGAGCAATTGATAGAACCGCGCAAAGTCATGACGATATCTAAGGCAATGATCATACATATAGGCATCACGTCCGAGACAAGTAGACCGATACTTTCTGCATCTACTACTATTACTCCACACATCGACCGCTATCCAGCATGCATCTAGTGTATTGAGTTCATGACGAACAGAGTAACGCCTTAAGCAAGATGACATGATGTAGAGGGATAAACTCAAACCAATGATGAAAACCCCATCTTTTTACCCTTGATGGCAACAACACGATGCGTGCCTTGCTACCCCTTCTGTCACTGGGTGAGGTCACCGCACGGTATGAACCCAAAACCAAGCACTTCTCCCATTGCAAGAATCATAGATCTAGTTGGCCAAACAAAACCCACAACTCGAAGAGAATTACAAGGATATGAAATCATGCATAAGAGAGATCAGAAGAAACTCAAATAAGATTCATAGATAATCTGATCATAAATCCACAATTCATCGGATCTCGACAAACACACCGCAAAAGAAGATTACATCACATAGATCTCCATGAAGATCATGGAGAACTTTGTATTGAAGATCCAAGAGAGAGAGAAGAAGCCATCTAGCTACTAGCTATGGACCCGTATGTCTATGGTGAACTACTCACGCATGATCGGAGAGGTCATGGTGTTGATGAAGAAGCCCTCTGTATCCGAATCCCCCTCCGGCAGGGTACCAGAATGTGCCCCAGACGGGATCTTGCAGAGGCTGAAGCTTGTGGCGACGGAAAAGTACTTTCGATGATCTCCTGATTTTTTCTGGGATTTTAGGGAATTAATAGGCGAAAGACCTATGGCAGAGGAGGCCCAGGGAGCCCACAAGCCTGGGAGGCACGACCCCCCTTGGCCATGGCTAGGGGGCTTGTGGGGTCCCTGGTGGCCCCCTGCCCTGATTCTCAGGCTTCCCGATCTTTTTCTGTTTCGGAAAAAATCTTTTTGACAGTTTTGTTCCGTTTGGACTCCGTTTAAAATCCACCTCTGAAAGGGGTCAAAAACATGGAAAAAAACAGGAACTGGCACTTGGCACTGAGTTAATAAGTTAGTCCCAAAAAATATATAAAAGGCATACAAAACATCCAAAGTTTGACAAGATAATAGCATGAAACCATCAAAAATTATAGATACGTTGGAGACGTATCAGGCAGCAAATCGAACATCAACGCCCACAAAAACTTTTGTGTTCTACTCGAGATTACATCTACGCATGAACCTAGCTCATGATGCCACTGTTGGGGAACATTGCATGGGAAACAAAAAATTTCCTACGCACACGAAGACCTATCATGATGATGTTCATCTACGAGAGGGAGATTGGATCCACATACCCTTGTAGATCGCTAAGCGGAAGTGTTAATAAACGCGGTTGATGTAGAGGTACGTCTTCATGATCCGTCCCTCAAACCATCCCCCGATCCGTCCCATGAACCGTCTCGAGATCCATCCCACGATCCATTCCGATCAAGTGCCGAACGGACGGCACCTCCGCGTCACGCACACGTACAACTTGATGACGATCTCCGCCTTATTGATCCAACAAGAGAGACGGGGAAGTAGATGAGTTCTCCGGCAGCGTGACGGCGCGCCGGTGATGGTGATGATCTATTCCTGCAGGTCTCCGCCCGAGCTTCGCAGAAATCCGATCTAGAGGAAGAACTACGAGGTATAGGTTTGAGTTGCACGTGGCAAAGTTGTGTCTCGAAAACCCTAAAACCTCTAGTATATATAGGAGGAGGGGAGGGGCTAGCCTTGGGGCTCAAGTGAGCCCCTAGGGCGCCGGCCAAGGAGGAGAGGAGGACTCCAACTCCAATTCAGTTTGGGAAGGAGGAGTCCTCCTCTTCCTTCCCACCTCCCTCTTCCTTTTTTCTTCTTTTCTCTTTGGTTTTTTTCTCCCTAGCACCATAGCCCACTTGGGATGGCTCACTAGCCCACTAAGGGCTGGTGCACCACCCCTGGGCCACCAGGCCCACTCCCGGGTGGGTGGGCCCCTCCCGGTGAAGATTCGGAACCCATTCGTCACTCCCGGTACACTGCCGGTAATGCCCGAAATCTTTTCGGAGACCAAATAAAAACATCATATATATCAATCTTCGTTTCCGGACCATTCGGGAAGCCCTCGTGATGTCCGTGATCTATTCCGGGACTCCAAACAACCTTCGGTCACCAACACCTATAACTCAACTATACCGAAACATCACTGAACCTTAAGTGTGCACACCCTGCGGGTTCGAGAACTATGCAGACATGACCCGAGACACTTCTCTGGTCAATAACTAACAACGGGACCTGGATGTCCATATTGGCTCCTACATATTCTACGAATATCTCTATCGGTTGAACCTCTATGTCAAGGATTCATATAATCCCGTATACTATTCTCTTTGTCCTTCAGTATGTTACTTGCCCGAGATTCGATCGTCGGTATCACCATACCTAGTTCAATATCGTTACCGGCAAGTCTCTTTACTCGTTCCGTATTACAAGATCCCGTAACTAAATCCTTAGTCACATTGCTTGCAAGGCTTGTTGTGATGTTGTATTACCGAGTGGGTCCCGAGATACCTCTCCGTCACACGGAGTGACAAATCCCAGTATTGATCCATGCCAACCCAACAGACACCTTTGGAGATACTTGTAGAGCACCTTTATAGTCACCCAGTTACGTTGCGACGTTTCATAACCCACGAGGTATTCCTCCGGTGTCCGGGAGTTGCATGATCTCATGGTCATAGGAACAGATACATTGACATGCAGAAAACAGTAGCAATAAACTGACACGATCAAATACTACGTTTATAGTTTGGGTCTTGTCCATCACATCATTCTCCCAATGATGTGGTCCCGTTATCAAGTGACAACACTTGCCTATGGCCAGAAAACCTTGACCATCTTTGATCAACGAACTAGTCAACTATAGGCTCACTAGGAACAGTGTGTTGTCTATGTATCCACACATGTATTTGAGTTTCCAATCAATACAATTCTAGCATGGATAATAAACGATTATTATGAACAAGGAAATATAATAATAACTAATTTATTATTGCCTCTAGGGCATATTTCCAACAATAGTTAATAGTAAATATTTGTTTTCTCACTTGTAGGGGTTACGTGAGATAAAGAATGTTGCATGGGGGATCAAATGTGCTACTACTAGTGGATGCAAGAAGATAGGGAAATATGTATCAATGTTTAGTGTAATGCTTGTCATGATCCCCCACCGATAACCCCCATCCTTGCATTGAAATACTTTCTCAGGCTTCTCTTGCTCATTTTTATCTTCCTACAAATACTTACCAACCTTTCTAAGATATGTTATGGCTTCAGGACAAGTATGTTCAATAGATGCCATGCCCTCCTCAAACCTGCGAGGTTTCTTTTTCTTGACTGCCCACTTGAAAATTTTCAGAATGTCATCATCACGAAAAGCTTTGTACAGGTTCTCTGCAACATGTTGAGAGCAAAAGCGATGCACACACTCGCCGACACTTTTATTCCAACCAAGATGTGGCTGCTTAAAAACCAATTTGATTGCTTTGTGGCGATCTCAAATCACACACATGAGCTTTCCAACACCAATTACCTCCATCCGCAACCATTTCATGAACCAACCCCAGTTTGTTGCGTCCTCTTTCTCAACAATAGCAAATGCAAGAGGTACTAAAATCATATCCGCAAGCCATTATCAATCGACCCGTGTATCTTCCTGATAGAAATGATGCATCCACACTTATTACAGGTCGAAGGTGGGGAACCGATGCAATGCAAGGTCCAAATGCCCAAGCAACACATCAAAATTCTCTATGTCCTTCTAATGTCATGGGTTTTGATAGAAGAACATACTTTGTACCTAGATTTTTAACTCTAATAGCCTCAAGGATGGGAATGAGAAGATTGTATGATCCTTCCCAGCTACCAAAAGGTTGTGCTATGGCCTTCTCCCTTCCTCGCCACAACTTATTGTATGACGGTCTCACATTCATGTAACATTGTTTTACCAATGCCCGCACATTTTTTATACTAAACTCTAGGTCATCCTTTAGTGCTTCACGAATCACATCTGCAATTATAAACGCCGATAGCTGAGAATGGTCAGTTCTATTAGTTGGTGCACGAGAAGTGTGAGAATAAGGACATTTCCTTATTTGCCAACATGAACCATTTTTTGTTGGTGTTGCATACAACATCCACATGCAACTGTCATCAATACACTCTGCTACAAGTTTATATTGACTACTTGTGCTATACTTCACTTCCAGGTTCTTGTTCATGTGAAATTCACCAATTGCAATTTTCAGGTGCTCTTTTGAATCAAAAATCTGCAGCTCTCACAATGGGCTTTGAAAGTATTTCTTACATCCAAAAAAAACTTTCATCTGTTGTCATCATCGAAGTTTTCATCTGTTGTCGTCTTCGTTAACATAGATATTTCACTAAAGGCTCTCACGTCATTTTGTCCACATGTACGCATGAATGAAAATGCATTAACATGATGGACAACTCTTGGTTCTGGATCTTCATCTGAACTCTGGCTAGTTGCAGCATCAGAATCATTTTCATCGTCATCATCATCTCCCATCAAATCCTCCTCTCGCTCTGTGTCCTCTTGATCATATGGGTCATTGACAATACTTGTTGGCAAATCATTTGTCACAGTACCATGAGTAGAAGATGGAGCATGTGCCATGTTAGAATTAGGACCACATGAACTATAATTTGAAAAACAACTACAACTTAAACTACACATTGGTACAATTTAGTTGCCAACAAGCAAATCATTCATTTGTGTTTATTGCAAAAAAATCGGAAGGAAGTCGGTAGATTTTTGCAACGTGTAGGCAATGTGGTGGCAAATCCAGATGAAAACTTCAAATGTGGTGGTTTTTTACAATTCACTCGAGCGTCGGGGTAACGGTTGTCAACCCCGCGCCGCCTCAGCCGTCCGAGGTGGCACCCGACAAGTGGGCCAACAGCGTCAGAAATCCACTTAGCGGCCACAAATCGGTCATTTGTGTTTATTGCAAAAAATTGAAAGGAAATCGGTAGATTTTTGCAACGCGTAGGCAATGTGGTGGCAAATCCGGATGCAAACTTCAAATGTGGTGGTTTTTTGCAATTCACTCGAATTTTGCGCCCGCAAATAAGTAAGAAAGACGTACAGGAGAGGAGACGATGCTAGCACATCTTACTTTCGGATATAGAGGAGGAGGAGGTGCAGGTGCAGGAGGGGGATTTGCTTCGTCCTCCTTAGCTCGGGCTATCCACAAATCCATCTACTCCGCCGACGCTGCTACTCGTTGGCCGACATCCGAGTTGCTCACTGCAGCATCTCGGCCGGTGTCCTGTGCCTCACCCTTGTCCTTGTCCAAACGGGTGCGGACGGGTCGAGCAGGCGGCAACAAGTGCGGGCGGGGCGAGCGAGCAGCGGCATGAAGGGGAGGCAGCGGGCGAGGCAAGCAGGTGGGGGGTGGAGGCGAGGCCGAGCGGACACTGCGGGATAGGCGGGCCGAGTGGCGTGAAGGGGGAGACGGAGCTAACCGGTTGGGGAAGAGGACGTGTGAGGAATAACGTTAGCGTTAACAAAGATTTTGTTATTTCGTTAATGAAGATTTCAGTTCATTAAGTATGTGATTAAACGGTTCAAATTTTAATTTGGATCTGCCCTTTCGTCTGTTTAGGGTAGTAGATTCTATGAAAAACCGCTGGTCCAACGAGAAAATACCTAGTCGTTTTTTGGTGAAACAGAAAATTATTTTCAGGCTCGATTTTTTTAACAAATTTAGAAAAAAATGATGGTTCTGAGAAAAGGTTAATGCATAAAAAAGTCACAGTTTAGAAAAAATACAAATTTGAGAAATGAGCGTCGATTGAAAAAAGCATGACATGGAAAAGAAGTTCACTAATTTGGAAAAAGGGTTACAGATTTTATTCATCTTCCAGAATTTGAAAAAGTTCACAAACACGGAGAATGTTCTTGACTCCGAAAAAAATCAAAAAATTTAATAATATTCGCGAATTTATAAAGGTTAGAAAATTTCAAAATCTTAAAAATTTGAAGAATGCTCTTAAATTTGGAAAAAAAGAAGAAGGAAAATAATAAATACTAAAACAGAAAAAAAAAACATGAAAACAGTGTCCCCAAACGGCAAAAGAAAAATGGGCAATCCTATTCGGCACGCAGGTCGCTGGTTAACGACCTGGTGTGTACCCCCGCCCCCGTTATGTACACACTAGCAAAATAGCCCGTGAGTTGTAACGGGAGAAAAAAATACCACACGTTTTTAATTTTTTTATAATTATTTTGATTTATTAAAATAATAAGCTAACAAACTAATGTAGTTAGTCCTATCCTATTTTGTTGAAAAATCAACTCGTCCATTGTTAATTCCACCATAATGAGAAATTGAAGCGCGGGTTGAATAACAAAAATTACAGGTTTTTTTTATAAAAATAACATGGTGGATTTTCCGACGGAAGCAATAGCCGCTTTATTATTAGGGGTATAGATTCCTGACCGGCCTACCAGTTCCTAGAATCTTTTCAGACTAGAGTTTTTCCTTTCGGATTATTTCTGTTTCTCATTTTCTTTATTTCCATTCTATTCCCGTATTTTGTTTTCAAATTCATGCAGTTTTTATTAAATAATACAAATACTGATTTCATGAATATTTTAATAAAAAAATGTTAACAATTCGCCAATTCACGAACACTTGTTTTTGAAATTTTAGAAAATCTTGAAACTCCTGAACATTTCTTTGAAAGAACGTTTTTTTTGAAATTTTGGAACAATTTTCGTAATTGTTAGAATATTTTTTAACTTTTATGAAATGCATGAACATAACTTCATCGTAACTCACTATATTGTTTTGAATTTTGTGAGTATTTGTTACAAATTTAGGAACCTTTTTTTTAATTCATTTTTATTTTCTAACAAACGAACGTTTTTTTAATCCACGAACATTTTATGTTTTCTAAACAAAATTATCATTATTCTCTTTTTTGAAATTTGGAACTTCTTTGAAATCCTGGATCATAATAAAGAACAAAAAACAACAACAAGAAATAGAAGAAAATACAAAAGGGAGAGAATAATACAAAATGGAAACATCTGGGTCCATCATGCCCGTGCATGGGCCATCAAATAGGGTTGCGCGAATGGGGTGCGTGCTGGCTCGATCGCCAGCACATATAGCACGCCAAATGAGGGGAGCTCCTATCAGCCGCAGGTTATCGCTCGCACGCGCAGGGGCGACGTAATGATGGGCCGGCCTATGATGAAAAACAGCAGTGCCCCTCCGAATCGATCCCGCAACCTCATAATTCAACCACGAGGCACTAGCCAATCCTCCACACAGCATCTACTCAACACTAGTAAGCTTGCACGTGCGTTGTCATGGAAGATATAAAACAATAATGACGATACCATTCAAATCATTGCACTATTCAATGTTTGATGTGTTTATTTTAGAGTATAAGATAATCTGATTAGTTTGATTATGGCGAATACATTATTTATTTAGACGTGTCATAGAAATGCAACAAGCTCTAAGTTTTATGAATAAAAAATTTGAATGACGAAATTCATAAACTGAAATTGAATAGAAAAACGTATGTGACAACTCTATTACTTTGATAATTCGTTTTCTTGTCCATGTCACAACATTTTATTTGCGTTGCCCACAAAAGCTTTATTTTGAAGCAGTCTATCACCTCGTGTAGTTGGCAGTGCACATCATTACGATTCCACGTACAGTTTAGGTACATCAGCCAACACATAAAAATTAGAGGCGCGTGCATGACGCGGGAAAGAAAAAATAGTTACTGAATTTTGCACTTTAGTTGAAAGAAAATAATTAGATATGAAATGACACCTATAAAATAATACTCCATCCTTCCTAATACTCCTCATTCCCAACATGTAAAGCGCGCTTGAATTGTTTGGTCTTTGTCGCACAACTTTGACAATCATTATCGATCATTGTATGTCTACAAAATTAGTTTCAATATATATATATATGCAATAAAGTAGTTTTGTAAAAAAAAATACAATAAAATTTATCCATGTTCAACCCATGTACGTTAATATATAAAAATGATCAAAGTCGCACGTTGAATCCCATGTAATTTCAGGGGTGTTATATTTCATGGAGGGAGTACCTAAAGCAAAAGTCTGCTTCATGTCTTCCTAGCTTTTGACTAAAACTAAAAGTGCGTGGCATCCCCTTGAAGCATGAATAATGAATTTTGACCAATAGAACCATATATCAAATCCTTCATACGCTTGGTTACAATTTACACAATACAACAATGACACACCTCGTTCAAGGTAGACGGTTTCTCTTTTGCAAAAAAATAAATTAAACATAGATGGTTTCTCCTTTACAATAGCAAATATAAGTAGAAGGCAAAGAAGTGTTATATTACTATCTCATGAATACTTACACCAGTGTGAAGTTATATTACTATCTCATGAATACTTACACCACTTGTTCACTAAATTGGAAAATGAAGAAGTTGAATTTTATTTTCCGTCGATCTCAAAATATTTACACCAATCCATCAATTAATTAGTGAATCCTGACCATGATCATCATACCTAGCTAGAAGGCTATAAGTAAAAGGAAGTACTTAAGGAACCTTAAAACTCTAATATGAAAGCTTAAGAGCGTCGCAACATATCTACAATAAGTAGCACTGACAGTCTAATATGAAAGGTTAGTAGCATTGACAGTCTAATATGAAAGGTTAGTAGCATATCATGTCTGTTTTGCTGCACTTGTGAAATAATAGAAAACCATCTTTAAGTTATGGTGATAAACTCATGTGGAACTACATTATGAATGTCACTTATCTAAGAGTACTAAGAGTCAAATTGATTCAATATGTTTGACAAAAAATGGAATGAGAAATGCAAGATGTGAGATCAAAGATGATGAATCGGCAACAAGTCCCTCTCAATTTTTACGAAGCTCAACAATATGGCATGGAGCAACCTCAAAACCTGCAGAAGATTGGTAAATAAATATTATAATCTTGAGTTTATAACAAACATATAAAATATTATTGATGGCATGTAGCTATTCTGTCTCTAGGAACTGAAAGATTATTGATGCCATGAGCATATACATATATAGAGATGTGATATACATATATAAAAGCAAAGAAAATGCGTACTATGATCTCATAGTAATATTCCATGATGATTTTGTATCATTATCATTCATAAAATAACCTGTAGAAAAGTATTCCTTTCTCCTTCATCAGACCACTCTCAATGTTACTGAATACGCACAAATGGTAGCATAGAAGTATAGGAACAAACTGCTTGTTTTGTTGACAAGAAATAAATTACCTTGTTCTTCGTCCTTCACCAAAATCCCCCCCCCACACACACACCCTAGATTTTTCATCTTTATCTACACAAGTCGTTCTTAGAGCTACATGATACAAGTGGAAAACATAGTCACAGAGGACAAACATGAGAGAGAGACGAACATGAAAACAACGTGTCCTGGTCCTCTCCCGATGCCCTGGCTACTGCTTGTCCTGCACTTGTGCGCATGCACGCCACTCCGCAGATGTCCCAAGCATCAACCACGTGCCCCGTTCGCGCCCTCCGCCAGCCCCTTGAGCAGCTGGCGACCAACACCGTCGTCTGTCGTCCTCGCGCCTGCGATCGATTTTGTGAAGCCGAGACGAGGGGTCCTGCTCCGGGATGGATGTAGCTAGCGCGATGGCCATCTAAGCCGGCCATGGCGCATGTCTGTACGCGCAGTCATAGCACGGCTTTGTAGACCAGAGAGAGAGAGAGAGAGAGAGAGAACAAGAATAAGAGATGAGAGTGAAACCTGCCTGCATTGTTCTCTCCATTGCTCTAGCTCGGGCACGCTGCCGACTTGTTTTTTGCTCCTCCACGTGTTGTGGCAATTCGCTTCCGCCTTCATCTTTTATGAAGGGAGAAGCACGACGACCAACCTTGTCAGAGCTTCATAGAGGACCACCAGGAGCATCTCGACGAAGACGATAGAAACGACCCTGCCGGCGCGATCGATGCTGGTGAGTTCAGGGGCTAGGAGGTAGAGCGCGATGGCTGCTCCAAGCATAGGCGCGAACCCCACAAGTCCTCCACTTTCCCGCTCGCATCATCACTACTGGCGCTGGCGCGTCCTCGCGAAGGAACACCATTGAAACAGTGCAAATGGCGGACGACACGATGGCGAGATGAGGAGGAACGAGGCCAGGTCCTCGACACGATGGCGTGTGGCCTGCATTCTTTTAGAAGGAACTCAAAGGTAGTATAGCTCATCTATCCTTGTGGCTGGCATCCTCAACATCCAAAAAAAATATCATATATGCAGTCGAGTACGTAATTTTACTGTCCTTCTCGGCGCACTCGTGCAGGAGCTCCAGCGACTTGTCGGCCTGGCTCTGCAGGTCCTCGAACAGGTCGCGCTTGGCCGGGTCGTCCAGGTAGTAGCCAGGTCCACCGGAGCATCCACCGACACTCGGCCACCTGCCGGAACGCCTCCTTCAGGAAGTCGAGCTCCGTCTCCACCACCCCGAACGCGACGGCGACAGCCTCTCTCTGCGATCCGTCCTTGCCGAGCGCCGCCACGTCCTCGAGCGCCTTCTGCCGAGACCACTCGTGCGCGCCCCAGAGCTCGTAGTAGTGCAGGTAGCGGTCGACGAACGCCTTGGCCTGCGACCGCCGGAGCTCCTCCTCCGTGTACTTTCCCTCCGCCCTGGCCTCGTTGTAGCGGTTGCAGTTGTAGTTGCCGCCGTCGTGCTTCTCCTAGGGGCCCAGGCAGAGCCAGCAGAAGACCTGGTTGAGGTCCGGCACGGCGAGGGCCTGGGCCTGCTTGATCTCGAAGGCGCGGATGCCGCCGAGAAGCGCGAGCCAGCGATGGGAGACGCAGGAGGAGGCACCCCACGCGCGGGCGCCCTGCACGCGGCGCAGGACCTCGGAGAGGCACCCGTCCGGGAGCGCGTCGAGGGTGTCGGCGCCTCCCTCAGCCTCTGCTTCTTGGCCGCCGGCGCCACCCAGAGTGCCTCCTCCGCAGCGGAGAAGACGCGGGGGTGCACGGCCGTGATGCGCGCGCGTTTCCGATGTCGCACGCCGCCGAACAGAGCCGCCGCCGCCGAACGACGCTCTCCAGGCTGCCGAGGAGGCCGTCCGTCGCGGTTAGGGCGACGTCCATGGCGGCCTCGCCCTCGAGGGTCCTCTCGGAGCAGCCCGGGCGCGCGGAGGCTGCCTCGGCCCCGGCCTCGTCCTCGCAGACGAAGACCTGGTTGAGGTCCGGTACGGCGAGGGCCTGGGCCCGCTTGATCTCGAAGCCGCGGATGCCGTCGAGAAGCGCGAGCCAGCGATGGGATACGCAGGAGGAGGCGCCCCACGCGCGGGCGCCCTGCGCGCGGCGCAGGACCTCGGGTGTCGGCGCCTCCCTCAGCCTGTGCCTCTTGGCCGCCGGCGCCGCCCGGAGTGCCTCCTCCGCAGCGGAGAAGACGCGGGGGTGCACGGCCGTGACGCGTGCGCGTTTCCGATGTCGCACGCCGCCGAACAGAGCCGCCGCCGCCGGGTCCAGGACAAGCAGACCGCCATCTACACGAACAAACAAACACAAGGAAAATCAGCACGCCGAACCAGAAAATTCCTCCAGATCTCCGGCGAAACAAGGAACAAAGAGGCAAGCGATCCCAATTTAGTTCGGGGCCCTTGCTTACCCCGGCAATCGTGGAAGGGAGGCATGGCGAGGAAGAGATCGAAGAGCTCCTGCGAGGAAGAGATGGAAGAGCGAGCGAGCGAGCGAACGAACGAACCCTGTCGAAGGGAGAAAATCGGGGAAGGAGGAGCGGGGGGGGTGGGGGGGTGGGGTGGTGGGTTGGGGGAAGGAGGGCAGCGGTTGCTTTTTGGCCTGTGAACCAGATTTATCGCTTGCCGACTTTCTTTACATGGGAGGTGGGCTCGCTGGGAGCCGATTTTCTTTACGTGGGAGGTGGGAGGTGGGACCGCTCGGAGGTCGAACCATCGCTGGTTGAACCATCACGACGGCACATCCTGCTTTAATAGTAGAGATTTTAGTTTAGAGCACTATAAAAACACACAGTACTTTGAAGATTTTTATTTTCTTTTTTAAAAATTGCAAGCAATATTGAATTCTTGAACAAAATTTAAAAAGCGGACATTTTTTTAATTTGTGAAAACATTTATAAAAACTTGAACAATTTTTGAAAGTATGAGGAGCAGGATATTTTAGAAAGCCAAGAGCATTTTATTTTAAATCCATATGATGTTTTCAAATTCTTGAACAAAATTAAATAATTGTGAACATTTTTCGAAATATGAACTAATTTTGAAATCTTAAACATTTTTCGAATTCTGAACAAATTTTGAAATGTGAATAAATTTCAAATGCATGAACAAATATTAAAATTGTGAATATTTTCAAATCTGTGAACAAATTTGAAAACCAAGAACATTTTTTGAATTTTGAATAAATTTGAGACATTGAATAATTTCAAATTCGTGAATAAAATTATAAAATTTTCAACATTTTTTGAATTGTGAATAAATTTTAAAATATTAACAAATTGTAAATTCGTGGATAAAATTGTAAAATGGTGAACATTTTTCGAATTGTAAGTAAATTTTGAAACAACGAACATTTTTCGAACTGGGAACAAATTTAAAACATAAAAAAATCAAATTCATGTACAAAATTATAAAATTGTAAACATTCTTGGAATTATGAACAAATTTTGAAATTGTAAATATGTTTTGATTTGTGAGAAATTTTGAAACCATGAATATTTTTCGTATTGTGCATAAATTTTGAAACCATGATTTTTTTTCGAATTGTGCACAAATTTTAAATTAATATAAAAAGGAATAGAAAAAAAGCAAATAAAAAACAAAGCAAGGAAAAAAGCCGGTTGAGGGAACCTCCTAGAAGTTATTGAAAACCAGAAAAACCACCTAGAAACCTGCAAAAGGTTCCTAAAACCGAGGCGTGTTGGGACGGTTTAACGGTCTGGTCGGTCTGTCATCAGTATGAAGAGTCAGCAATTTGACGCAGTGAGCGGTAAATAAGTTACACCACAAATGGGAGCTCCGTTGATCTTATTCGGTGCAGGTTGTTGTTTTCTTTTTGGCAAAAAATGGGAAAGAAAGGGCCGGGCGCACCGTACACCAATACTACTTTTTTAGGGGTCCTACACTAATGCCACCGTTTCTTGCGTTTGAAGTACTGTACTAAATAGGAAGGTGCGCGCTCACGCAGCATTTTCTTTGTAAAAAATTATATTACACACGACGCACAGCCCGTGCTGCCGTGCGGCGGCTGATGCCCACGGGTTGCTACAGTACAGTCGTGAACCATTCACTATAGTCACATGCGGATACTGTTTGCTACAGTACAGTCGTGAACCATTCACTATAGTCACATGCGGATACTGTTTGCTACATCGTTCCGTTACTAGGTGCTACAGTTGGTTGTAATATGACAACTAAGCATGCTTGCGATCAGGCAACTAAAGCCCTGTTTGAAACCACAATATATTATAATAATCTGGATTATAAAGATAGATTATATAATCTGGTTTATAAAAATAATCTAGGGGGACATATTTGAAGGCCAGATTATATAAACTGTAATCCAGGTTTTATATTGTACGATGACATATTTGCCCTCTGATTTTTAGCTGCAAAGGTAATAATCTAGATAGTCATGTTTGGAGGACGGTGGCGGTGGCAGTAGGTAATTATCTCCAAATTTCCAAGGGTAATCGGTCATTAATAATTCATAATCTGATTTTAACTGGGGTAGAGTAGATTATCAGTTTTTAATAATCCGATTATCTAGTTTTTATAAACTGCAATACAATCTGTCATGTTTGAAGACATAATAAATTATAAAAATCGAATTATATAATCTGAGTGGTTCTAAACAAGACCTAAGTATGCAATTAAGCTATTTTAAAATAGACAACTAAGCACTCTTAGTTCTGGCAACTAAACATATTTAATCGTGACAACCAAGTAATTAGAATATGACAACTAAACATGTTTAAAATCTGACAACTAAGTATCCATCTAATTATTTTTGGAGAGGATGCAACTGAACTATTTTAAAAGAGACAATTAAGCACTTGTAATTTTAACAACTAAATATGTTTAATTCTGGCCGATAGGTAATTATAACATGACAACTAAACATATTTAAAATCTGGCAACTAAGCATGCAACTAAGTTTTTCTTAAGGAGGAAATTAAGCATTTGTAATTTTAGCAACTAAACATGTTTAATTCTGTTGATATGGGTGTAGATTGTTATGACCTGAATCTCGTTGTTTTTTATTCTGTATCTCCATATATATATATATATATATACAGCTCTGGTGTCATCATGATACAACTTTTCATTTATTTTTTTAAGTCTGCATGCATGTATAGCAATATTGCAATCCATGCGGAACTGTTTGAAAGCGACGTGCTTTTTTAGGTGTATTAGGCTGAGACATCCAAATAACAAACTCTTCGCTAATCCACGGTTCCACAGGCACCGCACCGGAAGGCGAATATGGGGCGCTGCTGTCTAGTCGTGTCTTTTTTTTTTGCGGGATCACATGTAATATCTGTATGTTGGACAACAAATTTTGAGAAAAGATAACGCCGACATGTGTGGACATTTGCATCTCGCTCACACGCATGGATTGACGTGCGTTTATGGTTTCACGAATTTTGACAAGTTTTGTTATATTTTTTATGCCACTTAGAACTGGGCTTGTATGTGGGTATTTAACCATTTTGCCCGCACGTCCCGTTTCTCTTTCAGCATGAATCTTTATTTGTTTTGCTTAAAAATGTTTTATCTTTTAATTTAATAATCCAATTAGAAAACTGTTTTCTCCAATAAATTCATGTCGACGAGATCTTCAAAACTAGATCCCATGTTGATATATTTCAATGATTTTTTTGACAAAAGTTGTCATGATGTTACACTTAGTTGTCATAGTGTTTACACTATGGTTGCCATGACATGTTCTATCTATTTTTTCTTCTAGATTTAAACCTCTCGTTATATTTTCAACTATTTTTACGATATTTTTAATTGTTGACCATCGTAATTTTTAGTAATTAACCATGACATATTTAATGCATGGGTCATGGCAATTTTTAATAATCCATCATGACAAATTTAGTTTATAGATCATGGCAATTTTAGAATTTTGACCATGATCGACGAAGAAAAAGACAAAAGGTTGCCATGATGTTTACACTATAATTACCATAGTGTTTACACTAAAATTGACATGACATGTTTTTTCTTCTAGATTTAAAGCAGCTGCTATATTTTTCAACTAGTTTTTACGATAATTTATTAATTGACCATGACAATCTTTTCACCATGACAATTTTAGTTTATGGTTCATGGCAAGTCTAGTTTCTTAATTCTCCATTTTATAATATGTTAAAATTTAGTTTTGAAGGTAGTACAAAAAATAATTAAAACATATCATGGCAACTTCACAGTAAATACCATGACAATTCATGTGAAATAGACATGACAACTTTTATCCGAAAAAAGTCATCAAAACATATTGATATGAGATCCAGTTTCGAAGATTTCGTCGCGATGGATTAAATGGTGAAAACGGATCTTCAATCGCAATTTTCATTTACAATATAAAATATTTTAAAAAGTGAAAATCCAAAAAGATTTCCACATACATGCATGCAGTGACGTGAGGTAGGAGGCCGGACGTGTGAGCGTTAGATGCTTTGTCCACACGTAGGAGTGCATGCTGTTTTTCTTGCACACCACACACAACGTGTGGCAAAACCTCTTAACGCCCACAAATATGGGTGTTATCGTGACCCTAAATTTTTATGTGTACTGACTTTCCACCAGAAAATGAAGTCAACATAAAATCATACAACAGCGTGACCGACGGACCTACCATCACCATAACAAGAACAGCCCACCAATGTGTAGATTATTTTCAATTTTCTTTTTTGCTATTCCTAATTTAGTTTCATTTTAATGAAATAAAAATATATAACCAGCGACCTTTTTGAAATACATTATATATTTTTTCCTAATATATTTTGACTGTTTTTAAATGTATGGTAAATATTTTCTAAATCCGTGAAAATCATTCATATCATATCGAGTGAACACTTTTAAATACCTTTTTTATAAATTATTATAAATAGTTTGAAATACATGGTGAATGTTTTGGAATACATGATTGACATATTTCATAAATGTTGAAAATAGATAATAAAAAAATCCAAAATACGTGATGAATCAGGTTTTAAATACCGAATTTTTATTAATGCACAGTTTTTATTGTTCAAATACAAAGGACAAAAAAGAAAAGCCAAAAATATATTTATAAAGGAACAAAGAAAAGTCGGGAGTTAAAACAAACATACAAGAAAAATAATCAAACAAGAAAATAAAAGGTGTTTGCCTTTTTTCAAATACAAGATGATTTATTTTCTAGAAAAATACTAATACTTTCAAATGCATGATGGCTATTTCAAGTACAATAAATATATAAACTTCAATAATCGTTTTAGAATGACCAATAATCATTGTTTAATAAATTTTGGATATTTTCAAATATATTATAAACATTTTCGAATATATGATGCTTTCTTAAAATACTGAATAAACAATCTTTGTTTCTTAAGGAACAACTTTCAAATATGAAATATTTATATCTTCAGGGAAGCCATTTTATAATACAAGCCTGAAAATAAGAGGATGAAAAAATAATAAAAAATAAGATAAAGAAATCGAACAACCAGTTTTTACTTAATTTCATTTTTTAATATCTTTGCTAAATTTACTTTTATTAACAATTTACTTATTTTAGCTTGGTAAAATTAAATCCAACAACCAGTTTTTTGGGACAAATTTAAAATGTAAAAAATCCCAAGTGAGCTAGCTACAATGCATCACTCCATTGTTCGTGCCCAAACTATGAAGAAGTCATGACAATTTCTTTCATATTGGCAAATTTTTATTTATTAAATTTGAAGAAACACTTTATAAATTAATGATAAGTACTTGAATTCAAGAACATTTTCGAAATTCATGACGATTTTTAAAAATTTAGGACATCATTTTTAAAGTTTGCTAAAACAATTTCAAATTCATGATCATTTTTTCAAATTCGAAATATTCTTTGCAATTAGAAAATATATTTATATTTTTAAAAACACTTGCCGCACACACAAGTGCACAAGTATCATGGTGGACCCGACAACGCGGAATAGCCAAGACCAGCCAGCCAAGCACCTACAAACCCAAAAACGCAAGTGCGGCCATACAACACTCCGACCTCGTGAGACAAGCGCACCTCGCACACAAGCCCGTGCATGCACCGCTTATACACTATGACTTACGATGCGAGCGAAATAGCTGTGACGGGGGCGAAGGAAGCTGCCATGCTGACCCAGCCTCACACATCACAAACGAACAAGTGCGCAAGACCGCACACCCGGACACTACACAAAGCCTCGGGGGAAGGTGGCCCCATGCGCTCCAGCAGCCATGTGTCATGAGCCCTTGAGGAAAACATGTCAGTTCGAGGAGCACACATTGATTGGACGACCGACACTCCGCCAAGAAGCCGTCGATGTGTGGCGCAGGCAGAAGGGGCGACGTGGCGGATGATACGTCTCTAATGTATCTAATTTTTTTAATTGTTCCATATATTATCAATTTTGATAGTTTTTGGGAGTTTATACGCCAATTATTATTAATTTTGAGCACTGGCCTATTGATCGAGTGCCCAGTGCTAGTTTCTGTTTTGTGTGTGTTTTTGACTTTTTAGGTTTAGAGTACTAAACGAAGTTCAATTGCCACGAAGCTTTTTTGCTATTTTTTTTGTACCAAAAGAAGACCTCGAAGCTTTGGGAGGAGGCCACAAGCCTCACGAGAGGAGCACCACACAACAAGGCGCAACCACGGGGTAGGGCGCGCTGTGTTGCCTCGTGCTCCCCTCGGTTGCCTCCTAGCATACCTCTTCATCCTATAAATTTAATATATCCCAAAAACCCTAGAGAGCCTCCCGAAACACTTTTTTCACCGCCGCAAGTCTCTGTTCCGCCGTGTGCCTATATGGAGCCCTTTTCTGGTATCCTGCCGGAGAGGAGATCGATCATGCAGGACCTCTACATTATCTGTGTTGCCTTCGTTTACTTCTTATTTACTTTTCACTTTGCAACTTCCAACCATACTGCTTACTCGCTTGCAAATAACGTGACAAGGGGGTTGACAACCGTCTTGCCTGCATTGGATGCAAGGGTTTGTTTCTCTTGTGTGCAGTCGTTGAAAATGAGGGTTGGTTGTTACTCCTATTGGTTCCATAAACCTTGGTTCTCTACTAAGGGAAATACTTACCTATATTATGATGCATCACCATCACCTGTTCCTGTTCATGGAAAATCAAACGCGGATCACAAGTATGAGGAATAATTTCTAGCACCGTTGTCGTGGAGTATCATCAACCTACTATCAAGTAACTTCACACAAGTTATCATTCACTTGTTCTTAATTTTATTTGTTGTTATATTTTTCTTGCTCCATACAAATCAAAAATACAAAATATTTATCTTTACTACTTGCTAGTTTACTTGTCCTTCTTGTTACTTTGCTTGCTCGGTCACCGATACTACTAAGTTGTGTGACTTCTCAAATACTAATACCAATGATTTTATTAGTACTTTTATACCACCGGCCACTAGTGTGGAGGCTTATGATATAAATGTTGCATTGCTGAATCTTATCACAAATGAACAATTTTCGAGAAGTCTAATGAGGATCGTGCTACTCATCTTAATAACTTTGTTGAACTTTGTGATACGCAAAAAAGGGACATGGATAATGTTATTGTGAAATTAAATTTATCTCCTTTTTATTTACAAGATAAAGCTAAATCTTGGTTCTCATCTTTACGACGTAATAGTATTGAAACATGGGATAAGTGTAAAGATGCTTTTATTACCAAGTATTTTCCTCCAGCTAAGATCATCTCCCTTAGAAATCAAATAATTAATTTTAAAGATCATGATCATGAACATGTTGCACAAGCTAAGGAAAGTACCGCCAAGTTAAAATCTAACCAGAAATTCCTAGAAAAAGCTTTCCCACCCGGTTTTTACCGGAATCATGATGAAGATCTTAAAATGCTTAGTACTTCTCCTATTGAACCTTTGTTTACTTATCTGAAAATAAATGATAATGGTACTAGAGATGAGTCAACTCTAGTTAGAGAGCGCCCCAATTGCTTGGAGGATGATGATTCTAATGCTAAAACTGAAAAAGTGGGTTTGGAAAGGTTAAGACAATAACTAGTGATGTGCCCACTATCTTGGATCACAAGGTTTTAAATTATGATAATTGTTCTTTAGTAGAATGTATTTCCTTGGTGCAATCCGTTATTATCTCACATAGTGCTTATGAACAGAATAAAACTTTTACTCAACATATAGTAGAGGCAATGGTAAAATCCTATGATGAAAAATTTGAGTTAGACGTCTCTATTCCTAGGAAGTTGTATGATGAATGGGAACCTACTATTAAGTTAAGATCAAAGAATATGAATGCAATTCATGTTTTGATCTTGGTGCTAGTGTTTCAACTATACCTAAATCTTTATGTGATGTGCTAGCTCTTTCTAATATTCATGAGTGTTCTCTTAATCTACATCTTGGAGACTCTACTATCAAGAAACCTTTGGGAAGAATAAATGATGTTCTTATAATTTCTAATAGAAATTGTGTGCCTGTAGATTTTATAGTTCTTGATATTGATTGCAACCCATCTTGTCCAATAATACTTGGGAGATCTTTCCTACTAACTATAGGTGCATTAATTGATATGAAAGAGGGAAACATACGGTTCCAATGTCCACTAAGGAAAGAGATGGAACACTACCCTAGAAAGAGAATCAAACCACCTTATTAATCTATCATGAGGGCTACTTATAGGCGGAGTGTCAAATATGACAACACTTGAATCGTATGCATCATGCCTAGCTAGGGGCATAAAATGATAGCGCTAGTTGGGATGCAACCCAATAGTTATCTTTATATTTTCATTTTTACTTTTTGTTTGTATGTCATAACATGATTGTTGCCTCTATAATAGTTGTGTTTTTTGTTTAAATTAGTGTTTATGCAAAGTAAAGACTTTGGGTGTGCAAAAACATAAACTTTGGCGTAAAATGCATAATTTATATGATTTTACTCGAACGTATTTTTGATCTTAATTGTTTACACAGTATTGCTATACAAATTCCCGAGGTCTTACTAATTTTTCAGATTTTTTGGAGTTACGAAAGTATGGTACTTAACTATATCATTACAATTTTTTTTGTTTTTGACATATTCTGTTTTTGCTTGCATAGTTTCCTTGTTTTGATGATGTTATGGATTATATCAAGGGGTATAAGTCATGGATAAGTTAGAATACAATACCTTATGCAATAATAAAATATTACTCAATTTATAATAGTACCAAAATTATTTGATTTGTTTATTATACTAACGGATCTCACGAAGTTTTTGTTGAGTTTTGTGTGCTGAAGTTTTCAAGTTTTGGGTGTTATCGCGGTGGACGAAGGAATAAGGAGCGGAAAGATCCTAAGATTGGGGATGCACAAGGCACCCCATGGTAATATTCTAAGGAAGACTCAACCGTCTAAGCTTTCGGATGCCCCGGAAGGCATCCCCTCTTTCGTCTCAATCCACCGGTATGTCACTTGGAGCTACATTTTTGTTCATCACATGATATG